>NC_090931.1:931113501-933849127 GCF_040938575.1 Ambystoma mexicanum | reverse complement strand
AAAATGCATCTGCTAAATTCTATAAGAGAATTAAATCTAGTATTCCTTAAAATTATTGCAGGACCTGTCTGATACTAGAAGCACGCCTGGACTTCCTTATTTCTCTCACTTTCAATATGTTTGGGAGCCACCAGGTTCTCCTGCTTTTCTATGGGAATGGCTGCTTATGGCATGCATTACATAGAGGACTTGCTACAGGAGGAAGGAATTCAGACCTGGGAGCATTCACCATCCACAATGGAGTGCCTTAAGTACCTACAGCTACCACACTGAAACAAGTAACTACTGCTTAGAAGCATCATGGAGTCTGACTTTGAAAAGAAAATAATAACACAGCCTTTTGGGAATTGCGGAGCCAGTGGATGACATAAATAGCTTCTTCTATTGGATGAGCTAAAGAAGATGCGCGTTGGTCAATGTTGAACGGATGCTTTCAAACAGTGAGGAGCATAAACCTCTTGTCAAGTATCTTTTGACGTATTAGATGACAGTGGTAAGCCTTTCTATGCTAAAATAAATCATTGCCCCACTATATACCGTTTGTATGAAAGACCAGAGAATAATTAAGGAAAATGAGCATGAAGTAAATAGCAGGATGGCTGAAGGGTTTTTCAGCCAGGCAATGGTTTTCACTTATTCTTTACATGTCCAGAGCTGAATTCCTTTTGGTTCTCCATGAGTAAAGGACTATTCAATTCATTAGATGTGAAATAGAGGTGAGTCACTTGTTGATGTTCTTTGGGATTCGCCTGAATAATAGTAATATTTCAAGAGCCAATGCTTGCATATTCATTAATTTGGTATTACCCGAATCAACCAATCACAATTGACCTTTTGACCTAACTGACCTCCTGTACAATTGACCTTTTAATTATTATATATTGATAGTGGGTTGGTTTTGGTTTATAATAATATAAGGGGATTAGGTGGAGGGTTGCGGGGGGTTTCCGCCTGCATATATGTCCTAATTGACCTTTTAAATTCTGTCAATTCGGTCAATTGTGAAATGGTCAATTGTGAAACAGTAAATTCGTATACAACCATTCATTTGATACTGCTGGCTAGAACGTTGATTTGCAGAGAGCGCATTCAGTGAGAAGATCCATAATTTGAAGTCTGGAAAAATGTGATTATAAACACAATGGACAGGGATAGAGATGTGTCATGGAATGCATGTTGTCTGTATCACAAGATTTCTTGCTTCAGACCCAACTATAAAATGAAAACAAAAAACAAAAAAACTGAAAAATATGATGAGATAAAGAACAAATCTCAATATGTTTTGGTGGTCATCTGCAGGAGCAATGCAGTCCTTCAAGCAACAGCAAAGGACACCTTGCATAATAGGTTTGCTAGAGAAGCTTTGTAAACAAGTGAATCAATAAAACCCTGATGTTCCATAAAACACTAACGCAGAGATTGATTTGGAGTAAAGTTGATTTGTGGAACTTTAATGCAAAGTGCTGCAGGATTCGCTGACAAGAACAAATTAGCATAGACACAGACCCCTGTACGTTTTCAAATCATGCCCCCCCCCCAGCGCCCTCTGAACCGGCCCTTCTTTATACCATTCGTTTCAATACAGAAGAGTGGAACATTACCATGATGTGATAAGAGGGGCTGGTCTTCTGCACTAAATACAATCCCGTGTACTGTGAAACCAGCCCGTCCCAGACACCTCAAGGTCAGAGGCCACCTATCAAAGACAACCATGCAGCTGTGAAAAGTCCCTCTAGCAATGGTGGCGTGAAGGCAGCCTATCAGTACACTCTTAATATAATTTGGCATCGAAAAGCGTTCTTCTGAAATGGTAATGATAGCGCAGCAAATTCAAATGAGTCAGTACATGCTGAATTATTTTCATTGCCTATGTGTTTTTTCCCTTCTCTCGAGCACGCGAGCCAAGATCTTTTACTTTTCTCAAATGAGCTGAGGCTTATTCTGTCTAATGCATAACAATTACATTATGCTAATTCCCTTCTCAATTGAATTCTCATTTGCGTTTTTCCTCCACAAAGGCAAAGTAAAATAAGTCCCCAATATCTAAAATAGTTGGTTCACAATAAAGAGAGAACGTGATGCATCCAAGCGGTGGAAATCACTCATGAGTTATGCAATGGCATTTCATTAATCCGAGGCTGCCACTTAGGTGGGTATATATAAAGAAAACCAGGAGAGCCAGGAATCTACTGAATTGAAAATGCCATCACAGTAACTAAAATCACTCTGATCATTAAACACAGAGAAGAAATGAAAGAAAGACGTATCGGCAGAGAAAGAAGTGACCATCTTGTACTCAATTGATAAAAATGTAACACAAAGCTCATCCAAACACCAGAGGGTACTGCATAATATAGGAGAAGACAACAAGATAGAACAGGTGACTGGCAGAAATAATGAGGAAGGGGTACTTATTAAACAGCGAAGGAACATGTAGTGAAAAGAAAAGACAGACTATGGAGCATGCATGAAGCACTGCACAGGTAGAAGAGGGCAAAGAAGAGGATGTTCAGGAACAGTAGATAGCACTGCATCAAGTTATACAAGCCAGCAGACATCCGAACAATGAACGCTAATATATTCAGTAGAAGCAAATTAGAACACATTCATCTCGCAATCAATTAATAACAAAAGCTAGTGATACACGTGATAAAGCCAACAATGTCGAGTGCCTGTATTGATTACAAAAACAAGCGAACAAGCAGCATTATTAAAATGTACTTACATTCCTTGTACATAAAATCGGGTTCACACCAATTAAACAACGTACAACAATCGCTTTGATGTCATCTAGATGTGCTCAAGTCCATTCTTGATAACAACATTAAGACCAATATTGATTGAAGTGCCAAATAGGAGGAAATGCAGGGCACTCCTGGCTGCCCAGCCTTTCTTCTCTTAAAAAGAGGATGTATAAAATGGTGTCTAGACTCTTTTAATATAGGCAAAGAAAAAGAACAGGTGATATAAATTCCAATTGCGCTTTTCCTAACCAAGAAATAAGGATGGTTCCTAAGTGATTAATTAGCCCCACCACCTGACTGAAAGCAGGGGTCAAGCCAAAGCAGACCTATGTAAACCCTATATGTATTTCCATTGCCAATGACACCTTAGTATAAAACTAAGAGACGGGCCACACATGGGGGGCATTAAACTCCTGAAGGAATTAGAGCACTTCATGCAAATAATCATTGTCCTACACAACGCCACTTTAGCAAGCTGATGATCCTTAAATCTTTCAGAAAATGTGAACTGGGTGCACACTGTGCCAGATGCAAGTCTCGTAGAATAAGTGGTACCAGTAAACAGAAGAGAAAGATAAAATGACTGCAGGTATTTCGAAGAAAAAACACCATCAAGCATAGGGTGGCGAAAGTGGTGTGTTCTTCTAAATAAAGAAACATGGATAAATAAATAAAAAATATATAGTGAAGATTAAAATATGATGATAGATAATAAAGGCGTACAGGAAAAGATGAAACATGTAGACAGTGCTTATTAGAATGTGTTCACCCTTAAGGGTTTGTAGTATCTCAATCCATAACGCTTCTTATTGAAGTGGAAGACGGTCATGTCTCTGGTTCGTGGTAACTGAAAGCATGGATGTGGAGCCTGCATCTCTCCAGATGTTTGGACTGCAACTCCAAGTATGCCTCCTCAATGAATATGCTAGATAGGCCTGAGTGGAGATGTTATCCAAAACATCTGGCAACACAATGGGTGCATATCCCATTTACAATTAAAATTATGAAAAGCCAACAGCTCTACCTCTAATCATCAGGTTGTATCCTATCTCTCGAGTTTCAGGCCATCATACAGGATGAACTTTGCCATAGTGTGATCAAAGTTGATATAATTTCTGTATTGCCTAGGTATTTTATTGGTTCCATGTCTTTTCATCGCCAGAATTTTCAAAGCCTGGCATTTCAATGTGGAAATGTTCATCGCATTTTTTTAAATGTATTTTTGGGTGGGGGGCCTCCAAACTCCCCCTCCGCCACCTATTTAACCTATTCCTTAACACCCCCACTCCCAAACCTTTATCTGCCCTTTCCCACCCTCCTAAAAAACGTCCATGAACATTAGTGCACGTTGAAGTGGCAGGCATTGAAAAATCCGGCGATGAAAGGACGTAGCATGATTTTATCTTGTGTATAATGACGTTCCAAGGTATAGTCAGACATTGCATATGTCATGCACCGTGGTTAGAGTGGGAAATGTGGGTTGATGGCAAGCGAAGCCTTTGGCACCGACTAAGCCTGTTACTGGAACCACTTTCTCTCCGCCCCCATGAAGTACACGCCCCCATCTGCCGCTTGCAGCCCTTCGACATCACGCCTTGCGCTGGTGTCCACTGAACTCTTTCCCACCGAGCCGAGAACCCACTGCCAGCCCGTAGCATGCTTGTGCACTACAAAGCCATTAAATACATAACCAGTTAATCATAAGCAAACCGTGACGTAAAATAGTACATAGGCGGTTTTATCACGCTGCATCACTATGAGAAACATGATTGCACGTGTATACAGCGCAGGCTTTTCATGGAGAATTGACTATGTGACTTGCAAGCTAATATTTCGGCCATCCCTTCACTGGCAGCGATTTAGCACACAGACTAAGCATAAAAGAAAAAGCGTGCAGGCTATTTATGAAGGCAGGGCCCCTGGGCTTTCCCAGTAAAACCTCTCCCGCCCTCCATTCGGCATTCCGCTCAGGAAGTCTTAGAAAGATAAAAGTAACACACCGTGTGTTATAGTCATTATTTCTTTACACCCAGGCTTAACCTTTGCCCGAAGCAAGCCGCGCGGTCAAGCTGCGGTCATATTAAAAAGCATTCACCTGGATTACTCCATTGATTTTTTAAAGGCAAGCCAGTAGCATATACTTATGTCAGTATAAGTGGCATGTCATTAGGCTTTACAGATGCATTTTATAAGTCCCTTTTTACAAGCTTTACAAGTGCGCAGCGCTTCGGAGAGTGTCATTTACAAATGAACTGTGAGGTGAACCTTCAGTCAAATTAGAATGTTTCTTTTTCCTCTTGGAAAATAGTTGCTACGCTGCAGTAAAAGACAAGCATTGGCAAAGCCAACAGTTAAGCGTTTGTAGTTTACTACATTTAGTATGGAGGGAAGGAATGAGAAAGGACATCGCAGAGGGGAATGGGGGTTTGGGGGGTTGAGGTGGGGGGGGGGTTTGAGGGAAGCACAGTGAGGGAAGAAATAAGAAATAAATGGCAACACGAGGGGAAATAAAAAAAAATCCAACAGATGAAAGATAGGCCAGTAACAGTACACAGGAACGTTGTACAAAGTGTGAAGGAAGAAGTGACAGTGCAAATGGGCGAAGGAGTGATAGGGCAAAGGGGGCGGGGCAACAGCACAAAGGGAGGCTGATTGATAGCACAAAGGTGGGTGGAGCGACAGCTGTATAGAGGGAAGGAGTGACAGCCCAAAGGGGAAGGAGCGACAGATGAGTGCATACTACAGCAGGATAGCCTAGGACATGTATCAAAGGGCATCTAGCAGCACAATGTATGGGTAGATAGAAGAGGAGGCATCCCTACACAAGTGGGTCCTGCCACATGGGGAATTAATGTAAGAGCTGGAGAGATATGTACTAATCTTCTCTCAGGGGCAGGTGTTGGCCGATGTTTGGTGCTGCACCAATAGCCCTTGACTTCTAATGCATCCGTTTTGCAAGAGCGGGTGGCTGTTAGGCAGAGATGGGAAGTGCCAGACAGGAAGTGGTGAACACAACTGTGCCAACAAGGCAGAACAATTCAACTGGAAAGTACCGCAGAATAGTCTGATTGATGTCATTTAAGACATGTTAGTGCAAATATTTCAAATAACTGTTTCATATATATTCTGATCATCTTGAACAAGCCTCCAGCAGGAGTGAGCGTGTTTAGTGGTTCACTCAGGGAATCTGAGTTTTGCTGGGCAACATCTAAGTTGAATGATCAATATGGCTCCATCTTCTATAACAGATCAATAGTCCCCTCAAGTTGGATGGTGTCATCTGTTGGAAATTTGATTGGATTGTGACGATTCTCCTCCCCTGACATCCTGGACTCTTTTCTCCTGTTGAATAGACTCCAGATATGTTACGGTAATGGCGAGAGAAAGCCACCAATCCTGAGGAGCACTTCATGCTAAAGGCTTTGTGGTCAGAGACCTGGGACCAGTTTACTTCCTGAATGCCCTGTGTATTTGTGGCACAGGTGGCTTGAGATTACGTGACTGCCACGACTATGATTGACTTCTAAATGCTCTCCCTTACTCACTGCTGTCTCTCAAACTCTGCTCTACCCTGCCTCTCTCAGAGAATTCCCCAAAATTCCTCTTCCAGGCCCACCAGAGCAATATACAACCACAGTCTGACCACTCTACGATTTAGGTGAACTGGACTGGAGGTTCTAGCTTCCCTTTCACTGCCACCCATCTCTGAAATTATTTGCTGCTGCACCTGCTGGCAGAAACCGGTTACTAGCTATTCAAGAAGCAACTTGAAATCAAACTGTTCAACGGAAACCCTACTGCACATTCCCTGTTTCCCCTTCCCCTCCCCCCCCTACATACCCTCCACTCTGTACCACCGGCTTCCTGTACCAGCGCCTTGATGCCTGTGGCTTTAGTGTGCTTTAAAAATGCATAAATAAATAAATTAACTGTGTGTGTCTTGGGGATGCATAGATGCCTGCTTGCAAGACATTTGTGTTCACGTGCGCAGTTTTTCTGCAACTCCTTGACAACCCAAAGACAACTTCTTGATGTGTTGACTAGGAAGTGAAATGGGGCGCCACAAGTGTCAGCCATTCTTTGATTGAAGCCAATGCTGGTTCTGGATTTCACCATTTTGGCAACTGAATCTCCAAACTGGTGGCTGGGTACACACTCTTCCATCAAGAGCCATGAGGCTAGTAGAGGCTGTGATGTGTTACCAGTTCGTTGGAGAAGTGTTGGGATGCTGAGATCCAGATAACAACTAACTGTGTTCTTCTCCTATCCTTTCCCACTTGGGAATGTCCCTATGAAAATACGTCTCAATCAAAAAGGTTCACTGACACGTGCGACGGTAATTACAGCAAAGATGCGTAGGTTAGCCTGAGAAGGGTCAATGCTTGCCAGTTACAGTATGCGAAACCTCCTCACTGCAGTGCACTCAATCTTTTCTGACTGTCATGTGTCACCAGCACCAAACTGTACCGTAAAATGAAGGAAGACTTTCCAGAGGTGATTCAATTTGCATTGCACAGTGAACAAAGCAATTTGCCCTTCCACTGACCTACCACGTGTCACTTAGCTTCCAATAGTGTTGTCCTTGTGCCCTGCGAATTTGCATAGCTCTGCTCTTCCACTGTTCCTGGCCCCTAACACGTTGTTTAATGGGCCCTAACGCCTGTCTCAACCGCACTCACTCTCTGTAGTGAGTGTTCTAGTGACTCGCTTATGTCAGGGAGCTGCCAGGATGTCAATTCACCAAATGACCGGGGTAGAAGAAGTGACGCCTGACGCCAGATAGCATCACAGGAAGTGATGCTACGAGCCCTTTGATGCCGATTCGATCAAAGAAAACCGTGTCACATATATAAACAACTAGAGAAAGATATAGATCCAATTTAGTTTACTAAAATAAGTAGTAGACAAGCAGAGAACACATATGTTCAGTTACAGTACCAATCATATTTTAACGAGGGTGCTGGGGTCATGGTTGTTGTGTTCCGAAAGGAGTCGCATGCAGTAATAAATCAATACAACAGATCAAATGACGCATATACAATATTACACGGGAGCCGGCCAAGTAGCTTCTTATCTCTTTAATCATCGGCGTGAAACTGGCACCTGAGGCGATGAGCCCGCCTCTTCTCGCCTACCGTGGGGAGCGGCCCACAACAAAAGAACAACAATAGAAATGGGACTTAGCTCCCATTCAAACAGGGTCATTAACATGGATGAGGACACAACATCTCCCCGTCACTTAAGAGAGAACTTAGTTCATTTCTTCTATCCACCTGGTTGGTCTGCGTACTGTCCGTTTTGAGGGGCTTCGCCTTAGTGTCACTGATCTGTCCATCTGGATGTCGCTGTCGCTGTCGTCGGCCTCCTGATGTTCCACTCTATATTCAGATTCTGGATCTGAGGATTCATCTGTGACTGTGGTGGGTGAGGTTTCACGAGGTGAGTTTCCTTCGAATACTTTGAAGAACGAGGAGTTCCTCGTGACGGTTCTGTGCGGGCTTGCTGCCGTTATCATGGACCCGCTGGTGTGGGTGACCGTCAGGGGTTTGGGTCTGAATGCAGGAGTGCTCTTGGTGTTTTGGTCCTGTCGTACCAGTTCCACATTGCCTACTTGAATCTGGCATAGTTTGGCTTGTCTCTTCTGGTCAAAGTAGGTTTTCATTTTGTCCTTGCTCACCTTGTCACTGGCTCGTGCATCTTCGACGATGGTGGTGGGTGGACGAGCATGGGGGTTGTGCGGAAGTCTTGTCCGTATGATTCGACCAAACATTAAGGTGGACGGGCATTCGCCGGTGGCACTGTGTGGCGTGTTTCGATATTCTCTTAACAATGTGCAGAGGGCTTGCATAAATGATCCGTTGGTGATGGAAAATACTTGTAAAGTCCTTTTGAGATTGCTCATAAATTTCTCAGCCATTCCATTGGCTTGGGGATGTAAAGGTATTATCTTTCTGTGCTGGAATCCTAGATGTTCTGCGAACATTGCAAAGTCATGACCTCTAAAGGGCGGCCCATTGTCTGATTTTACGGTCATGGGAATTCAATAGTCTGCAAATGTCTTGTCCAGGGCAGGGATGATGGCCTGGGCGCTGGTTGAGTGTACCAAGTGTACCTCTGGGAAACGCGACATTTCATCCACAATGACTAGCACATATTTTCCATTCACTAGGGGTCCAAACATGTCAACGGCCACCTCCTCCCATACCTGTAGGGGCATGTCAGACAGCCTTAATGGTGCGGGGAATGTTCTCGGAGCCACTGCTTGGCAGGCGAGGCACTTGCTGAGGAGACTCTCCACCCTCTCATCCATTTTCGGGAACCAAACTTTCGTCCTGAGCTGTCTTTTCGTGGATACTACTCCACGGTGCCCCACATGTGCTATATCTAGAACCTGATTTTGCAAGCTGGATGGAATCACGAGTCTGTTTTCCTTGAGAATCAAACCCTCCGGGGATTGGGACAGGGTGTGGTGTATAAGTTTGAATGTGCGCAGTTGAGATTCCTCTTGGGAGGATAGGCCCGCCTTGTCTCGGTCTTTTATGTGCCATCGGCCTGATTGTATGCACTTCTTCACAATTTGTAGGAGTTTGTCTTCGCTGGTGGCTTCCAGTAGTTGGGTTGTAGAAATGTGTTTCGGAAGAGCGGTGTCAACGAGATAGTTGACATATTGATTTGCTTTGGCAGATTGACGTTCTTAATTAGCAGGCAGAGGGTATCTGGACAGGAAATCTGCTGGATTATTGTCTTTGCCTGGCCTGTGAACGATTTTGAATGTGTACTCCTGTAATCGTAGTCCCCATTGGGATATGCGAGATGGCATTTTAGCCGTGGGTTTGCCATAAATCGTGGTGAGCGCCTGATGGTCCGTGACGACGGTGAAAGGGCGTCCGTATACATGGCCGGACTGAGAACCAAAAGTGGCCCTGGACATTTTTTTCAAAGTGGCCCCATAACTTACCGAACGAGCGAGCGCAGCGTTTGTTCCCAAACCTTCTATGAGGGTATTGGGAGTATCTCCCCAAAAAATTTTGACTAATATTGGCCAAAATAACTGCATTTAAAGCATTTTAAACATATATGGATTAAAAAGTCATGTTTTAAATACATGTATGATCTCTAAAAGTAGATCTTCAAGGATAGAGGCACCTGGAACGTTACACATATTGCAAATGAGAAAAACTAATTAATCCAGTATTAAAGGTGCCGAGACAACATGCATCACTAACCCATTTAATCCTATTCCCGTACTGGAAAGGGCAAACAGATAAAAGGCATTCTTAAACAGGCATTGACAATGCCTGCAATATTGGCTTTTGTGTAGGCATGGGAACGGCATTTGTCAGGCACTGCTGTAATGGGATTAACTGTCCATTGATGGTAGCAACTGCACAGTCGTGAGAGTACATGGGCATATAATAGCACTGCCTGCTGAATGCTTAATATGTACCAAGCTTAAACTATTGCCTTTGCCAATGCTTGTTTTTAACAGGGCTTCAGTGAAGTGCTTCTAAATCGAGTGGCTGAAGCCAGACCTGGTTGACATTTCTTTTTCACCAGTGTACTTTTACAGTTCCAATTAAGTCATTAACTTTCAAAAGACTGCTTTGAGAAAACACTGGCAGGCACTTTAAGCACAAGGTTTGATGATAAGATTTGATAAAGCTAGCTCAAATATATCCCGGAAGGATGTGTTTTGGATGGAGAGGGGCAGAAAGCAGGTGGAAATGGTCCTGGGATTAGCATGTCAATGGGCAGTCAATGGGTGGGTAAATAACCAAACAACATGTACAAACTTTGTGTTCCGCCTCATATGGTATTTCTCCTTAGCTGTACTCTAATGCAATAGTTTCAGTGGATAGGTGGCACTTTAGCCAAAACTAACAAATAGGTTGACTTTGTATGAGATCAGTGTGTCATGCCAATGAAGCACCTGCAGTATCGCGACAAAGTGGCTCAGCGCCTGTGCATTCAACCATAGTGGTACGCTTATCAGTGGCTCCACTTCGCCAATGACAACGTGATTGCATGTTGCGCTTTTAGTTAAGGTAAAATCCGTATTGAGAGTTTGGGCTCTCATTCAGCACCATACATGCGGCGAAGGGGGTGTATTTCTTACCCTTGCTCGTTTCACCTTTTTGACTCGGATTAGAATGCTTTTAATGTCCAAATGAGTGACGCTGATAGGCTACAACAGATGTGTAGATTTATGAATATGTATGCACGGCTTTATAGTGGGCAGATTGATCAGTTGAAGAAGATAAAATGTCCACTAGACCCCAGTGGGTGACAGCACGGTTAATAAAATCTTATTAATTAATACTACCTGTTCAATTTCATAGGATTTATTCTGATTCGTGTTTGATTGTGTGCTGGTTAAAGATGCAACTTCCCACTGCCTGGACCGGATTTTAGTGGCGTATCAAGATTTAAGTTAACGCTGAGGCACCCATGGAGATGGACACAAGAAGAAGGCCCTCCATGGATCGCATAATGCATATTTACAGGATGTTGAGCATTTCGTGGCCACTTTTTGGGTATATATTGTAGTAGGGTAGACCGGGAGGGAGATGGTATTCCCTGTTGTAAACTCTAAAACTGTCTTCCAATTCACAAGACGTCAACGACCGATTTAACTGAGTCTGGGTGCGCAGTCGTGTGCTTTGCAGGAGGATCCACGCTGGTGTTTAGCGGAGACTGACACAAATATTCACCTCAATGCTGACAAAGTGCAGTGAACACCAGTTCATGAATTCAAATGAACGCACACATAAACGCTCCCTAAAACACACCAGGCACCCAGGGATTTCTTTCGAGTTCACCCATTCTTTCCCCTTAAACCAGGGGTTTGCAACTTGACTTTCCAAACGTTTTGAACTACAACTTCTTTTGGCCCCATCCATTATAGTCAATGGTGAGAGATCAAAGGAGTTGTAGTCCAACACATCTGTAGAGCCACAGGCTGCAGGCAGCAGACCCCTGCTAAACTGTCCACTCCAGGGGTCCTCTCTATTACCACCCTGAAGCCCCAGACACTCATAACACAGTACAATGCTCCCATTATGAGGCTCAAAGCAGCATATTTAAACGTCCCCAGAGTGTCGTGAAGTAAGCCAATCAACACGAGAGTCCCCGCAACGTGTGCATACAAGCAAGCACAACATGCTTTGAAGCTGCTGTTGAAATGGAAAGCCACCCTAAAAGTATGCTGTCTCACCCTTGGGATGACTTTGCACGTGCATCCTTTGCAAACATGCTAACGCAATGCCGCAGCTTTGTTCCAACAGACACATTAATGGGCTTCCTACAGATCGGGGGACTTCACTGCATGGTACCACTAAGAACATGCAAGTGCACTCTCTAGCACCTAGCAGACCAGGCTAGTGCACTCTCTAGCTCCCAATAGACCACACTAGTGAACCCGCTGACTACCATAGGAACACACTGCATGTGAATGCATCCTCCGACTCCCAGAAAGACACACAATGATTGCACTCCCGTCTCCCAGAATAAGAACATGAACTAGCTGGACATCAGTGCAATACCGTAGTGCACAGTGGTTCTCAACCCAACACACTACTGCAAATACCGGATGACACTACAAGAGGCTGATTCATGTTTTGTTTAGCTTCAAAGTACCGCACCTGTCTGGCTCCCAATAAAACAATGCAGCACCTAAAGGGACTTTGACTCCATTCAACATGCCAGCGAACCCAAGGGTTCTCAATACAACACGTTAATGGACGTCACTTATATATCATGTTTTTTTACTCCTTAACAACGCTGGGCTGGAGGTCAGGCCACGGCTCACATGTTTTGCCACGCCACTGCACAGATGAGTAAATTAACAATCCCAATGGTACATACCGGGCCGTCAGAAATGGGGTTACAAGCGGCTGTGCCCAATCATGGCGCTAGACTTGTGTACGACTGCGAGGGAAGTGGAAAGAGTGATTAGTCCGTCCAGCTCCCGTCCCAAATAAACATACATTCGCACCAGAAGTTCAAGTGAATACACAAAAGCAGCAGGCCAGGAGCAAGCACCCGGCAAGTGCTGACTGAACTCACCTTGCCCTCGTCTGCGGACTCGGAGCAGCAGTGCACGCTCCGTCTCAGCACAGCAGGGTCGGCAGACTCACTCGGCACGGGAGGCACAGGCTGCCTGCACCTGTGCTGCGCATGTCACACTAGGGGGGCTTGTGCACGTGCGGATGGTTGATGCCTGGCCTCGGGTGGTGCCTCCCACAAATGTGCAGGTGCGAGCCACACACCAGCACGGCCCCAGCGCTGAGAAGAAATGCAGCAGCCTACAGCCAGTGACTAGTGAACCATCCAGGCTGGCCTGGCTGGTTCGGATCATACCGAATGAAAATGTATTTATGTATCCCTTCTCCACCAAGCAAGAAAAGAGGCCCTATGCCCTAAGGCCCACCGGGGAAAGTCCCGGTGGGCCAGTCCAGTCCTGTCCGTATAGAAAGAGATGATAATGTTCGCATGCCCACACGACTGCCAGGCTTTCCTTTTCAGGTTGCGAATATGCACACTCGGCGGGTGACAAGCTTCGGCTAGCATATGCCACTATACGTTTTGGTGACGTTGGTGAGGCTCTGGGTCTGGACTGGGCCAGGATGGCTCCTAGACCGACCGGGCTGGCATCCACAATCAGTTCAGTGTCATATGCGGGATCGTAGTAGGCCATGCACGAGGCTGATGCGATGCAACGCTTGATCTCTTGAAATGCTTCTTTGCATTCTGGGGTCCACTGGTAGTCTCGATCTTTTCCTGTGAGGAGCCTTAGTGGTGTGCTCACTGATGCGAAATCTTGAATGTATCGGGTGCAGTAGCTGGCCATCCCTCGGAATGAGCGTATGGCTGATGGAGATGTGGGAGTAGGAGCGTCTACCAGTGCTTGCACCTTCTCAGGATCGGGGCGCATGCCTTTGTTCGAAAATATATGTCCAAAGAATTTCAATGTTGTTTTGCTGATTTCGCATTTTTCAGGATTGAGAGTGAGGTGGGCGTTTTCAAGGGCCATGCAGACTCTTCTCAGAGTGTCATCGTGACTTTCTTGTGATGTGCCAAAAATGAGAATGTCGTCGCTATAATTTAGGCAGTGGGAAATATGCTTGAATATTTGATGAATAACGTTCTGGAAAATTTCAGTGGCAGAAGATACTCCAAAACTTAATCTTTTATACCCGAACAGCCCTGGTGTGTTGAGAAAGTTGTGATGTATCTTGATGAGGGGTGAAGTTCAAGTTGATGGTAACCTTTGTTTAGATCAAGCTTTGAGAACACGGTCGCTCCATGTAACGGATGCATCATGTCAGTCATGCGCGGGGCTAAGTGTTGTTCCCTTTCAATGGCCACGTTCTGGGCACGCATGTCCACACAGATGCGTATGCTTGATTTACTGTCTCTTTTGGGTACCGGTACTATCGGAGAGACCCACGGTGTTGGACCGGATGCTGGCTTTATAATGTCCTGCTGTAGTAATGACTGTATCTCATCTTCAACCTGTCGCTGTATGTTAAGCGGGATGCCTCTATAGTGTTGAGCAATTGGTGGTACCTGCGGGTTGGTGTGTAGCTTGATCTGTCGGTCTTTTAAACGTCCCAAACCTTTGAAAAGAGAGGGAAACATCTTTTGAATCATGTCTTTTGCGCTAGACGTGTACGCGGACATGATTTGGTACATGATGCTGATTAGCCCCATTTGTATGGCTGTGCGGAAACTCAGTATGCTTCCACCTGGGACTTCCCCTTTCATCACGTAGATTTGTACCTTTTGGCTTTGATTTTTGTATTGGCATTTTGCGGGGAACATGCCTTTGCAATCTAGCGGTTTGTTGGAGCCATACGGATATATTAATGTGTCAGCTTTCCGTAGCTCTTTCTTCACCTGAAGTGTTTTGTATACTATGTCGCTTATGACATTCACAGTGGCCCTGTATCGATTAAGAATTCTAAATTTTGTCCATTGAGTTGCAGCAGCAGTGTTGGACTATATTCAGCAGCCGTGTTGTTTCCTATGGCATGTACATATGCACGTTTTCTCTCTCCACTGGTACCTGATCCTTTGTCTTGGCTGGTGGTGCTGAGAGTGATGTCTACTTTTGCGATGGCTGGATGTGTCCCTTCTTTCTTCGCGCCACCGGGTGGATGGCACGTGCTCCCTTGACGAGCTGGGTGAGCACCTCCTGCTGGTCGCAGACGGCTGGCTTGCGTGTTTGCGCGGGCTTTCTCGCTTTGGCCTTCTGCCATCTTGTCCCCAGGACTCTCTGTGAGGCTCAGCACTCTGATATAATTTAATGTTTTTGTACACCGACTGAAAATGGTTCTCACCCCCACATTTGTCGCATTGGTGACCTATTGCAGGACATGGTGCTGTGTGGGGAAATCGAAAACCGCATCTGTAGCATTTCTTTTGTTCTGATGAGTCGGCTTGAGTGCGAATGGGACATACTTGGGCTGCATTGGCTGTTTGCGTGATGGTGATGGTTCCTAACTATTCAGTTTGTATTATTAATGCAGCGTCAGCCCTTGCTATTTGCAGGATTTCTTCCAGTGTCCTACTTTTCTGCAATAGTTTCTTGCGGAATTCGGGGGATCCGCACCCAGCAATGGCTCGTGATTTGAGGGCCTCCTCTGTAGAGTATCTGTCAAAGTCACAGTATTTGGCTCTTTTCCTCAATCTCATGACGAAATTATCCATGCTTTCACTTTTATCTTGTATGGTCGTATGAAATATGTGTCTCTCATAGTCGACATTTCTTAACGGTGCAAAATATGTATTCAATGAGTCGATGATGTCTTGGAACGAGTCAGTGCTAGAGTCAAGCATTTCAAATACTATGTCACGTACCGTAGGGCCCAATGAATGCAGCAGGATGGCTCTTAGACGACGTTCCTCCCTCACTCCAGAGGTGTCGATGTAGATCTGTAGTTCTTTTAGCCATCTGGCCCATCTGGGAGCCAGGCTGTTCGTGTCAGACATGTCGAAGTGTGGCACGGCTTGCAATTGAAGTGATTCGGAGGTACCTTCCTCTTTGTTGCTGGTAGGCCTTGGGGTGGAGCTGGTCTGGGGGCTTTGAGTACCGCTGTCTGTGGTATCTTCCGACATGGTTGTAGCCACGTGTGTGTGGGTGTGTCGCGATGTTGTCTGGGTAGGCCTCTCCTGGGAGATCGGCGCAGCCTGTGTCGTCTATGGGGAGCGGTTTCTCTGGCAGAGTTTGCGTAGCAATGAGCGTTTTCTCCGTGGCTGAAGTCCTTGAAGTTCACCATGCAGTGGTTGCGGATGCGGCCCTCACACCTCGCTGTGGCACGGTCTAGTGGGTTCAGCTGAGTGTGATAACTCAGTTGAAGATCCTCGTCGCCATTGTTGTGTTCCGACAGGAGTCGCATGCAGTAATAAATCAATACAACAGATCAAAACACGCAGATACAATAATACACGGGAGCCGGCCAAGTAGCTTCTTATCTCTTTAATCATCAGCGTCAAAATGGCGCCTGAGGCGGTGACCCCGCCTCTTCCCGCCTACCGTGGGAGCGGCCCACAACAAAAGAACAACAATAGAAATGGGACTTAGCTCCCATTCAAACAGGGTCATTAACATGGATGAGGACACAACAATGGTGATGTACACCCAGCAGAATCGCCATAGTTAAGGGGCCAGTCCAGTCACATATTGCCAGCTACTGTCCTCTAAAGCCAGTTTTATAGACTCAGGATGTAGTCACTATATGCTATGTACCCCATATTTGCAAAGTGCTGCCGAAATTTACCTATTTGTACGAGGCCGTTCCTCTTCCCACACACAAAGCCTAGCAGGGATGTGCTGGCTCTGGGCACACAGCAAAAGCAGTTCCCACCACGTGACCCTCCCTTCTTCCCTGAGCAGCCACCCGGAAGCAGCCGAGGGTTTAGGGGATGGTAAAAGGGTGGGAAGAAACTGAAGTAAATATGTCTCTCTTCAGAGCAGAATTTACTTTCATTTTACAGAGTTGCCGCAGGGGTGGCCATGGCAACAGTCACTATCCCCGAGGTCCCTAAATGGCGTGCCTGGGAGCTGCCCATATGTCTCTGGTGACCCATTCATTTAACCTGAAATGTGCCAGCTGGCACTATAACTGTACTTTACTCACACACTCTGGGGCTCATTTTTATTGGGATATGGATCGGAATTTACATTCATAAACATGGTCTCTGGGAGTAAATTATCATCCATGCAATGTGTTGATGTATTTTCTACACAAAGCTGGGTGACCCAGTTTAATGGTCGCATCCACCTCTCATATACACTGCGTGCAGAAAGCATGCACGCACCTCCACCTGCATGGCATGTGCATGTGGAATGCATGGCTCGCATTCGTATGGAATGGAAGCAGATTGTTGCACCATCAAAGTGCAGGCAGCACACGCCTCTTTCACTATGCAGCCTTGCTCTGCAGAGCTGTGCTCTTCCCCAGTTTAAAGCCTTATGGGTGTTTATATATAGTCTGCACCAGGAAACTCTCCACTTGATATTCTGTTGCTCTTGCACGGCCTCCCTTTTATCCTCCGCCATCTTCGCTCGCCAGCATGGAAATAGAAAGGGGACCCATGCATCAGCTCCCATTCCTATGTATCCAGCAGTGTCTTTATTTGTAGTGTTATTTTGAGAATTCGGTGAATGTAGTCAACACAAAGGATTTTTCTCTAATAAAAAAGCCCTTTAGCATTGTTGAATTTTATGTGTGAGCAGTGAGACGTAATGTGTAGTTTAATCTATCCGCCTTCCCTTTCCCTTCCGGGGTGTCTTGGTTTTAGCTGAATCAAGTAACAGCTAGAAACAAAGTGCCTTAGGGAGTTCTGTGGGGGGTCAGCAGCTGCTGTGGAAATGTGGCCATTGGCGGCATGACATTGGCTTCCCAAAATTGCATACAAGTTTCAAGCTGAGCCTGGTGCAGACTCGGACCACATTACTAATCACTGTGGCAGTGACCGATAAATTACAGGTGAGATGAATCGATGGGAAAAGGCTTACCCAAACTCTTCTTGGCTCACACCAGCAAACACAGGTGTCATTATTTGCGGTAAGATGTGTACCATGGGGGGCAGGCTCCTATACCATGAGTGGGGAAGTTGACAGCAGTCTGGGAATGAGAGGTTGGTGAACAGGATGTGGAGCCTGTAGGGAGTTGATTCAGCTGGAGCAAGGAAGATGAAGAAAGGTGTAGGAACTGAGCAGGAGAGAGGTAGCTGGTAGAAACCAGGATGAGGAAAGTGAGACTATAAGAAGAAAGATAGGAGGAAATACGACAGAGGGAGGTGGGGGAAAGCTCAGAGAGGTGGATGTGAGAGAGAAGGAAAGGGTGGTTGGAGGAGATGATCAGGATGAGGTGGAGAGAAAGAGGATTCAGAAGGAGGAAAGTAAATATAAAGAGGAAGTAGGAGGAGAAAGGGGGCCGGAAGAAGACTTAAGTGAGACAGATAGGGGAAGAGAGAGAGAAGTGTGGAGTATACTTTCAGGAGTGAGAGAGAGGGGGAACACCAAGATGGAGAGGAGGAGATACGGGAAGTGGTTGGAAGACAAGAGGAGTTCTGAACTATTAAGGAGCCATCCTGTTATTTGTGGAGACTTAACTTTGCATTCTTTTAGTTTAGCCAAGATTATATGTAGCCCTAATGAACATTTGTTTAAACATACCAGCTTTTGTCTGCCTTGTGTTGATCCTGTTCTCCTTAGATTGTGGCAGCAAGCTACGGTTTTGGAGGACTGGCCGCAACGTGGAGGTGGACTGCAGTGCTGAGGTGATGGGGCCGCCGCAGGCAGAGCAGAAACGTTTAGAAAATAGACATGCATGTATGTTTGTGTACGTGTGTGTATATGTGCATTCAGGCTGGTGTGTGTGTGTGTGTGTGTGTGTGCGCGCGCGCGCGCGCGCGCATGTCCAGCATCTGTATGAATGCTGTGGATGAGGCCGGTGGTAAGGGTGGTCTATGGAGCAGGACTGGTTTTTGTATGTCGATGGGAGCGTTACAAATGAGGCCATGGCATGGGAGTAGCCTCAAAGCCTTTGGTATGAAAGAGGAAGAAGGGGGGTGACAATGCAGTGCCTTTTTTTTAAGGGTACTTAAGGGAGACTGGCCCTCATTAGGACCCTGGCGGATTTTTTCCGCCATCGACGGACTTTTCCGCCATGGCGTAAAGTCCGTTTACGCCATGGCGGATGGTGGACTTACCGCCCCATTCCGAGGTCGGCGGGGCGGTAAGTCCCCATTGACCCATTTACCCTTCCCCATTCCCATTTCGGCCCCATAGGGTATAATGGGAGTGAGGAAGGAGTTAATTACGCCACCGTAAATTACGGTGGCGTAATTAACACCAAGGTCCCATAGCGCCATGGATTTTTACGCCCGCAAAAAGCGGGCGGAAAAATGACCATGGCGCTCTGGGAACTCGGAATTGGCGGTAAGGGGTCGGCGCAGCTAACGCTAGCGTAAACCCCTTACCGCCAGGGTCCTAATGAGGGCCACTGTCTCTCAATATTGTAAATTGCAGGCATATATTTGCAGAGTCGGCATTACAAAATATTATTGTTGCTAAAATGTTGCCATTATTAGTCACGGTAAAGAAATACTAAAATATATCAGCAGTGGCAGTATGGAAGTGTCTTCTTACAGTAATAATACTGGAATTATTGGACATAGCCAATTTGAGCGTGCTCTTAGAGTAGCAATACACGCATATATTTGGGCAGCCAGCATGAAAATGAAGGATTACAGTTAAAATATTGTCCTTATTAGGCACAGCTGATCGGTGTGTGTTCTTAAAGTAGCAAAACTGGCATATGATGATACAGCGAGCATGACAATGGCCCTCATTACGAGTTTGGCGGTAACCATGCCGCTATTGGCGACATGGCTGCCGCCGAAATCGCGTCGGGTCCGGGTCCTCGGAATGAGGATTTACCGGGCCATTCCGAGGTCGGAAGGTCCAGTAATTCCTCCCTCCGAGGACCTGGACCCGGTTCTTCCCCATTCCCATTTCAGCGCCCATAGGGCTGAATGGGAATGGGAGAGGGAGCAAACAACGGGCCATTACGAGTTGGCCCGTTGTTTGCTCCGTGTTCCCCTCGCGGGACCCGCTAAGCACGTCTGGTGAGACCAGACGTGCAGAGCGGGTCCCGCGAGGGGAACTCGGAATCGGGCGGTACGGGGTTGACGGCACCGGTACCTTTACCGGTGCCGTTAACCCTGTACCGTCCGACTCGTAATGAGGGCCAATGTGTTCTTACATTGACAATAGTGGTATTATTGGGCACACCCAACATGAACGTGTTCTTACAGTGTCAATACTGGAATATACTGTCGGTACAGGCATCATGAAAATGCTTTGGAATATGCGCCTGTGTACTATTGGGGACCTGGCCTCAATTGCATTTTTTCAAGTATTAGGCTTTTAGGCTTCTGGTACAATTAAACTGAACAAAATACTCTTCTCACGCGATCTTTTCTCACTTGTTTCTCCTCCTTCCCATTGTCAAAGGCATTGCCTCAACGTAATATTATTTTAAAAACAGGGATTCTTACTTCATGAGACCATACCAGTTCATTGGTCTAACCATTATGCCAGGATCTTTAGGATTCATAAATACCCCTCTACATCTCCAAATAAAATGTCAGGCCATGAACTATCATCAGTATTGTCATACTGCAGATGAAATCCGACATGCAATGGCTTGTTTCAATCAAATATGACAAAGTTGCACAATGTCGGTGACGGCATAGCCCCTATTAAAACTAGAAACATACAAAATAATAAGAATAATAAATGGTACTCTGCCTCTGTAAGGGTGCTTAAGCAGGTCTACCATAAGAAAGAGAAAATCTGGCGTAAAACAAATTATCCTGTTCACTACTGGGCCGTAACTACAGCCCTCAAAATCTACAAAGACGCTATCCTCTCTGGCAATTCAAATGTCCTGCACAGCCATATTAATACAGCAATCAACAAGCCTAAAGAGCTTTTTATGTTATTAGGAAACTATCAAATCCCTCATGTGTATTCATCTACTCTGCCCTGTCCTCTAAATTGAGCAATGGGTCTAATGAATTATTTTTAATAACGTGAACGTGATTCAAGTGATTACTGATGCACCCCTCTCTATCCCCCAAACCTACACCCCTGAAATGAAGCCCTCTCATGATCATATCTTTAACTTCACTCCAGTCGCCACCAGGGAAATATCTACTCTAATCATGACACTGAAACCCACGAATCATAATTTACAACTACCTACCTGCATGTCTGGCCAAAGTGCCATGCCTTCAAGTTAAACAAATGTTTTACCTGCCTTCTCAATTCTTCTTTTTCCCAAGGTATGGTCCTCAAAGAACTTAAAGCATCAATTGTAACCCCTTTACTAAAGAAACCCTCTTGGCACCATACTATATTTCATAATTATCACCCTTTTGCCGGCCTGACACGACCGCAAATATTCTTGAAAAAGTAGCTACCTCTCAATTGCAAACGTTAATGGAAGGACATTGTCATCTTGACTCATTTCAATCAGGTTTGAGGCCCCACCATGGAAAATGAGACAGCACTTCTTGCTGTCTTGGATGATATGCTGAGATCAGCCAATGAGGGTGGCCTTAGTCTGTTGGTTCTGCTCGACCTCTCAGCAGCATTTGACAAACTTGATTTTAATATTCTTAAATCCAGACTGATCGAAGTCGCCCAAGCGCCAGAGTGAAGCCAACAGATTAAGATAGGAGCCTACTATTCCAGCTCACTGCCGGGGTCCCACAAGGTTGTTCCTTATTTCCTTAGCTATTTAATACCTATATGCGGTCAATTGTAATTATTTTCTCTCAATTTGATCAACATTATCACTTTTACAACAACGACACATAGATTTACATGTGGCTAAACCTGAACTCTATTAAACAGATTTCTGATTATGCACTGGGAATAAAAGACTGGATGCTTTGGCCCTAAAACACCTTTTGGCTGACTCATCTCAACCACCTCCCTGCCCTGCTCTATTTGATTTTCATATCTCTAACGCAAATAAGGTAACAAAATCTTGGCTTTATTTGGCAGGCCAAATAGGACTGCAATCAGCAGGTCAGTGAAACAGTGAAGTCTATGGATTACTGGCTCAGAATCCTGTGACCAATTCTTCTTATCTTGGATAATAATCGACTGGTAGTCATTGGCTCCCTGAAAATGTCCAAACTTCATTATTGTAATGCTATCCTCTCAGGGATTCCAGCAAAACAAATCTGCTGCTTACAAAAAGCTCAAAATGCAGCTGTTAGGCTTCTTTTTCATCTGCCAAAATGTACATTTATTTCCTCCTACTGCAAATCACTCCACTGGTCGCCGGTGCAACAGAGAATCCTTTTTAAGATGTCTTGTTTTCAAGTGTCTTCATGGCCTGGCTGCCACTTACCTCACAACCAAGCTCACACTCTATCAGCCAACACGATCCTTACGATCTTCCAATCAACTTCTTTTAGTAGTACCATCCCTTTTCGTGCACATAGGTGTCAGGTGCTTCTCAGTGTTGGGTCCCCATTTCTGGAATTCGCCTCCCTCTGACCTTCGTAAAACTAATTCTTATTTTTCATTTTGGAAGATGCTCAAAACTCACCTTTTTCAATTAATATCATTGTTCACCTTTACAAATAATTGGCGCCCAGATACAGCTACTGTCCAGTTTTTCCCATATATGAGCAAATATGCATTTTACAAATCAACAAATCAAATCAAGCTAACAACCGATTATAAACCGCATAGCTTTTTAACCATTTGGTAACATACACTGTGCTGTAAATTACACCATATGAACCAATTATTAAAAACAATTCTCAGCGAGAGAACTCTCTGGATCCACCTTGGGTGGTAACTTGGAAATGTTTACTGTCCTCCAGTTACAGAGTTTACCAGACCCTACTTAAGTACTCACATGTGGTATTATATAGCACTTACACTTAAGTGCTTCATATAGAACAAATATACATACAATATCACCCAACCTGTGTTGATACTCATTTATCAACCAACAGGCTGAAAAGCTGAGTTGACGTTTGCAGGAGTCGAACCTGCTACCTGCATATCACACACACAGTGCAGCAGCGAGCGCTCAACCCACCTATCTATTTTACCGGCTATAGCTATCAGAAAACCAGCCACTCCAGAAGCAAAGAGCCACATGTTGCTGGCCACAGGCCAGGAGCATCAGTTAAACAAAAAAAAAGAACAACTTTTTTGGGGGGTAGAAAGGCAGACCACAGGTGTAGCAAGGGAGACCTCAGGGGTTGCAGGTGCAACCACTGGCGACCCCTAAATGACCTCCCTGGATTCACCAGGACAATTGAGAATAATCCTGGCAAACTCTTGAATCTCCTTCATGTAACATGGCAGGATCTGATTCTGCCTCTGCAAATGCATAATGCTACTAACCACAACTTACAATCACGTATGTTTATCAAGAAATTCTGAACATTATCAGATATTATTAGTTAGTACATCTAATTAATTTTTTCCTTCTGAAGAGCCACATCCAAGTGGTGAAACACATATAGAGAATGAAAGGACAGAAGCGAGGATAATAGGATATAAAAAAAGATCAAAGAGGATCAAAGGACAATAAAAGATCAAAAGAAGACACTTAAAAGGAACAAAAGATACCAAAAGGAAAAACAAACACAACAAACAGAGGATTATAAAGACCCAACAGGGACGACATCAACACAAAAAAGACTATCTAAAACTAAGTATTTAATTGAACAACAAATAATCTGTTATTTCTTTGCAATTCTTTTTTCATAAATAAACAAATTCTGTTAACTCATTGGGATGCATGAAATACTGTTCTTTCATAAGCGCTTCGTAATCAAAGATTGCAATTTAAGGGCAAATCGTGCACGGTCCTACATACCCTGTGCATTTGTTGGTTTTACTTTTTTCCCATGTCATTCATCATTTGGTATTTATAAATTATTTGTGTTTCCTGGCCTGAGTCGACTTACATGGGGGAAAACACTTTGTGAATCAGCACGTAAGATTGAAGATTACCCAGGCTTAAAGCACACCAAGTCTTGATTCTATTAAAGGCACATAGGCAAGCATTATGCTTCAACTGCCTTTATTTCCACTCTTCAGCAGTTTCAAAACTTGTCCTTTATATGTATATTTTGTCACATATAATATTTTATTTTTTATTTATTTGCATTTTTAAAGCGCTCACACAGCCCGCGGGCATTGAGGCGCTGTTACAGGAATTGTTTATTTTTAAAATTGCGCAATTGTTATTTTATTTTTTTTGTCTTGGTTACGTATTCATAACGCGCTTAAATACCCAGAGGTTTCTAAGCACGGACCCAGGGATCGAACCTGTGTTGCTTTGTGTCGTCTTGCTTCCAAGATGAACACGTTGCCGCTGAGCTATCCTCCTGGGACCTACAATAGGTTAATACAACCGGTGACTGAACTACTAATCCCCATTAGTCTCTTTGCTTTAGTAATTTCCCTTTTTAACTTCCTCTCCTTTGTGCTCTGTATATCACTTCCTGTCCAGGTCCTTTCCTCTTCTTTTGCAGCTCTTCAAGCAGATAAGTACTCTCCCATACTCAGAGCATGTTACATCAGTGATTTATGGGGGTACACATATAAGATTAAGGATTAAAGGCAAGAGTAATCTGCCGAAGTGCTTTAATAACAGGAGAAATGTGTTGACATGACAGATTGCCGTCAGAATGAGGGAATCACAGGAGAGCGCAAGTGCAGCGTGCTAGACGGCATAGGTTTTCGGCAACTCCGAATGAATACAGCACAGTATGCCAATTACAGTAACGAGTGCGCAAGCTTGATCTGTGTGCATATTAGCTCACTTTCGGGAAACAGGCCTGTGCTCTCAAAAGAAGGCCTGTCAGAGGCGGACCCGGCTCCCGATCAGCACCAGGGAGACACTCAGCACATTAAGAGGCAAAGGGCCTGATTGGCAGAGCGTTTTCCAATGAGATTGCACCATTATAAAACATTTCTGTGAATCAAACCCCAAGTGGCCGAAAGGGCGGGCTAAACTACAATGCACAAACCTGCGACGAACATCAGTGTCCTGGTGGGCACGTAAGGATGAGGATCCCGCACTCAGATTGAATATGTCCACACAGCACAAGTGAACAGAGAAAGAGTCACATGCAATACACTGACCGCAGCGTTGCATGCCCAGTACATAAAACGTCTTCTAAGCCACAAGCAGTTGCAAATCCTTAACAGCGGACGTGCACATCAGCCTGAAAGTACAGGTGTCAGGCACACTCCCCCTGCACAAATGCCCTTATCGATCCCAAGATGGATCCTGATAGTTGGAGTGAGGGTAGTCAAGACGACAAGGTAGCAGAGTAAGACAGTGGCCTAATACTTAGTTTTAAGAGATCGTTAGGGAACTCCCTAATAGAGGCAGGGACTCAAGGGGTTGTGACCCCTGCAAGAGTGACTAGGTGTACTGGAGACTCAAATAGGTGATGGCAGAATGGATAAAGATACCAAAGCGGGGGAAGGCACAGCCACTGAAAACCCTCACAGAGTGGTTGAAGTACAGGGGAGTAAGCAGACCCGGAAGAGGAAAGAATGAAGGCAATGAGGCAATTCCATAGTAAGCGTTGCCCAGTGTAACTTCTTTCATGAATAACAAAGACCTCCTCAGGGGAAAGTCCATTGTAAAAGTTACCCAGTGTAACTTCTTTTGTGAATGATATAGACTAGTCCTCTACAGGGGTAAGTCCATGGTCTGAGTTGCCCAGTGTAACTACTTTGTGAACAGGCCTCGATTAATTCTTTAACTTTTATCATGCAGTGTATCCTCAATACCAGCGCGGAAGCGAGCGAAAGCACTGCAGGGTTTACAGTCCCGGCCGTTGAGTAGTTTTCCTTCCACACAGCCTAATGTACAATGTGATTCATAAACTCGCAAATGGGTGAAAAATCGCAGAACTAGAATTATCACAACGTGGTACAATTAGAGGTCCCTGAATCTGAAAAGGCGCTCCACTTCAGCACCTTTCATTGCCATCAGCGTGAATTAAGAGATGTATTGGCCCGCCAATTAATGTCGGAAACATCACTACGGTTACCACGATGCATTAAGATCATAATGTGGAAATCTATCCGAGATTGTAATTTCCTCCAGTGTGCTTCTAGCGGTATTGTGAACCCCTAAATCATGCATATAAATTGGGCTCTGTAAAGGAATGTCTGTACATTTTACACCAACCTGGTCCATAAGTCAACCAAAACCAGAGACCCTCATTAAATCCACAACAACACATCTGCAACCAATGGGACCTGTTCTCAAGTAAGCACATCTGGAAAACTACCATAGGCATTAGTAGGTCGGCTTCAAAATCACTGCAATAAAGTCCTCGCTCAGTGTGTCATGGATTAAGCACATACCAACTCTAGCGAATGAAGTGGCTAAACACGTGTCATATATTAATGTACATTTGTGGTCCATCTGGGAAAGCAATATGGCTAGAAGCGATCATACGCTATATGTCAGCTGCTCCAAGGCTGATAGCACATTGGCTGCCTATGGATCCGGGTGCGTAGAAAAAGTGGAGATTACAGTGCACGTTTTGTCTTTAGTATCAGGTACGCTTGTCTAAAGGCTTCCAATTGCTGTGTTTACTGGAACAGAAGCCAATGGGAGGTCAGTCAATTTAGGATTACAGAGTCTTGCCAGCTGCAAAAAAGGGACTTAATGGTCGTGCCTAATGGCTTCACCACTACATGACTTAATGTAGCGCGCTCCTTTGCTTCTGAGCTAGGTGTGTGCTATATAACCCCCTTCCCCTCCAAATATGAATTACAAATATAAAAACAAGCATTGGCAATTCCAACAGTTTGGACTTTTGTGTAGGCACAGGAAAGGCACTTGCCAGGCACTGCCGTCATCGTATTAAATGCCCATTGATGGTAGCAGGTGAAAAATGGTGTGTGTACCAGGGCATCTAATAGTAGTGCCTGGCAAACGCCAATACTTGCAGAGACCAAAACCGTTGGCTTTGCCAACTCTTGTTAACAGGATTTCAGTGAAGGACACGCATAGTGCTTATTAATCCATGCACCAGTAGCATGATTTAAGCTCCGATAAGGCATTTGCTTTGAGAAGACTGCTTTGAAAAAATGTTGTCCAGCACTTAGAGACAAAGTTTGATGGTGAGGCTGGATTAAATCAAGCTCAAAGAGTTCCCATGAAGAGGTGTTTTGGGTGGAAAGGGGCATCAACTGGGTAGGAATGGTCATAGGGATTACATGGCCATGGGCTGTCAATGGATAGTCAAATAACCAAACAACACTTTCACGCTGCGTGCCCCTCCTCATATGCTCTTTCTCCCCATCTGTGTTCTAATGCAATACAATGGGTAATAATAACATGGCCTGTCATTACAGTGCTTAGAGGCATGAGGACTCCCGCACGAAGTGCCATTGAATAACCTGACAGAATTATAAATCAGATACCAAACATGGACACCTCTTTCTGGATGAATCCCTCCAGGGTTGATCTCCTTTGGTGATTATACACCTGTGCTGGGGCCTCTC
Organism: Ambystoma mexicanum; assembly: GCF_040938575.1. Lineage (NCBI taxonomy): Eukaryota > Metazoa > Chordata > Amphibia > Caudata > Ambystomatidae > Ambystoma > Ambystoma mexicanum. The sequence goes on along the minus strand of NC_090931.1, from coordinate 933,821,788 downwards.
TTTCATTGGCCTCTCACATCTCTGCTGTTGCTCGGTCCTGTGTTTCCTTTCATGCGTCTCAATGTCTTGTGTCTGTGCTTATCCTTTCTTGTCTTGTTGACGGTTCTGTAATTTTGTTAGGTCTTCTACCGACCAGCTGGCCCCTCTTCTTTCTACCTATAATTCATAATGTCGGTCTTCTTTTGAGTCTACTCCCCTCCCAGTAACCTGCAAGATTCTGTACTTCCTGCTTTAAGCCCGCTCCGCTGGCTGGCCTTCGAGCCCCGGTTAACTCCTACTTTTCTATTCTTTGTCTCATATCCAAGTTACTGTACGGTACATCCCATCCTTATCTCTCCCCTCTGCTTTCTTTTTACTCTCCTTGCTGCCACTTAGTTCTCGTTCTCGGTTTCTCCGGGCTGCCGCTATCCCTCGTGGTGCGGAGTCTCGATTCTACTCGTTCTCCCTTCTTGCCCCCAAACACTAGTGTAAGCTCCAGTTAGCTATTCAGTATGGGCCCGATTCATGGCATTTTTTGCACTGCTGAAAAGTGACTTTGCACTGCCGACACAAACCCAGATTCACAGAACCGGTCAAAGTGTATTTTTTGCAGTACGAAGTAATTTTTGCAGTACAAAATGACTTTGCACTGACTTTGCACTGCACAAATACACTGCACAGTTCCATGAATCAGGGTTTGTGTCACAGTGGAAAGTCACTTTTGAGCAGTGCAAAGTCACTTTGAACCGTGCCACTTTGATTTTCCAGTTGCGCCCACCATGTTGCTTAGCCCCCTACATCCTATCAGGGGACGAGGGAAAGCCTTTGGACGTTGTCACCCACAATCGTAACACAACACAAAACCTATTTCCATCTGTTCAAGTGGTGCAGCCTGCTGGTCTGGGTAGACATATATACTGTTGCATTTCTTAACTTAATCTAAAGTATACCCGTTTTACAAACACGTTAACTTTCCAAAATAGTCGCTCTTTCCATATTGTGCATCTGTAAAATATGTATATATTTTTTTAAACAAGTTTCCATGTGTCCTGCCTGCATTCCTTTTCTCGAAACTTCACAAGAGCGCCTCCTCACCTGCCTGTTACATTTGGGATATATTAACACAATTCTCCCGCTCGGAGAATATTACCAGCTTCCAAGTGTTCGCACCTGGCTCCGTCTGAGCACAGAACAGGGAAGGGTACGTGGCTGGCAGGTCCATTGGGAAACGTGTGTAGTGTTAGAGACACGCCCACGCCCAATGATAGAAGTAGACCAAAAGAAGTAGTGGAACTGTGGTCTCGGCAGGGCAGTGGGTAGGCGGAAGCATAGTGCAACATGTGACAAGGTGTTGCGGCGGTGCATTGCAATAGTCTAAGTCACTAGTAACTAAGGCTCCTATTACAACTTTACTCTTACACAAATACACGAATGGACAAATCCTCTATATAGAATGGTGAATATGCTCGTAAAAAGGGTATCACTACATATTATCCCCACCAAAAATATCGCTGTATATATGGCCGTTTGGAACGGCCATAGGCAATATTTTTTGGGGGGATCATTTTGGGGGGTTTTGGGAGACGGGGTAGCGGGGGTGTCCCCCGCTCCTTTAAAAAGAATGCAGGGGTTGCGGGGGTGTCCCCCGCAGGTTCCATGCCTTAATATCACCACAAAAATATGGCGATATTTTTGTAAGGCGATATTTTTGCGGGGATATTAACACATGGAACAGTAAAAAGTAGAGGAATGGTAAACAGATAAATGTAAAAGTAGTGGAACACCGCTCCCGACCGTTCCCGCTCATAAGTGGAGGCTAATTGTCAGGGCTAATTGTCAGGGCTGCAGGTAGATAGGCATAAGCCCCCCTTGTCGCAACCAGAAATCCATTTTCCCTCCCAACTTTTCATCCATCATTGGAGCAAATGTTGTGAGGATCAGCCTGTTCTGCTTTGTTTATGAATGCTTCTATATGCACAGGAATTGCAGGTAAATCTGTATTTTACAACCTTCTATTTTCCAGGAAGGTCAAATGTTGCATCCCAGTTTGAGGCCATGTCTCGCTTCTCACTGAGGGCAATGTCCACTCTTTCCACTGCTCTGTTAACATACCAGTAGCTTTGCTGTCCATCCCGTCTCAGCGTTCATGTTATTAGATCTCGGGATTAGGTCTCCTGGACAAGAATAAGGAAAACTAATGCAATATCAGTCCACTGATCCCTGTGCACCTTGACAAGCTTTAAGTAGGCCCTCATCGCTTGTCGTGTCAAAAGCCAGGGATAAATGCAGGAGTGCCAGTAGACACACCTACCTCAGTCCAGTGTGCTAAGACATTGTCCACCAGCTTGGTGGAAGCAGAGAGGGTACCACATCATGTACGAAAACCACACTGGTACAGGTTCGAGCGGGTCACGTGTAGAAAGGCAAGTCAGAAGAAGGGAAGAAACATGTTTGAGTTATTTACCAGTTAATGTTTGGTCATGTGATTCATCTTTTGTTCATCGTTTGGAATATGCAAGATACTCGTTTCTTCAGGACTGTGTAGGACTTACATCAGGGAAAATGTTTTGCCAATCAATGCCTAAGAATCTAATCCATTGTTAATATTTCATTTATTTGACACAATGAGACCAATCCACAAAGAACTTACACTAAGTAGCTCTGACCTTCCCTGTAACTTACCCACTAGAGGGCTATGCTATTCACAAAAGAGGTTACACTGAGTAACTCTGACCTTACCCAGTAGAGGGTGTTCACAAAAGAAGCCACACTGAATAACTCTGACCGTGCCTAGAAATTACCCAGTAGAGGGCTATGATATTCACAAAAGAAGCTACACTGAGTAACTCTGACCTTTCCTGAACCTTAGCCAGTAGAGGGTATTCACAAAAGAAGTAACACTGAGTAACTCTGACCTTGCCTGGACCTTACTGAGTAGAGGGCCTTGCTATTCACAAAAGGGGTTACACTGGGTAACTCTGACCTTACCTGTAACCTTTCCAGTAGAGGGTTATGCTTCTTTTCACAAAAGAAGTTACACTGAGTAACTCTGACCTTACCTGTAACTTACCCAGTAGAGAGCTATGCTATTCACAAAAGAGATTACACTGAGTAACTCTGACCTTGCCTGGAACTTACTGAGTAGAGGGCAATGCTATTCACAAAAGATGTTACACTGAGCAAGTCTGACATTACCTTGACCTTGCCCAGTAGAGGGTATACACAAAAGAGGTTACATTGAGTAACCCTGTAACTCTGCCCTTGCCTGGAACTTACCCAGTAGAGGCCTATGCTATACACAAAAGACGTTGCACTGAGTAACTCTGAGCTTACCTGTAACTTACTCAGTAGAGGGCTATGCTATTCACAAATGTGCCTACACTGAATAGCTCTTACCTTACCTGGAAATGACCCAGTAGAGACCTATGCTATTAACAAACAAATTTGCACTGAGTACCTCTGACCCCAGCAGGAACTTACCGAGTTAAGTGCAGTGCTATTCACAAAAAGCTACACTGGGTAACTCTGACCTTACCTGGACCTTACCCAGTAGAGGGCTATGCTATTCACAAAAGAGGTTACACTGATTAACTGTGACCTTACCCAGTAGAGGGTATTCACAAAAGAAGCCACACTGAGTAACTCTGACCGTGCCTAGAAATTACCCAGTAGAGGGCTATGCTATTCACAAAAGAAGGTACACTGAATAACTCTGACCTTACCTGGACCTTACGCAGTAGAGGGCTGTGCTCTGCAGAAAAGAAGTTATAATGTGTAACTCTGACCCAACCCAGATGTTATGGTCACCTGGTCTCTGCAGAGGCGTTGGGGCACGGTTGCAGCCCTCCCGGGGTGAGGTCGCTGGGGTCCGACTTCGCCCTCTGTGCCTGGCGGTAATAGGTGATGCTGCTCAGGACTGCTCCTGCTTGGAGAATAGGGGGCGTGAGTATGCCAGCTTGTGTGCCTGATCTGCTTCCAGACCCCTTCTCCCAAACTGTGGTACCCGTGGAGTGCACTGTCCCTGGAAAGCTCACCTGTTGATTAGTTTTGGCAAGCACTCCGTCCTGCTGCTCCTGGCAGGTGCGCTTGTATGATCTGGACCAAGTTCCTTCACTGGTCCCCGGCACGTGGTAGTCCAGTCCTGCTGCTACTAAGCCACTATACTTCAGGTAAGTGTTCCTGTTTGCCTTTGTCTTTCCTTGTCTGTTTTTGTTGTATTGTAAAGTTTGTTGTCTTGTATTGCTGTCCGTTCCACTTTTGATGTTTGCTCTTTTGCTTTCTTCCCTTGCAGGTGACGTTGCCGGCCGAGGCGACGTTGCTGTCGCCTCGGCCCTGCGGAGCTCAAGGCAACAGGCGGAGGGAATGAAGAACGAAGCTGCAGCGGTACAGTAGCTGGTAAGTTGCTAACTAGGGGACGCGTGGGGTTCAAATGCGGCGCGGCCCTAGGACGGATGTTCTAACCTTGTCTTTCTTCTTCTTCACAGGGTCCGAGTTCGTGGATGCGGAGTGCGTTGCTGCAGCATGGGGATCAATATCACTGGATGTCAGGAGATGAGTCTACAAATGAAGCAATGAAGCACCAGTTTCCTGGAGGTGAGTATGCAGGAGAACGCCTGGTTTCAAAGGTAAGTAAACTGGTCCAAGCAGCGGTGAGCGTCAGTCACATTGCACGCGAGTGCACAGTTTAGTCTAGTTTAGTTTAGTTTAGTTTAGTTTATTATTTGATAATGCGCTCCAAACCCAGGTGTAGCCGGGCGCAGCAGTTACAAGAATACTTATGCTTAGGTTACATACAGAGGATGCATACAGAAGAAACATTACAAGTGTTATTAATGTTTTTTAACATACAAATATAAAGGGCAACATGATGTGTGTACCTCACATCACAAAGGGCAATGAGATAGTCTGCAGTCTGGTTTCAGAAGTAACGCGAAGCACCGGCATGAAGGATGTAGCAGCTTATATAGCTGAGCTTCTGAAGCCACACCCACCAGGTTCAGCCTGCCTGCCACACACTGCCACACACGATGAGTCAGCACATGAAGACCAGGCCTAGGGAGCCACACCCGATGAGTCAGCACATGAGGATGTTCTCTGGAATAAGGGCTTTCAGCTCCTGGAAAGTTCTTGTAAAATAAAAGCACTCCTGCACTGAAATAAAATAAAAGCACTCCTGCACTGAAATAAAGTGTTCTTGCTCACATCTCTATATGAGCCTGGCGCAAAAGGTGCCAGAACTGAGTCCAGCCAGGCCCCCTGTGTTTATAGGTCCCAAAGGGACATAAGTGAGTCAAGTGACCCATTGCCCCCATCACTAGATGATGTGGTTTTTGTGTTCTGGGGCCTGTGGCCATGACACTGGAATGCACCTAGTAGTGGACAATGCTATTCACAAAAGGAGCTACACTGAGTACCTCTGACCTTACCTGGAACATACCCGGTAGAGGGATATGCTATTCACAAAAGAAGCTGCACTGAGTAACTCTGACCTTAGTTGGAACTTACCCAGTAGAGGGCTATGCTATTCACAAAACTCTGACCTAACCTGGAGCATGCTCAAACCTGCCTGTCTTCACTGTCTGCACTATGTGTGGGCCCTGATTTATCCCTGAGCCTGGTCACTGGGTTTTATGTTGGATTTTCCAAAAATGTGTGAGCCTCTCCACATGGCGAAATCCCCTGTTCTTTGGGATGGCTTTAAATGTAAGAGGCATATTGCTAACCTTCCATAATCCAGAGGCTACCAAATGACCCTGCTGTGACTAATAAAACATTCACTTTCACTCTGTTATCCAGGATCTCAATATAGTACACAAGATCTGAAATATCTGTATGAAAGACTGCAAACAATGTCCTTATTAAGTATAGTAATTACATCACTACTCACCTGCAATTAGAAAAGGACATTACTACTGCATCTCTAATAACTTATTACAGATGTTTGTGGCTTCATAATGCCTGCTGCTTCAGCCAGAGCAGAGTGAAATTTCCGTTACCACGGGATCACTTAATTAAAGCGGTGGTTAGCTTGTCATGTTCCTTTCTTCTGAATTAGCCTGTGAGCACTTTACAGACGTTAAATGTAGGTAGTATGTTTACTTGTTCTATTGTTGGAGTTTAACATGGTAGAGCGTTTCTCTGCATGCTATCACTTATTTTAAACCATAAAATGGCGTTTAAGAGCATTCTATGAAACTATTCAAAACATGTTTTGCAAGACAAAAGGTGCATAGTATTATTGTTTCATCCGATAGATTCTACATTAATCATATGTATCAACAACTGGAAGATCTCTTTCATCAGAGTAAGCAAAAGGCAGAGGGCTTCATTACAAGTTCAGTGGTGCAGGAAACAAGTGGTGGTACTTTTTTTGGGTGGTAACAGGTGTACTGCTGCTTTTCCCATGCTGCTGAATCATACCATTGGAGGTGAAGTGGAGGATTTACCTCCAGCAAGAGGCTGAAGGTGAATCCACCACTTTAACAGCAAAAATCAGCATATTTACTGCACAGTAATTCCGCTTCCAGTAAATCTGCCCAAAATCCTCATGGAGTCATATGGCTACCAAATACAGCGGATTACCATCACTTGTAATGCCGTGCTAAATCCATGAAGCTATGTGGCGTTACCAGTAATCGAGTTTGGCAGTAATTCTGCAGATTTACAGCCAAATTACCACCAAAATGTTAACGAGGTCCAGAGTAGTAAAGGGAATATGGCACGGATATGTATTATAGGGAATGATATATACCCTACAATATGTAAAAAGGCAATTGCACATTGCCTTGGAGTCATGTGACTTTATGAATGTATTTGGTTACAAATCTCCTGGGTGACTTGCAATATGCATATAAGCTAGGGTGGTGGGTACTTTACCCCATACCTATTGGTGGACAGCAGAAAAGTTCTTCTTCTTCGTCTCTTATTTCCAACCTTTCACCTCTTTAATATCTATATTCCTCTTGTGTGGGTTGCCAGAAAGTTCAACCATATCCCTCCTTTTTTGATATCCCCAAAATGCCATCTTCATTAATAATTCATTTGATCTACTATGCATTTTTGGTCTGAAGGTATTCATTAGGAGTAACCATTCAACAATTTATTTGGCCACTAACTGCAGATCATCAGAGGTGTTTGGCAGACATGGATCAAGGGCAGTTATATTACACGCCCCTTAATTCAAGCTGAATTGACAGCCAAGGCAGGCTTTGTCGGCGTCCTCCCTTTCCTTTGGAATTGTCCACCTCTTCAGGTGAGATGGATTCCCAAACTGATTACTTTCTGTTACCAGCAGAAAGGGCATTTCTTTCTCCCTGATATAACCTCTGCTCGACCACAGAGTGTTTATCTGTGGATGTGGCCCATGGGTGTTCACTGTGGCAATGATGGTGTCATCATTTTAGCCCTGCTGGAACCTGATCCTTTGATCTTGATCATTGTGTATTTAATGCTCTCTCTTTTCATTGCTTTGTACATTGTTAAGATTTGTATTGTTTCTGATTGCTTCTATCATCAGATGCTGGTGGCTTTGCACATTGCATGAATAAAATATGGAATAAAATATGATCATGTGATCTTGCCTTTGGGAATTTAAAAGCGTGCCCAGCTTGTTTCCCAGTATTTCCCTAATGCTGATTCTCCCCTTATATTTTGTCATATATATTACACAGCCACGTTAGTGGCTGTGTCATTATGGTTAAGTTGCTGTTTCCATAGGAGATTTGGGTGGCTTATAACTTCGCTCCCCCTGGACGAATCCTCAGCAAACTTTGCAAAGAAAAGTATATGACCCACTCTGAATTTTCTTGCAAAGTTTGGTGAGGTTTGGTCCAGGGGGGAGGGTTGTAAGGGGGGCCCCAAAACATCTTTTTTTCCCATAGACTGAATGGGGGAAAAACTTTGTGCACGCCTACAGCCCAAACCGCTGCACGAATTTTCATCAAATTTGCGGCAGGAGCAGCGGCTTGGTCCTGAAAGTGTGCTTTTGTAAATTTGATGAAAATCCGTCCAGTAGTTTTCTTTAAAACAACCAAAAAGTAGGTCTCAAAAAATTAGTGATATCTATGTCCGCTCTGCAGACACACTTCCCTGTTCGCTCCGCGGACAGGACATCGATTGGGTAATCGGCTTGTGTCAAGTCCACGGACATGTAACGCGTTCCCTCATTGGATGGTGAAGAGCGTGAAGTGCGTCAGATTGTTCCGATGCGCCCGCCATCTTTCAACCGTGTTTTGGTGTCCGCGGACATCGCTGAAAAAACATACAACAACACACCACATTGCACTTGTTAACCTTATCAAATACTGTTTCGAAAGATGGGGATTGATGAGGATGGGATGGGATGTGGAAGCAAGAAGCAAAAAAATTGTGTTTTTTTGTCACGAAAGTCATACGGTACCTTTGGAGGTATTCCTTATTATAATGTGCTTAAAGTACAGGCGAAGGACTAATGTGGCTGTTTTACAATGTATTTAAAATAATATTCAAGTCAGACTGGCGCCCCCTAGAGTCTGGCATCTGAGGCAGCCACCTGCAGTGTTTGATGGAAACAGCGGCACTGCACGTGTATGCGACTACAAGTTCTCATGAACGCGTTGAGCCATGTTGTTTCAAAGTGAGAATGTATTAAGATTCTGAGTGAAGGTCACCAGCTTAGATTTTTTGGTTGCGAGCTAAGGAGGCCCACGCATGGGACAGAAACTATAAGGGTCAATTGTTTTTTGACCTTGAGAGAAAGGGAATATTTTGTGAGAAATGCAGTGAGAGGAGGTTTGTAATAATGAACATTTGATAAGGTTATGCATTCCAAAAGTGTGTAAGGAACATGTCAAATCAGTTCAGAAAGAATCTTTGGTCCGAGCGCATTGAGCATCACGGCCTGAGTTACCCGAAAAGAATGGAGACAGTGAATATCATGTAAGTTTGCTTTTTACGACTGTACACCGGAATGAGCATTAACTTATTATTAGCTGAACATTTATTTTGGCAATGTAACACACATAGCATCTTTCTGTGTGGTTGTCTTTTTTATGTAGCTATAGGGAGTGCAGAATGTAGGTGTATGTAGACTATCACTAGATTCACCCAGGTAGAACGCTAATATTTCTTTAAAATGTCCTGTATGACCATATCCAATTGTGTATCAGTTTACACGTACTTTTTATCTTTTTTTTAGATTGTTTGATGTGTATGCTAATTGTTAGTTTAAACTATATGCCAAATTAAGAAATCAATAGATTTATTATCATAAAGGTCAGGTACTGATACTTATTTTCTGTTATGTTTTCAAAATAGCTACATCTTGCCTTACTGCGATTGCCATGGATTTCAGATGCCAACTGATGGATTTTTTATTCGTCAGGTGCACCTCGTCGTCAACGGCTGGATCACTGTGACTGTTTTGTGGGACGATCGCGCAGGACCCATGTGCCCGTACGCTGCACTAGCGATTAGGAGTAACATAGCATCTTTTATGGTGCTGTAGGCCCCAGTTGATGCAGACGCCTTGGAATTCACTGTGCGACCCAAGCGGTTGCTTTATTGAAAACGAACACTTTGTGTATGCAAAACGAACAACGTGTGCATCACGATTAACATTTTCAACCACGAGCGAAGAAACAAATTTGCAATTTGATTGAATATGGGAGTAGTCGGATGTTCTCGGAGAGTTCATTGTGAAAAAAAAGTAATTTACAAATTGTACAGTGTTATTGATTTCTTTTACAGAACGGTTTAATAATTCGAATTCTGACAAGGTATGTTGTTAGTCGATGTGTGTTGCTTTTTGAGTTCTGCATCACGTCACGTAGGTGATTATGGGCACATTTACCTACGCTGAAGAGGAACGTCACTGAGAAAGGTGTTGAATATCACTAGGATTGGTTATGTGAGGGTCAGTGGCGGAGCATATGATCTAGTAACGTCACAGCAGTTTACCTTAGGCAGATGCAGCAATGGATGAGAATAGCACAAGATGGACGTGCCCTGCTGCCATATTTCGTATGTTTCCAAAAGAGGCGACATGAGGTAAGGTGATTTGGAAATATTTGCGATAGAGCAAAGTATGTATAAAAATACATGGTCCAACCCTCGCGGCAAATTTATATTTTCTTAACATTGCACTTGTGAAACTTATAAAACAATGTTTGGGGAGGTCAGGGGTGATAATGATGGGTGGAATATTACTGCCTTGCTTTCGAATGATTTCACAAAGTGTGTTGATATTTTGTGCACAGCTCATATGACGGTTGCATGTGCATTCATTTGACAGTTTTGAAAAAATAAAACCTGGGTGGCTATGCAGCAAATTCGCATAGGGCTCATTGGCAAAGATCGAAAAGCATGGTTTTGCAAATGTGGAAGTGTTTTCTTATTTGACAAGTGTCATAATGTAGTTAAAAAAAATAGCAATATAGCTTTGGTGACTGAGGGGTAGGCTGTAGCCATGGGCAGTGACCAGAATGTCGGGGTCATGCTATAAGGTCATGATCCAGACAATGTGGCTACTGCCCATGACCACAAGGGACAACACATAGGATTAAAGTGGCCATGTGCACCTGGGACTGACTTTGATGGTAACGTCATTAGAAATTAGCATACATTTGAAAGGAAAGAAAAATGTGTTTGTGGTAATATGGCCATAGGGTCTTCTTTTTCCCTTCTGCAGGCTGCCATGGAAAGCGAAGAGGGGCCCTGTATAGAACCCTCGCCTTCCCTTTCCTTGGTGGCCATCTTGGAAAAGGATTTTCCTTCCTACACCGGAACGCCGCAGGCTTCCCGGTGTAGGAAGAAAAATATTTTTTTTTAGCACCCCTGTTTCCCGGTTTGGGAACCTAGGGTGATAATGGCCTTCATCCCCCATTACAGGGGCTGGAATGGGGGTATAATAGTCCAGAGACCTTGTTATCCACCCTCGCTTCGATTGGGCTGATAACCTGGGCTGCCGGGCCGGTATCCACCGTTCCAGTCCCTCGGACACGTCATCATGCCGCGCACCAGCATATGGTGATCTGGCACTGTCCGGAAGGTCCACAATGAAGTCAGATGTTCGTAAACGTCCACGGATGCAAAACTAGTTGAAATAGTTGCAAAAAGTGTATAGAAGTGTTAAAAATGATTCTAGAAGGTGGGAAATGGCAGAGTTTTAAGGTGACACTTTGTAAATTCGACACAAATATTACTATATTGGGTAACTATGATATTAGTAAGTTGTAGGAAAATAGCACACACTGGTAAAAACCCATGAAATTCAATGAAAAACTTTGTTAAAGGGACATTATGGTTAAGTTGCACTCATAAAAACCTATGAAATTGAATGAAAAAATGTTGTTAAAGGGACGTTATGGTTAAGTTGCACTACTAAAAACCTATCAAATTCAGTAAAAAAACTTTGTTAAAGGGACGTTATGGTTCAAAGTAAAACCGAAAACCCCTGAAATTCGCTAGTTTTGGTAAGCTAAGCAACCATAACTCGCACCACCAACGTGCATTGCTAAGACTAACACCCAGGACATCAAAGATGACATCACAAATGTCATTGATGACATCACTGATGACATCACATGTCTGGATCTCTCTTTTTTCCTTTACTGACATATCTTAGCCAGTAATACTTAGGAACAAAGAAATCAAAAACTACTATATTTATAAACCTATTCTTCAAATATGTTCTTACAGTAATTCATTTGTGGTTCACTCACAGCATATGAAACATATACATAAGGAGAATACACACTTTAAAGATACCAATGCTTTCTGTGTATCAAGACAATCAATAAGGTTATCAACACTTTCTTATTGTTCTGCTGTATTTTTATTACTGTACTTTCTCTGGATATGCTCATATTTGTATTCGTATTACTCTCTTTAGGGTGCAGTCACATCATGTGATAGGTGTACATAGGGAAGTGGTAGGTTTGAAGAAAAGCAATAATTTCTCTGCATAAAGATAATCAGGTAGGTTATGAACAATTTCTGGTTCTACTGCTGCTTTTCTGCGTACTTCGCTTTCCCTTTATAAACTCATATTTGTATGTGTTGTTGTGTCTTTGTGTTTTGTGTGTAATAATACAATTATATAGGAAGCGGGTTTCATTAGCTACTTATTACATGTTGCACAGTACACAAAACTCTAATAAGAAAGCATTTATCATTTCACTATGCAACATGGGAAGATTATGAATATTGCATCTGCATAATGTATGCTGCACACAATGCTTATGTTTATACATGAGCAGCTTACTATACTCTAAAGAACTTCATAATAAAATGCTATTTATATCAATGCATTGCTTAATGTACTACGTAGCTCATATTCATTCCAATGATCCTTGACACTTTTTTGTCAACATTATAATAAGAATCCCTTGTACAGACCTTTCATGAAAAGTACATGCACATGTGATGTCATCAGTGATGTCATCAATGACATTTGTGATGTCATCTTTGATGTCCTGGGTGTTAGTCTTAGCAATGCACGTTGGTGGCACGAGTTATGGTTGCTTAGCTTACCATAACTGGCGAATTTCAGGGGGTTTTCGGTTTTACTTTGAACCATAACATCCCTTTAACAAAGTTTTTTACTGAATTTGATAGGTTTTTAGTAGCGCAGCTTAAACATTATGTCCCTTTAACAACTTTTTTTCATTGAATATATATATATATATATATATATATATATATATATATATATATATGAATTGGAAAATGTGCCTCATTTAGGCAATGTAACTGTGTTTTGTTTTAACAAGACACGAATGTGGTCACTTGTCTGACTGTTCATCAGATCCTAATTGGAGCATCAGTCTTGCCCTTTTTCCACACATCAGAGAATCAATGTCAGTAAGAACATGAATCAGAAAACAGTATAATTTTGGGTGGTTTATTATTGTGCCTTATATACATTGGCAGGGGTCATTATTGCACCGCCGAGTTACTGCCGAAGCGAAGCCAGGGCTATAACTTTGGGAAGGGTCATTAGCCCAGTCGTTAATGAGCCCTCATGAGGTCTGAAGGGCTATTAGCACTTGGGGGTTGTACAACTTAAACGGATAGTGGTGGGGGTGGGGGGTTGCGAGGAAAAATGTGCACTAGCAGGTGACTTGAAATGTGAATTTAATGAACTTGGAAGAGGTAATAATAAGCTTTATAGATGTGGTTCGAGGTCTGAAATGGGTCTTGCGGGCCAAGAAGACTGAGCAAAAAACCCAAGCGCAGCAAATGCGTTTAACAAGGTTTACACGCTTCTAACATGTGGTATTGCCTGAGGGGGGGGTCCATAACACTACAATCCCCCCTCGCTCTTTCATAAGAAGGAAAGAAAAGAGTCATAAGGGCATACATAGCAGATCCAGGAAATGCCTGTATATGCCCACATAACAGGAATCTTAGCGTTCTCGACTTCCTGGGGCTAAAGTCCACTCAACTTTGGTATTTACATTAACATGGCTATGCACCGCCCTGTTGATGGTATATGACTCTGCGACATAAGGAACCTGCTTCCAGTATGTAGGCTGGGCCCCTCGATAGTACATTAATGTGTACACTCCACATTGTTTGTAGGCCTGGAATGTGGCGTTCTGAAACATGTGTGGTTTATAACCTTTGGTATAGCTTGTAGATTGTCCAACGAGAATGCTTTCTGGAGTTCCAAACTTTATAATTAGTCTTCCTAGAGCAGTCCTGCAGACAACAACATGTGGTAATGACCTGGAAACGCAGGTTAACACCAGAGTAAAACTAGAGCGCTAACGCTGCCTCAGGGTCGCCACCATCCAGTGTAGTCCAAGGGGAAATGATATAAAGCTATCTGACAATTAGCTTATTAGAGTGTTACCAGCATGTCCCTGCGTTCCAGCAACATCCGGGAGAAGGCAGGGGAAAGGTGTGTGGTGACAGCATTCCGTGATTGCACCGGGCACCAGTGGAGGGGGTGCAGGCAGGCAAGCAATGGGAGGATGGTGCCAGACAGGTAAATATAGACTCTGCGGAATATTGTGGCTTCACAGAAATTCAGGACTATATCAGGAAATAGACTCGAGTTTACAGATTGGCCAATGGGAGACTGCCAAGTCATCCCCTGAGTTACTAATATCTAGTAGGTACCTTAGAAAATGTGATTAATGTAAAAGCCTTCACACCTCTTCTTAAACGTTGGCGTCCTTGAATACTTTCCAATTATCGATTTGTCTTACCTCTATTCAAGGTTTTATCAACTGTTAATTTAAGCACATACCCCTTAGAGGCCTTTAGATTGCTATTTACATATATTACATCTTTAACAAAGTAATGAAATACAAAATGTAATAAGAGACAAATATTTCATTGTGTGTTTAGCGCTGGAAACCTGGGTAATGTTCTGGCGAACAGTGTTTAAAGGCACATGGTCTGTAGTGTATGCGTGAGGGAGCGGCGGATGCCAAGACCAGAGGAAACCCACACTTCTGTGCTGTGGTAGGTTCAGTGGAACAGCGAACCCCCATTGCTTTCTTCAGAAAGCACACTTTCAAGCTGCAGTCAGCATCTCCAAACTGCACCCACACTATGTGGCTGATAAAGAAGACATGTAAGAATGATAGCATTGATGTGCATGGCGTTGCATGATGGGAGCCTTTGAACATGGACTGCTCTCAGGAGGATCGACATTGCTTCTGCTGTTTGTCCAATGCAAGCATGTTCTCATGACCTATTGCATAGTTGTATCCATAGTGTCTTCATAATTAGATGTAGAATTGGGTGTAATGCCAGTAGTATTACTTCTACTTTTAGGAAGACGATTATCAATATGTTGCATTTATGTGAGAACAGATTAACTCTAAACACCTTGTGGTGTGTGGGTCACTGTCTTGTGAAGGGGAGCAGATTACCAGGTGGAAAGTCATTGCACACTTAATGATGCGAAGAGCAGACAAAGGTGTCAAGGGTTGGCAAAGTTGCCAGCTGCTGAGAAGTCTACCCAGACACTGAGACCAGGCGGTGAGATGTACTGCGCTCGCACAGTGAATGGGAGCCTGTTGCAGGGTCCACAGCAACAGTATTACTACAAACCTTCATGCCCTGCGAACTAGGTCCGAAGGTCATGCCAAGCAATTCTCTTTGAAGGCTCTTTGAATCTTTAACATGGCAGCCGAGACCTTTGAAGCACTCGGATGACGCTGCGGGTAGGTTGATATATTCTAGATGGCCAGCTATGGAGACAAGTAGGGCACGTCTGGAAATGTACAATGTGCTCTTGCTTGAAAAGGGCGAAACATTGTGGGGATTTTCATAATGAACATGTGTTTTACAAGGCGATGCTGGTATATATTGTGGGCACAGGAATGATGAACATTTGCTTTGAAGTGGCAGTATTGGCATACTGTGAGGGGCCTCCCTCTGGAACAGCCTATCTGCCCCTCTGAAACTAGAGGAGAACTATCTCCGGTTCAGGGATGCACCTAAATATCTTCCCCTTTGCTTCTGCTTTCTCTCCTCCTCTCCCCTGCTGAACTCCTGACTGAATCTGCACTGGTCACCTGGCTACCCTCTGATTTCGAACCCAGGTCCCATCCCTTGCCAGTTGCACACCTGCACTGCCTCCTGGGCAGCACCTGCACTTGGGGGCTGTTTCCGTATACCTACAGTCCCCTTCCAGCTCTTGACACTTGATGTCTGCACTTACCCCTGCACTTGCCACTAGTTGGCTGCACTTGCTTACCTATTGTACTTATTCTATTTTTTTTATTTTATTTTACTATTAATCCTATGTATTGCACTGCCCCTTCCCCTTTCCCCCCTGCACTTGAACGATCTCAATTTCACCTGGCCTAGTAAGATCGTTGTCTTTGTCTTCCCTCTTTGCCCCCTCCCTTGCCTCGCTGCGCTTTGATACACTTGTGTATAGGCACGTTATAAATGCCATATCATATCATATCAGACATTGGATGTTCTCATCACCTCAGACTACACCCTATCTAACCCTCTCACCACTCCTCTCTCTTGGTCGGACCACTTTCTACTCTCCTCTCACCTGAAACTCTCTATACTTTAGGCAAAACCCCCCACCCCAGCACTGCCACTTACCTTCTGAGTCATTCGGCCCATGAAGCGTGTGTAAGTGGATGTCTTTGCCTCCACCTTCTCTGCTCCTCCTACTCCTGCGGCTGACTCACACCATGACACAGCCCTCTCTAATCTGCATCTTGGCATTTCCAACACCCTGGACATCCTTGCCCCTGTCATGAGAATACGGCTGAAGCCTACCTCCAAGTGCAACTCTTGGTATGATTCTGACCTCGCCGTCCTGAAACGCAAGGGCAGGGTGGCTGAGAAGAAGTGGAGGACTTTGGGTGCATCCTCTGACAAACTGGCCTGCCGCCTGCTCCAAAGGCAATACAGCCTCTCTGTCCTGTCCAAGAAGAAAGCAAACATTCAAGCCCGTATCTCTGTGGCCTCTAACAACACAACCAAACTCTTAAAATCTGCAAGGAACTGGCCAATCCTGTTGCAGTCTCTACCTTTCCTGTTCCCTCCGAGGCCCTGTGTACGGCTCTGGCCTATCATTTCTCTGCTAAAACTCGGGACATCCTGTCCTCTATCTCCTCTTCCTCTTCCTCTCTCGTCCCGCCTTGGGCCATCTCTCCCTCTCCTCCTCGATTCTCCTCTTTATGTCTGACAACACCTAACGAGGTTTCCAGAAAAGTCTGATCTATTAAAGTGTCATCCAAACAGGTGCTCCCCTGCTCCTCCAGAACCATGAAGCACCATATCGATACCCTCACTCCATCCTTGGCCGATTTCTGTAATCATTCTTTTGCCACTGGAACGTTCCTGTCTCCCCTTAAGCATTCTCTTGTGCACCCCCTCCTCAAGAAGCTGTCTGCCTGGCAAACTATCACCCAATCTCCATCACCCCTTTCCTGGGCAAACTCTTGGAAAAGCTGGCCATCTCCCAGCTTACTCTCAATGAATCTGTTGATTGTCTCCATGACCATCAGTCTGGCTTCAGAGTTGCCAGAGGCACGGAAACTGCTCTCCTGAACACCCATGAAGATCCACTCTCTAATGTTGATTCCAGCATTCCTTCTGCTCCTTGATCTTTCCACTGCTTTCGACATGGCCATCCACGCTACCCTGATCAATCGACTCTGTGAGAACCTGGGCATCACGGATCAGGCCCTGCAGTGGCTGACCTCCTTCCTCTTGGACCGCCCTTCCCAGGACCAACTTGGTCCCTTTCTCTCCGCCACAACTCTCTCTACCTGTAGCGTTCCCCATGGCTCCATCCTCACACCCTGGTTTTTCTACCTCTACTTAGCCCCTTTGGCCCACCTGATCTCTACCATCTCCTATAACCTTCAGTGTTATGGGGATGACACCAGCTTTCCTTCAGGCTCCCCTCAGCCTCCTCTCCTCTCTCGCTCATACACGACTGTCTATCTATGATTCATGATTGGTGCACCTCCAACGATCTCACACCCTGGTTTTTCTACCTCTACTTAGCCCCTTTGGCCCACCTGATCTCTACCATCTCCTATAACCTTCAGTGTTATGGGGATGACACCAGCTTTCCTTCAGGCTCCCCTCAGCCTCCTCTCCTCTCTCGCTCATACACGACTGTCTATCTATGATTCATGATTGGTGCACCTCCAACGATCTCTGCCTTAATGCCAGTAAGACGGAGATCCTTCTCATTGGGACCACTGCCCCTGCTTTCCCTCTCTCACTCTGGCCACAAGCCTTGGACCCTCTTCCTTCTGCTTCCTGCGAGGAAACAAACCTTGGTTTCATCTTTGACTCCACTCTCTCTTTCTCTCCTTACATCGCGGACATCGCCAAGAAGTCCCACTACCAGCTGCACCTCCTCAAAGGGACTCTTCCCTTTCTCACTTTCCCAAGGAGGATCATTGTATCCAGAGCCCTGGTTCTGTCTAGGGTGGACTACTACAACAGCCTCTTTCTCAATCTGCCTTCCTCTACTCTCCGCCCTCTGCAACTTATCCAGAACAGGACTGCAAGATGTATCCATGGCCTCAAGCACAGGGACCATATCTCTCCAGCCCTGGAATCTCTCCACTGGCTCCCGGTGGCTGCAAGGATCAAATTCAAGACCCTTTGCATTGTCCACAAGGTTTTCTGGGGCCAGGCCCTGCACTACATCCAATGCTCTCTTCCAAAATACATTCCTTCTTGAGCCCTTCGCTCAGCTACCTCCAACTCTCTAAGGGTTAGATGCTTCTCCAGGCAGAGAGTGGGGGGTAGATCTCTCTCCTCTGCAGGTGCCTCCCTCTGGAATAGCCTTGCTGTCCCTCTCAAACTTGAGTCGGACCACCTGAAGTTCCGGAAGCAGTTCTTCTCCTCTGCTTTCTCTCGCTCTCTCCCTTCCCTGCGGACCTACCTGACCTACTTGCCTGCTGTACCGACTGTTGCGTGGCTCTCCTGAGAGTCTCACTGGGTACCAGGATCTTTCTTGATCAGTCGCCGTTGCACTGCCTCCGGGACTACCAGGCTGTAACTGTAACCCTACATTCCCTTGTTCTCCTATCACTACCCAGAGCTGGGCTGCCCTGGCTGCACTTACTCAGAGCATTGCTACCCTGTTTTCCCCTCCCCTCTCCCTTGCACTTCCCCCCTCCCTTTCCCCTTGCACTTCTTGTTCTCACACTTCTTGTTCTCTTCCCTCCCTTGTCTTCTCGCACCTAGAACCACTTGTGTACAAGTACATTATAAATGACTTATCAAAGCATATCATGTGATTGTGGACATAGAATTCACCCAAAAAATTTACAGTGGCAGTTCTAACATATAATGTAGGCACAGGCAGCACTAAAGTTTGTTACTGTGTCAGTCATACATATTTATTGTGGGCACAGGCATAATAAACATATGCTTTACAATGCCAATGTTGATATATTATGTGGACACATGGCGTCTGCCACATGCATCATTAACAGGTGCTTAATAGCAAAAATGCTGCGCTATATTGTGGGTATGAAATAAATGTTGGAAGTATGGGTACAATGCGCAGATCCCCAAAATTCTTGAAAAAAGCCCATAAAGCAAGTGGATCTGGCTTCAAATCCCAGGTGTAATGGTTTCTAGACAGCCGACACGTGTTTCGACCTTTGTGGTCGTTCTCAAGGACATTATTCCAAAAATAATATAATCAAATGTACAATGTAAACATTCCAATTGTAACAAAGTCATGAAAAAGAAAAAGAAAATCGACATACCCTTATTAGGCGTATGGTTGAAGCCAATAGCAAAAAAGAAAAAAAAACAAATTATAACATTAATGTGGTCTAGGCGTTAATGCTATGAAGTGTAAAAATAGACATTATTATCACTCGTGAGCATGTGGGAAGTTGCTACAGCATACAGTTTTTTTGCTGTGGGATTTTTCGTCGCCGGACTTTTCATCGCCGTTTTTTTATTGAAAAAAAAATCGTTTTTTTTTGTTTGTGGGGGGGTTTAAAAATGTAATAAATATTTGTGGGTGAAAGGGAATAATTTTTAAAAAGGGGAGGTTTGGGGGGTAACCACCCCAAAAATAAAAACAAAAAGATGACTTTTTTTCGATAAAAAAACAGCGATGAAAAGTCCTGCGACGAAAAATCCTGCGGCAAAATAACGTAGAGCCCTTGCTACATACTGTGAATCAAAGTATGGGGTGAACACTTTGGTAATTTTCACAATCAATTGATGCCTGTAATAATAATTGTGAGTTGTTACATGCTATTAATTTAGAGGTGGGTTTGATGCAGATCAATGATGGCATAGATTAAAGGTAAGATTAAAGGTAACATTAACTCACCCACCAATGGGTTTATATCCGTAGGAAAGGCTGATAATCTACAGAATAGAATAGTATATCATGAGCATGAGTGCTGCTGTATAATAGAAAAAAGGTAGTTGCAGAAAGTATATGATTAGGGAAAAGTACTATACCTGTGGCTATAATAGCTGGTATAGGTTAAGGGGTCAAATCCACAACTCACAAACGGGCTATTTCATTATTATTACAGGCATCAATTGATTGTGAAAATTACCAAAGTGTTCACCCCATACTTTGAATCACGGTATGTAGCAACTTCCCACATGCTCACGAGCGATAATAATGTCTATTTTGACACTACATAGCATTAACGCCTAGCCCACATTAATGTTATAATTTGTTGTTTTTTTCTTTTTTGCTATTGGCTTCAACCATACGCCTAATACGGGTATGTCGTTTTTCTTTTTCTTTTTTATGACTTTGTTACAATTGGAATGTTTACATTGTATATTTGATTATATTATTTTTGAATTAATGTACAGCCTTGAAAACCACCCCAAAGGTCGAAACACGTGTCGGCTGTCTAGAAACCATACAATCTGGGATTTGAAGCCACATTCACTTGCTTTATGGACTTTTTTCAAGAATTTTGGGGATCTGCGCATTGTACCCATACTTCCATCATCTATTTCATGTTCATATGTACTGGTGTTTACTAGGGGACGCCAGTGGAAGTGTATTACAGCGGCAGGCCATATTTTCTCTTTACTGTGATACCAATTAGCGCACTGTCTCATTAACGACCCCCAGTTTTCCTTATTTTCTATATTGTGGGTAAATGCATATTGGAAGTGTTTACAGTGACAAGGGTAGCATAATAATGTGGACACAGGCATCATGAACATGTGGTTGACAGTGGCAGTGCTTGCATATATTGAGGGTACAGACATCATGAGGTATATTTTACAAGGACAATTCTGGCATATGTTTTTGGCACAGGCATTATGAAAGTGTTTTACAGTGGCAATGATGGCATATTTGATATGGCCATAGATATCATGAGAATGTGCTTTATAGTAGTAGGACTTGCATATATTGGGGCAACAGCATCGTAAACATGTTCATTACAGTGATGTCAAATATTGTTGGCACATGAATCAAAAACATGTGTTTTTACAGTGGCAATGTTAGGATACATTGTGGGAACAGGCCTTATGAAAGTGTTTTACATTGAATACTGACAAATGCTGTGGGCAGAGACATCATGAAAGGGTTTTGCAGTACACATTTGGTGCACATGATGTGGGCATAGGCATCATGTGCATGTACTTTGTAGAGACAGTGCTGGCATATATTGCAGGCACATGGTGCCATAGGCATCATGAATATGTGCTTTACATTGGCAGTCCTGACAGATATTGTGAGTATTGACAGTGGCAATGCTGGCTTTTATTGCAGGCACAGGCATCATGAAAGCTTTTACAATGACAATATTGGTGTGTATCATGTGGGCACATTTATCATGAACATGTGTTTACCATGGCAGTGTTGCCATGTGTAGTTGGCAGATGCATCATGAAATCTTCTTTGCAGTGGTAATACTTGCATATATTGTGGGCACTGCTAAAATTGAGGTTTTGTTACAGTAGTAATGCTAACATCCATAACTGGTACAGGCATCATAAAAGTGATCAGCAGTGGAAATGCTAGCATGCATTGTGGGTCACGGGCATCATGCATGTAAGCTTTGTAGTGGTAGTGGTAGTACTAGCGTACATCTAATGTAAAGCCTCTTCTATTTTTGTGCCCTTGTGGTGCATGGTTCTGAAAAGACAGGGGGTAATATGTCGAGGTAGAGGGTAATGGGAAATATGTGGTGTTGAAGAATGCAGGCAAGAAGTACCCAGGTTCTGATTTCACAAAGCTTACGGTGGTGACTCGTATGTGACTCGTATGTGTATGCATTATTCAGAGAGGAAATCATATGTTCTGTTAGATTGCAGCAAAGGGAAACTGGGAGAACTGCTGATCTGGAAAAGCCAACAGGTAACACAATAGAGCTGGGGCCACATTAGGAATTCTGTTTTTGGAATTTAAGGCTGGGCTGAGTAGGTTTTCGGTCTACCATCAGACTGAAATCAGAGGTCCTGTCATGTTGTTATGCATCAGTATGACATATTGTGCACACAAGGTGCCATTGGCATCAAAAATGTTTTTTGCAGTAACAGTGTTGGCATATATTGTTGTTACTTGCATCATACAAAGGTTTTGCAGTGCCAATGCTAGCATGTATTATAGGCACAGGCATCATAACATTGTTTGACAGTGGCAATGCTAGCATGTACAATATGGACACAGGCATTATCAACATGTAGTTTAGAGTGGCAGTGCTGGCATATATATTATGGACACAGGCTTCAGGAACATTGCATTACAATGTCAGTGATGGCTTGTATGTGAACACTGCATATTGACATTGTTTTGAGGGTTTACAATGACATATATTAGTGGCACAGGCACCATTAACATGTTGTGTTGGCATGTATAACATGGTGCCAGGTATCAAGTCCTGTGCTTTAAACTGGATGTACTGGCGTATATTGTTTGCTGGAGTTTCATAAACATGTGCTTTACATCAGCGGTGCTGGGGCATATCGTGTGGGCAAAGTTTGAGGAATCTTTATAGTGTTGTAGGAATCATGACCATGTGCTTTGCAGTTGTAGTGCTGAGATATATTGGAGGGCCACAAATATCATGAACATGTGCTTTACAGGGTCCATTCTGACATAGATTCTGGGCACAAACATCATAAAGTGTGTTTTACATTGTCAATGCTGGTACTTATGTTGGGCCAAAGCATCATGAAATTGCATAACCGTTTTTCCTGCTTGGTACAGAGCAGTGAGAAGTGAATGCTGTCCATAAACTCGAAGCATCATACTGGTATCCTTAGCTTGGGTCAGATTACAAATATTTAGGGACAGAATGGGCCAGGTGGCACATTGGAAGCTGCTTGCAAAGACCTTAGCCTGGCACTTTGGGCACATCCATTTATATTTCCTTTTCTTTTTCTGTCCAGACGCTTTATTACGAGCACTCCAATACCCTGTGGCCTGGTTTGTCTACAGAAATATGCATGTTCAATACAACTAAATGCATGTTCTAAAATGGCAGTCTTTACTCATGATATCATCAACTATCAGAGGTCCTCTGCAGGTATTTTTGCTAAAAAACCCTTTTTTTTCCTAAACGAAAACCTGAAAAATATATATATAAATAAAATAACTGGACAGCAAGGTGGAATGGTGTAAATGGGGCAGCACATTTAAAATGCAGTTGTTTTTTGCCTAGTTAAGTTAGACGGTTATTATGCAGGCAAGGTACCGTGATATGTCTGGAATTACATAATTTCGGTCCATTAAAGTGAGGATTAGAACCCAAGATCCAAGTTCCCCAAGTGTGCACGCAAGTGGGAAACACCCATTGGTAACACCAAATTGCTTTTATGTCAGCATAGGGTAGGCATTTGCTATGGTATCCGGTCATTGCATTGACAACCAAAGCATCGACAGCCAAACCATATTTTAAAAAAACATTTTAAAAAAAGCATCTACTGCATTTTTTTAGATGGTAAAGGGTTTAGCTTAATAAAAATAGGTTTTTAAGGTTAAAAAAGGGGGATTTAAAAAATAAAATGAAAAAAATCCATTTGATGCTGTTATTTAGATGCTTTTTTTTAGATTGTATGGCATTAGGTGCTTTGGCTGTCGATGGAATGACTATAAACCAAATGCTCTGCCATGATGGTTTTATCTAACCATTAGATGGAAACGAAACAGCTGAGAAATGGTGTGAGAGCCGCTGCATATTATAGCATCTAATGCCTTTTGGAATTCAGTTAAAAAAAACAGATGTAATCATACGCACATCATTATACTCAAAATAGAGCTCAACACTCTGGCTACCTGACCACATTGCTTTCCCCACAGATTGGGTGTATAGCTAAAGCGAGAGAGAGAGAGTGAGAGAGAGAGAGAGCGAGAGAGAGACAGAGAGAGAAAAGAGAGATTGAGAGCGAGAGAGAGGGAGAGAGAGAGAGTGAGAGAGAGAGAGAGCGAGAGAGAGACAGAGAGAGAAAAGAGAGAGTGAGAGCGAGAGAGAGGGAGAGAGAGAGAGAGAGAGAGAGAGAGAGAGAGAGAGAGAGAGAGAGAGACAATTAGTCAAGCCAATCAAATTCACTGTAGTCCTCTTTTGCATGCATGAGACACAATTATATATATGACGTTCAAGCACACCCCGTTCTCTACAGTAGATTCATTAGCCCCGTGTATGTGCATACTATTGATAATGCGGACATCAGAACTACAGGTTGCAGAATGCAAATAGGTAGGGTTGGCCAGTTTTCAGCACTTGTGTCCAATTGCCAAGTCTTTTTGCTAAAGGTAGCTTGGTTGGTGTTGTGGAAAAATAAACATCTGCAAAATTGGAAACTGAGAAATAAGTATACGATTCATTCTCAATTTTGGAGTAAACCTTCAATATGATTAGACTGGGGTAGTGGCAAAGTGATGTAGGAAGCGATGCCTGCGGAAATGACACTAATCCCTTTGTATCAATTTGAAATATTCTGAAGAAATGAATGTTGTGGGGTTCAATATGCTCCTATTCCTTTAAAAAGTAATTAACACAACACAACATGAGAAAACTCAATGTTGAACTTTAGTACAAGATATGGAAATACATACACTAAAACAATTCAAAGCCCTGAAATTTAAAGTGAGTCATAATCTGCAAAGAATAGAGCCATTCGACGTCAATATGTGTTTCTTTCTCTGAGCCTCATCGGGGCTTTGAACTTATACATGCATAGCAAATAATACCAACGGCAGACCAAAAACAAAGCTAACATTGCGCAATCAATAGTCCACTGGCATAAGAAAGAAAATCACATACAACACAGAAAACAGTGTTTTAATAAGATGATAAAAAAGAAAAAGAAGAAATAATTTAAAACAATGCATTCAAGAGATGAGCAGTGATTGACATAATTGAATAGTTGATAACATGAAATAAACCTGTATTAAATGTGTTTCACTCCTTCCCCAATTTGTTGAGAGAGTCTGAACCTTATATTAACTTAAAAGCATGTTATATAATAATTGTGTTGTATGAGTTATTTTCAATCGCTATATCTTTTACCCAGATGATAATAAATATAGTTATCAGATGGGCAATTTAACTAAATTTGCTGAATTGGAAACTGAATTTGTGGGGTCACGCCATGCAAGATATAATATTTATAGTTACCTTTTGTGCTTCAGTAAACATGTTCTATTGTGTAAAACGTTGCATTGCTGATCCCCATGTATAAGTATCATATTTGCGTGAGACAAACCTGTAGGTTTTGCCACACTGAAGAATACTGCAATGGCGTAGAAATATTTGTGTATGAAAAACCTGAGAGTTCAGCATTAATAACAGAGACAACAGAATTTAAATTGTGAATGTCTTTTACAGAAATAAGAGGATAGGGGGAATTCCATGAAATATTATTTCAATGTCATCTGGTTAAAGTGAACAGTTTGTGGAAACATATTTTAATTGATTTCTGATTTATAATCATGTCCATGTTAAATGCCAAATTACCTAATGATTTAGAAGCAAGCCTTGTTTATACAATGATGTATATACCATTTATTAAAGTGTCCATTATATTATAAGTGTCTGAGTGGTAATCATTCTGTTATTGTATACTCCTATTGCACATATCTATCATTTTGAGGATGCCTAAAGAGGGTGACTTTTCAAATGGTATTACCGAACGCCGCAAGAACTGAAATTGTAATGCTTTTGAGGGTAATTCAAATACAACTGATCAAAATAGAAACAAAATGTCGGTTCCTGTTCTAGATGTTCATGGTATATGTAGCATGTTGCAGCGCCATATTGGAACAGGCTCTAAATTGTCATTCTCAATATACATTAACTAGAAAATAAGAGTAGCACGTGATGTGAACACCTCAATTTGACTCCCGAGACAAACCCTATTGTTAGCAAATAGGATATTTTGATAATGTCCTACATTGAACGGTTCTATTGCCAACTATAGGATTGTGTAACAGTAATAAGACAATACAATGAATTTAGCGTATCATACAAAAATTTGTATCGATCAGTTCACAGATGTATCAATATATTGTGCATATCTTATGAAGCTGAAAGACTGTGAACATACCGTGTCATCTGTTACCCCAATGATGGTTATTCCAGTGTTAATATGTTCTGAAAAGGCCAAATTCTATTGTATTCAGGAAATCTATGAAAGGAACTTGTGATAAGTATACAAATTCAATTTAACTTGATGGAAACTGCTATTACAAGAACACATTTAATTTGTGATCTTTGTTTGGGCCTTTTTTAATGTGGTCCAGTTAAAAGATCTCTGTAGCTTCTTGCCTGCGGACATGAACTTTACGATTGGCACCTCTTGCTGCTTTGTTCTTTTAACAGTCCAGTAAAAGTTACCATTTCTGAATTCGGTGCCCGATGTTCTCTTTGCCAAAGGGCAGCCAGAGGAAACGTGATATCACCACTTTTCACAGTTCTTAAGTGCTCTCCAGTTCTTGCTCTAAGGTCATGTGTGGTGCTGCCCACATAGATTTTTTTACATAAGCGAAATACAGCATAAATAACACTTGTAGTACAGTTGATGAATCGATTCTCTGTCAATACATTTCCATGTGGACCAACTACTTGGAGGTATTATCCCGGGCATGTTGGCAAATGGAATAGGTGCCACATGTGTAGAAACCTTTCAGTTGGGTACTGAGCCAGGTGTCTATTTGAGATGTTTGGGATTCCCAGTGGTAGTAGCTGTGGTTTATACCATTTGCGGACGCTCTCCGAAATATTTCAACACTATGGGATCCTTCTGAAGTAGGTGTCAATGTTTCCCAAGGATTTTGACAACTTTTTCTTTTTTTACTGATGGTTATTTTGTAATAAATCCTACCAAATCTGTACCATTAGTTTTAATATAAGTGGCATATGTTAGTAAATATTCTTCATTTACATCCCAAATAACTGTTTTTTTCTTCATTTCATAAAAACACTTTGCCCTGTGTTATAAGTGATTTACTTTCTTATGTCTGTGGTTATTGATTGTATGGCTTCTGGCTTGTTTTTGGTGTACCATTGTTATTAATCACTACATATATATATATATATATATATATATATAAATTCAAAGCCCTGATAAAATGCTATTATTTGAGAGTACAACTCACTTGAAATTTCAGGACATTGATTTTTTAATTATATTTATGAACACCAGAGGTAACAGGGGTTGTGCATGGCCTTTGTGGACTTTCGTACAGCATTTGATTTGGTGCCTAGAGAATTGCTCTTTAAAAAGCTAATTGACTTGCAATGTCCAGGGTAAAATTTTGAAATGGCTATACGAGTTCCACACGGGCACAACTATACAGATATGGCTGAGTTTGGATGGTTCATTGTCGGCGCCAATACGAACTGGACGAGGGCTGAAGCAGAGTTGCATACTTGCTTCAGTCCTCTTTATTTTTTGTATTGCTGATATGAGCAAATGCTTTGCAGGTCTAGTGACTGACTCGCCTATGTTAAATGGACAAACAATTACATGGTTGTTGTATGCGGACGACCTTGTCCTGATATCCAAAACTCCTAAAGGCTTGAGAACCGTGCTGGAAGTAGTAGACAAATATGCTCAGAGCAATCGCGTATCAATCAATACTAGGAAAACGCAAATAGTCCAATTTGGGAACCTTAAACAACGGAATAAAAGTGGCAGCTGGCAACTTCAAAACGTGAAACTTCAGGTGGTCTCTAATTATACTTATTTAGGAGTTAAGGTGAATAATCATCCATCAGACCTACCTTATCACGTCGTTTTTAAAAACAAAATTAGCTGCCGCAATATCACAAGTGTGAATCATTAGCGGAAGATACAGTAAATTCTCAATGAGTCCGCTCCTAACATATTGCAAACAAAAAGTAACACCTATGTTATTATGCAGATCTGACTCGAAACAATGGCAACCTTATACTTACTGGGCAAAAATGGAAGGGAGGTATTGGAAAAATGTATTGAAATTACCTTCATCTGTACCCATTGCTTCCATCAGATACAAATTAGGTCTGATATCACTAAATGCCATTTACAAGTTGAAGCTGTGTTAACTATTTCGCAAATGTGTACCCGCAAACAGCAGTAATGGTCTCTTGTCAATATTATGTGGCTATGTTAGAACATCAAATGATGCCTTCATTAAGCTCTGGAGATCAAAGTTGCATAAGGCGTTACACGATGCAGACATTACGAATGATCGTCTCTTAACTGATCCTGATAAAGCAAAAACGAAGTTATGACAACATGACTGGATTAAGACAAGGGAACAATGTATGCTATATAAAGACTTCAGTCAAAAGTCCCAACAAAGAATCTGATGACATCTCCAAATCTGCAGTATTGTGTCAAATGTATTTGCTTTAGATTTAACCTGTGGCAGACTAAGGAATTTGTAGCAAGATGGAAGTTTTCATCTCAAACGAACTTAATGTGTCGTTTCTGCGATCGAGTTTGTGAAACTTTAAAACAACTCATGGTTGAATGTGCTGAATTCATACCATTGAGAATTTATTTTTTTTTAAATCAAGTTAATGCACGCAATAATTTGAATGCACACGGTTTGTGTGAAGCTCTTTTCCACACGAAGTCTAAAGCAGTTAGGTATGCAATTGTAAATTCCCTACAGGCACTGAATTTGGACCAGCATAGTGTAATAGAACATTAACGTATGCAAAACTCGTTCGAATGCACTGCTATGATAAATACAATTTTTATAACCTTGAGGCAATGAAAGGGAGAGCTCAAGATGTGAATTTTAACTCACGTTAGAATCATTGAGAAAAGTTGTTATTTTACTTTGAATTGTTCTTTTTCTCTCTCTTTTTTTCTTGTGAATGGAAATGAATCTTGTCTTTCGTTTTAACATGTAATTATAATCTACAATATGATTAATGAAATAATGTTGAAAGGTTGACATAGTTCCTCAGCCAAATCAATAATAAATATATCTATAGGCAAAATGTATTAACCTTTAATATGATATCTACGTGCAAACAGCAAGTACACAAATACAGCCAGGAGCTGCAAACACAAGTACAGTTAACAGTGATGTTCTTAAATTGCTGCTTACGTCCTTCACCAAACTCTGAGAATATATGTTGTATAATCTGAAACGCAGAATTGGCACTGGGAAAATGAAAGAGAATTGCTGCACACGCATATCAAATTGCACAGAATAAGTTGAACGTTCTTGTCGGCCAGTGATTTGGCACTTAGAATCAAGAGCCAGCCAGAAGAGGACAGGTGCTAACATTTAGTGAAATGTGTAATATAACAGTGAGGTATATGACCTCAATGCACAGGTAAGGTTTTATTGTGGCTGCCATGCCAACGCAACCCAATCACTTGTTGTGCTCAATTAAGCACTGAAACATAAACAGGACATCTCCAGGCATCTGCATGCATACAGCAATCAGACACGTTTAGCTAGGCGCCACAGAAACTAGCACATGTTGAGAAATGCTGATAAAGAACGTGTCACTAGCAGTTAATACTAATGTGCTTAAGTTGCTGCTTGACTGAACTCTGGATATATCATTTATAAAATGAAACTGCATTCTCTTTGAAACAGGAAGAGGCACATTTCATAGGCATATCAAAATGTTGCTGGGTGCAAAACTAAAAGTCATTCAGTGAGATGTGCTGAACAAATGCACTGGCCGATGAAACATAAACACCTTGTCTGCTGAACGATAACACCAACATGGCGTCCACAGCTGCGTACGCATGATCAGCATTGTGTCATTAAAGAGTAGCAAGCTGTGTGCTCCAATAAGTGAAGCTTGCGTGTTTTTGAGGTTTAAACTAGTTTTAGTAAGATATTGCTTATGAAAAAGGCGTCTGAAGGCGCACTTGGTTAAGGTGTTTATACCACGCCAGGAGCAGATGTGGGTAGGCAATTAACTTTCCGAAAACTGCTTAAAAACAATAATGGCAGTCCCGTAATAGCACATAGTCTGACGTCACTGTGTGAAATAGCCAGCACAGGGAGGCCCTGGTCCAGAAAGTGTAGTGGTTTGGAATTGCCCTAGGCACTAGCATGGCCATGGGCTGCTAAAGAGTGGCTGAAAGCCAAAACACCACCCAGAGGTTCTGTCTCCCTCCCCTCGTCCCATTTCTCTGTCCTATGCCAATAGTTTTGGCGCATGGGGCACCCCAGAGATCCACCTAAAAGCAAAACTAAAAACCTGCAGTGTGCACAAGGGATGATTTAGAAACCTAAAACTCCATTTACTAATGAATGTGAACATGGAGTCCTTCCCTTGTGCAAAATCGGATTCTGAGTATCTGAGGAGCGTCAGCGGCGCCGCCCTCATTCACAAAGGGCTCTCTGCGCTTCGTCTGAGGGGACCGTGCACTGCCGACAGAGGTCTGTTCAGTCCACTGCCTGTTCTGCAGGTCCCAGGCGTGCTTGTGTGCAGTGTGCGCCGTTCTTTTATGTCGTAGCGTTTCCATTGGTTTCAACGGGGGTGTAACTGTGAAAGCTGCCCTGTATGGCTAGCCACCTGCTAGAGAAACATGAATATCTAGCTGACTGGCAAATGCCCAAAACGCAGATATGCTAGGGGGTAAGGATGCAAAGTCCTTGCCCTGGCATTCCAGCCTGCCTTTTCAGGCAGGTCCCCTCTAAAAATCATGGGACCCGAGGCATATTCTGGGTTCAATCTCTTAAGTTTAATCACCTAGATACCTCTGGGTTTTGCACGCTATATAAACAAACCAACAGTGATCATGAAACTGCCCCCTGTTGCCTATTTTTCTGGTCAACCCATGTTGGCCAATTGTCCCGGGGTTGTGGTAGTGTATCTGATGTGCCCCTCCCTCCTCCATAACAGTGGTTTTGAGAGGTGTGACTTCACGGGGGTGTTCTGTCTCCCTTAAGATCTCCTTAAGACTCCCTTGTGCCCCCGGCATTCTGACACCTGCGCATAGACCAGATGCCCCCGCTCACAAAGCATGATGGCCCCAGAGAGGCTTTGCAGGGGCATACCTACGGCATTTCACATAACATTACCCGGGGGGACAATGGTTCCATAGCTTAGTAATGCAACAATGCTCAATTGGTGCTCCAATGGCCACTCTCGCTTCTTCCTTCCACACATTGGGCCTCATTACAGGCCCTTAATAAGGGCATGGCTACCCCAAACTCGGGTCCGGCTCTGGGTCCCGCGAAAGGGGAATCACCGGGCTATTCTGACCTCAGCGGGCCCGGTAATTCCCCTTGCGCGGGATCCAGAGCCGGTACTTCCCCATTCCCATTTGAGCCCCCATAGGGCTCAATAGGAATGGGGAGGATGGTGGCAGCGGTACCGTTCATAACGGTACCATTGCTACCATCCTGTTCTGCTTAAGGGTGCCGGTATGCACGCCTGGTCTGACCAGGTGTGCAGAGCAGCACCCGCGAGCAGAACTCGTAATGTGGCGGCATGGTAACAACGGCGCCGGTAGCACTCTACAGCCAGGGTCATAATGAGGCCCATTGTCTCTAGCATATTGGAAATCCCAATTCACTCAATATTTTTTTTTAAACCTATATCAAGTTGCATCCTATGCGTTCTGAGGCATTAAGGAATGTGTGTCTAGTGGAAGTAACGGGAATTGTACTGGTCAAATAAATCAAACAGCTGAAAGTGCCAGACACCAACAAAACAGAAACCAGTACCAAGTTGCAGCTCTAATGAACGAGAATTTCCAGCTGTGCGTATGTCCACAAATACACATGCCAGCAACTGGATCCAGTAGAACTATTTTCGTTGGCTATGTGTATCTTGGGAGGGCAGCGGCACACAGAGAATAAAGAAGCAGGACACTGACCTGGTAGCATCTTGTATAAATATAATGTGGCATAAAAAGAAATGGAGTGTCCCCTTTTCACGTGGAAATCCTGAAACAATTGTAATGCTTTTCACTTTCTGCCCTTATGATTATTCCTGTATTCGGTACATTTCAGTTAAAATGTCACTTGTGAACTGGGCTCAGTTTCTGACCGTGAACTTACACAGTGGCTCTTTGAGGGGGAAATTCATTATGTGCCTGTAACGGGCATTTTTTTTACAGATTTGTCTGTAATTGCTGACGGTTTGAAGAGGGGTGGGGGAGAGCCAAAGAAAGACAGCGGTAGGGGAAGGACATTGGAGCGAGCAAACAGAAGAGGGGGAAGAGCGGCACCAAGTGGTGGGAAATATATTGCTGCCCACGGTTGTTTACGGCCAGTGACCTTGCTAGTGACTCATCCATCAGACAATACGTCCCTGTGGTTTTAGCAATAACAAACACAGAGCGTGAAGCTCTCTCTTGCTGCAAACGTAAAGGTGTTCCTGCACTTTACACTGTTCCGTCTTCTGAAGCATTGTATGCCCCCTGGCGCTGTGGGGGGATGCTCAGTAACTATACGTATTTTGATAGTACAATGTATCCCCATTGTGACCATTCCTTTCATGCAGGACACCCCTTTTAAAACAACTCTGCACATTCTCTTGTAAAAGAGCACATTATGTTACTAGAAAACGCAGCCGTCGCGGCTGCATTTGCCGTGGAATGTTAGAAAGCTGCGTGCACCTGGAGGCGTGCTGGTCATTGTGAGGTGTGTGTGCTAGACATCACATTCTATAGAACAGGGCCCGGCTGTCCGGCTGCTCTTCAAACAGATGAACAAGCAGCTCTTTAAGCACCAAGTATTTATTCCACATTAGTATTAATTAAAATAGTTGGAACATTTGCTCGCTAGTTCTCCTGCGCCATCTACAGCGATACAATCAAGCGGATGGATTTTTAATTAACAAGGCCATCCTTGCAATTAGACGAATTCTGCCGTTCTGCGGCGGGACCAGGCCTTGCAGATGAAAGGTAGCAGCCGCCGCAGCACTTCCGCGACCTTGCATGAACCTGGCTGCTGGCTCAGCCCGGCTCTTCGGTGTCCTGTGTGATGTGTGTGTGCAGCCCTGAGGCCAGGCGTCGCGGACACCTCTCAGTGTGTCCCGTCTCAAGCGTAACTGCCTCATCCAGAGCTGGTTTTCTGCTCTACATAATGTGGTTTTGCTTTTCACATTATAAATGCAGGGCTGCTGCGTATTCCAGAATACAAAGACACAAATGTATGGAGAGCTACTGCTGCCTGGCATGGGTCAACTACAAAGCTTTAACTGACTTCTTTGTGCATAGCTGCCAAGTAGCACCATGTCATGCGAGCCATCCTGAGCCACTCCTGGCATTTCACTTCGCAAGTTGGGAATTGTAGGCCCATATGTATAAGGTGACCAGACGTCCTGGTTTTCCCGGGACAGTGCTAGCAAATCGCCCTCCGTCTTGGGGTCCCGGGAGTTTTTTAATTTTACAAACCCCGTCCCGTGGTTTGCAAAGGGGGGTGACTATGTCTCGGTTTTTGCCGAGACTCGATTTCGAAGTCCCGAAATCGGGTCCCGACACGACTCTTCCAGCACGAATGGGGGCGTGAAATGGATTTCACGCCCCCATGTCCTCCCCCTTCCATTTCCCGGCCATTCTCCTCCAATGAGAGCAGTGTGCCTGTGAGCACATCGCCTCCCCGCCCCCTGTAAAAGGCTCGCGACAGAGAAATAGGATTGCAGTTTTATTTGTATTTACTTTAGTCCTACCTCTATATCTATTGCCTGTCCAGTTTAAAATAAAAAAATATGTATTTTTTTATCTGGTCACCCTACATATATATCATGAGACAAACGAAACCACAAGTTCCTGATTGCAAAGGGAAAATCTAGGATTGGCTTGAGGTGTCACCAGGGACGTCATTTCACCAAAATGCCAGGGGTAGCGGAAGTGACATCACACGACCCTTGACCCCTGATGACATCACAGGAACTGATATCATTTGACCCCACCCCGAAGTGATATCGCGGGAAGCGATGGAACACGAACCTTTCACCCGTTGCCAAAACAGGAAGTGACATCACAGCATTGTACAGTACGAAAAATATGGTTACGATATCACTATAATGTGATGTACATTTCATGCAAGAATGGATTGCCATATGTAGCGTTAAGGTCAGTGTGTATAGGCCCATATTACCAAATTACTGTGAATGCAAGCAGACGTCCATGACCAAATGATAATGATGTGTTACTATATAGCACTTACACTTAAGCGCTTTATATAGAAAAAATATACACCCAATATCACCCAACCTGTCTTGGTACTCATTTATCGACCTCAGAAGGATTAAAGGCTGAGTTGAGGCGTTTAAGAACAGACTAAATCAGTGACTCACCCCCTGAAGTATGCCTGAAATAAACCTTTAATGAGTTTAGCAATTATTGTACAGAATTCCAGAAAGACACATTATTTGGTTTCCTATTCTTTCTTATTTAGGGTCAGTGCTGAAAGTGTTAGACTTGTGGCACTCCTGTTCTTGTTTGTCTTATTATTATTTTTTTTAAAGGGCCTGAACATGAGAGCCAGCCACTCCAGGACCTTGCATTACAAAAAACGAAAAAAAAAAAAAAAACGAATTTTTTTTTTTATTTCTTTTTTTTTTAACAGAGGTCGCAAGGGAGACCTCTGGCGACCCCCAAATGACGTCCCTGGGTGTCACCCATGACATGGGGCGATCTGGCTATGCTTATTGTTACATTAATATCGCAATATTGCAGCGGGGATACATGGATCCGCGGGCAACGTTTCTACGCACTCTGTGTGTGCCTAAAGCACTTGAGTGAATCGTCTGGGAGTTACAATGCATAGAAAAGTGCACCTGGGAAAAGTGCCCGCACAGTGCTCACCACGTCAGGGTGCAACAAAACACTGCAATTTCATGAATATTGTTTTGGGCAGTAGTTCCCACTCTGAGCCCACTCTTCCCAGAGTGCCCATAAAATGGTGGCATTTACATACTTGGCAACATTCCCCATTAACTTCAGAAGATGTTACTCCAGTTCGGGTTTTGACTTTGCATTCTGGGGCATGTAGTATTGGGTTTTTATCACTGTAAATCCAAAAAAACAGTCCCTAAAATACAAGGAAAAAAACAGGAGTGGATTGCCATCACCAGGGTGGAATAGAGTATGCAGGTATGCATGTGTTTTGTACCACATACCCCCTCAGGGTTTGTTGAACACACTTTAGCCTAATCGCCTTGTGTGACAAAAAAGATGTATTAGAGTGAGAGAACAGGTGCAGAGTGATCATAATATTCTTCACTTGAACTGGGCATTGTCTAAAATGCTTCCAAAAAATAGCCATCAACGGTACGATAATGCGCTAGCAATCTCTTCGAAAGGTAATCAATTTAGATGGACTCCATCTGCCTTAAATGATTAACTCCTGGCTATATCATATCCTAAAGATATCTTAGAACCAAACATTTCCCATCTAGATGGAGAATATGTTGCTATTTTACAGCTATTCAAAAACAATCAAGTGCAATCAAAGCCAGGGTAAAGCAGCCACACTTGCATGTTTATGATGAAGAGGTGCGATTTCAGAAAGCCAAGCTGAAAAAGGATATACGAGTTTTGCTGCAGCAGGATATGCCTGATAAAATGCAAGAGATCAAGATGTAAAAATAGATATAAAAATTGGATAAAACAGTGTAAGGCAGCTATGATCATAAAAGATGCCCAAATCATGTTGTATTCTATAGCCTCCAAAAGCTCGGCCTTAATGTGGGGCTTAATAAAAACAATTTATGGTGGCAAACAATAGATAACACAGATCAACGTAGTGCCAGAGGAAGTGTGGATTCAATATTACGAATCACTATATGCTGAAGTTTATTGCCCTAGTTCGCTAGCGGGTGTGAATGTCAACAAGAATGGTCAGTTGGCATTTGATGAGCTTGATATAGTGATAAACATTAGAAAACTTAGCACATCCGGGGCTCCTGGGCCTGATGGCCTGTCAAATAACATGCTGAAAAATGATCCAGAAGCATGAACCTCTATTTTGAAAAATATATTCGAACAAGTTATACGTAATAAGAAAATCCCTCACTCCTGGCAAAAGTCGATTATAGTCCCTATATACAAAAAGGGGGATAGACTTGATCCGCGCAATTATAGACCAGTCGCCTTACTTGATGCCCCGGAGAAGATTTTTTGCGCGATTGGTATTGAAAGATTTCAATAAATGGACCAAAGAAGCAGGCATCAATGACCCTTTCCAAACGGGATTTGTAGCAGGCCTAGGCACCACAGTTAATCTCAAGGTGTTGCACGCCATCAAACAACATGAGCTGCAAGTAAAACTAGCAATCTTTATGGCATTTTTCGACTTTGAGACTGCCTTTGATTCTATATCAAGGCAATTATTTAGTAAATTGTCAAAAAGCTCCTGTCCCATGTATTTACAACAGTGGATAATCGAATTCCACTCTAATACTTCGATTCGGGTAAGATTATCAATGGATGGAAGAGTATCAAGATCCATTAACACCTATAAGAGTTTAAAACAAGGTAGCCTATTGGCATCTACCTTGTTTAATTCCTTTATATCTGATGTGACGAAGGAATTCAAGGAAGTAACAACTACTGCAAGAGCTGCTTGACCAATTGGGGAAGTATGTTAATGCAATAATTTAATCATAAATGTGGCAAAAACCAAGGTCATGAAGATTGTACCCAATAATAAGATCAGGACATTTCATCAAACTTGGTCATTACTGTCCCATCCCCTTGAAAATGTTGCACAGTATAAATATTTAGGATTAAATGTAAATGGTTTGGCTTCTGATGCCCCATATCATGATGAAGTAAGGGCGAAAATGAGAACTGCCACTTCACAGGCCTTCATAATCAATCATAAATATGGATTATTTTCATGGAAACCAACACTTATGTACTACTGTCAAAAGGCTGTCCCCATGGTAATATATGGTGCAGAGACTAGATTGTGGAAAAATGAGATGTCCTGGTCAAGATTGGAAGGCGCTTTTTGGAAAAACCTATTACATGTACCTAAAGTGGTACCCATTTGCCTGATACGATATGAAATGGGTCTCTCTTCCCTGTATACTATGTATATGTGGAGACTGTGTAGTCTTTATCGTAAATGTATGATGAGCCAACACGAGAATACCATACTACATGTATTGTCCACTTATATGAAAACTACAACTCATTGTGCAATGGTTATATGGCGGGAGAAGGTCAAAGCCTTTTTGCAAAACGCAGAGGTCTCAGAAGAACTGTTGTTAACAAACCCCGACAGAGTGAAATACAAAATTATGATATGGGACTGGATCAATACGTATGACGAATGCCAAAATACCAAGCATACAAAAGTGCATACCATCATTACAAAAAAAGTAAGGACACCGGAAACTTATGTGGTAAAGTTCCCGGGAGCCAAATTGAGAGATCTGTTTTTAAGATTCAGGCTGAGCACATGGCATACCAAAAATGTGCTGGCTAAATGGAGACTGATTCCTTTGGAAGAGGATTTCTGTCGTTTTTGTAAAAACCCTAAAGCATCGGAAACCTTGTCACATCTAATTGCTGAGTGTCCGATGCTGCTTGATAAAAGAATCTCACTTTGAAGTTTATAGCTCTTTGTCGATTGAACAGTTTTGGTACTATGTTTACAATACTCAATCAAACAAAGTAAGAATAGCAGTTGTTAATTATTTAATATCGTTGAAGATGCAAGATGGAACATTTGTGAATTTTTGACAATGCTAAGAAGCTATGGGATAGCTGCTAGCGGCTATTCATGAGGCAACAATCCTTTCAAAATAGCTCAGCACATCTTACTGTATAAGTGAGATGTAGAACTGTTTGTGGCTTTATTTGCTCCCATTTCCCCTCATTGGTTTCCCACTGATTTATATTCTGTCTTTTATCTAACGCAAAGTGCAACAAATGTAAAAAAAAATTAAAAGTGTATAATTTTAAGTTCTAATTTTAAAGTAATTAACTTTTGTTTTTCTATGAATTTGTATAAATGTATTGAAAAGTTGATAAATCAACTGAATCAATAAAAAAAAGATGTATTAAGAACACTGTTGGAAAGTGATGTGCACATTCATCAAGGGACTGCAGTGCCCATTCATGAATGGAAAGACAGACTCCAAACTCAAGAAGAAAAAGCGGTGGACACGCTCAGCGAGAAGGGGTAAAACACCTAAATTTAGATGGGGGCCAGTGCACCTGCTCCAGGGACAGAAAACAGGCCCAGGGGAGGGGCCCGCACACTTGCTCAGGAAGGGGAGACAGTGCACTCGTTCAGGGGGGGGCAGCACACCGGCTCAGGGAAGGGGTAGCCCACAGCATACTTGCTCAGGAAAGGGGACAGTGCACTAGTTCAAGGAGGGACAGCGCACCGGCTCAGGGAAGGGGGCAGCCCGCAGCATACTTGCTCAGGAAGGGGGACAGTGCACTAGTTCAGGGAGGGACAGCACACTGGCTCAGGGAAGGGGTAGCCCACAGCGTACTTGCTCAGGAAAGGGGACAGTGCACTAGTTCAAGGAGGGACACTGCACCGGATCAGGGAAGGGGGAAGCCCACAGCATACTTGCTCAGGAAGGGGGACAGTGCACTAATTTGCGGAGGGATAGCACACTGGCTCAGGGAAGGGGGCATTTTCTGAATTCAATGGGGAATGTTGGCAAGTATTTAAATGACACCATTTTATGGGCACTCTATGAAGACTGGATTCAGAGTGGGAACTACTGCCCAAAACAATATTCATGAAATGGCAGTGTTTTGTTGCGTCCTTACATGGTGGGCACTGTGCAAGCACTTTTCTCTCTGCACTTTTCACCAGGGGTAGGAAAGAGGGCGACAACTGGAAACTAGTAAAACCAATGCATACGCATCTGGTAAAGTACACAAAGGAAGTAAAGAATGCTCGGGATATAAGAGATGTGAATGGCTGGGGCATAGCAACAGCACCAAACAATGAACTGACACAAATGGGGCTTGAAGTGACACTGCTCTCAATATTGAAAAGGTACTTGGGCAGGAGGAGTAGAAAAGACACACGTAAAGTGTTCTAGCGAAGATGATATTCTGATCGCTGTACCAGATAAGAAGAAGAAAAGGCGGAGGTTTGTAATTAGCATAGATGGGCTGGAGATCAGTATGCTCCAATAGTCTGCCTCGCCCTACACAACAGTCCACAAATAAGTGCATCTTGAGAAACTCAAAAGAAATGTAAAGGATATCAACAAGTCAAATGTAAGGCAAACAGCATTGAAAAAGAATCCTGTTACTTTCATTGAGTACAAATGGGTCACAGCTGAGTTCAAAAGGAGACAAGAGAGTACAAGCTGTATTTGATGGGAAATCAATCAACAGTACCTGGGGGCGCTGGGGGATAATCAAGCGATGATTAAGTTGCATTTAAGTCCTGCGGATGAAAAAACATGCAGAGCCTGGTGAAAAGCACAGATAAAGAATTCCTAAATTAAGAATACCCTAAAGTGTTTAAGGAAAGTTTGGTGAACTATTGTATTGGGATATAGTATCATATGCTATTGAAGATACAGAGTAAACCAAGATGCACAATGTTAGACTCGGTTGGGCCAGAAGGATAGCCCAGGGGCAGAGTTTTGGTTTGGAAGCAAGACAATGCAGAGCAACACAAATTAAGCACATTATAAAATATTAATTGGTTAATTAATTAGACTCATACTGATAGGTGTGAAAGAGTTGCTGAGTAAGGATCTCAATAGGTTCTGTACAAATCGGGGTTATTAAGCCCATTAATTCCTCAGACTGGTTGCCCCCCACAGTCATAGCTTGAAAAGAAAATGGAAAATGTGCATGTGTGTTGACCTGCATGACCTCAATGCCAGCATTTGGACACATTCACACCAATTGCCAAATATAGAAGAGATGCTAACTACTATGAAGCCAGCTAGGTATTTCATCATGTTAGACGTGTGTTCGGAAAGCCACCTTGCATGAGTGATCTAAACACCATGCTTCATTTGTATAGTAAATGGGTTCATATGGCTATCACTGTATGCCACTCAGTCTAGCTTCTGCAGCTGCAGTAATTCAGAGAATCATGCCAGGACTGTTCAGTGGTATGCTAGGGTTGTACTGCTTGCAAGATGACATCATAGCCATTCAGAGCTTAGAAAAAGAATCTGATGCTAGGTTGTATGGTCCATTAAAGGTAACCAAAATCAAAAGAGTGACCCTACAGTTACAAAAATGCCTGATCAATGTCAACAAAATAAATGACTTAGGGCACATGAAATGTGAGGAGGGAATTAAGCCCAGGAAGGAGAAGTGGATGTAATGGTCAGAGTCCCTGCAATATGAAAGGTCAAGTAAAATCTGTCTTTTGGCTTGTGGGGTATCATGCTAAATGTATTCCAAATGTTGTAGAGGGCAGAAAGTGAATATGAATGTTGTTGACGATGGGGCGAATTATTAATGGGACAGTGAGGGTCAGAGGGAGTTTGAAGGCCTAAAGTAAGAAGTGAATCTAGCACCCATTTAAAAATGTTTGATGCCAAGGCCAAAATCATGTATCGGATATCCCTTTCTTGAGGTTATGTTATGTTATTTTATTAACTTTTTCTAAAGTACAAACATGTGCTGTAAATGTCTAATAAGAAAGGCAAGAAATTGTTACTGACAAAAGAAGGGGCCCACAGAAAGGCTGTACAAGGGATTTAGAGTTCTTATGAAGATTTAGAAAACAAATATGCCTTCCGGCCTTTCCTAAAAATGAAGTGATCTTCTGACGGGTGCAGAGAGGTAGGGCGGGCATTTCAGAACTTGTTTGGAAGGAGGTCTTCTATGATGGACCCATAACGTCTCGTGCCTTGCTGACCATATGCAAGGCACGAGACGTTACTCACTGCTAAACCCGGCGTCATTCTAAAGAGCAGGTGCAGAATGCTCTCTTCGTCACATAGTCTGGGAGGGGCGGACTCTGGAACTGCTGCAGATGCAATTGCACGTTTTGGATATTAACAACGCTGGAATGGCTTGTATGCGAAGAAAAACTATCAGACATAGCTCTCTTCGAAATGCACAATGTGATGAAACATGTTTCTGTCACTGATACCACATGCGGGACCAATGATAGGCATGGAAGAGTCAGC
The DNA here is from genome assembly GCF_040938575.1 of Ambystoma mexicanum. NCBI lineage: Eukaryota > Metazoa > Chordata > Amphibia > Caudata > Ambystomatidae > Ambystoma > Ambystoma mexicanum. The sequence continues at coordinate 933,780,860 of NC_090931.1, read as the reverse complement.
ACCCCCAGTGGTCTCACTTTTTGGAATGCTGGTGGAGGCATACCTCATTCCTTATGCCAAAAGCCTGCCGACCAATGATCAGTGCCTTCTGGAGCAATGGCAATTGGAATCCCGGGCTGGATGGCATTTAGCTCAAGTTTGAAGGTCATGTGGTCAACAATCATTTGGAGGGTGGCACAGAAGTTGGCAGCTGAAGGATTAACGCTACGAGGTGGCTAAATCATTATTTTACTATCATCAAAATAGTTATACAATAACCTGGCAATCCACTCAAATATTCCCACCAGCAGACAAGAGAGATATTACATAATGTAAATACAGTTAAAATAAATGTAGTCATTCGTATGGATCACAAGCCATTTCTGCACACATTTTCATCTAAAAACACAATCTCCGGACAAGTATGAAGATGACTGATTTCATATAATAATTTATCAAGTTGGAAAATGTACCAGGAGAACGCAAGTTACTGGGAGATTGGCTGTGCCGGTTGACACTGGAGCTGGAGGTCGTTTGTGCCACTATGTGGCCGAAGACAAGATTCTGGCCATGCTCACCACGATACCCAACACAAGCGAATTGAAGGAATTGTGTGTGGATGACTGAGAAGCTACCTTGGTTTGCAAGGGTTTGGATAGAAGGAGGTAAGCAAGCACTTCCCCGGAGAGCGTGGACACACTCACCGAGAGTGGGCAACTGTATGGGAGACTGGCATCAGAGCACCAATTGTAGTGAGAAGTCAAATTATTGACTTAGACCATGAGGGGCATCTCGGCCGTAGTCTCACCATCAAAAAGGATGAGGAACGCTTTTGGTGGGCAGACATGGGCAAACAGGGGAAAGAGGTGGTCCAAAACAGTGTTCCATGAGAGTAAAGTGGCAAGTCTAAGAAACAAGTGAACCAAACCCACACACCAGAGATTGTGACAGAGCAAGTATGGATCATATTGGCATGGAACATATGAGGTGACTTCAGGATGTTATGAAGATAGCAACATAGCAAGGAGCCAGAGACCCAGGAAGTCTGAACCAGCACCGGAGCTACATGAATCCGTTTTCAGACTGACCCGTTGAATAGTCTTAAAATGTACATACATGCCCTGAAGAAGTGGTCTCGTTTTTCCACATGTTGTATATATACAGCAGCCGTAAACCTGATTTTTGTTGTCGTGGCACTCTTGGCAACGAAGGGAGGGGGGGGCACCCAATAAGTTAATGTATTAATGTCACATCATTTATGATACATTAGTGGTTGAGGTAAAGGACGAAAAGGTTAGGTGATAATCTCCCAAGCGATTCTGATGGCATCCTGTGAAATATGCCAAATGGTCCATATGCCATGAAGCACTAACACCTTTCTGAAAGTTGAAACTTAAGATTACTTCGACAGATCTGCTGTAGAGGCTGACTGCACAGCTCAGGGGCTTCTATGTTGGAGTTTCCCAGCTCCCTCTTAAATATTTAGGTCCCATATTTCAATCTGCAAAAGGATATTTGGGAAGAAGAAAATGAGTGATTAGAGTGAGAGTGATAATGCGCGGCGAACCTTTGGATTCCCTGCTGAATTTATATCTCATGCCCTTGAGTTGCCCCGGGTCTTGCTGCTTCCTGGGCATCTGCCACTCTGGTAAACGCCAGACGCGAAATGCGAAATTCCCACCAGGAAAGAGACAATGGGCTTCAGGTCGAGGACAACGTGTGGTAGAAGATTCGGATGACTTGGTAAAGGGAGTCTGGCGGTTTGTGATCTGGGCCCATCATCCTATTCAAAGACCTCAGTGGGATTTACCAGATTTCAGCGAAACCGCATAAGGTAAACCTAAAACTGCAGTCAAACAGAGGTGGGAACAAGGAAGTGCTGAGCCTTTCAACGTGGATTCCGGGGCACGAGGCATCCAAACAGACCCTCAAGATTTTCTTGTTCAATATCTCACAGAAGTTAGTCACTTTTTAAGACGTTCCTGACGCTGTCAGTGGTGGTAAGGATTTGGAGAAAAGGGTGCACCTCAGCACGAGTAGCCACTTGAATGCTATTTTAAGATGCCAAAAATTCACCTGCCAGCAATTGACCACTGCATAAAGAGAATGATAACTTGAGCGCTACCGTTTTTTGCCCGTAATTTACTGTCCCCTTTGTTTACTGCAACACCAGTTACGTTTCTTCAAAGCCTTGAAGCTCGCAAGTCACTGATTGGTTCTAACTTACCCACGTCCATGTCTCTGTATGGGCAGCCCACGCATTGTGGATCTCCACGCAGACAGGCCCAAGATGATGTCCACGAGATCTGCTGAGACTTACTGGACCCTCCGCAAAGTCCCCACAGCACGGAACATGTCCCCTTCTACATTGATAAATGATGGGTCTATCCAGGCAAGCACAGGAGCCTTTTGATACACCGAAAAGGGATGGTCGGAAAAATGTACCCCACCATATCAACTTGCAATACCGCTGTGCCGATTTCTAGGGCATTGTGGTTTGGACTGCTGCCTTTTGGGGGTAGGGCCAAGCAGGGGCGTTGCTAGATCTGGATAAGATCCGGGGCTATGCTAATTGTGGGACTGTCAGGACTCGGGGCTAGCTAGCCTTCTTGGTTTTAACCCCTGAGCTTCTATTTGGGGCTACAACCAAAGGACCCAGGCTGTAGCCCCCTAACCCCCCCTAGCAGCGCCTCTGGGGCCAAGACTGATTTGCATATCAGTGGCCCTCTTCTGTAATGGTACAGAGAGGCAACAAAATGTTGGAATGGAAGTGGCCAATAGGAATTCCTAGAGGTCTTCGTGGATGTAAGGCTTTCCACAAATCACGTACTTGCTTTCTATAGCAAACCTTTGGGTTCTAATAATCTGGTATGGATTCTATATAGTCTGCCACAGCGTTTTAATAGGCGATTAACCATAAACCTTCGTAGCAGGAAGATGTCTAAATTGCAGTGATCTGTTAGTTATATAGCACTTCAACGTAGTCTGTCTCTAAGCTCTCGCAATGTTGGGAGATGTAGAAATGAGGCACAGGGTGATGAAATCATTTGTCCAGGATCACACATTGTGTGACGGTGGCATCACAGCCTGACTGACCCTTTGGTCTGTGTCAGCATTTCAGTTTGCCACTCCATACATGCCATTCTGATAGTATTTACTTGAAGCACTGATGGGTAACAATGATGGTGTTTTGTACACAGTACAATTCATTTTATTACATAAGGATGTAATTAAAATCAATGCGCATGAAACAAAGATGGTGCCCAGTTCAAAATGCAGCAGTCACTACATGTTATGATTTCAACTCATTTTAAAATTGAAAATGAAAAAATCCACAGGCTGCAGAAATGCAATTTAATGGGGGAGCATTAAATTCCTTAAGCGCATTATGAGTTTGTTGTACTGGCTATGATAGGCATACAAGTCTTGTGTAAAGCTTTTACACATATCATTTCTGGTATGACTTATTTTCCTTGATATCTATGGCGGATGGGCTGAACATAACTTATGTTTCCGCCTCTCCTTTCCTCTCCCCGATATCAATACTCCAGCATTTGCACTGGCATGGATGTCCATGCGGCGCAAATGCTGGGGACTCCTACCACGTTTTTTTTTTTTTTGCACCAGCAACAAAAAAAGGCAGACTCCATAAGAATCCATTGTAAGCACGGCATGCCATGCGTGCATGGCCGTCCGCGTTAACTCAAATTTGCATGGGGGAGTGCAAAAGCGCAGGGTAAAAGGAGAAGGGTGGCCAGATTTTCAAAATAGAAAATAGGGCGGCCAACAACATAAACGAAGGACTAGCCCACATCCCCTCTGTCCTCCCCATCTTAGCCCAACGTCCTTCCGTCTGTCTCCCTATTCCACAGCATCTGCATAGACATTATGCAGTTTTGACTGTTGATAAAAGCACGTAAATTACATGCATACTATATTTTAAGTAACACTGATTGAATGAAGTATGAACTTAATTATTATTGGTATTTAGTGTGAAAAGTTGAGCATCTCAACTATAACACACTTTTTCTTTTTTAAAGCATGTAAATATCAAAGGGGCTGTTGCCCTGTTTGATATGACATGCCTTGCTATTGACCTGTTTCACAGTTTATTTCTGTGGCACAAGCAGTTATGGCACACAGCTGATACCTGGAAGGTTGGCGGCTTGAGCCCATCCTCAGATGGAAAAATTCAGAACTGTTTATTCAGTTTGTACCTGTTGATGATTAAAAAAACGGGTGTCTCTAACCCAGACAGGGTTTTTAAATAATAAAAAAAACTCCTGCAACAGGAGGACACAGGGACGAGGGGCCCAATTCAGGGACAGTCCTTACAAACCTGGGACATCTGATCACCCTAAAAGGGTGGTGTACACCCTGTACGCTGCCTTCACTCTCCCCTTTTGCACTGCGCCCTGCAAATGATGAAAATACGCCCTCAAATTATTGGAACTCGGAAAATGAGCGCCCCTGTATTTGCATTGAAGGCAGAGAATGCAGTTGTCAAAGTGAGCAGGGCCCCACTGTGAATGGCTTCACCAGGGGTGGACTGGCCTACAGGGAACTCTGGAGATTTCCCGGTGGGCCTCTGCACCATGGGCCTCTTTTCTGTGGTATTTCCAAATTTTTTCATAGGAAAAGCATTGGGCTTGCTGAAAATTAGTCATATGGGGCCACTTTGAACTTTATTTCCAGGGCCTCTTTTGGTCCCCAGTAATTGTTTCCAGGGCCTTTTTTAGCTCCCAGTCCAGCCCTGGGCTTCACTGTACATCTGCTCAAGGTGTGACACTGTGGACACAGACACGAGCACTTTCAGCCGAGTTGCACGCACCTACCCTTAGCCAAAAATGATCCCTTCCACAGCCAGAGCTGAACTCATACAGGCCTGATTGTTCTTCCCCTCGCGCTACCTCGCTCTTGTGTTAGTTTGAATATAAGTCTGCCAAGAAAAGGTGTTTCACAAAGAGAGAGCGCTTTTTCTCATTGTTTCTTAAAGCTTAACGTTTGACTCCTTCCGGATAGAAAACAACATCTTTTATTTTGCAGAAATAAGCGAGTGCGTGACATTTTCCGTGGCAATTTTCCAGGCCGAAGACACGTGGAATGCCCGAGGCCCCGCACAGAGAGTCCCCCTGGGTTCCAAAATAAAAAGAGGTTGCTTCTTATTTTGGAGGGATTATAGTACTCAAACACGATTTACATCAAATGCGAGCTTTTAGCTCACACCAAATGTGCGCGGACTCAAATAAATAAGACGGCGAGTCGCCAAAATAAGATCCTATTCATAACTAGCACATCTGGCGCCCAAATGTGAACGTCATATTAATAACGGTGCCATCTACTGTCACTGGGGTCTTTGTTCTGGACGTCAGTCTGTCGTTTTGCATCACTCAAGTGTATGATTTAATTGCACACTCCACCACAACAGCCCACCGCATCTTTTCTCTCATAACATTGAAATGGCGTATTTTTCCCACAGACAATTGAAGAAACGTGTTTGCGCTCAGCCCCTGCCTCCAGTTGTAGACAACAGCGCCATCTCGCGGATTTGTTCGTGACAGAGCATAAGCTTCTTTGAGTATCTGGTTTGGAAACGCTGTGCAAGGACACGTTCACCTCCTGCTAATTTCATTTTAACCGCAGGCGGGGACATTCTACCACGTGCATGTTTAAAGAGGTGCCCACCTGTGCTGGGGTAATCCTGACAGGTTGACGTCTGTCAGGTGGAAATGCTTGACGCCATTTTACAACGCACCTTCTTCGGCTTTTAACAAGCTCAATCGAAGCGCGTGCCAAGAATTGGTTGAATTCAATGGAAAACCCCCCTCACTAACGTGACAGGGGGTTTAGATTCTATTAAAGACAGGAGGCGAGTATTATGCATTACAATCTTTACTCTGAAACCACAGCAGCAAAGAAAAAAACTTTTACAAACAAAAAAGTTTCAATAGCAGAACTAAATAGAGTTCAATGTCAATGCAAGGGGGACTCCCCAATCCATCATGGAGGACAGGTCATGCCCTGCAGGGGACCAATGAGCAAGGACCATCCTCTATATATGTCCTTTACTCTAAATCCAACTCCTCTTTCTGCAGCTGTCTTGCACCAGACGCTCAGTATAACAATTCAACTGCGTAACGCAGAGAAAAGGATCCAGAAAACTGGAGGGATCTCAACCTCTCTGCAGCCTGGCGCTATGACGAAGCTCTTCTGGATAGGACTCCTCACCCGAAAGCTGAAACAATATGAAATAGAACAGGGTGGGTGGGTGGAATAAGAAACAGAAAAACAAAGGGTGGGTGGGATAATACTCGCCTCCTGTCTTTAATAGAATCTAACCCCCCCGTCACGTTAGTGAGGGGGATTTTCCATTCTATGGCCTGACAGGAGGCTTCATATTATGCAAGTTCAAAGCCCTTGCATCCAATCCCAATCCCAATCCCAACCTGAGCAATACACTTGTGATAAAATAAAATTATTCAAATTATTATTCCCATGACCAATCAGCTGCTTTGATAATTTCCTCCCCACAGGAGAACGTCCTAAACACTATAGCATCTTCAACTGAAGAACCAAACGAGCAATTCACTCCCTCTCTCTGAGAACCTACTTAATCCATATGGTCCAAGGGGCAAGACCCCGCAATAGAGTTCCCACAGGAATAGCAGCTGAGAGGTATTAGGCGTTAAGTCCAACTTAAGCATTTAAAAAAACGTAATAACTCATACGTTACAAAATGTCCCGGAAAACCTGGAGAATAGATGGAGGAACCCTACTGTTACCCCTTCTGGCAATAAAAAAGTGATTTCCCCGCCCTCCCCGGGAGAAACAGTCAACTGTCCATGTCTAAAGGACTGACATAGGAGACGCACCTCAACAGGAAAGAAAACCCACATGGATAACTTTGAAAAACAGTTGTAGCACAGACAATCCTTCCTTGGAAAGACAAAGATGCGGTAATCCAATACGATGTAATCATTGCCTATAAGAAAACACCTAGTTAAGGTGGAACCCCAAAGCCAATGGATCTGAAGGTCCTGCGCACCAAATACTGCCAAACCACTGTTTTCACCCTTAGCGACCATGTCTTACTGAGATAATAGCAGTTAAATGCAATCATCGACATGTAATGCTACCCTTTGTAAACAGCTCCACCAGAAACTACCTATTTCTGCTAAAGGAGAAACAGAAGCTAAAATTTGAGACAAGAACCTACTCACTGAACAGTTGCACGCTAAAAGAAACAGACTTATTAAAGGCTATCCCAAAGACACAGATAGAGCACTGCGAAAAAACTTCAGAAGCCCCAGGAAGAGATGAAAATATATTCTAATGAATAACAGAGAGGAACCCTTGAAGGAACCATTCCTAAGAGAAAACTGTTGGGACGAGATAGGCCACGGGTGGAGAGGGACGATATTAGAAAAAATGCACTGTAAAATCCTGTACGGATGGGAACCACCCCCTCGAGAAAGCCAACACTAGCTTCGTCGTCTACATACGCAGCCGAACTCGCAACCCTTGCCATGCTGGCAAAGGAGGAAAAAAACACCAAAAGGAACTGAGCAATCCCAGAGGAACAGTCCAAAGACAGTGCACTGGCACCCACATTCTCACAAGGGAAAAAGAGATCACTCAATCGGAACTCCAACCGTACAAGATCGTGGCAAAGAGAGAGTTAATAATTTAGCTTTTATATAGCACTACAAACCCTCAGGTATCTGAGCACTGCCTGTTATTACACACGGTGTGTGGTGCTCATTTATGGACCTCGGAAGGATGGAAGGCTGAGTTTGGCCCTGCCGGGAATCTATCCTGTGTCAGCAGGCGCTAACAATTCCAAAAAAACTGATCTAAATGCGAGAACGATAGATTCTCGCGAAGATGTTTGGAACAATGACACGGAAGGACCTGGCCATCTGCCCATCCAGGTTAGCTAACCGAGGGAAAACAACCTCCCTTCCCATGGGAGAAGACGGATACCTCCTTACTTAAGTAGAATCTATCATCCCGAAGGAAAAGATGCAGAGCTTTAGTGTCGTGCATATAACCAAGAACAAACTCCATGATCGCAGAAGGGACACCTCTAACTGAATCCAAGAAAAAATATTAACCAGAACCCCTTGGAACTGAGGTGAGTTATCACCCTCTTCATTAACTTGGTAAAACACCGGGGGGCTGATGGAAAAGGCCAAACCGAAAGGCAGGGACATTGGTAAGAGTGAACCCATTAGCGGAACTGAAGAGGGAACTCCTAAGGAGGAAAACACAGGAACCCCCAGTACACAACCTCGAGGTCTAACATGACCATACCATCCGCCAGGAGACAGGAAACAATAAGCATAATAAACTCTACGATTTTAAATGTGCCACAAATAGATGTTAAAACTTGCAAGTTAAGTACTGGAAGTACCTTATATGCCCACTCCCATACAGTGGGCGCAGAGTTATCTCACTCCAAATTGAGAAACCGTGAGGGAGGCTAGTATCACCGCCCCTTCCAAAAAAGAGGCCACTGACCCCCATACTAACAAACTTTAATTGCCTTAGTGACCACTGGGGAAGGAGGCAAGGGAAAACGGACAGAGGAATTGCGCAAATTGGATCCTCGTTAATTTACTGCAACCCCCAGGGGTTTGAGGTGAACACCATTTAGGAAAAAAACTTGGTGAACACCCAAGGCATTACAGGAGATATCCTGGGTCTAGCCGAACTCCTGTCGGCACAATCCCTCCAAAGGAACAAAGAACACTGTGCTTAAGCCCCTCGAGCAGAGGAGTAACTGTGCGCAACTCTTGACGCTCCTTTTCCCGGATAGGTAGACCTAGGAAATACACCCAAAGGAGTGGGCTCTATTCTCCTGAGGGTCAAAGATCTTAATAAAAACCCCCTGTCCAATCACAATTTGGGTTGAGGTCACACGGGAAAAGGCTTACCTCATCCTGAGGCCAAGAAGGCGTTTATCGATGCCGCGCAGGCAATCTCTCTTATAATCCGACCCTTCATGATCCGCACATTTTCAAGTACTAGTATTATAATCCGAACCTGGATGCACTGTATTGTTTTACCTCTCAGAGGAATGCGTTGCCCTGGAGTCATCCCTCCTCACCTGAAGGGTATTTACGCCACTCCGTAGGAGCCGAGGCATTGGCATTGCCGAGCAGGGAAACAGATCTCAATCAAGTAGCACAGTACTTGCGTCGAGCAGGCAAACAGATCTCAATCAAGTAGCACAGTACTTGCGTCGAGCAGGCAAACAGATCCGCAATCAAGTAGCACAGTACTTGCGCCGAGCAGGCAAACAGATCTCAATCAAGTAGCACAGTACTTGCGCATCAAATGGGGAAAAGTAGAGGTTACTTCCCTCTTTAGCCAGCTGAGCAAACTGGTTCATATATGACCTAAATTCACAGCTACCCTCTTTCTTCTTAGAGTTCTTTCCTTTTTTCCTTAGGGTAAAGAAGGATACCAAGGACTGTCCGATCAATGTCGAGAGGGATAGCTCACAAAACAAGAGTATGGCATTGTGGAAACAGAAAAATTGATATGAGGCCGGGAAGCCCAAAGGAAACACACCAACACAGGTTACAAAGAACATACAAAGCGCTTTATTCAAAAGATACAACAATTACCAAAAGTCAATTGACAAACAGATAGCTATTCGGCCCTCAGAGTAACAGAACAAACTATCAACGGTAGTTCGCCGTGTTAGTGTGAGAGACCGTACATTGGGATACTCGGGTTTTTATACTTTTTATCCAGCTCTGGCCAACCCCCTCGCGGGTTAACCATTCTTGGAACAAGGCCTAGAGTTCGTTGCCAGGTCAATCCCATAATGTATGCATTTGATCAGTTCCGCTGATACAGTTGTTCATTTACACATAGGTCAGGGATAGGACAAGGTCTCAGTTCGCGACCCCAACAAGTGTCCTGCGGGCATATTACTTATTCATGTGTGCGGAGGTCACAACGGCCAGAATCCCACTCGAAATGTCATTCGGCCTCCATTTTGTTGTTCAGGGTGACTTCCACACTACAAGAGAACCTAAAATGGCGGCTAAATCCAAGATGGCGATTTACACAATACATTAAGGTCAAGACCTTGCCACGGAATCTATTTACACGATGTTTTTAGACAACTTGGCGTAGGCCAACATACATTGAAATAATGCGATAGGAGGGATAATATTATTTCGATTTCCACAGACCCTCCTTTTGGCCTATGCCAAGTGCAAAACATCATTCCTAATATTTTTGAAAACAACTCCATGTGTTATCATCCAAAGATTCCGCATCATTGTCTGTGATGTCTATAGCCATAAGGTCGTTCATAAGAACCACTTGTAACATGAATTCTTTAGATGCTGTATCTGGGGAATATATTTTATGCCCTATTGCGCTCACTGCTTGAGCACAACACCCCCCTATCATTCCACACATACTTGGGAGGCATTGAAAACAGCAACAAAGGAATAACAGAATCCCTAAAATAACCAGAATAACAGAAAGCACCTTCCAACCCCAAGATCGCAAAGAATCCCAAAACCAAGTACTAAGGTTCCAGTCTCCTACAGGGATATGGACTTCAGAACTGAGAGTATGTAAGTTCTGAATTGTTTTAAAAATTGTTGGCGAGGAGTCTGGTACGAAAACACAACAAGCGGACCCCACTAATTTGCATACTCCACCTCGTTCTGCCAAAATGACATCTAATGCCATCCGATTTTGAAGTGCTACCAATCTTATTGCCTTTTGCTCTAAGGTCATATTGTAGAGTATGTCCGTGGTCCGGTTGATCATTCTCTCCAGTACCCTTGCTAATCCCCTAATGTTCTCTGAGTTTACTATTTGTCCCCAAAAGGGCACAATCGATTTAGCTATGTCCCCCAATACTTGCCCAGGGGTATCTCCATTGTTGTCTCGCCGTGAGCGAGCCTTAGAAACCTCCAATGTACTAGCTACAAATACCCCGGGTAACAATATTCCTAAATAACAAGTTCCCTGCCAATCCTTGGGCAACCAGGGAAATGCTAAACTACCACAAACAAAATAAACAGGCCCCCCTACATACAGAGGCCTGTTTTCCCCAGTCAAATTTACAATGTTTTTACGAGCTTCAAAATCTCCCATTGGCCTAGTGCCATTTCTCTGTACACAGAAGGGAACTGAGTCAGGACTATGATTTATAGAATAAGAAGGAGGTACAGCGTCCTTATTGCCTATCGGAGCCATTTTAAAGGAAATCAGAGTTTGAAAAGGAAGAGATTGTTTGTCAGACGGCCTAATAGAAGCAACGTTAGGTTTACTTCTATTTGCAAAAAGCGAGCATCCTAGGGGAGTCAATTCACGTTTCTCAAAATCATTCAGATTAGTTCCATCAAAGTTCCCTGAGATGCTATCATTCCATCGGCCAAAAAATAGTGCTCTAAGAGAGGCATACCAAGCAGTCGTTAAAGGTAAAGGATGTATATACCATCTCACTCCCTTGTTCCCATGTTGCGGTAAATGAGTACAAATCCAACAATTACTCTTATTAAAAATGGCATGAGTAGCATTCATTAATATCATCAGAGTGTTATTATGATACTTTTGTCTATGTTGGGAGTCTCTAGGGGACAGAGTGTGAAGGTGTACAGAGGGAGTCAAAACAGTTGGTACAATCTCAGTCGGTAGTAAAGGTTTCAGAGGATAGATTTCTTCAAAATACCAAAGTCCTACAGCAGCAGTTGCAAAAATAACAATTATCATTATCAACACACAGCAGTACGTTTTTGGGGCCTAGGCACATTGTTCATTGTCCAATTTGGTCACCCCATTATTCACAAGTCCAATGCGGGGGGCAGCAGCGGAGGTGGCAGGCATCGTAGTTCCTAAATCGAAGACCCCAATGTTCGTTGCTGGCGACGCTACGGTCGCGCGTTTTCTTAGTCCTTCCCAACCCTAGCCAGCAGAATCCCTTTTATTCAACAGAACTTTCTCATAAAAAGAGAATTTCCAATCACTTCCTTTTTTCCAGATGCACGAAACTCGTGCCGTAGTTCTATTTCCTTGGTCGAAGGTTGTACCTGATGGTACCTGAAATTGTCTGGTCCGGAAGCAAAGTATCGTCACTTCCTGAGGGAAGCGACGTGTCGGTGGCGACGGAAGTCGCAGAGCTTGAAACAGTGTTTTCCGGAAGTGATTTTTCAAGAGAGTGCGGAGACGAAATGGACTGTTCCACAACCTCCTCAGGCTCAGAGAACTTCTCCGACGCACTCACGGTGCTGTTTGCTACTCTAAGATCAGAGACTGTAGCGTCAGCGAGGGGTTCTGCTTCTTCTGTAGCGTATGGCATCGGGTGAGGAAGTTTCTTGACGTGCGTCGCGTGAATCCAGTTCTTCTTTCCAGCCACCCGCACTGCTGTCCTGGTGACCAATAACACCTGATGGGGTCCCCGCCAGCGAGGCGCGAGACAGCAAGACCTCTCGTAGGCCTTCACGAGGACCCAACTTCCAGGCTGTATATCGTGTCCCGGGCCCGTGAACCGTACAGGTAAAGCAGCATGCACCTGGTGGTAAATGAAATACAGGTTTTTAGTTAACTGGTTACAGTAGTCTACAAGCAATACATTTTCCACCTCCCTCAGGGCTTTAGGTTTTGGGAGACCCCAAATGTTAGCATGTCTCCCCATTACTACTTCAAATGGAGAAAGCCCAGTTCTAGTCTGAGGTGTGGTACGCATAGCTAATAACACAATAGGCAAAGCATCTGGCCATTTTAGTTTGGTATCAGCACATGTTTTTGCAAGTTTATTCTTTAAAATACTGTTGTGTCTTTCTACCAACCCAGCACTTTGAGGATGTCTAGCTGAATGGAATCGTTTCTCAATACATAGAGCTGCACATATTTGTAAAATTACTGCTGCGATAAAGTGAGGACCATTATCCAACCAGATTATCCTCGGGAGCCCAAATCGAGGAAAGAATTCTTTTACCATAATCTTTGCAGTGGTCATGGCGGTAGCATCTTTGACGGGGAAAGCCTCGACCCACTTACTGAAGGCACAAATAATTACAAGAACATATTTTAGATTATTACATCGCTCCATTTCAATAAAATCAAAGTGAATTACCTCAAAGGGGACAGAAGGGGGCCCGAAACTTCCCCTTGGAGTCACTGTCCCCTTACCCACATTGTGCTGCAGGCAGATCATACAGTTCTGGACGTGCCTTTTTGCAGTTTCCAGAATCTTGTCATTTACCCAAACCTGTTCTAACATTTTCGTGATCTGCTGGGCACACACATGCGTAGGACCGTGTGCCATCGTAACCATTGCCAATACATAAGAATCAAGAAGCAACCATTTCCCTTCGGATGTATCCACCCAACACCCTTCGTCATCCAGTTTCCCCATTCCTTCAGCCCACTTTTTAGATTCTGCCATTGTGGCATCAGTTTGAATATCTTGCACAGACCCAATACCTTCATCCATTATGCAAGCATCTCTCATTTCCCTCGAGGCATACATGTCCGTGCTAAGGTCTGTGGCCGTTTGTCTGGCTATCAAATCCGCAAAAGCGTTCCCTTTGCCCACATCATCTATGGCCTTGCGATGTGCTGCACATTTCATGATCGCTAACTGTTTAGGGAGTGACAGTGCCGAAAGTAATTGCACTATCAAGGGGCCATGCTGAATCTTGGTCCCATGTGAGGTCAGGAACCCTCTCTCCGACCAAAGCTTTCCGAAGTTGTGAGCCACCCCAAATGCGTACTGACTATCAGTATATATATTGACTCTTCGCCCTTGGGAAAGTTCACAAGCTCGGGTCAACGCTATAATCTCTGCGGCCTGCGCGGAGTTATGCGAAATTCTCTTAGTTTCGACAACTTTGCTCAATGTAGTAACTGCATAAGCAGCTGTAGATGTACCATTCGAAAGTTTGAAGCAGGAGCCATCACAAAACAGCTCCCCTTTTGCATTGTCCAAAGGAGTATCTATGAGATCTATCCTGCCCTTCGTTTCTTGCTCAGTGGTATACAGGCAGTCATGTACTTCTTCGTCACCGCAAACAGTGTTTTGCGGGAAAGGTAAGAGTTCAGCCGGATTAAGAACACAACACCTCTTAATTTGAATATGAGGGGCAAACAGAATTAGTTCATACCTTGTTAACCGTGCTGAGGTGAGGTGTTGCGTTTGAGTTTTGTTCAATAGAATATCAACAGAGTGAGGTACCATCAAAATCAAATCATGGCCTAGGACCATTCCCTCACTCTGTTTTACAGACGAGGCAGCAGCAGCGACAGCGCGCAAACATCTTGGCAAAGCGCATGCGACAGGATCAAGGGCGGAGGAGTAGTAGCCGCATGGCCTATTCTTCCCTCCGTGTTCCTGTGTTAACACAGCCAAAGCACATCCATCACATTCATGCACAAACAACACAAAGGCCTTGTCATAATTTGGAGTACCCAGAACCGGTGCCGAACATAGCGCGGTTTTGAGAAGCTCAAATGATCGTTGATGTTCCGATTCCCATGGCAGTGGCAGAGAAATGCCCTTCTTCGTCAAAGCCAACATCGGTTTTATCACTAGTGCGAAATCCGGGATCCACAACCTACAGTAAGAAGCCATACCTATCAGGGCTCTGACTTCCTTCTGTGTATTTGGAACAGACATGCCAGAAATGTGTTTTATTCTTTCAGGTGTCAATCTTCTCCGCTCCTTTGACAGGAGGTAGCCTAGATAGGCAACCTCCTTACAACAATATTGAAAAAAACTTTAAGCGAAGCTTTGTGACCATTTTTATCTAGATGAACGAGCAACAGTACAGTGCCTTCTTTACAGGCACTCTCAGAGTCTGCAGCCAAAAGCAAATCGTCAACATATTGAAGCAGCGTGCAAGTAGGTGGCAATTCAAGGGTGTCGAGCTGCTCTTTCAAGGCTCTACTGTAAATACTAGGACTTTCAGTATACCCTTGAGGTCCCCTTGTAAATGTAAATGAGTGTCCCCCCAAGGTGAACGCAAACAGATATCTGCTTTCTTTCTGTATAGGGATACTAAAGAAAGCGTTTTTTAAATCCACAACGCTGAAGTGCGTAGCCGTAGCAGGGATCATTGTTAATATCGTCGTCACATCAGGCACAATTGGAAATTGTGGGGCGACCACTCGGTTAATAGCACGAAGATCAATTATGAACCGGTATGGATTTGCATTGTCGCCTTTCTTATATACGGGTAAGATCGGACTGTTACACAAACTACCTGTAATCTCCTCGATCACCCCACGATGTACAAAATCGGAGACAATGCATTTCAAAGCACGTTCGCCTTCGACTGAAATTTTATACTGCGGGATGCGTGGCAGTTTCACCCCATGTTTCAGAACTATTTTAACGGGCTCAATCTGTAACACTCCAACATCATTGTCGTCCACCGCCCACAAACATTCCGGGACAATGCTGAACTCGGGGAGGTAAAGGTCGAATCAAGAACTGAGAATTAGGAAGTTGCTGTGGTGAAACCGTTAGCCGTACTCCATCCGAAGCACAATGAATTACTGCGTTCAATTTCTTTAACAAATTCAACCCCAGCAAATTCTCTCCACAGTTCGAAGTGAGAAGAAAAGGACAATGGTCCGTGAAGGGACCCAAAGAAACAGATACCGGTGCAGAAACCGGACAGACAGTTGGTACACCAGAAAACCCTACGGAAACATTTGTTTGCCCTGACAGTGGGATGTTTGGAACCCGAGAATGATCAATGGAGCACTTCTGTGCTCCAATGTCAATCAAAAACTGGTGTTTCCTATTCCCTACTAATAATTCAACGTAGGGGCCTTTCTGATTAACGGGAATAGGTGAAGGTTCCAAACCCTGCTTCGGGCAATCCTAATGAAATAGAGCCTCATCAGAAGGAAGCTCTTCAGAAAGGTAGGCAGCAGAAGGGTGATCAAATATGTTTCTCGAGTCCATACTCGAGGTCTGATTGTCCCGTGAAAAAGGTTGCTGTGGATCTTGTAGGAGCTGACCTCTATCAGGCCCCCCTGCTCCAGGGCGGCCCCTAGGTCGTTTACCCATACCCCCAAACGCACTGCTTGACCTCTGGCGAAGGACAGGGCACTGTGCTCGCCAATGACCTTCCTGGCGGCAATAAGCACATTGATTAATATTCACAGGACTCAGAGGAGCATTTCCTTTTGTAACGTACTGACCTCTAGTCTGTGTCGTACCTCCTCTGGAGTTTCTAACAATTTGCTGTAATAATACTTTGGTTTTCAAATCTCCTTTTCTTTTTTCAATTTTTTCCTTCTCATTATTAACACGGTTCTCATAATACTGAGCCATGTGCAAAACCTCAGATTGAGATTTTGCCTGCCAAGCGCTCTCAGAGGACATAATTTGTGACTGGATGTCAGGTAACAATCCACATACAAATTTGTCCACGAACAACCTCTTCCCCGACTCTGTACCTAAATCCTGTCCACTGAAGTCAGAAAATACCTGCTCGAATCTATTAAAAAATTTGGTGGCGCCTTCAGTTTTCCCTTGGACACAGGCCGTAAGCTTGTCCCAAATAATCCTTTTTTCTGGAATTATAGTTTTTAGTTTAGCGACAATCCTATCAGGTAAAGTAAGTATTACCTTGGCGGTTTCTCACCAGCTGGTCTTTCTCCATCAATTCTAATCATATTTGCCCACGTATCTCCCAACCCCGGCACATCATTTATTGTCTGAACCTGTTTCCATACATCTACGGGTAGGAGTACAGGGAATAACAAGTCAATGTCACTCAAGGTGAACACAGAGGACTGTAAAACAGACTCTATTTCTTTGTAAAACCCCGTCGGGTTTTTCCTGATATCGGGGACTGATTGTCTAATTGTGTTCACTTCCTGTCGTGAAAACGGGACGTGAACAAATTGCGATACATAATGTGCAGGGATATCCACAGCGGGGGCACCAGTCCCAGCGTTGGCGGGGATCTCAACTTTTGGGACAAAGGTCGGAGGAACCTCTCTCATAGGCAACTGAGATATGGGTACCTGCGGCCGCTTACTAAGCAATAGAGCCAGGTCAAGCGCTAAGGCAGCTGTAGAAGTGTCGGGCGAAAAAGCCCTTTTACAAATCCCCAATAATTCTACGGGGCAACTAACCCTCTTCCTTACACATTCCTCTTGCAGGTGCTGTACCATCACCTGAATGACCTTTCTTTGCATTTCTACTGTATACTGACTATACGTGTCATACACTTCGTCTGGCGGTATCGATGGATCCGAGATCCATCGAACCGCATCTTTAATACAAATTTGTATTTCCTCAGGTGCTGATCTACTGCACGGAAGGAACCGTGTCTGTACATATATTCTATCATCTTCATCATCCTCATCTCGTGATTTTTCAAAGTCTTTCCTAAACTCAAACAATCTTTCAACATGTCCATATACTTTCTGCTCTGTGTCCCTCGAAAGTGCCAAAGCATTCAGATCTCTCACCCCTTGTGGAAGATCCGAATTTTGTAATCTACCCCACATCACACACAAATGAGTCCCCAAACCTTCGATAAAAACATTTTTCTCGGGAAAACTATTCAAATTAGATAATGTGGAAAAAACATTAACTCGATCACCTTTCTCCATGCAATGCTTAGCCCATGCAAACAATTCCTGTTTCTTACCTGCAGAAACAGTACTACGAGTCACAATCTTTGATCCTGCACCTGGATCGACTTCAGTCAATACGGGGCCACTCGGGAGCGGAGGTATAGGTAAATTTAATAAAGGTGCAACTATCGATGCAGAGGGAAGGGGCGGTGCGATAGGCGGAGGAACAACAACCAAAGGACTAGGAACAATAGGTTGTATAGGGGGAACAGGAATAACAACAGGAGCAACAGCAGGAATGGGCAGAGCGCCCAAAATAGGAGCATACGGACGTGGCGCTGAGGCATCGGACCTGCGTTCATTTAATAACTTCTCAATAAATTCTTCAGAAACATGGAAATCTTTAGAGGGGTACATTTTCTGGATCCCGAGTGAAAAGGCTATATCCATATTTTTAACTGATTCTGACCGCTTTTCTTTATCATATAATAATGCTTTTTCAGCGTTTGTTTTATGATGACGTGCATGTTTATCCCTACTTTTAAGCTGCTGTAATGCTTCTTTCTTCCAATTCTGTAACACATCAAAGGCTGCTGGTCTAGCCTTTTTCTTTAACAAGATCGATTCTAAGTATTCAATACGGGGGATCTCAAAACTACCGTTGATTGGCCACTGAAATTCGGAGGCATGTCTGTTCTGTCTGTGCCAAATATCATTAAATACTATACTTCCAATGCCATACTTACAGTACATAGTACACGCCTGCGAACCCTCCTGTGGTGCCGGGCAGCTAAATTCCAAGGATTGTCGATCGCTGCGGAACAGAGCCCTAAAGCAGCTAGACAATTTCCCAGGCATTTCACAAAAAAATGGTGTTACCTGGTTCAATAATTGTGTCTGCAGATACAATACGCCAAATTCAAATTGTCAGGATTAAATTAAGGGCCGGGTCACGACTGCACCTGACCAAACCTAAGGAGGACCGTATGGTTTACCAAAGAACTTACCTAACAAATTTTACCTTGTGTTTGGTTGTTTCGGCAAATCTGCCTGCCTCAAAATTGGACCCTCGTCAAGATGCCGTGTCAGACCACACGATCGTCCAAGGATCGGATCGTGCAGCACTGCCGAGGTATCGCGTCTCGATCGGTCGGGCCCGCAGAATCACACCGTCCGATCCCGGTTCGATAGTCTGCGTCAACCTTCAATGATCCGGCATCAATCTTGAGGGTCCCTATTCGGGCGCCAACTGTGGAAACAGAAAAATTGATATGAGGCCGGGAAGCCCAAAGGAAACACACCAACACAGGTTACAAAGAACATACAAAGCGCTTTATTCAAAAGATACAACAATTACCAAAAGTCAATTGACAAACGGATAGCTATTCGGCCCTCAGAGTAACAGAACGAACTATCAACTGTAGTTCGCCGTGTTAGTGTGAGAGACCGTACATTGGGATACTCGGGTTTTTATACTTTTTATCCAGCTCTGGCCAACCCCCTCGCGGGTTAACCATTCGTGGAACCAGGCCTAGAGTTCGTTGCCAGGTCAATCCCATAATGTATGCATTTGATCAGTTCCGCTGATACAGTTGTTCATTTACACATAGGTCAGGGATAGGACAAGGTCTCAGTTCGCGACCCCAACAAGTGGCCTGGGGGCATATTACTTATTCATGTGTGCGGAGGTCACAACGGCCAGAATCCCACTCGAAATGTCATTCGGCCTCCATTTTGTTGTTCAGGGTGACTTCCACACTACAATAGAACCTAAAATGGCGGCTAAATCCAAGATGGCGATTTACGCAATACATTAAGGTCAAGACCTTGCCGCAGAATCTATTTACACAATGTTTTTAGACAACTTGGCGTAGGCCAACATACATTCAAATAATGCGATAGGAGGAATAATATTATTTCGATTTCCACAGCATTGCCCCCAGGACCATCCCTTCGATGAGGGAAGAAGGCTAAGCCTTTTAGCGCCTTTATGAAGGCAAAGAGGGTTCTCCAAATTATCTGTCTCAGAAACAAGGACCATGCAGTAGCGGATAAATAATAAGTAAACAGGCTATGAGGAACAGACCAGGACTGTGGGTACTCCCCCTAACCTGCGTATGTGACCCCTTTCAGGGCAGGAGAAAAAACCTAAGGGAAATAAACGGACTGAGTTGTCCTGCATACCTAATGGAAAAAAGATAGGGTCATGAAATATCAGGCTAGCACATGATTGCGTCTGAATGATGGCTGGATAGGAAGGCTCAAGCCCCCTATAGGTCAGTTAACGACCTCCTCCACCAACCGTTGTCTTTTCTTTGAAGAATAAATGAGAGAATAAATAAAAAACAACAAAACAATTCTTTTAACAAAAGGGCAGCGTTAATGCCTCACCCACAGCTTACCCATTGCTGTAACCAAGGAATACGCTGAGCAAGCGCACCACAAGCTGCTTACCCTAGCAGGGTATGGAAACCAGCAGCACGTCAGGGAACCAACCTCGCATCCAAACTCAGGTGAAACCTGAAGCCGAGCAGGCAGCGGCACTCATTATATCTGTGCCGAAATTCTGACGCAATATACCTGTATTGCCAAAATAGTGAGATACCCCTTGTATTTTTGTATTTTAATTCTGAATGTAAAGGAGATGGCACATGGCTCTCCCCTTATCTCCGCATCGGAAATCAAAGCTGTTGCCAGGACGCGCGGGATAGAATTGAGTGGCCCATATGTGGAAAGCCCGCACTTTCCCAAAGGTTTCCTTGAAAGGGGAAAAACTCTTTTGTGTGTCATTTAGCATAATTTCAATAAATCAGCATTTACATAGCGCTATGAACCCGCAGGCACCACTGCTCGCATTTGAGGACATCGCAGGGGTCCGCCCATCCAGTGTGCAATGGATGAGCCTCATGCTGGGAGAACCACCCTAGTGATTATGGAGTCTCCCCTGCTAGGTAACTATGCATAAATTAGTGTAGCTCCCCCTGTTTGCAATTGTGCGGTATGTAGCCAGTGAGATACAGGCAGGTTTTGAATCCAGTGGAGAAGGGAATCTGCCCCTTTGTGTGCATAAGCATTTTAATGCATGACAGAGAGTCAGTGCCAACCAATAAAACTCAGTAAAATTGTACGTAAGGAAACACATTTTCCCAAGGAGAAAGCAGTAAGCCTTACTGTAAAGTAAACACTGCCCTCAAACCATATAATATAAATATATATACAGTATTCATATGCCAACTACTGACTAACATGTAAGGCACAACAAAAAGGAGTGACTTAACTGCGGTCTCAGCAGCAAAGAAAGAGGAGTTGGATTTAGAGTAAAGGACATATATAGAGGATGGTCCTTGCTCATTGGTCCCCTGAAGGGCATGACCTGTCCTCCATGATGGATTGGGGAGTCCCCCTTGCATTGACATTGAACCCTATTTAGTTCTGCTATTGAAACTTTTTTGTTTGTAAATGTTTTTTTCTTTGCTGCTGTGGTTTCAGAGTAAAGATTGTAATGCATAACATGAAGCCTCCTGTCATGCCATGCAAAGCTGATACCTTGCGTTAGAAAATGTTTTTTTCCATATCATAATTCTCTGAAAAAAATTCATTGAAAACCTGTTGCATGCATTATGTATTATTATGTATTAAAAGATGGGCGGGCCCTATGTACGTATGGGATTTATAAAGTAATACCTAACTGGGAGACAATGGATGCACACCTGGCGGTTACGGGTCTGGTGTCGGGTTGGCTCCAGAGGGGGAGAATTAGGGGCAAGTGGAGCTATCTGCCCGATTTTCATTGTAGAGTGGGGTCTTCCGCTTCTTCCTGAAGTGCAGGATGTGGGTGGCCAGTCTGTTCTGCTTTGGTAACTTGTTCCAGGAAAAGGCCCAAAAGTGTCTGACTTGGATCATGTATCAGAACATGGAAGCAGGGTTTGAAATTGAGATTTGATGAGCAGGAGCTAAAACCAGCTCCTCAGTGTTGGTCATCACCCTGTAGGCACGAGCTACCTCAGGTGAGCCAGGTGATGCCAGAGATATTCCTTTGACTTTTTGTCCATTTTGTATGAGCCATTGTGTTAAAAGTGTATTAGATGTGACTTGGCTTGGCCCAAAATGACTTTGCTTGGCCCTCATTACATTTCACCTTTTATCCCAGCGCCAGCACATTGGAATCAGGCCATTATGACATGGTTATTACTGCTCCTATAGATTAGCAGTTTTCTGGTGTATTTACATTTTGTTTTTTACTTAATGTATTTTTATTGATAGGCCCTTCAGCTTTTATCAATTTTGGGTTTGCAGCAAAACAAGTGCAATTTGTAATTTTTACATTTACTGCAATAGTTCTGAAATACTGTTGAAAGAGGTGCACAGTGTAGCATTTAAATGACTTAACCCCTTACCCGTGTTGGAGAGTCTGTACAGATCAGCGGCCCATCAGATGCTAGTTGAGGTCGGTCAGAGCTTTCTATTGGTAAGAGGTCCTACGCTAATGGGAAACAAGAAGAAAAAGGCCAGGTTGGCACAAGTATTATAGTTTGCTAGTTTATGCTGTGCTCTTAGTAGAACACTCTTCGGAGTGACACACTTTTAAGAATTTGAGATGGTGGGGATAGGGGTTGGCTTTTGGATCTGTGCATCTCAAAGGATTGTCACCTTTATGGATTAGTTCATGGAAGGGGTGGTGCGAGTGGTGGTGTGTTTTCAACGGCTGTTAGATGCAGCACATATCACAGAATGGTTTGTGGTTCAGGCATGGGGCCTTAAGTGGGATTTATTATTTAATAAAGAACTGATGCAAGGTTGTATTAGATGATTTTGCTTGGGTCCTTTTCTAGACCCATTATTTGTGTGGATGCTTTATTTTGAAGTACTTGGAGTTGTTTGTTTACATTTTAGGAGAACCAATGTATACGCTGTTGCCATTATCTAAGTTACTGACATTGTGAGCAAAGTTTGCTTTTAACTACGGTGTAAAGAGGGTTAGGTTTTGGATGGGAGCTTAATTATGTAAGGTATTTGAGGAGGAGCCAAGTGCCACTACCAGAAGTCCCACCCCTATTTTGACCATATGTTCGAAGCTGAAAATTGCGACCTGCACAATGCGAGTAATACTACCTATCCCACGAAGAATCCTCAAAGCAAGGTATCCACTGCAAAAAAGCCTTCCATAATGTACCCACGAAGAAATGACAGCATTTTAAGGGAGGTCCTTGAAAAAGTATGAATCGGTTAAGGCAAGAGCCTGGTGATGTCACATGAAGCAAAAATGATACACCAAGAAGAGAGGCAGAAGAAGAAAGTATATAAACCTTATGGATTCTGATGACGAAATAGAGAATTGAGTGACATTTCATGTGCGGAATGAAGATTGCACGTACAAAAAAACACTGAAGAAAATGCACTGTTTTATAAATGTACAGATATTGATATTGATATTTTATTTCTATCGCGCTCGTACAAAAGTGTTTCAAAGCGCGACAAAGCAAGGGAAGGGAACAGGGGAGAACAAAACAGCGATCTTACTAGGCCCAGTGACATTGAGAACGTGCAAGTGCATGGGAGAGGGGGAGGGGAAAAGTGCATGGAAGGGGGGAGAAGTGGAAAGTGTGAAGCAGAGGAGAAACAGATAAATAACAATAAATAAATAATAAAGGCAACAAACAGTTTTAGTGCAGCCAGCAATTTGCAAGTGCTAGGTTTAAGGCAGCAGACAGGGTAGGTCTGATAAGTGCAGGAAGAAAAAGGGGGGGCTGTATGGGTACAGATACCGACCCCAGTGCAAGGGGTGGCCCAGAGGCAGTGCGTGAGGGTGGCAGGGTGAGCAGGTACCTGGACCCGGAGGACAGAGGGTGGCCAGGTGCACAGTGCCAAGAGAGAACAGATCAGCAGGGGAGAGGGGGAGCGAAGGCAGAAGAAAAGAAGAAGGTCTTGAGGTGCTTCCGGAACCGGAGATGGTTCTCCTCAAGTTTTAAAGCGGCAGGGAGGCTGTTCCAGAGGGAGGCCCCAGCCGAAGACAGAGATCTACCCCCAGCTTGTTTCTTTGAAAAACGACTGACCCTGAGGGAGTTGGAGGTAGAGGAGCGAAGAGCTCGAGAGGGGAGGTATTTGTGGAGGGATAGCTGAAGGTATTTTGGACCCACGCCCCAGAAAGGGTACTGAAACGCAAGGAGAGTAAATAATCATTAAGGCTGGCTATACGTAGTGAATAGACCGCAGGCGGTGCCATCCACGTCGTGTTTGAGCAAACTAGGATCCCTTGAAGAGAAGGTCTGAAAGTGTGGCTCAGTAGAAGAAAACTGCTGACAACGAAGGAAGAATCAAGAAGGCTTGTCTGGCCCAGTGTCAAGGGTTGGGGCAGCCAAGAAACTGGTTAACTATTCGAGAAGATACAGTAAACGTGAGAAGCGAGACAATACTATGAGTGCCAGGTTTTATTCATTTAAGAGTGTTAAATACGAAAGAAAGAGCTAAATTACAGTCACATGGTCTAGATGGAAATAGACTATTGGCGAACTACACTGAGACTTGATGATAAGACTGTGCTCACACTCCCTTCAATTCTCAGGAGCAGTGATACTTTGCAAGGCCGAGTTCAAAGACAGTTTGAACGGCAGATAGTAGGAGTGATGATGGATGATGGGCTAATTGTGTGGGGAGGCATGATCAAGCCAACCCTCCAAGCACCTGGGGTACCAGTTTGCATGCTGCTAGCGAGTGGAATATTCTAGAAGGGTATGAGCATGCCAATCAATTATAGATGGCCATGTAGCAAGGAGCCCTATAGTTTGGAAGCTAATGAAATGTCATGTATTTTATGACAGCGAAAATGATTTGCACTAGGCGTGGGCATAGATGTCCACCTGACTAGAGAGACCCAATCACAATTCTCTCCCTTATAGAAAGTACATTTAGATGTTCCCCGTAGACCACCCATAATCCCAGTTAGGTTTTTCTTATTTTGCAACGTAGTATGATGTCACCCATGATGATTTTTTAGTATAAAATCTATGTTTTTTATGAAATACTGTCTTAATATATTGTGCTGCACCAACAGTCAAGGATCTCTCCCCTTGCAAATGAAAGCGGCACACAAGATAACACTTTTTATTATTACAACAAAATTCTTTTTAAGGAGGCCTCCAACCCGTCTCACACCCAAACTCCACCAGCACCCTTTGTCCCAGTAGAGCAGGAACTAGGCCGGTGTGGTGTCAATGAATACTTTATTAATTTATTATTTTAATATCAAATCAGACAAATAGATGACAGCAGCCACTAATGTTGTGGCAACACAAATGCATAGACTTCTAGAAAATAACGAGGTGAAGAGATACTGTGATGCCACTCAGATTTTGTTTTATGAAAAACAATACAAAACAATTCCACTGAAATTATTGCAGGAAGGTTAAGCACTCCCCCCTGCGACAATGGAAAAATGGGATTTCAATGATTTAATAGTACTGCTATGGGACAGCACACAAGAGTACTTTTGGCTGATTAAACTAGACAACAAATATGGCTTCAAAACAAATCAGCTAGCATACGTAGGAAATTTGATTTTAACACAGGCAACACACGAGAAAGAAAAATAAAAAAGTAAAAGGGAATGCAATTCAAAATCTGCACTCAGAATATGATATGGGAAGAAAGATAGAGTAGGAAAAACAAGTTTTCAAACGTTAAAAGAAATATTTAGAAAAACGAAAATGGAAATCACACTAGTTTATGCTGGGGCTGGGGATGGCAGGCAAGCTCCAAACAATGACAAATTAAGGAAATGCAATTCAAAATCTGTGCTCAGAATATTATAGTGGAAGAATGATAGAGTAGGAAATTCGAGTTTTCAAAGGTTAAAAGAAATCTTTAGAAAAACGAAAATGGAAATCCCACTGGTTTTGGCTGATGCTGCAAATGGCATACACGCTTCCAACAATGGGAAACTCACATAGGAACTCGGTTTTCAGTTACCAGGACAGAGGCACATGACAGGGAGACTTTGGGAATAGGGATTGCTCACAATAACAAAAATGGTTTGGGTTCAAAATGACAGATGCAAATGGGAATTTGTTTTGAACACCCTTTAACACATGGGAACATTGGGTCTTCAGCTCTTAATGAAAGGGCTTCTTGGGGAATACTTTATATTTATAATGACTCGCAAGACACAGGAAAGGGAGAGGCAATTACTAATGCTACCTTTCCCTATCCCATGAAGTAGTGTGGGAATTAATTGATTTAATAAGCCAAATATACTAAGGATCTACACACACACTGGAAATTCTTAAATGGGAAATGGCAAAAATACACGGACATACAACAGATTCTTCCACAGGAAAATAACTTAACTATGTAGGCAAACAAAGGACTTTTCAGGGGCAAAAGGTCTATAATCAACAGGCAAACAAGGGATGATTTTCCATAGGAAAAATTACTTAAATGCACAGGTGAACTAAGGATTTGTCAATGGGAGAGTTACCACAATGCACAGACAAATAAAATACTTTTCAATAGAGAAATGACTGAATTTCACAAACAGATAAGATCTCTAGGGTTGTGCTTAAGAAGATAGGACGTGTTCAATCTATGGCTGGGGAGGTCTATACATACAAGAGAAAGGGGCTTTATGGTCATCAAGGAGTGCCAGGGCTTCACTGCAGGGACCATCAATGGGTCAGTCAAGGCCTCTCTCTGTCCTCCAAATCAGCTACTCCAGCTCCCTGCTTCACTCCAAGACAAGGCCCACTTCTGCAAGGATAGCTCCAGATTTTAGTCAGCTGCACACCTCAGAATAGAGAGAATCCTAATTTAAGGTAGGACAACCTATTTATAAGGTAGATGACATCAAAGATGTGTCATCCACCTTGCACAACTGATAGGGCAGTGGTCAAGGGTTACCTTCCCCTATGTGAGCTGGTAGGCCCAGAGAATGGGGGAGTGATTTGAGAAGCTAGGGGAGGATACCTCATTCATCATTCGACTAAGACAGGGGGTTGGATCTGGATTTTGTACATGGAAATCTCACATTTTGACAAATGCCCTTTCTCATCAGATTATGCCACAGATGTCAGCATTTTCCAACACTATATTTTTTGTGAATCAAATAATACTATCTAGAAATTTGTGAGTTATTCTATGGCAAAGTTATGTTTTTTTCTGATTCCCTCCCCAACTATATTCATGAAAAATCTGGCATTTGGTGGGTGGGATGTTGATTACCTTTTTCATGTTTCCTCAATTTTTCATATTTCTCAGTCAGACCAGGAATGCCCCATGATATTTTCCTAAATAACTTGGGTTGTTTAGGTGCCACAAAAATCATGTTCACCTCACTACAAGCAGCTAGCTCACTAACAGCTTTTTATAAATCCACACATGAATATTCTGGGATGGACATTGTGAATATTACACGAAGAAAAGCATGTCTTCCAATAGTACACAAAGGGACATCAACCCCCCTCCATAAACCCGCCCCACTCTCTGCCATGTGGGGCTGTTATGTCAAGAGGGGTGCTGTACGAGCTTCAAAGGGATAATTGCCTTCTTAGGCAAATGTTATGCTGGCCTTAAGTGCTTTTGGTCATAAAACCTGGAGAGCAGAGGAAGTCCTCAAGTCATTCCCTTGGCAACAGGGCTTGGACACAGCTAGTATCACAACTGAGGAGCCCACAGCAGAAACAAAACTGAAACTCCAGCATTTCCCCCACTGCAAGCATTCTCTTAAATCAACTATTAGAACGGCACTATTCCTATATGTAAAAATCCTCGTCCAGTGGTTGCCTGCAATCACTGATTGTAGAAAGACAACATCATGCATATTACAAGACTTTAGCTGAACATGTGGCAGCTCCAAGTGTTCATGTTTAAAAGCACAATTGCAATGTTACTGTAGAAAGTTACAGTTGTGACCCTTCATTCTGTTGTAGCTTCACTTCTCCTTTTAGGTTCTGGGAATTGTTGTTGACTTTTTCTTGTGATGGGCTCCTTATGAACAAACTTCCTGTTCCTTTATTGCATTTTTTTTACACATTTTGTACGACATGTCTTTAATATAAAGTAAAACGGACTTTGAAGGCAATGATTTTGGTAGTTAAAAAACTCCATTCTGCAGTGCCAGCTTGCCAATATGGTCTCAGCTTTTCCAGACCTTTTTGAAAGGTTTTCTGAGGTCTTTACTTCATGTGTGGCAAGGAACATTTTCCATCATCTCCCAGCTAATTTTGCTCCTTTTCATTTGGGAAGTGCCTCATTTTGCACATTACTCCAGCACAGGCCTTTTCCTGAGGGGCATGTCCCCACCACTGACTCCGGCCTTTCGTCATGGTATTCAGGGTTATTTCACCCCACAAGTCCCCCCTCCTAGCTCTGTGGTAACTTTATTGAGAGAGAAGAGCTAGGAGAGAGTGGGATGTTCATTTGATGAGGGCCTGGTTCTTCCTAGGGATCCCCTTTAGAGTGCACCTGCTCTGGGGTTCATTCCAGGACGCTCCGTCAGGGTATGTCTGCTCTATTCCTGGTCCTGATAGAGTGGTGCACTGCTTTGCACCCACTCTCTTCGGATTTTGGGTTTTTCCATTAGGTTGGGGTTCGTGGGCATCTCCCCCTCCAGCAGCTCTCCTCTGGCCTGTAGAGCCAAGGATGTATCTTTCATGACTTTAGCTGAACATGTGGAAGCTCCAAGTGTTGATGTTTAAAAGCACAATTGCAATGTTACTGCAGACTGTGGCAGTTTTGCATCTCCTGTTAGGTTCTCAGAATTATTGTTGACATTTTCTTGTGATGGTCTCCTTATGAACAAACCTACAGGTCCTTTATTGCATTTTTTTTACACATTTTGAAGGGCATGTCTTTAATATAAAGTAAAATGGACTTTGAAGGCACTGATTTTAGTAATAGTGAAAAAACTCCATTCTGCAGCGCTGGCTTGCACACAAATTCACATGCTGGATGCCACTGTTTCTGCCAATATGGTCTCAGATTTTCCAGACCTTTTTCAAATGTTTTCTGAGGTCTTTCCCTCATGTGTGGCAAGGAACATTTTCCAGCATCTCCCAGCTTAGGTGCCTAAATCTGCTCCTTTTCGTTTGGCAAGGGCCTCATTATGCACATAACTCCAGCCTTTTCCTGAGGGGCATGCCCCCCCGCCACTGACTCCGGTCATGGTATTCAGGGTTATCTCACCCCACAATGCATTGAGTGAGTCAGAGAGACTTGAGTGAACATCCGTTGATGTCCGTTGTACTCCCTGTTTTAGATAATTGCAAATAAAACAGTTATGTTTTGCCAACTTCCTGAGTCAGTCTTATTATTGGTGCGAGAGTAAATCTGCATCTCTTTTCATCCCAGATATTGCTACCTCGCTTAAAGGGCCTACAGGTTCATGTGCTGGCATAGGGAGGATGGTTAAAAGACCCATCACCCAGGAGGTTTCCAGTGCTTCAGACATTCAGACAGCCTCCGCCATCTAGCACGAAGATCGCGAGTTGTCCTGCAGAGAGTGGCCGGTACAGAAAACCTGCAAGAAGATTGATATAGGTGGGATGGGTCCCTCTTTGATGCAATCCCTCCTGGTTTCCACAGGTGCTGAGTGGATGGAAGGTGACGGTGGTCGATTGGAGGAAGGGGGACAATACCAAAGGCCTAGAGCTGAAGAATGAATGGTGAGTAGATGGAGGGGAATGGCAAAATAAAGGGATGGATTGTGGTAACATAGAAAATTAACGGGGGTTGTCTAGAATAACAAAGAGCGTTTAGTATATAACAAAGAGTGTTCAAATGAGGAGCGTTTATAGAGCCCAGTTTCCTACCTCAAAGCAGGTTTAGAAGGAGTCATTTCAAAACCGCAAGTGGGGTATAAATAGGCAGCATATAAATGGAGGTCTGTGCAGGAGCCTCACATCTAGTACATTAGGGAACAGAGGATAAATGCATGAGTGGGGTAACTGGCTCACCTGGAGTAATGCAAGAATGGAGGTATGCGTGGGAACCTCACATCTCGTACAAAAGAAGCAGAAGAAAATACACGAGTGGGGTAACTCTCTCAGCCGGGGTATTGTAAGGGAGGAAGGTTTTTTTTGCCCCCGTACATTCCGAATGAAGGGAGTCTATTTGCTCATCCCATCGTGGGGAGATGTCCCCCTTGTCTTTCCCTGACAACAGTGGAAGAAAGCCATGGGACGATACACTAAGAATCCATTTTGTGCCGCATTAGACTCCATCTTTTTACTAGGTCGTACAATGATCTCTAAGAAGCCTTCTCTCCCCTCGTCCAGTGCTGCACACAGCCAACTCTGACACCCCCACCACCTCCTCCCCTGTCTGCGCCTCTCCAGCCCTTTTCTCATGGAAGCCCAGGCACAAATTGTTGCAAGCGGAAACAGTATTCTTTCTCTTCCTCTGAGCTTATTACCCTGCGTGTGACCAGGGCGAATCTTGACTTATGTACTCGTCTGTCTCCACAAATCTGCTCCTGCTCCTTCGACCCCCACCTTTAGATATTATTGCCTGGACAACTTTCTGCCCCTCTATTCTGCTTTCATATAGCAGTTGGTGGGACCCTTCCCCACGGACCACCCTAGATTGCCGCTAAATAATCCAGTGTGATCATATATTCTCCATGGACTAACACCTATCAATCCATTTGTTTGAACCATGAGGCACCATGCAAATGAATCTCAGATCGAAACCCCTAGATAAGGCACCTGGGGAAAATGACCACCGCACCCTCGCCCCCACAAAGGCCTGTGTTAAGAAGGTGTATATGTATGCCCACGATTTACAGGCGACCCCGCATTCTGCTACAAGTTATATGTCTTGCATTACTCTTAGCATGTCAATGATTACTGTGTAGTTTAGATTAGTTAGAACAATTGCATCTTGTGGACCCAGCCGGACCTTCAACCTGCGGTGATAAGTCCAGCTGACCCAGGTGCCCACGTGCCCACAGACTGCCCAAGCTACAGCAACCAATTGGAGTCTGGCACTGTATACTGCAACATACTTGGCCATAGGGGCCCACCAATGAACGCAGACATTTTTAAACTGTATGGCATGGTGTTTTTTGTGAATATAACTTACTGTTCATGTATCATTTGCCAGAGCGCTCTCAGAGCAGCAGAGTCCTCTACATGCATCATTTACCTGATACAAAACTTTGTTTGACTTGCAATCTTTATCCTGGTCTCATTCCCTACTGCGGTGTGTCCATTTATTCTGAGTTTGAGATCTGCATTTTGGGGAATGACCACATTCACTTGGTGACCCCGACAAAGTGATTGATCCGGAAGGGGCACCCCCATCAGGACTACCGCCACCTACGGCTAACCAGTAGTTAAAAGGCATACCCTCCTGAGCAGGTTCTGCAGGTCCCAGCTTTGCGAATACCCAACTGCACGCCGGAGTGGGCAACAACTTGGTTGGGGGAGGCACCCCGATTGTGGGTAGACCGTGAACAGAGGCTCTCGGATCACCACGGACATGTGAGTATTGATTGCAAGAACAATTAAAGGAGGGGAAATTAATGGGTGAATGGTCAGATTAAACAGCGGGAGAATGGCCTGTGGGTTGAATTGGGTGTGAGTAAGATTGAGTGTTTGTTGGCTATGGTGTCTTTTTCTTTTTCATATGGCCATTAGGTTTTTATATAAGGTGAAGAAATAAGAGGAGATATAGGAACATAGCTCTGAAAGGGGGTGGAAGGTGGCGTTGTATAGTACTGTCTCGACCAGTGCAGGATTATAAGTGAGAAAAAAGGAACAGGTAGGAGTCTGATATATTGAGTAGACTCTGGAATTAGTAGCGTTTTTTTTCTTTTTTAGGGATTCTTTCTTTTGATATTGATAAACATTTTTTAGAGGTCTGCCCAGGAGTTGCCAGGGTGAGGTGAATGTGAGGAGTGAAGGAAGGGGAAAATACAGTATTCTTAAATAAAGGTTAAGGGTATAAAGGGGTATCAGAAATATATGTTTCATGTTTTCTGTTGTCAGTAAGGGCCGTCAGTCTATCGGGTTAATGTGTTAAAGGGTTTATGTTTCTATGATGAATGTTATTTTTATGAAGTGTCCACAAGTGCAATAAGGTGTAAGCAAAATGTTTTGAAATACAATTTGAAAGGTTTTGATGCTAGAGATACAAAATTATTGAAGCATTGACAGTGGTAACTGATGCACGCAGGCATGCACCCAGACAGTGGGAAGAAAGTATGGGAGCAAATACACCACTCCTGCACATCTGCCAACATCTCCCTTTGTGTAGCAAGAAAATAAAAAAATACCATGAGCAATGGCTAACAGAGATTAAGGGGGATGGGTTGTCTCAAATACAGCCAGACAGAGGGTCTTTTGATAAAGTGGTATTGGATCTTGTGACGACATACTCAATGGCCAAATATAAAGGGAAGAAGCTCCAAAAGAGAATGGAAATGTTGGATCTCTGGAGGATGTTTGAAGAAATACCTCAGCAAAAAATAAAGAAAGGGAGTCACAGCCTGAGGTGGCGATTACCCAGGAAGAGGGAGGAGGAGAAAAGAAGGAAGGAGAGGAGCCTAAAAAGCTGTACCCATTGCTGACAAAACCCGCTGAAGGATATTGTGACCCACTGTATTTGCCCCGACCAAGTGTGCCAACTACACCGGCAGTAGCCCCACTCCCCTTTATGACCCTAAAAGCCCATTTGGCCCAACAAGCACACCCCCATCCCACATAACACGTATCACCCGAAATATAGAAGATCACATCATCAATACACAAACAGAATTGTCTCAACTAACAGCCTTGTGCAGCGACAGACTATCGCTGCCAGGGGGAGGGCAGACACTGCCCCCGCCACCATCGAAAAACACCTCCATTAATTCCGGGGATTTCCTCTTCCGCATTAATAGTACTCCGGTTAAGATAGTTTGAGTAGGGCAGGAAGGTGGTCAGTTAAGTGCAGAACAAGGTAGTGTGTCATCTGACCGGGAAGAAGAATGTTGGAGCGATATCATTGAGTACGAGGAAGGAGAGACAGGAGGGGGCTTGCAAATACAGTATCTGACACCACAGATGGGAGGGGAAGAAGCAGGGTGGCAAGGAAGGCTTAGGAACAGGATGGGGAGAACGGCACTAGCAAAGAAAAAAGGAACACAGGTAGGTAAAGGGAGGGTGAGGACAAATCTACAGATGCCCCTCATCCAGAAGGGAGTGGGAAGACCTCACTATGTGCCTGGGGTGCTGATGGACAAAACACATTTGTTCAAATCACTACCCCCACTTTTGGGGGGTGGGGAAATGGATATATGCCTTTGAGAAAAATACTGCAGGGATCCCTTTAGCTATAGGGTATGTCAAGAGCTAGTTAGTATCTGATCAAGCAGATGGAGTGTGGGTAAAGGCAGGGTTTTCGGGAGTAACAATAGACTGTGACCGGCACCATGGGGCATCATTCAATAACCTGAGAGCACAGGTGTGTGATGCACCGCAGAGAACCTTCCCGGACACCCCCCATTTACACTCTGTGATGCAATGCACAATGGGGGCGATGAAGATGCTGTGCAGTTCATTCTTCGGATGCAGGATATGTGGAGGGTGGAGAAAGGCACTGCTTGGGACCAGTCAACCTCCCTCTTTTACTTCATTATCAAGAGGGGCCTCCCGAAGGAGGTACAGAAGGCCCTTGATAAAATTGCGTGGATAGAAGCCAAGGGTTGGCCAGAAATAAAAAGCATCATAGTACACCACTGTAGGAGGATCAAAGAAAGGGAGAAAGAAATCACACAGAAAAGATTGGCAGACGAAGTGAAACTTGTGAAAAATAAGTTAGTGAAGGTTGCAGCAGTAACAGCTGCCCTACCCACAGAACGGCAGGGAGATGGGGAAGAGGGTCAGTAGCACTACAGGCTAGAATGGCAGCCACCTGGGCAGCAAACGGGAAAGAACAATGTGCTGGAGAGGAGCAGTACGGAGGGCCCCAGTCGCAAGGAAGAGCTGGAAGAGAAAGAGGTGGGTATAGGGGACAGAGAGGGGAACACGGAGGACAAGGACCCCGAGGAGGGGAACAAGGAGCATGTTGGGCATGTGGGAGGTGAGGCCACTTTGCGAGGGAATGTTGCAACCATCCCATGGTGTATTATCATAACACACAAGGATTTAATAATGAGCAACAGTACGGCCATCCGCACCCAGGCAGTCCCTATGGGTTACCTATAGGAGGATACAGACAAGGGGAACAGGTTGACACTCGCCTCACACAAGAGCAAAGAGCACCACCACATGGGGCACAACGATTAACACGCCAAAGTCACATGGGCAACACGCACAGTAACCCTTTTGCCACCACTGCTAATGGCGCACCAGTGCCATTTTAGGGAATAGCTATGGTTGGGGAAAACATCTTATCGTTCCTGGCAACAAACCCAGATTAGGACAACCCACAGAGAGCACTTGCGTGTCCAATCCTATCAACTACCCTACGTCCAGAGGAGGAACCACTGGTGGGGGCGGAGATAGGAGACAGGCAGTTCATCTTCATGGTGGACTCAGGAGCGGAAGAATCATGGCTAATGGAAGGCTGGTTTCCGCTGTCGGACAAAAATTGGGAACACAAGGTTTTTCTGGGGCTGTGGGCACGGTTCCATACACTAAGGATTTGGACATAACGGTAGGGAGAAACAGTGCGAGCACCCCTATTATACCATGAAAACTCGCTGATGAACTTGCTGGGGAGGGACCTCCTTAGCAAGTTCAATATTACTATTTCCTTTACTGAAAGAGGCATAGTGGGTTCAACCCCGAGAATATGCCCCCTCCAGGCAATGCTGTTCATTAACACGATAGCAAATGAAATAGCCATTCAAGGGGTGCCCATCAATGCAGACATATTTGTGTATGGCATACAGGTCCTGGTATACAGGTCCTGGCAAGAGTGGTGCCCGAAATAACACAACAAGAATGGAGAGTACCTTCCACCCCGTAGCTGCCCCTTAAAACATTACCAGGTACCATTCTCTCCCTAGATCTGCAGGGAGTGCAAGTTTCAGCTGGATGTATTGTGATAATAGGTCTGGACGTGCAAGGATGGCGAACAGTATTATTCATAGACCCAAATATAGTGTTGCGCAACCTGACCGATGAGGGGCTGTTCACTGACAATGACAATGATGGGGAGATAATAATAGAAATATGTATGCCATGTGACATAATGGTTCAGCACAGACGAGTAACAAACCCCCTCATGGCCGTTACCGGTGCACCACCGTAATTTTTTCATGAGAACATGCAAAAGATACCTACAAAATGATGGACCACCAACCCCCATGATATAGGGCTCTTGCAAGAAGTGACACCCGGTAAGATTAAACTCAAGCCTGGTGTGGTGCTGCCACGAGTAAAACAATATCCCCTGTCGAGAGAAGCAGAGGAAGGAATAAAAGAAACAATACACACACTGCTACAACAGGGTATCATTGTGCCATCAAATTCCCTTTGTAATACTGCGATTTATCCTATTAAAAAAGAGAAGGGAGGGGCTTGGAGGATGATACAGGATTTACGCACACTTAATGACATCATGCAGAAGGAGTTTCCCCTTGTACCGAACCCCGCATCCATTTTGTGCAGCATTCCAAAATCCGCCACATGCTTCACAGTGGCAGAATTGAAAAAAAGAAATTCTCGGTACCACTCGATCCAAGTTCACAATACCTGACTGCGTTTACCCTATGGTGGAAAAGACACGAGCATTGCAGACTACCATGGGGATACTGTGAAAGTCAGAGCATTTTAAACAGAATATTGCATGACGATCTTGACAATATTGATGTCAAAAGCACAGTGATACAGCAAATGGACAATCTTTTGGTTTGTGGGGAGAGTGAGGAACAATGCAGTGCTGATTCGATCACATTACTAAAACTGTTTGCACACAAGGGTTACAAGGTGGACAAAGGGAAATTACAGTACTGCTTACCAGAGGTACGGTATCTGGGACAATTAATCTCAAAAGATGACAAAATAATAATCTCAGACAGAGCAGCAGCAGTACACGCGACAGTAAGGCCGCACACAGTGAAGGACATGCAGAGGTTTCTTGACATATGTAATTATTGCCATGCATGGATAGTTGACTAGGCAGCATACACAAGGACCCTACTACAAGCACTAAAGGAAGCACAAAAAGAAAACACAGCTATCACATGGACACAAGAGATGGGACATGGACACAAGAGATGGACACTGCCTTCAAGACACTGAAGGAACTCATTTCCACAGCCCCCGTTCTAGTGACCCCAGACTATGAACGAGAGTTCTACTTGTTCTCACACTGCAATTGAACAAAACATCCTTAGGGCTTAAGGCATTGGCCTGCTACAGCGGTACCCTAGAATCTGTGATGCAAGGACACATTGCTGGCGAACAAGCTCTCACAGCTGCCGCCTTTGCAATTGAAAATAGCAGCACCATAGTGATGGGATGCTCAGTCACACTGTTTATTGAACATTCCTTATTTGCGATTTTAGAACGGACAAATCCACACTCATGACACAAAGAGCAACAGCTCATAAAATAATACTTTCCAGCTCTAACATTCACATTGTGTGCTGCAAGACTGTAAATCCAGCCACATTTATCACTGAGCCATGCACGGGAGAAGACATGCAGAATCACCATTGTGCCACATACAAAGGGGAGGGTGACGACATTCCCAAAGCAAACGAGAATGCCCTAGAAGAAGGTGAGGTGTATTTTGTGGACGGGTCAGCACCTATTTGCCCAGGTACAGGTGAGAGGCATGTGGGTGCAGCAGTAGTAAGACTGGAAGAAGGAGAGTATGAGATCATTGTACAAAAGCGTCTACCAATACATTACTCAGCAAAAGCTGCAGAGCTTGTAGCACTAATTGAAGTGTTGCACACAGCAAAGGGATTTGCAGTAACAATTTATTCAGATGCAGCATACGTAACCACAATGGTATATGCTGGATTGTCTTGGTGGAGAAGGAGAGGTTTCAGAAGGGCAGACGGGTCCCCAGTACAACATGTCAAACTTTCAAATGAGCTGATAGACGCACTAGCAGAACCTCAGTTGTGGCATTGGTAAAATGCCAGGCCCATACCAATAACAGTGAAGTACTCTCCTTAGGAAACACAGCAGCAGTTGCCACTGCAAAACAGGCAGCATATTTTCAAAGGCTCTAAGCAACAGAATATTTACTAAAAAGTAACGCATAAGAGGAAAAAGAAGTTGCATATATATCTCACTGCCCATCACACAAATATTTGACCTACAAAAGAGGGCCCCAATTGAAAAGCAAGAGATGTGGTCAAAGAGGTGTTGCACACAGCTGCACACTGATCTCCTTTGGCGCCAACAAAGTACAGGAAAGGTAGTAATTCCTGTGGAATTATTACAGCTTGCATTCCAACAATTACATTTCCCGGCACACACAGCAAAGCAATACATAGCTGCGGACATCCAGGAAGACTGGTTTGTCCCAAAAATGCAGGAATACCTCGCTAAAATGACAATTGAGTGTGTAACGTGTCAGACATACAACTCAGGAATGACCTTCAGGACACTGCGAGGGATGCTGCCCCACCTCATCTGACCTTTCTGTGAGCTGCATATTGACTATGCAGACATGGGAGAAAGGTGCAGTGGGGCAGGATACCTCATAGTTGCGCTCTGCCCCTTTTCACGCTGGGTGGAAGCAGGACCCTGTGTCAGGACCCTCAGCCCTGATCCCCACTTGCAAGCCCTTTGGCCAGGTGGAATCAGACTTCAGATCGCAAATAAGGCCTGGCATCCGCTTCACAGACTTTCCTGGGGCCAGGCTCATAAACAGGGAAAGACCTCAGCTAAAGGAACTACTTTATTCAGGCTTTCAGCCAACATGGAGGCATCCACGTAGCTTGATTCCTAGAACCAAGCTATGCGGTATGGTGTTTTGGGTGTGGTTGCCTAGGGACTACTTTACCTGGACTACTTTGCAGAGACTATTTAAACCACACCCATTCAAGAATAACAACTCCATAAACTGCAATAAGACCTACCTGAAAGACATTACTTGGGCTGCTGTCAGTGAAGTAACTGGACCGCACGCGCCCACGAAAGACAACGCGCCCCTGCCCAGAAAGCAGGACAGAGAGCCCACCAACTTCGATAACAAGGTGAGAAGAGAACCCGGAGGGGCTGAAATCACAAGGGAGGTGGGAAGGCTTACCTTGGCTGTTCAGTCCTAAACATAGTCTTCATTTCCAGGCTGAATTCCACCAAGAACCGCACATGGGAATCATCGAAAAGGGCACCAACGACCAATTGGCTGGGTGGCGTCCCCGTGGATACCAGGTGAGAGTAACACCCTGTGCCCACCCCGATGAGAAATGTGCTGCAAAACCTTTGGTGAGGGAAGTGTTCCTGCGTTGGGGCATTTGTGATGTCATACGCTCAGACAGCGGAACTCACTTCGTCAACGACCTCTTTAAAGAAGTAACATCCCTGCTAGGAATTAAACACAAGTTATGTTCCATTTACCACCTGCAAGTAAACAGCATGGTTGAGAAAATCAATGGCCTCCTTAAAAGCAGATTGTCAAAGTTATGCCACACCCTCAAAAGGAATTGGGTATATTGCCTGCCCTTAGCATTGTTTCAATTATGAACACAAACAAGCAAAGACCATCACTTGTCGCTGCACAAAATAGTAACAGGAAGACGCATGCAAACTCCATTATCGCCGATGAGAAGAGCATCAGATGCTCATAGGATGGCCACAATTCTGGGGGAGGAGTTTAAGGAGCATCTGACACAGCTCACACGGGCAGTAAGGAGTATAGCTATGCAGGTGACCCCACCGTTCGCAAGGGAAAGTGAAACTGACACAAACACTGCAGCAACAGATCGCCCCATGACACAATTAATGCCTGGGGAGTTGGTGTACATTCGAAGTTTTGTGAGACAATGGAATTCTTCAAGATTTCATGCCCTTATGAGGTGGTATATTGCACCCCCTCTGCAGTGAAGATTAAGTGTCTGAAATACTGGATACACCTCTCAGATGTTAGAAAAGCCCACGGCAGTGTGTTACCAGAAGGGGAACAGCAAAATGAACATGAAGTGGCTGTACCCTAAGGGGATTTACTGAGTAGAGACGAGATATTTTCAGAAGTATGTAAAAAAGTGTATAAAATAACAATTAAACGATTAATGAGTAGATAAAGGTGGACGGTGATTCATTATATATGCTTCTCCCACTTCCATTCTCTATCTATCTCTCTCTGTCCCTTTCTCTGTCTCTCTCTCTCTCTCCCTCTGCCTCTTTCTTTCTTTCCCTTTCTGTGAAATGTTTGTATTGTATAACTGAAAGTGCATTTAACCCATTGTATTTCACTCTGTAGGTACAAACATGGCAGAAACGAGGGCCCTCAATGACAACGCTACAACTGTAGTTAGCAGTAGGGGAAATGTTAGTACTATTAGAGCGTACTCATATGGGTGTGGCCATTGTTTTTTCAACTATATTATTGTGTTTAGGTCTTTACTGGTCTGTATCTTTTATTTTAGAGGGTATAAAAGAAGGGGGATGGGGCAAAACTGGTACAAGAGGGAACTCAGTTAATATGGAATGGGATGAAATTAATTTGGACCCACATCACCTCTACAAACCTTACCTCTCTGCACAAAAATCACACAATTAAAGCCTCTCAGTTTCAGTACTCAACCATGAACAATGATAGAAATGTATTGAATGTTTATGATGGAGACCGATCACTTTCTGATGTATGTTAATCTACAAACGACCTTTGAACCTACCTCAAGCAGCAATTACATGCATTTTAGGACTCAAACACCTACCTCACGCAACCACCCTACCACACAGTATTGGCAACCTAATTATGATCAAAATGAAATTATGATTTCAGGCATTTTTCCTACCTGTTATCAGAGACTAATGAAGCTACATAATGATCTAGGGGAGAGTAACAGAAGAAAAAGGGAGGCAGACCAGTAAAGGTATGACCCATACCATGGCCTGGGGTTGGATGCAGTAGAGAACCCCCGTCACCCAGATCAGTCTAACAAGTGGTACTCTGACATGAGCACCCTGGGTAAACAAGCAACTAATGTGAGTTGCTATGTGTGATCCCTAATACCTCACATATCAGGAACACCTGAAGTTTTAATACACCAGGAAACCCCATAGCAGATGCCCAGTGTCTCATTTGTCTTGCACTTTGTAGAATTTGAGGTACCTTCCAGGCAGACACAGTAGCATTACAACTGCTCCAGAATGAGAAAACCTGCTACAGCAGGCCTCAAGGAGTACTGTGCATAAAGGAACATTTTTTGTCATAAAAGGGACAATGTTCACGGAAAACAAGTGGCAAGAGGAAACCGTGATGAGCAAGGCAGAAGCACTGTGGGGACTGTCTGAAGAAGAATTCCAATGTGTCGATAAATCATGCACTCAGGTCTGGTCTCAACACATTGCCAAGTTGACATGGGTAACAGCTCTCGAAAAGTCAATCATATCCAACGTGAAGTGCAATACGAACTTTGCTTCCACAGAGAAGGGAAGGTGCCCATGGGTGCAAACAAACATTGCAACAAAACACTTATCCTCCCCGACATGAAGAAAGGAAAAGCTCCTGTGATGGACAACTACTGGGTATGCGGCAAACAGATGTACTTGCACCTCCCACCGTCATGGAGAGGTACTTGTGCCCTGGCCACGCTGCATTCGGCCTTGATGGTTATTTCGGAGAGTCATATCCAGGCGGAGAGGGTGCCCACCAGAATGCCTCTAGCACCACAATCAACAACTCAATAACCCCCCACATACGATGTGCTGTCAGAGGATAAGCTACAAGACAGAGTGTCACGCAATACAAAGGCATTTAATTACATCTCTAATGACCCTTCCGAACCTTTGGCACAGATACTGGACCAGTTCAAGCTGTTCAACTCAGCAGAGACATATTTTGCATCACTAATACCAAGCATCCAGGCACGAACAAACGCCAAGTGGCTGCAAATAGTTAGGTGGGAGCTGATCCAACTAGCAAACGATACCGAAGAAGGGTTCAATGTCATCAAAGTAGACCTCGGAGCCCTGTGGTTAATGACAATGTAAAACTGCTATGTGTTGGACCTTCTCACAGCAGTGGAAGGTGGTGTTTGCCAAAAAATCAGGAGTGCATGTTTCACATTTGTACCTTCTGCGGATGCGGATAACGGGACATTATCACATGCGATAGCTGCAGTACATATCCTCTGAGAAAGGATGAAGAAGGAGGGCAGTGTACAGTCAAGTGACTGGTTCAACACCATTTTATATTGGGTACCATCTTGGTTTGGGACTGCAATGAAGCTACTGGTACCCATCGTGGTATTTTTGCTGCAGAGTTTTTGTGTGTGCCAGGTAGGAGTTCGATTCTGTGCAGTATATATGCCTAGTAGTGCAATGAAGATGGTGACAATGGCCAGCCGAACAAAGGTGCCTCATGACAGGAAAGCTGCCCAAGTCCAAACAGGGGAGAACCCAGAGCCTTAATATCGTATAACGGCAGTGTACAACACAGGGGACAGAGTGGATAAGTTATATCACACCACCATCAAAGAACCCCATGAACTAGAATGGTATAAAGCGGTATGGGTGGATCTCGCTGGGGATGGTGGGTGCACATACATGACTTGCACTCCTGATGAATATGCAAGAAGAGGTCAAAGCCTGAGACCTGTCCCTAGGGATTGGATGCCAATAAAGGAAACTCCAGCCTGGGATGAATCTGTGATGGAGGCAGAAGAACGTAGACACACTAACAACCAAAGTTATTTGTTACTTTAGGAGTACCGAAAGTGGGGAATGTAAAGGAGGAAGGGTCTTTTTGCCCCCCTGTACATCCCGCATGAAAGGAGTCTATTTGCTCATCCCATCGTGGGGAGACGTCCCCCTTGTTTTTCCCTGACAACAGTGGAAGGAAGCCATGGAACGATACAGACTCCATTTTGTGCCACATAAGACTCCATATTTTTACTAGGCGGGACAATGATCTCTAAGAAGCCTTCTCTCACCTCGTCTAGCGCCGCACACAGCCAGCTCTGACACCCCCACCGCCTCCTCCCCTGTCTGCTCCGCTTTGACCCTTTTCTCACTGATGCCCAGACACAAATTGTTGCAAGCGGAAACAGTATTCTTTCTCTTCTTCTGATCTCATTGCCCTGCATGTGACCGGGGGGAATCTTGACTTGTGTACTCATCTGTCTCCACAAATCTGCTCCTGCTCCTTCGACCCCCACCTTTAGATATTATTGCCTGCACAACCTTCTGCCCCTCTATTCTCCTTTCATGTAGCAGTTGGTGGGACCCTTGCCCATGGACCACTCTAGATTGCCCCTAATATAAATAATCCAGTGTGACCATATATTCTCCATGGACTAACACCTATCAATCCATTCGATTAAACCTGTCTCATTGTACGGCCTTTTTCAAATATATAGGGCCTGGTTTACAAAATGTTTTCCAATGGGATTTTCCCATTGAAAAACTCATTTGAACATCAGTACATGTTTTACTCTGTCTTGTCCTAGTGTATTTAGCCTCCTAAAGGTTTTACTTGCTTTAACACCTTTGTTTGTACAGCAACCCAATATCGTGGGTGTCATGAGGAGCTGCAGTGAATACAGAGTGGATAACTTATATCACACAACTATCAAAGAACCCCATGAACTAGAATGGTATAAAAAGTTATGGTTGGATCATGCTGGTGATCCAACCATACCTTTTTTATATAGATATAAAAATATAGGTGCATATACATGACTTGCACTCCTGATGAATATGAAAGAAGAGGTCAAAGCCTGAGATCTGTCTGTAGGGCTTGGATGCCAATAAAGGGAACTCCAGCCCAGGATGAAGCTGTGATGGAGGCAGAAGAACTTAGGCGCACTAACAACCAA
This sequence comes from Ambystoma mexicanum, assembly GCF_040938575.1. Classification (NCBI taxonomy): domain Eukaryota; kingdom Metazoa; phylum Chordata; class Amphibia; order Caudata; family Ambystomatidae; genus Ambystoma; species Ambystoma mexicanum. Next base: position 933,738,379 of record NC_090931.1, on the reverse strand, counting down.
GGTTATTTGTTACTTTAGGAGTACCGAAAGGGGGGATGTAAGGGAGGAAAGGTCTTTTTGCCTCCCCTGTACATTCCGCATGAAAGGAGTCTATTTGCTCATCCCATCGTGGGGAGACGTCTCCCTTGTCTTTCCCTGATGACAGTGGAAGGAAGCCATGGGACGATACACTAAGGCTCTATTTTGTGCCGCATTAGACTCCATCTTTTTACTAGGCCGGACAATGATCTCTAAGAAGCCTTCTCTCATCTCGTCCAGCGCCGCACACAGCCAGCTCTGACAAAGCCCCCCCCCTCCTCTCCCCCACCACCACCTCCTCCCCTGTCTGCGCCACTCTGGCCCTTTTCTCACAGAAGCCTAGGCACAAATTGTTGCAAGCAGAAACAGTATTCTTTCTCTTCCTCTGAGCGCATTGCCCTGCGTGTGACCGGGGCGAATCTTGACTTGTGTACTCATCTGTCTCCACAAATCTGCTCCTGCACCTTCGACCCCTACCTTTAGATATTATTGCCTGCACAACCTTCTGCCCCTCTATTCTCCTTTCATGTAGCAATTGGTGGGACCCTTCCCCATGGACCACCCTAGATTGCCCCTGATATAAATAATCCAGTGTGACCATATATTCTCCATGGACTAACACATATCAATCCATTCGTTTGAACCATGAGGCACATCTCAGATCGAAACCCCTAGATAAGGCACCTGGGGAAAAGGACCACCGCACCCTCACCCCCACAAAGGCCTGGGTTAAGAAGGTGTATATGTATGCCCACGATTTACAGGTGACCCCGCATTCTGGTACAAGTTTTATGTCTTGCATTACTCTTAGCATGCCAATGATTACTGTGTAGTTTAGATTAGTTAGAACAATGATCTTCACCCCGCGGAGATGAGCCCAGCCGACCAATGTGCCCACAGACCGCCCAAGCTACAGCAACCAATTGGAGTCTGGCACTGTATGCTACAACATACTAGGCCATAGGGGCCCACCAATGAACGCGGACATTTTCACACTGTATGGCATGACTTTTTTTGTGAATATAACTTACTGTTCATGTGTCATTTGCCAGAGCGCTCTCAGAGCAGCAGAATCCTCTGCATGCATCATCTACCTGATATAAAACCTTTGTTTGACTTGCAATCTTTCTCCTGGTCGCGTTCCCTACTGGGTGTGTCCATTTATTCCCTGCATTTTGGGGAATGACCATGTTAGGCAGAATCATATGCAGTACCCTTTGGGAACACCACACACAACTAAGACTGCAAGTGTAAGTACAATTTCGCCTTTGGTACAAGCCTGTACTACACAGTAAAGCGGTAGCACTGGCTGAGCAGCTAGACTTATCTCAAGAGTAAAGTGAGCAGTACAAAAGGTTACACAAAGGACAACAATTACTATGATTCAAGCAACCACTGATTCAAGGTTTCTGAGTAAAAGTATATACATTTATTTACACCATCAGACATAAAACAGTTCACTATTGTAAAGCAGCAGAAAATCACAGTCTTAATACACTACACAACACCCAATGAATTCTGGACAAGTTAAGCTCAAAATTAAGTGTGAGCAAAATGACACTCCAGTAATTTAAAAGGGAGAAAAAGACAAGGCTATTCAAAATCAACAACACCAACAAGTTATAGGGAGGGCAATCTAGAAAAGGCTACTACAACTAGGATTCAAGTCAATAGGCCTGGGCCAATGTTAATGGTTCAGAGTCTTTGCAGAGGATCACACAGTTCAGAGTATTTCGCGGTTAAGTCTTTGCCAAGAGTTCAAAACGAAGTTGTTCGGAGGAAAAGTTATTCAAAAGAGAAGAGAAGGACTAGCCTTCGGAGAGGTGAAAGATTTCAAGCACTTTCACCGCGGTCAGACAGAACGAACGACCGGATTTGCACAGTGCCTTAAATGGAGAAGAATGCTGTAGCTGAGGCAGTTGTTCCTGGCAGTTCCTGCAGGCTCACGGTTCCTGAAGCGACTGTCGTGGTGACAAGGATGATGTCTGGAGGGTCCTGCACTGCCCAGGGAAGAAGCCAGCAGTGAAGCAAAACTTTGAATAAAAGGTGAGCTCCTTAAACCCCAAACAGGATCCGTTCCTCCTGGCTATCCGGTTCACTGCAGCGATGCACAGCAAATTCGACCAGGAGAGGGAGGCAGGCGTTTGGTGTTTGGCAAGCTGGTTGGTCCCACCAAGCTCAAGGGAAGAAGATTCCTTGCAAATGTTCTCTGTCGTCGAAATTTCAGGCGATTCGGACCTGCAGCAGGTCTTCACTGTGATGTCCCGTAGTTGCAGCAGGCGTCTTCCTTCAGCTTCTCTTCGTTTCTCTCAATTCAGTGGCGACTCTGCCTTCCAGTCCCATAGACTGGATTTTTATGCACCAAATCTCCCATTCACACAGCCTGGCTGTCGATCATACAGCAGGGTGGATGTCCTGGCAGGACAGTCATCTAGCCAATCAAACTAGAGTGCGACTTGGGTCTCCAAGGAGACCCTGTGTAGGGGGCCTCAAACCCCTCCCTCACATCCTGTCCACCCAGACACTCAGGCGCCTAAGGAGGGCTTCTGTGCAGAAGCCCGCCAAAGGACGGCAAACAAAGGAACCAAACCTGGTTTGGCGTGCAGAGTAAAACACGAGAAAGACCTTTACAAAAAGAAATGGCGAATAAACCTGACCGGAACCAAAATAAAATAAAAGGAGTCCAGCGAGTTAGAGTTTGAGGCTACCACCATAGCCTCTAACGGTACAGAGGCTATTTTCATAGCTCGCGGTAGAAAAAAAGTGTAGATCGCACTGCCACCAGCCAAATCTTACAGAAAGGGGAACAAAATAATGTTCCATGAGAATCAGACAAAAAGGGATAACTATTAACCCTTCCAGTACTCTATGGGAAGATAGGGTGTACTGGGTCTGTAGATTTAAAAAGACTAGTAAAGTCAATGGCAACTTTACATGTTCTGGGAGACAGTAGTCAGTCCCAGAAAATGGAGTTTAAAGTGGGAAGTCTGAAAAGACAACCCTGTGTCACTGCACTGAAGGTGCTGTGGGACACACAGTAAAAGGATGCTGCCTATGGAGTAGGTGAAGCTCCATAGCCCATGAACATAATATGTACAACACACAGCAACACATGTAAGAGTGGGAAACAAAAGGCTCACACTCTTACCAGGTAAAAAGATGAAACCCTAGAAATCCAGTAAAGCTGCTGAGGGACTCAACAGGTAAGGGAAATTAGCCATTCTGGAGAATTCTCCCCAGCAGACAGACAACCTTCACTATTGCAAGAACGGAGGTCTGTGCGGGAGCCTCACAGCTCTTACATTACGAAACAGAAGATACATGCATGAGTGGGGTAACTGTCTCACTGGGGTATTGCGAGAATGGAGATATACCAAGAGCCTCACATCTATTACATTAGGTGGGGACATCCATGACAATTCTTATACTGTTTCATTGTACGGCCTTTTTCAAATATATAGGGCCTGGTTTACAAAGTGTTTTTCGATCGAATTTTCACATTCAAAAACGCATTTACAAATCAGTACATGTTTTACTCTGTCTTGTCCTAGTATATTTAGCCTCCTAAAAGTGTTACTTGCTTTGCATCTTCGTTTGTACAGAACCCCAATATCTTGGATGCCATGAGGAGCTGCAGTGAATACATGTAAAAATAAGCAAGTAGTCTATGTCTGGCGCACACATTCTGGCGTTGTGCAGGTGAGGGAAGCCCATTTCAGATCCTCCTGGGCCTTGTATTGTAAATTGGCATAGTGATTTTGCTTTACATTTTTTTACACTCCCAGTGCTGTTGCTTCTGCTTTTCCCTCCCCTCCCCAGCATCCATTCCCTTGTTAACCTGTTCCCTCTCGCCCAGCATCCATTCCCTTGTTAACCTGTTCCCTCCCACCCAACATCCATTCCCTTGTTAGCCTGTTCCCTCTTGCCCAGCATCCATTCCCATGTTAACCTGTTCCCTCCCGCCCAGCATCCATTCCCTTGTTAACCTGTTTCCTCCCTGATTGGAGGCTGTACTGTTGCGCTTGAGCCTACCTTCCCTGCCGTGTCCCACACTGGCCATTCTGGTGTCGTGCAGGTGAGGGAAGCCCATTTCAGACCCTCCTGGGCCTCGTATTGTAAATTGGCATAGTGCTTTTGTATTACATTTTTAGCGCTCCCATCGCTGTTGCTTCTGCCTTTCCCTTCCCTCCACAGCATCCATTCTCTTGTTAACCTGTTCCCTTCCCATCATTGAGTGTGCCCTAATAGCGTCACTGTGTAAAGTTGAATCTAGAAAGTATGCCTAATAGCGTCACTGTGTTAAGGTTGAACTTAGAAACTGTGCCCTAGTAGCGTCAATGTGTAAAGTTGAATCTAAAAGTTTGCCTAATAGCGTTACTGTGTTAAAGTTGAATTTATAATGTGTTCCCGAGTGTGCCCTAATTGCGTCACTGCGTTAAAGTTGAATCTAGAAAGTGTGACTAATAGCGTCACTATGGTGCGGATAGAGACTACACCTGTTCATCATGTTGATGGAAAGGATGGGGTTTGTGGAAAGGATGGGAGTGGCTGGAAAGGATGGGTGTGGATGGAAAGGATGGGAGTGGATGGAAAGGATGGGAGTGGATGAATGTTTACCCCTATCCATCCGGTCGCTCTATATACGTATTCGCTATGTACACCCCGGGTCCTGCTCGTGTGCTTGATCGCATGCGCTTTACTGATAACCACCATATCACACTACTACGCTTACTCCCTCCTATACACCATCATTCAACTAGAACACAGCTATGTTATGACACATTCGGCCTAGCTGTTCTCATACTAACATGACCCCACAAACACCTCATCATTCTAATAAAACACAGCTTGCTGAGCACATTCTGGCTATCTTAGGCGTCTCCTCAGGCCTAACACAGCCAGAACTCAGTCTGGGTGTCCACCCTCCAGACTGAACACATCCAACTGATTTCCGCAGCACGACACCTACCGCTAAGAAGCAGCTATCATGCAACAATCACGCCAGCTGCACACATATCCAGTGCACACACGCACCATATGACACTTCCTCTCTCTACTGACTTGAACTGCGGTTCCCGAGGGCGTTCAACCTACCAGCGCTTTGAGAGCATACCAATGATACATAAAGCGCTATATAAATGCCAAGTAACATAACATGCATTAAAATGTGGCGTCCCTGCAGTAGCTGTATTCTCTCCATGTAAAATATGTCTGAACTTAGAAGACTGGTCTGTTACAACACACTTTTTCTACATCCATTCGAGAGCAACGATTTAATGTTTATTGCATAGTCATTAATTAAAGAAATTGGGCCTCATTACAAGGTGGGCGGTAAGGGATTACCGGCACCGGTAAGGGCACTGGTGCCGGTAATCCCTTACCGCCCTACTACAAGTTCCCTTTGCGGGTCCTTCCTTAACGCCTGGTTTTTGCAGGCGTTAAGGACGGGACCCGCAAAGGGACTCTAGAGCTAGTAACGGTATCACAATTTGCGGTACCGTTATTAGCGCCTTCCCCATTCCGATTGAGCCCTATGGGGGCTCAAATGGGATTGGGGAATGGCCCTGGTGAATGGGGAATTACCGGTCCCTCCGACCTCGGAATGGACCGGTAATTGCTCCATTCATCAGGGCGGAGTCGGAAGAGTTTTGGAGGCAGCCATGGAGCTGACAGCTCCATGGCTACCTCCAACCTCGTAATGAGGTCCATTGTCTATGAGGATGGCGATGTGCCATAGCGCATTACTTGGTTATGTCTTTCTCCTATCAGGCGCATTGCGGCCATTCTTCTTTGTCGTTGTTGTGGTTTGGTTGTGGCTGCTTAATTTGAGTTTCCTGCTAGCTTGATCTAGGCAGTAGTAGCGACTATGAAGTATAGCATGTCACATTACGTGGGGTGTGTAAAGCGCCCATCTGCCATTGCGAGGGCTTCACGCTGGGGAGATAAGCGCCGGTTTGCAGCAGTGCACGATTCTGGGTTTCCTGTAGACAGTAGCCTGTTCACTGCCTGGCAAGTGAGAGCGCACAGAATCCATTCTAGATATTCAGAAGCAGTATTTAGATAGCAGTGAACGGAATTACTGATTCGTGGTATATCTTTACCAAGGTATGTCACGTACTGGTATCCAGCAGAATAATAATTCAGTCGATTGCCATGTGTAGGGTTGCAAGGTGATACGTGACGGGCAAGATGCCGATTCTGTCTGAGTGGCTACTGCCTTGCTTCAGACCCAGGGTGAGTCTGGGTGAGTGCAATGTCCGCCAGCTTGTGCGCCATTTATCCTATCTGCCATTGTACATCTCCTGATGAAATAATAGTAATAATAATATGCATCTGTGCGGAGCAAATTATGGAGGATTACTCCTGCTTTAAACTCCGTGATACTTCTCAGTTAATGGTGGATGACTGTTGGCTGCAGTCATTATCATGGGATAATTGCCTGCTGCAATTATCGTCCACTGCCAAACAAAAGAACCATACATCAAGAAAGAGAATAATAAATAATCCGATGCGATCATTGCCGCTCCTGACAGCAAGGTGCTGAATGTTGAGATGCACCCGTCCTGCCCAATAACCCCTCACAGCCACCACTGAAGGGGGTGAGGGTGAGTGGGTGGCTGCGTGCAGAGGGTCGGAGGATCATGCAGAGGAGACAGAGTGAAATAGGCAGGCAGAGCACGCACTCACGCGCACGCACAGGGCTGTGTCTGCACTCTCCCTGACCTCTTCAATCTTTATTTCCTGCAGAACACTGGCCTTGCTCGGCTGCCTCCCCGTTCTCCGCTCCCCCTCCTCAATGACACTGCGAAAAGGCGGCGGCGAACTGTGCAGGAGAAAGACCACACCGGGATGGGGGTGGGGCACATACAGGGTGTGATTTGTCTGCGCTTTCTCGGTCCAGGATGCGTTTTTCTTCCCTTCACACGCTCTTAAGCACCCATCGCTTTCCCCTTCTACACTGTCAGCTGTCATATATTACCTCAGTGGGGTGAGGGTTTAGTGAGGTCGGCAACGACGCATGAGATGTAAAGGGCGCGCAGATGCCATAAGCATGTTCCTGGGACAACAATGCCCATCTCAAGTGATTGGTGACGCATTACCGTGGTGCCATGGACGGCGCTCAGTGGGTGCCAGCGGTGGGTAGTAGTTCCCCTGGCAGGAGGTCCGATTACTATATGCCTCCCCGCCTCTCACCTGTGTGTGGAAGTGGTACAGTGCCTAGCTATTGAGCTTCCCATCCACGTCTACGCTTGCAGTCATAATCTCGACGCTTTAGTCGGCTAAACAGCGCTTATTCGCCCGCGTAATGTGCGAACAGCACTATTAATACCTAATGCCACTCAAAGTATCAACCCCAGAGGGCGGAAGGGCCTAATGTGGGTGGGCAGTAAGTGGGCCTAATGTAAAAGGCCATTTTCAAGGGCATTGCCCCGTTGTGAAATACGTTTGTAAATCAGGCCCCGTGACTGCTGTGTGGGCACACATCTCTGAAGCTAACGCAGATGTACTTGTTTTACCTTTTGCTTCTTTGTAGTTTGTAGGTCCGTTATGTTACTGTTTTTCATTCTCATGTTGGCTATTTTCTTTTTTAACACGTTGGGAGTCACATTAGCACGTGCTTAATATTACTATTTTAGTTAGAGACATAATTCGTGGGTCGTGTGATATGTATATGCAATGGCACTTTACGCGTTCCTTTTGCTTGCGTACTTTAAACATTATTTTTCTTCTATTAAAGTTAAGGTTGCCATCACTTCTGGGCACAGTTGAGCTGGGTTTTCTCTGCTCGGTTCATGAAACGTACACCTGGGTGGGGCTACACTTGGAAATGAATGTCTAGTCCTCTTTCTGTTGCCACAGCAGACACCCGTGCTCCCCTCCTTGATCTCTAGAGGCACACCGAGTTCGCAGCCCAAAGTGCGTGTAGTTGTTGGTTTCACTGCCTTTTGACTTTTCTTCTCTGAGGGGAGTTACGCTTGTGATCGCCGCAACGTTTACAGGTCTATATGATTTGGAAAATGTTTGTTTCTAAAATTGCATGTGAGTGTATACTCTCTGACCCGGGCCTCTGAACACTGCAAATAGAAATCGGTGAAATTTTAAGCAGATCAATTATTGGTCGAACAAATTTGCTAAATCTGGATTTGTGCCTTAAAACCGGCCAGGTAAATACGCTTTAAAACTGGATTTGAAAATTCATCTGGATCAAAGATTATGGCCCTAAACGTAACCAGGATGTAAGGTGCGAAAGTAAACACCCTTGCAAATATAACGCATGCAAAAGATGCTTTCAACAAAGAAATTGTGCGATTAAACCAAGCACATTTGGCTGTGAAGAGTACTTTAAACCAGATTTAGGATCTGCATCTACAACGTGAATGTTTGCAGACGCGTGCTGCCAATAGAATTTTTAAGATCCAGTTCGAATCACAGACACACAAAATAACATCGTCATTTGAGCAAGAACGTTTCTTTTTTTAATTATATGGGCAAATCAAAACTTACATTTACATTTGTGAAGGATATTATGTATCAGAGAAAATGCCTTGTCATTGTTTTAGCTGAGGGAAAAATGAAACAATTTTGCAATTATTTAGTTGCAGAACGTTTTGAAGAGCGCTGGTTAACTGAGGTGTCAGCATGGGGATGGCTTGAAGATCTTGGGGGTTTGGGGTACATTTGACTGTACTGATGAGGAGGGTTCCTTGGACAGCCGTGACGCTGCCTCCTAAAATGGCTTCCCTCTATTTCAGTCAGTTGGTAAGCATAAATTACAGCGCCTCGATGCCTTTGGGCTGTATGTGCGCTATACAAATGCAAATAAATAAATAAATAAATGGGCTCTGTCTAAAAGGCTGAATGCTATAAGGTTGGTCACAAATATGGGACACACAGAGTATGCAGGGCAAGGTTGTGGCCTATCAGTCACACCAGGTAGGTCCCATACTCACTTGCCTGTTGTGAGAGGGCAATGCAGGCTGAAATGCACAGCACTCCTGCAGAACTGTCCGACCCGTGCAATATGAGTAATTATGCCTTTGCTCCCACCTGCCGCTTAAGTGAAAATGACCATCATTGTCGGCGATGTGGCTTTCCTGTTCATATCCTGAGCTTCGGCAGACTAGCACCAGGGGGCCAAGTGGTATGTACATTTAAGGAATGTGCTCACATGTGCACTGCCCACCACCGGATGCCTAGTAACAATGTCTAGGAACTGTGAATATTTTTAATGTCACTATTGTGGGTCTGAGAGATGATTAGGGTTTACTTTATAATGTGAATGGCGGATTGTTGGGCCGTCGGCGGGAGCGGCGTCCATTTTATTAAAGCAATCACTAATTTCTTGAAATTAGGGATAATACAAAACAAATTGCTAGGTTGGTTAAAATAGGTCATGAAGAATGTGTTTGAGATGCAGGGGTGAATACTTTGTATTGTACTCTTTTCAGGGCTTTAAGTGGGGTAAGAAATCGAGAGCGGCTCTCATTAGGGGCGTGGCTTACGGGATGGGTGTGGCCTTAAAGTACACAAACCGTAGTAAGGTATGCAAACAAATATATACATGCATGTAAGCATTTCTATATTTGTATGCATACCTTACTATGGTGTGTGTACTATGCAAGACATCTTTTATAAACATAGAAATAGGTTACATATTTCTGTTTATAAAAGATGGTTTGAAGGTACACAAACCATAGTAAAGTACGCACATAAATATATAAATGCTTACATTTATATATGTGTTTGCGTGCTTTACTATGGTTTGTGTACTTCAAGATGGCTTGAAAAGTACACACACCATAGTAAGGTACGCACACAAATATAGAACATTTATATATTTGTGTGCATATCTTATGGTTTGCATACTTTTCAAGCCATCTATTTTAAACATATTTCAATGTTTATAAAAGATGGCTTTAAAAATGCACAGTTCAATCCATCTTTTATAAAGCTTTGACGATGGACAATGTCCCAGGCCTCTTTGTCCGGCAGCAAAACTTTATAAAAGATGGCTTGAATTGTGTACTTTTCAAGCCATCTTTTATAAACATAGAAATTAGCATGTAGTCCCCAGGTTTGCAGAGGGTCAAAGACGCCTCAGTGACCCGGGGAGGGGGTTGGGGAAACAAAAGGACAGTAACTTCCTCTTGTGACCTCTCACGCGAGGGGTCACAAGAGGAAGTTATAGTGAATGATAGAGGAACCAGCTGGCTGGCACTTCTGTCAGTTTACCTAACTAGAAAATGGTGGGTGCATCTCCCGTCGCGGCTACGGCCACAACGGAATAATGTGTCCCACCAATGTTGCCGCCCGATTTTCAAAACGATCGAAGTAAGTGAAGGAGCAGTTTGCACGCTCTAAGTCTGCTGACAGCTGCAGACCTGATACATTGTTATACTAAAACAAATGTTATTGTTAATTTGCAGATAACTGTGTTTGGGGCAATTGAAGGAAGGCAATATTCGATGGTCCTGATTCACAGAGCGTTTCCCAATGGAAGTGTCCCATTATAAAACACTTCTGTGAATCAAGCCCTATGTGTTGATAACATTTGGTGTTACTGTTAAAAAATATGTAACTTTGGCACTTTCTGAATTCAGTATACTGTTATTGTGGAGATTTCTTGTGGATTTGTGCAGGTTATCTCTACATGGTGTGGCGTGATAATCACGACATGGCATGTGCCATGTTAGAATGAGGTAAGCATTTGTTATATATACACTATGACCTTTTTGACTGTGGAGGAATTGAGAGTTGTCTATGGACTGGAGTCATCTTCTACAGTAAATGTGTTTCTTTGTTGTCAGTCTAGGTGATTTGAGTCATTTAATGTGAGATTGGACGTTATGTCCTGAACTTTAATTAAATTATTTATTTATCTATTTAGATATTCATTGAATATGAAATACAGAATTAAATGTGCTCGCTCGATACCCCTGAAGAAGGATACTGGATGTGATCCAAAACACGTTGAGACGATATGGAATATTTTCGAATTGCATTGCATTAGCTGAATAGGAGCTGGACATGAGCAGCATTACCTTATAACATTTTTTTTTTTTATATTTAAAGGTCATAAACAACCCTGTGGCATCGAGGCGCTGAAGCACTTGCATGTTATTTACATTAAGTATACATAGTTAATGTTGCAGGTACAGAATATATACACAAATGCAAAATATCATGCCATGTTCTTTCTGGAGAGGAGCGCCTGCTACCTTTGACAGAATATATACGTGAAGTTTACATAAAGTAGAGTTACAGTTACTTACATCAGGCGTAGGAAACTTTCAATTGTGGTCATTTACCTCAGGTGTGACAACCTATAGCATTTGGCAGTGGATGGAGGAAGAACAACCTAGTCAAACAGCTGTGCTGTGAGTGCTTCTCTGAAGACCCGTTAGGAGTTTTCTGCTCTTAGAAAGGGTAGAGGTGAGTTCCACTGTTTAACTGCAAGGTAAGGGAAGCTGGAGCCACCGGCTTTCACTCGTTTGACGTTTGGTAGGTGTACGGTGTCCTAGTGCGTCTATTAGAGCGGGCCTTAGTCATTTTCTGGGAGAGGTGGGATGCTGTGCTGGAAAGGCATTTGTGGGTGATGGACAGGGTTTTGAAAATGATGCGTTCCCGAATTGGGAGCAAGTGAGCATCTCTTGTGGCTGTGGGTACATGTTCTGTTTTTGGACTAGTCAAGACTGCCAGGAGTGCATTCTTTTGTATAATTTGTAGTTTATGGATGTTTCAATATTCTGAGATTCTCTGAAAATTGAGGCTTTGTGAGCAATGTGATATAACATTGCACATTTACTTTCGATTGTACTGTGTGTTTTCACTACATACATCAATTGTGTTTATTGTGTACTCTACTGAAGGTGTGTGACTGTTTTATTTATATTGCATGACAGAGAAATTCAGAAACTGATTTCACTTGCTGGAGGCAGGATTCCTCAGAGGAGGGCATTTGCTTACTCGTTGGGTTCAATGATTCACCATGGCCGCCTATCCTGCGCCTGGGCAGACGAAGACCCGGGGGCCAGGTGGCATGCGCCTTTAAGGGAGGTGCTCGCATATGTGCTGGCCACCACCTGACTTCAATGTGAAGCGGGCTAGATGTGACTAGGCCGCACAATCCATTTTACACATGCACCCGCAATGTGACCGTGGACAGTTCCTCATATCGGTGGCTGAATTTTGCACTACCTGGACCAGTGGTTTTCCTCACGCACATTTGTACCAGCATACTGCTTTTGGCTGGTGTCACCCTCCCTGCAAGCAGCTCTCTCACCCGCCAAGCTCCCCACACGCATACGTCAAGAGGCTTTCACCCGCCAAAAATAAAATCTGAGGTTTTCCCCCGTCCCGGGGCCACAAAACGTTGAGCGTTATGTACCAGGCAGAACTCTTTATTTAACTCGTGCTCCCTCTGTCAGGAATACCCAGCAGGCTGTTTTTCTCTCATCACAGATGTGTGTCCACCAACCTATGTCGGCGTGTTGTTTTCTGACCCGCAGTTTGTTCATCATAGATTTAGGTGGGAGTCCCACTTATCGTGTGGGCATCTTTCTGCTGCTCGGCGTTCCTCTTATAGTGGGCCCTGTCGCTGAATCCTGACACATATAAGCGAAGCGCGTTCATTTGAAGGAACGATATTTATATAATTTGAAGTTTAAAACATTTTTCACTCGAGTAAACACCACTACTCACTCTTACACTATTGAACAACCTTAGTGAAATAGATATAAAACTTTCTACTGAAAAACATCACATTTTATCACTAAAAACCTCTCTTGCTCCATAAGCCTAGCACTGACATTTACTATTTCACTGACCTGTGAAGTAAGAGAATGAAACATAACAGAATCTCACTGATCCAAACCCCAGAAAGGTGTACCATGGAAAAAACCCACATTTCAAATTAATGTTTTCTGTCCTAGAATATTTATTTGAGTAGCTCTTTTTCCTCATTATTCAGTAGCCTCAAATTATGTCACAATAACAGCTATTATCACAGTGCTTAGAAGCAAGACATGCAGCCACTGTATATAAGCCGGCTATTGTCCTCATTATTAGTGAAGGTGAAAGCAATAAGCAAAGACTCAAAGGTCCAAAACTTGTATCCATTGCTATTATACGGTAGTAGAAAGCAGTATTCGCTCCGGGGGCCACTATCCACCTGGTCGGCGTTATACGTAAGCACAGTATTGGTCCGTTAATGGCCGTTTGCACCTGGCACCTCTTCTGTACCGCCTCTCTCTTCGACAACGGGCAATATTTCTGAGTTACAACCGTCCATCTGTTCTACGACTGGAATCTGCATACATCTGGCCTCCCTTGCTGTCTTCCAGTAGCATTTCAGGCAAGCATGCATTGCCTGCTGATTGCAAATTTACCAGCATTTCTACAGGGCAGTGTACCTTCCCGTCGCCTAAAGGAAGTGGCAATATTACAATGGCGCAATCCCATTGAAAAACGCTTTGTAAATCAGGCCCATAGGGTGAAGGGATTTCGCAACTAAGCCCAGCGCGCGCAGTCTCTAAGCACGGATGCTTGGTTCGTCGTGCTTCACATGGAAGGATCTTGGCCGCAGAGCTCGTGCTTTACGCTCGATGAATGCTTTAGCGAATGAAAATACGACAAACAAGTCAGCACTGACAAGCCGCCGCCCATTCAGCTGTGGCCTGCTAAAGTAGGCGGGAGCAGCATTTTGTAAGCGGTGATTACCCTGCATTAGCTTACATGAAATAATACTTTGAATAAATACGCCTGGCTTGTGCATGTGTTCGGTGCAGGGGTCAGGCAAGGTTCAGAACACAATGAACAGAAAACACACACATATATTTGTTATTTTATGAATCTTTGATTAAAAAAATGCACAGCCCTGTTCTGACTTACATTTCGAAACGCACAGAATGATGCACGCACTTTTAGTATGATATAAAAATCAAATATTAATTTGGATGACGGCAACTCCTTCTTGTTTAATATAATTGCGTATGGATGTCATTATATGGACCTAGTGAAGCAGCAAGGCTGTAACAGCTAACTACCAGGAGACATGAAATGCAGAAAAGCAAATTTAACATTTATATAGCGCTGGTCATTTGGAAGCCCTTATGCGCCATGTTTTACCACTCTTTGTGAGTCGGGGCTTTTTATGTTCCTGTTCTTGGCCCACACCTCGACAGAATCCATTTTAAAATGTAAATCAATAAACAGGGCTTTACTGCTCCTGCTTTTCATTGTAGGCCTCGGCTTCGTGGGATTATCTGCAGGCATGTGCCTGGAGCGAGCATCCTCTGGGCCTCGTTCGGAAGGAATAGATGTTTGAGGGCTGTGGAATGCGCGCTAGTGCCCGCTGCCAACCGGGGTAGACTGGCAAGCAAAAGAGGCCCTGGAAATCATTTTCAAAGTGGCCCCATGCTACATATTTTCAGCAAGCCCAACCCTTTTCCTATGGGAAAATATGAAAATACCACACAAAAGAAGCCCAGGGTGCCGCGGCCCCCCGAGAAATCTGCAGAGTTCCCTATAGGCCAGTCCAACCCTGGCTGCCAACTGCGCAGTCATGTTGAGATCCTTCACTGGAACACCCATTGTTCACTGACAGCAGGGATCAGAGCCCGCACAGGACCCGGGGAAAATCTACTTCAAGAAGCCTTTTCGTATCGCAGCCCCGTGCGAAGCCCAAACATAGAACTGTAAAGCATAGACAATAGTTTTGCCTTTTCTATTGACATTTGTTGCTGCCTCATATTATTTAATTATTTATTCATGTATAGGAGGAAAAGTGCTATAGTTAAGCTTCTTACAATAGGGTGAGTTTGACCGGCATGCTTACCAGGTTGTGGAGGGGAGTAAATGGAACAGTCACCCGGGACAATACCTAAGTAGAAATATATAGATTTAGGACAATGAACATTAGACATTTTTAAGTGCATGTAGGCGGTGCGGCCAGCGGTGCTCGGGATTTGACCATGATGGGTGAAGTGGAGGCAGAGGAAGTGAGGGACAGAGGCAGGTTAGAGGCGAGGACCACATTTTTGCTAGCAGGCAGATGAGAGGTAGGATGAGAGGGTAACGCGCAGGCGAGGCGGTAGGCTTTTCATCGTGGGCGAGGTATTGTGAAGCTGGGGTGGGAAGTGAAAAAAGTCTCCACGCCTGCAGCACATCTCCACCCATCTCCCCATGCCATCAGGAGCATGAGTTCCACCGCATTCTGTGAAGGGAATGGAGCGTTCAAATATACATATGAGAGGATGCATATTTCTCCACTAACACAAGCATCGGGTAAGGGAAGGGAAGCTGTTCAGGGGGGAAGGATTATGGGGTTTAAATGATGTCCCATCAGTGGAGCCTGAGCCTGGTCTTGAATTCTTTTACTGATTGGACTGCTTTGATTTCCGGGTGGTGCACCATTACAGATGGGAAAAGGAACAGAAGTGGAGGCGGCATGGTGAGCGTGGGGGCGTACAACATAGATGCTGTTCAAGGCATAAGAGCAGAGATCCCAAGTAGGAGAGAAGAGGGAGATGGACTCAGCCAAATACTGGGCCGCGGCTCGGCTACTGAAATACAGTGAGTGGAAACTTGACTAAGGAGTGTTTCTGCAGACAGGGCAGCCTGGTGTAGTGACAGCAAGCCAGTGGGCAATGATCTAGGTAGGATGATGAGCGTGTGTGTGTGAAATTTGAATATTATGTTCAGAGGAGCAAAGGACTGGAGAGGAAGATCCAGGAGAAGGCTGGAGAACTAGGGTAGGTAACTGAGGACCGTAGAGGAAATTGGAGTTTTGTCATTGTGATGGGTGGGGTGCAGGCATATCTTCTTGATATTTAGAAGGTTGATCTTGGCTGCTGGGGAAGTGTCAGTGAGCAAGTGTTGTAATGTAAGGTCACTGTCATAGAGAGCCCCAGGTTTGCAGGCCCTGGGTGATGCAGTGAGGAAGTCAAGTGGAAAGGAGATTGGGGATGGGAGAGATGTTTTGGCACTGGCAGTCAGAAGAATGATGACCTTTGTTTTAGCAGAATTAAGCATCAAGTAACAAAGTGCCATTCGGCGATGCATAGAAGCGAGGCCATTGGTGATAGTGCTCAGAGATTGCTAAAGTGATGGAGGGAAATGAGAAGAAGGTCTCAGTGTCATCAACAAAGAGGTAGAAAGAGAAGCCAAAGGATGCAGTGCGTTTTCCCCATGAGAGTTGTAGAGTGGAAAGGATTGGGCGCAGGATGACCTTTGTGGAACATCCACTGGAATGGAAGGGGAGCAGGAGGGAAGATGTTTTTGCCGTTCAAGAGCTAGAGAAGGTGCAGTCAAGTGGCCGCTCTTTTGAGTATGTTGAACTTGAGAGGAGTTCAAGGGGGAACAGGTGATCCACAGTGTCAAAGGCAGCAGCCTGATCTTATAAAATGAGGATTGTTGTCCGATTGCTGAGCAGTTAGAGCCATGAACCAGAGCAGCTTCTATGGTGTGACTGATGCAGAATCCAGATTGGATGGGGTTTCATAGAGGATTTGTCTCAAGCTAGCAGACAACAGGCCGGGAGGATAGCTCAGAGGCAACGTGTTTGTCTTGGAAGCAAGACAACGCATGACAACACAGGTTCAAAACTCGGTCTTGCGCTTAGAAACTGGTCTCCGGTGCTAAGTGCGTTATAAAAGAACAATTATAATTGTTTGTGCATTAAAATGGATCAATTGGAGCAGAAGTTGGGTGGCGAATCTGAGTGCATTTGGTAAGAGAGGTAGGAAAGAGTTAAGATAGAAAAGAATAGGTGGTAGTGCAGGGTGTTTGGAGGATGGATAGAAGGGTGGACATGGTGTCCCATATTTGGATTTTAGAGAAGTATGAAGCCAATTCATCCATGGAGAGTAAGGAGGATGTGAAGCAACGTTTAGGAGGGGCGAGCATTGCTTGGAGGGTCATGGACAGTTTGCAAGGGTGTGAGCGGAGCTAAGATATCAGATCAATGCAGCAGAACTGTTTATCAGGCTCAAAATGTGTGGCAAGAAGAGAGTCCTTATATAAGTGAGGAGAAGAGAGTGGTGAGCTTTGTGCCAGCAGCACAGGTGGAGGTCCATGGTTGTCCTCAGCTGTTTTATTGCTTGGGAGATCCATGGTTGAGGGCGAGAGCAGGTCGCGGTAATGCATTCAACTGGATGTTAATAATCAAAGGCCATAAATATTCACAGTGTTGAACTTTAAAACGATACAGTAAATAGAATGAGCAAATGGGGGATAAGGAGCTCGAAGGGAGGCCTTGGAATGCTTAATCTAGATCACCATGGAGACATGCTTGACTTTTCTTTTCGTGGTAGATGGGAGAGGGGGCGACAGTGCAGGGGGAAAAATATGGTGAAGTGGATGAGGTGGCCATCTAAGGGTGAAGCATCAGTAGAGAGCAAAGAAGACAAGAGATGAGGATAGAAAGGTTAGGTCTAGCGACTTTGGGGTGAGGCTGGGCAGCATGTTGTGTAGGGTGACCATAGTGGGGTCAGAGAGAGTTGAATCCAGCTTTAGTCAATTTGCCCTTCTCGACATTGCCCGCCCTCCCGGCCATCTGTCCGACCGTCCCACTCCCTCTTTTTTGGATGCAAGCAAGAGTACCACTAGCTCCCCTTTTCCACTTCCCTCCCTGCCACACATACATAAGTGCCCACATGCATGAACACAGTCACGCAAACACATTCACACAAAACTCACTCACGCATTCCAACCACCGTTTTGCGAACTCACTTCCTATTGCCGCCTGGTCCCTGAGCTCTGGCACACACTCTTCCTGTGGTGATACAACAGGAAGTAGGGAGGGAAGTTTATTGACATGTCCTTCCCCGAGTCGTGCTTGTGCACAGCTCATATGAGGGCATGGGTACTGGGAGACTGTTGAAATAGACACCCTGATGGTGCTCCGCTGTGCCAGCTACTGTGGCAACGACAGAGACTATGCAGATCCCCAGCCCGCACATCGCCCACAGTGAGGACTCTGCTGGCAGTAGATGCATGATCGGTAATGCACAGCTGCTCCTGAAATGGAGGGCTGTGCATGGCAGAGAATACACGTGGCAGCCTGTGAATAATGGGAGGGGTTGAGCCTGAAAGCTCACTGACACACTACTGACATTTAGTTAAACAAACGTAAAACCTTCCTCGTTTGCTGGTTCACTTAATGGTCGTGTGGCCCGGCTCCCACTGACTGTCACATGCGCCCAGATACAGTTTGGCCTGCCCGGTTCCTCAGGGGTTTGCACTCTGTAAATACTTTAAAACAAACATAAAACATTCTGCATAACTCACCGCTGCTATAAGTTGAAAATAGGCAAATGAGAAGTTCTGACTTTTGAATTCTTCACTCTTGATGCCTAAGATGGTCACATGACCGTTATCAAGCTCTAGACACACGCTGCAAATTTACGTTCCCACACTTACTGTAGCACTTAAACCTGGATCACTGGACGTACGTTTTTTTGCTCCGGTAAGTGGTTTCCATGTGATAATGTCGCCGTGAAAAAGTCGCCAAGTAGGCGACTTTTTTTTTTCTTCCTGACCCTTAAAATGAATTCCCCAAGTATTCTAGGAGGGGTATCATTATATATTATTATCTCCAATGTTAGAATATTTAGGGAAAGTGTTTTTCTGCAGGCTGCATTTTTAGGGAAATGTCGCCACCTGGTGGACATTTTCACGGCGACATTATCACTGGATGCCGCTAAGTGTGGGAGCTGCATTTGCAAGTGCGGATGATCACCTATAAACAACATTTATCTTGCCCTCCTGTAATCCCTCCCTGACATCCATCTTCGCATGACCACGTTTTGTAAAACTGTTGGGGTATCTTGTATAAATATGTACACATGTTCTAGACACAAAACGTACTTTGTGAAATAAGGGTCCCGATTCACAGAGCGTTTTCCAATGGGACTGTGGCATTATAAAAGGCTTCTGTTAATCAGGCCCTAGGCATGATGTACGCAGGTACTTTTCCAGGCATAACTCACACTTACACAGAGAAATAGCTCTGCTCATAGGCCCGTAAGTGTTTTAATAATGCACACAAGAGCATAAAACATTGCTTTGAACATGGCCCCGCTGTGAAACATATTAAAGTGCTTTAATTTCTTTAGATAAATGGGGAAAGGCAGGGCCTGGATAACAGGAAGTGGATTGATTGGGCAAAACAAGAGATGGACAGTAAGAAAGTCGCTTACTTTCTCCCACAATCCAAAGGGAGGGCAAGATGGCAAAATGCACTGCCAACAAACACACTTATTCATGCAAAAGTGCAAAGAGTCTTGTTGCTGTGCAAAGTAACTTTGCATGGCAAAAAGACACTTTGCACTCTTCCATGAATCAGGGTGAAGACACTTTGCACTCTTGCATGAATCAGGGTGAAGACACTTTGCACTCTTGCATGAATCAGGGCGAAGACACGTTGCCCTCTTGCATGAATCAGGGTGTTTGTTGGCAGTGAAAAGTCACTTTGCACCATGCAAAATATTCCATGAATCAGGCCATATGAGCTAAAACATTGCCTGCTCCACAAGAATGAAATATACATTGGCAAAACCAACAGTTGTTGCCTTTGTGTAGGCATGGATTAGGCATTTTCCAGGCACTCCAATAATGGATATTACTGCGCAATGAGATTGGAACTTCTGCCAAATAGCGTTAGTACCTGGGCATATCATGGCAGTGCCTGACAAATGTCTATTTAAGAGCACACACTGTTGGGTGTGGCAATGTTTTTTTTTTTTAAACAGAAATTCAGTGCAAGGAACACATGCAAGGATAACACATATTTCTTATAAATCAAGTGGCTAAAGGTACACTTGGTTAAAATGTTTTATTACATCGGCATCTGTATTTGAGCTTTTCGCTTTTGAAAGACTTCTAAGAAATAACATTTGCATCACCTCAACAGCATACCACTAGTTCTAACAGATCCGAAGGATATTTTTTTTTGGGTGGGATGCAGATATTGGGCGGTACCAACATGGATATGGATGGTTAATGGGTTGTTAAAAATCCAAACAATACCTCGAAACTCTGTGTTCCTACAATACCTCCAAACTCTGTGTTCCTACAATACCTCCAAACTCTGTGTTCCTCACATCGCATCACTTTCCATGCCAGTCGCGTCAGCACATGCGCAGCACTCACATCTGCATCTAATAGCCAAAACGAATTATTGAGAGCTTGAAAAGATAAGCATAGGAAAAGAAAAGTATTGCCATTATCGATGTAAACTTACATTTTCATTTGCAGTTTATTATTATCACCAAACCTTGGTCAATTATTAAAATACAGGATGAACAGCAGAGCTCCAAATTAGGCACACACGTGTTAATCACTAGCCAATTAAAGCACATTATCAACAACACAGCAGCTGGAATTTGGCTGACGGCCCTCGTTGGGCCACGTGAGATGTTTAGTTTCTATATGTTATTTGATGTAGAAGAGTGAGCGCCAAGAAGTAGCGTAGCGCTTCACATTGCAGTAGGTGACCCTCAGACATGGGGTGCTGTACAGAGAACATTGTTCTGCATGTGGGAGGGCAAGCTGAGGTGGGAAGGGGGTGGGAACATGTAATTAAAACCCTCGTAGACAGCGCATTATATAGTTATTTTGAACTGCGTTACGAAACACAAATTTACTCCTCCGGTGATTTTATTTGAATCGTGAAGCCTTTCCTAATTATTAAAGAAAAACTGTTTTATGCTGTCAGCGGGCAGTTAAACTAACAGGCAGCCGGTTGCCACCGTGACCGGGTTGCAATGCCTGCTGCAGGAGTGAGCGTTCTCTACTTGAATAACTAGAATGTTACAGCCGTGTAATAAAACCACTCCATACAGCACTAAGAAATAACTTTACATGTTAGCCACTTTCATCGCGAACTATAATATAGTCACTATCTCACAATGTTTACTTATTTGAAAGTGCCTCTATAGGTGTAGGAGGCTTCAAGGCAATCCGGTCAGTGCTAGCCAGGGTGTCCGCTTCTGTGCTTCTACAGGCTTGTTGATCCAGTGAGACCTCTCCTGTGCTTCTGCAGGCTTGTTGATCTCCAGTCCTCTCCTGTGCTTCTGCATTCTTGTTGATCCAGTGAGTCATTTCCTGTGCTTCTACAGGCTTATTGATCCCGGGAGTCGGTGCCTCTTGTTTTTGCAGGCTTATTAATCTCCAGTCCTCTCCTGTGCTGCTGCATTCTTGTTTATCCCAGGAGTCCTCTCCTGTGCTTCTGCAGGCTTGTTGATCTCCAGTCCTCTCATGTGCTTCTTCAGGCTTGTTGATCCCGGGAGTCCTCTCCTGTGCTTGTGCAGGCTTGTTGATCCCGAGAGTCCTCTCCTGTGCTTCTACAGGCTTGTTGATTCAGTGAGTCTTCTCCTGTGCTTCTGCAGGCTTGTTGATCTCCAGTCCTCTCCTGTGCTACTGCAGGCTTGTGATCCTGAGAGTCCTCTCCTGTGCCTCTGCATTCTTGTTGATCCAGTGAGTGCTTTCCTGTGCTTCTGCAGGCTTGTTAATCTCCAGTCCTCTCCTGTGCTGCTGCATTCTTATTTATCCCGGGAGTCCTTTCCTGTGCTTCTGCAGGCTTGTTAATTCCGGAAATCCTCTCCTGTGCTTCTGCAGGCTTGTAGATCTCCAGTCCTCTCCTGTGCTTCTGCATTCTTTTTTTATCCTGGGAGTCCTCTCCTGTGCTTCTGCAAGCTTGCTCATCCCGAGAGTCCTCTCCTGTGCTTCTACCGGCTTGTTGATCCATTGAGTCCTCTCCTGTGCTTCTGCAGGTTTGTTGATCTCCAGTCTTCTCCTGTGCTGCTGCATTCTTGTTTATCCCGGGAGTCCTTTCCTGTGCTTCTGCAGGCTTGTTAATCCTCGGAGTCCTCTCCTGTGCTTCTGCAGGCTTGTTGATCTCCAGTCTTCTCCTGTGCTGCTGCATTCTTGTTTATCCCGGGAGTCCTTTCCTGTGCTTCTGCAGGCTTGTTAATCCTGGGAGTCCTCTCCTGTGCTTCTGCAGGCTTTTTGATCTCCAGTCCTCTCCTGTGCTGCTGCATTCTTGTTTATCCGAGAGTCCTCTCCTGTGCTTCTACATGCTTGTTGATCCAATGAGTCCTCTCCTGTGCTTCTCCAGGTTTGTTGATCTCCAGTCCTCTCCTGTGCTGCTGCATTCTTTTTTATCCTGCTTATCGCGCCTCGAAACACTTGTGTACAGGCATGGTACAAATGCCATATTATATATCATATCACTCCTTTCCCATGCTTCTGCAAGCTTGTTAACCCTGGGAGTCCTCTCCTGTGCTTCTACAGGCTTGTTTATTCTGGGAGACCTCTCCTGTGCTTCTGCAGGCTTGTTGATCTCCAGACCTCTTCTAGGGGAGTATCCAGCATTGCAAGAGTGAAGGGATGAGCCACGAAAAAAATCCTGCTACTTTCCCCCCAAATGCAGTGCGCGCAATTTCATATGGTCTCATTTGCACCCACAAACCACCCACCCCTGCCCCAATCTACTTTTTTGGTAACATTAGTGGCTGATGGCATTTTAACATATAACAAAAAAAATAAAGCTGCAAATCATTGCAGATGCAGGAAACTCATATATTAGCGCTCTGTCCAGGCGCTCTGGGGCAAAATACATACAAACCTCCAAATGTGCATATGGATTGCACCAACAGAAATGACTTCACAGAAAAGGGCATCGCAAGGAGCATCATCAGTCTGATACTTGGGGGCACCATGGAAGTGACTTTAGAATACGTTGCCATAAGCAAGCCAGCAAAATACCTAAATTATACTATTGTTATATATGGAGCAACTCTATAACCAGGCTTTAAAAAAAACAGCCTGGTATATTAACATAAGCTCTGAAGTGAATCACTTACAGAGCTGCAGATAAGACACAGTGTGATTAAATGATCCGCCCATGATCACACACTTTGGATAAATGGTGAAACCGGGATGTGGACAATGTAAGCAACTGAGCACATCTTCGCAGGTTTTCTTTGATATAGATTTTCATTAAGGTTTCCCTTTGCATTTCTTGTTCTTAGATAATTATTTATAGCAATGCCTTGGAAGCAAAGCATATTACATAATAAGCTATCCTTTCATAATTTACTTTACCCTAAAAGGATGGCTTTAGTTTTATTCTCCTCATCCTGCATGCAAAGTCACAATAGCATCATGCAGATTAATGTGAGCCTAACAAATCCCCCTTGCGTAAAGCCATAGTCATTATTTCATAAACCATCCAACATTATGTACACTTCTCGCCGCTGATCACTCTCTCCCATGCACCTTTCTAAAGTGACAAAAGTCCCTGCTAATAGCACCCCCTCCCTCCCATCACTGCCTAATTTATTTTATTTATTTATTTACTGTTTATTTATATAGCGCTAATACACAGGAAGTAATGCAATATGATATTTTGCCCTGGCGACATTAAAGGAAGTGATATCGCCTCAGTAAAAAACACAATACATATAAGATTAAATTGTAATGTGTTAAGTGCAAATAGGTAGCCTAAAATAAAATAACAAATATAACTAAAGCTAACAGAAGAGTATTTTAGTTTTCAACCATATACTAATTACAGTGCTTTCCCAATATGTATTGGGTGAAGTCATGATACGCCGAAAGCACACCCAGCAGACCCATCCTAGGCCCGGAGGACTGATTTATTATGCCAGTGCTGCCTCAAATGTCCAGCCACTGCCATCTCATATCCAAATATGCTAAATACTGCCTCACATGCCAGACAATGACATAAAAGGCTAAGTGCAACCTTCTGTCCGATACTGCCATTTCCTACCAGATGAAGTTTCCTATGCCATACATAGTCATCATAGGGAAGCTACAGTCTCACAAGTGTTGTGATCATATGCCATGGACAGACTCAATGGCACCAAGTGCTGCCATCTTATGACAGGTAAATCTTACAATGCTTGATACATGATTTACCTATTTTTAATAGTGCATGCTTACCTGAAGCACTGTTGTTGATCTCAATTTGAGAAATTAGGGAATATTAGACCCAGTGACGTAAAGTGACTTGCCCATGATCACACATCTTAATCAAGTGGAGAAGCCAGGTCTTGTCTGTATTTAATATGAAGTGAAACGTCTCTTTAGTTTTCACAAAAATAAAAAAGACCAATTTAGAAAGACTGCTCTGAGAACACGCAGCTCAGTATTGCTAAATCTTAACTGTCAAGCCCCTGCCGCACACGAGTTCACGCAGGGGCTAGCAGGCAGGCTGGGATGGGCAGGGGAAGATGGTTATGAGGTGAATGTCACATCATACTTAAACAAACAGCAAATACACATGTACGCACACACACACACAAAATCTACAGATAGGAAAACAGCTACCCACACAATAATAATTTACAAGATGCCGTAGCAACTGATATTGGGGAAAATATTTAGTTCATCATCATAAATAGTTTATTTCGACATACGTCATAAAACATAACAGAGCATGTGTAAAACAGAAAAGACAGAAAAGAAAAAAAACAAAAACAACAATACAGTTTATAATAAACACAATTCTGCTAACTGATCTACAAAACAATACACTGCATGTTAGCACCCGTGGTAGGAGCAGAGCAGCCAATCAGTTTCCACGGCTCGTGGGAGGAAACCGCTGATCTCAGCCCACGTTGCACGGAACCCGCCGCGAGCCTCCCATGCCTTGGACTGCCATTGTGTCCCCCCATCCCTGTCCCGACATTCTCTTTTTATTTTTCTCTTTCAACCCCTCTCTGTGGCCCGACACACCTGATTGTTGTGGCGCCAACGCCTGCCATCGCCGCAACCGCTTCCCTTCATTTTGCTTTTCTAGCCGCCATGGAAATGGAAGAGGGCTCCATACAGAGCCGCGCCTTCCACAGCCATGACAGTCATCGTGGAAAAGTATTATCATTCATTGAATGGGACGTGTGCGGCATTCCATTAAATGAAACAAAATACTTTTTTTTAGCACCCCGGGTTACCGCATTGGTAACCCCGAGTGTGTATAGGTTAGTAACGCATTCCACAAGCTAAGCTGGGGTAAACATCCAGGTGCCCTCATTAACCGCCCTCACTTTGTTCGGCCCGTTAACTCGGGCTGCCGGGCCATTTACCCTGGTATAGCCTGTGGAACGCCGTACTAACGCTTAATAAGAAGCTAGCACTCAATGAAAGACACTTGTGTCAAAAACAGTAGACAAAGCAGCATAATAATATGGATGCCATGCTTTCAAATAATCATCAAGTACCAGGAACAACATGGCATTAATCCCCCGTTCCGGTGGCTGGATCAGGGGATAATGGCCCGGCAGCCCAAGTTGCTGACCAGAGCAAAGCGAGGGCAGATAACGAGGGCTCCGGGACGGTATCTCCCATTGCAGCCACTGGAATGGGGGATTAAGGCTATTAGCACCCCGGGTTACCAAAAGGGTAACCCGGGTGCTAAAAAAAGGATTTTCCTATGTACAACAGGACGCGTGTGACATCTCGTTGTATGAAGGAATTTCTTTTTCCAAGATGGCCAAAATGGAAAGTACGCAGCCCCTCTTCCCTTTCCATGGTGGCCTGCGGGAACAAGGGGAACAAGGGGAAGGAGCGGATGCACAACCAAAATAAGGTAAGAAGGCGTGTGGCGGGCTGAAAGAAAAAGGGGGACGGAGGGTGGGGGGAAGATGGCCACGTTGGGCGCCGGCCATCAGGCGGCATAGAACATATGCTTGGACAGGCGGATCAAGCCCACATTCCTAGCCATGTGATTGCCTGGCTCACCCCGCCAGGTTGCCAATAGGCTATAAAGCTATAAAGTGTGTAACAAGTGATGATTCTAAGATGAAATAACAGTATATTTTGGCCTACCTAACCAAGCCCTATACAGGAACTTGGAGGCTGTGAAAACTATGCTCTTGTTGCCAGTTGATTTGCATAAAATTAGTGCATCATCAACCCGTCTCACGGAGTGCTCTCTCAGCATAGGTTTTAAATGTGCAGAACATATGTGGGTGTATTTTGAACAAAAAAAGAGAAAGTGCTCAACTGACTCTCTGTCCAAAAAATATACAAGGCAGATATCTGAATCTTGTAAATTCCAGGAGGGAAGGATGTACGCTAAGGGTAGGGTATTTAAACAGAGTCTCAGATAGAGTGTACACGTGTACACATGAACTATCTCATCAAGGTAACATTCAAAACCATTTTACAGCGCAGATGTAAATTGGCGAGAGCAGAATTGTTGCCATGTAAAATGGCTTTTTCTTGTAACAAAGTGCAATGTGATTTTTTAAGTATAAACCTCATGCTGGCTGCCATATCGTGTCTATTATACCACAAATGTATAAACCCCAAGGCTCTTAGGTTCGACTTAACATGGGTTCCCCAAGGCAAATCACGACTTGCGTCCTGCGACCAAAGGTCACATATAGCATCCCTATATTTCCCTAATGCAGATGAGGACCACAATCTTATCCTATACAAGACTGGGCTGAAAGAGAGAACATTGCTTATTGATCTTTGGTTAAGCTCTAAAGGTAAGGTGGCATTTGGTGTACTGGATGGAAGATTTAGGAGTCTTTTCAAAACTTGTTTCTCTATTATCGCTGTTTTCGCACTGTTTGTGAACCCCCAAAGTTCAGAGCTGTATACTGTTACGGCACTTCCCTGCATATTATAAATATGCAGTGCGGGAGAAAGCGACCCATTGCCATACGATTTGGCATATTGAAGAATCTCATTGATATTTCTATGTGGGTGAGATGTGACTTTTCCAGCTGTTCGGCCCATTTAACATTCCCCTCAAAACGAACACCTAGGTATTTGCACCTGGATACCTGCTCCAAACTGCATTCATTTAGCATCATATGTAATCCAGGCTTTTTTCTTTTAGACAGATGGAAAACCATGGCCTTACTCTTGACCATGTTAATAAGGCAAATTTTCTTACATCCCTCATTAAAAGCAATTAGTTGATTCAGGATGCCATCTGGAGTCAGGAATATCAGAATAGTGCTGCCCGCAACGAGTACAAGAGGGTTCCTTATGTAAATGGCCAAAGCGTACACTCCTTCAGGAATTACTTGTGGTGGTGGCCAACAATGTTTTATTACCTGTGCATTAAATCACTCTTTGATATCTAAATGTAAGGGCCAGTAGCCCAGGGGTCATAGAGGCAGTGGCAGAGGTACCAAGGAGATTGCCATGGGTCTTAACTGGTACCCATAGCTACCCCCAAATGCACCCTAAACGGAAAGCTGTGTTATTGTTTCTCTTAATTTGTTGCATTTGAGGCTCATTTGCACACCTTGTTTGGTTTATTATGAACATCCCTGACGCCGCTTCAATTTGGCTTGACATTGTCAATTAAAATCCCCAATAACAAAAATAGAGTATGAGGGGTGCCAATACGCCAATTCCTCAAAGTCCAACAACAGCCCAGATCAGCTTTTTTTTAGCTTACTCCAGGAGGACCATATAGATGTATTAATAATGAATATTCTCTCTCCCTAGTCTCTTTATGTGTAACTTGACATGCCACTACAGGTGGTATGATTTTTCAGATATTTAAATGATTGTTTTACCACTAGCCTTTGGGTTGGCCTTTACTTCCTTTCAGAGCTGTTGCCATATTATCGGCATATCACCAATACATACTTCTTCTGTTAGCTGGACCTTCTGCAAAGCTGTAATATCATACACCAGGACACAAGTGAGGAAGTCTTTGTCCTCCAAGTAGTGCGCTCATCCTCTTAAATTACAAGGACACAGGTCATTTTATAAAGTTGTTTTCAGGAACGTTGGCAGTAGTGTCAGGCACCAGAAATATGAGTGGATGGATCTATCCTGTTTTTCCTCAGTTATGCAAATTACCCAAGCTCCATTTTTCCATTAGGCCATCTTTTTATTAGGAGATCATTTAAGGAGGAATACTATTTATCAAGAGCTGAGGGTGGGCATGCACTTCCCCCAGCCCAGGTTATTCTTTGAATTGAGAACAATATCATGCTCTTGTCTCCTTAGATGGTCAATATTTGGGAGGATCATAAGAATGGTGACATTTGAACTGAAATTATACCAGATCACGCGACCCCTTTTTCATCCATCATCCAATCACTTCCTTTGACATAAGCAGTGAAAGGTGAAGAATAGTAAATCACATATGAATAATGATTTCCCCTATGTATGGGTTGGTTCCTTAAAGAATCAAATGAAATGCAGGACAATATTCCTGCAGCTACTTTCCTGCACAAACAATGTAACTTCTTTTTACGGGATGTTATGCAGGCCATGACTGTTGGCATTAGTCCGAGGTAAATCGGACATAGCCTTAATCTAATTTATTTGGAAAAGATTCACTCAAGCATTAATCTCAGTTACTTCAGTTACTTCATCCAGCCTTAGTGAGTGGTTACTCACCAAGGCCACATTCTCACCCAGGTACTCAGTCCGCAAGGATCTCAAAACTTTAGATAGTATTTTCCTTTTCTATGTTTTATACCCCTTTCATTACCCTTTATTTCTGAACTACCTTTCCTTTCCACTGGTGTCAATATTAAATGGCCATCATCGTTTTCCTCAGAAGCCACATTTCCCAGAGTTGCTGCCCATGCTTCTCTACCATTACCTACTCTTCCTTGGGACCACCACTTTTTTCCATTCCTTTTCTTTTTGTTCTTTTGTGGATAGCCCTTATTTTCGTTTTCTGTTTCCAAATGTTTTCTGACTTCCGTCAAAGCAACCTACATTTCTTAGTTACTACACTCATAAAATCTGTCGGCAGAATTTCCATTAGGTTCAAATACTGCTCAACTAATGCAACCTCGCAACTGCATTGGGGCATCTTCCATTATATTTCTTTCCTCTAAATGGAAAGCTCTTAATTTGTTCTATCACGAATATCACATTGCATGAATTGTCAACCCTTTCCTATGACATAAACTGGTCGACTGACGCTCTCTCCTCTTTGTGAGCCACAACTTCACTTGCGCTTCACTTTTTAGGGCAGAAACCTATTTATAGGGCTACTGCTGCCCCTTTCATGGAGAACCTTAAACTTCTTGCTTTCCCCCTTTGGATTTTAGGATCTCTGACCTCTTTTTGTGGTGCGAGAGACTTCGACTGAAGGGCCATTGCCCCTGCAACCCTTTTGTAGCATATGGTGCCAGGGCTGCCCATATGGCTCTTATGACAGGGGTGCTTTTTAAGGAGCCCATTTCCCCCTAGGGTGATTTTATCACTTAAAATTGTTTTTTGGGAGAAGGCTGTTGGCAGAGGTAATTTAGTTTTTTTATAGATGACATGCAGAACGACACTTTTCTGAAAGAGTTGGAGGACATTATAGATTGACTTTAACGGTTACCATCGATTCCATTACCTACATTTTGGAAAAGGGGTCATATGATCAGGTCAAATAGCTATACTTAGGAACCCCAGCATCATATCCTGATAGGATCATCAACAAATGTACTAATAAACATGATTAGTACCCGGCGAGAGTCAAGTAGAATGCAACACGCATACTGATTGGCTGTCGCCGGGTCCTTACCCGGCCGAGAATCCTTCGATTCTCGGCCGGGATTCCAACCTCCTTCTCCTCGGCGGGGGGCGTGGCAGCCCCTCAGCCAATGAGGAGCCTCGAAGTGGGGCCATCCCTGCTCCGAGCCTCCCCACGGCTGAGAGGCTTCCTTCGCCCCCCGCTGGGGACTCCGGTAAGCTTATTTTTTTTTCCTTCCCTCCCTCCTCCCTACCCCACCCCACTTACCTTCTTGCTCCTGCGTCCCTGGTGGGGGTTGATGGCAGCCTCCAGCAGTGTGGAGACTCCGCGCCTCCACACAGCTGGAGGCTTCCATCGTCCCCTGCCGGGGACGCAGGTACGTTTTATTTTTGTCAGCAAACTGTTGCTCATACCTAGGCTCAGCCTGAGCTCATTCCTGCTCACTATATTAGGGTTTGAACTGGTTCAGACCAGGCTCAAACCCCAGACAGAACAACAAACATCATGTGGGGATGGACTTGACTATTTGGAAGATTTTGGTGGGTAACCAGATTGGCTGGGAGCTAAAACCTTTGTTTAGGTGCCCTGCCATGTGAATGGAGGGCTGATTTAGGTCAACCCGTGAGTGTTTATTTAGCTGAGACCCTGACCCTGCCCCAGTTTTGCACTATTTTCTATGGAAGACTGCATGATTACTTAACTGCTGGAGGATGTTGCCACAGAAAGGCTTCTGCTGCAATTTTGAGAACAAGGGTTGCAAAATTGTCTTGGCTTCTCTCTCATTACTTTAGATTTTGTTTGGATTATTTTTTTTTATGAAACCTTTTTATTGATTTTAAAGACAATCAAAAGAAACAACAAAACAAAGACTTACATTGATCTGTCTACAAACATATGTCTCAATCATGGATATAATCATAAAAATATTATGCCCAATCACATCAGTAGGTAGCTTAAGTTCCATGTGGCACCAGACATCCATCCCTACTTTGTATGCAAAGGGTGTTTAGGTCTCTTCTTCCTCCCATTTTCCCCATATTTTACTGGCCTTGGCGGGGCAGCACCTTGCATTGTATATTCTGTGTTCTGTCATAGCACATATATCCATATCAGCTGCGCCTAGAGGGCCCTAGAGAGCCAACCAAGATGGCCGCATCTCTGTGAGCTCTCACGTGGCCTGTATGAATCCTGTCTACTCCTGTACTTTTCGGAGGATTGCTGCCCTAACCCTGTAACTATCTCCATTGGAAAAAGTTTGGCTAACACGATGATGTAAACAGAAGAAAAATTTGAGGACCCATCTCCACAAATCCCACCCCGCGATCCTGTGATCCGGTACAGTGAGCGGGGCCCTGCCAGCCTCCAGGTGCCAGGGATTCCCCAGGGACGTGTGTTGACCAATCTGGGAAGAGCAGTCCGGCCCGCTCTAACCTGCAGCAGCGGAGTGGAGTCGCACTAGCTGCACCCACCCTGGATACTGGCGGGCCGAGGACTCCTCGGACCGCCCCCATGTAGGAGAAACCACAGCAGAGATCGGGGGACCTGAGCCCGGATTAGGCTCCCCGCGTCGCATAGCTGGTCTACCCCATGGACCTACGAACGCCGTGGCCACAGACATCTGGCGGCCTGGTTGAGCACTGGGCGAGTGCAGAGGAGGCCAGACTGTGCCCTGAGGGTGGGGCAGAACAAGTGAGTCGGCCCCGATTGCAGGCAAACCCCATACGCCTGCTCCCCCCGAACATCAACGGAGAACAGCGTCGCCAGACCTAACACCACGGACGAGGCGGGGGGACTTGACCTGACCGGGTGATCTGAAGATCGGAGGTGGAACATCCCTGGCGGCACTCCAGCCGGAGCGCCTTCTGCGGAGGAAGGCGGAACCACACAGCCAAGGTCGAGAGCCCACAATGCCGAGCAGATACAGCGCACGCTAAAGGCAGCAACTGACATGTAATAGCCATATGCCGCAACCGCAACGAGCGTTAGAATACTACGCCCGCCAATTGGAGTCACTGCACACTCGTTCGTGCAGCTCCAAGAATGAGGCCCCTAGATCCCCACGGCTTAAAACATCACCGGATCATCGAATCATCCTAGAAAGGAAATGGCACTTCCAGTTACCAACCCTCAGCTTAAACGAAGGGGGGCGAAAGAGGAAATACCGGCCCAAGGAACACAAACACACTGCGCGAAGGAGAGGGTATTTAGCACCAATACCACTGAGATTGTAAACATACCCTCACCCTCCAGCGGACTAATAGGGCACAACGAGGATGAGAACATTGGCGATTTAAACCAACGCCGGTTACCTCTGCAAACACCGCCCTTCGGGAGTGCCGCTTTATAACCAAGAACAGCGGCTGCACGGTACGTACAACAACTGCCTCTTATATAACAACAGGAGGTTACAATAGCTGCGCACAAACGCCGAACACTGTGCGTGGATATTCCTTCCTGCACGAATAGAATGGGGGAAGCTGACAAATCGCAGAGGAAGCTGAACTTTGAGGCTGGATCAGCCTCCAAGACACCCAGACTGCTGGAGGAACCTGAGCCCCCGATGGACATCACAAACCAGGAGGACGAGGGAGCATGCCCTACAGGCATTAGGGAACTCCTCCTCGACCTGAAGGCTGGCATTGGGAGTCTTAATAACAAGATGGATGGCCTCTCCTCTAAAGTAGACCTATTACAACATCGTCTAGACACTGACACTGAATGCCTGAATGAGGTAGAACACTGAGTGTCCAATCTCGATGATGGCGCGGTGGCCCTAGTAGCCAGAGTGATACAACTGGGGACGCGGATGAAAGCGGCTAACGCTCGGAGTGAAGATTTAGAAGGCCGCTCAAGGAGAAATAATATCAGGATAGTCGGAGTGAGAGAACACCAACTACAAACGAAAATGGAAGACTTTGTGGAAGCGCTGTGCACCACTCTTTTCGGACACAAGGCTCTTTCTCACCTATTTGTTATCGAGAGAGCCCACAGAATTCCATCAACCAAACCCATTCCGGGAGCTCCCCCATGACCAATAATCGCAAAACTACTCAATTACAAGGACCGTGACAAGATTCTCAGACTCGCCAGGGAAAATGGAGAGCTGCAACACGACGGCGAAAGAGTTCACTTTTATCCAGACTTTTCACCAGCGGTTCAAGCTCAGAGGAGATCCTGCGTAGGCATCAGACAAAGACTCAGAGATAACCAAATATCCTACTCAATGCTCTTTCCAGCACAGCTCAGAATACAACATGGCGACAGAGTTCACTTCTTTCAGACACCAGAAGAAACAAATGCGTACCTAGACCAGGCAGGATGCAGCACATCGAACTCCGGCCACTCAGGCGCTCAGAGATAAAGGAACCAAAGAAACCCGACATAGCCACCCAAGGTCAATGGCAAAAACAGTCTACTAAGAACGGCAATCCAACCGGAACAAAACATTGGAGTTAAGTACTCCAGGGTCACGCAGCTTGGGTAGCCCCTAGTGCCCCTTGCACAGCAAAAGTTTAATTCACCAGTTGATTGTTAAAGGGAGGGGAAACGAGGAACGAACACGCAGCAATGCGGTTCGCAATCACAATGGGTAACCAAACGGGCGAGTTGGGGGTTGCCCGTGTAAGGAAGGTTATGGGTGAATGGTTATGGAAAGGCACCGCCCGACACTCACCCCCCGCCGGTCCTCCCCACAGTCACATAAGGCCAAGCTACCTCTACATATTAATAAAAAGAATACCAGGAGTCCTCTATGAACACTCTCCGCAAGACCTTGCAGTCCCACGGGACAAACCATACAAAATGGGCCTAAATAAGAAACCCAGATGCGCAATTCAAAGTAGCCACATGGAACATTAGAGGAGGCAACCTCCCATTCAAAACAAGAAAAATCCTACAATATTTAAAAAGACATGAGGTGGATGTGGCCCTCATAAAAGAAACGTCTCTCCTCCAAGGAAACGAACACCACTGGGCCTGAAATTGGGGCTGCCACAGGTACTTCTCCTCATACTCGTCATTAGCCAGAGGAGTGGTGATTCTGATCAGCCGAAGATCCTGTTTTCGCCTGATAAAAACTGAAAGGGACACAGAAGGCAGATCACTCCTGGTGAGGGGAGTCCTGTCGGGCAAAGAAATTACATTTATCAACTCCTACGCCCCTAATGTAGATGGAGCGAATAATTTCGACTGGGTTCTAACACACCTCGCAGAGACAGGCTCTGCAACAATTATTTGGGGGGTGATCTGAACACAACTTTAGACCCCCAAAAAGATAGGTCACGGAACACGACTATTCCAGTATCCAAAGCCAGCCATCGGGTGCACAAAATTTGCAGAGCCTATGATCTTATAGATATGTGGAGGCACAATAACTGGGAAGTGCGTGACCAGGGGCGTTGCTAGGGGGGGCTAAGGGGGTTATAGCCCCTGATATTTTGGTTGTAGCCCCTGATAGAATCTCAGGAGCTACAGCCAAAAGACTAGCTAGCCCCCAGTTCCAACAGTTCCAACATCAGCTTAGCCCCGGGTCTTTTCCAGACCTAGCAACTCCCCTGTGCGCGACTACACTTTCCACTCTGCAGTTCACAATACGAGCTCCCGGATCGACTACCTACTGGTATCCTCCAGAGGTCCACTTCATTGGGGAACCTGCCAAATTCTTCCTAAAACCTTCTCAGACCACGCCACTGTCACCCTCGACTGCAATCCTTCCGACGCTAATCGGAACATGCTCCATTGGCGAATCGGAACATGCTCCATTGGCGATTTAAGCCTGGATCATTACTAGACCAGGTGTTTGCATCTGAGCTGCGGACAAGATAACAATGTTTCTAGAAGCCAATCAGGGCACAGTTTCCTCGACGGGCACGCTCTGGGAAACATTGAAGTGCTGCGTCAGGGGAGTGTGCTTGGCAAAGGAGAACGGAATTCTTAAACTAATCAGACGTGAACTGGCCACCAGTGAAGAGCGATTGAAGAGCCTCGAACTCCAGTGCTCCACCACAAACGAACCACACACGCAAGCTGCACTCAAAGAGGAACTGCTGACATTCAGAGCCACGGCAAAACGTGAACTAAAATTCTTAGGTCGAGGCCGGCGGATCCGCCAATATGGAGAGGACCAAAAACCAGGAGCCCTCCTCGCTAGATTGATTGCTGCAGACAGGAAGCCAACACTGGTTGAAAGAATATGCACCAAACAAGGCACGCTAGTGCATACAGAAGAAGAAATAGTGGAAGAATTCAGAGCTTTCTATCAAGAACTATACACCTCTAGACATAACTCCAACTCCGACTCCCTACGCCAGTACTTGAATGACACAGTGATTTACTGGGTGGAGAGGGAACTACGCGAACCCCTCAACGAACCTATTACGACAGAAGAGATCACACAAGCCATCAAAACCCTTCCAAACACCAAAGCCCCCGGGCCCGACGGCTTAACAGGGGAATTTTACAAAACATTTGCAAACACATTAGCCCCTCTCCTTGTTGAAGTGTATGATGAGGCGCTGGAGACTGGGTCCTTCCCACAGACCCTCCGTGAAGCCAATGTAATCCTCCTACACAAAACAGGCAAACCCTCAGAAGAATGTGCATCGTACAGACCGATCTCATTACTTAACCTTGACAATTAGATCCTAGCAAAAATACTGGCCAATAGACTGCTCCCCCTGATGCCGGGCTTGGTGCTGGCAGACCAGGCAGGATTTGTGCTTGGGCGCAACACGACTTTTGGCATTAGAAAGTTGTTTGGAGTCATCGAGGCACTTGATCCTACCCACCAAGCTGTCGCAGTCCTGCTCGATGGCGAGAAGGCCTTCGACTCAGTCGAAGGGCCCTTCCTTTTTGCGGTGCTTACACAACTGGGCTTGGGGGCCCATTTCATCAAACTAGTCTCCCTTCTGTACACCGACCCCCAAGCCTTCATCATCTTGGGAACAACAAAGTCCACCCGCATTTATCTACAACGAGGAACCAGATAGGGTTGACCGCTTTCAGCACCAAAATTTTTTCACTAATAATGGAACCCCTGGCTTCGAATCTGCGTTCCCGACAACTCCATAGAGGTCTTACCATTGGTCCACACAAATTAATAACATCCCTATATGCGGATGATGTTGCATTATTCATTCACAACCCCATAGAAAACCTAAACCCGATCATGAGCGAAGTAATTAAATTCGGCGCAGTTTCTGGCTTGAAAATTAACCATACCAAATCAATTATATTCCCGCTGACACCAGCCACTAGGGTATTCACAGAAATCTATCAATTTGCATGGGAGAACACCCATGTTCGATATCTGGGGATATTGATGTCACTAAGTTATCAGGACATATTTTGTGACAACTACGAAGCAGTAGTAAAGACACTGAAAGAGAAAGTAAATCGAAGGAAGACGCTCCCACCGACCTTATCGGGGAGGGCCTCACTAGTTAAAATGGTGGTGATTCTCCCGAAACCTCTGTACTTGTTTGCAAACATACCTATTTTAGCATCACAATCCTTCCTTAGGAGAGTTAAAAGCCTAGTCCTTGAATTACTATGGGCGGGCAAACCAGCGAGGGTGGCCCATTCGACTTTAATACTGCCGGTATCCAGTGGAGGCCTAGCACTCCCAGATCTAGAACAATATTACTGGGCAGCCCAGGCGCAGTTCCTCAGTTATTGGTATGCCACGCATTTTGTCAGACCACATGTCCAGATAGAACAAGCCTTAGCGACACCCAATCTACTGAGAGGTGTCATTATTAGTCAACTCCCAGTACCCCACAATACGCTGAACATAGTTCTCGCGACCTACGGGATCTGGAAAAGGATAGCTCAAAAATATCAGATCAGATTCTCCCCTCTCCTCCCAATCAGATTCATACAAGGGATCCCCCTAACATCGGAAAGAGTCTTCCACCAATGGGTCGAGAAGCTACAGATAAACACACTGGGGGATTTATTTAGCGAAGGAACCTTTGTAATGCCCCAACAAGCAACTGAGAGAGGGAGCGACACTTCCCTAGACGTTTTCCTATACTTCAGACTCCGCTATACCCTGCAAGCACTCTTCCTAACATTCCCACAACAACCACCAACATGGCAATTACTACATAATGTGATCCAAGCACAGGGTGAGGGCAGACTAGTCTCAACAATTTACAAATCACTAATAGCCGACACCGTGCCTGTTAAAGGACGCACGAAAGTAAGACGGGAAAGGTCCCTCCACACCTTAATTACAGACGAGTGATGGTCATACATCCTGAGGCAAATGCAAAAAATAGCGCTGAACTCACGTTTCAAGCAAATTCATTTTAACTTTCTTCATCAAACGTACTACACCCCAGCTAAAAAGTGCCTACAGCAGCCAGAGTCGACAGCAGAATGTGAAAGATGTGGTGCCGCAGTAGCTGACTTTTTTCACCTGGCCTGGGACTGACGATCGCTGACCCCATTCTGAACACAGGTCCTGCAGACTATGACGGCAATAGTGTGGGAAGAGGTACAACACATCCCGATTGTGGCACTACTCGGGATGACTAAACAAATATCACCAGCCATAAGGAAACTGGCGGGAGTCCGGTTGACACTAGCACATAGGAGAATTGCCATGTCTTGGGGTCGAGGACCAGTCCTGATGGTGGCACACTGGCGAAAGGACATTGGATACTGCCAGGACGTAGAAACAGAATTCATTAGGACATTACCCCAACACGCACGCCCCCCAGATATATGGGGACCTCTTGTTGCATACCACATCATGCATACCCCCTTCCTCTCATTGGTCCTCCTCGTCGACTTGGCTTGGACTGTCATTCTGGGACCATCTATGGTCCGTTTAAGTGCTGTGTTGTCATTTTCCAGACTTGCTTGTTGACTTTGGTGTAGGAAACTGATCTAACTGATAAGGGCATTGGGACCCCAATACAATGCCTTTTTTGTTCATTTGGGCCATCTTGCCCCACCTCCACCATCGTTTTCATCGTGGAATGTGTTCTGCTAACTGGATGACCCTCTTTGTTCATTGAGCCATCAGAATTTCCTTGACCAGGTTATTTAATTTCCTAAAATCCATCTTCACTGTTATATCACTTCTGGCTAGTGGGTCACACTCCTGGGAGACTGATTATTTGACTGTTTGGTTGGCTGGATCAAACTCTGTAAACCGCACCTGAAAAAGAAGAGCTGTTCTCACCAGGTTGTTTCAGCATGCCTGACATTTCAGCAGCCATGACTGTGAGTACTTAACTCTGGGATTGGGTTGGTGGGTTATTCATGATACTTACCCTCAGGGAGCCACATGTTCTGTGCGCTAAGGTTTCTGCATAGGATTTGATTGGCTGCATCAGTTTATGGGGCTGCTTGGTCTCCAACCGGGCACTGGAGCTCTTCCAGAGGGTCGTCTCTAGCATCCACAGGAGTTAGTTATTGACTTCTTCACATCTGTGGGTTAGAACTGGAACTTAAATTCCTTTTCCCCATAACCGTGGCTGTTTTTACTGACCCTGTCCCATTGGCTTCTATCGGGAACATTTCAACTCACCTACAACTTTCCCAAAGTAACTTTGCAGGTATTTACCTGCCTCTGGACATTTTACCTGGGAGCCCACTTGTTTCGATGTAGTTTTAGGCCAAAGACTGGAATTGTAGCCAGTACCACTGATTCTATATGTATTTCTGAAGTCTTGTATTACACTCTGGCATACAACGCCTTGGTACAATGCCTTATGTGTCTTCTGACATTTTGTAACCTGTGGCTTTGTGTTCTAAAGTTTGTAACACTTGTTCTGCCTGCTTCTAGTTCCTAGATTTACTGTCAGATGTGCATTTGGATTACATATAATACTTTGTCCTAGAAGTTTTAGGAATGACTGTGACTGTGTTTAGTGTTGGCACCTGCGTTCCTGATTATGACTTTACTGCTATGTGTTATTATTGTCTACGGTTCCCCTTTTCTTCCCATGGCTTAGCCCATATGCACTGTGCCTATCACCAGACAGTGGAACCAGATCTTAGTGTTGGGAGTGGGTTAGGGCTTAACTGACCATTACAGTTTGTGTACATGCACTGTGTTTTTACTATGTGTTATGTATCACCCGCAGTACATGTTGTACCTTATAGAGATTCTATGTGTAGTTGTATAATAAAATGCATGTTTACCTGTGTGAGTGTTTTCTTTTTTTAACCGTGTGGAATAACTGTACTTCACTACCGTTCCTCCTTCGGTCTTTGAGTTAAGCCTGACTGCTCAGCTACAGCAACCATTTTAGAAAGTCTTGTTTTCCCTTTTAATGAGAAACATTGTTTAACCTTTTGGTTAGATGGTTACACAGCCCTCACCAGAGAGTTGTGAAATAATCCCCCTAACATGCCTTGTCATACAACTCATCACATTCTCCTTTTTAACCCCTGAGCTTTTTTACCTCTTGGCCTAAACATGTCCATACTTTCCTCTGAGAACAGGGCTAATTTTCACAAATTGTAATTCACAAAATTTGACCAAGGAAGAAAGGACCAGAAAAAGCCCCCAGTGAGATTTGAAGTGGTGGCTTGTTATGGATTGCCACGAGAACGCCCCTACAAGACCACCTGTGGTCCATTATCTCACCAAGTATTAATTAATATGGAAGCAACAGTAGAAACACTGAACAAAATGACACAAGAAATGGCTATTTAACATTTATCCTTTCTTTGCATTTGCCGGGTACATATGCATCTTGGAAAGGGGGTAATTCGTAAAACGGTTATCATGTTCGCTGAGCAGGATAAAGATAGGGATCATAACAGGGAAGCAACATTTTTAATGGTGTAGCATTGTACATGTCACCATCTCAGGTGACATGACGCGTGTGCTAAGGCGGTCACATGACCACAGTTGATGAGTAGTTTGGTTGTTAACGGCAAATGGTGTGGTTGTTCATTATTTAGGCAGCACGCATAGGCCGCGCACAGTACAGAACATATATAGGACAATTGTGATGAGGCGGTAGACCCCACTGCCATCGCCTTGTACCTCACACCAGCACTGCAGTGAGCGTTGGCGACGTGGGTAGACTGATTCGGCCAGTACATGCTTACCTCTATGCCCTTGGCCCGCAAAAGGACAAGCGCATTATTGGGCTACTTAATCTCACAGCGACCCAGAAGTGCGCAACATCATCTTCGAACTACCAGAAGACGAATACAAATATCAAGACCTCCAATGCATATTAGATGAACACTTTGCGATAGATAAAAACATGGACTATGAGAGATACATGGTCATGATGCAGCTTCCAGGCGAGAGCATGGACAAATTTGTGACGCGTCTTAGATCCAGGGTAAAACATTGCGACTTCAACCACTACACAAATGAAGAAGCCATCAAATCACAAGTCATTGTGGGATGTGAATCAATGCCCCTAAAGAAGAAACTGCTACAAACGACAAACAACCCTGCCGAAATCCTCATCCTGGCGAGTACAACCTTAGTGCTAGACCTCCAAATATCTACCATGAGTAAGATCCATATCTCACCAGCGTTCTTAGTAAAAGAGGAAGCCATAACTAAACTTGTGAATCAACCACCCTCAACGCAAGACACTAGAATGGAAAAAGGACAGAACTTCGGTTGCGGTTACGACCTCCCACACAAGGGGTCATGCCCATCAATCAGCCAGATATGTTCTGCCTGTGGACCAATACTGGATAATGTGCTGCAACCCAAATGCCTCTAGACTGAGCTAAACGTAACCAAGAACGTATCATCACAAAACCCCACATCGGCAACAATGCAAGGAAAGACCCCAGTGCTCAGAAAGGAGACACAACAAAGAAAGGCACCACACCAGGATGAAACGCTCCCCTTCTCCGGAGGCTCAGTGAAAAAGGAGGAGACAAATTCATCACCTGTGCATGAACACACCATCCACGTGAGTCGGAATCCCAATCGAGCACGCAGCGGAGGAAGAGGGGGTGCCTGTATGCCCTAGGAGATATGATGGCCTCAGAACAAAGCCCCACATTGCTGCTAACCATACTGGGAAATGACTCGGGGGCCACAGTCAATGAAATACCAGAATGTGAATACTGCAAGCTCGTACGAGCCCCAAGACTAAAGAAACCTTGCGTGGACATCTATGCTTATGGATGGAGCGGAGCTGCCACTCCCATGCCTAGGAGCTTTCTCTGCCACATGTCAGCACAAAAATAAACAAGACTGCATACTCATTCATGTACTCGCCAACAAAGTCTCCAGTGGATGCGTTCTGAGCTTCAAGTCAGCAATGGGACGCATCCACATATTTTATCAAGCCATGACAGACAAGTACATCACACCTGCCACTACAGTTGCAACCAGCTTCCTCAATCTCTTCAAGGGAATCGGAAAATTGAAAAGTTGCAAGATCCAGCTGCACAAAACAGTGAAGCCAATACAACAATATTATCAGGGAATCCCATTCAACATTCAACACCAAACTGAGAGAGAACTATTCGCACTATTAGAAGCTGACATTATAGAACTGGCATCAGGCCCAACCCTGTGGGTCTCCCCAGTGGTACCTGTGCCGAAAAAAAAGGGCCGGAAGGGCACATAAGATTATGCGTTCACATGCGTTCACCGAACCAAGCCATACTACGTGAATACCACTAATCCCAGCGCATCACATATATGATGCATCTGCTCAATGAAGCCAAAGGCTTTTCTCGATTAGGCCTGAGCAAGGGGCACCATCAGATAGAGTTAAGTGAAGAGTCATGCTAAATCATGACCTTCACCGCCTACCTAAATGGCTGAATTTCGGAATATGATCGCCCATTGAGATATTCTGAGAGGAAATCTGCAAGATAATCTGCCACATACCACACTGTATCAATTACAGCAGCGACATTCTCATCTTCAGCCAGTCACAGGAAACCCACAACACAACACTAATGAAGGCTTGCGCTGCCCTTGACAATGCAAACCTGACACTGAATAAGGAAAAATGTGCATTCAACAAGATGACGCTCAAGTATGTTGGGTATATATTCTTGGAGAAAGGCATTCAAGCAGACCCTGACAAAATCCTGGCCCTCACAGAAAGCCCTTGCCGGACAAACGTTGCCCAAGTGAGATCCTTCCTAGGGATAAGAAGCCACTGTACATGCTACCTGCATGAGTTTGCCTCTACAAGTGCCCCACTCTGGACCTTAACCAAAAAAGATCACCCCTTTGAATGGGGAACCGCCCAAAAGACTGCATTTGACATAATCTGAAGGGACATCATGGTGGCCGTCTGCTAACCTAACTTACACACCGAGGTGACAGTCAACACAAGCCCTGTCGGATTACGCGCAATCCTGGCCCAACACTCTGTCAGTGAACATGCAAGTAGGAAGATCGTGTCCTACGCCAGAAAAAGCATCACCCGAGGTGGAACAGCAGTGCTCGCAGGCAGAAAAAGAAGCCCTGGCGGTAGCTTGGGCCTGTGAACATTTCCACTTGTTCTTATATGGAAAGCCATTCACCATCATCACAGGACCACCAGACCCTCATCACCATATATGGGGAACCGACTGCCCAAATGCCACCCTGCAATGTAAGGTGGGGATTCCACCCACAGGAGTACCAGTACAACATCATACACAAGCCCGGAAAGGGTGAGAACCCAGTAAACTTCCTATCCTGTCATCCGCTGTCTGGCTCCAAGGCCTAGAAAAAACAGGCCAATGGAAGTCTGCTGAGGCCTCGATGCAAAACAACCAACCACTCGACACACATCTCTTTAGGGCCCTAGCATGATCCAAAGATTAACTGTCTCTGTCACCCTCATCCTTGATACTCAAATGAGATTGGATTATACTGCCAGTCCCCTACACACAAACCACAGAGTCATAGAGCCTACGAAACTCATGGAAAGTGTGGTTCCGTGGCCTGGACAAACTCATTGTGACCACACTGAAGACATGCCACAAATGCCTCAGCCTGAAACCACCATCAATCCCGGAACCACTGCACATGACAACCCTCCCGGAGGGCGTGTGGCAAGAAGTATCAATCGACTTCTACGGCCCATTGAGATTAGGAGAGTACATACTAGTAGTACTAGACAAACATTCCAGGTACCCAGAGATCGAGCTACTACCATCCACAGCCGCCACGGCCGTGGTCCATGTATTGGACTGGATATTCTCTGCATACAGTATCCGAAGGTAGTGAAGTCCGACAACGGCCCTCTCTTTACCGGCAGTGACTTTCACAACTTTGCCAATACATGGGATTCCAACACAGGAAAATTACCCTGCTGTGGCCCCAGGCAAATGGGGCTACAGAACGGTTTATGGTGAATGTTAAGAGAGCTACAAGGATAGCTAACATCACGCATATGCAGTGGTATCACCTACACATCCACAGCTTTTATAAAGGGTTGTATAGTTATAGCAATTTGATTGCCAAGGCAGAAAATATATATAGGGAAGGTATGAAGGTATGGTAGGACCTCCCTTAGAGGAAAGAAGAAAGTAAAAAAAAATGGCAGCAATAAATTTGTCACAGCTAATCAGCCCACTGTAATCATTGTGGTAGTGAAATAACATGGAACCAGGTTCCTTGAATCACCAAACCTTTCCTTGACAGCCTTATGTTTTGCATTATCGTGAACTAAAGCAAATCTGCTTTGCATAGCGACCTCTATAGTGGCAGACAGGGGTGTTGCTAGGTCTGGAAAAGAGTAGGGGCTACAATAATGTCAGATCTGTTGGGACTCGGTTCTAGCTAGCCTTTTGGTTGGAGCCCCTCAGCTTCTATCCATGGCTACACCCCCTAGCAACGCCCCTGGTGGCAGATTTTGGGAAGATAGCACGTTTGAAATGTCTGCTGTGTGAATCATCAATAAGCTGGTTTTGGGTTTTCCACCATTGATGCAATATTAGTGAACACAATCAGAGCTTACAGAATGTTATCAGGAGGCCATCTTAATTTGTTCCATTCATTTTTTAGTGATGATTGACTTAGGTGACACACTTTCTTAGACTGCAGCTGCAGATTGACTTGATAATGATTTTTGCTTATTTTATGAGCTGTTCACGATGCATTTTCCACAGATGAGAGGACTGTAACAGTGTGCCAGCAGTCTGGGGTTGAGGGTATGCGCTGCCCTGGCCGTCATGGAGTTCATTATCTTCTCATGGCTTACTGAGTTGCATAACACAGTCTGTTGAGTCCCACATTATAGCTTATTAAAATTGCTATTTATTTGTTTCTATAGAGGGAGGAACAATGTTCTGTTCATCACAAAAGAATGTATAATAGATAAGAAATCAGAATTGATGGGAAGCAGTGAGCTTCTGAGTTTGAGTGACATTCTGACCAGGTTGTGGAGAGGGAGTAAAGGGAACAGTCACCAGCGACAATACATGGGTGTGTATACATAGATTAAGGACAATAAGCATTATACATTTTTAAGTGCAAGTAGGTGGTATGGCCAGCTGGGTTAGGGATGTGACTATGATGGATGATGTGCTAGAGTCACGGCAGAGAAACGGAGGGACAGAGGCAGGTTAGAGGCTAGGTAAAAATGTGAGCTTGAAGGAAGATGAGAAGCAGGTTAAAGGGAGGCAAGGATATGGGCTTTTAGTTTGGTTTTAAACAGATCGGTATGGACTGTTTCTCTGATGTCAGGGGAGGAGAATTCCTTGCAAGTTAAGCAATAAGAGAGAAAGAGCGGAAGTGAGAGGAATCACAGAGAGGGCAAGGAGCCATAAGTGTAGTCGAGGAGGCAGACTGGAGATTACGAGAAGGCTTGTAGATTTGGATAGAGGAGACTAGATACAGTGGTGCCTTACCGTGGATAGATTTGTAAACCTGGAAAAGAAATTCAAATCTGGCCGTTTTGCATCATCAGCCATCCAGCCTGGTGATGGTACGAGGAAGTAGGTGTGAAATAGGGAGGTTTAAAGAGTGTCCTGGTAGCAAACTTAATGATCATGTGGAGAGGACAGAAAGCATAATTGGGTAGACCAAAGAGGATGCTGGCACAGTAGTCCAATTTAGAGAAGACAGGAGTGGTT
This sequence comes from Ambystoma mexicanum, assembly GCF_040938575.1. Classification (NCBI taxonomy): domain Eukaryota; kingdom Metazoa; phylum Chordata; class Amphibia; order Caudata; family Ambystomatidae; genus Ambystoma; species Ambystoma mexicanum. Next base: position 933,693,855 of record NC_090931.1, on the reverse strand, counting down.
AAGAGATGCTTGTCTGTGTTGAAAAGAAAGAGGTGCCTAGTGTTTAGGAGGTTGATGTGAGCCGATGTGGAAGTTTAAGATTAAGGTAGAGAAGATGTAAGAAGGGTCGTAAGTGAAGTGAAGGTTTCTAGCTGAAGATGAGCAGGAGATGAGATGAGAGAGAGAGAGAGAGAGAGTATTTGGCAGAGAAGAAGAGCATCTCTGTTTTGGTAGAGTTTAACAGAGAATAGGAAGCCATCCAATATTTAATGGCAGAGAGACAGTTTGAAATTTTTATAGAGAGATCAGAGGAGAGTTCAGGAAAAAAGAAGAACATTTGGGTGTCATCCTCAAAGAGTAGGTATGAGAACCCAAAGGAGGACGTTAGCGCCCCAAGAGCAGAGGTGTAGAGTGCAAAGAGGATAGGACCCAAGGCAGAGCCTTGTGGAAGGCCAACAGTTAGAGGAGTGAGTTGAGAAGTATTGTTCTTCCAAAAAACATAGAATTGGCGAGGTGCCAGGTAGGATTCAATTCCAGGCAAGGGCTCGATCATGAATCTCAAGAAGAAAGAGAGTATTAAGGAGATCAGAGTGGTCAATAATGTCAATGGCAGCTGACAAGTCAAAGAGAATTTGGAGAGATGATAGGTTGGAGTGCTTAGCAGAGGCAATGAATTTGGAGACGTTCAAGAGAGCAGCTTGTTGTGGGATAACATGAGCAGAAGCCTACTTGTAGGGGGTCTCGAAGGTTGTTGACGTCTAAGAAATTAGTAGGACGGTTGAACACAACCCTTTCGGGCCCTTTAGAGTAGTGTGGCAGGAGAGGCACAGGGCAAAAATTAGCCAGTAGGTTTGGGTCAGCCCTTTGTTTTTCTAGGAGAGAAATGACCATGGCTGTTTTGAAAATAGAGGGAAAGCAAGTAGAGTCAAAGGACAGGTTGAAGAGTTGAGTGAGTTGAGAGGTCACCAAAGGGGCAATCGGCTTGACTAGCCAAGGAGAAAAAGGATCTGATGGGCACTAGAGAGGTTAGCCTTCATCAGTAGAGATAGGACCTCTTCAGTAACAGTGTGGCTAACGTGGGAGATAGAGGCAGAGGATGATGGTAGAGAAGGTGAGTGTAGAATGTAGGGGGTGGGAGTGTGAGAAAGGTCATGTGTGAGTCTCTAATTATTGCCATTTTTGCAGTGCAGTATTTAGCTAGGCCATTAGTTCTGAGAGTGGAGGTGATAGTCATAGATTAAGGAGGAGTGAAGAGTGAGTTTAGGGTGTTCTATAGCGGGCAAGGATGGTTGGAGTGAGAGTCAACGAGGGTGAGGTAAAAATCAGATGTTGCTCTATCAAGAGAGAACCTGAGAGTGTTCAGGGCAAAGAGATAGAGTTTCAGGTCTTCATGTGAGCTGGTATGCCTCCATTTGCACAGTGGCCAACGCATTTCTGTGCAAGAGAGCGTATGAATGGGGTGACACATCATGGAGAACTATGAGACTTAGGGGTGAAAGATAGCAATGGGAAGTGAGAGAAGAATGAGTTATATATTAGGGACTGGAAGCTGGAATAGGCAGTACTAGTGGTGTGAAGGAGAAGAGTGAGAACTGGAGGTTCACGAGAAAGGGAGGAATTTCCTTTTAGTAATAGGTGAGGTCAGATAGTGGTAAGGAGATGGTGGTGGAAACAATGAAATGATCAGACAGGGATGGTCTGACAGTAGTATTAGTGGCTGACAGAGAGGTGGTGATGAGTAAGAGATCCAAAGAGTTACCCCTGGTGTGGGTAGGTAGGTTATGGACAGAGTGGAGATAGTGTCACTAAGAACATTCTGAAGTTTAGATTTCTGAGAAGTGGTTGGAGAGGGAATGAAGTCACCTCTAAGGTAATGAAGTGATGTTTAGTGTAAAGAGAATCAAGGAGTTGCTCAATTCTTCAAAGAATGGTCCAGTCGGTCCAGGAGGGTGATAGATGGAGATGATGTGAATGAGTGAGGCAGAGCAATAATAGAAATGGTGAATTCAAAAAAGGTAGTAGAACATGCAAGATTGGGGATTTGTGAGGCGTTCAGGCAGGCAGAGTGTAGGTGTCCGGTGCCTCCCCCTCTGCCAGTCAGAGAAGGAGAGTGAATGAAAGATAGTTTGGAGTCATGTAATACCACCAGAATGGCAGTGTTGAATGGAGAAATCCAGGTTTCAGTGATAGCAAGGAGGTCTAGAGGAGAAGAGTTGGCGTGAAAGTAGTCTGTGATAAAGTAATTTTTGTTTCATAAGACTGAGCATTCCGAGTGCAATGTTCAGTTGATGCACTAAGGAAGAGTAGAGAAGTTGAATCTCAGATGAAGGGAGGTGAGGTGGGTAGGCGTTAAGGGAGGTATCGTTAGCTCATCAGTTGTGTATGTTCAAAGTAGGTGAAAGGGATGGAGTAGTGGCAGTTTTGAGATGTGAGTTATATGATACGGACAGGAAAGGAGGACGTTGTAGTGAGATTGTAGAACGTGTACGAAGAGGTGAGCAGTAGGTGTAGCAGGATCAGCAGGAGTTAATGCATTGTAGCCAAGTACTGCACTGTAGAGTGACAGCACAATAACTAGCAAGCTACGGGAATTCACAGGTGCAGCAGGGAGGATGGCAAAAGCAAAAGCTCTGATGAGGCAAAGAGTCTGGTCAATGACTGGTCTTCACCCTTAAATGGGACGTTGCTAGGGAGTTGAGAAGTAATGTCACACGCACTTGTCACCTGATTGCCTAGTCCATCAGTGGTTGGTCTCTCGGATTGTGTCCCTGGTGTTTCTGGGTTGAAGTGATTAGTTCCCAATTGGCAGTCCCAGAGTAGTCTCTTTTGGCCTTCAGCTGGTGAATGGGATGACTCAAGATGGCCACTGGAAGAGATGTCATTGATCCAAGATGGCCACAGGAAGTGATGTCACCAATCCAAGTAGTCCACAGAGTAGTCCACAACTTCTAGAGGGTAACACAACCAATAGCTACGTGCTAAATAGTTGTTCTGTGAAGTATTGGCATTCCTCTCTTTTCCTTCCCAAGCCAAAGAGAGTCTCATATAGTTCTCCTTTTCTCACTCACTTAATCCAACCACTTTTCTATGTCTGTGTTCCTGATATTTTCATTAGCAGCTGCAGTTTCCTGTTATTGGTTTCCATAGTTAGAACCTGACTGCCAGCCTTCCTTCCTTCCCCCACCTCACTCTTGCTTATACCCTGCGTACCCCATTTCATTTTCCCCTGCATCTTTCCCACTCATTTATAGATATCCCTGATAATGACGGAAACGCTGCCTGCAGTTGCCCAACATTGCTGTACATTTTATCAAATCATCAATTCAAAATTTAGATTTTTAAGTACCTAATGCAAATAATACATTGGGTCATATGCCTGTTCTGACATGTTCTCATAGAAGTCAATTGTCCCAACCTGGCATGTATGGGATCATGAATAAACAAAAAAGAAAAGGCTCGTTATCGCTAAAAGGGTTTGGAAATAACAGTTCCTAGGGCGAAAGGAGAGGAACCACTCATTATCCCACATAATAAATGTTTTAGGATAACACAATGTTCATGGAAAATTGAACCTGACACTGTGAAAAACCTATATCACAAAAATGGATAACAATACGATATTTTAATACATACGAAAAACAAGTTTAAAACCTTGCTAAAAGCCATCGTACAAGGATAGCAGCTGTTGAATCATATGCCCGGTGTCGATCACCTCACGGGTGATAGTAAAGTGCATATATCATACAGTACAATTCTAAGATCAAGCTGTACAATGTTGTACCTGTAGTAAATAAAGAGCACACAATTGGTGAAACAAAAACAAAAATAAACAACCACAATTGTTGTTAACAAGAGAGGATATCAGAGAGATCCAAATGCCATATTAATGCATCCTAACACAACACTTAATCTTGCGTTACCCTCTATCCCTACATGTTTCGTTCCTCTATACTGTAATAGATCAGTTTGATATGGGAACTTCTTCAGGAGAAACTAAACAAAAAGAGCTGACCCAAAAAGCGGTCTAGCATGTGGTAACTCTACAATCGTGCTCATGAGTCCTCGGAGTAGTGAAACTGAAGTCCTTCTTCTGTCACACCTCTCACAGTTCTATGTGTGATCCTAGACTAAACCGTCCGTAGTATTCAGTAATGCATCTGTGTTGACTGCTTTGCTCTTAGTGTGGCAGTCGTGGTATTCAGAATATATGAAGTTGCAATGAGCGTAGCTGAAGATCAGGGCAACATTGTGCCTGGAGACGGGGTAGCTGATGTTACAAGTCAAAGGCTGGAAGGTTTCCGTGAGTAGGGTGAACACGGATGTTGCTGGCTCAATTATTGTTGAGCGTGCGATGCTCAGGGGGATCACCCCACACCAAGGATGCATGGATGTATGTATAGAATTTTAATAGCATGGACCTAGTTAGAAAGCTACAGAGCACTACCAAAAGGGAGAGAATACAGGGAGGGACGGGCTTAGAAGCAGGGGAGAGAGAAGGGGACAAGAGGAGCGAGATGTACTATCAGGCAATCAACGGGTGAAAATCTGTTCCTTGAAGTGCAATACAGATACTTTACTTGAGAGTGACATTTCAACACATCACTCTTTATTATCAGCAGAAATGACCATCTCACCAAAATGTATTTTCAATACATGGCTGATGCAGAGTTGCAAGCCTATCATTTTGCCACTAGGTGCCTCATTGTCATTCACAGAGGTAGAAGCTTCTGCACTTGCAAGCCCTGACCCCAATAAACATGGGCTTCAAGCACCTAGGCATTGAGGCATGCGTCATTTCCATCATGATGGTCGACTCGTGATTAGGACTCACAGCTGGGAGACCCCCAATCAACTGGGGCCAAGTGTTGTTGGCTCAGTTCCCCCTTCCATGCATTATCACTATTATTAGTAGTATTTTTTAGGGATCCGCATAAGGTCATGGCAAACATATTTTCTCTGTCGTCAGTTGAATGTTTTTATATCTAAGTATTTATTTACACTGACTTATGCTGTGGAACAAACATCTGCTGCAACAGGACATACACAGAGATTAATGCGTTCAATAAACAGTACATGCAGCAGCTGAACAACTGAAGCCCTTTGGGTTTTTCATCAATGGGGTTGAAGGGCATGATCTGCTTACCCTGATGAACCATACCTTTTTATGGGGTACAGACCTGTGTCTTGTTGAGTTCTTCCCATTTGTGAAGACCCATTCACAATAACACGCAATACATTTCTTTTCTTTAGTGACAATAAGTTGGGTGCCCCGACTGGACATCATCTTGGGGAGCCATTGTAACCATATGTCACCATGGGGTAGGAGAGAGGTCAGCATGTCAAACATATGCAAGCTTGTGCGGTACACGCCACCAGCAGACATGATACGTATTTCGCTAAAAGGGGCACATACTCTGTTACTTTTCTGGGAGTGTTGCATAGTATACAGTACTGTAACTAAAAGCCTCAGCCAGTATAGGATGCAGTATGGCCAGGGCAGGCAAGTCCTCTTCAACTGGTACAATATTAGTAAGAAACTGAAAAAAGATAAAAGATGTGCGCCTTACCATCGTGTGCACCTCCCCAGTAATACGGCAACTCCACCCCAGCACATACATGCGCACAGACGCAGTTCCAGCAATTTCCATGGCAAAAGATTATGTGCAAGTAATATGAATGTGTGAGTTGACACAAATTTCTGAAGTTCTGGAATCCCCAAGGATATGAGCTAGTTCTGGGGCACACTAACTCTGCTGGGAATTAGCCTTGAGGCTGCGGCCCACAGCATGGACATATGACTATGTCCATGCTGTGGCCCCCAGGTCATGCAGAATGTGTGAGACCTGAGAAATGTCACCACTATCTGAACACCATTGCATTGTTTCACAAATCCCCACATAATTCATTTCTCATGTGTCCTTCCCCCAGCACTCTCACTGTCCATATCTCTCCCCGGCATATCTACAAGGACACTGTCTGTACAGCACAGTGCATTACAAGGTGTTGGGAGGCTTTAATGGACTCCCCTGCTGTTATGTGTCTTTGTCCTCACAAGTATGCCTCACTGAATACATTTGACCAAACTTCAAATCACCCAAAAGTACCCTGTACTCGCTATTCATATGCGTCACAGAATTCTTAAAAGAGTCGGTTGGCAGACTTGATTTGAACGCATAAACATGTCATGCTAATGAAATTTTGATGTAAATATTGGGCTGGAAGGCACGACCCTTTCCAATCAGCATATGTTCAAAACAAAGTTTAAATGTACTGGAAAAGGTCAGAACCTTTCCTTCCATGGACGTCAGAAGAAAACAAGGTGTCTGTTAGGCTAACAACTTGCAAGTAACTGGCTGTTTCTTTAATATAGAAACCAAGATTAACTCCATATTTTATGCTGACATATATAATCTTTTTTAAAAACAGGGACTTTCCCGATAGGCTTTGGTTCTTCTCCAGCTACAGAGCTGATAACATTGCAATACTCCCCAGCCAAATGGTGTTCATTCAAGAAAGATCAGAGGAATGAGAGTCTGTGCCATGAATGCTTGATATGTGGCTAATACTGCCTCAACTCATCTGGTCTTTCCAAGGTTATTGGCCTCTCCCTATCATGAAATTATTAAGCTCAGTGCTCCTCATGGAAGAAAACTCAGCAGTATGAGAATTCAAGGCTGTCCGGTCATTTGGTCGACAGACAAATGGTCGACACAATTTGGTCGAAAGAAAAATGGTCGAATTTTATTTTTATTTTTATATATATTTTTCAGGTTTTCGTTTAGGAAAAAAAGCGTTTTTAAGCAAAAAAAGGGGGTTGAGGGGCACCCGCCCAAAAAAAAAAAAAAAGTGAAAATACAAAAAAAAAATTCGACCATTTGTCTTTCGACCAAATTGCCTCGACCATTTGTCCTGTCGACCTTTTTTTTCGACCAAATGACCTGTAACCGAATTCAAGCATGCGTAATGCACAACTGACTCTTCCCCAAGGCTATCAGCTGTTTCGAGGTTTGTGTATGTTATGAATTTCCTATATTCTAATATTGTAAACCCCAATAATACTCAATGTGTTCACCACTGAACAATAAATAAAAATAAATAAATAAATATATGTAATCAGTTTCACCCTCACAACACCCCATTTGCATGTGTTCATTTCAGAGTAGATTTCAATGACTTTATTGAATATGGCAGACACCAATCAAAGCACATCTTATTTCATCTTTCTATCTAAGATGTCTTGTGATCGCGATGGGGTAGGGGGCACGACCAGATATTCTGGCTCCCTTAATTCCTTTGCTTTGGTGGAGGGGGCCCCAAGGGTGTCCGTGCCACGGGCCCCAAAAGTGCACAGGTTGGCTCTGGTTTGCAGGGACACAGGTCAGTGAGAAAACAGAGAGACTGACACATCATGCACACCACGTGGCCTGGACTTCCTAAAACATAATCAGCAGGGTGAAGGAGAGGGCTAAGAATTGCTAATCATATGCCATTATGTAATGCTGACGGTCATATCAGCTCCCCCCCCTTTAGCAGCAACCTGGTAGTGACAGCTTAGTGTATTTTGCTGTTCTTTTTCTTCTTCAATAGCACATATTTCAAACAATCAATCAGTGACTCTGTCAGTTTCGTTGAACAATCATCGATTGGCTCTAGTGTTTGTTGACAAAAAACAAATTCACCCAAAACATTATTAACTTGCCACTGGTCACCCAGAATTTCCAAACTATGGTAGGGTAGATTATTTTGATCCCCGGACCGAACACCTTAAGCTCCCAAGCACACATACATATGCCCAGGGCTACCAGAAAAAATAAAACATGCACTACACCTAATCATTGGTCCTTTTTGTAAGGAGGCCGTTTTAGGGCATGGCATAAAACGCCATAGGAAGAGGTGGGATTCGAATTTGGACCTCAGCGGCTTGCTTTTCAGATCTAAGTGTCCAAACCCCATTTCTACAAATGCTGTAACCCTAGAACGCCCACATACAAGTGCATAAACTACAAACAGTCTGGCACAAGCGCCTGTCAGCATGTGTTCCGAGCCAGCGTGGTGATTTCATCCGGAGCCTGCTCTACACGAGAGTGAAGCATGCAGCAGGTCACATGCGGCCAAAGCCTTGTGCCCAGGCAGCACGGTCAGCATCTAGTGACACACGGTGGAGAGAGTGGAGCAGGGCGTTTCTTTTGTCTTTAGGCCCATCAGCAATGGGAATAATAGAAATAAATGTGACAGAGATTTGCACGTGTGTCGGCAGATATTAGAAATCTCCATGGCAAGTACGGCAGGGCCCATAAGGGGAATGGTATTTGCTGGACTCCCTCCTGCCTTGTTTTTTTTTCAGATTCTAGTTTGCTGATGCTACTGCTTCCTGTGCTGCAGAGATGCTTACTCTTTCAGTCAAGTCCGCCAGCACTTATATTGTCATTTTATTTATTTTATTATTTATTTATGAGGTGCTTAATACCAGCGAGTGGTTTCTAAGCACGGGATCGGGATTGCCGCCTTGCCTTGCTTCCAAGAGAAGTGCATTGCCCCTGAGCTATCTTTCCTCCCCATAGCCATGTACGCATGTATTATAACTATATTCGTACTTGTGGTCTGCACATTAAAGTCATACTCCAAAATGTGGGGCAGATGCTTTGCTTTTCAGGAGACAGACTCTCTTCTGCTAAAATGTATGTGGTTCTTACTCTTTGGCCAACCTCCCAATATCTGTTCCCAGGTGCAAATCAGCCAGAAACAAAGAAATACCTTTTAAATTTACTTCATTATTTGACATGTCGACCAGTATGGCGCGTCTTAACCAATTTTAAGTCCTCTTCAGATTAATTTGAATATCACCGGAAGGATAGCTCAGGGGCAACGCTCTATCCTTGACTAAACTGAGCGGCACGGGTTAGGTCCCCAGCGCGGGTACTGCGCTTAGAGGCTGGAGTCTGTGCATGAAGCACTATATAAAACATAGTTTTTTTACTTGCAGTTCCCGTTATATGGAATATTTTGAAAATATGCAAGAGAAAGTTGGCTGAGCACAAGTCCTCATCTTGAAAACAAGATGATGTGGTCTCTTTGCTGTACACCACGTAAAATAATCTCACTGTGAAAACAGAAAAATAATATGAGGCCGGGAAGCCCAAAGGAAACACACCAAACACTGATTACAAAGGAACATACAAAGTACTTTATTTTAAGTTCAAGCAGTGACAAAGTCAATGACAGATCGGATAGCTATCGGCCCTCTGTACAACACAACGAACTTCAACGGGGCTCGATGTATTCAGTGAGAGACTATACATTGGGACAATCAGGCTTTTATACATTTCTCCAGCCTTTTGTCCATCCCCTTCGCGGGTTAACCATTCCATGAATGTATTACTGGTCTAGGGTCTCTGCCAGGTCAACTTTTAATATATTCATCAGTATGTGCATAGATCAGTTCCGTTGATACAGGTAATCCATTTACACACAGGTCAACAGAAGGACAAGGTCTCAGTTCACCACCCTAACAAGTGGCCTGTAGGCAAGTTATACATTAGCTGTACGGAGGTCATGACGACCAGATTCTGTTCGGAATGGCATCGTCCACCATTTTGATGTACAGGGTGACTTTTACACAGCAAGAGAACCTAAAATGGCGGCTTGATTCAAGATGGCGGCTTACATCAATTTCTAAGGTTAAGACCTTGCCATAGAGGGTTATTCGCGTACAGTTTTAAGCAACTTGGCGTAGGCCAATATACATACAATCGTTACAATAGGAGGCATAATTTAATATCCAGTTTGACATCACGAGAGCATAATTTTCCTCATGCCAGACCAACGTCTGCCGTATGGTACATTCATGAGTTAGATGTCTCAGGGAAGGAGAAATGAGGCCTAAATCCGTTTCAGGGAGTGTCATGGACTCATTAATCATTGGCTTTGGCATGACCTCTAGGAGACTTGCGTTCAGCCTTGAGTTTTGGAAATATGCCCATACATGATATAGGCAGTTTTTTAACACACAGCACCAAGAGAAACTGATATTAAAGTTGGCAACTCAAAATATGGCTCTGGATTTCTGGTCTAGTGATTGGCTTGGTTGTTGAGTGGGAAATCAAGAGGTGCGAGTTGTAAACGCAGTTTCCCCTCCTAAACCAACTGAATGATGGTTTGAAAGCCATCTCCCTGTGCCGCAGTCCCCTATATCTGTCAAATTCGGGAGTGCTTAGAAACGGGCTACACGCTGGATTGAAGCTCTGGAAACAAATACTGGCCAAAGTGCTCCTTCCTGTGAGTCAAGGCATATCCTCAAACCCCTGCTGTTTCTCTTTAGTTAACATCAAGTCATTATTGTTAACACAGTACAGAAATGCAGCAGCCAATATAGTATTCAATAATAGTGTCTTTGAAGCAGTATCACGACAAAATGAGCTTGCAAACCAAAACTCCACTGGAAATCCTAAAACAATTCCCTAGCTGCCCTCTGCCAACGGTGCCACCCTCCTGTGTTCCTTGGATAAAGTGGGCTGGTGGGCAGGCTCCTTGTGCAAATACACTTTAAAAAAAACAATCTCTGGCAGTTGGGTTTCGAGTTTGGAGTAGTGGGGGTTGAAGGTTGCAAAATGTACATCTACCTCTAACATGTTTACAGAATAAGTGACATTAGATGTATGTAGATATGAAATTAGGGAGGCTGGAAAAATACTGACTCTCAGTGCAAAGCAAACTCTCTTATCAAACCCGGGGACTATAGCACAAAACTCAGAAAGTGAAATGTTTTGCATACTTGATCATTTAATATCCAATAAATTACCAAAGATGAGCTACCAAATGTGTACAATCAAATGCACAGAGTGTGCATTGTTCATGCGCTCAGTTCCTTGTATATTTCATCTAGGTGGAGTCCATGTAGCAACACATTTAGGAACCCTGAATAGTCTGTACTAACAACCAATAAGCAGACTAATAAAGTCTAGTATAAAAGCTGTCATTCATAATAATATTTTAATATATCCATACTGTCTACTAGAAAAACAGCATCCGATAGCAAAAGGAAAAATGTTTTCCCTCGGTATTAGTTGAATGTGAATTGCAATCACTCTTCAATTACAAATCGGTAACATTGATAATGCAGTCTTCGATTCATCTCTTGAGCAAACACAGCAAAAAGCCATGACCTTTAACAAATCCATACTTCGCCTGCTAAAATTACCCTAGTTCATTATAACCCAGATGAACCAATTAGGTGCGTTGAAAGTTGTGCATGTTGCAAAATACACTGTAGTGTCCGCACAAGGTAGTTTGTCATGAATATTAGCTTGCATCACATCTAGATAGAATTATGAATACTAGCCAGTGCCACATTTAGATAGAATTGTGAATATTAGCTTGCATCACATCTAGACAGGCTTGTAAATATAAGCTTGTGTCACATCTAGACAGGGTTTTGAATATTAGCCAATGCCACAGTTAGATAGAACTATGAATATTAGCCTGCATCACATATAGAGAGGATTGTGAATATTAGCCAGTGCCACATTTAGATGGAACTGTGAATATTAGCCTGTGTCACATCTAGACAGGATTGTGAATATTAGCCAGTGCCACATTTACATAGGATTGTGAATATTAGCTTGCGTCAGATCTAGACAGGATTGTGAATGTTAGCCTGTACCACATCTAGAAATAATTTGGAAATTAGCATACATCACATTTAGATAGTGATGCCACTAACAACTCACTATCACACACTTCTGCATACGCCACTCAAGCTCTAACCAAACACAACCACACCTCTAAAGCACACCAAACTGCACGTATTTCACTACATCACATCAACAAAACAATTCACACATAGCCTCGCACAACAGAACACGACGGCTACCAACCAAAAAGCACACCCAACCTCAACGAACTGTGATAACTGAACTGAAAATTCCAACAGCACAACACTGCTCTCTTGAAATGTTCCCGCCCGGTCCTACTAACTCTCCCACCCCACTTTCCTTTTCAGATCCGCCAGAGCGCCAGGGGACCACTTCGGTGGTGATAGTGCGCGATACAAATGTCCTTTAACATTAGCATTAGCATTAACATGATCTTTCTAGAGACAGGCTTCTCAAATTCTCTAGCTGCACCAGGTACCTAACAGTCACCACTGCACCCGACGCGGTGCAGAGGAGTGGCTGTCACCAAGGCCTCTGCATGTCTTTGGGCTCAGGAGTTTCAGGGATTCTTTACCACATTTTGCAGAGGCCACTTCATTGTATGTTAAGCAACAGGGTTGCACCCGAAATACTCGTCTGATATATGTTTTAAAAATATACTAATCAAAGGAAAGAGGCATCTACTTGGACTGAAAATAATCCAAAATGGATCACATTAAAGTTTTATTATTTGTGTGACAGGCCTTCTCTGTCTACACCTTCAGACTCTGGAACCTGCTCCCCGTCAACAACAGACTCACCCCATCACTTATATATTTCTGGAAGGAGCTCAAGGCCCCTGTCTTCAAGAAAGGGATCCTTCCCAGCACTTAGGTCCACACACCCTTAAGTCCCAACGTAACCTGAGACTGGGTGATCTGCTCCACTGGTTCCTCACCTGGTTGCTTGTAGATCTATTGCTGCCAAATTGCCTGCACTCTTCCTGTGGCTAACTCCCCTCTCTCTTGAATGGATGCTTCCCTCGCTGGGTCCTTCCCCATATGACTTTTAAAGCACTCCATTTCATCCCAATTCTAGATCCGAGCTCAATAAATACCCTGATAATGATAAAATAATTGGACCACCCTATTGAGATTCCGGGTGACGTGGTAAACCATGATGCTGAACTATCAATGTTTTGAAAATCTCGCCTAAACCCTGAGATGCCATTCAAGGATCACAATAGACCTGTAGAGGATGGTGAATTTATAAGTAATTATAACAATTTATTTAGGTAGCGCTTTTACCAAAGCACAATACATAGAACATATTTACACACAATTATCACCCAACTGAAGTTGTTAACCATTTATCGACCTCAAAAGGATGAAAGGCCTAGTTGGCCTTGCTGGGATTCGAATCTCCAGATCACAACCAGGTTGCAGCTGTGAGCACTCAAGCTGCTAGGCTATTTTACCAGCAAGTAGAGGTGTGTGAATATTTCTCCTAAAATGACTTGAGTGAGCAAGCTCAGCCAAGACGTAACAGAACACAGGAGCATTTTGTGACACATTCTATTGCTGGCAAAGCCCAAAGAAAAACCACACATCTTGTCTCAACAAAATGTGCAAGCGTTGCCATGTAAAACACATTTTAATGCTGCCAGTGAACAACCACATGACAGGATTGCCCTTTACAACACCTGTGCATGCTGCCAGTGCCTAATGGCGCATGCCAGTATTGCAACAGTAAAAACGTGGTGGTGCCGCCTGATCTCGGGTGAAAAAGCCAGATGGTCGGTGGCAACAGCTAAGCTAATGGAAGCAACCTTCGCGAAAATAAACGCCATCAAGCCAATCCAACAACAGCTCGCAAGCCAACCCTAAGCTACAGTCGATCCTCAGTCCTCTGAACTTGATAAGCACACAACTAAACGCGTAATTGTGTGACTCATTTGATCACCGAAAAAATGATTTTAACTCAGTTTTCTTCTTGTAAAAATCAATTTCTCTTTGATTATCCACAAGTAAATAAAAAAATAAAAAAATAAAAAAAACATGTTACTCAGGCTATACCTAAGCACAATACTTGCGTAAAATAGGAATGTAAATCCATGTAACCAATACACTCTGAATCAGCAGGGTCACAAGCAGTCCTCAAGGCACCCAGGCAATACACTGCACGAGTAGCAGCATTGAGGATATGGTTGGAATACGTGTACACGCATATTCATGCATACGCAAGCACACATTTAAGTTGCTACTCTGGACCTACAGCCCAAATCCGAAATACAGATGCATGTGAAATCTTTTTAAAACATGAACGTCCCGAATTTGACAGATCCGATATTTGAAAATGTTGCTGTGTGAGCCTGTTCAAGGGAAGGCTACGGTGTATTTGTATTTATTTTATTTGTATAGCGCAAACCAGGCCCAGAGGCTACCGGGCGCATATCTTCAAACAGTGGTTATATAACAGTATGACAATACAAAGAACATTTACATTCAGCAGAAGAGTACAATATCATTGATCACAATACAGGTTAGGCAAATAATATCAAGTAATAATGTTTTCAAAGAGTCAATTGGTCGTCTGAGGCGACTAGCCAACGTTTGGCTTTGTGTTTGAATAGGTTCAGGGAGGGCAAGTTTCTGATGGTGAGAGGCACAGAGTGCCACAGTTTGGCTGCCAGGACTGGGAAGCTAACCCCTCCGGCTGTTTGGAGCTTATATCTAGGGATCAGTAGGCTCTGGCTGAGGGAGGACCTTAGTGACCGGGGTGGGCTATATTGAGAGAACCGTGAAGTTAGATAGATGGGGGCCCGGTTATTCATGCATTTGTAAGTCAGGGCAAGAGATTTCAGTGATATCCTTTGGGAGACTGACATCCAGTGAAGGTTCTTCCTAGTTTCAGATATGTGAGCTGATCTGGGGATGTTGAGGGCTGCTCTGATGGCGTTATTTTGTATGATCTGGAGTTTGTCAAGTTTACATTGGTTAGTGCCTAAGTACAGTGCGTTGCAGTAGTCAAGTTTGGACATGACCAAAGTCCTAGCAAGGGTTATGCAGTTTTGAGTAGAGAAGAAAGGGCAACAAACTGTGATCAACTTACATGTGGAGGCAGAGGCGGCTGCAACTGCATTTGTTTGTCTGTGGAGGGAGAGAGTGGAATCAAGGTAGATTCCCAGGGTTTTGGTATCTTTAGAGACTTTTATGGAGTTTCCGTCTATAATTAAGGAGCTGAACATGGGGTTCAGCTTGTTGAGTCTTTGCTGTGTACCTAGGATGAGGAGCTCTGTCTTGTCATCATTGAGACAGAGCTCATGTTGTGCCATCCAGGCTTGAATGACATGGTAGATGTCATTTAGAGATTTCGAGTCTACCGAGTAATCACCCGTAATGGGAATGAGTATCTGGGTGTCATCGGCATAATTAGTGTAGGTGACACCCAGATAGTCAAGCACATCAAACAGAGGTTTAGTGAAAACATTGTAGAGGGTAGGGGATACGCACAAACCTTGCGGGATCCTGCAGGGGACTGGCGCAGGGTCGGCTGAGGAAGTTGGGGAAAAAACTCTCATATGTCTGTAGTCCAGGAATGATTTGATCCAATTAGTGGCGTTGTCAGAGAAATGGGCTGCAGTTTTCAAATGATTACATAGTATTTGGTGGTTGACCAAGTCGAAGGCAGCGGATAAGTCTAATAGTAGAAGCAGGGCTAGTTTGCCTTTGTCTTTTAGATCCTCAATTTGGGTTTTGAGCTCTAAAAGGGCTGTCTCCGTGCCATGCTTATGCCTGAATCCGGATTGTCTAGTGCCTAGAAGATTATTAGTTTCCAAGTAGTTCTGTATCTGAAGGTACGCTGCTCTGTCTAAGATTTTTAGGAGAAACAGGACAGTGCTGATGGGCCTATAGTTGGTTGGGACCTCAGGAACTAGGGTAGGTTTTTTTAGAAGAGGGATGACCCAAGCATCCTTCAAATTGTTAGGGACCATTCCCAATTGAAATGAGGAGTTGATAAGAGTTGTTATGAAGGGAGCAAGGTCATGGGCCGATTCCTTAATGATCGGGGCTGGACAGGAGTCCCCTTGGCAATTGGAGGGTTTTAGGTTGCAGATGATTTTTTTAACCTCCAGGGTGGTGAGCGGTGTGAAGTTGAAAGGTGGAGGAGAGTCTTAGGTGGTTGGTTTGGGTGGCAGGGTTTTGCTTAAGAAGGGAGTATGCAGAGAGTTTTGTTTAGCGTTAATTCTAGATTGCAGAGTGGTTATTTTGTTGGGAAGTGCATTTTGTATATTATTGCACTAGGTGCTATCTTTAATGCATGAGTCGGGGGCAGGTGAAGGGGATTCTAATTCTTTAAGAATTTTGAATAATTCTTTTGTGTTGGATTCTGCTTGCGTGATGCGTAGGTTATATGTCTCTTTTTTGGCTTGAAGGATGGCTTCCTTGTAATTAAGTGAGGTGATCAGGAGGGAGGCTTTGTTAGTTGTGCTAGGATGACTTTTCCAAAGAGCTTCGGCCTTACACTTATCTTTGCGCAGGGTGTTAAGTTGCGGGGTGAACCAGGAGTTCAGGTGGGAATGTTGGTTGGCTTTGCAAATTTTTAACAGAGCTATGATCTCAATGGCTTTGAGTAGAGTGCTGTTGAAGGTGTCTACTAAGACGGTGGGGTCCTTGTGCTGTGCGGCGCAAGTGTTTAAGATGGGGAGGATGAGAGGAAGCAATTTCTACCTGGTAATGTCCTTTTTATTTCTGGTGGGTATAGCAGGGGCTATAGTAGGTAAGGGCTGAGGGTTGGTGGCTGGCACGAGAAAGGAAATGACGTGATGGTCAGACCAGGCACAAGCAGTGTTAGAGCTGACAGTGGTTTGCAGTTGAGGTCTGCTAACCAGTCGAGCGTTCTGCCCTTGTTGTGGGTAGGATTGCGAATGCGCTGCTGGAAACCTAGGTTGGCGAGGGTGGTTGCCACTTCGGTGGCCATGTGGTCCTTGGGATCGGAGAGGCCAAGGTTGAGGTCACCTAATAGCAGTACCTGGGTGTTGGGCTTCGTGTTGACGGACAATGTAGCTGTAACATCATCAGTGAATGACCCAAGTGGTCCTGGAGGTCTGTATATAAGGTGGATAGTTGCTGTGCTAATGGGTGAGAGGGATAGTTTCACTGATAGGGATTCAGCAGAACTGAATTGTGCATTAGTCATAGTTATCATGGTGATCTTGTCACTGTGTATGAAAGCGACTCCTCCTCCTTTGGACAAGTTGGAATGTCGATCATTTCTAATGATGGCGTAGCCCTTAGGTATGGATAAGGCAAGAAGTGGGCCAGAGGCATCGTTTAACCAAGTTTCCGTAATGGCTAGGAAGTCAAGGTTTTGGACAGGGATTAGGTCTGAAATGTCAAGGGCGTGAGCCGTGAGTGATCTGGCGTTGATGAGGGCTCCCTTGAGTGATGAGCTAGATGTGGTGGAGGGGGAGGGGTTAGGTAGCGATGATGGGATAGGTTGTGAGAGGGCGGTGTGGCTGCGCTGAATGCAGCGTGGTCGGGGCAGTCTAGATCGGAGTCTAGTGTTCCTAGATTGTATTGTGCATGGAAGATTTGGTGTAGGTTTGGTGGCAAAGTGCTTAAGCCACAGAGCTGGGTCATTGAGGTACGGATTAATGGGCAGGTCAAAGTAGTGGAGCATGGTCTCAGGATGGGTGGAGTGGAAGTCGTGGATATAAGTGTGGTGTGGCTTAGAAATGCTGGCGGGGGGAATGCCTACAATAAAGGATAAGAATCCTAAGACGGCTAAAGGGTAGAAGCTGGCAGAGGGCAGCGGATGCATGTCGTGGCCAGATAGTTCACATGATAAGTATGGTGTGGTGTCCAAGTGCGGGATTACTATTAAGGCGAACAGTGGCAGGTTAAGTAAGTCTAACAGGAACGTTTGTATCGAGATTTAGCAACAGGCTGAATACGACTAACATGGCAGACTGAATGCAACATGAGAATACAATGTGCTGGCAGGCTACATGCGACTATCAAAGGCAGGCTAAATGCAGCATGAGAGTACAGTGTAGTGGCTGGCTAAGTGCAGCTATCAGGACAGTCTAAATGCAGCTGTCAAGACAGTCTAAATGCAACTATCAAGATGGGCTAAATGCAACATGAGAATACAGTGTAGTGGCAGGCTGAATGCACTATCAGGTAGGCTAAATGCATTATCAAGTCAGACTAAATGCAGCTTTCAAAAGATGCAGCGTGCATGTACATGTAAATAGCTAAGTATAACTATCAAGCAGGCTAAATGCAATACAGCTTTCAAACGTGCATTGTACATTTAAATAACTGGATGCCGCTGACCAGTGAGAATAGTAACAAATGAATGCATATACTTGTGCAGTTGTAGGGCCAAATAGTAGGTGTCTCTGACAGAGGATAATGCAGCAAATAGCTTGACTTGGGAACAGTTGTCAAGTGTTATTATCAGAGGGCAGCTGGTCCCACAGTTAGGAGTAACAGTTAAGCAATGT
This sequence comes from Ambystoma mexicanum, assembly GCF_040938575.1. Lineage (NCBI taxonomy): Eukaryota > Metazoa > Chordata > Amphibia > Caudata > Ambystomatidae > Ambystoma > Ambystoma mexicanum. The sequence goes on along the minus strand of NC_090931.1, from coordinate 933,675,735 downwards.
TCACATGAGAGTTACAATTGTGTGATGAAGAATGCTGCCGTAGCATCAATGTAGTAAGGTATGCTGCGCCGGACAGGTGCAAAGGGCAGTCTAGGTAGGTTCAGTGATAGGCGGTGAGGAGAGCTGATGGAGCTGGGGTAAAAGCCTTGGTGCAGCCTGCAGCTCAGTCAGCACCTGAGCCTTTACACAATGCCTTCACACGAAGGCTGGCTCACGCCTATCCGGTTCCCCAATTGGTTATTTAGCAGCAGCTGGACCCAATGAGGGCTGGTAGGTGCGGGCTCAGAGGAGTGGAGGAAGTGCGGGCGCTCGAGGCAGCCATCTTTGAATGCCGGATAGCCTCGTGCATCAAACAGAGGCCAGGGGCATGCAATGTTTGAAAAATAGATGCGGCAGGCTTCTGTAGTTTAAGAGCTACTCGTTTCACGTCGCGGGAATTGTAGAGTGAATACTGCAAGTTTCACCGAATATCCAGCACGCTCGCGCTGGGCTGGGAGCGGGTCCTGACTCCCCTGATTACGTCAGTCGGTTGGGGTGCAGGGGATGGTCCAGATGAGTGGCCCAGAGCTCCTGCTCTGGGGAAAGGCACGCTGCAACTGGGCTCAGTCAGCACCTGAGCCTTTGCAGGCCGAAAATCTCGAAAATCACAGGCGACATTTTCTTTTATGAACACATCCATGATGCTTCGACAAACTTGGCATGGGTGTTCAGGTTCGGCCAGATTAGTTTCTTGCCAAATATGATTAATTAAAAAAAAAACGAGGTCAAATGTAATAGAGACAAACGTTTTCTGGTTTTCCCATGTGAAGTGTCATTCACTTTTGCACAGCTGCAGTTCAATAGATGCATGGTATATGTAGATAGATATGATGCAGGCCTACGATAGAATAGTCATGATGTGAGGTTTTGTATCGCACAGACGCCTCTCGCTGCTTTCCATATCTCCCTGGATTAAGAGCCAGAAAACGGGACTAATAGAGTTAAAAGAAGTGGGTGGATTAACATTCGGTGAAACTACAGGATGTACATCATGATGGGGAGGGGCAATATGTTTCACAACATGTCTGCTAAGTGGCCGGAGGTCATTTGGAACACTTGCAGCCAGCCATGGCTTTTCAGCCAACAGAACTTTGTTTTCAAGCATGTGTTGTTTGGTTTTGCTTTATTTTAAGTGAGCCTTCAAGTCCTGTCATGCCAACCGCGGTCAACTAAAGAGTAAAGACGTCCCACATGGCCTGCAGCCACACGGGCAGCTATGCATTATTCGGCTGGATCCTTACTTTTGCAGGACAGATTGCATTTTTTCATTGACTTTCTGTAGCATGTATCGTTCCATGCAGGGTAGGACTAGGGCATAAAATTGCCCCAGGCACCAACGGAAAAGTGGCCCAAAGTTGCAAATGGGAATTCATTCCTTTTGTGACGCTGCTTGCGTAGTACCCAAGGGGGAGGTTTGATCAAATGTGATGCAAATTGTACATTTTAAAGAATATTTATTCAGCAACACTGGTCAAAACTAGTAGCCGCATAGTGAAGTAACTCATCAAACTGGCCCACTTTGGCCAAAGAATTGTCCCACTTTGAGCCAAAAAACTGGCACACAGCAACATTTCACGTTTTTGGTTCGGCCATGGACCTAATGCCCTATAGCGCAGACCGAGCCTGGTTCCATGGTTTACATTCTATCATGCACAGCGCCACTGAAGCCGCTGTATTGCGCCTGCCATTGTTTGCTGCTGTTATTACCTAGATGTGTCTACAGTTGCGCCGCATGCATACTATCTTTGCATGGATTGCACTACTGCACCCGTTCCAGTTCTCTCTCTCTTGTATTTCTGCATGCACTGTATTGCTACTGCGCTGGCATTCAATGAGTTTTATTAAAGCCAATTTATGGCAGTGTGAGAAATGGATGCCCCTCTTCCATCCGGCACTGCCTGCCTTTATTGAATGCCATGGGGCTTATTAATCAGCGGAGCCAAGTAGTGCATGAAATACAATTATAAATTAACCTGAAACACTGATGTAAAAAGAGGCTTAATAAAGTAGATATAAATAATACTTTAACGACGATCAGCCCAGCCTGGCCGAGCCCGCCGCTAAGTGAAATAATGGAGGAATATCTTGGCTGTTGTCTAGAAAGCGCGCGTGTGGGTCCGCGCACGTGTCAGCTAATATAATATTTCGTCAGCTGCTTGACAATTTTGCTAATACATAGACCCAGGGTTTCTCCGGAATCAAAGACTAGATATCAATTAAGTGGCAGTCTGCGATATGTATATTTAGAATATGCGTGACAAACACACGCAAAGACCAACAGTATCTATAACAATGCGATTCTGTTACACCAATGCACAGGTCTATACAGGTTAATCAAATATTCCTTTTAATTTATGAATTTGAGGTTCAAGACAAAAACAAGGAAGAAGAGATTCAGATAACAGGACCTCCAAATCGCCCGGCAGAAGATCAAGTGAGTTAAATAGTACTGGAAGGCAGATGGTTACATCATCAATAGCTGCTGCCCCTCCCCGCGGCCCAGAAATGTTACTCACTAACACAACCGTACCGCCCATACGCCAGGCAAGTACAACAGGAGATGGACACAATCTAAGTTAAAGATGGCAAGAATAAACAAACTGACAATGAAACAAAACATATGCATGCATTAGACATGAAGCAAATGTGCACACAACACGAAGGATACAGACACTAGTATATGATATGATAAAATCGCTAAAGGTACTGTCAATTTGTTTCACTCAGACAAGCTCACCCGGGCGCCCGAGCTGCATCTGCATTTGCTAAATCACACACACACCCTGATAGCTGCTGCCAGTTGCGGGGGCGCCCAGCCAGCCGCCATATCTTATGCCGCTCCTCCAACAGCATGGCATAACAATCTCTTCGTCCCACATGCTGCATGTTCACAACCTTCTACCACTCTCAATGTTAATGGTACATTATTCTTCACTTGCGCTCTCCTCCTTCAAGCCTGCAACTGCCTTGTGGCCTTGTGGCCTGTTTCGTAATATCTGTGTCGATGTCCCGGATAACAGCTAAAACATGTACCACTAGCGCTTTTATCTACACTGTCTCCTCCCTAGCTATGTCTAGCAATCGCCAGGCATCCATGGCATGCGTACACTACTACTCCAACATGCCATGCCTGTCCTACAGTTCATGATTAGTTCGCTCATCTATGCTATGCTCCACATCCACCCTATGTGTCCCCAACATGCTCCAACATTTGCATAGCTACTTCCACTCTGCACTGTTACAAGAGCATATTGCATTATTTTTATGACTGTTCCTTCTCTGTGTATGTACATCTGCTACTCCCGTTATGCTAGCTAGTGTTGTATGCATCTTACCCTATTGACTATGCTAATCATCATCTTGCAATGTGTACCGATGCCATAACGCGTAAAATCTGATGTGCCTATTCTGACATACCGTCCACACGTTGGCTAATACCCTGTATAGCTAACTTGGCACTCTGCATGATAACTCTACCATCCGCTGAAGGACCGGTTGCTATCATCCCACCATTGATAGCTCACTCCCATCTACTCACATCATCGCCAATATAGCAGCTCCAACCTATTTGCTATTGCTTCTGTGATATTACGTCACCTAGTCACTTGAGTCAGCTCCTTCCTTGTACCTGAGTCGTGCATCCAATCTGTCTCACTTGCTTCACCCACTGCTACCCAGCCCATGCGCCCATGTACTGTCACCGCTCAACCGACCTTAATGCCACATCTACCATTAGCCAGCCACCTCACATGCAAACCATGTATTTGCCTTTGATCTACACTGTCCTATTGAGGACTATCCTATACCTAATTAGCATACTAGACCTTACCATGTCACCTACTTTGCCTTTATCAGCGCATGTGACTCTCCATAACAAACCCCCAAGTCAGAATGACCTGAACACAAGACCTTGTAGCCTCCTCCAGAGAAACTTCAAACTCTGCGCCAGACTCCCCAAAATCTACGAGCCTTTAACCAAAGCTTCATATTCTCTCTCGAACAACTCCTCCAGAAACCTAAGAGGCCCACAGCCTACCACCAAAACCCCTTCTCACAAAGTCACTAACACTCAGCACCCACTCCAGCTCAACAGCCGGTTCACTCGAGACCATATCACCCACCCTAAGCACCAAATCAACACCCAGGCACTAGGAATGGAATCCACACAGACTGGTATAAAAGGTGCCCTAATAAATGCCCGCTCCATGGTGGCCCATGCCACAGAAATAGCTGATCTACTTCAAACAGAAAAAACTGACTTCCTCGCCATCACTGAATCCGGGCTCCACTCAGCAGAAGGCCCAGCGATCGTGTTAGCCATCCCGAGGAATACACCCTTCTAAGAATAAATCGCACCACATCCCGAGGTGGAGGCCTCGCCATAATTGCAGAAAATAGCCTAGCATTGAGACTCACCACACCACTAAACGTCGACTCATGTGAATCCCTTACCGCCAAGTTGACTATCTCCGACACCCAGACCCTATCTATTCATCTCATATACAGACCCCCTCACCCATTAGGCTCTTTCGAACAAGATCTAACTAATATCCTATCTGACAACCTTAAAAATTCCTCACAAGGCCTTCTCTTAGGAGATCTCAACCTTGGTTTCAAAGACCCATTAGATCACAACGCTACGCAGATCAACGACTCCCTTGAGGAATTATGGTTCTCCCAAAAGGTAACAGGTGTGACCCATACTAAAGGTAGGACCCTTGATTGAATATAGCACAATTGCCAGACATCCATCATTTCCATAACACCGCAGCCTTGGTCCGATCACCACCTGATCTTCTTCTGCCTAGAGGCTACACCTCCCCTACAGGCCGACAGCATAGCTCCTGCCATTCCCACTAGAAACAAAAAAAACATTACAGCTCAAATACTCACTCCCCTGATTCTTCCCACTTTGAACTCTCTTCCTGTCCACACAGATCTGTTCACCTTGGTTGAAGAATACAATAAAATAATGCAATCCTCTCTAGATGCCATAGCACCATTGAAAATCAGAAAGAGCAAACCGAAAAAACATGTGAATACATGGTTTTCTCCCCACTTGAAAGCAATCAGTCTAGAGAAACGCAAAAGTGAACAAATCTGGAGATTAGATCCATCCGACACTAACAAAAATAACCTCAGCAAACTAGCCTCCCTTTACAAAAAAGAAATTATCCTTGCTAAACAATCTTCATATAACCTGCGTATTACTCAAGCCAACTCTAATACCAAAGAATTGTGCACAATCCTCAAAGAGATAGAAACACCCATCCAAGCCCCAGACACTTGGCTCAAGGACAAAAGCTGGTGCACTAGCATAGAGAGCGCCCTATCCAACAAGATAACGATCCTCCAGGCTAAGATCAACAGTAAAAAAGAAACTCTCCTCCTTGCCCCTAATCTCAATAAAACTTCTGTGCCTTTGCCCCAGACCACCTTTTCTCCACCCATTCCACCTATACCCCGCTTCAACTTCAATAAAGTATCCATCCGTGAAATTGAAAAAGTTATCCTTACCCTCAAACCGTCCAACTGCCACGGTGACCCCTGCCCAGCACAAATCATTCATTGCCAAACATATAAATTCCTCCTTCTCCACCGGCACCATACCTAACAACTTGAAACAGTCTTGGGTACTCCCACTTCTTAAAAAACAAACACTTGACCCGTCAATAACCACACACTATCGCCCCATCACCACAGTACCGTTTGTGCTTAAAATCCAAAAAAAAGTGGCCTACCTTCAAATCCAACAATATCTGGAATGTAACCACCTTCTAGGAGTATGTCAGTCAGGCTTCAGACCACAACACAGAACTGAAACTGCACTTATCAACCTTAAAGCACAAATAGACACGCTGAGAGACGATGGTAAAACAGCATTATTGCTGCTACTTAATCTTTCAGCAGCGTTCGACCTGATGGACCTGGTGGACCATAAGATTCTATGCAATCACTTGGACTCTACCGCCCACTTTTCACAAGAAGCTATAGGTTGGATTCAATCCTTCCTCGACAACAGAACAATGTGCGTTTTCTCACCCTTAGCAGCCACTGACCCCATACCCATCACCTGTGGCGTGCCCCAGGGCTCCTGCGTTTTGCCTACCCGGTACAACATCTTTACAAAGCCCCTTTTTGATGTTCTAGATGGCCTGGGTATCACCTACACTAATTATGTCGATGATACACAGATCCTCATCCTGTTGACGGGCTATTATAACAAGGATCTGGCCTTTGTGAATAGAGTGTACCTCATCATACAGGCATGGATGGCTTCTCATGGTCTATGCCTGAATGATGACAAAAGGGAACTTCTCATTCTCGGCACCCCTGCTGACCTCAACAAATTAGGCCATATCTACTCTAATTTCAAAATAGACAATAACAACATTACAGTAGCCAAGGAGGTCAAAACCCTTGGACTCTATCTAGACTCCACATTAACCTTCAAAAACAAGTCAACTCCATGGCCTCAGCTACTGCTTTACTTGCAAGTTAATCAGAGCAGCCAAGCCCTTCCTTTCATCCAACAACTACATTAACCTAGCAAGAGCCCTTGTCTTATCCAAACTGGATTACTTCAATACCCTATATGTAGGGAGTAAGAAATACATCACCAATAAGATCCAGATTTTATAAAATAATGCCTTGAGAGCAGCCATAAGCATCCCCAAGAAAGCCCACATCTCTGACCTCAGAAGATCTAATAACTGGCTCTCCACGAAAGACGAAATTCTCCTCAAAACAGCCTCCATGACACATAAATGTCTCCACCATGCCGCCCCACAATACCTCATAGCCAGATTTTCGAGACAATCCTCCAACTGACCCTCGAGAACAGCCAACGCCAACCTCCTGTTAGTGCCCAGAATCACGCAGACTGGTGGAAGTAGCTTCCCGGTCAAAGCTGCCCAATATTGGAATTCCCTCCCTCCAACCTTAAGGGAAGACCTACCCTATCTATGCTTTAGATCCAACCTCATCCATTGGATCAAGGAAAACGACATCTGACGTCTACCATGAAATTATATGATATGATATTTTATTTGTGTCGCGCTCTTACACAGGTGTTTCAGAGCGTGACTAGGCAAGGGAGGGGAAACAAGGGAGAACACAAAAACAACAATGAACTTACTAGGCCCAGTGACATTGATAACGCGCAAGTGCATGGCATCACCATACTTAGAATACATCACCCACCCATCTGTACATACTGTATATAACTGTTTCATGATATCTTTGCCATAGTGTGAAACATGCCTCTCTTATGCCTTCTTATGCCTGTATTCTGTGCATATTGCCTACCTACAATTTTTGTATAGAATCCACGTTATAAAATGTATGATATTGCACAGCAATGTACATTTTGCATACTTACAATTTTTGTATAAAATTTACTGTATAAAATGTATGATATTGCACAGCAATGTAACCGAAGCTGAACAACCCTCTTTATGCCTTCTGCGCCCTGATACCTTCGGGTCTGGCGCGCATTATAAATCCTAAAACAAACAAACAAACAAACATTTATAACGCGCTTGTACACAAGTGTTTCTAGACGTGACAAGACAAGGAGGGGGAAACAAAGAGAGGACAAAATAACACTCTTACTAGGCCTTGTGTCATTCAGATCGTGGTAAGTGCGGGGAAGAGGGAACAGGAAAAGTGCCAGGGGCAATGGAATGGGGAAGTGCAGTAACTCACAAGTGCAGCTAGCGGGTGGCTCATAAGTGCAGAGAGAAGGAGCTGTAGGGTTGCAGATACAGACCTTTAAGTGCTGGGGAGCCCTGAGGCAGTGCATGGGCAACGGGATATGCAGGAGCCTGGGCCCGAGTTCAGAGTGTGACCAGGTGACCAGTGCGCAGAGCAGTTAGGTGCATCAGTAGGGGAGAGGAAGAGAGAAATTGGAAGTGAAAAGGAAGGTCTTGAGTTGCTTCCAGAACCGGAGGTGGTTCTGCTGAAGTTTGAGAGAGGCAGGGACGATGTTCCAGTGGGAGGCCCCAACCGAGGAGATAGATCTGCTCCCAACTCTCTGCTTGGAGAAGTGTCTGACCATCAGAGAGTTGGAGGTGGATGGACGGAGAGCATGAGAAGGGAGATGTATTTTTTCAAAGAGAAAGTTGAAGGTAGAGTGGTCCCGGGCCCCAGAAAGCCTTGTGGACGATGCAAAGGGTCTTCAAGTTGATCCTTGCTGCCACAGGGGGCCATTGAAGAGATTTCAGAGCTGGAGAGATACAATCATTGGGATTGAGGCCAAAGACAAGTCTCGCAGTCATGTTCTGGATAAATTGTAAAGGTCGAAGACTAGAGGCAGGAAGATTGAGAAAGAGGCTGTTGCAATAGTCCAGCCTAGAGAGAACCAGAGCTCTACAGACAGTGAGCTTCTGGGGGAAAGTGAGAAAAGGAAGAATACCTCTGAGTAGGTGCAGGTGATTGTTTGACTTCTTAGAAATGTCTGAGATGTGAGGAGAAAAGGAGAGGGTGGAGCCGAAGATGACACCAAGGTTCTTAGCCTCACAGGAAGGATCTGGAAGAAGGCCCCGAGTGGGCGGCCAGAGAGAGAGAGAGGAAAGGAGGGAGCAGGTGTCCCAATGAGGAGGAACTCAGTCTTACTGGCATTAAGGCAGAGATCATTGGTGGCAAGCACACCATTCCTGAATTGCGGCCAGAGAGTCTGGTATGAGAGAAGCAGAGGTGGGCGAGGGGAGCCTGAAAGAGAGCCGACTGTCATCCCCATAACATTGAAAATTGGAGAAGAAAGTACCGATGCATTGGGCAAGAGGTGCCAAGTAGTGGTTAAAGAGCCTGGGAGAGGGATTAAACTCATGGGGAACACCACAAGTAGAGAGAGAGATCGAAGAGAGGAAAGACCCCAGTTGAACTTGTGAGGGTCGGTCATGAGAAAGGAGATCAACCAGGCCAGGAACTGATCAGTAATACCAAGATTGTCGCGGAGGCGATTAGGCAGGATGGCATAGTTGACCATGTCAAAAGCAGAGGATAGATTGAGGGGAATGAGGACAGAAGGGAGATTAGAGTCAAGATTGGAGAGCAAGTCTTTATGGGTGTTCAGAAGAGCAGTTTCTGTGCTTCTGGCAGGTCCGAAGCCAGACTGGTGGGCATGGAGGCAACCAACAGAAACAGTATGTAGATTAAGTTGGAGGATGGCCAGCTTTTCCAAGAGTTTGCCCAGAAAAGGTGTGGTGGAGATCGGTGATAGTTAGCCGGAGAGGAAGGATCAGCGAGGGCTTCTTTAGAAGGGGGTGCACAAGAGAGTGCTTAAGGGAGAAGGGGAATGTTCCAGTGGCAAAGGAGTGATTGCAGAAATCGGCAAAGGCTAGAGCAATGGAGTCAATGTGGTCCTTGATGGTTCTGGAACAGCACGGGAGAACCAGCTTTGATGAGACTTTCATAGATCGGACTTGTCTAGAAACATTGTCAGGGGTGAACAGGGCAAAGGAGGAGAAAAGAGAAGGACAGACAGCCTGAGACGGGCCAGGAGTGGTAGAGGAGGAGGAAGAGGAAGTAGAAGAAGAGAACGTGGACAGGATGTCCTGGTTTTAGTAGTAAAATGAGAGGCCAAGGCCGCGCAAAGGGCCTGGGAGTGAACAGAGGATGTAAAAACTGCAGCAGGATTGGCCAGCTCCTTGGAGATTTTTAAAAGTGCAGCCGAGTTGTTAGATGCCGCTGAGATGCCGGCTTTGATGTAGGGTCTCTTCTTAGAGAGGACAGAGAGTCTGTACTGCATTTGGAGCAGGCAGCAGGCCAGTTTGTCTGAGGGTGCATCAGGTACCCTCCACTTCCTCTCTGCCACCCTACACCTGCGTTTAAGGGCAGCGAGTTCGGAATTGTACCAAGAGTTGCACTTGGATTTGGACTTCAAATGGATCATCATGACAGGGGAAAGGACATCCAGAGTGTTAGAGATAGAAGGACGAACGTTAGAAAGGGCTGTGTCAGGGTGTGAGTCAGTCAAAGGTGCAGTAGGAGGAAAGAAAGTGGCGGCAAAAGCTTCAACTGACACACGCTTCATGGGTCGGATGACCGTGAAGGTAGGTGGCAGTGCCGGAGTGGGCTTGACCAGCGGGGAAGAGAGCGAGAGGTGCGAAGAAAGGAGAAAATGATCCCTCCAAGAGAGAGGAGTGGTAAGAGGCTTAGAGAAGGGGAGGTCTGAGGAGAACATCCAGGGTGTGCACTGCAGAGTGAGCCGGGACAGAGGGAAGAATAGAGAGAGAGAGAGAATCGCAGTGGTTGCAATAAAGTGCTGAAGAAGGGCTGGTAAAATCCAGGTGGATGTTCAAGTCTCTGAGGAGGAGAAGTTGAGAGGTAGAGGCAAGGAGCGAGGAGGAGAGGTCGGCCCAGTTAGAGAGGAAGAGGGCGGCCTGGCCAGGCAGACTGTAGATAGAGGCCACAATGAGAGAGAGGCCAGGAGGGATAGAGAACCTGTAGACCAGACATTCAAAAGAGCAGTAGTGCTGCATTAGAATGATAGAAGCAGGGATCCACATTGGGAAAATCAAGGCTACACCCCCACCGGGATCGATGTTTCTGGTTTGGAAAGGATCTTGTGGCCATCAGGAAGGAGAGTGTCAAAACTCGTGACAAAGCTGGTCGTAAACCCAGTCTCAGTGCGACTGAGTACATCCAAATTAAGCCCTTCCAGTAGACGTCAAATGTCAGAGAAGTGTTTTGACAGCTGAACAAAAGTTGAGAGTAGATATGTGGAGCAGGTTGCCACATTTGAAGGTCTTCCGGGGAGGGGTACATGCCAGCGGTACATCCTGCAGAAGTTTTGGAGGTGCTTGAGTATGGGCAGAGGAAGAAGGAAGAGAGAGCAGTGTAGTCAGAGATGGAGAATAGAGTGCCAAGGGTTGGCTGAGAAGGGAGGCAACAGGGTGGACAGAGAAGCAGCAGGGGAAGCCAAAGAGGTGGCAGAGGAAGGAGGCAGTAGCGGAGCCAGAGAGGGGTAAGAAGGGATATGCATTTATAAATGAAGAATATTAACATGGCATCCATAAGGACATGAAGAATACTTACATAAGCAATGTATACGCTGAATGCAACATGAACAATATGCAAATATAGCTCACTAACATAGAAATGCGAGAGTAATGGGCAGCCACCTTTTCCAAGATGTAATCCGCAGCATGATTCTAAGTAAATGAAAGGCCTGAAGATTTCATGAGAACGGAAAATGCTGTAATTACAGAAATACAGATCCATGCAGAGCTTAGACAGTAGCTAGCAACCAAAGCCAAGGTTACTGAGAAATTAGGAAGGGTCTGAATGTTACAAAGAATGATTCCAAGCACAAGAAGAATGCTCCCCATCTAATTAAAGACTGAAAGAACACAGCCAACCATTGTAAGCCAGGTGCAGGACAACTAGAAGCCAAAAGACTCCCTGAAGAATAACCCAAGAGTATCCTCAGTGGTAAAAGGAACCATACCACTGGCACCAATATTAGCAAAAATCCCAATAAATGCAGGGTGAAATAAGTCCAAACGCGGTCTCACCCTGCGAGACCCATAACTGAAGAACACCGTCTATTCATTAGCAATAGATACAGATAGGACACCTGCCCATACCTGTCTAACCTCCGGAATTTTTCCGGAGACTCCGGAATTTTAAGCATTTCTCCGGGTCTCCGGAAAAATCCCATGAATCTCAGGAATTTTGAGATTCTTTCCGGGTCCCGGCATATTCTCCACCTGATTGGCTACCGGCAGCAGCCAATCAGGTGGACAATATGACAGACCGGAAACATCACGAAATGTTCGTGCCCACTGCCTGCAGCACTATAATAATAGTGCTTTCAATCCATGTCATTGGATTGAAAGCACTATTATTACTGCGGCGGTGCCACGTTCATTTTGCTAACATAGCACTGAACATCATTCATTCTATGCCATAGTAAGCAAAATGAAGGCGGCGCCGCAGCCAAAATAATGCTGCTTTCAATCTGTCATTGGATTGAATGCAGCATTATTTCTGCTGCGGCGCCGCCTTCATTTTGCTTACTATAGCATTGAATGAATGATTTTCTGTGCTATGGTAAGCAAAATGAACGTGGCACCGCAGCCGCCGCCGTAATGATAGTGCTTTCAATCCAGTGACATGGATTGAAAGCACTATTATTTTGGCGGCGGCGCTGCCTTCATTTTGCTTACTATAGCATTGAATTAATTATTTTCAATGCTATAGTAAGCAAACTGAAGGCTACAACAATCGAGTTTACCTTTTTGGCAGGTGGGCAGGCGTGTGGGCGGAGCCGTGTGTAAATGGGCGGAGTCTTGAGTGGCTGTGGGCGGGGCATAAATCTCAGGAATTTTGATTTTCAAATGTAGGCAGGTATGCACCTGCCTCACTCCTTACACACATTTCCAGACTCAAGAAGCCATACAAGGTCAACTACAAAGAGATCACCCTGGCTCATGGCCTAGGAATAAGATATGGTATGTTGTTTAATTGAAGGGAAAGCAGTCCATGGACCTCTCTACCGCTACTCCCATCTGGCTCATGTCTTGATGACCTGTCAGTTGCCCAAAGTTGGTCAGTAGAAAGCCAATCAATCAACACCCCTAATGCTAGGCCACCCAGTAAGTATTAGGCCAACCAGGATGATGTTCACACCCGAAGAAGGGACATTTTAGCCCCGAAAAGCATTGTGTACACTATATATGCCAGCATTCCAATGTATCACTCTAACATATATATATATATATATATATATATATATATATATATATATATATATATATATATATATGTAAAAAAAAAGAGGAAAATGAACCGCACTCTCCGCAGTCAAAATACAACAGTGAATGCCCAAATTTCCGAACGGAAAAAGCACAGCGCACAACACTAGAAAGGTCACAAAACATTATTTAATGTTGCACAAGGAAATTATTTAAAATAAACAAAAAAATACAAAGTATAGCTGGAACAGTAGCAAAAACAGAGGCAGGACGCCTGTCAGAACGGCCCGCACACAACGCGTTTCACACTCAACTGAGTGCTTGGTCACGTGAAAAAACAAGGGACTAAAACATCTTAATAGTTGTTGCCAGTATAGTCCTTTAACTATGTCTATGGAACTCAAAAAAGTGCCTAGGCAGATGGAAAGAGCAGCGGCCATGATGGAATGAAATGCCATGATGAAACACCAGAAGTCGAACAGCACATAAACATATGAAAGCGCTACAAGCAGGGTCATAGAAACAGCAAAATAATGGAGCTCTAATGTGCACATTCCATGACAGGTAACACTCCAATTCTAATGTCAGTAGTAATAGTCAAGCAGTGTACATAGAAACACGTAATTTCGAGTGGAGGCACAATGTATTAAATAGCCACATGAGAAGATGAGTCGCATAAATCTTAATCCTCCTTAAAAAGGGTATAAAATTCTAATTCCATGTAGCTGGAGATAAAGTGCATATGCAAGATGTTATAGCAGCAAAATAAAGGTGCAAACAATGCAATGTGCATACACAGGCAATAATAGCAAGGTAATGTGCAAATTGGATTGCAGTTATAGCAGCAAAATAGAGATGCAAACAATGCAAAGTGCATACACAGGCAATAATAACAGCAAGGTAATGTGCAAATTAGAGTGCAAAATAATGCAAAATGCATACACACACAATAATAGCAGCAAGGTAATGTGCAAAAATGCAAAGCCACGGTCACAGTAAAATTGTATATACAGAAAGAAATTTTCAACATTCTGGCTGATGGAATCAAATGCGATTGCATACATTTGTAGCAGCATAATGAAGCACAAATGCAATGGTTCAAAGATAAAAATCTATAAAAATGCATGATATAATAATCTGGCCCCATTAAAAGATGAAATAAAGTGCAAGTGCATAACAGCATAATACTGTGCCAATATATCGGGCCTAAATGCCTGAATCAATGGTAGCAAAAAATGCAGAATGTCAGCATCATTAAAAAATATCTAACAGCCTCAATACTATGCAATTATACGGGAGCCAGAGTGACAGCAATGAATACACATAAAATGACAAAGTCCATGGCTAACCAATTAAGAGGAAAAGATGTAAAGACATTATTTTTGCCTAAAGATCAGGAATCTAACATGGGCCATAGGGATACGGATTAACTACTATTAGCCAATATCAAAAATGGTAGTTAATACTAGTGCAAAACTCAAAAGCCATAATCCACTGCAGGACTACAGACACAAGGAAGGCCGAGTTACATAGACAAGAAAAAGAAAATAAAAAAAAAAAATAAACAAGGAGAATAAAGAGCTCAAGTCCCTAAGGGTCGTGCTACAGCAAAAAATAAAATAGTTGAACATAGACAATATGAACACTAAAACACCGATGAAATAAGGTGTAAAATACTACAGACAGGCCAAGGGTGTAATGTAATAGGAGAAAGAGTTACCAACAAAGAAGGCCTATGCCAAAAAACAACTGCAAAAGGAGAGATGACACAGACATAAACCATAACTTCCAAATTTAAGTCCCCAAAAATGTATAAAGCTCCTCATCAAGGTTATGTCCATGGGGAAACTTGGTATCAAGATCCAAGATAAAGCGTGTTTCCAGTTGTCTCAATTTTAGGACGCAGTCTCCACCCCTAGGATGGATAGGAATATGTGCAACCGCAAAGAATGTAAGCAAATTAACATCATTCTCATGCTCCTGCTGAAAGTGTTTGGGCATGGGGTACGCGGGATCCAAGTTTTTGATGGCCCTGAGATGCTGGAGAATTCTGAGCTTGAGCTTGCAGGTAGTGCTCCCCACGTACCACTTCTTACATGGACACGAAAGGACATAAACAACAAAAGTGGTGTCACAGTTAATGGAGTGATTAATAATTTGATTGCATTTAGTGATTGGATGCAAGAAGGATTTACAAGGGATGGCATGTGCACATGCTTTACATTTGGCACATTTGGTAAAACCAATGGGGGACACCGCCAGCCAATTTGAAAAGGGAGAACTAGAAACACTAGGAGACAAAAAACTGGAGACAAGCTTGTCTTTGAGCGAAGGTACTCTTTTGTACGTAATGGTAGGGCGTTTAGAGAGTAAAGGGCATAAATCTTTATCTAGGATCAACACCCGCCAGTGTCGTTCAATGATCCTGCGGACACTGTGGGAAGCATTGTCAAAGGAGACAATGAGTCTGGGTTCATCATCTGCTAAGGTCTTATTAATTTTGGTGCCATACAATAGTTTGTCCCTAGACAGTCCTCGGGCTTTAATATAGGCCATTTCAATAATGCGTTTGCTATAGCCTTGTTGCAAAAAATCAATGGCCATGCGAGCACAATGGTGGTCAAAGGATGCCAAATCAGTACAATTCCTACGGTAACGGATAAATTCACCGTACAGAATACTTCTTTTACTTGGTACTGGATGGCAGCTAGTAGCATGCAGTGGTAAACCGGTATTTGAGGGTTTCTTGTGTAAGACAGTGTGGAAGCCAGATGTATCTAAAGTGACTACCACATCAAGGTAAATCACCTCGGTGGTGCTGTGACATTCTGTAAAGCATAAATTGGTTACATTGGTGTTAATACTTCTCACAAACAACTGCCAATCAGTTTCGCTGCCCTTCCAGATAACAAAGATGTCGTCAATGTAACGCCACCATGCCACAATTTGAGTAGAGAAGCTGGATGCAAGCAAATCGCATAGAAATGTAGCCTCCCACCAACCCATTGTTAAATTCGCATATGATGGGGCAAAGGTACTACCCATAGCAGTTCCCCTAACTTGTCGGTAATAGGCACCATCGAACAAAAAACGCTGTTAGTGAGGCAAAAAAGCAACATCTCCAGAATCATCAAACTATGTCCATGATGATTCAATGAACGTGTCTCCATAAAAAATTGACAGGCGTGTATTCCTACTTGATGGTCAATAGATGTATAGAGAGAAACAACATCAAGGGTAGCCAAAAGAAGACCCTCTTCCCAGGGGGTGTCATTAATATGTTGTATATATATATATATTATTGTTATGAGATAAACAGAATGTTATAAGCAAACAATTGTATAGAACATTATTGACTGTGATTGAGAAATCTTGATTAATGTTTTGGTGTATTTTTTGTGTATATTTTTTTCTTCTGTAATTAGTGTGATAAGTGAATTACAAAGAGCCATATTTGCTCTGAGAAAATGTTTTGATTTGCAATTGAGCACATGCTTTAGGAAAAGTAAACCATGTTTTTGTATAAATGAACACGAAAAGTGTGCTTTAACATAACATAATAACTTGCTTTCTTTTCATGGAACTCGATGAGGAGTAGAGTGACTGGGTAACTTGCCGATTTTCTTTGTCAAGCTTTCTTGATTTGCCAAGCAATAGTTTATCATACAGATGATTTTTTTACTATTATCAATTTAGAGGTGGTCTCAGGAGGAGCCATCAGAATTTTGTTACCCAATCAGAAGTTCAATCCCTACATAATGTACATGTAGTAAATCTCCTTAACCAATCCCAGTAACCCGTAGGTTTTGTAAACTGATGTTATGTTATGACATCATTGATGACGTATTCATAGAATAAAACCTGTTGTTTTTGATAAGCACACTGAGAGTGATTACCTTTATGCTTTTATGCTGTCCATGCTTTATTATGATTTTAATAAATCTGGGGTTTGCCTTTCACTGTGCCTATTTCTGTTATTGAGTCTGGGGTTTTCTGGCTCCTGATCCTTTGTGTCCATTGGGGTTTTCCAGGCCATTTTAACAAATGGTAGCAGAGGTGATGATTTGCTAGAGTCCTCGGATTGTCGAGGGTTCCCTGACATGGGCCGAAGACTACAGAGGTGATCTGTGGATGGCGGTATTACGCGCAACAGAGAGTGATCGACAGGATCTCCCTTGGAGAAAAATTCTGTCCAGTCCCTGCAGGATGCCGCATAGGGCAGACGGCAGCTGGCAGTTGAGGGAGACTTAATACCAAAGACCCTCAGTGGACCCTCAGCAGATCCATGTAAGTATGACATAGGCCTGGCAAAACAGGGGAGGAGATTGTATTATATATTGGTGGATTGCAATGAGCTAAAGAGGTAAGATAAAGCAATATCTTCTGACAAGGGTCAGGAATTATCACATGTTACACCTTGTTATGGGGTAATAATAAGAGAAGGATAGCCTCACAAGGAGTTGACGGCCATAGTCTATTTATTTGTGTAGTGGTTTCTGGTGCCAGCCTCATGTTGTAAGATAGTTTTGGCTTTGTGAAAAGTGAACTTCTTTTGCATATTGATGTATATTGTGGAGGACGAGAAGTTGGGGTGTGGACCGAGGAGAGTGGACCAGGGTGGGACCAGTGAGGTGGGGCTGCTCATTGCGTGAGTGCCGGTTGTGGTGTCACTCAGAAGGTTTGGAAGGAACAGCAAAATGAGGCTGTTCGGAGCACGAGTGGCATTTGTGGTGCCATTCTGAAACATGGGGTTATGCAGGAGGCGTGATCTTGAAGAGAGGTGCAAAAGTATTAGGTGCAAGAGAAGTATTTTTGGGGAAAGGTGTGAAAGGGAGGTTAAAAAGGGTGAGTGAGAATTGAAATAAAACTTGGTAAGAATTGGTAAGTTGAACTGTAACATGTTATCATGGGAGACACTCCCATCATTCACCTATGCAAAGTGTTACCCTGGAATAAGGACAAAGTCCTTAAGTACCAGACGCAGTGTGTGTCCCACATATGCGCCACCTGCACACAGTAGTGAATATATTATAAGTGGTGAACAACTAAACAAGCAATGACCAGTGTTTACACATGTGGAATATGATGAGCGTTGTGGTTTATATGAAAAGATAACATAAGCTGAGAAGGACCTCCAGAGAGAGAGGGGAAGGCAGGGCAAGAAGTATGAGACAGTGATTGTGCCGAATGAATGGGTAAGAGGACATATCATGCTCAAATTAGATGGAAAAGGCATGGACGATGCTAAAGAAAGAGAAAGAGAAGTTAGGGAAAGGCATGAAAAAGACAAAGAGAAAAGTGAACACGAGGAGAGAGGAAGAGAGAGGAGGAGAGAGAAAGAAAGAAGGAATGAAGAAGAATGAGAAAGAGAAAGGAAGCGAGAGGCATATAGAGAAAGGGAGGTGAGAAGAAGAAAGAGTAAGGGAGAGACAAAGAAATGCAGACAGAGAAAGAGAAAGTCAAAGGATGAAGAAAGGAACACAGAAAGACAACGAGAGATAGAAGCAGAGAAAGGTGGAGAAAAGAAGTTGATGATATGATTAGGGGACGTACATTCCCAGACAAAGAGAAAGAGCAGAGACAAGAACAGAGAGACTGAGAGAAGCGCTTTGGAAGATGCTGCAAGGAAGTAGATGAGATTCTTAAAAAGCATACTCTTCCAGATGAAGGAAAGGAAGGGGCCATACGAAGAAAGGTTGGTAACCTGTAAAGGAGCAGAAGGGATAGTACCAGTTGCATGGTGGGGAGTAGAAGAGGGTCTCCACAAGATGGAAGGAGGATTGTATTGGAGGAAGGGATGAGTGTAGCATATAGGATGAGTCCCCTTGGGAGACTAAACTTTGAAGACAGAGAAAATGATGAAGGGGATGAAAGCAACAATACTATGTTTGAAGATTAAGAGAGAGAGGAAATCAGAGCAGAGGAGGCCACATGAGCTCCTTCTACAGGCATGTGGGTAGGAAAGAGATAGCATGGTTACATTTGGAAGAACCAGTGAGAAGGTCAGAGCCTGTTTAATGTCTCAGATACCCAAATGGCCGATCAATCAGTTCAGAAGAGAAAACGCCTTATGTAAACAGACTAAGGGATTTACCAGGACGGAAGAGAATTAGTATGACAGCCGCAGTGACAAACCGAAGGTTGTGGCTGCAGTCGGAAAGGGCTCTGGGCTCACACAATTCTCCTTATTAGAGAAAGTGGGGGAATGGCTGCAATATATTCTGTGGCCACGAATGGACAAAAATAGTTTGATTTGTAAATTTCCATCACTGACATCAGGGGCAGGTAAATGTATTTATGAATTGCAGAGAATGGCAGCTGGGATGACCTTAGCAGTAGGTGACATAAAAAGACTTCTTGCTGGTGTAATGGGGGAACAATCAGATGACATTTAGAAATGGGCAGGCTATTCTGGAGCGACTGCACAAATTACTGACCAAGACAGAGCACCCTTAAATATTCAGAAAAAGTCAAGGTTTCAAACCTGAGAACCAAGGGGAAGAAAATGAACAACTGGTATCACATTTTATGCCAGGGACTTCCTCAGGAATTGCAAAGACAATTGAAAAAGATTGTGGGAATAGGAGCAAAGCCATGGGCAGAGATTCAACTGTTGATTGTTCACCATTGCCGGTTACAGCAAGAGAAAGACAGAAAGAAAATTGAGGACAGGAAGATTGAGGAAGCAAGATTAGTTCAGAAAGAACTGTTGAAATTCTCAGTCTAAGAAGCAGTATTGACAAGTGGAGGGGAATGTTTTAAAACACAAGGGACACAGCAGGTACAGCGAGCACCGAAAGGACATTTTGCAGGAAGGGGAGAGTATAATTATTTCCCACGAGGATGGGGGTTTACACCCAGGGGCAGAGGGTTTGGATTTGAAGCTCCACCATGGGGGATAGACACAGCAATGTTGGACATCCAGGCAGATGGGGCATATTTCATGCAAATGCAGAAGCAGGGGAGGTATGCAACAAAACTGGCAAGTGGCTGATTCAAGAGGCTGGACAGCTTACCTCCCACCATTTATTGCAGAGCCACCTGAATATTACGCGGAAGATCACCTGCAGTATCAAACACAAGCGCCAGCAATACAGCAGACGCAGCAAGGGATACCACCCCAAACACAGCAAGCACTAATAGATACACAGCAATCCGTGATACAAATACAGCAAGCACCAATACAGATACAGGCACTAGCACAACAAAATGCAGCAACACCATGGAATGCGAACATATTGCCACAGGCACCCACACCTAGAATAGGGGGTGTGACAGTAGTGGGAGCGAATCCTTTCACTGGCGCAGGACTGGGCATGTACCTACAAAAGGACAGCCCACAGGAAGACTTGATGAGTTCCATTCTATCGATCACACCCGACCCACAAGAGGAACAGTGGATCAGAGTGACCACAGGTGACAAAACATTTTGTTTCCTAGTAGATACAGGAGCAACTCGATCCTGTGTTAAAGAAGGGAAGTTCCTAATGTCAGGCATTGCCATGAACACACAATGATTATCTGGAGTGACAACTATGGTTCCTCTTACAGAGTCTTTGCCTGTCACTATGAGAGAACATGACTTCTCCATGCCATTTTATATTCCTGCAAAACTCCAATCAACATATTGGGGAGCGACTTGATGAGTAATTTAAACATGACAATATCATTTACTGACCAGGGGATAATATGTTCTACCTCAGGGATCCATTATGTGAATGCACAAGAATGCATAACAGCGTTCTATGGTCAGGAAGCACAGGACAGACTATTGCGGTTACCCACAGAATATTTGTTTCAATCAGAAGTACCCACAGACGTGGAAGAAGGGCAGATAATCACAATTGAATTTGAAGTAGCAATAGTGAAGGGAGACAGAGTGATTTTACATGGATTTGATGAGGAAGTGACAAATTGGAGAACAGTAATAGATCTTGACTAAGGTCATGGATTGACTGACAATAGATGAAGACTGGTTTACAGACGACTACTCAGATGACGAAGTAATGTTTAATGTAAGTCTCACATATCATTTGAAAATTGAAAATAGGGTGATACCTCAGAGGATGTCACTAGTACACAAGGTAACGTCCTTTCTCCAGGAAGATTTGGTATATGTACCAAGCACCTTGTGGACCAGCAATCCAAATGACGTTGGTCTATGGAAAGGAGTAGGGGCAGCCAAAATTAAATTGAAGCAGGGAGGTATTTTACCTCAAGTGAGACAATATCCCATGTAAAAAGAAGTTGATCAGGGTATCTATGACATTATCGCCACCTTAGTGCGACAAGGGATATTAGAGCCTTCAGAATCCCCATGTGACATGGCTGTGTACCCAGTGAAAAATCAATAGGGGGTTCATAGAGATGTATTTAGGACTTAATCCCCCTGAACAATTTTGTTGAAGCAGAGTTCCCATTGGTTCCGATCCCAGCCACAATATTGTGTAATATTCCATCCAAAGCTACATATTTCACAGTGATTGATTTAAAGAATACTTTCTTTTCCATCCCATTGCATGAAGAGTCCCAGTATTTGATCTCATTCACTTACCATGGAATTAAACTAAAACATGCTCAGTTATCCCCAGGGGCACTCTGGGCCTCCCTCGGTCTTTAACAGAGTGCTGCAGATGGACTTGGGAAACTTACAACTTGGCAGCACAGTAATCAAATATGTACATGGCATTTTAGTGTTTAGTACAACAGAGGAAGAGTGCAGGCAAGACTCAATAAAACTGATGACAGTATTGGCCGAAAAAGGGTACAAGGTTGACAAAGAGAAAATGCATTATTGCCAGGAAGAAGTGCTATACTTAGGACAGCTAATGGCAAAATAAATGAGAAAAGTGACATTTGAAAAAGCAGAAGCAAGAATGAAAACATCCAGAAATGAGAAAGAGAAAGGATTACAACAATTTCTAAGTCTTTGCAATTACTGC
This sequence comes from Ambystoma mexicanum, assembly GCF_040938575.1. Taxonomy (NCBI): domain Eukaryota; kingdom Metazoa; phylum Chordata; class Amphibia; order Caudata; family Ambystomatidae; genus Ambystoma; species Ambystoma mexicanum. Next base: position 933,654,053 of record NC_090931.1, on the reverse strand, counting down.
AGGGCATGGGTTTTCGACTACAGCACATATGTAAGGCCACATCTAAAAAGACTCAAAGAAGCACAGAGATAAAACACTGATATAGTCTGGACAGGCGAGTTGATAGATGCCTTTGATGAATTGAAGCCAGCAATTAGCTCAGCTCCCGTGTTAGCAATCCCTGATTACAATGAAGAATTATTTTTATTTTCCCATTCAAACAAAGTAGTAATAGCGACTGTCCTCACACAGAAAACTACCATGGGACACAAGCCACTACATTTTACAGTGGAATCTTAGACCCCCTAGAATCCCCTATCTCCCCCTCAGGTGTACTTCACATCATCCAACACCTCAAACCCTCTACCTGCAAAGGTGACATCTACCCCGCCCACATTATCAAAATGCGTGCCGAGTATTTGGCACCTATCATCTCTAACTTCATAAATGCCTTCTTCGAAACAAGCTCCGTCCCACCCTTGATCAAGGAAGCCTGGGGAACACCCTCATCAAAAAACCCACCCTCGAGCCTATTCTCCCAACTACCACCCCATTACTACCGTTCCTTACCTACTCAAAATTCTAGACCGCCCTGCATACTTCCAACTTCAAGCATACCTTGAGTCCAACTAACTATTGGGCACCCGCCAATCCGGCTTCAGACCCAGACATAGCACAGAGGTCGCCCTCCTCGATCTTAAAATCCACCTCAACAGCATCCACGATCCTGGCCAACTAGCCATCCTCCTCCTCCTCGACCTCTCCGCAGCCTTCGATCCTGTTGACCACGACATTCTCTGTCAACACCTCACCACCAAATTTAACTTCTCTAGTGAAGCTACCAGCTGGATCAAAGCTTTTCTCTGCCAGCGAAACTCAAGGGTCTTCGCAGGCTTGGAAGTTGCCAACACATTAGCTGTACCCTATGGTGTCCCTCATGGTTCCTGCATTTCAGCCACCCTGTACAACATGTACACGAAGCCCCTCTTTGACCACAGAGAAAACCTCAGAATCCTCTATACAAACTTTGCAGACGACACCCAAATTCTGCTAACAGTAACTGGTAAACATGCCACTCACTGACTCCGCAAACATCAATCAAGTCTACAGCATCATTCAGACCTGGGTGGCAGGACACCATCTCTGTCTGAATGATGACAAAACCAAACTACTCATAGTAGGCTCCCTGTACTGTCTTAAATGGCTAGACCTCGCTTTTGCCTCCTTCTGCATTGACGGAAACCCCACCAGTGTCTCAAGCCATGTGAAAACACTGGGTGTTCACCTCAATGCACAACTATCTATGCACAAACACGTCAAGGTCATCGCCTCCTCAGCGGCCTACACCACTAAACTTATCAACCTCAGCAGAAAATTCCTATCCACTGACAATTGCCTATTTGACAAATATGACTAGCTTGAAATGGGGGTACCCACTACCTGACTCTCCACAGCATATACTACCATGCTTATATACCGTATTTCTGTCTTGTCCACTAATGTATCACGCTGTGATACTCACATGTTCGGGCGCTGTCAACAAATACAATAAAAAAATAAATTAGGGGTCCAACCGCATAATGGATGTACCAGGTATGAAAATTGGCACAGCAGTGCTCATAGACCACTATTGGGGCTGTGGTTCAAAAGCCTATATGCAGCTCCATACAAATTGGGAAGGGTTGTGCTCTCTGGTGGTAATACATACATCAGCTTTAGAAGAACCTCAGAATTAATGCACAATAAAGAAACAAAAGGTCCCTTACCTTTAAACACTGTAAAAGGGAAAACTACTTCTCAGCTAAATCAATAGAGGCCTAGCATGACATACCCAATGAGCATAAATTGTTCAGTTGGACGGCAATGTTCTTTACGTCTGTACGTGCATGTACACATGTGTTTCTAGGCGCGAGAAGACAAGTAGGGGGAAACAAAGGGAGGACAAAACAACAATCTTACTAAACCTTGTGTCATTCAAATTGTGCAAGTGTGGGGAAGAGGTAGGGGAGAAGTGCCAGAGGGGAGGGTAACGAAGAAGTGCAGGTAAGTCACAAATGCAGCCATCGGCTGGCTCCTAAGCACAGAGAGAAGGGACTGTAGGGTTGAAGGTACAGACCCTTAAGTGCTGGGGGAGCCCGGAAGCTGTGTGAGGGCAACTGGACATGCAGGAGCCTGGGCCCGAGTTCAGAGGGTAGCCAGGGGACCAGTGCATAGAGCAGTCAGGTGCATCAGCAAGGGAGAGGCAGATAGAAAGCACAAGCAAAAAGGAAGGTCTTCAGTTGCTTCTGGAACCAGAGGTGGTTCTGCTCAAGTTTGAGAGAGGCAGGGAGGCTGTTGCAGAGGGAGGCCCCAGCCGAGGAGAGAGATCTACCCCGCACTCTCTGCTTGTAGAAGCGTCTGAACCTCAGAGGGTTGGAGGTGGATGAGCGGAGAGCTTGAGAAGGAAGATGTTTAGGAAGAGAAAGTTTGAGGTAGTGCGGTCCGAGGTCCCACAAAGCATTGTGGATGATGCAAAGGGTCTTGAAGTTGATCCTTACAGCAACAGAGAGCAAATGAAGATATTTCAGAGCTGGAGAGATATGATCATTGTGCCTGAGGCCAAGGACAAGTCTCACAGTCCGGTTCTGGATAGGTTGTAAAGGTCGAAGAGTAGACGCTGGCAGATTTAGAAAGAGGCTGTTGCAGTAGTCCAGTCTAGAGATGACCAGAGCTCTGGAGACAGTGAGTTTCTGGGGGAAAGTGAGAAAAGGAAGAATACCTCTGAGGAAGTGCAGTGATAGTTTGACTTCTTGGAAACATTGGGGATGTGAGGAGAGAAGTAGAGGGTGGAGTTGAAGATGACACCAAGGTTCTTAGCCTCACAGGAAGGAGCAGGAAGAAGGCCCAGAGTGGGCGGCCTGAGAGAGAGAGGAAAGGAGGGAGCAGGTGTGGGGATAAGGAGGATCTCAGTCTTGCTGGCATTAAGGCAGAGATCATTGGCGGCACACCAGTCCTGAATTTTGGCCCGACAGTCTGGTATGAGAGAAGGAGCCGAGGTGGTTCAGGGGTGCCTGAAGGAGAGCTGGGTGTCATCTGCATAACACTGAAAGTTGGAGCAGAAAGTAGCAATGCAGTGGGCAAGAGGTGCCAGGTAGTGCTTGAAAAGCCAGGGAGAAAGGTTAGACCCCTGGGGAACACCACAAGTAGAGAGAGAAGAGAGGAAAGACCACAGTTGGACCTGAGAGGATTGGTCAGTGAGAAAGGAGGTCAACCAGGCTAGGGCCTGATCAGTGATAGCAGAGGCGATTGAGCAGGATGCCATGGTTGAACGTACTGAAAGCAGAGGATAGATCAAGGAGAATGAGGACCGAAGGAAGATTAAAGTCAAGATTAGAGATCAGATCTTCATGGCTGTTCAGGAGAGAAGGTTCTGTGCTTCTGGCAGCTATGAAGCCAGACTGGTGGGCGTGGAGACGACCAACAGATTCAGTATACAGATTAAGCTAGGAGATGGGCAGCTTTTCCAGGAGTTTGCCCAGGAAAGGAGTGATGGAGATCAGGCGATAGTTATCCAGAGAGAGACAGAGGGCTTCTTAAGAAGGGGGTGCACAGGGCAGTGCTTGATATGATATGGCATCTGTAACGCGCCTATACGCAAGTAGGGGAGGGGAAGGTTCCAGTGATGGGGGAGGGGAAGGTTCCAGTGGCAAAAGAGTGATTGCAGAAATCGTCCAAGGCTGGAGCAAGGGTGTCGATGTGGTCCATGATGGTTCTGGGCGAGCAGGGGAGAACCTGCTTTGACAAGACTTTCTTAGATTGGACTTGTCTAGAAACATCATCAGGGGTGAACAGGGGAAAGGAGGAGAAAGGAGGAGGAGAGATGGCCACAGACGGGCCAGGAGTGGTAGAGGAGGAGAGGAAGAAGAGGTAGAAGAAGAGTTGGTGGACAGGATGTCCTAGGTTTTAGTGGTGAAATGAGAAGCCAAGGCCATGCAGAGAGCCTTGGAGGGAACAGGAGAGGTAAAGACTATAGCAGGATTGGCTAGCTCCTTGCAGATTTTGAAAAGTTTGGGCAAGTTGTTAGGTGCCGCAGAGATGCAGGCTTGGATGTAGGCTCTCTTCTTAGAGAGGAAAGAGAGTCTGTACTGCCTTTGGAGATGGTGGCAGGCCAGTTTGAAGCCCTCCACTTCCTCTCAGCTGGCTGACACTTGGGGTTAAGGTCAGAATCGTACCAAGAGTTGCACTTGGTCTTGGGCTTCAAGCGGATCCTCATGACTGGGGCAAGGACATCCAGAGTGTTAAAGATTGATAGATGAAGGTTAGAGAGGGCTGTATCAGTGTGTGAGTCAGCCAAAGGTTAAGGAGGGGGAGAGCAAGTGGCAGCTTCAACTGACACACACTTCATGGGTCGGATGACCAAGAAGGTAGGTGGCAGTGCTGGAGTCGGCTTAACCCAAGGGGTAGAGAGGGAGAGGTGGGAGGAGAGGAGGAAGTGGTACCTGTAAGAGAAAGGTGTGACGAGAGAGTTAGATAAGGGGAGGACTGAGGAGATCAGAACATCCAGGTCGTGCCCTGCAGAGTCGGGCCAGAGGGAAGAATAGAGAGTGCGAGAGAGCTGCAGAGGTTACAAAAGAGTCCTGAAAAAGGGCTGGTAGCATCCAAGTGTATGTTCAGGTCTCTGACGAGGAGAATTTGAGAGGTAGGGGCAAGGAGGGAGGAGGAGAGGACAGCCCACTCAAAGAGGAAGAGGACGACCTGGACAGGAGGCCTGTAGATAGTGGCCACAGTGAGAGAGAGGGCAGGAAAGATAGCGAGCCTGCAGACCAGGCATTCGAAGGAGGAGTTGTCCAGCATTGGAATGATAGAAGCAGGATTCCACTCTGGAAAAATCAAGACTACACCCCCAACGGCATGATTGGTTCTGGGTACGTAGAGGATCTTGGAACCATCAGGAAGGAGAGTGTCAAAACCATTGACAGAGCTGGCCGTGAACCAAGTCTCGGTGAGACCCAATACATCCAAATAAAGCTCTTCCAGGAGATGGCAGATAGCAAATGAATGTTTGACAGCTGAGCGAGAGTTGCGAGTAGCGATGTGGAGCAGGTTGCCACATTTGAAGGACTTCAGTAAAGGGGTACAGGCCAGAGGTACACCCTGCGGAAGTGTTGGAGGGGCCTGAGGATGGGCAGAGGTGGAATGAAGAGAAGGCAGGGTAGTAAGAGAAGAAGAAGAGAGTGCCAGAGGGGTGGTGGAGGAAGGAGGCAGGATGGTGGCCAGAGAAGCAGAAAGGGGTGCCACAGAGGTGGCTGAGGAAGGAGGCGGCAAAGGACAGAGCAGGGTAAGAAGGGATGGCAGGAGAGGAAAGGAAATTGATAAGGCGCGGGAAGCATCTATCAAAAAGGAAGAGATTGGCCTGAGAGCCCTTGACCAAGACGGTGCCATTCAAGTAGACATTAATGATGGTCTAAGAGGAGTGGAAGGGGGCCAAGAGGGCCTCCCCCCGGGTGCCACCATTAATGGGAGAAGAGGAAAAAGGAGGAGAACTGAGACCATATGGGGGGTCCAGAGGCCTGTAAAGGGAACGGCAAAGAGGATGTTGGTAAGGGTCTTTCTGGAGAAAGCACAGGCATAGGTATCAGCCGTAGGGAGTCCTGGGTTGGAGACCAGGATGCCCCTTTTAAGCTTCTTCCTTCCAGACGTAGTGAGAGGACTTGGATAGTCAATAGAAAAGCTATCAGAGAAGATAGGTGAAGCAGAGAGCACCACAGAGGGTGTGGAGAGGAAAGTGGGGGGGAGAGAGCCCAGGCAGGGGATGGGGGGATATTGCAGGCGGGCACACACGGGGAGGCACAAGGGGGGGACACAAAAGGGAGGGGAAAACAACAAAGAACAAGGTACCTGAAAAATCAAATGCAATTCAGAGACAACAGCAAAGTATAGGGCAAATACAATCAGATGCAATTCAGAAACAACAGCAAAGCACAGAGAAAAACAGGGAACCTAGAAGTAAAGTATGGAAATGCAATACAGAAACCAACAGCAAAGGACAGAGCACAACACTGAACCTAGAAGTAAAGAATGCAGCTGTATTACAGAACCAACAGCAAAGCACATGGCACAACAGTGAACCTAGAAGTGAATAATGCAGGCAATGCAATGTAATGCCAAAACCGTAGAAAACAACACAGTGTCAAAACCGTAGAGAGCAACACAATCTCAAAGCCGTAGGGAACAAATACAGTCAAAGCCATTAACAAGCCACAATACACAACAGGAACCTAGGAGTAAAGAATGCAGCCAATGCAATGTAATTCCAAAACTTGTGGATCACAATGCACTGTCAAAACAGTACACAATAGATCAAGAAAGGGAGGGGCTAAGATGCAAGAGGAAGGTGGGAACCAAGAGGGGACGAGGGGTAATTAAACAGGATGCAGGGACCTATGATGCAAAGGGGCGCATGGGAGTGTGTGCTGCCAACTTGCAAAGGGGCGCAAAATAAGGGTGAAATTTGGACTGTAGAATATAAGTCATTAACATAGAAACGTGAGAGTAATGGGCAGCCATCGTTTCCAAAATGGAAGCCACAGTATGCTTCTAAGTAAATGAAAGGCCTTACGCCTTCATGAGAACTCAAAATGCTGAAATTACAGAAACGCAGATCTGTGCAGAGCTCAGACAGTATATAGCATCCAGAGCCAAGGTTACTGAGAAATTAGGATGGGTCTGAACGTTGCAGAGAATTCACAAGATAATATTTCCCAGCATAAGAAGAATACTCCCCTCCAATTAAAGTTTGGAATAGTACAGTCGACCATTGTAAGCCAGGAGCAGGACAACTAGAAGCCAAAAGACTCCATAAAGAATAACCCAGGAGTGTCCCCAGTGGTAAAAGCAACCATAACATTAACATCAATATTAGCTAAAATCCCGATAAATGCAGGGTGAAATAAGTCCAAACATAGCTTCACCCCACGTGACCCCTAGCTGAAGAACACTGTCTATTCATTATTAACGGATACAGAGCGGACACCTGCCCCACGCCTTACACACATTTCCAGACATGAGGCACTGTACAAGGCCAACTAAAAAGAGATCACCTTGCTGATGTTTCTTGCTTCGTTACTTTAGCTTCCCTGGATGTGCCTCTGATTTGTATGCGTTGTGGGTCTTCATATGTATTGTTTGTACTAACTTAAGGGTGTAGTAAGTCTTGACTTGTTAGCGATTTCTTCCACGTTTAACATTACTCAAAACTCTGATATGGTAGCATTCATTATTTTACTATCCAAAATAACCAGAATAAAAATATTGTACTTCTATGGTGCATGCTGCAGCCATTGCCTATGTGTGTGGATGATTACGTTTCTGTATTAAACAACAACACTCCAATATAGTATTTTGCTTAGATGAGTACATTCTTTAATACATTAAGTAGTTTGTGATAGTCCTCCCAATCACCCCTTACAACTTGTTACCAACAATACAAACACATCCCCTTGTAGGGACTTTTAATCAAAATGAATTTCATATGTGATGTCCTCAGTGATGTCATCAATGACATTTGTGATGTCATCTTTGATGTCCTGGGTGTTAGTCTTTAAGCGAAAATGGTAGTCAATAAGTGCACACCTAGTTTTCTGTCAATAGGTGAAAAAGTTACATAGACAATTTCAAATGATTCAGGGTGCTGGGGAGGAATACAAGCACTGACACTGGAGCCTGAATAAAACATGAACTAAACAAAGTGTCTAAATTTAAAGACACTCCCGTCCCCTGCACACCATTAAAGCTAAAAAAATCAGTCAATACAATGCTTACATTTTCAAAAGATATGTAATTGAATATTAGATACATGAACAAAAGTTGAAAACATCAATGTTTGTTAATAAAACCTTAAAATGTACATAAATATAAATGATTTTCACATATGGCCATCATAAAAAACAAAATGAAACAAAGAGCAACCACAGTGTTCTTATGTTGCGATGTGATTTCCAACTCTACGCGTTTCGGGGAAACTCCCCTTCTTCAGGAGTGAAAGAAATCTGCAATTACACATATACATACAATTAATAATCACCTTAACATATGTTAAACACAAAATTACCGTGAACAAATCATTATCAATCATCACTCTAAACCAGCTACAAAGCAACCTAGCTCATACTATATAGGGTCATTATCATTTTCTTCATAATCAGTAAACCAAAATTGAATACTGGTGTGATTCCAAAGCATGAAATTAGAAGCAAAATAATGGAAAGAATTACCTCTAGTATGTCTTTCTGTGTGGTCTTGCATACTACATGAATATTAATCGGGTCAATACACTTCAACTGCTGAATCAGATCAAAAGGGAACCATAGAGTTCCGGATTTAAAGGGAAGTCATAATAGTAAAGTGAAAAAGCTCAATTCTTACCCAGAGTTTAGAAGGGAGTAGGAATACACTCTAAATGTCACGTTATCACAAGATTCTCAGAGAACTGGTTTACCACTCAGTGTTTACCCCACAATAACAACGAAACAAAGTAGAGTCCTACCTGGTCTTTGGAAATGGCGTGCAGAGATAGAGACTTTACCTACTTAACCCTCTCCTTGCCTCCGACACGGCAAACAGAGGATGTCGCAGGGAAACCCTCGTAAGGGGAAAAAACCCTGTGTGGCTTGTGAGCGTGGATCGGCAGTCTCTGTGGTAAGAGCTGATATTGCCGTTGTTTTGCTGTAGTAGCACTTCCGGATAGCGGAAGAAGTTGTATCAGGAATCCGGAGATGAGAACCAGGAGAGCTCAGCGGGTCGCGGGCACTTTAAAGACAAATAAAGAAAGAAGGTAAGTGTATGTAGATATTACGGATGTGACTGTTGGAAGAGCGGACTGTTTAGTTCCCCACCTACCGAGTTGCGATATGGTACTACTCAAATTAGAAGAGTGGAAGTGTATGCTGGGAATTGAAGTCCCAGTGCAGGCGGTTATCTGAATGGTATTGAAGAAAGTGAAGAGAGGTTAAGACACTATAGCCCTATTGTGTGAAGCGATTGAAAAGAAGACAGAAAGGAACAAGACCTACTATGTCGTAAATGCTAAGGCTTGCCGAGTCGGCCGGTGTAGCAGTTTCCGTTCGGCTCACACGGAATTGGGCGGGTGGTGTTTGTCTGGAAGGAAAATAGGGATTGGAAGAGAGGGTTAGTATAGTAATCGTGTAGAGAGCAAGATATCGAAATAACTGGATTGAGGGTTTCCTAAACGATAACTTACGGAGCGTAACCACTAAAGGCAGTAGCAACGCACTGCGGCTTCCGTTCAGGTTGCTGATGTACTGTGTCCCGATATGTGGGCGGAGTATCCTCAGGTAACTGCGGGAACCCTGGACTGACACCCTGTGCGTACGGCGCCATCTTGGGAGTAACGTTATGAATCGAAGGCATGTAGCGCCAGCGGCGCCACAATGACCATCCACGTGTACCCTTCGTAACAGTATGCCCCCTCTCAAGGGAGGTGAAGCCCGGTTTACCTGGATGACAGCGATAAAATGCGCGCACCAAGCGTGCGGCGTGAACCGCCGACGCTGGTTCCCAGGACCGCTCCGCCTGTGTATAGCCCTTCCAATCAACCAGGAATTGCAACACACCTCTATGATAACGAGCATCACATATGCCGGATACCTCGTATTCTGGACCTGTATCCGTAAGCACAGGTGGAGGGGAACCCGTGGGATTCCGATGAAACTGGTTGCGGACATCTGGCTTTAGTTGGGATACATGAAAGGTGGGGTGAATCCGACTCCAGGTTCTTGGAAGTTCCAATTTAAAGGCTGCTGAACCTATCTGTTCCAATACCTTAAAAGGACCATAGAATTTAGGAGATAATTTGGAGGGAACAAGTCGCCTGGGCAGAAACTTACTTGATAGCCATACACGATCCCCTATGTGAATGATGGGGGCCGGAGATCTGTGTTTATCTGCCTGTTTCTTGCTCCTGTCTTGGGCCATGTGAAGAGCATCAATTGCCTTTTGATGACCTTGTTGAATGGTAACCACCAGCTTCTCCAAACTGGGAAAGGGTGATGTGTGTGGCATGGAGGTAGGAAAGACGGAGGGGTGAAATCCATAAGTACAGTAATATGGGCTGGTTCGAATGGCGAAATGAGTAGCATTGTTATAGGCAAATTCTGCGAGTGGCAGTAAATCCTTCCAGTTATCTTGTGCTGCTGAAATGTAGCATCTGAGATACCCCTCCAAGGTCTGATTGAGACGCTCTGTCTGCCCATTTGTTTGTGGATGAAAGCCGGAGCTCAAGGCTCGGGAGATACCAAGAGTGTTGCATAAATGTTTCCAGAAACGTGAAGTAAACTGCGGTCCACGGTCAGATATTATGGTTTCCGGAAGGCCATGTAAGGTAAAGACACGATCCAAAAAGACATGTGCCATGTGCACCGCAGAGGGTACTGTCGGAAGAGAAATAAAATGTGCCATCTTGGTTAAAGAGTCGATCGTGACCATAATGGTGTTACAGTGGCCTGAGGGAGGAAGATCCACTATGAAATCAGTTGATATGATTTGCCAGGGTCTGGTGGGTATCGGAGTCTTTACAAGTTCTCTCAAGGGCTGTTTTCGAGGAGATTTATTCTGAAGACAAACAGCACAAGACGCGATGTAATCCTGTACGTCCTTCTGCACGGTAGACCACCAGAAATGTTGGAGTATTAGATCTAGGGTGTTGGTAAAACCCCTATGTCCTGCAGCTCGAGAGTCATGACATAATCGCAATACTTCGACACGCAGCTTTTCATTTGGTATGAATATTCTGTTTCCCTTAAAAAGGAGTCTTTCACTGTATGTCAAGTCATGCTGCAGCGGAAGGTCTGGGTTGATAGACAGCATCCTCCATGTTTGTTCTTCAATTTTATGTAAAAGATGATGAACGACTGGAACAAAAATTGCTTTGGGGAGCATAAGTTCTGGTTTGAACACATTACTGTTTCTGAGTTCCCTATGCGACAGTGTGTCTGCTCTCAAATTTACTCGACCTGGGATGAAGGTGAAAGTGATGCGGAAAGGTGAAAAAAAATGCTCCCATCTTGCTTGGCGAATATTGGACGTTTGTGCGTACTGAAGGGTGCGCAGGTTCTGATGGTTTGTCCTCACCTAAATGGGGTGTCGAGCTCCTAAAAGGAGATGTCGCCATTCCTCAAAGGCGCGTTTTATGGCAAGAAGCTCCTTTTCCAGGACTGTATAATTGATTTCTGCCGGGGTCAAGGTTTTGGACAAGTAGGCTATGGGCCGCTCCCTGTTTCTTGCATCCGACTGTAGAAGTACTACACCAATAGCGTATTGAGAGGCATCCACTATAAATGGCAGATTCTGATCTGGAACTGCCAAAATGGGGGCTTTAGTAAAAAGAGCCTTCAAAGCTCCGAAAGAGTCTTGTGTCTCAGGACGCCATATGAAAGGAATCCCCTTTTTGAGTAGAAGTGTTAGAGGTTGAGTCAAAGAGGAGAAAGGCGGAATAAAGCGCCTATAAAAATTGGCGAAACCCAAAAATCTCTGTATGTCCTTGACTGATCAGGGTGCCGGCCAGTCAATTATGGCAGACACTTTAGCGGGATCCATAGAGATGCCTTGTGGGGACAGAATGTAACCTAGATACGTGACTGAAGTTTTATGGAATTCACACTTCTCTATCTTACAGAGTAAATGGTTTTCCTGGAGACGAGCGAGGACAGTACTGACATGTCGAATGTGGGTAGCTAAAGAGGGTGAAAAAATCAAGATGTCGTCTAAGTAGACTATGACATAGTGTAAAGAGATGTCTGCAAATATATGATCCATGAACCGTTGGAAAACGGCTGGGGCGGTGGTGAGACCAAAGGGCATAACCCGATATTGAAAGTGGCCAAAAGGAGTACGGAATGCGGTTTTCCATTCGTCTCCAGCTTTTATGCATATTAGATGATATGCTCCTCTTAAATCAAGTTTGGTGTATACTTGAGCGCCTCTGACAGCCTCTAAGATGTCCGGTATGAGAGGCATAGGGTATCTGTCCGGTACCGTGATTTTATTTAGGCCCCTAAAGTCAATACACGGACGAAGTTCAGTGGAATTCTTTTTTGGAATGAAGAACAAAGAGGCTGCGGCCGGGGAGTTGGACTCTGTGATCAACCCATTCTGTAGATGTGTATGTAAGTATTCTTTAAGAACCTCTTTCTCCTTAGCAGACAGGATATACATTCTTCCAAAGAGTAGCGGACTATCAGGTATTAATTCAATTGCACAATCGTCCCTACGGTGTGGGGGAAGTGATGAATATTCTGTCTGGGAAAAGACTTCATGGAAGTGTTGATATACTGGGGGTAGAGTAGAAATCTGATGTACTCCCCTGCTGCCATTAAACCGATCTGGTAAAGAGTCTTGTGTCCCTAAACAGTGTTGTACGCAATGTTCCGAACCTAAAAAAAGAGTGCCTGCAGACCAGTTAATGTACGGATTATGTTTTCTTAACCAAGGTAACCCCAGAATGACTGGGTAATGCGCTGTCCTAATAATGTCCAGTACAAGAGGCTCCTGATGGGTTGAAACAGTCATTGTTATTGGACAAGTATGAACCTTGATGGGTCCCGAGGTTAATGGACTTCCATCCACACTTTCAACAGGGATGACTTTTGCTCTTCTGGGGATGGCATGCTGTTGGGCCCAGGTATCATCTATAAAGTTTTCTGCTGCCCCACTGTCTATTAATGCAGACACCTTTTGTAACTGGATGTTATCCCAGGACAAGGATACCTCAAGCACAATCATGGAGTCTTCTGGAGTATGAACTGGATTGGAGAGAGCCATGTGTAGCGAACTTGTAATCATACTCATGCCCTGTACCGACGTTCCCTTCAGGGTCGGGCGCTGGCGTTACCCGCCTTCCTAGGAGGAGTAAGGGGACACTCCTTCACTGTATGTGTGCTGGCCCCGCAATACATGCACAACCCTTGAGTCTTTCGTCTGGATCTTTCTTCTGGTGAAAGAGGGCCTCGGGTGATCCCTAATTGCATGGGTTCCTCTATGGGTATAGTCTTGTTTAGTGGAGGAATTCCTTCAGGATATGACCTCTGGGGATGACCCTTCCTCTTTTCACAGTGTCTTTCCTGAAGACGATAGTCCAATTGCATTATTAATGCAATGAATTCTGAAAGATTGTGTGGACGAGGGACTCGAGAGACTTCGTCTTTTAGTTCCTCTGACAGCCCTCGCCTAAAAATGGTTATGAGTGCATCGTCAGCCCAGGAGGTATCCGCTGACATTTGTTTAAATTTAGTGATATAAGACAAAATGTCTTGACTTCCCTGTTTTAGGTCCAACAACCGTTCTTGGGAAGCAATAGTAACTTCCTGTCTCCCAAACATGCTCTTAACACTATTGCAGAATGCGGGATAGGAATCTAGTATCGGGTTGTTATTAGTAACTAATGGGGTGGCCCAGGCTAATGTGGCTCCAGTCATTTGGGATATCATGTGCCCGACCTTGTCACGGTCGGTTGGGAAAAATGCTGCCTTGAATGCGAATTGCACAGTGCTTGATTCTAAATATTCCTTAACCGTTTGTGGATTTCCATCAAACCTTCCACAAGGTAGCGGACCGGGTGGAACCTCTGAGCTTTGTGCAGAGCGACCGACTTGTTGTCGTAAATTCGCATTCTCCTGCTTGAGTTGTTGGACCTCAACAGAGAGTGCTTGCATCACAGCTAATAACTGTTGAACCTGTTGCTCCATATGAAAATCTCCTTTTTTCAACTATCCACAGGGAAACACTGAGTGGGCGTCAGAGACAGCTGAAATACCGGCGTTGCTATCTGTCACGTTATCACAAGATTCTCAGAGAACTGGTTTACCACTCAGTTTTTATCCCACAATAACAACGAAACAAAGTAGAGTCCTACCTGGTCTTTGGAAATGGCGTGCAGAGATAGAGACTTTACCTACTTCACCCTCTCCTTGCCTCTGACATGGCAAACAGAGGATGTCGCAGAGAAACCCTCGAAAGGGAAAAAAACCCTGTGTGGCTTGTGAGCGTGGATCGGGAGTCTCTGTCGTAAGAGCTGATATTGCCGTTTCTTCGCTGTAGTAGCACTTCCGGATAGCGGAAGAAGTTGTATCGGGAATCCGGAGATGAGAACCGGGAGAGCTTAGCGGGTCGCGGGAGCTTTAAAGACAAATAAAGAAAGAAGGTAAGTGTATGTAGATATTACGGATGTGACTGTTGGAAGAGCGGACTGTTTAGTTCCCCACCTACCGAGTTGCGATATGGTACTACTCAAATTAGAAGAGTGGAAGTGTATGCTGGGAATTGAAGTCCGAGTGCAGGCGGTTATCTGAATGGTATTGAAGAAAGTGAAGAGAGGTTAAGACACTGTAGCCCTATTGTGTGAAGCGATTGAAAAGAAGACAGAAAGGAACAAGACCTACTATGTCGTAAATGCTAAGGCTTGCCGAGTCTGCCGGTGTAGCAGTTTCCGTTCGGCTCATACGGAATTGGGCGGGTGGTGTTTGTCTGGAAGGAAAATAGGGATTGGAAGAGAGGGTTAGTATAGTAATCGTGTAGAGAGCAAGATATCAAAATAACTGGATTGAGGGTTTCCTAGACGATAATTTACGGAGCGTAACCACTAAAGGCAGTAGCAATGCACTGTGGCTTCCGTTCAGGTTGCTGATGTACTATGTCCCGATATGTGGGCGGAGTATCTTCAGGTAACTGCGGGAACCCTGGACCGACACCCTGTGCGTACGGCGCCATCTTGGGAGTAACTTTAGGAATCGAAGGGATGTAGCGCCAGCGGCGCCACAATGACCATCCACGTGTACCCTTCATAACACTAAATCCACAATGAAGAGACCACCGCACAACGGGACCTCTGGTGTGTATCCTGTTTTCATTTTAACCGGCAGAGATTGCTCATTCCGAATGCGGACACTGTACGTGTGGTGCACATTAGAAAGCAAACCCCAAGATCCTGTCTATAAAGACGATTAGCCTTTCGAATTGTAAGTACATAGATCATTACTGTTTTTATAAATACTTGAAATACTCGATCCTAAAGATAGAGTGACTCACCCATCCTTGTGGCTTACTTCTGTCTCTCTTTTCAGTACGCAATTTCGGAATATAAGGAGGCTAAAATAGTCTTTTGAACATCGGTACCATCTTTTCATGACGAGTGCAGTAGGAGATATTGATAGTCTTTGGGAATACAGTAGTAATAAAAGACAGTTTTTTCACTATTGAGGTAAAGATAGTCCACAAATGGATACTGTTGCTCTTAATAAGGCAGATACTGATACTACAACTCTAATCACTGGTCTTACGGTTTGTTCTAGGACCTTCACTGCTTCCTATAAACTTCATCTTGATACACACCAGAGGTCCCGTTCTCCGGTGGTCTCTTCATTGTGGATTTAGAGTGTATTCCTACTCCCTTCTAAACTCTGGGTAAGAATTGAGCTTTTTTCACTTTACTATTATGAACTTCCCTTTAAATCTGGAACTCTATGGTTCCCTTTTGATCTGATTCAGCAGTTGAAGTGTATTGACCCGATTAATATTCATGTAGTATGCAAGACCACACAGAAAGACATACTAGAGGTAATTCTTTCCATTATTTTGCTTCTAATTTCATGCTTTGGAGTCACACCAGTATTCAATTTTGGTTTACTGATTATGAAGAAAATGATAATGACCCTATATAGTATGAGCTAGGTTGCTTTGTAGCTGGTTTAGAGTGATGATTGATAATGATTTGTTCACGGTAATTTTGTGTTTAACATATGTAAAGGTGATTATTAATTGTATGTATATGTGTAATTGCAGATTTCTTTCACTCCTGAAGAAGGAGAGTTTCCCCGAAACGCGTAGAGTTGGAAATCACATCGCAACATAAGAACACTGTGGTTGCTCTTTGTTTCATTTTGTTTTTTATGATGGCCATATGTGAAAATCATTTATATTTATGTAAATTTTAAGGTTTAATTAACAAACATTGATGTTTTCAACTTTTGTTCATGTATCTAATATTCAATTACATATCTTTTGAAAATTTAAGCATTGTATTGACTGATTTCTTCAGCTTTAATGGTTTGCAGGGGACGGGAGTGTCTTTAAATTTAGACACTTTGTTTAGTTCTGGGTGTTAGTCTTAGCAGTACAAAGGGTTGGCATGATTAAAAGTTGCTTAGCATACTATAACTGGAGAATTTCTGGAGGTTTTCCGTTTTACTTGTGACCATAACGTCCCTTTAACAAAGTTTTGCCACTGACTTTCATAGGTTTTTATTAGTGCTTCTTAACTATGATGTCCCTTTACCATGTTTTTTTCAATGAATTTCATAGGTTTTTATTATTGAAACTTAACCATAATGTTCCTTTAACAACGTTTTTTTCTGTGAATTTCCTATGTTTTTATGAGTGAAAAAATTTCATGATGTTACATCCCTGTATATAAATTATTAATAATTCCTCTTTTAACATTTATGAAAGAACTGTAAACCTACTTTAACAAACATATTTTTGCAATGCATACTGATGTGTGTCGTTATCAGCAGCGCATTCTGGGGATGCAAGTCATGGATGAATTACCTAGTGCATGAGGCTCGATCATGACCGCAGCCCCACCAAACACCCCCTTTATTCACTGCACCTACCCTGCATCCTAGTTTACTGTCAACTATACCCTCATAGTGTAACCAATGGCCAGTGCTCATGATTTGCAGCCATGGCCAGTCTTCACAATCCATGGGGCATGGGCTTCAGCCATGCAGCATTCCCCAACAGCCAAATAAGAGTACACATTTGTGCTTGCAGAGGGCCAGGCCCACTATCCAGGCAGCAAACGTATATCACTATTTGGTTTACTTACTTTTTGACATTTGCAAAAAAGTAAAACACAGGACAGATTTACAAAAGCATTCTTTCAGATCCTTGTTTATGCTCCTCACACAAGTTTGCTGCAATCCCGTCCAACACTTCGGGCTGCAGCTGCAAGCAGAATTTCTTTTCCCATTTAAACCTAGGACTTTGGCCATGCGGCATGCCCCAATAAGTAAATCAGAGTAGGCATTAGTTCTTGCTCAGGGCCAGGCGCATTGCCCAGGCACCAAAGTTATATGACCATTTTTGTACTTACATTTTGACACTATAGAAAAAATAAAACACAGGACAGATTTGCAAAACCATGCTTTGAGGTCCTTGCTAATGCTCCTCACAAATGTTTGCTGCAATCCCGTCCAGCACTTTGGGTTGTAGCCACAAGCAGAATTTGTTTTCCCATTCAAACCAAGCCCGATTTCGAAAAACGTTACCACATAGCCGGTCCCTGTGGCCATGCCCACTTTAGCCCCATTGTCAGTCCCTCGTGGTCATGGCCAGTAGCCAGATTGTTTGGGTCCCGAATAATCTGGACACTGCTCATGGCCAAATGCTATAACTCAGTAACCAAAAGAATATCGCTGTCATGATGCCTACCCCTGGAGCACCAGGCCAGGCCCAGCACCCCCGGGAGCAGGCATCACGCCCCCGGGTAAAAGCCCAGCGGCCCTTTATAGGGGCTCTTTGGACTCTGTCCTGGCGCCGTTGGGCCAGGCTCATGTTGGACATCAGTCCTGGCGCCATAGGCGCCAGGCTCATAAGGAGAAGTGTTTGGTGCACTTACCTGAAGCAGACCATGCTGCACACTCACCTGATGCAGACCATGCTGCATGAGGAACCAAGCCAAATGAGGCTTAGGAAGGACTATTTTTCTGAAGGAACTATTTTGTTACTTGGGTGGGGCTGTGGAAGAATACTCACCTGGAACTTCTTCCAAGGCTATTTAAGCCACGCCCGGACAGCCACACGTGCTTCGCGTTGTTCTGCATCCCAGCAGCTGAACGCTCACCGTGTCTGCTCCTGCACCTGGACTCCAGCCACGCCCGCCTCGAACCTGGAACACCTGTAAGGAAAGAAGAGAAGAGAAAGGTGAAAACCAAGAACTTATTCAACCTTCTTACCTGCATCCAGAATCTTCACGCCAGCATTCCTGAAGGAAGACTTCCATTTAAAAGCACTGCGTTGCTCGCTGCAGCGCCGTGCTTCACTCACCTGTTCCCGAGACAACACACGGCTCCATCGCGGCTCTCAGCACTGGTCGCCACATCTCTGCATCTAGGGGAGAGAAGAAGAGACAAAAGGTGAGCAAGGGAACACAAGAGGAAAGCCGAATTTTCAGCCATATTACTTACCGGCTTTTCTTGGTGAACCATTCCACATCTCGGGTCGGCGCTGCATCTTTGGCAGGTACCGCACCCCGGCCCCAATGGGGAAAGGACAAAAGACATTACTGGGGAATTATAAAGACATTTAGAGGGGTCGCCCTCATCACTAACTCACCTGATTTTACCACCGGCAATTTAACCCCTCAACGCATCACCTTTGTTCTGCACCTGAAATAAAGGACAGATCACAGGTTAGGAAAAACAACATAAAAGGAGGCTCACACTTGAACTTTTTCATCTTCATACTTACGGCGTATCGCTCAGAAAAGTCAAGTGGATTTGCCAGCGCCATTCTGAAAACCAGTGAAGTAACTGGACGAACGCGCGCCCCTGCACCAGAAGCAAGATGGAGAGTTCATCCTTCCAAACCATAAGGTGAGCTTAAACCGGGGGTTTTGGAGGAAGTCAGAGAAGAACGAATGGGGGAAGGGGGGAGCAAGCACACTATTCAGCAGACAATTAATCCCCTTTCTCATCTGCAGAAGGATATTCCTACGGGCCAGACAAGCAAGATTGGGGGGTCCTGTTCAATCAGTGGTCCGAATTCTGCGCATCACGCTTGAAGAGGCCACAGCAATCCAGACCAGACCAGCGCCTCCGTGGGAGCCAGGTGAGCGTTACAGAACGCGAAGACTTCCTACAAATTCCCACGCAGGTGCTATGGAAACTTCTGAGACTGACCAGTTGGCCCAACTACTGGGGCAATTACAGGCCGAAGTACACTCCGCTCGTCAAGAGACTAATGCTCTCTGGAGGGAAGTGATGGTAACAAAGGAAAGAGCTGATGACCTGGCTAGACAGCTTTTGCAAGGTCAAGCTGGACAAACTCCTTTACCCGGTTCCAGAGGGAACCCCGCTCCTGTGCTTTCCAGTAACCCGGTGCAGATTAATCTACCTGGAAACATGCCGCTGGCCCCACCCGAACGCTTTGCTGGGGACCCCAAACGATTCGCCGTATTCATGAATCAGTGTCGTTTGCATTTCCTGTGCAGACCTGGGGCCTTCCCTAATGACCATACCAAGGTAGCCTTTGTATTGTCATATCTCAGCGGCAGTGCTGCCGATTGGTCAGTTCCACTGGTAACTCAAGATGACCCGATTCTTCGTGATTTTCAAGGATTTCAAGCAAGCATGGAAAGGTTATTTGCTCGTCACTCCCAGGGGCAGGCTTTAGATGACGAACTTCTATCTCTGCGACAGGGCAATCAAGACCTCCTTTCCTACATTGCAACCGTTAATAGACTAATTGTGGAAACTGGGTGGCCAGAGGATAAAAGAATCACGTTATTTTATCGAGGTCTACGCAGAGAACTTAAAGATGTCCTGGCCCAAGTTGTAAATCCGCCCCAAGAATGCTCAGAATATATAGACTTAGTGGTCCAGTTGGATCACAGACTGCAAAACAGAAAAGCAGATCGGTCCAAGTTTGAGACCCGGGTGTTAGTCAAGACCCACGCTAACCTCAAGGGGGCTGAAACCTCTGAGCCAATGCAAATCGGAGGAGTAAAAGGACCTTTAACTCAAAAGGAACGTGAAAGAAGACGGCAGATGCACTTATGTCTTTATTGTGGATCCTCTGGACACTTTCTACGAGATTGCCCGGCAAGGCCGCCCAGGAAGGTGGTAGGAGCTGCTGATAAAATCCATGAAACCTCTGTATCGGGAAACGACCCCGCCCGACAAGCGTAGGGGTCCGCTTGCCGAGCTTGAAAACAAACTCTCAGACCTCGCATTTCATTGTGCCAATGGTCCTCGTAGATCCGGAACAGCCTAAGCGGTTGCATGCAATAAAGGCATACATCGATAGTGGGGCTATAGGAAACTACGTGGATCGTGAATTGGCCTCCAGGATTAACCTCCCTCTGCGTCCTAAAACCAGCAAAGATGTCATCACCACAGTTGATGGAACCGAAATTGCCTCGGGACCGGTAACTCATTCCACAGCTGAGGTGACACTTGTAGGTCCGGACGGCCATCGGGAGGCAGTTGTGTTTGATGTAATCAAGGCTCCACAGTTTCAGGTTATTCTCGGAATCCCTTGGTTAGAGACACATAATCATCGAATTGATTGGCGAGCGAAGAGAATAACCTTTCCGGAGTGTGCACGAACCTGCTACCCAGAAAATCTGAAGATCAGTCTAGCATCAGTAACCTCTGTCTCCATGCAACTACCTCCGGAATACCAAGACTTTCAGGACGTCTTCCAAAAGGAACAGGCCAACACGTTACCTCCTCACAGATCGTACGATTGCCAAATCGATCTGGCGCCCGCTGCACAACCCCCTTGTAGCAGGATTTATGCCCTTATTGAGCCGGATAATCTGCATTTGAGACAATATTTAGATCAATACCTAGCCAATGGTTTCATTGGCCCGTCAAAGTCTCCGGCATCCTCGGCTTTGTTCTACGTGCCAAAAAAAGAAGGCGACCTTAGAACTTGTATCGATTACCGCGCATTGAACCAGATAACTGTTAAAAATCGTTACCCTCTGCCTTTGATCCCTGAACTCCTTGACCAGGTGAAGGACACTTGCATATACACCAAGTTAGATCCCCGGGGGGCTTATCATCTGGTACGAGTAAAAGAAGGCGACGAATGGAAAACGGCCTTCCGTACAAAATATGGACTATTTGAATACCAGATGATGCCTTTCGGGTTGTGCAACGCGCCTGCTGCCTTCCAATTGTTCATGAACGATGTCCTTCGGGAACTCATCGATGTCTGTGTTGTCGTGTATATCGATGACATTCTGGTGTACTCCTCTTCGGAATCAGATCACAGAAAACATGTCAGGGCCGTCCTTGAGAAATTGCGCCAGCACAAACTGTTTGCAAAGCTGGAAAAATGCATTTTCCATACCACCGAGGTTGAGTTTCTTGGATTCATCCTGACACATAAAGGGGTCCGAATGGACTCACGGAAAGTGGATGCCATCCTCAAATGGCCATCACCTAGTTCGGTGAAAGATGTCCAAAGCATGCTTGGTTTTGCCAATTTTTATCGCAGGTTTATCCCGGAATTTTCACGGGTGGTGCAACCCATCACTGCACTCTTGCTGAAGAATAAACGTTTTGAATGGACCGAGGAAGCTGAACAGGCCTTTCAGGAATTAAAAGCTAAATTTACGTCTGCACCTATTTTGAAACACCCGCGTCCTAATCTCCCATATATAGTCGAAACCGACGCATCCAGCTTAGCCATGGGAGCTGTCCTGTCTCAGAGAGACCCCGAAACCAACCAACTGCACCCCGTAGCATTTTGGTCCAGAAAGTTCTTGCCGCCGGAGATAAATTATGCAATCACCGATAAGGAATTATTAGCCATTAAGTCCGTCTTTAAGGCTTGGCGGCATTATCTTCTTGGCGCCAGGCATACCATCACCGTGATCACTGATCACCGAAATTTACAATATTTAAAAACTGCCAAGGCTCAGTCTTCACGACAGCTCCGATGGGCTTTATTCTTTGCTGAGTTCGATTTTGTAATCACTTACCGTCCCGGCTGTAAGAATGGCAAAGCGGACACGCTATCTCGAATTGGAATGGGAGAAATGGACACAAACTCAGAACCTGTGCCTATAATTCCCGAACAAGGAATCTTGGGGATAACCACTTTACAAACCCTTGAAGACATTCAAGCATGGGTAAAACTATTCCTGGACTCTTCAGCCTTGCAGGATTGGATCAAAAGGGGGTCTGACTTTTCAATCAACGATGGCTTACCTTACTTCCAAGGACGTTTATTTTTGCCAGAAAAGGAATTGCAAGAACTGGTTATTTCCCGTCATCACGATACTCTGATGGAAGGACATCCTGGCATTGCCAAAACAGAGGAAAATATTAAACGACAATTCTGGTGGCCGTCCTGGCGAAAGGATATTAAATCTTTCATGATGTCCTTTGGAGTTTGCGCCCAAAACAAAGGTCAAAAAACAAAACCCGCCAGTCTTCTTCAACCCTTAGACATTCCACCAGCACCTTGGCACACCTTGTCACTAGATTTTATCACGGACCTGCCCTCTTGTAATGGATACAATACTATTCTGGTTGTGGTGGATTTATTTTCCAAGATGGCCCATTTTATTCCGTTGAAAGGATTACCTTCAGCTTTTGTTCTTGCCAAGGAATTCCTCGAAAATATCATCCGTCTGCATGGATTCCCGTCCATACTAATCTCCGATCGGGGAAGCCAGTTTAGTTCCCATTTTTGGAAAAAGTGTTTGTCAACTGGCACAAATCGACGTAAGACTCTCAACCAGCCACCACCCACAGACCGATGGTCAGACGGAGAGAACGAACCAGACCCTTGAACAATATCTACGATGTATGTTGCACCAATCGGAGGGTAATTGGAAGGATATTTTATGGGTGGCTGAATATGCATACAATAACTCGATACACTCTGGAACTGGTCAGAGCCCCTTTTATACCCTATATGGACATTACCCTCGTACTTCAGACTTGGACTCACCTTTGAGCCTCGAAATGCCTGCAGTGGACCATTTGCATTCTACGATTACTCAAGCCTTCAAGGATGCTACTGCACACTTACAACATGCGAAAGGGAAATACAAAAAGAATGCGGATCTGCATCGAAAGGAGGCGCCTCCATACCAAATAGGGGATCAAGTATGGTTGGCTACCAAACACTTATCGCTCAAGGGACCTCAGACTTTTAATCCAAGGTATTTAGGCCCTTACTCGATCAAAGCTATAATTAACCCAGTGGCAGTCAAGCTAGATCTACCAGCTAACATGCGGATACACCCCGTTTTTCATGTGTCGCTTTTGAAACCAGTGCAACCAGGAACCAGATTAATAAAGCCACCAGAACCAATCCAGATAGATGGGGAGCCTGAATTCGAGGTGAAGAACATTTTGGACTCTAAGATCTCAAAATCAAAACTTTTCTATCTAATTGATTGGAAGGGGTACGGGCCTCAGGAAAGATCTTGGGAACCCAGCGACCACGTACATGCACCTCGGCTAGTAAAAAGGTTCCATCGGAATTTCCCGAACAAACCGAAACCTCCTGAGGGAACGACCTTGGGAGGGGCCTTGAGGGGGAGTGCTGTCATGATGCCTACCCCCGGAGCACCAGGCCAGGCCCAGCACCCCTGGGAGCAGGCATCACGCCCCCGGGTAAAAGCCCAGCGGCCCTTTATAGGGGCTCTTTGGACTCTGTCCTGGGGCCGTTGGCGCCAGGCTCATGTTGGACATCAGTCCTGGCGCCATAGGCGCCAGGCTCATAAGGAGAAGTGTTTGGTGCACTTACCTGAAGCGGACCATGCTGCACACTCACCTGATGCAGACCATGCTGCATGAAGAGCCAAGCCAAATGAGGCTTAGGAGGGACTATTTTTCTGAAGGAACTATTTTGTTACTTGGGTGGGGCTGTGGAAGAATACTCACCTGGAACTTCTTCCAAGGCTATTTAAGCCACGCCCGGACAGCCACACGTGCTTCGCGTTGTTCTGCATCCCAGCAGCTGAACGCTCACCGTGTCTGCTCCTGCACCTGGACTCCAGCCAAGCCCGCCTCGAACCTGGAACACCTGTAAGGAAAGAAGAGAAGAGAAAGGTGAAAACCAAGAACTTATTCAACCTTCTTACCTGCATCCGGAATCTTCATGCCAGCATTCCTGAAGGAAGACTTCCATTTAAAAGCACCGCGTTGCTCGCTGCAGCGCCGCGCTTCACTCACCTGTTCCCGAGACGCCGCCCGGATCCATCGCGGCTCTCAGCACCGGTCGCCACATCTCTGCACCTAGGGGAGAGAAGAAGAGACAAAAGGTGAGCAAGGGAACACAAGAGGAAAGCCGAATTTTCAGCCATATTACTTACCGGCTTTTCTTGGTGAACCATTCTACATCTCGGGTCGGCGCCGCATCTTTGGCAGGTACCGCACCCCGGCCCCTATGGGGAAAGGACAAAAGATATTACTGGGGAATTATAAAGACATTTAGAGGGGTCGCCCTCATCACTAACTCACCTGATTTTACCACCGGCAATTTAACTCCTCAACGCATCGCCTTTGTTCTGCACCTGAAATAAAGGACAGATCACAGGTTAGGAAAAACAACATAAAAGGAGGCTCACACTTGAACTTTTGCATCTTCATACTTATGGCGTATCGCTCAGAAAAGTCAAGTGGATTTGCCAGCGCCATTCTGAAAACCAGTGAATTAACTGGACGAACGCGCGCCCCTGCACCAGAAGCAGGATGGAGAGTTCATCCTGCCAAACCATAAGGTGAGCTTAAACCGGGGGTTTTGGAGGAAGTCAGAGAAGAACGAAGGGGGAAAGGGGGGAGCAAGCACACTATTCAGCAGACAGTTAATCCCCTTTCTCATCTGCAGAAGGATATTCCTACGGGCCAGACAAGCAAGATTTGTGGGTCCTGTTCAATCGGTGGTCCGAATTCTGCACATCACGCTTGAAGAGGCCACAGCAATGCAGACCAGACCAGCGCCTCCGTGGGAGCCAGGTGAGCGTTACAATCACTATATTTTGTACCTACATCATGACACTTTCAAAAAATAAAACACGGACACATTTGCAAAACCATGCTTTCGGGTCCTTGCCAATGCTGCTTGCACGAATTTGCTGCAAATCCGCCCATGGTTTATTTATTTAAAAGTGTCAAAATGTACCTACAAAAAATGGTCTTATAACTTAGCCCCCACTTGACAAATCCATTCAGACTTTGCAGAAACATTCAAGGTAGGGTCTATAATCTTTCTGAAAACTGTTGTGCAGATTTGTCAATCAGCAAAAAAGTTATAAGCCATCTGAAAATGTTGAGACTGCCTCTCTAATTTTGCCCCCTCTTGACAAAATCCCAGCAAACTTAGCAAAAACATTGAGATCTGGGTCTTAAATCTTTTCGCAAACATTTGTGCAGATTCGTCAAACGGCACCACATTTATAACCAAACTTTGCTGAAGGGTCAGGTGTGTAATGATACTGCAAAATTGCATGCAGTTTCATCGAGTGGTGCCAAAGCTATAAGCCATCCAGAAAGTGCTTTTCACTGACACTTTAATGCAGAAATATACATGTTTGCCCCCGAACCTCTGGGATGTTTGCGAACCTAGGCCTAGCTCAAAAAACATAGCCCTAGCTATTCGGCCTTTAATATAGACGGTAACATAATCAAGGTGGTAACCGAGGTTAAAACCCTTGGCTTTCTAGCTTGATTCTGCACTATCCCTCAAAAAACAAGTCAACTCCCTGTCTTCATCTACAGCCTACACCTGCAAATTAATCAGGGCCTGTAGACCTTACCTCTCCAAAACTAACTGCATCACACTAGCCAACGACTTAGTAATGTCTAAATTAGATTACTGTAATGCCCTGTACACAGGTGCCAATAAAACCATCATAAATAAAATGCAAATTCTGCAGAACAATGCTCTCAGAGCAGCCCTAGACATACCCCGCAGAGAGCATATTTCTAATATTAGGAAGGATCACCACTGGTTAAAAATTAGTGAAAGAATCCTCCTCAAGACGCTATCCATCACCCACAAAGGACTCAACAATACAGCGCCACCATATATAGCAGCTAGACTGACTAGAAAAACTTCCAGCCACCACACTAGAGACTCCAGCCACCCTCTGCTAGAAATTCCTAGATTTAGACTCACAAAATCAGGCGGTGCGTGCTTCCCTGTTAGAACTGCCCAGGCCTGGAACGCACTTCCATCTGCTTTAAGAGATGATCAGCCATACTCTAGATTTAGATATAAAGTGAAATGCTGGCTCCAGACTAATGACACCCACTAAACTGGTCCCCGGCCTCTACCTTGGATTTAGGCATGTAAATACTTTGAAATGTGTTCTCTACTGAAAATTGTAATATAGACCTTCCCCTCCCCTCCCCTTGTGTGATCTGATGTACATTTGCACTGTAATTACTGTTATAACATGTATGCATTTACTGTATGTAACCAAGCTTAAGTATTCTTGTACTGTTGTGCCCGGCTACCCCTGGGTTTGGTGCGCATTATCAAATAATAAACTAAAACAAACTAAACTGTCCCTAGACCTCGTGGACTTTGGGGGTGTAAAACACCCAATGTTTGGATTTTATGGCCATATTCCATTCCATCCTCATCAACCTTCACCTCCCCGGAGATTGTTTCATTTGTTTGACAAGTGCAATGTTGTGTTTTTTAATATGCTTTTACCGCGATATCCATGGACTTCGGGCGCTGTTTGCGAATCCAGCATGGCATCTGTTTCAAATGTTTTGACACACCTCAGGTTTTTAATTGACCAATCAGCTGGCTCGTATACACCTAATTTGCAATTAGGTGCACGCTTTCGGGACCAAGTCGCCGCTCCTCATTCAAGTTTGCTTCAAATCCAACCAGGAATCTAGGCTGTAGGCAAGAGCAAATTTTTTTTCCAATTGTGTCTATGAGGATTTCAAAAATGTTGGGACCGCTCCCCCCCCATAACTTTGTCCACCTTGATGAAACAGCACCAAACTTCCCGAAATTGTTCCGACGGGGCCATATACTTTTGTTGCATAGTTTGTGAGGATTCGTCCACAGGGTGCAAAGTTATAAGCTGACCAACAAGTCCTCTTTCTATGAGTTGAGCAGCTTAACCATAACTACATGTAACCATGATCTCTACATAGCAGACTTAAGTAAATTACGATTAACGTCATTATCTACAAGAGGGAACAATCTTAACAGGTCCCAACTGAATTCATTAAAAATATTAGAAGCTCTGAAGTATGTGGTGATTAAACCCTCCGACAAGGGTTCTAATATAGTGCTGCTTGATCGTGTAGACTATGTTGCCGAAGCTTTTAGGTGACTTAAAGATCACAGGTGCTATTTGCAGTTGACAGTTAACCCTTTTCCATGGTTGCAATCTGAATTGAGAGCATTAGTAACCAGGTGGAATGAGGCAGGCATGATTGATGGTGATTTAGTAACTTTTTTGTTCCTTCCTCTTATATCATTCCTACCATCTATTTTGTGCCCAAAATTCATAAATTCCTTGTCAAGCCACCTGGTAGACCCATTGTCAATTTGTCAGGATCATTAATGGAGAACATATCACAATATGTTGATGAAACCTTGATTTTGTTAGTTTCTGCTTTTCTTTCCTTTTTGAAGGATCCTAAGGATTTATTACATCACATGAGGTTCCTTGGTCAGATGCCTTTGCTTTGGCAACCCTGGATATTGTATCCGTGTATGTGTCCATTGATCATTCAGTGTGGGTCAATTCATGCAAATATTTTTTACAAACTACATCCTTAAATATGTTTTCTCACAGTAATATGATTTTGGAGATGTTATTCTGTCTGACCAATAATGTTTTTTTTTTAAGGTACTTTTTTTCATCAGGTACAAGGGACTGCCATGGGCAGTTCTTTGCGCTTTCATATGCCAATCTCACTATGGGCTGGTGGGAGTCCACAATTCTATCTGAGGCCACTCCGCAGACCGAACAGGGAAGTGAGTCCACAGAGCGGATATAGATATCACAAATTTGTTTGCCTTACATTTTGGTTGTTTAAAAAAAAACTACTGGACGGAGTTACACCAAATTAACAAAACCACGCTTCCTGGACCAAGCCTCGCTCCTGCTGCAAATTTGGTGAAAATCCGTCCAGCGGTTTGGGCGGTAGGCGTGACGGAATTTTTTTCCCATTATGTCTATGGGAAAAAAAGAAATGTTGGGACCCCCCCTATTACTTTTCCCCCCCCTTGACCAAACCTCACCAAACTTTGCAAAAAAAAATTCAGACTGGCCCATATACTTTTTTCGCAAAGTATGGTGAGGATTCGTCCAGGGGGAGAAAATGTATGAAGCCACCCAAAAAGTGCTCTTCCTATGGGTTTAGCAGCTTAACCATAACTACATGCCCGCTACCTCGGGCAATGTAATATATATATATGCAAACAACTAGTTCCCACATAGTGGTGCACAAGCCTATACTCAGCGGGTGCTCTTTGTCACGGTTGTAGGACAAAACCATGTTGAACTTTCTGACAATTATTCCGACCATGTCGTTGCCTTGTGATCAGCAGCAAACATCACTAGCCAGTACAGGAATAAAAGATTCCTTGGTGAGGTAAAACGTGCAAAAACATGTAACTTTATTTTCCTTGATTGTTCAATATTCATTTAAAATCAATTCAGCCAACATAGACTTACAAACAAAATGAGTAATCCTGAGACGCTTTTACTCACGCCACGCTTTCCACCCCAAACTCTGGGACTTCTTCAGGTGAAATTACAATATGCTACATTGGGCATTCTCTATTTCTACACACACTGAGAGCCATCCTATTTCCGGTCACATGACTGTAACTCATGCTTGATGCAAAAAGCCTATGTAATGCGGGCGGCCATCTTTGCCTAGCTATTCGCTTTCAATAGTATATACATTTTACATTTCAATACATTTTACAAAACGATTTTGATTGCAATCATTATTTTATATTATTTGCACTCAATGCTTAAGTATATGACTCTCGTGGGTGTGGTTCGTCGTATATAAATCATTTGATCTTGTCAGAATTCTTCCTCACAAACTTGACCCCATAGTTTAGAGGAAGAATTCTTTCTATCAATATACCTCTCTGAATGTACAAAGGAACATACAGAAAGATTGATTAATCGAAAGACTGGAATCCTTGGAGACCTTGTGGCTGTGAAGAAAGATACAGTAATTAATAACCTGAATTATTATAACAAAATTCGAGCAAGATATCTATTGCACTAACCTGTGAGGTTAGTGGCAAGACCCAGAACTATTAGGACAAGGACTCTAGTCAGTAGTCGTGGAATTTCCTGTAACAGAAACCACTGCGTGAGAACAGAATAGACAGAGGGGTCAATGATACAAATAATAGCCTAAACCCCTATGTTAGATAAACAGTATGAGGAGGTAATAATATCCCTTGGATAGCCAAACGTGAGAGAAAAGTTCCTATCTAACCCGTATGGTTTGTAGTGACCCACTTCCCTTAACCAAAAAGTAAACAAAAAATGAAGCACAAGTTACCGTACCACAATAGTTCCACTAGATCTCTCCCACAGTGCAGCTGAGGCTGAGCCCGGGTCTGGGTCTTCAACGAAGCCTACGGGGTGGCCAGGATGGAAAACACAACACTCCCACGTAGAAGCGGAGGCTGGCAGGATCCCGCGGTGCAGCTGAGGCTGAGAACTCCTATTCCCACGATGCAGCGGATGCTGATACTATCCCGTGGTGCAGCTGAGGCTGAAACACTTCTATCCCGCAAGGAAGCGAGGGTTGAGAAAGTTATTGGTACAAAATACGTGGAAGTAACAAAAAGAGAGTACACAAGAAAGGAACTCAAACGAGGAAAGCCTGAAATCCGTATAGGCGTAAAAAAACAAGGGGTCAAGAACAGCAAGCCAAATACCAGTCCGAATCAAAAACACAAGCGGGCGTCGACAGAACCAAGGAGCAGGCAAGTAGAGGGTACAGGGACGAGTGCCGTATGTCGAAAAACCAGAAGTTCCAGGTACCAAGACAGACTAGGGAAATCCAAATGCAGGTCCAAATGGCGGTAAACCCGCTGCCACCGTTGTTTCCATACCGGTTGATCTTGAGTCCTGCAGGCGGAGGTGTCATTCCCACCAGGTCTGACCTGGCGGGTTTAATACCGCCTGCCTGCAGGTGGACGCGGAAACACCGGCACCATCGCAAGATGGTGTCGGTGTTTCCATGGTCCCCATTCCCATTGAGTCCTATGGGACTCAATGGGAATGGGGATTTACCGAATTCCGCCTCCGGAATTCCCGGGTCACCGGGGTTGTAATGCCCCAGTTATTCCGGGAATCACGGAGGAGGAATGGTAAGATGAGTCCGGCGGTAACCGAGCTGCACAAAACAGCAGGTTACCGCCGGACTCGTAATGAGGTCCAGTGTGTTTCCACAGGCAGGACATCCTTGTTGATAATAATACAAAAATCTTCAATTTCATCCTTAAAGGACCACCAAGGCCGCCTACAAAGTACCATTCCTCTGCACAGCTTCTACATAAAAGTAAGAGGAGGACTATAACAAGGGCCAGCACTGTGAAATAAGGGCACCATATGTAGCTAGAAGGTGCAGGAACATAAGCGGGAGCTGGAGGACCCATAGGGTGAGTACAGCGGCGCTGAAGCTGTACAATATTAATACAGCACAATAAGTACAGAACACCAACAGTAGTTGTTATCCCACCTTTTCCTGCCTAAGTTCCTGTTTTCTTGTCCCCCCCTTTCCTTTAGCCACACTACAAAAAGGGGACCACCGGGCAAACCAAAAGGCAAGCTAGGATCTCACACCCTGGTGCCAAAAGTACCAAGGTGTCAATCTGAAGAGCAGAAAAGGAAGAGAAGGAAGTGCTGCATAGCAGGACAGGTGGGTAACACATGCATTTGCAAATTTTTCGGTGCCAGTCGGCCGACATGGGCATCAAGGCCATCACCCAATTAATGGCCTAAGGCCACAAAAAGCAAATAAAATGAGCCCTGCCAACAAGGGTCTCCGATTCGCACATTACTCTGAACGGAGCGTAAAGGAGTCGTTCAACGACCGCAGAAGACTTCTACTTTTTCGCCCAACCCACCCACCTGCAAAAAAATAAGAATAAAAAAAACAAAAGACAAACACCTAAAAGAATAACAGTACAACAACCGTTGTCACACAGTCGTGTGGAAAAGAAGGCGGCACGGGCCACAGGCACACTAGTTTGACAAGTGCAATGTTGTGTTTTTTAACCCATTAAGTGCTCGGCTATTATGCAAGTCTATGCAAAAAGGACAAGCATACTCATCCTTGGCACTTAAGGGGTTAATATGCTTCCACCCTGATATCCGCGGACACCATTGCATGGCTGCCAATCCAACATGGAGGGCGTTTCCAAAAATCTGACGCAACTCACACTCTTCACCATCCAATCAGCGGGTGCATCTGATGTCCGTGGACCTCGCACCACCCCCTAGACCAATCGGAGCTCTGTCCGCGGACCAGACAGGGAAGTGAGTCCACGGTCCGGACCCAGATAGCACTAATTATTTTGGGCCTACTTTTTGGTCATTTTAAAAAGAATACTAGACGGATTTACACAAAATTTACAAACGCATGCTTTCCGGACTAAGTCGCCGCTACTGCCACAAATTTGGTGAAATTCCGTCCAGCAGTTTGGGCTATAGGCGTGAGCAAAATTATTTTTCCATTGCATCTATGGGAAAAACCACACATTTTGGGACCCCTTATAACTTTGCCCACCCTTGACAAAACCTAAACAAACTTTGCAGGATCGATTTGACGGGGCCATGTACTGCAAAGTTTTGTGAGGATTCGTTCAGGTGGGCGATGTTATAAGCCGCTCAAAAAGTGCTCTTCCTATGGGTTGAGCAACTAAACCATAACTACATAACTTCGCTTTCAATAGTCAATACATTTTAGATCACGATTTTGATAACAATCATTATTTTATATTCTGTGCACTCAATGCTAAAATATATGAGTCTCCTGTGTGTGGTTCTTCCTGTATAAATCATTTGATCTGCCCATTTAGGCCAAGTGGCCAATCTGTTGTTAAATAATTAAACCACAACAGTGAGATCCTGCGTGGCACGCCCCAGACTAGTAATTTGTTCTTGACCAACCAATTACGGCGGAAGTTTCAAATGATTGAATATACTCACTAAAATAGTGATCTATTTCCACTATTGCACAATATTACTGCCAAGAATAAATGACTAATTGTTTAACAACAGATTGACCACTTGGCCTAAATGGGCAGATCTGTCATGCCACGGGACTCGAGACAGGTTTCAAGAATTCCACGATTCGCCAAGAGTCTTGCTAAACCTAATGTAGTACGGAAATACGGCAAAAGACTCCTGCGTTTCCGACCCGATTCATACAGAAGGGCTTGAAAGTTACCTTGGCAACGGTGACCTGTAATGAGGCCCACTATCTGCAGCTGTTTCTGACAAACTACTTTTCTTCACGATACATTTGATGTTGCTGCTACAACTGTGCTAGGGAAAGGCTTCTTATAGGTCAGAGCAGGGGGCACATGTCTATTGACATATAGGGAAGTATGTGCCTGTGTGCACCGCGGATAAGGTTATTTTTGAAAGAAAAATGTAATTGTATTATAAACAAGCGCATCGATAGTGGTAACATGGAAAGTAATATTGTGATATGTGGTTTACTTGAAATATTTGGTTGTTTTTATACTGCACGTAACAGTGTTAATTGATGTGGCAGGTGTTTCCAAAATCAAAACTGACTCTGGCACGGTGTGAACGCTGCATGAAGGGTGGCATTCTTATGTGTCCTTCAAAACAGTTGACTAATATTTTGTGGGAGTAAATGTGTCGAGAATCCGCAAAGAAATAAGATTTACTGTATTAAAAGCAGACATCGGAAAGTAAAGTTTCCATTTCAGAAAACTGTGTTGTGAAGCAGTTCGTCCTGTACACATTGAAAAATTGATTTGCAAAACGCAATGTAATGAACATTTTAAGTGAAATCTATTAAAGTGTGGAAATTGTTCTGTCTGCCATAAGATCAATGCTGTGACGCATGAATGTGGAACTTGCCACAAAGAGTTGACGTCGTACATGTTACGAGAAACTTTAATTATAGCCAAAATATGCATGTTTTTCTATATTGAATTATAAAGTGCTTCCTGAAATATGTTTTTGTTATGTATTTCACACAATTATATACTCCCGATCTGTGCGTCTCATGGGTTTAGTGTGCGGGCGGATGGCTTTTTCAACAGTGTTTGGATAATAATTATCAACAACGGATCTATTATAAATATTGTGTGGGATGATCACCAGACAACAATTTGTCCTTTTGCTGCTGCAGTAACAAGAAGCAACATAGTCGCATATAGGTTCTAGAAAAATGCAGATGTGAAAGTAATGCATTTATTTCAATTTGAAAGCAGTCATTTGTCCTGTGTAATTCAGCGGTATGTGCACAGATTATTCGTCGCTTATGGAAAATACTTTTTGGTGGAGAATGCAAAGACTTGCATTGATGGATCGATGATTCGATTTGCCAGTAGAAGATTACAGTAGTGAGCTTCAGTGAAAATGTGAATGCTACGACGTTTGGTAGCTATGAACTGTGTTCGAAAAAGTTAACAAACCTTTCGTGGACTTAAGTGAATGTTTTCATATTTGTGTCAAAAAGATAAGTATTTTTTACGGTCCCCACTATTGCTGTTTTGTTTGAAATAAAATGTTTCTATCATTTCCGTAAAAAAAGGCTAAAGTTTTGGGTTTGTTGTGGATGTTTGTGTTTAAAGTTCCTTGTTCTGCGTAACTTAACTTTATGACGTTGGTGATGACAGTGTACATTTGGCTACGCTGTGGACTAACATCATTGAAGTAGGTGTAGATCATTTTGAGTATATAGTGATGTTAGTGATGGTGTGCGGCTCTTTGAAGTTTGGCCAATAGAATCTTATTGAGTTTATGTACTATATTGAACATGCAAAGTATATTCATTCTATAAGATTACTTTTTTAGTTCTATTTTTTAACTGAGAGAGGTGGTTCCTACCGGAACCTTTTTTTCAATTTTATTTTGTATTTTTTAGGAATGGTGACAATGTAGGGTGGGGCAGAAAATGAGGCAATAGGAACCAAGCAATAATATGGAGTGGCAGGTGGACAGGGGAAGATTTTTCACGTGTGATACAGCTAAGGTAGGGTGCATTGTTTTTCATGCTCTTTGATTACAGCTACAAAAGCACTTCAAAATTGCTCCCCCTGCAGAATGGTGTGTTGCAGTACATACAAAGAACTGTTGTCCTAGAAAGATATGGATAAACAGCCTCTTCCATTGCTTGCAAGGTAGCTGGTGGAATTTTGTCTCCCATACAACTAAGCTGTGCGGTTATAGTACTGGTTGAAGAAGAGGACGTGGAGGAAGACAGGCTACTGCTTGCTAAGAAAGGAACAGCCTTTCTGAGTGCATTGCGGTGGTTGGATTGGGTGTGGCGGCGCATGGATGTGGTCCTGTAGGAGTACTGTCCAGGTACACCGCGCCTAAGTATCAAGTTGCCTTCAGTGCATTTCATCTTTGAAGCTTTTTCCTTTGGTACATTCCCACCAGTGTTAAAGAATTGCCACACCCATGCTTGTCTCATGGTTCTAGAAGTAGGAGGTTGCTCTTCTTCCATTTCTTGGTCCTCTTCTTTATCTTTGGAAGTGCTGCGCTTTTATTGTTGTGGTCGTCCTGCAGCTGGTAGTGGTGATGGTGGCTCTTGGGGAGGAGGGATGGAAGTACATGATGATGCCATTTTTAAGATAAATAGCAGTTTTGCAAATATTCTTCCAAGTATGTGCTGTGTACTAGATTGTTAGTGGATAATAAGTAATAATAGGTGTAGGAGCTGTGCAAGGATAAATGTTGAGCTTGAAAGTTGCTAGACCAGCAGAAAATGCAGTCCCAAACTGTCCGTGAAATACTGACTCGATGGCAAAGTGCGGACGCATTCGCCAACTCGCATCATGCTGCGCGCGTGCGGCCACGTGACACTGTTCAAAAAGTCTGCGATGACGTCAGACGCTTGCGGATGTCGACGAATGCAAAAACAGTGGGAAAAGTTGCAAAAAGTGTATAGAAGTTTTCAAAATGATGCAGAAATGGTGGGAAATGGCAGTTTTAAGGTGAAACTTTGTAAATTGGAGAAAAATGTTGCTACATTGGGGTAAGTATGATATTAGCAAGTTGTAGAATGTTAGCATGTGCTGGTAAAAACCCATGAAATTCAATAAAAAACTTTGTTAAAGAGATGTTATGGTTACAAGTTAAATAGAAAACACTAGAAATTCACCACTTATGGTAGGGTAAGCACCACCGCTGCTAAGGCTAACACCCAGGACATCAAACATGACATGACATTGCAAATGTCATTGATGACATCACTGATGACATCACATACCTGGGACACTTGTTTTTGTTCACTGACATATCTAGGCCAGATGGTTTTGTTCACTGACAGTCGGAATATTAAAATTCAAAAGGTGCTATATATATGGACGTTAACCTTGTATGTTTTTAAAGTATTTTCCTTAGGGTTTGGTCTCAGCTCATGAGGTACATATATGGGGCAACAAGCAGGCATCAAACACACAAATCATTTGTATACATGATGATGAACTTTAATGTTATTGACATTTTCTGGTGATGTTGTTTCTTTCTTCCTTACTCTAGTTTCCCTATATGTGTCTCTGACGTGTATTCATTGTGGGTCTACATATGTATTGTTTGTACTAACACAAGTATGTAGTACATCTTGAATTATTAGCTAATTATTCCATGTTTAACACTACTGAAAACTCTGATAAGGTACCATTAATTATTTTACTATCCAAATTTATCTGAGTAGAAATATTGTAATTCTATGGTGCATGCTGCAGCCATTGCCTATGTGTGTGCCTGATTAGGCTCCTGTATTAATAACAACACTCCAATATAATATTTTGTTTAGATGAGTACATTCTTTAATACGTCTCCTGGCATCTTGTTACTAACATTATAAACACAACCCCTTCTAAAGACTTTTCATTAAAATTAATTGCATATGTAATGCCATCAGTGATGTCATAAATGACATTTGTGATGTAATCTTTGATGTCCTGAGTGGGTATTAGTCTTAGCAGTGCATGGTGGTGGTGCATGTTATGATTGCTTGTCTTACCATAACTGCCGAATTTCTGAGGTTTTTGTGACCATAATGTCCCTTTAACAAAGTTTTTTATTGAATTCCATAGGTTTTTATTAGTGCAACTTAACCATAATGTCCCCTTAACAATATTTTTGCAGTGAATATATATATGTATATATTACATGGCCGAGGTAGCGGCCATGTAGTTATGGTTAAGTTGGTGTTTCCAAAGGAAGAGCACTTTTTGGGCGGCTTATAACTTCGCTCCCCATGGACGAATCCTCACCAAACTTTGAATTGTTTTGCAAAGTTTGGTGAGGATTCGTCTAGGGGTTGAAAAGTTATAGGGGGGGTCCCAAAACTTTTTTTTTCCCATAGACTGAATGGGAAAAAAACTTTGCGCACGGCTACAGCCCGAACCGCTGGACAGATTTACACCAAATTTGCGGCAGGAGCAGCGGCCTGGTCCCGAAAGCGTGCTTTTGTAAATTTGGTGTAAATCCGTCCAGTAGTTTTTTAAAAAATGACCAAAATGTAAGGCAAAAAAAATGAGTGATATGTGTGTTCACTTCGCGGACGGACTTCCCTGTTCGCTCCGCGGACAGCACCCCGATTGGCCCATGGCCTTGCGTCATGTCCACGGACATGTGACGTGTTCGCTGATTGGACGGCGAGGGGCGTGGAGCGCGTCAGATTTTCTGTGGCGCCAGCCATCTTGTATTCGCCGTCGACCGCGTACAGCGCGGTGAAACATGGATAGAAAATTGTATTTAGTGCCCTGTGTTGGTGTGTAAGAGTGTTTGGGGAGGGTAGGGGAGTATGTGATAGGTTCAATGTTTTATTTTTTTATGTGCTAGACGTTTTTGTTGCGTTCGATTTGTCCGCGTAGAACACGGCTGTTCTGACATTTTGTAAATAAACTAAATGGTGGGGTGTTTAGAGGACGCAGTATGTGTCATTTTTGTTCGCAAGGAAGGTAAAAATGAGCTATGAACACTTGCGGTATACTTAATTGTTCGTAAATACACAAACTGGGGGTGTCCTCAGGACGCTGTCCGTATTGTAATCTGTCTAGTTGAATGTGTTCCAAGAACACTCGCGGTGTCCCGAAATGGTTTCAATTACCCAAAATGGGGGTGTTCTGAGAACGTTGTTTGTATTGTTCGTTGTCAGGCTGAAAGTGTTTTAAGACCACTCCTTTTGTCTGCTAATGGTACAATTTCCTATGGGCGTCAACCGACTTTTTGTCCACTAAAGAAACGATAAATCCGGCTGGTGTGCGCCGACATTATGTGATAATCCTATTACTGGCGCTATTGACCTGGCTGACTTGCTTTTGCGACACTAAATCATATCTCCCGCCCCTAGGCCTGATATTATCAAAGCATTCATATTCCCGCCTCTCTCCGTGACGTTACAGGGTGCGTCATCAAACGCGCCCAGTCCTCTCCAGTCCTAAGTGACTTTACACAGAACCCGGAAGACAACACATATTATGTCACAACACAGCACGCTACAATTCGGAATATGAAACAGTGATTTAAAAGCAAACAGCAAGATTGTAAATTTTGTAAAGTACATTTATTTGACATCAAATGTTTAGAGAATATTCAGCAATTTGCATTTGTCTTTGTTGTCGATCCGCAAAAGTTCATGTTGAGGCACGCAATGTTCCTTTGCGGTACAGAGGGTGTTAGATCAGCTTACAACTCAGTGCGCCACAATTCGGAATATGAAACTGTGGTTTAAAAGTAAACAGAAGGATTGTACATTTATTTCACATGAAATGCTTAGTGAATATTCAGCGATTTGCTATTGTCTCTGCTGTCGATCAGCAAAAGTTTATTTGGAGCCACGCGTTGTTCCTTTGCGGTAGATAGGCTGTTGGTTTATGATAAAAGCAGTAAATGGTCGCTCTCATAATCGGAAGCTTGCTCCAAAAACGAGCCATTAGACCACCCTATTGGTTGGTATGTTGTTTGTAGCCGTTAGTACTGCGTAAGAGCATATTAGTCCTTGGCGATTATCCCATAAAATGGTGAGGGTCATGAAGTTGCATATTTGGACCTGCACCTGGCAGTTGAAGACCCCATCCGCTGGAGTCTGTAAAGCGTGACATAGGCAAAATGGGGCCACATCCCTGTTTTAAAAAACATAAATTAGTCTCACCAGCCGATCTTCATTAAAAATCATCATTTTATTTATTAGGGCGTGAAACTATTTGCTATCGAAGATAGTGCAACGGAGTATGTTAATAATAAAATAATAATATTTTCCCATTCATATAGCGCTAAGAACCGTGAGGTATCTAAGCGGTGCTTATTATTAACCACGGTGTGTGGTGCTCATTTATCGACCACGGAAGGATGAAAGGCTGAGTTTGGCCTTGCCGGGATTCGAACTTGCATTAGCAAGCTGTGCACGGATGTCAAAGCGAGCGTTGTAGTCGCTGTGCCACTTGACAGGCTACAGTGAAGGGGCACAGCGAGTAGAGCACTTGACCGCCTATAGACCGGTTATATTATTTATATTAACCCACCCTGTGTCGTCTGCCTTTTTCAGAGCCCTCTAAACAACAGGGGATCAGACCGGTTAAATTATTTATATTAACCCACCCTGTGTCGTCTGCCTTTTTCAGAGCCCTCTAAACAACAGGGGATCAATTCGGCGGTGATAGTGCGCGGTAGAAAACATTATGCCACTTTCAACAAACAAGTTCAACTTGAGCGGTCTTTAATGCTACGCTATTCTAATTATATTTGGTATAAAATAATCTAAAGGGTTACTTACAGTACAATTGCAATTTCCATTGTCTACGGGTGGTGCAGTCCCAAAATACGACTCCGCGTGTGCCAACAATCTTTTGCATAGTGATATAATATATAAAAGTGGTTTCGTTTCATAAATTTCATCCTTATCTTCTCTTACGTTTTAGCAGCACTCCTTCAAGAGAAGTCTTTCATCACAATCTCTGTCTGTCAAGGTCAAAACACAATACAACCTTATAATCCGCTTCGTGAGCCTCTCCGGGGCCCGAGAAAAAAATGGAAGCAGCTGACCTTCACTGTGAACGAGCATAAATTCTTACTTTGCAACATTCTGTGTAAAGCCATCTGTGAGAAGTTGGTTTTTGCACGCCATGTTTGTATATTTTTTGCGTGATACTAAAAAAAGTTTGTTTAAGGGACGTTATGGTTCTAAGTACAGCCGAAAGACCCCTGAAAATCGCAAGTTATGGTAAGCTATGAAAAATAACTTGCGCCACCACCGTGCACTGCTAAGACTAACACCGAGGACATCAAAGATGACAGCGCAAATGTCATTGATGAAATCACTGATGACATCACATGTGTATGTACTTTTCATGGAATTTGTGTACTAGGGATTTTTATTATAATGTTGCGAAAAAAGTGTCAAGGATATTGCAATTAATATCATACCGTTATTAGTGCTTTGAACGATGCATTGATATAAATAGCATTGTATTATGGGATTCTATCTAGTATACTGAGCTACTAATGGAGAAACATAGCATTGTGTGCAGAGTACAAGATGAAAGTATAATATTTGTAATGTTAATATGTTGAATAATGAAATGATAATTGTCCTGAAATGTTCGAAAATTCACAAAATGGGGGTGTTCTGAGGACGTTATTTGTATTGTGTGATTGCTTAGCTGTATGCAAAGAGGGAATGGCACAGAGAGTAAAGTGGACGCCGTCCGCGGACACCGCGGCTGTTCGTGGACAGGGCGTGCTACATCCAGGTTTTTCCAGGAAATCCAACATGGAAAGAAGACTGTACGGATCAGCCAATCAGATGTCGAG
The DNA here is from genome assembly GCF_040938575.1 of Ambystoma mexicanum. Taxonomy (NCBI): domain Eukaryota; kingdom Metazoa; phylum Chordata; class Amphibia; order Caudata; family Ambystomatidae; genus Ambystoma; species Ambystoma mexicanum. Next base: position 933,614,287 of record NC_090931.1, on the reverse strand, counting down.
GTTGTGGATTTGTGTTGAAAGAGACTGTGTGTGGGTAAGATGGCAGAAGTGGAGAAAGTCAGGGTGTTGGTGCTCGGAGATATGTTTGTGCATGGTTTACAGCAGTACGCTGAATGCAGGCATGTTGCAATGAACTTTGATGTCAAAGGAGTGGGGGTGGTGTGGAGCACTGTGCCTGATTGCAATGTATAGGGAATTGTACAAGTTTGTGAGGATATGGCCACGATGAACAGTCCGCATGTGGTAGTTTTGCACTATGGTGCTTTCCATTTGGGCAACGTCAGTGCCCCTACTTTGTTGGCTGATTTGGAATGCTTGGTTCAAGCCGTAATGAAGATCCTTCCAAATGCGAAAGTAATTTTTTCTGGATTACTACCTAGGGCAATATGGGACAATAGTTCAGTTTTTTGTCCTCCGCAAAACATTGCTAGGTGTGTCATCAACCGAGGCATGTGTGCCTTCATGCTTAGAGCTGGTATGTTCTTCTGTAACAATGAGAATATTGATGCCAGTAATGCTGTTAATTTTAAAGAAGATGGCAATTCTTTATCTTTTACGGGAAATGCCTTTCTATTTTGGAATGTAAGGGTTGCTTTGGAGAAGGTTATGTAAAGATTTTAGGAGTAAAGTAATAAAAAAAACAAGAAAAAAAATACAAAATAACAGGTGTCTGTCAAGCATCTGTAAAAAAAAAAAAAACGGCTCTTTTCAGAGCCAACTTCAAAGGGGAAATGGGGCACAATATTTAAATTTACATTCACCATGCTCAGATTTTCGATGTGTCCGCGGACATGGCGGTAGTCCGCGGACATGAAAATCACTACGAGGGGGTTAGTATGTTCTATGTTACATGTATATGAAGTCAGGGATATTATGGTTAAGTTGTGCTACTAAAAACCTATGAAATTCAGTGAAAAAACTTTGTTAAAGGGACATTATGGTTAAGTTGCGCTACTAAAAAGCTATAAAATTCAGTAAAAAAAACTTTGTTAAAGGGACGTTATGGTTAAGTTGCGCTACTAAAAACCTATGAAATTCAGTGAAAAAACTTCATTAAAGGGACGTTATGGTTCAAAGTAAAACAAAAAACCCCTGAAATTCGGCAGTTATGGTAAGATAAGCAACCATAACTCGCGCCGCCACCGTGCACTGCTAACACTAACACCCAGGACATCAAAGATGACATCACAAATGTCATTGATGACATCACTGATGACATCACATGTGCATTTACCTTTCATGAAAAGTCTGTACAAGGGATTCTTAGTGTAATGTTAATAAAAAAAGTGTCAAAGATTATTGGAATACATATCAAGTGCTAATCAGTGCATTAAGCTATGCATTGATATAAATAGCATTCAATTATTAACTTCAATCCAGTATACTAAGGTACTCATGTAGAAACATAGGCAGTGTGTGCAGCATACATGATGGAGGTGCAATATTCAAAAGTTTGCATTGTTGGATATTGAAATGATAACTGTTTTCATATTAGAGTTTTGCGTACAGTGAAACTTGTGATAAGTAGGAAATAAAACCCACTTACTATATAATTGCATTATTATACACAAATCACAAAGAGACAACACCACATACAAATATGAATATATACAAGGGAATTGAAGTAGGAAAAAGAAACAGCAATAGTAGCAGAAAGTGTTCATAACCTAACGGATTACCTTTATGGAGAGAAATGATTGCTCTGTTTCAAAGCTGTTACTTACCCTATCTATATATATCACATGATGTGTCTGGACCCTAAGGAAAATAGTGTGAGTACAACATATAAAAATATGAGCATATACAGGGAAAGTACAGTAATAAAAAAACATCAAAAGTATCAGAAAGTGCTGATAAATCTACTGATAATTTTAATGCACAAAAAGGATTGCTGTCTTTCAAGGTTGTGACTTCTCCTATGTATATGTTTCATATGATATGACTGGACCATAAGGGGATTATTCTAAGAACATACTTGAAGGATAAGTCTACGAATATAGTAATTTACAATTTTTAGTTCCTGACTGTTACTGAAGAAAATCATGTGGCCTAGATATGTCAGGAAAGGAAAAAAGGGAGAGCCAGCCACGTGATGTCATCAGTGATGTCATCAATGACATTTGTGATGTCATCTTTGATGTCCTGGGTGTTAGTGTTAGCAGTGCACGGTGGCGGCGCGAGTTATGGTTGCTTATCTTATCATAACTGCCGAATTTCAGGGGTTTTTCGGTTTTACTTTGAACCATAACGTCCCTTTAACAAAGTTTTTTCACTGAATTTCATAGGTTTTTAGTAGCGCAACTTAACCATAACGTCCCTTTAACAGAGTTTTTTCACTGAATATATATATATATATATATATATATATATACATATATATATATATATATATATATATATATCTCAACATAAAACATTGTTAAAGGGACATTATGGTTAAGTTGCACTACTAAAAAACCTATGAAATTCAATGGAAAAACATTGCTACAGGGACCTTACGGTTTCAGGTAAAACTGAAAAAACTCAGAAATTTGCCAGTTATGGTAAAATGGTGAGGTACGCAACCATAACTCACACTACCACTGTGCACTGCAAGGACTAACACCCGTGACCTCAAAGATGACATCACAAATGTCATTGATGACATCACTGATGCCATCACATGTCTGGCTCCCTCTTTTTTTGTTTACTGACATATGTAGGGCAGGTGGTTTTCTTCCCTGACAGGCAGGAAGTGAACATTGAAAAGGTACTCCATTTGTAGACCTTACTCTTCTCATATGTCATTACACTCTTTTCCTAAGGATTCAGTCACATTATGTGATACCTGTACATAGGGGAAGAAGCAGACCTGAAACACATCAGTCATTTCTGTGCATGAAGATAATCAGTTAGGGCATGAAGACTTTCTGGTAAAAGCTGCTGATTTTTTGCTTACTTTACTTTCCCGGTATATGGTCATATTTCTGTGCGTTGTTGTCTCTTTATAGTTTGTGTGTACTACTACAAATCTGAAGTATGTGAGGGGGTATTAGCTACTTACGCAAAACTCTGAAAATAAAGCATTCATCATTATACTATGTAGCATGGCAAAAATCTGAATATTTGACCTCTATGGTGCATGCTGCAGACAATGCCTACGTTTCTGCATGAGGTAGTTGCTATACTGGAAAGAAGTCTGTAGTGCAATGGTGCTTATAGCAATGGATTTTGTGCTGAATTATGTATCTCATGATGGTTTTCCAAATGACCTTGTATAGTTTTGTGGCACCATTATATTGACAATCCCTTGTGGAGGCTTGTTATTAGTGATGTCATCAATGACATTTGTGATGTCATCTTTGAGGTCATGGGTGTTAGTTTTTGCAATGCACAGTGGTAGCACCAGTTATGGTTGCGTACCTTACCATAACTGGCGAATTTCTGGGGGTTTTTGGTTTTACCTGTAACCATAATGTCCCTGTAGCAACATTTTTCCATTGAATATCATAGGTTTTTTAGTAGTGCAACTTAACTATAATGTCCCTTTAACAATGTTTTTTGTTGATTTATTTCATAGGTTTTTAGTAGGGCAGTTGAACCAGAACGTTGCTCCATAGATTTTGCAGTGAAGGTGGTAGGTTTTTAGTAGCGCAACTTAACTATAACGTCCCTTTAACAATGTTTTTCGCTGGTTAATTTCATAGGTTTTTAGTAGGGCAGTGTATCCAGAAAGTTCCTGCAGCATAGTTTTTTCAGTGAAGGGGATATGTTTTTAGTAGCGCAACGTAACCATAACATCCCGTTAGCAGTGTTTTTTGTTAGTGACTGTAAACAGAACGTTGCTTTAGCATAGTGTTTTCTGTGAAGGTGAAAGTTTTGTGGTACAACAACTGAACCATAACATGCCATTAACAACATAAGTGCATAGAATCCTTGGCTGCCCTCATGATGAACTTGTTGAAAGGGCAAATTCCCCTGTGTATTTATCCATTTGTGCTACCCCTTCCCTTTGCTAACAGTGTCTGTGTATTTTAGAAATTGAAGGTGTACATGTTAAATGTTGGGGAGTGTGAGACTGGTTTTTCTTTTTCTGTTTACAATACATGGTTAGTTTGTGGTGCACAGTACTGTATCAGATGGCTGCAGGGGAATAATATGGAGGTTTCGTAGGGAGACCGCACCTGGTTGGCATATGTGCAATCACAATGCAAGTTTCTATAGGACTCCAGTACTGGCCGCATCTTCCAATGCATGTTTCAGTAGTCGTGGGAGCGCACGTCTGTCTGTTGCACAGCTATTCACATGCGTAGGGCATCCTCTGTGTGCTGGTAACACCGCCCCTGTTGCCAGACCTACGGATTCATACGGTAGGCTACGGCATTTGAAGCAGTCATGGTGAGTGCGTGCATTGCTGTGCAGACCTACCAATGTATGGCTGCAGCTTGCCTGGCTCTATGAGGCCCACTGGAAAACAAGGAATAGCAACCTCCAATATACAGTGGGCGTGTTAAATGTCGCATTAATTTGAGTGATGTGCTGATTGCCTTTCCATGACCCGTAAAACAGATACATTGTCTCTTCAGTGAGCACTGTGACGGAAAGTGTCAAGGGGTTGCCAGCGGGTCGAACAGTTGGAGTAAACACTTAATTGCAGGTGTAACAGTCTGCAGTGAGTCTGCAAAATGGCAAAGCTGGTGCGCCTTGGTCACTCAAATACAAGTGCATGTAAAGAGAAGTAAACAAACAGCACATTTTTCGGAGCACAAAGAATATCAGTGGTGGTTAGAAAAGTAGTGTAGCTGCATGGGTCTCGCTAAATACTTCTCTACGTGCTCCTTTAATGAAACTACGTTTCACCTTGTTGTAAGCATTCTTTTATTTCAGAATATATTCATGTCCATGAATACTGGTCCAAAGCCTAATGGCGTAAAATGAAGTGTCTGTACTGCATGTGACGAGAACTGAAATCAAGGCACAAGGCACCAGTGGCCAGGGTACTGCCCTTCCAACAATGCATTTCATGTACAGCATTCTGCACAGCTGCTCTGGCCACCAACAGGAACAGTCGTGTATGGCAGCGGATCCTTAAAACAGCCTTGCACACCATTGGCTGCGCTGCATACCCTTAACTGGCAAAGGGCACTGTATTTTGCATGTACTGCGACGTGCGACTCTACAAAGGGAAAGTACTTGGAAGTGCTTGGGAAGGGTCGGTCCATGGGCATGACAATGAATGACGGTTATTTAAGTGAGGGCCACCCAACAATTCCCTCTCTGTGCACTTCCCCTATGTTATCCCTGTAGGTGGTGCCCCTTCCGTACCGGGCCTTGCCTTCCTTTCCTTCTGTGTGGTGTGTTACAAGATCAAAATAGATGGGAAGCAACAGCAAGAGGAAAAAAGTTCAATGGAAAAAGCTGCTTTCAGAGTGAAAAGACACAAATAGACGTCTTCACAATGTACCGCGCTTTCTCCATTCCTGGACAAAATGAAAAGTAACGCAGCCACATCAGTGTCTGAGTAATGCGATAAAAATGTATGCATTAGATTGGAAACATACGCATGACCTAGGCAAATGCCTCCTTCATCGCAAACAGTATGGAAACTCTGGTAACATATTGTGCACTTTTCCCTCCACAATAAAGAACAATAATGGCGGCATGATCGCGTGTCACCAAAGTCTCACAAACACAAACCAAAAGCAGTCACTGCAGTGCAAGTACTCCATACCAGTTCAAATCGACATAGTAAAATCCAGAATGATCAACCAATGCAGTGTCTTCCATTCACTTTCAATCAATGTATTCCAAACTGCACCAAAAACTGTACACTGTGGTGCGTGAAGCACACAGACATAACCGCAACTTCCGCATTTATATTGACAAATTTACTGTGTATCACAGTTTGTGGGTAAAAACCACACCCAGAAAACTTATTCATCTATGCGGTAGCGTGCACAGGGCCATTGCTATGACTGCCATCTGCAAAAGGGCCGGATGTAGAATGTGCAACCTTGTATCTATTGCGATGTCCGCTGACTTTTTGTGCTGTCTGCGCAGGATTGGGGAAAAAAATGTCAACCAGGGTAGGGGATTTCGTTTGCAGTGGTAGCTCTCAAAAGAGCCATTTTGTATTTTTCTTTTAAAGCTGCTTCCATAGAAACCATTTTTTTTCCCAGTTTTTATAAGTGTTTTTGTTTGTTGTACTTCGCCTCACATTCTTACAATCGCGTCTTCAGTGCAGCCTGTAGATTCAAACAAAAAATGCCATTGCCACTAGGCGATAAAGAAATGCCATTTCCATTGGGAAGGTGCACATATCGAAAACCAATGTTGTCATTCTCACAGGAGTACATCCCAGCAGCACGCAAGAAGTTACACATGCTTCTGTTGATAAGATGCCTTCCGACTCTGGCTGATGGCAACATTCAATGGAATAGTTATAAACTGGACTTGGTGTTATACATGAGAGAAGCACCTTTGCAGTGATAATAATGCGCTTCACTGCTTTCATCATCTTTTTTGATTTGATGGCACACACGTGACCAAGCCATGGACCCCAAAAGCAAGCCTCCATAGTGCACAACCACAATGTATACAGTTGCGCAAGTGGCCACTCGTCGACATTCTGCAAGCAAGTCTCTGAAACTACGCACGTCGACACCGCACCACAAAGCGTCCACTTCCTACAAATTCAAATTGCCATTAAAGCCTCTTTCCACGGCATACTGGATCAGATCTAGCACAAAGCGATCACCCACTATGTAAACTGTGTGTCTCGCCATTTCTGCCAGCCTCACTACACAGAGTAATAAAACAAATCATGGCCACCATTTCCTCTGATGCACACCCTAACCACCTGATTGGACAATTTCCACAGTCGCATTTCCATTGGCCAACATGGTGAGAAGCGCAGATTGTGGCACATGCGCTCTCCATGTAACACTAGCAGTTCTGTACAACAGTCCCCTGTGTACATACCACACCCAAAAACGTTGTTGTGCAATCCCTCAGCCTCCACAGTCCCATTGCCATGGCTACCGTTCTGACAATCCCCGGATGCAGCTTTCGTGCTGTGTGCGTGCATGGGGGAAGAAATGTCAACCAGGGTAAGGGCTTTCGGCTGTAGGGGTGGCTCTGAAAAGAGCCGTTGTCGGTTTATTTTATTTTTATTTATTTTTTATTATCTGCTTCCACACAAAGAGCTTGTTTTCGGTTTCATAGATTAGTGTGGTTTCTGTTCGTCCTCAGATTTGTACAGGAACCTTTTGAATGCATCTTGGAGATGAGCAAACAAAACAAAATTGCCAATGAACGACAATGAAATGCCATTTGATAGCAAGACCTCTGCATTTGCAGAACTAATGATGTCATTGTTACATAAAAAATGCCACGAGCGCACAGAAATTCAGACATGCTTCTGTTACTCAGACACCTTCCAGCCTCTGGCTGGGTAGAACAGACGATATAAGTGGTCCATACACGTCTTGGTGCTATTGCGGAGAAAACCACCTGGCCAGTGGGAAGAAGCCTCTTCACTGCATTCATCAGCCTCTTGAGTTGATGGAGCAAACGTAAGCAATACACGTAACCCAAATGCAAGCCACCATAATGCATGACAACAACATACACAGTAGCGGAACTGGCCAGGTCTCTGCAAAGTGCATGCATATCGGCTAAAATGAGGTCATCGACAGCGCACCACAATGCGTCCACTGCTTCCAAACCGCAATTGACATGAAAGTGTCTTCCTGGGCATACTTGTGCAGATCTATCACAAAGACATCACCCAAAGTGAACACAATGCGTTTCTCCATGTCAGCTAATGTCACTACACAAAGTAATAAATACCAGTATTAGCGCCACTTCCTGTGCCCCAGACCCTCAGTACCTGATTGGATAACCCACACACTGCCATTTCCATTGGCCAGCATTGTGAGAAGCGCAGATTGTGGCACGTGCGCCTCACAAAGTACTGTGAGGGCCATGCCCCAGTAAAGCACAAACAATCCTTCTTCCCTTTCCACTATCCTCTTCCCACTACACCCTCATTAGGTATTGTTAAGTAGTCACACACGCATCCACCAATGCCATACAAGACGTCAGCATCTAACACTATCATTTCTCCACAAGATGTCATATAGACTGTTACAAATTCAGCCTGCAAGTGTCCTGTTATTGGAAAGCACATCCAGTGGAAACATTGCAGGATTTGTGCATGCACATTCATCCACATGATCACCCATCACCACAATATAAATGCATGAAGTTTTTTTTGGCAGTATATTTACAACTCTGTTATAAGTGCCTCTGCGCACGATATCTGCCACTAAGCATCCATTTTGTTTTTGAAAAGCATAATGGTTTTTCCCCCATCTCCTACCATGAAGTGGCACTTCAATGGTATCGGCTAACAACGTTTTCATTTAGCCATATCATACAGTGTACTAGCAAAACAGGAAATCTCTTCTTTCCTTCCGACAATGCTACGGATTGTGTTCGCCACTAACCCATCTCCTACATAAATCGTAAAAATATGGCACCAAAGCCACAACTAAATGTGTTTTACCAACCTAAAGGCAGTTCCCAAAAGGTCAGTGTGAGCACCTCTGTGGTTCTCTGTACGGTGCACTATTGCCAGCTTCTACTCTCTGCCCTCAGCAACTCATTCATAAGAGGACTGTGCGACTTGTCGTTGGTCTGAATGCCAGGGATCGTATCTCTACTGGACTAAAATGTCTGCAATAGCGCCCAGTGGCTGCGAAGAATAAAATAAAAACCCTGTGCATTATGCACAAGGCCTTCTGGTCCCTGGGACATCAATACCTTCCACTCTCACTTCCTAAATGTCTCCTTGCACGAGCTCTTCCCTCATCCGCCTCCTACTCCCTCAGAGTCAGTTGCTTCTGCACGCAAGCAGTTGGAGGTAGATGTCTTTCTTCTGCTGGGGCCTCCCTCTGGAACAGGCTCTCTGACTCCCTGGAACTTGCAGAGAACTATCTTAGGGTGTGGAAGCACCTCAAAACCTTTCCATGTGCTTCTTATTTCCCTCCTCTCCCCTGCTCACTTCCTGCCTAAAATTGCTTGTGCACTGGTTTCCTACCCACCTTCTAATCTTTGCCCCATCCCACCTCCGTCCAGATAGTTTCACCCCTGCGCTGGCTTTCTGCCAACCCCGGCACCTGGGGACTGTTTTCTGTAACCCTAACAATCCAACCATCACTTTATGTCTACACTTATCCTTGCACTTGCCAGAACTGGCCGTAGTGGCACTTATTGCTATTTTCTGTTGTTCCCATTTACTCCACTGTGCCCTCTCCCTTCCCATTCACATGTGCACTCTCAGTGTCACCTGGCCTAGTGGGGTCAATGTCTCTGTGTGGCCTCTGTTCTACCTCCCTTTCCACATCGCTGTGTGTAGGCGCAGTACAAATGCCACAGCATACCATATCACAGCATATCATAACATACATACATTGCATTCATAACAACAAGATGCCTCCCACATACCTTGTAGACTTCACAAAATGGTATTTCAACTGTAATCCATGTACTACAAATGTTGGAAAAGTGCTCCCACAAAAGCAGCACAGAATGTATGTTAGCAACGTTAAGCAACTGCTTGCCGTGCATGCATACAAACAGGATGCCTGCCACTTCCCTTGCACACTTTTGCCATAGCCTCCTACATTTCTCAGTACAAACAGACCTTCTGCCACAGTGTTTGTGTACACACCACAACCGCACCACAACCAGCAACCACATTGCACGATGTCTTAGCCTCCACAGTGTCAATGCCATAGCTGCCATCCTGAAAAGAGCCGGTTGTGGCACGTCTAATCCTAAAAGTACTGCGGAATCCACGGAGTTGCCATGCTAGCAACAGGATGGGGTAAAGGCGGACGGGGGGTACGAGGGAGATGTAAAACAGGGTAGGGGAGTGTGCCTTTATTACTGTCTTTGAAAACACTTATTTTTGTTCCTGTGTTTTTGCTATGTATGTGCGTGCATACATTTATTTGTGCGTTTTCTCTCTTTCACTGACTACCTGTTTGCTGCTCCTTCTGACATATCTATCGACTAAAGGTCAAAGCTTCTCTTACATTTCTACAGGATTCTCTGCAACGCTTCCTGCAGAGTGGCAAACAAAACAGCATTGCCAATGGAGGTAAAAAAATGCCATTTCCTTGGAACCACTGGAAATCGTGCTGGTTATTAATGCTTTCATAGGTGGTGCAGAACATCCCAGCATTGCACATAAAGTCACACATGCTTCTGTTTATCCCACACCTCCCGACCTCTCGCTGTGGACAAAGTACACTGACATGGTCCCATGCTCTTCTTGGGGTTATAGATGAGAAAATAACCTTGGCATCACTGCTGTCACCAACTTCTTTAGGTGAGCGAGCAAACGTGAGCACGGCATGTACCCCCAAATGTAGTGCTCCAAAATGCACGACCACCATATCAACAGTACCGACAGAGGCCACACATGTGCAAAAGAGATCCATACACCCATAACACCACTCATAGACTGTGCCCCAAAAAGCCTCCATCTCTTCCAACTGAAAGTTAGAAGCACATGTGCAGATCTTGCACAAAGGTATCACCCACGATTCGAACTCTGTGTCTCACCATCTCTGCCAACGTCACTGCATTGCGTTTTGGGAGAAAATGTTACTGCCCCTCCCTGTGAACCACACCGTCCACACCTCATTGGTTAATCTCCACAGTTCCATTTGCAAGGCCACCATGCTCAAAAGGGCAGATTGTACCACGCTCCTCTTCCCAGCGACAGCAAGGGTCGCACCCCAGAAAAGCAGACACAGTCCTTCTTCCGTTTCCACTATTACATTGGCAAAACTCACTCATTGGACAGTATGCAATAGGCACAGAAGCATTTAGCTATCACATGCAAGACCACTGCATTCAACACTATAATTTCTGTTCAGCACTCCAGACGTACGATTACACACTCACAGTACATGTACACTCAGTGATGCTGATGAGTTCTTCTAATGGTGCAATGTGTAAAGACACTTCTTCAAGCAAGTGTCCTGTACAGGGCAACCCATAATAAACAGAAATATTAAGAAATTGGTCCCTAATGTACAACATGTTCACTGACCTACACCATGTAATAACTCCACTCATAGACTGTGCCCCAAATAGCCTCCACTCCTTCCAACTGAAAGTTAGCAGCACAGCCTCTTTCCATGGCATACATGTACAGATCTTGCACAAAGGTATCCCCCACGATTAGCACTCTGCATCTCGCCATCTCTGCCAATGTCACTGCATCGTGGTTTGGGTGAAAATGTTACTGCCCCTTCCTGTGAACCACACCCTCCACACCTCATTGGATAATCCCCACAGTTCCATTTGCAAGGCCACCATGCTCAGAAGGGCAGATTGTACTACGTGCATCTTCCCAGCTACAGCTAGGGTCGCACCCCAGAAAAGCAGACACAGTCCTTCTTCCGTTTCAACTATTATATTTGCAACACTCCCTCATTAGACAGTATGCAATAGGCACAGAAGCATGTAGTTATAACATGTAAGACCACTGCATTGAAAACTATCATTTCTGTTCAACACTCCAGACGTACCGTTACACACTCACAGTAGACGTGCACTTAGTGATGCTGATGAGTTCTTCTCATGGCGCAATGTGTTAAGACACTTCTTCAGGCAAGTGCCCTGTACAGGGCAACCCAAAGGAAACAGAAATATTAAGAAATTGGTCCCTAATGTACAACGGGTTCACTGACCCTCACCATGTTCTAGTGAACGCATATTACCTCCCTTCGTTTTTTTCCACCAAGTGTAAAATGTTCTCGACAACCACTTTTCAAAGGTCATCATCCACACCCTCCACACCTGATTGGATAATCCACACAGTTCCATTTGCAAGGCCGCCATGCTCAGAAGGGCAAAATGTACCAAATCCCTCTTCCCAGCTACAGCGAGGGTCGCACCCCACAAAAGCAGACACAGTCCGTCTTCCGTTTCCACTATTACATTTGCAACACTCCCTCATTAAACAATATGCAATAGGCACAGAAGCATGTAGCTCTCACATGCAAGACTACTGCATTGAACACTATCATTTCTGTTCAGCACTCCAGATGTACCGTTACAAACTCACAGTACATGTGCACTTAGTGATGCTGACGAGTTCTTCTCATGGCACAATGTGTTAATACACTTCTTCAAGCAAGTGTCCTGTACAAGGCAACCCATAGCAAATGGAAATATTAAGAAATTGGTCCCTAATGTACAACGTGTTCACTGACCTACACCATGTGCTAGTGAATGTATATTACCTCCCTTTCCTTTTTGCACCAAGTGTAAAATGTTCTCGACAACCACTCTTCAAAGGTTTCCAGCCTTGGAGAGATGCAGAGTTAACCATGTATGGCGGCTTTATGTGGTGCTGAGTGTGCCCAAGGCCTACTCTCTTGGGTGCATGGTCAACGGCCTATGGCCTTTGGCCATGTACCCAAAAATGTAGACCTTGCCCAGACGCTGCACAACATATGTGCAATATTGTATACCTTATGGTACTGTATGCATATCAGTTTATGTGTGCTCCTCTACCACATTTACAATTTCCTGCCCCACCATTCTTTAAATGTCACCTCCTTCAGAGACATGCATACTTTAAACTGCATGCCTGCATTATGGTGCTGTGGCTACGGTGTAGGCCTAGGCTCTTCGGTGCCTGGCCTACGGCCTTTTGCCATGCACCCACCAGGTAGGTCTTGCCCACACCCAGCAGAACATAACAGAGCCATGCAGCTGAACAAATGGCCAGGTACATACTGTGCAGCCCTAGCACTTCTAAGCACCCAGTACTTCACCACTTCACCCAGTGGACACACTACATGATGGGTCACTCCATGAGGTCCAGGCATGCAGTAGACACTCTACGATGTGCTACCAAACCCCACACCCATGGAACCAACATTGTATACATTGCTGTGCCATCAGTGACCACAGAAACAGGTCGCCTCACTAGATACGGTGCTGTAACACAGACTGCCTGCAGTCCTCACACAAGGTAGTCGCCTGTGGAGGCAGCCGCGAATTGGCATAATACGCATGGATACTGCAGACACACGACCGTCTACTTCAACCTACTGACATATATCACATGAACCACTTCTCATTCCCCCACCCTCTCCTTCCCTTCTTCCCACTACCACATGGTGTAAAGTATGTTTGTCAGTCCCTTTACGGCACTGCATTGTCCTCCGATACACCATGGCAGCGTTTCCCAAAACCTTTGACACACAGCACACTTCCCTCCAGCCAACCACCGGCCACGTCCAATGTTGGCCGACAGCAAGGTGTACCGCAGGCCAATGAGACTTAGGTCCGCGGAGCGAACAGGGAAATGAGTCCGTGCAGATATCACTAATTCTTTGGGACGTACATTTCAGTTCTTTGCAACAAAAGTACTGGTACGATTTCCACCTAACACACACAAGCACACTTTCTGGCACATGCCCCCACTCCTGCCGCAAATTTGGTGCAAATCCATTCAGCCATTCCGCCTGTAGCCGTCCGCAAAGTTTTTCCTCATTCAGTCCATGGAGAAAAAAAAATGTGGGACCACCCTGTAACTTTGCCCCCCCTGCAGGAAACCTCACCCAACTTGCCGAAAAAATTCAGAGCTGGTCATATAATTTTTTTGCAAAGTTTGGTGATAATTCCTCCAGGGAGAGCGAAGTTAAAGCCACCCGAAAAAGAGCTCTTCCTATGAGTTCAGCAACTTAATCACAACTACACGAACGCTACCGCGGGGTGTGTAATAAATATATATACACATATATATACACATATATATATATATATATATATTACATGACCACGTTAGTGGCCTTGTAGTTATGGTTAAGTTGCTGTTTCCATAGGAAGAGCACTTTTTGGGTGGCTTATAACTTCGCTCTCCCTGGACGGATCCTCACCAAACTTTGCAAAAACAGTATTTGGGTCACTCTGAATTTTTTTGCAAAGTTTGGTGAGGATTCGTCTAGGGGGGGCAAAGTTATAGGGGGAGTCCCAAAACTTTTTTTTTTCCCATAGACTGAATGGGAAAACATTTTTGCTCGCGCCTACAGCCCAAACCGCTGGACGGATTTCCACCAAATTTGGACCAGGAGCAGCGGCTTGGTCCCGAAAGCGTGCTTTTGCAAATTTGGTGAAAATCCGTCCAGTAGTTTTTTTTAAAATGACCAAAAAGTAGGTCAAAAGAAATTAGTGATATCTGTGTTCGGTTCGCGGACACACTTCCCTGTTCGCTCCGCGGACAGTGTCCTAATTGGCCAATTGTCTTGCGTGATGTTCGCGGACATGCAACGTGTTCGCTGATTGGACGGCGTGGAGCGTGAAGCGCGTCAGATTTTTCGGTAGCTCCCGCCATCTTGGATTCGCGGATGTCCACGGACAGCGCAGTGAAACTTTGTTCAAAATGTGTATTTAGTAGAGTGTGTTGGTGTGTAGGAGTGTTTGGGGAGGGTGGGAGTGTATGAGATAGGATGAAAGTTGTGTTTTTTTTGTGTTAGACGTTCTTTTTGTGTTCGATTTGTTTGCGGACATCACAGGTGTTCTGAAATCTTCTAAATAAACTGACTGGGGGAACTTCTAAGGACTCAATATGTGTCCGTTTTGTTCGCAAGCAAAGTGAAACTGTTCTAAGAACACTCGCGGTGTCCGGGGAGTGTTCGTAGGGGGTGTCCTGAGGACGCTGTCCCTATTGTTCTCTGTCAAGTTGAATGTGTTCTAAGAACACCCGCGGTGTCCTGAAATGTTCGCAAATAAACAAAATGGGGGTGTTCTGAAGACGTTTTTGAGAACACTCCCGGTGTCCTGAAATGTTCGTAGGGGGTGTCCTGAGGACGCTGTCCGTATTGTTCTCTGTCAAGTTGAATGTGTTCTAAGAACACCTGCGGTGTCCTGAAATGTTCGCAAATAAACAAAATGGGGGTGTTCTGAAGACGCTTCTAAGAACACTTGCGGTGTCCGGGGAGTGTTTGTAGGGGGTGTCCTGAGGACGCTGTCCGTATTGTTCTCTGTCAAGTTGAATGTGTCCTAAGAACACTCGCGGTGTCCTGAAATGTTTGCAAATAAACAAAATGGGGGTGTTCTGAAGACGCTTCTAAGAACACTCGTGGTGTCCGGGGAGTGTTTGTAGGGGGTGTCCTGAGGACGCTGTCCGTATTGTTCTCTGTCAAGTTGAATGTGTCCTAAGAACACTCGCGGTATTCTGAAATGTTTGCAAATAAACAAGATGGTGGTGTTCTGAAGACGCTCCTAAGAACACTCCCGGTGTCCTGGAATGTTCGTAGGGAGTGTCCTGAGGACGCTGTCCGTATTGTTCTCTGTCAAGTTGAATGTGTTCTAAGAACACCCGCGGTGTCCTGAAATGGTTTCAATTACCCAAAATGGGGGTGTTCTGAGAATGTTGTTTGTATTGTTCGTTGTCAGGGTGAAAGTGGTTTAAGACCACTCCTTTTGTCTGCTAATAGTACAATTTCCTATGGGGTCAACCGACTTTTTGTCCACTAAAGAAACGATAAATCCGGCTGGTGTGCGCCGACATTATGTGATAATCCTATGACTGGCGCTATTGACCTGGCTGACTTGCTTTTGCGACACTAAATCATATCTCCCGCCCCTAAGCCTGATATTATCAAAGCATTCATATTCCCGCCTCTCTCCGTGACGTTACAGGGTGCGTCATCAAACGCGCCCAGTCCTCTCCAGTCCTAAGTGACTTTACACAGAACCCGGAAGACAACACATATTATGTCACAACACAGCGCGCTACAATTCGGAATATGAAACAGTGATTTAAAAGCAAACAGCAAGATTGTAAATTTTGTAAAGTACATTTTTTTGACATCAAATGTTTAGAGAATATTCAGCAATTTGCATTTGTCTTTGTTGTCGATCCGCAAAAGTTCATGTTGAGGCACGCGATGTTCCTTTGCGGTACAGAGGGTGTTAGATCAGCTTACAACTCAGTGCGCCACAATTCGGAATATGAAACTGTGGTTTAAAAGTAAACAGCAGGATTGTACATTTATTTCACATGAAATGTTTAGTGAATATTCAGCGATTTGCTATTGTCTCTGCTGTCGATCAGCAAAAGTTTATTTGGAGCCACGCGTTGTTCCTTTGCGGTAGATAGGCTGTTGGTTTATGATAAAAGCAGTAAATGGTCGCTCTGATAATCGGAAGCTTGCTCCAAAAACGAGCCATTAGACCACCCTATTGGTTGGTATGTTGTTTGTAGCCGCTAGTACTGCGTAAGGGCATATTAGTCCTTGGCGATTGTCCCATAAAATGGTGAGGGTCATGAAGTTGCATATTTGGACCTGCACCTGGCAGTTGAAGACCCCATCCGCTGGAGTCTGTAAAGTGTGACATAGGCAAAATGGGGCCACATCCCTGTTTTAAAAAAACATAAATTAGTCTCACCAGCCGATCTTCATTAAAAATCATCATTTTATTTATTAGGGCGTGAAACTATTTGCTATCGAAGATAGTGCAATGGAGTATGTTAATAATAAAATAATAATATTTTCCCATTCATATAGCGCTAAGAACCGTGAGGTATCTAAGCGGTGCTTATTATTAACCACGGTGTGTGGTGCTCATTTATCGACCACGGAAGGATGAAAGGCTGAGTTTGGCCTTGCCGGGATTCGAACTTGCGTTAGCAAGCTGTGCACGGATGTCAAAGCGAGCGTTGTACTCGCTGTGCCACTTGACAGGCTACAGTGAAGTGGCACAGCGAGTAGAGCGCTTGACCGCCTATAGACCGGTTAAATTATTTATATTAACCCACCCTGTGTCGTCTGCCTTTTTCAGAGCCCTCTAAACAACAGGGGATCAGACCGGTTAAATTATTTATATTAACCCACCCTGTGTCGTCTGCCTTTTTCAGAGCCCTCTAAACAACAGGGGATCAATTCGGCAGTGATAGTGCGCGGTAGAAAACATTATGCCACTTTCAACAAACAAGTTCAACTTGAGCGGTCTTTAATGCTACGCTATTCTAATTATATTTGGTATAAAATAATCTAAAGGGTTACTTACAGTACAATTGCAATTTCCATTGTCTACGGGTGGTGCAGTCCCAAAATACGACTCCGCGTGTGCCAACAATCTTTCGCATAGTGATATAATATATAAAAGTGGTTTCGTTTCATAAATTTCATCCTTATCTTCTCTTACGTTTTAGCAACACTCCTTCAAGAGAAGTCTTTCATCACAATCTCTGTCTATCAAGGTCAAAACACAATACAACCTTATAGTCCGCTTCGTGAGCCTCTCCGGGTCCCGAGAAAAAAATGGAAGCAGCTGACCTTCACTGTGAACGAGCATAAATTCTTACTTTGCAACATTCTGTGTAAAGCCATCTGTGAGAAGTTGGTTTTTGCACGCCATGTTTGTATATTTTTTGCGTGATACTAAAAAAAGTTTGTTTAAGGGACGTTATGGTTCTAAGTACAGCCGAAAGACCCCTGAAAATCGCAAGTTATGGTAAGCTATAAAAAATAACTCGCGCCACCACCGTGCACTGCTAAGACTAACACCGAGGACATCAAAGATGACAGCGCAAATGTCATTGATGAAATCACTGATGACATCACATGTGTATGTACTTTTCATGGAATTTGTGTACTAGGGATTTTTATTATAATGCTGCGAAAAAAGTGTCAAGGATATTGCAATTAATATCATACCGTTATTAGTGCTTTGAACGATGCATTGATATAAATAGCATTGTATTATGGGATTCTATCTAGTATACTGAGCTACTAATGGAGAAACATAGCATTGTGTGCAGAGTACAACATGAAAGTATAATATTTGTAATGTTAATATGTTGAATAATGAAATGATAATTGTCCTGAAATGTTCCAAAATTCACAAAATGGGGGTGTTCTGAGGACGTTATTTGTATTGTGTGATTGCTTAGCTGTATGCAAAGAGGGAATGGCACAGAGAGTAAAGTGGACGCCGTCCGCGGACACCGCGGCTGTTCGTGGACAGGGCGTGCTACATCCGGGTTTTTCCAGGAAATCCAACATGGAAAGAAGACTGTACGGATCAGCCAATCAGATGTCGAGGTTGTGGATTTGTCTTGAAAGAGACTGTGTGTGAGTAAGATGGCAGAAGTGGAGAAAGTCAGGGTGTTGGTGCTCGGAGATATGTTTGTGCATGGTTTACAGCAGTACGCTGAATGCAGGCATGTTGCAATGAACTTTGATGTGAAAGGAGTGGGGGTGGTGTGGAGCACTGTGCCTGATTGCAATGTACAGGGAATTGTACAAGTTTGTGAGGATATGGCCACGATGAACAGTCCGCATGTGGTAGTTTTGCACTATGGTGCTTTCCATTTGGGCAACGTCAGTGCCCCTACTTTGTTGGCTGATTTGGAACGCTTGGTTCAAGCCGTAATGAAGATCCTTCCAAATGCGAAAGTAATTTTTTCTGGATTACTACCTAGGGCAATATGGGACAATAGTTCAGTTTTTTGTCCTCCGCAAAACATTGCTAGGTGTGTCATCAACCGAGGCATGTGTGCCTTCATGCTTAGAGCTGGTATGTTCTTCTGTAACAATGAGAATATTGATGCCAGTAATGCTGTTAATTTTAAAGAAGATGGCAATTCTTTATCTTTTACGGGAAATGCCTTTCTATTTTGGAATGTAAGGGTTGCTTTGGAGAAGGTTATGTAAAGATTTTAGGAGTAAAGTAAGAAAAAAAAACAAGAAAAAAAATACAAAATAACAGGTGTCTGTCAAGCATCTGTAAAAAAAAAAAAAAAACAGCTCTTTTCAGAGCCAACTTCAAAGGGGAAATGGGGCACAATTTTAAATTTACATTCACCACGCTCAGATTTTCGATGTGTCCGCGGACATGGCGGTAGTCCGCGGACATGAAAATCACTACGAGGGGGTTAGTATGTTCTATGTTACATGTATATGAAGTCAGGGATGTTATGGTTAAGTTGTGCTACTAAAAACCTATGAAATTCAGTGAAAAAACTTTGTTAAAGGGACGTTATGGTTAAGTTGCGCTACTAAAAAGCTATAAAATTCAGTAAAAAAAACTTTGTTAAAGGGACGTTATAGTTAAGTTGCGCTACTAAAAACCTATGAAATTCAGTGAAAAAACGTTGTTAAAGGGACGTTATGGTTCAAAGTAAACCCCCTGAAATTTGGCAGTTATGGTAAGATAAGCAACCATAACTCGCGCCGCCACCGTGCACTGCTAACACTAACACCCAGGACATCAAAGATGACATCACAAATGTCATTGATGACATCACTGATGACATCACATGTGCATTTACCTTTCATGAAAAGTCTGTACAAGGGATTCTTAGTGTAATGTTAATAAAAAAAGTGTCAAAGATTATTGGAATACATATCAAGTGCTAATCAGTGCATTAAGCTATGCATTGATATAAATAGCATTCTATTATTAACTTCAATCCAGTATACTAAGGTACTCATGTAGAAACATAGGCAGTGTGTGCAGCATACATGATGGAGGTGCAATATTCATAAGTTTGCATTGTTGGATATTGAAATGATAACTGTTTTCATATTAGAGTTTTGCGTACAGTGAAACTTGTGATAAGTAGGAAATAAAATCCACTTACTACATAATTGCATTATTATACACAAATCACAAAGAGACAACACCACATACAAATATGAATATATACAAGGGAATTGAAGTAGGAAAAAGAAACAGCAATAGTAGCAGAAAGTGTTCATAACCTAACTGATTACCTTTATGGAGAGAGATGATTGCTCTGTTTCAAAGCTGTTACTTACCCTATCTATATATATCACATGATGTGTCTGGACCCTAAGGAAAATAGTGTGAGTACAACATATAAAAATATGAGCATATACAGGGAAAGTACAGTAATAAAAAACATCAAAAAAATATCAGAAAGTGCTGATAAATCTACTGATAATTTTAATGCACAAAAGGGATTGCTGTCTTTCAAGGTTGTGACTTCTCCTATGTATATGTTTCATATGATATGACTGGACCATAAGGGAATTATTCTAAGAACATACTTGAAGGATAAGTCTACGAATATAGTAATTTACAATTTTTAGTTCCTGACTGTTACTGAAGAAAATCATGTGGCCTAGATATGTCAGGAAAGGAAAAAAAAGGGAGAGCCAGCCACGTGATGTCATCAGTGATGTCATCAATGACATTTGTGATGTCATCTTTGATGTCCTGGGTGTTAGTGTTAGCAGTGCACGGTGGCGGCGCGAGTTATGGTTGCTTATCTTATCATAACTGCCGAATTTCAGGGGGTTTTCGGTTTTACTTTGAACCATAACGTCTGTAACGCTCACCTGATTCTCGCAGAGGCGCCGGTCTTGACTGGGCGACTACCGTATCTCCAAAGGTGATGTGTAGCACCCGGTTGGCTCTTGGGCTGGACCTCTGTGCACTGTATGCCTGACGTGTAGAGTAAGATGTCTGCAGATAGAAAATATGGGGTTAATGAACTGGGGTTATTGGGGTGTCCCTATCTCTTTCCTCTTCTCCTCTCCTGTAGACCCCCAAAGGTTAACGCTCTCACCTTAGGTAAGTGAATGCCGAGCTCTCCATCTGCCTCGGGGCAGGGTGCTGTAACCAGTTTCTTCACTGGATAGGTAGCGCAGGCCTCTTGACTTCAGAGGACTGCTGTCCGTCGTTTACTGCACGAACGGTAAGTTTCGAGTCATTCAAATGTCTTTAAAGTCTTTAGTAATGATGTCTCTTGTTTTGCAGGGTTCCGGCGATGGCGGATGACGGGCTGAAGTGAGTTGAAGATGGAGCCCGTGTGATGAATAGAAGCGCCTGGAAGCACGTAAGTAAGCGCTTGTTACCTGCTTCACGATGCGCTCTAACTGTCTTTTTATTTTGCAGGTACGAGTTCGGAGCGGCTGCAGGGTGCCGGAATACCCACTGGATTTGATGTGGAAAGGAGCAATGGCACGTGAGTATTAAAGTTCCCCAATGTCTTTAAACGCACCTTGTTTTGTCTTTCAGATGCGGGATGCAGCGCCGAAGGCCTCCGGAGCGTGCAAAGAGTTGGTAAGCTTTTGTCTTTCAGATGCCGGAATGCAGTGTGAAGACCTCCGGAGCGCACGAAGAGTAGGTAAGCCTTTGCCTTTCAGATGCCGGAATGCTAACCTGTTCTTTCTTGTCTTTATAGGTGTTGCTGAAGACTGGATTCAGGATGGTAAGCCTTTGCCTTTCAGATGCCGGAATGCTAACCTGTTCTTTCTTGTCTTTATAGGTGTTGCTGAAGACTGGATTCAGGATGGTAAGCCTTTTTCCTTAGGCCCAGGACCGGATGCAGAAGACACGATGAGCGTTCTGCTGCAGAGGTTGCAGAATAACGCAAAGCAAGATTCATCCACCGGGTGTGGTTTAAATAGCCTCCTGTAGTGCTTCGGTGTATCCTTCCACAGCCACGCCTAGGTAAGAAAAGAGTTCCTGCTTTCCAGAAGAGTTCCAGTGTTCTGAATCTAGGGAGTGGCTCCAGCCCCACCCAACAGGAAAAGTAGTTCCAAACAGAAGGGGATCAGAGGCTCAACTGGCAGGCAAGTAAGCAGCATGGTCTGCTGCAGGTAAGTCCACCCAAGCATTATGAGCCCGGCGCTTCCAGCGCTGGGACTGGGCATATTTATGAGCCTGGTGCGACTGGCCCCAGGACTGGGTCCAAAAGGTGCCAATTGGGACTGGTTGGCACTCGGAACCTGGGTTATGGATCTGCTTCCAAGGGAGTTGGGAAAACCCTGACCTTTTGGAAGCAGAGGTCATGACAACGTCCCTTTAACAAAGTTTTTTCACTGAATTTCATAGGTTTTTAGTAGCGCAACTTAACCATAACGTCCCTTTAACAGAGTTTTTTCACTGAATATATATATATATATATATATATATATATATATATATATATATATATCAACATAAAACATTGTGAAAGGGACATTATGGTTAAGTTGCACTACTAAAAAACCTATGAAATTCAATGGAAAAACATTGCTACAGGGACCTTATGGTTACAGGTAAAACTGAAAAAAAACCAGAAATTTGCCAGTTATGGTAAGATGGTGAGGTACGCCACCATAACTCACACTACCACTGTGCACTGCAAGGACTAACACCCGTGACCTCAAAGATGACATCACAAATGTCATTGATGACATCACTGATGCCATCACATGTCTGGCTCCCTCTTTTTTTGTTTACTGACATATGTAGGGCAGGTGGTTTTCTTCCCTGACAGGCAGGAAGTGAACATTGAAAAGGTACTCCATTTGTAGACCTTACTCTTCTCATATGTCATTACACTCTTTTCCTAAGGATTCAGTCACATTATGTGATACCTGTACATAGGGGAAGAAGCAGACCTGAAACACATCAGTCATTTCTGTGCATGAAGATAATCAGTTAGGTCATGAAGACTTTCTGGTAAAAACTGCTGATTTTCTGCTTACTTTACTTTCCCGGTATATGGTCATATTTCTGTGCATTGTTGTCTCTTTATAGTTTGTGTGTACTACTACAAATCTGAAGTACGTGAGGGGGTATTAGCTACTTACGCAAAACTCTGAAAATAAAGCATTCATCATTATACTATGTATCATGGCAAAAATCTGAATATTTGACCTCTATGGTGCATGCTGCAGACAATGCCTACGTTTCTGCATGAGGTAGTTGCTATACTGGAAAGAAGTCTGTAGTGCAATGGTGCTTATAGCAATGGATTCTGTGCTGAATTATGTATCTCATGATGGTTTTCCAAATGACCTTGTATAGTTTTGTGGCACCATTATATTGACAATCCCTTGTGGAGGCTTGTTATTAGTGATGTCATCAATGACATTTGTGATGTCATCTTTGAGGTCATGGGTGTTAGTTTTTGCAATGCACAGTGGTAGCACCAGTTATGGTTGCGTACCTTACCATAACTGGCGAATTTCTGGGGGTTTTTGGTTTTACCTGTAACCATAATGTCCCTGTAGCAACATTTTTCCATTGAATATCATAGGTTTTTTAGAAGTGCAACTTAACTATAATGTCCCTTTAACAATGTTTTTTGCTGATTTATTTCATAGGTTTTTAGTAGGGCAGTTGAACCAGAACGTTGCTCCATACATTTTGCAGTGAAGGTGGTAGGTTTTTAGTAGCGCAACTTAACTATAACGTCCCTTTAACAATGTTTTTCGCTGGTTAATTTCATAGGTTTTTGGTAGGGCAGTGTATCCAGAAAGTTCCTGCAGCATAGTTTTTTCAGTGAAGGGGATATGTTTTTAGTAGCGCAACGTAACCATAACATCCCGTTAGCAGTGTTTTTTGTTAGTGAATCTGATAGGTTTTTAGTAGGAGACTGTAACCAGAACGTTGCTTTAGCATAGTGTTTTCTGTGAAGGTGAAAGTTTTGTGGTACAACAACTGAACCATAACATGCCATTAACAACATATGTGCATAGAATCCTTGGCTGCCCTCATGATGAACTTGTTGAAAGGGCAAATTCCCCTGTGTATTTATCCATTTGTGCTACCCCTTCCCTTTGCTAACAGTGTCTGTGTATTTTAGAAATTGAAGGTGTACATGTTAAATGTTGGGGAGTGTGAGACTGGTTTTTCTTTTTCTGTTTACAATACATGGTTAGTTTTTGGTGCACAGTACTGTATCAGATGGCTGCAGGGGAATAATATGGAGGTTTCCTAGGGAGACCGCACCTGGTTGGCATATGTGCAATCACAATGCAAGTTTCTATAGGACTCCAGTACTGGCCGCATCTTCCAATGCATGTTTCAGTAGTCGTGGGAGCGCACGTCTGTCTGTTGCACAGCTATTCACATGCGTAGGGCATCCTCTGTGTGCTGGTAACACCGCCCCTGTTGCCAGACCTACGGATTCATACGGTAGGCTACGGCATTTGAAGCAGTCATAGTGAGTGCGTGTGTTGCTGTGCAGACCTACCAATGTATGGCTGCAGCTTGCCTGGCTCTATGAGGCCCACTGGAAAACAAGGAATAGCAACCTCCAATATACATTGGGCGTGTTAAATGTCGCATTAATTTGAGTGATGTGCTGCTTGCCTTTCCATGACCCGTAAAACAGACACATTGTCTCTTCAGTGAGCACTGTGACGGAAAGTGCCAAGGGGTTGCCAGCGGGTCGAACAGTTGGAGTAAACACTTAATTGCAGGTGTAACAGTCTGCAACGAGTCTGCAAAATGGCAAAGCTGGTGCGCCTTGGTCACTCACATACAAGTGCATGTAAAGAGAAGTAAACAAACCACTTTTTTCGGAGCACAAAGAATATCAGTGGTGGTTAGAAAAGTAGTGTAGCTGCATGGGTCTCGCTAAATACTTCTCTACGTGCTCCTTTAATGAAACTACGTTTCACCTTGTTGTAAGCATTCTTTTATTTCAGAATATATTCATGTCCATGAATACTGGTCCAAAGCCTAATGGCGTAAAATGAAGTGTCTGTACTGCATGTGACGAGAACTGAAATCAAGGCACAAGGCACCAGTGGCCAGGGTACTGCCCTTCCAACAATGCATTTCATGTACAGCATTCTGCACAGCTGCTCTGGCCACCAACAGGAACAGTCGTGTATGGCAGCAGATCCTTAAAACAGCCTTGCACACCATTGGCTGCGCTGCATACCCTTAACTGGCAAAGGGCACTGTATTTTGCATGTACTGCGACGTGCGACTCTACAAAGGGAAAGTACTTGGAAGTGCTTGGGAAGGGTGGTTCCATGGGCATGACAATGAATGACGGCTATTTAAGTGAGGGCCACCCAACATTTCCCTCTCTGTGCACTTCCCATATGTTATCCCTGTAGGTGGTGCCCCTTCCGTACCGGGCCTTGCCTTCCTTTCCTTATGTGTGGTGTGTTACAAGATCAAAATAGATGGGAAGCAACAGGAAGAGGAAAAAAGTTCAATGGAAAAAGCTGCTTTCAGAGTGGAAAGGCACAAATAGACGTCTTCACAATGTACCGCGCTTTCTCCATTCCTGGACAAAATGAAAAGTAACGCAGCCACATCAGTGTCTGAGTAATGCCATAAAAATGTATGCATTAGATTGGAAACATACGCATGACCTAGGCGAATGCCTCCTTCATCGCAAACAGTATGGAAACTCTGGTAACATATTGTGCACTTTTCCCTTCACAATAAAGAACAATAATGGCGGCATGATCGCGCGTCACCAAAGTCTCACAAACACAAACCAAAAGCAGTCACTGCATTGCAAGTACTCCATACCAGTTCAAATCGACATAGTAAAATCCAGAATGATCAACCAATGCAGTGTCTTCCATTCACTTTCAATCAATGTATTCCAAACTGCACCAAAAACTGTACACTGTGGTGCGTGAACCACACAGACATAACCGCAACTTCCGCATTTATATTGACAAATTTACTGTGTATCACAGTTTGTGCGTAAAACCCACACTCAGAAACCTTATTCATCTATGCGATAGCGTGCACAGGGCCATTGCTATGACTGCCATCTGCAAAAGGGCCGGATGTAGAATGTGCAACCTTGTATCTATTGCGATGTCCGCTGAATTTTTGTGCTGTCTGCGCAGGATTGGGGAAAAAATGTCAACCAGGGTAGGGGATTTCTTTTGCAGTGGTAGCTCTCAAAAGAGCCATTTTGTATTTTTCTTTTAAAGCTGCTTCCATAGAAACCATTTTTTTTCCCGGTTTTTATAAGTGTTTTTGTTTGTTGTACTTCGCCTCACATTCTTACAATCGCGTCTTCAGTGCAGCCTGTAGATTCAAACAAAAAATGCCATTGCCACTAGGCGATAAAGAAATGCCATTTCCATTGAGAAGGTGCACATATCGAAAACCAATGTTGTCATTCTCACAGGAGTACATCCCAGCAGCACGCAAGAAGTTACACATGCTTCTGTTGATAAGATGCCTTCCGACTCTGGCTGATGGCAACATTCAATGGAATAGTTATAAACTGGACTTGGTGTGATACATGAGAGAAGCACCTTTGCAGTGATAAAAATGCGCTTCACTGCTTTCATCATCTTTTTTGATTTGATGGCACACACGTGAACAAGCCATGGACCCCAAAAGCAAGCCTCCATAGTGCACGACCACAAGGTATACAGTTGCGCAAGTGGCCACTCGTCGACATTCTGCAAGCAAGTCCCTGAAACTACGCACGTCGACACCGCACCACAAAGCGTCCACTTCCTACAAATTCAAATTGCCATTAAAGCCTCTTTCCACGGCATAGTGGATCAGATCTAGCACAAAGCGATCACCCACTATGTAAACTGTGTGTCTCGCCATGTCTGCCAGCCTCACTACACAGAGTAATAAAACAAATCATGGCCACCATTTCCTCTGATGCACACCCTGACCACCTGATTGGACAATTTCCACAGTCGCATTTCCATTGGCCAACATGGTGAGAAGCGCAGATTGTGGCACATGCGCTCTCCATGTAACACTAGCAGTTCTGTACAACAGTCCCCTGTGTACATACCACACCCAAAAACGTTGTTGTGCAATCCCTCAGCCTCCACAGTCCCATTGCCATGGCTACCGTTCTGACAATCCCCGGATGCAGCTTTCGTGCTGTGTGCATGCATGGGGGAAGAAATGTCAACCAGGGTAAGGGCTTTCGGCTGTAGGGGTGGCTCTGAAAAGAGCCGTTGTCGGTTTATTTTATTTTTATTTATTTTTTATTATCTGCTTCCACACAAAGAGCTTGTTTTCGGTTTCATAGATTAGTGTGGTTTCTGTTCGTCCTCAGATTTGTACAGGAACCTTTTGAATGCATCTTGGAGATGAGCAAACAAAACAAAATTGCCAATGAACGACAATGAAATGCCATTTGATAGCAAGACCTCTGCATTTGCAGAACTAATGATGTCATTGTTACATAAAAAATGCCACGAGCGCACAGAAATTCAGACATGCTTCTGTTACTCAGACACCTTCCAGCCTCTGGCTGGGTAGAACAGACGATATAAGTGGTCCATACACGTCTTGGTGCTATTGCGGAGAAAACCACCTGGCCAGTGGGAAGAAGCCTCTTCACTGCATTCATCAGCCTCTTGAGTTGATGGAGCAAACGTAAGCAATACACGTAATGCATGACGACAACATACACAGTAGCGGAACTGGCCAGGTCTCTGCAAAGTGCATGCATATCGGCTAAAATGAGGTCATCGACAGCGCACCACAATGCGTCCACTGCTTCCAAACCGCAATTGACATGAAAGTGTCTTCCTGGGCATACTTGTGCAGATCTATCACAAAGACATCACCCAAAGTGAACACAATGCGTTTCTCCATGTCAGCTAATGTCACTACACAAAGTAATAAATACCAGTATTAGCGCCACTTCCTGTGCCCCAGACCCTCAGTACCTGATTGGATAACCCACACACTGCCATTTCCATTGGCCAGCATTGTGAGAAGCGCAGATTGTGGCACGTGCGCCTCACAAAGTACTGTGAGGGCCATGCCCCAGTAAAGCACAAACAATCCTTCTTCCCTTTCCACTATCCTCTTCCCACTACACCCTCATTAGGTATTGTTAAGTAGTCACACACGCATCCACCAGTGCCATACAAGACGTCAGCATCTAATACTATCAGTTCTCCACAAGATGTCATATAGACTGTTACAAATTCAGCCTGCAAGTGTCCTGTTATTGGAAAGCACAACCAGTGGAAACATTGCAGGATTTGTGCATGCACATTCATCCACATGATCACCCATCACCACAATATAAATGCATGAAGTTTTTTTTTGGCAGTATATTTACAACTCTGTTATAAGTGCCTCTGCGCACGATATCTGCCACTAAGCATCCATTATGTTTTTGAAAAGCATAATGGTTTTTCCCCCATCTCCTACCATGAAGTGGCACTTCAATGGTATCGGCTAACAACGTTTTCATTTAGCCATATCATACAGTGTACTAGCAAAACAGGAAATCTCTTCTTTCCTTCCGACAATGCTACGGATTGTGTTCGCCACTAACCCATCTCCTACATAAATCGTAAAAATATGGCACCAAAGCCACAACTAAATGTGTTTTACCAACCTAAAGGCAGTTCCCAAAAGGTCAGTGTGGGCACCTCTGTGGTTCTCTGTACGGTGCACTATTGCCAGCTTCTACTCTCTGCCCTCAGCAACTCATTCATAAGAGGACTGTGCGACTTGTCGTTGGTCTGAATGCCAGGGATCGTATCTCTACTGAACTAAAATGTCTGCAATAGCGCCCAGTGGCTGGAAGAATAAAATAAAAACCCTGTGCATTATGCACAAGGCCTTCTGGTCCCTGGGACATCAATACCTTCCACTCTCACTTCCTAAATGTCTCCTTGCATGAGCTCTTCCCTCATCCGCCTCCTACTCCCTCAGAGTCAGTTGCTTCTGCACGCAAGCAGTTGGAGGTAGATGTCTTTCTTCTGCTGGGGCCTCCCTCTGGAGCAGGCTCTCTGACTCCTTGGAACTTGCAGAGAACTATCTTAGGGTCTGGAAGCACCTCAAAACCTTTCCATGTGCTTCTTTTTTCCCTCCTCTCCCCTGCTCACTTCCTGCCTAAAACTGCTTGTGCACTGGTTTCCTACCCACCCTCTAATCTTTGCCCCATCCCACCTCCCTCCAGATAGTTCCACCACTGCGCTGGCTTTCTGCCAACCCCGGCACCTGGGGACTGTTTTCTGTAACCCTAACAATCCAACCATCACTTTATGTCTACACTTATCCTTGCACTTGCCAGAACTGGCCGTAGTGGCACTTATTGCTATTTTTTGTTGTTCCCATTTACTCCACTGTGCCCTCTCCCTTCCCATTCACATGCGCACTCTCAGTGTCACCTGGCCTAGTGGGGTCAATGTCTCTGTGTGGCCTCTGTTCTACCTCCCTTTCCACATCGCTGTGTGTAGGCGCAGTACAAATGCCACAGCATACCATATCACAGCATATCATAACATACACACATTGCATTCATGACAACAAGATGCCTCCCACATACCTTGTAGACTTCACAAAATGGTATTTCAACTGTAATCCATGTACTACAAATGTTGGAAAAGTGCTCCCACAAAAGCAGCACAGAATGTATGTTATCAACGTTAAGCAACTGCTTGCCGTGCATGCATTCAAACAGGATGCCTGCCACTTCCCTTGCACACTTTCGCCATAGCCTCCTACATTTCTCAGTACAAACAGACCTTCTGCCACAGTGTTTGTGTACACACCACAACCGCACCACAACCAGCAACCACATTGCACAATGTCTTAGCCTCCACAGTGTCAATGCCATAGCTGCCATCCTGAAAAGAGCCGGTTGTGGCACGTCTAATCCTAAAAGTACAGCGGAATCCACGGAGTTGCCATGCTAGGAACAGGATGGGGTAAAGGCGGACGGGGGGTACGAGGGAGATGTAAAACAGGGTAGGGGAGTGTGCCTTTAGTACTGTCTTTGAAAACACTTATTTTTGTTCCCGTGTTTTTGCTATGTATGTGCGTGCATACATTTATTTGTGCGTTTTCTCTCTTTCACTGACTACCTGTTTGCTGCTCCTTCTGACATATCTATCGACTAAAGGTCAATGCTTCTCTTACATTTCTACAGGATTCTCTGCAACGCTTCCTGCAGAGTGGCAAACAAAACAGCATTGCCAATGGAGGTAAAAAAAATGCCATTTCCTTGGAACCACTGGAAATCGTGCTGGTTATTAATGCTTTCATAGGTGGTGCAGAACATCCCAGCATTTCACATAAAGTCACACATGCTTCTGTTTATCCCACACCTCCCGACCTCTCGCTGTGGACAAAGTACACTGGCATGGTCCCATGCTCTTCTTGGGGTTATAGATGAGAAAATAACCTTGGCATCACTGCTGTCACCAACTTCTTTAGGTGAGCGAGCAAACGTGAGCACGGCATGTACCCCCAAATGTAGTGCTCCAAAATGCACGACCACCATATCAACAGTACCGACAGAGGCCACACATGTGCAAAAGAGATCCATACACCCATAACACCACTCATAGACTGTGCCCCAAAAAGCCTCCATCCCTTCCAACTGAAAGTTAGAAGCACAACCTCTTTCCACTGCATACATGTGCAGATCTTGCACAAAGGTATCACCCACGATTCGAACTCTGTGTCTCACCATCTCTGCCAACGTCACTGCATTGCGTTTTGGGAGAAAATGTTACTGCCCCTCCCTGTGAACCACACCCTCCACACCTCATTGGTTAATCTCCACAGTTCCATTTGCAAGGCCACCATGCTCAAAAGGGCAGATTGTACCACGCTCCTCTTCCCAGCGACAGCAAGGGTCGCACCCCAGAAAAGCAGACACAGTCCTTCTTCCGTTTCCACTATTACATTGGCAAAACTCACTCATTGGACAGTATGCAATAGGCACAGAAGCATTTAGCTATCACATGCAAGACCACTGCATTCAACACTATAATTTCTGTTCAGCACTCCAGACGTACGATTACACACTCACAGTACATGTACACTCAGTGATGCTGATGAGTTCTTCTAATGGTGCAATGTGTAAAGACACTTCTTCAAGCAAGTGTCCTGTACAGGGCAACCCATAATAAACAGAAATATTAAGAAATTGGTCCCTAATGTACAACGTGTTCACTGACCTACACCATGTAATAACTCCACTCATAGACTGTGCCCCAAATAGCCTCCACTCCTTCCAACTGAAAGTTAGCAGCACAGCCTCTTTCCATGGCATACATGTACAGATCTTGCACAAAGGTATCAACCACGATTAGCACTCTGCATCTCGCCATCTCTGCCAATGTCACTGCATCGTGGTTTGGGTGAAAATGTTACTGCCCCTTCCTGTGAACCACACCCTCCACACCTCATTGGATAATCCCCACAGTTCCATTTGCAAGGCCACCATGCTCAGAAGGGCACATTGTACTACGTGCCTCTTCCCAGCTACAGCTAGGGTCGCACCCCAGAAAAGCAGACACAGTCCTTCTTCCGTTTCAACTATTACATTTGCAACACTCCCTCATTAGACAGTATGCAATAAGCACAGAAGCATGTAGTTATAACATGTAAGACCACTGCATTGAGCACTATCATTTCTGTTCAACACTCCAGACGTACCGTTACACACTCACAGTAGATGTGCACTTAGTGATGCTGATGAGTTCTTCTCATGGCGCAATGTGTTAAGACACTTCTTCAGGCAAGTGCCCTGTACAGGGCAACCCAAAGGAAACAGAAATATTAAGAAATTGGTCCCTAATGTACAACGGGTTCACTGACCCTCACCATGTTCTAGTGAACGCATATTACCTCCCTTCGTTTTTTTCCACCAAGTGTAAAATGTTCTCGACAACCACTTTTCAAAGGTCACCATCCACACCCTCCACACCTGATTGGATAATCCACACAGTTCCATTTGCAAGGCCGCCATGCTCAGAAGGGCAAAATGTACCAAATCCCTCTTCCCAGCTACAGCGAGGGTCGCACCCCACAAAAGCAGACACAGTCCGTCTTCCGTTTCCACTATTACATTTGCAACACTCCCTCATTAAACAATATGCAATAGGCACAGAAGCATGTAGCTCTCACATGCAAGACTACTGCATTGAACACTATCATTTCTGTTCAGCACTCCAGATGTACCGTTACACACTCACAGTACACGTGCACTTAGTGATGCTGACGAGTTCTTCTCATGGCACAATGTGTTAATACACTTCTTCAAGCAAGTGTCCTGTACAAGGCAACCCATAGCAAATGGAAATATTAAGAAATTGGTCCCTAATGTACAACGTGTTCACTGACCTACACCATGTGCTAGTGAATGTATATTACCTCCCTTTCCTTTTTGCACCAAGTGTAAAATGTTCTCGACAACCCCTCTTCAAAAGTTTCCAGCCTTGGAGAGATGCAGAGTTAACCATGTATGGCGGCTTTATGTGGTGCTGGGTGTGCCCAAGGCCTACTCTCTTGGGTGCATGGTCAACGGCCTATGGCCTTTGGCCATGTACCCAAAAATGTAGACCTTGCCCAGACGCCGCACAACATATGTGCAATATTGTATACCTTATGGTACTGTATGCATATCAGTTTATGTGTGCTCCTCTACCACGTTTACAATTTCCTGCCCCACCATTCTTTAAATGTCACCTCCTTCGGAGACATGCATACTTTAAACTGCATGCCTGCATTATGGTGCTGTGGCTACGTGTAGGCCTAGGCTCTTCGGTGCCTGGCCTACGGCCTTTTGCCATGCACCCACCAGTGTAGGTCTTGCCCACACCCAGCTGAACATAACAGAGCCATGCAGCTGAACAAGTGGCCAGGTACATACTGTGCAGCCCTAGCACTTCTAAGCACCCAGTACTTCACCACTTCACCCAGTGGACACACTACATGATGGGTCACTCCATGAGGTCCAGGCATGCAGTAGACACTCTACGATGTGCTACCAAACCCCACACCCATGGAACCAACATTGTATACATTGCTGTGCCATCAGTGACCACAGAAACAGGTCGCCTCACTAGATACGGTGCTGTAACACAGACTGCCTGCAGTCCTCACACAAGGTAGTCGCCTGTGGAGGCAGCCGCGAATTGGCATAATACGCATGGATACTGCAGACACACGACCGTCTACTTCAACCTACTGACATATATCACATGAACCACTTCTCATTCCCCCACCCTCTCCTTCCCTTCTTCCCACTACCACATGGTATAAAGTATGTTTGTCAGTCCCTTTACGGCACTGCATTGTCCTCCGATACACCATGGCAGCGTTTCCCAAAACCTTTGACACACAGCACACTTCCCTCCAGCCAACCACCGGCCACGTCCAATGTTCGCCGACAGCAAGGTGTACCGCAGGCCAATGAGACTTAGGTCCGCGGAGCGAACAGGGAAATGAGTCCGTGCAGATATCACTAATTCTTTGGGACGTACATTTCAGTTCTTTGCAACAAAAGTACTGGTACGATTTCCACCTAACACACAAAAGCACACTTTCTGGCACATGCCCCCACTCCTGCTGCAAATTTGGTGCAAATCCATACAGCCATTCCGCCTGTAGCCGTCCGCAAAGTTTTTCCTCATTCAGTCCATGGAGAAAAAAAAATGTGGGACCACCCTGTAACTTTTCCCCCCCTGCAGGAAACCTCACCCAACTTGCCGAAAAAATTCAGAGCCGGTCTTATAATTTTTTTGCAAAGTTTGGTGATAATTCCTCCAGGGAGAGCGAAGTTAAAGCCACCCGAAAAAGAGCTCTTCCTTTGAGTTCAGCAACTTAATCACAACTACACGACCGCTACCGCGGGGTGTGTAATAAATATATATACACATATATATATACACACATATATATATATATATTACATGGCCACGGTAGTGGCCATGTAGTTATGGTTAAGTTGCTGTTTTCATAGGAAGAGCACTTTTTGGGTGGCTTATAACTTCGCTCTCCCTGGACGGATCCTCACCAAACTTTGCAATAAAAGTATTTGGGTCACTCTGAATTTCTTTGCAAAGTTTGGTGAGGATTCGTCCAGGGGGGGCAAAGTTATAGGGGGGGTCCCAAAACTTTTTTTTTTCCATAGACTGAATGGGAAAACATTTTTGCTCGCGCCTACAGCCCAAACCGCTGGACTGATTTCCACCAAATTTGGACCAGGAGCAGCGGCTTGGTCCCGAAAGCGTGCTTTTGCAAATTTGGTGAAAATCCGTCCAGTAGTTTTTTTTAAAATGACCAAAAAGTAGGTAAAAAAAATTAGTGATATCTGTGTTCGGTTCGCGGACACACTTCCCTGTTCGCTCCGCGGACAGTGTCCTGATTGGCCAATTGTCTTGCGTGATGTTCGCGGACATGCAACGTGTTCGCTGATTGGACGGCGTGGAGCGTGAAGCGCGTCAGATTTTTCGGTAGCGCCCGCCATCTTGGATTCGCGGACGTCCGCGGACAGCGCGGTGAAACTTTGTTCAAAATGTGTATTTAGTAGAGTGTGTTGGTGTGTAGGAGTGTTTGGGGAGGGTGGGAGTGCATGAGATAGGATGAAAGTTGTGTTTTTTATGTGTTAGACGTTCTTTTTGTGTTCGATTTGTTTGCGGACATCATGGGTGTTCTGAAATCTTCTAAATAAACTGACTGGGGGGTCTTCTAAGGACTCAATATGTGTCCGTTTTGTTCGCAAGCAAAGTGAAACTGTTCTAAGAACACTCGCGGTGTCCGGGGAGTGTTCGTAGGGGGTGTCCTGAGGACGCTGTCCGTATTGTTCTCTGTCAAGTTGAATGTGTTCTAAGAACACCCGCGGTGTCCTGAAATGTTCGCAAATAAACAAAATGGGGGTGTTCTGAAGACGTTTTTGAGAACACTCCCGGTGTCCTGAAATGTTCGTAGGGGGTGTCCTGAGGACGCTGTCCGTATTGTTCTCTGTCAAGTTGAATGTGTTCTAAGAACACCTGCGGTGTCCTGAAATGTTCGCAAATAAACAAAATGGGGGTGTTCTGAAGACGCTTCTAAGAACACTCGCGGTGTCCGGGGAGTGTTCGTAGGGGGTGTCCTGAGGACGCTGTGCGTATTGTTCTCTGTCAAGTTGAATGTGTCCTAAGAACACTCGCGGTGTCCTGAAATGTTTGCAAATAAACAAAATGGGGGTGTTCTGAAGACGCTTCTAAGAACACTCGCGCTGTCCGGGGAGTGTTCGTAGGGGGTGTCCTGAGGACGCTGTCCGTATTGTTATCTGTCAAGTTGAATGTGTCCTAAGAACACTTGCGGTGTCCTGAAATGTTCGCAAATAAACAAGATGGTGGTGTTCTGAAGACGCTTCTAAGAACACTCCCGGTGTCCTGGAATGTTCGTAGGGGGTGTCCTGAGGACGCTGTCCGTATTGTTCTCTGTCAAGTTGAATGTGTTCTAAGAACACCCGCGGTGTCCTGAAATGTTCGCAAATAAACAAAATGGGGGTGTTCTGAAGACGCTTCTAAGAACACTCGTGGTGTCCGGGGAGTGTTCGTAGGGGGTGTCCTGAGGACGCTGTCCGTATTGTTCTCTGTCAAGTTGAATGTGTCCTAAGAACACTCGCGGTGTCCTGAAATGTTCGCAAATAAACAAGATGGTGGTGTTCTGAAGACGCTTCTAAGAACACTTGCGGTGTCCGGGGAGTATTCGTAGGGGGTGTCCTGAGGACGCTGTCCGTATTGTTCTCTGTCAAGTTGAATGTGTCCTAAGAACACTCGCGGTGTCCTGAAATGTTCGCAAATAAACAAGATGGTGGTGTTCTGAAGAAGCTTCTAAGAACACTCCCGGTGTTCTGGAATGTTCGTAGGGGGTGTCCTGAGGACGCTGTCCGTATTGTTCGCTGGCAAGTTCAAAGTGTTCTAAGAACACTCACATTGTTCGCGGACATTAAAAGTTTCCCATAGATCATAGTTGAAATGTTTGACTCTATGGATGTGATATGCTGCGGTGGTTGTTGCCAGGGCATAGAGTCTTGGGTGCATGGCCATTTGGCCATGCACCCAAGACTCTATGCCCTGGCAACAACCACCGCAGCATATCACATTCATATTTGCTTATAACTTTGGGTGAAAAACAAATGTATGGTTCTCTGTCAAGTTGAATGTGTCCTAAGAACACTCGCGGTGTCCTGAAATGTTCGCAAATAAACAAGATGGTGGTGTTCTGAAGACGCTTCTAAGAACACTTGCGGTGTCCGGGGAGTGTTCGTAGGGGGTGTCCTGAGGACGCTGTCCGTATTGTTCTCTGTCAAGTTGAATGTGTCCTAAGAACACTCGCGGTGTCCTGAAATGTTTGCAAATAAACAAGATGGTGGTGTTCTGAAGAAGCTTCTAAGAACACTCCCGGTGTCCTATGTTACATGTATATAAAGTCAGGGATATTATGGTTAAGTTGTGCTACTAAAAAACTATGAAATTCAGTGAAAAAACTTTGTTAAAGGGACGTTATGGTTAAGTTGCGCTACTAAAAACCTATGAAATTCAGTGAAAAAAACTTTGTTAAAGGGACGTTATGGTTAAGTTGCGCTACTAAAAACCTATGAAATTCAGTGAAAAAACTTTGTTAAAGGGATGTTATGGTTCCAAGTAAAACCGAAAAACCCTTGAAATTCGCCAGTTATGGTAAGCTAAGCAACCATAACTCGCGCCACCACCGTACACTGCTAAGACTAACACCCAGGACATCAAAGATGACATCACAAATGTCATTGATATATATATATATATATATATATATTTGAAAAAGGAGAAAATGATTCAATTTCTCCCAAGGGGATAGCACTCAAAGCAGTGTGGAGGACGCCGGCCCCAGTACAGCATCGAGTCCATATGATTTCCAGTTTAATTAGGCATCAGCCAACAATTAAAAAAGCACAGTACTTATATATATTAAGCATACAAAAAGACAAAATGTCGGCGACCGACAAGGACCGCACTCCAAGGTCTAGGGGCAGAAGAAATCAAGGCAATACTGTGATGAAGTCAGTACATGGATCTTTAATAAAAAAATATATTGTGACACTGACAAAAAGGGCAAATAAAAAGGAAAGACACGTTTCACACTCCCTGAGTGCTAGTTCACAAAAAAGTGCAGTCATCTCACAGAACACTTAAAACAGCCTAGTCCTACTTTGCTGTCAATCACATTATGCTGAAAGGTGAACATGGCAATGTAGGCAGTGCAGGCAGCCATATTGGAGAGGACAATTCGCCATGATGCTGGGACAAAGTAACTTATGTCGGAATGTGTATGTCTCGGGTCCAACATGAATGGCACTAATCATCACAACTAATTAATAATTTAAATAATTGAAATGGCATGCTGGAGTTCAACACTGACAATTACAAGCACGCAGAAAAAAAATATATAATAAAATGCAAAGTGCATTATTATTGACTGAGTGCTGTAAATACCGATAAAGTGCATTACCAAATGAAAATGCCAGACAAATATGACCCAAAGTGGGGAAAATAAATATGATGCATCAACACCAACTGGACAGTTATCCAAGTCACACAATTTATATATAAATAGAGAAGACATGTGAATCACAATGTATATAGATTAAAACCGCACTGATTCCCTCCCTCCGAATGATATAGATTCCAGTTGAAGGCAACTAAGTGTCTAGAAAAGACAAAACATGGTAATGGATAACTTGGAATCATACAGTTAAAGTGCAAATGCGATGAAAACTACAACTGTAAAAAACAGCCTCACAATAAAGTTAAAAAATGCTTTAAAATATCAATGCAATCAAAATGCCACTACATGTAGCAACTTGATTAAGTGCAAATGCTTAAAGTGCAAATGCTTAAAGTGCATCGCCATGCTGAAACCATATGATGGTTACAACACCCTGGATATTTAAAACATACTATCAATTCTGTTGCCTATATACAGTGTCAACTGCACGGGGGAGCCAGGAAGGTAAAACGTGCCACAAAATGAGACACAACCAATGCAAGGTAGAAACACAAAAATACATTGGTCAACTCAAAAAATTGCAACAATAATCCACTGGGCTAATAAGATGGACACCTACAGAACATGTACCTTAATGTCACCTAAGTAAAAAAAAAACAACTCTCATACAGAATACATATTAAGATGGACAGAAGATGGACAGAAGAAGGAATGACTGAGCTAAAATAAGCTTATAGAAACAGAACAGGAGTACATTTATTGAATTCATGAAAAACCAATATGTAGCAACAAATAATTGAAAATAAAAACAATCAATATAGAAAGGATGCGGATGAAGACCACTAAACTCTAATGAAAGTGTATAGCTCCTCATCAATATTGTGGCCATGAGGGGCTTTCGTATAGAAATCCACAATAAACGTGGTCTCAAGCCGGTGTAATTTCAAGGTTCTGTCTCCCCCGCGTGGGGAACCCAACTAAACTCAGAACCTTTCCATAAAACAAACACATCATCAATGAATCACCACCAAGCAACAATGTGGTCATCAAAGAGTTCAGTCATGATTTCAGATAGGATTGTGGCCTCTCACCAGCGCATTGTAAGGTTTGCATATGCAGGAGCAAAGGAACTGCCCATGGCAGTCCCTTGTACTTGATGAAAAAACATTTCTTCAACTAAAAATACATTATTATTTAAAGAAAATTCCAACAACTCCAAAATCATATTACTGTGTGACAACATATTCAGGGATCTGGTTTGTAAAAATTAACAGCATGCATTAAACCCCACTGAGTAATCAATAGACATATACAGTGATACAGCATCCAGGGTGGCCAAAATAAAACCATCTTCCCAGGGAAACTGATGATGCAAAAAGGCCTTAGTGTCTTTCAGAAAGGAAGGTAAAACAGAAACAAACAAAATAAAAGTTTCATCAATGAAGCGTGATATATTCTCCATTAATGATCCTGGCAAAGTGACAATGGGTCTCACAGGTGGCTTAACAAGGGATTTGTGGATCTTGGGCAAAAAATAAATAGTAGGAATAGTATAGGAAGGAGGAACAAAAAAGGTCCACAAATCCCCATCGATCATCCCAGCTTCATTCCATTTAGTAACGTATGCCATCAACTCTGATTGTAACATAGAGAAGGAATTGACTGTTAGCTGTGAATAACACATACAATCTTTGAGTTGCCTGAAGGCTTCTGCAACATAAGCTTCACGGTCTAACGTTACCATATTAGAGCCCTTATCCAAGGATTTGATCACAACATCTTTCATACCTTCTAATGATTTCAAAGAATCCACTTGCAAACTATTCAAATTACTGCCTCTTGTAGGCAGAGATGTTAGTCATAGTTTACATAAATCTGCTATGCAAAGAACATGGAAGGCCTCCATACACCCCCACTCGGCATAGGTGGATTTAACTTAGATTTGGGTTGCAACCTGGAAGTATATATATATATATATCCCTTAATTTGAAAATTCCCCAATAGCCACTATGTTGGCTTGATTAACCAAAAGAGGTGCTTATCCCTTTCCTCTCAATTATAGGCAAGAAAGGGGTTAAAGAAGCAGAATGTTATTTAAGGTCATTTAGCATTTAGGGTGAATTGGAAGCAAATGTCATCTCTTCTGCTGGAAAACTGACAAGAACAGTCATGTGCTGTGGCACTTTGAAGAGTCCTTCATGCGCTAGATGGAATTACCAATAAACATCTTAGACCAAACAACCGGACAGACCCAAGGAAGATGGTAAAATACCGCTTTACTCTCAATGAAAGAAAGCAGAGTTGTCCCACTATCAAAATAGATGCATGCATTATCACACCTCCTTTTATGCATACAGAGTTTATATACTTTTTAAGACGTCATCTATGATGTCATCCTACGTGGCATTTTCCAAAACCCACTACCGGGAGGGAATGGATTAGAGGAACATGTCTTCTTATAGAATCATATAATTGTTAATATCTCATTAGGTGCCCCTTGTCTGTAGGACATGCCCTGAGCAACTTCTACATACGTAGTATAATGATTATAGAAGATAATATGGCAGCAGATTGGTAATTGCAACATTGTATGTGAAAGTGTGTGGCAGGCCTTATGATTTGTTGGCAACCCCTTTCAGCTTGTTCAGCAGCACGTGTGTAGAAACGAAACCTAGGTGCTCAAGATGTGTCAATTCATTTCTTGTTTTCCCAATTTGTCCATCATATGTCATCGGCCTGATCCTTATCCAAGACCTAGTGTTTGTAGTTGATCTCGTAGTCTACTCACTGCTCTGGAACATTGAGGGTGTATGAGCAGACCACTATCTCCATCTGGGTTTTAATAAATAAACCTTGCTATCCTCTGAGTCACGGGTTACAGCACAATTTTGTCCTTTTCAGCCTCTTATTTAGGGCTATTTGATTTTATTAAACAGGGTGCCATTATCCTCTTTGGCCTTTGGAGACTTGCTCACTCCACCTAACATAGGCTTTTGCCCTTGTGATTGTTCAGTACTTGGCACTTGCCAATGTCCTTGTTTCTCCCAATCTCAGCAGAAATATGTCTTATGCACGTGGTCCGTTCCTTCGACTCCCTTTTTGCCTTGCACCCATCTTTCAGAATTGCCTTCTTGATCCTAGGCCAAGGCACTCTCTTTTTCTGCCCGTGAAAATAGCTTATTCACCAGTTCTTCACTTTGCAATACTAGGCTCATCTTTTGGTTTGGGTTGATTCTTAACACAGGCCATCGTCCATTTTCTTCCAATGGCCATCCTAAACATTATATGTATACCTCTTTTTAGCAAGCTTCTACGTATCTTTTCTACCTTGCATTACAGCATATTTACATTTATTTGTCAGCACGTTATTTAATCTTCTTATATTCATGATTACTTTGTCTTTAGGTACAGGTTTCTCGTTGTGCTTCAGTTACATTGTCAGTGTTAAGTATTTTCATATTGTTTCGGCATAGGTTAATACATCTCCTTTATGACATCATTCTGTTATCTTCAGATTTTACCTAAAGTTCATCCATATTATTCATAACCGCATTCGGACATCTTGGCAGTAGACACCCCTCCTGGTAGCATCCTTCTTCTGCTTCTAGGTGAGGGTACAATCTGAGTGACTGCCTGAGTGCATATCATCGTCCATACACTCAACCTGATACAGGAATGTTACAGGAATTCATGCCTGGGTTCTCAATTGTAGCTCTTCCCCTGCTAATCCAATAGGATAGTGGTGAGGGGGCAGGGTCCAGAAGAGAGGCATCCACCTGCTCCTCTACATTCCCCCCTCTGGTCGAATATTCAACTATACTCTTCTTTTCCTCTTATTCCACAAGTCCTGCTTCTTCTTCAATCATCTCATCATATTTTCTTTTTGTTGGGACACATATTTTCGTCACCCTCTCAGGTGGCCTTCATTTTTTATGTCTTCATCCACACTCCAATTCATATATCGACAATCCCCAGCTGGTGAACAGAATATCCATCATCCCACATACCTCTGCTACTGTTAATGTTAATCATTATCTTCATTCCAACAGCTTTCTTGGCTATCTTCTAGCATTGTCGCAAGATGATCCCTATGTGACAGAATCGTAGCAGCACCAACACCAGTATGGTTCCAAGTAATTTGAAAGCATTCTCCAACCAAGATGGAATCCTTGAAAACAGAGATGAGAACCAATTGTCTCTGGCCATCTCATCAGCTTCCTCTTCAATCTTTGTATGCAGGGTTGTTAACATTGTTATTGCTTCTGTCAGGGTTCCATTTTCTCCATCATGAGCTAGTATAAATGTACAGCAAGACGGCCCAACCTTGGCACAAACACCTTCTTTCATTGTTGTTATTAGGTCCAGAACATACCTGTTCTGGAGGGTCATCAGCCTGATGGTTCTTAATTCTTCTTTGATTGCATTGAATCCTTTTATTGTTGCATTGATAGTCTGCAGATATTCCCACCTAGTGATTTGTAACCATTTGGCATTCACTGCTGTTTGGAGTCCTGGTGTAAATAGGGATGTCATTATCATGGCAGTCTTACTGATTAATTGGAATTCATCAGGAATATCTTCATAAGACTTTATTGATTTTGATGAGAAATAGTTCTCTCTTTTCAGTTGACGAAGATGAAGTGATCTCTTCTTTCTTAGGTACTCATTCATTTTTGGAAATGCCTCAATATGGAGGTCACTTTGGGGAATCATTAATGCTGGGATGTGGTGTACCATTACAATGGAGCACACTCCTCCCCAATCATTAGGTAATTGCATGAATGCTCTGGATCCACAAGCCCAATATTGATCCATTAGCACTGCAGTTCCTCCATTCATTCCTGGTACTTCGATTATTTCTCCACAACTTTTATTCCTTTCAAAATAGACCTTGCCATCATTCTTGAAGCAGGTTGTTGCATTCTTCACTTGCAATATATGTACTGGTGTTGCTCCATTCTCAACCCAGGTTAGTAGTCTTGCATGCTTGGCCCATGAGTCTAGGCATTCATCATTCACATTTCGCACCTTGAGAATTGCTTATTTCTTCATTAAGTGAGCAGGGAATGGTATTAGGCCATCTTCCCATCCAGTGCTGATTGCTACGTGCCCATACACCAATAGCTGTGTCCTTTCCCAGCATCCTGGCTCTCCTGATTTGTCAGTAATGCCTGAAAAATATATTCTCTTAATTTCAACAGTTTTTATTGGGTCTCCATACTGGGACAGAGACATGAGTTTTTTGCTTGTCGACCCCAATCCAGTCTCCATTCTGTTTGTTTTCAAATATGTGTTGTCGTAGTCAAAATTCTGTCTTGATTGCCATCTTAGAGTTGCCCACTTTCCTTTGAATTGTCCTCTGGTGGTACATGCTGTCAGATGGCTTAGACACTTTGCATCATGCTGAAGCGTTTTCCTTGCAATGAATGTTCTTGCCGCATTCATGGCATACAGTATTAAGGAGCAAACATAACAACTTTCATCCAATGTTCTTTCTCCCACATCCCTGGTGTGCTGGTACCATAGGTTGCTAGCTAGGTATGCTGATCTGTCTAAATATGTATTTGTACTCTCATTGTCTTCTTCAGCACCTCAAGAAAAGTGTCTTTTAATATCTGAGATCAGTGGGGTTTTTGGACTCATAATGGGGAAAATAGTAGATGTCTTATTCTCTTGTTCATCACTGCCTATAATATTTGTGAATGCCAATGTAATAACGATAGCAGTTAAAATCAAAATACCCCAAAAAGCTCCAATAATTACTCTTCATACAGTGCATTTCTTTCATGGGGCTACATTTCTTACTTCTTGAAACCTTTCCTATGCTTTAATCCTTTTCAATATACCAAAGTTATCAATTTATTAATAACTCATGAATTCATAATAAAAACTGCAAAATAATCACTAATATAATTCTTAAAACTATAGTGTCATTTTTCTGGTTTCCGAGAAATGTCACAATGGGCCTCATTACGACCCTGGCGGAATTCGAAAAACGATGGCGGAAATGTAATACCGCCATCGAATACCGCCCGTTGCGATTATGACCCGTCACCGTAAAGTACGATGCCATTAGCGACACCGTAGTGAACGCCAACGCTAACTGCACCAAGTAGGCGCACGCGCGCCTTGCAAAACCGTAATTTCCGCCATGGCGCAACGGTACGCGAATTCTGACCCTAGCGGACATTTACTTAACGCCATCAAGCATGGCGGAAAGTACCATTCCGCCATGGTGAGAATTACGGCATCGCGAACCAACCGTAAATGGCCCTACTGAGTGCCTGTACTCCACTCCCTGCCCACATTGCACAACTCCTCGTAGGCGCAATGTAGTCACAC
The DNA here is from genome assembly GCF_040938575.1 of Ambystoma mexicanum. Lineage (NCBI taxonomy): Eukaryota > Metazoa > Chordata > Amphibia > Caudata > Ambystomatidae > Ambystoma > Ambystoma mexicanum. The sequence goes on along the minus strand of NC_090931.1, from coordinate 933,570,925 downwards.
TATGCAACCAGTGAAATGTACAAGTCACCCATGCATGCCAACGAACAAATGCATGCAGGGGCTCCAAGTGCCTTGTGAGTGGCCATCCATATTTGGCATGTCACCATTGCCGTACTGATGCAGCACAGGCATTTGAAGGTTCAGGTACACCAAAATGAACTGAAATATTCCATGAGACAAAACAACAATAGTCCCCCATCGCTTGCCACCAGTGTAAATCAACATTCAAAGCAGTATCCTGAGGGAGACTGCACCAGCCCTGTACTCTTGCCAGTAGACAAACCAACCATCAGCATAAGCATGTACCACACAAGTTGTCAGAGTGACTGAGCAGCCAGGCTCATCTCAAGAGGGGCCAATGGAAGCTGTAGGGCACAGATGGCACGTATACAGAAGCAATTCCAATGGACCTGACCTCAGTCTCCCTCCAAGAAACGCACGCAAACACAGGCACCTGTGACCAGCCATTTTCTGATAATCCCATCATTCCACCAATCCACCTGGCTGACCGGCATCTGTTGCACAAAAGCTAATCCCCCGCCCCTGAGCATGACATCATAAAAACAGCCATAATGGCAGCCCCTATCCCTGACCTTACTGGGCTTCGTAGGCAAACGCGGCCAGTACAGTACCACACAACTCTACTCAGAAGCCGGAACCCAATGCAGATCATCTCACAATACATCGCACCACAAATCGGAATATGCTACATTACTAGCAAAGAATAACGCTACACTGTTAATATCTGAATATAAATTTAATGCACATCAAAATCACCAAGCCCATACAGCTATTTGCTCATGAACTCCCAAATAATTTTCATTACTGTGGGCTGCATCCGCAATAAATGACCAGCTTCTTCTTGTGTGACGCCCTGTTCCTTCATGGTACACAGGGGCTACATTTACGTTCAAAAAGGCAACATGGAAGCGCCTAGAACCGCAGGGCCGTCCCATGAAGTAGGCACTAGTCCAGCTGAAAGGTTGATATGTTGCTCCTAGCCACTAGTACTGCGTAAGGGCATGTGGCCCATTGGCGATCGTCCCATAAGATCGTAATGGTGCTCCACTGATTAACTCGAAGCTGCAGGTGTCGACTGTAAAAGCCATCTGCAGGAGTGGCGTACAGATGGCAGCGGCAAAAGGGGAGGAGATACCTGTCACCCAAATGAAAAAAAAAATAATAGTATGGGCATCCGAACTTCATATGTATTACTCACTTCATTCAACACACTAAATCTACAACCATATGCATGCTAGCCCACTCAAAAGGATTAATTTCACTCAAAAATCACTTGCGAATCATAACGATATAAATCGAGGTGAATACACTATTACAAACGAGTGTTTGTGTGCATGCGTCTGTTAAAACAGAATCCATTAGATGGGATTAGTAACGTGCATAGACACAAGTGTTTGAAGGCGTGTCGAGACAGGGAGGGTTCAACAAGGGCAGATAGACGATGGTCCCACTATGGCAGCTTTGCATCACATAGCGCAGGGGAAGGGGATAGATTCCAAAAAGCCATGTACATGGCAAACTCTCAATTAAAACATCTGTCCATGCATCCATTCATCATTCCCTCATCCCGGTATAAAAACGCCTGAATATTTACTCACATAACATTTGAAATGTCCATTGAGTCTGTGCGTAATGCAGTCTGCAAAATCCACTGTGCTCCTGCCCGGATTTCTAGTGTAGTGAAGTAACAAGTATTTGGGAACGTCCTGCCTTATCGTCCACTACGCTATTGCGCATCTCATTCAATTCATATCAATCATTGCATTCTCGTCATGGGCCCTGTCCCAAGGACATTCAACAATAGAACGTTATATTTCCAGTCAGACCTGTGGGCGTCTCCTCGCCGCTAGTTGAAAACCAAAAGCGCTGTCCTTCGAATTCCTCATTTGCAACATCACGTCGAAAAGGCATCTGTGAACGCTTGAATTCACAAATACATCTATGTAGTGCGGCTGTGTGTGAAAATGGTAACTGGCTTCAATCACTAATGGGACTCCCCGCCCGTCGGTGAACGTCGGTACAGTGCTGCATAAGGGTCCACCGTTGATCGAGTACTACATTCCACTGACCCTTCACAAGTTTGTTCGCGACTGCAAATATAGTATGTGAAACAATGGGAACTTAGCAGAATTAACATATAAACCAATATTTCACTGCCATCGGGATTAAATACATGATTGTAATTGCAAGATGCCATGCGTCAAATTGCAGCGTTGTGTGCGGGACGTGCTCGCCCAAAAGTTATTGCAGCTGGCACAGGTGGAATGAATCACCACAGGTGGAGGCTATACAGCCTGAAAACACATAAATTGCACACCCAACCCCCTCCCACAACCACACCCACTCCAAAATGCTACCGACAGGACTAGCGATGTTGGGCCTGGGGGACCTGATAGCACTGCAAGTACTCCAACTTCAAGAAGAAGACGAACACCAACTACTACAACAACCGGCCGCACAGAGGAGACGCAGGAGGAGGAGGAGGAGGGCAAGGCAGGGGCAGCAAGGCCCACCAGCACAGCCACTACCACCACGCAGGCAGCCCGCAATCCCACGCCTCCGAGCTAATCCGTTCAACCTCACTGCTGAGCAGATCCACACCCTCTACCGTTTGGACCGGGACACCATAACCGCCATTGTCAACATGACACACGCTGACCTTGTCAGCATGATAGATAGCCCAACCGCCATCCCACCCCTACTGAAGGTGGTGTCTGTACTCCACTTCCTGGCCACAGGCACCTACCAGCACACAGTCGGACAGTTGCATGGCATTTCACAGCCACTATTGTCACGGACACTATTCCAAGTGCTTGATGCCCTCCTGAAGCACACAGACGACTACATCTCTTTACCACGCTCGGAGCAGGAGATTACAAACACAAAAGTGGGATTCCATGCACTTGGCGGCATACCGGGTTGCATTGGTGCCATCGACTGCACCCATGTGGAATTGGTTGTCCCACATGCCATGGAGGTCCAGTACCGCAACCGGAAACAATATCATTCTATCAATGTACAAATGGTGTGTGACTCCAACAGGATCTTTACACATTGTTGTGCCCGATTTCCAGGATCAACCCATGATTCTATGGTCTTGAGGAACTCTACAATACCACGCTACATGGAGCGACACGCAGGGCACCGATCCTGGCTACTCGGTGAGTCTCATTTAATGCATGAGAATGTGGGGTAGGTGATGCGTCAATGACCTGGCAGGAAGGGGGGGATGCGTACGTAGCAATGTCATTCCACAAACATCCTTTATTGTCCACATACAGGTGATGCCGGGTATCCACTGAAGAGATGGCTCCTTACACCAATCCGGAACCCACAGAACCAGCATGAGGAGGACTACAACCATGCCCACTCACGTACCCGTGTAGTCATAGAACAGGCATTCGGCCTACTGAAGGCTCGTTTCCGCTGCCTCAGCAGGTCTGGCGGGGCACTCCTGTACCGCCATGAGAAGGTTGCAAAGATGGTCATGGCATGTGTCATGCTACACAACATGTGCGTACGTAGAAATGTGGCCATGCCCCCTGACGCAGAACTGCAAGCACCTGAAGATGGTCATGATGAGGGTGGGGATGTGGCAGCACCTCAAGGAGTCCGCGAGGCACAGGAGGCCCGTGAAATTCGTCAGAATCTCATAGATGCATGCTTCTAGCACTCACGCCTGGTGGCTGTTACATGGACACGGGACTTGTGGCACTGTGTGTGTCTGGAACATGCACAATGTGGACTGTACGCCAAGAAAGGCCTCGTACACAAAGATCAATGTCCACACATCTCATTGGATGAATATGAAGAAATGTATAGCAAATGTGAAATGATATTACACACCCAATCGACCCGCCACCCAAAAAAGCCCAACACACCCCCTCCACCCTCCTACCTCCCCCCCGAACACCAGTGTCCAAAGATGCTCATTGTCAGTGGGCAGACGCTATTGCAAGCCCCCTCTCCGGGTATCAGGGGCACCCCTGCCTGTGGAGCGCAGGTTCCTCCCAGATCTACGTTGGGAGCTGCCAAGGACGGAACTTGCAACGGATGATGTCTCTGCCTGCTCACGTCCATGCATGTCCCTAAGGGTTTGTGAGAGCTCAGTGAGCACACGGCGCACAGCGGCAAGTTCACCACATACGTCTTTGGACGTCGCATGCAGTTCCCCCCTCAGGCTCTCGGTGCTTCTCTCCATTTGTCCCCTCAGGCTCTCGCTGCTTCTCTCCATTTGTCCCCTCAGGCTCTCGGTGCTTCCCTCCATTTGTGCCCTTAGTGTCTCGGTACTTCGCTCCATTTCTGCCCTAAGTGTCTCAGTAGATGTTTCAATGGCTGCCTTAGAACCCCCACATTCAGCAGCATGCTCCTTGAGGAGCGTGGCCAGTTGCTGCTGTTGCACAATCATCTGCTCGAGGGACTGTTGCCTCTGCTGGGCAATGCCCATTTGCGGTGGTGTCACAGAGGGGCTGATCACCTCATGTTGCCTTGCCACAGGCCTTGTGGGGGTTGGCCAGTCGTCGTCTTGTGGGTGCCCCTGAGTGATTTCCTCATGGTGTACGGGATGAAACAAACAGGGGGATTGAGACAGGTCATGGATGGGTCCTACATCGACAGCACCGTTTTCTGTGTCGGAGCATGCTGGCATGAAAGCAGTGTCACCTATGGTGCTGCTGCCACCAGAAGCAGTGCCTTCTGTGGCATCCATTGGGGGGACCTGTGGTGCTGCTGTTGTGGACATGCTGGCTGCTGGGGTGCCTGTTGAAGTCCCCTCCAGTGTGCTGCCACTTGATTTGTGCTGCTGCCGTGTCTTGATCCGTGCAGCTGAGGTGGAGGGTCTTTGGCCGTTGGTCTTGGCCCTCTTTGCAGGTGTGCTGGTAGGGGAGTCCTGAAGCTCGTCGTTTGAATCGGACCCTGTGGTGGAGTAATGGAGGGCGAGCGTTATTTATGGGTCTGTGGTAATTGGAATGGCAATGTATCACATGCATTGGGGTGGTACCTGAGGGTGATTTGGGTCAGGGCCTTGGAGGTGGTCTCATTTTTGTGTGGATTGAGGATGCAGTTATTTTGCAGCCTGCAGTTAGGGTGTGCATGCTGCACATGTAGAGGGTGTTTTTAGGATTTTTACTTATTTATGTATTTAATCTGACTTTTAAAGGGCGCTATCATGGCAATGTATGTGGACGTTCTCCTGGACATGTGTTTCTATTGCACTATGGGGACACATGGTACTTCACATGATTGGACATTGTGGATTTAGCATTGTTTTATTTGGGCCACCTACCTGATTCTTCGGATGTCTGCACTCCTTTCTCCATCCCTCCGACTCCCTCTATGCTCTCCATTCCAATGGTGGAGGCACAGATTTCTTCCCAGGGGGTCAACTTGATGGGTGATTCCGATCCTCCCCCGGTAGCTGTGGCAATGTTTCGGTTGGCAGAAAGTATGCTCCGGACGCGTATCCGCAAGTCGTCACATCGCTTTCTGCATTGCTGTGGGTTGCGGGGTGCGGTCCCCACCGCACTTACCCGCTGTGCCACCAGGGCCCATATGGCCTTCTTGTTCGCAAGTGCCGTCCTGGTCATTTGCGTCGAGAAGACGACGGCAGCATTCTCCTGGAGGGTCTCTGTGAGCACGGTGAGTTCCTCATGGGAGAAGTGGACCTGCCGCTTGCGATCGCACGCTTTTTTAGCAACTTTTCCCATATTTTTTTTTTTTACTGGGGTGGCTAACGGGTTGGGATGTGTCTCAGGGTCGGATTTTTAATGGTTGTGTTGGGATTCTGATTTTATAGGTGTACGGCGTGCTGTTTCCCGTTCCGGCCCCATGTTTTTACTTCCGTTTCCGTATATTTACGGTGACCGTAATTTGCGCTGACCGCTCATTACGGTGACCGCTAAGATGGGTGGCGGAATTGCACCTAGGGCGGCGTACGACGGCGGTAAGGGGCGTTTTGGGGTCATTTCCGCCATCGCAGACTTTGCACTTCCGCCATGGCGTAATGCTCGTGCCCGATGGGTCAGAATTAGCCGCACTTTACTCCATCGTGCAATGGCGGAAACGCTATTTACGCTATGGCGGTCATGTCAGTTACTTTCCGCCAGGGTCGTAATGAGGGCCATTTATCTGTGCGTCTTCTGATCAGAGCCGCATAAGATTGTAAGATATAAGAAAACACTGCAAACACGAATGTACAATAGGTAGCATAGAAAATAAAGTATTCTTCTTTCTTTCTGGCTGTTACTGCTTCTGCCCCATTGTCGCTCCTAATCTAAGGAAGGTGTACCAGGATCACTACAAATCCAACAGTCCTAAAAGTGTTACTTCTTCTTCCCTTGCATTGTCTTGACTTTTGGTGTTTGATCTTGTCTGCACCCACTGAAATTCTTCATTTGCTTCAGTAGGGGTAACTGCAGGAGAGGTCAAGGTTTCTCCTATATAGGGTTTGACGTCATGTAGGTTAATCCATGCTCTCATCCCTTGTAACTTCACAGCAGTAGGGCTTACTTCCTCCACTTCGTAGGAGCCCTCAAAAAAGGGGGTAGTCCAGGTACGTATGAATTTGCATACCAGCACATGGTCCCCAGGGTACAAGCTGAGAGGCTTGAGTGTTTCTTCCAAATCAATGGGCTAATTATCCTTTTTATTTTCCCTTGGCCCCTCCCATCGATTCTGGAGCTGTTGTTCAAATATTCATGCATTTCATCGGCTAGAGCCCTCGCTAAACTATGTGCGTCTGTATTTGCCCCTGTTGGGGGAGTGAAAGGAGTTCTCATATGGCGCCCAGTCACCAACTCATGAGGAGTCAAATGGTGATCTGAGCAAGGATGATTCTGCAGCGCATACAGCACAAGGGTAGGCAATGGAGCCATCCCTTTTTTAAAGTAACTTTCAGTTTTGCTATCATTTATTTAAAAAGTCCATTTAATTCCTCACAAATACTGTTTGCTTATGGGTGATACGCTGATGCAATTTTGTGCCTTATACCTAATAGTAAAACTATATTTTCGTATAGTTAATTTACGAAGTGTGGCTCATTATTGGATCGCAAAACATGGCATACACTCCATCTTGGAAATACTTGGCACACACGCAGCATCAGTCTGCATGCATAGACCCGCCTCAATCCATCTGGAAAAGGGACATACAACAAATAACATATATCTTTACCCATTACAAGTCTGCAGCATATCTACATAATCTATATGTAGATGCTGAAATGGTCTGTTTAGTCTGGGGATTACTGGTTTCACTGTTCGCAAAGTGTGTCCTGCAGTGAATTTCTGGCACACAACACAGTTTATAATGAACTGTGCCACATGTTCAAGTAGGTTCGGTACGAACCATTCTTCTGCTATAGTAGCAGATAGGCTCTCTTGAGTCACATGTGCTAGGTAGTGAAGCTATTCCAACACTACCCTCAATAATGCTAGAGGCAAAACTGGCTTTCCAGTGCTATCTTGTCTCCACATTGCCTCAGTAGGGGACAGAGAACATCCCCGTTTTCTCCATAAATCTTTTTTTTCCTGCAATGCTTGTATTTGTATTTCAATTAACTGCACAATGGACATCATATTACATCCTTCCCTAACCACCATGCATTTCCCTGTTCACTGCCTTATCTTTTTCATTTTGCTTTCAAATGTGGTTGGGTAATAGGCTGCTTTCTTGGCTTTTAAATCTGCGGCTTCGTTTCGCAAGCGATTCAATCTGTTCTGTTTGAATTGGCTGCACATTTTACGATAGCTAGGGTCTCTGGGAAACTCAATGTTTCAATAGGTTTTACTAATAAACCGGCATGTCGCACTGGAGTGCCGTCTGCGTGGATGAAGCTCCTCCTTTTCCAATGTGACAGGCCTGTGTATGCAGTTGACGTCACGTAGGTCGAGTCAGAGTACACTGTCACTTCCTCATCCTCAAAGCCCCACAGTGCATCAATAAGCGCTGCTAATTCTTCACTATAGTTTGGAATTCCTAACACAGGAGCTATACTGATTGCGTTTTTTAATTCATAAAACCCCTCAGTCATTTCTTCTGTCCATATTATTTTATTTTTAGCCATCTGTGCATCTTTGAGTTGTTTTAAAAGTGGTTAAATATACTTACTGTAATCAAAGACCCAGGTCCTGCAATAATTGCATAAGCCTAAAAATGGTTGCATTTGTCTCACTGTTTTCATCTGTTCACTTCTCATAATAGCCTATGCCCTCTCAGGTGTCACTTTTCTGCCTTCATGTGAGATCAACTGTCCTATATACAGTACTTCTTCTCGGCAATATTGTAATTTTTCCTTATCTACCTTGTACCCTTTCTCTGCCAGTATAGTTCTAAGTTTGACAGAGTCTTCTCTGCAGCTTTCATTTGTTTCACTGCACACTAAAATGTCATCAATGTATTGAATTATTGTACTTTCAAGTTGGACATTGCCCAAGTCCATCTGAAGAACTCTATTAAAGATTGATGGGGATTCACAGTACCCTTGGGGCAAGCAAGTGTGTTTCAGGCGAATCTTTCTGTACAAAAAGGAAGTCAAATCTTGTGAGTCTTTATGAAGGGGAATTGAGAAAAATGCATTTTTCAAATCTACAATGGAGAAATACTTTGCTTTTGATGGGATATTGCACAATATAGTCACAGGGTTGGGAGCTATTGGAAACTCTGCTTCGATTAAAGCAGATATGGTTTCGAATATACCTTCATCCGCTTCTCTGTACATCAGATACTGTTTTGCATGTGGTAGAATTGCTCCTGGTTTAAGCCTACTTTTAACTGCTCCTATTCCTTTCAATAAGCTCACGTCATATGGACTTTTTGTCCATAAGATACTTGGTACTTTTTCCAAATCTTCCTGAAAAAATTGTGGTTTCTTTTTTAGCAATGGCATTCTATGCAGTATTTCTATATTCTCTACTTTGATCCAAGGGAGATTTATGAAAAATACTACCTCATTATTTGAGTAGTCATCCCTAAATAGCTCCTCGTCGGTCAAGTCTGTCAATCGATATCCTTCATTAAGCACTATCACCATTCTCCATCCCATTCCCTCATTGTCTGTCCCATGAAGCATCACCCTTTCTTTGCTAACTATTGCTGTTTCTAGTTTTAAAGGACAACTTGCCATTCCCTGTCGTCCGTAGAGATCTCTGGCCTGAACAAAAATGTATCAGGTATTCTCAGTAGCTAACCGATCAATTTAGGCAACCAGGATAATAAGACAGTTGCTCCATACAAAAATACATCCTTGTATAGAGGTACTCCTCGTAAGCTTTCTTTCCTGTAAACGCTAATATGAGCGCCCTCACATTTACATAATGTATCCCTGGAGTTAAACACTATTACCTCATCAGTAAAATATATCGTCATATTAAATGTTGTCATCAAATCACACCCAAGTATGTTTACCAGCATTTGTCTCTGAGTATAATAATGGCATAGACATGTCGTGTTCACCTATAGAAATTGGTAATTCGTCTGTGAAAGGAACTAAACTCATCACCCCAGAAAATCCCTGCACATTCATGGCAGAACCTGACATTGTGTGTTTTCCCTCATGGACACAGGAACGAGTAGCTCCAGTGTCCACAAGAAATAAAAGCATCTTGCCTCCTATTGTCACCTTGACACTTGGTAACTCTTGGGGGTTCTGGTGTCACAGATAGTACTGAACACATCAGGTCGCCCTGTGGGCTGTCCTATTGTGGATATAAATCCATCACTGTACTTGTAAAAGGATTCCCTCCGCCCAAAGTCATACTTCTTGATTTGGGTATGGCTACTTGTGTGGCTCCCGTATCCATGTGCCACTGTGATGCACCTGCCTGTTGCATTGGTATATATTGTATTTGTTGTGTCAGTTATCTTGGGTGTAATATCCTTATAAATCAGTATTATACTGTGGAGCATATACCGTCCCCCCTCTCAGAGATTGCCAATTCTGTTGTTGCATGCCTTCCCTGCTTCTGCATACTCTAGCTAAATGTTCTAATTTACCACAACTTCAGCACTGCGTTGACTGTCCGCCCTTAAATCCACCCCTTCCTTGAAAGTTTTGAAATCCACCTGGTCCTCCTCCTCAAGGCCCATTCCCTCTGCCTCTCAGCATAAAATGATACCTGTTCTGATCCATGACATATGCTGCATTATCCTGCTGCAGTAACTGCACTATTTGTGCCATTGCTCCCTCATTACTTGTTAGTACCGCTCCTTCTATGGGGTACTTGATAATGTTTTCTGCAACAACTTTGCCTCTTCCTGTTTACTTTTCTCAGCTTTCTTTTTATCTTTCTGCCTCAATATTCTACAGTAATGCACAATTGCCAATTGTATCTCTGGCCATAGTTTTGCTTTCATTCCCACCTGTTTCTTTAGCTGCCGTTGCACCGGCTCTAGCAGTACTTGACATAAAATGGGGTAAAATAATGCTACTGTTTTATCCCATGATTCATGTGTTTCCAAATTCCATCTATCCTGAATCTCCTAAATAAAGGCAATAGGATCTTCAGTGTCTCCCATTTTCCTAGTCATTATTGCCCCAATATCCGATGTATCAGAATATTGTACTCTGAGTGATCGCCCAACATCTGCTCTACAATTATTAAATGGCGCTCCATCATGCACTGTGTTTTGTGAGGTGACTTTCGGATATCCTGCTCTTTTCCGAATTTCATCAGCTCTCTCCTCGAAAATAGCTGATAATAGGCCTTTAATGGCGCCTATGGCTAGAATTGCGCCTGACGTTTTTTTTTCTCTAATTCAAAGATCCACTTACCTGCAACGGAAGTTAAACTTGGTAGTGTGCACTTTACATTCTCCTTATCCATTTGGGGCCATGGTATATATTGTGGTCAACCCCCTCCTTTCTCTAATAGTGGGAATTGTGGCAATCCTGGTTCATAACCATACCCGGCCACACTCCTTGTCTGCCAGGCAGCTTTGCCCTCACCTGTTTGTTTCCATCCTGGCAATGCCCTTAATCTGCATACTTGGCCCTCTGCATACCTGGTCCTCTTCCTGGTCCCACCTGCAAGGCTAAAAACCTCGGGGTCATCTTCGACTCCACACTCTCCTTCTCTCCTCACATCTCTGACATCTCTAAGAAGTCACACTACCAGATGCACCTCCTCAGAGGAATTCTTCCTTTCCTCTCCTTCCCACAGAAGCTCACAGTCTCCAGAGCTCTGGTTCTCTCCAGGCTGGACTACTGCATAAGCCACTTTCTAAATCTGCATGCTTCTACTCTCCGCCCTCTGCAACTTATCCAGAACAGGACTGCGAGACTTGCCCTTGGCCTCAAGCCCAGGGATCGTATATCTCCAGGACTGAAATATCTGCACTGGCTCCCAGTGGCTGCGAGGATTAAGTTCAAAACCCTCTGCATCGTCCACAATGCCTTCTGGGGCCTGGAGCATCAATACCTTCAACTCTATTTCCCTAAATACCTTCCTTCTCGAGCTCTTCGCTCATCTACCTACAGCTCCCTCAGGGTCAGTCGCTTCTCCAAGCAACGAGTTGGTGGTAGATCTCTATCTTCGGCTGGGGCCTCCCTCTGGAACAGCCTCCCTGCCTCCCTGAAACTTGAGGAGAATCATCTTCGGTTCCGGAAGCACCTCAAAACCTTTCTCATTGCTTCTGCTTTTTCTCCCCCTCTCCCTTGCTCACTTCCTGGCTGACACTGAAATTGCACTGGTTACCTGGTCACCCTCTGATCTCTGGCCCAGGTCCCCTCCCCCACCAGTCGCACACCTGCACTGCCCTCCTGGCAACCCCCACACTTGGGGACTGTTTCTGTATCCCTACAGTCCCACTACCAGTACTTGACACAGATGTCTGCACTTACCCTTGCACTTGCCACCTGCTGGCCGTACTTTTACTTATTGTTTATTTTTCTTTTTTCTTATCCCATGTACTACACTTTCCTTTACCCCTTCCCCCCTGCACTTCTTCTCTTTCCCCTTCCTATGCACTTGCGCAATCTGAATGACACCTGGCCTAGTAGGATCGTTGTCTGTCTTCCCCTGTTCCCCCTCCCTTGCCTCGTCACACCTTGAAACACTTGTGTATAGGCGCATTATAAATGCCATATCATATCATATCATACATAAGGTGGTGATATATGTCCTGTACTGCGCGATCCCACTTGCGGTAGTTCAGTATATGCTGTTGGTTCTGGTGTTTTTTCTATGGCACCACTAAATCTGACCATTTTACCCCTTTATCTACACTTGATTCTCTTGAAAATCCATATGCACCTTTTTGTGCTTTCTTGTCTTACTTCCTTTCTTCATCTGACTTTATTATGCCCCAACTTGTATGACTGTTATCTTCTTCTATGTCATCAAGATCTAACCCGGTTAAAGACATTGTTCTATGATCATCTGTCATGACTTGCCCTAATTTACTTTCATTGGTCATTAATGGTGAACTTTTAGTATTCTCTTGGGTTCCATACCTTACTCTATCCCACATTTGCCCATTTAGGTTCCAAAGCCTCTGCTCTGTATCTCGTGTATCCTGCCCACCAGCCCATGCTGAAGGCAGCATTTCTTGCAGCTCCCTTCAGGGCTGTTGTGACCATCTTTCTTCTTCTAATCTTTCTGTGCTTCTATGGGCACTATTCTCCTATGGCATAAATATTCAATCTTGTCATCTTTTAATCCCCTATTCAAATTAATTTCTTCCTCTCATCTCCTAATTTCCCTTAACTCATCTTCCTCTCGCCTTCTTTGCAACCTACGTGTTCTTCTAATCTCTCCTCTTTTCTCATCTCTTTCTGTTCCTCCCTTCGCTTATACACATTGTCCCTTTCTTCTTTATATAATCTCTCTTCTTCTTTCTCTTTCTCTCTCTTCTCTCGCTCTTCTCTTTCCTCTCTTTCTCGAAGTCCTAGTTTAAGCAGTATCTGTCCTCCCATACATTTGTTCTGTAATATTGTCATAGCCCAAACTTTATTGTTTGTTCCCTTCTGTCTCTCTGCCTTTTCCTCTATCTCTATCTGTCTGCCCTGTCTATCCTTTCTGTCATCACGCTGTTTATCTTCATTGCGTGTTAATATATATGTGCATTTTCGATTGCCACTCTCTTCCTTAGTATTGTCACTGCTATAGGCAGGGGGCTCATACATTGGATTAACATACCCTGGTGCTGCCTTTAATTGCTTTAAGGGATAAAATCCCTTCTATTCAGTATTTGCATCTTGTTTTTCAGGTGGGGGGAGGAGATAGGAGCCGTTACACCTTCTCCTTTATGTTGATTCATTTTTTTATTATTATTATTATTCTTTTTTATTTGTTTATGGTTTTTTAAAAGAAACCTTTACAAATCAAATCAAGTCATACTTTTTAAGCACTTTGAAAAAAAGTACAATGATCTATTACATATAATTATTCATAAAACATTTCATAACAAACATATAAAAAATCATCTTATTTTACAAATATAAAACTTCCTAAAACACATCTTAAAGAATTATAACAATTGATACTGCATATTCCAGATTACATGTATAAAATTTCCTAAAATACAGTTTTAACAGATAAAATAAATGATTCTACACCTTCACCTCTCTTGGCCCTCTCCCTGCTCCCACCTGTGAGGCTAAAAACCTCGGGGTCATCTTCGACTCCACACTCTCCTTCTCTCCTCACATCTCTGATGTCTCTAAGAAGTCACACTACCAGCTGCACCTCCTCAGAGGTATTCTTCCTTTCCTCTCCTTCCCCCAGAAGCTCACTGTCTCCAGATCCAGAGCTCTGGTTCCCTCTAGGCTGGACTATTGCAACAGCCTCTTTCTAAATCTGCCTGCTTCTACTCTCCGCCCTGTGCAACTCATCCAGAAAAGGACTGCGAGTCTTGTCCTTGGCCTCAAGCCCAGGGATCGTATCTCTCCAGGACTGAAATCTCTGCACTGGCTCCCAGTGGCTGTGTTAAGTTCAAAAACCCTCTGCATTGTCCACAAGGCCTTCGGGGCCTCGGGCCTCGGGCCTCAATACCTTCAACTCTTTCTTCCTAAATATCTTCCTTCTTGAACTCTTCGCTCATCCGCCCTCCAACTCCCTCAGGGTCAGTTGCTTCTCCAAGCAACAAGTTGATGGTAGATCTCTTTCTTTGGCTGGGGCCTCCCTCTGGAACAGCCTCCCTGCCCCCCTAAAACTTGAGGAGAACCATCTCCGGTTCCGGAAGCACCTCAAAACATTTCTCTTTGCTTCTGCTGTTTCTCCTCCTTTCCCCTGCTGAAACTGAAACTGCAATGGTTACCTGGCCACTCTCTGATCTCGGGCCCAGGTCCCTTCCTCCGCCAGTCACACACCTGCACTGCCCTCCTGGCAACCCCGGTTTTGGGGACTGTTTTCTGTATCCCTACAGTCCCACTACCAGCACTTGACACCTGAAGCCTGCACTTACCCTTTACCCTTGCACTTGTCACCTGCTGCCCGTACTTTACTATTGTTATTTATTCTATTATCCCATGTACTGCACTGTCCCCTCCCCCTTTAGCCCCCCCAACTTTCCCCCTTCACCCTTCCCATGCACTTGCGCAATCATAATGACACCTAGCCTAGTAGGATCATTATCTGTCTTCCCTCTGTTCCCCCTCCCTTGCCTCTTTGTGCCTTGAAACACTTGTGTATAGGCACGTTATAAATGCCATATCATATCATATCATAGTACAAATATAAAGCAGCATTCTAATTCAAAGGATTAGTAGATGTCTTGAGCAAATCAAACGCATAATATTACACATCTAGATTTTCTTACAACATAAAACAAATCAATTTTAGTCTTAATTTCTGCTAATTGATATCAGTGTTTTTTTCCAAAACATAAGTTAGGCACGAATCTCACAAATTACAAAATTCTAAAGAATGGATCATGTGCAAATTGTGCTAACCAACAATAAAACTAATCCTTGTTTACAACCACTTAGAAATCAAAACTTCCCAGAACAGTTTAGCACTAGAGAATATCATGGTTCATATACCATCTGCTTACTGATTCCAATCATTTAAGTTTGAGCCAATTCGGAATCAATAATTCTCAAAAATCGTATAAGGCTGAATACAAGAGGTTTGTATTTACTCGCCATCATTCTGGACCATAACAAATCGTAGGAATCTAAAAATTCTACATAAAAAAATGTTGATAATATATCAGTTCTTTGAACCCTAAAATGTGAACATTCAAGAATTAGGTGTGTTAATGAGTCTGTTTTTTCATCACAATTAGGAAACCTGCAGTGCATAGTTGAAACAGTTCCTTTTACACCAGCCCATTCAGAAATACTCTCACGAGTATGGAACTGATTTAGTTTAAAACACATGTAAAGTGCTCGAGCAGAGAAACAAGGAAAAGAAATTAAATAAGAACAAAGAGGTTCCCTTTTCCTGAAGCATTTCGCATACTCCTTATATGTTTTATACTTATTCATTTCCTATATCGTCCCAAACCAGTCATTCTTATAAGTTTTTTTTTTAACATATGTGGGGCGAGTGCATAGGTCCAATTGCGAGACACCAAGATCCGCAAGTAGCTCATGCATTCACCTAACATGTAGAGAAAAGGACCTTGGACCGTTGCCATTTAACATAACATAAAAGTCAGAGTATATTGAGTTTGATGGAGGTTCAAGAATCTTAGCGAAGTTACAAAGAGATCTCCAGTCAAATCTACTCGCAAGCGAGATAAGCCTAAATTCATGACGATTCACAGCATTGGGAACAGACAGGGCAAGATGTAAGGCAGACTTCATTACGCGACCCTGTATGGTATTTAATTGCGGATTGATGTTAAACAAGCACATATCTGTGCAACATAATAGTACAGCTTCTACTTTCATAGTAAGAAATTCAATGAGAGGTACAATTGAATATTTACAAAATTTGGCAAAAATCACCTTCATCTGGGACAAAAGGGACCTAGTTTTCTCATTTAACATGTCCGTCCAGAACTTAATTGAAGAGATATCGCTCAAAGTATAGCCGAGATATATAATCTTTGAGCATTGCTCAATTACATCACTATCCATCACCCATCTATATTGTCTAATTTTCCTACCTGCTGTCAATATCATCGTCTTAGTTTTATCAACAGTAGGTCTCATGTTATGGGCTTTAGAAATATGTTCAAAAATGTAAAATTTTTTTGGAAGGCCAGCCAGGGTAGGATCGAATAAAATAATATCATCGGCAAAGGCAATCCAATGTAAACGAATAGCTCCCAATCTCACAGCATAATTGCCCATTTCCCCCCATTGTTCATCCAAGTCGCATAGATAAAGATTAAACAAAGTGGCCACTAGGTTACATCCCTGCTTCAAACCTACCTGTGCAGGAATGGATAATGTTGTCGCACCTTTTTTAGTAATTCTAACTTTGTAGGAAGTATTTGTGTGGAGCAACCGGATCCAAAAGATCAGCACTGGAGCAATCCCGAGTGGAAACATTTTGTTCCAGAGAATATTCCTTATCACTGTATCAAAGGCGGCAGACATATCGATAAATGTATGTTGATTAAGCATCCACACCCATGCAGCTGGATCTTCTTTTTCACTCTGGTACATTTTCGAGAGTTCTAAAACTGCCAACCTTTTCTCTAACTTGTTTCCTTTATGAGTGGCATGTAAGTTTACCGTTGTGTGATGCGTGATCGATTTTGATAATGAACCCTCTGGGGGCCATGACATAGGTGTTTTATTAATCATGCCCTTGACCCACTTGGAATGATATTTCCGAATGTTGACTGTATATCTCGGTAATATTCTGCATAGGTGTAAAAGAGGTGTGTCCTCCATAGTGATAGACAGTTTAGACTGCCAACACTTACCCAGTTTATTATTATTCTTCCTAGGTTTATTTAATATATCATTTCAATCTTTTTGAGCAAGCACCATCAATCGCCGCTTGAAATCCGTAAATGAAAATATTTGTAAAACTCTTGGTACCACTGTTCATTTCGCTCCTTCGTTTACATTTTCTATTAATTATCTTTATATCGTTCTTTGTTTTTTAGTGTCTTAAGGTTGTCTTCTTTATTCGTATATTAATTTCATCTAATTTTAACCTGATTGACGTCAAACCTTTGTTTACAAAGTGTACCAAAAATCACTTTTATTTATTTATTTTTGGTATTGTTTCATATCTTTCAGTTTAAAAATGCAAAAAGCTTTACAGAAGCATATTATATCCCGTACACATGTGCACTTTCTTAATTTGTTACCCCGCATATGTATTCATTTACCATTCTTAGTAAATGTATCTCGTCTCTTTTATTCACTCTGTCTAAGAGTTTAATACACGCCCTTCTTATTGGCTCTATGCCTCAGGAATCCTTAACACTCCTATATGGAGCCACAGTTCTATTCTTTCTGTCCCTCGCTGGCCTGTGAAATCGAGGTATCCTTTGCTCTTCTCTGAAATCCCCCAAAAAATCCAGTTACTATTCTTATATAAATATATTGAAAAACAACTAACGTGCAAAGCACGTAGCATGTGCACTCCTCCACCATTCAATTGCACAAACCCGCAGGAGAACAATCCATGTGTCAAAAAAATTATCCTTTATTTATGGATCCCTCAGCAGGGACATGAAAGCCAACAATAACACATTTTGCAACAACGTGTTGCTTGTTCACATCAATATATATAAATATATATATATATATATATATATATTAAACAAAAAACAATACAATCCCTCCCCCCTTTATCTTGTACCACATTCGATGGTCTACTTGCATCTGCCATTCAGCTCGAGTCCGTCGGCATCGACTCTCCTACAATCGACCAGTTCACCTTCAGTCCATGGGGCGCCTCCTGGGACCAGACAGGAATTTCGTCAAAGGGGGGCCTGCCAACCAGATTTCGAAAACGTGCTCTTTTACGTGCCGTTCTCCACTGGAAACTCTGTGATCGTCTGGCAAACGGTAGTAGCAGGCAATCGTTCGGGGTCTGGATCTGGGCCTAAATTTAGGTCGTTAGATCAGAACCATCCGCACTGCTACCACATGTGCTGTAGCACCTTGAAGCATCCTCTTTGCGCTAAATGGAATTACGAATAAACATCTTAGGCCAAATAACCGGACAGACCCAAGGAAGATGGTAAAATACTGCTTTAATCTCAATGAAGGAAAGCAGGTTGCACAGTCATCAAAATAGATGCATGCATAATCCCGCCTCCTTTTGTGTATACAGAGTTTATATACTTTTTCATATGTCATCTATGACGTCATCCTACATGGAATTTTTCAAAACCTACTACCGGGAGGGATTGGATTAGGGGAACATGGCTACTTATAGCATCATATAAGTGTTAATAGATCATTGGTTGCCCCTTGTCTGTAGGAGGCGCCCTGAGCTACTTCTACATATGTTGTATACTGATTATAGCAGAGATTATGGCATTGGATTGGTAACTGCAACATGGTATGTGAAAGTGCGTGCCAGGCCTTATGATTGATTGGCAATCCCATCCAACCTTGGACTTTAAGCTTGTTTAGCAGCACATGCGTAGAAACGAAACCTAGGTGCTCGAGATGAATCAATTAATTTCTTGTTTTCCCAATTAGTCCATCATATGTCATTGGCCTGATCCTTATCCAAGGCCTTCTGTTTGTAGTTGACCTTGTAGTCTGCTCACTGTTCTGGAACATTGAGGGGGTATGAATAGACTACTATCTCCATCTGGGTTTTAATGAATAGCCCTTGTTTTCTACTTCTGGGTCACGTGTTAGGAGACCATGATTTTGTCCATTCCAGCCTCTTATTTAGGACTATTTGATTTTATAAAACAAGGTGCCATTACCCTCTTTGGCCTTTAGAGACTTGCTCACTTCACCTCATATAGGCTTTTGCCCTTGTGATTGTTCAGTACTTGGCACTTGCAAATGTCCTTGTCTCTCCTAATCTTAGCAGAAATATGTCTTACGCACGTGGTCTGTTCCTTCGGCTCCCTTTGTGCCTTACACCCATCTCTCGAAATAGCCTTCTTGATTTTAAGCCAAGGTACTCCCTTATTCTGCCTGCGAAAACAGCTTCTTCATCAGTTCTTCAATTTGCAATTCTAGGCTTGTCTTTTGAGGTACCAGGGTTGATTATTAACACAGACCATCGTCCATTTTCTTCCAATGGCCGTCCTAACATTGTATGTATACCTCATTTTAGCACTCTTCTATGTATCTTTTCTACCTTGCATTGCAACGTATTTACAGTTATTGGTCAGCACGCTATTTTATCTTATATTCATGATTACTTTGTGTTTAGGTACATGTTTCTTTTGTGTTTCAGTTACATTGTCCATTTTTACTATTTTCAAATCATTTCGGCATAGGTTCTTATATCTCCTTTATGACTTTATTCTGTCATCTTCAGATTTTACCTAAAGTTCATCCATATTATTCATAACCGCATTCGGACATCTTGGCAGTAGACACCCCTCCTGGTAACATCCTTCTTCTGCTTCTACGTGAGGGTACAATCTGAAAGGCTGTCTGAGTGCATATCATCTTCCATACACTCAAACTAATACAGGAATGTTACATGAATTCATGTCTGGGTTCTCAATTATAGCTCTTCACCTGCTACTCCAATAAGATGGGGGCTAAGGGGAGGGGACCAGAGGAGAGGCATCCACTTGCTCCTCTACAGTCACCTGAATCATTGTTCTGTCTGCCAGATCCAATGGACAAGGAATCAACTTCAAACTAATAAACCAGATGGCAAAGCAATATTCAGCACCACACCGATGAGGAGTGATGCCCCTTTGATGCAATAGGTGCTGCCAAGAAGGTAGCTGCCATCTTCTCCACATGAGTGTCGGTAGGTAGTCACAGAAGGATGCAGACTAGGAAATCAGAGTGTGGCAACCAAGTAGGATCATAATGTAGAGTTATGTAAACAATGTACGGTGGAGCTTCAAAGTTAAGGATTTGTTTGACATTTTGGGCAAAGTTCCATGATATAAGTGAACTTGGACAACCAGAACAGGGCCTGGCAGGTTTTTGAATTGGCTAGGAGACTGGGCTGTGCCAGGGCCGTGATCAGGGGCCAATTCCCACATCCTTCCCTGACATGTTGCTTCTGCCTAAGCAGGTCTTAGCCTTGAATCCCTGGAGACTTTAACATTCAAAAAGAGCAGGAATAGGGAAAGTGGAACCAAAGGTCTTCTTTAGTTTTGGTGGAGTTTGAAGTGTTCTACATGTTACAGACAAGTCTGAATGCAGCATGAAGAGTATCTCCCTGGCTATATTACTAGGAATTGATGTTCTGACCTGCATGTCTCTGTAGCTGGCACTTGAACATTGTTAGTAGATGTTTAACTCACTTATATTTTACACATTTTCTTTATGGATTTCTCACACTTTTATGCAAGGTGTATTTAGTAAAAGGTACTTGTGTTTCTGTAGAGGTAAGGGCACCTAGCAGGCTCAAACTGTCATAAGCTTCAAAGCATCAGGTTTTTGTCTCTGTCTGCTCCTGGGTGCCTCAGTCCCCACAGGTTGTTTTCTCCCAGTAATAGGGTCATGTCCATGATCTGGAATGGGTACTGGACTGGGGATGTGGTATCTTTAGGATTTTGTCCTAGATGGACCAGCTGCTGCAAGGGGCGATGAGCACCGGTCAAGGTCTCACCCTGGAACGTAGGATTTGCTTATCAACAAGTTACTGGGCAGAGCTTTTCCTTCAGGAAACCCCCACAAAGAATGCCTTGCAGTTTCCAAAGCAGGGCTTTTACATGGCTGGGTTGGTGAGGGTTAGTCCACCAAGCCAAGTCATTGTTCTTCAGCCATTCAAACCTTCCCGTGGGACCAAATGAGTGGTGGTCATCACATTCAACTTTTGCAGGATTATACTTAAGGAGACGTTCAAGAAGTGGATTCTCTGTGGACATTTAACACACAATAGACAGAAAAGGTCTGGCTCACTGTACCTTCTGGAAATCCCAAGAAAGCCATGACCTCATATGGCATCCATATAGCACACTCAACCTGTAGACACAATGTTGGGTGCTGCCTTGGATTTTAGATAGGAAAGAGTATGTAGGCACTTCCATGGACTACAGCCATGAAGTACCACCTGAAATGGATTACACAGCCTACCATTTAAGACTTTGCTCTTCAGAGTTCGCCAGGTGAATGTACTCACCAGGGTCCTTGAGGGTGCACATCAGGGTCTGCATTCTTAATGAGCTCTGGGATGAAAGCTCACAGGGTGCATTTGAAAAGTTATGAACTAGGCAGGATACATTTAAATTATTGTGATATGCAACTGAATAGCAGCAAAGAACATTCACCCTTACAATCCACGAGGAACGTGAGCACCCTAAACCAACCAGTAGTCTCCTGAACACATCCATAGGTTATGGCTACATAGCTCCCTTTCCCCCTTATTCAGACCAACACCCCAATCTAAACATAAAAGAAGCAAACATAAGTGCTCTCGCAGTACACTATCTGAAGTATCAGACCAGACCAATGTGACTATGGGTGTAGTGTTTGAGAAACTGTGGACAACAGATATCACCACTGATGCAAGCAGAAGTGAAAACAACCACAAAAAGCCCACCATTACCTTATCAAAATGCACTGCAACCCGATCATGAGCATGAAAGAATGAATCCAACCCAATCAGAACTCCTTCCTAAGAGTCATTGGAAGGTTTAGGAATATCGAAGTATCACGCATTCATCAGTAATCCATTCTGTCACCATGTGCTAAATACAGTTTCATGACCAGGTGCTGCTATAATATGCAAATTGCACACTCCATTGCCCAGGTTCTGTCACCCTAAGCCAGACAAAGTATTATATGCAAGGTATATTGATCAAATGTAAGGTACAGCTTCACATCTTAAGGTGGTGCCATCATAGACCAAGTGAAGCCGCAAATGCTCAAGTGCTGCCATTTTATGCCAGATAAAGTCTCATATGCCAGGTATTGTTATCGGTTTATAGTGATAAAATCGAAAGTTAAAATCTCGAAAGTCAAAATGTCGAGAAAAAAAAAAGTAAAAAAAAAAAAAGTCGCATTTTTTTTAATACCGTTTTTATTCGAAATGGGGGGGTTCCCCCCCAAAGCCTCCCCCCCATTTTTTTTAATCCCGGACCCCAAAATAAATATATAATTAAAAAAGAGTAATTCGACTTTTTTTTCGATTTTTTTTTTTCGGCTTTATTGGCATTCGAGATTTTTTTTTTCGAGATTTTGACTGACCACCATTGCTATCATATGTAAGGTACAGCCTCATGTGGCCTGGTGTTGTTATTATATGTAATGGAGTGCAATGTAATGTAAATTTGGGCTATACAGCACACTTCTGTCATTTTGTATTTGTATTTATTGTTATATTTTGAGTGATAGCCTCATGGCAAGTGGTCCTGCGAAAAAAGAAGGGTGAGTTTGTTGAGTAGAGCGAGAGGCAGGTGTGAAAACAGTGGTGTTGGCAAGTTCATACTGGAAGTGCCTGAGTCCTGAGTGCCGGAATGATCATACGTGGGTTCTGGCGTGGACACTTGCGCCGTTTTCATGGTCTTGAGGCGCTCTGGCAGATTTGAAAAGGAAGGAGGGCCTGGGGTAAGGGGAGTTGGTTAGTGGGATCGAGTGGGAGAGTGCAAGAGAGCTTTGATGTGCTGTGGGTAGCTTCAGTTTGGAAAAAACAGTCACTGTGTGCTGTGTGTTTGTGTGTGGTTGGTAGAGGTTAAGTGGCGTTTGTTGTATGAAATGTGTGTGAATACTTTAGTTTTCTGCAGTGTGTTGGATTTGTTGGGGTGGTACAGAGTGTGTGCAGTTTGTGGCGGTGTTATTGTTTTGCTGCAGTACAGGTATATGTGTTTAGTTTGGTGTTTGAGTGTGAGTGCGCAGGATACTGGAAAATGTTTAGTAGGGTTAGTGATGGGTGTCGTTTATGCCTTTCTCTCCATTGGTTCGGTTGGTCTGGCAGGGATCATATTCTTAGATGGTGGTTTGCATGTCGTTTCATTTATTTGGTCTCGGATCGCAATGTTGTGCTTTGAGTCTGCTGTTCAAAAAAACAACAAGAATACTGTTATAAACCTGCCCACATTCAGCCTTTGAAAATGGCATCAACTCTCAAGCTCTGGATATCACAATGCCTCCATACAAAAAAATATAGTTCTCAATGTTATAAAGTGAGAAATCATAAATCAATGTATAAAACACGTCCCGGGCTTACTCTCACAGTAATTAATGTGTGTCCACCACTACTTGTGGCTTGAAACATGCTACCTTTTATCTTGAACCGACACATTTAACTCATCATAGCTACTCATGATTGAGAAAGTAGGGAACAGTCAGTACCCGTTTCCCAAGAGCTTGGTTAAAATACAGAATATGGTATATGTATGTATGTACGTATTTTATTTTTGTATAGCGCCGGAAGCCCGAAGGCATCAGGGCGCTTAAACTTACAACACAACAGCTACATAAAAGACAATAACTAGCGGTTACTGCGGCCTTGTGAGTGCCCCTGAGCACTACCGTCCCCCAGTTCCTCATCTAAAGAGGTGTGTCTTCAGCTGCTTCCTGAAAACAAGATGATTTGCTTCGGACCTGAGAGTTTCAGGAGCGCTATTCCACAATTTAGGGGCCAGCACCAGAAAAATATACTAACAATACCCAGATTGGCCCACACTCGACCATGGTATGCTACTTAAGTAGTCAGGGGTGGACTGGGAACAAAATAGGCCCTGGAAATAATTTTCAAAGTGGCTCCATATTACACATTTTCAGCAAGCCCAAACCTTTTTCTATGAGAACATTTGTAAATAAAGTATTGTACCACACAAAAGTGCCCAGGGCGCAGAGGCCTACCGGGAAATCTCCAGAGTTCCATATAGGCCAGTCCACCCCTGTAAGTAGTCCATGAGAAGCATTTGGCCAACCTATAGCCCTAAAAAGTGGCCATAAAGAGGCGGGTGCACTATAAAAAAAACTCAGGAATAAGTTTGACAAAAAGATAATTTGCCGAATTTATAAAACAAATTGTGCTTGTTCAGTTAGTTCTGAGAAGGCACAAACTTCAGATGCACTCACAATATAGGACAGGCACCCATTACACCAAAAGAGACATAGTCAATGTGGCTGGGCTGTGCGTACACTATGTGAGTTCATCACTGAATTCAAGATGGATTCGACACATTTGCGTTCCTAATGGCTAGCCTTCCTGTATGTTTAGGGCCCGATTCATGTAATTTATTGCACGGTTTAAAGTGATTTTGCACTTCTGAAAAGTGACTTTGCACTGCCGACACAAACCCCGATTCATGGAACCGTGCAAAGTTTATTTTTCAAGTGACTTTGCCCCGTGAATCGGGCCCGTTGTGTGGCAGGAAACTGTTGAGCACACAAGAAAGCTGAAGACAAAACCCTGCACACCCCCTGCACACCCCTGCATACCACTGCACACCCCTTCACCCCCTGCATACCCCTGCATAGCTCTGCACACCCCTGCACACCCCTGAACACCCCTGGACACCCCTGCCCACCCCTGAACACACCTGCACACCCCTGCACCCTGGTTAGGGTGGCCAACTGTCCCGGATTTCGCGAGATTGTCCTGCAATTAGGGACTCTGTCCTGCAGTTTGCAGAGTGGCTGTGCGGACGCAGATTGTCCCGACGCAAGTCGGACCAACCTGCCTCCAGCACAGTCACTCTGCAAACTGAAGTGGCCATTTACACAGCACGGCGCTGCCGCCGGCTGCTTTCTTTCTCCAGGCGGCTCTGCAGCCCTGGCTCCTTCTGAGCCTACAGGTCAAGCTGTAACGCTCTGACACCTAGCTTCATTCAAATGCTAGTGCTTTGTTCCTGGGGTCCTGATGGTCATGTTTACAGTTAAAAAACGTGACCATCACCTCCCAAGGATAAACCATTTGCATTTCAATTAGGCGGGGAATTAAGAGCCATTAAAAAAAATGTATTTAAAAAAGGGGCGGGCCAAACATGAATGACGTTGTGATGTCATCACCGCCTTGTGGTCAAGTGTCCCGCGACAGACTATCAAAGAGTTGGCCACCCTAGCACCCCCCTGCACACCCCTGCACACCCCTGCACACCCCTGCACACGCCTGCACACCCCTACATACCCCTGCACATGCCGGCACACCTTTCTGCGCCCACTAAGGTACCATGAATGTACATCCTGAGCATTGCTGTCCTTCTTTACACTCCTAGAATGTTACTAGAGGTAGAAATGTAAAG
Organism: Ambystoma mexicanum; assembly: GCF_040938575.1. Classification (NCBI taxonomy): domain Eukaryota; kingdom Metazoa; phylum Chordata; class Amphibia; order Caudata; family Ambystomatidae; genus Ambystoma; species Ambystoma mexicanum. The sequence goes on along the minus strand of NC_090931.1, from coordinate 933,545,698 downwards.
CAAGCATTTGAGGATGAGCCCTACAATGCGCACACCTGTATTGCTCTAACTGCATCTATATGGGTGTAGGGATGCGGGCCTGCTAATGTCAGTCCTCCACCCACGCGGGCCCTTAAGAACCAATGCAAACCTAAGCAATGAGTGCATGCGTGATACTGTGTGCAGTTGGGCTCGGCTGCATAGCACTTACACAGCCTGTTCAACCCTTGCACAACACTTAGATCCTGTTTCTGAAAATGGAAAAATGGAACATGCATAGGGTAGCCAGATTTAAAAAGTAAAAAACCGGGACAGGGCAAATAACAAAAAAGTGGGACTAACTCTTCAAAGGGGCGGTCAAGGCACTACACTTCAGTAGCGTTTGGAGGAGAAGGGGGTTTAAGTGCTTCTGTTCAAAGAAACACATATTATAATTGTTATCACAAACTAACACTATCGTAAATTGTAAAATGCAGAATTTCTCTGTGCTAGATTGTGCATTCCTGCCTGCCAGCTATGAAGACCTACTACCAAAACCGGGACCACTGCAGTTTGCAATGGGAACATAATCTTGAGAAAGGGGGACAGAGCACCAAATACTGGGACAGTGCTGGCAAAACCGGGACGTCTGGTCACCCTAAACGTGCATGTTGAGAAAGCCTGTTTGCAAATCTTTAAGATGAACTGGACAAATCCTAGAATTTTCAACCAGTCTTTTGGAACGCATTCCCCTGCTGAACAAGGCCACCATGAAACGGGGTCCGCAGTGCAATTACAAGATGGGGGTCATTCGCCTAAATTCGGGGATTCGAGAGAGTGCTTTGCATAGATTGAAAAGGTAGAACTGGAAATTGCACCAAAAAGGCCAATGAGAACAAAGAGTCACTAGTCGGCCGGGGTGATTGTATCCGGGCACATGGATCAGAAGGGAAGGCACCGATGGGAACCGTTTGAGGAGACCATTTAATGAAAAGGACGAGATCAGAAGGCCCGTGTCCTACAGAACTTTGCCTCAGTGAAAGGATCCTGCCATGGTCGGCGAGGTGCTCAGATCAGAAGGCCCGTGTCCTACAGAACTTCGCCTCAGTGAAAGGATCCTGCCATGGCCGGTGAGGCGCTCAGATCAGAAGGCCCGTGTCCTACAGAACTTTGCCTCAGTGAAAGGATCCTGCCATGGCCGGCGAGGCGCTCAGATCAGAAGGCCCGTGTCCTACAGAACTTTGCCTCAGTGAAAGGATCCTGCCATGGCCCGTGAGGCGCTCAGATCAGAAGGCCCGTGTCCTACAGAACTTTGCCTCAGTGAAAGGATCCTGCCATGGCCGGCGAGGCGCTCAGATCAGAAGGCCCGTGTCCTACAGAACTTTGCCTCAGTGAAAGGATCGTGCCATGGCCGGCGAGGTGCTCAGATCAGAAGGCCCGTGTCCTACAGAACTTTGCCTCAGTGAAAGGATCCTGCCATGGCCGGCGAGGCGCTCAGATCCATCGCGCTTCATTCTCAGCTTGGAACAGAGCCACATGAAAGCCTAAACCGACAGACGCGCTCCTTTGTGAGCCCTTTGGGGCTCCTTAAATGGTGTCGCGCAACATCCATCAATGCATCACCATCTGCCGCGGAATGACACCATTGGCTCTCTGTCCATAAGGACGCACCATCACGTAGAAGGAACACAAAGCAGCCAAGGGCAACAAGGTGCGCACGTGATGACGGATCTCAGCATTGTCAGAACAGACGCTGCCGCAAAAAGAGAATACATAGGTCCAGTTGCAGGCACAGGTGGATCCGTTTAGATTTGGTGACAACAAGTTTCCAGTGAATTCCAAGCCTGCTCTCTTTCCGTCCGCTTGAATAAATGCAGCTGACTCTTTAGCAGAGCGAGCTATAAGCACAAATTCTGCGAACCTTAAATGCACTCAATGCTAAGGATGTGTCAGGGATGGGTGTGGGTGCTCTATCATCCGTTGATCATGTCTAATAGCATCATAATACTTACATATCGCATAACATTTGCATGTTCTGAAGCTGACTTTATGCAGAAGAGTTAAGCTAGGATTATGACATTTGTCATCCTATGTAACTAACATGTAAATACCAGTAACATGATGTATACATTCTGCCATTGTATGCCACTGGTTGCCTCTTACTGCCTACAAATGACATGGCACACAAACTATCCACCTTCATCCAATGCATGATGCCAGGTTAATTGCAGACAGGGGAGGGCATCGCTGGAACATCACTGTGATGCCACAGTAACCCAGTAAGCCTACAATTGAATGGGCGGAAAGAGTAATGAACGTCAAACTGAAAACAGCAGCAACAGAAAATGGGAGGGGAAAGATTCAAAAGCTCATCTCATGTTAGGATATCACCCATGTTACTAAAGTCCTGTCATGTGACTCTGCGATCCCAGACATGGTGGATGCCAGCCTTCATCATCATCTTGCAGACTCTCCTCCAGCACCTTGTCATGTGCTTGCACAGACACAGGACACCTGGTGGCCATGTTGTGGAGCATCTTGCATGATGTAATGATTTTGCCCACATTTTCAGAACTGTATTGGAGGGCATTTTGTGTTTGATATTAGATGTAAAACTGGAATCATGTCTCAGGGAGGTTGAAAACACTCTCCAGTGTGCCCCTAGTCCAGGGGTCTGCAACTCGCGGGTTTCCAGATGTTTTGGACTACAACTCCCATGATCCCTCTCCATTGACTATGCTGGCAAGGTCTGATGAGGTTTGTAGTCCAAAACATCTCAAGAGCCAAAGGCTGCAGACTCCTGGCCTAGTCCCGATGGGAGCAATGCTGTGCTACATCTCCTGAGCTGTCTGTTAAGAATGAATATTGTGAGCCAATGCAACAGCGGATATCCTGAGCCACCTTCCACATGTTAGAAGCGGATATATGTAAGCACATATTATTCAAGATGTTCATTGGTCATGGGATACATTCTGAGTTCACATTGGTAGCTCCTTTCATCCCTGTGCACATGCATCCCACTTCATCAACCAGGGAAATGGTGATGGGGTAGGAGGGCACGAGTGGGGACTTTTTTCAAGATGATGGAAAGGAGCTTTGCCATAGACCAGCAGCCAGATGCCTCAGCCCATGGGAGGCTGCATAAATCCCTAGAGTATGATATTCGTAGAACCGTTGAATGTTTGGAGCCTGGAAGCCAGGCACAGCCAGGCACAGCGGTGAGTGATGCTGTGATTGGAATCCAATATACTCTGCATGTTCATCGTGATATGCTGCTTCTAGAACCCCTGTTTCATTCCTTTGTCCGAAAAGGGGTACCAATGATATGTGAGTAAAATCCAAGGCTCCCAATACATTAGGAAAACCAACAACGGTTTAGAATCTGTTTTGTAGCATTCATGGTAGTCTAAGTATTGGGGAGTGGGACATACTCATGCAAATGAGACAATGGGGCATCCAACACCAGATGCAGGTAGCCTGAGAAGGTCAGCTATGATTTACTGTGTAGCATCCCCGAAACTGTGCGGAAAGACCCAGTGGCACAAAAATGCAACCAACACTATCTCCAGGAGCGGTGGTACGGCATTCCTCCTATAGATGCTGCTTTTTATTTCACCCTCTATTACATGGAGTTTGGAGATGGTGGCACTGTCCAGGAGAAAGAGGGTGAAGTGCTGTTCAATGGAAATATACCAAAATGTCGGCTCTAGAACTCTGACTAATGTCGGGGCTCTAGAACTCCGACTGCCAAAAATGTTTCGACTCCCCCTTACACCACATATATCTCTGGGAGGGAAGTATGGGATATAATGCAAATATGGGTGGGGGGATTTGTGGAAGGTCCCCCCCCGCATATTTATGTGGTGTATAGGGGGTTGATAAAAAAAATCAGCATTTTCGGCTGTCGGACCTCCGGGTGTCGCAGTAATCACATAGATCCCTGTTCAATGTTGAACGTCCCTGGCGATGCTCTAACCACCTGAGAAGATGACCTGTTGCTCTGAGCCACATGCCTCATTTCCCGTTGTAGGACCAGCAGCCTGGCTCCATCAAGTCCTTGGAGGTGTAGCTTTGTAGTTCTGACATCCACAAGTTAATGTGTGGTGTGCTTCCACTTTCTTGGGGCATTTTTCAAAACATGTATGCAGTATTTATCACATCCAATATGTTCCACGTGACATATTTTGGAAATACAGCTTGTGGGAAAGTTTTTCATGTGCCTGTTGTTATCATTATTGTCCAACTCGTAACCACCAAAGGAATAGCCTAACCACCTGGAAAGATAGCTGAGTAATTAAAGCGAGCATTTGAGTTATCTGTGTTTACCCTGTAAGAAACAGCTTCCAATCATGCAAGTCTTGCTCATTCTTTCACCCTTTTGAAGTTGACACATTGAAGCGCATTAAATTGGGTAATAATAGCATATACCAGTATCCGGCAAGGGCGTGGCTTAGGCATCCCAGACAACAAGGAAGCTCAGAACGGGGACTTTACAACAGGGTAGAGCCCCGCTGCGAGCCTCCTCAGAGCTGGAGGCCGCCATCTTCCCCCGCTGGATCACAGGTAGGTGAGAGCTACCTGGGTCCCATCCCCATCCCCCCTCTACCCACTTCCACATCTCCACCCATGCCCAGCCCACTTACCTTGCATGGCCTGTTCCATCTCCAGCGCTAGGAACGCTGGTGTTCACTGACCCGGCAATGGCCACCATGGTACGGGAGTAGGGACTATGTATAGTTTCCTTCTCACAATCCATGGCGGCCATTTTCTTTAGTCATTTTTTTAAAGTTGTGAAATGGTGAACACGTTGTTTCTCAACTTACTACATGACAGGGTACTAATAGCAATATAACCCTCGCTGGTGGGCATTACCAGGGTAGGTAATGCCGCAGATTAGCGTTAAAGCCTGGGGCATTACTTGGCCACACCTCCTGCTCCGGTTATATTGCTTAATTGTAACCCTTGAAACATTAATTACACTTTCACATTGGAAAATCTGTGGGCTTTATGAACCACTATTGCCTGCAGATTTTTAAAAACCCCTCATTACAAGTCCATTAGCAATGTGGAGCACACTCATAGCCAAGTCCCAACGACCGCCCAGGCAACAAATTCCTCATAGTGGTTCAGGCGAATGTATATACTAACAGCAGGCCTATGCATGCCCATGTTAATGTAAAGACCAAAAGCAAATTGAGCATTATACCCAGGAAATAGAGAACATGTTTTGACCTCTTATGAATGCATATATGAGAATAAACAGAAATAGGCATGTAAATATCCATTTATGTTTTCTATTTTTAGAGTTTAATATTGTAGAGGAGCAGGTAGACACTTTCTCACTAGTTCCCGCCCCCTCAACACTGTCATACTGGAACAGCAGGGGAAGAGCAGTAAAAGGGACCCCCTGTATTGTTACCATACTGCATTGAGTGCATGAGAGACCTTTTGCACTCAGACAGCCGTATTGAAGGTACCCTCGCACTGACGGTGTGGAAGGATGCTACATGAAAGGATGTCAGCACGCGCCTATGGACGTCATGGAACATTGAGTGAAATCTGACGAGGCCACAATGATGTTATAAAGAAGATATATGAACCTATGCTGAAATTATATGAAAATACTTAAGAAGTAACAATGTAACTGAAGCACCAAGAGAAACATGTACCTAAAGCTGAAGTACTCATGAATACAGAGAAGATGAAGTAACTTACTGTCCAATAACTGTAAATACGCCATAACGCAAGGTAGAAAGGAAACATGTGAGGCTTGCTATAGAGGAATATATAAAGTGGCAAGGATGGCCATCATAGGAAAATAGACGCTGGCTCATGTCGAATTCAACCAAGTTACCTCAGAGACAGAATAAGGGGACGCGGGAGAACAGCTCTGTGTATAGAGCCGACGATGAGTCAAGGTTGGCCCAGAACTAAGGATGCTATTTTAAGAGATAAGCACAGAGCACAAAGGGCGGTACATGGATAAGTTCTGAAAGTGGGGCATTCCGCATAGATTGAAGAAGAAAACATCTGCAAGAGCCAAAGTATTGGGCAATTTAAAGTGTATGAAGTTCACATGAGCTAGAGTGAGCAAGTCTCTAGAGGCCAAGAGCAGCAACAGCACCTCGCATAATTGAATCTAATAGCAGTAAACAGAGGGCTGAAATGGACAGATTTGTGGTCTTGTCACATGTGACTCAAGGTCGAAAACAAGGGCTATTTATTAGAGCCTCAGATATAAGATAGTGGTGTGCTCACACTCCTTTGGATGTTCCAGGACAGTGAGCAGGATGCAAGGTCAACTACATATGGAGGATTTTGGCTTATGGCCGACCGATAAGAGATGATAGATTAATTGGGAACACGGGGAGTAGTCTGATGGGATTCAAACACCTACGATTTGTATGCCAACTAATCTGTGGGTTTGAGGGACAACCTAAGAATACATGCTTGACAGCAGTATTATACCAAAAGCATGACAAGGTCAATAAAGTCATCTCCTATGCAAGTAAGACGTTATCCTCTGTGGAGGAAAAATTCAACGATTGTGAGAAGGCACTCCTGGCAATGGCGTGGGCATTGAAAAATGACTGCCCGTTCATCCGGGGGGAGCACATCATAGTGGAGACTCCACACCAGGCTTTGCAATACCTTCAAAGTGACAGAATCCAGGCAGGAAATGTAAGTAATTCCAAAATTACCTCCTGGATTCTGTCCATGCAAGGCTTTCCTGTGGAGGTCAGATATGGCCAAAACAAGAAAAGTCCCCTCGCGCAAAGGTCTGGCTGACTTGCATGATTGTGCCAGAGAAAACTGTCTCGAGGACGAAAGTCTCACAACCCAAGACTACCTGGAGGTGTACCTGAATTACCTGCACAGTGTATGAAAAAGACAAGTGCGAGGGGATGCCCACAGTTTATGTGGACGGGTGCTCCTACCATATTGACAACAATGTGGAAAAGGAACTGGTGGCTGGAGTTGGGAATGCCTGGGTGAATCATGCCGTGAAACCCTCCACTGGGTACAAATCGGTCCCCGCAGTAGTCAGGTGACCGAGTTGATGGCATTTCACCAGACCATCCTCACAGCCGTGCAACACCGACTCCAAGAACTGGTCATAATCACCAATTAAGATTATGTGTGGAACGGGTTCGTGGAGCACCTGATCAATTGGAGAACCAGAGGCATGCTGTGTGCAAATAACAAACCACTTAAATATGGAAAGCTCATACAAAATATTGATGATCTGGTCACCTCTAACCGGATGAGCATCTATTGGAAAAAGATTATGGGTCATTCCAGAATAGAGGTGCCAGACAAAACTGGAAACAACCTGGTTGATCAGTTGGCCAAAACAAGAGCCATTCAGGGTGATCTCCTTGTGATTGAGTCCCTGTTGGTAGAAATCCAGGTCACTGCTGTCACCAGATCCCAGACAAATGCTCACAATGAACTCTCAACTGCCCAGTGGAGTAAGGAGACCCCAGATGCTGATTTAATCACGGCACAAAAAGGGTATTCCGATAATTGGGAACTTTACCAACACATTGAGGACCCTGTGAACTTTCCTCTGACGAAAACCGATCACATTGGGAAAGAGGACCTCAGGGTGTTGATTAAGTGTCCCAAAATGTTATGAATCCAAGACGGAGACGGTTTGTTGGTAAGGAGATCCATCTTTGGATGGGACCAGTGGGTGGTACCTACCTCATTCTGAAGCCTGATGGTATGTCACACCCATGTCGCGGCCACAGCCAGTCATCGGGGGTTCCATACTACTCTACAAATCTTGAGGGAGGTTGCTACTGGCCACACATGGGGCAGGACCTCGACCAATATTTGAAGGGGTGTCTTGTGTGTGCAAAATTTCAGCCAAGTTCACTCACACACCGAGCGCCCTTCCAGAAGAGGGGGTTGACACTGTCTTGGTCAGATTTACAAGCAGATTTTATTAGGCCTGTGATTCGCTCCACTAGTGTGAACAAGTACATGTTAACAGTGGCATGCTTGTTCACCAACTGGGTGGAATGTCTCCCAGCCTCAAATTGCAAGGCAGAAACAGCAGCTGCCCTGATGATCTCCACTCCTGGTGTGGTCCCTTTGAAATTGTAGACTAAATTTCACCTGTCACCTACAGAATCCACATCCCCAAAGGAGAGCTGTCAGAAGAGAAATGGGTCCACATTAATCAGTTAAAAAGTTGTTACCCCAGACACACTTTGCAGCTGATTGAGGAGCCAATGGAAAATCAAATACAGGAGACATCTGGAGAATGAGAAGAAAGAAGAAGAAAAAGCAGAAGGGACTAGGTAGGTCCATAGGTATATCTATCTAACAGGGAGTACTTTTCTTCATTGTTATTGCACAAATGTATAATGAACGCATGGTGTAAAAGTTCAAATCATGTCTTTGCCCTCTTAAGTAATCTGTTGCTGATATGTTCAAATACCCGTGATGAATGTCAATGTATGCCTTGTTCCATTGAGGTCAACCTTCCGGGAAGACTGTCAGTGAAAGATACCTAAATGATGTGTTTTTATCTATCTACTATTAGAGTACTAATTCCATTCCCTCCTAGAGCGATGAGGACCTCCCCGGGGACCTTTAAAGGGAAGGAAGGAAAGGGGGTGTCGCTCCACACCATCCGACCGAAAGATTGAAGGAGATTTTGGTGTACCGCTCCCTGATGAAAGAAGAACTCCACCCGATGAACCCTACTTTGCCCTACTCTCCCTCAACAAGAAGTCCCGGGAAAAGCAGTGGGGATTATGTGGGGAACATTTACCAGCCCAACAGAAATCCCTGCATCACAAAACTGCATTTTAGCAGTTACAGAAGTAATGGCTGCGCTGTGTCTGCTGAGCACATATGGAGCGAAATGGAGCATAGACACCCCGAGAATGGCTGCATTTATTTCTTCATGTGAATCCAAAAAGAGGAATTCAAAGGCAGAATGGCTCAGCACTGCTATGCTGTCAGCTCAAAACTTCAAACTGAATAAGAAAATGTTCTGTGTTGTAAATGGCCTTGCACTGGTGCTATTTCCATCTTTAGCATTACACAGTTTGGTTCCGGTAAAACACAGACATGCCCATCTATATTCAGTATGAACATCATCAAATGAGGGCCATTCCTCCCTGAACGGCATTGTTATGTCAAGTAAAATCTGTGAAGAGCAGAGAAATTTATTTCAGCCCACATGGCCAGTGTTCACTTTTGCAACAAATTAACACATGCACAGCTCTTCAAAAGAAGCTTGTTTCTTTCCTTTGCCTGGCGTCAGTTTCAAAGAACCCATTTCTTGAACATATCCCTGTGTACAGAAATTGACCAGCGCTATGAAAGTTTCAGAAAGCAAAATGCGAGGAAAACCGCATTTTGTTAAATGGACATAAAAATAAAATGAACCTATGTTACTTTGCCTTGCAGAGAAATAAAATGACATTATGAAAGCTAAATGGGAAATAATACTGTAACATGCCCATAAACACAGTTGTATTTTGGGGAAGAAAGGCTGCAAAAATAGGTGTATTTAACTCTGTGTTATTTTATTTTTCTTCACAAAAAGAACTTCAAGAGCCTAACTGAGGCAGGCATTCCTGTTAGACCAGTTTGGCTCAAAGGCCGAATGTCACACCGCCCCGTGACAGGCAGGGACCCTGTTCTTTGGGCTGAAAGGTGTGATAATTACAGGGTGCCTCTGACTGCATGGCAGAGATGTTCCCGAGAACAAATGGGGATTCCAACCCATCTGTTTGCCTCAGAAGTGTGAAATCCCCTCCATTCAAATGGAAGGACTTCAAAGGAGAAGCCATGGCAGCCTCTGTGCAAGGTTGTCCAGTGAAAGACATTTGGCTGGGGGGTTGGAAAGACTGCCCACTTTTGGGAACAAGGCCAGCACATTTGATTTAAAAGACTTTTTATATTAAGACATTTATTTCTGTAATCAGAATAAGCAATAATGTGAAATTATAATGGTTTTAATGTAATTTTTGTATCAGCAACATGAGACTATTTGGGTCTTCCTAGCATGTGGGGGGCATGAATGGCATAAAAGAGACATTTCTGAGTAAAGCGTACATGACACAGATATAAGATTTAATGGAAATATGCCTGACACTGTTAGGCTTATGTGTAGTCATTTGTGGAATTTTAGGTGAAATTGTTTCCATAGAAATGGCGAAAGATTTCCAGAAGGACAAAACAGCATCACACAAAATTGGGGTTTACACTGGCATGTTCCTTGTAAAATATGGGGTCTGCCCATCTCATTTTCAGGAAGACAACAATTGTAAATTTGACAGTTTTGTTTCATAACTGATTTTGGCAAAAGTAACTGTGGTGTAACAAAGCACATCATAAAACACACACCGTAAAACTGATGTAACTTCCCTGGGACAATCTGCTTACAGGGAGGCGGCGACATCCACAGCCTAACCTATCCCATTTTAGAGGTATGTCCAGGTCATATCCGCCCATATAGTAAAAATTCTCTGATGTCATCCTGCTTATAAAAGGAGGAAGCACAGAGAGAGTCAGGGCATTCAAATTCAGGACATCCAGACATTCAACATTCACCTTGGCAAGACTCCAGACTCCAGAGCCAGGCCAGAGGTAGCTGATCCATATCCAGGCAGAATCTCCTATCCAGACAGAACCTCCTATCCAGGCAGAACCACTATCCAGAACTAAACCCTACAAAAATCCCAATAATTCAGGGAGAAAGGAGGAAAGGCTGTGGAACCCTTTGAGAGAATCCAGAGACCAGACCTGTCTTTGCCCAGCTGATGCCCCGTTGTCCACTGTGACCAGACCCCGGTTGCCCCGCTATCCAGAGACCTGGTTAGCTGTCCAAACCGGCGCCCAAAGTGGTGAGGAAGAGACCTGGTCTCCCGATCTATGACCCAGCAAGGAGGGACCTGAAGGCAGGCAGTTGCGCCACGATGCCATGAATACAAAGGAACTACAGGTGATCCGGAGACGAAGAAAGGAAGGAAAGGCGACGAAGACAGAAGTAGGAGGTGAGAGGTGCACTGTTGACTCCCCGAGTGACACTGCGATATAAGCCCACTGGCCATGAGGGAGAGATAGCCTCCCAGTAACTAGTGAGAGTGACCGCCAGGTCCAGCAACCCCCCCTGTGGGTAGTGGCAGTGGCAGATGGAGCCGGAGTGCTGATAAAGGTGCCAGCAGGCCCTGAGGAACCCAGGGGGACCCATAAGTGGGGGGAAGAAAAAAAGAACAAATAGAATACGTGGCAGGAGCTACGAGACGCCCCCCCCCCTGCCAAACCCAGTATCAGCTAGACCTCCTTCGCAGGCAACCCTCCTCAAGAAATAAACACTCAGTGAGCCTATGGAGATGGCTCCATAGGGGTGCCTCAAGTGAGAGGGAAAGTAGACATTCCGGGGCCCCAGAAGAAAAGGCCTAGACAGGCTGCAACAATACCGGAGAAAGCAACCCCAAGAGCAATCACCTCCAAATACGGATGCCCTCATGATGAATAACACAGCCACAAGAGAGGACAATGCTGGTATTATGGCAGAGAATAGGGCGCTACGGTCTGACATCCAAACATCCATCTTGGAAATCAGAGGAAAGGTGGAAAGTATCGAAGGGATGATGGAAAACCTGGAACATAACCAGATGAATATGGACTTGGTAGAAATGAAGTTAAACTCAAGAATGGTGGATATTGAGCTAAAGGAAGAAGGACTCGCCCTTAAGATGGACGATATGGAAAACAGAGAGAGAAGATCAAACTTGCGCATGGGCTTGAGGGAAAAGATGGATAAACCCTGCTCCAGGTCGAACAAAAGGTCCAGGAGATCGTAAACCAACTATATGAGGCGGAGGGAGGCAAGAAAGTCCACATTGAGAGAGTCCATTGAGGAAGAAGAGCATTTGGGGAGGTCTGTGCTCAATAGTGGTAAAGTTCCACAGCTTCAGGGAAAAGTCAGAAATCTTACTTAGGGCAAAGCAGGTGCAGGATCTGGAGTACCAGGGCTCGAAGATCAAATATTTCAGGACCTCTCAAGCTTTATTTTGGGGCAAAGAAGAGCATGCAGGCCCTTTACCCACTGGCACACTGAACACTCCATCTGATACAGATGGGGTTACCCTTTTGACCTGACATTTGAATATAATGGCAAGGATTATAGAGTGGTCACCCCTGAGGAGGCAAAGCAAGTCTTGAAGCATTTGGCAGACCATAAAGAATCCAGAGGCCCTGTAGGCCCCCAGGAGGCCCACGCCTCCGGATCCCAAACAACAGAGGGGCCGCCCCACATGCGAATGAAAAGAAAAGTTGGGAGAAAATATACCAAGATAAGTCTGAACCCGCCAGCCAAGCCGCCATGAAAAGGTAAAAAAGAGGTTTTGTATTTAACACCTCGTTTACACATTTTTCACTCTTGGAAACAGCATGTATACATGAAACACGGAAGACTGTGAATACCACAGTTTTGTCGTGGTGTCAACAAAGGGATTCCCCAACGTGAGGCGAGTTTACACCCTAGTGGCCCTCAGTTCTAAGAGGGTGTCTCAACCTGAAGAACCTAGAACACTTTTAATGCCTCCGGTTCAGTTAAACGGTTTAGTTACAGTTACAGTTTATAAAGGGGGACACATACAAAATGATTCAGTTATAACACACCGAAAGAATGTTCATTCAAGGCAAAGGGGCATTGAGGAAGGTGAAACGCAGGATGGTTGGGACCCAGCATAGAGGGGAAGATGTTGTCTAAGACAGATCCAGAAAAAGAAATGCTGAAAATAGGCACTCTCAACATCAAGGGGCTTAACTCCCCCGCTAAGAGATCAGTGCTAGTGAGGGAATTGGAGAGGGCCGCACTGGACGTCCTCGTCACACAAGAGACAAGGCTTAAGTCAGGGGAGGAAAATCCACTGAAGGGGAAATGCTTAGGGCAAACGTTCTGGGCATCAGCAGATTTAAAGAAGGAGGGAGTAGGCCTAATACTTAATAAACGACTCAGGCTTAAAAACTCCACAGTTAAGGCTCTCCTGGATGGTAGGCTGTTGATAGTTCAAGGCTAATGAGGAACCCAACATATCTCCTTTGCGGGAGTATATGCCCCCAACCAAGGTCAAGGGGTATTTAGTGAGGAAGCCTTATCAATTATAAAAGAAAGCAGCAGAGGCCCCGAGGTGATAGGGGTGATTTTAATCCATGGGCTGACCAACAAATTGATAGACAGGCTACACGGAGGACAATGAAGGGCTCCTCCAAAGAGGAAAACAGTAGATTCCGAACAAGCTTCACTGAAAAGGGCCTGATAGTTGTCTGGAGAGCAATTAACCCAGATAAAAAGGGATTCAGATCAGTGGTTCATGACACGTTTACAAGGATCAATTATTTATTGTTCAATAAAGAAATTAAACCTAGTATAAGGGATAGTGTGATTCGCCCCATCGGATGGTCAGACCATGATATGGTCACAGCAGCGCTGGAAATGGATGGGCTCCATTGGCAAGGCTCGAGATGGCACTGCAACGATTTCCTGTGAAAGGACAAACTCTATTCCCAGGAATTAAAAACCGTAATAGAAGAATCATTTCAAGTAAATGGTAATGGAGAGCTAGACACTGCAATGGTATGGGGCGCGGACAAGGGAACTTAATGGGGTGAAGGGGCCAGGCGTAAGAGGAAAAAAGGACTGCAGGAGGAGAGTTTGAGGAGGGAAATTACAAACTTAGAGGAGTTGCTACACGCCCATGGATCATATAGCACAGAGCACCTGGATACTCTCAGAAGGAAAAGAGAGGAGCTCAATGCACTGGGGAAGGGAGACATAATGAGAAAGCTAACATTGCTAAAACAAACATTTTATGAAAAGGGTGATAAAGCTAATAGGATGTTGGCCACAAGACAAAGATCCCAAAGAGAAAAGAGGCGGGGGGAAGCACTAAAAACAGAGGAAGGAGATGTGGTACAATCCCCAGAGGACATAGCCACTCAGTTTGCGCAATACTATGAGCGACTGTACACCACAGAGTGCAATATGGAGGAGGGGGAGATGGAGAAATACATCCAGAGGGTGAAACTAACACACTTAAAAGGGTAAGAACAGGCTCTCTTAGAGTCGGTTGTAACTCCTGAGGAAGTAGAGGCGGCAATCAAGAGACTCCCCCCTGGTGAGGCGTCCGGAGAAGACAGTTATGCAATGGGTTTCTACAAGCAATTCATTGATGTTCTTGCCCCACATATGGCTGAGCTATTCAACCACATTCAAGAAACTGGTAAGGTGCCTCCCTCGTTTTCCTTGGCACACATAATGGTTATCCCTAAGGCGGGAAAAGACCCCATGCAATGCAAATCCTATAGGCCGATCTCACTTTTAAACACAGATGCTAAAATATATGCAAGGGTCCCGGCCACAAGAATGGAAGAGATGATGCCCCGCCTGGTCCACTCAGATCGGGTTGGCTTCATCAAAGGAAGGCAGGTGGCAGATGCGATTTGAAAGACCCTTGACATCATGCAATACTCCAGGGAGTTGGAGGGGGAGACCGCACTTCTTAGTCTGGACTCAGAGAAAGCATTTGACAGGGTTGAGTGGGGCTTCCTCTGGGCCACGCTTAGGAGCATGGGATTCAAGGACCGATTCGTAAGAGGATCCAGGCAATTTATAGGCCCCCAAAGGGAAAAGTGGCAGTAAATGATAAGATCTCGTGAAAATTTACCCTGACAAGAGGGACCAGACAGGGATGCCCACTGTCTCTACTCCTCTATGCCTGGTCTATTGAGCCCCTGGCTAATATCATCAGGAACGAGAATGACATCAGGGGAATTGTAATTAGGGACGCAGAATACAAACGGGCACTCTATGCAGATGATATACTCCTCTACCTAGCAAAGCCCCAAGCCTCCATACCCAAAGTGCTGCAGTCTATACAAGAATTGGGAAAGTGGGCTGGTCTTAAGGTAAATGCGGAAAAATCAATACTCATCAGGTTAAGGGTGCCCAATCACCCTGAGGCTGGGGGTCCAGTGAAAAGGGGAATCCTGACCACGCATCAGAGTTTAAGGTACCTAGGAATTAATGCAGCCAAATCTCCAGAAGAGCTAAACGAGACGAATACCCCGCCCCTACTCCTGGAAATAACAAAAGACCTGGAGAGATGGTCTAAACTAACAGCATCATGGCTGGGCTGTCTGAATGCTATAAAAATGGTAATACTGCCCAAGCTCATATACCACTACCAAATGCTACCCATCGCCATCCCGAGATCTCACTTTGTAGAGGTAAAGGTCATGCTCCTTAAATTCCTGTGGCAGGAGAAAAAGCATTGAATCGCTTATAAGGCTCTCATTCAGCGGAAAGAGCGTCACAGCTGAGAGCCCTGGTTCTGCATTTGAAAGTAGACAAAGGCAATGGGTCGCCATCGAGAACCACCTACTGCGCCTGGTGACTCTGGGGGAGTGGATCCGGGCTCTAAAGAAGGCTTTCCTTATGAGTGCAATTGATAATTTTGTGGTGGGATCTCTCCTTCAGCTGTGGTGGAACAAAGGGGAGATGAGGGGACTTACGACTTGGCCTTCCCCCTTGAGCCACATATGGGCGCCCCCCATAAGGGACGGAATCCAGGATTCCCTGAAATTCCAGAGATGGTATGAAGCTGGCTTGGAAAGAGAATGACAGTTCAGCAAAGCTAGTGGGTGTATCACCATACAGGAACTGGAAACGGGACTCCAGATCAGACCCTTAGAACCGTTCATGTATTTGCAACTAAAAGGGGCTTTGTCAGTCAGGAAATGGAAAGATAGAATTAAGAGGGAACTCACCTCATTGCAAAAAATAATAAGTGTATCCCTCATGACCAAAGGCCTCATCTCCCAGCTGTTTAAAAATCAGCTTGATGCAAAAGGAAGCAAGATGGAGGCCCTCAGAAATAGAAGGCAAAAGGACTTGGGATCGAAGATGACTGATCGACTGTGGTCTCATGTGTGCAAATCTGCATACAAAACATCCATCTCCCCTCAGTATAAGCTCCATGGAATAAAGCTATTGCACAGATGGCAGTACGGTCCCAAAAGGCTATCTAAGATGTATGAGCAAGCAAGCCCCCAGTGCTGGAGAGCATGTGGTGCCCAGGCAGATTACTGGCACATGTGGTGGTCCTGCCCAAAAACACAAGTGTACTGGAAAGAGGTCTGGCCTGGATCCACAATGTTGAAGGGATCACCAGAAAGTGTGACCCCAGGCTGGAGCTATTTGGCCTGGAGGAACAGGAGGACCGCTGGGAACACGCTCCTTATATGACGCATTGCCTGCTCCGAGCATCGAGGGTCTGCATCACCATCAGTTAGAAATCGCAAGCTCTCCCATCAGAGTCAACCTGGGCCCGGGAAGCACGAGAACTATATAAGATGGAGAGTATCACAGGGGCCCTACATGAAACTACCCCAAGCAGAGAAATGCAATGGATGCCCTTCCTTGATGCTTATAAGTGAAGTGAGAGGACAAAAATGAACTGCTACCCCAATAGAATACTTGTAACCTTTTGCCATTGAGATCCGATCTAAAGACTTCTTGGTGTCCCGAGGGGGGAAGGGGCAGGGGACAGGGGGGAGGATGGGGAGTTGAGTTTGGTAAAAATGTTTACGGAAAATAGTTTTCTTTACTTACATGTAGTAATTAAGTATATATGTATGATACACGCGAAAAAGTGCCTTAAAGAAAATGTTTAATAAAGATTTTGCTTTCTTTAGACTAGCGGGAGCAGAGGCCGAAGACCCTGAATGGGTGTTTGAGAGATGCCCTTCTATATTCCCCTATTTAATTTTTCCTCTATCTGATTAGCTGAATTGGTGCTCATTATCAAACAGCTAAAGGTCTCTAAATGTAACAATGACTCCTCATCAGCCATGATTATTAAAACCTGCCCTCCCAGACTGCTTGTAGCAATTTTCAAATTCGTTAATGCATCTCTGGAAAAAGGGGTTGTTTCTCAGGACTTGAAAAATGCCTGGGTTACTCCTATCCTGAAAAAGCCAGGGCTATCTACTGACCTGCCCTGCAACTTTAGACCAATCACAAACCCCCCTTTTCCGCTTAAAGTTTTGGACCAGGTGGCTTACAGACAAATAACTGAGCATCTGAATAAATACCCTATTTTGAATGACCATCAGTAGGGGTTCCAGGTCGGGTTTGGAACAGAGACAGCTCTGTTAAAACTAAAATCCAGGTTACTGGGCTGTTTGGACAAAATTGAAGGTTCTCTGTTTATGATATTGGATTTATCGGCAGCCTTCAACCTGGTAGACCATCACATCTTGGTCACCAGGTTGGAGGAGTTCGCAAATTTCTCTCCTATGGCAGCCCCATGGACCTTGTCCTTTCTCAGTAACCGAGAAAGCAGAGTTTTCTATCAAGAAGCGGAAGCTATGCCCATTGACATTAAGTTTGGGGTGCCACATGACCTGTGTACCTCGCCATGTCTATACAACCTTTTCACAGTCCCATTGTTTGCCATGCTAGCCCATGAGGGGTTGAGTTTTACAAACTACGCTGACGACACTCAGTGTGTCATCCCCTTGTCGAGTAGTCATGTGATGGATGAAGTGCTGATCAATAAAATCTATAGCCGGATAGAGACTTGGATGGTACATAATAAACTTGCATTGAATAAAGAAAAAACAGAACTGTTGGTGGTTGGCTCGCCCTACATGATTCAGAAACTGGCTCCTGCATATGACAGCTTTCATATCGGAGGTGCAAACATTATCCCTCTCAAGAAAGTTAAAATGCTGGGGGTCATTTTTGACCAAGATCTCAGCATGAAGACTCGTGTAGGTTGGCTGGTGTCATCTTGTGCTTACTATATCAAGCTAGTGGCCCATCTGAGGCCGTCTCTCTCGTAGCGCAGAGACCATGTCTCTGCCGCAAGACGGGCTCTTCACAGGTTACTGGTGTAGTCGAGAATCATTTTTCGATTACTGGTCATTATGCAGAAATGTAGGCTGGGTAAGATGCCTGCCTATCTCCGAGCTCTTCTTTCAAATAATATTTATGGAAGAACATTGAATTCCAGCAACCAGGATCATTTGATGATCCCTCGTTGTAGGCCTGAGTAGGCCTTTAAGGGAGTCTTTGTTGCTATTGCCCCTAGGGCTTGGAATTATTTACTGCTGGAGTTAAGAGGCTTTGAGGCAACGGATGTCTTCAAAAGGAAATTGAAAACCTATTTTTTGCAACGGGTATCCTCCTCTTGACCATTTTATGTTCCGGTTATCTGCGTATCTCTGCAGAGTTTATGTGTTAATCGTTACGTCCTGTCTGCGCCCTTAAGCCTCCGGGTCCATTGCCTGTGCAATATAAATGTATTAAAGTAAAGTATAAGTGCCTTCACTCTCATACATTCCTCTCAAGAAGAGTGAAAAGGATGGGGCAACACAAACTCAATATCAGGCATTTTTTGTTAGTACAATTAGTGAAAGAAGAATCTCACTGTTCAAATGAGGGAGAGTTGAGACATTTGCCTTTGTGGCCGGAGGCTTGTGGCAGAAGCTTTTTCCAGCCACCTTCCGTCACATGTCGTTTCACTGCAGAGGCACAGAGGTTGAGTGCTTGGGTCCCAACCAGACAGCGCCAAAATGTTAGTCACTAGAGATGGGATTTATACAATGGAGTGCAGCACCAGCCTCCCTTACATTGTCACTGTCCTCGTCTAGTTCTCCCCTCTACCTTGCCCTTCTGCCTTACACAATCTCTCCCGTTCTTAATTCTATTCTGTACTATATTGTCCTTCTTCCCTGCACCGGTTCTATTTCCCTGCTTCCTCCCTAGTCCTCCTGACTGCCTCATTCACCCATTCTCCTGCTCTCTCGCTTTCACACTTACGCTATTTCCCTCATCCTTCTCATCCCCTCAAATTCAGTTTATCTCTTTGTCACACACTTCTATCTCAGTTCTTCCTCTCACACTGTCACCTCTCGCTCTCCAGTTCTATTATTTCTCTTGCTTCCACCACCACCCAATGTTTGTCTTGGCTCTCTATTTCACTTAACCAGTTTCTTCTATTTCTTTCCTCCCTTTTGTGCATGTTCTTTCCCTTTTCCCACTCCATTTTGATTCTTTTAGATTCCCTACAATTTTGTCTCTTCTCTTACTTACTGTTACCCGCATTTGCTGTCTCTTAACTTTCACTCATTCCGATTATCTCTAATCTCTCCCAATCTTCTGTCTGCTTTCAACCTTGTTTTCAGTTCTTCCCTCTGTCCTCTCTCTCTCACTCTTAGTCTCTCCCGCTCATTCTGTATCCCCTCCTTTCCAGTTATGGCTGTCTCTTATTTGCCTTGTGCTCTGTCTCTGCCTATTATATCCACCATTCTGTCTCTCCTTCTTCTGGATCTCTCTTACTATACTTTAATATATCTTCCTCATGTTCTAAGTCTTCCACCTATTACGCACTTCAAACCTAGTCTCTCCCTTCTATTATGTACTAATCGGTCTCTCCTCTTATTCTGCCCTTCCTCTATTTAATCTCTCCCTCCTATTCTTTCCTTTTCTCCCCTTCTGTCCTATTCTGTCTCTACCTCATATTCTGTCATAGTCTGTCTCTCTCATTTTTCTCTCTCTTATTCTGTCTCCTTCCTATTCTGTGCATCTGACTAACTTTGTCTTATTATGTACCTCCTATTATTCTGCCCCTACCTCCTATTCTGTCCCGACTTTCCATTCTGTCCGATTCTGACCCTCCCTCCTATTTTGACCCTCCCTGACATTCTGCCCCTCCCTCCCTTAACAATAATGATAATTTGTATTCTTCCAAAGTGTAGGGCTAAGTCAGCCAACGTAGGCATACATCTACACTTTTCTGTCTCGCCTTTTTGCCCTCTTCTTTCTCTTCACCCCCTTTTTTGAAATCCTGTTCTCTCTTCTCTAGACCCAATTCTGAGTCTCTCCCTCTTGCTATCTTGGATTCTCTTTTTTCCTCCCTTTTTAGCTCAGGCTACAAGTTTGTCTCTCTCACTTGTGTTCACTCTCATCGGCCTTCTTCCACATTTTATCCTTACCCCCAAATCGGTCTTTCTTTCTCCCTCCATTATAGCCACTTGTTTTCCTGTTCTTGTATCCGGTTCTGGTGCTTTCCGAAATCCTGTTCTCTCATACAATTGTTCATTATCTGATCTTGAAAATGTATATATAGATAGTAAATATTCTGTAATTATTTGACTTATGTTGTAAATAACTCCTGTTGTCTTCTGCGTTCATGTAAATGTCTGTAACCAAGTAAAGTGTAATGCGCACAGATACCCCAGGGTTCGGAGTGCTATATAAATGAGTAAACAAACAAACAAGGTAAATCTGCACTTCCTCGTGACCCTTCTGTGTCTTCTGCTCTCTGGACAGCAGAGAAACGGCAGAGATCACAGTGCCTGCCTTAATAGCCGTGGACTGGCAACAACAAAGGTAAACACAGCAGGGACGTCTTCCATGCTGTGTTTATTGAAGGGGCACCAGAGTACAAGGTTCTCTTACAAGCTGAGCGGTGGTTGTCGTTTTTTCAAACTGTGGGACTCACACACCCCCTTGGCATGGTGCTGAGCCCCATCATGGTGGCACGCCCCACACTTTGAAGAACACTGTGTTATGTTATGTTATGTTATGTTATGTTATGTTATGTTACTGGGACTTAGAGTGCGTGGTCTCCAGTGTATGTGCTCTCTGCCTCTCTCACTCTCTCTCTTGCTCTGTCCCTCTCTTTCACTATGTCTCACTCTCTCTAAGACTCTCTCCACATCTGTGCCTCTCTTTATATAGGTCTCTCTTACTCCCTAAGTAACATTTTATTTATCTTTCTCTATCTCAATCTCTCTATGTCTATCTTCTCTCTATGTCTCCCTCTCCATGTCGTTCTCTCTCTGGCTCTGTAGTCCTCTCATCTATCTTGCTCTCCAGGTCTGTCTCTGACACTCTCTCTTATTTATTTAATTGGTTTTTTATAACACACTATACCTGAGTTGGGTTTCTAAGTGCGGATCCGGGATTCGAACATCCGTTGCTCTGCGTGCGTGGTCTTGCTTGCAAGACCAGCGTGTTACCCCTGTGCTATCCTCCATTGCCCCTGTGCTATCCCCCGCCCTTTGCTATCCTCTCTCTCTGTCCATCTCTAGGTCTCCCTCTACATATGTCTCTCTCAGACTGTGTAGGTTTGTGTCTCTCTCAGTCTCTTTCTTTCTGTCTCTCTTCATGTCCCCGCTCTCTATGTCTCTTTCTCTATATGTATATATGCTACCATCTCTCCGTCTCTATAAGTCTCTCTCTCTCTGTCCTTCTCGCTATGTATCTCTCTCTTTCTATGGGCCTCATTACACGGACGGCGGTAAGGGTTAACGGTCACCGTTAATGGCAACGGTGACCGTTAACCCTTACCGCCGTACTACGAGGTCCCTTTGCGGGTTGGAGGATTTAACGCCTGCTTCTTGCAGGCGTTAAAATCCAACCCGCTAAGGGACCTCGGAGCTAATTACGGCACCGCAAAATTGCGGTGGCATAATTAGCGCCTTCCCCAGTCCCATAGAGCCCTATGGGGCAGAAATGGGAATGGGGAAGGGCAATGGCGGAAAGGGGATTTACCGCCCCTCCAACCTTGGAATGGGGCGGTAAATCCCCTTTCCGCCAAGGCGGTGCCGGTATTTTACCGGCATGAGCCATGGCGCTAATAGCGCCATGGCTCACCGCCCTACCGTGTAATGAGGCCCTATGTCTCTCTCTTTCTCTCGCTACATCTTTCACTCACTCTCTCTATGTCCCTCTGTCTTTCTTTGTATCTCTCTATGTCTGTTTCACTCTGTGACTCTTTCTGTCTTGCTATGTCTCTCTCCCTATAACTATCTCCGTCTCTCTCACTCTTTCCTTTTATGTCACTCT
Source organism: Ambystoma mexicanum (assembly GCF_040938575.1). Lineage (NCBI taxonomy): Eukaryota > Metazoa > Chordata > Amphibia > Caudata > Ambystomatidae > Ambystoma > Ambystoma mexicanum. The sequence goes on along the minus strand of NC_090931.1, from coordinate 933,523,845 downwards.
GTAGCCCTATGTCTCTCTCTTTCTCTCTCTGTCTCTCACTATTTCTCTACATGTCTCGCTCTCTCCATTGCTCTCGCTGTATGTCTCTCTATGTGACTCTTCTTTACCTCTATCAGTGTATAAAACCCTAAAAAAACAGAAAGTCGCCAGTTATGGTAAGCTAAGCAACCACTGTGTATTGCAAGGACTAACACAATCAGTGATGTCATCAATGGCATTTGTGATGTCATCTTTGATGGTGTTAGTCCTTGCAGTGCACAGTGGTGGTGCGAGATATGGTTGCTTAGCTTACCATAACTGGCGAATTTCTGGTTTTTTTTTGGTTTTACTTGTAACCATAATATGGATAGGTTGTTATTAGTGCAAAGTAACTATTATGTCCCTTTAAAAAAGTTTTTGCACTGAATTTGATAGGTTTTTCTTAGGGCAGCTCAACTATAAAGTCCCTTTAACAACGTTTTTTCACTAAATTAGATAAGTTTTTAGTAGCGCAATTCAACCATAACCAACTTAACCATAACGTCTCTTTAACAATGTTTTTTCACTGAATTTCATAGGTTTTTACCAGGATACCCTTAGTTTGTATAGATGTACCATACAGCATACCAAATGAATGTCGGCATACCGATGGGCACAGTAACCGCAGACTATGCATCTGTTCGCGGATAGCAGCTAGCAATCAAACTGCTGGAAAAGGCAGGGGTTCTCTTACATAGTGGTACCATTCAGCAAAAACAAGGAACTTATACAAAGAGCACAATGTGCGTGCATTGCAAGGAAAAATAGAGTAGGTCTGCAAAGTTGGTACTAGGGAAACAAACAGAGAAAATGCATGGGGTATACACCATAATGGAATGTACCAATAAGGGAAATAACGTCTACGTGGAACAATATTACAGCACTACGGCTTTACATGGGAACGAAGAAGAAAATGGCAGAGTGAGGACTGCAAAGTATTGAGAGCAGAACATCACTACAACGCAGTAAGTACACTGAAGTTTCTTCTATAATTACACAGCTTGTGCAGTGTGCAATAATGGAAAACCATGAGTTTATTTTTTTGTACGCAGCAATACCAAGCACCTTGGAATGGCTGGAAGAGAATTCCCCTCATGACTAAGTGAGTAACAATAGTATCCCCATTGGTACGCCGCACAGTCTGAAAAGTAAGACAGTTAATATGTATTGCTTCATATATACCTAACAGATATTTTTATCTTTAACAGGACATAGTGGAAATGAAAGGAATGCACCACAAGTGGCACTGTAAAGACCGTAGGGGGGGTCTGTACATCTGCTCTCTATATGGTAGAGAAGAGGCACAGAGGACCCCAACCAAGATTCTCTATTATTGGTACGTGGTCGAGCAATCAGGGCCTAGCTTCTCAGGAGGTGATGCAGGCTGGTTCTTAAGTACAGTGTAGTCCCCAAGCCCCCACAAAGGAATGTCCACACACTGTATTAGTTAAAACACAGTCTTTATATCATTAATATTCAATGTTATGTACAATATCACAATAACTCACTTTGTACTCTGTTATCTATAATGGCAAATATACAGTTCTACGTGGTACCACAATTACTACTACATCTCTTTAAAGTGCATCATCTGTACGGTTAAAAGTCACACAAATCGGTTCATAAAGGAAACAATAGATATAAGAGGAAAGCAGTTGGTTAGAACAATTGGCAGAATACTGGCCCCGATACCTAGAAACAGTTCTGTGTGGAGATCCCCCCACCTGGGCAACCTGTAGAATAAAGATATATCACAAACCCAGTCCATATATTGTTCATAAGAGACTTTCCAATAGTTCTGCAACCCCAAAGTACCTGGCATTGTAGCGTTCCTCGTCAGGGAATCGACGGCCCTTCTTGAGCGCCCTCCCTTTAAGGCAGGAGTCACTGGTCGCCGAACGTCTGACGGAGAACAGGGTGAGCGACGACGGTAAAGTGGCAGCTTGTTTCCTAGCGGTGCTCGTCGACGGGGAAGCGTAAACGTCCTACAAGGAAGAGGCGTGCGGGTCACCTCGGTGTCGATAGTTCAGGACCGCAAAGAGTTTGAAGAATTGTGGCCCAGCAAGGGTGTCGAGTCGTCGGCGTCTCTGTGGTCTTTGGGTGGCGGGAAACCCACCGGCAGATGCTCCTGAGCACGTTGACGGCCTGGCCTTCTCCGGCGGGATAAGGCGGGCGGCAGTGCAGTCGCGCGTGTGTGAATCGAAAGTTCTTAGGCAACGGGAGCACGGTGGCTCCGGTTGGCGACGGCGGCCCCCGACGGTGGCGGACTACAGTCTTGGCGCTTCTCGTTGGGATTCTGCGGCAGTCCCCGTCTCCGGTCGGCAGCCTGTCGTAGGTCTGTCTACCAGGGAGCTTTGGCAAAGATCAGCTGGTGCACGATGGTCCCTCGTAGCACGGGAAGAGGGCGCCTTACCAGGTCCTCTGTGGGTCAGTCCTTGGAGACACAGCAGATTTTAGATTGATGAAGAAGAGCAACAGCAATTCTTCTCTTCCAGCAGGGCTTCAAGGTTAAGCTTCAGTTTTACTCCAGTTACTCTTCGTAGTGGACTTAGCTTCTGAACATGAATTCTAGCAGTGAGAGGCCCCCAGATATACTAGTTGATCTCCCATTCATTCTGCTGGGTCACACTCAGGCAACCAATCGACCAGGAGGGCATTCATGCAGGCAGGCAGCCAATCAGGTGCATAGTGCATTCAGGCCATTCACTTCTCTCCAGACACCCACAACAAGTTATGTGTATTGGGACAAGTACCCAGCCATTCAACACCCCACACTGCATTCATACCAGTTTCGGGCAGGACTGTCTCAGTCATTGTGTCAAACACCAGAAACCAGACATCCACAACAAGAAGTGCATATTGGTCACACGCTCCATTCACCCAGGTTCCACCCACAACATACAGTCACTGGGAAGGCTCCAGCCAGTCTGGCCTGGACTTCACAACAACATCATACATGGAACTTCCACCCAACAGACAGTTAGGGGGAAGGGACAGAGTCAGGGCTTCCCATGACTTTGGGAAAACAAGGTAACAGGCAATAGAAAGAAAGAGGCCACAAGGGCCATCTTGTTTCCTATCAGGAATCAACTGATTCAAATGCCAGAGCCTGGGTATCCCAAAATGGAGGACACTCAGAACACCTGTCAAATTCAGCATGGAGCTGCCACCAGCCCATACCCTGCTCTGTGAGTCACACACAGGTGCCCAAAAACATACACTTGGGGCACAACGTTGCACCCCCACCCATGGGTGCCATAAGGGTATCCCATGGGTCTGTACACCAAACTAAAAGATAGCTGCACCGCCAGGAGTCCCACATGAACTCCTGTGCGGAAAACACGACCGAACACACAATAGAAACAGTAAAGGACAAGGATACGGAGGCCCTGTCCCTCCGATGCATTTCCAGCATCACAGGCACCACTTCCACAACAACATATGGCCACATGAAAGGAAGGAAACTCTGTAAGTAACAGTCTACACAGACTGTATGCCAAAATGGAACAATTGCTAAACAATCTAGCCGCCTTAAAAGATTTTATGCAAGGACATAATATGGGAAAAATGAAATACCACTGCCCCACCTGCACATGTACCCCTTCCCCATTTACCAGCCCACCATCCCCAACAACATCCCTGTGAGCACAGACGTTATGATGAGACCTCAATCCGTGTCTCCCCTCATGACAAACTTGTACAAATACCCAATTTCCCTGTGTATGTATCCATTTCAGGTACCCCTTCCCTTTCCTAATAGTGTGTATGTATATCAGAAATTAAAGGTGTAGATTTAGTGTTGCTGAGTGTGCGAGTGGCTTTTCCTTTTATTTCAAAATTTCACTATAAGTCTGTAGCGCACAGTACTGTCCGGGATAGATGTAGTTAAGCAAAATGGAGGTTTCCTACGGACACCGCACCTGCCTGGTGTATGCGCAATAACAATGCAGGTATCCTTAGCGCGCCAGTAGTGGCCTCATGTCCGCATCTTGTGATGCACCTTTAATTAGTTGTGGGAGCGCACTTCTGTCCATCCCACAGCTATGCACATGCGTATGTCATACTCTGTGTCCTGGTAACACCGGCCCTGTGCAGCATGGTAGGAAAAAGTTGTAACATACTTTCAGTACTTTGAAGAGTCCACTCATGTCCTATGGACAGCTGTGCACACAAACATTGCACTGGCTGTAGCCTGCTAACAACCAGCTTGTGCGAAAATGTTCCCCGGACATGTGTCACACTTTGAATGAGTCCTGGGAGACCAAGCCTGTTAGTAGGACACCTATGCACATGCACACAAAGTATTTCGCCCAATACAGGTCCTGTGAACAGACGTACCAGTGGAGAACATTCACGACATCATTATGTGACCGCATCCAAGCTGCACGTCGACCCTTATTTGCCGGACACAATCGGGGCCCCCGGGCATTGGAAAAGTAGTGTTTTCTGCAATATAAGGAGTGTTAATGTGAAAGTACACCCTTACAAACATTCCACACTGTGCCACTGTGCATGTAACAATTATTTTGAATGATTTAGGCCCGCTTTCCACGTCCAAGTGCTCCACAGCAGCCCTACAAAATGCCACACCTCAGAGGTGTGCCGCATTCAGTTTGTGTTCTTGTAGAGCAAAGTAGGGGGCCACGTTGCTTTGTGCTGGAATTGCTTTCTCATCATTTCTACTGTGCTATATTACCTTTGCAACTAATGGCAACCATGACTGCTGCTACTGCCTCTAATTCACCAGCACCCACACCCTGAGCCTCACCACCTCCACCTCCTTCCGAAGGGCCTGAACAAGGGAACAGACGTGGTGAGGTACAAATAGATCAAGAAGAGAACAAGAATGAAGTAGAGCAAATACCCAATGCCTGCAGGCAGCGTGAGTGCTGGGTGTGCAAACTGTTTAGCAGCGTAGGAGACGTGCCAAAATGTCATGCCAAAATGTCGTGCTAACCAGGAAAGATGCACTCACTAAGTTGCAGAAAACCTGGTGTGTACAGTTACGGCACCACCTCAATACAACGAGATCTCAAAGTGAACCAGAAGGCAGCAGTTTAGATGGTAGTGCCCTTCAAACAAGGCCGTAGGTTACTTTCTTCTACAGCATCCTCCGCATCTGCTCCTGCTACCACCAGGGACACTCCTGTGGTGCAACGCATCCTTAAATCGGCCTTGCAAGCTATATGCGCCAAAGCAGACCCTTCCCTTTCAAAGGTCATTGGATTGTGCATGTACTGTGACACGCCACTCTGCACGTTGGTCCGGGAGCATGCAAATGAGTGTCCCCTACCTAACTGAGGGCCACCCAATTGAGCCTGCCAGTAGTCACCAGATAAAGAGGTCGCCTCAGGACCTATTGTGCCGTAACGAAGGTTACCTGCATTCACCACACAAGGAACTTGCCTGAGGAGGTACTCATCAAATGGCGCAGTACGCACAGATACCGCTGGCACACCACTGTCTTCTTCCAACTAATTAAATATATATCAGATGAACCACTTCTCACTCCTGCACCCTTTCCATCCCTTCTTCTCACCACCAGATGCTGCAAAGCATGTTTGCCAGCCCCTTTCGGCACCGCACTATCCTCGGATACAACATGGCGGCGTTACCCAAAATTATGACGCATATCACGCTTCCCTCCAGCCAACCACCGAGCACATCCAATGTCCACTGGCATCATGTCACACTACAGGCCAATCAGACTTTTGATTGCAGAGCGAACAGGGAAATGGAACCGCGGAGCGGAGCCAGATATCACTAATATTTTTAGATGTACATTTTACCTGTTTTTAAACAAAGTACAGAATGGATTATCACCAAATTTAGTAAAGCACGCTTTCGGGACCAAGCCGCTGATCCTGCCACAAATTTGATGAAAATCCGTCCAACGGTTTGGGCTGTACGCGTGCGGAAAGATTTTGTCTATTCAGTCTATGGAGAAATAAAATATATTGGGACCCCCCTATATATTTTGCCCCCCTGGACGAATCCTCACCAAACTTTCCACTCTATGGGAGTGGGGAACATGGAGGCATAATAACGGTGCCGGTGTTTCCATGAAAGTCTGCCTACTGTGGCCACCGTGCCCGGCAGGGTCAGACCTGCCAGGCACAGCAACTCTGGCAAGCAGACTCGTAGTGTGCTGGTCCGGTAACAACGGTGCCGGTACGCTTACCGGCACCATTGTTACCGGACCGGCACACTTGTATTGAGGCCCTAGATCTCCCACTGCCACATTGCATGCTGAAACCATTTCAGCAGAGGATGGACATGATTAAACTTGTAAGCACTTCCTGAGCGATATGATTTGCTTACAGGTCACTCTTGAACAGAATGAGCAGCAGCACAAGCAAGAGACGTTTGATGGATAGGGAAACAAGGTAAACCTGTTCTTCAGAGGACCAATATCTTTGTCTTTGTGCATGTAAGTTTTTAGGGTAACCGCACCCAGCTTTAAAATAATAAAATAAATGAATTCAGGTGGATGCAAAGGTGGAACCCAGACATCTGTGCCCCTTTCTCTCACCGCACCTCTCCCATCTTTATTCCCCCAACCAGTATATTCTCCACTAACAAACATCAACCTTCCCCATCTGCCAACTCCAAATGTTCCATTCCAACCTACACTTCCACTATACATTAAGAAACTCTTGCATACATGTTACCTTACTGTGTTTTACTTGTTCCTCCAGTCTCACACTAACACTCTTATAGACAGTTATATGATGTACTAACTAATTATATTTATTGGGTGATTGAGTAACATGACATCTCAGGATGATAGCTCAGGGACAACGTGCTCGTCTTGGAAGCAAGATGCTGCGGAGCAACACAGGTTCGATCCCCAAAGTCCATGCTTAGAAACCTCTGGGTATTAAGCACGTCATAAATAACCCATTTCAATTACAACATGATGGTATTACCATTCAGAGGGGAGCATACTATCTATTCAAATATTAGTTGCAGCCCTATTGCACTCCACCACCACAGAACTCATATTCTTAAGGTTGTTTATCATAGTTGCAAGGTATCTGTGGTCAGGACCTGCCACCAAACTTTGAAATGCACTGAAAGAGTTCTGCCTTGTGGGCGGGCATTTACGCATTCCTGAGGTACTCCTTATGTTGTGCCAAATCAACTCGATACGATTCAGGCCAGAAGATACTTGGGGATTTTGGACTCAAGTGAGCCTCCCTTTGGGATCATTGTTTTGTATGAAGCATAATTTGCAATTGTCCTCCTGACAATGCGGCCTCGCATAAGGCAATAGGCCCTGCATAATTAAGTTCTCTTTAAAGAAGGCTGTGTCCATTAACTCCTCAAAATAAATCTAGTGTAGCGAGGCAGATGTACATGTCATTTATAGATCCCACCCCCTCATCTCTGTCATATTGGAAGAACAGCAAGAGAACACTGATTATGACATCCCAATACCACATCAACGGTCTGAGAGACGTTATGCACTGAGACAACCGTATCGAATGTACCGGCGAACTGATGCGGTAGACATGAGCCCGCAGACTCCACTGGACATAGAAGAACTATATGTAAAGTCTGACAGGTGTGGAGTGACATCATGAAGAAGAGAAGGCACGTGGGCACGCTAAACATGATGTACGAATATCTAGAAAATGAAGATGTGACTAAAGTGACAAACTAAACATACATGCGAAGATGAAGAAAATTGTATACACATAGAAGATAAGTAACAAGAGATGCAGTAGATGTATGTATGCAGAAACGCAAGGTAGATAAGACAATGTAGAAGCTTGCTAAAGTAGGAAATATAACGCAAGTAAAGCAGCCATGTTGAGAAAATGGGTGCCGGCATCGTATGATAATAAGCGAGAAGCCTCAAGGAGAAAGTCCAAGGCTGCAGAGCTGACAGGCGCTGGCTGGAATACAGATTTGGCTGGAATACAGATTTGTGCAAGAACAAAGGATATTTGTTTGGCTCAGAATCAAAGATGTCGCAGCAGGAAGCAACTGCAAGGCACAAAAGGAGTCAGAAAAGATAAGCCTTGTGCGTAAGACATATTTCTCTTAGATTAAGTAAAGGGGAGAATAATTTCTTTTTTTAAAAGTTTTATTGGTTTCAAACTAAAAACAAGTTATAGTGCAAAAGAAACCTTTGACAGTTTAAAAGAAACAAAAACAGGTCTTTTCAAATTCCCACTAAATCCAAACAGACATAAGGCCTTTCCAGGTCTTCATGGTATACATTCTTTACAGTCAAATCAGTCATGATTATTTCACATCCCGTTTCAGACCAATCACTGAATTGATAAATGTGAGCATGGACAAAATATGCCCCCTTTTTTGGCCAATCTGTAACCAATCCCAGTGTTCTTCCAGGGTCAAAGATTCCTTCCAATAAGGTCCCATATAATGTAATTGTTCCACATTAAGACTTTTACATTCCATTGCAATGTAATAAAGTGATTCCACCTCCTCATTTCCCTCGCAGAAGCGACAAACATTATTTTCAATGCCACTCTGCTGACGTTTGAATTGGATTTCTCTTGTTGGCATAGTGTTCACACGGCAACGGAAAAGGAGGTGCCTATAGAATGGCGAAGGAAATTTGCATAAATACATTGGGGGTTCATTTAAGTCTTTTTTTTCCATCCACCATTTAAATGAGTACGGAGTGATTGGTCTTGCTTCACATGTTTCAGTCATCTCTTTCCAGTTTAGACTTTACTTTTAAAGGGTTTCCCCTTAGCAAGTCAATATCCACCTCCAGGAGGTGCAAATGTATCCCATATTGCTTGAGACCAAAGAGTTACCAATTTTTAATTTGAGTCATCATCTGGGCATAAGATGGAAAAAGGAGCAGGGGCATCCAACATAATGCATTTCCTGAAGAAAGAAATGTCCTGCCACAGTACAATGGAGGCCATAGAGGGGGGACGTAGCTCATGATGGATTTTGGCTGTAAATAGAAACAAGTGCAACCATAAACTCTTCCTCCAAAAATGGCCTTCCATTTGTTTCCATATTTTTTTGTTTATATTTGGTAGAGTCTCCGCCCCATAAGTAAGTACTTGTATGACCTTTTGCCGATAAAAGGTCAAAATAGGTGTCATGGAGTAGGCTCCATAGCATCCGTGGATGGCAATTCCTTGGTTCGTCAAAGTTTGTAATTTCGTTTTCAACCAGGTTACATGAGCAATTTCATTAATATTTCTATTTTACTCCCAAATATACAATGGAATCTACGACGCCTACGTGTAGATCTTCTACCGCCCATGAAAATGCTATTTTCTTTTTCCTAGCAGTTGCCATAACCAGGATTTGTGATTTCCTTACATTCATTTTCATTCCATTGATGTTCAGATAGTTATTAAATGCTGTTAATCGGCGCTGTAGACTGATTTCTGTCTGGTATAAGAAGACAATATCGTCTGCAGGCAGGAGCCATGGCAGTTCACAACCATTCAATTTAGGTGGAAATGCACGAATGTCGTTTTGAGTAATACCTAGGTCCGATAAATACAAGCTAAATAAAATAGAATGGGTGCAAGAGCTGAGCCCTGCTTTAGGACACGAAATGTCTGGATTTTTCTAGACATCAGGCTCCTGATCTAATCTGTATAGAAGTGTCAGTGTACTGCGCTTGAATTGCTTCTAGGATGTCAGCTTGACAATCCCAAGCCTTCCATTTAGCCCATAGGCGATTCCTATTAACTCCATCGAAGGCCTGATGTAAGTCTAAGAATCCCATATATATTGTAGTGTTACTGGAAAGCGTTTTTTGATTTAGCAAATTCAAAATGAATAAATTTACAGCGGTCCCCACTCCCTTTAGGAAGCCCGTTTGTCTAGGGTCAAAAATTCTTTTTGCAGTAGTCCATGCATTAAGATCCCAAAGGATCAACAAAGCAAAAAGCTTTCCTAGAGAGTCTAGGAGAGCGATAGGACGATCGTTCTTAGGGTCTGTCCTATCGCCCTTCTTAAATATGGGCACTACCCAAGCCTCTCTCCAGGATTTAGGTACCTGCCAGTTTAGTATCACCTGTTTGAATAGAGAAAAGGTCAATTTAGCCCAAGCCTAGGGGTTACTTTTCATTGCACTGTTGGAGACCCCGTCAGGACCTGCAGTTCTAGATGAACTGAGCTTCCAGATCATAGACCTGGCTTCCTCCTCATCAAACTCAAAGGACCAACCATCTGAGCTCTGACCCTTTGGTGTTAGAGATACACCAGAGGGATCCTCAAATAGTTTGGTATAATGTTTGACCCAGCTTTCTTCTGTCACACCCCCATCAGTTGATGTTTCTTACTGATCCCCCCCATTATTGATAAGGTCCTACAAATTGGGGGAGTTTTTCCCACATAATGCACGCAGTATTTTCTCAGCGTCATTTTGAACTAGCATGAATATGTGACTTTTTACCCAGTTTTTATATGCTTGTCTAAATTTTTTCAGTAGCAGCTTCAAAGATAAGGTGTTTATTCGTCTCAGTTTCCTCTCCTCCGCCTGATGGAGTCGACAGACTTTCACCAGTTTAGCATCATATATATGATTAAGCGCTGGATGTGGCACTATATTTTTACCCGCTTTTTGTATGACGCCCTTCAGGGTCCAGGCATATTCCACCAAATGCTCATCCCTGGTAATTTCTTGATCTAGCCAAACGGCCAGGAGAGATGTTTTACCCGGGGGGGATTTTTAACCTATTCAGGCCTTCATTAATCTCCACAGGGAGAATGATATCCGGACTGACTTTATTAATTAGAGCCCGAATGGTGATGGACAATAGCTTGTATCACTTTGGGATAGAACAACCCATTGCACCTTCACCCAAGTCAGTATACAGTACTGTAGAACTCCTACCCACCCTGATGCTTAATTATCCTCTTAAGTTGGAGTACTTTTCCACTGGTGTGGAAGTAGATGGTAAATTGCATTAGGGAAATCCCAAGATTGACTGGATTTATGATGCATTTAGTCATTGCACAGACAGCAGGTATAACAGAAACAGCTGGTGAGGTAGCTCACCAGTTGCAATGCTCAATGAGTAACTGTAAGCTTGTGTTCAGAACAAGTTCCTTTAAATGGCCTAGAACAGTAGGAGGAAGGGTAAACAAGGCATGCAAAAGTCTGCAGTCTCATTATTTCATTGAGTACCATCTTACATACAGCCATAAAGGCTTTGCGCCTGCATTAAGGCCTATTAACATTTTTCTTCCTGATCCGAAGTAGTTCATCTGTCAACATTTAAACAAAAACAACAAAATCAAATACAGTAAAATAAAAACCACAAGGCCAATTCAAAAAGGGGCTGTCAGAAGATGGTATTCAGACCCAGCTCCCGAACTGCTCCTCATTCAGAGGCCCCTGTCCTAACCACTTCAAAACCTGTCATTGAACACTTGAAGACCATAGAAGCGTAGATATTCATTAATACCCCCCTACATATCTATGGGGTTGTCTAGGCCAAAACCTTGCACTTGGCAAGTACAGTTTATGTCAAGTGCCACACTATGGAGATAGTGGAGAGGTGCATTTGGTTTCTTTTTAGGCATATCGATAAGGGAAATAAAAAATAAATCAACTTAAAGAAGCACCAAGACACTTTGTCAGGCTAAAGAGACATTGTGCATCAGCTGTTATTACAAGATTTAATGACAAGTAAAGTATTATTACCCAGAAAACATTGTGTAAAACCTCAGAACATCAGAGGATATTTTCTAGGATATCTTATTTACTCCCAATACTGAGGGTTGTGTTTTTGAACTACTCGGAGCTAGTCAGAACTCTTTTGGAACTTCGTTCACCTTTGGAGCCAGATCCAATTTATGATAACCACAACATATTGCCTCCTATGAGATACTGAGCACCCACTACAGCCAGCAGTTCACCTGAAGCTTGGTTTTATGTAACACAACCCCTAGAGCACATAACCTCGTGTTTTGAGTCTTAGAAATAGTCCTCTTGAGCCCATAAGCAGTGTTCTTGATCATCCTATGAGGTGTCTCCTATCTGAACTCTTGCACTTTCAAGCCTGGCAATTGCCCCCTTTCTACGCATATAAACAGATATTTTTCTGAGCCTGTGAGCTGCCCCCATTCTAAGCCTATGAGACGTCCCCTCTTCTGCACCTTTGAGCAGCCTCCTTCAGTACTGAGAAGCTGCTCCTTCTAAGCCTTTGAGCTCGTCATGTTTTGTGATCACGTGAACTACTCTATCCTGACCCTACACTCTGCCCCAATCAAACTTTACAAACCTACCCCTTGAAAACTGGCTTCTGCGTAATCTATAAGTGGCTCACAAGCTCAGCCTGTGAGCTGGCACTTGCGAAGCAACAATGCTGCTCCCCTGCTGAGCCTTCACACTCCATCCTTACTGAGTCTGTGTGCTGCCCCTATTCGAGACAACAATCTGATATGATATAAATCTCTGAAATGATGTCCCATTTCGAAATGTGGTCCCAATCTGCCGACTGTCCCATTCTGAAACATAGTTCCATCTGATAATGTAATTTCCTGTTCTGAATGTCTTACATCACTCCCACATGTACTACCATATGATTTCCTTTTTAACCCTATTCCCCCTTCCGACTGTGACATCCCCCCTGAGAAAAAATGATTTCTCTCTTCCAATTCTGTGCATGAAAATCCAGTGGCCGAATGTGTTTGAATAAACTGAAGGTGCTTAGCCACATCAAACACACCACACAGAGCTTTACACAACAGCACACGACGGACTCCAACCGGATACCACACCAAAAAGCTCTGAGAACGGTGTTAACCAAACTGAAGCTGCCAACAGCACATCACAGCTCCTTTGCTCTTTCTCCAAGCTTTGTCCTACTAACGCGCCCTAATCTGCCCCCCCTTTTCTTTCAGCTCTGCCAGAGCGTCAGGGGACCACTATGATGGTGATAGTGCGCGGTATAAATATCCTTTAACATTAGCATTAACATCTGTATGTCGATCACTCTCAGGAATAAAGTTTGCCTGTTGAATTTGATTTTTGTATAGGTTTCCTCCCATTAGGGACACACCCTGGATTATTTCATTTATTTATTTATTGGGTATTTATAATGCGTCTATACAGCAAAGGGTGTTTCAAGGCATGAGGTTGTACCCCCACAATAATTACAAAACGCTGGGCTCCCGCACCATTCGAAGAATGGGCATTGGCGGGGGCCCTCCCTTAGTGCCGACTCCCTCATTGGGCATGGCGGGAATCGGGGGGCAGGCCGACGGCCAGGTAGGGCACCGCCCAGAGGAGGGTGACTTCTGCAGGGTACGACGGGGTGCAGGCTTGGCCCTATAAAGGGGGCTCCAGCCATGGGTTCAGCCTCTTTCTTCCTGTTTCCTGTTTTTGTTGGAGGGTGAGGAGGAGAGTTTCCAGTGTGCTGCCCGTTTTTGTTGCAGAGCGGTTATTGTGGTGCGGCGTTTCCAAGGAGTCTGGAGGAGAGTTCCAGGTGCAGGGGCTGTTTCTTCATTCCGGAAGGAGGGCCCTGTTCCAGCTGGAGGGTTTTGTGTCGTGGTACAGTCGAGGATTAAGGTATGGCCTAGGACAGTGATAGGAAGGTGCAGGGGCCCGCAGGAGTCTGCGTGCGGCGGGACGCCGGTAATTTAAAGATGTTGGCGGGGTAGAGTAGTAGTTGTTGGGACTGAGTCAGACGCCCAGGCGATGCCCGTAAGCCCCAAGTACGACAGACTCACTTGGACACGTCTGATCATCTCGGGTTTCCCTGTCGCACTGCCGTGCCCGGGAACAACCCCTTTATTCATAATGCACGCGGCAGCATGCAACGTCACGCCGCCGCGTGCCCGTCCATTAAAGGGGACATCGCCACACTCCTCCTTTTCCATGAGGACAAACAACAATAATTTATTAATCTATACAACTACCAACACATGTCAAACATGACTGTTTCATTTAACCAACACATCAAACCCCCACACACCCCTTTATTAACAGCCTCCCTGGGTCCCCATAATTTAGCATGTGAGCCTGCAGATCGCTCATGAAACATGTCCCAGCACGTAATCGCTGAGGTAAGCGGGTTTCCCTCGCCCAGACCTCTGGGGGTACCTCCCACCTACCTCCGGCACGGGTAGTCCATCCGGTGGCCCTGGCATGGGGGGTTGGCCTCCCTGTCGTCAGGTGCTTCCATCCGGTCCGGTTTAAGGGGGGGCTCAGTTCTGAGGTCCCCTAACTTCTTAAAGAAGCTTACATTCCGGGTGACAGCCGACCGCCCATCCGAGGCCGTCACCATGGATCCCTTAATAGCCACCACATCAAGTGGCTCAGGTTTGTAGGGGAGAGAGAGCTTTCCATGGGGGTGACGGTTCCTGATGAGCACCTCATCGACCGGCTCCAGTCGCTGCGGGCAAAGGCCTCTACTGGCGTTCTCCTGTTTGGTCCTCAGCCGGTGATCCATTTCCACTTGCTGATCATCAATGACCGCGGGATCCTTCTTCCCCACCTCTGGCAAAAAGCCCCGGGGGCACCGTTTGAATAGGGCTTCCGCCGGTGCCACTCCCGTGGATGCATGGAGGTGGTGCGATACACACGCAGGAATTGGCAGAAGGTTCGCTGCAAACACTGCCCCTGGCCCTGGGCTATTCTGAATGTCTTGTTTAGTGTTCTCATCAGTCTCTCTGCCTCATCATTCGCCCGCAGCCACAGGGTGGTGATTTTCCTGTGGTGCACTCCATACCCCTCCATCAGCTCAGTGAACCGCTCACTTTGGAACGGAGCCTCGTTGTTGGAGCACAGAGAATGGGGAAATCTGTGGGTAGCGAAGACCTTCTCAATGGCCGCCACCACATGCTCAAAAGCGACCGAGTCCACAAACTCCACCTCTGGATATCGAGAGTACTCATCCACGATGACCAAGAAGTGGGTGCCAGAGTGGTGGATCCAAAATCTGCATGTACCACTTCCGAAGGCCTCGTGCCTCGGGGCATGGCCTCAATCGCTGGCTCTCTTTGCAGAGGGGATGCCACCTAACACCAGACACAGGCCGCCACAAAGTCATCAACCTTCTGCTCTAACTCCTGGAACCACACCTTGAGGCGCAACCGGGCCTTGGTCTTCGTGGCGCCCTGGTGTCCATGGTGGGCCAGAGTGATCACCTCCTGGATCTTCGATTGGGGTACAACTATTCGGTCACCTCTCAGCAGAAGACCGGAGGCCGAGAATGACAACTCCTCCCGCACCTTCCACAGCTCCTCCAGCCCTATCTTGGCATCTTGTGTGCGCCTGGGCAGGGACTCCAGCACCGTCTTCCACGAACCCTGCTGCATGGTGTGCTTTAATATCTGGAAGCTCTCATCACTCGCTGCTGCTGCCTCCAGATCTACGAGTGGCATGACATTGGGGGTCGCTGCCTCCACCACCATGCGAACGTGATCGTCTGCCTCCTATGCACACGTGTCCTGCTCCTCCCCACTTGCCACTCCTGGATGCCTTGACAGATAGTCTGCAGCATTGTTCACTCCTGGCCGGTATACTAGGGTAACCCCGAATATCAGGAGGGCAAGCATCCACCGTTCTATCTTCGCCGGTGGTTTGTATGAGGCCCCCCAGAATGGGAAGCAGGGGCTTGTGGTCCGTTATTACAGTCACTGGACGCCCCAGGATATAGAGCCTAAAATGCTGGCAACCCCATAGCACTGCCAGAGCCTCACGTTCAATTTGTGAGTACCGCTGTTCGGTTTCGGACAGCGCTTTGCTGGCATAGGCCACTGGGCGGACACCACCATCGCGATCAACCTGCATTAACATGGCCCCTAGGCCAAACGGGCTAGCATCCACGATGATTTCTGACTGCAAGGCAGGATCGAAAAATGCCATGGTGTCATCTTCCGTGAGTGCGCTCTTGATGTCATCGAAAGCTGCCTGTTCGAGGGGGCCCCACTGCCATGTGGTTTCCTTCTTCGTAAAGGCCCTCAGGGGATCCGACCTTGTGGCCAGGTTCTGAATGAAACGTCCACAGTAGGTCACCATACCCAGAAAGCTCCTCACATCAGACACTGACTCAGGCGGTTGGGCCTTCTTGATGTCCTGGACTTGGGTCTGATGACACCCCTCCCTCCTTGAAGACGAAACCAAAGAATTCAATGGATGGGTGCAGGAACTCACATTTTCCTCTGTGGAGCGTGAGGCCAAGTGATTGTAGCCTTTCAAGAGTCCTTGCCAGCTTGCGCAGATGATCCTCCTCAGTTCTGGCAAACACTAGGATGTCATCACTAATGTTCAAAACGCCATCCAGGTCGGCAAAGGCTCCTCGGATGATGTTCTGGAACACCTCTGCTGCCAATGACACGACATAACTGAGTCTCTTGTATCAGTAAATTCCACAGTGGGTGGAAAACGTTGTTATGTATCTTGATTCGGGGTGTAGAACTACCTGATGGTAGCCAGCCCGGAGGTCCAATTTGGAGAAAAAATGAACACCCTACACATCCGCAATGATGTCATCGATGTTTGGGGTAAGATGTCTCGCCCGCTTAATGGTCTTGTTGGGGAGCCTCATGTCGACACAAATGCGGACGAAGTCAGGCTGCTTAGGTTTTCTTGCTACGACGATTGGGGAAACCCACGGAGTCAGAACCTCCACCTTCTCAATGATATCTAGATTCACAAGATTGTCCAACTCTTTGTCCACCTGCTCCCGCAGATGAAAAGGCACTCTCCGATGTTTCAGGGCTATGAGCCGCACCGACTCATCAATCTGCAGCCTGACGGGTTCACCAGCCATTTGTCCAATCCCATGGAACAGAGCGGAGTATTCGTCCAGGAGATCATTGATGTCCTAGAGATACACCAAGTATGCAAAGCTGACAATGCCGAGGGCCTCTGCTGCAGCGCAACTCAGGAGACTCTCCTCAGGAGTACTAACTGGCGTGTCGTAGAACCGGGCAGTTATCTGCGAGCCATCGTGTTCCACTATCACCACAAAAGCACCGTCCAGCGGGATGGGTTCCGAGCCCCCAAAAGCAAAAATGCGAGCCTTCGGGCTGACCAGCGTGGGAGGCGTGTCCATAGCGTCATAGTATCCACAGGCCATCACATTAGCCGAGGCTCCTGTGTCTACCAACACTGGGACGGGTGACTTGTTAACCTCCACCACACACCTCGGCTGGCGTCTGTTCTTTGACATGAGGACCCCCACACTCAATACGAAGAAGATGTTCTCTTCCTCCAACTCTTCCTCCTCTTCTGCTGGGGGATCCTCTTTGCCCTGGTCGACCTGGGCCACATTCGGGGGGTAGTTTTAACGAAAGAAGCCTGACAGAACCGGTCCTCTGGGCACCATCACGGGCAGGGCTGCATTACACACCCGGGAAAAGTGATCCGCCAGGCCACACCTTCCACAAGTTCTTCCAGCCGCAGGGCACTCGGCAGGGTGTGGTAAGTCATAGCCACACTTCTGGCACGACTCACCGGCTCTTCCTCTCCTGTCAAGAAAGCTAGATCCAGGTTTTCTGGCACCTCTGCCGCCCCGCCATATGGCACACACCTCCTCTGTTTTCACTGTCCGCGAACCAGCCTCCATTCTGGATGCCCCGAGCCTCGGACACCTCATGGCAGCGTCCTAGCTCGAGGATCCAAGCGAGCGTGATGCCTGGCTCCCTCAACACCTGCTGTCTCAGCTTGCCAGACGAGCATGCCTGAATGAGCATGGTTCGTATCATGTCTTCCGCATCACCCCATGCACATGCGATGGATACCTGTATCCGAACCAGAAACACTGACTATACGCAAATCCTGGAAGAAACTAATAATCCTTCCTGACCTAGCCAACGCACTCCTCCAGTCTCCCCCGCCTACCTACCTATCCAATAATCAACTAAACCCTGATGCCTTTGACTCTTGGCTCAACACCCCTCTAACTCGACTCACACCAACCTGCAAACCATCAGCCCGCTGTGGCCATTTTCCTAGAAGTTCACCCCTGAGCTGAAAACCAGTAAACAACTATACAAATACCTCGAACGTAAATGGCGGAAAGACAAAACTCCCCTGAACAGATCCAACTTAGCCCGGCATCTCCGCCAATACAAGGCTGAAATCCGAAAAGCAAAAAAAGCCCATTACAACTTCCGAATTCTAACCTGCAAAAACCCCAGCAAAGAACTCCACAAAATCATCTCCGAATTCACCAAACCATCATGCACCGCCTCCACACCGACACCCTCTCAATCGCTGTGCGACTCACTCTCTCTCCACTTTTACACCACAGCCCTCGAAAGAACAAGCAACCTAACAAACAAACTTGCTCTCTTATATCCCCCAACCAACCCACCGTCCACACCAGTCACCCAACCGCCAACGACCTCCAGCCAACCAACATTTGACTCCTTTAGTCCCATATCAGCAGACCAATTTCGCAAACTCCTTTCCACCCGAAAACCATCCGGCTCCCCGCTTGATCCATGCCCGGCATCAACCCTTAAAGAAATATTTGCATCTACCTGCGCAGGAGAACACGCAAGAACCATCATAAATGACTCACTCACATCAGGAATCTTTCCAGACGCATTCAAAACTGTTCATGTCAAACCCCTATTAAAAAAACCATCCCACAATCCTCTCGACCCCAAAAACTACCGCCCCATCTCAAACACAAGATTCCTTGCAAAACTCATCGACCGATCTGCCTACGCCCAACTAAATGCCTTTGTCGAATCCAACAATCTTCTTGATCCCGCCCAATCCGGTTTCAGAGCCCGACACGGAACCGAAACCACCCTAACCTCTATCTGGGATGACCTTAAAAACACGGCAGACGCCGCAGGATGTGCTGCATTAATCCTCCTCGACCTATCAGCCGCCTTCGACACAATCAACCACTCAATCCTCCTAGACCGCCTCCACTCCCTAGGAATTCGTGGAACCGCTCTAAAATGGATAGCTTCTTTCCTCAAAGATAGGCACCAAATAACGATACTCTCCACCTACTCCTCACAAACGCGACCAGTCGACACTGGAGTTCCACAAGGAGCGTGCCTATCGGCACTCCTATTCAATCTCTACTTGATCACCCTCCCACCAATAATTCGCTCACACAACATCCTGTGCTACAACTATGCCGACGACACCCAACTAATTCTAAAATTCCTGAACTCAAAACCCTACTGCCGCCCAGAGCTCACTTCCTGCCTCCTCGACATAGAGCTCTGGATGACCAAAAACCACCTTCTGCTAAACCCTTCCAAAACAGAAATCCTGGTATGTGGCAACTCTGAACTTCTTCCACACCCACTACCCTGGCCATTAACCATGGGCAAGTCTCCAACCCCCTCTAAATCTGTAAAAAACCTTGGATGCACTCTTGACTCTGACCTAACACTCTCGTGCCAAGTCAACAATGTCTCAAAGTCCTGCTATTACCACCTTAAAACTCTCAGGCGCATCTTTCCATACCTCTCCTTTCCCAACAGACTCTCCGCATTCCAAGCAATTGTCATATCAAGACTAGACTACGCCAACCCACTCTACCTTGGAATCCACACCTACCAGCTGAATAAACTACAAAGAGCTCAAAACGCAGCAGCCAAACTACTACTTGCACTCGGACCAAGGGACCACATCTCCCCTGCTCTCAAAACTCTACACTGGCTTCCAGTAGCCCGAAGGGTGTCTTTCAAAACCCTATGCATTTCTCACCGAGCGCTGCATAAAACCGGACCTCAATATCTTCAAGATAAGCTAAAACCCTATCACCCACCACGCACTCTAAGATCTAGCTCGGCCGCCCTCCTGGTCGTACCTAAAACAAACTCAGTCAAGTTAGGTGGGTCATCATTCTCAGCCTTGGCCCCCAAGCTGTGGAACACGCTGCCACCCCATATCCGCCTAACAGAGGATCTAATATCCTTCCGCAAACTATTGAAAACTTGGCTCTTCCCCTAAAACCAACCCTGTGCTAAAACTAACTCAAACTGAATAACACCACTGCAATATTACCAGCCCAACAAACTACTAGATCTCGAACTGCAATATGACAAATAATAGTATAACATCAAGATCCAAGCGAGAAATCGACAACCAATAACCACCAATGTAAACTAAAGAACAACGTGAATAGGTCATAACAGCGAAATATCAACAAGATGAGTAAAGCAAATGTATAAAACCAATGAATGTTTAGAGCGGACAAACGCATAAACGGGAACGTTGCGTGGAGGCGATGAAGGCATAAACCAGACGATTGAATAGGACAGAGAAACGTCTAGACCAAATGACTGAACTGATGTACCAAACGGATGATTGTATAGAGCGAATGAATGTATAAGCACTGAGGGAGGTATAAACCCGCATGAGCACAAGGGACTGATAAATATGTAGAGCAGATGAAAATATTGAATGGATGAGTGTATTGAGCAGGCGAGCGTATAGAGCGTACGAATATATTGAGCGAATGAGTGTATAAGAACGGATGAACCTATAAGGGCGAACAAGCGCATAGAGCGAACCAACGTATCGAGCAAATGAGTGCGCTGAGCGCATGTGCGCACAGAGCAAATGAGTGCGCTGAGCGACTGAGTGCACGAAGCGGTTAAGCGCATGGAGCGGATGGATGCGCGGAACAGATGGGTGCCCTGAGGGAATGTGTGCGTGGAGCCGACGTGTACCGACGGGTGTGTCGTGCGGACGGGTATATGGAGCGGACGGATATGTGGAGCAGACGAGTGCGTAGAGAGAGTGTGTGGAGCGCACGAATGCGTCGAGATGACGTATGTACGTATAGCTGTCGTATGAGTGTGGAGCGGACGTACATTGTAAAACGGAATTATGTGTGTAGAGCGGACGTGGGTGTGTGCAGTGCGGACGTGAGTATGTATAGAGCGGACCTAGGTATGCGAGCAGAACAGATGTATGTGTGTCTGTAAAGCGGACGTGTGTTGTGTGTTGTGTAGAGCGGACGTGTGTGTGTGTAGAGCGGACGTGTGTGTGTGTAGAGCAGATGTGTGTGTGTGTAGAGCAGATGTATGTGTGCGTTGAGCAGACTTATGTGTGTGGGTGTAGAGCGGACGTGGATGTGTGTAAAGCGGACATAGATGTCTGTAGAGCGTGACGTATGTGTATGTAGAACGGACATGGATGTGTATGTAGCACGGACGTGTGTGCGTGTGTAGAGCAGACGACGTGTGTGCGTGTGTGTGCATGTGTGGAGCAGACGTCTGTATGTATAGAGCGGACGTGTATGCACGTGTAGAACGAACGTGTGTACATGTGTAGAGCGAACTTACGTGTGTACAGAATGGACGTGTGTGTGTTTAGAATGGATGTGTGCGTGTGTATAGAGCGGACGTGTGCGTGTAGAGCGGACATGCAGGCGTAGAGCGCACATGGATGTGTGTCTGTAGATCGGACGTGTGTGTATGTATGTGTCTGGAGCAGACGTATGTATGTGTAGTACAGACGTGTGCATGTGTGGAGCAGACGTATGTGTGTATATAGAGCAGATGTATAGATGTAGGTGTAGAGCGGACATGGGTGTGTGTAAAGCGAACCGGAGTGTGTGTAAAGTGAACAGGAGTGTGTAGTGCGGACGTATGTATATGTAGAACGGACGTGTATGTGTAAGTAGCGCGGACGGATGTGCGTGTGTAGAGCAGACATGTCTGTACGTGTAGAGCAAACATGTGTATGTATAGAGCGGACATCTGTGTGTATAGAGCGGACGTGTGAGTGTGTATAGAGCGGACGTGTATGTGTAGAACAGACGTATGTGTGTGTAGAGCGGACGCGCGTATATGTGTTTGTGTATAGAGCTGACGTGGAACAGACATGCACGCGTGTGTGTGTAGAGCAGACGTGTGTGTGTGTATGTAGAGCAGGCACCTGTGTATAGATCAGAAGTATGTGTGCGCAGACCAGACGAAGTACCAGCTAGTAGAGCCGGTGATTCCTTAGTGCAGTTGAATGCATGATCGAACGAACGCATGAGCGACGAATTAGGAAGTATGTAGATATAATCCGATCTCATACGCATCATATCACATCACCACGCTTACTCTCTTCTTTTACACCATCACCCAACTAGAACACAGCGATACTATGACACCATTCGGTATAGCTGTTCTCATACCAACATCTTCCTCATACTACACATCACTCTAACTAAACACTGCTGGTTACACCCTCCAGCCGGCGTTCTCCTTGGGCCTAACACAGCCTCAATCGATCTGGATAATCCGGCCAGAACGAACACATACTCCTCAACCCTCAACCACCACACCAAATGCTAAGAAGCTGCCTCCACATGAATGCTACACCTGCAGCACACATATACGGTGCGCACACGCATCTTTGACGCCTTTATACTCTCTCTACTGACTTGAACTTCGGTTCCCGAGGGCGTTCAACCTACCAGCGCCTTGAGACTATACCAATGGTACATAAGGCGCTATATAAATGCAAAGTAACATAACATAACATAACATAGGCGCTTGAGGCAGCCATAAAAGGTGTCCAACGTCTCCTCCTCCTTCTGCCGAGCTTATAACATCACAAACCTCTCATAGTCAGCATTGGCAAGGGGCAGGAAGTGAGCCTGAAGAGCAGCCTTTGCCGCTGCATAGGTGCCGTCAGCCGTGTGCAGCAATTCAAATGTTTCCTGCACCGCAGGTCCAGCCGCATACAGCATGGTTGCAAGCTTGCTATCATCGTTCGTTTCCATAGTTGCTTGGTATTACATATCCAAACGATCCACCCACCTTTTCCATCTGGGCCCCAGGCTGGATGGCGGGCCTGATACATCAAATTCTGGGATGGGCTGCAAAGCTGCCGGGGCCCGCATATGCACCATGGCTGGAGGGGGCTGTTGTACAACTGGCTGTGCCCCTGGTGGAACTTGAGGCAGCTGGGGGGCTGGAGGCTACGCCTGAGGTGGTGGCTGCACTAGAGGCTGTTGCTGTTGAGGCTGCGCTTGAGGCTGTGGCTGCACCTGAGGCTGTTGCTGTTGAGGCTGCGCTTGAGGTTGCGGCTGCACCTCAGGTTGCTGCAGATCTCCAGGCTGCTCACCGTCCTGGTCATCCGAGTCGTACATGGGTTAGAGCACACAGGCACCCCCAGCATGGCTCTTGGGGGCCGCAACTCACCCTCACCACCACAGTTCAGTCCCCTCTTAGGAACTACTTGCCACCAGTCCGAACACCCCAGGTAAAACAAGTCCAAAACTGGTAGTGAAGATGATGAAGATGATGAGTAGTATTGCACCACACCCACAGGAATGATGATGAAGAGGACAATGAATATGGTAGTCCACAGTGCAGCAGTGCAGTGTGCAGGCACACGGGTCCCACAAATTGAGCCAGGGAGGTTGTGGGCTAAGCAGGCCCAGCCCAATCAGCCCTTCACCTCGCCTTCACTCGACGTAGGAGGCTCAAAAATAAAGTAAAATCCAAATCCTGAGCATAAATGCGCAGGTGTAACAACCTGCAATCAATTTTCTAAAAATTTGGGCCTGAATGCCCCTCACCGGCCAAACCGGAGCTCAGAGAGTGTCCACGGCCCGAAAACTAAGATGGCCGCCTGCCACGTGGTAAAAGCATGGCCTACGGCATGAAACAAACATCATCTGCGATCCTCGTTTCATGACGAAAAGTTGAATACTCAATCACCGCCGGGCCCAGGCATTCCACCGACCTTCGTCACCACTGTTGGGAGTGAGTCAGACCCCCAGGCGATGCCCGTATGCCCCCAAGTACGACAGAATCACTCGGACACGTCTGATCGTCTCGGGCTTCCCGGTCGCACTGCTGTGCCCGGGAACACCCCCTTATAATGCACGCAGCGGCATGCAACGTCATGCCGGCGCATGCGCGTCCCTTAAAGGGGACATTGCCACACTAGGGTCGGTGAGGGGACTGCTTTAGGGGACAGCCTTGGGGGCGGCAGGAATAAATATGGAGATTAGGGTATGGGAGGAAGAGGAAAGGTAGTTGGCGCATGGGGATGGACTCAGGCCTCGAGCCACAGACGTTGTGCCGGTAGTTGCAGATGATGTTTGCGAATGCGAGTATTTTAAAAACACATTCGGGGGACGAGGTCAAAGATGATTGGTGGTTGGGATTGGGGGTCAGATGCTGGTGGAGTGGGGTTTCCACTGCTGGAAGCCCCATTTAAACGGGGCACGAGGAATGTGGCAGCTGCAGGGGCAATTTGGCGTTGGCCGGGGAGTAGATCACCACGGTGCCGGGTGGCAGTCTGACCCGATGGTTATGGGGGCGCGGAATGGCTAGGAGCAGGGGTGGGGTTGGGGGCAGGGACTCCAGAATGGTGCGGTTTGGGGGGACTGGCAAGGTTAGGGCCGTTTGTTTTGCGTTGGAGATGTATTTGGCCAGGCAAACAAAGAGCGGGGGAGCGCACAAGGGAATGGTGAAACTTGACGGTGGGGGCCATCGCAGATCAAGGGGCTGGGCGGGAAACCCAGAGGAAGGAGGCTTTGGCTACAGGAGTAGGGCAAGAGGTCACAGGGCATTGTGGGCGTGGTAGCTCGCACTCAGCGGCACGTTTGAAGGAGGGGGGAGGAATAGAAGGTCTGTCGAAGACGCAGGATCCAGCGTGGTAGAGGGTGAAAGGGGACTTGATGACCGACCATGTAGGAGTGCACATGACGAATGAAAAACTGCGGTTCTGAACCGGTAGAAGGCCGCAAGGGGGGGATTTTAATAAGACGCATATGCAAGATGTTGCATGGTTCAGGCGGGTTTATAAGGAATGTTCCATAAGATTTGTCTATAACACACCTAGGCACAAGGATCCTGTTCCCGATAGGTAGTATGCTTAGCGAGTGTTTTGTTGCCCGGTGCAAGGTTATCAGGAGGTTTGCTTTGTCCGAGGCAAAGTTAAAACACGCCCTGGCATCAAGGTCTGTCCTCACATGGAGCACATATATAAAGTATTCCACGGTCTGGATGAATTTCGTAATGAAGGTTTACAGGGAGTGGCTGTTTTATTGTACGGGGCAAATTTATAACACGCATATGCACAAGGGTGCCTGTCCCTGTTGCAAAACTTTCTTAATGGCCGGCATTGTTCGGAGGGATTTCATATCATGCCTTTGCACTAGTAATTCTGGGCCTGATAAAATTAATTTAGAATAAGGTCCCACATGCAGGGGCGATTGGTTAACACGACAGGACTAGGGTTGGGCCTCTGGCAAAAATCTAAAGTTATGAGACTCAAGAGAGTGCCATTGTACAAGTAAAGAGGGGTGCCCACCTGAGGGTGCTGAGAAGCACAAACCTCTTGCTAAGAAAAAGTTCTAGAAACTTTGAGAAGCAGTTTAATTTATGGGCCATTAGAAATTGTCCATAGGTCAATTTTATGTTACTGCATCCATTGAGGGCAATTTGACACATTTTAAAGCTCCTAAAATGCAGAGATTGTGTCACTGCATGCCTCTAAAGAGTGTGTGGAAGTTTGAATGAAGGCTTTCTTTGGGGTTGGGTGCTGTCACTGTCGTTCTTCGTTACAGGAAGGTAGTGGGGTGGTACGGTAACAGGAGACGTGGCGATGATGGAATGGGATAGTTATGTATTAGACCAGGGTTGTCCAACATGCGGCCTGAGGGCCGCAATGCGGCCCTCCATGCCATTTTATGTGGCCTTCCAAGCCCAAGAGAACAGACAAAGCATTAGGGTTACTTTTGTACGTTTTGCATTTACTTTATATGTGCAGTGAGTGCTGTGGCTGCAGTTTCAGGGTAGAAATAGTAGTCCACACACATTAGGATTTCCATTGGCTGAGAAACAGCAAATGGAAATACTGTTACCATGCAAGGCAGGTCGTAGTATTGGAAATAAATACAATAAATACATGCCTTGCACGGTAACACTATTTCCATTGGCTATTTCTCAGCCAATGGAAATCATAATCACGTAATGTGTGTGGGTGGAGTGACGGGCACACCGCGTCACCTTCACACATCTGCGTTGCCGAGCCCAGGACAGAACCTGCTTGAGCCAGCAATTCAGCCCAACCCAGGTTCACAGTGCCACATGCGGTGCACACCGAGGCCTAGTTTTCCTTGCCTCCAGCAGTGGTAAGTACTGCCTGCTATATTTTCTGACGTATGTTTGCGGCATGCAGTGCTTTTGAGCCTCCGAGATACTGCTGGCCAGATACACCGAAACACAAGTATCTGGCCAGCAGTATCTCGGAGGCTCAAAAGCAGCGCGGGCCGCCTTAATGTTTGAACATTCCACCTGGAATTTGCATCATGTTTTGACGAAAACCTCCCCCTTGGTTACTGTTCAAATTGCGTCACAAAAAGAATGATTTTTCACATGATTTTACCACATGTGGGAATGAATTTATTGCCAAAATGGCTAGGCAACACAATCACGCCATCCATACTCTGAAAAGCAGCACAGCAGGTAAAATGCCCGGGGCTCTATCTAGTTTTTGCAACTGACAAGTGCTCATCTGGATGCGGCAAAACAGCCCTTGGGAGGTTTCCGTGCCCCTGTTGGAGGAAGGCCAGCTGGGGAGTGAATTTTCAGAGCGCATAACACCGTACCCACCAGGTCCAAGACACTGAGCTTTACAGCAGACACCATGAGGTTAATTCCCTCCCCGGTTCCTACAACATGGACTCAGCTCGGCTGGAGTGATCAGAGTACCGGCGTACCGGCTGCCCCTGGGCGCTGGGAGAGGAGGGCACCGGGCCATGTCTAGTTCTTCATACTTTAAGATTGTGCTCACATTGCGTTTCTTCAATTAGGTTCACCTTTGGGTGATCGCTTTTCCACATTTTATCTGTTGAATTGGATTATGCTTCTTTCATTAACACAGAAGTAATGAATGTGTATTACAGAGATAAGCTGACATATGTACTGGGCACACTGCACATGCTCAGGCAGCATCAATCATTAATACAGAAGTAATTAATGTGTATTACAGAGATAAGCTGCCATATGTACTGGGCACACTGCACATGCTCAGGCAGCATCAATCATTAACACAGAAGTAATTAATGTGTATTACAGAGATAAGCTGCCATATGTACTGGGCACACTGCACATGCTCAGGCAGCATCAATCATTAACACAGAAGTAATTAATGTGTATTACAGAGATAAGCTGCCATATGTACTGGGCACACTGCACATGCTCAGGCAGCATCAATCATTAACACAGAAGTAATTAATGTGTATTACAGAGATAAGCTGCCATATGTACTGGGCACACTGCACATGCTCAGGCAGCATCAATCATTAACACAGAAGTAATGAATGTGTATTAGAGAGATAAGCTGCCATATGTATTGGGTACACTGCACCGGCAGCATCAATCATTAACACAGAAGTAATGAATGTGTATTACAGAGATAAGCTGGCATATGTATTGGGCATACTGCACAATGCTGGCCTAAATTGGGAACAGCCAGGATAGACATGTTGCTACAGAGGCATATTTTGAGCACAACCAGCATGACAATGTGTTACATCAGAGACAGTGCTGTCTTACACTGTGGACACATAGATCATTAAAATGTGTTGGTTTGTAAAATGTTCTTGTCTGCTGTTGTGACATGGAATTTTCATGTTCCCCTTGATTGTAAACTTATGGCTTTTTGGTCACCTTTTCTGCTGTAAAATGCACCATTTCGACCCCATATTTGAAAAAATATTCTTGGAGGAGGACCGCCCCCCAATCCCTCCCTAGATCCTTATAGCTCCCTTGCTCCGCTCGGTCGTCCCCACTATTTCAGGAAAATATTAACACATACACTGAAAGAAATCACAAGCAACTGACCTTGGATCATTTGACGGAGGGGCTCCCTTAGATACTCACTGCCCCCGACATCAAAAGCTATCTTTGGGACTGCATGGCGCATCATTGCCTGTGATGCTATTGTGTCAAAGGTCACACAATATCGCTTTTTAATATACTGCTTTGGTTGAGGTTGTTGACTTTTGGCCGCTGGCCCACTGGGTGACAAAAAGCGAATGCTTTGGCCCCACATTCCAAAAGGTTGGACAAGCCTGTATTAGACTCTGGTGGAGACGGAATTTGCAGGCAAGATGCAGCTAAGGAAAAGGATGGGCCCGTGCACCGGGAAATGCATGCAGAGCTGTTTACAAACACGTTCCCTTTCATGAGACAAATGCTTATCATGGGGGGGGGGTAACATGGTTTATGTTTAACGTCGGCTTTGCTGATTTTAAGTAATTTATCGATCAGGAGGATAAGAAACCTTCAATGTGCAATTGGGGATAGAAAGAATAAGTTTAATTTAGCACCATTGTACCGGGGGTCACCACATGTCCGTGGCCATGGGGGGGTGGGGCGCAGAGAGGAGAGAGTAATACAATGGGAAGCAGGCCCACGTGGGATTGGATGGCGGCGCTGCCGACTGGAGCGTTTTCTTTCTTCGTGTGGGTTAATGAAAGGCAATATGTTTCGCTGTAACGGCGGAAACTAGGTGTGGTGTGGAGAAGGTACAGCGACTGGCTGAAGGGGCCGTGCTTAAGGCCGAGGCATATGTGCGCATTGTCAGTGGATAACTGTTAGGTGGGACCCTCGTGTGTGCGTTGCCCCTTTAAGGGGATGTGTTTCTCTGTATGTGTATCGCCCTTTTAAGATGGGCCATGACTGCGTCATGGCCCAAGCTAATAAAAGGAGCCCCTGCAGGCACGTGAGACAGAACGGCTGCAGACTCCATGGAAGGTTGGTCTGAGTCCGTGTCTCCTTTACTGATGTAGGCCGGAGGCATACACGGGGCGGCACAGGCCTGCAGGCCCTGTTGCCATGGGACCCTCGTGCCAGGACGGTGGCAGAGGCCCGCATGGTCAGGAGCCTGGCAGGCTGTGTCCCCCACCCCGATGGCGCTGACGTCCCCTAGTGCCACGGGGCCTGCCGGGTGGACATGGCAGGCCCCAAACTCCCACAGGCAATGGGCCTGTTTGGTGCTGTGAGGAAGCAGCACCCCGGGGGCGCCTGCCGGATGGACATGGCAGGCGATCCCCAACAATGGCGACGAGGAGAGGGGCCCTGCGTGCCCCGAAGGAGATATGGTGCGGGCCCATTTCCACCTGGGCCCGCAAAGGAGGTAGGCTGGCGAGCTGCCTGCCAGTCCCCCGCCGGAAGCGGATCAACTCGGCAGCTGCGCTGCGAGAAGGAAAGGTTGTGCCCCGGGGGAGATGTGGCTGCCCCCGTGTGGAGGTAGCGTGTCTGCATCTACTGGGGGCCGCCGAACAGCTGAGACGGCCCCGACTTGTGGGTGGCGTCGGCCGCATAAAGAGGAGCAGCAGGAAAACAAAGGATGGCGGGCCCGACTCCAACGGGGCCCGCGAAGGAGTGACGGTTGCCGGCCGCTGCCCCACCCATGTGGGGGAGGTGAGATCTGCGGCGCCGGCCGCGTGAGCGGCCCCCCCCACCCCACCTGAGGGGAGAAAGCTGGCCCCGCGGGGAGCAGAAGTGCCCGCGGCGTCGGCCGCGATGGGGCGGCGCTGCCCCTCCCCCGTCCGGGATCGGGAGAGGTGCGGCCCCCAAGAGGAAAGGAGCAGCATCCGCCGCAATGGGTGGATGTGCCCTGCATGCTTCAGCCCCGGCCGCGGCCCTCTGAAAGGAGGGTGCTCGTGCGGCTGGGGTGGAGCATGCCTGCTCCCCACCACAGTAAAAGATACTGTGCTCCCAAGGGGAACGAGATGAGCGGCTGCAGCCGCGGATGATGTCAGGCTTTCCAGGAGCACGCCCACTACCATTAAAGAAATGTTGCCCCCCCTTTCCCCAATGGAGTCATGCCGAGCGGCATCCGCCGCGAAGAGATGGGCTTTGCCCCCCAGAAGAACCGGATCGCCCGCTGCCCCATGAAAGAACATAGGACCTCCTGCCGGAGTGAAAGTCTTGTGCTGCCCGGGGCTGGAGTAATTGAGCGGCCGATGCCGCCGGCAGAAAAGAGAGTTGGTGAGCGGCATCCGCCGCGAAAAGAGTAAAGCTTGCTTGCAGGCCTGCCTGGCTGCAGACCCCTGCATTGAGGGGGCGTGTGTGGCCTGGGAGGCAGACTGCATGCCAACCCCCGCAGCCAAGTGTGCCCCCGCCCTTGCAGGCGGCAGCAGTGTTTGCTATTGTGCCACTGCCGGAGCCCCGCAATGATCCCGGGGCCCGGCAGTGATATCAAGAGAGGTGCTCCGGCGGGAGCAGTAAGGATGAAAGAAGCGTGCTCCCTGCTGGAGTGGCAATGAAGAAAGTATGGTCCTCTGATGGACCCGGGCCGCGTGGCGATGGTGGTTTGTGGTGCTCCGGTGGTTGAAGCTTCTGCAGAAACAACACATGGCCCTCCGAAAGCAAGCCAGGCCATGGGGGGCAGGCCACCTAGGGACGTGCTCCGAGCAAAGGGCAGAGGTGTGCCCTCCCCTGCCTGGGGGCGAGGGGAGATATCGATGGGGTCTCATTGGTTGGGCAGCAGTGCTCCACTACCACACGCATCCTGGACAATCCAATGCCCGCCTGGGCACTTTTTCTTACAAGTGACCCAACACGGTGCCACGGAGGCCAGCCACCCTGACTGCCTGCTTTATTAGGTGACCCCCACCACCGATCCACTGCAATCACCCTACCTGCCACTCGCCAGGAAAGTGATGACGTGCTCCAGTCGGGAGCAGTACAGCGAGAGCAAGTGTGATCCACAGTCACCAACATGGAGGGCAGGTTGGGATGAATCCGATCCATCCAAGGAATATGAGCAACCACCTATTCCACGTCAACACATGCCACAGTGCAGAGTCAATGCACCACATCACAACTCCAAGACCAGGGTACCGGAGCGCACTGCACTCTGCGCATCATACACATCATTACCAGTACACTGCCCAACATGCTGCACGCGATGGACAATGACTCTGCACACCAAAGACTGCCCTCTGAAGTTGTGGTATGGCAGTGACCCGGCACCGACAATGGGATCACCGCGGCCGACGTGGGACCCTCGCCCTCGTTCCTCTCAAGGTTCACAGCCATCAGCACTTTTGCACTCTGTGTACTGCTCACCCCACCAAAACGGATGAGCAAGTGGTGCTGCCTGCGCAGGGCTGAATAAAGTGAGTGGCCCCAATGCTGAGGAGGCGGCGCTGAGCACGGCCAGGTGATCCGAGGGGGTGACGCCCGCCACGCACTGGGGACGCCAATCCGGCCCGGTATTACCAGTCAGCCAAGGGCTGGTGTTCTGTAACAGCAAAGAGAAGGCCTACCAACACAGAATCGGGCCTCTCCTGGCACGGCCCCCATCGGAACACAGGCCTTACTGCCGGCCCTGGTGGTCGCCCAAACCGCCTGGCACTAATGACACCGTGCACGCGATGCCATAGAAGGGACAAGCTCAATGGGACTTGGGGGAGATACCTGCCGGACCCCTGAGTTCAGTCGACACCTTGGGTGTGGCCAATTGACCAGGCAGCCTTGGGCCCTAAAACCAAGAATCAGTGCGTCAGTCGAGAAATGGGTTGCAGCTCATCAGGAGTGCTCGTGCGCCCCTCTGTGCCCCGGGAGGAGAAAGATGTGCCAAATTGGGGGAGCATCGCCAACAAAAAGGGGTGAGTGATCCCATGTCACCCCGTGCTCGATCAATGACACCGTGACCTGTCGACAGCACATGGAGCAGCCTCGATACCCTGTGACCGGCGTCTCACTTCTCGGCTCTGAACATCGAGTGACTAAGCCGATGTGGCCCCTGGTACCCGCTAGGTGCGGCTTTGCCGGCTGTGAACTATATCATCAATGGATCTGAACTCGGGAAGTGACTCCTGAATGGACGCTGGTGGGAGATGGACTGGTTCCCTGCTGCCCCGCGATTGCTTAAAAAGGACTCAGTAATCTTGTGTCTTGATGCTGTGAACCTGCATAGTAACTACATGTTTTAAGTGGTCTCAGGTGAGGCTATGATCCCGCAGTCGCGGGGTGTGCATGTAATGCCGGCCGCCGCCCATGGCGTTTGTTTGTATGAGTTATCGTTCCGAGCCCCAGGTTAATAAAGGGTTTTGGCAAACTGTGGTGGAACTGCCTGTACTCCTCTGGCAGCTCAACTGCCCCGAATGTCATCTGTTGAGTGTGTTTAGAACTGGGCTGATATGTTAGGTCCTTCTTTGTGGGAGCACCATGACGTGGCTGTGGCATATTATTTGCCTACCCCACAAGTTCTCAACCGACTAGCATGTTATTGTTTTGTAACAGGCGGGATGCCTGTATGTTTCAACACTGTTTGTTGTTCATTATGAAAAAGGAGGAGTGTTAGGTGGGACCCTCGTGTGTGCGTTGCCCCTTTAAGGGGATGTGTTTCTCTGTATGTGAATCGCCCTTTTAAGATGGGCCATGACTGTGTCATGGCCCAAGCTAATAAAAGGAGCCCCTGCAGGCACGTGAGACAGAACGGCTGCAGACTCCGTGGAAGGTTGGTCTGAGTCCGTGTCTCCTTTACTGATGTAGGCTGGAGGCCTACACGGGGCGGCACAGGCCTGCAGGCCCTGTTGCCATGGGACCCTCGTGCCAGGACGGTGGCAGAGGCCCGCATGGTCAGGAGCCTGGCAGGCTGTGTCCCCCACCCCGATGGCGCTGACGTCCCCTAGTGCCACGGGGCCTGCCAGATGGACATGGCAGGCCCCAAACTCCCACAGGCACTGGGCCTGTTTGGTGCTGTGAGGAAGCAGCACCCCAGGGGCGCCTGCCGGATGGACATGGCAGGCGACCCCCAACAATAACTACGGTTTCTTTCTTAACCCCTCGTTCCCACAATGGCTTTTGGGCCAATGTTCCCATGCATATTAGGAGAGGAAATGGAGTGTATAATGCGCCTATACACAAGTGTTTGACACTTTGTCGTGCTGCTGCACTGTTTAAGGTGGTGATCGCTTCCGCTAGACCCCCTTGGAATGTGTTGGTGCTTAGCATGGTGTAACACGCGATGCAGAGCCGGGAATGGCGTGCAACGCTGTAATTGGAAGACAGGATGACATGAATAGGTTGAGCATTCAATTGTAATTTATTTACCTGGGTGGTTGTTTTACAGTTTTACAGTTTAGAATGGTTGCAAACACGGCGCGGCTGATGGGTTTTCAACTGAAATGTATTTACATGGTGTCTTTGACTTAGAGTTTTAATACACTGTGGAAGGAAAGGTGTTTTTCGAGAGCATATAAAGGATTGTGCATTGTCACAGGCAGCACACTGCTCGCTAGGGGCCTAGCAATCCCAACACACATCTGAGTGGCAACAGAGGGAGAGGGGGCGTAGGCAGTCAGGGTCCTGGCCCACCCCTTTCCTGTGCGGAAATTTCAACGATATCATGCAATTGGTGCCCCAAATTGCTGGTAAAGCATGAATGTGCCAGATGTGGGAGCCCTGCTCAACCACATGGGGTGAGAGTGGGTTGGAGGCTCCGGTAATGCTAGCTGATTTAAAGGATGCGTTGGAGGGGGGTTTGTGGGGCAGAACAGGGGGGACAGGGTGTGCAGGAAGGAAGGTGAGGTATTATGAGCAACCCAGCCTAAACCTGGTATTGGCACGAAGACATGAGGTTAGAGTTGTGTAGCCCATCACTACTCCATTCGACCAAACACAGCCAAATAACAATTGGCGAACCACAACACCCAGCATGCCCCACAGTCCCCCCCTGCCCGGAACACCCTCGAAACCTAATCTTACCTTTAGAAACAGGGATGACACAGACGCATACAGTGTCTCACAACAAGTGCATACATCCTCTTGGATTGCCCCAGCCAGCGGGCCCACCCCCTCCCGCCCACTTTCCTATTTACATGGGTGGAATTTTCCTTCACTCCACCAGTGGACGAACCAACCTGGCCAGAACCAAAACATGGCGATGGCAAGGCAAGGCACCCCACTGAGTACTCCCAGCTCAACTTTTAAGGGCACCCACCCCTTTACTTTCCTTTGCGCTATACCATGTCACAATACTAGACCAAACACAGGAATTCATTTCGGTTGAATTAAGTTATCATTCCGAGATGGACAGTCTGGTACGCACATATTGTACTCTTTCAAAATGCCGCCAGGAGAGTTGGGAAGGTGGCAGTGAGGTTCCCGGTAAGCTTAGCAAAATCACAGAGCATTTCAGGACCATGAGTGCAGGGGGCAGTATGCCCGCTTTGGAAGCACAAGCACGATCCGTGGGTCTGTGCTTAGAAACTTCTGGGTACGAGCGCAACATTAGCCCACAAAAGCGACCACCAAACATCATATAGCCAGGTTACAGCGCAGTGGGGGAGGGGGGTGGGCTATGGGTTAGGAAGGCTAGGCAGGAGAGGGGGAACGCTATTTAAACAGTAAGGTACTTTCACCAGCTAGGAGTTACTGGAACCAAAGTAATGGGTAAACAATTAGTAGGTGAAAGCAAAAAGTATTGGCTAGGGTAGAGCCATTCAGCGAATAAAGAATGAAGACCAGAGAAGATGACTTCGCGGGAAGGTCCCCCCAATGGGCTTTGGTGTTGCAGCAGTTACAAAATGTCGGCAGAAAGCAGGGGCATCAGACAACGCCAAACGGAATAGGGGCTGGGCAAGCCATGGGCAAGGTAGGGTGCTCAGGCTGGATGCCTCTGTCCCTATTTCAGGGGAGGGGTGCTCTGGCTGGCGCAACAAGCGGGATCAAAAGGTGGGGTTTCAACGAAGGGGCATGAAAACAGCGCAGAGTGTCAGTAGACTGGAAAGACAGGGGTGAGGGGAAGAGCAAACAAATGGAGCGGGGGGGGGCATGGAAGGAAGCGTTGGCTTCCCATTCCAGATTAGGAAAAAAGGAAGAGGTTCAAAGGATATCAAGGGGAATACAAACCACAATGGAAGGAAAACAAGAAGGGTAATTAAGTAATGGCATGGTAAAGGGACTTCAAGGGTGGTGTTGGCAGGTAAGGACAGAGGTTCAGATGGTAGGGAACCAAAGCTGTAACAGGAAGAAAAGACTTACTGGCCAAGGAGGGACACACCGACCCAGGTGGGAATGGGTCCAGGGGCACCCGAGTTACTTTGGTCAGAATTGCACCCAGATGAGGGGGCGTAGGGCTTAGGGCTCAAGGGGATGTAAGCAGGGAAAACTGATGGATGAATGAAACAGAAGAAGGTTTAAATAAACAAAATAAAATAAAAGAAGTAAGCCATTGCTTAAATAAATAAAAGAAGTAAGCCATTGCCTACAAGCGAGGGCCCTCCTGGAAGGGATCACAATGGCCGAGCAAGGCCCAACACGCCCCCCTGTCGGAGGGGGGTCTCCTACAAAGGAACCACACGGTCAAGGGAAGACCTATTTTCCAACACGCCACTGTCAGGACAGTTGCCCCTTCTGCAAGGGAGTACAAACTAATGGAGCGGAAACCTGCAAGGAGCGCCGTCACGCAAGTGTGACGGTCGGGGACGGCGGTGCCCAGCACAAATCATCACGCCACCGGTGGAGTCCAGAGTGCCAGCTTGACTGTTGCGAATGGAATGAATGAGGGTAGAAGAACAGTGTTTGATTCATAGCGTGGAGTTTTTGGGCAGCATTGGCGACCAGGTGCCTGAGGGGGAACTCACTGCTGCCGGTTGCCCGCAGTGAGTCATGGCAGAGGCACCGGTTGCAGGAATAGGTCTGTCAGACACGCTCAGCGGATGTTACATGGTGTTCCCTTTAGAAAGTACTGGCGGATACCACAAGGGGAACTGCACAGCCATCAGCTTAGAAGGAACAGCGCCCAGGAGTATTAGACTCAGGTGAGGCCCCTTTAAAAGGGGAGGGATAGGGGGCTTGGAAGACATTCCAACTCCAAGCATGGGTGTGGGAAAATGGGAAGTGCATCAATGGGAAAAGAAAAAGGAAAGTAACAACAAAGACAACAAGGGGAGGGGAAGGAATGAAAGAATTTGAGTTTAAACAGGGGTGGCAAGGAGATGGAAAAGTTGGGGAGGAGGGAGATTAGGGGGAGGGGAACCTGGGACGATGGGTCAGGTAGGGGGGTTAGGAGGAGAATTGGGGCAGTTACAAGGGCCACTTAGGGAGAACACAGGGGAATGCCTGGGAAGGGGGGGTACTTGGCAACCAGTGAGTAGTGGCCTAAGAGGAGCAGGGGGGAGAGCTGTGGAGGACCTTTTAAGCGATGGATAAGCGGAGTATGATGGGGAAGGTACGACTCTGGGCTCTGGGAGGGTAGGTAGCTATGGTGGGGAAGGCTCGTGCGAACAGGAGGGCACAAAAGGGGAAGGAGGGGGCCTGAAGGGGGTGGGGACAGCTAAGGTGGGCTGGAGTTATGGCAGCCCTGGGTTTTTACGAAAAGGGGGGGATCCACGACAGGCTAAAGGAAACACATAGGGGGAGCAAAAGTGGTAGGAAAGGGAGACCTCCAAGGGAAAAGGGGAGGAGAGGGAAATTAGGGAAGAAAGGGAAGCATGAGGAGGGACAAGGCGAAGTGGAAGGATGCTAGAAAGGAGAACAAGAAAACAAGTGAAAACGAAATGGAAATGATAAATGCACTTAAATAGAAAAGGGGAAAAGAAATGAAAAGAAAATGGAAAATGAAAAAGAAAAATGAAAAAAGAAAATAAAAATGGCCTAAGGGTAGAGAGGGACGGATAAGGAGGGACGGGGCCCTTGACGGGTCCGCAAGGAACGGAAGGGACGGTCAGGGGGGTTAGGATGCTATTCCTCAGTGCAGAATCCTGAGCGTAGCGGCGAAACGGAACACCTGTAAGTTAACTCCTAACTTTATGAATGTAATAAAGTTTGCTGCAGCAATTTTACTTCCACTCAGAGAACTGGCCATGCCTCTCATTTTGGGCTGCAGGTGGGGAGGGGTTCACAGGGCGGAGGGCAGCGGGTAGGAAATAGGGGGCTGCAGGTTATGTGTGTGAGAGCAGCTTGTGTAGCCGTGCCCCCACTGAGGTTGTCGGCGCTAAGGCTGTAGCAAACCAGGGAACTGCATTCAGCATGCTGTGTGAGGAGGCTCACAGAGGTAAAACAGGGTACATGGTGTGCCCTGACCCTGAGTGTCTGAGGGCCATTAGGGTGTGGGACAGGGGGCACACACAGTATTGTATCTCTGACAAGGCCTCACCAGGGAAACATGTAGGTTAAAACCTGATAGGAATACATGAAAAGAAAAACTAGAGGGTCACAACAGAGTGACAAGATGGAACATTTGCTCTTACAAATCGAAAGTAGCACCACAAGGGTAGCCCCCAGGGAAAATATCAGACAGCTGTTTCATATCACCCAAATGGCACCTGCCAATACATTATTAGGAATAATATTTCAGTGAGGAAACTGTTAAACCAAACTTTAGGTTTGTAAATACTTATGTGGTGTTAGACAAAACAATGCTATCAATGAATGTCACACGGTTGGGTCAGCCTTGGCTGGTGCCTGGTGAGCAGGGCCGTCATGGGGAGAGTACCAGGGGGGCAATCTGCCAGGGCCTCCCAGAGCAGGGGAGACTCGCGGGGGTGAGGCAGGCACTCCTCTATGTATAGGAGCTTGCTTTGCAAACGCACGTTATCGGGAGGGTGTGGGGGCATTCACTGATGCCACGAGGCGGGCATTCCGTGGCAGGCACATCATAACCCGAACCATGAGCAGCATGGCTGCAAGAATTAAGTTCCTTTCCTCTCCTTCCCCCAGAAGCTCACTGTCTCCAGAGCCCTGGTCCTCTCTAAGCTGGACTATTGTAACAGCCTCTATCTAAATCTGCCTGCCTCTACTCTCCGCCCTCTGCAATTTATCCAGAACAGGACTGCGAGACATGTCCTTGGCCTCATGCCCAGGGACCGTATCTCTCCAGGACTGAAATCTCTACACTGGCTCCCAGTGGCTGCGAGGATTAAATCCAAAACCCTCTGCATTGTACACAAGGCCTTCTGGGGCCTAGGGCCCGCAATACCTTCAACTCTCTCTTCCTAAATATCTTCCTTCTCGAGCTCTTCACTCATCTGCCTCCAACTCCCTCAGGGTCAGTCGCTTCTCCAAGCAACGAGTTGGTGGCAGATTACTCTCTTCGGCTGGGACCTCTCTCTGGAACAGCCTTCCTGCCTCCCTGAAACTCGAGGAGAACCATCTCCAGTTCCGGAAGCACCTCAAAACCTTCCTCTTTGCCTCGGCTTTCTCTCCCCCTCTCCCCTGCTGATTTCCAGACTGAAACTGCTCGGGTTACCTGGCCACCCTTTCTGATCTCTGGCTCAGGTCCCGTCAATTTCCCACTTGCACTGCCTCCCTGGCAACCCCTGCACATGGGGACCGTTGTTCTGTATCCCTACAGTCCCTCTTCCAGCACTTTTGTCTGCACTTACTGCCACTAGCTGGCCGTGTATTTATTTTCTTATTTATTCCACTTTCCCATGTACTGCACTTTCCCCGCTCCCGTCCCCCGCGCACTTTTCCTATCACCCCTTCCCATGTACTTGCGCGATCTGAATGACACTTGGTCTAGTAGGATCTTTGTCTGTCCTCCCGTTGTATCCCTCCCCCTTGCCTCGTCGTGCCCTGAAACACTTGTGTATAGGCGCGTTATAAATGCCATATCATATCATGCCTGCTGGCGGACTACAAAAGCAGGGTAGTGGCATAATGCAGTGGCAAAATGAGTCATAACACACTCCGGAAACAAACCACACAAACAAGTCAATGAATAGTAATTACACCCAGAGTGAGGGAAGTGAGAAAAATGGGCCGTAGGCTTTATTATGTACAACAAACAAAATCACATTACTCAGGGTGTGCTTTGGGGCATCATGTGGGCAGGTGCGAAGCGGTGCCCATATTGCCAATGTCCACGAACCTGACCCAGCAGGGCCGCCAGCCTACGACTAGCTGACAGCGTTTCCTGCCCCATGTGTTATTAATTCCTTGTTTCTCCCATGCTCCATTAAATTTGCATTGGTGCATGTAGACTCTGCTTGTTTGCTTTATTTCTTGTTGTGAGGGAGGGAAGTGTGTTTTTTTTCTTTAAGTTGGCTCCCAATGCACAGCAATCCCGCTGCGCGCATGGCCAGTGCTTGGCAGGAAAACACATGCCCGAGGCCATTGCCTCTCGGCCGTGCATTTGCCTGCACCGGAGGCCCCAAGCTGTTCAGTTGCTGGCCTCGCCTGGCCTTTTCCTTTCTTCCTTTGTTGTTTTCCCTTTTAGCATGTGTGTGTCACCAGGGGCACAGCAGGCCCTTCCTCTAACAGGGCGCCCGGAGTCTGCCTTTTGCCTGCCTACCCGAAACTAGGGCTGAGGTGTTAGTGGTGAGGGGAGGGTGCCGGTTCACGGATGACCCCCTGCCTGTCACCCCGGCGTAATCCCCTGTGACTTCCACCTTCGAGGGGGCAGGGGTACTGCTGCCCTTGCGGGTCCCAGGGTAAGAGCAGCACAATCACAGGCAACTCGCATCGTGACTCTATCCGCTGCGCCCTGCACTCTGAAATACCACTCTGCTACTGGGAAAGGCTTTGTGCTTGCTAGCTCTTTACAGGACAATGCTTAGGTCTTTTTGTCCGACTACCTACACAGAGATGTCCCACCGTGGTTGGGGTCCCACCTGGCTGTCCCACCCAAATAAGTCAAACTTTTTTGTTTTTTAACAAGACTTACAACTCATGATAATGTTGTGCGCTGATGATTCCATGGCAACTCAATTCAATCTAATCCATTGGCCCTCTAGTGCATTCTATGTTAGTTAAACACTTGTTGCAGAGATCTGTATTAATATGCAGTCGCACATTAACCAATCCTGGCAAGGTCAACTCAGTTTTTACTCTCTTTAGGTTATTTGAATATCTAAACTTTGTTGATAGTAACCCTTACTAGGATACAAAACAGCAGACACCCAACAAAAACACTACTTTCAAATGCTAAAATGACATCACGTGTCTATTTACCATCTCAAGTGGAAGATGTGGTTAGGTAGTCAAATTAGGGCCTGTGAAACCAAAGTGGCGAGGCTAGCATCCTCGTTTCACCACTAGACAATACAATGATCCTGGACAGACAATCTTCATTAATTGTATAGTACTGTGCTATATTTGGTGAAAAGGTTTGCCGTCTCGCATTCTGCTTGCATTCCTTACCCCATTGCCTGCCTTTTACCTTCATGTAAACCAGCTGAGTAGAAGGGGGCCTACACGGGGGAAAGCCACTTAAATGTCAAAGTCATCTGGACACCAACTCTTTGATTTATTCTAGAATTTAAAATGTTCTTCATGTAATGAATAGCAATCTGTACATCTGTGTCAAAGAATGACTATAGGCAGGTGGTCTTAACACATTGTTTCTTTTGTTTACCATCCCTAATGAGGAGCATAATACATTTGTCAGACCATGTGGTTAGATAGTCAAATTAGAGACAGTAAAACCAATGTGCACAGGCCGGAATCCTGGTTTTACCACTGGACAAAACAATGATCTTGGATAGATCCTCTTCATTGATAGTACAATGCTGGGCTAGCTTTGACTATCTTTGGTGAAAAGGTTTGCCATCTCAAATCTCACATTCTATTTGTATTCCTTAGCCCATTGCCTGATATATACCTTCATCTAGGCCATCCGAGTAGAAGGGGACCTAGACAGGAGCAAGCCATTTTAATGTCAAAGGTCTCTGGTGAGCTTCTATGCCAACATCTCGTTTTCTAGAATTTCAAATGTACTTCATGTAATGAATAGCAATCTGTGCATCTCCGTCAAACAATGACCATGGGCAGGTGGAATTATCACACAGTTTCTGGGTGCATTAAAGTCTTCAACATCATAACAATTAGGACGTCCATACAGAGTTACACCTATAATGGAAAAATACAACTATAATTATGCTCCTTGCACATAATAGGTTTTTTCAATGATATTTTAAACACACTGTCATGTTGGTTTAGCATATGATTTGTACACTTTCCATAACAGCTTCATAGAGCATGGTATTATTTTAAGTCCAAACATTCAAAAATAATTGAGTCATGCTGTATGACGGAACTGGGAAATGATGTGGTCAAGGGCCAGAATTGTAGACTGAGTGCAAATCTCAAT
Organism: Ambystoma mexicanum; assembly: GCF_040938575.1. NCBI lineage: Eukaryota > Metazoa > Chordata > Amphibia > Caudata > Ambystomatidae > Ambystoma > Ambystoma mexicanum. The sequence goes on along the minus strand of NC_090931.1, from coordinate 933,482,864 downwards.
TAACACAAAATGTATCATCCTGGTCCACACATTTAATTTCAGTATCTAACATGTTATTCATTGCATTACCTAAATATTTCAAAGTTGTCAGACATTTATAGTAATTTATTTCACAGGGGAAGTGTTTTCAAAAATCCCTCATTTATGGGTTAACTGATTGCAGTGTTGCTCCATCTATTATTTTAGTGACCATTCATATATTGCACACCACAAAATCATTTGTTTCATGGCTCACTCGTGGCAACAGTACTTGAAAACCACTGACTTCTTCTAATCTCACTCTATGTTCAGATAAGTACACCTTCGTTAGGGTGGCCAACTTTTTGAGATCCATTTGCGGGAGACTTTCCCACAAGGCGATGATGACGTCACAGCATCATTCACGTTTGGCCCGCCCCATTTGAAATTTAAACAATTTGTTAATGGCTCTTAACACCTGGCTTTATTGCAATGCTAAAGGTTTGTCCATGGGAGGTGATGGTCATGTATTTTAACTGGAAACATGACCATCACGACCCCGGGAACAAAGCTTTAACATTGGAATGAAGACCGGTGTCAGAGCGTTAGCAGCAAGACAAAAGGAGGCGGGGCCGCGCTGCCCCCCAGAGAAAGAACACTGCAGGCAGCAGCAGGCAGCAGCACCGTGGTGTGTAGATGTCCACTTCAGTTTGCAGAGTGGCTGTGCTGGACACAGGTTGTCCCAACTTGCTGTCTCCCGAGAGTCACACTCCAGGGAACAAAGGAAGTCAGGACAACCTGCGTCCCGCACAGCCACTCTGCAAACTGCGGGACAGAGTCCCCAAATACGGGATGATCCCACAAAATACGGGACAGTTGGCCTTCCTGGTAACTTGTTACCTGTATCCACTACTGATGCTATACTATGTGCACCTCCCTCGTTGCTTCTAATCTGCCTTCTCCATCCATGCTTGAGCACTTGTACATTTTGTGAGGCTGCTAGTGTCTATGCTGGAGTATGTGACTTTTGTCATATGGCTACTGATCTGTTTACTACATGTGTACTATGGTTGGTATATCTTTCTTGTGACCGCTATTCTTGGAAGGAATCCTGTATTTATGCTAGAACACAACTTCCCATGGGCTACTCACGTTGCCCTTGAAATGGCACTTGGTTATTTAGATTGTAGTACTGATAAAGGGTGTTGGGAGATTTCAAAGGATATCCCATGCTTATTTTGATGGCTGCCAGTGAAGGATATCAAGCTATGGATTGTTATTGGGTTAAGGGGGTTGGTAACAGAGATAGTAAGATTCCTTAATTATTGTTTGGTTTGTAGGTAGCCCCAATTTTGTGCCAAAAACCCGTAAAATGGCTCTGTGCAAACATATTTTGTAGAGTCATTTTGCCTGCATAAAGAATAGTGAGTGTCTCTGCAGGAATGACTCATGTGCTTCAAGGCCACCAGATGGGAAGGGGTAGAACGAGGGGTTGGTGGCACTGCTCTTCTCCCTGCTCATCCCAATTGTTTGTGTTGAGTGGAACGGCAACAACTCTGGAGACACACCCCTGCTCAGATGCACAAGGGGAATCCTTGAGTCTCTGACTGGTTGCGAGCAGGTCCAGTGCAATAAATGGTGAGGGGGCCTTGCCAAATGTTTTGCCCCGGGCCTCACAAATCCATGTGACAGCCAGTGGTGTACCGGCAGGGGGGACTGGGGGTGGAAAAGCTACCCTCCCCCCCAAACCCCCCACCCCCACGCACAGGCTCTTTTGACAGTGGGACAATTCTCCCGTTCGGCACCTCAATGAGGGTGCCCAATGGGAAAGGACAATGTGTGTGACACCTTACACTTTCCCACCGGGAGAGGTGTCCCACTGCCCGGACAATGGCCCAAGGAGCTCTGGGCAGCAGAGGGGCTCTCAAGTTGCTCTGTGTAAACAGAGCATTAGAATGTGAGCCATTCAGCACTGATGGAAGGGAGTTGGGACTATTAGCAGGGACTTTTATCCCTTAGGAATATGCATGGGCGGGAGTGATCAGCACTGAGAAGTGTGCATGATGCTGCAGGCTTTATGGAATAAGGACAATGGCTTTACCCAAGGCGACTGTGTTAGGAGCCCATTAATCTGCATGATGCTATTACGACCTTGCATGCAGGATGGGATGGGGAGAATAAAAGTAAAGCCATCCTCGGATTGCTTACCATATTTCCATGATGATGTACATAGTGTAAAGTTAATTATGAAAGCATAGTCTATTGTGTAATGTGCTTTGCTTAAAAGGCATTGCTATAAATAAAGTGTTATTTGAAGCACATGAAATGCAAAGGGAAACCTTAATAAATATCGATATCAACTAAACCTGTGAAGATGTGCTCAGTTGCTTACATTGTCCACATACCGGTTTCACCATTTAACCAAAGTGTGTGATCCTGGCCAGATCATTTAATCACACTGTTTTATCTGCAGCTCTGCGAGTGATTCACTTCAGAGCTTATGTTAACATATCATCCTGTTATTTAAAAACAAAAAAGCCTGACTATGGAGTTGCTCCTTATATACCAATTGTACTATTTAGGTATTTTGCACCCCAAAGTTATTTGCCACTTGGCTTGCTTATGGCAACTTATTCTAAAGTCACTTCCATGGTGCTTCCAAGTAGCAAAGACTGATGATGCTCCTTGAAATGTCCTTTTCTGTGAACACACTTCTATTGGTGCAATCCACAAACACATTTGGAGGTTTGTATGTATTTTTCCCCAGAGCGCCTGGACAGAGCGCTAACAGATGAGTTCCCTGCATGTGTACTGATTCTGCAGTTTTCTTTTTTGTGTTATGGGTTAAAATGCCATCTGCCGCTAATGTTACCAAAAAAGTAGATTGTGGCGGGCGTGGGCTATTTGGTGCGCGAATAGGACCGTATGGAATTGCGTGCACTGCATTTGGAGGGAAAGTAGCAGGACTATTTTTGTGGCTCACGCCCCCCACTCTTGCAATGCTGGATATTCCCCTGGTGACAGCCCTGCTTATTAGATGCCTGTAGTTATTTATTCGAAACATTCATGGAATCTAAGCTCTCATATTCCGTATATGTTGTGTTTTAACGTACAGCAGTCATTACACATTTTAAGAATGAAATATGTGCGCGTGTGAGCTTGTGTGGTGTAAAGGGTGCGATGAAGGCACTTAGAATGCAACCGCTATTCATGGAAATATCTCCGAGTGCAGAAATTGACCACTAGCTGGCGCCATAGCTCTAAAAACCTAGCGGTTACATTGCAAGCATTTTGCTAATGAGCAATTAAATGCATCAGTACGCCGCACAATGAAAATCAATTTTAAATGAAATAAACTATTGTCTAATCAAGATTTGTGTGGAACAAAAGCACTAATATATCATTATTATATGTGCTAAATTAATGTAACGTTTCAAAGCCTGAGCTTGAGATGCAATAACGAGTCTTAGAGAACAGGCGCGTATGCAAATCCACAGAAACCCTTCTCCCATTCACACCAAAAGAGAGCCACGTACTTCAAATAAGCTGCCTGCAGATACAAAAACTAGAAGCACTTTGAAAGATCAGAAGCAGCTTCAGTCCAACAAAGCTCACCCAAAAATTAAGACAACAGTCAATGTTTCACAGCAAGTGCAGCATCTTGTCAAAAGGAATGTTTACATGTAAGTTAAGGCCGAAAGATGAAGAATGGAGTCCTACAGATGTTGGCCTTGATTTCGAGGGTGGGGGAGGAGGTTGTCTCCTTCCCAGATTTGCCTTTGCCTTCTCTGCCTAGCCCATTCTTGCTTGCTTCCTCGCACTCTTATATACATCTTTTTTTTTTTAAAGCGACACAAATGTTCAATCGAACAGCGAGTTTGGGTGGCAGATGTCTGAAATGCCTTGCCATCAGGACCGGCCTCATGGCAGGCCACCCGTGCGCCATAAGCCTCGATCGCGTCACGCGAGCTCGGAGGAGTTTTTCAAGGTCTCCCCGAGCTGGCGTGCTGGGAGAAGGAGCATTAGGCAGCATATTGAAATCTCCAGAGGGGAGCGCATTTAAAAAACCAAAGGGCGCTGATGCTTTCTCATTGGCGCCAACCGCAAGACCAGGGGTGCGCGGGGCAGGGGGGATGCACCACATTTTTGTTTTGCTACCAGGGGCGCTGCTGCAGCTAAGGCCGGCCTTGCTTGCCATCACCACTGCCAGATGGAGGTTTGTTGTTGGTAGGTTTGTTGTTGGTAGCCTCCCTTCTGTCTCCCTCTCCCTAGCTCTGGGAACCCTAGGGGTGCGCCAGCATTCGTAAACCCAATGGATTCCTGGAGCCAGGGAGAGGGATTGACGTGGGCTCTGTTGGGGGCCTGTCTGTGCCCCCACTCGCGATGCCCGTGAGCCCCCAACACCCCCACAGACTCAGCCTGCAGACGTCTGTAGTGTTCGGGTTCCCCGGTCGCACTAACGTGGCCGGGAACGCAACGTCACTCCGCCGCGTGCTTCATCCCTTAAAGGGGCAGCACCACACTCCTCCTTTTTCATGAGGACAACAAATTTACATTAACAAAGTCACACAACAACCGAACATATAAACCAATCTAACCAAAACACATCACTCAGTGGTACCTCTTTAATAACCGCCACCCTGGGTCCCCCTTATGACTACTACGACCCACGGGTCATTCAGGATACCTGTCCTATCACATAGTCGCTGAGGCAGACAGGTTTCCCTCATCCTGCCCTCAGAAGGTACCTCCTGCTCGCCTCCGGCACGGGGGATCCATCAGCCGGCGTCCCCTCAGCGGGAGACAGAGGGAAGGGTCCAGCACCTCCGCCCTCATCGGATACCTCCACATTGTCCTGCTCCTGGGGTGTATCAGTCCTCGTTTCCCCCAGTCTCTTGAGAAAACTCACGTTCCGTGAGACTGATAATCTTTCATCGGATGCTGTCACCATCAAGCCTTTCACAGCTACAACATCTAGCGGCTCGGGTTCATAGGGCAGGGACAGGTTCCCATGGGGGTGCCTGTTTTGAATCAGCACCTCATATACGGGTGCCAGGTGTTGGGGCCGGAGCCCTCTCCTCACGTTCTCTTGCTCAGTCCTCAGCCAGCGATCACACTCCACTTGCTGGTCGTCAGTGACACCTGGTTGTTTTTCCACGACCTCTGCCAGCAGTCTCCTTGGGCACCGCTTGAACAGTGCTTCCACCGGTTCCACCCCCGTCGATGTATGGGGAGTGGGCCGCTAGACCCTCAGAAGTAAAGCACTCTTCTCAGACACCGGCCTTGGCTATGCGAAATGTCTTGTTTAGAGTCTGCATTAGTCTTTCCGCCTCCACGGTTGCTCTTGGCCAGAGCGGGGTGACCTTCCGATGTTGAACCCCATACCCGTCCATCAACAACGCGAACCGCTCGCCCTGGAAGGGCGCCCCATTGTCCAAGCACAGGGTATGGGGAAAACTGAGAGAGGTGAAGACTTTCTCTAGGACCACCACCACATGTTCAAAAGCCACTGACTCAACAAATTCAACCTCCGGATATCGGGAGTATTCATCCACCACCACCAAGAAGTGGGTACCCTACCTGGTGGACCCAAAGTCCACATGTACCACCTCCCACGGGCACGTGCCTCTGGGCATTACCTCGAAAGCGGGCTCTCGTTGTGCGGGTGAAGCCACCTGGCACTAGACACATGCGGCCACCTGCTCATCCACGCGCCGCTCCAGTTCGGGGGAACCACAAATTTAGAGGCGCAGTCAGGCCTTAGTTTTCACAGCCCCTTGATGTCCCTGATGGGCCAGAATTATTACTTCCTGGATCTTGGCCTGGGGACAACGATTCGGTCGCCCCTCAGTAGACCTGTGGCAGAGAATGATTGTGGTTAATTTGTGCCGGTGTTTGGCGGTGGCCAACACCGGCACTCTTTTTTGGGCACCGGAACATGATTGGGCCAGCTGGCCATGTGTAATTGCTTTGTTGTTTCAACTTTCCTGCAAGCTTCCATCATAAATCATTCATTGGGGTCACTGTCTGCTCTGCTTGCAGAGCCGGGCCTGGGAGTTCACAACAAGGATAGCCAATGAAAACCAACATTCTGTTGTTACTATGCAGTGTTTGATACATTCTGTATAGTAACACAGAATGTATAGTTTTCATTGGCTGTTCTTGTGAGCCAGTGAAATGACATGGTGACGTGGGGTGGTGGGGTGGGGTCACGTGGGTCTGTTGGTGAGCGGCGCCACCTTCACTTCACTTGTTAAGGGGTGGCTGCAGTCGACTTGTGAGGGCAGAGCCTCAGCCTCCCTGCCTGCACGTGTGGTCCAGTGATGCGCATTGCGGCCTAGCTGAAGTTCTAGTGCGGCCTAGTTGCGTCGTGTTTAATTTCCTCAGGGCAGGCACTCTAAGTAAGTACTTTCTTTCTGTCTGGAGTCGAGTCGGACCACGTTCGCGTGTGTGAAAAATTATGCAATTTTATATAAATCATGTCGGCTGCCGGGCCTAGTAGTCACATTATTATTGCGGCCGCCGCCATGTATATGGTGGCACGCCGGCACCGCAATAATAATGTAAGCAAACAGCAAAATAAGCAGCAGTCAATCATGATATGAGCCTTGCTACATCAAGGCTTGCTCTCTTCCCCGGGCTGGCTGCCCCCCTACTGCCTACCCCCACCCCTCCCACCTTTGACCGCAGCGAGGTCGGTGATTCAAGATGCTGTAGCCAATGCCTACATTATTATTGTGGCGGCCGCCGTGGATATGGTGGCCCGCTGCAATAATAATGTAAGCAGGCGGATCATAGAAGAGCCTTGCTCTTCCCCTGGCTCCTGGCTGGCCAGTGCCCCCTCTGCCCTCCCCCCTTGACCGCGGTCACACACTTCATAGGATGGTGTCTGGACTGCCCGTACGGTCCATTGCATGTGCCCTGCCCAGCCATATAGCTCTGTTTCAACTTTCAAGGTTAATTAACAGTAAAGCGCTTTGTTTTCTGTCTGATTGGAGAGAGAATCTCTGATAAAAGTCCCCATTATGCGGCAGAGGCCTGGCATGATGAGGGCAAGGCAACCACCTGGCATGGTAATGGGGAGGCCCCCCTACTAATGGCCTGGCATGGTGATGGTGAGGCAACCACTGGCCTGGCATGGTGAGGGGGAGCTCCCCAGCTAGTGACCTGGCATGGTGAGGTGGAGCCACCCAGCTAGTGATCTGGCATGGTGAGGGAGAATCCCACGGCTGTGGGACTTGCATGTTGAGGGGGAGGTTACTCGGGGAGTGCCCTGGCATGGTGAGGGTGAGGCCCATGGCTGGTGGACTTGCATGGAGAGGGGGGCACTGCTGGGGTGAGGGCGGGGGACCCAGTTAGTGGACTAGCATGGTGAGGGGGAGGCCCCCCGCTAGCGACCTGGCATGGTGAGGGTGAGTTCCACGGCTGGAGTTAACGAGGAAGGGTGAGAATATTTGAGGGCCACTCGGAGTGTGAAGGACGGGATAAGGCTTTTGGGGAGACGATGGACAGGCAGAGGAGGAAGGGTGATGAGCGGACCGAAGGGATGCTCAGTTATGCAAGGATTGGAGACAGTGGTGAGGTGAACATTTCGAGAGGTAAGGGGTTCTGGAATGAAGGGTGTAAGGCCGGGATGAAAGATACTGGGAGATGAGGGATTGTGGATGTGAGGGGCCGGGGAGTTGAGGAGTACTGTGAGGGACACAGGAAGGATGGATGAGGGGCTGTGGGGGAAGAGGGGCGGCATGGGTAGGCTGACATGCGGCCGAGGGAATGGAAGCATTATAGACTGCTCTTACCTGCCGAAAAGGCTTTCTGGAGGTTCCCTTGGGGTGGGGCCCGCTGGGGGCGCTGCTGCTCCCACGGTATGAGTATAAGTCACTGTGGGCTTGTATACATCCCATGCCCCCCATGTCTGCGGGCATCCTGCTCATCCCAGGCCAGGGTCCAGGCACGGAATTCCTTCCTGTCCACGCTGCTGTTCCACACTGTCCAAGACCCTGGAGGTTCAACTTTGTTTTGAGGCCGCCTGCCCTCTTGGGAGTACCCTTTATGGCGGTAGGTGGGGCGGGCAGACCCGCCAGGTGACCAAAGGTGGCAGGTGCGAAGCCCTCCCTGCGGGGCGCAGACTGCGAGGGGCCGGGGAGGTGACGGCCAAACCTGCCCAGACACCATTATCAGGGCTTCCTCTGGAGGGATGCTGGGGGTGAGAGAGCGCCCAGGGGCCGCAGACAAATACACATCCCCCTCCAATAACATTGCCTTTGTGTGAGGCGAGGATGGGGTGGCTGGGGCCCGTGTCAATACACATCCCTGAAGGTGCACGCTCAAACAAGGCCCTCCCTCCCTGCTGTGGCCGCCGCAGGCCAGGATAATGGCCCGAGCTGGCAGCAGCAGGCCGCGCAAGGTGTTCTGGCCTTATTGCCAATGAGCCGTGACTGCCTACATTATTATTGCAGCAGCCGCCGTGGATAAGGTGGCCCGCCGCAATAATAATGTAAGCAGGGGCCATGATAGAAGAGCCTTGACTTGCTCTTAATCTTCCCCTGGCTGGCTGCCCCCCTGACTCCTGCCCTACACCCCCCGACAGCATTTTGTGCTTTTGGTTCTGCCCTGGACCAATTGCCCTACAGTAGGCCAGTGCGAGCCTGGCACCACTGCTAGTGCAGCGCCCCTTTCCTCTGCCCTGTTGTTGTCTTTTCACCCAACTTGCCCTTCTTGATAGCATATATATATACCAAAGAAAAATGTCATTAGCTTGCTCTAACAGAAGGCTTAGGTGGGCGTATGGCGAGGGCTCGCAGGGAAGAGTCAGTTTGACCTCATTGCAGGCACTTTGTGCTGTTTGTTTCACTCAAAGCAGCTCAGTATGGGTTGGAAGACATTCGGCTGCCACTTCTGTCTACTACTCCTGTCCCGGCAGCATCTACAAGTGACTGATTTGCATTAGCTGCTTTTATTACTGCTGCATGTATTGCTTTCTGATTTGGCAGTTGAGCTGTGCATCTTCTTCAGCAAGACAGCTCTGATTAATGAGGTTGGGTAACACACAAGATCAGCTTTTATTACTGACTTACAAGAGTCTTTGTTTGCAATGTCTCTATATTTTGCTTCAGGCTAGTGTAATGTAATGGAAATCATGGCTCACCTTTTAAGCCTCACACTAGCTGTCCTCATTCCCTTATCGAGTCAAGGATTTGAAATAACATTGTAAATATCTTTATAGTTTTCAAAAATTAGAAATATCTTCTGTGTCACAGAATCAAATAAAAAATGTTTAATCTGTACATCCTTTTTACACCATGGGGCAATTGGACAAGCAATACAAATGCTGGCTGCAGTAAAACAAAATAGCGACTCACCATATTGCCATTTCCAAGGTGCTGCTTATACATGCCCTTGTGTGATAAAGCTATGGTTTGATGAGTCAGAGCAGCATTTGTTTGTGCCGATGTTTTTTATAACGCACCTAATACCACCAGAGTTCGGTTTCTTAGCGTGGATCTGGGATTCAAACCTCTGTTGCTTTGCGTGGTCTTGCTTCCAAAACCAGCACTTTGCCCCTGTGCTTTGCCCCTGTGCGTGTTATAAATTATAAAGTATGAAACAAACAGTAATCATTTCTTTAGGGTAATTTGCTAACTCTCTCTAGTTTTCTCAGTGGACAGCATTATTTTATATGTAAAGCTTTCAGGTATATTTATGAAGCATTAGTAGCACCCTGGGAGGTGCCTGCTGTTCAGCATAAGTGTGTGATCCTGGGCAAATAATGTAATCTCACCTGACTTCAAATGCAAAGGGTCACTCTCCCCCTTCTACCCCTCTGCATTGTAGAAGGCAAGTCAAACATATGTCTACTCTGCGGGTGCTATGATTGAGGTCAGTAAAATATTGTGCAGTGTAACGTCCTGTCATGTTAAGTCCAACCTTTGCCCCGTTAGTAAAATGTCTCACTTGCAATACCTACAGATTTGGCCCACTGCGTTCTATGAGGCTTTCTTTTTCCTACCCTCACGTTTGGTGCATACAGTTCAGGGGGCAATGACCATGCCTTTTGTGTGAACCCAAATATCCCAATTCTGCCTCCAGCAGTTGAATTTCCTATTGAGCATACAAGGTATCATGTCAGCGGTTTGCAATTTTATTGACTTAGTGCCTTTGCCCCCCTTGAGGTTTGCAGTGAGCGACTTCATCAGAGCTTTGTTTATCGTGGTGGCAGTCAGAATCTGAGAGTCGCAGGCTGCTGTGTGGTACGCTGCATCCTCGTCCCTGAAAACAAGGTAAGAAAGACATACGTTACCAAGCATAAGTGGGGTGTAATTGTTTTACTGACTCAAGGAAAGTGGGTGTTTTTTAAAAATGGAGACGGGCATGGGTACTACACTACAGAGCGACATTTCAAAAGTCGCAAAATTGTATGTTTCAGTGTGGTGTGGTGGGGGATAAAAGGAGGGTATAAATGCATTTCACGCTGTATTTTTCATCGTGGGTTTTTTCATCGCCGTTTTTATTTTGAAAAAAACTCTTTTTTTGGGTTTTAAATATATGGTTGTGGGTGTAAGGGAATAAAAAAAGGGGGGCTTGAGGGGGTAACCCCCCCCAAAAAAAAACGAAAAAAAACGAGTTTTTAAAAAAAAAACTGCGATGAAAAAACCCGCAATGAAAAATACTGCGGCGAAATAACATAGAACCAAAAGGAGGCATCTGGCACTTTGCAGCCATTTACAAACCACCCACATGGTAGTTGTTAGATTTCTTTTTGCAATGTTCTCTTCAGCCAGGACAAGTCAAACGTGTGCACATTTGTATTTATTAGCCTGGCTCTAATAGAAACCGCATTCCATGTGTGCACCATTAAATTTGTTTATCCTTATACATTTGCTGTTCACCAGTCCTTGATTCCGTTTGAAGCACTTAAGAGGTCTGTAGTCATGTCCTGACCCCTGGCCTGATCATAATGTGTATGTATCGAAACCTGGAAGGAATCCCATGATATTGATTATCCCTACTTCTCATTTCCTTCCCTAGAATGTCAGGAGCCCAGAAGGAAATTGGAAGCTGGACCAGAAACAATATTTTCAAAGCAAGTACCCATGGTTGATTGTTAGAGGGCAGACTCTTGGATGCACCATTTGCCGTCAAGTCAATAACTTTGGTGCAGAGAAAACTCATGGGATGAAATTGTCTAAAGAATGGACTGAGTGTACTGTTAGCTCATAGGTACCAACAAACACAAGCAACAAAGATCCTTACGAAAGAAGATTACCGAACATTTTTCAACAAAGGCACATGTCACAGCATCAAAAATATTAGAGCAGGCTAAAAAAGATACATTGCTTAAAGTAACTTCTAGAGCCCAGGCATGGGAAAATAGCAACAACTGCCAGAATATTCCGAATGGCTTATAAAGAAGCAAAGCGGAACAGACCAGCCTAGGGTTTTGAATCTGAGATAGACTGCCAGCAATTGAATGGGCTAGATATGGGACACATTTTACATTCCAATGTGGCTTGCTCAAGTATACAGCAAACATCGGAAATGAAACGAAAGACATTTGCCAAAATAGTTGCCTCTTCTCCTAAGGTGAGCCTTTTGCTGGATGAGACAACTGCCTTAAGTAAAAAAGTGCTTTATTGTGTACCTACGTACTCAGCTACAGGATATGGAGTCTCCAGCTAATAAGGTCATATTTTTATTGACCTTATCGAGCTCAGTGATGTGTCTGTCGAAGGTATACTGAACAGTTTGCTGTCGTCGCTCCAAAAGGACCCAATTAACATTAGTGAGGACTTTCTCACCAAATGTGTGGTGTCAGTCGCTTGTGATGGAGCATCAGTTATGTTTGGCCACAATAACGGGGTTGTGAAAGGGTTACAAGAAAGAATTTCTCCCAATATTGTAGCCTGGCACTGCTCAGCACACCGCTTAGAACTTGCAGTCAATGATGTGATGAAAGACATTGGAGCTACAAATCATTTCAAAGCATTGCTAGACAAACTGTATTCTCTTTTTAGCACATCTGTGAAACATCGTTTGCAGCTAAAAGAATGTGCAGATGCTCTTGACATATAGCTTTGTAAAATAGGAAGAGTGTTAGCTACTCGCTGAGTTGCCTCAAGCTACAGAACAGTAGAGGCAGTCTGGAATGCTTATCCTGCTCTTTACAAACACTTTACATTGGCATCTATTGATGGCTCTCGTGATTGCACAACACAAAACATGTACACTGGACTATGTAGGCGCTTTCGTCTGTGCAGTTTGTTGGTAATCTTGGCATTACACGATCATTGATGCACATCATGCTATTTGCCGACAAATATCAGTGTTTGAGGCAATGGTAGAAAGGCGAGGAAAACACTCTTCCCAGTGCCATATGGCCATAGAAGAAAATAGTTTCCAAGTAGTGACCCTGCATGAAGGAAAGGCATGTGACAAAAGAAGTGAACATGGATATTTTTTTTGCAGTCTTGCAGAAAATGTATGGAGTTGTTTGTTGTCTACAGGAGGTTCTGCTGCTGCTGATAACAAAGTTGCGTACGAGAAACTAATAAGCAAACTCAAAGTTTTGTACAAGCAGTACTAGCCAGATGAGTTACCACCTATGTATGGAGAAAGTGAGATAGAGTCTCTGTGTGAAAGATTTGACATTGGTGACACTCGTCAAACCATTCGGGCTTACAGGGAACATAGGGAGATGGGTGGAAAAGAAGCTAATGGACACTACAAGGAACTTTTGACAGCTGTGAACACTATTGCTATCTCCACTGCTGAGTGTGAACCAGGGTTTTCACAAATGAATCTTGTCTGGACATCAACAAGAACATCCCTGCATACTGACACCATTTCATCCTTATTATTTATTAATCTCGTTGGCCCACCATTGAAGAATGTTCAACCCCATCCCCTATGTCAATTCATGGATTGCAAAAGGACGAAGAGCTTCTGATGACCCAAGGAGTAAGGAACGAAAAGAGGACATGGCCAGGTCAGATTTAGACGTTTTATGGGCTTTTATGAGCAAATAGAGACAACTATGCACACTATTGCACTTGTAATTATTTAATATATTATTTATGTGTACTTTATTTAGTAACTGCTATTTGCATTTGTTTGTTCTGTAATAGAATCTGGAGTTACCATGACATTTTATGAAATGTTATACAGAATATTTTGCCATGTTAGGCTAAATACTGTGGCTGGCAGAATGTTGATTACTTCTTAATTGATATATATATATGCAATGCCTTCTCTACCTCCTTTTCTAAGTTTAAAATGAAAGCCAAACATGGCACCTTGTACTTTCTTGTTTGGTTCTGTTCTATATACAATGTGTTTATTTATTATTAGTGTGTTTATTTATTATTTAATCAGTGTGAGGTTAAATAAAAAAGTATTTTTGAGGATGTCTCAGATTTGTAATTACTGCAACATCTGATAACTTTCATTCAATCAAACCTAATGTTTTAAATACAGTCTATTATTTTTCCTAGTGTAGGTCTCCTGATTCCCCTCATACCTCCTCCTAGACAACTCCAGTTGGTCAATTTATTCGGCCAGAGCTGAATAGTGAGCTGAATAGTGGTGTTCTTAACAAAACATGTTCTAGAACATAATAAACAACACTTCATTCAAAAAAGAGAGAGCATGTCAGACACAGATCGTTGTGCAAAAATCCCATCATGGACGCAAAGCTGTAGGGTATGTGCAACACACCCCACACTAAAAAAATGTGCTTCTCTGCAAGCCATACACGTTTGCTGCATTATCTCGAACAATGAAATGCACTTTGGCATGGCTAATTTGCCATCTTTCAAGCATTTCCTGGAATGCCAAGCCTATTTTAGCACCAGTGTGGCTTCCTTCAAAAGTCGCACAATGCAATAAAACTCCATGCCTTTTCATGTTTCTGGCTAGCTAATATCTGTTAAACTCATAAAGGATTTGATGGTCTTATCAGAGGTCCAAAGGTCTACAGTAAATGCCATTTTCCCAGCACTCTGAACCTCGGTTACAAGCTTCTAGCCACGTTTACGTACATGTCAGGGATGATGCAAGTTGACTTTTTTTTTATGTGAGGATTCTTTGTACCGTGGCTCCATCTTATTTAGCAATAGCACAAAACATACATCCTCAACAACAGAAAATGGTTGCAAGTATAATGCGATCTTTTCACCAATACTGTGATGCACAGCATGTGAGGGACGGTTGTGCTGAGGCCAGACTTGCTTTTTGTCAATGCAATTTTGGATGGACAGCTGTCGCAATGCCTTCTTGCACTTTACAGGAGTCACATTGCTGTTGCATCTCCCTACCACAACCTCTTTTTTTCATTTCAATCATATAGAAAGTCACTGGGATGCTTTGCACGCAGATGATTTGTCAGTGCAGATGTACTGCACTGTTTATAGTGTGAAAAACCATAAGTCAAAACCACTGAGCACACAGCACACACCACCTTGGAGTTGTCATCTAGTTTAACGGCAAAGTAATCCCAAACAGGGATTGTTTTTTACTTGATGCTACTCATGCTGATAATGAGGAGCTATGCTGCTTTGGCCAAAGGATAAGTGTTCTGCTGGGCACGTCTCCTAGCTGTTGCTTGAGGGGCTTTATGCAATTCAGAATCTCATACTGTTGACAGAAATTCTTTTAAAGCAAAAGTCACACATATGAGTATGTTTTGGCAGGGCTGTACCAAATGTAGGCTGTGAATCCGCATTTGCTTTTACTTCAAAATATTGTTAAAAAAAACCCTCTTTAAAAAGGCATGTAAAACATTTAGAAAAGGAAAGATGAGGATTAAACGCAAAATACATCCACAGGCTGCAGCAATTGTAACCTGCCCCCTCTCATTTTACAGGCGTACACTCTGAGTAGTGCCCTCCGACCTCAAGTTCCCCCTAAATAATGCATTATTGCCCCTCTCCCCAGCAACCCTCATTGCACTCACCAGGTTCATGGGCAGTGATTTACATCAAGTTGCAATGGCAAGCTGGACTCACAGATGGGCTTTCTTGATTGCCCTCCATCTTTATAGGGCAGTTGCAAGACTAAAAGAAAAGGGTCATGTGTGAGAGCAGGGTACCCTAATGTTTGGTAGAAAAAACACATCTATATCTATAGCCGGTCAAGTGGCACAGCGAGCATTCGCTTTGACACCCGTGCATAGCTTGCTAACGCAGGTTCGAATCCCGGCAAGGCCAAACTCAGCCTTTCATCCTTCCGAGGTCGATAAATGAGCACCACACACCATGGGTAATAATAAGCAGTGCTCAGATACCTGAGGGTTCGTAGCGCTATATAAATGCCAAATTATTATTATTATTATTTATTATTATCTACTTTCTGCCCATTGCCCCCAGCAGCACAGCACGCTTCTCCATGTCCCCCAGCACATCAGGTCAACAAATACTTCTCAGAGGGTTCCACAGCAATGACGTAACCCCTCCTCCAAGGTTCAGCACAAGGTCAACGGTTAAGCCTCACCCTGGGAGATCTGCCGTTCTAATCACATATTCTCCCCTGCCAGGTAAATATGAGTTAGGAGCATAAGGGCAGGTGCTGGGCCTGTCTGGAAGCACTGCTAAAGGCTATGGGCCTCCAGAAGACCTGGAACCAATGCCTGCTTGCATACCTTTTCCCCCTCATTTAGCGGTGCTTCCAGAACAGGCCCAGAACCTGGCCTTATGCTCTCAAGCCAGACCCATCTATCCCCCAGCGCTGACAAGGGCCACTGGGCATTGTGCACCATGGCCCCAATATTGTGGCCACCATCCGATGGGGGGAGCTGCACCTACTGGCAGTGTCCCCTATCTTCCTTACCCCTTGACCAACCACACAAGGCTCACCATAGGTTCCGCCCACACATGAGGAGGCAGAGGAGCTTTCTTGCCTGGCGGTGTTACCATCAATGCAACCCCCAACAGATGATTAGTCCATCGGGGAACAAACCCCACCCCCACTCTTCCGACAGTCTCATGTGTGGAGGGTGGGTGTACTGATGGTGCAGTCACCAGGGAGTAAAGTCACACTGACGGTCGGCCTTATCATTTCTGGGGGGAACCTAGGGCAAGCCTCATTTGGTTGACCAAAGGGGAATAAAGACGGGGTCACTGCCAGTAAGTGCAGCGTTCAGAAACGGCTACACGTCTTGCACACACTGCGGTCACCGCAGGCGTCAGTCAGTGGCGGAGAGTTTCCTCAAAATCTGTGGGGTTTAGAGCATTTGTTACATATCGCCGCTCAGCTCCATGCATAGACACAGTGTTTTCTATGCATGCAGCTGAGCCACAACTCCACGTCTTTTGCTTAACAACCCACACTTAAACAATGAAACTCTCCAAAGTAGTATATATGTCTCATGCTTTGCACACATTTTACTGTCAGGGTGACTATTCTGACAGAGGAAAAGAGCACCATACTAAGTGTGCATTGCATACTCTGAAGGAATGAATGTTTGAATTACTAGCACAGACATCTATAACTACAGGCAATCTTTATGGACATTTCAGTCTGATGGTCTTTATTGGTTATTCTACATACAAGGTTAATATTGGAAATCCCCTTCCTGCTGTGATCATTGCTGATCTCTTACCATGTTGTCAATATTGTAAATATTGTATGATCTCCACTCATGTTACTACTGTTGGACATCATTAATGCTAAGTGAGGAGCAGCGAAGTGGATCTTGCTGACTAGTGCACTTGAGAAATATATACTTGAATTGCAGAGTTTAGGTCCTGTTTAAAAAACATTCTCAGTGGAAACAAAAGTTAACTGCCGTCTGTGTGTGCCAGGGTGGTGGGAGAGAGCAAGGGGGCCATTTTACCTCCTGATCCGTTGTTGGGATAAGCAGTGAGGGAAGGAAACAATTCCCTTCCTTCAATTTCTATTTCATGCAGGTTCAGGCTGCATCAGCCAATAACTAAACAGCTTTCCTGGCTTCTGCAGCTCACAGCCTATGCTAAAGTGTCACACTTTCTGTGATTGGCTGTAATCTCCCAAATAGAGAGAAGACAGCTAATCATAGAAAGTGGACTTCGGCTTCAAGTCACTATTGCAGAAGGTATTTGTCCGCAGCATAGCTGTTTTTCAGCTGAAATCCAGCCATATAGCGACTCAAAGCTGAAGTTCGGTACAACCCTAGTTTGAATGGCACCTGCCATGTAATCGAACAGCGTTCCGAGAAATTGGAATTTCACTTCCAAAATAATCAGGTCCCATACATCACTGTCATCTCTGTAGGAGAACAAGCTGATGATGGAAACCCTTCTCAATTTTTGAAAATCAACCTTCCTTCCAGTTTTAAGTGGCATTCCACACTAGAAGGGAACACCCTGAAATTGTATATATATATCCAAAGTCAGAAGAAACCCTGAGTCCCATGAAAGAGGACGATGAAGAACCAGCTCAAAGACTGACTGACATTCAGAAAAAGGGCAAACAGTTGTTTTTCCCCATTCAGATAAATGAGGGGGGGAAGAGCCTGTGCTTGCCAGAGTATGCCTGAATAATGGAAGAAGCTTCATCAGCAAAGGATTAGTCAGGAAACTCCCAGAAGATAAGATAATTCCCAACTTTAATTCCAACATCTCCTGGCCAGCAGGTGTATGCTTAAAATGTCCATTGGCGATAAAACGATAGAACACAATTGTTGGGTCATTAGAAATGTCCCTTCTGACTTTTCTTTGGGTAGTGACATTCTCAATCGATTTGCAATTAGTCTAGAATTGATTGACAACAAAGCATAATCATGACTGTGGGGTAACCACATGGGCTTTGATAACACCAAAAATGTATTTCGGTCAGCTCAAGTGCTGCCTTATGCGGTTTAGGTTCAGAAGCAAGAAGAGGTTACCATCCCAGGACAGGTGCGATGATTCACTATTTCCTCAAAATTAAGTGAGGACAGAACCTTAAACATCAGGACGCCTAAATGAATTTGAATTCTCATCTCCAACAACAGGATTTGCATTTACATCCAACACCTCTATTGGATCTAGAACATGATACCATTTAATGGATACCAGCAACCTTCAAAGGATCAATTTGGGCGCAGACACCTTTATTGGAATGGCAGGTGATGCCCAACACTATTCTGTTGACTTACATAATGAGATAATCGGATCAATTCCAAACAACTGTTTCGACACCAGTGATGGTATTCCTCCAGAAAACTTTGTTACCTGTCATGGGGGGAAGTTCCTGGTGTAATCTTCGTGCCCTTATGGGGTTGAGGAAGTAACTTGTGACATCCGGAAAGATGAGGTAGTATTTAGAGTTAATAATAACTACCTCAAATCCATGGAACTTCCTGTCCAAGTTAACACCATGAAAAAAGATCTCTGCACACAACTGGAGGATACCTCTGGAATTGCCACGCCCAAGGTCTTTCCCGGATTCAGTCAGATGATTGAGGAACATATCAATCTTGCTGCTGCCTGCGAGACTGAAGAACAAAGAGAGAAGCTTAAACAGGTATTCGGACTTCCAGGATATCTTTTCAATAGACTCATATGACAGTGGATGTATATCTATTCATTCAAGTACCATACCTACGGACCCAGAGATGGCTCCAGGTTACCTCTCGCATCCATGGAGTCACTCACAGAGATTATTAAGAAGTTAAAATCCTGTGGGATAATTCGTCCAATCCACAGTACCTTTAACAATCCGGTACTGGGGATACTAAAACCAAATGAGCAATGGAGACTATGTGCAGACCTGAGGGAGTTGAACAAACAAGTCCACATGTCAAGATGGGCACTTCCCTATATTGACCAAGGGCTGGAACAGATGCAATGGTCAAAGGTGAACGGAGCCATTGACTTGACCAACGGTTAGTAGACGGTACTCTTGAGTAGGAAAGGTCAATACAAGTTGCCTTTATCTTTGGTGGGTAGAAATATACATGGACTCGAACACCCTTTCGATATATGAACTCTGGCAATGAGTTCAACATCTTCCTGCATAAGGCCATGCCCAATTTGGACGAAAGGGGAAACCTGGCCTATGTAGATGATCATTTGATCAAGAACCCAACTCTGGAGGAACATATAGCAGAAATCCGCTATGTTCTGACCCAGTTGCAGAAAGCCAGAGCAAAGCTGTCCTTTCAGAAGGCACAGTGGTGTAAGACCCAAGTAAACTTCTTAGGGATAAAAAATCACACCTGTGTGTCTCAATCCCCAGGCAAAGAAGGTGTAAGCCTTATTGAAATTAAAATACCCTACTACTCTGTGAGAATTGAGAAGCCTTCTTGGACTCACTAATTATAGTCGAATGTTCATTGAACACTACGTAGAGGTCACTCGAAAAGTCCAGAGTCAAGTGGCAGTGGGGTTCAGAATAATCGGAGGCAGATAAACAACTGAAAAGGAGACTATACCAAGTTCCTTGTTTGGCTTATCCGATGAAGATTAGGTAGTTCTTCTTGGAGACCGGGTTTTCAGATACCTGCCTGACAGCGGTATTGTATCAAAAGTACAACAAGGTCAAAGCAGTAATCTCATACATGAGCAAAACGTTGTCCTCTGTGGAAGAAAGTTCAATGACTGCGAAAAGGCACTCCTGACGATGGTGTGGCATTGAAAAACTACCACCCATTCATCCAGGGGAAGCACATCATCATAGAGACTCCTCAGCAACCCTTGCAATACTTACAAAGTGACAGGATCCCGGTGGGGAATGTAAGCAATTCCGGAATATAATTCCTGCATCTTGTCCATGCAAGGCTTTCCTGTGGAGGTCAGACATGGCCAAAACACGAAGAGTACTCTCACGTGAGGATTGGCTGACGTGCATGATTGCGCTCAAGATAACTAGACAAGAGTCTAAGGATCAAAGACAATATGGAGGTGTACCTAAAATCCCCACACAATGTCTATAAAAAAAGACACATATCAGGGGATACCCACAGTTTATGCGGATCAGTGCTCCTACCATGCTGGAAATAAAGGGGAAAAAAGCTAGTGGCTGGCATTGGGAATGCCGGGTGAATGATTCCCAGCAGGTTATAAAATTGGACCCTGAGGTAGTCAGGTGGCAGAGTTGATGGCCGTACATCAAGCCATCCTCACTGCAGTACACCACCAACTGAAAGAACTGGTCATAATCACCGACTGTTATTATGTCAGGAATGGGTTCATGAAACACCTGATTAACTGGAAGAATTGAGGCATGCTTTGTGCTAACAAACCCTTATATCACGGGAAATTGATACAGTCAATTGATGATCTGGTGACCTCTAATGGGATGATTATCTATTTTAAGAAGATAAGAGGTAATTCCAAAATAGATGGGCCAGATACGACTGGGAATGACCAGGCTGAACAGTTGGGGGATGTCATAGATACAGAATCCCTGCTGGGTGAAATCCATGTCACAGCTGTCACCAGGTCACAAACTGATGGATGCCAACAGTGCACTCTCGAGTACCCAGTGGAGTAAAGATGCCCCAGATGCAGATTTGATCACTGCACAGAAAGAGGACCCTATCATTGGAAAGTTCTATTGACACATTGAAGACCCTGTGAGTTTTCCTCTAACAGAATCGGATTATACAGATAAAGAAGATCTCTGGGTGTTGATGAAGTTTTCCAAAATGTTCTGAATCCAAGAAGGTTTGTTGGTACGGAGATCCCTATCTGGATGTGACCAGTGGGTGGTAACTAGTAATTCCGGAGCCTGGTGTTGAATCACGCCTATGACGCAGCCACTGCCGGTCATATGGGGTTTTCAGACAAAATTGGAAATCTTGTGTGAGGTTGCATACTGGCCACACATGGGCCAACTCCTCAAAATGTATTTAAATGGGTGTCTTCTGTGTGCACAAAATCGGCCAAATTCCCCCATAAATAGAACTCCCCTATTAAAAAAAGGGGAATGACACTGCCTTGGTCAGATTTGCAAGTCGATTTCATCGGGTCAGTAATTCGCTCCTCTAGTGGAAACAAGTACATATTGACTGTAACATGCTTGTTTACAAACTGGGTAGAATGTCTTCCTGCCTCAAATTGAAAGTCAGAGACAGCTGATGAACTAATGATCAATCACATCTTCTCTCGTTTCGGCCTCCCGCAAAGGATTGAGTCGGATCGAGGAAGTCATTTCACCAGTGAGGTGATGACCAAGATGTGGGAGACTATTGGGGTAAAAAGAAAACTCCACATTGCTTACCACCCAGCCTTGAGCGGAGTGGTTCAGAGATCCCAACAAAATAATTGGAAGAATCCTGAAGAAGTTTGTGGCAGACTCTGCACCCAGTTGGGACATTAGATTGCTGCTTGTCCTGATGACTCTTAGGTCTACACCATCTTCTGCAACTAAAATGTCTCCATTTGAGCTTATGACTGGACTAAAATAATAGTACTACCTGAGCATCTGCGCTATAGAACCCAGGAGCAAACACTGATTAATGCGTCCACCACTCACGCGTACATTGAGAACCTAAGGAAGCACCTCCAGCATGCTCTTGCCAGCACACCTTAGAGAAGTCAGCTGAAGCAATTAAATCATACTATGACCTAAAGACCATGAAGAATGAGTACTAAGAAGTTCACAAGGTTTACCTATACAATTTCCAGCTGAACCAGACCATGGAACAGAAATTTTGTCCAACTTGGCGTGGTAGGTTTGAAATTGGGCACAGAATTCCACACGTTGCCTATAAGATATGTATCCCAAAAGAAGAAAAGACGGAAGAGAAATGGATCCACATCAATCGTTTAAAAAGCTGTCACCCGAGACTGGCTTTAAGAGTGATTGAGGAACCCACTGAAGTTAGAGTTGAGGAACCATCTGAGAAATGAAGGTAAGAGAGAAACCCGGGATGGAAAATAAAATATATATAACAGGTCAGTCATATAATTAATATTCATCGGAAATGTAAAGAAGGATGGTCTCGCAAATGCAAAAAGTGAAATTAGATAAGTGTCTTTTAATTTATATGCAATGTTGTGTCTCAATATATATGTAATATTATCTGGGGAAATCATGTCTAATCAAAAATACTTAACAACTCCTTTTACTTCTCTCTCTAGAATTATTAACATCCTTCCTTCCAGCCTGGGGAATGGAAGACCTGGAGTCTGGGTAGGACCCCAGGGACCCTGGAAAGGAACCAAGGAAAAATAAAAGAGGGAGGCGTTCTGTGAACATACCCCTGGGATGCAAAAACAGGGAGGTGGAGAGCAGAGCGCCCACTCCATGAGGAAGGAAAATGATCAGGATGGGCTCCATTGAAAATTTTGAATTGTGAGAAAATCCCCACCCTCTGCTGCTTTTTCCCAGGAGTAATCATGATAAAAGAGCTGGGGGTGGGGCTTTGGGGGGGGGTCAGCGGTGTTTAAAAGTCAGCTCCAGGATGAAATGCACTGAAAGGCCATGTTAGGCCCATCATGTGCAGAGATACCTTTTTGTCATGGGAAAGCACACTGGCAGCATCAAAAGGTTCCACACTGCTAGTGTGCCCAGTGAATTCAAATGTATGTACTTCTGCAGTTGAAGCAAGGAATATGTGAACAACTAAACCAGGCTGCAGAAGGGGATTGGAAAGGCACATTGTGAGCTGACAGACAAAAAGGCAGCATTTCATTTTCAGCTGACACACAAAAGGTGCTGTTTTCAAAGAAAGAGAAATACACTTACTAAGGAGGCCTTGCATTAAATTGTCAAAACTAAAGAAAGAACAGAGGCTTACTTTCCATTCAAGGTGATTGATGCCTGAGGTGATCCTTTGCAAATAGAGACATTGCTATCATGGAAATGAGTGCATGTGAAGCTTAAAAACAATGAATGTATGGGATAATGAACAGTGGTGGCAAGACAGAATTATATTAAAAATAAACAGAAGGCTCCATGTTCCCAAGGAAATGCAACATTCACAAACATAAGTGTCTGTTTCTAGAGGCATGACTTTAAGGTTCTATTTCCTTAGAAGGGCTTTGTTTCTATTCAAAACACTAAAGCAGTGACCATGAAGGATTTATATTGGGTTCTGTTCTCAGAGGCAAGTTACAGGATGACCATTATCCCTGAGAGAAGAAAGGCTGATGGGTTCATTGCAGTCCCAAGTCAACAACGCAGCAGCCAAGAGTGGAGCAGATGCTCAGAGGAGTAATGAATCTTACCTGTACAATTAAAGTCAGTATCTGCATATATGTTTAAAGATTACCATTGGTTTGAATGGACGATCATAGTTTGATCATTTTCTCAAACTATTATAACGAAAAAGCTTCTGAACAGAGCCTTTCTATTGAAGTAACCCTTATAAGAATTCAACTTTGGGGACATGAGTTACAACTTAATATGTGTTCATAACTCCCTTGAAAATGTTATAAAGCAGAGATTTGTGGTTGTGATAACTTAATAAATTCGATATCTGGGTAGAAAAGGTCACTTTAATAATTATTACCTTTTTTAATAAACCACGGGAAACTGCTGTTTAAAAGTACAACCTTGTGCAAACATGGTAATCATTTCATCAAGTGCAGCATGATTAGGGGAATCTAAATATGTATCAATTGTTATGTGTATTTGTAAGATACAAACTTTTGCCATGCAGTGACTTTTTAGGTGAAAAATTGAAAAATGTGAAATAAAAACTCCAGTGGGTGTATTCACCCGTCCCATCATTTAAACTACATAACTCTGGGAGCCAATCCACAGAGAGAGGCTGGGCTTTGGGTGTGGAGAGAACCATAGAAGTCCAATTATAATTAAAGGCTAATAAGGTAGCACCGTCTAATTTTACTTCTTCTGTGGTCTGGTTTTGAAGTTAAAAAGTGGATGCACAAACCAGAGAAGAGAAGGAGAGCTGCCTATAATCATCTGGGTGAATACTGGAAGTGGGTTGCAGAATGTAACCTTGCCTTGAAGACTGCCTGAGGTGGAATTGCTGAGGAGAGTGCTGGAGGAAATCAGGGTAACAGAGACAGATGCTGGGATCTTTGCAAGGAGAGACAAATAGAGGGATGAATGCTGGTGGCTAAACATGATTGAGGTGCTCGATCAGATCCCTGTTTTCCCAATGAGAGGGTACAGAAATGCTGATGCCTTCCCTGAGTACCAGTCCCAGAGACATTCTATGTAAGTAATGTGTATAACTGAACCAAGCATGAGAATTTTTTTGATTTAATACCTTCCCCTGAATTAATGGGTGGGTTTATGGAAGTAGACTCTTAGCATTTTACAAATAATGAGCTGTTCCCCAAGTAACATATGTAGATCTATCATATCTTAAAGGTCAATATTGGTTGGTAATTAATAGGGTCACTTCTGTCCCCCTGCCTAAATATCTGAATTACCACTGATCACTTCCAGGAAGGGGAAATAAGTCCCTGTGACTAATGAATGGTCATTGAGAAGGCTAAACGTATCAGATGGATTAAGAGGTATGCACGGTATAAGAACAGTTTGTAAGTCCTATTGATCACACGTTCCTCCATGAATTGTCTTTGTAGATGTGTAATTGTCAACTGAGATCCACTGCAGAGTCCCTGAGATGGAATAAGATTGCCTATTAGCATTATTACAGCACCTACTTTCAGTTTTAGCTTGTGAGGAGGCATTCGTCTTACAGCATTTTGCACTTTAGAGACTGAAACATTGAGCCGGTAATTCACTGTTCATTGACACTGGAAACACCATGCCCTGTTTGAAGGGAAGTAGGGGTGGAAAGAAGTAGCATCCAAATGTTTGCGATAGTAGAAGGGGAAGTTGCTCACTTAGAACCATGCTCATTCTGTTTGTTGAAATTATAGTTGTTGTCGAAGTGTGTGCACTTTGCCATTTGAACAGCAGAGGGTAACCTAACACTGATAAATTGCATCAGAGTACAGAAACATACATAAGCGTTTTATATAAATATAGATAATTCAATTAATTCCCAAATAGCTAAATAACACAGGGTGATTTTGTTAAAGTTCAAAATTAACAAAACCGGTCTCAGTGTGAATAAGAAATATAGTCATTTAAAGTGAGTTGTTATTCATAATTTAATTCCCAACCCCCAGCCTCCCTCAAGGGAAGGGGTGTTGTTGTCTAAGAAGAAATTCCTCATTGTTCACCATTCCTCAGACATGGCCTTTAATCAAAGGGGTGATAGATGTACACTGAATTTCAGGGCTTTTAGTGCTAGGACAGAAAGGTGTCTTGCTAGACGAAATAAATGTAAGTCCCTAATTGAAATGTAAACTCTCTACAGAGAGTGAGGAAGTGACTCCTGGCAGAAGAAATTCTGTTTTGCCGAGTGTGAGGGGTCAGTAATGTGAAGCGGACAACTGCTTTTAGTTTTCTCAGTGTTTGACATTTTACTATAAACAAAAATTGTAAAGAAAACCTAACTAAGAATCCTCTACCAGGGGAATCCCTACATAGTTTGCGATCTAAGGGGAAATCTCCTAGCATACACAAAACCAGCCCTCACACTAAGCAACAAAACAATTAAAACAAAGCATAAACCAAATATATGAAAGATTACCATATAACCAGAGTCTTGGATGACCTATACTTGTCCTGGGTAGATTTCGTTCCCCAGGAATGTCCAAAGTTCATTTCTTCCAGGAAAAATAAAGTCTTAAAACAGTTCTTGAAAAGTTCCAAGGAAACAAAAGTTCAATCAAACAAAATTCTGCTGGTAACAGTTCCTTCTTCGTTGAAAAGTTCCCTTCCCAAGTTCCACACAGAAAACAGCACCAAATGGTAATCCAGTATAACCTACTTCCAGGATGGAATGGATAAAGTTCAAAACAAAAGTACCTTTTCTGCTTTAACAATACTTTTTCTGTATCCTCTGCAGCATCTTTAATATAACTTGTCAGGGTGCTTCTTTTAAGTTGTTTGTTTTCTCCTTGGCAACTTCCTTCTGCCAATGATACTGTGAAAGCAGTCTCCTTTGCCTCACAGTCTACTACTACTTCAACTACATTCAAATAGAAATGTTCTGACAAAATTATAGACAAC
The DNA here is from genome assembly GCF_040938575.1 of Ambystoma mexicanum. Classification (NCBI taxonomy): domain Eukaryota; kingdom Metazoa; phylum Chordata; class Amphibia; order Caudata; family Ambystomatidae; genus Ambystoma; species Ambystoma mexicanum. The sequence goes on along the minus strand of NC_090931.1, from coordinate 933,456,944 downwards.
CCCAGTTCTGCTGCTTATGCAGCGACATGATATTTTGAAAAATATATAGGCAACTTAGACAAGACTCTTTGACCTCTACATGTAGGCAAGGCATTCTTTTTTCCTGTATCATAAGAAAGTTCAGCCTCTTTGCCTCTTTTGTCTGTCTTATAGCTACCACAAAAATATGTCTTGGTTTCTAGAGTGCTTCTCTCTTTCAACTTCAACAGTCTCAGCTTAACAGATTATTGTTTAGTTATTTCAACACGCACCCAGGTCCCTTTCCCAGCTTTATACACACCTTCTGGCTTCCAGTAGTTACCCCAAAGCTGTATTGCCACTCTTCCAGCCTTGGACAACCTTTTCACCTTGTATCAGAGGACTCAGGGTTTATAACAGCTTCAACAACTTTAAAGCATCGGTATTCAGGTCTTAATTGTGCTGGTTTCATCTTAGAAAGGGTCTGCCTATTGGCTTGAGTAATGCATGTTCTTTTCGTGTCTTCGTCAACTTCTGCAACTACTTGATAATTGTTCTGAATGTTACAAGCATTAGGTTTCACTTTAGAAGTTAATTTAGGTACATGCAATCTCTCTTTGATATTAAACTTCCACTTAAAGATTTGCGTTCCCTTTTGTTCGTGCAGCGTTCTGCATTATTGTGGATCAGGAAACACAGTTTCATACACATGACCTCTTGTTGATGTTGAACAGTCTTGTAATACTTGGGAAAGCCAGCTTCTACTTCTTTAAATGCTACTGATAACGTTCTACCTCTTAATAACAGACATGCCACGACTCTGGTTATAGTTTAAATGCAACAAAGGGAAAAATAAAGGTTTTCTTTCTACGCAAGCACCTTAACTTGTGCATATAAGCGCATGATAAAATTCCCTTTCTAATAATTAACTTCCCACGACCACAAACAACTTTACTCGCTTCTACTTAAACGCAAGCATCAATTCAGCTGGTTACAGTTACCGGCAAGGGGTTTCTTATGCCATGGAGTACGTAGCTTCAATCACCGGCTCCAAAGTCACAGTGGTTGCAGGTTGCTTCCACTTCCCGACTTTCTTTCTTTGGCTACTACTGCTATGGGTTCTCTTGGTACCCACAGCCCTCTGCAGCACGGGTGTCTTGGATCCGGCATCAACAATGGAGAGTCTTCCTTTCTCCAGCTTCCCTCGGCTTGCGTCTGTACACATACCTCAGGTGGATGCACGACTTCAGCTCTGCATTCACAGCAATTAGGCGCACATGGAAATACTGCTAGTTTCTCCCAGTCTTTTCCAATGCTACCACAGCCAAACAGGGTTTGTGAGCACAGGACCAACTGAGAGCCCGCAGATGGAATCTGCTCTTCTCTTGCTCTGGCGTCCCTTCTATTGTCACACTTCCTCATGAACTGACAGCCTTGGGCTTTGCTTCTTCTTCTGCCCCTGCTGCTGACCTTCCAGCTCATGCTACAGCTTCATTCTACTGGCCTTCCTGCTGCAGCCTTTTATGCCTCTCAGGTGAGGCAAATGGCTTCAGGTGCAGACCCTTAGAGTCAATTGCTTGACCCTGCCAAAGGCTGTGAGGCCTGCCTGCCTGTCCTTCACCTTTACATGACCCCTCAGCCCTCTTATTCATCACAGTCCCAAAGGGATTCTGCGGCAGGTAGTTGTTTTTAGGGAAATTCGATTTTCCTACTTCATTATTGTTAACAAGGATTTTACTTCCCCTGATATTGTTGGAAGAGAGTTTTAGAGACAGATGGGACATCAACGGCCACATTTCCATCCTTCCTCTTGGTGTACCTTTCATATTGAGGAGGACATTTAGGGATAACAACAAATTGTTCTCAGGGTATGACAGATTAAACTTTTGAATCCTAGGTTTTATTAGCTCAGGTTTAACCATAGGCGGAAATTCATCTGAACTACAACAGGGTATAACCTCTCTTGGAGAAGTCTTAAGAGAATCTGAGGAAAAGTAGCATGTCTCACCCATGTGAAATATCCCCACTACCCTGGACCTTGTCTCCACCCAGGTGATCCTCCCACAGTACACAACCCCAGGATTGGGATCAGGAAGCATCTGCCCTCTCCTTGGCACCTGGGAGGAGACTCTGGGTAGAGTTTTGGTGGAGGATCCACAGATTGTCCACAACAGGGACTAAGGAAGAAGGGTTTAATCAATGCAAAGTATTATCAAAAGTCTGTTGTGCTTTCAACACTGCTAGCATTTTCATGTATGCAGGGAATTTAAATACACAAAGCGCTGAATGGGTGAAATTGCTTTTGAAAAGAGAAAAAAAGGTTGCTGTTGATTTAAATCTAAACCTTATCAAGGAATGCTAATTCTCTTGATATTGTAATGTTCCATGGAACTCTTTAATGTTGACATTAAGGAAGTTGTGTGTGATATAAAGTTTGAACTGTTTATTGGGCCTGCATTCTATTTCCATGAGACCAAAAAGTGAAAACATACATGGGGTGTAATTTCCAAAAAGTTAGTCTTTGTATTGCAGCCACAGAGAAAGTGAAATGTGTGCAAATGTTAATTGTACCTATTATTGAATAAATATATATTCTTTCTGTACACTGGAATGGTTGTTGGCTTAACATTGTTCAAGGGGGAGATATTTATTGATTCTAGATAAGCTATAGACAGGGCTCGATAGAATATCAAGGTCTATTTGTGTTGCGCTGTTGATTGGGGGTACTCCCCACATTACCAGTGATCCCATAAATATATCTCACAACACAATAGCCAAAATGATTGGTAGTAATACTGTAGTGGCAGGGTTTCCGAGACACAGCATTGACAGTGCTCCTAAATCTTACCACCTTACCTGGTTGTTGCAGTAGGCGGCTTGGCAGGGCTCCCATGGCAAACAGGTGCAAACAAGTGATGGCATGGACTGACAGGAGGTGCCTTTTGCTGTGACCCTTAGCCGGCTGCCCGAGCAAGGCTGGCCTGGGGCAGCCTCTGATGTTAGGGTGTTCTGGTCATATGCCCTGCACTGGCCTACCTAGAGCACTGGGAGAGGGAAGGGGGAGTGGGGAGAAGATGGTCAGGGGAAGGAGCAGGGTGCTGAGGCACTGAGCTTAAAATGGTACCTAGTACGGATGGAAATCACAGCAAGGGAATCCCCAGCAACGGGCCTTACCCCAGGAGGAGGCGGTCAGGAGCAGCAGACAAATGGACTCAATGGAGTGCAATGGATGGAGATGAGATCTCCATAGAAAGAACTGTTCTGGTCATGTGGGGTATACCAGCCCATCTAGAGCACTGGGGTCAGGAAGGAGGAGTGGGGATGGGAGGGTTAGGGGAAGGAGCTGGGTGCAGAGGCACTGAAGTAAAGATGGTGCCCAGCATGGAAGGAAATTGTAGCAAGTGAATCCCCAGCAAAGGTCCTTGCCCCAGGAGAAGATGACCAGCAGCCGCAGGAGCAGAAGACCAATGGCTGCTGGACAACATTGGGCAACTAAAGATCTCTTTAAGCTTTCCTACACACCTCAATTCCAAGAAAGATACCCCTGAAGGGTGTATGTGATAACCCCATCTGCTTGTAGTCATTGTTTGGCAAATGTATGCATCATGCATACAACATTTTCACATCAAACACTCATCTGTATCAGATAAGGAGATGTGAGATTTTTGAGAGGAGATGTTTGCTGTGTCTGCTGCAAAGGGTGCAACACACCGAATGGTATGGGGTAGGGTAGTAGACTAACAAATAGGGGCTTTGTCAATTGCAGGTTCATGGTGCGTATCCATCTGCCTTTTATCATAATACCATTTAAGAATGAGCAACACTAGAGTTGCAGGTGTAAACAATCTCCTGATTTACAACAGTGTACTCTTAGCACTTTAAGGCACACACTAAAATAAGTTGTACATTAAGGGCACTTCGATGTATAGAGATTATTTGTAACACACTTCCAGCTTGCACTCATTAATGATATAAAGAACTGGGTTGGTGGGACTATTTGTTGTTAAGGTGGAATGGCTGCACACTGATGAATTCTGAGCTAGGCTAAGCTCAGCTAATTAAATCATGTTAACAACAGAGGTGATTTAAGTGAAATAGATTTTGTTAAAATGAAATGGTAATATTATTGTTGGTTATATATTTTTATTGGAAATATTTGAACGATTTTAGGTTGTAGAAAGCTAGCATGTGATGAATAATTTTTAATAAGACTGCTTGTATTTAATGTACACTGTTATGCTGTGATGAAATTATCGTCAAATGTATTGCATGGTTTATGGTTTTGTTTTCTCTTGATTGATTTTTGTTATGTGAAAGGTTAATTCATTTAACCATAGCACATTAATAAAAAGTAATAATAATAATAAAAGATAGAAAGAACATCTGACAATGGACATAAAAGCAAACCCTGTTCTTTTTATGTCATGGTAGTGAACATCATGGATATAAATACATCTCTATATGGGGCACTTTATTGCCTTACTCTATTTTATTGTCTTGGTAGTGGGCCCGGATACAGTAGATAACTGGAGAGGAGTGGGGAGGCTTATATTTGGAAATGTGCCATCACTCTGCTAATTGATTAAACACTGAAGCCTAAGAAAGGCTCTGCCAACAAAAGACATGTTTTATAAAGGACCTTGGGTGGCCATTGCTGAGGAGCCTTTTCTCATCTGCATTTTGTCCTGCTGATGGCAGCTCTGAAGGTGATCAGGCTCCTTCAAAAGAAGCCCAACATGGGATAAGGAGCCATTAAGTTCAATTGCTTCCCATTAACAGGTCATTGTTAAAGACAAGTGTGAAAACTTAGCAGGCCAGGACTGAGGAAGGATGAATGGCTAGGACACTTTCTCCCAGCCACCGCGTTCTCCTGATGCTGCAGCAGCTGGGGAAAAGACCTGGCCGGCAAATGTCCCCGTTGTATGGACTGTGGAGCCCTGTGGAGGGGCCAACTTGCAGGTCGGTAAACTACTGTGTATGGTGTATAACATGTATTGTGCATAGGGTATAATGTGTATTGTGCATGGTATATTATATGTATTGTGTATTAAGTTAAGCATAATGTATTACATGCATTGTTTAGGATGTATGTTGTGCGTGGTGTATTACGTGTATGGTGAATTACGTGTACTGTTTATGGTGTATCAGATGTATTGTGCAAGCTCTATGGTGAATTAAACATATTTTGCGTGGGGGCAGCACCGGTTTTAGGGCAGGCTGCCCTGGTGGCCACCCGGGGTGCCATCAGCCCCCCAACACACCTCCTTGGGCAGTCTTCAAGGGCTCCCCCGAGCTGGCGTGGTGGGAGGAGGCACGGCAGACACTGCATTTAATAATAGGGCTTTCACATCGGCACCCTATTGAGGTGATTACTACCCCGCTCCGGTGCGGGAAAGGGCAGTTTTCATTTGAATAGGGCACTGATGATTTTGCATCAGCACCCTATTCCCGTCATTAACTCCCTGCTCCGGCACGTGGAGTAAAAAAGAATTGCCTCCAACCCTGGTATTGAGCATGGGTGCCGGAAATGTTTCCTTCACTGCTCGGGGTGCTGCCGCCTCTAAGGTCAGCACTATCTGAGGGATTAAATCCCTTCTTTTCCTTCCGTGTGTCATAAAGTAGGCCGTTTACATTGCATCGCGCTCTCTCTCAGTGTGATGACCAAATATATAGATTAACTCTATGTTTCATTATAAATGTGTGTAGCTTGAGTTTAGACTATCTGATTTTCAAATTGTACTTTGGACACAACTTCAGAACTATGGCTGTGTCAAAAATCAAGAAAATGAAGTGGGAAGTTCCAGATATTAGTCCCGATGGCATGTTTTTTTGTGGGACTATGGCCCTTTTCAACGTTCTTTTTCTACTTGAAAACCTTCTCGAAACTTCCCCAAATTTACCATGAATGTTTGGAATACGAAACTTCACCAAACTTACCATGAATGTTTGGAATGCAAAACTTCACCAAACTTACCATGAATGCTTGGAACGGGCATGGCCAGCTGAAAGCCACACTTGGTAAGCTTTCGTGGACGAGATCAAAAGTTACAGGGGGGAAACGTTTTTGTTTCATTGTCCTATTGAAATTGTTCTGTAAACTCACACCATACTAAACATTAATGAATGTTTTGTGAGCTGCCGATTGGCTATTTTGACCGTCAAGCAGTAACAGATGGGCGTGACCAGTGTGCTGGCTAGATTTTAGGAGTGTGCAGCAGATAATAGTAAAGTGCAAAGTGGTGTTGTTGGATTGTTGCGGGAAGGGTTCACTGTGCACCGTAGAGCTCATTCGTGCTTGCTGAATGCTGGTCGCCTCGGAGGGCCACGTGCAGTTGCTGTTTTTACTTTGCCATCCTTTAAACCTGTGATTAGTGTTGCTTGTCAATTGCTTAGCGTGGGCATCCCAGTGCCTTGCCCTCCCCCCTCCTCCATGCCTGGCCAGCATATGTCATACATCACATGTTGGAAAAAACAACTCAGACATTTTGTAAAGTTGGAAGATTAAAATGCCTCAGCAGCTTTATTTTGCATAAAGTCTTGGAGTTATCTTACAGGCGATCCGTAATTCACCACCAAAGGTGTACTACTATGTGTGCGGCTACCTAGGTATCCCTTGCCCGCCCCCCCTCTCCCTTACCGTCCTCGTCCGGTGGACGCCTCAGATTGAGCCCGGCCCTTGCTAATAACCTCTTTCTACCCCCGGCCGTTTGTAGATTTCCCATGACCGAGTATTTCCATATTCCCCCCCTTTTGCTCTAGGTCTTTGTTGGAAATGCCCTGCCCCCCCACCTACCCCGACACTTACCCCGTGTCCTGGGTCTGGGTCTAGATAAAACCAGCAGCCACGCGGTGCCTCGCTAGTATTCAGGTTCCTATACCGGCATCACCACAAGTGCTCCAATGTTACACATATCCCACATCCATTGTTAAGGCCGACAACGCCCTCCGGTGCCGGCCCACACCTTTCTGCCGGCCTATATGGTCATCGCTTTGCGATGCCTGTCTATTTTGAGTCGTTTCTACTCTACTCTGTCCCCCCCTTCGTCCCCCGATTGCCGCTTGTACTGGAAGCCCAATCCTATCTATGCTGCACCCCATGTCTCCCTTCCGTCTTGCCGAGCCCCTGAGAACTTCCCAGTCCCTCTCCCCCAAGGCCTCCCTGTGAAGTCTGACCCAGTGCCCCCCTGCCATAGTAATATCTCTTCCGGGTACCCTATCCCTTCTCCTTCCTTCCTTTCCTAAGCTTGCTCCTCGACTCACCAGGTCCCCAGTTTTTTGGGTCCCGCCAAACCCCCCTCCCTGTCGTTTCTGCCCCTCCATATCCTAGCTCCATTTCCCCCCAGAGGCAGACTTCCCAGCCCTGTTCTTCCATACCCCCTCTCCTGTCCCCCCAGCTTTTGGTCCTTGCCCCCCCCTTTCCTTCCTTTCCTTGGGACTGGCCTCCTCCCCCCTGTTCCCTCTATTTGCCTTGCCGCCCTGTCTTGGATCCCCCACCTCCCTCCCCCTCATGCCCCCCTCCTTCCGTGAAGACTTCCCCTTGCTGTTATTTTGTCACCGTTACCTGACCCCCCGTAGTCTCCTCTTGTTCCCCCCCGACCGACTTCCCTTGATGGCCTTGTTTGTGAGTTTGTTATTCGTTCCCCCCCCCGCAATTTTGGGCTTGGAATTGGCTCCCAAGTCCCCTACGTTCCTCCCCTTTTTTCCCAGGGCCTCCCCCGAGCCTATTACTCTTGGGGCGCCGTAAATCTAATCTGTTGGCTGGTCATTCCCCTATGGGTCTGCCAGTGCTTCATTAAAGGGATCGCAATGTAACTCCGCTGGGCGACCTGTAAAACAAAAGACAATTCATTACAAACATTTTGTTTTTGGGAGGGTGGGTGGGAAACAAAAACATGATCCGGTGAGGCAGGAAACCGAGGGAGAATGTGATGGGGTCTAGAAAAAACCGTGCCTTTATGGGGCCTGCTTCCCCCTCGGTTCCCTGCCCCTCACGTTTCGCGCGCTCCCGTCCTCTTCCAGGGGCGGGCTAATGTGTTCCCCCCCATCCCCACCCCCTGACCTGTTTGAGTCGTGGGGGGAGGAGGTAGGCTGGGCAACCCCCACTAAGGGGCGGTGCCCGCCATGCCACCTTCGCTGGCGAGTTCACCTGCCATAGCGTGGGCATCCCAGTGCCTTGTCCTCCCCCCTCCTCCATGCCTGGCCCTTCACTACCCCCCTCCTCCCCTCATGCAACCCGGCATATGTCATACATCACATGTTGGAAAAAACAACTCAGACACTTTGTAAAGTTGGAAGATTAAAATGCCTCAGCAGCTTTATTTTGCATAAAGTCTTGGAGTTATCTTACAGGCGATCCGTAATTCACCACCACAGGTGTACTACTATGTGTGCGGCTACCTAGGTATCCCTTGCCCTCCCCCTCTCTCCCTTACCGTCCTCGTCTGGTGGACGCCTCAGGTTGAGCCCGACCCTTGCTAATAACCTCTCTCTACCCCCGGCCGTTTGTAGATTTCCCATGACCGAGTTTTTCCATATGCCCCCCCTTTTGCTCTAGGTCTTTGTTGGAAATGCCCTGCCCCCCCACCTACCCCGACACTTACCCCGTGTCCTGGGCCTAGATAAAACCGGCAGCCACGCGGTGCCTCGCTAGTATTCAGGTTCCTATACCGGCACCACCACAAGTGCTCCAATGTTACACATATCCCACATCCGTTGTTAAGGCCGACAACGCCCTCCGGTGCCGGCCCACACCTTTCTGCCGGCCTATATGGTCATCGCTTTGCGATGCCTGTCTATTTTGAGTCGTTTCTACTCTACTCTGTCCCCCCCTTCGTCCCTCGATTGCCGCTTGTACTGGAAGCCCAATCCTATCTATGCTGCCCCCCATGTCTCCCTTCCGTCTTGCCGAGCCCCTGAGAACTTCCCAGTCCCTCTCCCCCAAGGCCTCCCTGTGAAGTCTGACCAGGTGCCCCCCTGCCATAGTAATATCTCTTCCGGATACCCTATCCCTTCTCCTTCCTTCTTTTCCCAAGCTTGCTCCTCGACTCACCAGGTCCCCAGTTTTTTGGGTCCCGCCAAACCCCCCTCCCTGTCGCTTCTGCCCCTCCATATCCTAGCCCCATTTCCCCCCAGAGGCAGACTTCCCAGCCCTGTTCTTCCATACCCCGTCTCCTGTCCCCCCAGCTTTTGGTCCTTGCCCCCCCCTTTCCTTCCTTTCCTTGGGACTGGCTTCCTCCCCCCTGTTCCCTCTATTCGCCTTGCCGCCCTGTCTTGGATCCCCCACCTCCCTCCCCCTCATGCCCCCCTCCTTCCGTGAAGACTTCCCCTTGCTGTTATTTTGTCACGGTTACCTGACCCCCCGTAGTCTCCTCTTGTTCCCCCCCCCGACCGACTTCCCTTGATGGCCTTGTTTGTGAGTTTGTTATTTGATTCGTTCCCCCACCCCCTCCCCGCAATTTTGGGCTTGGAATTGGCTCCCAAGTCCCCTACGTCTCTCCCCTTTTTTCCCAGGGCCTCCCCCGAGCCTATTACTCTTGGGGCGACGTAAATCTAATCTGTTGGCTGGTCATTCCCCTATGGGTCTGCCAGTGCTTCGTTAAAGGGATTGACCTGTGACACCTCCAAGACTCTCTGCTGGCTGCCGGCAGCGGAGAGTTCCCCCCAGCCTGCACAGGGCACTCCCCTCCTTGTATTCGTTTTGCTTTAGCATGCCCCCGCGCCTCCACCTCAGCTCATTCGTGTGGATGTTTGGGAGATGGGGGGTGGTAAGAGGAGGAATTGCCTCCCCTTTACCCCCTAGCCCCCACCCACGCCCTTTCGATCAGTACCCCCGCACGTGCATCATCTGCGCTCTAACCCTTACAACCCCCAATTCGCAGTGTCCGGTACTGCCTCCCTTGCTCCCCATTGCACCGGACCGAGCACCCCACTCCCCAGCAACTCTCTGCTCAGGATGTGGGGGCTCAAAGCGAATGTGTGATGCTTCGTGTTACCATCCGGGGCCTGCTGCTCAGGTCCCTCGTAGGGATGTAACGGTATGACGTTTAACATACCATGAACCCCTTAATTGAACAATAATAACCGTCCCGTTGATTATACCGTTATACCGTTCATACCGTTAAGTGAGCTTTTCAATCTGATTTGGAAAGGCTGAAGTAAGCAAGTGCTGCCCAGTCTTGTCTTCCCCTGTTGGATGTGCCGCCTGCCAAGTAGTTTTAGTTGGCGCTGTTTATAATGCCATTCCATACACCACCCGTGCCGGACACAAAATCAATATGTTAGCAATAGGAAGAATAAATACTGTGCCAAGAGTCCCCCTTTTTTAGGAGGGGGATTACCTCTTGTAGCGTGGTCATACGAAGTTTTTTGGGGCTTGACATACTTGTTGGCAGGCCGTAAGTCCAATACTGGGCGCATTGTCAAATCTTTCTTGGGCACCTTTGCTTAAACAACACGTGGCGCGGCGGCCATCGCAATAGAAACCACATGCTGCATTCCTCCACTCATAATTAAAATAACTGCATATAAAGGCCCGCCCGCATGTACCGCCTGTGCAGTGTGTTCCTGACTCTGGGGGGCCATGTGAGGCCCACACCACAACGTACTCTTGCCATAACGTAACCATCAGCATTGGGCCTTAGCATTTTGATGTTCCCCGCACCTCCTTGCAAACCTAATCTAACACCCTGGTCCCTGCCGCCTCCCCCCCCCAGCTGTATTACTGTATTTACTTAAATAAACGTATCTTAGTCCCAGAGGACTAATAGGAGGAGTATACGATACTGCCGGGTCGCAGGCGCTCGCGCGGGACCTTCCTTTGAAGTACGATTACTTCATGATGAACGACTTTATAGAAGTTACATTAGCGAATGATCAAAGATCTATTAACCATAGATGCCACAAATAAATATGCGATGCCCTTGCATATAGTTTGTTTACACATTGATTTGCTTCCTTACCATGTGGATTAATAGTGGATTGGAAATTAGTTCCAGTGAATTCTCTACTGCCCCCTTCAGGCGATGCCTCTCCATTAATCCGCACTTTGCCCCTGCGGCACGTTACTTTGTGATACTTACTTGTTGGTTTATTTGAACTGTCTTGCCCAACAGATCATGCTTGGATGTGTTATTGGTGCTCCACCCTTGCCCCCCCCAATTCGCGGTGTCCAGTTCTGTATCCCTTAATATTGTGCCCCCCTTACTCCCTGTTTCGCCGGACCGAGCACCCCAACCCCCAGCCACTCTCTGCACGGGGTGAGGGGGCTCGAAGCGAATGTGTGGTGCTCCGTGTGGTCTTACTCCCAACACTGGTCAAAACTATTAGCCGCACAGTGAAGTAACTCGTCATCAGTGCCATGGAAGTGGTTTAAAGTTGAATTCATATATAAAGAAATTGCGCTGTTTTAAAATATTATTTTGTACATTTCCTTTGGTTGGAGGTCAACCTAATTCAGTCGTAACACTTACCCTCAAGGCATTGCAAGCTCTTTGTCCCCCCACCTCTTACCTTCGTCTTCCCCCATGACATAACATTTTCCTATCCTACAACGCCACGCGCCCCCTGAATGAGCTCCATGACAAGTAATTCACCACAAGCCCTGCACCGCGCCGAGTTTGAATATTCTGGTCCCCAAGCCAACAAGGTGCCAGAAACCAGCGCCGAAAACTACCTACCCTCTTCCACCGCACGGTCAAACTTGCCCAATGAACCATGCTGGGTACGGGGTTGCTACTTACAATGCACCCCGCGTTTCCCTTTCCCACCAAGCCCCCCTTTCCTACGGCAACCAGTTGAAACGGCCCTATGCACTTGCCCGACACTGGATTCCCGTTTTTCTTTACTGAGCGCTCTGGACCCTTCCCAAGCCTATTGGGCTTCGAAGACTAGAATGAACACGTTTTCCCAACCTTGTGCCCGGGGGCTATGCAGCACCTGAGGGCTCGTTCTTCAAATTGAAACCCGGCTGTAACATAATTAACCCCTAATGACACATGCAAAGCGTTTGTCAAACACGAAGCCCATCTTCATGCACAATATATAAAGGCGATGGGGCAATTATTATCCTGGTCTCACACTCATCCAGGCACCCCCTACCACCCCCCACACAGCCCTCCTCACACGCAAGAATGCTCCATGCTTCGCCCTCTTGTCGAATTGCATTCTGGTATTTGTAGTCCCTTTGATTCACTACCTTGTAAAGGCCCCGGCCGGCATGGCCGGTTCTGGGGTACCCCTGTGCGTCATCCACACTGTGCTTAAATCCACCCCTCTCATATCGAACATCTTTGGGGAACACTCACATACTGAATTGCGTCATGGTGCTGTCCTGCAAGGCCACGTGAAGGGATGGACTCTCGATTCACTATGGTTTGATTGCTGTCGATTGTTTTGCATGATAAACCCCTTCCCCACTCCTTAATTTGAATTCTCGTACTCCCTCTGGCCGCTAAACCGGGCCTTGATGCTGCCTTGAGGACCCCCTTATGTCCTTGCATGCAACTACCAGCGCCTTCCTCAGCCTATGCGTCCGAAGCCACAAGATCCTTGTAGCCACTCCAACAAGGTTCCCCCCCCATGTTTTTGCAATCTCCCCTTCCCCCCACATTTCACCCCAAATACGATAACGCCCGCCCCTCTATTCTCCATTCCTTCTTTGGGCCCTCTGCTAGCGCCGCATCAACGTCTTGTACCCGCCATTTGACCTATACCTCTACTCAAATTGGGGATTCTTGGTATCCTGACATTCCTAAATTAAAGAATGGCGCATCCTAATCTTTAATACAACTATTGTGCGCCCATAATATCATACTTAAATGCTTCATTTATTCGAACCTACGAAAACGTGGCGCGGCAGCCTAAAAATGTGAAAACATGCCGCCCCTACTCGACTTTAGTACCCGTGGCGCGGCGGCCATTGTTTTGGGCTCGTGAAAGAAACAACATGCTAGATCCCCCCAGTAACTTCCCTCCAACACACAATTAAAACACGTGGCGCAGCGGCCAGCCATCGCCATTGAAAAGAACGTGTTGCACTACCTCCGCACGAACATACTGGCTTTGCTTTAAACGCATGGCGCGGCGGCCATAGAAATTGGAAACAACCTGCTGCATTCATCCACCACCGGAACACCATGCTTTGGCTTAGTAGCACGTGGCACGGCGGCCCTCGCAATAACAACAACATATCACATACCTCCAACGCATAGTTAAAGTTACCGCCTACAAGGGGGCCCGTCCGTACGCACAGACTATGAAATATATTCCAGACAGGCGGCGCCTGCCATGCCACCTCCGCTGGCGCGTTCGCCCGCCAATCGTCGCGCAGCCTGTGAAAAAGCACAACCATTAACTGCTCTAAAAACCTCTCGCTGTACCGTGTATCAAAATTGGAAGACACCAACGATCTGTGATTAAATTACAGTTGCACGTTTCCCTCCCTGCAAATCTTGCGATATGCCCCCGCCTGCCATCGGCTTTGTACAAAGTCCACCCACTCCCTCCAAATAATCAATTCCCCCAGCCTACCTCTATGCGCCTCCACCTCCTGCCCCTCGATCGAGTTCCCCCTGATGTGCTGCGCAGTGATGTATGCAGTCCCTATTTCTCCCCTTCTGCTTTCTACATTCCTCCATTAATTCTAATTCGAAGTTGCCACTACAAGGGGCGACTTACCCCCACCCGCAATTACCTGCCCGATGCATTAGTGGGTATTTCCGAGGCTTACTGCATTCTGGGGCATGTATTTTTTTATTATTTATTTTTATTTTTTATTTATTTATTTATTTGTTTTTGCTGGCCTAACCGGCTGGGACCAATGCGTCCACGCAATGTGCTGGGAGACATGGGTGGGGGCCTGGTGGAGGCTGCCCCTGGTGGCTGGGGGTGGGGGTGCTGGGAGACATGGGTGGGGGCCTGGTGGTGGGTGCCCCTGCACTGCTGGGGGGTGGGGGTGCTGGCAGACATGGGTGGGGGCCTGGTGGAGGCTGCCCCTGGTGGCTGGGGGGTGGGGGTGCTGGGAGACATGGGTGGGGGCCTGGTGGAGGCTGCCCCTGCATTGCTGGGGGGTGGGGGTGGTGGGAGACATGGGTGGGGGCCTGGTGGAGGCTGCCCCTGCACTGCTGGGTGGTGGGAGACATGGGTGGGGGCCTGATGGTGGGTGCCCCTGCACTGCTGGGGGGTGGGGGTGCTGGGAGACATGGGTGGGGGCCTGGTGGAGGCTGCCCCTGCACTGCTGGGGGGTGGGGGTGGTGGGAGACATGGGTGGTGGCCTGGTGGTGGGTGCCCCTGCACTGCTGGGGGGTGGGGGTGCTGGGAGACATGGGTGGGGGCCTGGTGGAGGCTGCCCCTGGTGGCTGGGGGTGCTGGGAGACATGGGTGGGGGCCTGGTGGAGGCTGCCCCTGCACTGCTGGGTGGGTGGGGGTGGTGGGAGACATGGGTGGGGGCCTGGTGGAGGCTGCCCCTGCACTGCTGGGGGGTGGGGGTGGTGAGAGACATGGGTGGGGGCCTGGTGGTGGGTGCCCCTGGTGGCTGGGGGTGGGGGTGCTGGGAGACATGGGTGTGGGCCTGGTGGAGGCTGCCCCTGGTGACTGGGGGGTGGGGGTGGTGGGAGACATGGGTGGGGGCCTGGTGGAGGCTGCCCCTGCACTGCTGGGGTGTGGGGGTGCTCGGAGACATGGGTGGGGGCCTGGTGGAGGCTGCCCCTGGTGGCTGGGGGGTGGGGGTGCTGGGAGACATGGGTGGGGGCCTGGTGGAGGCTGCCCCTGGTGGCTGGGGGGTGGGGGTGCTGGGAGACATGGGTGGGGGCCTGGTGGAGGCTGCCCCTGGTGGCTGGGGGGTGGGGGTGCTGGGAGACATGGGTGGGGGCCTGGTGGAGGCTGCCCCTGCACTGCTGGGGGGGTGGGGGTGCTGGGAGACATGGGTGGGGGCCTGGTGGAGGCTGCCCCTGGTGGCTGGGGGGTGGGGGTGCTGGGAGACATGGGTGGGGGCCTGGTGGAGGCTGCCCCTGGTGGCTGGGGGTGGGGGTGCTGGGAGACATGGGTGGGGGCCTGGTGGAGGCTGCCCCTGCACTGCTGGCGGGTGGCGGTGCTGGGAGACTTGGGTGGGGGCCTGGTGGAGGCTGCCCCTGGTGGCTGGGGGGGTGGGGATGCTGGGAGACATGGGTGGGGGCCTGGTGGAGGCTGCCCCTGCACTGCTGGGGGGTGGGGGTGGTGGGAGACATGGGTGGGGGCCTGGTGGAGGCTGCCCCTGCACTGCTGGGGGGTGGGGGTGGTGGGAGACATGGGTGGGGGCCTGGTGGAGGGTGCCCCACAGTGCTGGGGGGTGGGGGTGGTGGGGAACATGAGTTGGACATGGGTGGGGGCCTGCTGGCAGGTGCCCCACCGTGCTGGGGGGTGGGGTGGTGGGGAACATGAGTTGGACATGGGTGGGGGCCTGCTGGCCTGTGCCCCACAGTACTGGGGGGTGGGGGTGGTGGGGAACATGAGTTGGACATGGGTGGGGGCCTGCTGATAGGTGCCCCACAGTGCTGGGGGGTGGGGTGGTGGGGAACATGAGTTGGACATGGGTGGGGGCCTGCTGGCAGGTGCCCCACAGTGCTGGGGGGTGGGGGTGGTGGAGGACATGAGTTGGACATGGGTGGGGGCCTGCTGGCAGGTGCCCCACAGTGCTGGGGGGTGGGGGTGGTGGGAGACATGAGTTGGACATGGGTGGGGGCCTGGTGGAGGCTGCCCCTGCACTGCTGGGGGGGTGGGGGTGCTGGGAGACATGGGTGGGGGCCTGGTGGTGGGTGCCCCTGGTGGCTGGGGGGTGGGGGTGCTGGGAGACATGGGTGGGGGCCTGGTGGTGGGTGCCCCTGCACTGCTGGGGGGTGGGGGTGCTGGGAGACATGGGTGGGGGCCTGGTGGAGGGTGCCCCTGGTGGCTGGGGGTGCAGGGGGACATGCGTTGGTGGGCAGTAGTGCAAGTTGACATGTGGGTTGGCTGGTGGGCATGGCCTTGGTGGATGGGGTGCCTGCAGGACATGTGCTGGGTAGGCCCCTGTTGTGTGAGCCACCTGCAGGGGCCGTGGAGGCTGTAGAGGGAACACCTGGGAGGACCCACACATGCAATTCACGTGTGCTGCTCCCCGCGCACCCCTGTAATACACGTACCCTGATGAGATTGCGTGTGGAACTTCCCGCGCACTCCTGGAATACACGTACCCTGCTGATGTTGGGATACTTCCCCCGCACCCCGAAATACACGTACCCTGATGAGATCACATGTGTGACTTCCCGCAAACCCCCGAAATACACGTACCCCGCTCAATTGCGTGTGAGACTTCCCGCCCACCCCCGAAATACACGTACCCCGCTCAATCGTGTGTGTAACTTCCCGCGCGCCCCCGAAATACACATACCCCGCTCAATCGCGTGTGTAACTTCCCGCGCACCCCCGAAATACACGTACCCCGCTCAATCGCGTGTGTAACTTCTCGCGCGCCCCCGAAATACACGTACCCCGCTCGCACAGGCCCAATTGCTGTATGTTGCCACTTTTGTGATGCGCTGGGACTCTACCGCCTGCCTATGTGTGGCGGACGTGTTTCAGCTTGTGCGTGTCTTTGGCTGTGCGTGGCTTTGCCCTATTCGATTCCATGAATACGTGTGGTTCCAGTGCGTGTGGGCGTTCCGTCTGCTTCCCTGCAGTACATCCCCAGTTACGCCCTTATTTTCGCGCGTTGTTCCCCATTCCGCGCATTACGCCCCGTGTCCCGCCCACTTTCTGGTGTATGCGCCGAGGTTGTGCGCTTTCACTGTGCGCGTCGCGCACGCCTTTCGGGATGTTGCAGTGACTTGTGCGCCATGCACGGGTTTGGCGCACATCCCGAGGTGTACACGCGCAGGGACTTCCATGAATCGCACACGTGCGCGTGCGCCTGTTTTTTTCCGCTTGCGCCTGCTTGCGCCTGCTTGTGCGAAGATTTTCGGCGCACGTTTGTTCCATGAATCGGCCCCCATGACTTACAAGATGTTTAATTTTATTGTGTGACTTTTCTACTGGCTCCTGTTGAGTGTGCCTTAAAGTGTTTTGCGTACGCATATCATATTCCGGCCACTGTATACACTGCGTGAAACATGATTTACCTGCACGTTTCCACGAGAAGCTGAAAGATGAAATGATGTGTATCCTGGAGGCAAACATGTCATCTGGTTATATATTACCCCGCGTATTTCTTGTGCTCAGCAGTTTCAACGCGTTTAACCTACATGACGAATGTTGTGTAGTCATTACGGTAATAAAGTGTGCACGTGCAGCAGCCTCGCAGGGGTCCTGCCAGGAATGCCTTCATTAGTGTGCGTCTGCTGAGCTTAATTTGAAAGTCTCACTCGTGATGGGTGATGGCCTTTCACGTTGCGTGGCCTGCTTAGTCTGCATGGGGATTAGGCCGCAGGTTCTTGCTCTGTCGTGTTCTACGGGTTCAGGCTGCTTCGTTTCCATTCAGTGAATCTTCATGACTGTCATTGTACAAATGTTGGTGTTTTTACCATTCATAGTAATGGATCTATTGTTAATATTGAAGTCTGCATTGTTGAGGGTAATAGTGTTAATCTCTGACGCACTTAAAATCAGATGTCAGGAAGTTAACAATGATCGCAGTTCCCTATGTGTGTAAATGAGAAGACGACATTGCACTAAACATAGCAAGACCATGTCCAGCTCAACCTGCGTCTTGCACTGTACCTAAAAGAGTAACCAATACTTTAGCCCTTGGAATCAGGGCTGAACTGGGAACCAAAAGAGGCCCTGGAAATAATTTTAAAAGTTGCCCCATATTACACAATTTCAGCAAGCCACACCCTTTTACTATGGAAACATTTGGAAAAACCACACAAAAGAGGACCAGGGTGCAGAGGCCTACCGGGAAATCTTCAGAGTTCCCTATAGGCCAGTCCATCCCTGCTTGGAATGTTCACTTAGCATTATCATTGTACAATCAATGGGATATATGAACCAGTACAGCTTGCATACAAGTTTGACATCCCGCACCTTGATTTGATTTGTTCAGTTTAAAACGGAACGGGCCTATCCGAATCAAAGTAAGGAACCTCACAGATTCCTGCATCTGAATCGTTGAACAGTTGAACAGAGGAAGCTAAAAAAGAGAAAAGTCATTTTTTTTACTGTGTTGTTATGGTTAAATAAACCTTTTAACACATGAAAAAATATATAAGATCGATTTACAAGTAAACATTTCAATTTCAAATATTTCATATAACATTTCATGAAACTAACAATGTGCAATTTGCATAATAAAATCATAATCATTTATAAGATTAAACTATTTAAAAAAAAAACATTGTTCACTAAAATAGCACTTAGGTCAAATTACTTACACGTTCAATTGTTCTTACCCACATATGATACATTGTGTAATTTAAAGTTGTACAATTACCAGAATATAAAAGACCTTAGTTTAGATCACTTACATCATTTTCCATATTATATCTCAAATTTAAAAAACCCTTTTTATGAATCAAGTCAATTTCTTAAAAATTTTTCAAAAGGCGTCTAGGCATTTCAGTCTCTTTATTACAGAATCGACAACTGCGTTCACAGTATGCAATGTTACTCAAAGCACCTGCTCTAGAATATATTGGGAGTAGCCCAAATCGCAAGCTCAATTTAAACCAAACAACCTTCATATGGTGGTGCTTTGTTATATAACTACACACCGAATCCACAGGAAAAGCCTGCTTTACATATATACTGTACCTTTAAAACTGTCCAAGATGAGTAATGTTGTGGTTCCTATCCCATACTTTATATTTTACTTGTATTTGTTTTTCTATTAAAGATATATGTGTTTCTTCAATATTGAATCAATCCGATTTCATTAAGAATACAAATACACTCTCTTAATACCTTGTCAGTGCTATCTCTGTTCAGATGTGTTTTAATATTTGCAAATATGCAATCCTGTTCTTCAAGTTTATGTATCATGCAGATATAAAAGATACCCATAGGTATTCTCTTTTGTGTGACTAGGGATACAAGCCCAAGCTCACAGTCCAATCCTTTGACTGATGTATTCTTAGGTATAACCAAAGCACTTCTTCATATTCGCCCCTCAATTTTTTTCAACCAGCTTGTTTCTCTAACTGTAAATCATTCCAATCCATATGCTTCCACTGCTTCTCAAACTCATGTTGGCACTTGAATCATGCTGTTAACTTCCTCAACTGTAATTCCTGGTTTGCATTTGATTGTCCTCTCACATCTTTATTATGATATTTCTGTCTCTTAAATCTGTTTATCACTCACCCATCTGGTCCCCTGTATTGTCCCTGTTCACCCCTCCCACTCCCTTGTTACCCTGCTGTCTTGGCATGTCTGCTCACTTTTATTCGTCTTCTTCTCCCCCACCCTCTCCCCTCTCCCCCCACTCTCTTGACTTCATCCTTTAGCACTTATGTTTTTCAGATATGTCACTTGACACATATGATAGCTTGTTTGTCTCCCCACCCTCATTTGTCCCTGCCTTCCTCCCCCCCAGCACTATCTGAATTGTCGTCAAGCTACATATGATAGTTGCGCATTTTGTTTTTCTCCTCCCCCCAGTACCCCGCCCCCCTCCCTCCCCTACCTCCTGTTTAATTTTCCGGCACTACCTCAATTGTCATCAGGCACAGTAAGATAGCCGCTTGTCTGTCTCTTTCTCCTACCCACCCCTCCTTCCCCCCTCTTCAATGTAATTAGCTCTTACTCTATCATTAATTGTCTCCTGATCTGATTTGATAGCAGTCTGTTGTCTCTCCCCCACTTCTCTTTTGCTCTTCTACCCCTCCCCTAGCACTATCTGAATCATCTTCAGGCCTAGTATGATTGTCACTTGTTTTTTTCTTCTCCCTCTCCTTCACTCCAACCCCTCTCCCCCCCCCCCTTTGTTAAATTCTGGCACTACCTCAATTGTCAGGCATAGTAATGTAGCCGCTTGTCTGTCTCTTCTCTCCCTCACCCGCCCTCATCTTTGCCTATAGCACTTGCACTATCTGAAATGTTGCAAGGCTGATTATGATAGTGACTTTTCACATTCAGATTGCATCAAGGACTTGTTGGAATGTTCACTGTATTATCCCTTGTTCCCTTCCTACCTTGAAGCGCTTTGAAACACAATCAATTCAATTCAATACAATCAATGTGAGGCAAGGTACCAGGCAAGTTTTATGCAGTTTCACCAGTCCCTCCAATGAGTAGCCACTTTTGGTTCTTACAAAATTTAAGACAGCCAAGAATCTTCTTTCTCTTTTTCGTCAGACATAGTCCTTCAAATGGGCGACATTCATAGCATCAGAAATAAGAATACCTAGATATGTATAGGTATGGACAACTTCAAGGTGATTGCCCTCTAATATCCAACAGTACCATTTGGTCTTTTTTCCTTTAGGACCAATGATCATAATCTTGGTTTTCTGGTAATGAATTATAAGGTTATTGTTCCTTGAATATTCTGACAAGTTTTCTAAACTTTGCTGAAGCCCGATAGGCGTTCTATCCAACAAAAGAGTATGGTCTGCAAATGCCAACCATCCTATGTGTTCATTGCCAACTTTGGGAGGTACATTTCTGGCAGTGCTGAGTTTCTCCCCGATGTCAGGTACATATAGAGTGTAAAGCGTAGGAGCTAAACAAACACCCCTGTTTAAATCCCATGTTTGTCTTAATACTTTTACTCAGTACACCATCTCTGTTTAGGCGTATTTGAGCAGTGGTGTCAGTGTAAAGTTCTGTATAAAGTATAGGACGCTTGTATTCAGTTTCCATGTTTGAAGCTTGTACCATAATAGTTGTCGATCAACCGTGTCAAATGCTCTTTTAAAATCAACAAAGCAGCTAAATAATGCCCCTCCTTTTGGCTGGTTTTCCCCTATTAAGTATTTGAGTGCCCATGCATTATGTAGGGTATTCATACCTTTGCAGAATACTGTTTGTTGTTTTGACAATATGTTATTTGTCTTGATCCAAATATTTAGCTCTTTCAGTAAGATTGATGTGAATACCTTGGAACATGTATCTGTCATGGCCAAAAGCCTATAATTTGATGGATTATCACGGGCCTCCTTTTTAAATATTGGTATCTAGATGAAAGCGTTCCAGCTATTCAGCAGGAAGCCTGTGCATCTGATTGTATTAAATAATTGCATAAGTGTCCTAAACCAGAACTTTGTATTTCTTTTATATATTAAATTAGGTATCCTATCAGGTCTGGGAGCCCTCAATGCCTTTTTCCTGTTAATGATACCCACAATATCTGCAGTATCAAATATAAGCTGGTCCGTTCTTTTGATGTTATCAAATTCATTATGTCTATTTGATATAATAGTATCTCGATAGTACAGGTCCTTAATATAGTTTATCTAATCAGCTTCCTTTATAATGTTAATGTCGTTCTGTGTGATCCATCACATGTGTTAAATGAATTATTCATGTTCCAAAATGTTCTACCATCCATGCTAAGCATGTTCCTTATTAGCATCCATTTCCTTGCATGTTCCGATGTCTTGTATCTACATACAAAATTCTTATATGTGGTTTTTAGGTGCGCTATCACTCTCTTTTTAACCAAAGCAGGCTCCATAGAACTCTTAGCTATTTTTATCTCTCTGTAGAGTCTGGTTTCTCATGTAGTGTTATACCATTACAAGTCTTTCTTTTATGTGCGAACCTGCCATTAGTATTTTTGGATCTATCTTCAACATACAGTCTAGTTATAAGGACTATTGCTTCAAAGGCTGCTACATTCATATTTCCATTATGGTAACCCTGTAGAATTTCAATCAAAATAGTCAATAGGCCTCATTACGAGGAGGGCAGTAAGGGATTAATGGCACCGATAAAGGTGCTGGAGCCGTTAAGCCTGTACTGCCCTATTACGAGGTCCCCTCGCAGGACCCGCTAAGGACGACTGGTCAGACCAGATGTCCTTAGCGGTTCCCGCGAGGGGCCCAGCATGCTAACAACAGGCCCATCATTAACGGGCCCGTTGTTAGCATGCTCCTCATTCCCATTGAACTCTATGGGGGCTCAAAAGGGAATGGGGATGGTCCGGGTCCGTGTTCCCTGAATGGGGCAATACCAGGCCCTCCAAGGTCAGAATGGCCCGGTATTTCCCCATTCAGGGATCACGGACCTGGACCCGAGTTTGGAGGCAGCCATGGCCAAACTCCAAACTTGTAATGAGGCCCAAAATTTTTCAGTGTTAGACATTGACTGTATTCCATTCCACAAATGTTTAACATGAGTGTTACCGTACATATTCCTTCTCTTTTTATTATTCATGCGGATTTCGAACTTCTGGACAACATGGTCACTTAAAGTACTCACAATGTGGCTGATATGACCTATATAATCTGACAATTGTCCTGGGAACAATATATAATCTATCCATGATCTTTTATTACCCACTGACCGTGTAAAGGGAAAATCACAATCCATTTCGGTGTTCAGAAAATGTTGCAAAAGGTTATTTACACTTATACATGTCAAACACGGGTCAATCGTAATAGTCTCCTCCTCCCAATTTTCTATTATAGTCGCTTCATGTTTGTTCTGCAGACTGTCAACCTTCAATATACGTCTAAATCTTTGATAGTTTAGGTCACCCATTATGATATATGGATAGGTATTATATTCTTCATTCCAAGCATCTAACCTTTTTTCTAATTCCTCAATAATTGCAAGAGAGTAAATATTATTCGGGGGGGTTGTAGATATTTACTACAAGGCTAATAGCAGTGTCACTACCATTGTCCCAAGATATTCTACCTGCCAACATTTGATCACTTTTGCCGGCAGGACAATATTTGTTTAGGAATAGATGATTACGGACCCCAATGATCAACCCTTCATGTGGTCTCCCCTTCTTGCCTCTGCAGGCTTGCCTATATATTATAGAATACCCATCAATCAAAATATTTTTTAAAGAACACGTTTCTTGTACAGCAGACATGTCAGCTTCAAACAAAAATGATCTGCCTACTGGATCAGTTACAAAAGAGTGATAGCCCCTAGAATTCTATGTTAGCATCTTCACGGACGACTCAATATCATCCACTTATCATTCTCCTTCATCACAACTAGACTGTACAAAAACAAGTTGGTTATTCACATTGAGACCTTCTACACTCTTTTTTACAATACTATTGACATCAACAATCATTTGTTTATCACCATGTATTGCAGGTTTATCCTTTCTCTTGTTCATCATCTTAATAGATTTTTCTTCCACTCTTGTGTATTCATATCCCATTTCACAGTTTCAGTTGAACTAAGGAAGCTAAAAAAGAGAAAAGTCGTTATTGAAAAAGATGAGTTTTTTTTTTTTAATCTGCCAAAGAGCATCAATGTTTCAAATGACCTGTGAGTGCTAATTTTACAATTTGGACCCAGCACTGAACAGTGCAGGAACCTCTTGCCCTCTGAATGTAAAGATCTAGTGGGACGATAAACATATCTCTTCATGCGTAAGTGTGGTGGGGCCAGATCATGAATGCAGTTATGAATAAGACAGAGGACCTTGAAGATAATCCTTTGTTTAACTGGCAACCAGTGTAGTTGTCTCCGATAGATGCACACAGAGAAAAATGTAGGAAGATTGAAGATCAAATGCCCTGCTACATATTGGATCATTTGACGTTTATGTAACAGATGGTTAGAGATGAAGGGCATTGGTGTAATCGAAGTGGTAATGAATAAGTGCACCATCACCAACAAATGAAACTCTTTAGGTATAAACTGAAAGGTCTTTCTAAGCGGCCAAAGTCTGAAGAAAGAGTGCCTTGAAAGTTCATTGTCTGGAGCTCTGAGGGGTAGATCAGCATCCCAAATAAACCCTAAATTCCTGACTTTTCTTGCGTTTGAAGTAGTTAAATCAAAAAGGATGGGTGAAGGGAGGCACGAAACGGGTCCTGATGTAGAGAGGATGGGCCCAAAAGCATATTCTCTGTTTTAGATGGATTTAGCTGGAGAGCATTACATGTCATCCACTGCCAAATTGTTCCCATCATTTTATCGAAAAAAGGGAGGTTCACTGGAGGGCAAGCAACTTTGACGTAAATCTGAATATCATCAATTTATGAGTGAAAGTACAGCTGAAAATTATGTAGAATAGTCATAAGTGGAGGTAGAAATAAAATAACAAAGGAGACAAGGAGGATCCCTGTGGGACACCACAGCTTATTATGACTTGGATGGAAATATACACTCCCATCTTCAGTCTGCAGTGAACTAGATCTCATCCCACACCATAACTAGTGCTGACCAACCCAATCGACTTCCATCCAGGACACCTCTCTGTTCAATTAATTCTTTAAACCGGATAGTAACCAATTTTTCAAGCATTTTTGCTAATCAAGGAGCATGGGGATGTGACTAAGGTTTGCTCAGGATGTTATATTCCAAGGATATCGCCAGCAAAGAGCACACTCATAGCCTACTCCACATGACTGCTCAGGCAGATTTATGTACTTATGACTTCTATATACTTGTTTACCGTATAATATTTTAGGGCAACGCTGGTTATAATAGCTTTACTGATCCCACACTCAGGCCGTACCAGATGCTATGACCCCATAAACCTTGGTTAATGCCCTCTGTCCTTTGACTCAGTCTTCAGTTCTCATAATGCTGCATACGGCCATTGGGGCAGTTATATAAACTTCTCTGCTAATAAGAATTCCCAGAATGAAATCTATAATCCCAGTATAGACCTCATTCCATGCATTTTTGCTAGAGCAGCAGCCTCACAAGCAAAACAAGAGCAATTGTCTTCAGTTTTAAAAAGGCATAGTAGGGTATTTGTAGTTAAATTTCACCAAAAAAAACACCAATGAAAAACAAAATGTGTAAAGTTTATTGTTGTTATTTCCATTCTCATGAAATTACCATCACAAGTTACTTGTGTCTGCTCATTCTTTTCCACGCAGTAGAAACACTTTCATTTTTAGATGCACAACTCCATATGATAATAGTCTTATAAACATCGGGTGGGAGCTTTATCAATTGGGATAATTACCCTTCCCCAACTTCTAGCCCTTGCTTTACCTAGGGGAGTTACTTGGGAGTGGGCATTATCATACAATAGTAGCACTTCCCTCGGTCTATAAGGCTTACTATGAGTTTCAATGATGTAACAACTCCTATATAAGATATTTACTACTAAACCCACGTGTGTGCGAACCCCAGGATCGTTTTTCCCCCTGTCACTTCAGTAACATACAAACTATTCTCACTCCCATAGATGTTAAACTAAAACCTTTACATCATCCTGTGATCTGTGTTCACTCTTGGACATAGGCACCCACCCCAGTCTATAATAAAGTGTTTACGTGCCTCCTCCCACCATTTTGCCTTAGCCTAGAGACTTGCAAAGGAACTCACCTCCCTGAAGGTACACTGCTTTCTCTTTGTCTCCCAGGAGATGCATCAGACATGACACGGGCCACTATCGGAGTCTGGTGCTGGGCACAGGCTTCCAACTCCAAGGATTATTTCACTTCAGTTCTGCTAGGCTTGAGGCCGTTCAGCTTTCATCTCTCTCTCTCTGAATTATTCAAGGCAGGATCGCGCAATAAGGATAGAAGACAAAATACATTTAATGGGGTTTGGGGTATCTCACCTGCAATGCACTGGTTATAAGTCCCTTTAATTTCCTTGTACATCAAGAACTGGCAGTGCCCCTGGGCATCCGTGCCCAAGATCACAGAAAGGTTTTGGACCCAGAGGCTGTGACCAAATTCCAAGCTCACCAGAAGTCTTCAGAGCTTTTTTCAAAGTATATAGCTAGAAGACACTCTTCTTCCTCCTCGGCTATCTGCTCACACTATTCCTCTTCTCAAATTTACTTGTAGCTCCAGTCGCACTGAAATACCTTTATTGGACTGAATTATTAAGGTTGAAGAAAACAAGATCGCAGTCATTCTGTATCGCAAGTCAACGGGCAAGACCACAATCTTGCATTTCTGCAGCTTCCACCCTTTAGCACTCAGACAGAACATCCCTTATGGACAATTCCTAAGCTTTAGAATAAACTGCACGACATTGGCCGATTTTAAACATCAGAGTGACATTCTCACGGAACGCTTACAATCAAGAGGGTGTCCAAGGAAGTTATTGAAGCATTCGCATAAGAGAGCCATCGCAGTAGACAGGGAAGCCCCTGTGGAATCCAACAGATGGGAAAAAGTGGAAATAGAATCGTACGCGCAGCAACTTTCTGCAGAGACACACCAGCGATTAAAATAATTATTTTGAGAAATTGGCACATTGAAGTAAATTCCACGGTATTTAAAATGATTTGTTTCCCATTATGTTGGCAAATCGTAAAAGCAGGCTCTGTTGCATTATTTTGGCAGGGGGGTTGACACTGATTTCACTTGTTTAACCTTGCATCCAGAAAGCTGCCTGCATTGATATAGGGTTGTAATAGGTCTGGTGGAAAATGGTCCTATCCATCTGAAAAACCAGGAGATCATCTGCGTACAATGTCAATTTGTGTGCGTTTTGCAAGAGGTCACAGCACCATGTTAAACAGCAGGAAGAAGATGAGATGCCCTTGTCTTTTCCCCCTGCTCGTGAAGGCTTTCCATGCACCATACTGCTGTGGTGGATGGACTATATAAGAGGGTGAACCACTCCTCTGTGATGAATCATCTTTGAATTATCTTTGGACACAAGAAGAAGAACGGTTCCCCTAGAAATGTATTGGCGTACAGTCTGCCAAAAGGCATATGGCATAGAAGTGATGATAAAGGCTTCAATGAGGCAGCAAGAGCCTCCCCTCGCCTATTCCAGAGCACCATTTAGCATAAACAGCTATTTGCAAAAGGCCTTTCTGCAGCCGGAACACTAGTAACCAGGATCCTGCTCTCTGGAGGTGACACACCCTACAAGGATTTTCCGGCAGCCTTCCTGGGTTGGAAGGGCAGGAAAGGGATTCACTGTGTGCCCGTAGACCAGGGACAGGTTCCCCTGGCAATCAAGAAGCCCAGGAGCAGCTCTGGGCTCTGTTTCCTGCCTGAAACCACTAATTTTTGAGTCAATCTAGGAACCGCTGAGCTGTCTTTGACACTCGCTGCTTCTTCATTCCACTTTGTGCTGCTGATTAAACCATTACCGTCCTGCACTCCAGGCATCTGTGTGCCGATTGCTGCTGCAGAACTGCATCGCATTGCTGGACCTCTTTGTAATGACTCACCTGCTTTGAATTGCAGACTCAACCATTTACTCCAATTTCATCCATTGGGAGCATCGGACTCAACTGTTTTGTAGACATTTCGACTCACTTGAAAATGCCAAGAAGCACAGCTCAAAAATGTCAAGCCACCCATGAACAGCAATCAAACTGAAACTGTGCTGATAGTGGGTTGTCGCCCTGGCCTAATTTTAAGGGTCAGATTAACAATTTAAGACCTCACTTTGACTTTTCAGGTCTGACACTTTGAATTGAACATTGCTGCAGAGAATGTTGCCTGTCTACCCCTTCTTCAGACCCAGAGTCTGTATTTTCTGTATCTTGCTTTACAGGATAAGGTCATTTGTTATTAGAGTGTCTTGTATATTTAGTTTAATCACAAACTTCTATTTTTTATAGAACCTTGACTGAACATTTTCTTTATTTTGGTACCACAGTAATATTGCTGTTTGTATGACTCTTTGCAAGCTCACATCCCTTCTGAAGAATATAACCTGACCTCGACCCTCGTTGCCACAAGAGCCAAAGGAGGTATTTCTGTCGAGCTTTGACTGTTTCACGTTCACGATTGGAATTACTACTGGTTTAGCAGTAGTGTGGGGCTGAGTAGGAGTTTTGAACACTACTCGTCCCTGTACTCCTGAAAAGGAGCAGTCATTTCACCACACTCACACGTGGCATGCCCTCACAATAAGACAATAGACAAGTTGAATAATTTGACACATTACCTGCCTCTGCTCTCTTGATGATTACATCCTTTCTCTGGCATCTAAGAGTGACTCCCCCAACCTGAGTCGTCAGTGCTACCCACCCCCACTACCACCCTGACACCCCTCAACATTAAGCCCATGGTACCCACTAGACCTGCAGTACCTGCATGATATTCAATAAATCAGGTCTATTAATGCCCTCCTACCCTCAGGCGGGTCTAATAACTGCCAGATATTCAGAACAAATGTCTTAAGCAAGAACACCAAGGGCGATGGGGATAAGCATCAGGCCCCTCCACCCCTGCCAAAATTACCTATTCTCCATAAGTGAGCTCCACTTATGCTAACCCCCAAACCTTTCCTACTACCGAATGTATCACAAACCCCGCACCAGTAAAACCAGTGTTGTTCCTCTTCCCTCATTTCATTAAGACCGTTTTCAAGCACCTGTAATCCAAGGCATGTTATGTGGTCACATGTTATTGGGATTTATTCTGCACCCCAGTGCCATTATCATGGTCTTCAGGTGCTCATGTGGATCTGAAAAGGAAAGTGCCAGCTGGAGAGGGAGAGGGGTTGGTTAGTGGAGGTGAGGGAAAAGACAAGTAGCTGTGTTAAACTGTGGATGTGTGTAGACCATAGGAGCAACCAATGTTTGTGTGGGTGTGTTACCTATTTGTACACCAGAGGTGTTTTATTTCCAGATGGGAAACCTCAACATTGCGACTTTTAAGGATGCTTTGGACAGTGAGTGAGTCTTGCAAGTTGATTTGAGAGATGTAGTGCTTGGTAAGGGAAAGGGAGTTTGTCTAGCCATTTGTGTTGGGTGGATGGTGAACATGTGGTGAAGGGAGGTTAAGTGTGAGGTTGTTAGTGAGTTGGGTCACTTCTGGCAGTTGTAATGTTTATTTTGAAGTGTTAGGACCTTCATTACTGCTTTGGCTATGGAGTAGGTGTGGAATTTGAGTGTTTCTTATCTTTTTCCGGGTTTTCAGGGGTGTTGAGAAAATATTGGTCTATG
This sequence comes from Ambystoma mexicanum, assembly GCF_040938575.1. Taxonomy (NCBI): domain Eukaryota; kingdom Metazoa; phylum Chordata; class Amphibia; order Caudata; family Ambystomatidae; genus Ambystoma; species Ambystoma mexicanum. The sequence continues at coordinate 933,428,023 of NC_090931.1, read as the reverse complement.
TCCTTGATGGGCTGCTCATATATGTCATGCTAGTCCAAAGTGTTTTGAGCAAATTCCATTTGAGTTTTCCTGCAGGCTTGTTCCTCGTAGTCAGTCTGTTCTTGGTATTGTTCATGGTGAGATTTTTGCATGTTGGGCATGTGCAAGGATGTCCCACTGTGATGCTAAATGGGCTATGCCCGTATATCATGCTAGTCCAAGGCAATTAGAGTTAATGCAATTTGATTTTTTGAAAGTTTGTTTCCTGTTCAGTGCATGTTATGTTCACTCTAGTATGGTGGGATCTTTCCTTGTTAGGCAGGTGCTAGGTCCTCCAATGGTGATGCTTTATTGCTGTGTGCTGTAGATTAGTTTTACTCTCACTCAGTCGTGAGTTGTCCATCATCACTTTGGTGTATTAAAATGGCAGGGTTTAAAACATTTTCTGGAATGGAAGTGATCTTCTGGTGTCCAGATTGCTCATTGGATGGAGTTACACAACTTTGCTCTGTGCGTGGTGTAGGGAAGGCATGGCATCACAAGTATGACACTGACACAAAAGATACAATTTGAAAAACTTTTATCAACTTCATGGGGTTTGGAAAAACTCCTACTTTGCCCTATGACTAAGATGGGAGTCGCCTTGACCATCACATAATAAAGAAAACAGTCTTAGTTGTGTCTTTAAAATCAAAATGGCACATGCAAACAAAAACCTAATGCACGCGCTATCTCTTTTATAAAAAGTGTGTAATGCAAGTATGTATGTAAAAGGAAAGTCAGTGTTCGGCAAAGAATAAATGTGGCTGAATCAGCTCTCCTCCCTACCTCCCTACCTTTAGACCTTTAGACAGCCCAGAATGAGGCAGTCTCTGTAGTCAGGATGACACACTCTGGCTCAGGCTTTAACACTGAAACAATTTGGAACAAGGATCGAGGACCGCCTTGCCTTCCACGTTAAAGGCTCCGGTTCCAGTCTTCCCAAAATTATGAAACAAAAAGTTCACACCGGTCCCCCTCTGTCGTGCTAAGACCTTGCACAGTTCAACGTTGGTCCCCCTCTGCTGGGCCCAGACCTTTCACAGTTCAAAAACACTTGCTGGGGCTCCCTTCCCCAAGCCTTTTACACTCCGGGTCTCCCTCTGTCGAGCTCAGACTGCTTTTCGGATGTCGAAGACTTTTGAATGTGTGGGGGCTCTTTTTACAGGCCACAGCAGGACCACTTCGACTCAGCATTCGATGCTTAGCTTTTCCTCTCCCCTTTTCTTGGGGTTAACTTTGTACACTCTGGTTTGTATAGTTCATTTACTTTTATCGTCTCAAACAATGTACCTTTCAGGGAGGCTTTCGAGTCGGCTACTCCTTTTCGCCTGACCACTCTGTTACTCAGTATTGCTGATACCACAGATGTTTTGTAAGTTAATTGTATGTTTACTGTGGCAAATATGTAAAATGTTGATTTTTTTATATTTTGTAAAGATCTATTTGATCCAAACAAATAAAACTGTCATGACCCACATCCAGAAACCCCCCTGGCAAGCCCATGGGCCAGGAGGGGTCTTGGCTCGGGTCTTCAACAAACTTAGGCATCCTTTGCCTAGGCCCTCTTGGGGCCAGTCCTGGCGCCTTTGACACCAGGCTCATACTTAATAAAGACTTTTGTTTAGGGAACTACTTTATTTCAAGTGCCAGCCAACATGGAGGCATCCACATAGCTTGGCTCCTTGGAACCAAGCTATGCGGTATAGTGTTTTGGGTGTAGTAGCCTAGGAACTACTTTACCTGGACTACTTTCTTGAAGCTTTTTAAACCACACCCGACTTGGATAACACACTTCGCGTTACTTTGCAATCCTGCAACGTGACGCTCATCGTGTTCAGCTGTACCCGCGAACCTCGGAAGAACAGCATCTGTAAAGACACAAAAGGACATCATTAACAGCAGCAGCTTACCTGTAATTTCATCGTTAGCTGCCCACAGCTCCTGTGAACAGCATCCTAGGATCAGCGTGTCTCCCGGACCGGTGGATCTGCAAAAAAGGAAGAAACAAGGCATTAGACACTTTTACAACATAACAAATTGTGCCGAAAAGCTTACCTCGCAAGTCGCCCCTTGTTGTAATGAGTGTCTCCCCTCCTGTGTCTTCCCTGCAGTGGTGATGTCAGTGGAATGTGTTGCGGTCACTGTGCTCAGAGTGTTCAGGGTGTTGTCATCTGAATAGTGTTCCATGGGGGACAGTTGGAGATAGAGAGCTGGCTGGCTAGGATGTGCCAGTGCTTTCCTGCTGTACTTATGAACTAATAAACCCATATAACTTACCTGCTGGCTCAGGTGTGTTGATGACGAGTCCACATTGTTACACTGGCGACAAGGATGGGATTTTGTCGAGGAGGGGACAGCAGCTGATCAGGACACCGCCCTCCAAGTGTCCACATCTTGGTAGCAGCCAGATATGCAGCCCTTAAAGTCCGGACAGAGGCTGTAGCCCAGTAGGCCGGGTGGTGCTGGAGGAAGTAGGCCCCCATTCAGTGTAGCAGGGTCCGGAAGAGCTCTGGTGGTCTGCAGCAGGGGAGAGTACCCCTGGGTCCAGAGCGGAGTGTACCAGAGTTGCAGCCCAGCAGGCCGGGTGGTGCTGGAGCGAGTAGGAGGCTCCTCTACATTTGGAGCAGCGTCCTGGTATTTAAGGTAGTACCGGGAGGACTAGAGGCCCTGGAGCTGCCATTTTGGACGTTTTTGGTGAGTGTGACACTGTGGTAGCCTGGTCAGTTCTGGGGGTCCCAAGTTAGGAGGTGGTGTACTATATTTGTCTTTGGCAGGGACTAGGGGTCCCAGGGTATATAGTGGTGTTGTATTTGGCAGGGACTTGGGGTCCCAGGGTGTAGAGGTGTTTGTTGGCAGGGACTAGGGGTCCCATGGGTGTAGCAGTGTTTTGGTAGGAACTAAGCTCCCTGTGTGCTAGGTGTGTGCTCACAGGGACTTGATGTGCATATTATCTTGAGGTTGGATTGTGTGTGGAGGTAATGCTGTTCTCTATGTTTTAGAGTGTTGGAGCTGATGTTGTCAGTTGTGCTTGTTGTTGCTCATTAGAGTTGGGTTAGTGCCCGGTGATTTCTCTTTTGAGTGGGGTTAGTGCCCGGGGGTGGCAGCCCTGGTACCCTGGGGTGGCGGACCAGGGTGGAAGGTTGTAGGTGCACTGAGGGGTTTCGGATGTCAGGGTATATCCGTTTTAAGGGACGCTGGGGTGTGGCAGGCCCTAGGCTTCAAGGGGCAGCTTGAGGCAGGTGGAGTTCTTGTTTTTTGTTTTGTTCCTCGATATGTATTGCAGTTCAATTGAGGGGAGGTGCAGCCCTTTATCCATGTCGGTGGGTTCCTCTTTTGTGAGTCATTGGTGGACAGTGGGTAGTTAGGCTGTTGTAGGTTGGTTCTGGTTCCTTTTAGTAGGAGTAGTGTGCAGGATTATATTTCCACCTGTTTTTCTGCTTAGGGTTTTATTAGTGGGGAGCTAGTTCCAGTTGTGTCAGTGCACTTTTACCTTTATGGAGGGTGGAGTGTTTGTACTCCGTTGTTGGCCTTGGTGTGTGAATGGGCTCATATGGACCGTTCCTGGGGTTTGGGTAGCGTGTTCATACGAGTTTGGGTGTTGATGGGCAGATACGTGGTGGCCACGCGTATTCGTATTGTGTTGTGTAGAATGGTACTTGCGTATAGGGATCACCTTTGTATTAAGTTAAGGGAGGGAGAAGTGTTGTAATGAGTGTCTCCCCTCCTGTGTCTTCCCTGCAGTGGTGATGTCAGTGGAATGTGGTGAGGTCACTGTGCTCAGAGTGTTCAGGGTGTTGTCATCTGAATAGTGTTCCATGGGGGACAGTTGGAGATAGAGAGCTGGCTGGCTAGGATGTGCCGGTGCTTTCCTGCTGTACTTATGAACTAATAAAACCATATAACTTACCTGCTGGCTCAGGTGTGTTGATGACGAGTCCACATTGTTACACCCCTCGACCAGCATCGCCTTGGGATTTCATACACCGGGTGAGCACCGCGATCTATGGGAAACAAAAGACAACAGGTTAGCAAAGGCAAGGCATCATAGCGCTGCGCATAGGCCCTACTTACCGCATCAAAGCCCTCTTTATACGCCATCTTTTACCAGCGAGACCTAATTCAGCCAATGCATCACATTGAACTTCCGCGCACCTAAGGAAGAGAAAAAGACATTATTTAAACCAAGAAAGGCATGCAAGAAAAACAACAATATAGAGCAGCAATAAGACCTACCTGAAAGACTCAAAACGGGCCGGCATCAGTGAAGTAACTAGATCGCATTCGCCCACAAAGGACAACGCGCCCCTGCCAAGAAGGCAGGACAGAGAGCACACCTGAACTAACAACAAGGTGAGGAGAGGTACAGAGGGGCTGCAGGCATACCCGGTGGTGGGGGCTTGCTTACCCCAGTTGCCCAGTCTTGAACATTGCCCACCTGTATTCCAGGCAGAACTTCCCCGCTGGTCACACCTGGGAACCGCAGAGAGGGATACCAGAGTCCCTACGGCTGGGTGGCGTCCCCATGGATACCAGGTGAGCGTAACAAAAACAACAACAAAAAAAAAGATACCACAGCTGTTCTTGCTTTAAAGTTCATTTGCAGGTCTGCCTTTCCTCGCGTCTCATCCACGGTTCTATGTCATGTCATCAACACCCATTTTTACGATGGGTGTTTTGCCACAGAATCTTTGCCCCAAAAAACATTTAGAAATTTATTTTCAGTTATTTTTGGGGAGGTTTCCCCCCAACCCCCATCATTTACCTATTTATTTATTTACCAAGCCAACCCTTTATATGCTCTTGCCCACCCCCAAAAAATACAAAAAGATTTTTTGCCAAAAATTCAGCAGCAAAACATCTGTACGTAAAAATGGGTATTGATTAAAGGACGCTATACCCTCATCCACATATGTGCAGCCTTCACTTGCGATATTTTGCAGCAAACCTCAATCTTTCTTAGCACACACCAGTCTCTCAGGTCGCTTGCCAACTCACCGGCTGTGCGCGATTCTCTCTTGCTTTTCTGATTTCCAATTCACGAGTCAAGGTTAGTACCACAGGCATGGCCTCGTCCACCCCAACTCTGTTGTTCACCCGGGAGGGTCGCTGCCGTCCTTGAATCACAATGCAGTCTTCAACATTGGGATCTGGCCTTCTCCACATGTCTTTTGTGGCTTTGTGGAGGCAATTACCTCCTGTCTGGAACTCTTAGGGTTTTCGTCCCGCTGCTCTCACCCCTTGGTCTGTTGCTCTGCTGCAGTAGGTTAGCCTTCGCCCCGGAAGTTCTGTTCATACTCGTGTTTCACATTACTCAGAGTTTGTCTCTAGCTTCCGCCTTTTATACATTTGAGGAGAGCTAATTGGAATCAGGTGTATGCACTTGAAGTCTAGTGTCTGACTTTGCCTGACGCGATTAGTGGGACATGTCCGGTACGATGTATAAGACTTAGTCTCAGTAGCCCTCTTCCTTGGCCTAGTGTTTGTGCAGAAAGGGGGCGGATTGGGACATCGGATCCGACAAAATAGGAGGGATTGGATGTACAAAAAAGGGGGGAATACCGCGTCTCACCATCAGCTGTCTCACCCCCACTCCCTGAAGACCCCTCACCCAGGTGATCCTCCTACACTGATCCATCAGGAACTGGATCCAAAAGCGATGGCTGTGTCCTGGCCACCCGGATGATAAGCCCCCCAGAACTAGCAGGCAAGACACCTTTTTGATTTCTCATATACCCTTCCCCTATACAAGGTGGATAAGTTTGTTCTTCGCCGAAGTCCTCTAGTTTGAGGGCTCTGGAGAGGACACATGGAAATGTTATCCAGGGACTCTCACATATCCACGTAATTTTCTTTTGGTTATGCTGGCAGGGGCTGGTATTGACAATAGACCCCTGGGAGTAGTCCATGCACTGGGGTTGAGGGTTTTTTCCACAAATAATATCTCTGCCAATAACCCAACATGTTTCTGTCTTACACTGCTTTACTGCCTGACATTCTGCAGGGGTAATGAAGTGTACAAATTCCTCCTTAAGATGGAATCACTTGTCTGTAATCCTCATACCATTGGAACAAATATCTTTATCTAGTTCATGGACACTATCGAAAACATCTCTTCATTCACCCAACTACAAAGACAAAACCAAATGAAATCAATACACCCCTAAGTCATGTCAACAATTTCACAAACTCATCTTAAATGTGTATATCAATGGACACCTCCATTCTAAATGTCCTACCTGCATTTATTGTCAGTCAGGAAGGGACATGGATCTTGGTGATCCGACCGTGGCTGATTTACCTGCGCCTGGAAAGTTCACATGAGAAAGGTGCGAACCACCAAACACCAAAAATTTGCACCTTTCTCATGCGAACACATGTACATACCCACACCCCCACGCACATCCACAAAAAACCCAAGACACACCCCGCACCCACACCCTCAACACATCCCCCCACCTCCCCAACATAAACAAACCGCATTTACCTTTTTCTTCACGCTGAATCCCTGCGGCGCCAGTTCCCTTTCACTTCCGTGATCGGGAACCGGCGCCGCAGGGTCCTTTTCTTTTTTTTTTGCAGGTGGGCTGCGGGGGTGTCCCCTGCAACACCCCGCTCACTATACCACAGAGTATAGTGAGCGGGGTGTTTGTTTGTTTTTTTACTTACTTGCAATGCTAACATCAAAGGTTCAAACTTTTGGTGTTCGAACCTTTGGTGGTAGCATTTTTTAAGACCTTTTGTACGTGCAACCATTTAGGTATGGTCAAAACGTACAATACCAGGTACAGCGCCATGCAAATGACGCAACACCAATAAATGTGTATCATTTGAGGGGATCGCTTTCAGTCTCGACTCCCAATGCACAATATATCTATAATGAAAAAGGAGCATAGAACACCCTTAATCTAGGGAGACTACTCCCAAGGATCAACAAAGCACATCATATCAAAAGTAACCACAGTGCCATAGACTGTTGATCACCACATAATGGTGCCACACAACATGCTATTCAAAGCTACCCTGTGCATAACCAGTAAGTAACACCAATATGTGTGTAACACTGTCATCTAATGAATTCCATGCAGGTTATTAAAACCAATACACTGCCCTCAATTACCAAATCATAGGGCTACTTAGTGCTTTCAACCAATATAGTGCAGCATCAGCAGGTTGCAAAAAATCACCCAATTTGTGACGCCAGAACCTGCATGCAATAAGATGCAATGGGCCTCATAACGACCCAGGCGGTAAATTACCGCCTGGGTCGTACCTTTACCACCATGGCGTAAACTACGTTTACGCCATGGTGGTTGGCGGACTTACCGCCCCATTCCGAGGTTGGCGGGGCGGTAAGTCCCCAATCCCCATTTACCCTTCCCCATTCCCATTTTTGCCCCATAGGGCATAATGGGAGTGGGGAAGGCGTTAATTACGCCACCGTAAATTACGGTGGCGTAATTAACATCAAGGTCCCTTAGCGCTAAGGGACCTCGCTAAGGGACCTCGGAATCAGGCGGTAAGGGTCGGCGCTGGTTACGCCGCCGTAAACCCCTTACCGCCTGAGTCGTAATGAGGCCCAATGTTTATCCAATTATCTCGATTGCCACTCATGGGTATAAGTTAAACGTATGTGTCAAAAATAACCCAGCTGGCATCCACAAAGACCGGGATTAATATTGCTGCCTGAAACAAGTGTAAAAACAAATGCAGACCAATGACATAGGATTCAAACACGCGGCGCATCTCTAAACCATGGACGTGCATGGAGAGTCACCATCGTAAATGGGAAATGACTGACCTGACTCATGAACATCATGTCCACACCACTGGAGCCACAGATGGAAGAACTCCTGAAGACAAACCTCGCGCACGCCGAGTAATATTACAAATTACTTAACGATCATGTGATTAAACGTGAAAACGAACATGCTGACGTTCCTATGAAAGGCTGCACTCAATGCAACTAGACGGCTGCTGCTACATGCCCCATGTATAGCCAAATCAACCTTTGTTGATATGGTGTTATGAGTCAATCGAGTAGGCTGTTTTTAGACACCTTCAAGTTGGGTATTCCCGGTCAATGAATTGTGACTCAATACAGAACAGCAGGGGATTTACCAGAACCAGGAAGGGATTTTTTTTAGTGTGAGAGCCAATACACAGCCTGATAACTGAGGATCCCCCTTCCAGCCACCCACATCAGAGCAGGGCTGAGGGGACAACTGGGCACATACAGAAACCTGAGCTGTGTATACGTTTTAAAGGGCACCTGCAAGGCATGATGAAGGAGTCAGAAGGCCTCACACCAGGCATTATATGAGCTTTGTTGTAATTGTATCTAAAATGTTTTAAGGCGTCAGTGTCATAATGAATATGCCGAAGCAGACTGTAGCTGCTTACCGTTTATGTGATTGCTTTTTTGATGGGTGAGTTAGGATTTGTGCTCAAAAGAGAGAGTGTCTAGTGAAACAGTCACTAGACCTGGAGACGCCAATAGATGTAGTAAAAACGACTGCTAGTTAATACATTTCTTTAGTACATAAACATTAAGTCTGCAAGAACAAAGATGCACAGGGTTCTTATGATTCTTAAGGTAGTAATCTTCTCTTCAATTTTCATTGTTTTGCATTTGCGACAACAAAGTCCTTCTTCGGGGCGGGTTCAACAATTATACAATACAATACCATCTTGTACATTTGCAGCCTCATAAACATATATCAAAGACTCACAAATTAATTTAAATATCAGATTTTTGGAAAACATCATGCTCAAAACTAATGCTCATACCTTTTTTCTGGGAAGTACAGAAGTGTTGATGACATTTTGATAATTTTCGATACATTGGTTAAAGATACTCTAAATAGTATCCTTTCTTGATGTCTCTCCAAATGCTCTGTAACACAATAATGCACAACACCCCACTAAGTTTAAGGGTAAGAGGAATAGTCTTAAACCCGTAGTATTATCTGTTTATGCCTAATATTTGGTATATCAACTTGCACTCTTACTTAATGGGCTGGAAGGCAAGAGGAGGGAAACAAGTGTGTATTTGTGAAGCGAACAAACAGTATTTCACTTGTGCGGCACGTAGTAGACCATAACCCTAAAAACAAAGTGGTGTATATGAGACGTCTCAGACGTCTCAAACTCTAAGGTCTCGGGATATAAATACTTGTTTACGCTTATAGCTACCCGCTCATATCCACAGGTGAGGTACTTACCTCAAGCAATTGAGAAAAAATGTGGTCATTCGTTGCCGCTCTACAAGCTGTCCAGTAGATGGATCACGAGAGGCCAGTCTTGCAAATGAATAGGGTCTCGAGTCACTAAAGGAGCTCTTTTTAGTATTCTGGATAAACCGTGCCTGAATCGAATCAGAATATCTAGAGGTTCAGTGTGTGCGTGCCTGTGCTGCAGAATCATATGTATTCTAAAGGAGATGCAAGGTGCGGATGGCCCCAGACCCTGGATGCATATACATAGGACCCACGCGTCTGCTCAGACATGAAACACAATGGTTACTATGGCAACAGACACGCAAGACCTACATAGTGTATTACCACGTCATCATGCACTGCACGCGTTGACGTGGCCACCTTTGTTTCTGCAGTCCTGTAACAGATGCATGCGGACGCTACAGGCCTGATGGGAGTTGTGGTTCTTTGGTGAAAAGTACTCTATACTGAAACGCAAAGGTGAAAGAAAACTCAGAAAGTATATTGGTGGTAGGTCAATATGTAGCCGTCAGGCCTAAATGCATGCTAGTAAATGCAACACTTAAAATGGCTATTGGCTCTTTTAGAAAGGAGTAGTTATGAAAAGAGCACATATTGAAGAATACGGAACACTTCTGCAGATGACCGAGAGTATAACACGTGTACATGTGATAGTGTCATGCACCAGCCCTGGAAATTGATTCACCGTTGGAAGTACTACTAACATGGCTTCCGATTTCCCAACTTTAACAGTCTAGCTTATTTAAATATGGCCGACGGAACCTATAACTGGCAAATCAGACCAGCGCACTGCGCGTTGTATCATTCTGTGTTACGTGCGCTGCCAGTCTCTCATAGCGACTAGCCTAACTCCTCTTTCCCGTTTTTCCCTTTTGTTCAAGTCTTGCCAGACCTTTCTTTATACTGACACTCGCAGTGTCTCTAAGCTTGCAGGTAAGGTGACCGGGTTCTATCTAACTGTGCTTGCAGTCACGACGCGTACTTCCAATCACTATGCGTATTCAGTGTGTGTGTCTCTCTCAGCGACTTCTCTTAGCCTCAGCAATAAGTATCCGCTTTCGCGGGTTGTTTATCTCTCTTTCTCTATTTACCTGTCTGGTTCTATCAGCTCCGTTTCCTTTTCTGTGCAGCTTTGTTTTCCTGTTCGGAACGCCTCTTCTATGTTCCGTCAGTCAGGAGTTCTTCCCGGAAGACTGTGTGACCGCACTTACTCTTCGGTCTCACTACCCACCTGTTTACCTCAATCTGAACGAGTGTATTCAGTTACCTGTTTCCTCCTACATCATCGGAGTTCTGTATCCGTAAGGTTGGCTGACCAGATCCTCTACAAGCAGCAAGACTTCTTGTTAGTTATTTCCATCTCCTTGAATACGGACCGGATTCCGACCAGGGTTTTTTCTGCCAATCGGCTTTTTCCCCGTTTTAGGGCGTGCTCCTCGGGTCACCTCCGGATCTGTAGCATATTCAGACCAGGGAGGCTGCCGAGGGAGCACGACCCTACCTACGACAAAAAAAAGAGAAGAAACCTGGTAAAGGGGCAAGGATTAAGATGAAGAAGAAGAGTACAGTCAGCGTGGAGGAGATTCAAGAAGAGACAGGTGAGGAGGAGTCAGGGGAGGAGGAGGTCCAGCCTGACAGATAGTGAGGTTAGAAGGTGCCTCATGGCCAGTGGGGGCCACTACGTTTTGAATTACATTATCAGTAAATCCTTCTAATGCTGAGCAAGATAAATCATAACACAAGAATATGCATTATTTTCATCACTTTTAAAGATCATAACACATGCCTCCCTACAACACTGTGGACAACTTAATTGCATACACTACGCAATCTCATCCACGTGGAACATAGTATTTATTATACATTAGTGTGTGTTCTAGGGCAACCTGTCATATCATAAAACTAAAGTGACACTCTCAACAGGAGGAAAGAAATGTCTACATTTGTTGTCTTACTACTCTGACATAGCTACACATTTTATGTTGAGTAAACCATATAACTAGAGCAGTGGATATACGCTGAAGGATAATGTTCTACACTTATCATCTTGCTGCTATAACATAGCTCACATTCATAGTGTCAAGTAGGTCACACATGAAAACATCCCAAAATTGAAGATATATCTTAATGATATAGGTGCATGCCTTAGATGATGTGTTAGAAAAGTTCAAATATTGCATCTGATCATTTAGTCAGATGAAGTAAGTATGTGTCACGATTTGCTCCTTTCGCTCCCGTTCCCACCACTTGGGGGCATGATTTGGGGTTTATTCCCTAATGGACTTTCCTTCTGAACCTTATGCTACAGTGCTGTGATGAATTGGGAGGGCAAAATCCTTATTTTCCAATTACTTCCGTTCCGGATCCATTCCAGGTTTTTAGCAGCCAGCATGCTGCTTTAATCAAATGACTATGCTTCCCAGAATGCTTGTCCCACTGCTTAATCTCCACCCTTGCAGGACAAGGTTGGGTGGAGGATAAGCAACACCTGTGGCTGCAGGTGCAGCAAGCTGCACACCTGAGGCGTGTGCTCGTTAAGCAGCTTTAAAAGCCTCAGTTTGCTTCAGTCTAGCGCTGGTCATTGATGCAGTGTTCCTGTTTTTGACTGGACCTTTGTCCCTTGTTCCTGGTTCTTAGCTTTGTGCCTTGTTCCATGTTTCTATTTCTTGATCCTTATCCCTGGATTTTGACATTATGTACTTAATTGATTTCTGCTTCCTATATTCCCTTTCTGTCTTCCTCTGTTTGCAGGCAGCATTTCTCAGTGCTTTCCCTTTAGGTGCAGCCCAGTTTGCCTGTGTTCTATATTTCTTTGACTTTGTCCTTTGCTGCTGTAAACCTTGATGCTTTAGTCTTTCCTCTTTATAGATTTTGCTTCATGCCTTTTTTCTTGGCTGGGTGGGGAAGGTTTGCCTTTGTAATTTCGTTTTCTCTGCTCCTGTTCCTTTACTTTCTCTTGGAATCCATTCCAGGTTTTTTCTTGCACTTCTGCATTTATTCCCCATTGATTATTAGGTGTGGTGTGCTGTTGTAGCTAGCTCCTGTGTGAATGCTTATGTTTTCCTCGCTGTTCTGTAATCACTATTCATACTTGCCCCTTGTCTTGAGTCTTATGCATTTAGTTATCCTCCCATTGCTGTTATAGCCGTTCTGGGTCCCTGTTTGATCAACAGGGTTCGTGGGCTTCACTGACATTCAAGTGGTATTTCTTGTCTTCGTGAGTACTGTTTTTAAGTTACCTTATTCAATACCATCCAGAGTGTTAGCTCACAAATCCTGTCGTTGCTTGCCCTGTACGTGGGCTTAGCGCTGTCAGTACCTGTAACAGCAATTGTGGGTAAGGAGCTTGCCGACTTTCCTTGTAATTATAAGGAGCTTCTAAGTGCTTACCCCATCTCTTTTCATTTATTTGTATTGTTGTCACACTCTATTTGCACTCCTGGGTTTTTGTATACATGTGTCTTGGTTCCTGTGTGCATGTTGTTTGACTCAAAGCTATTCACTGTGGGATCTTGTGCACATTTCCCTTGCCAAATTCACTGCCTTTGTCCTCACCTGACAGTATGAGTAACACATGGTACTGATAATTCTCATAGATTAAGACATGTATACAGATACCATGTTTGTCACGACCCGTGACCCAGAACCCCACTGGCATGGTCACATGCCAGGTAGGGTTAGGGCTCGGGGTTCATTTAAGGCCCCAAGGGCCTTGCATTTTCACCGGGGACTCTCCTGGAGTCAGTCCTGGCGCCTTTGGCGCTAGGCTCATATTTGGAATGGGACTTGAAGGGACTACTTTATGTGTGGAGGCCTGCAGCCAACATGGAGACACCCACACAGTCTAGTCCCTAAGAACCAGACTGTGCAGACTGTGCAGTGCAGTGTTTTGGGGTGTGGTAGCCTGGACTACTTTACCTGGACTACTTTACAGGGTAGGCTATATAAACCACACCCAAGCTAAAGAACGTGCTTTCCATTATTCTGCAGCCAGCAGCGTAATGCTCACCGTGTTCAGAGACCAGCACCCGGCGTTCCTGGAATCGCGGACCTGCAGAGGAGACAAAAGAACATCATTAGCAGTTCCAGTTTACCTGCAGTCTTCCATCCTTCGCTCCCAGCTGCTCACGGTCTTCCATCCCGTTAGCAGCATCTTCAGGACATCGCGCTCGCACCAGAACAAAGCACCTGGAGAGGAGAGAAAAAGGGACAACGTTAAACAGGTTACTCACAGCAATCACAGCTGCAACTGAAATCTCCTCACCTGACAGGGCATATCTTTGCCGGTTCCGCTCCGGAAATCACTGCACGCCCAGAAAGCCCATTGTAACCTGAAAAGGAATAAAGAATACAGGTTAGCCCAAAAAGACATTAGCGCTCCGCACTGAACCTACCTTTCTTCATACGCTTCGCGTCCATAAATCCTGGCAGGAGCCGAACCCAAGCAGCACACCCAGCGAACCTCTGCATACCTAAGGGGGAAACAATCAGGGAAAGACATTAATAGCCCGAAAGAAAAGCAAAGGCCCTCAGAGACTGCAATAATCAAGCTTACCTCTTTAAAGACACTTGAATGGGTTGGCACCAGTGAAGTTAACTCGGTCGCTTCAACCCGCAGGAACTACGCGCCCCTGCGCAGAAAGCAGGACGGAGAGCATGCCAGACATCATAACAAGGTGAGGAGGGGGCCATCACGTCAAGTCCAAGGGGCTGGTGGGAGGAAACGAAATCTGTGCCTAAGTCCAGTCCTCCTGTGTTTTCAGGCCCACCTGCCATAGAAGACATCACCTCGAATTGAGTACATCTGGGGGGGAATCCGGCAACCAGGGCATACAGGCATCCCCGTGGATACCAGGTGAGCGTAACATGTTTACAAAAACAGTGGAGGTCCAACTCTTCATTTAAGCCATTAGGAGTGATTGTGTCTAATTTATCAATTCAAAACGCCTCTTGTTGTTCAGGTTTCTTAGTAGTATTCATTCTTATGTTGCTGACATTCACTACCTGAAGGATTTGGAACTGATCTGTGCTAGTTCATGCTTGTGATGCTGAAAATGTCTGGCGTTGAGTGACTGTTGGTTATTAGCCCTGATATTGGACTTATGTTCATTCCAACGAATTTGATTGAGTAGAGAACGTTATGTGTATTACATGTTGCATACTCATGCAATCTGATTTTATATCCTGTTCATGGGTGGACAACTGTGTCTTCTTTTCTGTTTCTTTCCTCTCATTCTGTGTGTTTTAACCAAGAGATCCCTTAGAGTGTTACTTCTTTGTAAGGCAAAAATGGGTTTCTCTATGAAGAGATCCTGAAGTTTGCTATCGCAACTTAGTAATGGCCAGTGCTTTAATATAGATCTTTTGATTTTAGTGTATTGTATGCTGTATTTGCTGACAAACATCAATGGACCTTCAGAAATTGCACTTGTAGTCTTAGAAGTCAAAAGGGTTGACTGATCCTGACTAGCAACTTTGATCTTAGTTTCTATGAGTTCTGTTTCTGAATATCCTCTTCCCTGACACTTGGTCATCTTTCTGTTCAGTTCTTGTTCACATTCTATTTCTGTGTTCACAATGCGTTTAACTCTCAGGAATTGGCTATATGGTAAACCTTTAATGGTGGAAGGAGGATGGAAACTGTGCAGCAAATAATTACGGTCAGTTGATTTGTGCTCTTCATCCACCAGTGTATACGGTGTTCACTCCGATTCCTGGAATGTGAGGTGGGGCTGGCAGCTCCAGATGACAAATAACGCCCTCTGCTCTAGTGCTCTAGCTCACTGAGTGTGACTATAACACACTAGAGAATTGGGTTCACGGCACACCACTCATATAGCTGGGTCATATCGGTTTGCCCATAAGGTGATGGATAGGGAGTGTTTGAAGCTGGTGGATGGCCATGTTTATGAGCCAAGATGGAAATAGAGATCCTCTTGCGGGCATAATTAGCAACCAAGTCTCTTAGTTTTATTTTATCAGGAGCTTGCTTTTGGTGGTTATCCTGTTCCCAGTGGTTATTGCAAGTTGTCTTACTGAACATTTACTCACATTTCAGATTGACTGGGTGGGAGCAGCATGCATGCTCTATCATAGGTGGCCAAATGCACTCTTCCTTTTTAGCTGGTCTGGGATGGGGGTTGACTGACTAGTATTACCCACCTCTAACCTGGTGGTAATGTCCAATTATCAGGTCTGAAGGAATGGAGCTGCACTAAATATAATAAGTCGGTTTACTTCCAAGCTTACCAGTTTCGCGAGACCCTTGCAGGGACTTGAAAATCAGCATATTTCTCCATCATTAATCTAGTGCTGATACTGAAGTACCCGCACCCTCTCATCCCTTGAGTGAGGTCCTGAGGCTCAGCACACTCGGCACCTCTCTTTATAAATAATCCCCACTTGGGACTCAAATAATTGGGCAAGTCCTATACCCACAACATAACACAGTAAATAAAAAAACATTAAAACACTAAACATTCAACAGTAAAATGGGGATTATCTTTGATCAGAGAGAATATTCCAACTGACTCAACCGGGCCCTATACATATGTAGATACCATGAATAATATAATGCATATGTAGTTGTGTTCACTTACAGGAATTTACTTAAGCAACGTAATGGTCTGGTTCCTTCAAAGCATTTACTGAGGGCCCTCCCCCGACTTATCTTCATTATATCATGGCAATTTTTTTTCTTGTGCCAGCTTTTTAACCCCGTTAAAGCTGATTCTCTCATCAATCACATCCTTGTTGAAGTCCTCAAAGACTGAAACCCTATAATTCTGGGGATCCCAGTGGATATCCCTCTTCCCTCTTGCTATCTATAAAAATTGCAGTGCACTGTGTGCCTGATACATTTCAAGATAAAGGGGCTTAGTTTATTGTTTTTCAGTACCCCAGCTCTGTGACCCCTCTCAACCCAAATTGAATTGAATTGAAGGGCAGGTCCCAGCAGAAGGGGCAGCTACCTCTTCAGGAAATCCAGGCCCTTTTTTCTGTTACAATTTTCCGAACACCAAATATCCAGAGGTTACCACCCCATCTCGGTTTTTTCAGAAGCAGAGAGTTTGTTGACATGATCCAGAATTATGAATATTAAAAGATTGGTTTTGCTCATATTAGAAATCATAGACTCCTCATACCCACCTATGGTCAACAGCATACACCTTAATATCCAGGAAGCTCACTTCAGCTGATAGGTTTTCCTTGTTATAAACTTTATTTAAAGAAAAAACAAACAGGGCAGACAGTAAGCACATGCACATGACCAGTGGACTGGAATTCATATGAACAAAATCATATACCGTCATAGGATCATTGCATTAACTATGCATTGTTATAAAATAACAAAAACAGAGTTCTAAAACATAAAATACTCATTTGCACAGATTAATGGTGATACTGCAAGGTAGGCATGTGAAGGTGTCCAACACTCCAGTCCAGGTGTTTTCAGACCTACACATCGAATCGAAGATACTGTAGCAATGTACATTTCCACTCTCTCTGAGATAAAACATGAGATTGTGAAACCATTCAGTGTGAGTTGGGGCACTTTTTGACTTCCAATAACCAAGTATGCATTTTTTGGATACTCTACAAGCTATGTGGAAGAACCGTCGAGTGATCACCAACACCTTGCCTTTGTCTCCCAGGAGGTACTTGACAGGCACTAATACTGGTGTAATGTCTTATGCACATTTTCTGCCAACCCTTTCCAGAAACTGACAACTATAGGGCAATCAAAAGGCATGTGAATTGTATTCGCCGGAGACCATCCACATTTCATACAATCGTCTGAGGCGCCCAATGTAAAATTGGCAGTTTTTGCCGGGATATAGTGCAATTGATTCAGTAGTTTAAATTGGATCAGTCTATATCGAGCACATATTAACACCTCTTTTGTAAGTGAACAACATTTCTGCCATTGAACATCTGAGAATTGAAACCCCAGGTCACACTGCCATTTTAGTCTCATGTCAATCGGTGATGATGTAGCACTCAACACCAATCCATATAATTTAGACACTAGACATCTGGGCTCACCACATTTTACGATTGCATTTATAAGTGGGTGGGTCCCTCATTCATGCAGAAACATTGGGCACCACCATTTCAATTGAGACTCTCATACTATAGTATTGCAGTATCATAATAGAGCTGCTTCCAAGTTTATTAACAAAATCGTCTAAGGACACAAATATCCCTTCTGGGAATAGATAACCAAGGGTCAAATCAGTGTTGTCGTCCCAGGATATTTGCAAGTCTGCATCAAAAGAGGGTGATAAACCTGGGAATTTTCAGAGTGGGATGCATTTGTGGTATAACACAGTGAGTCTCAATCTATGAAACAGCCTAGACCATGCGCTAACAGTGGTACAGACAGGGTCAAAGGTGCAGGAATCAATGTACTTATCACAGAAGATAACCGCTTTAAGGTTAGTATGGGCCGCCCCATATTTTTCAAACAGCAAATGCACCACTGCAAAATCTGGGGAGTAACAAAATCCTGTGTAACGCGCTTGGGCAACTAGATAATATAGCCCCACATCCCACACCGCCAACCCGCCCCGCTCATATGGTTCAGTGAGCTTCTCCCAACTCATTCTAGCCACACCAGGTCCCCAGAGAATTCTAACCATCAGTGAACGAACCGATGTAAAAAAGGCCCTACCTGGCCAGAAGGAAATTTTACAGAAGAAATATAACAATTTAGGAAGGATGAGCATCTTTAGTAGAGAAAGTCCTCCATATAAAGATATTATCAGCTTAGCCCAACTTCTAAGTTTAGCAAGTAAATGTGGTATATACTCAGCATAATTGTCCGCATATAAAGACATCTGCTGTCTAGAAACATTACTGCCCAGATATTTGAACCAGGAACTAACCCAGCAAAATCTGTACAAGTCAGAGAAAGGAAGTATGGCATCAGTAAGAGGGAACAACTCAGGTTTTCTCTTATTAATACTGTACCGGTAGTGTATAGTAAATTGAGAGACTTCCTCCATTACGGGTCCAAGATTCATCTAGAGGTCATGAATATATAGAAAAGTATTGTCGGCGTACAGTGATATGATTTGTGGCGGTCTGGTAATGCAAATGCCCATGTGTCCGTGTTTAGCCCTAATAATCGCAGCCAATGGCTCTATTGTAAGTGTGAAAAGTAGAAGAGACTGTGGACACCCTTGGCGCGTCCCTGCCCCATATTTATACTAGATGACAGCCTAGAGTTTGTCCACACCCTAACTGTGGGCCGAGAATAGAAAGGTTTTACACAACTAAGAAAGCAAGGCCCAAACGCATAGTGTCGCAGGACTCTCACCAAAAACCTCTGTGATATGGAGTCACAGGCCTTTTCGGCATCTAAGAATGCTGCCACCGCTCTAGCATGTGGAATAATTTGAGAAATTATACAAAATAGCCTCCTGATATTGAGCGCTGTAGAGCTTAAAGGGATACATCCAGGCTGATCCGGATGCACCAGCCTAGTCATGTACAGAAGGAGTCTGGACCCCAAAAATGTTCGTGAAAATCTTTGTGTCTGCAGTAATTAGAAATAAAGGCTGATATGAAGTAACCTCATTCAGCGGTCTACCAGGCTTCAATAGAACCGTAATTATTGCTTCTTGCATGGAAGCTCGAAGGCCACCAGAAAAAGGGGACTTCTCCTATACTTACAGTAAATGAGGAGCCAATAAAGATTTATAGGCCCTCATTACGACCCTGGCGGAAATCGAAAAACGATGGCGGAAATGCAATACCGCCATCGAATAGCGCTCGGTGCGATTATGACCCGTCACCGTAAAGTACGATGCCATTAGCGACACCGTAGTGAACGCCAACGCTAACTGCACCAAGTACGCGCGCGCGCGCCATGCCAAACCGTAATTAGCACCATGGCGCAAGGGTACGCGAATTCCGACCCTAGCGGACATGTACTTAACGCCATCAGGCACGGCGGAAAGTACCATTCCGCCATGGTGAGAAGTACGGCATCGCGAATCAACCATAAACGGCCCCACTGAGTGCCTGTACACCGCTCCCTGGCCACATAGTACAACTCCCCGTAGGTGCAACGAAGTCACAATGCAACCAGTGAAATGTACAAGTCACCCATGCATGCCAACGAACAAAAGAATCACAAGAGGGGCCAATGGGAGCTGCAGGGCACAGATGGCACGAATACAGAAGCTATACCAATGGACATGACCTCAGTCTCCCACCAAGAAACGCACGCAAAAACAGGCACCTGTGACCAGCAATATTCCGATAATCACATCATTCCACCAATCCACCTGGCTGACCGGCATCTGTTACACAAAACCTAATCCCCCGCCCCTGAGCATGACATCATTCAAACAGTCATATTGGCAGCCCTCACCCCTGACCTCACTGGGCTTCGTAGGCAAACGCGCCCAGCACAGTACCACGCAACTATACTCCGAAGCTGGAACCCAATGCAGATCTCCTCACAATACACCGCTCCCCAAATAGGAATATGCCACATCACTTGCAAAGAAGAACGCCACACGGCCCAAATCAGAATAGAAATTTAATGCACAACAAATTCACCAAGCCCATACAGCCATTAGGCCATGAACTCCAAAACACATTTCACCATTGTGGGCTGCATCCGCAATAAATGACCAGCTACTTCTTGTGTGACGCCCTGTTCCTTCATGGTACACAGGGGCTACATTCTCGTACGAAAAGGCAACATGGAAGCACCTAGAACCGCAGGGCCGTCCCAATAGGGAGGCACTAGTCCAGCTGAAAGGCCGAAATGTTGCTCCGAGCCACTAGTACTGCGTAAGGGCATGTGGCCCATTGGCGATCGTCCCATAAGATCATAATGCTGCTCCACTGATTAACACGAAGCAGCAGGTGTCGGGAGTAAAACCCATCTGCAGGAGTGGCATACAGATGGCAGTGGCAAAAGGGGAGGAGATACCTGTCAACCAAAAGAAAAGAAAAAGAATAGAATGGCCATCAGAACTACATTCGAACAACTCACTTCAATGACCACACTAGATCCACAGCCATATGCATGCTAGCCCACTCCAAAGGATCATCACCACCCCAAAACCACTTGCGACTCATAACTATCCATATCGAGGTGAAAACACCATCACAAACGAGTGTACCTGTGCATGCGTCTGTGAAAACAGAATCCATCAGATGGGATTGGTAACGTGCATGGACACAAGTGTCTGAAGGCGCGTCGAGACAGGGAGGGCTCAACAAGGCCAGATAGACGATGGTCCCACTATGGCAGCCCTGCATCACATAGCGCAGGGGAGGCGGACAGATTCCAAGAAGCCCTGTACATGGCAAACACCGTATCAAATCATCTGTCCATGCATCCATTCATCATTCCCTCATCCCGTAATGAGAACGCCTGTTTCCATACTCACATAACATGTGAGAATTCCATTGAGTCTGTGCGTTATGCAGCCTGCAAAATCCACTGTGCCCCAGCCCGTAATTCCAGTGTTGTGAAGTAACATGTATTTGGGAACGTCCGGCCTCATCATCCACTTCGCTATTGCGCATCCCAAACTATTCATATCAATCATTGCATCCTCGCCATGGCCCCTGTCCCAAGGACACTGAACAATAGAACGTTATATTTGCAGTCAGACCTGTGGGCATCTCCTCGCCGCTAGCTGAAGACCGAAAGCGCCGCCCTTCGAATTCCTCATTTGCAACATCACGTCGAAAAGGCATCTGTGGCCGCTTGAAATCACAAATTAATCCATCTAGTGCGGCTGTGTGTGAAAATGGCAACTGCCTTCACTCACAAATGGGAGGCCCCGCCCGTCGGTGAACCTCGGTACAGTGATGCATGAGGGTCCACCGTTACTCGAGTACTACGTTCCACTGACCCTTCACAAGTCTGTTCGCGACTGCAAAGAATGCATGTGAAACAATGGGACCATAGCCGAATGAACATATCAACCAATGTTACACGGCCATCGGGTACTAATACATGATTGTAATAGCAAGATGCCATTCCTCGAATTGCAGCGTTGTGTGCGGGACGTGCTCGCCCAAAGGGGAGAGCAGCTTGCACAGGTGGAATGAATCACCACAGGTGGAGGCCATACAGCCTGAAAACACATAAATTGCACACCCAGTCTCCTCCCACAACCACACC
Source organism: Ambystoma mexicanum (assembly GCF_040938575.1). NCBI lineage: Eukaryota > Metazoa > Chordata > Amphibia > Caudata > Ambystomatidae > Ambystoma > Ambystoma mexicanum. The sequence goes on along the minus strand of NC_090931.1, from coordinate 933,406,609 downwards.
CACTCCGAAATGCTACCGGCAGGACTCGCGATGTTGGCCCTGGGGGACCTGATAGCACTGCAAGTACTCCAACTCCAAGAAGAAGACGAACACCAACTACAACCGGCCGCACGGAGGAGACGCAGGAGGAGGAGGAGGGCAAGGCAGGGCCAGCAAGGGCTGCCAGCACAGCCACTACCACCACGCAGGCAGCCCGCAATCCCACGCCTCCGAGCACATCCGTTCAACCTCACTGCTGAGCAGATCCACACCCTCTACCGTTTGGACCGGGACACCATAGCCGCCATTGTGGACATGACACAGGCTGACCTTGTCAGCATGATAGATAGCCCAACCGCCATCCCACCCCTACTGAAGGTGGTGTCTGTACTCCACTTCCTGGCCACAGGCACCTACCAGCACACAGTCGGACAGTTGCATGGCATTTCTCAGCCACTGTTCTCACGGACACTATTGCAAGTGCTCGATGCCCTCCTGCAGCACGCAGACGACTACATCTCTCTACCACGCTCGGAGCAGGAAATAACCAACACAAAAGTGGGATTCCATGCACTTGGCGGCATACCGGGTTGCATTGGTGCCATCGACTGCACCCATGTGGAATTGGTCGTCCCACATGCCATGGAGGCCCAGTACCGCAACCGAAAACAGTTTCATTCACTGAATGTACAAATGGTGTGTGACTCCAACAGGATCATTACACATTGTTGTGCCCGATTCCCTGGATCAACCCATGATTCTATGGTCTTGAGGAACTCTACAATACCACGCTACATGGAGCGACACGCAGGGAACAGATCCTGGCTACTCGGTGAGTCTCATTTCATGCATGATGATGTGGGGTATGTGATGCGGCAATGACCTGGCAGGAAGGGGGGGGGGTGCGTACGTAGCAATGGCATTACACATAATTTGTTTATCGTCCACATACAGGTGATGCCGGATATCCACTGAAGAGATGGCTCCTCACACCAGTCCGGAACCCACGGGACCAGCATGAGGAGGACTACAACCATGCCCACTCACGTACCCGTGTAGTCATTGAACAGGCATTCGGCCTACTGAAGACCCGTTTCCGGTGCCTCAGCAGGTCTGGCGGGGCACTCCTGTACCGCCATGAGAAGGTTGCAAAGATGGTGATGGCATGTGTCATGCTACACAACATGTGCGTACGTAGAAATGTGCCCATGCCCCCTGACGCAGAACTGCAAGCACCTGAAGATGGTCATGATGAGGGTGGGGATGTGGCAGCACCTCAAGGAGTCTGCGAGGCACAGGAGGGCCGTGAAATTCGTCAGCATCTCATAGATGCATGCTTCTAGCACTCACGCCTGGTGGCTGATACATGGACACGGGACTCGTGGCACTGTGTGTGTCTGGTACATGCACGATATGGACTGTACGCCTATGATGGCCTAGTACACAAAGATCATTGTCCACACATCTCATTGTTTGATCGTGCATTGTTTATGGCATATGTGATATCATGTTGAACACCCTATCGACCCGCCACCCAAGTGAGCCCAACACACCCCCTCCACCCTCCTACCTCCCCCCCGAACACCAGTGTCCAAAGATGCTCATTGTCAGTGGGCAGTCGCTATTGCAAGCCCCCTCTGCGGGTATCAGGGGCACCCCTGCCTGTGGAGCGCAGGTTCCTCCCAGATCTACGTTGGGGGCTGCCCTGGACGGAACTTGCAACGGATGATGTCTCTGCCTGCTCACGTCCATGCATGTCCCTAAGGGTTTGTGAGAGCTCAGTGAGCACACGGCGCACTGCGGCAAGTTCGGCACATACGTCTTTGGACGTCGCATGCAGTTCCCCCCTCAGGCTCTCGGTGCTTCTCTCCATTTGCACTCTCAGGCTCTCGGTGCTACTCTCCATTTGGACTCTCAGGCTCTCGGTGCTACTCTCCATTTGGACTCTCAGGCTCTCGGTGCTACTCTCCATTTGTGCCCTAAGTGTCTCAGTTGATGTTTCTATGTCTGCCTTAGTGCCCCCACATCCATCGGCATGGTCCTTGAGGAGCATGGCCAGTTGCTGCTGTTGCACGATTAACTGGTCGAGGGACTGTTGCCTCTGCTGGGCCATGGCCATTTGCGGTGGTGTCACAGAGGGGCTGTTCGCCTCATGTTGCCCTGCCACAGGGCTTGTGGGGGATGGCCAGTCGTCGTCTTGTGGGTGCCCCTGCGTGGTATCCTCATGGTGTACGGGATGGAACAGACAGGGGGATTGGGACAGGTCATGGATGGATCTGACTTCGACATCCCCGTCTTCTGTGTCGGAGCATGCTGCCATTAATGGGGTGTCACCTATGGTGCTGCTGCCACCAGAGCCAGTACCTTCTGTGGCATCCATTGGGGGGACCTGTGGTGGTGCTGTTGTGGGCATGCTGGCTGCTGGGGTGCCTGTTGATGTTCCCTCCTGTGTGCTGCCACTTGATATGTGCTGCTGCCGTGTCTTGATGCGTGCAGCTGAGGTGGAGGGTCTTTGGCCGTCGGTCTTGGCCCTCTTTGCAGGTGTGCTGGTAGGGGTGTCCTGGAGCTCGTCGTTTGGATCGGACCCTGTGGTGGAGTAAAGGAGGGCGAGCGTTATTAATGGGTCTGTGGGAATTGGAATGGCAATGTATCACATGCATTGGGGTGGTACCTGAGGGTGATTTGGGTCGGGGCCTTGGAGGTGCTTTCATTTGTGTGTGGAGTGAGGGTGCAGTTGTTTGGCAGCCTGCAGTTAGGGTGTGCCTGCTGCACGTGTAGTGGGTGTTTTTGGGGTTTTTACTTATTTATGTATTTATTGTGAGTTTTAAAGTGCGCTATCAGGCCAATGTGTGTGGACGTTCTCCTGGCCATGTGTTGCTGTTGCGCTATGTGGACACATGTGAGTCACATGATTGGACATTGTGGATTTGGCATTGTTTTATTTGGGACACCTACCTGATTCTTCGGATGTCTGCACTCCTTTCTCCATCCCTCCGACTCCCTCTATGCTCTCCATTCCAATGGTGGAGGCACAGATTTCTTCCCAGGGGGTCAACTTGATGGGTGATTCCGATCCTCCCCCGGTGGCTGTGGCAATGTTGCGGTTGGCAGAAAGTATGCTACGGACGCGTATCCGCAGGTCGTCCCACCGCTTCCTGCATTGCTGTGGGTTGAGGGGTGCGGTCCCCACCGCACTTACCCGCTGTGCCACCAGGGCCCATATGGCCTTCTTGTTCGCAAGTGCCGTCCTGGTCATTTGCGTGGAGAAGACGGCGGCAGCATTCTCCTGGAGGGTCTCTGTGAGCACGGTGAGTTCCTCACGGGAGAAGTGGACCTGCCGCTTGCGGTCGCACGCTTTCTTCGCTACTTTTCCCATTTTTCTTGGTTTCACTAGGGTGGATGACGGGTTGGGATGTGTCTCAGGGTGGTGTTTTTAGTGGTTGTGTGTATTTTGTGGTTTTATAGGTGTACGGGGTGTTGTTTCCCGTTCCGGGCCCATGTTTTTACTTCCGTTTCCGTATATTTACGGTCACCGTACTTTCCGGTTGGCGCTCACTGCGGTGTCCGCTATGATGGGTGGCGGTATTGCACCTAGGGCGCCGTACGGCGGCGGTGTGGGCCGTTTTGGGGTCATTTGCGCCATCGCGGACTTTGCACTTCCGCCATGGCGTGGTGCTCGTGCCCGATGGGTCGGAATGGGCCACACTTTGCTCCATCGTGCAATGGCGGAAACGCTATTTACGCTGTGGCGGTCCGGTCAGTCACTTTCCGCCAGGGTCGTAATGAGGGCCATACTCTTTATACAGATCAATCCCCAATCCGTCAGACCCAAGGGCCTTACCAGATGATAGAGCTGCAATAGCAGTAGCTATTTCGTCAGGAGTTATAGGTGAATCGAAAGCAAAATTTGCATCCTCAGATAATACAGGTAGCTCAATACCGTCTGAATAGTCTATAAGGTCCTCATGAGAGCTATTATCATTATTCAAGTAAGTGTCATATAATATGCCCCAAATTCCGCATTAATATCGTCTGTAGTGGTCAATGGAATCCCAGATGACCCAGTGATTCCCATTATGGTACGTAGTTTGCTTCAAATCTAACAGCCCGAGACAAGAACCTTCCTGGTCTATACGCCTCGCCATATTTATGAGCAAGCACTGGTCTACACATATATAGCACTTCTTTTTCTGCCAATTCCTGGAATTTTAGTAGGTTACTCTTAATTTATTTATTCATTTATTTCTTTATTTATTTATTTATTGGACTTGTCGGTAGTGCCCAGTCCCGGAGGTATCACAGCGCGAAAAGTACATGGTTGTGATACAAGATAGTGTTACATGGTATCATAGCAGAATGGTGGTTACATTAAGTCATAGGACAAGAGTCAGGAACAGGAAAGGTAGGACAGATGGCAATACATTACAGGTATTTGTTAAACAGTATGGTTAACTAAACCTTCTTACGGAAGAGAACGTAAGCGGGTTTGTCTTGGATGTGCTGAGGGAGGGCGTTCCAGAGTGTGGGAGCGACGGTAGTGAAGTAGGAGCCCGCAGCTCTTTGTCTGGCACATCTGGATATGCTCAAGGCAGATGTGGTGGAGGAATGGAAATTGTGTGTGTTGTGTTTCTTGGTGATATAGTTTGTTAGATAGGGTGGGGCAGTGTTGTGTAAACAGGAGTGGGTAATGATGAGAAGTTTGAACTCAATGTAGGCTGTAATGGGAAGCAAGTGAGCCTCCTGTCTGATGAGAGAGATGTGGTCAGATCGCTTCAATCCCCACACTGCTCTGGGGGTGTTGTTCTGGAGCAGTTGGGAGTTTGTTAAGGTTTTTGGTGGAGGTCTCTGCTAAAATGGCATTGAAATAGTCTAGTTTGCCGCTTATGATGGCTCTGGCTAGGGTTAGACAATTGTTGGATGTGAGGCATTTCCTAGAAAGGTTTATGAGTTTGGTGGAGTAGGCAGTGGAGCAGGCGATGGCTTTGACGTGTTTTGGATGTTTAAATCTGCGTCATGGTAAACTCCTAGTGTTTTTACATGTTTGGAGACAGGGATAGTATTACCATCTATGCAAAAGGAGGAAAAGGCAGGGCTGACATGTTTGGGTCGATGTGCGGTGCCTATGATAACGAATTCTGTTTTTCTGTCATTCAGGCAGAGAAGATGGGTGGCCATCCAGGCTTGTATGATGCTGAAGACATGGTTGTTGAGTATGGAGTCAATGTCATGATTGCTGGAGAATTTGAGGAGGACCTGTGTGTCATCGGCAAAGTCGGTATAAGGAATGTTGAGGCTGTCAAGTTGATCAACGAGTGGTTTCATGTACATATTGTAGAAGATAGGGGAGAAGCATGAGCCCTGTGGACACAGCAGGACACAGGAATGGGGTCAGCTGACTTGGGGCCTGCAAAGACCCTGGTAGTTCGGCCGGAAAGAAAGGATTGAATCCAGAGGGTGGCTTATGGGGTGAGGTGGACAGTGGCAGTGAGATGTTTGAAGAAGATCTCATGATCTACAAAATTGAAGGCTGCACAGAGGCCTAAAAAGCTGTCCAGCGAAAGGCCGTGGGTCAAGGCCACTGATCCTCTCAAGGATGTCTGCTCTTGCCATAAAGAAGAATGCAGGGACACCGGAGTGCTCCTCTGCTTCCTCGCTGTCCATTGTGCACCGTGCGATCATAGAAAAGGATAAAATGGGTGAGCTGGTTGCTACGGCAACAAACAACAACAACAAAAAAAGCCCAGAAGCATCACCGCCGCGGGCCCGAGTCACCATTGGCCTCCTGCACCTGCCTGCTCCTCCCCTCCCGCCTTAAAGGGAGAGGAAGAACACCGGCAGGCGAAGCTGTTGGGCAAAGGCTGTGAGTCAAGGCCACTGTTCCTTTCCGCAGCTCTCAGCTGCTCGAGACTGCAGACTGTGGACGCTGCATATAGAAATCTGCCTCCAACCCACCAAGGTAAGTGCCCCCCTCAGAAAATGTTGGTTGATCGGCGGGCCGCCGCCCCTCCTCTTGTCATCCAATCAGCCATCCCTTCTCACAACCTCCTTGCTACTAGAGCTACACGCCTAAGAGCGCGTACCCTCTGTCAATACCGCCCGTCTGAATCCCCATCCATTCATGCCAGAAATGCACGCCTCTGCACACGGTCCTTTTGCTTACCAAGCACCCAATGTAACCTGCAAAGATCCACTCACCGCCCAACATCAGCCTTCCTGCACCACTCAGGACTGCATTCAACTCACTCATTTGTGTCCCAGGAAATGGGTTTGCCTAGGTGGGCACCTACCACCTCCTTACAGACGACGACATTTCCGCCATGCCCTCATGTCCCAAGCACGGCGCACATGCTAGCCGCCATGTGGCGTCCTCAGCCTCCGGAGGTGAAAGAGTTGATCATCAGGTGTGTGAAACACTTCTCCTTTGCCAGCACTGATTCAGGAGCTCCATGTACATTTGATGCGGCCGCCACACTACCCATTACGAATAATGCTGGTACAGTTAATATGCGTGCCATAGTATGCCCACCAGGTATCACTAAGCCAGAACCCCCATTACCCTCTGTTGTTAATGTAAATCCTGACAGCCGAATGCTGCTCCTGGCTGCCACCCCACTGGTACCTTACAAGAAAGTGGCTCCTCCTGAGCTAACTTCCTCTTTGCAGCCACCCACAAATGTACCCTCTCTGCCATGGCTAGAATACCCAATTTGTATTGTGATATGCCATCTTATTATGGTGCTCCCATTATGCCACTGAGTCCAAGTGCCGCACCTCATGATTTGCCACAAAATGTTGTTATGTCTGTGCCCTATACTGCGAATTAGGACCTGCCTATGCATAACTTCATGATTGATGACCTGTCTATGCCTAACTCTGTGACTGATGACCCGCCTGTGTCAAATACTGTCAGCTCTATTCCAAGTTCCTCCAATAGGGCGGCCTTACCCAATAAGCCTCTAAGTTGTGACCTCATTAATGGCTGCTCTCTCTCCGCCCATGCACTTGAGATTCATGATCTTATCTTGAGCTGCAACACTGACCTTCTAATGATTAGTGAAACCTGGCTCACCGATGTATCTGGCCCAGCCCTTGCCCTTGCCATTCCCTCAGGCTACACTATTTGCAGGCAATACCGTTCTCTTCAGAAAGGTTGAGGGGTAGCTCTTATTCCTAAGGAGACCATCTGTATTAGAAGGATGGAAGGGGCACTTGGCCATAACTGTAACTATCTTCCTCTTAAAGTTAATGTTTCCCCTAACTGTACCATTTCCCTCGATATTGTATATCGACCACCAGGGCCGCTTTCAGACTTCCAAGAAGCATTGATTCTTGCTCTGTCGGATAGGATAGCTCAGCAGCAATGTGCTCCCCTTAGAAGCAAGATGACACGGAGCAACACAGGTTTGATCCCCTGGTCCACGCTTAGAAACCTCTGGGTATTAAGCGCGTTATAAATAACCTATCATATCATATCATAATCTGAAGAAAACCTCCCAAATCCATCCTCCCGGGAGATCTTAATCTAGGCCTTAATCACCCAAATGACACCCAATCAGCCTCCCTTAATAAAGCCCTGACCACCCTAGGATTCACTCAGGCCATTACAGAGCTTACTCACAGTAAAGGCTGCACCCTTGACTGGGTTGCCCACCACAACTGTTCCATCAGGCTCTTGGACATCTCCCCGATCCCGTGGTCTCATCACCATTCCAACTCAATACCTTGAAAAGCTCTGTTAAGCAACAAACTCCCCTCCCCATGGCTCTGACCAGAAGCTCTCGGCAGCTCATGAAGGAAAAGCTCACACCGTACCTTCTAGTGCTAGCCCTTCAGGCCCCCTTTTCTAGTGACCCAGAAATTCTTGCCAACACCTTCAAATCAGTCATCACTCAAGCAGTTGACACCATTGCCCCACTCACCCTAAGGAAAGCCAAGCGTTCCAAGCATTCCAATGCTTGGTTCTCCCAAGAACTTCTCGAGCTACGGGCCAAGAAAAGGACAGCACTCTCCCATTGGAAAGCAGACCTGAATGCCTCTTCCAAACTTATTTTCAAAACCATCTCGAAAGAATATAAAACTGCCATCATCAAAGCAAAAGCTTCTTCGTTTAACACAAGTATAGCAAATACTAAATCAGGGACCAAAGACATTTTTGGCATCTTCAGGGGTATACCGTCATTTCATCGCCGCACTTTTCATTGCAGGGTTTTTTGTTGCGGGTTTTATTTTTGGGGAAAAAAAAACATCTAATTTTTTGGGGGGGGTTATTTTAAAAAAAAATGGGTTTGGGTGTTCGGGATGTAAAAAAAAGAAAAAAAAGAAAGGGGGATTTGGGGGAGTTACCCCCTCGAAAAAAAATAAAAAATCTGATGTTTTTTTCTAAAGACAAATCGTGGCAAAAAACCCTGCGATGAAAAGTGCGGCGATGAAATCACATAGAACCTCTTCAGGGAGTTGGAAAGCCTACCACCCCACCACCAACACTCCACAAAGATGAAGATTGGTGTAACACTATCCAATCTGCTATGTTGGACAAACTTAACATGCTTCTAAATAAAATCCTAGCCCATCAACAGGAACTCAGCCACCAAATATCTAAACTTCAAAATAGCACTGTCGGTGACTCCCCTCCCTTCGCCTTCAAGGAAATGAGCGAACAAGAAGTCATCACCTTCCTGAAATTAATTAAACCATCCATCTGTAAAGGGGACGCCTGCGTGGCTCAACCTATCAAAGATTGTGCCCTTCCCCTTGTCCCATTCCTTACAGCATTCATTAATGCCTCCTTCCAGTCAGGCCTTGTCCCTACTGGTCTCAAGGAAGAATGGGGACGTCCTCTCCTCAAAAACCAACACTTGACCCAACTGTCCCAGGGAACTATAGACCCATCACGACGGTCCCATTCCTCATAAAAATTTGCGACTTGGCAGCTTTTCTTCAAATCAAAAAATTCCTTGAGGCAAACAACCTGCTCTGCCTCCGGCAGTCGAGATTTCGTCCAGGACACGGCACCGAAACTACACTCCTAGACCTAAAAAATCAAATGGACGATTTCAGAGATACGAGCAAACCCGCCCTCTTTTTGCTCCTAGATTTGTCTGCAGCTTTTGATTTGGTGGACCACAATACCCTTTGCCACCATCTCTCCTCCGCCGCCAACTTTTCCCCCAAGGCCATTGCTTGGATCACCTCATTTCTCCAGGAAAGGGTTATGAAGTCTTCTCTGACTCAGCCTGTGCCCACCCAAGTTTCATTAAATGCAGAGTCCCACATGGCTCTTGCATCTCACCTACCCTCTATAACCTGTTCACCAGGCCATTGTTCCACCTTCTGGACGCCTTGGGCATCACATACACTAACTATGCTGATGACACACAGGTCCTCATCCCTCTTACCGGTGACTATGAGGACGATACGGCCACCCTTAAGTCCATATATTCCACCATCCATACCTGGATGACAGAAAACTGGTTAGGCCTTAACGGTGAAAAAAACAAACTTCTGCTAATTGGATCTCCTGCCACCATCATAAAACTGGACAAACAATACAGCTCCTTTACGATTGACAACACTCCAATCCCTGTATCACAAGCTGTAAAGACCGTGCGGGTCTTCCTGGACTCCACCCCAGCCTACTGCTCTAAAGTGATTAATGCAGCCAGACCCTTTCTGTCAGAACAGGACTGCCTCATTATTGCAAGAGCAATACTTGGATCATGGCTAGATTACTGCAATGCCCTCTTTCTGGGGACGTCAGCTAAAAACATCATCAAACTCCAGATGGTCCATAATAATGCCCTTAGGGCTGCCACTGGTATTTCCAAGAGGGAAAATATCTCTGAAACAAGGAAGCAGGTTCATTGGCTCCCCATTAAAGAGAGGATAGTCCTTAAAGCTCTTGCACTTACACACACATGTGTCCATAACCTGGCACCATTGTACCTGGCTCAAAGAGTTGTCAAGACTTTTTCCGCCAGACCCAAAAGAATTGCCTATACTAATAGGATATCCATTGCTAAGACCCTGAGAATACGTGCAGGAGGATCTAGTTTTCCACTCTTGGCAGCGACACATTGGAACACATTACCCCTTTACGTTAGAAGTATTAAGCCGCATTTAGCCTACAGGAAAGCAATAAAAACCAAGGTGTTTGTCTAAAAAGTATCTTTGGCACCACTGTCATATGAAGACTGCATTATCCAGTCTTATTGCCTTGTAGCTCTCACTGCAACCGTAATGTTAACCAAATGTAATCACCTTTGTATGTTCCTTGATACTGTATTATTGCATGGCTACTGGCTACATGCTCACTGTAACCAAGAGCCAAGTACCCCTCTCTAACTAAGACAATTTTGTGCAACAGCGCCTCGATGCCCTTGAGCTGCTAGTGCGCTTTTCAAATCCAAATAAATAAATTAAATAAATAAATTAAAGTGGAAGGATAGTGAGCTCACCGTCGTCCCTAATGAGGTCAAGCTGGATCTTGAGGGCAGTTTCAGTGCTGTGTCTTGATCTGAAACCCGATTGGCGGGTGCCTAGTAGGTTATGGTTTTTGAGTTGTAGTTGCAGTTGTGAGTATGCGGTGCGATCCAGGATTTTGAGGAGGTAGGGGACAGTGGTGATGGGGTTGTAGTTGGTAGGGACGGTGGGGTCTAGAGAGGGTTATTTCAGGAGGGGAGTGATCCAAGCTTCTTTGATGGCAGAGGGTATGGAGTTGGACTTGAAAGAGGAGCATATGAAGCTCGCTATGATGGGGCCAGGGGTTCTGCACACATTTTGACAATATGGGCTGGGCAGGTGTCGCCAACACAGGTAGAGGCTTTTAGGTACTGGATGGTGGTGCAGACGTCTAGAGGGGAGATGGCGCAGAATTGAAAATTGGGTGGTGGGGTTGCAGTGGTGGAGGTGCTGGCCAGGGGGAGGAGAGATAGAAATGTTAGGAGGGTTTTCTTTGTATGGCTGTGTCCCTTAATGAACGTGTTTTGGTGTCAAGGGAGGATTGGATGAGTATGCACCATGCTTTATTTTTAGGCAACTTGTCAGAAGGGGGTGCTGGTGATTCAAGCTCTCTAAGGATTCTGAAGAGTTCTTTGGTGTTGGAACTAGCATTAGAGATTCAGGTGTTAAAGATGTTGACTTTATTATTAATGATGGCTGATTTGTAATAGTCAAATTAGCATTGGAGGGCTGCTTTGTTAGTGAGGGAGTTTTTTTTTTTCTCCGGAGGTGTTCCAGGGCTCGTTTCTTTTTCCGGAGGGAGGCTAGGTCATCACAGAACCAGTTTTGGGTATTTGTTTTTTTACGGGAAGTGGTTTTGAGGGGAGCATGTTTGTTCAAAGTATTGATCAGTGCTGAGTTGTAGGATGCAAGAATGACTTCAGGTGGGGTGTTGTTAGGGGTGGGTTTGAGGGAGGCTAGCAGGGAGGCGGCTAAAAGATCTACTGCGAGCATGTGGGTGTGTCTGGTGGTGATGCAAAGAGTTTCACTGGTAGTAGGGGTGTTTGTGGTGATGGTGGTGACAATGAAAGGGATAAGTAGGTGGTCAGACCATGGGAGAGGGAGAGGGTAGGATACTTGGAGGGAAATATTGTATGGGAGTAGCCAGTCAATAGTTCATCCTTTTCCACGGGTGAGGGAATGGACAAGTTAGGGGAAGTTTATCTCTTCATGGGTGGCTGTGAGGGTGGATGCCTTATGGTCGGTGGAGTCGTTGAAGCCTACACTGAAATCTCCTAGGAGAATCAATTTGGTGTTGGGCTTGAGGAGAGGAGTAATGAGGAGGGTGATGTCCAATATTGGGGTGCCAGTGTGGGAGGGTTGGCGACAGAGAAGGAGTAGGTTGATGGTGGTTTGGGGGGAGGATTCAAATGTGGCCAGAAGTATTTCATAACCTGGAGGTTGTTGCAGAGGTGAGGCTCTGAGGGAGAGGGTGGATTTGTGAATGATGGCAACACCACCTCCTAGGCTGCCTTGGCGATCAGCTCGTAGGATGGAGCATCCGCTAGGTATTGCGAGGGAGTGGAGAGGACCGGCTGCATCGTGTAACCAGATCTCGGTTACGAGCTAATAGGTCAAAGTTATGTTCAGTTAGGAGTTTGTGGATGTCGGGAGCATGGGCGCAGAGTGGGAGTGGGGGTGGGCTGTGGTAGAGAGATAGAAGGTGAGGGTAGGGGGCCAGTAGAGGTTTGATGGGAAGATGCTCAAGGGGGCTATTGGGGCAGTAGGGCAGTTGGGTACGTTTTTTTGGTGGTAGAGGATGTGTGTCCTGGAGAGAAGTCGGCAAGTATGGGCAGAACCAATACAAGATGTGAGGGAAGCAGGTGGTCGGTTGGGAGTGGCTGAGATATTACTGTCAGGATGGGAGGAGCTTGCCGGATGGTATGTGATGTCTTGCTTGAGGCTAAGGTCGGTTGCAGGTTTGCATGAGCAAACAACGGACTGGTTGTGATAACGTAGTTATGTGCACTGACCCAGTCTTGTGTTTCTGGAGAGGAGACTGGTGGGTGAGGTGTGAGGAGGGGCGTGTTAAGTATTTGAGAGGGGATGATCTGCAAGTGGTGCAGATAGGCTGGTGAGTGGTGGTGGGAGATGGAGGACACTGGGTGGTAAAGGTTGTTCTGGGTGAATGTGCAGATGGGAACTTAGGGTGAGTGAGTAAGTGAAGTGGAATGAAGGCTCTGGGAGGCAGATCACATGGAATATGTTGCAGGTATGTGGTGTTGTAAAGGCAGAGTGTGCGTGGGTAGAGAGCAGGCCAAGTGAAAACCATGGCCATAGTAGAGGCTGGGGTGCATGCGGCACAATGGAGTGATTGAGCTTGGAGGTGAAGAATGGTTGTGGTAACAAGAGCGCATGCGTGCTGCTCAAGGCTCTTGGGAGTTGTGGTTTCCCACAAAAGAGACTGCTTTGTGTGGATGTGTTCAGTTTTACGCTGATATGGAGAGCTGCGGCCGAGACAGTAGGCAGGCACGGTGTGCCGAGGAAGGTGGAAGTGTCTGTGCTGAAGCAGTGGGCTGGTGTAGTTGAAAGGCTTGTCAGGTGCTCCTTGCAGGGACAGCGAGGACTGGAGATGATGTTGTGGCTGAGCCTTGCTGGGGAGGACCTTTGAGAATGTTGGCACCAGTGTGCCTGTGTGCAGTTTGGATGTATGCCGGTGTGGAGAGGGTTTAGAGGGGACAACATTGTGCTCTGCTGCTCTCTGGCAAGAGTATAGATGGGTGGAAGGGATACCAGGGCGTGTTGTTGGTAATGTGGGGAATTGAAATGCGTTTAATTAGTCCCAGTTGTGTTTTTGTTGTACCATGCTCATTTTCAAGATGCTTAATTTGCTCCTCCACCTCATGCAGTTCCAATCTAAGCGCCTTAAGAGTCCCAGCGGTCAATGACAGTAATTCCCATGTATAAACATTTTGAACGATTCCCACACCATGGAATAGAGTGCAAACAAGCCTTTGTCATTACAAAAGAATTCTTCGGTTTTATCATACAAAGACTCCGTAAGGTTGGAGTCCGGCAACATTGAGGGAGACATGCGCCACAGAGGGTGATGTTTGTGATGCCGGGCAAAGACCAGAGATAAGGCAATCAGCGAGTGATCTGAAAACGTGTGCGGAAGGATCATGCACTTCCGTATCCTCCCCACCAGGTGTGGGATATATTGACCCACTCAACAATAATTCCTCACATCACCAAGCTGCATTTGCACAGAAACAGCAAAATGGCTGTGATGGCTCCTGTGGGCGCCATGGCCTCAAAACTGCATTTTGCAGCAACAAAAAGATGGCTGCACCTTCTCTCCAAGCATACATTGGCCAGGATGGAACAAGGGGACACACTGAAAGAGCTTTCCAGTGGGTTCTGACATATACAAAAGGAAGAAAGTGAAAAGGCAGCACTACTTTGCTGAAAACCCCAAAATCCCCATTGAAAAAGAAACGTTTTCACCTTTAAAAAGAAAATGCTGCTTTGATGCTAATTCCATCTGTTCTTTCTTAAACCACTGTGATCAATAAGGCCCTGCCATGCCCAGGATATCTCATTGTGCTTCAGCAAAACCAGGCATGATTTCTGGATGATAGGCCCGCCCTGTCAAACCAACTTTGAGAAAAATCAACAAGGAGCTTCACTTTTCCTGCACGGAAAACACGTTTGTTTCTTTACATATGTATCAAAGCTCAGTAGTTCAAAAGAGACTCCAACTATCTGAGCCATGTCAGTTTCAATGCATCTGTGCCTCAGACAAAACCCCTGCACTCAGGAAAATAACCATGGCTGTAGGAGAGAGTGGGAATCTGATGGAGATGCAAAACTAATTTAAAAGGAAATGCCAGCTGTGCACCACGTGTAAAAAATGGGCTTTGCAAGACTAAGGGAGAAAATTGATTGTTTAAAAAGTAAACTGTTGAATGAGAGCCTGCCGTTACCTAGCAATGTGAAGGGGTTTGTGGCTGGTGAAACTACATACATGGGCTATTTTATTATTATTATTATTATCTTTATTGTTTTTGGTTTATACAAACCTTTACAAAATGAGTTCTTTTCATAATACAATCGAATAGTAGAAAAGTTTAAAAAAAGATACAGAAAAATGCAATACACTACACTTTTTAAAACACATTTGACTAATACAATTCCGGACCAGAAATTCATGTTAAACAGCTAAAAGCAGACAATTCATATTAAAACACTTAGAGCCTAGTACTTCTCAATATACATAATAATTGTACCAAGTAACTGAGACATTATTAATAATCTGAGACTTCAACTCATTATTTCTTCCTGAGTATTTAAACACTTAAACAGTCTTTATCAAATTCATGTTAATTCAAAGATAATTCTCAAAAATTCATTTATTCGTATTTTTAAAACCGTCGAGTTACCATGAAGCATTTCAAACCACAAGTTGTATCTATTTACATTCGATGTGTCATGGACAAACATTGCAAAGTATTCTATTCTTTGTTGCAGTAAAGCAGGACAAACCAGCAACAGATGCATTCATGATTCATTAACCCTGGTACCAGCACAGTGTCTGCAGGATTTCTTTGCCACATTCCTACACCTTATATTCTGAATTTCATGAGTACTTAAAACGTTAAAACGAAATCTCATGAATTGATTTCTGTGTGCTCTGGATGGATATTTTTCTAGGTATTTCTCAGGATAAGGTTTCCATTTCCAGAATGATATAGCTTGTGAATATATTGAGGAGTTTAAGATTACCACATTGTTCTCCAACCAGTCTGAGGCTTTAAATAATTCTTTCACTTTGAGAGGATTCCTTTTTAGATTTTCTAATGTGAGGCCTAAATCACTTAGAATTTTCACACAATCTCTTTTTAACTCACAAATGAAAACCCCAAGCATGTCAACTCCCAAGAAGTAATACAGTGTGTTATCCTCAGACATCATGCACTTACGTAATAAAGATAATTTTTTCCAATGTACTGTACACTTAAAAGAGGACAAACCTAACTCATAACGTAAGAGTTCCATAGGCAAACATTTCGGTAAATGCCTTAAAACCTTTCGCCACACTTGTGCTTCAACTGTTTTCAGATAAGATACCAGTTCTTCAGAGTAAAACTCAAGACCGTATGTCAATCGTGGAATAGCTTTCGACCGATAAAACAAAATACAAGGCATCATTGTGAACCTGCCATATCTTCTCTCCACAGCTGATATCTGATTGGCAATAGCAGAAGCTTTTATACCGAGATGATTTTTTATAAAACCTAACGAATAAGGAGATGTGTATATATAACCTAGGTATTTTAGCATTGATTTGTTTTTTAATTTTAGACCACCACATATAATCGAAAAAGAATCTTGTTTTATATTTTTCACACCTGTGTAAAATATTATTGTTTTATTAGGGTTTATCAGTAGCTTTCTATTCAAAATGAATTTCTCAAATGCTACAATCAACCTTTGCAGACCCACCTTAGTCCCGTCAAACAACAAAAAGTCATCCGCATAAGCGATCCAATTTAATCTTATTTTGCCCAATTTAGGTGAAACTAAACCACTGTCATCTAGAAAGCTACCTGCTTTTGAGACATAAAGATTGAACAGTGTTGCTGCCAATCTGCAACCTTGTTTTAGACCATTATGGGTAGAGATTTGATCAGATAGTAGGCCACTATTGTTAAGTCTCACCCTAAGCACAGTGTTCGAATAAAGAGCTATTATTACATCTAGCAAGTTTTTATCAATACCAAGATCAAATAAGGTTGTCCATAGGGTTTTCCTGTCGACCATGTCGAAAGCCATGGATAAATCCATGGATGCTAAATATAATGGCGGCTTGTCTTATATTCTAGCCATACTCAACAAATTTGCTACAACTGATCCGCCCATGTCTGTGCCCATCCCTTCTCTGAAACCTATTTGTTTTATATCTAGTATGTTCTTGTTTTTTATCCATAGATTCAACTCATCCAGAACAATTGCTGCAAAAATCTTAGATTCTACATCTGTTAACATGATCGGCCGGTAATTCAGGGGACTTAGGCGGTTACACTTTTTGTGTATCAATATTACGTATGACAGCTTCCAAGATTTAGGAATTTTCCTCTCATGTATAATGGAACTAAACATACAGTTCAATAAACCTGCCCATAGTGTTACATTGTTTTTCAGTTGATGTAGGAAAGATTGTTAGGACCGGGGGTGCATGTAGACTTAACTTTGTTTATGTGCCTGGAGATGTTATTTAATGATATGTTCAGCGACCACAACTGATCATTAATGTATTGGGTTAAGAATTGGGTGTCTGATTGTTGGTACAACTTCTCAAAATGGTCTACCCAAATATGCCCAGCAATTGGATTTGTTGTCAGTTGTTGCTGAGACACTTCAGTTCCATTAATTATAGACCATATATTCCTGGGGTTGCCATAATCTAGGGCATTAATCATCGCTTCCCCATCCTTTTGTGCCATATTTGCTCTGTAAGACAGTAACCAGTTTTTATATTTCTGTTTGATCTGTTTTGTTTTGCAGATCAATTCTATCTGATTTAATGTTTCCTTTTTTGCTATACGCAGTTCTTTTCTTAACAAAGCCTTCCTATTTTGTACTTCAATATCAAAAACGTGTAGACATTTGTTATTGAATATTTGCGAAGTTGATTTTATGATATTGCCTTTTGCCAGCATATGTGCTACATATGTTTTAAAACAGTCTCCTGAGTAAGTTGCAAGTTTCCACTCAATTGACGAAGATAAGTAATCATGTAACATCAGGTTGTTTAACTTGGTTATATTTTTCAGGGGTCCATTTTACCTTAGTACCAGCAACATTAACTATGATGTTCCCCATATTTTGCACTACAGCTAAATTTACCTTCCTCCAGGGTAAAGCTGTAGATAGCAATGCATGGTCACTTTCCAACAGACTAGTCACCTTTAGTGAACAAGAGTAATCTTGAGAAATATTGCTTACAAAGATGTAGTCCAATATGGAACTAAGGCCCCGTGCTTGCCTAGTTAGAGTGATATTAAACAGAGGCTGCATTCCCCAACTATACATGAAAACCACCCACATACTACCTCTGTACACTTTATTGCAGGCCCCCGAAGCCTCCAATTCTATGGATGCGAGAATCCAGGTTGCATCATCATATTCCATGCTGCAATCTGCATTCAGATCTCCTGCAAGCAGCAAAGCACCACGCATGTTTGAGTCCAACCATTCATGTAATATTTGATAAAGCATGGCAAATAGCTTTAAAAGCTCTGTGTTTGTATGAGTAGCGGTATTCCAATATACATTTAACAACATTATGAAAACATTGCCCTTATCTGTAGCCAATCTAAAAGTACCAACAATTGCACAATCCATAACCTGCTGTTCAGAAACCATCTTTATATTAGTATCTGATTGATAACCCAATATAAGGCCACCACTGGGACGGCCATGCAGACCTTTAGATGCCTTCATATTAATTATACCATAGCCATCCCATAATAAATTGCCTGGTCTCTTGCAACAAGACACAGTCATAACACTTTAACATTTCAACAATTTTTGCATTAGCAGTCAAATGTGAGCATCCCCTAGTATTCCATGATGCAAGGATAAATGCTATATATACGCTAAAGTGGATCCTTCATTGATTTTAACTTATCTATGGATTCCCTGAGAGATAGTGCTAGCCATCTCCATTCTTGCATGTCAGAGAGTTGAGATTTGACTTCCGTCATAACCGGCTTGTCACCTTCTTTACCGGTAGAGCACCTAACCTCTTGTTAATAAATACCTTGATTGGAGGGGTGCTTCATATAGCCTTCATTTGAGCCCAAATTTCCGTCAATATTATATGACTCCTGAAATTCCATCACGTCAAATCCTCTTTTGTGAAGAGCACCCGCTTCTTTTAATATAAGTGTTCTGACCAAGGGAGAATTAATTATTAGTCTAACATAGTCATATCTCTCTTCGTGGATAAAATCTACAAGTTGAATATCTGTATAGGTTATTAGGCGTAGTTCATCAATGTCACTAAATAAGCTTAGAATATACCGCCTATTTAGGGACCAAGGTCCCCCATCATCAAAAACATAATAAAGCACCAGACTTGGTTCATTTGGATACACAGGGCGCCTTAAGTTATGGGACTCATTTCTCTTGTTACTGTTGACCATGTGGTTTGACTCTTGAAATTGATAGCGTTCCTGTCTGCCTTGATTCGACCCTATACCTGTGTTTTGGCTTAATACTGCATCAGGCAACCAGTTGTTTCTGCTTACGCCACTTTCCATGGTAGGATTATCATATTTACCCGCAGAGGGGCCCACTAAGCTTGGGAAAAGTTTTTTTGCTTCACTTAGTTTGTGATTCAGAATATCTTCAACAATGCTACTAACTGCTTCCCTAGATAGATTAGGATGTTCAATAGTGCCTGTAATCTGATTCACAGTTTTGTCCATTTTTGGTGTAATAGTTTCAACATTTTTTTATTTGGGGAGACTCAAGAAGTTTGTCTTTTATATTGAGATCGAAATGCTTGTTCTCCTGCATGCCCTCTTTAGGATTGCCACGTAAAGTATCCCCACTACTTTTATTGTCAATTTGATGAGCCACTATAGTTTCTTTAACTTGTGCTGCTGAGGATATGGAGCAAGCGGTGGGGGTACAATCCATGATTGTGGGAGTATTTGGTCTAGATAAGGCATCCGGGTTCTTAAAGATATCAAAAATGTCTTGAACCCCCCTTTCTAAGGCACGAAGATTACTATCAATCCTGTCAGAAGTAACTTTATTTTTAAGTACCTCTGACAGCATAGAAGTGCCTTCTGTATACTCTGATTTATCTGGGCTTCGTGTGGCGACCAGTGGTAGGGCTGCCAATTTATCTGATAATACTGGTGGAATTGATTCTGCTACATTGTTATTGGCCACCACCTTGTTGGTGTTATTGTTATCTTTCTTGTCTAGCCAAGCCTCACATATATCAAGAGTTCTCATAAATTTACGAGATGTAGTAAGGCTAGCCTTCGCTTGTTTTGCCTGTTTTTTTCTATTTTTTTTCTCCTTCTTTTTCGAAATTTTTTCAATAAAAGCACCATTATCGTCATCACTAATAGTAGTTATACCTTCAATAACAGTGGCGGGATCATTTAAACCTGTTTTTACAAAGTTAGTCTCTATCACACCAAGAGCCAAACCCTGCGGGGTCTTTGAAGGGATTGCATTCATGGCCAACTCTTTTATCTTTATAATACCACTATTATCTAAGTGCTTTTTCATGCATTTGGGCTCAATACCGTATTTTGTGAACATTCGTGTTAGCATTTCAGGTAAAGCTGTAAAAGCCAGCACCATCTCATTTAGCAGTCTAGTATGAGTCTTTAGTTCAGATAGTACCGTTGCTTGAATCTCTTTACAACATGTCCCAGGGGCCATAACTGAATTTTCATTGTTTATTTTCAATACTGAGGTAGTGTCATATCTTGAATCTTGGACCAAATGTTGTGATACATCCAACATTGAGGTTACTCCTATGCTAAAGATTGGTGGAGTATCAGCATAAATTGGGCTCTCGTTCATTCCATCTTTTTTACTATCAGGTTCAATTTCCCTATTTACGTCATCATCAGCGATAGAGCCCTCCTCAGCAAATAGAGATTGCAAACTTTCTGATAGATGAGCATCATTGATTAATGCCTTAGGGCTAGTTGTAAATTTTTGTTCCATAGAACATGATTGTGCACAGTCCACCATCTCCCTTTCAGAATTAGTTAGGTCAGAGGCAGATAGGGCCATTGCACAAGCAATACTCATTCTGGTGGCCATATGAGGCACAGACACGCTAGTAAAACGAAACTTCGTTTTAGCAGATTTTTTTACAGCTATTTTAACAGATTTTTTTGGGCTCATGACTCATTATACTACATCTATGATGAGGCTCCGACCATATTTTCAGAAAGAATGAAAGACTATAACAGGTACCATAGTATGACGGGTCAATGTAAAGTTACCAAAAATGCAGAGAATTGGGCCGCCACCCCGCAGCCCCACCAGACCAAACAGACACAACAGGCCACTTCCAAGGCCACTTCGCATGGGCGCGCGCGCATAGGCGCGCACGCTGCTGATTTTAAAGGTTAACGGTTGTTGGGGGCGTGGCCTAAGAAGATAAGGAGATAACGTGAATGTATAACCTTTAAATATTGTCAATATATAATATAAGTATGCAGGCTGTTTGTATTCCGTATGAAGTATAATCACCAGATAAGTCCCAAGCAAAAAAATACGGCAGCAGCGTGCAGTAGGCTTCTTTTCCTCCTCACATTATCTCGTGCAGCGTGAGCAACAGACACAACAGGCCACTTCCAAGGCCACTTCGCATGGGCGCGCACCATAGGCGCGCCCGCAGCTGATTTTAAAGGTTAACGGTTGTTGGGGGCGTGGCCTAAGAAGATAAGGAGATAATGTGAATGTATAACCTTTAAATATTGTCAATATATAATATGTGTATGCAGGCTGTTTGTATTCCGTATGAAGTATAATCACCAGATAAGTCCCAAGCAAAAAAATACGGCAGCAGCGTGCAGTAGGCTTCTTTTCTTCCTCACATTATCTCGTGCAGCGTGAGCAACAGACACAACAGGCCACTTCCAAAGCCACTTCGAATGGGCGCGCGCGCATAGGCGCGCACGCAGCTGATTTTAAAGGTTAACGGTTGTTGGGGCGTGGCCAGATAAGTCCCAAGCAAAAAAATACGGCAGCAGCGTGCAGTAGGCTTCTTTTCTTCCTCACATTATCTCGTGCAGCGTGAGCAACAGATACAACAAGCCACTTCCAAGGCCACTTCGCATGGGCTATTTTATTCCACAGGCTTGGTTTAATTCAGGACCAAATATCAGAAAATAAAAGTTTTAAGCTGTCAAAAACAGGTTATTCTGGTTGGCAGAGTTAAAGCTTCCCCCTACGAAAGGAGCAACACCATAAACTATCAGCAGAGACTAACACCCCACTGATAATTACTAGGTTGGGAAGAATTTAGGCTGGTGTCACGGTGCATGCCCCCAGACATCAGGAGCAGACCAGCCTACCCCAGTTACTAGCACCTATGGGGACCTTTAAGGCCCCAAAAGGTGGCCTCAAGACTTCCTGGGCTCTGTCCTGGAGCCATTGGTGCCAGGCTCATAATGTTTTTTCAAGTAAGTCAGGTTGCAGGGGAAATGGAATCACATTAAGTCCAGCCTGAAGGAACTGCACCAGTCTAATTTCAGGCATGGCTGGAAGGACTACTTTACCTGGGACTACTTGTGCAGGGTGTGACTGGAGGAACTACTTCACTTGGGACTACTTACTCTGCGTTATTCTGCACTCCTGCAGCTTAACGCTCACCATGTCTGCTAGCTTCGGTCAACCCGGTCTTCAGCCACCCCCGTCTTGGGAATCACGAACCATCCCCTGTGAAGAAAGAAAGGAAGGATAGAGAGAGAGAGAGAGAACAAGAATAAGGACAGCAGTTAAGTCCTTACCAGAAGCTCCATCTGAAAGGCTTCCTGTTCAGTCGCCCCGGAGTCACTGCACCTGCCAAACAGTAAAGAAACATCAGGTTAGCCACGCAGGAAAAAAAAGCCATATTAAAGACATTTCAGCATCGCGCTAGCACTAATACTCACCCGGAGGCTGCACTCTCCTGCGATCCATCGAGGCATCGCCACGTGATCGCCACTCCGGAGTCGCCGCACCTGCAGAACAGTCGGCACTGAAAGGCATCTAAGGGCCAAACCCATCTGATAATTCTAATCAGGGTTGCGGCTCCATCCGCCTGCGACTCCGACCCCCACTCGTGCATCTTGTAGCACGCACTGCCCCATCGCCGTATTTGGCCAAGGAAGCAAACCGAATTCCAAGATGGCAACCGCCGCTTCGTTGCCACAACAGAGCTGCAGCAGACAAGCGTCGCCGACCCAATCAGCGTGCCCAGCCTTCATCCTCCAATAGGGTGGACCAGCAGGCGTAAGCCGGCACCCCCTCCGAAAGCACCACACCAAAGGCGCCTGTCCTGGGCCTGTCCGTTACTGTCTCGGACCTCGGCCATAAACTATGCCCATTTCTTGCGCCTTCTGAGTGCACCAGCAACTGACCCGGTCGGCGCAAATCTCCCGAACTAGGCTAATCCACAGCCGGATCTGTTCCATGCATGCAACCCAGCTGCCTCCAACCGACTATTTCAGTAAGTTTGATACATGGTGCCAATAATCCCTCTTCGGAATACCTGGCAATTGTGCAACCCCTACTATGCTTGTCCCATCTAATGACTTTGCCTGAACCTTCCTGAACCACCAAGACAAACTTTGACCTAGCATGCGTGTAATCTACTTCAGCCGCACTGAACATCTCTTATCCTAAGTATTGCATGTTGAAACCTGCCTTAAATGTAATAGGCCACGCTCTGTTAGATCTATATCACTGTGCTCATAATCGTTTCCATGCCATAATTCCGAGTAGTACACTCGACAAAGTTCTGTTGTTGTTAATCCTACCTGCCCAGCCCATACTAAGTCGACAAGTACTGTATCCGTATTGTTTACATCTACCGTAAAGGCCCTAGAGATCTGCAACATGCACCATAGTAACTCGCTCACCCTGTTTACTGCATAACGTTGCTTTCTTTGCCATTCAGACATTGTGGTTACTGATTTTTTTTGGTATTGTAGTCGCTAGCTCCATATATACAAGCCTCTGCCTGCATGCCACCTACCAACATACCAGGCCCGCCATTCTCAACGAATAACCTTGACTAATACAGACCATCATCGCCTAGCTTACCTATACTCCTGCCTCACCAGTTGCTTGCCGGCGCCCCCTCAAGCTAGCATGTTGTTACCTGTATCATCTGCCAGAGACAATAGCACGCCCGCCCCTACCCGTAAACTTACCATAGCCCGGGACTGTATATGACCCTATGGCACGCTGTCACCAATTACTTTACATGCCTAGCACCTACACCTTGCTCTTACGTTGCACCCAAATGGGACAGAAGATTAACCATACAATACATAATATGCTATCCACTAAAACCTGTCTTGTTCTCACACTCTTCACCCTACTAGGGCCACCATTAACATCTCCCCTACAATTACCCCTCTGAACTCCACTCCCTGTACTCTGCAGGAAAGAAATGATCGACTTAGAGCAAGATTAACCTGTCTACACGACCCAATAATCAAAAGAACCAGACCACTGACCCTATTACCGAATCCACCTGTTACAGACCTTAATACACCTGCCTCAGCGTCCGAAAGACCGAAAAAACAGACCTACGCTATTCGCAACCAAAAGAGACCCAATCATGCCAAACCCAAACCTCTCCAAGTAAGAAACAAAAACTCCACCATTACAGGTGCCCTCATCAATGCGAGGTCCCTCATAGCGCACTCCACCGAAATTGCCGACATTCTCACCACGGACGATCTAGACTTCCTGGCTTTCACTGAGACTTGGCTCCATGATGCTGCAGGTCCCGCACTAATGATTGTCATACCAGACAACTACCAGATACTGAGAGCTGACTGACCTAATACGAGAGGAGGTGGCCTAGCTATTATAGCTAAAACTAATCTAGCACTCAGACTGACCTCACCCCCTGAAATCACATTGTGTGAACTACTTTCAGCTAAACTTCCCATCTCCAACAATAGTTCACTAACCATTCTTCTAGTGTACAGACCACCGGGACTGCTAGTTACCTTCGAGGAAGACCTATCCTGTCTCCTCACTAACAACATAAAGAACTCCACTCAGCTCCTACTATTAGGCGACTTCAACTTGGGCTTTAATGATCCCGAGGACAAACCGGCCCAAGCTATTGAAACCATATTAACTGAACATGGCCTGTCCCAAACAGTCCTAGCCCCAACACACATAAAAGGACGTACTCTAGATTGGATAGCTAACCTGAACTGCTCCATCACCATCACCAATATTACTCTACAAGCCTGGTCCGACCACTACCTTATTGGCTTCTCATCCTCTATAGAACCCTTAGAGGCGGTTACCTGTGAAAAAGTACCACCACTCCTAACTAGAAGTAAAAAAGAAATTACTGCGGAAAAACTACTCCCACTCCTCCTACCAACTCTCTCTGTTAGCTATAATAATTCTGACCCGAATACACTAGTTGAGATCTTCAATAACACCATGTCCAAGGCGCTAGACGCCATTGCCCCAGTCAAATTACGTAAAGGCAAACAAAAGTCCCACCTCAATTCATGGTTCACTCCCCATCTCAAAGAACTACAGATCAAAAAAAGGAAACTCCAAGCTATCTGGAGACACTCACCCATTGCTGAGAACAAAACACTACTCGCCAATTTTGATAATAAATACAAGAAAGAAATAATCCAAACCAAAAAGAACACATTTAACGAGAGAATCACTAAGGCCAACTCCAATTCCAAAGAGCTCTTCACTATTTTCCGGGAAATGGGAAATCCTATCGCTCCCACTGATAACACCCCAAAAGATAAGCAATGGTGCACCAGCATCCAAAACACCTTAGCAAACAAAATACTTACTTTGCAAACTAAAATAGCAAACAAAAAAGCATCCCTGCAATCCCCAGGAACTCTCCCTTCCCCTCTGGAAGACCCGCCTAGCATTGACAAACCCTTCAGATTCTCTAATATCTCCATGCTGGAAACAGAAAAGGTGATACTATCCTTGAAACGTTCTAATTGCAAGGGTGATAGTTGCCTGCCTCTAGTTATCAAGGGCGCAGCTAGAGACCTAGCACCCTTTATCTCTAAGCTAATCAACGCCTCCTTTAACTCTAGCATCGTCCCGACTAACCTTAAAGAGTCCTGGGTGCTATCACTCCTCAAGAAACAGAATCTTGACCCAACTATACCCACTAACTACAGGCCCATTACTACAGTCCCCTTCCTCCTCAAAATCATCGATAGAGTAGCCTACCTCCAGATCCAAAACTATCTGGAAGAGAACTAACTATTAGGATCATGCCAATCTGGATTCAGACCACAACACGGTACTGAAACGGCTATAATTGACATTAAGACACAAATCGACGAGTTGAAGGATAAAGGTAAAACAGCTATGCTCCTCCTCCTTGACCTATCGACAGACTTTGACCTGGTGGACCATGCAATGTTATGCAAACATCTAGCGTCAGCCGCCCATTTCTCAAGCGAAGCCATAGGCTGGGTACAATCCTTCCTAGCGAACCGTACGATGAGAGTGTTTTCCCCCTTAGCTTCAGCGGACCCAATTAAATCACTTGTGGTGTCCCACAAGGCTCATGTGTCTCACCCACAATGTACAGTATCTTTACGAAGCCCCTATTCGACAAACTTGACAGGCTGGGGGTCACGTATACAAACTATGCGGACGACACCCAAATCCTCATACCCCTATCTGGCAACTTTGTCGAAGACAAGACCATGGTAAACAAGATTTACCTCATCATTCAGGCATGGATGGCCTCTCACGGCCTCTGTCTGAATGATGAAAAAACTGAGATCCTGATTTTGGGTTCCGACTCCAACCTCAAAAAACTTAGCCTCAGCTACTCTGCCTTCAATATAGATGGCAACATAATTAAAGTAATTAATGAGGTCAAAACACCTGGATTCTACCTTGATTCTACTCTATCCCTCAAAAAACAAGTCAGCTCCATGGCTTCCTCTACAGCCTACACCTGTAAGCTGATCAGGGCCTGCAGACCGTACCTTTCCAATACCAACTGCACCACACTAGCCAATGCTCTAATAATGTCTAAGCTTGACTATTGTAATGCCCTCTATGCAAGCGCTAACAAAAACATCATAAACAAAATGCAAATATTGCAAAATAGCGCCCTCCGAGCTGCCCTGAATATCCCCCGCAGAGAGCATATATCTAATATCAGGAGAGCCCACCACTGGTTAAAAATCAGTGACAGAATACTCCTCAAAACGGTATCCCTTTTACACAAAGGACTCAACAACACCGTGCCCCCATATATCTCTGCCAGACTGACCATAAGAACCACTAGTCACCGCACCAGAGCCTCAAACCATGTCGTAGAAACCCCCAGATTTAGATTATCTACAGCAGGTGGTGCCAGTTTCCCAGTCAGAGCTGCACGCGCTTGGAACGCCCTACCTACTGCCTTAAGAGAGGACCAGCCCTACGCTAGATTCAGAGGTAACGTGATAACTTGGCTCCAGACTAAAGACTCAGAGTAACTGCATCCCCACTATGAATCTCAGACTTCTGTTCTAATCAGCCTGGTCTTCAGGAAACTGTATTTTAGATGACCTCCCCTCTACTTTTAGGTATCCTTTGCACCCACATACATATGTTCTGTACATCACTTACATCCTCTCTACCTGCACCCATGTACATGTCTTTGTGTATCATAACTGTTTCACTGCCATTTGTATCCTCTGTAATAATCATGTTCTGTAACTAAGCTTAAATATTTTTGTACCGCTGCGCCCGTCTACCTGTGGGTTTGGTGCGCATTATCAAATAAAACAAACAAACAAAGGAACAGCAAGTTAGTCGCGCAGGGGACAAGAACTGTATTTTAAGACATTTTCACTTTGCGTTAGCGCTAAACTCACCTCCAGGAATTCTGCTCATCATCGTGGAGAGGAGACACTCTTTCACTGGGCACACCGAAACCGCATCTGCCAAGAAACAAGCACAGTAGTGAGGACTTTGGCAATAAGAACTTTAAGCAAAACTATACCAAGAATCTATTGGCATAGAGACTTACCTACAGAGTCATAGTTGTTCAAAACTCAACAGCAGCCCATAGGATCAGTGACGCAACTAGATTCTATGAACAGCAAAGCGCCCCTGCATTTAGTCTCAGGACGGAGAGTCTGCCATTAATAAATCTAAGGCAAACCTTCACTTGTGACGGAAGGGTAAAAACAGAGAGGACACGAGCAGCCATTCACCGCTCTGCTTCGTGTGACACTGCTGGAGACAGTCACCTCTCTACTTCGTTTGGCGCCCCTGTGGAGACCATGTGAGCGTAACAGCTGGGCTGAACCCACTGACAATGGAGCTCCCAGGGCCAGGAAGTGTGAAGAGAGGAAGGGGGTAATAAACCTTCAATCAAGCTATAACCCCAACCTTTCTCTGAAGGAAGTGACAGTTGGTGGCTACTGAAGAGAGAGAGAAAACATGGTCCAGTGACAAAGGATTGCCATTTGCTTCCAGAGACCATTTCATAAATGAACTTTAAAGACTTTTATCTCTTCAGCAAGACTTTTTAAAAATGCAAAAATGTTATAGTTTAAATATGATTTTATGGGCTTTCATTGAAGATATGGTAGAATTCATTGACACCTTGGAATAGAAATGGCAAAGTATTGCGGATGACAAGAAAAGCATCCATGTTGCAAATGAAAATTTATGTACATACATCCCTTATGATAATCCACACCCATGTATAAAGTTATAGAATTTTGAGTAATATAAATCCCATTGAAAAGTGTGAAAAACTGGTAGAAGGGTGAAACAAAGTCTCACAAACTGAAGCATTGGACTGCTATGAGCTGCATAACATTTATAACCTACTTATGTAAGTGTTTAGATGTTTCCACTGCATGAAGGTGCCATTAGGGCAAAAATGTATTTTAAGTAAAGTAATTGTGGGAGGTTTTTGCACATTGTAAAACTCACATCATAAATCTGACATCATTTTCTGGAAATCCAACCAACTAAGAGCGAGGCAGAGACTATCACCCTTGTCCAACCCAGTTGCTAGAGGCGTGTTTAGTTAAGCCTGCCCCAGTCATATACGTTGATGATGCCACTATGCATTAAAAATAAGAGCCCCTGACAAGACTCTAGACACACACTCTTCCTGACGTTCCTATGCTGCGTTTCTGTTCCATTCATCATCCAGATTCCAGATCCCAACTACAAGGCCAAAGCATTGCTGACCCTACTCCAGGGCCCACTGCAAAACCCAAGCATTGCTGATCCTGCTCCAGCAAGGCCTCAATTCTGAAAAACCACTAATTTCCTATTAAAAAGGGGAAAGCTGTAGTATTCTTTTGGGAAGCATCCTGAACCAGCCTGGCTTGCTGCTCCCTAACTGCATGCATGCTGCAATCCTGCCATCCAGCTGACCTTTACTATCCAGTGACCAGAATTGCCAGCCCAGAATTACCATCCAGTAACCAGAACTGCCCAGCTCTTTGCCAGACACGCTGCCGTGTAGGGACCAGAACCTGTTGACGGTCCAAAAATCCCAAAACTAAAAGGTGGACTGTGAGTACAATCGCCACCCTTTGAAGCCCACAGTCTATCTTGCCTTGTCAGAATTATCCGTGCAACCCTGCCCTTGATTTCGAGTGCTAGCGCCATCTCTTTTGTAATTTTGTCTTGTGTATTCCTAAGTCATTAGTCCTATTTCGAGTGATCGGACTGGTTTCCGCCAGGGTTGGGAGCTGGGATGACAGGGTTGAAATCACAAATCAACCCTGGCTCTTACTGTGTCCCTCTTTGGCGGGCCAGCCTGAATACTCTAGTTTAAAGTAAAACTGTTCTTGCCACAACTGATTTCCTTTCCTATTTCACAGCTTCATTTTACTCAAAGCGCACCTTTTTATATCTTGCATAACTCCCCCAGTTTAATAGCTAGAAACCTATTTTCACTTCTGGAATATCCCTGGCATATACCTCTACACCATAACCCACATACTACACTCCAAATCAGTGTATTTCACCTGTTTCTATTAAAAACTGTTTGGGTAATTTCAGGCGGGAATTGAAAAAAATTGCAAAGTTTCCAACGTGTCATTTTGCGGCAATCTGTTTTCAACTTTACACTCATTTTTTAACTGTATGCTTTTGGTAATCCTTGCTTTGTGATTGTTAGTGTCTTTGCATTGTTGCTTTAGTTAGGAATAATATTTTCTTCAAGGTTTTTAATACCCATTCATTATTTATTTGTCAATTTCCGAGTGTCATTTCATAACAATGCAAGGGGTTTAAAATTCTTTTCTCTCTTATTTGGGGATGGGAGGTCAGATTTGGATTCTGTTTCCTGTTTCATATTCCTGATTACCTGCTGCTTCTGTTTATCCACTCAGAATGTATTATTTGTGGGTTGAGGGAACATTGCAGGGGGAAATTCTAACTTGGGTGCTATCTTTCCTAAATCAAAAAGTGCTCCTATTATGCTGTGTATATGTTCTCATTGTAATTATCACCCCATTGGTGATTGCTGCCCCATATTAAAAAGTGTATGATTTCTTTTGAATTTTAAAATAAATAAATAAATATTGCATTTTACCAACCAGCCTGGTTCATGGTCCATTGCGATTCGGGGTATTTGAAAAAGGGGTGTGATATGAGTGGTGTACCATCTCAAATTGAATCTATATAATATAAAGAGATAAGCATTTCAGTTGTGCGCTGCATACTAGGCGGAGACCAAGGTGTGTGTCGCCTGATTGAAATCCTTAAAAAAGGTCAGCAGATAAAAGCCAATAATCAATCCTAGACATTGAATTGTGAACTGCAGAATAGTATGTATACTCCCTAGCCTCAGGATTTAGACTCCGCCAGAGATCAGTCAGATGAAGTTGCAACATAATTTGCAATAGGGTTTGCGCTGCGAGTGATAATGACTGGAGAGTGTCAGGGGATCGGTCCCTATCAACATCAAAAATCGTATTGAGATCCCTAAACCCCTGGACCACTGGTACGCCCATACTTTCAATAAGTATATCGGCCCGGTGCCAGTAGAATTCTGGATCATCTACATTCAGGCTGTACTTGTTAACCAACACTATCTCGTCTCCATCCAATGTTCCCCTCAATACCACATATCTCCCCAGGGGGTTAATATAGCTTTTGTCTTCAGTGAATGTCACAGAAGAGTGTATTAGCATCATCCACCATGTGACTGTAAGGAATATGTCATGTAGGATCTCTGCTGACCCCACTTATGGGCGAATGACTCGTGTACACATGCCAACACATGAGTCTCCTGCAACAGGAGGACCTACGGGCGTGCCTATCGAGGTAAGTCAGTAACCTTCTGGCCTTGGCAGATTGTTAAGCTTGCACACATTCCAGGAAATTAACATCAATAACCAACAATTCCACACTCATTCCCACTAGGCGTTGCCATCCATCAAACCTTCAGGAACATGCAGCTGTATAGCCAGGTTATTAATGTAGTGCAACATACTGTTTGCCCAAACATTTAAACCAAACCCAACCCATTTCCCTCCCTCATCGTCCTCCCCAACATGACAGCGAAATTCCCAAGCGAAAGTATATTGAAAAATCATGGAGTACAGTGCAAACAGCAACTATTCTCATACATGCTTTGAGTCTCTGGCATAGCTTAAGTGAAAAAGCATTAAACATCAAGTGGAATGCTAACATCGAAAAGAAAAGCAGACACTCCAAAGCATAGTCAGTCATTCCTGGATGTTGAAGGCAATCTTGGTGGACTCCAAATTGACCTTTCCCTTCCAGGACTTCAAGTAGACGGCAAAGTGATCAGAATCTAAATGTAAGTGCGAGCCTCGCCAGGATTCTTGAAAAAATGCACCCTACCACCATGTTCTATATAATGTTTTGATGGAAAAAGTACTGAGTAGGGGACCTGCCGTTCTCGCAGTGGGAGCTTGATAGGATCACAGGATCATCTAGCAGACTGGACTGTGGTTCAAACGTCAGGATAAATTGAGATGATTTTGCTCTCTTCATATTGTAATAGACCTCGCTCCCTCAACAATTTCAATATTTGATCGCGGTCCCAGTAATTCAATAACCTTGCAACAATGGCACGAGTAGGAGCACTGAGCTTCGGAATAGGAACCAGTGTGCAATGCGCTTTCTCAACATGGAAATATGCTGAAAGTTGTGAATCACCCAGCAGAATCGTTAACAGTATTTCTATAAAGTGTTCCATGGGGCCCTTGACTGCTCATTCAGGAACTCCCACAATACGAATATTATTCCGGTGGGACCACGATTCAAGGCCTTCACACTTTATCCGTATCCCTGCAAGATCCTTCTTTATTCCGGTCATCTCTCAATCGTGACACTGAACCCTATCATCCAAATTGCTAATACGTGTTTCAGCCATAGTCATGGTCAACTCTCTTTATCCAGTTTTGCTCGCAACAAACTAATATTGGCCACAATGTCATCCAGCTTCAAATTGACAGATGTAAAGCCAGTCTGCATTGCAGCCATCAGTGGATCAGTGTGTGCTGGAATTTCACCAGAGGAGTCAGTTACAACAGTATCCACCTCCATCTCCTTGTCTTTGGAAATTGTACTCGTAAATGAGTCCATCTGCCTGTGTTTCTTCCCAGACTCCCTGATCATTTTCTGCCGTTCGTACACCGCCATTCCGTACAAAGCAAGACGTATGAATGTTCTCAAGGAAGGGCAGGCCCAGGTATTCGAATGGCAGAGGTTTGCAGATGTCCTGAACACTATTTAATGTACTAAAAGGAGGCAAAAATGCAATGGTGAGGCCCCTTGATTCTGAAGGCTCTCCGATGGTCGAAATCAGCCTCACTCAGGCCCCTCTGGAGCCACAGTAAGCCAACACAATATCAGAATACATTTGTGCCACCAGAGGCCATGAAATCCAAGCAGACAGTCCTCCACTGCTCCCCAGCACTGCAGTCACAAGCCCCAGAGGCACTGGGAAATCCGTCCCCCAGCCACAGGCCGTCCCCGAGCCTGGTTTGTGGGGAAGACAGTGTTATGCATGCCTGTGAAGACTCAGAGAAGAGGGAGGCTCTCGGGTCAAAGCAGGAGTTGTGGCCGCTGATGATGCCAAACCACCCCAGAGAGCCCATCACAAAGCAGGGGGAAACCAAGCACTCCAGCCCCAACAGCATTTATAGAAGGGTCAAGTCTGTTTCTCACAGTTGTGTTACAGCTACAGGGGTGACACCATGGCCCTCACCTGAAGAGGCATACGCACCACATGGGTCCTTCGGGTCGCAACCAGCTGCAGTATTGAGTAGCAGCAGCACCTGACTAGGATCAGAGTCTCAGATGGATCAGAACCTCTGCATACATCGTTAACAGCCAAAGGTCCTCACATAGGCTGCAGACAGCTCCGATGTGTCTACAGAGCATACAGGACCTTCCCTGCAGTCTCCGCTGCAGTCCGTCGCAACTGCCTTTCAGTTATAAGGCTCAATGTCACATTTATTTAAGAAAGGATATATGCTGACGCCGGAGCTCGCGATCAGGTAGCCATTCCATTTGCTGCTCATCAGCTCCCCTTCATCTGATAGGTTTTCCAACATTCTGTCTTATTTATGTTCTGTGGTTTCAGGGAGGCCTGCTTTGTACATTGAGTAATTAGGTTTACTTGCTTCTCTGGACTTCTTTGTAGGTTTCTCAAGTTTTGCAGGTAGGGAGGAGAGGTGTTTGCAGGACATCTTGGACTCCAGAGGGTCAGAGGAAGGTGGGAAATCAGTGCTGAGGGATGGGAACAGGATCTCTCCTCTCAGGCAGCCGTCTCCTTCACTGGTCAGCCGGACCTCTTAAGGTTATTCTTTCTAATTTGGCAGTCTGCCCCTCTATTACAGCAGAGGTATTCAGTTCTGAGCAATCAATACACAGAAAGTCAGGGGCAGCCCACAAAATACATGCACCTGCCTGCACACATCGTGAAATTATCTATTCACAGATATGTTTTCAGAGGCAGTCAGGCAGATATCAATATTCAAGTCTTCTCAAATGCATGAGCTTCAGGGCAAATTCATTTGAGTGTATTTGGCTGTGATAAAGATTACTCCCATGTGACTGATGCCTCACTACTGGAAGACATATCTGGTTTTGAAATAATAAGCTTCTGAGCAGAAAACATTTTCTGTGGTAAAGCTTTTCTAATCAGCTTTTCCATTCAATAGTTATCATAGGCCATTCTTTTCCAGGTTCCCTCAATCCTCCATTAACCACTATTATAGCCACAATAATCATTAATCTGAGAGTTAAGGTTTGTGAGAGATGTCCTGCCTTTCAGTAGGTAAGAATAGAATCTGCACTTGTAGACCTCCTTGTTTAAAATCAAACGAACAACAAGACAGTGATGGTGTGTGTCAACATACAGTGACTAGGGGCAAATTGGACGCAATAAGAACCATTACTCATTAGATTTATAGACTTTGTGCTTTGTATAGTTTAGATTCTCACTGCAAAGAGAATCCTTCAAAAGGCACCTCAGGCCTCATCATCGGTGCAGTTGCTTCATCCACGATATACTCTGTTTCAAGAGCGATTTTCAGGAACATGTACAGTGTCAGTTAAGGGTCACCATGGTTCAATCTTTTTTCTTCCCAAACATATTTATTCCTACAGTATACAGATTTGATTGCATAATCCCTGACCCGAGGCACAAGAACATCCTGTCTTTCACCTGGCACATGAGCCTTTGTTATACCTTCCCTCTATTTTCACTGATCTAGAGTGCTCTAGGCAATATCTGATAGGATAAGATTTGGGCTCTGATGATTGTATGCTTTGGACCCGGATAAGTTGTTTCTCCCTTCTCTATCAGATGGTAATCATTACAGGATTGGTTTTCCATCATTTCCATCATTCCCCATTCCCTCATTTCTGCCACTCTTCATATCTAGTCCATCCGTCACCTCTGCTTCTGATCATGGACATTGAGAGATTAGGTCAACACCACCAGGGCCTCTTAGAAAATACAGAAGCATGCTGAGTCTGTGTCGGGCTAGGTTGCTGGGGCCCAGTCCCAGATTGTCAGCTAGTGCTTGCGCTGCTGGAGGGTGAGATGTGGTGGGCGGCATGCCTGCTACCCTTGTACCGCCGTTGCTGCTGTCACTTTGGCCAGTCTGGTGGAGGAGAACAGGGCAATGTCTTGAAGGATGCAAGGCTGCTTAGAGCTGCTGGTGGACACCGTTACCTGCAGTAGACAGTGACTGCAGTGTTTCTGTGCATCATCTGGCAGCTTTTTTGGCAGTTTCTTGCTGGTTGCTCGTGTTGTCGCGCATCGTGGAGCCTGAAGGAGGGAGGATCAATGTGGTCTCCCTTCTGGTATTGGAGGCTGCCCTGATGGCGTTGCAGGACTGAAGTCTGGTTGCTAACCCTGGAGCTGCCCTGGAGGGGCTACGGAGGTGAGCCTGATGCCTGTGTCCTGTGTGGTACCTGCCAGGTTGGGCTCATGCATGTGTGAATTTTGACAATTTTTATTGTTTCCAGGTTTTTTCCTATTTTACCATCTGAATTCCTGGGCTGCACTCTTTTTAAGTCATTGCTGCCCCCAAAATTAGTTTTTTTCTGGTTGGGGATGACTGGAATTTTGTCTTGCAACCATTCATTTTGTTGCTTGACCTACAACTTGACTGGTTTTCTGGACTATTATTGCATTTCTTTTTATAGTTTTCTTTATCTTTCTTCTTTTTTTTCTATCCTGTTATTATATTTGATCATTGCTGAATATTGTACCAATTCATTACGTTTTATATAGTGCCTTGACGAAGGCGCTCTAGAAATAAATAAAATCCAAATACAAGAAGTATATTAGTGTTACCGAAGCTCATGAATTCTATAACCCATGATTTGGAATCATTCCATGTATGGTGCTGAGTGA
Source organism: Ambystoma mexicanum (assembly GCF_040938575.1). NCBI lineage: Eukaryota > Metazoa > Chordata > Amphibia > Caudata > Ambystomatidae > Ambystoma > Ambystoma mexicanum. The sequence goes on along the minus strand of NC_090931.1, from coordinate 933,371,535 downwards.
GAGGCTTAACGGCGGTGGGCTCTAATTTCACCTAAAACCTTCATTCCTTGAGAATTGTGTTCTTTCTTGGAATGGTCATCTCAACTTCATGTATCCAATATGCAGCAATTCAAGGCTTTGTGGGACAATGGAGCAGTCTCACTCTTATTGGTATGTTTAGTGAATGGTTTTTTTCATTGGTTCAGGATATCCAGTCCAGGGGAGTTCTTACTACATTTCCCAGCCATCCCAGCTCCTCATGTTAAGCTCTTGACAGAGGTTCCATTAAAGACCCTTTCATCCACACCATTTCTGTTTGCATTCATTCTCCTAAAAGAGGGAGAAGTTGAAAACATTGCTTTCTCATACTTCCTATCTGCCCTTTCTGTACAAGGGATGTCATGTTAAGCCCACCCTTTCCTTTCACACTAACATATAGTGCTCATTTCACCTTTAGAATATTGTTCTCCTTTCTTTTGTACTGTACCCTTGCTTGGTAGAGGGGGAGGCGCTGTGCTCCCTGGGAGTGAATGAGGCAGTGCTGGTCTACTAACTTAGAACTGGGTCCTCTCAAGCATACGATAACCATTTTGTTGCTTTTGGTGTTCACGGAAGGAGGTGGGGCTCTGTTTCCACCACAAGTAAATGATGTACTTGTATTATTGCTTACTCATTTTCCAAAGGTATTTCCAACCACAAGAGGAGTTGCTGCTTGTTGTGTGGTGGCACAGGACATATTCTTGTTGCACCCTGGGTTACTTCCTCTAAATTATATCCTCATAAGCATGAAATTATGGAATAATGGGATCCAATCCAGATCCAGAACCTCTGGCCAGTAACAGCCTGAGTAGCCTTGTGTCATGCAGCACACAGGATTTCATCACCCACACTGGCTGCTGCCACTCTCTGCATTCTCTTCCCTTGCGTTCCCACTCTCTCTATGCTCCATCTCCCCACTACTCTCTCACCCCTGGCCACATTGCTCACTAATTGCACAATCACTCACTGGCCGCTCCTTGACCCCTCGTCGCGACTCCCCCAGACTCACACGTCTCAGAGATTATGCAGGTTATCTTTCATGATATTCCCTTACTTCTCTCTCAGCCACAACATTCTATAAATGGATTAACCCTCATTATGATGGTGTGAATTACTCTTATAAATGACATTAGGAAGTTGACTTTAATATCCCAATCCCTAATGTGATATGGTTGAAGGCTTGTTGAAAAGATTGAAGGTTCACCTGAATCTTAGATTAGCTGTGCAGAAAATCTTGTTCATGAATGATCTACTGGTCAACAGAAAAATGCACACGTGTGGCCTGTTGGATACTGATATATTATTGGCTTGTAACAAGGAGAAAGGAAGTTTGATGCACATGATTTGTGATCTTGAAAAAGGCCTAAGCACTGGAGAGACGTATGGTCTCGAGTTGGTATTAGCCAGTGCTATCCATAAAGACCCCACCTCTCCCTATTTGGTGATTCCCAATGAGGCCTGTAGGTTTCCTGGGGTTTGGAAAAGGTTGTAGAGGGCACTAGTCATTGCCGAAATGTCCAGAAGTTGCTGGAGTGAGGACTTGATAATGATAGTGGATCATACTTCTTGTATGCCAGGGAGCGGTTATCCTTGGAAACCTTGTATCAAAATATGAATTGATGTGGGAAGCATTTAATGATCTATACTCCTGATCCCCCTACATTCAGCAGACGTGCTTCTTTCCTGCTCACCCCGTCTATTGTATACCCCCTTTTTTCCTCTCCCCTGCCTTTTTTGTCTGCAGCCCTTTGTGTTGTCTGGCAAGTTTCTTTTTGTAATGTTGTCTTATTGTCTGCCGGTGAGTAACTAAAAACATTGTTGTTTTTTTTGTAAAGCTTTTTTGTGCATCCAAACAATTAAATTCAATGTTATATATTACAGTATTTCCTGGGTTTGCACTCTGTAGTATATGGGCCTACAATAAATACATGTCCATATGTTTTTATTGAGGCTATCAATGTCTGAACACAGATTTTTGTTATATCTGTTGTGTTCAATGCAATTTCTTGCAAAGATAATGAAGCACATCATGCAGTTGGTTTTGAAATCAGGAACGTTTTGACAATTGACAGAAAATACAGTTGAATAAAACAAATGTACCATGTCCTGTGGCTATTATTTAGCTTATTTTGTGTGTTTGGGGTGGAATTTGTTGAGTAACTGTGGCCGGACCAATTCTAGACTCTCAATGCCCCACAGCCTCGCTGGCACTCCTGAGGAATCTGATCTTTTCTGAGTAGCATACAAGATATTGTATACAGATAGAGTGCCCCAATTCAACAGTAAGAGAAGAATTTAAATATAGTGAAAAATGGGTTCCTTCCTCCTACTTCTCTTTACCCCTTCCCTGAATTCGCCCAACCTGCCCTGTGATCATTCTCCGTTCACCAATTGGATACGTGCACAGTCACATGACCCAGAAGCCATCTCCATTCAAAGGATACTCACAGCAAGCTTTGCCTGGACAGCCAGCGAAAGGCAAAGGCTAAGGATGAGGCCTGTATACTTTGTTGTCCACATGCTGGCCTGCCATACCCCTCAACCACGACCACTAACACAGACCACTTATCAACCAGGTAAGGGACATCGCAATGAAGTCTCTCCCTCATTATTCATCATTGAACACACATTCATATATCTGATCTTCCTACTATGTGTTTCGTTCACTGTAATTCTGCTTCACTTGTCTCTGCTATGGTTGTGCTCCTAGATATCCCACTGTATTTTCCCCTATTGGGAGTTTGCTCTTGGATGTCCCTATGGTGATTATTCAATTAAAGCAACTTTGCTTCACTGTGAATCCCTCATGGTCCTCCCCTCCCCACCCATTGTCTACTCAGGGATATCTACCTCCGCTTATTCTGCCACTGACATCTTGCGGTCTACTCCGAAGTATTACCCATTGGTATCTCAATCCATTGTGACTTGGCACCCGCTGCGGTCTGCTCCTGGATGTCGTTAAGGAATTCCATTCTTTCAAGGACTTTTGTACCAACGCCTTTGACCACGGGAAGTTCTCGCCTCTGACCATGTCACATCTAGGCGCCTCAAAGGTCTCGCAGTGGATACTTCCTGACTACAGCAGCAAGTGTGTTGCACCTATTTGTTGGTAATTGGAGCTCCACTTTGATAAGTATTTAGTATTTCCTTCGTGCCATACCTGGTGGAGAGGTCTTTGAGATCCAAGCGTGGATCAAATATTTTATTTTTGATTTAACTTCACATCTTCTCAAGAATGTTTGAATCAGGGTGAGGATGACTACCCTGAACTATCACTTGGGTACTTTTTTGAATGATACTGGGGATGGTTCCAATTAATTCTTCTTTCTCTCTGTCCCCTGCAGCTCCCAGCCTAGATTAAAGGAAGGACTTCAGGGCATGTATCAAATAGAGCTACTGCCTCGGGAAACTCTTCCCTTTGTGTGAGCCTATCATAGGGGGAGGCAGTTCCTCAGGGTTTTGAGGCGCATACCGTCAGAGTTCTCTAAAGAGCCGTGTCAGTTGCTGGATCATTTCGTAACAATATATTCCCCAAGCTCTCTCTACTATGATTTAGGTCTAGGTTATGCATGCTGTCTGCTGCCAGGTTTACAAGCCCACTCTAGAGAGCCTCAGGACTTCGATTTGCAATTGCCCTACCCAAGATGCACCATAAGTAGAACTTTGAAATGGCTTACATTAGATAGATACTGCAAATGTCAATCTGACTGTCCCCCATACTGACAGGAACAAATTCTACTTTCTAACACATTATATGGACAACATCTAAGCCACGCCCAACAATATAACACTCCCTCCCAACACAAATCAGAACGCTATACCTCTCAAACCAATTTAATATATAACAGTCCTGATAAAATGCATCATTTTGCCACGAGCACACGTCGCGGCCCTCTGGATACAAATACCTAAAGTGCTCTTGACAACAACCATTGAGAAACAGACACAGACAAAGTAGCAGTGTACTTCCAAACTACATGCATCAACACAACTGCAAAGCAATCTTGCATTGCCCTCTGTCTCCATTAACTAAACTAAGAACCCCCTCTTTTGTAGGGCCCATGCTGCCAAGAGATATTGCAAATGTCAATGGTGCACAGTATAAACACAACATAACACAACATAACATAGCCTGACAAGCTGTTTCACAAAACCTTCACTTTGTAAAAGTCAAAGCCACACAAGTGAAACTTCAAATTGACAACATGGTTCAACCAGTTCTGCTATAGCACAAGTATATCCTACACCACATGCAGCGATTAGTCAAACTTGAACTAATTGAATCAGAACAACTCAACATCATTGAAAAAGTGCAAGATTTCACACAAAAAAGGGCAGATCCTATATTATAAACATCACCAGTTGTGATTGTCCTGAAACCCAAACACCCACAAATTATCTGACTATGCATTGACATGCACCTCCCAAATACTCCTACTAAAGAGGAATAACCTAAATCACTAATGACTGATGACATCATTGTTGATCTCAATGGCGCACATTCATTGTTGAAGCTGGAACTCCATGAGGGTTATCATCAACTTCAGATACACCCCAACCCAAATGTCATCACCCCGTTCAGCATTTAGGGAGACCTCTGGTAACATAAAAGGCTCTGCTTCCGGGTCTCCTTGGACATGGGTATCTTTCAAAACTGCATATGAGAAACAATCACCGGCCTGATGATTGTTCTTAACATAAATAATGACTTCAAGGATCACCATTTCACAGTAGCTACATACCAAAAGTGACGTTATTACATCATTCCCAATCCAGCTTCAACATCTACTGCAAGAATCGAACTCTGGATGGTGTAGATTCAACACCACGCGTATCTTGTGGAATACTGTAGTGATATCCGATCGTACTCCTAGTTTTGCGTTCAAGCATTAGCAATGAACAATAGACATAAAAGATGGTTACAGCTAGAACATGCTACTATGAGGATACTATGAGGAATTCTGACTTTATACGGAGGGCCTTAGCACTACTAAGTGATGTAGGGTGGACATCAGCAACAATATGCAGGACTTAGTCAGGACTAAAATTTGCAGATGGAAAATCTTAAAATGCCATGGGTCGAACTAAGGTGGCATGTAGCCTGAAGGTACATTTGAGATGGAATACTTTTAGAAAGACCATGTCACATGTGTGACCAGAAGAAGCAGCAAGTGTACTCTAGACTAATGATGGACAAGGGGGAGTTTGCTCACCAAGACAAAACATCTTCCATTTATCAATCACGCATACAACAAAGGCTCACTTTCACACTGCATGTCTTACTTGACACGCGACAAACATGCCTGAGTACTACTGGATAATTTCACCAGAGACATGATGTCAAAATAGGTTACATCACAGATGTAGATGGCATGAGTCCTGTGCTCGATACATTCTTTGCTAACATGGCACACCACGAATTCTTGGATCAAACAACAAACTTCTAGGTGATCAGGTGAGATTGCTACATTCTCACATAACAGAGACAGCACTATCTTGTGGAATGTAATGGCATGCATTGTTCGTGCATGCACCTCAGAGTGCATGTTTTGTTTGCTTTCTGTGAGGAAGAAGGTCTTTTCTCACTGCTTTTGGAAAGGAGTTGTTAGCCACCAAGGAATTAAAATGCTCTCACAGCGCGGAGCGCGCAGAGTGTGAAGAGTGTCAGAGGCATTTGGGCAGTTCGGCTAGAGAGGCGCTGGGAGGACTGTCCCTGTCTTGTGAAGCACTGCTGCTGTTGGGGTTCAGAGGACTTAAGGTGAGAGATCACTATTGTCATCACTGAAGGCTTGCTGCTCTTACATGTATGATTGGAGAAGTTTAAAAAAAGAACAAAAGATGCCGGAGCTAAGGCATGATTTATCCACAAATGTCCAATTAGCAATCGCCTTAGCTCGTCCATCCTCCTCCTTATCCCCGGGGGAGGGTCCCTCATTTATCGAGACCAACGAGGACAAAGGGTTAGGCAATGAATCTAAGAACCTGGGTAGTAAGCCTCAAAAGGACAATATGAGCAATAGAAATAACAAAAACAACAATACAAAAGATAAAATAACCTCCTTCTTCGAACCACTTACAACAGAAGTTATCCCTTCGTGCCCCCATTTCAGGGAGGCAAACTTACAAGTAAGCTAGGGGAGCAGGCCCTGGCGCTGTCTGAGCTTATGGGCCACACTACAGTTACGTCTGATGATGCCATGTTAAGCATCCTGGATCACACAGAAGAGCAATTGGGTCTCGAGAAAGGTTCCTGTGAGAGCTTGCCGGACCTATTAGGAATATCTATGAACAAACTTGAAACTTCTTTATCCTCCTTTATGTCCATTCTGGCCCCTGTGCCCCCCAGAAGACTGTTTGCAATGCTTAGTCAGGTAGACAGTCGGCTCTCCTGAAGGCACGGGCATAGTCCTGGACGGTCCGATCAAGGAAATCAACCAAGTCCTTTGTGCCCTTGTGAATCTGTATGAGGGGCTTAAAATGGAATGAAGGAATCATACACTGTTACTCGAGTCCTTATTGTTCCAGTGTAATCATATTGGAGTGCATAATAAGCTAAAGGGCTTTCTGAGTAACAATGTAGGCCCGAATTCGGAGAAACATCGACTAATCATGAGGAAAGAAATTACTGTAACGGGAAAGAGTCAAAGCCAAGGGTCCGAGAATCAGTATATTCAGGGGTCAAGTCCTAAAAATAAAAGTGGGGGCATTCATCAACAAACGCAATGGGATGTGATGTCGCCAGAGATTAGCATATCAAGGGGAAATATGCACATTTTATTAAATTGGCTTTGCATAACCACCCACATTGCACTGGACGAATGGCACCTGCCTTTCATAAAATCAAAACACACACAAAACCAAGAGAGGATATTTTCTTCTAATGGTGCTTTTGAAAACGTTAAAAGGTGTGCATGTGTACCAATGTTTTCCCTGGAACTTGCAGTACCGAAATGAGACATTTCACCTTTAGTTGTTTGTTATTTTCCATCAGGTTATATAGTGCAGTGAAGTGTCCAGCCTGCAAACCTGATAACTGCGAGTTGACCCCCGAGTTCGGCTTTAATTAATAAATTCAAAGAGGACATTAAGTGTGGGCGGGGGGCTGAGTCCACGCTTTGGCAAAAGTGTGTGGCCTCGTGATCGCGGCCCTCAGAAGAGCCACACAGAAAAAGGTGACCATACAAAGGAAGCAGGAAGCAGTGCTGCAGAACGAGGAGATCGGGGAAGATGTTGCATGTGGCACAATGCAAGAACAACAGATGTTGAAACCAGATGGGCCGGGCATAGTTGTTACTGTGGATTTGTCATTGGTGCGATATGGTGGTGAATTGCAGGAGATAAGCAGGAGTGCATCAATGGACACAAGAGAACGCTACATGCGCATGATGTCCAGAACTATCAGATTCGAGGGATCAGCTAAGGAAGAGGGCATGTCCATTGAGGATATGACACACCGGTAATGGGGCCCTCACTTCAACCGGCTCCCCCTTTCTCTTGGAGACTCCAGGAGAATTACCTTGAATGTATCAACATGTGGCCCTTCCAGGAATTTGGCACTAGATAGCTGCCCTAAGGTCTACAGCATCTTAAAAAGCTTAAAAGGCCCTGATTCCACTTTAGAAGGAGGTCTGGGTGAAGCAGGAGGATTTAAAAGTCTGCTCCCTCATCAGCATTCAAGAAATACTGACAGGTCCATCCCCCAGAACACTGCACATAAGGTCCTGCTCGAAAGCCTATTAACTGAGAACAGGGATTTTGTATTAGATAGATCTAACATATTATGCCTGTTAAGAGATATACCGAATGTGAAGGCTCTTTCATCGAGAGACTTGAAAAGAGTGGACTTTATTGATCTACATAGGACAGACCGCTCTATCATGTTCATAAGCTCAAAAATAGTGCTGGATAAAATCTTTGGGGAATTGCAGACACTGAGACTACAAGGCTTTGATTTAACAATGAATGAGAACCAATCTCCTTTAAATAGCATTGCCCAGTGAGATACGTGTATCCATTGACCCCAGGGTTGCGGCAAAAAGAGAGATAGATACATGTTGCTAAAGAGACTACCAGATGTGAAGCTAACAAAAAAGATTGGGCATGAGTGATAGACACCCTTCACAATCGGGGGTCAACCAAGAATACTTAGCTTGCATGCAATGTAGCGTGTAAAAAGGTCTCATTAATATCATGGAACTCGAGGGGTCATTATCACTTTTTTGCCAACCCTGAACTAGGAACATTTCTGAAAAGTCCTCATTTTGTTAGGTCACAGGAAACACGGCTAGTGGAGGGTCCCTTGTTTGATCATTACACTACTCTCTTTCAGTCTGCCTGGAAGGGCCCTTGGGGTCACCCTTCTGGTGGGATGATTACTCTTTTTGAATCCAGAGTTGGTTGGGAATTTGTATCTAGCAAAAATATTTGTAGGGGAATCCTCGGGGTACGTGTCAAATAGGTTGTCGAGGGGTGCATATTGGACCTGCTTCTCGTAGGCGTGTACTGGCACCACGGATTTGGTGAGCAGGATTGGTTATAGACTCGCTCTTGTCATTTAAAAATGAATGGTGCAGTAAGGTTAGAGGGAGGCAGTTGATTATTGCTGGTGAATTAAATGGAGCTGATATTAATATAGAGGCAAAAACCTCTTTATCCACCGTAAGCCGCTGGAAAAAAAACTCCAAACCTCTGGCGGGTTAATACTGGCAGTCATGCCTTCAAGGGCTGGGCCGCACTATGCTTAATGGGGCAGTGTAAGGTGATGTGCTCAGCCACACTAGCTGGCACAATGGGGACCCTGCATCTACATTGGATTACATCTTTGTGGGAGAGTGGCTTTTAGCCAATCTGAATCGTTGGACATAAAGCATTCTCCACATAGTGATTGCTGTATGTTAATTTCCACCTTTAAGTGGAAAACGGCTGCATGGGACTGTGAGGGTACCATGGATGTGTTAGTCAACCAGGCGGGAAATAGAATCTCCTGGAATCCACCTAACATGAAATTAGTAAGCAATGCATTGCATGGCTTTCTGGTTGAAACAACCCTGACGTGAAAAATTGGCATCTTTACAGTGAACCAGTTTGAACCATTTGTGGATGACTTGGTCAAATCGTCTTTAACACAACACAGGTCTGTCCACCCCCAAATAGAATAAGATACACACACACAAGAATGATCAGAATCTTGTGGAAGGAACGCGTTTTATGAGATCCCAGCTTAAAGAACTGAAGTCTAGGGATGATCTACTCTGGGCAAGCTGAGCAATCAAGATTAGGAAAGTCAAGCAGCATTATCAAAAGTGGCTAAGGGGGAACACATTGTGTATGTATCAGAGGGATGCCGAGGTGCCCTAAAAAACGAAAACCCCAAGCTATTTTGGCATCTAATGAATGATAATGAAATGCCTTTTGGCTCGGAGCGGATAAATGCTGTCTATGAGGTAGAATGAGTAAGGTACTCTAAAGGCATTGTCACTGGTTGCGATAAAAGAAGACACTAGGCGCAATGTAAGTATAGATCACCAGGTGATAGAGTCTATACTAAAGAGGATCAGTTCCTCAAGAGCACCAGGCCCAAACAAGCTTTCCACTTTTTAAGAACAGTGCAGAGATTTGGTCGTTTGTGCTAACCCTCCTCTTGAGCCATGTATTAAAGACCAATTATGTTCCTGACTCCTGAAAAGTAGCCTTTATTATCCCCATCTACAAAAAAGGCAAAAGATCTGAACCTCAAAGTTATAAACCTATTGCTATATTGGATGCTGACAGCAAAGTGGTTGCATCCTATCTGCTACAGCACTTGGAACCCTGGGCTAATGACTTTGGAATCCTAAAGAAAGTGGCAGACTGGGTTCAGGAAGCACATGTCTACAAAATTGAAAGTCTTCATGTTAAAGTGTGCCCAATCCCTTGCCTGAGCCAAAAAATATGAATCAGTCTTTATTGCTACGGTTGATCTTAGCGCAGCATTTGATGCAGTAAACAGAAGTATTTTATGGTCAAAGCTGCAGCGCTGGGGAATCCCTAGTGGGCTGTTAAGGCTGATTGTAGGGTTTCATGAGAATTCAGTGGTACGAGTGAAACTGGACCAGCGTGGATGTTTATCCTGAAGTATTCTGACCTACAGAGAGGTGAGACAAGGGTGCATTTTGCACCCCCTGCCTCTCCAATCTGTATATGTCAGACCTGGGTGAATGTCTGGACCCAGTTGCATTTGTTCCTCCCAAAATGATGAAAGATCTCGCTGTCAAGCGGCTTAGCTATGATGATGATTTTCTTATTCTTGGTTGCACAGAAATTGGTTTGCAGTGTCTTATTGCAGCTTTTTTTAGATTTGTCACCGAAAACTCATTGGTAATAAATCCACATATGTGAAAGGGTTTGCAAAGCACCTTGAAAAAAGAAATCCTCAACATTTAAGTGGCATGTATTGTCTGAACCTATAGAGAAGGGGGAGAATGTCATCTGTCTTGAATTTCCCGTTCTGGCTGAGCACCAAAGGTCCCAGGTTCGGGGGTGGCTGAGGAGACGGGCTTCTGCCATGACGGCTCAGATGTGTCAGCTTGATGCCGGTTAGGAAAATCCTCGCTACTCCCAACCCAGAGATTCTATGAAGGAACGATTGTTGCTAGAAGGACTAATATGGCGCAAGGTCTTGGGCATTTAGTCCTCTATCCCGCTAGCAGCAATCCAATAAGAATTGGGGCTTATCTCTCTCATTGCCAGGGCAGAGTGGAGGGTTTTGTTACTATTTCGTAATAGTATTTGCCCTCTGGATAATTCATTGTATAAAGATTTGTACAATCTGACTCAGTCAGTGAAGGTGACATTTTTAAGTAACTTTGACTCTTTTTGCATGTGTCTGCTGGATTCCCTATAGGTTGCGGATGGAAGACCTCACCTTAAACCCTTTACGGGTCAAGAAAACCTTAAATGATGAGGGCTGGATTCAAATTTTGGAGAAATGCCATGGGTACTAGTCATTGGTGCACCTAAAGTCTGATTGTAAAAGACGGGGAACTGTAGCCCCCTTTCTCACCATTTATTCGAACAGAATGGCGAGAAGGCAGTTCCTCAAGTTCAGGTGGAACCCCGCTCCCTACCAAGCAAATTAAATTCAGATATGTTCCCATCTTAAGTGAGAATACAATGTGTAGATTCTGTAAAATGGGAGACTCAGCAGAAACCTTGAATCACTTGGTGATTACATGCCCAGCACTGGGTGTTTTTCAGCAGTGCTATTTTAGCAAATATGCATATTATGTTATCCAGAGTGGGAGGACAAGTTCTGGAAGGACTGCTTAGCTGGGAGAACAACATCAACTGTGATTGCAATTCTGGGATTTGTAAAGAGGCTGCAACTTGAAGAAGCTACCCCCCAGTATGGTTAATTCAGTGTGGGAAAAAAATATATAAGAGATGACGAGTGGACTGGGGTGTCCAAGCATCTGCTCTTTGACCTCCACTCAGCAATGTCTGTGTTCATCTTTCTTTTCTCCACACTTTTTATTGAAGATCATGGTTGTTTCTTTTATGTCGATAGATCTAAATAATATTGTTTTACATTGCTGTGTTCATTTTTATGACGAATGAAATGTTTTGAAATTATTTGTTTTCTTTTTTACTGTTTTTAGTTTGTATTTTATTACATATGAATTTATATATGAATTTAATTCTTGTTAAAGGCTATTTGATTAACCATAAACAGTAAAAGAAAAAAAAAGAAAGGTAGCCCTGCCCTCTAGGAAATATTGCCATATACCACAGCAATGATTCTGGTCTTATCAGGAGCGAGGGGTTCGTGGGGGGGGGGGGGGATTTTGGGGGAGAAGACAAAGCCGAGAGAGGGATAATGTCAGACCCCTGCCTGCTTGGTAGAGCCCTTACAGAAACGTTAATGCTAAAGGATACTGTGGGAGTTTCTCTACATTTTGCAGTCTCATCTTTATATTAAGGTGAACATGACAAGAAGTTTAGATCCAATCAAGGCTTTCACCTGGAATTATCTCTGAACAGCAATGTGAATTGGGGGGTCAGACCACATCAATAAGGTTCACAAGAGCTAATGCATATCCATGTTTTGTTTCTGCACCCCAAAAGTCATATATGCCAGGCTGCGTAGAACTTTCACTTGCACCCCAGCCCTCCCATAAAATGCAGGGTTTACTGGACCTATGTGTTGTGAGGCCCTTGGAAGTATGAGTTTCACTGTACACATCACAGAATGCAGTCCACCCAAAGATTCCTGTTTTGCAATACAGCAAATTTGACACTTTGACTCTGTGTACAAAATGTTATTGGCTTTTGTTAGGATTGTGTTCAAAGCATAGAGCAATAAAGTGCATACACATTTAAAAAAATAGTTTACATTTCTTAACTTTTGGAAAATAACCATATGTGGCAGGTTTAGGAAATAAAGGTGATAACTTTAAAATAACACTAAGGATTACATAATAGTATGATTTGGCTATTATATTTGAATAGTAACAGTAAAACAAAAGGAAATGAATGACTCGTTTATATAAATAAACGGCTAATCATCACATAAATATAGATTATTTAAAATGGTACAGTTTTATTTATTTCTTGTATTTATTTATTTCATTTGTTGATAGCACCCAGGACCCGGGGCTATCACGACGCTAGAGGTTACATTACAAAAAGTGCATATGAAATACGTGGTGTCATGGTGGTTACAAGTCACCAAAAGTTGTTACAGGCAAAGCAGAAGCAGTCGAACAGGTTTAGACATATGTGTTGAAAAGTAAAGTTTTGATGTTTTTGCAAAAGACCGGGTAGGAGAAATCATCTCTGATGCCGCGTGGGAGTGCGTTCCAGAGGGTAGGGGCAATGGTGGTGAAGCAGGTTCCTCCAGCTCGTTTTCTGGTGAATGTGGGCGTGTTAAGAGAAGTGGAGGAGGAGGAGCGCAGGCTGCGTACGTCAAGTTTTTTGGAGATACTGTCGGTGAGGTGGGGCTATTACCTGCCCACGGGCCAGGTGCGCTATAGAAATAAACAAAACACAAATACAAATACCAGATACAGTGCTTTTACCACCTGATTCGAAGGCTGCTTAATAGGCATAATAACTTTATTGAGAACAAGAACACGAACAAGCACCAAAACGATAATAAACTATTTATACAAGATTAACAATAGTAATTAAAATGACATGAAAACAAAATGTTCATACAAAAAGTGAAATACCAATAGCACTATAAAAACGATATTAATATAATAATACAGATGATTTGCTATATACATTGTATCACTCTTGGTGTTATTGTAATGTTAATAAAAATAATAATAATTTGAAGATAAAGAAGGAGAAGAAGGAGAAGAAAAATTACATAATCATTCGACAGTAATAATAATTAAACAATTGATAGATCACTGTGCGAACACTAGCAGACACAGATCCGGTTTCTACAAAAAAGCAGATGAGCCATTATATTGATGCTGTTCACTGGAATCTATCAACTATTCACTGGAAGCTGTTCAGTACTTGTAGTGCTCACAGACAGCATCTGATTCTCCAATTCAGAGCGGAGGCCCTAATGCGCCCCTCCAAAGCCAGCAGCACCACCACTATTCCCAGCCCAGAAGAGATGGCAACCTGCCTGAAGACAGCTCAAGTGCTAAAGAAACTCTCGGACCTTAGGGGACAGCCCCTAATGATGGAGCCACACGTGGAATCGTGCCTTTCCCCACTGCCCACCCACAGACAACTTGACACTCTCCTTCAACTTCACTCCACACAGAAACCAATTGTCGAGCCATGGGGGACGAGACCTCTGGGCCCCAACCAGCATTAAGAAGCAGGCACTCAAGACTTAGGCGCTTCCCTTCATGCAGACCAATGTTTCTCACATCTGGTTTGCGACAACCCTTTAGTAACCCCACTAACCACCCCCTCCTCACTTACAGGACCCAGCACAGCAAGAGGCCATGTAACTGGCAGAAGTGGGTCTATGTTCGGCCAAATAGGTGCAGTTCTCCAAGTCGCTGGAGCATAAACATGATATGTAAAACCTAGGCATTGGCAGTTCAAGTCTTTCTTCTATGTTCCTGGGGATTTGTAATGTATCTAGGGCCAGAGTGAGGGCACAGAAAGGTCATATATGCTTTCTCTCTCAGCCTTCAAATACCATGTTTATGTCAACAGGACATTTTCTTGCTGGCATAAAACCAATAGATTCCTATGAAATATGCCTGTTCCTGTACCTGATAAAAGCAGGCGAGTTCTATAAGAATGCATTGTATAGGATGTCCAGTGCTTAAAGTGGGCCGGGGCCTGTCGGGGCCGGGCCCCGGCAGTATCCAAAAAGTGGGACTGAGCCGGGGCCCTGCCGGGGCCCCCCATCCCACACAACATTGGCGGGATGCATTATCCCGCCGCGGCCGCAGCCGCGACGGGAGATGCGCCCGCCAGTTTAATTTCAGGCGAGCTGACAGAAGTGCCAGCCAGGCACAGCGTCGCTGAGGCTGGCTGGCACTTCTGTCAGTCGCTGTAACTTCCCTGATGACCCCTCTCCTGAGGGGTCATCAGGGAAGTTACGGTTCCTTTGTTTGCCCTCGCCACTCAGCGAACCTGCGGGCTCCATGATCTAATATGCAGATTAAATCACGGAGCCCGCGGGTTTGCAGAGGGTGAAAGGCGCCTCGGGCTCAGTGATCTATCTGCTCTGAGCAGAGATCACAGAGCCCGAGGCGCCTTTCTCCATCGACAATGCTTTATAAAAGATGCCTTGAATTGTATATGTTTCAAGCCATCTTTTATAAACGTAGAAATATTTCTATGTTTATAAAAGACCGCTTGAAACGTGCACAATTCAAGGCATCTTTTATAAAGCTTTGTCGATGGACAAAGCCACCTCGGTTTTGTCCGTCCTCAACGCTTTATAAAAGATGCCTTGAATTGTTTACGTTTCAAGCCGTCTTTTATAAACATAGAAATATGTTATAAATCTCTATGCTTATAAAAGGTGGCTTGAAAAGTGCACAAACCATAGTAAGGTAAGCACACAAGTGTGCGTAAATTACTATGGTTTGTGCACTTTTCAAGCCACCTTTTTATAAACATAGAAATACGTAACATTGGTATGTTTATAAGGCTTGAAAGGTACACAAACCATAGTAGTACGCATACAAATATAGAAATGCTCACATACATTTATATATTTGTTTGCGCACCTTACAATGATTTGTGCACGTTTTAGGCCACGCCCACAATGGAAGCCACGCCCCCAAACGAGGGGCCCCCCTCAATTTCTTACCCCACTTAAAGCACTGAGGATGTCCATGTGTAAATGCATGCCGCATTGCACCTTTTTAAAAGCGGATTGCACAACGAAGGCGTGCAGACGATTTTGCCTGGTTTTAGCCTTAGGTTTTGCTGTACGTTTTGCAAATGAATAAAATTGCACGGAGGCGACCCAAGTGCATGTAACATTGTCCGCCCCCTAACCCTCCGCGAAATTACCACTTCTATGAACATGTCTTTGTTGTTTAAGATTTTGCTTGTAGCCATGACCATATGCAACCTACTTTTAAGTGGAGACGATTTTGTACCCCGCGTACTCCTTAAGAACCAACATAGGTTTCCACGTGGCACGTAGGCTATTAAAAGCTGATTTATGCCCTAGATATCAGGTCGCTGCATCCGTGTCCTGTAAACTAAATGGGCACACCCTGTAAATAATCACCTAGGGTGTGCCAAATAAAGCCGGTACTTCCAGCTCCAGGACCAGCAACTGTGCCTGAAATTGGCACCTCGTGAAACCATTCCTCCTTCACAGTCATTCTGGCAATTTAAATACTTATAAAACACAGTCTCTGCAGGTGTCTAGGAAACGCCATCTGGGTCACGGCTCTGAACTATGGCAAAGCGCTCTGATCAACGGCAGTGGGGGAATCGGTTTGTCCGCATGCAGCCATATTTATTTATTTATTCTTACACTTGTAAAGCGCCCAAGCCCGAGGGCATCTAGGCGCTGTCATGAGCAGAGTTACATACAAAGATAGCGAGGACAAGTGAGAGGGATTGATGGGGGTAAGATTGTAGGGGGGCTGCTATGTACATCTATGTCGGCTATGAGACTGCTGCGGCCATGCACCATAATCCAATCTAATTAAACCTGTTTGTAACATTTTATTATCCATGTGATAAGCGCTGATACTTCATAAAGAGATATCTACGTCTGTTATTCCGTGCAATGTGTATTCCAGGATATGAATAGTGTGCATTTAGTTCAATCTCGAAAGTTAAAAGATTGACTTTTTTCTATTGATTTCTTTTTTTAAAAATTGTTCGATTGCATTTTGGCCCCAAGAATACCGAGTAATAGTCTTGGGATCAAAAAAAGCATCCCTGATCGCTAATTTCTTTTGATTTTTGAGATAACTTTTAGCAACATGGACTTTCAGACAAATACAGTGTTTGCCTGAATCACAGCGCCGTTTACTAGAGCAAAATGTGGCACCCAATCCACAAACGGGACCTGCAAGTGTGCATCACAGATCGAACATTGGGATGCGCGTGTACCCCACTGTGTGTGATTGCGCCATCATGTGCCCTTGTTTTGCATTTGAAGGGTGCATTCTAGCTCACATAAGTGACGTGCTTTGAAATGCGCCTGTCCCCGGCGCCTCTTTAAGGCGTGTGCACAATCCATAGAAGGATCGTCTCTGACCCACCTGAGCATGTTCTTTCTACAAGGACAGCTTTGGAATGGCCGCTGTCCTAGTTGCATTTCTAACCAAAGAGCAGGGATATAAATGTTTGTTCAAGCATTTCACAAGTGCAGGGTGTTAACCCCTTAACTGCTGGGCTATTATGCAGGGCTATGCAAATAGTACGAGCGTACTCGTCCTCAGCCCTTATTAAGGGCCTGTCTCGGTGACAAGTGCTCCTAGCAGCAATGGTGTTGCTGGGCATCAATAATACATTAGTATCAGGCAGCAACCATCACTCATGTTTTCTCTGGCACCAGTCAGGGCATTATTTGTACTAGCAGATGGCCCTCAAGAAATGCGATCACGTTTGTGAATAAGGTGACCTGCGTACTTCTCAGAATCTTGCACGAGATAAAAGATCTTCTTCTGCATTTTATTCTTGAGTGGGATTCCTTGTGAATCAGGCCTTAAGTCATCAAGTTACTGTTGGCTCACTCTGCTTTGCGTTTTATCCCACCCATATTAATAACCAGCAAGGAGCTGGCCAACCCTGCTGCAGTCTCTCCCTCTCCTGTCGCCTCCCAGGCCCTTTGCACGGCCCTGGCCTCTCATTTCATCTAAAAAAACAGGACATCCTGTCCACCCTCTTGTCCTCTCCTCCCTCCCCATCCTTCTCTCTCTGATACCTCTGGCCCCCCTGCAACCACCACTCCTCCCTCCTTCTCATCTTTTCTCTCCCGACAAGATTTCCAGACAAGTCTGATCTATGAAAGTCTTGTCAAAACAAGTTCTTCCATGTTCGTCCAAAACTATCAAGGACCACATTGACACCGACTTCTGCAACCATTTGTTCGCCTCTGGAGCCTTCCCCTCCCCTCTGAAGCACTCTCTTGTGCACCCTCTTCTCAAAAATCCCACAGCCGACCCATCTTGCCCGGCTAACTATTGCACGATTTCTATCACTCCTTTCCTGGGCAAACTCTTGGAAAAGCTGGCCATCTCCCAGCTTAATCTTCACACCGACTCTGTTGGTTGTCTCCATAACAATCAGTCTGACGTCAGAGCTGCCAGAAGCACGGAAACTGCTCTCCTGAACATCCGTGAAGACCTACTCTCTAAACTTGACTCTAACATCCCTTCTGTCCTCATCCTACTCGATCTCTCTTCTGCCTTTGACACGGTCAACCATGCCATCCTGCTCAACTGTCTCCGTGATAACCTGGGTATGACCCATCAGGCCCTAGCCTGGCTGACCTCTTTCCTCTCTGATCGAGCCTCCCAGGTCCAACTTGGGTCCTTCCTTTCCTCCATCTCACTCTCTGCTTGTGGTGTTCCCCAGGGGTCTAACCTCTCTCCCTGGATTTTCAACCAATACCTGGCACACCTTGCCCACCGCATTGCCGCTCTCTGCTCCAACTTTCAGTGCTATGTGGATGACACCCAGCTAGGGTGGCTAACTGTCCCGGATTTCGCGGGATTGTCCCGTAATTAGGGGCTCCGTCCTGCGGTTTGCAGAGTGGCTGTGCGGGACACAGGTTGTCCCAACTTGCGTCAGGACAACCTGCTTCCAGCACAGCCACTCTGCAAACTGAAGTGGCTGTGTACACAGCACGGCGCTGCCGTCTGCTGCTTTCTTTCTCCGGTGGCTCTGCAGCATTGGCTCCTTCTGAGCCTGCAGGTCGAGCTGTAACGCTCTGACACCTGGCTTCATTGAAATGCTAATGCTTTGTTCCTGGGGTCGTGATGGTCATGTTTGCAGTTAAAAAACGTGACCATCACCTCCCAAGGACAAACCATTTGCATTTCAATTAAGCGAGGAATTAAGAGCCATTCAAAAAAATTTACATTTAAAAAAGGGGCGGGCCAAACGTGAATGACGTGACGTCATCACCGCCTTGGGCAAGTGTCCTGCAACAGATTATCAAAGAGTTGGCCACCCTACACCCAGCTCGTTTTCAGGCTCCCCTTCGCCACCTCTTCTCCCTCCCTCATCTCTGATTGTCTGCCATCCAGGAGTGGTGTGCTGCTGATGATCTCTGCCTTAATGCCAGTAAGACTGAGATTCTCCTCGGAACACCTGCACCCTGCTTCCCTGTGACTCTCTGGCAAGCCTCCCTTGGCCCTCTTCCTGCTGCCACCTGTGAGGCTAAGAACCTCGGGGCCATCTTCGACTCCACGCTCTCCTTTTCTCCTCACATCTCTGATGTCTCTAAGGAGTCAAACTACCAACTGCACCCCCTCAGAAGTAGTCTTTATTTCCTTTCCTTTCCCCAGAAGCGTACTGTCTCTAGAGCTCTAGTTCTCTCTAGGATGGACTACTGCAAAAGCCTCTTTCTAAATCGGCCTGCTTCTACTCTCTGCCCTCTGCAACTCATGCAGAAAAGGACTGCAAGACTTGTTCTTGGCCTCGTGCCCTGGGATCGTATCTCAGCAGCCCTGAAATCGCTTCATTGGCTCCCAGTGGCTGCAAGGATTAAATTCAAGACCCTTTGCATTGTCCACAAGGCTTGCTGAGGCATGGGTCCAAATTACCTGCAACTCTCCCTCCGTAAATACCTTCCCATTCAAGCTCTTCGCTCCTCCACCTCCAACTGCCTCAGGGTCAGTTGCTTCTCCTAGCAATGAGTTGGGGGCAGATCTCTTTCCTCGGCTGGGGTCTCCCTCTGGAACAGCCTCCCCGCCACTCTGAAACTTGAGGAGAACCATCTCTGTTTCCGGAAGCACCTCAAGACCTTCCTCTTTACTTCTGCCTTTGCTATTCCTCTTCCCCTGCTGATCTGTCTTCTTCGGCTCCGTGCACCTGTTTACCCTGTGATTTCAGGCCGAGGTCCCTGCCCACCCAGCCACACACCTGCACTGCCTCCGAGCAACCCTTGCACTTGCGTCTGTACCTCCAACCCTACAGTCCCCTTACCTGAATTTAGGAGACACCCCTTGTCTGCACTTTAAACTTCGCACTTGCCACCTTGCTGGCAGCACTTTCCACCTCCCCTCTCTCCCTTGCACTTTCCCCCTTCCCTCTCCCCTGCACTTGCGCGTTCTCAATGTCACTGGGCCTAGTAAGATCATTGTTTTGTCCTCCCTTGTTCCCCTCCCTTGCCTCGTCGCGCTCTGAAACACGTGTGCATGAGCGTGATACAAATAAAATATGATATATCATATGTGACGCCAATACAAGTAACACTACAGAGTGAATGAACCCTGTATGAGTGAATTGCTCATTATGATTTCTGGGATAAAATTCAAGGGAATGAAGACCCACGGGCATATGAAATATACCCATCCCCAACTGGTGTAAAGAAGACACTAGCGAGTAAATGCCGAAAACGCAAATATCGGCAGTAGCTACGTAAGGTAGGAACTTAACAATGAATTCACAGGTTGATTCATAGGTCAATGAGTGTTGGTTCCCCTACTTAAATCAGTGGTCATAAGCAGCATTGTGTTTGGTCTGGTCTTTGTATTTCCTTTGGATAGCAGCTGCTCCCAAGCAGATGGATACATGTCCCTCCTTCCCTGTTCATCTGGGACATCAGTGCCCTTCCATTGGTCACCTGTCAGCACTACAAGGACCCATTCCTCACAGCAGGCGGCTGAGCTGTCTTGTTGAGTGATGTAATAGAGGGTTCATCCATAAGTCAGGGACAGCTTTATAGGCTACAATAGAGCCTTCATATGAGTACCCCAGAGTTGCTCACTTGGTAGTTGGTATTGTTTCTCTAAGTGCTACCGTAGTCCCTTCATATGAGTGCCCCACAGGTACTCATGGATAGTTGGCTTTGTTGCTCTAAGTGCTAGCATAGCGCCTTCATATGAGTGCCCCACAGGTCCTCAATGGATAGTTGGTGTGGTTGCTCTAAGTGCTAGAATACTGCCTTCATATGAGTAACCCACAGGTGCTCACTGGATAGTTGGCATTGCTGCTTTAAGTGCTAGCATAGCACCTACATATGAGCGCCCCAAAGGTGCTCAATGGATAGTTGGAAT
The DNA here is from genome assembly GCF_040938575.1 of Ambystoma mexicanum. Taxonomy (NCBI): domain Eukaryota; kingdom Metazoa; phylum Chordata; class Amphibia; order Caudata; family Ambystomatidae; genus Ambystoma; species Ambystoma mexicanum. Next base: position 933,350,854 of record NC_090931.1, on the reverse strand, counting down.
TGTTGCTACAAGTGCTATCATATCACCTTCATATGCGCACCCCACAGGTGCTCACTGGATAGTTGGTTTTGTTAATCTAAGAGCTAACATAGTATCTACCATGAGTGCCCCACAGGTGCTCACGGGGTAGTTTGTATTGTTGCTCTAAGTGCTAGCATAGTGCCTTCATATGAGTGTCCCACAGATACTCACTGCATAGATGGTATTGTTGCTCTAAGTGCTAGCACAGCGCCCTCATATGAGTGCCCACGTGTGCTCACTGGATAGTTGGTTATGTTTCTCTACGTGCTAGCATAGCACCTTCGTATGAGTGCCCCACATGTACTCCCTGGATAGTTGGTATGGTTGCTCTAACTGCTGGCATAGTGCCTTCATATGAGTGCCCACAGGTACTCACTGGACAGTTGGTATTGTCACTGTACCTGTTAACATAGTACCTTCACATGAGTGCCCCACATGTATTCACTGGATAGTTGGTATTGTTGCTCTAAGTGTTAGTATAGCACCTTCATATGAGTGCCCCACGGGCACTCACAGGGTAGTTGCTTATGTTTCTCTACGTGCTAGGATAGCGCCTTCATATGAGTGCCCCACAGGTACTCACTGGATAGTTGGCATTGTTGCTCTAAGTGCTAGCCTAGCGCCTTCATATGATTGCCCACAGGTACTCACTGGACAGTTGGTATTGTCACTGTACATGTTAGCATAGTGCCTTCACATGAGTGCCCCACAGGTACTCACTGGATAGTTGGTATTGTTGCTCTAAGTGCCGGCATAGTGCCTTTATATGAGTACCCCACAGGTGCTCACTGGATAGTTGGTATTGTTGCTCTAAGTGCTAGCATAGCGCCTTCATATGAGTGCCCCCACGGGCACTCACAGGGTAGTTGGTTCTGTTTCTCTACGTGCTAGTATAGCGCCTTCATATGAGTGCCCTACGGGTGCTCACTTGGTAGTTGGTATTGTTGCTCTAAGTGCTAGCATAGCGCCTTCATATGAGTGCCCCCACGGGCACTCACAGGGTAGTTGGTTCTGTTTCTCTACGTGCTAGTATAGCGCCTTCATATGAGTGCCCTACGGGTGCTCACTTGGTAGTTGGTATTGTTTCTCTAAGTGCTAGCACAGCGCCTTCATATGAGTGCCCCACAGGCACTCACAGGGTAGATGGTTCTGTTTCTCTGCGTGCTAGCATAGCGCCTTCATATGAGTGCCCCACAGGTGCTCACCGGGTAGTTGGTGTTGTTGCACTAAGTGCTAGCATAGCACCTTCATATGAGTGCCCCACGGGCACTCACAGGGTAGTTGCTTATGTTTCTCTGTGTGCTAGCATAGAACCTTCACATGAGTGCCCCACAGGTGCTCATTGGATAGTTGGCTTTGTTGCTCTAAGTGCTAGCATAGCGCCTTCATATGAGTGCCCCACGGGCACTCACAGGGTAGTTGGTTCTGTTTCTCTACGTGCTAGCATAGCACCTTCATATGAGTGCCCTATGGGTGCTCACTTGGTAGTTGGTATTGTTTCTCTAAGTGCTAGCATAGCGCCTTCATATGAGTGCCCCACAGGTACTCAATGGATAGTTGGCATTCTTGCTCTAAGTGCTAGCATAGCGCCTTCATATGAGTGCCCCACAGGTACTCACTGGATAGTTGGTATTGTTGCTCTAAGTACTAGCATAGTGCCTTCATATGAGTACCCCACAGGTGCTCACTGGATAGTTGGTATTGTTGCTCTAAGTGCTAGCATAGCGCCTTCATATGAGTGCCGTACGGGTGCTCACTTGGTAGTTGGTATTGTTTCTCTAAGTGCTAGTATAGCGCCTTCATATAAGTGCCCCACGGGCACTCACAGGGTAGTTGGTTCTGTTTCTTTACATGCTAGCATAGCGCCTTCATATGAGTGCCCTGTGGGTGCTCACTTGGTAGTTGGTGTTGTTTCTCTAAGTGCTAGTATAGCGCCTTCATATAAGTGCCCCCACGGGCACTCACAGGGTAGTTGGTTCTGTTTCTCTACGTGCTAGCATAGCACCTTTATATGAGTGCGCTATGGGTGCTCACTTGGTAGTTGGTATTGTTTCTCTAAGTGCTACTGTAGCACCTTCATATGAGTGCCCCAGGGGCACTCACGGGGTAGTTGCTTATGTTTCTCTGTGTGCTAGCATAGAACCTTCACATGAGTGCCCCACAGGTGCTCATTGGATAGTTGGCATTGTTGCTCTAAGTGCTAGCATAGCGCCTTCATATGAGTGCCCCACAGGTACTCACTGGATAGTTGCCATTGTTGCTCTAAGTGCTAGCATAGCGCCTTCATATGAGTGCCCCACAGGTACTCACTGGATAGTTGGCATTGTTGCTCTAAGTGCTAGCATAGCGCCTTCATATGAGTGCCCCACAGGTACTCACTGGATAGTTGGCATTGTTTCTCTAAGTGCTAGCGTAGCACCTTCATATGAGTGCCCCACAGGCACTCACGGGGTAGTTGCTTATGTTTCTCTGTGTGCTAGCACAGAACCCTCGCATGAGTGCCCCACAGGTGCTCATTGGATAGTTGGTATTGTTGCTCTAAGTGCTAGCACAGCGCCTTCATATGAGTGCCCCATGGGCACTCACAGCGTAGTTGGTTCTGTTTCTCTACATGCTAGCATAGCGCCTTCATATGAGTACCCCACAGGTGCTGACTGGATAGTTGGTATTGTTGCTCTAACTGCTAGCATAGTCCCTTCACATAAGTGCCCCCACAGGTGCTCACTGGGCTGTTGGTTATGTTTCTCTAAGTGCTAGCATAGTGCCTTCAAATGAGTTTGCCACGGTTACTCACTGATAGTTGGCATTGTTGCTCTAAGTGCTAGCATAGCACCTTCATATGAGTGCCCCAAAGGTACTCACTGGATAGTTGGTATTGGCGCTTTAAGTGCTAGCATAGCGCCTTCATATGAGTGCCCCACAGGTACTCACTGGGTAGTTGGTATTGTTGCTCTGAGTGCTACCGTAGTGCCTTCATATGAGTGCCCCAGAGGTACTCATGGATAGTTGGTATTGTTGCTCTAACTGCTAGCATAGTCCCTTCACATGAGTGCCACCACGAGTGCTCACTGGGTTTTTGGTTATGTTTCTCTAAGTGCTAGCATAGCGCCTTCATATGAGTGCCCTACGGGTGCTCACTTGGTAGTTGGTATTGTTTCTCTAAGTGCTAGCATATTGCCTTCATATGAGTACCACACAGGTACTCACTGGGTAGTTGGTATTGTTGCTCTAAGTGCAAGCAAAGCGCCTTCATATGTGTGCCCCACAAGTACTCACTGGATAGTTGGTATTGTTGCCCTAACTGCTGGCATAGTGCCTTCACATGAGTGCCCCCACAGGTGCTCACTGGGCTGTTGGCTATGTTTCTCTAAGTGCTAGCATAGCGCCTTCATATGAGTGCCCCAAAGGTACTCACTGGATAGTTGGCATTGTTGCTCTAAGTGCGAACATAGCGCCTTTATATGAGTGCCCCACAGGTACTCACTGGATAGTTGGTATTGTTGCTCTAAGTGCTAGCATAGTGCCTTCATATGAGTACCCCACAGGTGCTCACTGGATACTTGATATTGTTGCTCTAGTGCTACCATAGCGCCTGCATATGAGTACCCCATATGTGCTCAATGGATAGTTGGTATTGTTGCTCCAAGTGCTAGCATAGCACCTTCATATGAGTGCCCCACCGGCACTCACGGGGTAGTTGCTTATGTTTCTCTGTGTGCTAGCACAGAACCTTCGCATGAGTGCCCCACAGGTGCTCATTGGATAGTTGGTATTGTTGCTCTAAGTGCTAGCACAGCGCCTTCATATGAGTGCCCCATGGGCACTCACAGGGTAGTTGGTTCTGTTTCTCTACATGCTAGCATAGCGCCTTCATATGAGTACCCCACAGGTGCTGACTGGATAGTTGGTATTGTTGCTCTAACTGCTAGCATAGTCCCTTCACATGAGTGCCCCCACGGGTGCTCACTGGGTTGTTGGTTATGTTTCTCTAAGTGCTAGCATAGCGCCTTCAAATGAGTTTGCCACGGTTACTCACTGATAGTTGGCATTGTTGCTCTAAGTGCTAGCATAGCGCCTTCATATGAGTGCCCCAAAGGTACTCACTGGATAGTTGGTATTGGCGCTTTAAGTGCTAGCATAGCGCCTTCATATGAGTGCCCCACAGGTACTCACTGGGTAGTTGGCATTGTTGCTCTGAGTGCTACTGTAGTGCCTTCATATGAGTGCCCCAGAGGTACTCATGGATAGTTGGTATTGTTGCTCTAACTGCTAGCATAGTCCCTTCACATGAGTGCCACCACGAGTGCTCACTGGGTTTTTGGTTATGTTTCTCTAAGTGCTAGCATAGCGCCTTCATATGAGTGCCCTACGGGTGCTCACTTGGTAGTTGGTATTGTTTCTCTAAGTGCTAGCATATTGCCTTCATATGAGTACCACACAGGTACTCACTGGGTAGTTGGTATTGTTGCTCTAAGTGCAAGCAAAGCGCCTTCATATGATTGCCCCACAGGTGCTCACTGGGTTGTTGGTTATGTTTCTCTAAGTGCTAGCATAGCACCTTCATATGAGTGCCCCACAGGTGCTCACTGGGTAGTTGGTATTGTTGCTCTAAGTGCAAGCAAAGCGCCTTCATATGTGTGCCCCACAAGTACTCACTGGATAGTTGGTATTGTTGCCCTAACTGCTGGCATAGTGCCTTCACATGAGTGCCCCCACGGGTGCTCACTGGGTTGTTGGCTATGTTTCTCTAAGTGCTAGCATAGCGCCTTCATATGAGTGCCCCAAAGGTACTCACTGGATAGTTGGCATTGTTGCTCTAAGTGCGAACATAGCGCCTTTATATGAGTGCCCCACAGGTACTCACTGGATAGTTGGTATTGTTGCTCTAAGTGCTAGCATAGTGCCTTCATATGAGTACCCCACAGGTGCTCACTGGATACTTGATATTGTTGCTCTCAGTGCTACCATAGCGCCTGCATATGAGTACCCCATATGTGCTCAATGGATAGTTGGTATTGTTGCTCCAAGTGCTAGCATAGCACCTTCATATGAGTGACCTACGGGTGTTCACTTGGTAGTTGGTATTGTTTCTCTAAGTGCTAGTATATTGCCTTCATATGAGTACCACACAGGTACTCACTGGATAGTTGGTATTGTTGCTCTAAGTGCAAGCAAATCGCCTTCATATGATTGCCCCACATGTACTCACTGGATAGTTGGTATTGTTGCTCTAAGTGCTAGCATAGTGTGTTCATATTAGTGCCCCACAGGTACTCACTGGATAGTTGGTATTGTTGCTCTATGAGCTAGCATAGTGCGTTCAGATGATTGCCCCACAGGTGTTCACTGGAATTGTTAGTGTTTTTGCTCTAAGAGCCAGGATAGTGCAAATGAGTGACCTATGAATGGTGATTGGAATAGTTGATGTTGCTGCTCTAAGCCTTAGCATATTACCCACATGTGAAGGGCGCTACAGGTGCTCTTTTGTTTCAGGCTAACTCTGGGTTTCAGTGTTGCAATGAGCTCTTTTGTGAGTACTTTCGCAGGTGTCCCTCTGATATTGAGGATAGCAGTGCAGTGGCTATTTATAGTGCCATATAGGGCCTATAAGATCTAGATTGATGTGTTTTGTTAAAAATGCTTCATGCTCTGAGTAACCAGCTGTTTTAGAAAAGACCTTATTGCAGGGGGACAACATCATTGTAGAGTTTGAAGTTAATGCATTAGAGTGTGTCCCTCCTGTATGTGCTCTCTGTAGCAGTTGTGGCAATCCAAGTGTTTATATAGCACAGGGGTCAGTAACCTGCATCTCTCTAGATGTTTTGGACGATGACTTTCATCATCCTTCGCCAGTGATCATGCTGGCTAGGGCTGATAAGAGATCTAGTCAAAAACATCTGAAGAGCAAAATGTTTCAGACAACTGATATTGCACCATGTCAGGGATCTACTGTTCTACTGTTTCCTAACAATGGGAATTCAATACAATTGTTGCTGTCATTTGAATAAAATAGTAACGCTTCACAAAATGGAGTCATCTTGATCTACAATTGCAAAAACCAAGTAATCGCTTAAACAGTGTTGTCTCTAGGGTTGGCCCAGGGAGTGCACATACCTACCCCACAAAATGCTGTGCATCCCCTTGTGCCCCCTTCAAGTGGCAGGTGTGGCCTGGGTTGCTGTGCTAACTGCCTTTCTATGAAGACAGGCAGCACAGAACAGGAGGGGAATGCACTTCAGGGCTGACACCTCAGGACCAATATCAGGTGGCTGTTCAACCAGTGCTGCCCACCGCCACTCAAAGTGGCTTGTTTGGGAGGGCGTGTTGCCATGGCCTGGATGTTGCGCTGCTTCTGTTATATGGAGTGAAAGGCATGGGCCAGGTATTAGGCTTTTGTTCCCGCTGCTGGGGTGCAGGATTCCAGGTATGGGACTTACAATCTTGGTGGGAGGCAGGATGCCTGGTATGGGGCTTGTGCTTTGGCTACTGGGGGACAGGATGCCAGATATGCAGCTTGTGTTTTGTGCAGTGGGGGCAGAATGCCAGCTATGGGGCTTGTGCTCTGGGTGGACAGGGACATGATGCTCTGTGCGGGGCCTGTGCTCTGGGTAGTGGAGGGGAGGGAAGGATGCCAGCTAAGGGGATTTTGCTCTGTGCTGTTAGGGGCAGGATGCCATCTATGGGGATTGTGCTCTGGGTATTGTGGGACAGGATGCCAGCTATGGGGCTTAAGCTCTCCCTAGTGGGGTATAGAATGACAGCTATGGGGATTGTGCTGTGGGTAGTGCTTGACAGAAGCCAGGAATGGGGCTTGTGCTCAGGGTGGTGTAGGTAGGAAGCCAGGTATGGTCCATGTACCCTGGGTGCTGGATATGTTGGGCCATTTGAGTTTGGACTTATGGGCATCTCACCTACATATGTTGACTCTGCCAGCTATAAAAAGGCATTATTGGGCATTTGAAGATGAACTTGCCATTTTACAGCAGGCTATACATTACATATGTTATATTACATATGTTGACAGACACACTACGCCTGGCATACAGACAGGCATACATAGGGTGGGGCAACAGGTCAAGGGGGTGACAGCTCTATCCAATAACACAGAGTTCTAAAAATAGTGCATAGAATCGGATAGGGACATAGACAGATGCATAGCGTGAGTTGGATAAATATGTAGACAGAGAGATATGCACAGAGATAGATATATACAGAGAAATGGATAGCAGGGGATTGCGTGATGCATAAAGGGAGCTGAATAAATGTAGATGTATAGAGAGAGATCAATGGATAGAGAACCTTAAAGAAATGCATACTTTGTGATGTATAAAGGTGTATCGAGAGACGGAGGTGGACATGTACAAGGAGAAACACAGAGTAACACATATAGCGAGATATGGATAGACAGAGATAAAAGCATAGATGGGGATATATATGAACAGAAAGATGTATAGAGAGGTGGATAGGAAGATATGAAACATGCATTGAGGGTGCTAGATATAGACATATAGAGACATGCATACAAATATAGAGATGTATATATAAACTGAGAAATAAAACGATAGATGAATGTATGTCGACATGTGTGTGGACATACATAGATGAAGGTATATAGAGAGATTGATGCAAGGAGAAGTAGGGATACATAGAAATGCAGAGCCATAGATGGATAGAGGTAGATGTAGAGATTCATATACATATGGAGGGATTGCTAGAGATGGAGACAGAGAGAAGGGAGGAGCTTAATGGAACTGTTCATATAGAGAAATGCAAAGACATGTTGGCAAGGACAGACATAGAGAAATGGATACAGTGAGACATAGAGATGGAAAAAAAGACACAGATGGATAAAGTTTTATTCCTGCGCTGCAGTGTGTGTATGCGGTTCACTCGCATTGCACGTCCCTGACTGCGGGGTCCCTCGCAAATCCCTATCGCGTGTGCCTCGTGCCCCCCTTCTCCAGCTTCCTGTACCCACGTGCCCCCTTTGCTCTTCCTTATTTACTACCCTGTTTTGCATTGTATTGCTTTGTGTTGTGCTGCATTCTTCCTTCTTCTAGATTTACATTTGTCGACTGCTTTGTTCTTTTGTATATTGTTCTGTGTTCTACTTTGCTCCACCCTCCTCTAAGTTCTCTTTTTAATGACTGCTCTCTTCCTGATGCCCTGGTAACCTGATTTGCTTACCGGACTGACTGCCTTGTTTTCTGCCTGCTCTTCCATTTGAACTCTTGTTTACTTAGTCAATTGTCCACTATTGTCTTGTCCCTTTCTGTCACGTCTGCTTGCACCCCTTCGTGTGTCCTCGCCTAGTGTCTCCCCCCCCACCTTTCCCCTCAACCCCTCTTCCTCTCTCCTCTTCCCCCACCTACTCTATGGTGCTCTCTGTTTCTCCTGTCTTTACAAACTGCTTCTCTATCGACTATCCTGCTCTCCTCACTACGTCTAGTAAGAAGAAGTTCAAAAATCATATCTGGGTCTCCAACCCAGGCCTCCCTATCGCTTACACCTATACCAGTGCTTCCTCCAGACAAACCCTCACTGACATCCCTTTGCCAGACCTATGGCCTCTTCATATGGTGCCTGTGCTCTATCCTTTCTCTTCTTCTCCCATTAATGGTGGCACCCGGTGGGAGGCCCTCCTGGCCCCCTTCCACTCCTCTAAGGTACCGTCTTGGTCCAAGGCCCCCTAGGCCAACCTTCTCCTCTTTGATAGACCCTTCCCACGCCTTATCCATTTCCTTTCTTCTCCTGCTGTCCCTTCTCTCCCTTCTTCGGCTTCCTCTGCCTCCTCCTTGGCTCCCTAGCCCTCTCCTCCTTCCTCTGCTGCCCTCCATCTGGCTCCTTCTACACCTCCGCAGGGCATACCTCTGATTTTTACCCCTCCCCGGAAGTCTTTCAAGATGGGCAACCTTCTCCGTATTGCCACTCTCAACTCTCGCTCAGCTGTCAAACACTCCTCTGACATCTGCCGCCTCCTGGAAGAACTTGATCTTGATGTCCTCAGTCCCACTGAGACATGGTTCATGGCCAGCCCTGTCACATGCTTTGACACTTTCCTCCGTGATGGCTACAAGATCCTCTCCGTGCCCAGATACAACTGTTCTGCATAGAGTGTAGCCTTGATCTTCCTGGAGTGGATTCCTGACTCTGACATTCCTATGCAGGACTACCCCTTTTTCAAATGCCCTGTCTTCAGGCTCTCTCTCTCTCATTGCCACTCTCTTACCATGTCTACTATCTATCAGCCACCTGGTCAGTTCACCTCCTTCCTCTCTGAGTGGGCGGACCTCTCCTCCTCCCTCCTGCCCTGGACAACTCAACTCCTTCTTCTTAGAGACTTTAACATGTTTCCAGTCCCTGCTCTGGACTCTTTTGTGACCTCTGCTACTCTCTCTCTCTCTTTCCATTCTCCCCTCTGGCCCGACTCACTGTGCAGGGCACACTCTGGATGTTCTTATCTCCTCAGACCTCCCCCTCTCTATCCCGCTCACCACTACTCTCTCCTGGAGTGATCTCTTTCTCCTTTCCTCCCATCTCTCAGTCTCTACCCCTCAGGCCAAGCCAACTCCAGCACTGCCAACCTTCTCAGTCATCCATCCCATGAAGCGTGTGTCAGTTGAGGCTTTCGCCGCCACTTTCTCTACCCATCCTCCTCCTGCTGACTCACATCCTGACACAGCGCTTTCCATGCTCCACTCTTCTATCTATGATACTCTTGATGTTCTTGCCCCTGTCATGAGGATCCGCTTGAAGCCCAAAGCCAAGTGCAACTCCTGGTATGACTCTGACCTCATCATCCTTAAATGCAAGTGCAGGGTCGCTGAGAGGAAATGGCTAGTTTCTTGTGCATGCTCTGACAAATTGGACTGCCGCCTGCTCCAATGGCAATATCAGATCTCTGTCCACACTAAGAAGAGAGCCCACATCCAAGGCCACATCTCTGCGGCATCTAGCAACTCGGCCAAACTCTTCAAAATGTGCAAGGAGCTGGCCAATCCTGCTGCAGTGTTTACCTCAGATGTCCCCTCGCAGGCCCTCTGCACGGCCATGGCTTCTCATTTCATCTCTAGAACCCAGGACTTCCTGTCCACCCTCTCGTCCTCTCTTCCTCCTCCCTCTACTCTCACCTCTACCTCAGGCCCCCCTGTTGCCACCTCTCCTCCCTCTTTCTCTTCCTTTCCTCTGTTGTCCCCTGACAAAGTTTCTAGACAAGTCTGATCTATGAAAGTCTTGTCAAAACAGGTTCTTCCCTGTTCTTCCAAAACCATCAAGGACCACATTGACATCCTCGCTCCCGCCCTGGTTGACTTCTGCAAAAACTCCTTCGCCACTGGAGCCTTCCATTCCCCCCTGAATCACTCTCTTGTGCACCGTCTTCTCAAAAAACCTCAGCCGACTCCTGTGAGGCTAACTATCGCGCAAACTCCATCACTCCTTTCCTGGGCAAACTCTTGGAAAAGCTGGCCATCTCACAGCTTAATCTTCACACTAAATCTGTTGGTTGTCTCCATGACCATCAGTCTCATTTCAGAGAAATCAGAAGCATGGAAACCACTCTCCTGAACATCTGTGAAGACCTGCTCTCTAACCTTGATTCTGAACTCCCCTCTGTCCTCATCTTCTTCGATCTCTCGTCTACCATTGATGCTCCACCATGCCATCCTGCTCGATCGTCTCCATGATAACCTGGGTATCACTGTTCAGACTCAGGCCTATCTGACCTTGTTCCTCTCTGATCGACCCTCCCAGGTCCAACTTGGGTGCTTTGTTTCCTCTATCTCACTCTCTACCTGTATTGTTCCCCAGGAGTCTAACCACTCTCCCTGGCTGTACAATCAATAATAGGCACCTCTTGCCCAGCACATTGCCGCTCTCGGCTCCAACTTTCAGTGCTATGCGGATGACTCTCAGCATGTTTTCAGGCTCCCCTCTGCCACCTCTTCTCCTTCTCTCATCTCTGACTGTCTGTCTGCTATCCAGGAGTGGTGTGCTACCAACGATCTCTGCCTTAATGGCTTTAAGACAGAGATTCTCCTCATCGGCACACCTGCACCCTACTTTCCTGTCACTCTCTGGCCAGCCTCCCTTGGCCCTCTTCCTGCTCCCACCTGTGAGGCTAAGTACCTCTGGGTCATCTTCGACTCCACACTCTCCTTTTCTCCTCACATCTCTAACGTCTCTAAGAAGTCAATCTACCAACTGCACCTCCTCAGAGGTATTCTTCCTTTCCTCTCCTTCCCCCAGATGCTCACTGTCTCTAGAGATCTGGTTCCCTCTAGGCTGGACTACTGCAACAGCCTCTTTCTAAATCTGCCTGTTTCTACCCTCCGCCCTCTGCAGCTCATTCAGAACAGGACTACAAGATTTGTCCTTGGCCTTAAGCCCAGGCATTGTATCTCTCCAGTACTGAAATCTCTGCATTGGCGCCCAGTGACTGCAAGGATTAAGTTAAAGATGCTCTGCATTGTTCACAAGGCCCTCTGGGCCTGGGTCCTCAATGCCTCCAACTCTCTCTACGTAAATACCTTTCTACTCAAGCGGTTTGCTCCTCCGCCTCCAACTCCCCCAGGATCAGTCACTTCTCCAAACAACAAGTTGGTGGTAGATCTCTTTCTTCGGCTGCAGCCTCCCTCTGAAACAGCCTCCCTGTCTCTCTGAAACTGGAGGAGAACCATCCCTGGGTTCCTTAAGCACCTCAAGACCTTTCTCTTTGCTTCTGCCTTTTCTCTTCCTCTCCACTGCTGATTTCCTGTCTGATATTGCACTGGCCACCTGGCTACCCTCTGATTTCCGGCCCAGGTCCCTGCCCACCCAGTTGCACACCCGCACAGCCTCCTGGCAACCTTTGCACTTGGGTCTGTATCTTTAACCCTACAGCCCCCTACCTGTTTTTTGGACACCTGCTGTCTGCACTTACCCTTGCACCTGCCACCTGATGGACGCACTTCTTGTTATTGTTTTGATCCCATGTACAGCACTGCCCCCTCCCCTTTCCGCTGGCACTTTTCCCCTCCCTTCTCCCCTGCACTTGCCCAATCTCAATGTCATTTGACCTAGTAAGATTGTTGTCTCTGTCCTCCATCTGATCCCCCTTCCTTCCCTCGTTGCGCCTTGAAACACTTGTGTATAGGCGCATTGCACATGCCATATCACATCATATCATATCATAGAGAAATTGATTCATAGACAGTGAGATTCTTATATATGGACAAGAGGAAGCAGTTGTTGTCAAAGAGGTAATGAAGAAGAGGGGAGGAATAGTCAGTCTATAGTGCTTCAAGTCCTTTGCTATCCTATAAAGATGCAGTGATAGACGGGTCTCAATTTCAGCAATGTTGCTGGTGTAACTGGTCGGCCAGCACACATGGGAATACACTTCGACTGATTAGGATGGAGAATAGATTATGCCCCAGGCGTATGATAATTGCACCCAGTTTCAACCCTTGTTCGTAATATTGGCACCACTGTGTCACATATACTGTTGGTCTCTTTCAATCCTCATAATTTTCGAACTACTCTGACCTACCAATGAAGTCACATTACATAAACCGTTTAGTTTGTTCTGTTTTACACTCTTTAACATAGCTTTGTCAATTTATTTTTACACAAATAATCAACTATAATCTTAAATATGACTCATCCATGTTACTCTATTGTTCTTATAGAACACATAGTTTTTATATATTCATGTTATTTTCCAGCAAAACAAATTCTGTGAGATTTTGATTTTTATTCCTCCTCTTGTTAGAGGTAGTGAAAAATAAGCAGATCAAAGCAGGAGGTCATTCTATTATACAGCTCCAAGTATTTCCATGTAATGCAGTCAATGTGTAGAGGAGGTCCCAAGCACGATTCACACTCCAACCGCCCATTTTGAAGTACCAGGAACGTTCACGCCGAAATACGTGATGTATGATGAGCAAATAAACCAGCAGAGAGCCACAGTTGGTCTCTGTCCAGTACCTATCAGAAGAACAGCACCTATTGAAGTACCACCACCTAAAATAACCTGGACAGTAAGGTAACTATTGAGAAAGCCATATCGACAAATGAGACAGAATGACGATTGTCAGAATGCAATCCCTGAAGAAGCTAAAAAGATACTGAAGGAAGACGAATAGTGACATCGCGAGAACCCGGACTGACTCACATATAGAAGATATGACAACCTGTGAATGATGAAAAGAGACGAAACACCATGGATAAATGACATCCTGAGTGTAAAGTGAAATAATTGAAGTCAAATGTCAGAAACGTATGCCATGAGCACAATGAAGATATTCCATTAGTTTAAACGTGTACAAATGCAAGGAAACACAAGCAGTACAGAATTAGTGAGGCTTACTTAAGATTAATAGTAAGATAGATTGTGGCAAGCACCACCTATACATATCTACCTGGATACAATATATGAAAAGAACAACAAAGTATCCTGTTCAGAAAGGTCAAGATAAGCCACAGAAGACAGATGGCTGGCATAATTAAATCAAATACACAAATTGCATGAAGAATAAGACGATTTCACGGTGTCGGAATCACGTGACCAGTTTAGCGAGAAGGGATGAAACTTTCACACCTACACATGGACTTGTGCCATGCACAGATGTCTTAACTTTTCCAGACCAAGAAGCAGCCTCGAGGCCAAAATACAAAGAAATAATTGACACATGACCACTGAAGTGATGATTGATTGTTGCAATAATTGGAGGGAAGCTGGGGGTGCAAGCGAACTCCTTGCACCTGGCCGGCCATTCAGTATGGTGTGATGATGAGTTTTTAGTATAAATGATGTGTTTTTTATGAAATTATTGGAGTTGTTGAAGCGAGAAGGAAGATCGAGCGATTGCTGATATTCATGAACTCCCTGTTTTTTGTACTTGTCATTAAACGGACTCCCTTTGCCAAACCATTGAGTTGTCATTATTGATTTGATGCGAGAGTAATAATCTGCATCCCCATCCATCTCACGGGTGTTGCTCCCTCATTTTAAATTGCTATTGGAAACCCCCAGCTCTATGGGCCGGTTGGGGTCCTAGTGCACATCTGTGATCTGATCAAACACTGCATATTTCGAACTGGAAAAAGTCCTGAATTTTCCAAATTAAAATAATTTCAACATTACCACCAAACTCTAAGTAACTACCTAAGCATTATATTTAATGTCTAACCCAGAACAGTCTTACATGACCAAGAAAAGACACATTGGCCCTCATTACAACCCAGGTGTTAAGGGGTTAACAGTGCCGTAAAAGGTGGCGGTGCCGTTAAACCCTTAACGCCTGATTACGAGGTCACTTTGCGGGTTGGAGACTTTAACGCCTGCTTTTTGCAGGTGTTAAAAACCAACCCGCAAAGGGACCTTGGTGCTAAGTACGGTGCCGCAATTTGCGGCACCGTACTTAGCGCCTTCCCCATTCCCATTGAGCCCTATGGGGCAAAAATGGGAATGGGGAAGGGCCATGGCGGCATGGGGAATTACCGCCCCACCAACCTCGGAATGGGCCGGTAATTCCCCATTCCGCCATGGCGGGGTCGGTAAGTTACCGGCATGGACCATGGTGCTATTATACCATAGCACCATGGTCCAATGCCAGGGTCATAATGAGGGCCAGATTCTCACCTACATAAATAAAAATAATAAAATACCTAATCACATGAACAGAGACATCTACTTTGCACATTCATAATTACACTCAAACACATCACAGTCGGACAAAAATAAAACACATATACACACATACACACACACACTCTCCACCTTCCTTGAAAATGCAAATAAGTATCATAGGTCGCTCTTAATTCCTATACATTAAACCGGTCCTTTGTCTACTACACTCGCAGTGAGCTCTGCTTCCATGAACTGCAATCTGCATCATACTTTACAATCAAGTGCATCTTTGTAGCATGATAAAAGACAAGCACCCTCAGTGTCTTTGCTCTGCATTGCCTGAGCGCTGAACCAAACCCACAATTACTATCAACTCGCCAAAGTAACACTTATTGTCCTGTCCGTCCTTGTCCTGTCTGTCATATACTTCGTAATGTGAGCATGGTGCAGAGTTTGTTATTGAGTGTAGTTGTTATGTAGGTTAGGATACAGGATTTTCTGTCTTATGCCTCTGCAACATCTTCCAGAGAATTGTACTACCCCCCACAGGCCAAATGTTTAAAATGTTCACTTGTGTATGTGGTATAAGATTTACACATTAATGTTCATATATTTCGAGGTAGGAAACACATCTTCTGGGGTTCCGTATACATGCATTATGAACTACAAAGAAAAATGTAAAGTCACTTCTGTCCCCTGTGTGACTCCAATGTTTCTAATGTGTCAGTGCTACACCTAAATGCCTTTTCTTGTTTTTTCACTATTGAAAATAAACAAATCAAATTAAAAAATAAAAGAACACCCAAATATATGTTTAATTTTAACAATCAATTTGCTTGTTAATGGTGTTGACCAATAAGTACCGAAAGAAAATGTTTCCATTCAAAATTAGCTTTAAAATATAAAAAAAGTATTTTGGAGAAACAGTATGTAAAAATGCTTAAAAACACACATTTAATGAGAAATAATAGGCATATGGTGTACCCAAAAATATATTTATTAAAAAAACTGGCATGTATTTAAATATGTGTACAGTAAAAAAAATGTATAAAATGTATTGTTTTTCATCCTTTTTAAGAACAAATTATTTACATTTGAAAAGAAAGACCTTTAAAATAACACACCACTTAATTTGACTCTCGAAGTCAATTCTTCAACAATTTCATCTTTTGGAGGATGAACCACATTAGCAATGTTCTTTTGCAAAGACTGACCCCTGGAAACGTAATCTTTTGTCAGTCTGTACATTTGCATGGCCAGCATAGTCAAAGTAAAATCTTTTAGAAAGTCTAATTCCATCTGCTTTAATATTGGCTTAGCCACCCATAGCTTTTTTCTTTTTTTAAACGCCCTGGTGTAAGGAAGAAAACCAAAAGCACCTCCTGTTCTAGCTTGTTTCCTGCAAACATTCTCTTTGTGAGACAGTACAGCCATCCTTGTTATGGCCTTCATACCATCTATGCTGAAATGCAACCTTTTAGACCTTTACTTTAGGCACATATTATGGAACACCTCCAAATGACCAGTATGGCAAAACTCAGTTAGGCCCTTCAAATCAATGGTAAGCATTTTGTCTCACAAAGTCTTCTGAAGGGCTATGTGAGGAGGGGAACCATGCACCAACCACTTTTTCTTACCACCGTGCTCATCACTGAAAGGTCCATGTACACACTTGTGAACGTGCTAGTCATCCATCCATGAGTGTATGTCTGAAACATGATATGATAGCTTATTAATAACGCGCTTAATACCCAGAGTTTTCAAAGTGTAGACCTGGGGATCAAACCTGTGTTGCTCTGTGTCGGCTTGCTTCCATGGTGAGCATGTTGCCCCTGAGCTAATGGTGACCTGATGAAGTATTGAACGCCACTTTTCAACCAGAATCTGTAAAGAACCCTCTCACGTTTTGTAACACAACCATGGATGGTTGCTGATGGACTGTGACCATTTTAAAATGTCTTCTGACCCCTTTTTTTTACCGGCAGCAGTGATTTCTTCAGATATTGATTTGCAATGTGCCATATATCAAATTGATTCTTTATGTGTGGGAACTGCTCTCGCATGACCTTTGCTAGTCCCATGTGCCTGTCCATGGCTATCAATTGTATTTGCAATCCCCTTGATTGCAGAAGTTAAATGGATTTAATGAAACCATATCTCTCCATGGCAACAGAGGATGTATATTCTGACACTTGCACCACAAGAGAACTCACACTTTCTAGGGTATCCATGTCATGGAAGTGGTAAGTGGAGTACTTTGCCAAAAATCCTGGACTGCTGCATTGTTCATCACCAGCAAGCATGACACTTTTTGCCTGTGAGAGCATTGTCAATTGTTATCTGTTCATGATTCCAGGCCTGACCAATAGCGGGGAGCAAGAACTGTCTATGATATTTGTAGCATGTCGTTTCAGCAATGAATTCAAGTACTAAAAATGTACCGAAACTTGATATCTTACTAAACTTGATCCACTGAACAGCAGAGCACACGAATAAAGTACATTTCAAAAAGGTACTTTTCAAGAATGGGCTGTGCTGATCACAAGAATTTGGAATGATCATGCACACAGCCCCCCTTGATCTT
The DNA here is from genome assembly GCF_040938575.1 of Ambystoma mexicanum. NCBI lineage: Eukaryota > Metazoa > Chordata > Amphibia > Caudata > Ambystomatidae > Ambystoma > Ambystoma mexicanum. The sequence goes on along the minus strand of NC_090931.1, from coordinate 933,333,638 downwards.
CAGGTTGGTGACTTTTGCTTTCTGGGTAAACCTCACCAATAGCTCCCCACGAATCCTTCCACATTCCCACAGTTGCATTTAATCATGTGTATAATCTGTATGAGGCAGCAGTCAAAAACAATGTATTTTGTTTCCCTTAATAGTCAATCGTCCTGCAGCATAATGGTTTGAGATTCTATGGTGGCGGATACGTCCTCTGCCCTACCCATGGTGTAGTCAGGGTGTGCACATTGTCAACGAAGAATTCAAAAGATGTCTCAGTGAATTTTTGAAGTTTTCAGAATGTATTGGGGAAAATTATGTCTTTCTTTGACAGAAATAGTTTCGAAGGCATGGATTGGGTGAGAGATCAGCAAGTAATGATGAAGCATCTTCTGTGTTGTCTGTCAGTTCCGTGGATGTTGTGTGCTTTAACAATGATCAATCATTACTTTTTATGGCCCACTGGTGATACTCAGTTCAAATTCAACTCACTGCACATCAGCATCCCAATCCTGAACCTTGGGATGAGCATTTGCAACCTCAAACGTTAGTTGTTCCCAAGTGACATTGGCTTGGCAAGCAACATCATTATTTAGTGGTGTGGTCTGAGTATTCCTGTTCTTCTTCTTCCTATGCCTCCTATAGATTAAAAAAACAAGCATTATTTCTTTCATACTTGCAAAACATATGAATATCAACCTTTCAATCTAATACCAAAAAACACATTTACAAATAACCACTTTGAAAAAAATGTAAAGGCCTGAATCGTATTTACCCTGGTTGTCCGAGTGCCTTTGATACAGTTAATCTTGATGCTCCTAGGTAATCCCCCATCTGTAACAGAACGATCACAATAAGTGTTAAACAGTCATAAATAAATAGCTTCAGTTTCAAGAAACACAAATACGATACAAACAAGTAGACTATTTCACTTTGATAAACACTTTACACTATAAACTAAACATTAGAAGTCAAATTTATGAAACATGATGACTGTCAATATTATTTGTATACCTGTGGTCCTTGTGTCTCTTCCATCTCGATCGCTTCAGAATTAGACTCCTTGTACATAAAAACACATGCAATAAACATTGTGTAATAATTAGCAAATCTAATGTTAACTTTTTTGATATCAGAGATTAAATCTTGGTAAGTGACCTTGTATGCTTGACAAATTTCAACAAGTGATGCAAACACCAAAGATAAGGTACATACATGGACAAACAAACACTTTAAAAAAATTGAATACACATTTTATTTTTATGAAGAGAAAGGCAACAATTGTAAATAAATACACATTTTAACAATAATTGATTTTGAAATGTACCTTTTGAACTTCACTGGTGTCACAGGGAATTGGTGTTAGAGTTAGCAAAATAAGCTCATCCTTTATGTTTCCAAAGTATCGGCTTCCTCATGTGTATAACATTTTTTTTTGGACAAGTTTGTTGTTTGAAGAGAAGTTTAGTAATATACATTACATTAAAAAAAAGAGATTAAGTACTGTTGTAAGATTGTACATTAAAAGTATTGTCAAAATGACAAATAATGAAAAATAATTATCAATATGTTAAAAGTTGAAATTGACCTTAGATATCTAATCATACTTGCAAACACATTTAGAATTGAACAAATATTATTTTAAATGGAAGTGAGCTTTCTGTTGATTCCAGAATAGATGGCGAAGATTGATCCTTTATTCATTTCATATATTCACAACAATGGTCAATAGAAAAATATATGATTTATAAAACGTTGACAATTTGTGCATGTCTGTAGAGCTCACCGTTTGGTTATTAGAAGTGTCTGTCGATTCTTCTGAGGTAAAGTTCTAGACTTGCATCAGTAATGAAAGACATTTTAATAAAATAAATTTGAACAATAAGAAATATATAGATATTGCTATTAACTTTTCATAAAGGCTCCGATTTCATTGAACTTTTTGTGTATAACAAAATGATGTATATATCCAAGCTCAAAGTCTACAATTTTAAAACACGTGTAAATGAAAAATTGCCAATAAAATATCTACACCAATATTTCAGAAAAATGTACAGCCCATCATTCCATTAGCAATTGTCACACGAGTTCAATAGATTGTGCAATCAATTTTTATAAATATATATATTTACGGCCATTTGTGCCCAACACTATTTTGTTGTTTTATACAGCGAGGTTCTGCTTTTTTAGCAGACCGTAAATTATTACGGACAAATCAAAGACGGTTTTACAATCTGTCCACGTCCCATGTCAGCACACATTAAATCATAGTAGTTGACCTCCATTAGCAAAACACAGCAGTCCCAAGCCGATCCAATACAAGTCTCGATTGATGCAATACGTCTAGCACATGCTCCAACTAATAGGCATCACTACATCCAAACATGGCCGATTGCACAACTAAGCTGAGAATTGCTTTCTACATGTTGACACTCTGTGCATAACCATAGAGATGTCTGGGTATATTTTAGTCCATCATCTGTTTTCCATTCTTACGTGATCAAGCGGTTGGAACACCGCAAAACGCATTGTATTTTATCAGGCTTCTTTTTCTCTTTACAAATAAAGATATTTCGTGCTGCCTGGATTTGCTGTGATGACTCTTCTGATGCTGAAAGGACACCCGATCCCCAGCTGCTCCTAGGAGTGCACTCCGCTTTGCGTACTAAAGTAAGAAGGTTTTTGAAATATATATATTTCCTAACGTGACCAAGCGGTGTGAGCACCGCGAAATGCGTCGTCCTTTTTCTTTTCCTTGTAATGTGAGAAATTTAAAATAAAGGGAATTGTTTGTTTGGAACCTTTTCGGTGTCATCATCAGTGATGTCATCAATGACATTTGTGATGTCATCTTTGATGTCCTGGGTGTTAGTCTTAGCAATGCACAGTGGTGGCGCGAGTTATGGTTGCTTAGCTTACCATAAATAGCGAATTTCAGGGGTTTTTCGGTTTTACTTTGAACCGTAACGTCCCTTTAACAAAGTTTTTTTACTAAATTTCATAGGTTTTTAGTAGCGCAACCTAACCATAACGTCCCTTTAACAAAGTTTTTCCATTGAATTTCATAGGTTTTTATTAGTGCAACGTAACCATAAGGTCCCCTTAACAAAGTTTTTTCATTTGAATTTTTGGCGCGCAGCATGATGACGTGTTCAAGAACCCGTACGCACTACACGATAAGATCTGTGCTTCGCGGAAAGTTCAGAACTGCATTTTCTACTGATCTAGGAACGTTCAACTTCAAAATTTCTCTTGCACAGCTCTAACACCTATTCCTACTCATCCATTAACAATCTAGTACACAGTACATACTTTTAGCAAAACTGCAATTTATCTTAAAATAGAATCAGCTAATGCCATCCCTCCTCCCCAAGAGACACCACCACTGCTGTAATCAAGAGCATGAGAAACACTGCCCCCTACCTCAGAAATTACACACATGCAAAATGTTCGCCTGTCCACCTGCCCCTCCATATTAGTGTTTGGTGCCTCTTCCCGCATTTCCCTCCCCACTTTTTTTTCTAAGCTTTCCTGCCAAAAAAAAAAAATTCATCCAAAAACAAAATAAATGTTCCTTTAGTAACCACCTTTCACAGTTAAAAAATAGAACTAAAAAAACGTGTAGACTACATCTACTTTATATTTCTCAGTAAAGTACATAGACTCAAGAAGATTTTCCAACATTACCATTTGCATTTTGTCTTATGCTAATGGGAATATTGTGGCGTTCATCCTCCATTTCAGGGACTAGAATGATGGATACCGGCCCACCAGCCCAAATTATCAGCCCAAGCAAAGTGAGGGCAGATAACGAGGTCTCTGGATCATTATCCCCCAATTCCAGCCCCTGAGATGGGGGATGAAGGCCATTAGCAGCCTAGGTTCCTGTTAAGAAGTGACTTGCATACCTTCTTATGGTTGACTTGCCAGGTTTATTAACAGCTTCTCAAGTATCTTTACAGGCAGTCATTTAAGTTACATAAAGGACATTAACACTGGCAGCCCATCACCCAGGCAGGGGGTTCACCAACTGACCAGGGCTGGAACCTTCAGTCACACATTCCAACTCTCATACATCAACACTCCACATGACATCACAACATTACTGCTCAGCCAGGCAAGACATATACAACTCATCTCCCCCCTTTACATTAACACACTGCAAACACTAAGCACTACACACAACACATCTCCCCTGCTTGCAACTGAACACAACATGCAAAACACCACGGGACACACCTCCACTCATACCAAAACACCCCATCCACACAGACTCGTATGATCAGGGCAGGCACACTACATGTGCTCAAACAGTCATGACTCTAATCTAATCCCGGTGCACTGGCCAGGCACACTGAGACCAACAACTAAATATATGCACACTCTAGACCCTGAAAGATGGTGCGAGTCTTCAATAGGCACGCAATGCAGCCAGGAATGACCTCCTGCGCGCAATAAAAGATAAACACTAGTGGTACACAACCACAAGATAGAAGTACATGTGTGACCTTTCATGCCCATCACCAACAGACATGCTCCTACACACACCGGGGCGCTCCCACCCGCACACATACCTCTTTACCCGTGTGCGACTGTAATAACAGTCACACTCCAACCAACTGGGGGTGCTACCACCCATCACAATAGCTACAACTCAAGCAGGACTGTACTCAAAGTCGCACCTTGTCTGGATAGAGTTACTACCACTAAGAATAGCCATTGACCCTGCATGACTATATCAGTCACGCCCTCACTGTAATGGTGGCGCTACCACCATGCACCAATATGCGTGGCCTCACCATGCATCTGAATCAATGCAGACACTTCCACACAGAAATGGTGGCGCTACCACCACAATCCAACGTATACCGTTAACCCATGTACGCCCCTACCACAGACGTACCCATACCATAGTTAAAACTATGCTGAGGTCAACCCATCTCAGCCTATGGTAGGTTAAGCATGTCGGCTAGGCACACTCACCATCAGCCAATCTGTGCTTCTAACATGTATGTCATCACCATCCATAACCAGGATTAAAGGCACTCATAACCACTCCCATCCATACCCAACCCAACCAAACATCACACATCATAATATGCAAATTACATAACATTGTTGTTTGCATTTCCATTAATGTGTTCCTTAAAAAAAACGTACATTATCATGAAGGCAAAAGCATATAATCTTCAAAAACATTATATGCCCCCAATCCATCCCAAATCCCGACCTAAAAGTCCCATGTCACTATGAGACATAAGCTGCAAATCCTCAAATTAGTTAAACTTGTCATAAGAGGCAACATCAAATCAGGTACAATAACATTCTAGGAATTCCTAAAAGTCCATGTTGCCTCCAAGCAACCTAATGCCGTTGAAAGGGGCCCCTCCGGGTCCCTCGTGATATGGAAACAAGGCAATAACCATACACGAAAAGATGCGCCAGACACGAGGTTCAAATACCCAATGCTAGGGTTTATTGCAAGCAAAAATAGTCCCAATTGGCCAATTCTGGTCTCACGCCCCGCAACGTGAGTTTCCTAGACCTCGAGGGACTCAAGAGAGCGAATTACGTACATCAGTTACATATATACAAAATGCATGTCATACAATCAGCTATGTCATGTTTAACACCCTCCTTTATTAAGTTTCTTTGAACTCGGGATGACGATGGACATTTCCGACGGGTATGACAATTATGACACTTTCGATGTCTATTCTAGTAACAATGTACAATTTAGAAAGTGCGGAGGCATCTTTTAGTTGTTTAACAGAACACGGTGGTTCTGTTCTTGGAAGCAAACTGCACACGGGGGAAGAGCCACATTCCATGCTTTGCTATCTATGAGGTGCTATTTGTGTCCTGGGAGCCAACACGCTCCACAGGGTTTTGCGAATGGGGGCCGTAGGAAGAGCATAATTCAAGCCTTTAGCTGTTTTATTCTAACATATTCTACCATCGTACGAGACTGGCTGGCAGCTGTGAAGTGATTTAATGCCCTGCAGCTCTCCCTCAAGGCTACAGAGAGGGAGCATGGGCATTCCTTTCTGGGCTACTCATGAGGAGTTTTCAACGAACTCCTCAGTCCCGCGACCTTGCCCTTTCATATTCAGCAACAATGTTAACAGTTGAGCAGAGTAAGCAGAATCCGCAAGAATTGCAAGCTGCAAAGCAGTTTTAGACAGAAAGCAATGAGCAATGGTTAACAAGCAAAATGGCGATTCTTGCTACGTTTAAAATGGCCGCTTGTTGGTCAAGCATAGCAGTCTATATTTCTATAATTCGGTGCATAAGACGGTTGACCTACTGCCATCAAGTTACGTCTGTCATTCAAATGAAGGGTATTCACTTTTTCAGATTGACAAACCCTCCTTTTGGCCGTATGCCAAACGTCTTATTCATTCATTGTATCCTCCTCCGATGAGGATAAGTCTGGGGTATCTATGTCTGAACCTTTCATGCTATCATGAGCATCATCTTCATCATTAATGTATATAGCCATGAATTGTTTTACTGTTTTTGTTTCATCAGTGTCTCTGTTATTCCGGCCATCCGTTTGTTTTCCTCTCGATACCATGTGCATACATCCCTTAGTACATCCATCAGTTATTTTAGTGCAAACTATTGGTAAGCATTGTATGCAACAGCAACATGTTATGAATATACCAAGTACCACCATTAGTATTGAAATTAACTTCCAACCCCAAGACTGCAATAATCCCCAAAACCAGGATCCTATCCCCCAACTCCCTTCTTCAGTAGAGAGTGTGGAATTTAGGACATGTAATTTCCGGATTGCTTTTCATATCGTAGGGGAGTAATCATCTATATACACACAGCATGCAGTTTTTACGAGTTTGCAAACTCCCCCACGATCAACTAATATTATATCGAGAGCCATCCTGTTTTGGAGTGCCATTAGTCTTATTCCTTTTTCTTCTAACGTCATATTCAATAAAATATCCGTTGTTGAATCTATTGTATTTTTTAATATTCTAGACAGTTTTCTTATATTGTAGGAATTTTCTATTTGGGACAAGAATGGTATAAATGATTTGGCTATATCTATTTCTATCATTCCATCCTCGCTACTCCTTGGAGTTCTACCTGAGGTTCGTCTGGCTACTTCTGCTGTCTCCAAGAGGAACACTCCTGGAAACAGTAGACCTAGGTAGCATGTACCTCCCCAGTTCCTAGGTAACCATGGATATGCTTTTTTTCCACATATAAAGTAAACAGGGTCCCCTACGTACAAGGGTTCTATTTCTTGCTTTACAACCACTGTGTTCAGGCAGTTGCTAAACGTTCCTACTTTATAGGAACCCTTTTTCTGTAAACATAGGGGAGCAGTTTCGGGGCTGTGATCCACTGTATAGGCAGGGGGCACAGCATCTTTATTCCACTCATCCCTCATTCGAAATGCCATTACTGATGTTTCTTCTGCTGGCGGGGTTGGTCTATTCTGCCCATGTAGTCTATCTAGTCTTGTTGTCTTTCGTGTATTCTTCCTCATGGGATCTGGTGAAAACACGCAAGCTTTGTGGAATATGGAACAACCCACAGGTCTCAAGATCACTTCCTCAAATTCATTCATATTGGTCTCATCTAGCTGACCCGTATTACTCTTGTTCCATGTCCCAAAGAACATTGAACTCAATGATACTTCACATGAATAAACCAATGGTACCGGTTGTACATACCAGCCTATCCCTTTCCCACCGTGCTGTGGTAAATGGGCACAAACCCAGCAATCTTTTTTCTTTAAAACCGCATGGGTCATGTTCATGATGAGCAACAATGTATTGTTACCGTATCCTTCTCTACGTCTTTCTTCCATTGGGGGCAAAGTACCAGTGATTACATGAACCGGGCTTTCAGTAGCTGCTGTTGGCAAAAGTGTTTCTAATGGGTGCACGGACTCCAGGAACCATAGTGTAATGGCTGCTATTGTTGGTAGTACCATACTTAAGAAACACAGGACTAATGTCCAGATCAGTACCTTATTCCTTTTACCATGCTTTTTCCCTAAATTTACAGTCTCTAAATCTATCATCTTTTCAGCAGGGGTGCAGGAGGAGGCTGAAACCGGTCTTGATTTGTTCTTCATCGTTCTTCTTCTTGCTGGCAAAGTTCGTCGCAAAAATGTCTCTCGTTCTTGATGCTAGAAAAGTTCAACGAAAATGTCACAGTTCAATTCTGCCAGCCCTTTCACAGCCTAGATCACCTATCCACTCCGAGCAAGATTAGTTGTGTTTTCTTTTTCTCCCACTGCTCAGACGATTTCTGAACAGTTCTTTATTGATAGAGTACTATGTGCATCCAGCTTGTCCTGCTCTGGTTTAGGACACATGCACTCTATCAGCCTTAGTACTTATGTGCGTCCAGCTTGTCCTGCTCTGGCTCCTGACACATGTACTTTTATAAGCGCACTGAGGAGCCGTGAGTCTTGAATTGTCCGACTTGCACAACTCTCACACTTCTCTCCTCTACGCCCCTGGCTCCTACTCCGTCCGTGAGTGGAACCAAAGGCAAAAGAAAAGCACCAAAGATCTGTGGATTACTTTGCCTGTCGAGGCCGCAAATTATACAGTTTCACTCTTGGTATTGTATAATCCGTGAATGGTGCCGTTGCACTTCCAGTATTAGGCTCAGTGTCAGCCTGCGGCACAATGATGAGTAGCGATGAGCGGCGTGGCAATGATGTAGTTTCTTTCTTTGGCTTTGGTGCTTTGGTGCGTTTGCAGAAACTGGTGGGCGGCAAAGGGGTACACGCGTTGTTTCTGCTCGTGTTAGCAATGCAGGGTTTGTGTCGCTCAGCAGTGATGTTGTTTCTGCTGAGCAACGTTGGGGCATTTTTCGCCCTTTCCCCTTACTGGCAGCCTCCTCAGGCTCTGTTTGGAGTTTCACTTCTCGCTTGGACTTTGTTTCGACTTTCACTTCTCTCTCAGGCTGATGCTGTCGTAGTGGACTGGCAACCGTTTCTTTCGTTTCCGAGACCGTTTCCTTTCTCTGGTCGTCGGAAGTTGTCAGCAGTCCTGGGAATCTTTTGGCATGCGTCGCATGGATCCATGCCTTCCGTCCATCCACTCGAATGGCCGTTTGCGTCGCCAAATGTACTTGGTAGGGGCCGCGCCACCTGGGTGCTAATGCTGTCTTCCGCTCAAAGTTCTTTATTAAGACCCAACCTCCAGGCTCCAGCGAGTGCCCCGGTCCGGTGTATCATACTGGTAACACCGCCTGCACCTGCTGATGAATTAAACACAACTTCTGCATTAAAAGGCCACAGTACGTGCTTAACATACAGCTCAGATAATCTTTTGGGCTGCGGTGCGCACCATACATTTGCCGGTCTCCCCATTATAATTTCATAAGGGGAGAGCCCAGTTTTAGCCTGCACAGACGTGCGCATGCACAATAGCGCTAGAGGTAATGCATACACCCAACTCAGCTTGCTCCCAGCACAGATATTAGCTATCTTTGACTTTAAGATACAGTTATGTCTCTCAACAAGCCCGGCAGAACTGGGATGCCTGGAACTGTGGAATCGTTTCTCTATCTGCAGACCTGCACAGATCTGTAGTACTACTGCGCCCACAAAGTGTGGGCCGTTGTCTGACCACAGGACACGGGGCAACCCAAACCAGGAGAAATACTCCTTCAACATTACTTTTGCCGTTGACATGGCAGTACAGTCTTTTAAAGGATATGCCTCCACCCACTTGCTGAATGCACGAATCACCACTAACACATATTTGTAGTTCTGACACCTTTCCATTTCTATGAAATCAAAATGGATCACCTCAAATGGCATAGAGGGTGGGCCAAAACTACCTACTGGAGTCACGGTTCCTTTCCCTACATTGTGTTGCAGGCACGTAATACAATTCTGCACTAGCCTTTCTGCATTCTTTTTTATGTGCTCATTTTTCCATACTGTGGATAAATGCTGTACCATCTTCTTCGCGCAAATGTGGGTAGGGCTATGCGCCATTGTAACCATGGCAGTCACGTAACAATTTGGCAACATCCAGTTCTTGGTCTCTTTGTCCACCCAACATCCTTCCAAATCTAACTCAGCAGAGCCCTCAGCCCACCCCTGAATCTCTTCGGTCGTGGCCTCAGCCTGCATTTCTTTGACTGTGGCAACTCAATTCTCTATCATACAAGATATTTCCTCAGTCTGTACTGTCATCATTTTATTTCCCAATTCTGTGGCTGTTTGATTCGCAATCCTGTCTGCAAATGCGTTTCCCTCTCCCACTTTACATGTTACTTTTTTATGCGCCTCGCATTTCACTATAGCTAGGCGCTTTGGAAACGTGAGTGCAGACAACAATCGTACAATCAAAGGCCCATGCTGAATCCTGGCCCCATGTGATGTCAAGAAACCCCTCTCAGCCCAGAGTTGGCCAAAGTTATGAACCACGCCAAAGGCGTACTGGCTGTCAGTATAAATATTCACGTTCAAATTCTCAGAGAGTTCACAGGCTCGGGTCAGTGCTATTATTTCTGCGGCTTGTGCCGAATTGTAGGAGATTCTTCTGCTTTCTACAACACTCTCTAGGGTAGTAATTGCATATGCGGCCGTTGATGTGCCATCAGGTAATTTAAAACAAGAGCCGTCACAAAATAACTCCCCATCTGGCTCTTTCTGTGGGATGTCGCTCAAGTCCATTCTTCCCTTTGTTTCTTCTTCAGTGACCATTAAACAATCATGGGGTGGTGATTCGTTGTCACCAATTTCTGCTATGGACAGTGGCATTAATTCTGCAGGATTCAATGCGCTACACCTCATAATTTGGATGTGGGGTGCAAACAAGATGAGCTCATATCTTGTCAGTCTAGCTGAGGTGAGGTGTTGCGTCTGTGTCCTATTTAATAGAACGTCTATAGCATGTGGCACCATCAGAATTAAAGTGTGCCCCAATACCATTCCTTCCGTTTGTTTCACTGACGCAGCAGCCGCTGCGATGGATCGCAAACATCGTGGTAGTGCGCGCTACAGGGTCCAGCGCAGAAGAATAATAGCCGCACAGCCTATTTCTTCCACCTTGTTCCTGTGTCAAAACCACCAATGCACATCCTTCACTCTCACTCACAAATAGTCTAAAAATCTTTTTATAGTTAGGAGTGCCTAAAACTGGTGCAGCACACAATGCAGCTTTCAATTGCTCAAACGCTTTCTGACATTCCTCATCCCACTGTAAAGGCATCACTGCATCCTTTTTAGTTAACTTTATCATTGGCTTCACAATCAACGCAAAATTACTGATCCATTGCCGACAATAAGAGGCCATGCCTATTACAGCTCTCACTCCTTTTTGAGTTTTTGGAATAGGCATACTAGAAATACTTTCTATGCGTTCTGGTGTTAATCTTCTCCCTTCTTTCGAAAGTAGGTAACCCAAATAAGACACCTCCTTCTGATTATACTGGAATGTCTTCAAACTTGCCTTGTGACCATGGGTCGCTAAGTGTGTCAATAGTAATATAGTACTTTCTTTGCAGATCTCTTTTGTGTCAGCAGCTAATAACAAGTCATCTATGTACTGCAAGAGTAGGCAACCTTCGGTTAATTCTAGCATGTCTAGCTGCTCTTTTAGCGCTCTGCTGTAAATGCTCGGGCTTTCTGTGTATCCTTGTGGAATGCGTGTGAATGTGAATGATCGACCTCCTAGTGTGAACGCGAACAGATATCTACTGCTTTTATCCACTGGAATGCCAAAGAACGCCTTCTTCAGATCAACTACACTAAAGTATTCTGCAGTGGCCGGTATCATTGTTAGTATTGTTGTGACATCTGGGACCAAAGGGAATTGTGGGTCCACCACTTTGTTCAATGCGCGCAGATCAATTATGAAACGATAAGGTACTTCATTGCCTCCTTTCTTGTAAACTGGAAGAATCGGGCTGTTGCACGTACTACCTGCAATTTCTTCAACCACCCCCAATCTCACCAGGTCAGTAACAATACCTTTTAATCCCTTCTCACCTTCAACAGAAATTTTATACTGGGGAATTCGTGGTAATGTAATACCTTCTTTCAAAGTTTTTTTTGATGGCTCTATTTTCAAGCATCCTACATCGTTATCATGCATTGCCCACAGACAGGTTGGTACTCTACTTAGCTCTTCTGGTAACGCTTTTGACATAAATTCCGTCACCGGTGCATCGTGAGGCCACATCGTGAGGAACACCCCATCTGACATACAATGTATGACTGCCCCCAATTTTCTCAACAAATTTAATCCTAGCAAGTTCTCCCCACAATTTTCTGTCAGAAGAAATGGACATTGTTCCGTAAATGTTCCTATTGTAATTGGGACAGCTTCGGACATGGGGTAAATTACTGGTGTACCTGCGAACCCTACAGAAACATTCTTTTGCCCCGACAGTGGGAATCCGGAACCAAGTGATGGTCTATCGAACACTTCTGTGCCCCTGTATCTACAAGGAAACGGTGCTCCTTATTCCCGACTCTCATTTCTACATAGGGTCCTCTCTGATTCACGGGAATAGACACTGGTTCCGACCCCTGCCGTGGGCTGTCCTATCGCGAAAATAACACATCGTCCGATGTGTAGTCACCGCTGCTATAATACGTGTTTGGCTGTGTATCAAAAATATTCCCATTTCCCCCTCGGTGTCCTCCACTCTGATCATTTCTCTGTTGGCCCTGACTGCCCTGATTTTGGTTCGAAACACTTTGGTTCAATGCCTGGTTCTGTTGCGCTTGGTTTTGACCATAGGATTGGTTTTGAGTACCTCCATTGGTACATCCCTGCTGCTGCTGCATGCTATTTCTGCTTGGGCCATTTGACCCCTGATGTCCTCTATGAGGCCTTCTCTGACCAAACCCACCTCTATTCTGTAGGTGCGGGCATTGCGCTCGCCAGTGTCCTTCCTCCTTACAGTACGCACATTGATTTACTCCCAATGACACCCCGTACATATTATTCAAATTTCCTCTGCCTTGTGCATTTCCTCTACCTCTATTGTATCCAATGACCTGCTGCAGTAACACTCCTACTATCGTTCGCATCGCTTCTTTTCTCATCTCCAATGGGTACCCATTACATACCTCACTTACTTCCTTCACTGACGTTCTTTTGTTTGACATCCATCGCATTGTTTCCCCCACCCATGCCTGCAATCTTTGTTTATCACCTATTTGTCCCGGTGCCGGCAAATGCTTTGCACCACCTGAAAAAACTGTCGGCCACGATTTTTGCATATACAACCTCGACGCCTCCTTCCTACCTTTCTTAATACTCTCCTTACTATATTCAGGTGTAGCAAACATTTCAGCATATCTATCTTCCATTTCATTTTTTAGTTCAATGAATTTGTACATATGTTTTCTTACATCCTCATCTCTTTGCTCACTGCATGCTAACTTATTCAAATCTAACAATCGTTGTGGCGGTAATATCCCAAGTATCTTTTTCCATTCTCCCACCAAAAATTCCCCCATGCATTCCAACACTACCTGTCTCTCGTTGCTTTTTCGGTACCCATACAATGAGTCCAATGCTGCCGTCCCATCGTTTCCTTCTATGTACATTTCTGCCTCTTGCCGTAATTCAATCTTTCTTTCTTTGCTGATCGCGCTTCGAGTTACCCGTCCAAATCCTGTTCCTTCAGCCCCGCCTCTCGCCTCCCCGGTCTCAATTTCGACTTCGGGAGGGGCAGATGATGCTGAATCTGTCTCTGGAGCGGGAGGTGCGGATGGGGCAAGTGACACAGGTGGCATCTGTGAAGGGCCTTCCTGCGTGCTGGGAAATTGTGTGTCTGCGGTCTGCGCTTGTGGGAGGGCTCGAGGTGTGGGTGGGGCTTGGGTTAATGCTTGCGTGAGGGGAAGTGCTTGGGCTACGGGAGGGAGTACGAGAGCTACTGGTTGGGCCTGTGCAGTCACTACTGGCGTGTTTGGTTTCGATTCTGGTTTTGGGCCTCGACCCATATTAGTTAGCAAATGTTCCATTAATTCGTCTGCTATGTGTAGTTCCTGCTGCGGGTATATTCCTTCTATGTTCATTTGCTCACGTCTCCCTTCCCGTCTTAGACTTGCCGTCCATGCCTCCTCCTCCTTTTCCTCTGCTATCTCAACCTTCGATTTGTGCCTACGCGCATGCTTCTCTATACTCCTAAGTCAGAGCATTGAATCCCTCCTCCAATCTTTGACAGTCTCAAAAGCTGCGGGTTGCGCTTTTTTCCTAATCAGCACCCTTTCTAGGTTATCTATCCTCGCAATCTCAAAGCTACCATTAATCGGCCACTGATGGTCGGGTTGCTTTCTAGTTTGCCTATGCCAAATTTCACAAAATATTATCGCACCCGCACCATATTTTGCATACATGTCATAAGCCGGCGTTCCCCCAGGCAGTGCACTTTGGCCATATTCCAAGGACTGTCTACCGCAGCTGAAAAGCCCTGTTAAAGTGGACAGTACTCCAGGCATGTTTTTTTTTAACCTCCCCCTTTGGTTAGCTAACCTTTACCTGGACGTTTGAATTTGCAAAATCAACACTCTACCAAAAATCAGGTTTTTATTTGAATCGGGGAATGACTCACCTGATAAACAAGTCGCCTGTCCTAACGCAACCTCTCCCAATGTCGTGTCTGCGCTTCTCTGGCCTCTGCCTCGCTTCGGGACCCTCGCCTCCTTTGCCCTCTGGCCTGGTACGTCAGATGTGTGCAGATCTGCGAAGGAATCTCTCCTCACTTCTAGAGGGCGCCCCGTACACCTCTTGATCCCGGCTCGATCGTCCCATCCTCGCCGTTCTTCCGCCTTTACTCCGTTACAACGTATATGATGGGGCAAGTGGGGGAGGGTCCCTATACGGGTGCCATCTTGAAAGGGGCCCCAAGGGGTCCCTCGTGATATGGAAACAAGGCAATAACCATACACGAAAAGATGCGCCAGACACGAGGTTCAAATTCCCAATGCTAGGGTTTATTGCAAGCAAAAATAGTCCCAATTGGCCAATTCTGGTCTCACGCCCCGCGACGTGAGTTTCCTAGACCTCAAGGGACGCAAGAGAGCGAATTACGTACATCAGTTACATATATACAAAATGCATATCATACAATCAGCTATGTCATGTTTAACACCCTCCTTTATTAAGTTTCTTTGAACTCGGGATGACGATGGACATTTCCGACGGGTATGACAATTATGACACTTTCAATGTCTTTTCTAGTAACAATGTGCAATTTAGAAAGTGCGGAGGCATCTTTTAGTTGTTCAACAGAACACGGTGGTTCTGTTCTTGGAAGCAAGCTGCACATGGGGGAAGAGCCACATTCCATGCTTTGCTATCTATGAGGTGCTATTCGTGTCCTGGGAGCCGACACGCTCTACAGGGTTTTGCGAAGGGGGGCCGTAGGAAGAGCATAATTCAAGCCTTTAGCTGTTTTATTCTAACATATTCTACCATCGTACGAGACTGGCTGACAGCTGTGAAGTGATTAAATGCCCTGCAGCTCTCCCTCAAGGCTACAGAGAGGGAGCGTGGGCATTCCTTTCTGGGCTACTCATGAGGAGTTTTCAACGAACTCCTCAGTCCTGCGACCTTGCCCTTTCATATTCATACAACAATGTTAACAGTTGAGCAGAGTAAGCAGAATCCGCAAGAATTGCAAGCTGCAAAGCAGTTTTAGACAGAAAGCAATGAGCAATGGTTAACAAGCAAAATGGCGATTCTTGCTACGTTTAAAATGGCCGCTTGTTGGTCAAGCATAGCAGTCTATATTTCTATAATTCGGTGCATAAGACGGTTGACCTACGGCCATCAAGTTACGTCTGTCATTCAAATGAAGGGTATTCACTTTTTCAGATTGACACCGTGACCTACTAACATCCCCTAAGAGTCCATAGCGAACCTTTGGCTTTACCTGAAAATCCTCAAATATGGTTATACTTATACTTAACTTTACCCATAACCACACTCGCCCATTAAACTTCCAAACTGTTAAATTGTCTCTGCATATTAAGATTTCAACTAAGAGTCCATGGGTGTTTTACTCCCGTAACCAGCAAATCCTAATAAAACGTTACATTATCTAACAGCATAGCATGAACATCCATAACACGCCACAAGCATTCATGCTGGTACCTTCCACTTGACCGAATGTTTTCAGTTTACCAACCTCAAGCAAACAAAGAGATGCCATATACAGCAATTAATAGGCTCACATGAAAGGATACAATATTAGACTTAATGGCACCAGACACACTGTCTCGTACCATAACATGGATGTCCTCTTCATCTTCGTCTCGTGCTTACAGGTCATCTTTCCTGCTAGAATTGCTGCTCCGTAACGGTTACCATGGGCAGGCGAGTAACGTATCCATTTGCCGCATAAGCCGACAGTGACACGAGTCAACCAGCAGCTACTACCCCTCTGCTGCCGATCGAACAAAACAAACTCCTTGTGCCAACGTGCGCACCCTCATACAGCGACACACGAATGCGACCAACAGCTCCTATCACCTTAAAATTTGCTTCTTCCTGAGCATGTAAGAAGACGTTTTCTTGACGCTTTTGGGTCCTTTACTCTAAAGTCATCCTCAGTCTTCCTCGCTCCGAGACGGTCTCCTTCATGGAACGATGAGAGCTCAGAGATCCATGGCTTCACCGACTCCCTCTGCTCGTAATGTGACGTCATCAGTCACAACATGAAGCGGAGGGTAGCAGAGTTCCTAGTCTGCCCAACTGTTACACAAGCGAGCCATCAGCAGCACAGGTGCCATTCTTCCTTCACTATATCCGCTACGCTTTGTCCCCCTGTACTCCATACTTCTAGGGCCACCTGATCTTCACACATCTGCCACAGGAGCGCAGACACGCCCTTACTGTGCTCTATACTGCGCTGATGGGTCTCTCTCATTCACTCGACCTTAGCAACACCACGGGCACTTCAATTCATGATACTGCTTCTATGTGCCATTCACCAGCTCATGGGATACAATCCCTTTCCTCTCCTCATGAGCACAGCTCTTATCCAGGCGTCTTGTGGCCCTGATAGTCACTCCAGCCCCCCCTGGACTCAGCACTCCTTCCACTTTACGGTAGCTGATCCCTCATCTCTAGAGATTGATGAGCAGCCTATTCCCCCATATATGTGGGGCACATCCCAGTCCTGCTTCTCAAGCCCCAAGGCACAGCTCTCCCAGGCTCTCATGGACAGCCAGTCCCTCCTTATGGGGGCTTTTACAGCTTTGAGGCCCTGAGATTAGTCCATACATAGGGGGCTGTGACTTTCTGCTTCCCCCATCCCACCCTGGTTGATGGGCCTTACTTGGTATGGGGGCAGTGTTGTCCTCTTCCTACTTCCTGCACCCCCCGCAGCAGGTTGTCCAGCATCAGCATGCAGGTTCCTTGTCATAAAGACCGACTCGTCGCCATTGTTACGAAGTGACTCGCATACCTTCTTATGGTTGACTTGCCATGTTTATTAACAGCTTCTCAAGTATCTTTACAGGCAGTCATTTAAGTTACATAAAGGACATTAAAGGACATTAACACTGGCAGCCCATCACCCAGGCAGGGGGTTCACCAACTGACCAGGGCTGGAACCTTCAGTCACACATTCCAACACTCATACATCAACACTCCACATGACATCACAACATTCCTGCTCAGCCAGGCAAGACATATACTGTCGGGGGGAAATTCTGCCGGGGTCGGCCGGGCCGCCCGCGGACCTCCGGGCAGGGAGGCCCCAACTCCTCCCGTGTATATCTCGGATCGAGACAGAGTATGAGGCACACACAAGGAGCAAGGCAACTTCTGCTGTTTATTATGCAAACGGCAGGGATGGGTCAAGGAGCGCACGCGTTCGCCCTGACACACACACAATCGTGGGGCTCGCAGGCCCTTTTTACTGTAATATGACGCGCTACTTGCGTCACTTCAAAAAGTTAACAAAAACCTACCGCCACTCATAATTGGTTGCTAGAGTGGTAGGGTTAGTATAGTACACATATAGAGAATGATATTAGTGGTCAAGGTGTAGTCAGGTGGTATATCTGGGTTGTCCCTTCAATTAGATACATAAGAATTGTTACATGAAGACCCCTGAGGATTGGCTAATGTTAATGACGTGTGAGATAAGAGCCCCATGTTCTGATTGGTGCATCCGTGAGCTCCCCAGCCTGGGACCACCGTTGTTCCCAGCTCTCGGTGTACCCGTGTTTGCAACAATGTTTCAATATGGGTACATGCAGACAATGTGAGGATTTATTTATAGGTGGGAGCTGACCGTTCCCACTGTAGCAGGTGTCCATGGAGCCTTTCAAGTGTCCCGGCCTGTGTCTCGTAGTGCGGGACCCAGACGCCCTGTCTCTCCTGGGTTTTGGCATCTCGTCAGGTTCGGCTTGGTCACGTGAGGCGGGACCGTGTTTGAGGCAGAATTCTGCACAATTAATATTGTTTTTCCACTGTGTGTCTGGTTTAATTTGTAGATATGATTCTAACGTTGGTACGCGGAGTGCAAGGTTGCAACATCGTGCCTTTGATGATTTGTTCTTGGATGTGGGTTTGCAACATTGCGACCTTGGCTGGGTGCTCCACCAGGCTCATTCTGCAGGATCAGCAACCTGACTTTTGCTTTGTTAATGTCCACGGAACTCTTGCTTGAGGCCTACTTGGGCCTGGTGCATAAGTGATCCATTTCGTGCATGGGTGCTTTAGATTATAGTGGCATATATTTCCATGACCAATATCGTGTTTCCATTATACCTCTCACGGTGGTAACGGGTTTCAAGGGAAGCATGAGCAAGCGTTTATAGATGAGTTCATGATGCGTCTTGCGTTTCTGTACTCTGAAAGCCTATGTAAAAATAATAAAGATGCACGTCCGTGAATATGCCTGTCGCCTACGTCAGAGCACTGAGTATATTCTTCGTGTAGATTGGTGTGGGAATGTTAAGTGTGTATATTTATACAGATGTGCTTCCCGTTGTCTAGGTCGTCATGGCATCTCTAACGACGTGTGGTTTTTAGTCTAGCTGATCCGAGCCGCAGGTGTCGGCACGGTCAGTGCGGGCTGCTGGGCAGGCAGGTGGACACATCCGTATGTTCCTGTACCATGGTACCTGGTCGTCTGGTAACTGGACGAACTCTTCTCGCGGCGGGTGTCTGGGCCGTGACCCTCTAGGCCAAGCTCGAGAGGTGAAGGACGGGAGCCTGGTCTTCCATTCTCCCACTTCAGTCCCCCCTCTGGTCGACTTGTCGACCACAAACATATCCTTCTCGTTATCTCCTCTTACCCTCCATATCTTAGTTATCCCGCCGAGATGTCCATAATGGTTTACATGATCTTCAAATGACCAATACATGTATTCACATGTCCCTCCAGGAGTACAGTATACCCATCTTCCTATGTAGCTCCGGGGGTTCCTTGGGTTTTCGATCTTCACTGATGGTGGGTCTAGATGATTGGTGATAATTTGGGTACGCAACTTCTCCCTTTCTTGTATAATAACACCTGTATGCTGGCCGTCATCTGCTGGCATTAAGGGGTGCATTCCCACCATTTCCAGCAACTCGTCAGTCGTGCGTGCCTTCCGGGCCTTCCAAAACCTAATTATTATCAGGGCAGCTCCAGCCAAAATAGCACATCCTACTATTATTTTCAGTCCATCTGACAGCCAAGATGGCATCCATGACCATAATAGTGAAAACCAGCTCTTATCCTTGTTCACACCGTTACTTTCGTCCATCATTTTGGAGTGCATCTGGGCCAATTGTGAAACTGCTTCTGTCAGCGTACCATTGTCAGCATCGTTGGCAGGTATGAACGTGCAGCAAGATTGTCCTATCTTTGCACAAACTCCTCCTTCCATTGCTGTGAGGAGGTCCAATACATATCTGTTCTGTAGTGCAACCATCCTTACAGCTCGCAGCTCCTCTTTAATTGCGTTGAACCCATTTACTGTTGAATTGATGGTCATCATTAGTTCCCACCTTGTTATTTGGAGCCATTTTGCGTTTGCGTATGCCTGCAGTCCCGGATGTATTATTGAGGAGAAGAACATTGCTGCTCTGCTGAATAGTCTATGTTCTGGCGGTATTGATGTTAGTTCCGTTTCCGATCTTCCCCACAGGTAATTTCCTGTCAATGGCTCTCCTTGTCTTTTTCTCCTGTTTAGTACAGTATCATTGCTGTTGGTCCTGTTTCCTTGCTCCTTCTGGAGTGGTGCAGATCTCTTTCTTCTCTTATCCCCTTCATCCATTTTAGGAAATTTCGCCACATCGACATGCTTCTTAGGTACCACTAGTGATGGCACATTGACGTGTACCATTGTGCACACACCATTCCACAGGGGAGGCAATGTATGATATGCCTTTTCCCCACAGGCCCAATAATGGTCCATTATTACTGCTGTTCCCGCTCCCCCCTCAGGTAACTCCATCACGTTTGCACAATTGGTGTTATATCCTACGTCCACCTCTCCTTTATGCCGATAGCATACTTTGGGTGCAGTCAATGGTAGTATAGTTATCGGGTCTTCATCTTCTTCTACCCATGTGAGCATTGGTACATACTTGATCCACGTCGTCCAACATCGATGATTGTGTGTCTCGATAGTTGAGATAGTTTCTTTTGTTACCATGTTGCTGCCAATCACTCCTATCTCCCAGCTGTTGCCCAGGAACACCTTTCCTGTTATCGTCAGTAGCGGCCTTTCCCAGCATCCTTGTTTACCCGGAACTTCAGTGGCGTACCAATCACATGGTAGGTACTGCAGTGTTACCTTCTTTGTTTCTCCTTTTGCAGGGCCACTTGTTATGTACCTGAATGCTTCAGCATGTAAACTGGTCTTGTGATAACTTAGATAGGTCTTGAGGAAGTTGTTTTCATATGGGTATGAGTCTCGTGTTTTCCATGTCATGTGCACTACTGTTCCTTGAAATCTTCCTTTTGTTTGGAACAGGGCCAAATATATTACGCACTGTGCTGTTTTTTCATCTATTTCTGTGGCAACAAATGTTCGTGAAGCGCTCATGGCGTATGGTATTAATGAGCAAACGTAACAGCTATCCTCAGTTGTCTGTTTACCAATGCGGGTCATGTGTTGGTACCATATGTTGTTTGTGACGTGTGCTGAGTCTTGTACATAATTATCAATACCTTTATTGTCTGAGTATGTGCTGCGTTTAACTCTATTTTGCTTTGGTGCAAAATTACTATTACCACCTGACGTATCACCTGTTGCAGCAGGGGACGGGGGTATATTAAGTTTGGGTGCAGCAATAAAATCAATAGCATAGCTGTACTGCCAGACAGAAGCAGCCAAGAACCCGGTGATCATAAAAATCCCTATTATTTTTATTACATATGCTAATTTCACCGGCATTTTGCTCTTACCTTGCTGCGGTCCTGGCAGCTTATTCTTGCGACGTTACAGTTGCCCGCCTGAAAATTCTCAAAAGTGCTGGTTATTAGATGTTAGTTTTGTTACTTTTAAGCTCTCCCTATCAAGTAGTCATTCAGTGCCCAGGCGAAGAGCTGCTCCCACGCTACTCTAAGTGATGGGTCTCTTATCACTGGCAAGTATGGGCGGAGGTGGGGCATGTGATATTCTATGGCCAGGAGGAAGGCTGTGTAGTATACACGTACCCTTCTCCTTTTTAAGTATGTTGGCCTCTTTATTTCGTATACAAATTGGTGTGACAATTCTTCTGGGTAGTTATCGTCTGGCAGCACCATTTACACCTGCACACTGAATTTGTTAATTAGTTTTCTTAACAATACAATATTACGCAGTTCCTGTATGTGCGAGAGAAAAAAGAGAACATTCACGTGTTTACATGTGTATTAGTGCAATCATGTCCTTCAGTTTTAGTTACAACTGTACTTAGCAGTCAATGGGGGGGGTTTGTGCTCAAATGGCGGAAGTATTTTTACTCTTTGAGCGAGTGATCATGGGGTGGGCAGTATGGGGATCACTCCCTTCTTCGTCAGTTATTGTCTCCGAGGGAACAATTTGGTGGTTGTCTGTGGTTGAACTTTCTTCCGCTGTAGGGGATGTGGTTGCTGTTCTTCCAATTGCTCTGTCGTTGGCGCTGGGGCGGGTCTGAAGTTTGTAGATCTTTACGTCATGTAGGTGATTCCAAGCACGCTTATCCTTTAGTTTTACTGCTCTTGTTGATACGTCCTCTACCAGATGGGGGCCAGTGAACCTCTTCTCATGCCACCTTCTATTGAAATTGCGAAGTAGTACGTGGTCACCTTTGGCAAGTTTGCAGGAGTTCTCCTTTCCCAATTCCGTACTTTCGTCTTTTTCTTGATTGCTGGTGGACCCGCCCCGTATGCGCTCGAGCTGTTGAGACACAAACACGACACTAGTAATCAAAGAAGACACATATTGATACATTTCATCACCTAACACATTCGCTGAACTTTCGTGGTCGGTGAATGCCCTTGACGTTGGTGTTAGGGGAAGGCGCATTTGGCGTCCAGTAACCACTTCGTGTGGGGTGAGGTGGTGATCGGACCCTGGCCTGTTTCTAAGTTCAAACAATGCTAACGGGAGGCAATACAACCAACTTTTCTTTGTTGTTTGTTGTATTTTAGCAATTGCCTCCTTCAATAAGCCATTTAGGCGTTCACATACACCATTAGCCTGTGGGTGGTATGCACATGCAAATTTGTGTTTAATGTTCAGCAGGGATGTGATATGCTGGAACATTTCGTTTGCGAAATGGGGCCCATTGTCTGATCTTAACACCTCGCACACTCCCCATCTGGGGAAGACCTCCCTTACTATGAATTTAGCTGCTCTAAACGCATCAGGGTGTGAACAGGGCCCTGCTTCAATCCACCTAGAAAATGGGCATACTACTACAATCATATACCTATTGCCTTGACAGATGTTGATCATATCAACATAGTCAATGTGAAGGTGCCGAAAAGGCCCTTCTGGCCGGGGTATTGTACCTCTTATCACTTTTAAAGTATGGCCGGCCGTAAACTGTTGACATGTGAGGCAATTGCTGATAAAATTTGACACATGAGAGGTTAACTCGGGACAAAACCAATCTTCTCTAATTCGTGCTGCAATTATTTCCTTGCCTGTATGGGCAGGGTGATGTAATTGGCTCAGGGCGGTATTTAACAGTGCCAACGGTATTACAACTTTCCCAGTGCCACCTTGGCGCCATAGTGCGTCAGTTGGTGACATTGTGCATCCTCTTTTCACCCATACTTCTTTTTCGGCCATTGGTGCAGCCGCTTGTAGCTCCATAATCTGTGTGGCTGGGAGATGGGTGTACCCTTCTCTTATTAACATCTCCCTCGCTATTCCCCTCCCTCTCCCTCTCTGTGAGTCGGTGGGGTTCCATATCTCACCAAAATATGCAGCATATTTCGCATGTGCGTCTGCTGCAGCATTTCCTTTTGATACATAGTCTTCTCCATTGGTGTGTGCGGTGCATTTTACTAGGGCTAGTTCTTGGGGATCGTTTATTACTTCAATTAGTTCAGCCAACAAGAGGGCATGTTGTACTGGAGTGCCATCAGCTCTCCTAAACCCTCTTCTTCTCCATTTTGATAGCCCTGAGTGGACAGTGGATGTAACATATGCACTGTCGGAATATATGGTTATTCTTTTATTAAAACTTTCCTTTAATGCCAATATGAGTGCAACGAGTTCCGCCGCTTGAGCAGAGTAATGCTGTGGTAATTGTACACACTTCATAGCCACACACACCTGCGCCTCCATCATTTTTACTACAGCTGCCCCAGTCCTTCTAATCCCATCTCCTTGATCAATAGTTGATGACCCATCAATAAACAAAAGCTCACCTCCCTCTAGTGCGTTTTCTTCAACTTTCCTAGTACATGAGTATAGTTCAGTTACTTGGGTGCAGTCGTGGGCGTAATCTCCTTCTTCAATTACTTCTGCTAGGAACCTTGCAGGGTTAACCGTGCTACATCTAACAATTGCTAGTTCAGCTTTGGACAAAATAATCTCATAACCTGATGCCCTCTGTGTTGTTAGTGTGGACTTAGGTTTATTCAATATCGCAAATAGTGCATGTTCCACAAATAGTGTAGTTGGACACCCCATAGTTATTGCTGATGCTTTTTCTACTGCAAAAGCAGCTGCAGCGAGACCTTGTTCACAAGAGAATTGGCCTAACATTATAGGGTCTAAGTGACCGCTGTAAAATGCTACTGGTTTATAGCCCATGCTAGTTTTTTGGGCCAATACTGCTTTCATCACTGCTGAGTCGCAATGTGAGAAAATAAAGAAGCGCCGCTCATAGTCTGGGGATGCCAGTACTGGAGCAGTTGATATTGCGTCTTTTAATTCGTCAAATGCCTCCCTCATTTCCATAGTCCATCCCAACTTTTTCTCCCCTTTATTTGCTTCCTTCAAACCCTCAAGCAGGGGTCCTATGTATGAGCTGTAATCAAATACCCATGCTCTACAGTAGTTGCACAGCCCCAAAAATTGCTGTAGTTCTCTCACAGTCTGTGGCACGGGAGTGCTTGAGATGGCCTGTGCTCTTTGTGGTGCAATCCTTCTTCCATGTTGAGATATCAGTTGGCCAATGTAAAGTACCTGTTCCTGACAGTATTGTATCTTTTCCATGTCTACCTTATACCCCTTCTCAGCCAATATTGTCAACATTTTTAAGGAGTCCTGTCTACATTTGCTTTCGTTTGTACTACAAATTATTATGTCATCCACATACTGTAACACTGTGCTTTCCACCTCAACGTTACCCAAATCCATCTGTATTACTCTATTGAAAATTGAGGGTGATTCACAATACCCCTGTGGTAATCTGGTATGTTTCCACTTTGTATTTCGGTAAGTAAAGCTTGTCAAATCTTGTGAGTCTGGGTGTAATGGTATTGAGAAAAAAGCATTTTTAAGGTCAATCACTGTAAAACGCGATGCTTCTGCCGGAATGCCACACAATATTGTGGCCGGGTTTGCTGTTACTGGATACTCTGCTTCTACTATGTTGTTCAAGGGTCTGAGGTCCTGTATGAAGCGCCAAGACCCCCCTTTAGCCTTGCGCACCGGGTACACAGCTGTGTTACATGGTGATTCTGAGGGGACCAATATGCCATTGTTTATAAGGGCCGTTATGGTTTCATATATGCCCTCATCTGCCTCTTTTGACAATGGGTACTGTTTCACTCTTGGTAATATTGCACCCTTTTTCAACTTTATCCTTACACCCCCTATGCTTTTTATGCATCCTACGTCATAAGGGCTAATAGTCCATAATGATTTGGGAACCTTTGACATATCCTCCTTAAAAAATGGGACTGGGGTGCCTGCGGGTGCCTCAAGTGCCATTGCAATTTTCTGTGCTACTTGTTTGTGAGCCACTCTTAGCCATATTTCTACGCTCATCATGAACACCATTTCATTTTCTTCCTTTTCTTCTGAGAACAGCTCTTCGTCTGACACCTGGGTCAGCCTACACCCTTCTGCTAGTGCTATCACCGCCCTCCAAGCTCTCCCTTCGTTATCTTGGGCGTGCACAGCAACATAATCAGCTGTTGCAATAATGCTCTCAATGTCCACTGCAAACACCTTCCCTTCTAATTCATTACCTGGTGTTTCTGGTCGGAATAGATAGGCTGCTGGTCTCCTCCATATTTTCCCTTCTATCCCTGGCATCCATGCAAATGCCATGTCAGTGCCATATTGAAATATCTCGCCATCTACTGGCTCCGCCCTAATCGCTGTCTGTCCACAGTATGCTTGCAAAATCTGTCGTGCTGCGAGCATGTTAATCCCTGGAGTAGAGCAAATTATGCCATCCTCTGTAAACGAGATGGTCATGTTCAACCTGTTCATTATGTCCCTCCCCAGTATATTTACTGGCGAGGCACTATAATACAAAAGTGGAACCGACAGATCATAATCTCCAATAGATAACGGAACGTTATCAGTAAATGGAACCAACCCTTTAGCCCCAGAAAATCCTTGGGTGTTCATGGCTTCGCCTGACATCTTAAATTTACCTTCCCTTATGCAAGACCGGGTCGCCCCGGTGTCAACAAGGAATGATAATTTTTTGTCACCTATCGTTACCTCTATGCGTGGCTCCTCCGCACTATTAGGTGTTACTGACAGGATGGGACACACCAAGGCCGTCTGTGGGCTGTCCTATTGGGGGTACAATGATTGGCCATTCCCTGTGTAAGGGTTGTGTCCCAACACCGTCACCCCACCCAATTGTGTTCGTTCATTTTGTGGTGGTGGTTGTATTAACGCTACTTGTTGTTGTGGCGGTGAATAGGTTTGTTGCTGTTGTGGTTGTTGTGGTTGGCCACTCCCTTGTTGTGACATCTGCTGCTGTTGTATGCCCTGCTGTTCGTGTGATGCCCTAGGTTGTGCTTGCTCATTCCATGCTGGTGTTCCTGGCCTGACCCTACATGTACGTGACATGTGTCCTAATATTCCGCAGCTCCAACACACGGGTGGTTCCCTGTTTTGCCATGGGAAGCTCCCTGCGTTGTCTTGGTATACGGGTTGCCCTGTGGAGTAGTTATTCCTGAGTCCCCCAGCCTGTTGTTGGGTATTATACCCATATCCTCTCCCTCTCATAAACCCTCCTCTCCCTCTGTTATAACTATAATACCCAGTTCCTTGCATTGGGTACCCTCCTCCCATGCTCGGTGTGTGTAATTGCAGAGGCGGCACTTGCTGTATTACACCTTGTGGGGGCGCTATTTGAGCTGGATCTTGTGCAGCCACTACTTGCGTTGGGCTTTGGGTCATTGGTGTGGGTGTAGTTATTAGTGCCCCTTCCATTGTGTATTTAGTAAGTTTTTTCTGTACTAATTTGGCCTCTTCTGTTTTCCTGTCCTCCTCCTTTTGTTTCATCTTTCCTTGCCATGTCCTGCAGTGATGTACTATAGTCAGTTGTATTTCTGGCCATGGTTTTGCTTCCATTCCTACTACTTTCTTTAGCTGTTTCTGAACTCCTTCTGGGAGCCCCTGTACTAGTATATGATAAAATATGGCTGGTGTCTTGTCCCATTGTTCTCTAGTCTCCATGCGCCACTTCTCTTGAATGTCCTGGATATAATCAACAGGATCCTCATTTTCACCCATCTTACGGGAAGTAATGGCTCCTATGTCTGAGGTGTCTGGGTACTGCACTCTCAGTGCCTGCCACAGCGCATGTCTGCAGTTTGCAAATGGTGCCCCATCATGCGATGTGTTTGTTATTGTTACCCCATGGAATCCCGCTCTTTTCCAAATGTCATCCGCTCTATCCCCTAATATTGATATTAACAGGCCCTTCACATCTCCTACTGCTAGTTTCTGTCCTGCGGTGTGTTTTTCCATTTCATATATACACTTACCCGCACCTCCACTTAGTGAGGGGAGCCTACATTTTTTATTTTCCTTATGCGTATGTTTCCAAGGTACATATTGTGGTCTAACCCCTCCTCTCTCCAGCAGTGGCATTAAATTCTGTCTTGTGTCACCCTTTACGCTCCATGATATTGAGTCTTCACACTCCTCCTCTTCCCCCATTTCTTTTACTGCTTCAAATTCTTCCTTACTACCTCTGCCCCTACCTCCCTCTTCTTCCTTTCCCCTTCTTTCATCACTTCCTGTGTTCAATAAGGGTATGTTTATTTGTCTGTCTTGCCTGCGACTAGGGAGGTCCCTAAGCCGACATGCATACGGTGTAAGTTCGTTCATGAAGGGCGCGAGCTTTATTCTGTGCAGAGAGCGTGCGGTGGTTGAACACGTAGGTAGTGACGTGGGAGGGCGGCGTGATGGAGATGTTGGTGGCGTGGTTTCATTGGTTTGTGTTTCCTCTATTCTTTTCGTTTCCTCCTTACTTCTCTCCAGCTCCTCCCCTCTTCTACTTATCCAGGGCGAATCTATGTTTGTTCTAGTGAGGTACAGTTTATCTAAGCTTTCCCTTTCACTCCTTCTTCCATCCTTCTCCACTCCTTCTTCCTCCTCACTGCAAAAATCATTTATAAATTCCACCCCCCACTCTGCCTTTTTTCCTTTTATTGTTACTGTTTTTAAATCTATTAGGTCTCTTTCTCCCCTTTCGTTTTTACCAACTGTCCCCCCTAGTGCTGATGTCGTTGCTACCTCCCTACTTTTATATACATCTCCCCATCTTTCACTCTCTTTACCCCTCCCTTCTCTTCCTTCTTCACTTCTTTCCTCCATTTCCCTACTATTTTCCTCTCTTTTCCTTTTTAATTCCTCCATTACTTCGTTGCTCATCTGTTCCAATATCCTTTCATCCTCCCTCTTTCTTTCCCATTTCACCCTTTCTCTTTCTACTATACTCTCTATTACCTTCCCCTCTTCATATTTTTTAGCTGTCTCAGATATTATCCTCCTCCTCCATATTTCCATTTCTTTTTCCTTTTCTTCTTCTTCCTTCTTCTTCTCTCTCAGCACTACTCTTGATACCCTATCTGCTGCTGCTTTTACCCTTTCAGCTTCTCTCTTTTGTTCCTCGCTTCGTTCCCTTAATCTTTCCAATTCGTCCTTACCTTCTTTCCTTTTCCTCACTCTCTCTCTTTCCTCCCTCTCAAGTTGTTTGATCAGTTCATTCTGCTCTTCCCTTAGTTTTGCTAATCTTTCCTCCAAAATCTCTTCCTTCTGCCGTAGTAGCTCCTCTCCCCTCATTTCACTCTCTCTTGCACTATCCTCGTTTGTTCTCCTTACCGCCTCCCTTTCTTCTCCAGTTAGTGAGCCTCGTAATTTCAACAATATCTGTGCAGCTACCCACTCATCCTCTCCTATCTCTTCAGTCTGCTCTTCTCTAATCCTCCCTTCCCCCATTGGTATCTTCCCATGAGCTACATATGGTGGAGGGCTGTATGCCGGGTTTGAGTATCCTTCAGCCGCCCTTAACCGTCCTTCTATTTCTCCTAATTCTCTTAAAGGGTACAACCCTCCTCCCTCTGTTTTCACTCCCGGTGTTATGGGTATCTCATTGCTCGGTTCCTTTTTTTATGTCGTCTAATTTATCAATCTTTTCTCCTCCCCGTCTTTCGTTCCCCGTATTCTTTGTGCTTTCGCACTCCTTTTCCCCACCCGTTCCTTCTTTCTTAATCTCCTTTTCTTCCGGTGTTTCCCCCATAGTGAACATTCCATTTGGTCCTGGTCGAGACCCCTGGAACATCCTCCATAAGTTAAACACCTCCACGTGGTTTGCCAACTTCTTCCCCTTGTATGTATTGTGCAGATGGTTCAGTAGTGAGTGTTGGGCATATGGATCGAAACTACCATTAGGCGGCCATGGTGTTAACATTTTGTTGTCTGTCCCCTGGGTCCACTCTATGCTGTACTTAATTAACTTCTCCCTGTGTGGTGGCAGTGTGGTGCATATGTGCTGTAGTGGGGTAGTGAGGGTGTTCCCCCACCCTCCCGACCCTCTCCCCGATAACCCTCTCCCGGATGACATGGTTGTACTCCCCTTGTTACCCTTCCCCTTACTACCAATTTACAATATACAACCTTGTATTGCTTACCTCGCCCCGCAAGTGTGGGGACTTACGACAATCCTTTGACAATTATGCAATAGCAATAAATGTGATGTTATATTATATTCCTTCCCCTACGGCCCCCTGCGGCCGAAGCGCACGCAGCCCCCTGCGGCTGCGTACCCCTTACGACGATCTTATACAGTTGTCCTGTTTCTCCGTTCTCCTCCCCCTTTTACACTTGCCGTGGCCGGCGTTCTCCGTGCACAGCCACGCCCCTTTCCCCTTCTTCTTCCGATCCACTGGTTTATAGTTTATCTCCGTATCAGTTCCTTTATCATACTTCTCCTCCCCACCACTCTCGAACCCAAGGTTCCTGGTGCTCACGATATCCTATTAAATCCCTACTGGTGACGTCACCGATTTCTTCGAGCTACTGGTATATTCGTGTTATGTTCTTTAAGTTCAAAATACACTTGTAATCTACCCCGCTAACCCTACAGCTGTCTTCCTGTCTCTCCTGGAACAAGGTAATCTCATCAATACTATAACCGGACTGCGCACGCTGCGTCGCCTCGCGTGTGATACGCCCCTCAACAGGAGGGCTTAACCAGCCAATTATCTTCCGTTTTGGGCAACTACGTAACTAGCCACCGGCCACAGGGAAACGTCATCTACCTATCGAGTTTCTTGCTCGAACAATAGGGAACCTCATCTACTCATTCAATAATAAATATCAAATCGTAGGAAACCACACACCCATCCTCACACGTAGTCGCGATTTAGGCCAATCAGTGTCTTACGAGCTGCTGCACGTGATGTTTTCGTGCCCCTCCCCCCTCTTTCGCGTAACGTTAGCCGCCTGCTTTCGCACTCGTTCCGCTACCATTCATTCCATTAGTAACACTCAACTAAACCCTCGCCACTTTACAATTCCTCCCTCCTCCCTTATTTACTTCCTCCCCCTCCCTCACAATTTCGCATTGCTTGTTGTGCGTGTCATGCTCACCAAGTTCTCTCGATGCAGGGCCGCTCGACTGCGTGCACCCCTCCAAGCGGCTCGCCACCTCCCCTCGTCTGGACCACGTCTGGACACTCGCCGACCGCGGGCGGGATACTTCTCAACCGGCTCCCGAGGGCCAATATCCGGATTGCGCTGTCCGGTCCTCTCGCAGCTCCGCGATGGTCCTGTAGTCCTCAGAAGGGGGCAACGGCAGAGGGGGCCGCGCCGCCGGGCCTCCTCGCAACGGGAGTGCCTGGAAAAATTAAAAATAAAAGTCGATCTTAAACAGATCTCAGCAGTGCCTCCAACTTGTCGGGGGGAAATTCTGCCGGGGTCGGCCGGGCCGCCCGCGGACCTCCGGGCAGGGAGGCCCCAACTCCTCCCGTGTATATCTCGGATCGAGACAGAGTATGAGGCACACACAAGGAGCAAGGCAACTTCTGCTGTTTATTATGCAAACGGCAGGGATGGGTCAAGGAGCGCACGCGTTCGCCCTGACACACACACAATCGTGGGGCTCGCAGGCCCTTTTTACTGTAATATGACGCGCTACTTGCGTCACTTCAAAAAGTTAACAAAAACCTACCGCCACTCATAATTGGTTGCTAGAGTGGTAGGGTTAGTATAGTACACATATAGAGAATGATATTAGTGGTCAAGGTGTAGTCAGGTGGTATATCTGGGTTGTCCCTTCAATTAGATACATAAGAATTGTTACATGAAGACCCCTGAGGATTGGCTAATGTTAATGACGTGTGAGATAAGAGCCCCATGTTCTGATTGGTGCATCCGTGAGCTCCCCAGCCTGGGACCACCGTTGTTCCCAGCTCTCGGTGTACCCGTGTTTGCAACAATGTTTCAATATGGGTACATGCAGACAATGTGAGGATTTATTTATAGGTGGGAGCTGACCGTTCCCACTGTAGCAGGTGTCCATGGAGCCTTTCAAGTGTCCCGGCCTGTGTCTCGTAGTGCGGGACCCAGACGCCCTGTCTCTCCTGGGTTTTGGCATCTCGTCAGGTTCGGCTTGGTCACGTGAGGCGGGACCGTGTTTGAGGCAGAATTCTGCACAATTAATATTGTTTTTCCACTGTGTGTCTGGTTTAATTTGTAGATATGATTCTAACGTTGGTACGCGGAGTGCAAGGTTGCAACATCGTGCCTTTGATGATTTGTTCTTGGATGTGGGTTTGCAACATTGCGACCTTGGCTGGGTGTTCCACCAGGCTCATTCTGCAGGATCAGCAACCTGACTTTTGCTTTGTTAATGTCCACGGAACTCTTGCTTGAGGCCTACTTGGGCCTGGTGCATAAGTGATCCATTTCGTGCATGGGTGCTTTAGATTATAGTGGCATATATTTCCATGACCAATATCGTGTTTCCATTATACCTCTCACGGTGGTAACGGGTTTCAAGGGAAGCATGAGCAAGCGTTTATAGATGAGTTCATGATGCGTCTTGCGTTTCTGTACTCTGAAAGCCTATGTAAAAATAATAAAGATGCACGTCCGTGAATATGCCTGTCGCCTACGTCAGAGCACTGAGTATATTCTTCGTGTAGATTGGTGTGGGAATGTTAAGTGTGTATATTTATACAGATGTGCTTCCCGTTGTCTAGGTCGTCATGGCATCTCTAACGACGTGTGGTTTTTAGTCTAGCTGATCCGAGCCGCAGGTGTCGGCACGGTCAGTGCGGGCTGCTGGGCAGGCAGGTGGACACATCCGTATGTTCCTGTACCATGGTACCTGGTCGTCTGGTAACTGGACGAACTCTTCTCGCGGCGGGTGTCTGGGCCGTGACCCTCTAGGCCAAGCTCGAGAGGTGAAGGACGGGAGCCTGGTCTTCCATTCTCCCACTTCAATACAACAGTTTCCAAAGCAGGAACCTGGGGTACTAAAAAAGAGGATTTTTCTTCCTACACCGGGTCACCTATGGCATCCCGGTGTAGGAAGGAAAATCCTTTTCCAAGATGGCCACCATGGAAAGGGAAGGTGGGGGTTCATACAGGGCCCCTCTTTGCTTTCCATGGCAGCCTGCAGAAGGCAAAAAGGGACCCTATGACCATATTACCACAAGCACATTTTTCTTCCCTTTCAAATTTATCCTAATTTCGAATAACTTTACCACAAAGCCAGTCCCAGGTGGACATGGCCACTTTAATCCTATGTTTTGTCCCTTGTGGTCATGGCCAGTAGCCAGATTGTCTGGATCATGACTTTATTCCATGACCCAGACAATCTGGCCACTGCCCATGGCCACAGGCTACCCCTCAGTCACTAAAGGTATACCACTATTAGTTGTAGCTACATTATGACACTTGTCAAAAAATAAAACACTGGTACATTTCCAAGACCATGCTTGCAGGTCCTTGCCAATGCTCCTTACACAAGTTTGCTGGAAATCCAGCCATGTTTTATTTTTTCAAAAGTGTCAAATATATACACATACAATCGTCATATAACCTAGCCCCCACTTGACAAAATCCATTCAGACTTTACGAAAACATTTATATCTAGACCTATAAACTTTTTGCAAACCTTTGTGTAGATTTGTCAGTTAGCACCACATTTATAAGCCTTTACAATATTTTGGGACCCCCCTCTAATTTTGCTCCCTCTTGACAGAATCCCACCAAACTTCGCAAAAACATTTATATCTAGATCTATTATCAGTTTGCCAAATAAAGTGTAGATTCATCAAATGACACCTCATTTATAAGCCATTACATTATTTTGGAACCCCCTCTAATTTTGCCCTCTCATGACAGAATGCCACCAAACTTTGTAAAGTCATTCGGAATCAGGTCAGAAATATCCCATCCCATCCTCATCACCCCTCACCTCCCCAGAGATTATTTGATAAGTTTGACAAGTTCAACACTCAGAAAATATTATTGTCCCGGGGGTTCGGGCATGTATTTTTATACATACGTTGATCGATCGCACAAACATTTCCATGCACCTTACCTTAGTTTTCCTCTTTTGTACACATGCAAAATCTGGCAGCAGGGCGCGTCCACCTAATCTTATCCGTTGCTGCATCGGCCTAAGGTGAACTGCCCTGACGTCACTAAATCATATGCCCCGCCCCTGATCCTCACATCAACAAACCTAGTGAAATTCTCTGCCTTTCTCTGTGACGTTCCTGGGGAGCGTAGCCAAATGCACCCAGTCATCACCTACATGACTTGACGCAGAACCCGAAAATCAACACACATCATCTTACAACACAGCACGTCCCAATTTGGAATATTAAACCGTACTTTAAAAGGAAACAACAAGACTGTACAATTTATAAAGTACTTTTATTTCACAATAAACGCTCTGAGAACATCCGGCTATTGCCATATTCAATCAAATTGGAAATTTGTTTCTTCGCTTGCGATCCGAAAATGTTTATCGTGAGTCACGCGTTGTTCTTTTTGCATACACAAGGTGTTCATTTTGGGTAAAAGAAGCGCTTGGGTCGCACAGTGAATTCCAGGGCTTGTGCATCAACTCGGGGATAGACCACCGTAAAGGATGTTATGATGCTCCCAATCGCTAGTACAGTGTAGGGTCATATGGGCCCTTGGCGATCATCCCAAAAAAGAGTCAACTATATCCAGTTGTTCACAAGTATCTGCAGCTGCCGGTTAAAGAACCCGTCAGTTGGCACCTGGAATCTATGACAATTTCACAATGGCAGGATGTACCTGTTTTGAAAACATAATAGAAATGTGTCACACTAGCCGATCTTTATTACAATTTATCTCTTGACGTATTAATTCGGCATAGAATTTAAAGTAACGATTAGCACAGACATGAAACAATGTCAACAGAGAGAAAACAACGTAGAAAGTAGTACACAGTTTGCTTCCGAGGACATTGCTATGTAGTATGATCAACTCTAAACGGGATACGGAAGCTGACACTACAATTCTAAGTGCTCATAGATGGCATTTTAAGGAAATGTTAGCATTGAACGTGGGAGAACCAAGTAGTGGTCTACATGCATCTCAATGCTGGCCTGCCCATCTGGGCGGTAGAAAGAACATAACACAAATGTCATTCTTTTGTTTCATTGGAATATGCCACACAGAACAAACAAGTAGAATGTAACCCAGAAATACTGGTCAGATAATTATAAGTTGATGCTCGTTCGGGTATAAAATCATCGAAAATCAAATGTACATTATATTCACCATTTCCATTCTCTTGGCGTAACTCAGACCGTAACGCAGACTCTGTTCGCACCAACGATTTTTCATAAACTGAATTTACATGTTCCTTAGTCCAGTTTTGGAATGCATAACCTTATCATATCTTACATTATTACAACCCTCCTTTCATTCAATTCCTTTCGGAATGGTCCCTCTCTCTCAAGGTCAAAAAATGATTGAACCTTATACTGTGTGTCCGATGCGTGGGCTTTCTTAGCTCGCAAGCAAAAATTCAAAGCTGGTGACCTTCATTCAGAATCAAAATACATTCTTAGTTTGCAACAACTTGCCTCACCGCATCCATGAGAACTGCAATTCTGATGCACGTGCAGGGCCGGTCTTTGTATCAGGCAGTGCAGGTGGCTGCCTGAGGTGCCAGGCTCTAGGGGCCGCCAGTATGACTCCATTATTATTTTAATTACATTTGGACACAGTCATGAATAGCCCTTTCTTTGCCGCGCTCTGGGTGTAGCACAAGCACACTAATTTATAAACATCAAGCGTTTTGATTAAGAGTGTAAAATAACCTGAAATTGCTTCTATTTAATATTAATAAATATTGGGCAACCAATATAAACAATATAGAGGAACAGGCATTCAAACTGTAGTATTACTCTGTAATACCACAAGGTAAGGTTGGGGTTACAGACTACAGAAGCAACAATCTATTTTACAAGTCCACCATTTACATTTCTGCCTCACCATCTGTGTTGTCACTGAAATAATGCAA
This sequence comes from Ambystoma mexicanum, assembly GCF_040938575.1. Taxonomy (NCBI): domain Eukaryota; kingdom Metazoa; phylum Chordata; class Amphibia; order Caudata; family Ambystomatidae; genus Ambystoma; species Ambystoma mexicanum. Next base: position 933,298,266 of record NC_090931.1, on the reverse strand, counting down.
TCAACTTGAAAATTAGTGAAGGTTGCAGGTTAAAAGCACTGTACAGAGAAGTGATACAGCACCCACATGCGGTTATATATTTTGTGGGTCGTCCTCGCTTCCCGAGCACTCTGCAATCTGTCTTAAATGTGCCCCAAGCCAGGCTTCCCCATGCTGCTTGGTTTTGCTAAGAGACTGCACAGGACACACACAGACACAAAGCTGCACCCATCATTGTGTTGCACCCAGTCACATGCCGAGGCACACACAGGCACTGAAGGAGCACCGGATCAGACACAAATGAGAGGGTGTGGATAAATGGTGGGCACAGCCACCGGTTAGAATGATCATCCACCCACCCATGTGCACCCAACCCCTCACCTTCAGTGAATCAAGCAGAGCCCAGCCAAATACCCATGATCAGCTTCAGTGATACAGATCTGAGAGCTGGAATCTTAAGCAAAACACATCAAACCCCATGAACACCCCCCTTATCTTAGTAAGACATTTCATACTCCAGCGATCACATCTCTTCCGTTCATCATGTTTGGAAAGACGAACAGAGTCATAGAAGGACAAGGAACAGAAAATAAATGGTGGTGTCAGCAACACATTTAACAAATGACCAGCATTTGGCAATGTAAAACATTTTATTGTTAGCACCTGCAATCGTATGCATACATTTTTAGGCAATTGAAATCAGATGGGTGTTCATTCTTGCATGTCAGGATTGTAAGTGTAGGGGCAGGAGGCCGTTCATTTTCACAGCAGAGCTTAAGCGTGGGGTTTCTGAGTGGTTTTATAAGTGAAAGAGAGATAGAATTGATTGTAACATTGAAGCTGCACTAGAATAGTCTCATTAGAATGTGTAAAGGAGGTAGATGCCCCCACACAAGTAAGTTTGCCCCTCCCCATCATCTCTGAAGTTAGCACCTCTGCCAACATTTTGGGGGGGAGCCAATGATGCTTCCTGCCTGGGCTGCAATCTGGTCTAAAACCGGCCCTGTGCACGTGCACAGTAGGAAAAATGTGGGGGCTGCCCTTGCTCAATGATCGTGGTGCTGCTAAGGGGTAGGGAAACTTTGCAATGACAGAATGTGCCCGACTCCAACATTGAAGTAGAGGGTACACAACAAAGAGTTAAAGTGTTTATAGCAATAGCCCCATCTATGCTTAGGTGACGGACTCCTTCACTTATGTAGCCTAGGTCTCATCCCCTTTGTGGGATTGTAAGACAATTGCAAAAAGTGGAATAGTTGAAAAAAAAATTAACAAAGAGGATACATTTTAACATATACATTGGATGCTTTATTTGGACACTTCTTAAAAATATTGTTGATCAAAAAAACAGATAGTAATCATTTGTACCTGGATTTAAAGTGTTCCACAAGCTCTGTTTTAGGTGGACAGGGCACGCTGGTAATGTTTTCTGACAATGTATGTGTACTCAGAACAAAATCGCACGCAATTCCATGATTATACATCTCCATCCCTTGAATGCCGAAATTCAATCTCTTTGGCCTGTAATTTAGGCACATATCGTGGAACACCTCCAAATCTACCGTGTGAAAAAATGCTGTGAGTCCCGTCAGATCTCTTGAGAGTTTTATCAAACACAATCTTCTCAAGTGCTTTGTGTGGAGGTGACGATGGAATCAACCACTTCTTCCGTTCCTACACAGGACTGTTCACAAACATCCTAACTGTTTTGACTTTCGCAACAAAAAACACCTGTTTTTGCTTCTTGCAGCCATATCCCATCCCATCCTCATCACCCCTCACCTCCCCAGAGATTATTTGATAAGTTTGACAAGTGCAATGATATGTTTTTTAATATGTTTTACCACAATGTCCGCGGACACCAAACACGGATCCAAGATGGCGGGCGCATCGAAACAATCCGACGCACCTCACGCTTCATCTCAGCCAATCAACGGACACGTCGCATGTCTTTGGACATGACGCAAGCCGATTAGCCAATCGGTGTCCTGTCCGCGGACCGAACAGGGAAGTACTTCCGCAGAGCGGACATAGATATCACTAATTTTTTGTGACCTCCTTTTTGGTCATTTAAAAAAAAAACTACCGGACGGATTTTCTTTACAAAATCACGCTTTTGGGACCAAGCCGCTGCTCCTGCTGCAAATTTGGTGAAAATCCGTCCAGCGGTATGGGCTTTAGGCGTGAGAAAAGTTTTTTCCCCATTCAGTCTATGGGAAAAAAATAAATTTTGGGAACCCCTCCCTATAATGTTTCCCCCCTGGACCAAACCTCAGCAAACTTTGCAGAAAAATTCAGAGTGGGCCATATACTTTTTTTTGCAAAGTTTGGTGTGGATTCCTCTAGGGGGAGCAAAGTTATAAGCCGCCCAAAAAGTGCTCTTCCTATGGGTTAGCAACTTAACCATAACTAAACGGCCACTTCTGTGGCCGTGTTTTATATATATATATATATATATATATGTATATATATATATATATATATATATATATATATATATATATATATATATATATATATATTTGTATAAAAAACTAACAGGCGCTTGCAGAAAGCAGGGGGGGCACACTCCGGGTGTGTGGATGCCGAAAACAGAGTATGAAAACAACCAGGATTGAATATCTTGGCAGTTTATTTGTGCAACACACAGTAAAACAGAGCACAAAGAAAAAAAGGGGGCAGAAAACTCATTTCGCAGTCGCAGAGTGCTTGATCACAGATATAAACACATATAAACATACATTAATGATTCATGTTTACTACTTACCTGACTCTGTGTGTGATGAAACTAGGGCTGTACCGAACTTCGGCTTCGAGTCCCTATTCTGCCGAAGTTCGGCTGAAATACAGCTATCCGGCTTCGGCAGAATAGTTTCTGTTTAGGGACTCGAAGCCGAAGTCCACTTTCTATGATTAGCTGCCCTCTCCCTGTTTGGGAGATGACAGCCAATCATAGAATGTTTGACAGTGTTCAGGCTGCAGAAGCCAAACAAGCTGTTTGCCTATTGGCTTCTGCAGTCTGACCACAGAGGAACCAGCCTAACGTGTTGAAATAGGAAGCGAGGGAAGGGAACAGTTCTTCCCGTCCCTCACTTCCTATGCCAGCACCCGGACCCAATCACCAGGTAAGTGACGCCCCCCCCCCCCCCATACCCCCTCATCACGGTGAGGCCGCGGGGCCTCAGGGAACCCCCGTGGCCTCACCGCAATAATGTTCTGTTTGTCGGGCCACCGGTGCAAAGCCGGTGGCCCGACGTTTATTTTGCATTGGGGGGCCGCTCCTACAGGAGCGGCCCCCCCAGACTCATGAGGCCGCCGGGGCACTTTGCCGACCCCGGCGGCCTCGGTGCCCCCCATCCCCCTCACCACGGTGAGGCCGCGGGGCTTCAGGGAACCCCCGCGGCCTCACCGCAATAATGTTTTGTTTGTCGGGCCACCGGTGCAAAGCCGGTGGCCCGACGTTTATTTTGCATTGGGGGGCCGCTCCTACAGGAGCGGCCCCCCCAGACTCATGAGGCCGCCGGGGCACTTTGCCGACCCCGGCGGCCTCGGTGCCCCCCATCCCCCTCACCACGGTGAGGCCGCGGGGCCTCAGGGAACCCCCGCGGCCTCACCGCAATAATGTTCTGTTTGTCGGGCCACCGGTGCAAAGCCGGTGGCCCGACGTTTATTTTGCATTGGGGGGCCGCTCCTACAAGAGCGGCCCCCCCAGACTCATGAGGCCGCGGGGGCACTTTGCCGACCCCGGCGGCCTCGGTGCCCCCCATCCCCCTCACCACGGTGAGGCCGCGGGGCTTCAGGGAACCCCCGCGGCCTCACCGCAATAATGTTTTGTTTGTCGGGCCACCGGTGCAAAGCCGGTGGCCCGACGTTTATTTTGCATTGGGGGGCCGCTCCTACAGGAGCGGCCCCCCCAGACTCATGAGGCCGCCGGGGCACTTTGCCGACCCCGGCGGCCTCGGTGCCCCCCATCCCCCTCACCACGGTGAGGCCGCGGGGCCTCAGGGAACCCCCGCGGCCTCACCGCAATAATGTTCTGTTTGTCGGGCCACCGGTGCAAAGCCGGTGGCCCGACGTTTATTTTGCATTGGGGGGCCGCTCCTACAAGAGCGGCCCCCCCAGACTCATGAGGCCGCCGGGGCACTTTGCCGACCCCGGCGGCCTCGGTGCCCCCCATCCCCCTCACCACGGTGAGGCCGCGGGGCCTCAGGGAACCCCCGCGGCCTCACCGCAATAATGTTCTGTTTGTCGGGCCACCGGTGCAAAGCCGGTGGCCCAACGTTTATTTTGCATTGGGGGGCCGCTCCTACAAGAGCGGCCCCCCCAGACTCATGAGGCCGCCGGGGCACTTTGCCGACCCCGGCGGCCTCGGTGCCCCCCATCCCCCTCACCACGGTGAGGCCGCGGGGCCTCAGGGAACCCCCGCGGCCTCACCGCAATAATGTTTTGTTTGTCGGGCCACCGGTGCAAAGCCGGTGGCCTGATGTTTATTTTGCATTGGGGGGCCGCTCCTACAGGAGCGGCCCCCCCAGACTCATGAGGCCGCCGGGGCACTTTGCCGACCCCGGCGGCCTCGCTGTGAAATGTGCCTCACCCCTTGAGCACGGTGAGGCCGCGGGGCCACAGGGAACCCCCGCGGCCTCACCGCAATAATGTTCTGTTTGTCGGGCCACCGGTGCAAAGCCGGTGGCCCGACGTTTATTTTGCATTGGGGGGCCGCTCCTACAAGAGCGGCCCCCCCAGACTCATGAGGCCGCCGGGGCACTTTGCCGACCCCGGCGGCCTCGGTGCCCCCCATCCCCCTCACCACGGTGAGGCCGCGGGGCCTCAGGGAACCCCCGCGGCCTCACCGCAATAATGTTGTGTTTGTCGGGCCACCGGGCCAAAGCTGGTGGCCCGAGATTGTATTGCATAGGGGGGCCTAAAAAAAAAAAACTATTCGGCTCACTATTCGGCTCCGGCCGAATAGTTGACAAACTATTCGGTATCCGGCCGAATACTAAATATGCTATTCGGTACAGCCCTAGATGAAACACAGTTGGACCAACATTGTGAAGTAACTTCCCAGTGAGTCTGGGGCAATGCCTCTTGGCGAACTTTGATGTTTTGTACATATCTTCTGAGGAGTGCATGCCGCAGATGCATAATCGATTGCCCCTCGTGTCCTCCAAGACATCATTGGCTTTGCTTTCAATGTCTGATGCTGGAAAGTCACAATTGAGCAACCATGTTCGTATCAACAACATATCCTTGGGGAAAATATTCATCACTATGTCAAGAGTGTTGTCATGGATGATATTAGGGCACCCCAAAACAATACATCAAGGGATGGTTTTAAGCTCAGGAAGATCTAGTAAAGAAATTACAAAAAGATGAAGTATGACAGTGATTGATTCACCAATAAAAACCTTGCAAAGCAAAGCGCTTTAAAGTTTGGTAACTGCCATGTAAGCTTGTCTTACCTGACAGGTTAACCACCCGCTTTTATGTCAATGGTCTTTCACACGAAAAAATGTATTACTGGTACTGTGGTCACCCACAGTACCACAAAAAAATAAGAGTTATGACAAAACATTAGATGCTTGAAAAGGACATTCTCATGTGATGTAGGAGATCAAGATATAATAACGTATAAAAAGGTTGATAATGTAGAAGTCATTGAGTATGTGAAAATAAAATTGGGGATATAAATTGAGTAAAACTCACTATAAATGTACTAAGCTGAAAACGAGTACACTGTAATAACCAAGAGTACAGTTACCTGTGATTGGGAAAATCTACGAGGAGATTCACAATGAAGATAACAAGAGGTGCAAAGATGATATCCATAGTAGACTGAAGAGATACTTTCTTGCTAAGGGTTTGAATTTGTTTATAAACACTTTGCAAAGTTGGTGTGTATATGAATTTGTCAAGTGGAGTTACTGCCCCTAAATTTTGTTGGATTTTTTTTTAGGCGCGTATTGAAGTATCAGTACATATTGGGTATGGTTGATGATTGATGGATGTGCTGGATTGATGACATGAAATTCCAAAAAGAAATATGGGCACATAAAAATCACTATTGCAAATACATGGCCCAAGTGGGACTGCCTTCGAGAAGGGAGGGGGATGGATGTGGACGAAGCAAGCGCAATAAGCCCGGCACCTTGTCAAAGGACTCTGAAATATGTTGATTGTTCGGACGTGGTCTTCAAAGGGGACTATGGAGACACTGGGCCTGGGGTGGCTATGTGGCCATCGGTCCTTTGAGGTCAGACCCCTTTGAGATGTACATGGTAATCGGCACCTTGCGCATTCCCATCCACCCAGCCCCATTGAAAGCGCATGGGCCAAGTAAGAACTGCCTTTGATGAGGGTGGGAGTGGATAAGGATAAAGCAAGCAGAAGAACCCAGGGCCTTGTGAATGCTCATATACATACTTTGATTGCAAGGATGGGGTCTTGAAAGGGGAGCATGGACACACTGGGTCTGCGGGGGCCATGTGACCATTGGTCCCAAGAGGCCAGAACCCTTTGAGATGTACTTGCTATTTGGCACCTTGTGCGTTCCCATCCACCTAGCCCCATTCCAAGTGCATGGGCCAAGTGAAAACTGCCTTTGATAAGGGAGTGGGATGGATGTGGACGTAGCGTGGGCAATAGGCCCCGCACCTTGTCAAAGGACACAGAGATATGTAGATTACTGGGACAGGGTCTTCAAAGGGGAATATGGAGACACCAGGTCTTAGGTGGACAATTTTCAATAGACACAAGAACACGTTGAGTTACACATTCACTTACACTCTGTTGGAGCTGCTGGCCCAAAGCCCAAACCAAAAGAAAAGGCATGGAAAAATGACAACAGTGCATTGATAAGGTAAAAGTGTTTGGATAGATTATGATCGAGTGTGATCGATATTGAAAACGTATTCATGGTAGTAGCAATAACCTTTGTTGATCTTGATGCTATAGCATACAGTTTTGATTAGAATCCTTGGTGGTGTTGGTGACTTGGACAATCACTTTCATTCACTTGTCATCATATTACTTCATTGCATTTATTTCCTATGACTGTCAAAGTGTGATGGTTGTTAACATTTACTATAAGACTTGTGTATTCCTTAAAAGCATCAAAGTAAATTTAGAGTACATGAAACAAAGAAATAACATGTGAAGAAATAATACAAATAAAAAATGCAATCCATCTTATAATGCAAGTACTGACTAGCTGATAGTTTGACTTTAGGGTTTGTGCCTTGTATGTTGTTGTGGAACATATGAGAACATTTAAAATGTGCAAGGAAAACTAAAAACTTGAAATGAAATACACTAACTTGAAATAATTAGAACATTTCAATTTTGATGTGTTTCATGGATAAAAGGTGTTATATAAGTGTGAAAAGGTACAATTGTAGCTAAAAGGCACTAATAAAACAAAATAAATTGAAAATAAACAATTCCAAATAATTGCATACATATATTTTTTATTGAAAATTATAAAAAAGTAAATTTTTCAAAAAAATGTTGATAGTATATACACACTAAAAATTGCATTGATCTGGTAGTGGTGCTGTTTGTAAAATCCAGTGTATTGTCCGGAGGCACCAGGAAATTGTTCAAGGACGGCTCGAACGACACAGGCAGGTATGACATGTCGAACACGAAATCCCAGTCTTTCATGTATCCACCAGGTAAACGCTTGACAGGCCACAAGCCTGTAGCATCTGTGTAAAAGATAGAGAAATAGTTTTGTTGAATGTGAGTAAAGTAGTCAAGGCCCAATATTTTTGAAATAAGGGTATTATAATAATGTATATGTGCTTATGAAAAACAAAAGATAGGAAGATCATTTGATCATAGCTTGTAATTGACAAAAATGAAATTGTTGACTAGCAAAATAGAAGATGAATCGTTTATGATGAACAAAGAGCAACGCATTTTTCAATATATCAAAATATATTTTGTGAGTGAAAGGATGATATCACATTGGCTAGGAGAACAATATCAAAGGCTCTAGTGCAAAGTTGTCACAGATAAAACGGATAGTTACAACAGTTACTCATTGCTAGTCTCACAAGGATGAAAAGTTGCTATATAATAATAATAATAATTTAGTATTTCTACAGCGCTAAAACCCTCGGGTATCTGAGCGCTGCTTATTATTACCCACGGTGTGTGGTGCTCATTTATCAACCTCGGAAGGATGAAAGGCTGAGTCTGGCCCTGCGAGGATTGAAAACTGCTCCAGCAATCTCTGCACAGATGTCAAAGCAAGTGCTCTACTTGCTGTGCTATCGGACCAGCTATGTTTGTGCATCTGCACCATCAGCATTCTCAACACGGCTCTTGTAAGGCAGGCTGCGCTGAAGTTATGCAGCGGGGTAATACATAGTGGTGGATGCTCTTCTTCGGCCATGTAGGCCAAGCAGTCAGACTTTTCTCAGCAACATCAGAAGTGATGCATCAGCCTCCTCCTGCAACTCATCACGCGACAGTAGGAGGCCGATGCAGAGGAGACACAGTGCTCTCACCCGGAGCAGTTGCTCCTTAAAGATGGTTGCTGCAATTTTTCTTTCACCACCAATGAGTCTACAGATCCTGCAGCCCGCGACCTTCCCCAGGCGAGACAGCCTCTATGAACTCACTAACGATCCCCTGATTGGAGGGATCACGCTACTTCCTCCCTTGCCAGCGTCCACATTTAAGGCCGCATATAAGGCTCTTTTGCCTGTCTGGTGCATGTACCACTCCAGCTACATCAGGAGTAAGGCATCAGCCTCCTCCTGCAACACATCACGCAAAAGAAGGAGGCCGATGGAGAGGAGACATGATGCTCTCACCCGGAGCAGTTGCTCCTTGAAGATAGCCACCATGTTTTTTCTTCCACCACCAATGAGTCTACAGATTCTGCAGCCCGCGACATTCCTCCAGCGATACCGCCTCTATCCCTTGATTGGAGGGATCACGCTACTTCTGCCCTTGCTAACTTGCCGGCAGTCTGTCCCAGCGTCCACATCTAAGGCCCGCATATAAGGCTCTTTACCTGTCTGGTGCCTGTCCGGGGCATGCTGGCCGGCTGGTGCCCCCTTCAAGCACACCCCCAATGCCTCTACCGTACATCCTACATATGTACTGGTATCCACCTAAGTGCTGCCTTGTCCTGCCAATGACCGGCACCACCAGCAAGGTAACACCTGTCTAGAACCACCCCATCCTTACCTGCCTGATTCCTTGTCCTTTGTGTCACCGGCACCGATCATCAGCCTGATCCTTACTCAGCCCCGCCTACCAAGCTAACTGCACTCCCACCTCTCGGCTGCAGCCAGGGTTCTCCCACTATACAACCACCAGCTCTTTAGCATGTCATACCCCGTCTCACCCCATCCCTTTGCTCGACTCCATTTAGAGACTGTTTTTATTACCTGGCAACATCCTCTTTGCTTGCCCCCTCTCCCTGCTCAGCTCCTGTACACTCGTACATATGACGCTCTCACCTATCTGTAATTGCTTGCTTAATGAGGCGAGGCACTCCTAATTGTGCGTCCTGAACTATCTAGTTCCTTGCCTACTCGTAACTATATGTTATGTTTGATGCAGCCCCCCATAAAATGAGGTGAGGCTTTTCAAATTGTGTACCCTGGACAATCAATCTTGTTCTTCGCATTCTACCTTGCATCCTTGCGCTTCCCACATGCCTTGTCCATACCATGTAACCTACCTGATTTGACCCTGCAGCCCTGTGCTGTCCACATGCTTTGTCTATACTATGTAACCTACCAGATCTGACCCTGCAGCCTTGCGCTGCCCACATGCTTTGTCTATACTGTGTAACCTACCTGATTTGACTCTGCAGCCTTGCGCTGCCCACATGTTTTGTCTATACTATGTAACATACCAGATTTGACCCTGCAGTCTTGGTCTGCCCACATGCTTTGTCTATACTGTGTAACCTACCTGATTTGACTCTGCAGCCTTGCGCTGCCCACATGTTTTGTCTATACTATGTAACCTACCTGATTTGACCTTGCAGCTTTGCGCTGCCCACATGCCTTGTCCATACTATGTCACCTACCTGATTTGACCCCTCAGCCTTGCACTGCACTACCCATCTATCCTATGTTACCTACCTGATCCTGAGCACTTACATTATATAACCACCGTAACGATATTATGTAACCTACTATGCTAGAAACTCTTGTAACCAACCTTCTCAAGAACAAGCGTCCAGATGCATCCGGGTTCGGTGCACTATATAAGTGACTAAATAAATAAATAAACTGCTCTCCACCAAGGTTACCTCACATTGATGGCACGTACACCAAGTGGAAACTTCTCCCATGCAATGAGGATCAGGATCCTTCGAGCGATCATCTGTAGTCACCATCTTTTTGTGAGTGTCTCTCTCATGCATTTCTTCTTCGGTATATTCTGACTCGTAAAGGTATGGTTGAATTGAGGCCATAATTACTGACGATTGAAGAAGTAGAAAATCAACTGTGGGAGAAAACAACCTTTTTTAATTTGGATAAAACAACGCTTTGACGTTTTGATATAAAATGGCATGTATAAGAAAATTAAAAGAAGAAACAGACATGTTAAAAAAAGCATAGTGCAAAGACAACAGGACTGGGCCCAAAGTTGGAATGGTCACATTGGCAGGGTAAAAACACAACTGATGTAAATATACAATTTAAATCTGGTTTAGCATAGACATTTGTCAATTATGTGGCAATTATTGTAAGTGAAAGCGCTTGTAGCAAAGGTCATTAGAGCTAGTGGAAGTATCTTTTTCGGTTCTATTCGTTGTAGGTGTTTGGGAGCTGAACGGAGCAAAAAAGGAGTCGTGGAGCCTCGGAATGAAATAGACGGACACAAAGGCAGGTGAAACATCAATATTGCCTGATCAGAAAGGGGTTATTGATATTTATCGAGCAACAAGCCGTCTTGGAATTTCCATGGAGACACGTCAATAGATTGCACACAAAGGACGTTTGAATGATACTTGCACTAGCGTGGGGACAAGGGGTGTAAGCTTAAAGCTAGCGTATAAATATCAGAAAATCAAAGGTAAGATGCATTGGAAATAAACTCTGATGGATGTGTGCTTAAGAATACATGCCTTAACCATTGGGCCAATACAATTCCTGAGAGAACTTCCCATTTAGGCAGGGCTTTAAGTGGGGTAAGAAATCGAGGGGGGGGGGGTGTCAGGTGAACAGTTTTAACATTAGTCTGTTTTTATCACTGTGTAAAAAGATTTTTGGGTTGGAAAAGGTGGGTGGTAGAGATTCCAGGTACCCTACGGGATAGGAGGGGGAAGAGGTGTTATATGAAATTATAGCTTTCGTACAAGGGGGTGTGGTAAATTCAGAAGGGCAAGATTTGTAGGGTTTGAGGAACAAACAGGAATGACCAGGATTACTGTCAGAAAATAAACAGGGAATTGTGGGAAAGGTAGTGTTTGGTCCAAATAGACCGGGAGTGTGACAAATCATAATCAAAGGGGCGTAGAGAAGAATGACTGGGAGTGTTCGGATATCAAACAGAAAAACAGGGATTCTGGGAGTTGTGGGTTTTGAAAGTAAAAGGGTTTGGGCTGCTAGGGGATTTGCCAGATGTGTAGGGGTGACAGGATTTGAGGGAGGGAGGAAGGGAGTGAGGGAGGAAGGAAGGAAGGAAGGAAGGAAGGAAGGAAGGAAGGAAGGAAGGAAGGAAGGAAGGAAGGAAGGAAGGAAGGAAGGAAGGAAGGAAGGAAGGAAGGAAGGAAGGAAGGAAGGAAGGAAGGAAGGAAGGAAGGAAGGAAGGAAGGAAGGAAGGAAGGAAGGAAGGAAGGAAGGAAGGAAGGAAGGAAGGAAGGAAGGAAGGAAGGAAGGAAGGAAGGAAGGAAGGAAGGAAGACCCCGGCTCCCCTACCCAGGTGATCCTCCCTCGCTCGTCCACCCACAGGGTTGGGATCTGAGATCGCCAGCCCTTCCCTGGCCACCTGAATAAGGGATTCCCAAGGACTACTCGGGAGAATACGCTCAGGTTTCTCACACCCCTTTCACCTCTATTGCATGACCTGGCTTGTGAGCGCATTCTTGACAAGCTCGACAGAGACCAGGGAATAAAGGGAGCCCAGTTTTAAGGTGGGAATAGTAGAGATCTTGATTATTCAGAAGATCCTTTATTTTTGTTGGCTAATCCAGAAGCTGCATTCCCAGGATGCTGGATAGAATAAGTGATTATGGGAATGTCTCTGGTTACAGGCTAAATATAGGGACAATGGATGCAATACCAATCTCATGGACGTGCCACAAGGGTAATATAGAAGGTTGCAGCTACAGAGGGTGTAAAAGGGGGTTCAGATGCCTGGAAATTCGATATAAAGGAGGATACTTGAAAGAGCTGAGAACACAATATGGGGTGGGTACTCAAAATGATAAGGCTAGACTGCAACAGGGGTCCCCCTTAAACATGAGCTTCTAGGGGAAGCTAAAACTAATCAAGATGATTCTGCTTCCAAAATTGCTATACATCTTTGGAGGCATTACACTGAGAATGAGTTACATAACGAGAAATACAAGTTCTTATGGAGCAAAGACAAAAGGGCCAAGTTATAGAGGGCATCCCTAAAGCGGAAAAGGAAAGAGGGGGGTTGGGATTCCTTGACTTAATGCATTATAATGGAGAATGCATCTTGAGTCAGATCTGGGATTGGTTGAGTCGAGGGAGAATTAGTGCAGCAAAAGAAATAGCAGCCGGGGCGCTAAATCTGCTGGAGGTACAAAGAACCTTGAGGATGGAAGACCCATTGATGGGTTGTAAGATACTGCCACAAGTGAGGTAGGTATTTGGTTTGAGACTCTGAGAAAAATGACCTGGTGGCACGCTGTTGGTCTAAGTCCAGTGTCTGGAAAAATAGTTGTTTCAGGATTATTGGTAGAGCGTTCCTTTGGTGCTCATGGGCTAAAGGAGGTGTGCTTTCTGTAGACCAATAGTGGAAAGATAGAGGTATGCAAAGCTGTGAATTCCTGCTGTTCGAATATAGGTGGCTTGGGGATGATGAGGAGAGGTGCTTACTGCTTGGGGACTGTTTATCTGGAGCACAGCGGCACAATGTTGACCTTGAACCGGGGACCGCAGTATGCTCATTGCTTTGGAGTTGGAAAGGAGAACATTTAGTGAGCTTCATAATTTGTTAAAAAAGAATGAGTAGGGTGAAGCACATGGGGCAGGGCTTCAGAAGTGGGACTTGAAATTGTACATTGATGTAGAGCAGAGGAAGGGTGAGCAAATGCTTAGGGTCAGTTTTGCTTCCTCCATAGAGCTACAAGGCAGACATATTTCTATAAATTATGGACCCCAGCCCGAATTTTTGGGTGTAGTCCGATGAGTGATGATACATGTTGGGCATGTAGCAGGGCAAGGCCTACAATGGTGCATCTATTCTGGGACATAGTAGAGTGTGCAGTTCTGTTCAGATGTATCCATAATACTGGTTATTCTAATAGCTGAGCGGCCGGGAGCTGTCTGCCCAAAGGTGAAATTACCGTAGGAAGATGTGGGAGTTGAGGAGGGGTTTGTAGGAATTATTGGCAAGAGGTATGGTAGTTGCATATAAGATGGGTAGAACTGCACTGAAGGTAAAGGCCTGTGTATCAGAAATTGTATTGCTTTTCTCTGATGAAAACGTCACGTTTGATAGGAGGAATTCTAGGTGGAACTATGAGAAGATATGGAAGCCCCTCATGGACCGGTTAGTGGATAAGACGCGGGCTAACTGCACCAATTTTTGCTGAAAGGACTATGGTAACATAACACTTCTGGGACTGGGTGGATATGATCGTCTGCACCTTGTTTTTCTTTCTTTTCTCACCCTTCAACCCTTCTGGCTCTTTTGTGTGTCTTTTGTCTGTCTCTCCTGGGAAAAAAGAGCAGATAGAAATAAGTAAGGTTTAATGCTTATCTTGAAATGTACTTACCACTTTCATACTTTGATGTTAGATGAGACTGTACCTTCTAAAATGTGTTCTGTTCAGAATAGCAAGAAAAAAAAAACATTAAAAGAAAATGGGTCTTTTTAACAGGCAGATTTGTTTGGGGAATGCAGGGCATCTTTCTATTGGTATAAGAGTTGTGGCTTTCCCAATGAATAGATGACTTACATGTATGTTATGTGGTACGAAGAAGCCACACGCCTGAGGCCTGTTGATGTGACTGTGTGACCCTAGCGATCGGAGACCACCATCCTCTCGGTGATGCAGGGCATGTAGAAGGTGCATGGGGATCCTCCAGCCTCTGCAGCCCATCCCTTTACATGTGTTGGAATGACCCTACTAGGTGAAAACCACTAAAGCTTTCTGGGAAACATCAGCACACTGGTGAAAACACAGAGAATTGGAATGGGCGGCAAGCCGCTCATGAACCCACCGGAGCAGGCACCCATGAGCCACTTAGTACAGTTAGAGTAACCTGGTTTGTAGAGGGACGAAGTTTCCGAACATTGAAGACAGGGAAAACATCAGGCCTGCTCGTACCAACTTCTGGGATCCTGAGAGTGTCAACATATAGATAAAAATGATACCTTGTGTGAGGTGTGTCTCCCTCAGAGTAGTAAATAACGGGGTGAACAGCAACCTGTAGGAGACTTGAGTATGGGATACATATACCTTACCGCGCAATGCATGAATGAAACCCCAGGGGGGATGAATGTAGCCTCTCCCGCATGACTAGTCAGCCCTGGAGACTAACCATAATTCATGTGCCCCAGTTGAAATAACCAGTCAGAACCTCGTTTCACATGCAAGTGTAAAAAAGTTTTCTTTACGTAACAGGAAATTGTAAAAAAACAGGTCCTCTGTATGTCCGGGTACTATTACACCACAGGGCCCCTCTTTCAGGCGCTATCTTTTAGTTTGTGAGCTGAATAAATGCTTAAGAGTCTGTTTTCCATTCCCTCCGGTACTGAACCTTTAACTAACATCACTGGATCACCTGGGCGCAAGCTAGGTCACATCTGGTAGATAAATAATCTAATAGCGTCACAAGGGTCACCTTGGAGCAAGTTGAATCACATGTGGTAAATAAATAATGACATCGCATCAGATGGGTCACCTGGGAACAAGTTAAATCACATGTGGTAAATAAATAATTATATCGTATCACATGGGTACCTGGGAGCAAGTTGAATCACATGTGGTAAATAAATAATTACATCGCATCACATGGGTCACCTGGGAGCAAGTCGAACACATGTGGTAAATAAATAATTACATCGCATCACATGGGTCACCTGGGAGCAAGTTGAATAACTTGTGGTAAACAAATAACGATATTGCATCCCTTGGGTCACCTGGGAGCAAGTTGAATCACATGTGGTAAATAAATAAGTATATCGTATCACATGGGTACCTGGGAGCAAGTTGAATTACATGTGGTAAATAAATAAATATATTGTATCACATGGCTACCTGGGAACATGTTGCATCACATGTGGTAAATAAATAATGATATCACATCACATGGGTACCTGGGTGCAAGTTGAATCACATGTGGTAAATAAATAATTATATTGTATCACATGGGTACCTGGGAACAAGTTGCATCACATGTGGTAAATAAATAATTACATCACATCACATGGGTCACCTGGGAACAAGTTGCATCACGTGGTAAATAAATAATTACATCACATCACATGGGTCACCTGGGAGCAAGTGGAATCACATGTGGTAAATAAATAATTATATCATTAACCTTGTCAGTCTCCCTGTCTGACGGTAGCGGCAGACTACCACCCAGTCTCTCCCCACTTCGGTCACAGACAAACACATATGCCGTTCTCCTAACCCGGGAGCTACCTGTTCAACTTCCCCTTCGTTTACGGAGGGGCGTGTGCGCCATAAAGAACTGAGCACTTCTATCCGGCAAACAATGCCTAACAAAATCGCGGGAGCGTGGCCAGAACCTAACGGGCACTGGGACGGTCCTAACTTAATAAACCGCAGGGTTTAGCATACACCTGCCACTAGACAAAACCTCAATGGCCTTGGCCTTCCTCCTCTATCCTTCCTTAGCCCCTCTCCACGCTGCACTATCCCCACACAGGGAAAAGAGCAAGTCTTACGGGGTCATGCATTATAGCAGAAACCACTAAACCACTCAGGTCGCACAGCAGCCTTTGGAGGTGCACCCACATCTGACAGGATGGGATTCACCTCAGTAACATACCACTTACGACCCCCGTTGAACCAGGCCTCAGTGTGTCTCTTAGGCCATTCACTGCCCTCACATCTGTCACGTCTGCTTAAGAGAGAGAGAGACACCAAAAACAACAACACCTGTGCCCAGTAAACAGAACACGCTGCCTAACGTGCTCCTCCCCCGATAGTTTGTTTTCACTCTTACCTCAGCAGCACCCCGACTGGGGGAAATAGCGACCTAGACCGGTCAAACACCGCCGACCCGGCTTACGTGGGACAACACCAGCTAAACTTTATCCCTACTTATGTCCCCAGCACTGGCACTGCTCGAGCACTCGACCCTGCGAAGTAGAGAGCGAGCAGCCGGCCCAGAGATGGGACAGCCAATGAGGATGTCCCGGCTCTTTTCTCTTCAGGGAAAGCAGCACCGCTCTCCCAGTCCCCTCGTCTCTTTCTCTTCTACTCTCCCGGGCCTCACCTGGTCCTCTCCCCCTTTGCAGCTTCACCCAGGGCTCTTATTCTCCCCGGGTACCTTCCACTTAAGTTCACCAGCAGAGGAGCTCCCGCCGTCGCTGAGGTGAATTCTCCCCACTGCACGGCTTGCTCTCTCTGCTGGTGGAACATACTATGTAGCCAGAAACAGCTGCCTCACGCTGGAGGCACGATACGAAGTTACAGCAGAGAAAAATGAAAGGGTACATGAAAACCACACTGCGTGTCAACAGGTACACTGTGCTCATTCATTCACATAAACCCACAACGAATACGGGTTTACACTTATGAACATACAGGGTAGAAGAGCCACCGGACTCTACTGAGAGTTGCAGGACTGTAGGCCAAGTAATTCTAGACAGTGGACACGACTTTTGTACCTAGGTTAGTGCAGCCTCAGGGTGGTTAACTTGCAAATGTCTGTCAACTGAGACATCCATGGTTCTTGTAGGCCCTGGCCAACAGTGGCAGAGCCAGGGGTTTAGGGTGTGCAACCACCTCTCCGGCTTCCCATAGCTCCCCCCTGTGCCCTCCAGCTTTCCTATTATCCACGCCACCAACTCCGACCCCCGGCACCAAAAGCTGCCTCTGGTACTGGTGGCCAATCAAGTCACACAGCTAAGTGCAGTCAGGCAATCATATGACAGAGCCCCAGCAGCAATCCTGCTGAGATATAAAAGAGACATGCAGTAAAGGCGAGATGTTGGAGTACAGAGATATAGGTACAGATTAGAGTGTGGTGGTTTAGTGAGGTGAAGGAAAGGAGAGAGAGTAGAAATAGTAGAGAAGAGAATAAAGAGGGGACACTGCATAGAGTAAAAGAAAGAGAGGATACAAGGAGAGGAGGAGGAAAAGGATGAGAAAGACAGCAGACATAAGGTGAAGGAGGGAAGAGCGCTCAGACAAGAGAAGGAGGAGAGGAGAGAGAGGAAGGAGAGAAGGAACAGTGTGGTGGGAGAGAAGGGAGGAGGAGGTGACAGAGGAGATAGAAATGAAGGATGTGAAAAGGAGAATGAGAGAGTCAGAGGAGGTGGAGATAGGAGGAAAAAGGAGCAGAGTTGGTTAAGAAGAAAGGGGAAAAAAGTATATGAGGGAGAGAATGTGTCAGAGCAATTAGGAGGCAGAGCACGGGAAAAGAGAGACCGGATGGGAGGAGGATGAAAGAAGCAAAAGCAGAGACTAGGAGGAAAGAACCAGGGAAGGATGAAGAGAGGTCAACGAAGGAAAAGGAGGGGTGAGAGAGGTAGCACCTCCAAAAGTAAAGTTATACAGTGGGGGAAAGGCCTAAGATTAACATCAAAGACCTTTAATGTTCGCTTAACATCAAAGAACATTGATGTCCAGCCAAGCCCACTCACTAACCCCAAATAAGGAATCCTAAAAGCCCCTGGGGGTCTTACCATCCGTGCAATTGTTCACCTCTTTGGAGGATATAAGTGCACCAGTTGGGAGTATCAAGCAGGAAGTCCAGGTGCACCAACACCAGATCCTGATGACCTCTGCAACAATCTAAAAAGGCAAAGCGAAGGCCAAGAAAGAAGGGTGGGGCACTATAAATCCTGGAGATCATGCTGACTCTTTTCTGCAAAGGAGGCAGACCTGATCTAGAAAGAGAGAGAAGGACTGAGGCCCATGTACCTAAAAAAGCTTGTTTGAGCTGGGAAACCCTGGCACGCACCCGCCTAGTGGTCCTCAGGCAAAACCTCAGCCCTGATGTTTTATTTGACACCCATTAAATACAAAGTTAAACGTATATCCACGATTGAGTTCCCTGTTGACACTTCAGCTGTGACAGGGGGCTGGGAAATACACCTGATGCTGGAGTGGGAATGAGGTATGTACCCTCTCAAAGACCGGGGCATGAGGGCCATAGTGGTGAAGAAAATGAGAAGGAAGTCAAGAGTACGGCACACCACAAAACAGGCCGAAACTTATTGAGTGCCTGGGGAAAAACCTTGCATCCAAAGAAGCCTGAGCCAGCAGCAGAACAAGGCCATTAAATGATCATTTACTCATCTGAAAAGAACCAGTGAAATGTGGCATTACATTTTTTTTACTACCTTTTACTGTAATCCAGTGTGCTGTATTCGTTTGGGCTCTTTTTCACTTTGTTTGCACTTCATTTTAACTTGATTTAACTCATTTCAGTAACAATTCTTTAACCCTTGCTACCTTTTTTTTAATTTTTGACTCTTGTAAACGCATTACTTTAAATTGTTGTACATTTGTAAACTTTGTAATCCTCTCTTTAAAAACTTTTTTTTTATTTGTATAAATGCATTTATTGAAGTTGATACAATCCACAACGCTTTCAAAGTTAAACTATATGTAAATGTTTTTATTTATAGGCAAAATCATGCATTGGTTGCTGGGATGTACGTGAAAACCTTGCATCTTTTAGTGCAAACTAGAACTCCTCTTTTGCTAAAATGAATGCAGGGGAAACTCTCTCCCCCCTCCACCCTCCACATCACCACTTTCATGAATATTCCAAAGCAATCCCCCTTATAAAATTTCACCTCAATTCGTTGTAAATCATTCGATGTTTTCTACCTCGCAGTAATGGTCTGCGAGGTAATGTGGGATACCTGTTGCTGAAGAACGTGGCTTTCGGATCAGCTATAAACGCTGGCTAGTAACACAACAGGCACTGATATCCCGACATTCAAGAATGTTGAAAATGCGCGCAGTGGCTATAAGTTGCTTTATTATTTTTTGCATTATGGTGAGAAAAAGTCATTAATATTGTCAATGTTGAATCTGCGCGTTTACAGGTTTCCGTTGCAGTTTTGAATTTATTTCCTGCATAATTTTGAAAGAAATTTCTTCAGATTTGTAAGCACTTTCCCGCAACTTTTGACTGCATCTGTTTATTACTTCAAAAATTCTCTGGGGCAAGCAGGGCACGTTGGCAAACCGTGTTCTTTTCTTTTACCTGTTATTGTTCCACAGTTGGAGAGTGGC
This sequence comes from Ambystoma mexicanum, assembly GCF_040938575.1. Taxonomy (NCBI): domain Eukaryota; kingdom Metazoa; phylum Chordata; class Amphibia; order Caudata; family Ambystomatidae; genus Ambystoma; species Ambystoma mexicanum. The sequence continues at coordinate 933,278,666 of NC_090931.1, read as the reverse complement.
AGGCTGCTTTACAGGTTACACGGCAAAGCAAGAGTTAACAGGACTTGTTGACAGAACAGAGCCACAAAGTCTGCTGTGCATTCCTGCCTCGCCCTGGCAATAGTTCAAGTGAGCAGTGTGGAAAATCTGCTCCTTTAGCCCCAGCAACAGTTTGAGTGCAAGCTCAGCAGTTAACTAGGCAAACAAGAATCCGTTTCATTTTAACAGACTGTGCGAAGGTTGGTTGCTTGCTTGAGTTCATGCAATCAATGCAAGTGAGAGTGCATGAGAGACTTCAGTGAAGGTATGTTTGATCCACCCACTGTTTGCTAGTTTGTTGCACCTTTTTCTAGAGAATCCAGTATGGAGTGTGAGTAGCCTCAGAAAAAGCATATCTTTGATAGGGTGTGTTGCGTAGTGACTACGCTGTAGGCGCAGGCGCAGCCCATAACGAAGCTCGCGCATGCGCGTAGACAATAAAGGAATTCCCGGCCTGCAGTGCGGCGTGTGTGTTTTTCTGCCGGTATGCATGTGTACGTGTGAATGCCTGCGGGGGGCCCCGAGGGTCACACGCCCCCACAACACTGGCGACGAGGAGCGGTGACGACGGGGAAATAAGACATTGCTCCGAACGAGTAGGAGATAGTGTCTTTTCCTCACATCGTCGCGAACCTACGCACGGTGACCATCTTGGTTGATACGTGGATCGCAGCAGTTGCGGCCCAGGCGGGTGCTCGTGCGCCGGCTGCGATTCATGCGCTGAAAAAAAAAGTTTGACACTCCATGGCCCTTTCTGACTGAAGGGCTGTGGCTCATACAAAAAAAAAAAACAGGAAGTGATTCCAGACCATCTGCTGCTGCAGGCCCAGTACTCATTCATCCTGTGTTTTCAGTGCCTGGACACCCATCCTGTGGTTAGTAGACCACTGTAAGCGGTCAAGAAGTAGGCTGACTGAGGTACCCTCCACCCTATCGTCATCATGGGTGAGGGAGGGGAAGAAGAGGGAGCCCCTGCACCTGTCCCACAGAGATTGCACAGCACCCTAGCCCCTATGCCCGAATTCGACATCACCGGCCCACCATCAAAGCTGGGGCCGAAGTGGCTGCTGTGGGTGAAGAAGTTGGAAATGTTTTTGAGGGCATCAGGGGAGACAGATGATGATGCGAAGGTTGCCACAATGGTATACTCTGCTGGCACGGAGGTCCACAGGATCTATGACTCACTAAACCTTCAGGTGGTCACCTACGATGCAGTGAAACAGGCCCTCCAAGACCACTTCCTCCCCATGGCGAATGTTGACTTCGACAGATTTGCAATGTGTGCGGAGAAGCAACAAGGTGAGGAGTCGCTGGACCAGTTCTGTGCACGGCAGAGGCACCTCACAAGTACCTGCAGGTGGGTGAATGAGGAGGAGATGGTACGGAACCAGCTGATTCAGGGGTGCAGCTCGGGGAAGCTGAGAAGGCAGGTGCTGAGGGAGCCAGGCCTGACGCTGCAACAGATCCTCAACAGGGAGAGCATATGAACTGGCGGAATCCAGAGGGGCGAAAATGGACGCTGCTATGCACCCCGGGAAGGGTGAGGACGCTTTTGCCATCGGGCGTGCTGCCCCAGGGAGAGCTTGATGGAGACCCAGGAGGGTGGACAGCCCTGCTGCGCCGGGCACTCCGCAGTCGTGTCCGTATTGCGGGTATGACCTGCCTCATGCTGGGGAATGCCCAGCAAAGACAAGGATCTGTGGCCGGTGTGGCACACCAGGATACTATGCAAGGGTATGCAGGGCCTCGATCCCAGTGACAGTGTCGAGGGGGCTGGCGAGGGCTGGCGGGAGTGATGCCCGGAGAGTGAGGGGTGTGTCGTTAGTTGAACATGCATGATCTGGACATTGCTGAGGAGGAAGAAGAGGAGGAAGAAATCTTTTTCATATCAAGCATTGCTACAGGGTCCAGGCTGAGCAGACAGCCGACGTGCACAGTGAACATTGGTGATGTGCCCACCCCCGTCTTGATAGACACAGGAGCGTCCGTCTGTGTGCTAGCGGCCGAACACTATGAGGCTCTCCCAGGCCCTCCCAAGCTGTAAGAGTCCAAAGCCGGGATATACTCGTTCAATGGGGAGACACTGCTACCGATTCAGGGAGTGTTTGTAGCTCCAGTGTCACAGGGGCCTAACAAGATCAAGGTGAGGTTCTTTGTGACGAATGTGAGCCCGCACTCCCTCCTAAGTTGTGCTGCTTCCGAAGCCCTTGACATTGTGCATTTTACGCTGGCCGTATATCACACTGACATTGATCGCCTCCTGCAGCGCTTTGAGGGCATCTTTCATGGGGTCGGGAAGTTGAAGGGTGACCCCATCAGGCTACACATTGATGGGTCTGTGAGGCCGACAGCCCTCAAGCATCGAAGGATACCTTTTTACCTGAGGGCACAAGTGGAGAAGGAACTCCAGTCGCTCATCGACCTGGACATTATTGAGAGGGTGGAAGATCCTACCCTGTGGGTCTCCCAAATCGTCGTTGCCCCTAAGCCCAAACAGCCAGGGGCCGTCCGCATTTGCGTGGACATGAGACTGCCTAATATTGTCATTAAAAGGGAGCGCCATCTCACGCCCACGCTGGATGACATCGTCGGCGAGCTGCAGGGATCAAAGGTCTTTTCCAAACTGGACCTGAGGTCTGGCTACCATCAGCTGGAAGTCCTCCCGGAGTCGAGGTATATCACCACCTTCACGACTCATGAGGGGCTGTACCAGTTTAAAAGGCTCAGTTTCGGTGTCTCCTCGGCGGCAGAAGTTTTCCAGAACGCCATCCGGGGAGCCCTGGCGGGACTGAAAGGTGTGATCAACATGTCGGATGACATTTTGGTCTTCGCGCAATCGGAGGCGGAGCACCTAAAGAGACTGGAACGGGCACTGGAGAGACTCAGAAGCTTGGGGCTGACCCGACACCGAAAGAAATGTGAATTTCTGAAGGACCGGATCGAATTCTTCGGGTCTGTGTTCCATGCAGGAGACATCTCGCTTGACCTGGAGAAAGTAAGGGACATACGTGAGGCGGCCCCGCCAGAGTCACCAGCCGGGATAAGGAGCTTCCTCGGCATGGTCAACTATTGTGGACGATTCATTCGCGCCCTGACGAGGAATGACGCTGCATGGGCCTGGACGTTGAAGGAGCAGAGGGCATTCCCTGAGATCAAGAATGCCTTGTCAGGCCAGGAGACCATGGCGTATTTTAACCCTGACCAGGAATCGGATAGTGGTGGATGCCAACCCGTTGGGGTTAGGGGCGGTGCTCATGCAAGCAGATCTGCGGGGGGTCATGCGTCCCATCGCCTATGCTAGTAAGGTGCTCACAGAGACAGAAAAGCGGTATTCACGAATTGAGCATGAGGCCCTAGCCATCCTGTGGGGCTGCAAGCACTTTAGGATCTACATCCTGGGTAAGCCCATGGTTGTGATAACGGACTACAAGCCACTCATTCCGATTATGGCCGGCACCTCCTCCAAGCCACTGCTGCGCATCAAAAGGTGGATGCTGTCGCTTTTCGAATATGGGGTCAAGCTACAGTATCGCCCCGGCACCCACAACCCTGCGGACTATCTGTCCAGACACCCGGGGGCAGGGCACCCTCGAGACTCGGCCGAGGTGGTGGAATGCATTGAAATGGTTCAGAATGTGGTTGAGGCAGCCTTGCCAGTGGCCCTGACGCATCAGGAGATCGCAGATGCGTCGAATGTGGACGAGGTGTTCCTGGTCATCAAGGAAGCCATGGACTGCGGGGAGTGGCGTGAGGTGCTCACGAACAACGCCAGGAGGCAGATCGGGGCACAACGTGATCTCCAAGCATTGTGGAAAGTGCGCAATGAGCTGTCGGTTGCAGATGACGGCCTTCTGCTGAGAGGGTGCCAAATTGTCATTCTGCGAGCCTTGGTACTGAAAGTGCTGCAGCTCGCCCATAAAGGTCACCAGGGGACGGCAAAGATGAAGGCACATCTAAGACTGAAGGTGTGGTTCCCAGACCTAGAGAGCAGGGTGGACGAATTTGTGCACTCATGCGTACCATGCCAGGTGGCCAGCCCAGTGGAAAGAGGGCCGCCAATCCAGGCAATGGAAAGGAGTGAACTGCCATGGGGGACGGTGCATGCCGACTTTGGCTCCACGGGCCGAGGAATGTACTTTCTTGCAGTTGTCAACCAGTGGTCGCACTATCCCGAGGTGGAGCTGGTAGAATCCACGGCCAGCGACCGCACCATTCTGGCCCTGGAGAAGATGTTCGCCACCCACGGGTTTCCCACCGAGATTTGCTCCGACAACAGCTCACCATTCCAGGGGCAACAGTTTGCCCGATACTATGAGAAAAGGGGAATCAAGCACCGAAAAGTTACCCCGCTTTGGCCCAGGGCGAATGGGGAGGTTGAGCGGTTCATGCGGACACTCAACAAGGTCTTCAGATGCATAGGGGAGGGGAACTGTGCCAAAACCTCTTCGAATTTCTGCGTGAGTACCGCACGACCCCACACCAGTCCACAGGGGTCGCACCAGCCGAGGCCCTATTCAAGCGGTGCCCCAGAGGACTGTTACTGCAACTAGAGGGGCGCAGCCCTGGGGTGATTGACAACAACTGGGTACGTGTGGAGAGAAGTATCCAGAACGAGCGGGAAAGTGCCCGCCAGAATCTGCCGGAGAAAGCAATCGCATTGGGGGACACTGTTCTGGTCCGGAATCGGAGGCCGGAGGGGAAGCTATCTCTCCCGTATGAGGCCGAGCCGCTGGGTGTGATCCATGTCAAGGGGTCCATGGTCACTGCAGCCAATACCAGGGGCACCATCACGCGGAATGTGTTGTACTTCAAGCAGATCGCGGCTGCGCCTCCTCCGGTGCCGCCTGAGCCGCCCAGACCTGGGCCCGGACCAGGGTCACCGCCGAGGGACGAAGGACCTCCAGAACATCCAGTGACACTGGAGATACCTCGATAGGAGTCCAGGAGGTATCCGAGCTGTGAGGGGCAGAAGCCTCCGCAGAGGTTCCAGGACTTTATCATGGACCCAGCATCATAACAGGTCCAGAACTGTTTGTGAGGTCCAAGGTTGTTATTGTTGTGTGTTAATGTTATAGTTGTTTCTTGTTTGGGGAAAAAGGAGGGATGTTGTGTAGTGACTACGCTGTAGGCGCATGCACAGCCGATAACGAGGCCTGCTTTTGGTGGATGATCAAAATGCTGCAGCTGCTTCATTTTGGCTGCTTCATTTTGGTGAGGTTTAGCTTACAGCTGATCCCTGTTGACGATCCAAGCCGCAGGAACTACGCTGAGCTGGAATCCATTGGTGCACTGTGTCATCCAGGTAGCACCTGCCTCCCTAAACGTCCCCGTTTGCCTTTGCTAATGACGGCCAGATAACGTTGTTCCCCAATTCCTGTGCCTGGCTGGCTTTTCTGAGCCTCCCCCTTGGTATCGCTGACCCTTGCCCCTTTGCAATGGCCACTCCCCCCTTTTGTGGCTGATATCCCCTCCCGTCCCTTCTCCAGGTCCTGTTTCCCTCGTGTAGCCTTTACTATAGACACCCTTCCCTTACCTCTCTTTCAATGGCAAGATTTCCCCTTTTCTTTGGCCCCCATTGGCTGCTAACACCCCCTGCCTCCCCAATGCCTTGTGCCCCGGGGGACGTACTACCTCTACCCCCATTCCCCTACATCTGCTGGACGTCTTTGGCCTCTACAGCACTTTTTTCTCTTTGGATACACCAGGTAGCTCTCTTCTTCACCTAGCACACCCAATGTGACCTCCAGACCCCTCCCATCCTTGTCGGTTTTTGAACATCTGATGAGAAATAATTATGTGTGTCATATGCTTTGTTATGTCTGTCCTTGCTAATACGTTGCCATTGGTGTCTGTTCCAGACTGGGCGATTAGTTTGCTGATTCTAAATGCCCCAAAGAAAGCAACGCTGAAGGCTGCCCTGAATAACCTACTGTAAGGGAGGCATGGTATCACAAGTATGAAACTGACACAAAAGGTACAATTTGTAAAACCTCTATTCCATTCTCGGGGTTAGGAAAAACTCCTACTTTGCCCTATAGCCAGGATGGGAGTAGTCTCTACCATCAAATAATAAATAAAACCCTCCTAGTTGAGTCCGTCGAATCAAAATGGCCTACAATAACAAAACCTAATGCCTGCCCTATATCTTGTACAAAAAGTGTGTAAAGGAGAATATGTATGCAAAAGAAAATAAGTGTTAGAATATAAAGAATAGATGTGGCTGAGTCAGCTCTCCTCCTCACGTAGGACAGTACAGATGAAGGTGGCCCCTGTACAGGATGACACATCTGGCTCAGGTTCTCAAAACAAAAGCAGTTAAAAAAAAATTTAAAAACTTGGATCGAGGCACACCAGGCCTTCCACGTTAAAGTGTCTCTTTCAAACTTTCAAAACACAGTTCAATAAAAGGACCACTACAACTTTCCTTTTAGCTCACACTCTTGTGTTATTTGCCCCAGTGTGTCTTGGTCTAGGTAGTTCGATGTCATAAGCAAAAAAGTTTAAAGTTCACCTTTTTACCCCCTACCCCTTTTTCCTGGGGTTAATTTTGATCACTTTGCTTGTTATACTTCATTCACTTTATCGCTTCATAACAAAAATATTTCACCTTTCATGGGGACTTTCGAGTAGGCTACTTCCTTTCACCGAACCACTCCGCTACTCAATATTGCTGGTTTCACAGCTATCAGTAATTTAAAGTTCATCACAGGTCTGCCTTCCTTCGCGTCTCATCCACACGTGTGCAGTCTTCGATTGTGCAATATACTGTTGCAACTTCACTCTTTCTTTAACACACAGCGGTCTTTCATATTGCTTGCCAACTCACCAGCTGTGTGCATTTCCTTCTTGTCTTTGCCCTTTTAATTCACAAGTCAAGGTTAATAACACAGGCTTGGCCTCGCCTCCCCAATTCTGCCATTCACCCAGGAGGATCGCTGGCGTCCTTGAAACACAATGCAGTCTTCTTGTCTGTGATCTGGCCTTCTCCACATGTCTTTCACTGCCATTTGGAGGCAATGACCTCCTGCAGGGAACTTCTGGGGTTCTCTACCCTTTACACTCTTCCCTAGGTCCGTCGCTCTGCTTCAGTAGGTTCGACTTCACCCAAAAAGTTTTGCTGCCTGTGTTCCACCTTGCTCAGAGTGTGTCTTTATGTTCTGCCTTTTATCCATGTGAGGAGAGCTAATTGCTATCAGATACATGCACTTACAGTTAAGTGCCTGACCCAATTAGCGGGACATGTCCAATGAGATATGTAAGGGTTAGCCTCTTTACTCTCAGTCGCCCTCTTCCTCAGCCCAGTGTTTGTGTAGAAAGGGGGGGGGGAGTTGGGACATTGGAGAATCCTATAAAATAGGATGGGTCATGTGTACGGGAAAGGGGGAAATCCCACCTCTGACCATCGGTTGCCTCACCCCCACTCCCTGAAGACCCCTCACCCAGTTGATCCTCCCGCACTGGTCAACCCCCAGGAACTGGATCCAAAAGCAATGGCCATGTACTGGCCTCCTGGATGGCAATTCCCAGAAGACTAGCGGGTGAGATACCCTTTGGTTTCTCACATATCCTTCCTCTATGTGAGGGGGATAGGTTTGTTCTTCTCTGAGGTCTTCTAGTTTGAGGGCCTTGGAGAGAACAGGGAAAATTGTATCCAGGGGCTCTCACATATTAACTGGGTTTCTTTTCGGCCTTCCTAGTAGGGGGTGGATATTGACGTTAGTCTCCTGTAAGTAGCCCATGAACTGAGGTCAAGGGGCTTTTATGCAAATTACATGTTTGTGTGTGTCTCTTTCCGTCCATTCCCGGAGAAGTCTGGGTATAGAAATCAGATTGCCACTGGTCTTCTGGTATACATTCTATGGATGGAGTTGGAAGTTCTTGAAGAAAGGTGGAAAATTCCAGGAAGTTCCTTCCTATAATGACCACTTCCGGAAGTCCAGAGATAATGGCTGATGATACTAGCAATGATTGCCCTCTGATATCAAAGTATACGGGTACTCAGGGATATATCTCGTTATCTCCGTGTACACAGGTAACTCTAACCATAGTTGCATTTTCTAGATCTAATGGAGAGAACAAATCTGCTCTTTTGGCTGTCTGTTTACTGCCTTCACCGCCTTCCCATTTACCAAAGCTCCCTCATAGGTAAAATCGTCTGAAGATCGGCATAAACATATGCTAAAGGTTTCTCGGTCTTCCTTTTGTTCTTGCAAACAAGAGAGGGTAAGCAGATACCACTGATATTATAGTAATGTTGTTCTTAGATTATAATTCATATGCATTTCAGAGTGGGGGGCAACCCACGTTATCACGCCACTGTGCTGGGCGCATATATAACTAATGGTGAAAAAAAAGAAACCTAGGCTGAATAGCCTTTGGTGTGGCCCCAATTACCACTTGAGTGGTTCTCTTGAATCTTGATAACTTTGTTCATCATAATTGATCCAAAGCAGAAAAGATGGCCTGAATCTGATGGGTGGCCAGTTGAGCTACGACTGCCTGAATATTGGCCATATCCACCCTTGATTACCATTTCTAGTTAATGCTTGCTGCATCTCTCGTTGGTCACACAGACACCCCCTTGCCATCAGATTCTCAGCATTCCCACTATTTCTGCATCACAAGGCATCAACGCACGAGTCACATCACTTTATTCCTCTTCATCACTGAGTACAAGTTACATTCTCACCTCCTGCCACCCTGAACGCCCTATCCCTTCCCCAAAACCTTTTGGGGTTGGCGTTATACCCCCTTTCTGACCTTTCCCTGTATCCCCATAAGCGACTGTGCTATCCCTCACCCACTCCTCTGTTTGCCCCATCGCCCCTCCTGCATGCCCCCACTATATGTCCGATAGCTTCACAATTGGAGCAGACATGCCTAAAATTGCAACTGGGACCCCACCTGCATGCCCCCCATTGAACAGCTTGTAAATAAGTTGATCCTTTTTTTCCCTGTCGTCTCCTCTCCCCTTCCCCCTTCCTCTGTACGCCTGCTGCCTCATTGTGTCCCCTTGACATTGCACCCCCTTTTTGCTTGCAGGTGATCCAGATGTTCCCACTCTCATGCCCCATTGCTTTTGTCCTGATTATAAAGGACCCCTCCCGCTGGCCAATCCTGCTCCTTTCTGTTCCCGACCCACTAGCCTGAGCGCACCCCAATATGGTCCATCCAATCGTCTATGATTTTGTTCGACCATAACATCTTAGCATCCGATTCCATCTTGTATCTGAACCTTTGGCCGTATCAAAGCCAAACCAGTCCACCAGCCCTCCTTCCATACTCCAAAATACCAATACAGTACATGTGGAACGCTAACTCCTGCTCTGGGTATTTCTCCATTATAATCTGTGCTATGATAGCAAATGCGTACAGCAATTCTCCAGCATTTTTGCTGGTCTCCCTCATTTCTTTCCCTTTACCTCTTATTTCTTGTGACTGTGGAGCGTGTTGTAGCCTTCCTTCTCATGCTCTAATAAGGAGAAGATATCTATGAACACCTAGCTCCATATCGGTTCCTTAACTGATATTGGTATGTGCCAACAAAAGTGATTCTGGTGGGTGATATCTGGTGGGGAAACACCCTCTGCCCTTTGCTGCAACTCGACTGTGTCCCTTGACTCCCCATACCCCTTCCCTCCACTCATCGTCCCTCTGTCCCAGAATGTTATTCTTCTCCTCCCTAGTGCTGTAGTATGATCTGTACCACCCTATTGGTCCCTCGCGTCCCATATGCCACCTGCTTTCGGCACACTCGCCCCACCATAACATATTGACACACATAGCCACTGTTTCGACCTGTTCAGTTGTTGCCTGCCCCATTACGTTCCCCCCATTGCTCCAATCACAATTCATTAATCTTTCCCAACAATTTTTTCAGAAAGTCATCCCAATGTTCAATTCCGCATGGTGCCATCATGCCTCTCTCTGTTCCCTGTCCTCCGAACTGTTCCTCCTCGGCTCCTTCGGGTCCTGCCACTGGTGCCGCATTTGCCACACCCCCTCCTTCATTTCCCCCTTCCTTACAACCCATGCATGCCCTTGCTACTGCCAAATTATCCTCCAGCACCTTCCGTGTCTTCCTCCTCCTCTTGTCCTCCCTAATCAGTTGCTTTCTTCCTCTATACCTGAATCACTTCTTCCGGCACTCTCACCATTTCCCACCTTCCTTCCAGCTCCCTAGTCCTTTCTCATAATTCCACCGCAGCTTTCAACCCTTGTCCTTGGCCACTGCATTCAGCCTGTCCCAAAATTCCTCCTCCATATTGAAGCCTCTGCTCATGCTTGACAGTTCCTCGTCCATGAATATTTCTTCTGACTGCATCAGTACCCAACTTGTGTGTGCATAGCGCTTGACTGTCTGTGTACTGGTGCAATCCTCCTTTTGCCACCGTCTGCGAATCCCCTAGTCTGCTCTTGGGAGATGCTGCGTACCAGGAACTCCCACTCTTCATCCACTAGCCGTCAATGCAGCTGGGACGAAATAGGGCTACTCCCCCTACTCCCTCTCTTTTATCTGGTCCCTTGACCCACCCTACTACCCCACCCAGGACTACCCCTCACACCTGTCTGTTCCCTCGCTTCCCCTCTCTTCTCATGTCCTCCCTTCTGGCCTGTCATGTGCTGCCCTTCCCATTTACAGGTTGGGGGTCTCCCGTCCGGTGGACATCCTCCACTAGGTGGGGGCCTGTAAGGACTTCCTATGGGCAGAGCGGCCCCTTGGCTCATCCTAGTCCACCCTTGCCAGATGGCAGTGTTAGTCCAACCTCTCCTTCGGCTGGGAGTTATTAAGCCAATGTTAGGGTATGAGTTCCTCCTCAAGTCAATTGCTCTTGTTTCCAGGCTTCCCGCTATCCTCTGGGAATCTCCCTTTGTGTAATAGGGGTCCTGAGAGGGGTGGTTTAATTGGAGATGGTCGACCCGCCCCCATTATGGATGAGCCAAGCCAGCCCAGTGAAAACAATGAGCACCACCCAACTCCCAGCTGCAGCAAGCAGCTGGGGGAGTGTTCCTGAGCTGGCTTCCCCAGCCTTGTATGATCCATTGTGGATGCAGGCTGGGGTACGGCACACCTGAATGTGCGAGGAGGTGCTTTCGCGCTTCCCTGCACATCCAAGGCCAGAGGGGTGTTGATATGAAAACACTCTAGCTCCATTGTGCATATTCCAGAGCCAGGAAGCCCTCACTGCTTCTTGGTTCCTGTTGTATGCTGCGTGGGAGACAGAGGGCTTTCATTACAGAAGGCCGCAGGAGGTAGAGAGGACCGGAATCTGAAGCGGGGATGCAAGTACGTATATTATAAAATGTATTTATGAGAGCGTGCATGCCATGGTTTGTGTTTGCAAGTGGGTGTCTGAATGAGAGTGCAAGTTGTTTATGTGAGAGCAGATGAATGCTCTATCTGTGCAAGGGTCTGCCATCTTGATTATTCTACTTGCACACATACATGGTTGAATGGGATTCAAGTGCTTATTATTGAGCAAAACCTGCATGGACACTGGCTCCTACTCGTGGGCTGTGATGAAAACTTCTTTGAAGATCCAGGGCTTTAGCTCTTTCTTTATCTTATTAATTCATAGAAACATGAGCTGTGGCGGTGACGTTTCTCTCATATAGGATCAGATGTTCCTTTTTCCCAATCTCTCAGGTCCACATGACTTTGGGCCGTAGAGATAGTCTTTGCCTTCCACATGGGCTGAGATAAGGGCTTGGCAGCATTAATAAGTCTCGTGTGGCAGTCCCTGTTGCAGGTGCCTGGTGTTGAAGGGTGAATTAGCTACTACCCCCAGGACCCACATCACTAATAGGTTGGGTGCCCCAGCCCTCTGAGTCACTGCCACACAAACCCTTATAGACATACAGAGGGCATCATCACACACAACTGAGTTGGGATTCAAAATGTACAAATCAACTTCAAGCTTACAAAATCCAGCTCAAAATGTGTTATGTTATGCTGCCGACCAGTGCAACCAGTTGCTGATGTCATGTCTTTGAACATGATGTGGCACAGGGTGGGTAAAAACAGACAATTTTTTGGGGCTGGTTAGAGCCCATTGAAGTGTATCGCATACCTGTCTACCTTTCAAAATGAAAAACCTCGGAGAAATATGTCACTGTAAGGCCACACCCACACGTCCGCAAGGCCACGCCCACACTTTCGCAAGGGGGTAGTGATGTGGACGTTTCTGTTGCAGTGCACAGGGCTAAAGTGTGCTTTAATTTTAAATGAGAGTAGGCATACATTTAACCTGTCTTAAAACATGTGAAGTATTTATAAAAATATTCGGAATTCACTACGATCCCATTCACCAAATATTTATTTTAAGTCATACAGCAGTCATATGTTAAAACTGATGATTGTAACATAATGAACTGAGCTGTATTTCCTAGCAATACCAATTGTGTAACTAGTTCTGCAGTGTTTTCTGGTGAGTTTCCCAGCTGTAGGTTTTCAATGCAGGACTGTAACAAGAAGGTACATCTATTCTGGGAAATATTGCACTATTGTTGGGTGGTCATCGCTCCCTCCCACTCCCCTTCTTCAGGGTATCCTCAGCTGCCTGCGGTCCTAGTGGCTCCAGACCCACAGCGCTCGGGGCACTTGCAAGGTGTTTCTAGTCACTCCTGTACCAAACCTTCTCTCCTTGCACCGGTCTCTCTCCTCTCATCCCTATCCACCATTTTGCACTCCTTGCATGCTTTGCCTCGTTTCCCATAGCCAGTTCTGGGGATGGTGCGAGGAGACATGAGAAGAAGCCGGAAAACCTGGAGACTCCACGCACTTCCATGGAGACCCAGAGAACACCATAAAAACCCAGAGTCTTTGGGCTAAACCCGGGGGTCAGGCAGGTATGCTATCGGCGAATAGGGAGCTTGGTGGGTCAGAAAACTGATTACAGGCTGGGTGACACCTCCCAAAAGTGTGTGAGTTGTGAGGTATGTTGTGGATACATGTAGAGGCAAATTCTAATGGTCAGTTACTGTAGAGGAGCAGGTGGAGGCCTCTCCGCTAGTCCCTGTTGCTGTACCACCATCCTATTGAAGTACCAGACGAAGGGCTACCATTGGAAAACCATGCGTGAGTTTATGTGACATGTCAATATCATGTTGAACGTATGAAAGACAATATGCACTTAGCCATTCAGAAGATATCCTCACGTTGAGTCAATGGAGGGAAGTTACCAGGAAGGATGTCAATTACCTACATGCAAGGAGGTTGCTCTAAGAATCATAGATGAATGTTAAACAAGGATATGATGATGATGATATGATGTCATAAAGAAGACATATAAGCCTAAATTGAAACAATATGAAAATACTTAAAACTGACAATAAAACAGGAGCACTAAGAGAAGCATGTACCAAAGATGAAGTTATCGTGAAATACAAGAAAATAAAGTAACGTACTGACCAATAACTGTAAATATGCTGTAACATAAGGTGGAAGAAGCATATAGAAACTCGCTAAAAAGAGGTGTACATATGTAACATTTAGGTTGGCCATTGGAAGAAAACAGACAACAGCTTGTGTTGAAGAATGTACCCATCTACCTCAAAAACAGGCCTGGGATCGCAAAGACTTGATGAAGAAGCTGTTTTCATGTGCGGAAAAGGGGAGTGTGTTGGCCTGAAGTCAAGGAGGCTATTTTGAGGTATGGGCGCAAGGCACAGAGAGTAGCAAATTAATAGACCTTGTGCATGGGACATATTTCTACAAAGATTAGGAGGGCAAGGACATTTGCTGATGCCAAGTATTGAACAACCACGAAGGAAAAAGCCTATGTGAGGTGGAGTGAGCATGTCTCTAAAGGCCAGAGAGGGCAATGACACCCTGGTTAATTAAATCAAATAACAGAAATTGAGAGGCAGAAATGGACAAAATCGTGGTCTCCTGACACGTGATGAAGAATTCAAAACAAAGGCTATTCATTAGAGCTTCAAGGTAAGATAGCGGTGTCCTCACACTCCCTCGAATGTCCCAGAACAGTGAGCAGACTACAAGGTTAACTACAAACAATTGACTTTGGCTAAGGAACTGGTCAATGATACACGATGGACTAATTAGGAAAACAAAGAACAAATTGATGCAGCTTGAACAGCTATGTTTCATGTTGTTCACATGCTGCTAAATGAGCCAAAAGTCCAAGTTTGCATAAAGTTGCCAACTAATCAAAAAGGCCTGCCATGCACTTTCATATAATATGCTGCATTGATTATCCCACTACCCTATTTTCTGCTATAATCAGTATGTGACATGCACAGAAGTAGCTCAGGGCATGTCCTACAGACAAGTGGCAACCAATGAGATATCAACACCTATGTTATTCTATAAGTAAATATGTTCCCCTAACCTAATCCCTCCAGATGTTAGGTTTTTGTGAAATGCCACGTAGGATGACGTCACGGATGACGTACATAAGACTATGTGCCTCATTACGACCCTGGCGCTAAGTGGTTAACGGCGCCGTAAAAGGCTCAGGCGCCGTTAACCACTTAGCGCCTTACTACGAGGTCCCTTTGCGGGACCCGACCTGAACGGCTGGTCTAGACCAGCCGTTAAAGTAGGGACCCGCAAAGGGACTCTCGAGGTAAGTACGGTACCACAATTTGCAGTACGTACTTACCACCTTCTCCAGTCCCATTGAGCCCTATGGGGCAAAAATGGGAATGGGGAAGGGCCAATGTTCAATGGGGAATTACTGCCCCGCCAACCTTGGAATGGGGTGGTAATTCCCCATTGAACACTGGCGGACTCGTTACAATACCGGCACCAACCATGGTGCTAATAGCGCCATGGTTTAGCGCCGGTGTTGCAATGAGGGCCTATATAAACTCTGCTCAAGCAAACATTGGTGTGGAACAATGGGCATCTACTTTTATTGAGATTAAATCAGTGTTTTACCATCTTTCTTTGGTTTGTCCGAATATTTGGTCTGTGATAATTATTGGTAATCCCATCTGGCACAAAGAAGACCTTTCAAGCTGCTAGAGCAGATTTGGTAGTGGTGTGGATGGTTCAGGTCTAGTGACCTGGATTCAGGCCCAGATCCACACCCCGGACAATCATCAGCTTCTACCATTAGCCAGATGATCACAGAATTTCCTGCGGAGAGCAGAGCATAAAAAGAAAATCACGTGATCAAGATTCGGTTTTACAGGTCCCCCTTTGATGAAATTCCTGTCCGGTCCCCGCAGGTGCCCCGTGGACTTAAGGCAAACTGGTTGATTGTGGAAGAGCCGATGCCGAGGGACTCAAGCTGAATAGCGGATGTGAGTAGACCATCGAGTATGGTAAAAAGCAAAAGATGAAAGGGATTGTATTGTGATGTGTTAAGTATATATATATATATACACATATATATATATATATATATATATATATATATATATATATATATATATATATATATATATATATATATATAGATAGAAAGAGTAACTAGATTTTTTAGGGGTTATAAAAAGAGATGGATACCTCAATTTCACAGGCCCATGAAGGACTGAGAGAATACATGCTATAACTCCATATAGGAGTGGTAAGGGATTCCTGGGGTGTAAATACAATGGGGCTCATTCCGAGTAGGGCGGTAAGGGTTAACAGTCACCGGTAACAAGACCGGTGCCGTTAAACCCCTACCGCCCTACTACGAGTTCCCTTTGCGGGTCCTTCCTTAACGCATGCTTTTAGCAGGTGTTAAGGACGGGACCCGCAAAGGGACTTTAGAGCTAATAACGGTACCGTAATTTACGGTACTGTTATTAGCGCCTTTCCCATTCCCATTGAGCCCTATGGGGGCTCAAATGGGAATGGGGAAGGGCCCTGGTGAATGGGGAATTGCCGGTCCTTCCAACCTTGGAATGGACCGGTAATTACTCCATTCACCAGGGCGGAATCGGAATGAGTTTGGAGGCAGCCATGCCGCAAATAGCGGCGTGGTTACCTCCAAACTCGGAATGAGGCCCAATGAAGGGCGTGTATTAAGCTCTGAGACGGAGCCACTAAGAGACGAGATACATTTCCTAAGAACAGTAAAAGAAGAAATGCGTGGGGGGGAAGTTATGTGCACATGTGTATGGGATTAATATGTTTTATAGTTTCTTGATTGTTCAAAACTGATAGATGTAAAACAACAAAAATAAATAAAAGTGAGTTTTTATTACACCTTTTAAAAAAAGGATTGATGTCAAACTTCCCTCTAAGCCGTGTGCATGTGAGCTTGCCCAGCATGCTTCTGGGTTGCACTCAGAATATTTTTAGCAGCGCACACAGACAATGTACACCCATTCAAAAAGATTTAGTAAGGTACAACCCACAACAATGACCTGACATTTGTTTTCTCTTAAACTAACAAACTAATCTTGATATTCAGGTATAGCTCATGTGCATTACCGTACTATCCAAGTGTGACCTAAAAAACCTAAAAACCCCAACAACAGAATCCACCCGCAAGAGGTTAAATTCTGATATGAAAAAGTGGCTCCATGAACAGAAGAATCTAACTGAGATATACCTGGACACATTTATCAAATAATGATCCCTCCCCACCCATGACTCCGATGCATGACTCTACCACGTCTTTACCATATGACTCTAACTTCTGCCCCCAGAACACATTTAGATATCAACGTAGACTCTTTCCCTCTTGGCTCTATGAAAGGTTACCAGACGTACCTACATCCACTTGCTTTATATTTGTTGTAATATGAATAACGTTCAGGCACCAGATTTTCTGTTGCTTATGGTGCCTTACCAAAAGTGTCACCCACACTATGTAACACAACTGTTGGGCAAATATTGGATACAGACTGTCAGTACGCAGGCTAATTGGATGTGTAGCCTCATACGATGCTTCCTCTTCTTTGTACATATCTCTCGCAAGTGCTTTGTAACAGTCCCCTTGCAAGTTAACACATTATGAAACTCAAATATACATTTGCTGTCTAAGTATTTTGAGTAGATGAATGCCATGCTCAGCATCTCCCACTTTAGCATTGCTAATATTACCCTATAAGTGGAGAGCAACGTTGCAACATACGTTACTTGGCCTGCAAGGGATAATGGATGTGGAATGTGCCTGGCATTACTCCTCTATAATATTAGGGTGATGGATATTCAGATTATAGAATGCTTTTCACACATTCTGCATCCTTTCCAAATGTGCACAGTTCCATTGGGCATATACCTTAACAAAGTATATGGTAACTCGCTGCTATACAAAAACGGCTTCACTGAGCACTTGTATAATACAATAGGGTTGTACGGGTGGGGTATGTTGCAAGAAATGCACTGCCTAATAATTGTGTACATACAGATTCATCATATTGGGTCTCATTACGAGGTGGGCGGTAAGAGGTTACCGGCGCTAGTAATGGTGGCGGTGCCGTTAACCCCTTGCCGCCCTATTACGAGGTCTCCTTGCGGGACCCGCAAAGGGCGCATAGCAAAACCAGGCGCCCTTAGCGGGTCCCGCGAGGGGACCAGGGAGCTAACAACGAGCCCGTTATTAACAGGCCCGTTGTTAGCTCCCTCCCCATTCCCATTGAGCCCTATGGGGGCTTGAATGGGATTGGGTCCTACCAGGTTCAGGTTTCTCGAATGAGGAATTACCGGGTCCTCCAAGGTTGGAATGGCCCGGTAATTCCTCATTCAAGGAACCCGGACCCGGGTTTGGAGGCAGTCATGCCGCAAATAGCAGCATGGCTACCTCCAAACTCGTAATGAGGCGGCAAGGGGTTAACGGCACCGCCACCATTACTAGTCTTAAAATGCACATAATATCATAAAGAGACATTAAATATATTTTGCTTGCAAAGTATTGTTGGTATGCAAATATCCCAATGAGTTTTTACTGCTACAATCCCTCATTTTTTACAGTGCTCAGTCAACTAGTATCAGAGGATAGCACAGGAGCCGGGAGATGCGGGGATACAGGTGGATGGGCAAAGGAGTACACTCCTTGGTGATGAACAAATCAGTAAAGTTCAAAAACCAAGTGAAACGTTTCATCAGTACAGGGAAGAAGTGTTGGTTTTCTAAAGGATACAAAAAGACACCTTCTGTTTGAATCGATGCTCCGCTGCTGAGGGCTTTTCTATTCTATGTAATCATGTATTCTTTGATTATTGACTCAAACATCCTGCTGCAACTTATTTAAGTGATAGCAATGAATTACAGAAGACAGGTCCCCGGTTACAGAAGAAGGCACTCAGTCTGATGTACTGCTGAGCATTGCTGCCAATGCCATCAACTTAAAAGGCATATATCTGTGATTTTCTTCAACGGCGCACCATGAGAAACCTCAGTAAGGCTTTTCTTGAATTTTGTCTGGGCTGTGGCGAGGAAGGGAGGGCAAAACTATAGGCAGCATTATGACCTCTGTCATTTAACTTCCTATATCAGGGTTACAAGCAGGGCTCTGATAAGATTTCGCTCCCCCGGCTCCCTAGTTGGATTTAAATGATTTTTCAGGGAATGAAAAAGTAATTGGGATATTTTATGCCCTTTAAAATATATTCTTTACTCTTAAAATTCCTCTTGGGATCATGCAGCAATCTTATTAGAGTTGAAAAAATATCAGGGCAGCTTTGTGGGTATAAGCAGCGGGTAGGCTCCCATCTGTTCATTGCTTCCCATTTTAGTTGGGCACATTTACCTTTCATAGAGTCAAAATGGATGGTGTTTATGCCTCTTAGATACAAGGCTTTTTTTGAGTAGTGTTGTCACAGGACAACATAATAAGGACAGTGAAAGGAGGATAGCACAGGGGCAAAATGCTGGTCTTGGAAGCAAGACCATGCAGAGCAACAGAGGTTCGAACCCCACATCTGTGCTTAGATACAGAGCTCAGGTATTAAGTGTATTCTAAAAAAAATGATTAAAGAAATAAATAGTAAGCAGAGGCCCAGGAATTTTGACCAGCAAATACTGAGGTGCAGTTATTCTCATGCAATTGTCATTATTATACATTACATATCCTTACACAAACTATGACTGTTCTCCTGGCCCCTGAATTACTTAAAGTGCACATTAACTCCCACTGGTATGTTTTCTGACACATTCCTTTCAGTTGCCAGTATTCCATCTGTAAAAATTGTATTCTTTTGACAGCCAAATCAATTATGAAAAGCGATATTTGTTTTTTGTACTAGACATAAGTGTTTTTCCACTGGCATAAAACACACATTTTACTGTGTACAGGTGTACTTTTGCAAATCTTGAAGTCTTGGACTATTTGACGAGCTGCCTTTATAATAACATAAAATATTTGTTTAGCCTCTGTGTTTGGAAAAACAGTTGGAAGATGCAACTTTTACACAGATTTGTAAAGAATTGCAGTGGATGATGGAAAGCAAAAATACCTTCCGAAGCACTATTCAGCACTAACTTTGCATGCCCACAAAGTGGCTTACCTTATTAGTCAGTTGCACCCCATGGAAAATAATGTGTGCACAACAGCCAACCAGTTCCGCACATAGAGAAAATTAATTAGAGGGAACATTGATTGACGTCAATCGGAAGTTTAAAATCAGATGAAAGTAATATATAAATAAAGAAAAGAACTTTGAGATACTAAAAAACCAAGAACAATAAAAAAGAATTGATAGAAAGTGTAAACGAAGGAACGAGTAGTGGTGTAAAAGGTTTTCAAAATATCTTCATTTATATATTATGAGCAGCGATTGATGGTGCTTGCTCAAAAGGATTAAAACAATATAGTTAGTCAAAATTAGGAAGGTGAATAATACATTGGGTAAGTATTGACAGTCTGAATTGACTTGTCACCATGGAAGATACACCACTTTCACACTTTATTTATTTATTTATATAGCGCCGGTCGCTCGCAAGCATCAGGGCGCTAACATATAGACAGTTGGTACAAAACATGTATTCACGGGACAATTTGGTCAAGTATGCAGTTTGGGTTTTGTCTGTTACGCTCACCTGGTTCCACAGGGGCGCCACCCAGCAATCGGCGTCCAGGTATCCCTCCCTGCGATGCCCAGTAGTGACCAGCGGAAGAATCTTGCCAGAAATACAGGTAAACAATGTTTAGGACCAGGCAACTGGGATTACAAGCCTCCCACCACCTGGTATGTTTGCGGCCCCTCTGGGCTTCCTCTCACTTTGTTCTTGATGTTGGCGAGTTCTCCGTCCTGCTGTCTCAGCAGGGACGCGTAGTGCTTTGCGGGCAATGGCAGTCGAGTTACTTCACTGATGCCGGCCCGACGTGAGTCTTTCAGGTAGGTCTTATTGCTATGGTGTTTTGCTGTCATAGTATGCCTTTCTGAAATTAACAATGTCTTTTTCTCTTCCTTAGGTACGTGGAAGTCCAATTCGTGGCGAAGAGTGGATTCAGGGTTCGCTGGTAAGTATTAGCGTTTTTGGAGAGCCTGGAAGCGGTGAGTAGGTGCTTTACGCAGCGCTAAGGTGTCTTGCCTTTGCTAACCTGTTATCTTTTGTCTTCACAGGTCGCGGTGCTCCGCCGGAGTGTAGAATTCCAGAGGTGTTGCTGAATGAAGTGCGAGTGGCAAGGGAAGCCTTTTGGCGGAGTTCGTTAATTGTGCAAAATGTCTAATGCTTTGTATTTCCCTTTCTGCAGGTCCGTCGATACGAAGGAGCGCTGGTTCCAGGATACCGGTCGGAAGAGCTGAGGACCGCTAATGATGAAATTCAGGTAAGCTGCAACCTTTTCTAACAATGTCTTTTCCTCTTTTGCAGATGCTGTTCTTCCGAGGTTTGTGGCTGAAGCTGAACACTGTGAGCGTCACGTTGCAGGGTTGCAAACTAACGCGAAGCGTATACTGGAGTTCGGGTGTGGTTTATATAGCCTGCAGGCATCCCAGGTATCACTGGGCCTGCCACACCCAAAATGCTAGACCGCATGGTTCAGTTTAGGAACTGAGCCATGTGGAGGCATCCATGTTGTTGCGCAATGCCCTTATGGGCCCTGATTACTGCTCTAGAATATGACCCTGGCGCCAAAGGCGCCAGGACTGACTCCAAGAGAGTCTGGGGGCAAATGTCAAGGCCCTTGAGGGCCTGATGGGGGTAGAAGTAGCCCACCTGGCCTGGCTATCCAGGTTTAGGGCAGGGATCGTGACATTGTCTGGTACACAGTGGTTTATTTGAAGAGGTGGGCCTTGAGTTTTGCAGTACATTTATGCAGAATTTTGCAGAGGCATAGAGCCAAAATTAGAAAGTACATTCTGAATGGGTCAAGGGCACAAACCAATTAAGCACTTATGTCCTGGCCTCAAGAAGATGTGTTATTAAAATCGATATTGAGTCATATGCGCTCATAGGCTGCCCCAGGCACTGTGGAGCCAACCGATTGGCTGCCCAGGAATTCATCAGAGAACTGTACCCCCAGCTGGGAGGCACAGCCGGCCACAGGCAAAGGCCAGAAACTAAGGCCGCTTGCTACAGTCTCAGACGGTCGCTGCCAGCGCTGCGACGATCGGACGCCGCTCTGCTATGCCCCACATGATCGTCATCCCATGTGCAGCTGTAGCGTTTCCTCTAAAGATAAGCAGAAAGCAACACGCTATCTCTGCAGCCATCTACCACTGCCACCCCACGTGCCCCATCACAAAAAATCTCTCATGTGCATCATCAATCCCACTGCCGCAAGCCACCCTCCTTCTCCCTACCACCCACCCTGAACACACCACCCTAAACACACCACCCTGATCCCAACATCCCAAAACTATCACCTTCCCGCCCAACATAGCTGGACGAAATTCAAACACCCCCATGCATCATCTACCAACATCGCCACATCAACAGCCCACATCACCAGCAAAAAAGGATCTTGAACAACACTGCCCCACTATCACGACTCCTATAGGAAACCATGCCCCACTAATCCTGGTATCTGGCACAAAACCCCCCGAACAAAGGCTTGCCGGCAACCGAGCCCCAGAGCACGGCTGCTAACCGCAACAGAATTCCAGACACTCGGACCCCTGCCAAACAAAGTTCCAAGATACCCAGACCCAAGGAATCACCTGCTGACATGGACACAACCCTTATACCCTGCACTTTGATACCCCGACCTGACCGTAGCAGTACCTTGAGGAGCTGCACGCGGCCCACAAATCAGCAATTCGCCCGAGCGAAACGAAGGCCGGAAATTATAGGCTAAGGACACACACACAGAGCCCAACACTAGCACTCCTGTGCAGCCGCCGCATCTCGTTGCCTAAGATCTCCAATATTGCAAACAGGCAAACACCTTTACAAACACTGCCTCAAAGGACGCAAAGCTTACCCCCAACTAAAACAACGACAAAAAAGATCTGAACCTCATCACCAATACTCACAAGTCTGATCACACTAGCACTAACACCACTTTCCAGCCTATTGTGCCCCCTGTCAGATCACAAAACGCTACAAACAGTCTCACGGCCCACGCACCTGATAACACAGCTGAAGCAAATGTATACCTTGTTAAAACTGTTGACAAATATATATACCTTGCTAATTCTGTTGACAAATGTAAATGCACTGCCCAAACAGTACAGACAAATGTATGCCTTGCTAAAACTGATAAAAAAAGTATGCCTTGCCAAAAATGTTCACAAATATTTATGCCCTGCCCAAACAGTAGAGACAATTGTTCGCCTTGCTAAAACTGCCGAAATAAAGGTACGCCCTGCCATAAACACATCTGCTTATCTCCAGCCTAGAAGTCCTTATGAGGATACTACCCCCCCACTCCCAACTCGCACACCGATACCACGCTGCCTCAGTCTTGCTTAGATGCAACCGACCATGCTCACCCAAACCCTAGAATCAAGAACAGCACTTGCAACTACAATCCCCAGTTAAAATGTGCACTCATCAACGTCTGTTGATGAGTCTCTCCCAACCCACGCACTGGACATCAATGATCTGCTCATCTCACACAACCTCGATGCCCTAGCCATATCTGAAACCTGGTTGCAAGATGCATCCGGCCCAACCTACTCCCTTGCCCACCCACCCGGCTACACCAACTTTCAAAGAGACCGCCCCAACAGGCAGAGGCGGACCGGTGGTCCTCCTCACAAAGGATTCCCTGTCTTTCAGGCAGGTCAATTTCTCCCCTCGAAGTAAACAGTGGCATCCTATCGCTCAAACTAACTATCGCCCCCACTTGCACCATCACAGTCCACATTCTCTATCGCCTGCCTGGTTACCTTGCCAACTTTCAAGAAAATCTCCTCCAGGTCCTGATCGACAACATCAAAACCTCATAAAAAATCACAATATTGGGTGACCTTAACCTGGGCCGCAACAACCCTCACAATGCCCATGCCACATCACCTTCCGAAGCTTTGGGGAGGATAAGCTTCAAGATCCACCCTAGCAACCCAACACACAATAAAGGTTGCACACTAGACTGGGTCGCTGACCTCAACTGCCCGATTACCATCAACTCCAACAACCCCAGTCCCTGGTCAGACCACCACGTGACCCACTTCTCCATCCCCTACTACACCAAACCCAAGCCATTGACTGTGCCACTTCCGCCAGTCTTAGCTTGCAGCACCTGCAAATTGATCAAAGCATGACTCTTACCATACCTGAACATCCCCAAGCTCAAAACCCCACTTCCGAGAGTCCCAGCAGGCTCACAAACCTATATGCTTCCACACTAGCAATGGCAGTGAACACCATCGCCCCACTCACTCCTCAGAAAGCAAAACCAATGAGACACTCAAACTCTTGGTTCACTCTAGAGCTACTAGAACTCTGTAACAAGAGAAGATGGTCACTGTCTACCTGGCAAAACAACCCCATGAGATTACAATTCTCTAAGACTTCCAAAGCCTATAAACAAGCGATTATCACTGCCAAATCCTCTGACTTCAAATCAAGAATTACCCACGCTAAATCAGACACCAGAGCGCTCTTCTCCATCTTCAGAGAACTTGAAACTCATGCCACCGCCCCTCAGCTTCTTACTAAAGATGAAGCCTGGTGCACCAACATCCAAACTGCCATGCTCAAAAGAATTAACACTCTCAACAACAAAATCAGCTCCCTGCAAAAGGACGCGGTCACACCCCATCCCACCACAGTCTTGCCCTTTGGGGTAAACGCACAGGAGATCCCTATGTTTCATTTCACAGAGATCTAAGAACAAGAAGTACAAGCAATCATAAAAAAGCTAAAACCATCCAAGTGGCAAGGGGTCATATGCCCAGCCTCAATCTTCAAAGACTGCCCCGAAGCACTAACACCCCTCATCACCAATTTCAAAATGTCTCCTTCAACACAAGAGTGGTCCCTGCCAGCCTCAAGGGAGCCTGGGTATGCCCTCTCCACAAAAAACCCTCCTTGGACCCCCTCACTCCCAGCAACTATAGACCCATAACGACAATCCCCTTTCTTCTGAAAATCCTGGATAGAGCTGCATCCCTGAAGGGTCAAAACTTCCACAAAACCCACCACATACTAGGTCTACGCCAATCAGGTGTCCGTCCAGGCCATGGAACTGAATCTGCGCTGCTAGACCTTAAAAAACAGATGGACGAGATCAGGGACGGTGGTAAACCAGCCCTGCTCCTCCTTCTAAATCTGTCAGCAGCATTCGACTTAATGGACCACAAAATCCTCTGCCACCACCTCACCAGTGCAGCCCACATCTCACCTGCAGCGGTTAGCTGGATCACTTCCTTCCTCGAAGGGAGAGTGATGGGGGTGTTCTTGGAGCAGGCAAGTGCGGCCCCCAGTCCTATCCCGTACTGAGTCCCACAAGGCTCATGCATCTCCTCACTCTGTACAACATATTCACCAGACTGCTCTTTGACATCTTGGGCGCCATCGGCATAGCCTACACCAACTACGCCGATCTCACCCAAATCCTCCTCCCCCTCTCGGGCAACTACGATCAAGACTCCAAAACCCTCAACACGGGTTATTCCACTATCCAAGCCTCGATGGCAGATAACCAGCTCTGCATAAACGGGGACAAGACGGAAATCCTCCTGGTCGGCCCCTTGCAGTACTCAAAAAACATTGTGATCAATATGCATCCTTCAAAATAGACATCCAAATACCTGTCTCCACCTCAGTTAAGACCCTTGGAGTTTTCCTGGATGCCACGCTTTCTATGTCTCATCAGTTTAACTTCATAGCCTCCTCGGCAGCCTGCTCAACCAAATTACTTAACGCAGCCAAACCATTCCTCTCCCCCGACAGCTGCCTCACCAATTCCAGGGCAATTATAGGCTCAAAGCTTGATTACTGCAACGTCCTCAATGCCGGCCCCTCTGTCAAAAACCTCCAAAAGTTGCAAGTCATTCAAAACAATGCACTACAGGCCACCCTCAACATACCCAAAAGAGAACACATCTCAGAAGCCAGGAGAGCAGCCAAGCAAAGAGTGCATCCTATTCAAAACCCTGGCCATCACCCACAAATGTCTCACCAACAATGCACCCCTCTATCTTTCCCAAAAGTTCACAAAAGCATGCACCTCCAGGCCCATAAGAAACCACTACACCCACAGCCTATGACAACACCAAATTAGGTGTGCCAAAGACAGAAGGGTGAGCTTCCCATTCATTACCGCCAAACAATGGAACTCCCTGCCACCTAACCCCAGAGCAGAACCTTCCCACTGTGCTTTACGGAAAGCCCTAAAAACCCTCCTATTTAATTAAACTCGCACCATACACCTGTACGGTCTGTACCTATACCGAACTTGACTTCTTACTGTAACCGTGTATAAAATTACCTAATCTTACAGTATTTTCTAACCATGTATAAATGTCTATAACAAACCACTGTAACAGCACCACAATGCCTTCGGGCTGTTGGTGAGCTTTATAAATGAAGAAAAAAAAATACATAAATATGACGACATATTTACATGCCACTCAGAAAGGAAAAAAGTTAGACAAAAGGTGGGCAGTTTTAGAACTCTGAAAAATGTATCAGAGTGAGAAATAGATCCATTTGAGAGAGAATAGATGTTTAATCAGAATAAAGGAGAAGTTTAACACCTTCGGCTCCTATTTTACTTCCTGAAAAGCAAGATGAAAAAGTTGAAGAAAAGGGATGTTATCCTTTTAAGGAATTAAAGGCAGTAGAGGAGTACGTTAATATAGCTTTACAGACCTTCAGCGAGGGTCGTACCAGGCGTTATGGGCCCTGAAGACCTAGTTAATGGCCCGAGCAAAGCAAGGGCCTTTAACGAGGTATGATGGACCATAACGCCAGGTATGGCCTGAGCTGCAGGTCTATAAAGCTATTAGAACACCCTCCTTGTTTAATTAAAGTAGAAAAAAGGATAAATTACACATACATTCTGCAGAAATTAAGTGACCAATTAGTTACAAAAGTATCATGAATACACATTTTTTACATTTAGTATACGGCTATTTATTTGTATTATTCAAGCAATAGAACACAAGCGTCTAGGGCATTACCAGAGTCGGTAAATCCCCCGACGCGAGGGTTCTATTGCTATTAGTACCACGGCCTGCAGAAATTGCATGACCGGGGCCCTAAAAGCTTTTTTTTTGTCCTGAAACGCTGCGCCGTTTCAGGAGGAAAAATAAAGAAAGAAAATGGCCACCGCCATGGAGAGGGAAAACGGAGTCCATTTTCCGTTTCCATGGCGGCCATCGGGAGCGGACGCGCTGGGAACACATTTGTTCCCAGCGCGTCTGCTCCCGAAAAAGGATCAAAAAGAAGGTAAGTGGGGTTGGGAGGGCGGGAGTGAGACGATGGAAGAGGGGAAAAAAAAATAATATAGTACCTGCGTCCCCAGCGGGGGACGAGTGAAGCCCCCAGCCGTGTGGAGGCGCAGAGCGGGGATGGCCCTGCTCCGAGTCTCCACACGGCTGGAGGCTTCCCTCGTCCCCCGCCTGGGACGCAGGACCAAGAAGGTAAGTTGGGGGGGCGGGTGGGAGGGAGGGAAGGGAATGTAAAAAAAAAAAAAAGACTTACCCGATTCCCCAGCGGGGGGTGAAGGCAGCCTCTCAGCCGCGGGGAGGCTCGGAGCAGGTATGGCCCCGCTTCGAGACTCCTCATTGGCTGAGGGGTTGCCACGCCCCCCGCTGGGGACAAAGGACGTGGAATCCCAAAGGAGGGATTCCCGGCCGGGTAGGGACCTGGCAAGTGCCAATCAGAATGCTTGTTGCATTCAGATTGTCTCTCGCCGGGTACTAATTAAAAAAATGTCACACTTACTTTGGATGTGTGTTCAAATTATTTTCAGCATTGTTGCTCAACAGAAAACGTTTATTTACTTTGTGTGAGGGAGCAGGGGCTACAGTATACAGGGTTGCACAGCAGGCAGATGAAAGTTGCTGCCGTCCGCTGCAGGCGCAAGAGAAAAGTGGTGTGAAGGGCTATGAACCCTTTTCATATCACTACATATAAATGGGGCATTAAGTTGTTCCGGAGTGCAAAGTGCAATGCTTTATTTACAATAAAACACGTAACCAAAGTAAAATGTGTTTGTCTTCCTGGAGGGGGCAGGGCTACATCAGGCACGCTCCCATGTCAACACGGTCAACGTGGAACATCAACGGTGTAGTTCCGGATTGGGACGCGAACACGAGCGTCTTCGGAAAATACTGCATTTAACTTCCAGGCAGCGAGTGCAGTTTCCGGGCTATAATGGTCGGCACCGGTGAAGGTAAGCAGCTATAGTCAATCTGCGGGCTATACCAAGTTCGTATAGCCCGCAGATTGACCAATCAGGGTTCTGGAAACACCACTAGGGTGTTCTAATCCAATATATGAGCCCCCTGCTTATAATAGTAAAGACACCTCAGAAGAGAGTGGAAATAGAGAATGACAAAATATATGAACATGCAATGAAAATAAGCAGTGTGATGAGAGAAAGGAAAGGCAGAAAAAACAAGTAGAGAGAGAGGAATAAACAGAAAGACAGAAAGGAACAAATGATACATTTAAGGGCATGACAAAAATACAGAATGAATGGATGGGAGGACAAATATTACTCACATTTTATGATAAGGGATCAAGAGATGGAGTACAGGAAAGAGAGAAAAAGGAGGGGCGAGAGAAAAGAGAAAAAGAGAAGGAAGAAGAGAGATCATACAAAGAATATAAGTTCAGGGAGGAATGAAAAATGCATGAGATAAGAAAAGAGAAGGAAGAAATGGACAGGAGTAGGGGGATTAAGAGATCACGAAGTAGAATATTTATGCCACAGAAGTATAGTGTCTATAGAAGCACAAGAACAATTGGAAGAAGAAAGAGGGTCACAACAGCCCTGAAGGGATTTGCAAGGAATGGCACGATCAGCATGTGCTGGTGGGCAGGACACAGAGGACATAGAGCAGGGGCTTGGGAAATTATATTGGCAGATGAGCGATAAAGAAAGGTATGAGATTCAAGAGAACATTCGAAGTTCCCGACTAAAAGTACATAAAAGGGCACTTTAATAGACAAGCATACAACAATGTCCCTAAGTAGGTTAGATCTTGACAATATAGAAGAAGATAATAGGCACACTGCATGGGGCATAATGATGTCAGATAAAGAAAGAGAGGAGAATGAGAGGGTGTAGATTGAGGGTGCATGTGTATTTTCAAGGGAATGAAGGGTAGAGAAAATGGTAAAGTGGTCAGATTTAGAAGACCCCATAGAAAAAATACCAGAATCAACACCATAGTTATAAAGACCGCAACTACGGTCATGTAGTAAAGGGGATATGTCCTCACCATATATAAATAGATTAAGAGCATTGCCAGGATGGAGACAAACCAGCGAGGACAACGCTGCTTGGAAAACAAGGACCATGCCTGGGTATGATCACAAACCAAGACTGTCGCAATTCCCACTATTAGAGAAAGAGGGAGGTTGACATACCGTGCCCC
Source organism: Ambystoma mexicanum (assembly GCF_040938575.1). Taxonomy (NCBI): domain Eukaryota; kingdom Metazoa; phylum Chordata; class Amphibia; order Caudata; family Ambystomatidae; genus Ambystoma; species Ambystoma mexicanum. Next base: position 933,249,800 of record NC_090931.1, on the reverse strand, counting down.
CAGATGGATAATAAAATTTTAAGTGTACGTTCCCAAGTTTAACTTCGGAGGCAGGAAAATGGACTTCCAAACTAGAAAAAAGAACATCAGGAACGACTTTAGCTATAGGTGATATTAAAGGCCTATTTTCAGCCATCCTAGGAGAGAGAGCTGGCAATATGTGGAAAAGAGCAAGGTATCCTAAAGTCTATGCACAAACCACGGTGCATGATGGAGCACCATTTAATAATTGTAGAGCAGATGTGTGGCGATCACTTAGCGTATAATATCCTGATACATCGGATATTGGAGCAATAATGACTAGAAACTAGGGGAGACTGAAGACCCCATGGTCCTTATTCAAGAGATTCAGGACAGATGGAATGTGGAAATGCATGAATCATGGAACAAGGCAATAGAATTTTTCTATCATATTTTGTGTCAAGGACTACCAGAACCGGTGCAGCGTCAACTAAAGAAACAGTTAGGAATGGAAGCAAAGCCATGACCAGTGATACAATTGGTGATTGTGCACTATTGTAGAATAATTTTGACGGAGAAAGACAAAAAGAAAGCTGAGGGATGAAAACAGGAAGAGGCGAAGTTAGTGCAGATAAAATGATCAAAATATACTATAGAAGGAGCGGTATTGACAAATAATGAGGGAACGATGGCGCAAACAGTGCAGTTATCACAGTAGAATAATGTGGCATACGTAATGGATCTGAATGGGTATAATATTATGCCAAGAGGCTGAGGGAATGGGCCTCGGGGAGGAGGACGAGGTGGATTTCAAAACCCTCAAGGAAAGGGAGGATTTAATGATGGATAGCCACCATAATGTTGGGGATGTTGTATATTAGGGCATTTAGTTAGAGTATTTAGAAGTAGGGGAGGCATGCAGCAACCGAATTGGCAATCTCCACAGCATAATACAGATTCACAAGGATATTACGCCCAAGATCACATGCAGACTCAGACATTTGCACTACAAGCACAACAAATGCAACAGATTCCAATGCAGATACAGTCGCCACAGAGGCAACAACAGCAAACACCTATGCAGACGCAACAGGTACTGATACAACCAGTAGAATATATTCCAATGCAACATATAGGTACATATAGGTACATCACAATGGCCTATAGATACAGGAGCCACGCAAGTGGCTACTGCCAAATCGGGGAATATGACTGTGGTGGGAGGAAATCCTTTCACTGGTACAGGGATGAATTTATATTTATTTATTTATTTGTTTATTTATTTTATTTTTATATTTATAGAGCGCTCTGCAGCCCTTAGGCATTGAGGCGCTATGAAGGACATGTAAGAAGGCATGAATCAGGGTTACAAGAATGCAGCCCCACAAAAATACTTGGTGCAGAATGATGGAATACATAGGGAACAGTTACATTGGGCATTACAGGGAGGCATACAGAAAGTGCATCCACTTATGGCTTGCCAGGCATCTGTTCAGACAAAGAGCCTAGTCTTGATGGCTTTCCTGAAGGCAGCGTGAGAGTCAAACTGACGCAATTCTGGAGGGAGAGCGTTCCAGTGGGTGGCAGCCATGTTAGGGAAGCTCGAGCTGCCAGCACGCACTTTGTGTGATGGGTGCCATTATTCTGTTGGCGTAGGCCATTCTTGATGGCCTGGAAGTGGTGTGGGGGATGATTTTGTGGGCTAGGTAGGGTGGTGCCAGCCCATGGAGGCATTTGTGTGTCAAGGCCAGTGTTTTGAACACAATCCTCTCCTTGAAGGGAAGCTAGTGAACCTTCCTCCTGATTTCCGAGATGTGGTTGTGTCTTGAGGTGCCTGTGGCGGTTCTCAAAGTGTTGTTTTGAGCTAATTGGAGTTTGGCCAGGTTTTTGCGAGAGGTCCCTACAAAGAGTGCATTGCAGTAGTCGATCTTGGAGCCGATAATCGCCCTGGCAATAGTGAGACAGTTTTCTTGGGCGAGGAAGGGTCTAGCTGCGTTAAGCAGTTTGGAGAGGTATGCTGATGCAGAGGCGACAGCATTGACCTGCCTGTTCATGGATAGGTCAGGTTCAATGTACACTCCCAGAGTCTTAATGACTTTGGATACTGCAATGGGGATGTTGTCCATAATAAAGGATGAGTATTGCTCGCCCAGTTTACTTAGGGTGCCTGAAGATCCAATTAGTAGAAGTTCTGTCTTTTCACTATTGAGACAGAGCCAGTTCTCTGCCATCCAGTAGATGGCATTGAGGGTGTTAAGGTCAGGCTGGTAGTCACCTGAGAGGGGGATTAATACCTGAGTATCATCCGCGTAGTTGGTGTATGAGATGCCTAGGGCGTCCAGAATTATGAAGAGTGGCCTAGTGAAGAGGTTGTATAGTGTGGGGGCAATGCAGGATCCTTGTGGTACCCCACATTTGATGTGACTCGGGTCGGCACAAGAGGAATCAGAAAAAACATTCATGACTCTGTCCTGTAGAAAGGAGATTATCCAGGTACAAGCGCTTGGTGAGAAATTAGTGGCGGTGGAGAGGTGGTGACATAGGGTGTGATGATCCACCAGATTGAAGGCAGTGGAGAGGTCCAATAGTAGAAGGAGCGCGGGTTTGCTGACATCTCTGAAATCGTCCATTTGATTTTTTAGATCAAGCAGGGCAGTTTCCGTGCTATGCCTCGGTCGGAAGCCGGATTGGCGTAGACCGAGGAGATGGTGTTCTCGATTCATTCTTGGACTTGCAGATAAGCTGCTTTGTCCAGAATTTTTAGTAGGAACGGCAGAGTGGTAATAGGCCTGTAGTTCCCAGGGACTAGTGGGTCGAGGGATGGTTTTTTCAGGAGCGGACGGACCCATGCTTCTTTGAGTGATGTAGGGACACGGCCTGTCTGGAAGGAGGAGTTGATAAAGGCGTTAATAACTGGTGTAAGGGCAGATGCGCAGTCTTTGATGACCTGAGCAGGACAGGCGTCGCCTTTACAGTTGGAGGCTTTGATGGAATTGAGGAGAGCATAGACCTCAGATTCAGTCGTATGCCTGAAGTTAAACACTGGAGTGGGGTTCTCAGGGATAGTTGGAGGCGCTGTTTCGCGGGGTTTGGGAAGAAGGTCTGAGAGTGCTTTTTGGTGGTTTAGGATTTTTGTGTGCAATGTTTCAAGTTTGTCCAGGAGGGCTGCTTGAATCTTGTTGCACCATGCTGTGTCTTTTAATATGGTGGGTGGGGGGGAGCAGGAGACTTGAACTCCCTAAAGATGGAGAAGATTTCTCTCGTAACTGATTTGGCGTTGGCAATTCTGTTGTTAAAAGATGCCGCCTTGGCCTGAGTGATGGAGTTTTTGTAATTTCTGGAGATGGTTTTGAAGGCTACTTTGGAGGCGTCTGTGGGGTGTGTTTTCCATGTGGCAAGTGCTGCCCTCTTTTTAGCATGGAATTCCATAAGTTCTTGGGTGAACCAGGCATTGGCATGTTTGTTTTTTTTGGCTTTTTGTAAGGTGAGAGGGGCACCTTTGTCAACCGCTACAGAGATGGCTCCATTAAAGGCTAAGGCAAGAGGTCAGGGTCATTGGAGAAAGGTGGCAAGAGGGGTGGTGCTGCGAGAAAGGGCATAATGTTCTCTTTGGTGAGTTTACGGGAGCTTCTCGAAAGAGTGGCAGGCAGAGGAGTAGTTCCTTTTGGAGCCCCCTTAGGGGTTATGATGCTGAATTTAATACAGTGGTGATCAGACCAGGGGATGGGAGTGATATCCGAGACCAGGATTGGGCAGTTGTGGGAGGACACCCAGTCAAGCGTGCAACCCTTCTTGTGAGTGGGCTGTGAAATGGCTTGAGAAAATACTAGGGTTGAAAGGGCTTTCTGGAGGGTGGCGGAATTCCAGTCAGCAGGGTCATTGTGACCTAGGTTGAAGTCGCCAAGCAGCACGATTTTAGAGGTTTCCTTCAGATTGTCGGAGAGTGCATGAATCAAGGAGGTATGGAAATCCGTGTCAGGGTCAGGGGGGCAGTAGGCGAGGTGGAGAGTGATGGAGCAGTTTGGGGAGAGGTACAGTTTTAGCTGGAGGTGATCATAATTTTGGCATAGTTCACTGTTAAGCTGCCTGATGGAGATGGTGTCTCTAGCTATAACAGCCACCCCACCCCCTCGTTGACCCACCCGATCTTGCCTATATATGGTGTAGCCGGCAGGGATGGCAAGAGAGAGGGAGGGGCCAGAGGTGTCCATTAGCCAGGGCTCACAGATGAAGAGGAGGTCCAGGTTGTCTTTGATAATGAGATCATGAACATCAAGAGAGTGTGCCGGCAAGGAACGTCAGTTGATATCGACAATAGGACAGTCCACAGAAGAACCTGATGTGTTTGTTTGTTTGTTTGTTTGTTTGTTTGTTTGTTTGTTTGTTTGTTTGTTTGTTTATTTATTTGTATGGCGCACCTTACCCAAGGGCAACAGGGCGCAGGCAAAAGATAATTCGAAGCTTACAATGTTGCAGAAATATACACTTTGAGGTAGTAATAAAAATAATCAGAATTACAGGAATAAAAAATATACAAATCTTCATACATACAAAGTCAATATCTATGCAGGGGTAAATATACAGATATGTACAGGGCTATTAGAGGCGGGTAAACCTAAAAGAATATTCAGGATTACAGAGGTAATAAGGAATAAGAGGTATACAAGTCTTCAAACATTAAAAGTCAATATCTATACAGGAGGTAAGTGTACAGAAGTGTCCAGGGCTGTTAGAGGCGAAGGCAGAAACACGAACAAGAGTATCACTATCTATACATAGGTGTAGGAAAGTGCAGCTAAATACAAGGGTTATTGGAGTTAAGGTGACTGATGAGGTGTCTTCAGTGCCATCCGTAACACTGGACACCAGAGAGGAACCAAGGATCAAGGTGATTTTCATTTCTATCAGACACTAGTGCACCTAGCTTATTTATTTTATTTATAATGCGCATAGACATGGCCCGTAGGCATAAGAGCGTGTTCCTGTGTCCGTGTGGAGAAAATATTCAATGTCAGGTGTTGTCATGAATGCGCAGGGATTTTGACGAATCTAGTTCCATCTACAGACGAATTACCAATTTCTATAGGTGAACACGACATGTGTATGCCATTGTTATATTCTAAGCAAACACCAGTGAAGATATTAGGACGTGACTTGATGACAAAACTGAACATGACGATATCTTCAACTGATGAAGGAATAGTATGTTCCACTCCAGGAATACCTTATGTAAATGTGAAGGAGTTCATATTAGCATTTACAGGAAGAAAAGCTCTATGAGGAGTACTTATAGATGAGGAAGTGTTTTTGTATGGAGTGACTATTTTATTATCATGGTTGCCCAAATTGATTGACAAGATGTTGAGGATACTTGATCATTTTCTGTTCAGGCAAGAGATTCCTATGGATAATGAGGAAGGGCAGATTATCACTTTAGAACTAGAAGCAGCAATAGTGAGGTAAGAAAGGGTGATTCTTCATGGGACAGATGATGAGGGAATAGGATGGAGAATGGAGATAACCCTGGATGAAGGATACATGATGACAGATTTGACTGATAAGGAACTATTTAGGAATGACGGTTCAATTGAGGAGACAGTATTCTTCATAAACCTCACTTATTGGATTAAGATAGAGAATTTAGAAATACCACAGAGAATGGCATTGATAAAAAAGAAACCGCAATTTTTCAGGAAGTCGCCGGAAAGGTAGCAACTATACTATGGACCACAAGTCCATATGATGTAGGTCTATTGAAAGGAGTAGTAGCAGTACAACTTAAGGTCAAACCAAGAGCAATTTTGCCACATGCAAAACAGTATTCCATGTCTAGAGAAGCGGATGAAGGTATATTCAAAACCATATCCGCTTTAATGAAGTAAGACATTTTGGTACCATCGGATTCCCCGTGTAACACGCCTGTGTACTCTGTCAAAAAGTCAACAGGGGGTCGTGGAGATTCATGCAATATCTAAGACCCCCAAACAATATAGCTGAAGCAAAATGTCCTTTAGTTCCAAACCATGTGACTATATTGTGTAGTATCCCACCAAAAGCGAGGTATTTCACTGTTGTAGACTTAAAGAATGCATTTTTCTCAATACCACAAGATCTTACTTCCTTTTCATATACAACTATTCATCTGAAACATGCTCGTTTGCCTCAGGGGTACTGTGAGTCCCCCTCAGTTTTTAACAGAGTACTGCAGATGGCCAAGGTAATGTTCAATTCGAAAGCGTCATAATTCAACATGTTGATGACATTTTAGTGTTCAGTGAGATTGAAGAAAGGTGCAGAGAGGACTCTGTCAAATTAGTGGCTATACTGGCAGAGAAAGGGTACAAAGTGGATAAGGAAAAATTATAATGTTGCCAAGAAAAAGTACTATATATAGGGCAGTTGATTTCACACAAAGGAAGACAAGTGACACCTGAAAGGGCAGAGGCCATTATGAGGACTGAACAGCCAAAATCAGTAAGACAAATGGAACAAATCTTAGACCTATGCACCTATTTCAGGGCCTGGATGTTTGTTTATAATACATATGTTTGACTGCGTTTAAAAGGACTGAAAGAAGCACAGGTGGCAAAAAATAAACTAGTATGGACAGAAGAGATGACTGACGGATTTCAGGAAATAAAAAAGGCAATCAGTACCGCTCCTGTGTTAGTGATTCCAAATTAAAGTGAAGATTTCTACTTATTCTCTCATTCAAATGGAGAGGTAATAACGACAATACTTGCCCAGAAAACATTAGGACATGTTCATAAACCATTGGCCTACTATAGTGGGATCTTAGATCTAGTCATGAAAGGACATTATCCTTGTGAGCAATCTTTGGCAGCAGCTGCCTTCGCAAATGAAAAGGCTTCAAGTGTGACCATGGCGTGTTCAGTAATGCTGTTCGTAGAACATGCATTATTTGCAATTTTGGAGAAACTTAAAAGTACATTGACCACACGGAGAGCATCAGGATATGGGGTAATTATGTCTAACCCTGCGATTAAAATTGTTACGTGTAGCAAAGTGAATCCAGTAATGTTTATAGCTGAACCAGTGGTAGAAGATGATGATATGCATGACTGTACTACATATACCAAATGTTATGATGATATTCCAGAGTTAGAGAAAATGCTGTAGGGAGAGGGGAAATGGTCTTCATTGACAGGTCATCAAGAATTGACCAGAAAAGTGGGGTGAGAAATACTGGATCAGCAGTGGTAAAACTTGACGAGAGGGTACATTCGAGGTAATGATCAGTAGGAGATTGTCCCCAAATTACTCAACACAGGCTGCAGATATAGCCACACTTATTGATGCACTGCAAAGCTTTGAGGATGAGGAAGTCACAGTGCACTCTGACTCTGCCTATGTGATGTCAACTGTACATGTAGGTCTGCCACACTGGCAAAGGAGGGGTTTCCTACACGCAGATGGCACTCCAGTGCAACATGCAGGATTATTAGAAAAACGTATTGACGCACTCAGTTTTCCAGAGACCAAAACAATTGTGAAATATGCAGCCCATTCAAAGAATACAAATTTAATCTCTCATGGAAATGAAGCCGCAGACTTGGAGGCCAAATAAAGCGGCCTATAATCTATATCTGAGAGTGAGGTAAAAACTATAAGACAGCCAATGGGGCGATGCATGCTAGTTAAGAAAGGATTCAATATGACATCCATTTTACAGTTAATAGAAATACAAGGATGAGCATTGCCAGAAGAGAAAGAGCTATGGAAAAAACAAGGCTGTCTTCTGTCCTCTACTGAGGAAATCTGGAGATAGGGTGGCACTGGAAAGCCAGTTATGCCTCTAGCACTAATGAGGGTAGCTTTGGTGCAACTCCACTACCCAGTGTATGTGACTCAAGAGAGTCTAGCTGCTACTATTGCAGAAGAATGGTTTGTACCGAACCTATATGAACATATGGCAAAGTTAAGTATGAACTGTATTGTGTGCCAGAAATGTAATGCAGGTGATACTTTGCGAACAGTGATAGGAGTAATTCCCAGACCCAGTGGACCATTCCAGCACCTGCACATAGATTATGCATATATGTTGCAGACTTGCAATGGATATAGGTATATGTTAGTTATAGTATGTCTCATTTCAAGATGGATCCAATGACGCGCCCTGATGCCATGCATGCCACTAAGTTCCTTGTGCGCAAAATGTTTCCAAGATATGGTGTGTGCAAAGTTTTGCAATCTGACAATGGACCGCACTTTGTGAATGAGCTATTTGAAAATATAGTTCTGTTATTACGCATTAGGCATACGTTTGCTTCTGCTTATCATCTGCAAGCAAACAGGATCTGGTAAAAACTCAATGGTCTTTTAAAAGAAAAGATAGCAAAAATAAAAAAACACTTTTTAGAAAGGAATAACTTCACTGCCTTACCTTTGCACTATATGTGCTGCGGAACCAGCCTGGCTCAGATCATCATCTGACGCCCCATGAGTTGGTGACTGGACACTGCATGAGAACTCCTCTCACTCCCCCAACAAGGGCAAATACAGGGGCCCATAGTATAGTGAGGGCTCTAGGAGATGAAAAGCATGATTATCTAAAAATGATAACTGAATGTATTTCTTTTATGTCCCAACAACTCCAGAATCTATGGGAGGGGTCAAGGGAAAATCAGAAAGATACTCTGCCCATTTATTTAGAAGAGGGGCTTAAACCACTCAGCCTATACCCAGGAGATCAGGTGCTGAAGCGTAAATGTGTGCATACGTGGAGCACACCTCATTTTGACGGCCCTCATGAAGTGGAGGAATTGAGCCCTACTGCTGCTGTAAAACTGCAAAACAGACGAGCGTGGATACATTCCCACAAAATTAAACCGTATAAATGGTAAACCTTGACCTCTCCTGCAGCTACACCTACGGAAGCAAGTGAAGAACCTCATTGAATACAAACCAGATCCCGGCCAAAAAGCCAAGATAAGACAAAGGAAGAGGAAACAACATTTTTAGATTAGGATTTCTTTAAAATTAATGGATTTATGGTGATCCTGGAAAACGTTCCCTAGACTAGGTGAAAAGAGACAATGTTACAGAAGCAGTAGAAGTCAGAAGAAAAGTTTAATATTTTACTTTTTCTCACGTTACCCATTGTACACACATTTTTGCTTGCAGTTTTCTTCTATATATTGCAGTCTGACCCAGCATTAATGTGAAGGCATACCGATATAGTAACTTTTCTCGGAAACTCTAAAACTAATACGATAGTTCTGAGAATTACATTGGTGATCATTTTACAGTTCTTGCTATAAAGTTATAAAGAAGCAATACATTGATACATTTGGTGTATGTCAGGCGTAATTAAGGAAATGGAAATGTTTCAAGAGGTAAGAATTGTAGCTCCACGCAAAAGATGCACCAAATGAAGAATAATTATTGGAGCGTTCTGTGATATTTTGATCTTGACTGTTCTCCTTATAACGTTGGCATTTACACATGTTACAAGCAGTGAGGGGCCAGAAAATAAGGCATACCCCACTAGTCCCATTATTCCTATTGTTCATATTAAGAACCCAAAAACCCATTGTGTTCTGATATTAAAAAAACCTTTTCCAGAGTAAAGAAAGACGCTGAGGAAGATAATTAAAGTATCAACACATACATAAATAAATCAGCTAATTTGGCAAATATCTAATGATACAAGCACATTAAAGATGTGGGAGAGAGAACATCAGAAGAGAGTTGTTATATGTGCTCATTAATACCGTATGCCATGAATACGGCGAGAACATTTATTGCAAGAGAAATGTCCCCACACGATGCAAAATGTCTCAGTCATTTAACAGCCTGCTCTACGAGAGCCCAATTTGAAGGGAAGTGGGAAACTTTAAGATGGCGTTCAAGACAGACTTTTCCATGCGAAGATACATACGTAAAGACAAAAAGGATGGAGAGTGGATTATGGTGGACAAACAAAAAACATATGTATCCATCCCAATTTGGAGAGAAGATATAATCTGTTGAAATGAAGAGAATGACTTGCTCAGACATGACTGAAACATCAGGAGAGCCAGGATGCTGGGAAAGAGCACAGCTGTTTGTGTATGGGCATGTAGCAACCGGAACTGGCTGGGAAGATGGACTAATATCATGCCCTGCACACCTACTGAAGAAAGACTCTGCCCACATAGTGCAAAAGGTAAACCAGGAATGCTTGAAATCATGGGCTAAGCATGAAAAATTACTAAATGGGGTTCACAACGAAGCAGGACCAGTGCATATACTACAATTAAAGAATGCAACAACCTGCTGAAAGAATGATGGCACAGTCTATTTCGGAAGGAACAAAGGTTGTGGGGAAACAATTGAAGCACCAGGAATGAATAGAGGAACTGCAGTTCTGATGGATCTATATTGGGCCTGCGGATCCAGTGCTTATATGCAGTTGCCTAAAGATTGGGGAGGAGTGTGCTGTATTGTAAATGTACACATCCCAGCACCAGTGATTCCCCAAAGTGACCTCCACCTTGAAGAGTTCCCAAAAATGAATGAATATAACCGAAGGAAGAGATAATTTCATCTTTGCCGATTGAAGAATTATTTCTCAATAAAGGCTTAGTAAGACATTCCTGATGAGCATAAACTGTTCAGCAAGACTGCCATGATAATGACATCGTTATTGATACCAGGACTTCAAACTGCAGTAAATGCCAAGTGTTTGCAGATCACTAGATGGGAATTACTGCAGACAATCAATTCAACAATAAAAGAATCCAAGGCAACAAAGGAAGAAATGAGAGCCATCAGGCTGATGACTCTCCAGAACAGGTATGTTATGGATCTGATAACAGCAATGGAAGGAGGCATTTGTGGCAAAGTCGGGCCTTCTTGCTGTACATGTATACCTCCTCATGATGGAGGAAATGGAAACCTGACAGAAGCAATAACGATGTTAATGACACTGTATACCAAAATGGAAGATGAAGTTGATAAGACTTCGGGAGACGATTGGTTCTCATCCCTGTTTTCATGGATTCCATCTTGGTTTGCAAATGCTTTCAAACTACTTGGAACAATACTAGCGTTGGTGTTGCTAGGAGTCTTTCTCTTAAGGATCATGTTGGGACAATGCCAGAAAACAAACAAGAAAGCTATTGGGATGAAGATAATGACTGAAGTTAGCAGTGATATTGGAAAAAAATCACAGACTGAAGAAAACATCAAGAAAAGTTCTCTTGCACCTCCAGGAACCATATTCTATTATCCCCAAGATCAGAAGAGTTATGTGGGATGATGAATATTCTGTTAACCTGCAGGAGATTGGCACCACATGACTTGGAGTGTGGATGAACACATAAAGAATGCAGGTCACCTGAGGGGGGTGATGAAAATAAGGGTCCCAAAGAAGAGAAAATATGATTAGATGTTAGAAGAAGATGAAGCATGAATTGCAGAAGAAGAAAAAAAGAAGGGTATGGTTGCATTTTTGACCAGAGGGGGGATGTAGAGGAGCAGGTCGAGGCCTCTCCTCTAGTCCCCGCCCCTTTACCAACATCCTATTGGAGTAGCAGACGAAGGGTTACCATTGGGAATCCATGCGGATGTTTATGTGACATATCAATACCATGTCAAATGTATGAAAGATGATATACACTTAGAGAGCCATTCAAAAGATATCCTCACGTTGAGTCAATGGAGGGAAGTTACCAGGAAGGATATCAATTACCTAAGTGCAAGGAGGCAGCTCTAAGAATCATGGATGAATGTTAAACAAGAATCTAGGGACCACAACATGACATCATAAAGAAGACATATAAGCCTAAATCGAAACGATATGAAAAAAGTGACAACGTAGCAGAAGCATTAAGAGAAGCATGTACCAAAGATGAAGTTAACGTGCAAAACAACAAAATGAACATGCTGACCAATAACTGTAATTACGCTGTAACGCAAGGTAAAAGAAGCATACAGAAGCTTGCTAAAAACAGGTAAAAACATCGAGCATCTACTTTGATAGCTGTATTTCTCCCTGCTTTCTTTAATTGAGATTAAAGCAGTCTTTTACCATCTTTCTTTGGTTTGTCCGATTATTTGGTCTGTGGTCTGTGATAATTATTGGTAATCCCATCTAGCACAAAGAAGACCCTTCAAGGTGCTAGCGCACATTACTCTAATAAATCCTCCAGTTCTTGTCCTATATTTGGATAGGGAACATGTAGAGTGTCTATCACTTCAGAAGGGTGCCGTAAGTGCGGTAATTTATGCCTCAATTCCTCTGATTAGTAGGTTTACCGGGGACTGTATGGATAATCTAATCCCAGAGCTAACCAAACCAACTGATACAAGGACAGAGGTGCAGTCTGCCCAAGAGAGAGACTCAGTTGTATCTAGCCAACCATTGAGCAAGGCACAACCTGTGGATGTGGATGATCAGCTCCAGAGCATCTTAGAGGTTGAAGAGGTTGAAATGGTGGAAGACTCAGACAATCATTCCCACTCTTTTTACCAGCTGGACGAACAGAGCAGAGCGTACAACACTAACTTAAACATGACACAGCTGAGACTGAGCGAAAGTCAGCTGGTGGAGTGGCTCGTACAGTTGAAAGCTATGTTTTCCGATCTGAGTAGCGAGTGGCAGCAAATACAAGAGCAACATGCAGGAGATGCTGTACAGCTAGACAAATATCTGGCTATCAGAACCAAACTGGTTGATGCTAAAACAGCTGGGGAAAGAAGCAAATGACAGGTGAATCCATGAGGGACATGGCCTCACAAACATTACTTAATTAAAGAACCTAAAGTAAGGATGAGCAAAAAACCTGGACCAAATGAAGGCAAAAGAAATCCTGAGATTATCGTTATTAAATCAGCAATCAGTTTGGTTGATACAACTGGAGCCAGCATGCCCAGTGTACAGCAAACCAGAGAACTAGAGCAGGATAGGAAATTAAATCTTCCCCTGCCTTCAGCTATAGAGGAACGTAATGTGGCACTGCAAAACACTAACGATATTCTGGAGGGCTGGAGAAAGTAGAATATCATATGATGCTTTAAGGGCTTCATGCATGGAAACAAGAACTCCTATAAAAGAGCATTAAGGCCGTAGGAGAAATCCTGGGAGTCCAAGATTTACCTTTTAATATTTTTACTGTTACACAGATTTTCTTTTGGATGCATGTTATGTGGAGGGTGTAAAATCAGGTTTGGGATGGTTAACCTGCTTTTTAGGGTCTGTGTAATAAATTGTAGCAAAGCACCGTCACACAAGGGTATTGAGGTGTAAAAAGACACAAAGCATAACTCATGTCATTTGCAGGATACATAGTTAGATCCCACGCAGAGATTTTATTCTAAAGGGCGAGCCAATATAGTACAACCCCAAGGTAATATTCACCTCACCTCTGTGGGTGATAATCGTCTCATTATGGACCAACCAAATGCCGAATTAGAACATATTCTGAGACGAATTCCCTACCCTACTTGTAAGTCGATTTAAAGCAGAATTTCAGGTCAGGCATCTGCGTCAGTTTATGGCTGTATCACACATGTCCCCACAAACTTGCCCTAATAATTGCCTTGCTACTAGTTGCAGGAGTAGGCCCCCAGAGCTAAATAATTGTTGAAAGCTAGATAGTTGGAACGTGACTGGAGTTATAATAAACTTGGTGATCCAGATTGGGTAGCATGGCTGAAAGAGCACCATGTAATTTGCACACAGGAAACATGGCTTGTTGATGAGAGTTGTCTATTGAAATACCTTAGTGAATTTCAGGTGTTTTCAGCCGCAGCAAGACAATTAGGGCCAGGTCACTCAAGTGCAGGTCTTGCTACTTTGATTCGGAAGAGTCTCTGCTACAAAGTGGAGAGACATGCTTCGGATAATAAATAATGTATTATACATTTTCTAGATATCAAACTAAGTCTAGGTGAGAGACTCTGTATTATTAATATTTATATTCATCCAAAGAAGACATATGGTAATTTGTTTAAGTTTGAAGGTATACTTAGTAATTTCTTCTTCACAATATAACAATCACAATATAACACTTTTTTAATACTTTTAGCTGTTAATATTGGGGGATTTAAATGCTAAATTAGGGGCAAAGGAATAACTCGAGGTGGACCAGGCCAACTTAGTTAAGGTCTGCAGCATTCGTGGTCATAGTGTATTTCTCCCAAAACAGGATGCCAGGGGACGGCTGATCAAAGACTTCATCAAGCATGCCTGGCTGGTAGAGTTAAATTCAAGATGCTCTGGAGACAGCCCTCCGAAGGCCATGTTTAGATCAGGGGCGCGCGCCTTGGTGATAGATTATGGGCTGATAAATTATTTTGCATACAAAAACATTGTAGGTTTCCTGTTAATCAAATGGCCAGAGAGTGACCATAATCCCCTAGTGGTTAAGTGGGAAATCCCAGCTGATGGATCTCGCGAGATAATCACAGAGAAACAGGCAGGGTCACATGTAAGAAAAATTATCTTAAACAAGGGACTGACCAAAACTATATTAAAAAGTGTAGATATTGGCCCGTTACAATTATCTATACTTAATCCCAATGAGAAAGATTCTAAAATAATTGACACCTTTGAGCTGCTAGAAGAGATTAGCTGAGGCTCTTAAACAGAGACAAATCTGTGCACCGAGCACCCTGACTAGAAGAAGATTTGATGCACCATAGTTTGAATCCGAATGTAAGGAGGCAAAACTGAGATTATGTGAGGAAATTAGGACATGGGGGCTGAAGACGGACAAACTCTATGCTTTAAAGCTGGGGTACTATGTAAAAGGAAAAAAGCCAACCACATTGAAAAACAGTGGGCTAGTTTGGATCAGATGGTTCGAGAAAATAATATACAGGGATTTTGCAGGTTGGTAGCTAAAGGGTCAAACCCCAGAACCAACAATAAAACTAGATTGTGAAGGAACACCTTTTACTTCCCTGCACCCTTTATTTTTGAGAAAAGAAAGGAATCAAGCTGACACTTCTTTGTGATTTAAGTTTGTAGTTTTTATAAGATGCAAGTTCAAAACAAAAGTCAATAACATGTTCATCCACTTATTTATAAGAAGAGGTTAAAGTTTCTTCAAATCCTTACATAATTCTTAGGGTTTTCAAAATATTGTAAGTTCCCTTATTTCCTTGGAAATATTGAATACATGTTGCTCCACATGTTTAGTTATAAAGTGAAATATCTTCAATATTGTCCTCAGGTATGCATAAAGGTATATAATCTGTCCTTAGTTCCCTCAACATGTGTTTCTCCAGGTGGGGCTATCTGGTCCTTCAGGAGGGTTTAGAAAATAACTGTGGATAAATACACCATATGGGTTATAGGTACTTGATAGTCATTATGAAAAGCGAGAAGAGATGTAGAGATAAGTTACATGTAATGAAAGGGCCACATAAACAATAATTATTCTGTATATATAGGTGGCTCAAGATCTGGAGAAACTGTTCCTCACGTTTTGTGGCCAAAGTCTGTGTATTCATGGTGGTTTTGAAATACTGGTAATTCACTAGTATTTGTCACTTCTTTCCATATAGGGAATGTGGTAGGGTATATAGTCCCTTTTGTGTGGCTCTAATTTGGAAAAAGTGAAAGGAAAGAAGAATAAACTTCAGGTTAGGAACATGACTAGTGGTATCTATTTTGTGGTTCTAAGTGATCCATCCTTCTTACCTTGATATGATATATTGGACTTTCTACTGAACAAATATTGGAAGGTAGGTGATCAGCTGCTCAATAGCTTGATAATCATGATTGTGTTGTGTATCTCTGTTAAGATGGCCGCTATTTATGCTAGTGCGATGATGTCACGTGTTTTTTGACACGATGATGTCAGCATGCCAGGCAACATTTTGAAATGGGACGGTCTGGTGAAATCATAATTCTACATCTTCTAAATAGCAAAAGAGGCCTAACGTTGCGTTGTTTTTTATTTTTCATGTTATATGCCTTGAGTCACTCTGTGTGTAGTTGGTGGGTGAAAAGGGCTATGATATAATCAAAATTCGAAATTCGAAATTCGAAAGATTTGGGAGAGGAACTATGAAGTGTAAAGTAATTGGTAATACACTATGGTCAGTCTTAATTGAGTTGTTCAGATTGAGTATCAAATTACATTGAAAGATGTGATAAACCATACATCACAAAACAAAGAACAAAGAGCTGAAAAGAGTATATATGGATATGGCAAAATACACATTTCTGCATTATATAGTGCAACTTGCTATAGCAGGGAGAAAAGGTGATGTTAAATGAAATGGAATAGTTCATTGTCCGTGTTTAAACCGGTATGGCAGCAGTCTGTGAGGCAAATCCATTTGGCTTCACACTGTCGTAGTTTTGCTTCACTATTGCCTCCTCTTGCCAGTCTGGTAATTCTTTCGATTCCAAAAAATGAGATTCCCTTTAGATAGTCTTGAGCATGTTCTTGAAAGAACTGATTGGCAAGTGGGTATCTCAGATCCTTGTTGCTCAGTGTTCTTAAGTGTTCTGTCATGCAAGTTTTTAAGTGTCTTATTGTACTGCCGATGTACAGTTTCTTACATGTGCATGTTATGCCATATACCACATAGTTTGATTTGCAATTCATGAAACCTTTCAAGTGATATTCTTTTCCATTGGGGAGAATTATTGTTTTTTTTAGAATTTTCTGAGTGGTTGCAAACCGAACAGTGTCCACATTTGTAGTTGCCTTTGAGTTCGGGCATGTTCAAAAGTTGTGGCAAGCCTTTTTGGTCTTGTGTCATTTGAAAGTTAGAAGGACATAGCAGATTTTTGAGGTTTCGTGCTCTTTGGTACTTATACATGGAAGGTTGTCCATTTATGGTCTGAGGTCTTCATCTGTTGTTAAAATGAGTCAGCGTTTGACAAGAATTTTGCGTAGAATGCATGCCTCCCAATTGTAGGTTGTGATAAATCTGATGTCTTGAGACAATGTTGTTGTAGTTGGGGGTTTATTTTGTAATAATTCATTTCTAGATCTGTAAAGTGTTTTCTGGTATGCCTTGTTTAGGCTGGAGTTATTGTAGCCTCTGTCAAGGAATTTCTGTTTTGCTTGAGTGGTATATTTCTCAAATTCTGCGGTAGTGGTGCAGTTTCTCTTAATTCTGAGAAACGCCCCATAGGGAATATTGGTTATGGTATGATGTTGATGGTTGCTTGTTGCGTAAAGGGTATTGTTGCCTGCAGTTGGTTGGACGCAAAGTGTAGACGGTATAATGTTGTTTTCAACATACAATTCAAGATCAAGAAAATGAATCCTCTCCGTGCTTTCTTGTATGGTGAGCTGTAAATTGTAGGTATTGTTGTTAAGATACTGATGGTAGTCTTGGAGTTGCTGTGATGTTCCATTCCAAATCAACAAGATATCATTGATATAGCGGCCCAAGAATATGATATTATTGTTGTGTGTGAAGGCCGGATGTTACCATGCATGCTGTAACTCATAATGGCCCATATAGAGATTGGCATATCAGGGGAAAATTTGGCCCCCATCGCAGTTCCTTGTTTCTGTTTGTAGATCTTACAGTTGAAAAGGAAGACATTATTGTGAAGCACAAAGTTAAGCATCTCTAGTATCATTGCATTCTGCCAATAATATGAAACGGAGCGTGTCTTCCGAAATTACTGAGTGGTCTCAATGCCCTTGATGTGCAATATACTAGTATATAGAGATGATGAATCCAAGGTGACCAATTTGAAATTTTCTTCCCAGTTTACTGATGTAAGTTGTTGAATGATATGTTTAGTGTCCTGTATATAGGAGGATAAGTGGCTGCTAAAGGTTGTAGATGTTTGTCGATAAATTCTGAGATGGGCTCTGTGAGGGAGCCTATTCCATTGATTATTGGTCTTGTGGATGGTAAGACTAGGTAGAGTTTGTGTATTTTTGGGATGAAGTATGCTGTAGCCAAAATGGGATGATTTGTTGTCATGTGGTCTCTTTCATCTTCTCTTAGCAGACCTTGCTCATGCCAATAGTTATTCATTTGGTTCCATTCAGCTGTCAATGCAGGTATAGGGTTATCCTCTATTTGATCATAGCAATCCTTATCTTGAAGGTGAATGTTTGCCATTGTAATGTAGTCTTTTGCTGTCAATAGGAATATTTTGACTCCTTTGTCTGCTGATTTCAGGACAATGTCCTCATTTTTCTTCAATTCTTGTATGGCTTTCATTTCCAAGGGTGTCAAGTTGTGTCTGGTTTCCCTTTTTAGTTTATGATGTGTATTTAGATAATGATGTCTTAAGTCGTTGTAGACTCATTTTTGGAAGATGTCTATTGTGTTTGTCATCGGTAGATTGGGGTTAAATGTTGATTTGGATTTCAATTTGGTTTTAAGTGCCAGTCCTAAGTCAAGATTGGGTTCTGAGGCTAATGATTCCATTGTTTGATCTTCAGATGAGCCCTGTAGACTTAGCAGTGTAATAGTATGTTTAGCTAGAGTTGCAGAAGGAGTGGCTGTTGTTTCCTTTGGTTTTGGTATTTTTGTTCAGTAAAGTTTTTTTAGTTTCAATTTTCTGCAAAATTTGAAGAGATAATACATTGGTCTGAAAATAGCCCATTTTGTTGGTTGGACTAAAGGTGAGGCCTTTGTTGAGAGCCCTGAACAGATATGGGGAAAGATCCAATCCTGTCAGATTCATGACTATGTTTTCCTTATTTGGCTGTTTTTTGACCTGGTTAGAATTCCTTGTCTGCTTGTGTCGTTTGGAGCTTCCCTGTCCCCTTGAGCCTCTCTTGCTAAATTTCCAGATATTGAGATATTGTCTTTTGTTTTTGGTAGTAGCGATTTGAACACTGGATAGGTGAGTGGCAACCTGTATCATTGGTATTCCTCTAAAAAAGGAAACTAATGTTGGTATTCCTCTAAAAAAGAAAACTAATTTTCCACTGTTGGTATTGTTATTGGAGCTGTTATTCTGTT
The DNA here is from genome assembly GCF_040938575.1 of Ambystoma mexicanum. Taxonomy (NCBI): domain Eukaryota; kingdom Metazoa; phylum Chordata; class Amphibia; order Caudata; family Ambystomatidae; genus Ambystoma; species Ambystoma mexicanum. The sequence goes on along the minus strand of NC_090931.1, from coordinate 933,230,933 downwards.
GTTGTTGTGCTAGGAGTATCTGTGTCGCTTCCACTCGCTGATTCTATGTCAGATGATTGTGGAGTTGAGGACATGGTTGGGACCACTGGCATTGGTGATTTGTTGGGCCGTTTGGGATTTCTTGGTGTTGTGAGAGGGTTTTGGAATGTGTAGACTCTATTGTATTTGTAATCCAGCTCATCTCTGAAACATGTATGTTGTTTTTTTGTTTTTAGTTCATTTGTATAAATGTTGAGAAAGCTGTCCAATATCTGGTAATTTTTGAAAGTGGCTTCTGGTATGTTAAGATTTTTGATTAATTGTTTGGTAATTTCCATTTCTTTGAGTATAGTATCATGTGCCTTCTTTGCTTGTTCAATAAGTCTGCATATCATCTCCTTGGAAGTATTGATTAAAAGATGTTCCCAATCTTTTAGTGCCTCTACTTCCTCCTCCTCAAATGACGGAAAGATGCAAATACGTAGCCCTGTAGGTATCCTGTTCACTTCCAGGTATTTCTCCAGTGTGGCAATCTCCCACCATCTTGAGATTTCTTTTTTTGACTGTTGTTCCAGTGGTTCAAACAGTTTTTTGAGTAAAGTTGTGTTTGGACTGGCACTTCCATTTCCAGATCCTGGACTCAGTGAGGCGCCCAAGAACAGTTGTTGTGCCTCTTCCATTCGGGATTTAAAGTGTTGAGACATAGGGCCTCATTACGAGATGGGTGGTAGCCATGGAGCTATTAGCTCCATGGCTGCCTCCCATACCGTGCACGTGTCTGGTCTCGTTCAATGGGGATTTACCGGTGTAGTCTGACCCTTGCGGGACCGGTAAGTCCCCATTGAACAGACAATTCCCCATTCCCATTTGAGCCCCCATAGGGCTCAATGGGGAGGGCACTAATAACGGGCTCGCGACTTACAAGCCAGTTATTAGCGCCCTGCTCCCTTAGCGGGACCCGTAAGGGACGTGTGGTCAGACCACACGTTCCTTACGGTCCCCGCCAAGAGACCATGGAATAGGGCGGTAAGGGATTGCCAGCACCAGTCTCCTTACCGGTGCCCGATATCCCTTACCGCCCACCTTGTAATGACCCTTATAGTTGGATTGTTGCGTAATTGGAGTAAGTTGAGAAAACTCTGCTCAGGTTGCTGTATGGAAAATTATAACAAAGAAGCAACTGTGCAGCCTTGAAGGCAACCTATGGCGAGTTAAAAATTGAATAGTTTTTTATTTTTCATGTTAAATGCCTTGAGTCACTCTGTGTGTAGTTGGTGGGTCAAAAGGGCTATGATATAATCAAAATTTGAAATTCGAAATTCGAAAGATTTGGGAGAGGAACTATGAAGTGTAAAGTTATTGGTGATACACTATGTCAGTCTTAATTGAGTTGTTCAGATTGAGTATCAAATTACATTGAAAGGTGTGATAAACCATACATCACAAAACAAAGAAAAAAGAGCTGAAAAGAGTATATTTGGATATGGCAAAATACTAATTTCCGCATTATATAGTGCAACGTGCTATAGTAGGGAGAAAAGGTGATGTTAAATGAAATGGAATAGTTCATTGTACGTGTATTAACCAGTGTGGCAGCAGTCTACCAGGCAAATCCATTTGGTTTCACACTGTTGTAGCTTCGCTTCTCTATTGCCTCCTCTTGCCAGTCTGGCAATTCTTTCGATTCCAAAAAATGAGATTCCCTTTAGATCGTCTTGAGCATGTTCTTGAAAGAAATGATTGGCAAGTGGGTATCTCAGATCCTTGTTGCTCAGTGTTCTTAAGTGTTCTTATATGCGAGTTTTTAAGTGTCTTATTATACTGCCGATGTTTAGTTTCTTACAAGGGTCAATTTGATTCCTTTCTTTTCTCAAAAATAAAGGGTGCAGGGAATTAGAAAGTGTTCCTTTACAATCAAGTATCTTATAAACACTGGACAGCCTCATTGACAACACCACACACCACAGCCCTTTACTCTTACCAGTGTAATTCAAACCATTCAATTTTCAACTCACCATAGGTTGCCTTCAAGGCTGCACAGTTGCTTCTTTTTTTACCAACAATAAAACTAGTCTAATTAAGCCTGACGTCTGGAGCACTCAATTTTCAGGCATTTAATTTAGCCAATCACAGGCTGGGGCGCCCAGCACAGGCTTGGAGCTCCTGCCATTGTTAGTCCACAATTTTCAGAATAAGTGGTTACTGCCTAGGGGCAGAAAAGCACCAGGACCAGATGGTATTAATGTAGAGGTCATTAAGTGGTTTCCAGTGTGGTGGGTCGCCACCCATACGAGGGTTTTTAACGTGATAGATAGTTCTCAGATACTTCTGCCAGCATGGAAAAAAAGGTTGATTGCCCAGATTTAAAAAAAAGGCTCAACCAGTGATCCACATTGTTACCGGCCTAGCTCTTTGCTTGACAGTACGAACAAAATGTTTCCAAAATGTATTTTGACAAGATTAGAAGAATGGGTGAGATTAATAACATGCTCCCCGAAACACAGGCAGGTTTCACAAAAGGATATAGCACGCTGGATGACTGTTTCCTGTTGAACATCATTATAAAGAAATATGTTAAGATTAGGGAGGGATATGTTTCCGTTGCATTTTTAGATTTATAGAAAGCATTTCATTCTCTGGAAAAAACTGAACAGGCTGGGGGTGCCTGCAGGATTACTCCAGTTAATCCACTTCTATACACAGAAACTTCAGCTGTTGTAAAATGTCCAGGCCTGGTGAGTTATTCCAGGGACTTTTTTTCCACTAATAATGGGGCCAGGCAAGGGAGCCCCCTTACAAGGTAAGTGTAGTGAGATGGCACTGCTTTATTACGCTTTCTTGTATATAATTCTTTGTTCAGAATAATTTTGTATTTTTAATTTGTGAGTGGGGTGCAGACCCACTATTTCATGCCTCTGTGTGGGGGGAGTCAACTGTGAAGAATAGGTAGAGAGACTTGGCAATATAGCCTTCGGTGTGGGTTGCACACACTGTTATCCACTATGTGGTTGTTGTATGTAGTTCAGTTATTCCAATAATTAAAGAATTGTTCAACATCCTTTTTCTGAAAAAAATTAACTGTAGTTCGTGCTTTGTAGAGTTTTTAATTATCAAGAATTATTTGCACAGATACTAATCGTGTCAATGCATTTTAGACTGAAAAAGTCCTTCATCAGGGTGTATGATCTTCATCTGATCCATGTCAGTCAATTACATCATGTAAATCGACATCACAATGGTATCCATCGCCAAAACAAGTAATCACATTTCGTTGCATCAAAGTCATATGATGTATGTAATTAAAATATCATATTATCCACCAATAATTTACAAACGAAAATGTTGGGCCACAAGAAGTACATAACAATAACAACATATAGAGATATTGGAAGACATAAATCAGATCAAAACATCAACGTTCCATTTTCTTAATTATCCTTCTAGCACTGACACCATAAAGTGAACCGTCCTCAGGACGCAGCTTCATCGTGTGCTGGTGTCTCACTATCAGCTACGGTTGTCCCATTTACCTCCATTTGAAATTATCGTGTGTCATCTATATCACAGCCCAGATTCATGCCTGTTGCTCATGGACTCATGTCATTTAGCCTTACAAGTACACTTGGACATAGAGTAATAAAACTTTCTCTAGTGAACACCCATGTGTTGGGGATTCTACAAAGACCAGAGGGATCTAAATATGTTCTCATGCAAGGTAATGTGCACACAATGTGCCACATGCTCACACTGTGTGGATAAGTCTGGCTGACCTGCTTGGGCTCATGCGAGCCATAAGAGGTACTGCCGAGATTCTCTGATGATAGAGAAAAGTACTTTCAGGCAATGTTATTATATAGTATAGTCAATCGGAATCGGTATGGCTTAACATCAGATATTACTAAACTGTGCTTACCACTCTTACGTCTAGCGTGTCACAATCTCCTGTATTGGTGTAACCGTTCCACTTGAAACGGTGTGGTGTAACGCGCATGCTTCTGCTGTTAAGGTAAACTAACCTGTGTTCATGGAACCGTCTGCATGAGATTAAAAGATGGAGTGCTGTGTCAATGCCATCTCATGAGATGGGTCGGCCATCTTGGAATGGAGTAGGATGCCTAATATTTGCTACTCAGGACGCTATAGGGTGTCAGCAAACTGTGATCACACTTATGATAAGATTGCTATATCAGTCTTATGATACAATCGAGTATCCTAACTGTGTTAGCTATGAAAATGTAAATATAGTTTAAAATGGTTTACCCGGTGGTGTCTGCTAATGTGGAGTGGTATAGAGTGGTATGTGACCCACAAAATTATCCTAGGATGTAACATGTGTGTATGCTCGGATCATGTCTTCACTTCTGAATCATTCTATCGAGGTGATAGTGTGCTTGTATGTCTTAGTCTGGGTGTGATGAAGTGGCTCTTTTGAGGCAGGAGTTCTTCCAGACCAGCATTGTCCCCATTCCCATGGGGTCCTTTTGGTCTTTTGGACTCCATGGGAATGGGGGCTTACAAAAGTACCGGCGCCTGACTTCCCGGCCGCCGGGGTAGGAATACCCCAGTGTTACCGGGAAGTCAGGCACCGGTAATTCATTACGAGTCCGGTGGCACCGGCACGGTTACCACCAGACCCATAATGAGGCCCTATGTCTCTTCAGAGGTTATCTGGCTGAAAATGCCTAAGTCTTTTCAGGTGTTATCGAGTTGTGTGAGCGTGACCTTAAAGTGGAAAATGTTTGATTCATACATCAACTAAAAGATGTCAACATTACCAGTGGAAAATTCAAACCTTTCTGATAACTGTGGATAGCATTCTATTGTGCAGTAAATATAGTGTCATCGGATAACTGTAAAAACTGTGTCTAACAAGACAGTTTGTATCAAATCATTAAGTTTTGGGGATCCATGCCCATGATCCATTGTTCACAATGCTCATAAAAAGCAATTCAGGTCTCAGTCTTCATTCATTTCGTTGGGGGAGAGTGAGTCGAGTCTGTCTATCCAGTAGGCTTCACGTTGGGCTCTTTTCTTTTTCACGTCTTGTTGGAGGTCTGGTGCATTAATGACTTCTAATGCCTGAAACTTCAATTGAGTGATACTATGAACTTTTTCTCCAAAGTTTCTTGCTACTGCAGAGCTCATATTTTTGTTCCTGATGCCCCTTACCTCACTACTGTTCATGTTATTTTTATCAGGTGTTGACCCATACAATTCTTTAATTAAGACTTATCCCTCAGTTACAAATGTGGCACTAATGTATACCGATGACACTGCTCTGCTTGATTTAACACATAGGAGTCTCCAACAGTCTTCAGATTATACTGGCAGGTTTTTTAAGCTGCACTGTCTTGAACTGAATTTGGAGAAAACAAAGATAGTCCCATTTGGAAATTGTTAAAAGAACTTGGCATGGGCAATAAACAATGTAAACATTTCAGTGGATAGGACATCTAATTATCTAGACATTTATTTCCATCAGAATGGCACCTGGCTCCATCATATTAAAAGGATGGTAAAACAAACTCAAACAGGTTTAAGAGGTCTGAGGCATTTCTATCACAACTATGGAGATAAGAGAATGGATAAATGTTTATGGGTAATGGAAGCTAAAGTACACGCGTCTGCACTATGTGGCTGTGAAATATGGGGCCTTCCCAAATGCGCAAGATTGGATTTATATACAAAATGAATTCCTAAGGAACATAGCAGGGATTTGCCCCAGCACGCCAGGGGACGCTTCATGAGCAGAACTTTGGGTGGACAGCATTACAGTTCTTGCTGAGCGCAGGTTCTTGGAAGTGTACCTTAAAACTAACAAATTTAACATTCAAAACCCCATTAGGCTAAATGCTGTGAGGGAAATGCACTTGTCTCCAGCCATAGAGAAATATACATGGTAGAAATAAGGAAATAGTTTGATAAATAAGTGGGGTATTGAACTTAATCACATGAATTGCCCATCTAAAGTGAAGACTATTCTTACGGTCAAGGCTATTAGGCTGGAATATGGATGCATGATGATTCACTTATGCTCGTTCCCGTCAATGTCATTTTATGCTGCCTCCAGCCAGAGCATCACTGAGAGAGGCGCTGTTAGCTCCTTGAGATCCCAGATGCACAGAACAATAATATTAATGGTCTGCCTAAATATCTTGCCACTATTAGCAAGAATGACCAGGCTGAGTGGCCAGAAAGAATGCTTCTGTGGGCTAGCATGCAAAGAGAACTTTTTACACTTCCTGTTGATATCTCCCATCCTGAATACTCTTCGAAGACTGTTTTAACAATCATTTTGTTAAGCTTGGTATCAGGGACATTACAAATGCTATGGGCCTCATCACGAGTTGGGCAGTATCCCGACTGGAATACTGCCCAACTGTATTTGCGTTACAGCCTGTCTGTCCGGCGGTATTACTTTCGGATCACGGGTTGCATGGTACACCTAATTCCCCATTCTGTCCATTGGACCCAAAGGTGAATTTTCGGCGCAATTACCGCCGGCAGCATTACCGCACAGTAATTGCACCGAAAATCGGCATTTTTCCAGCGCGTTTACCCACAGCTCTGAGCTGGGGATAAACATGCCGTACTCATGTTTGGGCGGACCCTTAAATGCGGTGGTAGTAGACTTACTGCCGCAATTAAGGGCTACCACCCAACCCGTGATAAGGCCCTACGTGTTTATTTATGAACTTTCATGATTTGAACTTTATATCAGATGGCTGTATGTTTGCAAAGGAGGGACTTAAAAGGTACGGTAGTATTCTCTTCTCTCTCTCTCTCTCTCTTGCGTGATGCATTTGATAAATGTTAGGCGCAATTATCCTAACACCGGACTATCAGAAGAAGGCCTGTTTCTGCATTTATTAACTACTGATCAAAGAAGTGGTAATGGCGCCATACATTAGGGAAATGAATACTGAATACTTTTATGAGCGTTAAGCATGGCTGCAACTTTCAAAAAGCATTTCCATGGACCCCCTACCTTAACATGCCCGCCCTGCTGCCTGCAATGCGGTGGTAAAAAGCGCGTCCACAACGCGACTCTCCCGCAAAAAGTTGTAATTAGAATATTGCTGCAGATGGTGCAGTACGGCAATGTTGGTTGCCATGGAAGCCAACTACTATTGCTACTGCAGCACAAAAACATGGAACAATGCCGACATCCAATACAATTGCCAAAACCTAGAACCCAAGGAAATGGATGCCCTTAATATGTGTGTTTCCTTCACATGCACTCACGGCTCTGCTGTGCCCGAAGAATCCATCTCTGGGTGCTTTCCATGTGGGGGGAATATAACAGCGTGCTTTCAGAGTGTAATTCATCATTGATTTGGGAGGTTAGAGGGGGCATTTTTTATAATGTAGAAATCATCCCACATGGCAATTGGACGCAATGCATAGCAGGCATGTGTGTCGACTTTTGATTTTCTCTACGGGGACTTTTTTTAAATGCTGCACTTACTGAATCCTTAAGACTAATGCGGTACAAGTGTCACGATTAGCAACAAAAACCTTTAACCACCTTAAAGTAGTTATTTAAAGCGTGTGATTATTTTTAAGATGTCTAAAGGACCATAGAATAAAAACAGTTGTGCTATGGCAAACTCATGCATGCATAAACAATTCTAGGGCAGAATTGGTACTTTATCCGGATAAAGGTCTGTGTGGGCCAATGGAGAGGCTCCATCCATCTCCACAGTCCAGCCATCCGCATACAATAAACAGAGATATTATAGAGGGCAGTAAACAGAAATGCCTTACCTCCTTATTGAGCTGCAGTGAAGTGCAAGAACAAAATGTAAACTGCATGTGGAATTGTACAGATGTCTCCTGCCATGAGTGCGGGGGTGGGGCTAGGGGGGTGGGGTGAGGGTGGTGATTAGCTAAGAGCCTAGGTCCCTGTCTGCTGTTGCTGGCATGAGCCTTATTAGCTCAGGAATGCAGCCATCATAAAACATAGTGGGGGAGAGAGAGCTGAATGAGGGAAGGATGTTTTCTGCAAAAATGCAGCCAGTTCCACTTCATGGGAAAACGGACAGAGAAAATGCTAGGCCACATGTTAAAATGGGTGGAGTCACCTAAGGCTGTGTGGAGAAAAGGGGTGAATATTGAGCAGTCGGAAGGAATGCAGTGGGAAGGTGCCCTTTCGGTGTAAGCATAAAAGGAATGATACGGTGGATAATATACAAATATAATAGTTGTAGGCTTGGGAAAGAATTGCACAAAAACATGAAAGAAAAAAAGAAAGGAAATAAAATCAGAAACAATTGATGAAAGAATGAGTCTGGCAAAAGAATGAAATTTGAGGACTCAATAACAGATTGGATTAAGCAATGACTATGGAAAAAAGCTAAAGATATGACCCAGGGCTGTGGCTGGGGGGCTTGCTGGTGTTATGAGTGCACAAAGATAGCCCAGGCTGAGGTGGGAGTAAGCTAGGTCGACGAGATTGTTCGATGGTCCTTAGAAGTATTGCCAGAGTTAAAGCAAATCAGTGTTGCCACTGACCGTTTTACGGTCCCACCAATCTGATTAAGGGCCAATATGAACCATACAGATACCTTATTTTGTAGCACAGGTGTCGCTCTCATAAAAGCGCAGAGGAAGCCCTGACACATTTCTAACATATAAAAACAGTCTCCGCGGAGATGTACATATTTGTGTAGCACCCACCGTGGAAAGAAGCTGCTTGGTTAGGAAGGTAAAGGTTTTCACTTCAACCACGTTTCCCTATACAGAGAAAGCCAGCCCAGGAGCGCTCCATCAGATGCTTACTGCAGCTGAGGGGGCAGAGCACTAAGGGCCTCATTATGAGGTGGGCAGTATGCAGCAAAAGTGGTGGTAATGGAATTTACCACACTGCTGAATTAGGGGAACCTGGAAATGGGTGTTAATTCCGCCAGTGGAATTAGTGCCAACTGAATTACCGGCAGCACATGGCGGAATTAGCTCTGGCGTAAATTCCTCAGGCGGAATTACTGCCAAGATGCAAAACAGTATTTCCACTGTGTTACAAGCAGAAATCCCACTGAAATACCACAGAAGGTGGGTGGTTATTCTGCCAAAAACACAGTGCAGTTACCTCCACCTAGAAGTAGGCTATAAATGCAGACAGGTGATGAAAATCTAGTCACAGGTCCATCCAATCCACTCGGAAAGGGTACAAAAGGCCCGCACCTGACTCAAACACCCTTTCCAATACCATGCCAACACTAGCAGTTGCAAACACGGGTATGCTGCACCTCTTGGAGCAGAGAGGAGGAGACTCCATGCAAGGTGAGCACCCATTTCCCTGATAACCCTTTACGAACTGAACAGGGAGACGATTGCAAAGCTACTATACCTGATCCATGACGACATCCAGAGCAGGATCAACATAGAACTGCCATACCCCCGCTGCTGAAGCTTGTGTCAGTGCTTAATTTCCTAGAAAGTGGCACCTACCAGCACACTGTGGGCATGCTGCATGGCATATCTCAGCCCACATTTTCAATTGTGCTTATGCAAGTGCTGGAAGTACTCCTGCACCATGTACCTGGCACATCTCCCTGCACACCACCCCGGCACTGATGAATGCCACTAAGGGATGTTTTAATCTGCAGCCCATCTGCCCAATGTAATTGCCGGTCTAGACTGCACCTATGTGGCGTTGATTGTCCCCCAGGCAACAGAAGAGGCATACAGCAACAGGAAGCAGTATAATTCCATGAATGATATGATATTTTATTTATATCGCGCTCGTACGCAAGTGTTTCAGAGCACGACCAGGCAAAAAGGGATGGGAACAAGGGAGAAACAAAAAAAAAAAGAAAAAAAAAGAAATCAGCGATCTTACTAGGCCCAGTGACATTTAAGAAAGGGAAAGTGCGTGGAGGAGGGGGGGGTTGGAAATTGCGGAGCAGAGGAGAGAAACAGAATAAATATTAAATTAAATAAATAAATAAGGGCGATAGACCATGGTAGTGTAGCCAGCAAGTGGCAGGTGAAAGTTAGTCAGATAAGGTATATCTGATAAGTGCAGAAGGAAATGGGAGGGGGACTGTATAGGTACAGTTACGGAGCCCTAGTTCAGGGGGTGGCCTGGAGGCAGTGCAGGAGGGTGGCAGGGTGAGCAGGTACCTGGGCCTGAATGACAGAGGGTGGCCAGGTGCACGATACCAAGAGAAGAAACAGATCAACATGGGAGAAGGAGGGCAAAGGCAGAGGCAAAGAGGAAGGTCTTGAGGTGCTTCCGGAACCAGAGATGGTTTTCCTCAAGTTTCAAGGTGGCCGGAAGGCTGTTCTAAAGGGTGGCACCAGCCGAGGACAGAGATCTACCCCCAGCTCGTTCCTTTGCAAAACAACTAATCCTGAGGGAGTTAGAAGAAGAGGAGCGAAGGGCTCGAGAGGGGAGATATTTATGGAGGGATAGTTGAAGGTATTTTGGGCCCAGGCCCCAGAAAGCCTTGTGGGCCCAGAATGTACAGGTGACCTGTGATGCTGACCTCATGATCACACACTGCAGCACCCACTTTCCTTGTTCCACCGAAGACACAAGGTCCTGTGGAACAGCACACTGCCTGCATACATAGAGAGCCACAGAGGGAGGCCTACAGACATGAATACTGGGAAAGTACAAGTGCCATCACACATACTAACCTTGCATCACAAGTGATTTGCTACATGAAGGGTGGGGGGAATTACAACTACTAATCAATGCATGCCCAGTCAAGCACCACTACATGCAGGACCTGGCCTCTCACCCTACTCATGATATCCGCCAATCCACAGGAGCATGCCCTGCAGGAAAATTCAGTTGCATGTCAGTAATGCATATTGCTCCAACAGGTAAAGAACTACCCAGAGGACTACATGAACCACAATGCACAGGGAACACATACCCACACAGCCAATGGCTGAGAACTACTTACGTTTTAGGAAACTCCTGAAAACTCACCTTTTCATGTGAAAAAAACCTGTATTACCCCGATATCAGGATAGCTTAAAACTCGACGTACAATGAATTAACATGGATTTGCCCCACGCCCTGATGCCTGCGAGCGACCGGCGCGTTATAAACGAAAAAACAATACAATACAATACAATAGCACAGTTCAACACTGCACAATGATAATGCAACACTGGCAGACAGTGATGGCATGTAAGCTGCAAATCATGTATGTAAATCCATTACAGTAGGAATGCAGAAACCTCAAACATCCACAACAACAAGCAAACAACCATCAGGGCATTGACAAGATAACACTACACAGGGCCAACACAGAAAACACAGACATTGCAAATCCTAGCACAGGACATGTATGCAACAACGTGTGGGTGTCAGCTGTGAGCACATAGTTCCTTAAAGTGACAATGCATATATGACATAACACTTCATTCAATTACTGGTATGGAAAAGCATGTTGTACAACAATGCACCATAACTGCCTAAAGAGAGTGTCAATTGACATGCCATGAAAAATGCCACACATCCTCAATGCACTGTGACTGACAACTGTGACCTTTGCACTTGCAGGTGACACTGGACACCCCAGCTCTCATGGCTGATGGCACATGTGCACAATCCACGTACGCCCCACGTCCGGACAAGGCTCTGCATGGAGCAGACCTTTGGCCTACTGAAGGTACGTTTCCAGTGTCTCCACCGGATCAGAGGGGCCCTGGTGTACAGGCCAGAAAAGGTTGGGAAAATCTTTGTCATCTGTGCCATGATGCACAACATCTGCCTCAGGTGACATATCCTCCTGCCCCTTGATGATGACATGCATCCCCAGAGGACAACAACTCACTTTCTGCAGGTGAAGTGGGGCCACACAGTGAGCGTGAGGAAGGCAGGGGCAGAGGTCTAGTGCGGTAATAACTAATAGGCAATTTTTTCCAGGCAATATTTTTTCACATGCTGCACACTTTAGTTCATAACCATGTGTTAGGAAAGATTTCATAATTGTAGGTAATTTTCCTTCCATGTGGCAACCCCCAAACTTGTTGCTGTTGTTTTACACCCGGATCTAGACTTTGCCGGAGAAGCGCAGCCTTCCGCCGCACTCCTCTGGGCTTTCGTTCCATTCTTACGGGGAAACTGGCATGCCCTTAAGACAGTCAGTACCAGGAGACTTTGTTTCCCTTAGTCCTTTCCTCATGTTGCAGCTTTTGAGCAACATGAAACAAGAGTGCATTACCGCGCACTTGCGTCTCTAGTCATTCCAATGGCCCTAGAAACTCTCGCTGGACTTATCATGAAATGTGCAAGTGTGTCACGGATGGGACTGGTGGCAGCTATCGTTTCTTTGTGTTTTGAAACCCTTTTTGCCTTGTTATCCGCACTTCCCGCGTTTGGCCCAAATGGGTGGTCTGGCCTTCAAAATGGCCATGCCACGAGGTTCTTTGTCCTGTCCGCTGACCGTCTTGCCACTTCACCTTCCCCCAGGTCGAGCCGACCCGGGGCAGTCCTTATTTGGTCATGCACTTTCCTGCAAAACACAATGCTTTCGCGGGCTTCTGCATGCCTTGTGTGTGCCTCCAGGATGTGGGCCGGGATGTCTGTTCCCAATACACATCCTGGGTGCCAGAGAGTCTAGGGTGTCTCGAATGCCTGGGACCACCGTGGTCCGTGATAGGTCCACGTATGGTGTGAGTGATTTGTGAGCAGATCTCCCATTGGGTCCTCTCTGTTTTGGCGCGAAGGGAACTCTGGATAAGAGGAGGCTGGAAACACCACTACCATGTCGATCTCCTGAGTTCTCACGAACAAAGGATAAGGAGCCAAGTATCCTGCAACTAAGAAGCTGAGTCGAGGAATCGGTACCCTGCACTGCTGTCGTCCTGTGAGGCCCCTCTGCCTCTGATCGAACGAGAAGGCCTGTACTGGCACTTCGACCCTTTAGAATAGTGGGAACAACTATTCTCGGTATCTTCTCCAAATCCTGTACATAAGCCTTCGGAAGCGTCCCTGGGCCATTCAGTGGACTGACCAGCCTACACAGGAACCTTGCTCTGTCACCGCCGTCTGGTTACTGCTAATCCCGTGTCCTCGGCACTCTCACACGATTCGTACACTTGGCATTCCCAGGTCTGAAGTGAGACGTGTGCTTTGGGACCGGAATAACTGCAGTTGCCGAGTTGCCCTGCTGTGGTAACAAACCTGTGCGTGTTCGCTGCATCTGGGACATCCTCGACCCTGACTCCTGCTGTCGCGGAATCTACATGGCGTCGAGACATCCTGCTGATCGCATCTGAACTTGCCAGTACCGAAACAGAACCGGAGAAGCCTGGGTCTGCCTGCATCGGGGACCGGTGAGTAGTCAATATTCTAACCAGTCGCCCTCCCGCAGGAGCCTGTGGCTTTCCATCGCTGTCGTAAACAGCAACCCTTTTCCGCACTCGCGCCCTGCTTCTGCCCACAAGTGGAGGCCGCGCTTGAGAAGCGGGGAACTGTTCATCATCGTTTTGTTCACCTCTCTGAACTGCCCGATCTCCCTGAAGAGACTCTCCTTTGCCCGTTGGCACCCGCGTGTGCAGGTACTTTTGAGCACAAGGCTCCACTCTTTGTAGGGCTCAGACTTCCTTCTAGTTAGGTGGCCTCTGATGTCGAACTGGGTCTAACGATTACTTGCACTGCCTGTTTTCCTCCCCATCTAGGTGGTCTGCATATTTCGTGCTTCTAACTCTTTAGACCCCTTGGTCTTGTATATATATTGTATTGCTTGTGATGTGTTGGTTTATTGGAGTTTTACGTGATTCTTTACTATGGTCGATGTTACAAAGGCCTTGTAATAAATGTGTCTATATTTTTAATATAACACCTGTCTGGAGTAATTTGTAAGTGTCCTTGCTTGGTGTGCTCATTGTGGGCTTTCAGTCACCCTCACCCCTGTTGAGACCTAGTCTTGACCGCCGCCATCGCTACCCTGATTGGTCTGGCTTGTCCAGAGGTTACCCTGTTCCAAGAAACTAGGCTGGCCTTCTGAACCTCTGCCCCTCCAGGACAGAGTTCAGAAATCCATCTTAACAAATTGGTGTACAGCGGTGGGATACGACTGAAGGTATCCAGTGTTGCGCACAAGCGAGGGCATTTCAAGTTATTCCTAACAGGACACGTAGTGAATTGTCGTAGTATAACTCTTTAAAGGCCATAGTCCTATCAAACAGTATGGAAACATGTACCTTGTTAACTTTAAATGCTTCTAAATCCGAAATATTGAAAAAGATGTGTGCTGAAAGAGGTGTCTCCTCACAAGGCACAAAAATGGAAATGATCCAAAGAATCATGGCGTGGCAAGAAGCTCAGCTTGACGCTATAGCTTCTGAGGACAGTGCAGAAGGAGGTGAGGCTGCTCTCACTGGTAGAACTGACAGTTCTGCCGCTGCACTGGTCCACCGCGACCATGAGGACAGGGAGGATGAAATGTCCAATGTTTCCTCTGATAGTGCTGATGGGGAGGCCATGCTTGAATTCAAGAAGCAAGAGCTGCTGTTTAGGCAGAAGGAGCTTGAGTTCAATATGGCCAAACTCCAGGAAGAGCTTGAGTTCAATAGGGTCAAGCTAAAAATCGAACAGGCAGAAAAACAGAAAGACAGGGATCACCAGTTAGAACTGGCCAAGCTTCAAGTTGCCCATAGATCCAAGGGTCCTGGACATGGGTCTGGGGCCTCCTCTCATCCACGGTTTCCAAAAGATCTGCTCAGTGTGCATGAGGAAAAGAATGACATTATGGACTGGCTGAATACATTTGAGTATGCATGTGAAGCTCAACAAGTTGACAATGCTGATAAAATTGCCTGGTTACTAAGCAGACTGCCCCATTCTGGCTGCAGTGCCATTATGGAAATGTCGAAGGCTGAGCGAGCAGATTTTGCAATGTTGAACCAAACTCTCATTTTAAAGTTTGGAAAGACTCCTGCCCACTATTTAAAATGATTCCGAGAGTATAAGAAAAAAGAAGGTGGTACTTGGGTATCTTATGTAACCGAATCCTTAAAAAACTTGACTGGCTGGGTCGAAGGTTATAAGGTTTCTACCTTTGAAGGTACGATAATTCTTGTCATGCTGGAACATATTTTTGCGTCTTCTTCCCCTGAGCTTAAGCAGCATTTGGCAGATTCTAAGGAGATAGATCCATAGAAGCTTGCCATTGCAGCAGATTTGTGGGTGTCACATCGAGTGTCCCATAAGGACAAGACTCAGCCTGGTAAGCAGGAGGAGGGAAAAAGTCCAAAGATAAGGAGGGTGGAGAATCTGATAAATCTTCTTCTCAAAAGGGCCACAAAAAGAAAAATAAGGGTAAGACACAAGAGAACTCACAGGGTAGTGGAGGTCAGCCTCCGAAACAGAACTCTGGTTGTAATAAGCCTCCCTATGTAAACAGACCCAATGGATCGTGTTTTGCTTGTGGAGCAACTGACCACTTGAAGGGGGATCCCCGGTGTAAGGTTAAACCTTTGGGGGTCCACTCCGCTAATCTGGCCTTCTCCTCCTACGAGGAAGAAGAGATTACAGGAGCATCCTTCTCCTCAGACTCCTTCCCCAGTGGGATAGAAGCTGAGGTAGTTTTAGTTTCCCTGGGTTCCTGGGAGCCTAAAGTCGCAGAGGCTTATGCTAGGATTCCAGATAATACCAAGCACTACTTTAAAGACAGTGTGCTGATCAATGGAGTAGATACTCCAGCTCTTAGGGATAGTGGGTGCAGTCGAACTGTAGTGGATTCTATCTTGGTAGACTCAGAGGAAGTTGCCAGAGCTACTCTGATGCACACTAAATTGGCTGACGGCCCACCTTGCATGTTTCCAGTAATACCTGTAAATCTTACTATCAATGGTACAGAAGTCAGGATTCCAGTGAGCATTCAGAGGAACGCCCCAGGAAAGGTCTTGTTGGACAACGATCTCCGATCGTTAGGGCTCGTGGGAAACACTGCCGACAGACCCTGCACAAGGTCTCAAACCAGGGCAGCACTGACCAAGCTCAGTGAGCTGCCCCAGCCAAAGGGGAAACCCAAGGCTAAAGGAGTCAGAAAACCAAAACGAGGGAAAGAAAATATTCCCCCGAACTCACCTACCACTGCGATGGAGGAAGTTGGTCAATTGCCCAGACCTGACGAGGAGGCGGGGATACCTGAACTATTTGACCCTAAAGACCATCCTGAACTAAACGACTTGTTAGTAGAAGGTGGTCCTGACAGGGAAGAATTCAGTAAAGGCCAACATGAGTGCCCATCTCTGAAAGGCCTAAGGAGACAGGCCTGCTCCCAGCTTGAGGGTGAACCTCCTGGGAAGCATCTGATTTATTGGGAAGGTGGACTCCTGTATAGTGAGCCCACAGAGTCTACAGAAGGAGACCATAGGAGGTTGGTGGTTCCCCTTGCTGTAAGACCCTTCCTCCTGCAGTTGGCGCATGAAGTGCCCCTTGCTGGTCACCTTGGTATTAAGAGGACCAAGCAAAGGTTATCCGTGCACTTCTACTGGCCCAAGATGGGGGTGCATGTAGAAAGTCACTGCAGGAGTTGTGCCTCCTGCCAGTTATCTGGTAAGAGTGGCTCAACAATCCAAGCTCCATTGGTACCACTCCCAGTTGTGGGAGTACCATTCGAAAGGGTAGGGATTGACATTGTTGGTCCCCTTGACCCGCAAACATCCTCAGGCAATAGGTTTATCCTGGTGCTGGTCGGCCATGCTACCAGGTATCATGAGGCCATCCCATTAAAAACTGTAACTGCCAAGTCAGTTGCAAAAGCGTTACTTGGCATCTTTAGTAGGGTTGGCTTCCCTAAAGAAGTTGTGTCTGATCGAGGCAGCAACTTTATGTCGAAGTATATGCAGGCTATGTGGAAAGAATGTGGGATCACCTACAAGTTCTCTTCCGCATACCACCTCCAGACCAATGGTCTGGTGGAACGGTTCAACAGAATGTTAAAGAGTATGATTGGGGCTCTGGAAGAATCCCAAAGAAGAAAATGGGATCTTCTTTTACCATGCTCACTGTTTGCCTACCGAGAGGTACCACAGGAGGTTGTTGGCTTCAGCCCCTTCAAACTTCTGCTTGGTCACCCTGTGCGGGGACCCTTAGCATTAGTCAAGGAGGGATGGGAGATGCCCACTCCCCCTATTACTACCAACGTAGTAGACTATGGGCCTCATTATGACCCAGGCGGAAAACCATGGTGCTAATAGCACCATGGTCCATGCTGGTAACTTACCGACTCCGCCATAGAGAAAGGGGGAATTGCCACCCCATTACAAGGTTGGCGGGGTGGTAATTCCCCCTTCCTCCATGGCCCTTCCCCATTCCCATTTTTGCCCCATAGGGCATAATGGGAATGGGGAAGGCGGTAATTATGGTACCGCAAATTGCGGTACCATAATTAGCACCAAGGTCCCTTTTCGGGTCCATTCCTTAACGGCTGGTAAAACCAACCGTTAAGGTGAGAACCCGCAAAGGGACCTCGTAATCAGGCGCTAAGGGATTCCCGGTACGGGTACCCTTACCGGTACCGGTAATCCCTTAGCGCCAGGTTCGTAATGAGGCCCTATGTGTTAGGGCTCAGAAAACGGATGGTACTCCTGATGGGTCTGGCTAGTGACAAGTTGAAGGCAGGACAAGCCCTGGTGAAACATTGGTATGACCAGAAAGCTTCCCTCATCAACTTCATACCTGGTCAGCAAGTCCTGATCATGAATCCCATAAGGCCTAGAGCTTTACAGGATAAATGGTCAGGCCCTTACACAGTGGTGGAGCCCCTGGGTGAGGTCAACTATTTAGTGGACCTTGGAAGGCCTGGACAGGCTCCAAAAGTGTTCCATGTAAATAGGCTGAGGCTTTCGTCCCAAGAGTAGAAATCGCAGCACTGCTACTAGCTTCAGATGTTGAGGAGGAGGAGTCTGAACCCCTCCCCGACCTGTTCCAAAGCGGTCCTTCAGATAGCTCCTTTGAGGGTGTCCGAGTGGCCCCTCACCTGACTTCTGATCAGCAGGCTGAGGTGAAAAGTTTGCTTAGGCAAATTTCCCCCTTGTTTTCGCAGTCCCCTGGTTTGACACCTTGGTGCAAACATAACATAGACACAAGAGACAGTGTACCTACCAAAAGTAGAGGATACAGAATATCAGACAAAGTATGGTCTTACATTAAGACAGAGGTCAAAAAAATGTTAGATCTTGGGGTGATTGAACCATCTAGTAGTCCTTGGTCCAGCCCTGTGGTTTTGGTTCCAAAGGCAGGTACTTCTGAATTGAGGTTCTGCGTAGATTACAGGGCTCTGAATACTGTCACCAAGACAGATGCATACCCCTTGCCTCGAACAGATGAGCTGGTGGATACCTTGGGTGCCTCCAAGTACCTCAGCACGTTTAACCTCACTGCATGCTATTGGCAAATAGCCCTATCAGAGCATGCCAAGGAGAAGACAGCGTTCTCAACTCCAGATGGGCTTTACCAGTTCAGGGTAATGCCGTTTGGGTTGAAGAATGCACCTGCCACTTTTCAGAGGCTTGTGAATCATGTGTTAAACGGGTTGGATGAATTCTGTCTTGCATATCTGGATGATATAGCAGTTTTCAGCGCCACCTGGGAAGACCATGTGAAACACCTCGGAATTGTGCTACAGGCTCTTCAGAAAGCACACTTGACCATAAAGGCTAGTAAATGCCAGATTGGACAAGGCTCCGTGGTTTACCTTGGACATGAAGTAGGTGGAGGGAGGATACAGCCTCTGCCCAGTAAAGTTCAAGCAGTACAAGACTGGCCTACCCCCACTACACAGACCCAAGTGAGAGCCTTCTTAGGACTCACAGGGTATTACCACAACTTCATGGCAGACTATGGTACCATAGCTGCCCCTCTGACTGCTCTCACCACTCCGAAGAAACCCAAGAAGGTAACTTGGACCGACGAGTGTGAGAAGGCCTTCAACGGCTTAAAAGACTCCTTGTGCCAGGCCCCTGTTCTCAGGGCCCCTGATTACCAAAGACCTTTTATTGTGCAGACAGATGCCTCTGACACTGGGATAGGAGCTGTCCTATCGCAAGTAGATGAGAAGGGTAAGAAACACCCTATTGGTTTCATTTGTCGCCAGCTTAAGGACAGAGAGCTCAGATGGTCCACAGTAGAGAAAGAATGTTTCTCTGTTGTGTGGGCCCTATTGAAGCTGAGGCCCTATCTCTATGGGACCCACTTCACTGTGCAAACTGACCATAAGCCCTTAAAGTGGCTAAAGAACATGAACGGAGAGAATCCAAAGTTGATTAGGTGGTCCATAAATCTGCAAGGCTTTGACTTCACTATTGAGCATAGGCCAGGTGTCCAACATAGCAATGCTGATGGGTTGTCCAGAATGTTTAACCGACCTGAACAAGAAACTGATCCAGGGGTGGATTAGTTCCCCCTGTCCTTAGTCTGGGAGGGGCGAGTGTTAGGAAAGATTTCATAATTGTAGGTCATTTTCCTTCCATGTGGCAACCCCCAAACTTGTTGCTGTTGTTTTACACCCAGATCTAGACTTTGCCAGAGAAGCGCAGCCTTCCGTCGCACTCCTCTGGGCTTTCGTTCCATTCTTACGGGGAAACTGGCATGCCCTTAAGACAGTCAGTACCGGGAGACTTCGTTTCCCTT
The DNA here is from genome assembly GCF_040938575.1 of Ambystoma mexicanum. Lineage (NCBI taxonomy): Eukaryota > Metazoa > Chordata > Amphibia > Caudata > Ambystomatidae > Ambystoma > Ambystoma mexicanum. The sequence goes on along the minus strand of NC_090931.1, from coordinate 933,211,348 downwards.
AGTCCTTTCCTCATGTTGCAGCTTTTGAGCAACTTGAAACAAGAGTGCACCGTAAACGGCCCTAGAAACTCTCGCTGGACTTATCATGAAATGTGCAAGTGTGTCACGGACGGGACAGGTGGCAGCTATCGTTTCTTTGTGTTTTGAACCCCTTTTTGCCATGTTAACCGCACTTCCCGTGTTTGGCCCAAATGGGTGACCTGGCCTTCAAAATGGCGATGCTGCGAGGTTCTTTGTCCTGTCCGCTGACCGTCTTGCCCCTTCACCTTCCCCCAGGTCGAGCCGACCCGTGGCAGTCCTTATTTGGTCATGCACTTTCCCGCAAAATACAACGATTTCGTGGGCTTCTGCATGCCTTGTGTGTGCCTCCAGGATGTGGGCCGGGATGTCTGTTCCCAATACACATCCTGGGTGCCAGAGAGTCTAGAGTGTCTTGAATGCCTGGGACCACTGTGGTCCGTGATAGGTCCACGTATGGTGTGAGTGTTTTGTGAGCAGATCTCCCATTGGGTCCTCTTCGTATTGGCGCAAAGGGAACTCTGGATAAGAGGAGGCTGGAAACACCACTACCATGTCGATCTCCTGAGTTCTCACGAACAAAGGATAAGGAGCCAAGTATCCTGCAACTAAGAAGCTGAGTCAAGAAATCGAACGAGAAGGCCTGTACTGGCGCTTCGACCCTTTAGAATAGTGGAAACAACTATTCTCGACATCTTCACCAAATCCTGTACGTAAGCCTTCGGAAGCGTCCCTGGGCCATCCAGTGGAATGCCCAGCCTACACAGGAACCTTGCTCTGTCACCGCCGTCTGGTTACTGCTAATCCTGTGTCCTTGGCACTCTCACACGATTCGTACACTTGGCATTCCCAGGTCTGAAGTGAGACGTGTGCTTTGGGACCGGAATACCTGCGGTTGCTGAGTTGCCCTGCTGTGGTAACAAACCTGTGCGTGTTCGCTGCATCTGGCACACCCTCGACCCTGACTCCTGCTGTCGCGGAATCTACACGGCGTCGAGACATCCTGCTGATCGCATCCAAACTTGCCAGTACCGAAATGGAACCAGAGAAGCCTGGGTCCGCCTGCATCGGGGACCGGTCAGTAGTCAATACCCTAACCAGTCGCCCTCCCGCAGGAGCCTGTAGCTGTCCATCGCTGTCGTAAACAGCAACCCTTTTCCGCACTCGCGACCTGCTTCTGCCCACAAGTGGAGGCCGCGCTTGAGTAGCGGGGAACTGTTCATCATCGTTTTGTTCACCTCTCTGAACTGACTGATCTCCCTGAAGAGACTCTCCTTTGCCCGTTGGCACCCGCGTGTGGAGGTACTTTTGAGCACAAGGCTCCACTCTTCGTAGTGCTCGGACTTCCTTCTAGTTAGGTGGCCTCTGATGTCGAACTGGGTCTAACGATTACTTGCACTGCCTGTTTTCCTCCCCATCTAGGTGGTCTGCATATTTTGTGCTTCTAACTCTTTAGACTCCTTTGTCTTGTATATATATTGTATTGCTTGTGATGTGTAGGTTTATTGGAGTCTTACCGTGATTCTTTACTATGGTCGATGTTACGAAGGCCTTGTAATAAATGTGTCTATATTTTCAATATAGCACCTGTCTGGAGTAATTTGTAAACGTCCTTGCTTGGTGTGCTCTTTGCGGGCTTTCAGTCACCCTCACCCCTCTTGAGACCTAGGGCCTCATTAAAACTCAGGCGTTAAGGGTTAACGCCACCGTTAACCCTTAACGCCTGATTCTGATTTTAACGCCTGCTATGGCGCTAACCTGCCATGGTGCTAATTACGCCGCCGTAATTTACGGCGGCGTAATTAGCGCCTTCCCCACTCCCATTATGCCCTATGGGGCAAAAATGGGAATGGGGAAGGGAAAATGGGAAATGGGGATTTACCGCCCCACTCACCTTGGAATGGGGCGGTAAATCCGCCATCCACCATGGTGTAAACAGAGTTTACACCATGGTGGTAAAGTTGGTGCACTTAGCACCAAGGTTGTAATGAGGCCCCTAGTCTTGACTGCTGCCATCGCTACTCTGACTGGTCTGGCTTGTCCAGAGGTTACCCTGTTCCAAGAAACTAGGCTGGCCTTCTGAACCTCTGCCCCTCCAGGACAGAGTTCAGAAATCCATCTTAACACCATGGGCCTCATTACGACCCAGGCGGTAAGTTACCGCCTGGGCCGTGACTTTACCACCATGGCGTAAACTACGTTTACGCCATGGTGGTTGGCGGACTTACCGCCCCATTCCGAGGTCGGCGGGGCGGTAAGTCCCCAATCCCCATTTACCCTTCCCCATTCCCATTTTTGCCCCATAGGGCATAATGGGAGTGGGGAAGGCGTTAATTACGCCACCGTAAATTACGGTGGCGTGATTAACATCAAGTTCCCTTACCGCCATGGTTTTTTACACCCGCTAGAAGCAGGTGTAAAATCCGCCATGGCGGAAAGGGAACTCGTGATTGGCGGTAAGGGGTCGGCGCAGCTAACGCTGGCGCTAACCCCTTACCGCCAGGGTCGTAATGAGGCCCCATGTATTCATTATTTCACGTTCACACAAAAAGCAACGTCCTTGCATGTGTTCAAGTGAACATGTATTTTATTGGACACTGTGCAAAACACCCATTCCCACCCACCTCTCTCCATCCCTAACACCCATTTCCACCCACCCCCAATGCCCATTAACACCCACCTCCCCCATCTCAACACACTTTGCCACCTACCTCCATCCATCCCCAACACCCATTTCCACTCACCTCCATCCATCCACAACACCCATTCAGACCCACCTCCATTGTGCCTGGGGAAATACTATCAAGAAAACCATTGGGCCTCATTACGAGTTGCCGCCAAATTCGTGAAATTACTGGCACCCGGCAATGGGGACGTACAGGGGAATTCTGACCTCGGCAGATCCGGTCCGTCCCCATTGCCGGATGCCGGTATTCATTACTCCCCATTCCCATTTGAGCCCCATTGGGCTCAATGGGAATGGGGAGGTTGGATGCACCGGTATCATTCATGAATGGTGCCGGTGCATCTGACGAATTGTGCTTGCGGGTGCCACTCTGCCCGTCAGGTCAGACCTGGCGGGCAGAAAGGCACCTGCAAGCACAACTCGTAGTTTGCCGGTCTGGTAGCAACGGTGCCGGCAATGTTACTACCGGACCGGCAAACTTAAAATGAGGCCCATTGTAATTTACGTGGCCTCTTGCATTTGCCAGGCTGATCTGGCTATGGACAGGTCACATTTCGCATTGAGCTGTGCCGTGGGCTCTGTGAGGGTCTGGGAGTAGGAAACAGACACAAGGGTGGCATATTGATTGATACAAACATTTATTCAAGACAAAATAAGAAGGATTGAAGAAATTCCTAACTGGCCCTATCTCTATGAGGGGTCTCCCTGCCTAAACAAAACTAACGATACTGTCAAGTATGGTATTGAATGGTATTCATCCTTTGAAGCAAGTGACCCAGAAGTATGCCCGGAAGCAAAACAAATGGGTCCAGATCACTTTCTGAAATGTAAGTGTTGCTACCTGGTTGCCATATGCTGTGTTGTGCTCGAATGTCCCTGGGTCACTCATCTACATGCTGCAGGATCAGACTCTAAGCCTCCTGGGGTTATAGCCCTGCAGCTGGTCGGACTCTTTATAAGCCAAGGACCCTGACGCTCTTCAGAATCCTATGAGATCTGACTTGCATAACCACCAGGTCGGTGGCTGTTAAGATGGATTTCTAGAATCTAGCGTGGAGGACAGATTTTAGGAGGCCACCCTAGTTATAGTGAACAGGGGAACTCTGAGAGATTAGCCGAACCCAATCAAGGTAAGCATAGAGAGTGGTCAAGGCTTGGTCTCAGGAGAAAGTGAGTGTGGTCAGTGGTCCATGATGAGTCCACACAGTGAATCACACAAAATTCAGTTTAGATGCTCACTAGACCTTGGACACACACTATACCCGGATTTATCCCTCTCCCAACACATGAACTCCATATGATATGATATGATATGATATGATATGATATGATATGATGTGATGTGATATGATAGGTTATTTATAACGCGCTTACTAGAGCGTAACCAGCCCACCTAAGTCCTAAACCGGCAATAAATGCACACATGCATCTTTTAATCTAAACTCTTATAACCTCCTACACATGGATTGCGGTCACTGAGGACGGTCCAACCACAAAGCACATTGAGGCCATACAAATGGTGAAAGGGCGCTATACAATACAAGAGCCTGGATGTCCAAATTATAGTCCACCATCCTGTGTCCAAAACCTATCCTATCTTTCACAATCTAAACTTAGGAAAAAGGTGAAAGAGGATATGTCTTTTGACTGCTGACCTGAAACCCGATATTATAGTTCCAAACTGAAGGTTCAAAACTGGTGTAGGAAAGCAAATGTACGTTCCATAAGGCTTGGGATTTGATTCCCTTTCCCCAAAGCCTTTTTTGTATTCCACAAGGTTTATTCTTTGTGCGCAGACCTGCTTCCTTGGCTGCAACAAGGTAAAATAGCCTGGCTCTTTCTCCCAAGCCCTGCTGCAATTATTCTTCTCAATTCTTGTGAGTCCCGACCCCATCTACAATATGCCTCTTCTTGGCCCTCTCTCTCTTGCCAAGTAGGGTAGACCATATGCTCTAACTACTCGATTGGGCATGTCTAATACATTCTTTCTCTTTTTTCAAAGTTGATTGCAAAGTTTCCTAAATGCATATGCATATTGAATGGAGTGTATATTGTGATGGAGATTACTATGTATTTCAATAACACGTTTGTGTATGCACATATTTGTATTTATTGCATTGTTATTAATGTCCCAAAAGGACTTGCATCTTGTGATCCTAGTTTCAGACTTTAGCAGTAGCACTTAATTGGTTAATTTAATAGCTGTCCAGTTGTCTAATTGTTATGCTTTTGCTACCACCCGCAACCTGTTCAACACCACAAACTCTTAAATCCCCTATCCTGTCTGTCCAGTGATGGCCAGATCGATGTAGAGCCATAGGGTACGTCTTCTCTTTGTTTTGACGACCCAAATGTGCACCGCCATTCATTGCTTAAAGGGGAATAATGGTACTCCCCACATTGTGTCTTGTGTAGGTACACTCAATCACATAAACAAAAACGTTGTTTTGTAATTAGCAAATGCATCAATATAGAATGTTCAACTGACCCGATGTTGGTAGGTGTGTTTGTTATTGCTGGCATATCTATTGACAGAACACGTTCCACATTTATAAAAAGAAAACCCTTGTAGTAGTGTGGGTAGATCTGTGCTTGTCAGTATCTGTGTTAGGGGAGTCATCAAAGGTTTTTAATGTTTAAATATTACAGAAAGTTTCGACTCAATGGGCCTCATTACGAGTCAGGCGGAATGGGTTAACGGGGTCCGCTAATGGGTGCAGACCCGTTATTCCCATTCCGCCTGATTACGAGGTCCCCTCGCGGGACCCGGTAAGGACGCCTGGTAAAACCAGGCGTCGGTACCGGGTCCCGCGAGGGGACCAGGGAGCTAACAACGGGCTGGTAGTAATCGGCCGGTTGTTAGCCCCCTCTCCCATTCCCATTGAGCCCTATGGGGGCTCGAATGGGAATGGGGAAGGTCCGGGCCCGGGTTCCCTGAGAGAGGAATTACCGGGCCCTCCAAACTCAGAATGGCCCGGTAATTCCCCATTCATGGAACCCGGTTTTGGAGGCAGCCATGCCTCCTATAGCGACATGGCTACCGCCAAACCCACTCTTGTGGGCTCAGGGTGAGAAGATGGCAATGTCTGCTGAGAATTTGATGTTGACGGAGTCATTGCCCGAGTTGCTTGAGAAACAAAAAGCCTCCAATGCAGTGGTTGCATTACATGTTCTTCGTGTGGTGCAAGGGTTTCTATGAACTGCCCGTTGGATCAAAACCCATGTAAAAATAAAGTAGGTGCACAGGGAAAAGAAGTGGCTGTAAAAGGGGTGCTAGCTTTATGCCTGGCCAGTATGGGAGGGCCCACTTCATCCGAAGAACTTTCAGTTTCCACAAAAAATAAAGGTCATCCACATTGTTCAATAAAGGGTGGTTATCTGAGCTCGTTCTTGCCCCATGTAAAGAGCAAATTGAGATCAGGTGGACCTATTGACCAAGGGAAGAATGACTACAGAACAAAGATGTTCCATACAGCTTAACTGAAAGTCATGGTTCCATTAAAGACACAGGTGTGTGTATTATGCTTTTCTTTATTTTAATTAAAACTCAGAACAGCAAAGAAACACAACAGATTACCTTTGCACTATCACCACCGGAGTGGTCCCCTGGCGCTCCAGCGGCTTTGAAAAAAGGGAGGGGTGGGGGTGAGTTAGTGGGAATAAGCTGGAAAAGTGCAAGAGAGCAGTGATGTGCTATTGGCCGCCTCAACCCAGAATTCCGTTGGCTGGGCTTGGGGTGTCTTCCGGTCGATAGTCGTTGAGTGCTGTTGTGCGAGTCTATGGCCCTCATTCCGAGTTTGGAGATAGCCATGGTGCTATTTGCGCCATGGCTGCTTCCAAACCCGGGTCCGTGTCCAGCCTGGGTGAATGAGGGCTTACCGGGACATTCCGAACTGTGCAGACCCGTTAAGTCCCCATTCACCCGACCATTCCCCATTCCCATTTGAGCCCCCATAGGGCTCAATGGGAATGGGGAAGGCGCTAATTACGGGCCTGCTAGTAGCAGGCCCGTAATTAGCGCTCTGGTCCCTTAGCGGGACCCATAAAGAACGTGTGGTCCGACCACACATCCTTTACGGTTCCCGCTAAGGGACCTCAGAATTGGGTGGTAAGGGATTACCGGCACAGGTCTCCTTACCGGTGCCTGGTATCCATTACCGCCCAACTCGGAATGAGGGCCTATGTGTGGTTTGCGTTGTTGTTGCAGTATAGTGAAGTTTGTGCGGAATGTTGTGTTATAGGCTTGTGGTTGTGTTTGATTAGAGTTTGAGAGGTATATGCAGTGGGGTGAAATTGTAAGTGGATTGGTTAATTGGGCAAATGCTAACAATCAAAATTGTATCTCAGTGTGGCACATGCTGACATTTTAAACCTATCTAGATGCAACACCGTCTAGTGTTTACGATTACGTCTAGATGCGGCACCATTAATGTTCATGATTACGTCTAGGTGTAGAGCATGCTAATAATATTCACAATTCCATCTAAATCTGGGGTGTGCTAATAATCACAATTCCATCTAAGTGTGGTATATGCTAATATTCACAATTCCACTTGATTGTGGCACATGCTGAACTTCACGATCCCTTCTAGATGCAACGCTGTCTAATGTTCACGATTACGTCTAGAGGTGACGGGGGCTAATGTTCACAATTACATCTAGGTGTGGCAATTGCTAATAATCACAGTTCAATCTAAGTGTGGCACATGCTAATAAACAGAATTCCATCTGAATGTAGCACATGCTGACCTTCACGATCCCTTCTAGATGCAAGGCCGGCTAATGTTCACGATTACGTCTAGAGGTGACAGGGGCTAATGTTCACAATTACATCTAAGTGTGACAAATGCTAATAATCACAATTCCATCTAAGCGTGGCACATGCTAACAATCACAATTCTATCTAAGTGTGGCATATGCTAATAAACAGAATTCCATCTGAATGTAGCACATGCTGACCTTCACGATCCCTTCTAGATGCAACGCTGTCTAATGTTCACGATTACGTCTAGAGGTGACAGGGGCTAATGTTCACAATTACATCTAAGTGTGGCAAATGCTAATAATCACAATTCCATCTAAGCGTGGCACATGCTAACAATCACAATTCTATCTAAGTGTGGCACATGCTAATAAACAGAATTCCATCTGAATGTAGCACATGCTGACCTTCACGATCCCTTCTAGATGCAACGCTGTCTAATGTTCACGATTACGTCTAGAGGTGACAGGGGCTAATGTTCACAATTACATCTAAGTGTGGCAAATGCTAATAATCACAATTCCATCTAAGCGTGGCACATGCTAACAATCACAATTCTATCTAAGTGTGGCACATGCTAATAAACAGAATTCCATCTGAATGTAGCACATGCTGACCTTCACGATCCCTTCTAGATGCAAGGCCGGCTAATGTTCACGATTACATCTAGAGGCGACCCCAGCTGATGTTCAGAATTATATCTAGAGGCGACGTCGGCTAATGTTCACGATTAAGTCTAGGGGCGATGCCATAATGGTAGTCAAACCTTCAAACTAGAACATGAATTGCACCAGTCAATAGCCAGTCCCCTGAATCAGGTTGTGTCCTGCTCAGCTTGTTCCCTTTCTTTGATGTGAATTGCTCCTCCATAGGCCGAACATTGCTTCCATTCGATAACAACCAAAACTCGCTGAACATACCATGACAAATCAAACTTGGTCTGCCTGTGAGACTCGCCAGACTGAAATCATCTCTGGTCCTGTGAAAAAACTAGCAATACAAATCCATCAGAAGCCATATATGCAACGCGATAAAAAGCTAAATATGTCTGACTTGAAGCAACATTCCAGGGAGAAACAAGATAGCAAGCAAGAAAATAATCTAATGTGAATAATGCAGTAGATAAGACAAACAATCTAACAAGTGATATCAGACATCCCAGAAAAGTGATGGCCGAAAATGCAGCTTTAACAAATGATGGGGTAATAGTAATAGAATCATGACGTCCCCGTATGATAGTATGGAAACATTTATATTCTGTGAAAAGACCAGATGTATGAATTATGGTTGTCTACATTATATGAGATTATGAATGTTAGCATCTGCCACACTTAGAACTCTGTACTTTGGCCCGCGTCGCATCTAGATAGAAATGTGAATGTTAGCATGCACCACACCTAGATGAAACTGTGAATGTTACCAAGTGCCACACTTAGATGGAATTCTGAACTTTAGCCCGCGCTGCATCTAGTTAGAAATGTGAATGTTAGCATGGGCCACACTTAGATGGAATTCTGAACTTTAGCCCGCGCTGCATCTAGATAGAAATGTGAATGCTAGCATGGGCCACACTTAGATGGAATTCTGAACGTTGGCCCGCGTCGCATCTAGATAGAAATGTGAATGTTAGCATGCACCACACCTAGATGAAACTGTGAATGTTACCAAGTGCCACACTTAGATGGAATTCTGAACGTTGGCCCGCGTCGCATCTAGATAGAAATGTGAATGTTAGCATGCACCACACCTAGATGAAACTGTGAATGTTACCAAGTGCCACACTTAGATGGAATTCTGAACTTTAGCCCGCGCTGCATCTAGTTATAAATGTGAATGTTAGCATGGGCCACACTTAGATGGAATTCTGAACTTTAGCCCGCGCTGCATCTAGATAGAAATGTGAATGCTAGCATGGGCCACACTTAGATGTAATTCTGAACGTTGGCCCGCGTCGCATCTAGATAGAAATGTGAATGTTAGCATGCACCACACCTAGATGAAACTGTGAATGTTACCAAGTGCCACACTTAGATGGAATTCTGAACTTCAGCCCGCGCTGCATCTAGTTAGAAATGTGAATGTTAGCAAGTGCCACACTTAGATGGAATTCTGAACTTTAGCCCGCGCTGCATCTAGATAGAAATGTGAATGCTAGCATGGGCCACACTTAGATGGAATTCTGAACGTTGGCCCGCGTCGCATCTAGATAGAAATCTGATTGTTAGCATGCACCACACCTAGATGAAACTGTGAATGTTACCAAGTGCCACACTTAGATGGAATTCTGAACGTTGGCCCGCGTCGCATCTAGATAGAAATGTGAATGTTAGCATGCACCACACCTAGATGAAACTGTGAATGTTACCAAGTGCCACACTTAGATGGAATTCTGAACTTTAGCCCGCGCTGCATCTAGTTATAAATGTGAATGTTAGCATGGGCCACACTTAGATGGAATTCTGAACTTTAGCCCGCGCTGCATCTATATAGAAATGTGAATGCTAGCATGGGCCACACTTAGATGTAATTCTGAACGTTGGCCCGCGTCGCATCTAGATAGAAATGTGAATGTTAGCATGCACCACACCTAGATGAAACTGTGAATGTTACCAAGTGCCACACTTAGATGGAATTCTGAACTTCAGCCCGCGCTGCATCTAGTTAGAAATGTGAATGTTAGCAAGTGCCACACTTAGATGGAATTCTGAACTTTAGCCCGCGCTGCATCTAGATAGAAATGTGAATGCTAGCATGCACCACACCTAGATGAAACTGTGAATGTTACCAAGTGCCACACTTAGATGGAATTCTGAACTTTAGCCCGCGCTGCATCTAGTTAGAAATGTGAATGTTAGCATGGGCCACACTTAGATGGAATTCTGAACTTTAGCCTGCGCTACATCTAGATAGAAATGTGAATGCTAGCATGGGCCACACTTAAATGTAATTCTGAACGTTGGCCCGCGTCGCATCTAGATAGAAATGTGAATGTTAGCATGCACCACACCTAGATGAAACTGTGAATGTTACCAAGTGCCACACTTAGATGGAATTCTGAACTTTAGCCCGCGCTGCATCTAGATAGAAATGTGAATGTTAGCATGGGCCACACTTAGATGGAATTCTGAACTTTAGCCCACGCTGCATCTAGATAGAAATGTGAATGCTAGCATGGGCCACACTTAGATGCAATTCTGAACTTTGGCCCGCGTCGCATCTAGATAGAAATGTGAATGTTAGCATGCACCACACCTAGATGAAACTGTGAATGTTACCAAGTGCCACACTTAGATGGAATTCTGAACTTTAGCCCGCGCTGCATCTAGTTAGAAATGTGAATGTTAGCATGGGCCACACTTAGATGGAATTCTGAACTTTAGCCCGCGCTGCATCTAGATAGAAATGTGAATGCTAGCATGGCCCACACTTAGATGCAATTCTGAACTTTGGCCCGCGTCGCATCTAGATAGAAATGTGAATGTTAGCATGCACCACACCTAGATGAAACTGTGAATGTTACCAAGTGACACACTTAGATGGAATAGTAAATGATAGCCAGCATCACACCTAGACATAATTGCAAGGACAGCAATGTCAATTAACCAATCCATTAACAATTTCACCCCTCTGCATACACCTCTCAAACTCTAACCGAACACAACCACAAGCCTATAACACAACAATCCGCACAAACTTCACTGCAACAACAAAACAAACCACACAGACTCTCATAACAGCACATGACAACTACCGACCGTAAAACACCCCAAGGCCAGCCAACGGACCCACCGGCCAACAGCACATCACTGCTCTCTTGCACTTTTCCAGCTTATTCCCACTAACTCTGCCCCCCCCCTTTTTCAGAGACGTCAGAGCACCAGGGGACCACTCCAGTGGTGATAGTGTGTGGTACAAATAGCCTTTAACATTAACATTAACATCTGGCTAAATGGTTCATTGGTTTAAAATAGAATGGGCTTCATTACGAGTTTGGAGGTAGCCATGGTGCTATTACCACCATGCCTGCCTCCAAACCGGGCTCCATTACCGGGTTCCTTCAATGAGGAATAACCGGGTCATTCCAACATTGGAGGATCCGATAATTCCTCCTTGAAGGAACCATTCCGGGAATGTGGAGGGAGGTAATAATGGGCACTTTACAAATGGCCTGTTATTACCTCCCTCTTCCCCTCGCGGGACGCGGAAAAGACGTCTGGTTTTACCAGATGCCTGTTCCGAGTCCCGCAAAGGGAACCTCGTAATCAGCGCTCCAGTAATGAAGGGTGCCGGTCCCGTACCGGCACCCTTCATTACGGGACCGCAAGGGTCGTATGAGGCCCAATGTTTCAATACAGATTCTCCGGGGTGCTACACTTGGTAAATATGCTGGCACGTATGCCGATGTGTGATGTTATTTCACAAGTGGAAGGGAAGAGCATTGCACTACTTTTCTAGTTGCATCTGCAGGGCATGTTTTCTTTTTCTCTGATTTGGTCACATGGGTCTGAGGTTCTTGGTTAGCCTTGTTTAATATCGTTTTCCTCCTCTACAGTGTGTCCTTGAGGCTCACTAGCTCACCTCTCTGTGTTTCATTCAAGCTGTGTATCACGCTCTGTGGTTCCAATGCAGACTCAATTTCAGTTTCATGTTCACCAGGCCTTGACTTTCACAACTGATTTTTTACTCTCTCTGGACTAAATTTGGGGTCAGATGGATAGATTGACGCATGCTCAGTTCAGGGTGTAGGCCAAGTGTTGAAATTTTGATGGGCTAGGATCCTCTTTGAAGGCTTACTAGGCGTCACTTCCTCTACTTCTACTCACACTCACTCCAGGCTTAGCCTTGTCTTTGAACCACAAAAAGGGTTTTGAATAATGGTCAATCCTGTGGTGGCAAGTGGATGCCTGGATAGAAATGGCATGGATGGTGAACGTTTAGGGTCACGTGTGATTCTATTCTCTTCATAGCCCCCAGGGATCTTCTGTGATTTAGTCCTCCTTTTCTTCTAGTCACCACCTCCTGCTTGCAGTACTTACATTACTGACTTGAGACAAATGGAGAGATTTAGGGTATGCAGAGGATGAGAAGATCTTTAGGTTAAGTCTGTTAATGTATTTTGCCTAAGGCCACTTCCATCAGCAGGTATTTGTATAAATGTAACATTAGTGCTGTGTTGAAGTCCCACCTGATTGGTTGCGGGAAGAACAAGAGAAGTGTATTGAATCTGGGCCGGGTGCCAACCAGTGACAGCTGATGTTAGACCTGGGAAGTATAAGGAGGATCCCCTTGTGACCTTACCTTGGTTTCTGGGAAACAGTATGCAATGGTCGTATTGCCACCCCACGGGCCAGTACCAGGATCCACTCCCTTCTCACTGGTCCATCAGGGCAGACTCACCATAGAGCTATAAAACCCTAACTCAAAATTTTGTAATATTTGCAAGTGCCCCCTACGCCATGGAGGGTGTCTAAAGCTCACTCTAGCCAGACCGAAATCTCTGATACTAAAAGGAAAGACTCTCCCTTGAAGGGGAACTCTTTCTGTATGACGGACATATGGAACACGTACATGGCTACTGTTAACAGTGCAGCAATGCATGGATTTTCGTTTAAAGTTCAGGAAGACCCACAATGGACAACATGGCTCTGTGAGCATGATGCTTCCAGGAGATAGCTTCGCAAAAACAGGTAAACTGACATGGAGAGCAGTGTTACAACTTAATTGTTCCCCAATCAGTAAGTCCCCCATGTGAGACACAATGGGCCTCATTACGAATGTGGCGGCCACGGAATGAACGGTGCCGATAAGGGACCGGCACCGTTAATTCCGGGCCGCCACATTACGAGTTCTGCAGCGGGTCCTGCTCTGGACGCCTGGCCAGACCAGACGTGCAGAGCGGGACCCGCTAGCGGTACAGGATGCTAACAGCGGGCCCCTCATTAACGGGCCCGTTGTTATCATCCTCCCCATTCCCATTGAACCCTATGGGGGCTCCAATGGGAATGGCGATGTACCGGGTCTGGGTCCCGCGAAAGGGAATTTCCGGGCCCTCCAAGGTCCGGATGGCCCGGTAAATCCCCTTTTGCGGGACCCAGACCCGAGTTTGGGGGTAGCAATGCCACTAAAAACGGCATGGCTACCTCCAAACTCGTAATGAGGCCAAATGTATCACTTTTCCACTCGCTCAATACGACATGTGCACCAGAGAATTTTTAAAGCTTACCCCGAGAATTTATAGTCTGTAATCTAGACGCTGAATACACGTCAATTCTCAGGTCAATGCACACAAGTTCAGGGTGGATCACGGTGTAGAATCATAAATCCAAGATGGCCACCGGGGCAGATATATGCTTAGTACAACACGTTGAGCCCAAATCAGCCTCCGGTGAGCTCAGGGAAGATAGTCCATCATAGCCCGTGCACATACAGTGCTCACAGTTGCAGACCACGAGACACAAGTCTACCCATGTGGTCGGGGGCACACAGTATAAATGCAGCCACCCCATTGACTATTTGTGGGTTTGCTGGAGCGTTGCATTTGGAGGTAACTGAAGGTTGGAGTGCAGTGGAAGAAGGAGAAACTAGACAGGTGGAGAGGTGGCAGCAGTGGAGAGCCAGAGGAGGTAGTGAGAGCTAAGAGGGACAAGGAGGAGTTGATGGCACTGGGTCATCAGAGAGTACAGAAGAAGTTGGTGGGAGTAAAGAAGGTTGAGAAGGAGGTGGTAACATCAGATGACAGCACATGGAAGGAGGAGGTAAGAAAAGGGAAGGTCAAGGAGGATGCAATTACATTAGGCAAGAGTGTACTTAAGGGGGTGGTGGGAGTAAAAAAGGTCAGGGAAGATGGGTAACATAAGGCAAAGGCGTACACAAGGTGGTGTCAGGAGTGAAGAATGAGAAGGAGAAGGTGGCAACCGCAGTAGGTGATAGTAGCAAGTAGGAAGTGATAACATCAGGCAATGAGAGTTTGCAGAAGGGAGTGATGTGAAGTAAGAATCTGAAAGAGGAGGTGTTGAGAGGTAAGGTTGTGACAGAGGTGGTGACATCTGGACCCGGTCGTAGAGAAGATGTAGCAGAAGGCAGGGGCGTAGGAGGAGGTCCTGAAACCCAGGGGCCAGGACAAGGTGTTGACATCTGGAATGAGACAAAAGCATTAACATAGGAAGAAGAGAATGATACCGGGGAGGAGGAAGAGAAGAGGACCAGGGAGTGAAGAGCAGAGTGATGAAGACCAGTGCACAGACAGTAAGAATTGGAAGGTTCTGGCTTCCCAGATCAGACCCAGTAAGGACCATTGGCGGTGTAGTTAAAAGGCAGGAAAGCAGCAGGAATTCCAAAGTTGCCACTGCATTACTGCTCCTTCATACTATAGGTTTGGAGGTAAAGTGGAGGATGTACCTCCAGCATTTTTCTGGAGGTAAATCCTCCACTTTTGAATCAAAACTCATCAGATATTCTGTACGTTATGATCGCTCCTAGCAAATCCATTAAACATCTCCATGGAATCCTCTGGACTTCCAAAATGGGGATTTACCATCCCATACCACCACTTGTGATCCTGTGGTAATGCCACAGGACCGAGTGGTGGTAACGGCAAACAGGTTTGGTGGTATTGCCACAGATCTACTGCTGAATTACCACCAAACTTTAACAAGGCCCATTGTGCTATAACTAGTCATACACTATGGGACCTTGGAAAGCATGCAACTAGACTACCTGGAAGAAGAGGGTTAAGGGGTCGCCCTAAAGCCTGAAATGCTTGAGGTGGGGAGTTAAAGCAATTGCCTATACACTGTATGGATTAGGACTCTGGCTCCAGTGGCCTCAACTCCCACCTACCCCCATCCAGCAGGAAAGAGACATTTAAAGAAGATCCTATGAATTATTATTGTTTTGTGGGAATATCCCAGTTTTACCTTTTAAGTCGGCCCACCTGCACATAGTCCCAGATTTATTAGAACAACGCTACTTGATCTTGTCCTCTTCTTTGATCCTTTATCGCCTACTCACAGTACCAACCGGGTTAGGGCTATTAAAGCCATTAAGCTTGTGCCCACAGATGTGTTCTTGACTGGAGCATCTTCTGCTTCAGTTATTTTGAATGCTATGCATCTGTTTGTGTGGCTCTCAAAATGGGGTCAATATGTGGCCAATATCATTATCTGTAAAAGAGCTGAGAGAACACAACGTGAAGAGCCAGAAGACAGATGGATGTTAACTGCAAATGGAGAGCTGGGTCAGCAGGCGGCTAAGAAAAATGGCCTCGAAGGTACAACCTGGAGTGGCCAATCCATGGACACCCCGTTGTACTGGCAATATACTCACTAAGAGGGATACGCAGTTCAGGCAGGTGGCAGAAACCCCTGGGTTGCACAGGGCACTGGAAGCTCTGTGTTCTTGGCAATGGGGCTTCTAAGCTTGGGTTGGGAGCTCCTGGCCCATATCTGCTGCAGGCCTGCAGCTGTCATGATCAGCAGCATGTTGTGCTCGTGCTGTGCTCCTCGCGGAGGTCGGCTCCTGTCTGATTGCAGGATTGTGTGGTGGGCAGAGAACCCCAGAGAGCTGCAGACCCCGGGCCTTTGACTCCTCGATCCTTTCTACTCTCAGCACACCGCCTTCGCTTTATCCTTGCCCAGCCCCGGTGATAGAACGCTCCATCACAAGCCTGGCCCTGCCTCAAAAGTACCCAGATGTGTTCGATATCGGGGCAGTTTTCTGCAGAACGTCTTATTATAATGGGGGATTGCAGTTGTTTATGTACATGTACAATTAGTTGATTGATGATGCAAAATATTTTGTGATAAGTATAAAAATCTGTCTTAAATGTATGATTAGGTGATGTAGTCTAGAAGTAAAGCTGCTGGCCGTCTAACCTTAGCACCTGGGCTCAGAAGGCAGCTTGTGCAAAACCGAAAAGTGGTGGCTAGAAGGTTTTGAATTAATCATAACCACTAGCATTGCACTGGGCAACCCTCCAGACAATTGTCTTTTCTGCTTGCCATGCCATTGCGTGTCTATGCGTGTTTCCCGATTTTTTTCACCGAATTACACTTTCGACAAATGTTTTTGTGTGCAATTTTGCCACTTTTGTTTACTGCAAAATGCGTGGGAGACCCCCCGCCACTCTCTCCCTTCTATATACATTACCCCAAATTACTATCTGCATGTTTGCAGTAAAAAAATGGGGGGGGAAAGTGTGGCAATATTTGTTGGGCAAAAGTTATGTTATGTTATGTTATGTTACTTGGCATGTATATAGCATCTATATGTCATTGGTATGACCTCAAAGCGCTGGGAGGTTGAACACCCTCGGGAACCGTAGTTCTGGTCAATAGAGAGGGATAGTGTGCTAGAGTGCTTGGGTGCACCAGATATGTGTGCAGCTGATGGAAAAGTGAGAAATACATGCCATTACAAAGGGAGAAAGACCATATGCAAATAAAGCTTGGTTTCACCTCCAAAGGGTCAGGCCAGCCCTAACTGCTAGATCACACCCCTCCTGCATGAGACAACGCCAGACATATTTCAGCCTCAATGAGCATCTTTAGTGAGGAGTAGCTTGAGTTTCTAAAACCAGCAAGTTTAGGGGTTGTGCCTGGGAAGGCACTTTCCACTCTGGGTGGCTTTTGCTAAACTGAATAGGGATGGCTGGAATCTTTTGAAGGAACCATAGCCACTAGAGTTGCTCTTGGCAATATTCACAGCCATCATTTTTCTATGTGCTTTGCCTTTACAGAAGAGGTGAAGACCATATCTAAGCAAATTAAGTTTGATCACACCCCAAAAGGGACAGCCCAACATCAAAGTGCTAGATCATATCCGTTTTGCACAACAACATAAGAAACTCTAGACATGTTTGGGTGTCATTGGGCATCATTATTCATAGGTAGCTTAACTCTCTAGGCACAGCAAGCTTGGGATCCCAGCTTGAGCGCTTTACCAAAAACGCTGCATTCCTGGGAACATTCAATTTCTCCTCTCTGCCTCGAATAGTAAATATGGTTCCATGTGATAATTCAACTTTTTTTCCTGCCCTCCAAAAAGCCTTCCCCCACATATTCTTGGATGGGAATAATTTCCTATTATATACTCCAGCTGTGGAATATTTGGGGAAAGTGCTATATTTTCGTTGGAGTGCAAATTTGATGAAATGTCGCCCCCTGTTGGCCAGGTGACTTTATGTTATGTTACTGCGCATGGTCACCACCACAGTGGTCCTCTGGCGCTCAATGGGGATGCAGGAGGGAGGTGGAGAAGGACCAACAAGAAGTGAATCAAAATATGCAGCGAGCGAGCTAGATGCCTCGAAAGGCCATAAAATACTAATGGGCGCCAAAACAGTCAAGCACTGCCTAAGGTTCTCACCTACAGTAAGATCGGTGCTCAAATGGAGTAGTAAAGCTTCCGAAATACT
Source organism: Ambystoma mexicanum (assembly GCF_040938575.1). Lineage (NCBI taxonomy): Eukaryota > Metazoa > Chordata > Amphibia > Caudata > Ambystomatidae > Ambystoma > Ambystoma mexicanum. The sequence goes on along the minus strand of NC_090931.1, from coordinate 933,193,468 downwards.
CTTAAAGTACCCCCTGTGCCTGCCGAGATGTCTGGTCACGTGGTAGAGACACACCAAAACAGTCAAGTGCTGCCCAAGGGTCTATAATTGGTCTAACTGTATGTTCCCTTCCCCACGCCATCATTTTCTGTTTTTGGTACCAATCTCTCTACCTGATCTAACAAACCATACTGGTCTTGGTACAGCAGCGCATGTTTGAGATGCCCATCTATGATAAACATGCTGGTTACCACTGTGTGCCATCACAGATGAGGGTTTTGGATAAACAAAGGGAAGATCCTTAACAGGGTTCTTCTATTGCAGAGGCACAGGCTGGAGGCAATAGGCACATCTCTCCGACTATGAACACAAATATCCTTCATATCTGGCAAGAAACCAAAATCAATAATCAAGACTATCATAAAGGAAAGGTACATATATCTCTCACACCGACTCATTTACAACACGTCCAAAACCTCGCCTCCAGCAGATTTATGATGCCACGTTCCTGCAAACTTTGATATTCTGACCCTGGTAACCACGCGAACTCCCATGAGAAATACATCATCTGCCATATAAAAGCTATATCTCATCTTTGAATTAGAGCATTTCACTGGGCCCGTGTTTTTTCGCTGGAAACCAAAGGCCGAAGCAGCGCGACTTACCTGCCTTCAAGAGGAAGGAGTCTCTGCCAACACATGGGGGTGTTAATTACATTTTTATTTTTTTTACTTAATTTTTATTTGCATTTGTAACGAGAACAATACATTTCAAGAAAGCAAACATTGCCAGTGTAGACCACCACCCTATCAAACATCTTGGTCTCCCACACCCTCCCCTCTAACCCTACCCCTCTACAGCCCCCCAAATGGCACCCATAGTCAAATAAGATCAATTGCTTGGAATATACTTTGGAGCAGGTCCGACGGTGCATTGAGCCTTGGTACATGATGCTACGGTTTCTCTCATTCATCTGTCACCATGTCTGTCCATTTCCAAAGAGTGGATCAATTGACGCTATCGTAATCAGTTTTATGTCTTTGTCTGACCAACATCTGTATTGCTGATCTTTGATGACCTCTTACAGCCCTTCCTTCAAGTGTTTGCAAGTGGAATTGATCTGACCAGAGAGAAAGACGCATATTTGGAAATCGAGCGGGTTCAATATGTTGTGCAATGTTTTTTAGAAATTGACAAGCGAGCAGCTTCTCATTGATGGATTGATTGTAAGGTTGGCTCTTTCAGAAGCAATAGAAATGTCTATCCCTGAATCATCTTCAGCTGTGATATAGGCGTTGCCATTTATTGAAGGTCTAGACGAGGATGTGGTAGTTTCAGTAGAGAATAGAGCATTGATGCAAATCTTGGATCAGACCTCCCCTATTACTGTCCAAAATGAGTGAAACCCACATGGCCAAGCAAGATTGGTGGTGAAAGTAATGATGGATGATCTGAAACTCGGTAATACATGTCACGTAACACATCCCTGTGGCAAGGGCTATCTAAAAGAGTAAGCAGATCTCATAAATATTATGTTTTATAACGAAATATTTTGTGTGCACAGATTCCATTTTTGCTCTCAGATCATTTGCCTATTGTGATCGAAGACACGGTCATAAGGCAACCTGGTAGAAACATAATTAGAACTTCTAAAGTTGCAGAGCTCATTGCTAACCTCAAAGGTATTTATAGAAATTAATAAATGACTTGTGAAAAAGTCTTCCAGATTAAAGACGTTTCTAGACAATGGGGGTCATTACGAGTAGGGCGGTAAGGGATACCGGGCACCGGTAAGGAGACTGGTGCCAGTAATCCCTTACCGCCCTATTCCAAGGTCCCTTGGCAGGGACCGTAAGGAACGTGTGGTCCGACCACACGTCCCTTACGGGTCCCGCTAAGGGACCAGGGCGCTAATAACGGGCTTGCAAGTCGCGAGCCCGTTATTAGCGCCCTACCCATTCCCATTGAGCCCTATAGGGGCTCAAATGGGAATGGGGAATGGTTTCTGCAATGAGGACTTACTGGTCCTGCCAGGGTCGTACTACACCAGTAGGTCCCCATTGCACAACACTGGTGCTGGACCCGTTTATTGGTGGTATCATGGCGCAAATAGCACCATGACTACCACCAATCTCAGAATGAGGCCCAATGTGTGCCACTTCAGCCAATTATTTGTGAGTTCTGAATGGCTTGCATACGTGTTTCACCTCTTTTCCCTAACCTGGCTCTCACAACACCTGGGCCTTTTCCCCAGCTGTGCTCTAAGGGTTGACTGGTGGCATTTGCTTCCATATTGCAACCTCATGTCTGAAGTAGATATCGCTGCAGCCAAGGCATAAGGTTGTCTTGCCTTCTGCTCCATTTGGTCCCCTATGCCTCCTCCTCTTCCATCTGCAAGAACCTGATTTGGACAGCTCGGTCCATGGGGTCTGGGGGTTTGCCTGTCTTTATTTGCCCGGACAGAGGGGAAAGCGTGTCTTGGAAAATTGTCTTGTCAAGTTGCCTCTTGTCCATAGCCCAAACCTGCATTTCTACCTGGTTTCATTATTTCTGTGGGTGGTTGTCCATCTCTTTTTGTTGTGAGCAATTCGTTCATACTGCCTGCTTTCATGTTTCCCACTATGCCTTGCTTTAGATATCGGTTTTCTTCTCTCTTTTATATGCCCACTATCCGGTTGTGATATGTCCCCTTCCCCCTCGCACTCCTTTTCTTTCCCACACTTTTTCTGCTTTTGCTTAACCAGGCTTTTACATTTGTGAGGACCACCCCTCAGGTAATTCCTGCTTTCCACACAATAGTATCATGCCTTTGATGCCCATTCATACGTGCCTCTCATTTCTTGATTTGGAACTGGCCCATCTGTCCATTTTCCGCCGCCCCCAGCTTTACTTTCACTCTCTACTTCATCCTCTCACATTCATCCTTATCTGTTGCCTTGCTCTGCCATGTTCTCTTGTCAGATTCAACCCTTCCTTCCCACCCTCTGCGGTTCCTTTGTACTTCTTACTTCTTGGCCCATCACTTCACCTTGACACCTTTCCTTGGGATGCCGAAAGCTTGGACTGCTCACTCTCTTAGGCCTGATTCAGCCATTATACTGCAGCCATCTTTCTTTTCTCTCCTCACTGCCTTGTGACCCTGCAGCTGCCATCCTCCTTCTGTCCAGTCATCCTTGATCTTCACCCCCACCCCCATCTTCTTTCTTCCATGCCCTCGTGCCTCTGACCATGTGACATGCCCTTTCGCACTGCCTTTCTCCCAGGGGCCAGTTATGTCCATTCCCCCTCAATCGCCTCTGTTGCTTTGCTCTCACCTGTACCTCTTCCCCCATCCTCCCTTCTCTCATTCAATTACTTACCTGTCAGGTGAGGGTCTCGGTCCACCTCTGCCTCTTCAAAATTGTCTTTTCGCCCCTTTCCTTCTAACAACTACCCTCACTGGGGCTTTTTTCTCCCAAAGGCATCTTCTTCTGGCTCCTACTGTTGTGGAAAAATTACCACTGACTATTCTGGTGGATTGGTGAACAATGTATTTGTAAAAAGCAAGCGACAGGATAGTACAAACCAACGACAGTTCAAAACTTTGACACACATTTCAATCCCGGGTGCAGAGGACACCCCCCTCACACCTCCCTACTTGCACACCCTAGCTCGTGCAAACTACTACTCACTCGAAAAGTGCCACCACAGTAAGCACCCCTGGCTCCCTAGCATGCAGATTTACAATGCTCAGATCACACCCCAAAACAATACAATTCCAGGCTTGCCCAAGGCCAACTGAACTCAGGCACTTCATGTTGGGTGGGTGGTCCTCACGTTTCTCTGCCCCACCTCGATCCGTCTCCCCACCCAAATCTGAGTCTACCGCCCACCCCCTGCGCCCGTGTCCAACAAAATAACATCCCCTGCTGGACCCACGCTGCTCCAGGAGAAAAAGAAACGTGCCAGACCCAAGAGTCACCCTCCTCACGCCACCCACCAAACATTCCTCAAGAACCAATGAGACACCACCACTTCCCAACCTCTATCACTTAGCGGCCCACTCACCACCAAGCAAATTACCTCGCCCTGCACTCTTCAATGTGCCCTCATAAATGCATGCTTGCTCCCTGCCCCCGCCACCGAGGTCTGTGACCTTGTCACTAACCTGGACCTAGATTTCCCAGCCATTACCAAGTCAGTGCATCATGAAGGCACAGGACCTGCCATGGCCTTAGCTTTGCCACCAGGGTACACCATCCACCAGCAGGACAGACTGCATATGAAAGGGGGAGGAGTAGCCATCATTGTCAAGGACGCGCTATCCCTCAGACAAATAAACTCCAATCTAGCAGGGAAAGTTGATTCCTTGGTTATGAAACTCTCCCTCTCCCCAAACTACATGATCACCATCCATACCGTCTACCGACCCCCAGGCCCTTCTACAGACTTTCAGGAAAGCTTGCTCCATCTCTTAGCCGACAACCTAAAAACTACCACAAAAACCATCCTACTGGGGGACTTTAACTTGGGTCTAGATGACCCCAAGGACAAGCGAGCCAAAGCCCTTAGCAAAAAACTTCAAGATATGGGATTCGTGCAACGGGTCACTGAACCCACACACTCCAAAGGATGCACACTTGACTGGGTGGCAGACATCAACTGCTGTGCTGCCATTAACTCTAACACCCCTTGCCCGACCACCACATCATCCACTTCACTATCCCCACCCCCACGACCAGGGCCGGACTTTGCATCAGGCAGTTCAGGCGGCTGCCTGAGGTGCCAGGCTGTAGGGGGCGCCAGTCTGACTCCAACAACACTGTTGTCATCATGTGCTTTTTTAATTTAATTTTTTTGAACTTTTATGTATACAGTTGGCGTTTGCAGGTACAACAGAAAAAGGGGGTCACCTTTAGACAGAGGTCTTGTACATTAATATCCGATTGCATTGGTACAGACGTCATCACACATAAGGAGAGTACATCAGTAGAAACATTCAAAGTGAATGGACAGTTTCATTCACACCCGTCTTCTCGGGCCAGGTAGGAGTGGAAACTGCACAGATATCAAAGGGTCTGGTCACAGTGGAAAGAGAGTTGGCATAGAGATTCTCGCTTCCTTGCGCCATGTCAGTGCATTCATCCATTCGCCCACGTTGGGGGGGGGGGGGCACCTATTCTTCCAATGGAGGAGTATTGACCTTTTGCCAGCATGCAACCAATGTTGGCAAAGGCCTGGTTGTCTCTACCCAGGGGTCCAGACCACAAACCAAACAACGCGCCCAGGGGGTGTTTCTCTAACAAGGTGCTTGTTATGTCAGAGACAATCTTGATGATTCTTGACCTAAACGTTTCCAGTCGCGGGCATCCCCAGAACATATGTAGATGGTCTGCTGCTGTTTCATCACATCTTGGACAACCATGTAGTGTAGTGGGGGGGCATTTTGGATAGTCTGGCGTGGGTATAGTGTAGTGTAGGAGATGTAGAATCTTAAATTGCATGAATTTAAAGTGAAAGTTGAGGGAGACCCGTCTGGTGTGTGTGCACATTTGTGCCCATTGGCTATCGGAAATGGCAGTTTCCAATTCCTCTGCGAGCATGCTTTCCGGGATGGAGGGGCCTTCCCATCCAATGTCATTTTAGGAAGTGAGGACACCACGTGGCTACTATCCCCCGAGTTCGCAATGTAAGTGAGAATCTGCGTTTCTGGAGGTTCCTGGGAGTATGCGGGCCAGTGAGCTGCAATCGCAGCGCGAACCCGATAGTATTGTCAGAGGTCACCCCCATTATCTCTGTGGCCCGGTTTCTAGGTCTCAGGTGTGATGAATGCCCCGTTTGGAAACAGGTCAGCAAATGCTCTGTCCTCCAGCGCTTCCCAACGGATATGAATCACCTTATCACGGATCAGCAATTTAGAGAAAGGGCGGGTGGCCCCCACCTGGGCAGAGAGCAGCTACCAGGCCCTCAGGGTAGAGGCCACCGACTCCAACGGGGAATCATCCCTGCAGTGGCTATCTACCATGAGGGTCTTGAGGTCGGTGCGACCGGCACCGAGCGTTTCCTGTTTGACATGTGGGGGGGGGGGGCTCCACTATGTACCAGTATGATGCATATTGTGCCTGGGAGGTCATCCAGTACAATTTGGTGTGCGGTGCAGAGAACCCCCCCCTTATCATATGTGGGAGTCAGTTCGGTCCACTTTTTCCTGACCGCACCAGAGTGCCATAGGAACTGGGCGAAGAGTGAATGTAGTCTGGTGAAGTAGTCTTTACCGGGCCAGATCTGGACATTGGAGAACACATGGAGCAATTTAGGCAGCAGAGTCATTTCTAGGAGTGAGAGCTCAGCCGGGGCAGACAGGGGTGGTTCTGCCACCTACGCATTTTGTCCTCGACCACCACCGTGCCTGAGTCATAGTTGTCTTTCAGTAGCTCAGGGCGTGTTCTGATCACAGTCACCCCCAGATATTTTATATGGTCGGCCGACCAGCGAAGAGCAAAGTGGCCCTGGACTACAGGAGTATTTTCTGTGTGCGGAAATACTTCTGAGTTAGACGGGTTAATCGTGAAACCAGAGAATTGTCCGATATGAATGATGTCCTGCAGTATGGGGCGTAGGTTGAGGTGTGGGTCACGGACATACAGAAGTATGTCATCTGCACATAGGGACACTATCTGCGGGCAGCCTATTTGGCAGAGACCGCAGTGTCCATGTCTCTCTCTAATGAAGTCAGCCATGGGCTCTATGGCCAGGGTAAACAGGATGGGGGAGAAGGGGCATCCCTGGAGGGTGCCTCTACCTAGAAGAATTTGTCCTGACATGAAGGAGTTTACCATCACCCTGGCCACCGGCAGTGTGACCATTGTCATTGTTTTAAGTACACTTTAACACAGACATGAACTGCCCTTTCTTGGTCATGCTCTCGGTGTGGCACAAGGACAGCAATTTATAAACATCAAGTGTTTTCTTTCCAGAATTACGAGTGTAAAATAACCTAAAATAGCTTATTTTGTATATTAATATTGTGCAACCAATGTAAACACTATAGAGCAGGGGTGCACAACTGATTTTGACAGAGGGCCGAAAGTACCTTGCATGAGGGCTATAGTGGGCCGAAAAGTAAATGTGGATGAGGCGGTAGGCGGGACATGGCAGGAGGCTTTTTCAACCCCTAATTTGTATTAAACACATGGGGCCTCATTACGACCCTGGCGTTAAGGGTTTAACGGCGCCGTAAAAGGTGTTGGCGCCGTTAAACCCTCAACGCCTGATTACGAGGTCCCTTTGCGGGACCCGACCTTAACGGCTGGTTTTTCCAGCCGTTAAAGTAGGGACCCGCAAAGGGACTTTGGTGCTAATAACGGTACCGCAATTTGCGGTACCTTTATTAGCACCTTCCCCATTCCCATTGAGCCCTATGGGGCAAACATGGGAATGGGGAAGGGCCATGGCGGCATGGGGAATTACCGCCCCACCAACCTCGGAATGGGGTGGGAATTCCCCATTCCGCCATGGCGGACACCGGCATGGACCATGGTGCTAATAGCACCATGGTCCTCTGCCTGGGTCGTAATGAGGCCCATGGAAAAAGAATATGTTTTTGAGGGGTAACGGGTTTTATTTGCATTTCAAACTTACGTTTTGTACTACACATTTTCCATTGTTATAATTATTTCTATTTAGTTATTGTATATCTTCTGTTTAATTAAATTATATATATTTTATTGACCCTTGATTGGACATTCCGTTATTTTGGATTGCTATAGTTTGCTGTTTGGGTTGCGCAAGAGGAGTATGGCCTTCGTTGAGTCAGGTTTCCTCAAAAAGCAAAGGATGTACATCTCCTAACTGTGCCTGTTTTAGCTTTATTATTGGGTTCACTCTTGGAGTGCAACACTATGCCCCATGGCTCCCACCCCCAACCAAACACTATGCCCCATGGCCCCCTCACCCCAACCAAACACTATGCCCCATGGCTCCCTCAACCCCCAACCAAACACTATGCCCCATGGCCCCCTCACCCCCAACCAAACACTATGCCCCATGGCTCCCTCAACCCCCAACCAAGCACTATGCCCCATGGCCCCCCCACCCCCAACCAAACACTATGCCCCATGGCCCCCTCACCCCCAACCAAACACTATGCCCTATGGCCCCCTCACCCCCAATCAAACACTATGCCCCATGGCCCCCTCACCCCCAACCAAACACTATGCCCCATGGCTCCCACCCCCAACCAAACACTATGCCCCATGGCTCCCTCACCCCCAACCAAACACTATGACAGTTGGAAAAAGAACACCTTTTTGGAGGTGTACTGTTTTATTTGCATTTAAAACTTACATTTTGTACTATACATTTCCCCAAATCATACAGGATGAACCAGTGAACCAGACATACTTGATCAGTGAGAAACATTGCAGCGTTTCTCAGCTGTCAGTTTCTGGATCTCGGGCTCCAGTGAGGTTATTCCTACTCTCAGGATAGCATGGAGATGTTGGTCAGTTAGTCTTGTCCTTAGGCTGGATTTATGTAGTTTCATTTGTGAAAAAACTTGCTCACAAATGCAAGTACTGCCAAACATAAATACCATCTTTAATGCTTCCCGTGACAGATTGGGGAACTGAGCAGTGTCCAGAGACTGATAGAAGACTAATAAAGGCATCTCTCTGTGCTTATTTTTGAGGGCACTACAGCACTGAAGTTCAATCAGTTCCAGTTGCAGTTCAGGTTGCACACTGTCAACATCAGCTGAGAAAGGGTATGCAAAAAGTTTAAAAGACGCTAGCTGGGATTTTAATTGTGAGAAGCGATTCTCAAAAACATTTTGCAGTTCCTTCAGGACCTTCAGATGCCGATACCATCCTACATACTTGTCATGGGGGAAAACCTCTGCACATGCAGGGTAGTGTACCAGCATCCCTTTCTCCAGTTGGGCTGTCAGAAGCCTCAACTTTATTTCAAAGGCACAAACTGCCTCAAACAGATCCGATATGAGATTTTGGTTTCCTTGCAACTTTAAATTTAAATCATTGAAATGGCCTGTCAGGTCAGTCAGAAAAGCAAAGACAGCTATCCAGTCAATATCTTGCATGACAGAAGTGTCCATTCCCTTTTCATCAAGGAATGCTTTTATTTCGTGCCGTAAAGCAAAGAATCGCTTCAGCACATTGCCACGACTAAGCCATCGAACATCGGTGTGATATAGGACATCACCATAATCCGCCTTTACCTCTTCTAAAAACGCCTGAAACAATCTGTGATTTAAAGAGCGTGCACGGACAAAATTAACCGTTTTCACAACAAAGTCCATCACTTCAGTGAATTTCAAATGTTTTGCACATAATCCCTCCTGGTAGATGATGCAGTGATAATTTTTTTAATGAACAGCCTTCTCGCCCAAGTGCCTTTTCAAGCAGCCAATAAACCCATTTTGCTCCCCAACCATGGCTGGCGCCCCATCAGTCGTCACGCCTACCAAAGCATCACATGGCAAATTTAAATCATCAATGACTTTTTGAAAGGCATTAAAAATGTCAGCACCAGTAGTCCTGCCATGCAATGATACCAGGGAAGCCAGTTCCTGAAATACTTTGCATTGATTATCGACCCCCCGAATGAAAATTAAGAGTTGGGCTGTGTCACTTGCATCTGTGCTCTCATCAAGGGCAGCTGAATAGAACTTGACATCCTTGCACCGCATTTTCAGTTGGCTGTAACAATTGTCAGCCATGTCTACAATACGCCACTGGATACTCATACGTGAAAGGAGAACATTTGTAAAAGCATCTTTTTTTTCTTTACACACTACCTCGCAAATCTCCATCAGGCAGTCTTTAATGTAATCCTCATCTGTGAAAGGACGTACTGACCTTGCAATAAGCTGTGCAACCTTATAACTCGCAAAGGTGGCACATTCAGATTCTTTTTTTTTCTTGGACTTGATGAAAAAAACCTTCTCAGTCCACTCATCCTTAAATTGACGGTGCTCCTGGTCAATCTTTCTTTTTTTTACTGCACTGAACCTTGGCAGGGACATCTTTCGATAAAGATACGAACTCCACTGTTATGCTCCCAATACGACGGTCCAAGTCTAGAGTATATACAAATTATATACTTTTTTGAGAAGCCTAGAAGAGACAAAAGAACAAGATCAGATAAAGAACATCGCCTTGCCAGCATAGCGGGCTGCATAGCATATAAAACTGCTATGTTGGAGATTAAGGGGGAAATTGAGGACATTCTTTTAAAAAAAAAACATTTCAAAGCACAAGCTGTTGCCAAATTATGAGCGTTTGAAAGGAATTATCACAGGATGACCAATAACTTTAGTGAACATACAAAGAAACTGAGCTCAGTTTCTTCCTGGCCAGGGCAAAACTGACATGATCTCTACCATATTGCGCCAGAGAAATAGGTTCTTCTGGGAGTACTGCCAGTTTGAATATTGCAAGCCATTTCCTTCCGCAAAATCTGGATCAAATAACTCATACTGTCCACTTGAATGTATGATTCGTAGTGTCCTTTTGCAGTTAAGCTTGCCCTCAAAGAGCAGTTACCTTCTCTAATCAATTTCATTGTCATCTATCCCCCTGAACAATGCTTGGTGGGGTTGTAGAAAGGTAACAATTACCCACACTCAATGGGTCTCAAACGCTTGATCGAGTTTAGTTGCAAAACTGCAGGAGCAGACATCATCCAGGACCATACTAGAAAAGGCTGCAGCCGGTTTAGAAAGCTTTAGGAATGTACAAATAAACCACACCCACTGCTGACCCTTGACACTTGGCCCAACATCTCTAATGATATGATATGATAGTTTATTTATATAGCGCCTATACACAATGTGTTTCAAAGTGCTTCTCGACAAGGGAGGGAACAAGGGAAAATACAAAACATTCTTACAGGCCATGAACAACAAGAATGCGAAATTAACTATAGTACTCGACCTAGCAACATTTCAGATAGTGCAAGTGCTAAGACACAGTAGGAAGGAAATGGGAACAGGCAGGCGACTACCGTCCTAGGCCTGACAACATTTCTGGTAGAGCCGGAGAACTACACAAGGTGAGGGAGAGGGGAGGAGAAATGAGGGAGAGGAACAAAACAAGGTATTATCGTACTAGGCCTGACAACATTTCAGATAGTGCTGGAGAGGGAGAGGGGATAGTAAGTGGGGGGGGCAAACATTTGTTACTAACATACTAGGTCCAGGGACAATTCTGGACCTAGGACTATGATCTTTAGAGGACTGCAGCTAATGCCAAAGAGCATCACTAAATGAGCCGTCGCTATCGGACATTTCCAGGGTGTTTGTGTTAGACCTGTAGACCGACACCCACCAATCATTTCTCCCAGCTAACATTCCAATGGAACCTGGGCAATGTGAAGTGGCAGGGTAGAAATTGTTGGCTTCCATTTGACTTTGCCAGCACCCATCACACAACCAAGTGGGACAGCATTGGGATTCAAGTACTGATGCAGAAATCTTCAGCCTTCAGAACCCTGTGGCATCAATTTCCGTCAACATGCACATGCAACAATGGGTGGTTATTGAATGAATGTTTTACTATGTTATATACCTTTATTGATAAGTGCCATCCCTATTAATGCAGCCTTTTCCAGCTGCATTGGTTAGCTTCTGACTTGTGTTGGCCTTTGTTAGCTTCTGACTTGTGTTGGCCTCTAAGCCCAAATCTCGGAATTCTAAGGATCAAATGAACATGGCACCAGATCTTGCTTTGTGCCCACGAGAGAGTTTGGTAGAACAGGAATTTGGCCTGCTCCACTTTTGATAGTAATCTATTGCAAATAAAGTACTCTCTCTTGTGAATACAGTTCCTCTTCAATTGGTTTTGTTTGCTTTGTATGAAGAGATGCGCCCATCCGCCATCAGGGGTGCCCATCCCCAATCAGTCACGAACTCGGCCCCTCCAACTCAGCACACACACTCAAACACGCACCCATACAGACCCGAACCCCCCAACTCAGCACACAAACTCTCAAGCATGCACTCATACAGATCCGAACCCCCCACCCCCCAAATCAGCACACACTCAAACATGCACCCATACAGACCCGAACCCCCCACCCCCCAACTCAGCACACAAACTCTCAAGCATGCACTCATACAGACCCGAACCCCCCACCCCCCAAATCAGCACACACTCAAACACGCACCCATACAGACCCGAACCCCCCACCCCCCAACTCAGCACAAAAACTCTCAAGCATGCACTCATACAGATCCGAACCCCCCACCCCCCAAATCAGCACACACTCAAACATGCACCCATACAGACCCGAACCCCCCACCCCCCAACTCAGCACACAAACTCTCAAGCATGCACTCATACAGACCCGAACCCCCCACCCCCAAATCAGCACACACTCAAACATGCACCCATACAGACCCGAACCCCCCACCCCCCAACTCAGCACACACACTCAAACATGCACCCATACAGACCCGAACCCCCCACTCCCCAAATCAGCACACTCTCAAACATGCACCCATACAGACCCAAACCCCCCCACCCCCAAATCAGCACACTCTCAAACATACACCCATACAGACCCGAACCCCCCACCCCCCAACTCAGCACACACACTCAAACATGCACCCATACAGACCCGAACCCCCACCCCTCAACTCCGAACCCCCCACCCCCCAACTCAGGACACACACTCAAACATGCACCCATACAGACCCGAACCCCCACCCCCCAACTCAGCACACAAACTCTCAAGCATGCACCCATACAGACCCAAACCCCCACGCCCCAAATCAGCACACTCTCCAACATGCACCCATACAGACCCAAACCCCCCACCCCCCAAATCAGCACACTCTCAAACATGCACCGATACAGACCCGAACCCCCCACCCCCCAACTCAGCACACAAACTCTCAAGCACCCACCCATACAGACCCAAACCCCCCACCCCCAACTCAGCACACACACTCAAACATGCACCCATACAGACCCAAACCCCCCAACTCAGCGCACAAACTCTCAAGCATGCACCCATATAGACCCAAACCCCCCACCCCCAACTCAGCACACAAACTCAAGCATTCACCCATACAGACCCAAACCCCCCAACCCCCAACTCAGCACACACACTCTCAAGCATGCACCCATACAGACCCGAACCCCCCACCCCCCAACTCAGCACACACACTCTCAAGCATGCACCCATACAGACCAGAACCCCCCACCCCCCAAATCAGCATACAAACTAGCAAGCATGCACACATACAGACCCTGCATCAACATACACCACACTTTCACTCCAAAACAAACATTCATGCACACCCGACCCCCCACCCCCACATCTCAACAAACACTGCACAAACGTACAAAAACAAACATTCATGCACATCCGACACCCCCCACCCCCGCATCTCAACATACACAACACAAACATTCAAAAACAAACATTCATGCACACCCGACACCCTCCCACCCCACATCTCAACATACACAACACAAACATTCAAAAACAAACATCCATGCAGATCTGACACCCCACCACCCCGCATCTCAACATACACAACACAAACATTCAAAAACAAACATTCATGCACATCCGACACCCCCCACCCCCGCATCTCAACATACACAGAACAAACTTACAAAAACAAACATTCATGCATACCCGATACCTCCCCCCACCCTCCATCTCAACATACACAACACAAACATTAAAAAACAAACATTCATGCACATCCGACACTCCCCCAGCCGTGCATCTCAACATACACAAAACAAACATACAGCAAAACAGACCCGACAGACAAACACAAACACACAAACCACTTACCGGAGACGTGCTGGAAGGCAGATAAGCTGGAACGCTGGCAAGGTAACTGGAGTCGTACTACGGCTGGCGTGGCAAGCAAGGCTGAAATGCCTTCCGGCATCAAGCCTTACTGACCACGCCAGCCGTAGTGCTGGCACTCCATTGGTGGAGCACACACGCACCACGTGGCTCGTAGGAGCGACGTGGTGCGTGTGTGCTGAGCCAATGAGAGCCAGTGTTTTGTCCGGCCCGGAAGACAACAAAGACTTTCCTAATGGAGGGCGGCAGATGCTGCTTACGGGCCGCACTCCATTAGGAAAGTCTTTGTGCCTCGCTGGCCTGACAAAATGGCATGGCAGGCCGCAACTGGCCCGCAAGCCATATGTTGTGCATCCATGCTATAGAGGAATGGACGTTCGGAATGTAGTATTACACTGTAATACAACATGGTACGGTTGGGTTGCAGATTGCAGAAACAACAATCTATGTTTTAGAAGTCCATAATTTACATTTCAGCCTAGCATTCCGTGTTTTCACTGAACTAATGCAATCAACTTGACTTTTAGTGAATGTCTGTATGCTAAAAGGGCCCTACAGTGAAGTGATACAGCACCCACACGTGCTTATATATTTTGTGGCTTGCTTCCTGAGCACTCTACAATCTGTCACAAAGGTGGCCCAGGCCAGGCTTCCCCGTGTTGCTGGTGTTTGCTAAGAGGCTGTAAAGGGCACACATAGACACAAAGCTTCACCCATCATTGTGTTGCACCTGGTCACACACCGAGGCGCATACAGGCACTGGAGAAGCACCAGGTCAGACAGTTGAGAGGGTGGAGTTAAGACGGGCATGGGGAGGGGACAGGTACCAGCTAGACTGCCCACCCACCTCTGCCACCCCAACGGCCCACCTCAAGTGAATTAAGCAAATCCTAGGCAAATACCCCTGAACAGCATCAGTGATACAGATCTGATACCTGTAACCTTAAGCAAAACACATGAAACCCAATGACTCCCTCCCTCTCCTTTTCTTACTAAGACATTTCAGACTCCAGCAATCACCCCTCTTCCGTTCATCATGTTTAGTAAGGACACAGCTGTAGAAGGACACAACAGGACACATACAATAAACGGTGCTGGTGGCTGCACAGTTAACAAATGCCCGGCAATTACTAATATAAAAATGTGTATTGTTAGCACACGCATTTGTATGCATACATTTTTAGGCAATTGAAATCGAATGGGTGTTTGTACTTGCATGTCAGGTGAGTGACGGGAAAGTTAGGGGCAGGAGACCATTCATTCTCACAGCAGTGCTTAAGTGTGTGGTTTCAGACGTGAAGAAGAGAGTTAACTGATTGTAACATTGAAGCTGCACTAGAATATTTGCATTACAATGTGTAAAGAAGTTAAATTCCCCCACACAGGTAAGCCCCCCCATATCTTCTCTGAAGTTAACACCTCTCCCAACATTTGGGGGGCACCAACAATGCTTCCCGCCTGGGGTGCAAACTGGTCTAAAACCGGTCCTGCCCACGACTACCAAACCAAACACTCCCACACCACCCTCACTAGCCAGAAGTGCACGTAAACTTACCAAAGTCAACCGACAACCCTTTCTAGAAGGTCTATGCTTCAAGCCTCCCTTCTCCAAAGACCCAGTGATTCTATCAGAATCAAACAACAGCACCCTTAAATTAGCAATTGATGCCATAGCGTTGCTGGAACAAAAAAAAGCTAACGTGCTAAAGCATGCAAACTCCTGGTTCGCCTCCGAGCTCCAGGAATTACGCACCCTCAAGCGCAAAGCACTCACCAAGTGGCAAAAAACTATCAAACCGATATAAAAAAAGACATTATCACTGCCAAAGCTAACTCTTATAACACCAGAATATCCAATGCTACTTCCTAATCTAAAGAAATGTTTGCCATTTTTAGAGAACTAGCTGCTCCCGCCACCAGTGCCAAAGACATTGATAAAAATGAAGCCTGGTGCTCAAGTATCTAATCAGCCATGCTGAACAAAATTGACCTCCTGCAGGCAAAAATTTCTGTCCAGCCAAAATCGTTAAAGAATTAGCTGACACCGTTGCACCGTTTCTGACAGCATTCATTAATGCTTCCTTTGCATCAGGCATCGTCCCACCCTGCCTTAAAGAAGCCTGGGTTCGCCTACTCTCGAAAAAGCCAACTCTAGACACATCCTCCCCTAAGAACTACCATCCTATTACCACGGTACCATTTCTGTTACAAATCCTTGATAAAGTGGCCTATGCCCACATCCAGCACTTCCTTGAATCCAATTGCATTTCAGGAAAGAGGCAATCAGGCTTTCGCCTGGGTCATGGAACTGACACTGCCATACTGGACCTAAAAAACTAACTGGCTGAGATAATAGATTATGGCAAACTTCTCCTCCATCTGAAAGTGCAGCACTCATTTTTCACAATTGCACAGATGCCTCCTAAATTAGGACAATGTCTAAAGCCATACGGGTCTGAAGAAAATCGCACATCTCAGACACCAGAGAGGTCATTATGCTGATATAAAACAAATAAAACAAAAAAAATAAGCTACATTGATGGCATAACGCAACAGAAACTATGGCAGTTGGTACCAGGTCTCAGGATTTAGCAGACTACCTGGTCTGCGTCTTTGAATGCAAAGACCATACAATGTAGCATTAAGAGACTCGTGAGATGCTGGCCTGCCAACCCCATGAACCTTCACTTACCAACTCTTTCCCCTCCTTGGGAGAAGCGTTGCTGGCAGATATAGTCAAATCTGTCTCTAAAATGCAGGCCTCTTTGGAGCAAGTCTTGTCTTGCCTTACATCGACTATCGAGAGATACATCGACATTCTGGCTTCTTATCTAGCGAATTCGTTCCACAGCTCAGTTGTGTATGAAAGCTTTCCTCTTGCATTGAAAAAGACTGTGATCTACCCCCTCCTGTACAAACCATCAGATGACCCAGCCATCCTGGCTAACTACCTCCTCATAGCAAACACTATTTATTTATTTATTGCGTTTATGTAACACCCAAACCCAGGGTATCACAGAGTTTGTACAGTAATCAAGGGGTGAACATAAAGGTTAGAGTCCATATGGTCTTTGTTAGGTGGCCTGGGTTTCACATGTTTTCTGGACGTTGGCCAAGTTACAGTTATAGACATGAGACATATTTGTGGAATAGCCAGGTTTCACATGTTTCCTGAATGTCAGACAAGAACGGACATTTGTGATGTTAGGCGGCAGAGAGTTCCAGAGTGTGGGCGCTGTGACACCGTAGTTGACACCTCCAGCATATTTTCAATCTCAGGGTGGACAGAGAAATGCTCGCCGATGATCGTAGGGGCGCACGTAGGGTTTTATGGTAACACTGCTGCGTAGGTGAAGTGGGGCCTCTTTGTATATGCAGCGGAGTGCAATAGTCAGGATTTTGATGTCAATGTGGGCCTTGATGGGAAGCCAATGTACATTTCGTCTGATTGCTGACATATGGTCAGTCCGGTGTAGACCTAGGGCTGCACGAAGAGCTTTGTTTTGAAGGAGCTGAAGTTTGGCAAGGTTTTTTGCAGAGGTACCCATGAGAAATCTGTTGCAGTAATCTAGCGTACAGATAATTATGGCACTCACAAGTGTCAAGCAGTTATCTGGAGTGAGGAATTATGTGCTTAGGGAGATAAGCTTGGAAGTGAGTGTGGGCAGTAGAGGATGCTAGGGCATTGATATTTTTGGTCATGGAGAGATCCACGGCCTGGTGAATACCTAGGGTCTTGACATGTTGCAGGACAAGCATGTTAGTCCCGTCGATAGAGAAAGAGCCAAAGGCAGGGTCTATGTTTTTGAGCTGGGAAGGGAAGCCCACGATTAGTAGTCAGTTTTTCTGTCATTGAGACAAAGACTGTGGCAGGCCAGACAGTTTTGGATAATGCTGTAGACCGTATTTATGGCGGGGCTGTGAGCCTGGTGGTTTCCAGTAATGGGAATGAGGATTTGGGTGTCATCTGCAAAGTTGGTATATGCAATGCCTAGGGAGTTGAGAAGGTCAAAGAGGGCTTTGTGTAAGTGTTACAGAGTATCAGTGTGAGGCAGGAGCCTCTGAGGACTCCAAGGAGAACAGTAATGGGGTCAGCTGCTGCATCCCAAATTAAGACTCTAGAATTGTGATCGCTTAGGAAGGATTTGACCCAAGTGATAGCATTTGTGGAGAAGTGGAAGATGGATCCTAGGTGACGGCAGAGGGTGTCATGGTCTACCAGATCAAAGGCAGCAGAGAAGTTGAGAAGGAGGAGGATGGCCAGGTTGCCTGAGTCGCAGATCATGTCTAACTGGATTTGGAGATCTAGCAGAGCAGTTTCAGTACTGTGTTTGAGCCTAAAGCCTGATTGCCTTGCACCCAGTAGTTGATGAAGTTCAAGAAAGAGTTGGATTTGGGAGTAGGCCATGCAATCCGATATTTTGAGGAGGAAGGGGACAGTGCTGATTGGGCAGTAGTTGGTAGGGTTGAGAGATTGTTTCTTGATAAGCCGGGTAATACAGGTAGCTTTAAGGTTGGTAGGAACAGAGTTAGAGTGGAAGGAGGCATTGATGAACTTTGCGATGACAGAGGCGAGTGTGGGGGGTGCAGAGTTTGATGATGTGGGCCAGGCAGGCATCTCCCTTGCAGTTGGACAGTTTGAGAGAGTCAATGGTTTTGAGTACATTGACTTGCTTCACAGGGGAGAAGCAGAAGGGAAGGGGTGTGTTTGGGCATGTTTGGGTGCACCAAGGAAATTACTGGCGAGGCTTTTCCAGCGAGTAGGTCTTTTTTGTGGAGATTTTGTCTCTTAGAATATCGATCTTGTTTGCAAGGGTAGTTTGTATAGTTAACTCCATTTTTTGCCTGATCAAGCCTGGGAGCAAGAGGGTACAGGGTTTTCTAGCTCTTTGAGAATGGAGAATAATTCTTTAGCATTGGAGCTGGCATTGGTGATTCTGAGATTATGATAGTTGTCTTTTGACAAGATTACAGCTTTTTGTATGTGTTTAAGGAGATGGATAGTTTGTCACGTTTGGAGGGGATGTCTTTTCCATGAGTGTTCCAAAGCTCTTTTGCATCTGTAGAGGATAACAAGGTCTTCCACAAACCAGATGTTGGTAGGCTTATGTGGTTTGGGGATTTGGGGTGTCAAGGGGCATCCATGTCTATGGTGAGGAGTAGGCTCTGTATGTACAGCGTGGCTAGCTCATTGGGGTCCTTTAATGTTTGGAGCTTGGGGGTGAGGAGGGTCAAGATGGTTGGTGAGAGTAATTAATCAGTGAGCTTGTGGTGTTGCATGTTATGATGGGGTTGGGGGTGTGTGGTAGGTCAGGGGGCGGCATGAGTCAAGTTGAACTCAATCAAGGAGTGCTCTGACCAAGGTACCGGACTGATGGATGAGATGATAATGGGAGCATTCATGGTAAGGATCCAATCTAGGGTGCGACCTTGGGTATGTGTGGGGGAGGACACATGTTGAGTGAAGCTCATGTCAGTAAGGGAGTTAGCAAGGATTGTGGCTTTAGTATAGACAGAATCATTAAAAACCAGGTTGAATTCTCCCACAGTAGAATTAATTTGGTGATGGGCTTGAAGGAGGGGCTAGTTACAGGGAGATGTTAGAGTCAGGAGAACTAGATGTGTTTGGGTGCTGGAAGAGGAGTAGGGGTTTGTAGGTGGATTGGGGGTTGATTTAGGGCGGTCTGTTCTGAGCATGGAATAGTTGGGCGGAATGGCTAGCGCAAGGGATACGCCAGAGGCATTGTGAAGGGAGGATTCGGTGATGGCCAAAATATCAAGGTCTTGGTCAATGATGAGATCATCGATTGAGCATACATTTAGGAGGCTGCTGCTGATGGTCACCGTCTGGTTGGTAGCAGGCAGTGGGTTGGAGAGGAGGGCAAGATGGAGGAGTGGTTCAGATGAAAGTTGTTCAAGCTGGTGCTCGCCCACAGTGGGCAGGGTGAAGCTTGAGGGGAATAGGGCAGTACCTGAAGTACGTGATCGTAGCTTAGACAGTCAGAGTGGATCAGAGCATGGGAGGCAGGACTGACCTAGGTGCGTGGTCTTGGTGTTATGGATACAGGATCTAGGCCTGGGAATCTGGTATTTAATACCGCTGTGGTGGATACTTGGCAGATTCTGACGGGGTGAGGGCGAGAGTGGTGGTGAGTGGGGGTAGGGGTGGCCAAGTGGCCCAGTGGTGGCAGAAGGGGGGCTCTGCTCGTGTCACAAGGGAATTTAGCATCACTCCCTCACCTTAATGGGCCCCAACAAGTCTCCACACCTGGTACTGAAAAGAGGATGAGACAAGTTCAGGCTCCCTCAGTCTATCCATGGTATTTCCACTCTCACGCCACACCCTCCATTTCTAACAAGTACTGGGAAGAAGAAGAGGCAATTGGGAGCAATGAGGATTACCCATAGAAACAACATAGGAATACAAAGTGAAGCCTACCATGTAAAACCTTTGAATTCTCCCACTAATAGAGTCAGGCTAGGTCAGGCACTTTACTCCAACTGTGCACACCTGACTCCAATTGACTGTTACCAGCAGTACAAAAGGGGTAGTACTGCCAGGAGCATGGAGCAAGCTGGCGGGACTAGAAGAGCCAAGGAGCGGGGAGCTGCAGTAGGAGAAGCCTGGAGAGTCTGGAGAGGAGCGGCGTGCCGAGACGCTGGCTCAGTGTGTTTGAGGGGTGCAGCGTGGCTAGGTCGCCGTGTCTCCAGAGAGCTGGAGGGAGGCAGACTGAGACCTGCTGACCAAGTCCAGACAGATGCTTGTTCCCTTGGGACATGTGCCAGTACCAAGGATGCCTGATGGGCAGGTGGTGAGACCCTGTCCTCGACCTAGTGTATCCCGAGGAGACCGCTGGCCAGCGCCACGCTAGCCATTGAGTTTTGTGAAAGCGAAGAGAGAAACTCTGGAGTGTGTGGGTGGCTGGAGCAGGAGTGGAAACAGACAAGATTTACAAGCGGCAAGAAGGTAAAGAAAGCAGAAAGCAAGAGGGAAAGTAAAGAGAGCAGAAAGCAAGAGAGAGAAAACATAAAGAAAGATCCCCTAAAGGCGTGTAAATAAAGAGAGATAGAAGGAAAAGGAAACAGAAAGTGCAGTGGCAAGTGGCCCGAAAGCAAGCGACCTGAAACTGAGAAAGACAGAAAAGTAACAGAAAGAAGGAAAACAGAAGCAAAGAGCGGGTGCGAGTGACCAGGAAGCAGGGAAAAGGGTGCAAGGAACCCGAAGCAGAGAAAGACAGAAAAGAAACAGAGAGAAGGAAAACGGACAGTCAAGAGAGGGTGCAAGCCACCCAAAAGTGGGAAAGAGGTCTCAAGACACCCAACATAAACACAGAGAGTGCCAGAGGCACGGTAGTGGGAAATGAAGGTGCAAGAGAGCACAGTGAAAAGTAAAAAGAAGTGTGCAAGAGGCAAAGCATGATGAAAGGAGGATGAAAGTGTGCACAATACAAAAGAAGGTAGGCAGGAGGCACAGTGAAGTGGAAAAGACCAGAGTGACAGAGGCACAGAAGGGAAAAGGTGCCAGAAGAAAGGAACAGAGAATAAGGATAGGGGTTAGAGGTCAGAGTGGGCATGCATTGGATGAACAAAGAGCCCAGGATTTCCGAAAGTCTCTGATACTATCCCGATGAAAGAACTATACAGTGAAAAGGTACATCCTGACAAGGCGAACTTTGTTTTTTGAAAACAAAAGGGGCTTACGCTTGGGGAAGGGAACCCTGAGAGGCCCACGAGAACATTGTGAACTTTACAGGTGAGATCTAGACATGGGGAAGGCAACCCTGGAAGGCCTGAATGGAACTGTGAATCCTCAGTTGAGTTGTAAAGTAAGAAACTGTGAATCCTTTGACCCAGAGAGGCCTAGAGTTGGGGAAGGGAACCCTGGGAGGCCTGGAAAGAAATGTAACTTTTCGTTTTGAAACCAGAGTGGTCCGAGCTTGAGGAAGGGAACCCCAAGAGACCTAGAGACATTGTGAGCCCTATGTGGAAGGTTCCAAGGGCAACCCTTTTGAGTTTAACTATTTTTGAACTGGCAGATCAACACCTACTGGTAAGACTACCTAAAACCAGCTGTGGTTTACATTTCCCTTTTAAGCACTATTTTTCCTTTAAGAAGACACCCTATCACATTTGGTTTAAGAGTGAGGGCAAGCATAGGTGCAGACACATATGAATTTTGGTTTTGGATTTACGGACATCGACAGTCCTTAGAAGCATCAGTTGAGCGACCATGGTAGGCATTTCACCAGCTCCACAAAGTATGACAATAAAGGTTTTCAAACTGTTACTTTGGCGTCTGTGTCTCTCTTGATACCATGCCTGTCTCACAGCTGTTTTATATCAAATGGTACTGGGCACATCAATGACTGGGAGGGAAATAGTGGCGGTAAGAAAGAGGTGGGGGTGGCTGTGGGAGGTAAGATGAGTTACTAGTGCTGCAGTTGTGGACTAGCAGGGTGATCACTGTACCATTGGATGTTGGTTTGGGTAGTCTGGTGCTCAGGTGCAATAAGGCCCTCCAGGGCAGTGTTGTGAGCAAGAGGGTAGGAAAGGGTAAGCAGTGGTAAAGAGCGGCATGGGGCTGTAACAGGTGATAAGGTCACAGCAGCATAGGGCACACCAGTTAGAGTTCTGCTCCTTACCTTTGTTGCTGGTAAATGATTCAACAGGAACAGGGACTCCACGGCTGCAAATCAATTGATTAAGTGTAGTGTGCGGCTCTGGAGGAAACACGGTTTTCAGGTCATGAGGTCACGCTCCGGAGCGTGAAGCCTGGCACTTCTTTCCCACCGAATTGCCGCTCTCTGCCCCAACTTTCAGTGCTATGCGGATGACACTCATTTTCAGGGTCCTTTCCGCCACCTCTTCTCCTTCTCTCATCTCTGACTGTCTGCCCGCTATCCAGAAGTGGTGTGCCACCAATGATCTCTGCCTTAATGCCAGTAAGACTGAGATTCTCCTCATCAGCACTCCTGCTCCCTCCTTTCCTTTCACTCTCTGGCCGGCCTCTCTTGGTCCTCTTCCTGCTCCCACCTGGGAGGCTAAAAACCTTGGGGTCATCTTCAACTCCACACTTTCCTTCTCTCCTCACATCTCTGACGTCTCTAAGAGGTCACACTACAAGCTGCACCTCTTCAGAGGTATTCTTCCTTTCCTCTCCTTCCCCCAGAAGCTCACTGTCTCCAGAGCTCTGGTTCTCTCTAGGCTGGACTACTGCAACAGCCTCTTTCTAAATCTGCCTGCCTCTACTCTCCACCCTCTGCAACTCATTCAAAACAGGACTGCAAGACTTGTCCTTGGCCTCAAGCCCAGGGATCGTATCTCTCTAGGATTGAAATCTCTGCACTGGCTCCCAGTGGCAGTGAGGATTGAGTTCAAAACCCTCTGATTTGTCCACAAGGCCTTCTTGAGCCTGGGGCCTCAATACCTTCATCTCTCTCTTCCTAAATATCTTCCTTCTCGAGCTCTTCGCTCATCCGCCTCCAACTCCCACAGGGTCAGTCGCTTCTCCAAGCAACAAGTTGGTGATAGATCTCTTCCTTCTGCTGGGTCCTCCCTCTTGAATAACCTTCTTGCCTCTCTGAAACTTGAGGGGAACCATCTCTGGTTCCGGAAGCACCTCAAGACCTTCCTCTTTGCCTGATCTCCTGATCTGAAACTGAAAATGCACTGGTTACCTGGCTACTCTCTGATCTTGCGCCCAGGTCCCCTCCCCACCACACCTGCACTGCCCCCCTGGCAACCCTTGCTCTTGGGGACTGTTTCTGTACTCCTAAAGCCCCCTACACGCACTTACCCCTGCACTTGCCACCAGCTGGCCGCACTACTTATTCATTGTCTGTTATCCTATGTACTGCACTGCACCTCCCTCTTTCCCCCTGCATATTAGCCCTTCACCCCTCCCCTGCTCTTGCAGAATCTCAATGTCACCTGGCCTAGTAAGATCGCTGTCTCTGTCTTCCCTCTGTTCCCCCTTCTAGTCTTGTTGCGCCTTGAAACACTTGTGTATAGGCACGTTATAAATGCCATATCCTATCATCTCATCATTGCAGTGGCAGCCGGTCAGGCACGGACAGACAAAGACAGGCTTCAATGGCCTTAAAAGCAGGCCTTTAGCAGCTGTGGGCTTCGCCTTTCGTCTCAGGACTTTGTTTCCCATTTCATTGAATAGTGGCCAATCCTGAGGCTGCTCGGGTGCCTTCCAGGACCGGATGCTGCTGGAGGATGCAGCGTCAAGTGAAGCTGTCATCTTAGCGTGGAGCTGCTGCTCCGATGGACAATGCAGGGTTGAGGCGGCCAGAGGATGGAATCCTGGTGTGCACTGCTCCTCTAGAGCAGGCTTCTGTGTGTGGGGCAAAGACAGGCTTTGACAGCCTTAAAAGCAGGCCTTTATCAGCGGCCGGCTTCACCTTCCAGCTCTGGGCTTTGTTCTCCAGTTCATTGAATTGTGGCCAATAAAGGGGCTGCTCGGGTGCCTTCTGGGGTGGGAGGCTGCTAGAGGATGTGGCGGCAAGCGCGGCGGCCACCTTTGCCTGGAGCTGCTGCTCCGGTGGACAATGCAGGGCCGAGGTGGCCAGAGGATGGAATCCTGGTGTGCACTGCTCTTAAGAGCAGGCTCGTGTGTGTGGGGAAAAGACAGGCTGCAACAGGCTATGCACCCATCAATGCGTTCCCCAGGACCTGCTACCCAGCCCCACCTCCCACTACCTACCCTCGCCGGCTGCCTATTGGTGTTTCAGCAGTTTGCTTGACCCAGAACACCAACAGTGACACACAGCGAGGAAGGTGTGAGAATTCCATTCCTGGGAGACATCTGCAAGCAGAAGGCACCCATCACTGCACTCCCTGGCCTCTGCTACCCAGCCCCAACTCCCACTCCTCGCTCTCATCCTCAGCCTATTGGTGTTACAGCAGGTCATGTGACCCTGGACACCATATTTGAAGATCTCTCCCAGGGCAGCCTTGCCAGGACAGCCGGCAAAGGGCACAGGCTAAGGGTGACTCCCCTCCCTGTTTGCCTGTTTGACTAGCCCCTTAGACCTGCATGTCCCCGTAGACCTCCATCTACAGGTAAGAGAATGATTGTACTTCACAGCAACTCACTTGCATTTTGCCTCTCTGCGTTTCACATTGTAGGTTTGCTACTTTGTATATTGCCACTGTTATATTTAGCCACACTGGCATTGGGCCTCCCAGAGTACTTCCCAATATAGGTTTGCTACTTTGAATCTCGCCACTGCAATATTCAGACACTTTGGCATTTGGCCTCCCAGAGTATTTCCCAATATATGTTTGCTACTTTGAATCTCACAACTGTAATACTGTGCACACCTGCATTTTGCCTTCCAGAGTATTTTCCAATATAGGTTTGCTACTTTGAATCTCGCCATTCTAATATTGTGCCACACTTGCATTTTGCCTCCCTGAGTAGTTTCCAATATAGGTTTTCTACTTTGAATCTCGCCACTGTTTTGATTTGCCACTCTTGCATTTTGCCTCCCAGAGCAATCTCCATACAGGATTGCTACTCTGAATCTCGCCACTGTGATGTTTGCCACACTTGCACTTTGCCTCAAGGAGTATTCCCAATATAGATTTGCTACTTTGAAGCTTGCAATGTGATATTTTGCCACACTTACATTTTGCCTACCACAGTATTTCCCAATACAGGTTTGCTATTTTGAATCTTGCCACTGTTATATCTTGCCACAATTGCATTACACCTCCCGAAAACATCCACAATATACGTTTGCTACTGTGAATCTCAGCATTGTGATATTTTGAAACAATTGCATTTCGCCCTTGGAGTCTTCCCAAGAAAAGTCAGCTACATTGAATCCTGCAAATGTGATATTTTGCCACTCTGCCATTTTATCTTGCTGAGTTTACACCATTGTGTGTCGCCACTTGAATGCTGACGGCGTTTTGTTTCTTGAAGTTCTCATATGTATGTTTACCACACTGAATCTTGCCTCTGTCATATTGTGTCACGCTTGCACCCTACCTCTTGGAGTTTTCACAATGTAAGACTGCCAGGTATAATCTCACCCCTATGATATTTTACAGCACTTGTATTTGGCCTCCACCTCCACCTCAACCTCCACACTCAGAACCTCCCTCTATGGCTAACAGACAAAGGTTAGTGGTATCAATTGGTGCACCAGAAAGGCCCCTATTCAACCGCTGATGCACCATCCGTACTGGTTCCCACCTCCCACCTAACCAAGCACTCATGAGTACCTACGCCCAACCCTCTCCCCCTTCCAGCCGGGACAAACTGCCTCTCAGCACCTCTTCATTCATCTACCATCCCACACATAGGTTGTCATTTGAGCTCTCTACCTCCCACCAGGCCTACCACTCTTTTGACCACTCTACCACCACCTCTACTAGCATCATCCATCCACCAGAACCGCAACCACCCCATTCATATCCCCACTTTGCATCTCTAAGCACCTTGCGCGCAATCCTTGCCTCCATCCCCACTCAGCCGACCCTCCAACTGTTACTCACATGCCCCCAACTCTCTCAAAATACCTAAAGAATAGACACCTCTCCTCCCGCGCAATTCCTATCGAGTAAAACATCCCTTACCTCCCACCCAGACATAATAATAATGCTCATAATTACACTCTTGCCTCCTTCCCCACCCCTCAAAACCCAGCGAAATCACTCTAACTTGCTAAACAGCCCCAACACCCACGCACCAAGCACTCCACCTCACACAGCTCTAGGAGAATGTCACAGGACTCCCCACACCTGATGGGAAATTCAACCCCATCTCAGAGACCTTTTGACCCTGCCTCCCCCAACAGTACAGAAACATCCTCCACAAACCTACCTCGCCACATCACTTGGCACCCCAATTCATGCCCTCTCCTGCATACACTCCCATCCCTCGTAGGCACATTACCAACAAACATTCAGAGCTCTACTTCAATCCCTAGCCTCACCACACAACTCCAGTAATGTGTAGGGCCTCTGTCCAATCACCCTCCACCAGAATCCAACTGCCTCACTCTGTGGAGAAGCCTCCCACACACACATCTTGGACTCTGCACTGATTTTCCGCCTAACCCTTTGGCCACTTTACAAGCCAGCCTCCCGACCTCCCCATCCAGCCCTCCCTCCCCTTCACAGCCTCCACCACTGCATCGAGCCAACCCCATCCCTTAGGGCCATTCTTTCTTCTCACCAAACACCCACCCAGAATCTAACCCCCCACTTCAAACAAATTACTAAACAGTTATTTTAATTGCATTCTCGACAATGCGTGATCCGTCGCAAAATAATCGTTACAATATATAGAACTTTATCTCATCAGAATGTCCCGACATCCTCTTCATCACCGAAACCTGGTTCTCCCAAGACTTCTGGCTGATTGTGCAGGAAGCTTTCCCACCGGGTTACAGACATATCGCCCAAAATAAAGCAGGCATGACAGGTGGCATTGGCATCCTTCGCAAAGCCTTCCTATGCACCCCGCACACTGACGACCAGGTCCACAACACAGATTGAAAATCCCTCTTGGCAACATTCCTTCTCTCCCCTCCTACACACAAAGCTTCTTGCTTTGCGGAATCCCTGAATGACTCCATTGCAGCCATCATGGTCTCCCACCTCCACCTCACTGTATTAAGGGATTTCAACATTTGGTTCGACATTCCACATATCCCAATGACATAATCTCTACTGGACAACTTGTAAAACATGCAGCTAACACAGCTAGTCTCATTGTCAACCCACTCGGCTGGTCACACCCAGGACAATCTTCGGGTCACTTGACCTCCTCACCACACTACCACCATGCCCGCTTGTCTGGTCAGATCATTCTGCCATCCTCTTCACCCTTTCGTTAGTGGACCCTCCCACCCCTCTAGCCACTAACCAGATCCTGCCTTTGGAAGGAAATCAAAGTGACTCCTGACCTGGTAGAGACCCTACTCAGCTACCAGAACTACATATCCCTGTACCCAGGCCAGATCGCAAACTGTAACTTAGATCACTGGCTCTCAGAAGCACTCAATTCCCTCTCTCCCATCAGATCATTCTCAAATATACAAGACCAATTACCCAGATGGTTCACGACAGTGCTAAAAAAATGGAAAACCTTGAACCATACCGTGGAGCACAGATTGCATGCAGACCCGTTATCATCCAGTAGAATGGCCTACACCTCCCAGCTCGAACTTTATCGCGCAAATATACGCAAAGCCAAAAAATCCTACTATTGAACAGAATCTCCAAAGCCCCTCGCCCATCAAGGAAACTCTTCAAGCTAATTTCTGAATTTAATGCCCCTGCCTGCACAGCCAACACTCCCATTCACAACCAATCCCTCTGTGACTCTCTCGCAGACCACTTCCACAACCTAGCCCAAGTGAGACACAGATCCATCCTCTCAAAAATGTCAACCCTCTCCCCCAACCTCGCCCATGACACCAGAACCACCTTCCCCTCTTCCACTTTTCTCCACCTTCACACCAATCTCCTCCCATAATTCTCCAAGCTACTATCACTCAGCCGGACCTCAGGCTCCCCTGGGAGCCTGTTGGGAAGGGAGGACGCTCATCCCAAACCCCCCCAAGCGCTTTCGGATGCAGTAGAGGCCTGGAAGTGTGCAGTAGCGGCTCTGGGAGGTTACATGAGACAGGGGGGTATCACCATGGGTTATAGTGCAGGGAGCGTGGTGTATACTTTAGCTTAAAAATACAATTGGACTTAGACACCATCTTACATAGTAGCAGCCATTTTGAAATTGAGGCCTAGCTTCGCACTGCAGCCAGACTCGCAGCCTGAGCCACACACACATGGAAATAATTGTATGCATCCTGGAATAGGGAATAGATTCTAACATGGGCACCGGTGAAGAAGCCCAGAGCTGCATAGATTCATAGACCTTTCATTGTCGCATGTTGCTAGAATTCGCATCACATTAGGAATGCACCCTGTAAGGCCAAAAGGGGGTTGACAGCTCTCTGCTAAAGGCTATCCTACCAGAAGGAGGCCACAAGCCTCTGACCTTCCCTGTTTCAGCTGTAAGTAATAGCACCCAGATGCCCCCATCTCAAGACCCCCAGTATCCCAAGGTACCAGTCAGTCCCAGACCACCGACTATAAAATTATTGGACCCCTTTCTCTCTCTCCCTCCCCTGCTGACATACCTGTCTGCTCCACTGACCGACTGCATGGCTACCCTCAGAGTCTCACTAGGTATCAGGTTCCTCCATGATCCGTTTCCCCCGCAATGCCTCCTGGCCTGCCACGCACTAGGGGCTGTTAACTGCAACATCTACAGTCTCCTGCCTCCTTGTACTTACCCAGAGTCGCGCTGCCCTGGCTGCACTTACTCGGAGCAATGCTACCCTGATTGCACTTCCCCTTCCCTATCCCTTGCACTTCCACCTTCCCCCACCCCTTGCTCTTTGTGCTGTCCCACTTGCAAGATATGAATGACACAAGGCCTAGTAAGATCATTGGTCCTGTCCTCCCTCTGTGCCCTCCCTTGTCTTGTCGCTCTGTTATAAATTACTTATCATATCACTATATCATATCATACCATATCATGCATAGGGTTGCACCAACCAGCCATTTGGATGTGTACATTATGTAATGTACGTCACTGATGATGCTGTGTGCCTTCATGAAGTATTGCTCGTACTGAATTTGTCCGAACATTCCATGGCAGCAGACAACTTTGCTGGTGTATTTCTATTTTTGTGGAAATAAAACTTTGTTCTCCTTGCAAGAAGTGTGCTGGGCCTTTTTCCCCAGTGGGTTGTATATTTTCTGGTGTGAGCGTTGAGGGGTTTCTCTGCATTTTTGCTGACCCAACGCGATCCCAACAACACCTGTGTAGACGGAAGCTTCCAGGCTGTATCTCTACAGGGGCTGTGCCTACCTACATGACCAGTCCCAAGCACGCAACCCGCAGTGTTGCAATAGCCATTTCACAGAATTCCTGTCTGCTCTTGAAAGCAGGGTTTGGATCCTAGGTGGGTGCAGGGCATTGTTGGGATCCCGTGACAGAGGAGCTCGGGTGAACGCGCAGTTGTAAGTACACCTCTTGTGAGCGACAACAACAGGGGCGAGAGTGAGTGGGGAGGCGAAGTTTGTGTATGTGAAGGGAGAGTGTGAAAAGCCATGTGGTGCGTTTTCTTTGGGGCTGCCGCAACATTTCCCTATACAGAAGAGGTAGCTAAGTGTACCTTACTGTATCCCAAGTCCTCCCAGGTAAGTTTGTTTGGACAGGTTTTTTTGAGCAAACTGAACATGACCATTTCCATCACGGAGCTTGGGGTGGTATCTACCATCCCAGGCATGTGGGTCTTAAAAGCCATGGTCATCATACAGGCCAGAGGAGGGAGGTGGTGGTTCCCGACATCCCCGTGGACCTGGACATGTGTGTGTACAGGATTACAGTATTGCTTGATGTAGTGACCCAGATTGGCAAGCAGTGTTGGCGGGTAACATCATATTTCATCTTCCGACTCTTGGTAACCGCAGAGCGTGTGGCATTTACAATATTTTCCCTAGATCTACGGGGTTTGGTTGTGTCGGGGAAAAGGATTGTTGTGGTGTGCACAGACTCTGATGGGTGTGAGTGGCACACTGTATTGTGCATTGATTCAACGCTGCCCCTCAAGAAAGTGACAGATGCAAAATGATTTGAGGACAGGGATGAAGATGGAGAAATTGTGTTAGCAATTTGTATCCCCTGTGGCATTATGGTACAATACCAGAAGGTACAATGTTCCTTGATGGCCCCTGTGACCACGCCCCTTTCACTGAGAGTGACTTGGAGCAAGTGCCTGTCACAGTTCCGGTGGGTCGCGAGTCCTCTGAGGAAGCATCACCTTCAAAAAGGAAAACAAGAAAGGTATCCTGTTTGCCCGTTACGTTGAGGCTCCATTCCACCAACAATGGAGGTTGCCATGGAAACATTCACAGCATAACTGACATACACTGCGAAACAACATCTGATTATGATGCATTCCACCCGGCACGTCACTAGGTGTCTCGTGACTTTGCACGTACTCTTCCAGTCGGCACTCTACGTTGTTGATACTGTTTAAAAGCTTCCGGATCACACGTAACGCTGCTTCTGACTGCAGTCAAGTACAGCGTTTATCTGAGTATTCTGACTTCATTGAAAGCTTCGAAACCCTGCTTTGTTTCCTGACATTCCTTTTGCCTGCCAAATATGTACCTCCGACAACCACATGATAACAAACCTTTGCATGCTTAAACGGACTGCCTTCTTGTTTCATGGGCGACTGCTACAACCACGGTACCGATCTTGTCTCTTACCTTTCCCGCTTTTAATTCCTTGTGTTTGGTCTACATACCTTCCAGTTCACTTTTTACATCAGTATAAGCGCAATCGCATTCTACTAAAACATTCACGGCTGTGCGTTATCCTCACATTGCAATCACTCCTCCACTGTTAACTGTCTATAGTGATAGCTACCTCCATTGTTACATGGGTACATGTACCTTCGCTAGGATCTTGGGACAATCCCTCTGAGTACCTACACTGTACCAAAACAGAATAGCACTGTGCACTATCTGGACGCCTTGCACGAAGATTATACAGTGCACCAACCCGTACCTAGTGCGTCCCTCGTGCCGCTCGGGTGCAGTTCCTATACTAACCTTCCCTTCCTATACCGTTGGTTCTTCCTGGATTGGACTCCTTATCCATACAACTGTCCCACATTGGTCCATACAAGTGTCCCACACTGGTAAGATACATTGATTATAGCTCCTCTGCATGTTTGAGCATAAATAGTTACCAGTACTAAAGCAAGACAATCATTTCCCTGTCTCCTATTCTAGGGAGGGAGGATTTGGTTGAAGTCCCAGCATCGCCTGCCCATGAGCTGGTCTTTTGCTATTACTATCTGTTGTCCATACCCAAAAAAGATTGGTTGATCTAATCTTTGTTTGTTTTCCTTTGCAGTCTGGGTTCCAGCGGTGTCGTTGCTCCCACTCTTTCATTTGATTTTCCCTTTTGTCATGGTGATTTTAGAATCAGCAAAGGGGCGGATCTAAAGAAAGATCTTCCTCATGAGAGGAGACCTGGGCTAGGACTAGCTCGGGTTCTATGATTACCTGGCTTGCAGGTATCCAGCTGCTTCATCATCTGGGATACTGACAAAATCAGAGGCCATGAAACCATCTGATGCTCTCACTACTCTTATGCAGATGGTGTCCGATCTCTGGAGCGATATGGTATCTGCCCATGATGCCTTACGCCATCGCACTGATTCATTACAAGATCTGTCATGCTCTCCATCTTGGGCTGTTGAAGATGTTTTGGGAGTCAGGGCTTCAGGATCCACTTACCCACTACCTAGGCAAAAGCTTATGCCAGTCCTTATGTCTGCTTAATTTCCCTTAACACCACCGGAAAGATTTGCTGGTGACCCCTGAGCCTATTGCACTTTTATAAATCAGTGCAAGTTGCATTTCTTGTGTCGCCTGGCATCGTTCCCCAATTCCACTAGCAAGGCAGCTTTCGTGTTGTCCTATCTTGGGAGTACTGCCACTGCATGTGCCAATCTCCTCTTGGAATCCAACTGTCATATGTTATACGATTGCGATGCATTGATTACTGCTATGAATCGAGTTTGCGACACTAGGTACAAGACTTAGGCCACAGACCTGGAATTCCTTCATCTCCATCAAGGGAATTCTCCACTGTTGACCTATCTCACCAGATTTAATCAGTTGGCAGCGGAAACAGGGTGGCATGACGACAAAAAGGCAGCAGTGTTCTATAAAGGTCTCTCTGATTACCTCAAGGACACTTTGGCAACAGTCCCCGTTGTCCCTACTGGCTTCCCAGAATTATTGGACCTTGTGTTGCAGGTAGTGTTCCAGACGAGCTTAGTGAAGAGGCAAATGGCGGGCGATCCCTTCAGTGGTGTCATGCCCTGATGCTTCTCTCCTGACGCAGTCTGGTCCCGAACCCATGTAAATAGGAGCGGTTTGTGGTCCCTTGTCTCCTGCCGAACGTGAACATCGATGCAAGAATGATCTTTGTATGTACTGTGGGTCATCAGAGCACTTTCTGGACAGCTATCCCAAGAAACCTCCTCACAAGCAGGGACATCGATGCAAGAATGATCTTTGTATGTACTGTGGGTCATCAGAGCACTTTCTGGACAGCTATCCCAAGAAACCTCCTCACAAGCAGGGAAACTCCGAGGCACAGCAATAGCAGGAGACCCTTTGCCAGGCAAACCTTTGTTGGACTCTCACGTGTCTGATTTGTCTTCACCCTTCTGCCTTTCGGTTTCTTTCAGTGTTCTCCTGGGTCTTTCCTACAAACACACATGATGCTTGATTCAGGTGCCACGGGTAATTATATGGATCTCCAGTTTCCACGTGATTCTGGGGTGTCCATCGTCCCTAAAGAAAAACCAGAAGCAGTAAATGCAGTTGATGGTATCGTCCTCGTCTTGGGATTGGTGACAGAGAAGACTGCTTCACTAATCATGAATACCAGCCATGGTCATACAGAACATATTGTGTTTGACCTGATCTCAGCACCACAATTCAGGGTGATCTTAGGCCTGTCTTGGTTGCAGGTGCATAACCCCGTGATCCACTGGTGCTCCCGGGAAGTGTTGTTCCCTACTGCTTTTTGAAATGCTCTCTGTTTCCAGTCAAATGAGGTTATCTGGAGTGTTCCATGTCTGTCTTTACTCTAGTCCACACCAGTGGTGGGTTTGGTTGCAACCAGGCCTGTTTTCCCGATTCCGCCTGATTACAAAGCCTTTATGGACATCTTCGATAAAGGAAGGCCGGAGCAGTTGCCTCCGCACCACCCCTATGACTGTCCTATCATCCTCGTTCCAGGCTCCAAGATCCCTTCTGGTAGGGTGTATTCCCTCATGTTAAAGGAAGATCAGGTGCTCAAAGAGTACATCGATAAATCCCTTCATACGGGTTTCATTCATCCTTCCAGATCACCGGCGGCCTCGCCCTTGTTTTTCATTCCAAATAAAGAAGGGGACCTAAGGCCTTGCATTGACTAGAGAGGCCTGAATGCAATCACAATAAAAAATCAGTACCCCTTGCCTCTGATATCAGTCCTCCTGGATCAGTTGGGCTTCTTGACTGTGTCCACCAAACTCGACCTGAGGGGAGCGTACAATCTTGTTAGAATACATGAGGGGGACGAGTGGACGACGGCACTCAAAACCCATTACAGGTTATTTGAATACTTGGTGGTGGCGTTTGGTCTATGCAATGCCCCCGTCACGTTGCAATATTTTATGAGTGACGTTTTCATTGTCGTCATATACCTGGATGATATCGTGATCTATTTGTCCTCCTATGAACAACATTTAGAACACGTCTGCTCCGTCCTGCAGCGCCTGAGAGAGCACCAGCTCTACGTCAAGGCAGAGAAGTGTATCTTTAATGCCACTGAGGTGGAGTTCTTAGGCTACGACTTAACGGACAAGGGTGTCTGCATGAACAAATACAAAGTCAAGGCCATCATTGACTGGCCACCACCTACATCAGTCAAGACACTACAGTACTTTCTTGGGTTTTCAAATATTTACAGCCGGTTCATCCATTCCTTCTCGGCTCTTGTGACACCTTTAACTTCTTTGATTAGTTCCAAAGTTCCCTTTTCCTGGAATGCTGATGCTCAATCAGCTTTTGATGCATTGAAGGTAGCCTTCACCACGGTTCCGGTTTTGCAGCAACCAAATCCAGAACTTCCGTTCTTGGTTGAAACAGATGCCTCTGGGGTTGTGGTTGGTGCTATATTATCTCAGCGGTGCCAGGACACCGGTGACTGACATACATCCCCTGGCTAATCATTCTTGTAAGCAAAAAGAATGAGAACATAGTCTGCACACATGGTTGTATTGAAACTTCTATGAGACTGATAAATATTTAGTGCGGTGCAGAGGAGAAAGACACTACCCTGACACTAGGAAGTGATACAAAACACGGAAAAGAAAGTGTCCACGGGCTGTGGATCACTCGCGTCCCCTGCACACTCAGATTCATGCCTATAAAAGGCAATCAATTAGTTCAAGAATGTAGTTATATAATATTCATAAAGGTCTAATTCCATAACATGTTCAACTAATGAAGTTGAAACTGCTATTTAAGTAGGAAGAGATAAATCAAGGTTTTTAGAGTGTAAGACTATTTTGACAGAAATAATTATTATTATAAACAACTAAGTGGTAATTTCTTGCAATCTTTCTTAAACTGTACAAATAATAATGCGGTCACTTAATTGGCGATTTAAACAAACAGATGTCCAATTTATTAGTACATGCCAGACTATATTCAGCAATATTACCAATTGTTGATCATCATATAGTAACATGTCTTCAATGAAACAATATATACATAGTAAGTACAGTAGAGCCCTAACTACTGTTCAGATGGCTCAACGCGTTTCGGGAATCAATTTCCCTTCTTCAGGAGCAAAATATTCAATGTTATAGGCTGTAAAGTTCATATGTTCATAATCGAATTCTTCCCGGTAATCTGCTTCCCACTGAAGAGAAAATAACAGAAAAATGGGAATATTTTTAGTGCTATATTCACCAACTTTAACATTCATGAGGGTTTGTAGTTTTTACAACAAGACTGTCGTTACCTTTCATTGGTGCCCCATAGGTTTTTCTATGTCTGGGGTCATTCTGGAATTATACTGTAACTGAAAGGGAAATGTTGGCAATCAATGATGCCTTCATTGAATGCAGCCATCATCTTTTGGGCGCATGTCACACTGTGACTGTTTACTTCATTCATTGTAGTCTACTACCATTCCAAACCATGAAGGGTGTGACAGCCAGACAGGCACGCTGGCATATTTTCTATTCCCAGTTTGATTTTGTCATCACATACTGGCCTGCGCAACTGCATGCCAAGGCTGACACTCTATTGTGCTTATGTTCCAGTCCAACCCATTCCACTACTAAAGTCCCGTTGGTTCTACCGAACAGTGTAGTGTGTGCGTGTACCCCGCAGCCTCCTCTTAAAGAGGCTATTCAGGACTCGGTTTCCAGTTCACCAGCTGAAATCTGAGCGCTGAACCTGGAGGTCTGAAATGGCCTCCCTTACATCCAGGGACCGATATATGTTCCGACCAAAGACACTCGCCGCCAGGCCTTACAATGCTCTCACGACTCTCTGGTTGTGGCGCATCACTTGACCTGTTGCGTAGGTGGTGCTGGTTGCCTTCGTTGTCCAGGGATCTCAAGGATTATGTCTCTTCATGCATGGCCTGCGCCTAATGCAAAATACCACACACCAAACCAGTGGGCCTATAAGAGCCTCTGCCTATTCCCCACAAACCATGGCACATGATCTCTATGGATTTCATCATCGAACTGCCCTCGGTACAGGGTTTTGATACTTTTTGGGTGGTGATCGTCTGTTTTACAAAGTTAGCTCTTTTCATCCCTTGCACGGGCCTACCTTCAGCCTCTGCTCTGGCTGAACACTTCCTCAGACATGTGTTTCGGCTCTATGGTCTGCCTTCTGTCATAGTCACTGACCAGGGGTTTCCAGTTTAGGTCTCACTTCTGGAAGGCCTTGTGTTCCTATTTTCTGATCAACGATCGTTATTCCAGCACATACCATCTGCAGACAGATGGACAGACCGAAAGGCTAAATGCGACTCTGGAACAGTATCTCCACTGCTTATGCCTACAATACTAGGAGACCTGTTTGGCGCTATTGCACACCGCAGAGTTTGCGTACAATAACTCCCTCCATTCTTCGATTGGTGTGTTCCCATTCTATGCCTTGTATAGTCAACATCTGAGGTCTTTGCCCTTGGATCCGTCCATTCCGATGGGCAATACTGCTGCTCGAACCTGTGTCTGGGATCTGGCATCCGTGCACAGGGACATTCTGGATCATATCAAAATATCCCAGGCGCAGACAAAGACTTGTGCAAATGCCAGCTGCTTCGTCATCTGGTCTACTGAGTGAGTACTGACAGTACTAAAAAGGTAATGGTCAACTAATGCCCACAATATAGGGCTCTTGCAGGGGGTGGCACCGGGCTGAATAACACTCAAGCCAGGCGCAGTGTTGCCCCGAGCTGAAGAGTGCCCGCTGTCCAAAGAGGCGGAAGAGGGCATATGGAACACCATTGTGGCACTCCTGAATCAGGGAATAATAGTGCCCTCTACCGCCCCATGCAACACAGCGATCTATCTGATAAAAAAGGCAAAAGGGGGGAGTTGGAGGATGATCCAGGACCTTTGTCCTCTTAATGACATTATCCAGGCAGAATTTCCTGTAGTTGCATACCCTGCAACGATACTATGCAGCATCCCTAAGGAGGCGACCCACTTCACTGTGGTTGATCTTAAAAATGCCCTCTTCTCCATACCCCTGCATCCTGATTCGCGGTACCCCTCCCTCTTTACCCATGGGGGGATGTGTTTCAAACACACAAGACTGCCTCAAGTCCCCCAGCATTTTCAACAGTATATTGCATGCCGACTTAGGAAATATTCAAGTGCCAGAACCATTATTCAGTACGTTGTTGATTTTCTGGTGTAGTGACAGCGAGCAGCAGTGCCGAGAGGACTCTATCATTCTCCTGCAGCTGCTGGCATACAAGGGGTACAAGGTAGATAAGGCGAAGCTGCAATAGTGCCTCCAGGAAGTGCTCTATTAAGGTCAATTGATATCTATCCACAGGAAGAAAATTATACCTGATCGTGCCACTTTAGTCCACCGCACTCCCCAGCCCAAAATTTTCAAGGAGATGCAGATGTTTCTAGGGTTCTGTAATTGCTGTAGGGCATCATGGATTCTAGACTATGTGGTATACAGTAGACCCCCGTTACAGGGCCTTAAAGAGGCTCAAAAGAATGACCATAGGATTGCATGGATGAAGGACATGCTCACCAACTTTAACGCCCTAAAAAAAGTGATCTCCACTGCCCAAGTGCTGGCTACCCATGATTGCACACACGGTTGTATCTCTTTTCCCATTCAAATGGTCAATTGATGACTGCAGTACTGACACAAAAAATCACGTTGGGCCACAAGCCATTGGCATACTACAGCAGTCTGCTAGATTCTGTGATGCAGGGCCAGTTCCCATGCGAGCAAGCACTTGCTGCAGCTACATTTGTAATTGAGAAGAACTCCTCAATTGTCATGGGGTGCTCTGTAACACTGTACGTGGAGCACGTGGTGTTCGTCATTTTTTAGCGTTCCAAATCAACTCTGACCACACAGTTTGCATCCGCATATGTGATCATTCTGTCCAGCCCGAACACTCATATCGTGAGGTGTAAAGCTGTAAATCCTGCCACCTTTCTGACAGGAGAGTGTACTGAGTAAGACCTTGCAGCCCCTTGTGGATAAGGACCCTGAGGCAAAGGACAGCTCTTGCAGAAACAGCTCAGGGTTGGCCCGTGTTAGCCTGTGGGGCCAGCAGCTGTCAACCAGCAGCCACTGACAGAGTAAGTGAGGTTACAGTCAGGGGGCGCAGCCGTTACTGCTCCTCAATAAAATTACCAACCCAATCCTACCTTATCATTTCTCTAATAGCATTGCGTCCAATGTGTGCAGCCCAGAGTTTTTAAATTAACCTTATCTCGCATTTAGCCTCATTGTGGTAGATAGCCAAATTGTGCCAGATAGCCATATTTCGCATTTAACCTGAATGTGTCATATAGCCATATTTTGCAGTTCGCCTGATTGTGCCAGATAGCCTGACAGTGCCAGATAGCCTGATTGTGCCAGATAATCATATTTTGCATTTAGCGTGATTGTGCCAGATAGCCTGACTGTGCCAGAGATCCTGATTGTGTCAAATAGCCGAATTTCACATTTAGCCTGATGTGCCTGATAGCCATATTTTGCATTTAGCCTGATTGTGCCAGATAGCCATATTTCGCATTTAGCATGATTGTGCCAGATAGTCTGATTGTGCCAGATAGCCTGATTGTGCTCCACCCTCACACCCTCAGTCCTGCGGTCACTTCACACCTCACAAAACCTCACCCCCTCTGATGCTCTCACTCATAGATCACACACCATCCGACCAATCCCAAACACTCCACTCTGCTCCCCCAACTCGCTGACCAGAGGAACTCCTTGGCACACTCTTAATTGCCCACTGAAAACCCCCCTAACAATCACTGATTATGGATCCCCTCCAACCTCAAAACCATCTTTACCAGCCTCCCTCGCTCAGAGCCCACTACCACCCA
Source organism: Ambystoma mexicanum (assembly GCF_040938575.1). Taxonomy (NCBI): domain Eukaryota; kingdom Metazoa; phylum Chordata; class Amphibia; order Caudata; family Ambystomatidae; genus Ambystoma; species Ambystoma mexicanum. Next base: position 933,154,433 of record NC_090931.1, on the reverse strand, counting down.
CTTCCTCCCAGGGCTGGCCCTCCAACTTTTAGATCAGAGGGGCACTCTTTCACTTCTTTCCCGGCCCATTCGCTTCCCTGTCCACCTCCTCCCCTCTGCAATTCCCCAGGCAGTAGGCCTCCCCCACACAAAGCATCCCACTGCCCAGCGTCCAACTCTCAGTCCAGAGGAGATCTCTGGTGCTACCAAAAACACAGCCGCTCTGCTGCTCCCCTCTCGCCGCCCCTGTGTCTGGCCCCCTCAGCTACAAACGCAGGGTTGACAAGACCCCAGCCTCAACTCATCTCTCACACAAGGGGAGGTGCCCCTTAACCCAACCACCTCCCCTGAATCCAGCACCCTCCAAACAGACACCCTTCATCACACACACTCTCAAACTATCCCTCACCCTTTCCACTACCACCCCAGAGGAATCACAGGGGTGCTGTGACAACTTACGGGCTACCCTTCCCCTGTCCAGCGCTAACTTCTCCTCCCTAGCCCTGACCACACCCACCTCAGCAAGCATTGCCCACCCACCTACCACTATCTCCACCTCATCGATCACCCTCAAATGGCAACACCTGGCAAGCCCCTTCCCTTCACTGAGCGTGGCGCATCTTGCTCTTTCCCAAACCATCGCCTCTATCCCCTTTCCCACTGAACCCCCACCCTCTTGCACACTCCCTCAGCACCCAAACTAACAAAACTCAAAGGTAGAAGGCAACCCTTGCCTTCTAATCGGCATGCCTCACCTCCCCTAACCTCTTGATCCACCTCCCCTCTCCTACCTCCACTACCACACCCCCGTCACATCCCTTGCTCCCCTCCCCATCCTTGTAGACAGTTTCCCCCTTCTCTCCTCCCAACTCCCTCCCTCCCCCCCTTTCCCAGCCCATGTCCACCATCCCTTATCAACACCTAGCCAGACACCTCTGTACTACCCACCATCTCTCACCACAATGCCACACCACGCTGAGCCTTTTCCCACCCTCTGAACTCCCTTTCCCACGCCACTACTAAGTTAAAGACCTTCGACTGCCCAACATCTCTTCCCAGTCCCTAGTCACCCATGGCCCACTACACACCCACTACAGTATCCCCTATCCCGACCACCTCTGTCAGTCCTATTATACTACCCTTCCCAATTAAACCTCTCACCACCATTAAATGCCCTCCGATGACCCCAAGCATCACAGCCCGGCCAACCCGGGACATCTGGGTAAACACTGCTGCCTTTACCTCTGACGAAGTCACCTACCTCCTCTTCAATGCCGCTCTGTAGCCAATACCAAACACAGTATCTTTGATCTCCTAAATTCTGAGAACCCTGACCTTGTCTTCATAAAAAAATATGTTTTTAAATGAAACCTGGTTCTCGGACAACCTCAAACCTATCCCTCACGAAGATTTACCACCTGGCTATTCACTCATCACCTGCACCAGACCTTCCAGAGGAGGAAGATTAGCCATCATGCACAAACCTCATACCTCTATCACGTCCACTGAAAAACAAACCCAGCACAGCTTACTGTGAATCCCTCCCAGTCAACCTCTCTCTCTTGAAAACTCTGTCACACAGCTTCCTACTCCTGTACAGGCCCCTGGACTACAGCAGACACTTTGCCAACAACCCATGCGACTCACTAGCAGCCATTCTAGTTACCCACCAGGCACTCACCCTACTGGGAGACTTTAACATCTGGTTCGACGTCCCAACAGCTCCATAGCTCTACCGCTTGTCGACAGCCTTGAGGCACTCAACCACACCCAGCATATCAGAGGACAAACTCATACTGCTGGACACACACTCAACACCATTTTCAGCTCTTTGTACCTCATAACCACGTCCACGCCCAGTCCCTCATCTGGGCAGACCACTCCGCCATACCTTTCTCCATCCTCACACCAGTGCCACCCCCAATCCATCCTCTACCCCTTCATCCGTGTTCAAGTGCTGGAACAAGGTCAAGGTACTACCAGACCTGGTCAATGTGCTACTAAGCACCCTGCCGTCACTCCCGACCACAGCTGGACCCTTACTCATAGAGCTCTTTGACCCCTGGCTAAATGACTCCTTCCTTCGCCTAACCCCTCCCTGTCTGCTCCCTTCCGCGTAGGACCTATGCCTAAATGGTTCACACCCCTCCTGAAGACTCTAAAAACCCACTACCGCTCCCTTGAGGGCAAATGGCGAGCATCATTCTTCTTTAACAGACAGCAAATAACCCATAACCCATCTCCGCCCTTTCCTCTCCACCACACGGCCAGTAAACACTGCTCAATTCCCCCTCGTGACTCCCTGTCTACCCTCACTCGACCTGACCTCCCCCCACGACTACTACCACTGTAAAAAACCATGGCTGCACAATCGACTCAGACCTTTCATTCCCAACTCAAATTTCATTCCCAACTTAAATTTCATTTCCTCTGTCTTGTCTTTAAATCTCTTCACGACCTTGCTCCCCCTTATCTCTCCTCTCTCCTATCATTCTACACCCCTTCCTGCTCCCTCCGTTCTGCCGATCTCTTCCTACTCTCTTTTCCGTCGCGCCCATGTGCCTCTTCTCGCTTTCGCTCCTTTCAGCTCCTAGCTCCCCTACATTGGAACTCCCTACCTCTCTCTATCCGCTCCATCCCCAACTTTTCCTCCTTCCGTGCTTCCTTGAAATCTCTTCTACTCCATTACCCACCCTGAAACCTCTCTTTCTCTCTCCCCCATGTCTTCCTCTACTTACCTCTCCCTAACTACTTCTTTTCTTCTTCCGCTCACCTGTCGTTTATCTTTACAGGCTAATTGCTCTACACACTGTTTGTTGGTTTGACTCATGTTATATAAATTGCTTCTACTGTTATAATCTTCTATGTATCTTGTTACAATGTGAAGCGCTTTGGAGTAAAGCGCTATATAAACACAATAAATACAAATACAAATACCTAACTCTGTCTCACCACATCAACAATACTTTCAAAGCCGGTCACTTCCACCTTAGGCTCCTGAAGTGCATCTTCCCTTACCTTACCTACCCGAACAGACTGGCTGCAATTATGTCCATTGTCATGTCCAGACTTGACTATGCAAACTCCCTCTATCTGGGTGTACCGGCCTACCAGTTGAACAAACTCCAAAGAGTATCAAACTCGACTGCCAGACTGCTTCTTGCACTGGGACGAAGGAACCACATCTCACCGGCTCTACGCACCCTACACTGGCTCCCAATTGGACACAGGGCCACCTTCAAATTCCTATGTGTACCCACAGAGTGGTGCACAAAGCAGGCCCAAAATTCCTACAAGATACGATTATACCTTACCACCTGACTCGTACTGCCCTCCTCCTAGTGGTCGCGGCCTCCAATACGGCCAGGACTGGAGGGTCAGCCTACTCAACCCTGGTGCCAACTTTGTGGAATTCACTGCCTCCCCATATTAGACATAGCGAAGACTACATGGCCTTCCGGAAAGCACTAAAAGCATGGCTCTTTGCCTAGAAACACACAAGGGATTGCAGTGAACCACCAGACTACCACCACGACCGACACCTGGTGTGGTAACCCGTTGATTACAGACCCTGCTATAGACCGTCAGGCCTGATTCTATCTAACTCCATCACCTGGAGCCTTTGCCCAGTCTTTGAACCCAAACATAGTGGGATCATGACAGAAGTCGGTACGTGACAGACTCTATTCTTCACCTCACCTGCAAGAATTATGTATGATATGAGGCCTAAAGCAATCTATTGCAATTAATCAGGGGCGATTGTGCTCAACCCATAACCCAAGAACCACTAACATTCATGATCAAGTTTGATCAAGGCTATGCAATTGTGCACTACGCAATCAGCGAAAGAAGGCACTTGCCTGCTAATCCTACACACCTGGAAATGTAAGAGTAGAACTAGATACCAGGGGCCGTCCAGCAGTGAATCTGCAAAATCACACCAACAATTGTGTGAATACAGCAGAACCACCCACCTGTAATCTATCTAGCACAACCAACAACCCTAGCACTAACAGCACTAATGAACCTGATCATTGACCTGCATATATGCACTAAGCTATCAAAGCAGGAAATGGCCTTGGTTGTGAAGCAAGGAGCGTTCTAGCACTTATTCTTGGCTAATACCAACTCTACTTGAATGTCCTAGTAGAACCATCCTCCAGGGATTTCATGTAGCAATTTGCCGACCTAGGACGCTTCTAGCACCTACACAATAATAACATGAGTTTTTGGGCGGATCTGCCTGTCACCACCCATCAGTCTTCGCCAAATAATCTGACCCGTCAAGAAACAAGGAGCTACCACACCCTGGAATGGCAATGGAAGCAGAACAGGAACACGGTAGCCTTGGAAAACACACAGACACTCAAGCACACCACTATGCCAACTCTTGCCTCTGCACACATACTTAGACACCTCCATGTTAGCCTCCACAGTCTTTAGAATGCAGCTACACCCCTCGGAATTCGAACTAGATGCACACATAACATTGTTATCAAGCAACAAGCGCCACCAAATTGCAGATGCCATAGTTCATTGGTCTTGCTGCACACATTCTACTGATCTTACACAACTACTGCATCACACCTAATTCTAGTATGCAGCTACAGATCTGCTGCACAACATACCTAGTGCACCAAAGCAATTTATACTACACTACCCTCTCTACTGACCTGGACTGCGGTCCCTGAGGGCATTCAACCCACAGCACTTTGGAATCATAACAATGGTAAAAGACACTATACAAATGCAAAATAACATAGCATAACATAACATGATTGTGTAACATTTGAGGGGGAGGAGGGCGGTGGGGTGCTTTTCATTCATAGGTCAGCAACTATTGACCAGGGCACAGGTTTGAGGCATACTGGGGCGGCAGTAGTGCGCCTGGTGGATGGGTTCTATGAGGTATTGGTGCAAAAGAGATTACCCATGCACTATTCGGCCCAAGCAGTAGAACTTACAGTGCTCATTGAGGCGCTACTTATGTCTAAGGGTACCGCCTCACAATCTATTCTGACTCAGCCTATGTCGCCACCACAGTGCACGCAGAACTGGCATGTTGGAAGAGGAGGGGATTTAGGAGGGCTGACGGGTCTCCAGCACAACATGTGGCACTGTTAGATAAATACATTGATGCACTATCCCAACCCTTATTGACAGCGGTGGTGAAATGCACTGCCCATACTAACGATACAGACGAGATCTCATGCTGTAACACTGTGGCGGACACGGCAGCCAAGCAAGCAGTGTATTTACCAGTGCCAAGTGTCCCTGAGTACTCAGTGGTAGCGCAGAGCAGGGAATACCTGCCAGACAACTACAACTCCATACTGATTGCACAATTCATTGAATTGCAGGGACGAGCCCCACAGGAAGAGAAAGACTTGTGGTTTAAAAGGGGATGCAAGCAGTCCCCTACAGATTTATTGTGGTGACAAGAATCATCGGGCAAAGCAGTTATGCCACAAGAGTTACTGCAGGTCACATTCGACCAGCTGCATCATCCATCCCATGTGTCAAAATAACATGTTGCTGCAGATCGCACCACTGAGGACTGAGGAGATGACCAGCGCTGCATCTGATTCTCCGAATACATCACCTCCTCTCCAGCTTTTCCCTGGTGATCTTATATTTGTGAAGAACTTAGTTCACCAGTGGAGCAAGCCTAGGTACAACGGCCCCATTGAGGCCGTCTATGCCATTCCTCTTGCAGTAAAGGTTTGTGAGTTGTGGTACTGGGTACATTTATCTGATGTTCGCAAGGCACCCCAGAGCACCCCTTTGCCCAAACTCAGTAAACTACTAATAGTACAGGTTAAGTGCTGCATGTAAATACTCTCCCCCTGGTAATAGTTCTAGAGAAAAACGTGTAGCTGCAGAGGTACTGATGTTTCTTTCCTGGTGTGTTTTTTTTTTACTTTATTTTTTCCAAGTTCCACAACAAACCTACCTCTGTGATACATAAAAACGCTGCTACGCATTGTTTGCACTGAGAATTCTTTTCTATCACTCTATTGTCTCTCTCTCTCACTCTCTCTCAATTCTCTCTTTCAATTCTTTCTCTCTTTCGTCTGTTTATCTTGCAATGCATGTACATGGGTCCAGCAACTCCATTTGTAATAAGCAACATTCTCGTTTTCGAAATGATTCTCTCGTAACAGTTTTTCACCAACCTACATATGTGTAATTCATTGGGTAGCTGGTATATTTGCTATTTGTATGTTTGGACTAGGAATATATTTAGGGTGTAGTTTTATATAATGGTACTTGGGTTCTTTAACACATGACAATGTTGCAAATATAACTGAAATGAATAATACCACTGCCGCGGTCTATGATATACAACCTAATGCATCTGCTAATGATACAAGTATCACCCAGCAACCTACGTGGAATTTCGCAAATTAACTCATGTTATTGTTATTTCCTAATGTGCTTTCTAACATAGTAGCAAATTATACTTTCTTATCCAGTGTTTCACATTGTAGAGGTCCGAAACATTTTAAGACAAGCTGAAAGGGCCAAGTATGATCAATACCAAGGACTTGGATTAGATACTGTAGAAGATGTACACCATCCAGAGTTAAGTAATAGCTTTTATGCAGACATGAGCTCAGTGGGGAAATGGAAGTAAATGTAAGTTGTTATGTGTGTTCTTTGATTCCACACGCGTCGGGGTCCCCAAGGTATTACTGCCACAGGAAACTCCAATTGTGGAAGCTCAATGCTTACTCCATCTGACTTTGTGCAGTGTGAAACACTTTCCAGGCACGAAGCGTGCGACTAGAAGTAATGGATCCTGATCAGCTACAATTTGCCCAAACCTCTAAAATCGTGCAGTGCCTACAAAGACAAAGACCCTCATTACAACTTTGCTGGTACGGAAACAATGGTGCCGGTAATCTTACGGGCACCGTTGTTTCTGGACCGGCAGAGTACAGGTCTGCATGCCAGAGCTGCTGTGCCCGACAGGTAGGACCCTGCCGGACACAGCGGCCAAGGTAAGCAGACCGTCAAGGAAGCACAAGCACCATTATTAATGGTGCCGCTGCTTCCATGGTCCCCACTCCCAGCCAGGGTTGTAATACCCCGGTGATACCAGCAAGCCAGGTGCCGGTAACTGTTTATGGGTCTGGCAGTTACCTTACCGGCACTGTTACCGCCGGACCGATAATGAGGGCCAATATCTAAAGTTGGGACACGTGAAGTTTGTGGCAAGCAGATGGCAAGAAACTACCATGAGCTGTGTTAGGGAGAATTCTCAGAAATGTTCTAATTCCCTCCACTTTGGAGACTCCCAGCAACTTTGCTGGATTTTGAGGACTTCATTTTTTTTAACCTAGAGAGAGTGTGACCCTTTTTTTCCCACTCTCTCATGTATTTTAATGTGATTCTGTACACTGTGTTTCTTTTGGTTGTGGAGTCTGACAAACTCCATAGGCATCATTGTTTACATTGGGCCTCATTACACGGTAGGCGCTAAGGGATTACGGCACCGGTAAGGGCACCGGTGCCGGTAATCCCTTAGCGCTCTACTACAAGGTCCCTCAGCGGGTCCCGTCCTTAACGCCTGGTCTGACCAGGTGTTAAGGACGGGACCCGCTAAGGGACTTCAGAGCTAATAACGGTACCGCAAATTGCAGAACCGTTATTAGCTCCTTCCCCATTCCCATTGAGCCCTATGGGGGCTCGAATGGAAATGGGGAATGGTATTTGGCATGGGGACTTACTGGGTCCTCCAGGGTCGGAATGACCTGGTAAGTCCCCATACCGCCTACCCGGACCCGGTATGCGGTAAGGGAGTAGCTAAGCCGCTAATAGCGGTTGGTTACCTCCTACTGTGTAATGAGGCCATTGTGTCACACATCACTTTCAGTGCAGTGACACAGGGAAGTTTTCCAGATTTCCCAGAGCTTTAACTATCTTTTCTGGGATAAACTACTGTTTCCCAGAGCAGTAAAGTGAAATTGACTTTTCTAACCATTGTAACTTTCTAGACCCAGTATACACTGGGGGTCATTCCGAGTTTGGAGGCAGCCATGTTGCTATTAGCACCATGGCTGCTATTAGCACCATGGCTGCCTCCAAACTCGGGTCCGGGTCCGTGGTGTCGGAATGGGGACTTACAGGGATATTCCGACCTATGCGGAGCCGGTAAGTCCCCATTTCTAAAACCATTCCCCATTCCCATTTGAGCCCCCATAGGACTCAATGGGAATGGGGAAGGAGCTAATAATGGGCCCGCAAATTGCGGGCCCGTTATTAGCTTCATGGTCCCTTAAAGGGTCCCACTAAGGGCAGCTGGTAAAACCAGCAGGCCCTGGTGGGACCCGCTAAGGGACCTCGTAATAGGGTGGTAGGGGGTTAACGGGACCGGCATCCTTACCGGTGCTGTTAACCCCCTACCGCCAGGGTCGGAATGACCCCCACTATCTTACAATAGATTTCTGGAGGGGTTACCTAGTAATCCCTTTGTCTAGCTTCTCATGTAACATTTTTTATGTTACCCTTTTCTCACCGAATGGCTGGTGGCAGTGGTTTCATTTGAACTACCATGGTGTGTATTTACTGCAGGCTACGTTCACAGGTACAGTAAAGCACCCACGGGAGCCATCTTTGTCAAAATGGCCCCCAGTCTTCTTTTTTTGCCATTTCTTTGTGGAAAGGTCCTTCTTGAGGTTTACTCTGCGCGCCAAACCAGGTTTGGTCTCTTTGTTCATTTTGCGTGAGGCGGGATTCACGAGTGAGGCCCGCCTCTGGCTCCAGAGTGTCTGAGGTAGGCAGGAAGTGAGGGAGGTGCCTGAAAGCTACGCTGGAATTAATGGGAGAGAATGGAATAAAAGGTGAGTCTTTTGGCTTAGAAGGCAGAGTCGACCACTGGACAGAGGAACCGAAGAACTTGAAGAGGACGCCTGCTGCAACTCCTGGACCGTTGGTTTGCCCAGTGAAGAAATGCCAAGTTCGCATCGACAGAGAAGCCCCTGCACAGATGACTTGTCCCCTTGAGTTGATGGGATCAATCAACTCCAAAGTAAGCCACCTGGACATCTATCTCGGAGCTGGTTGAATTTCCAGAGAGTTGCTGCTGGAAACCGTATCGCCAAGGAGAGGAACACCAGATTGTGTGCGTTGCTTTTAAGCTGGCCTAGAGCTTTTGGAAGATCCTCAGGACTCCCAAGAAGCAGGACTCAACAGAGTGGGGGACCCCAGAAGCAAGGAAAGTCCATATCGATAGCCAAGAACCACTGTGTTGCTATTTGCGGTAGACAAGAGGAGCTGAATTACTGAACAGCCACTGAAAGTGAAGTTCGCTGGTTGCAAGTTTTAACCATCCCAGTGCATTGCAGGAGTCCCCCGATGTCCTCCCTCTTGTCCCCACGATGGAGGCTCAGGAACAGCGCAGGAAGTCATGCTGTCAAGCTGCATCTTTTTTTCACTTCTAAGGTACTGTAAAAAGTCTGAGAAAACTTACCTCTTACTGTAGAGTGCTTACAACTTCTACAACTCACGAGTCTAATCAGCTTGTGGCCCTACATTTGATTCTTCTTTTCATCAAAGACTCCCAAGAACTGGTGCAAAGACTTTTCCATTTACTTACCAGAAGTGCTACATCCTATACAAGGCTTTGGCCCATTGACTTTGGCTTAGCCTATTGAATTGTATGACTATTCTTGGAGGATCCAAAAGTATTTGCCTGCCTAGGAATATTTGTGGTCTCTTGTTGTTCTAATAAACTTTTCCTTTTGCCAACTTCTAAGAGTATTCTAAATGCCAACAGTAAGATATTAATGGCCCCAGCACCCTAGTTATTGAAGTCACTTGTGGGTGTAGGTTGTGTCTGTGGGCCATCCCAAAAGGGTCTTTACTGATTTAGAAACTAAGAGTGTACAGTATTGAAGTGTATTTGTGTGTTACTATTATATTGCTCCCTTCTGAAGAAGGCTTATTTTAACTGACTGATAAATAAATTAATAATTATATATGCAAGGAACCTTGCGTTTAAGAGTTTATTTGAATACCTGTAACTTTAAATCTCTGTGTAACTCCACTACAGCTCACATTGACACCTCTTGAGATAAGCCTGGCTGCTCAACATGCTACCAAAACTGTGTAGTACAAGCTAATACCAAAGGTTGGGTTTCCTATTCCTGTAGTCAGAGTTGTGTGTAGTGGTACCAGAGGGTACTGCATACAAACCTAGCCTAACAAGCTGCATAGCAGGAGGACTAGTAGGATTTTGGTGAAGATGTAATAGATAAAGTGAACACTGCATGCAGCGGGTAATGGAATAAGCAAGTGGCAAAACTCACGTGGCTCGAGACAATGCAGAAACCAGTGAAAGTGCAAAAGCAGGAATAATATGAACTGTGGTTTTACAAGGAAGGGAACATCTTTGTGGGGTCCAAAAGTAGGTCCAACAAGACATTATACATCCCATATCTCAAGATAAGGACAGCAGCCGTGATGGACAATTACTGGGTGTGTGGCCAACAGGCAATCATGCACCTCCTACCATCATGGAGGGACACTTGCTTGCTGGCCTCGCTACACTCAGCACTCCTGGTGGTCCCTGAAAAACATTTGATAGTGAGACAAGGTGGCTTGTCGGCCCCAAAATCTGCACCAGGGTCCAGCATCCTCAGCACAGTGATACCGCAGAAACCTATATTTTGCATCTTGCTAGAGAAGGAGAAAAAAGGAAAATTGCAGAGGAGGAGAAGATCGAATTATCTATCGCAAGATTCCTCACAATTACTAGAGGAAATACCAGATGAATATATCGACTCTACTGCAAAGAAGAAACCTTCTTTGCATCGCTGTTGCTAGCTGGGGTGCAGATCGCCACAAATGCCAAATGGCTCCAGATCATGCGGTGGGAAGTGATCCAGTTGGCCAATGTCATCGAACAAGGCCTCAACGCAATCAAGATGGAAATGCGTGCAATCAGACTGATGATGCTGCAGAATAGATACCTGCTGGACCTCCTCACTGCCATGGAAGGAGGGGTCTGTAAAAAAATTGGCAATTGATGTTGCACCCACGTACCTCATAATGATGCAGAAAATGTGTCCCTTGCCAACATAATAGGGGCCCTGCACGTTCTCGGCACTCATATGCAAACAGAAGCTGGCATATAAAAGAATAATTGGTTTGACAACCTTTTTTCTTGGGCACCATCCTGGATGGTGGCTATCGTGAAGATGTTGGTTTCTGTGATCGTGCTTCTATTGGTAATATTCTGCACCTGCCAGCTGGGACTACGGTGCTGTGCCAAAGCAGTGCCGAGCAGCGCAATAATGAAGGTCTCAATTGGGATACAAAAGGTAGCTCATGGTACAAAAGACAGTGGAGTTCAGACGGATGACCCAAACAAGCCTGCGTGGTTGTAATAGAGCAATGCCTTCAGCCCCCAGGCACCACCACAGTTCCCCCATCTGACCCTGACCTGAGAATTACACAGAATACTGGGTAGACTTAGCAGGGGATGGAGGGTGTGTATATATATATATATATATATATATATATATATATATATTCAGTGAAAAAACTTTGTAGCACAACTTATGGTTACGTTGTGCTACTAAAAACCTATGAAATTCAGTGAAAAAACGTTGTTAAAGGGACGTTATGGTTCCAAGTAAAACCGAAAAACCCTTGAAATTCGCCAGTTATGGTAAGCGAAGCAACCATAACTCGCGCCACCACCGTGCACTGCTAAAACTAACACCCACGACATCAAAGATAACATCACAAATGTCATTGATGACATCACTGATGACATCACATGTCTGGCTCACTCTTTTTTCTTTTGCTGACATATCTAGGCCACATGGGTTTCTTCAGTAACAGTCAGAAACAAAAAAATGTATTTTATTTAAAATGTATTTTATTTGTAGACGTATCCTTCAAGTAGGTTCTTACAGTAATTCCCTTAGAGTCCAGACACATCATATGAAACATATACATAGGGGAAGACACAAGCTTGAAAGACAGCAATCCTTTTTGTGCATAAAGATAATCAATAGACTTATCAGCAATTTCTGATAGTTCTGTTGTTTTTTATGGCTGTACTTTCCCTGTATATGGTCATATTTGTATACATTGTACTCGCACTACTTTCCTTAGGGTCCAATCACATCAAGTGATACATATACATAGGGTAAATAGCAGCTTTGAAACAGAGCAATCATTTATTTGCATGAAAATAATCAGGTAGGTTATGAATTGTTTCTGCTACTACTTGTGTTTTTTTGCTAACTTCACTTTCCCTGTATATACCCATATTGGTATGTGCTCTTGTCTCTTTGTGTTTTGTCTATACTAATGCAATTATGTAATACATGGGTTTTATTAGCTACAGTACACAAAAATCTATTAAGAAAACAATTATCATTTCATTATTCAACATATTAACATTACGAATATTATACCTTCATCTTGTACGCTACACACAATGCTATGTTTCTGCATGAGTAGCTTAGTATACTAGAAAGAACCCCATAATAGAATGCTATTGATATGAATGCATCGTTCAATGCACTAATTAGGGTATTATATGTATTGCAATGATCCTTGACACTTTTTTCGCAACATTATAATACGAATCCCTTGTACACATATTTCATGAAAAGTACATACACATGTGATGTCATCAGTGATGTCATCAATGACATTTGTGATGTCATCTTTGATGTCGTGGGTGTTAGTCTTAGCAGTGCACTGTGGTGGCGCGAGTTATGGTTGCTTCGCTTACCATAACTGGCGAATTTCAAGGGTTTTTCGGTTTTACTTGGAACTATAACGGCCCTTTAACAACGTTTTTTCATTGAATTTCATAGGTTTTTATTAGTGAAACTTAATCATAACGTCCCTGTAACACATTTTTCCTTAACTGAATTTCATAGGTTTTTATTAGTGCAACGTCACCATAACATCCTTTTTAATAGATGAAGACCACTAGCATCTTAGGTCCTCAAAGTGGGAACCCCGGGTGGTAAAAAAAAGATTTTTCTTCCCAAGGAAGGAAGGAAAATCTTTTACCAAGATGGCCACCATGGAAAGAGAAGGCGGGGAGTATTAAGAGAAGACAACAGGGCATCAGCGGGGGGTGGGGGAGAAGGAGAGAGACACGGGGCATCAGCAGGGGGTGGGGGGAACAGTAGGGAGACATGGGGCATGAGCAGGGGTGGGGGGAAACAGGGGGGACAAGGGGCATGAGCGGGGAGTGGGTGGTAAAAGGAGGGAGACACAGGGCATGAGCAGGGGATGGGGGGAACAAGAGAGAGACACGGGCCATGAGCGGGGGGTGGGGGGAACAGTAGTGAGACACGTGGGCATGAGCGGGGGGTGGGGGGGAACAGGGGAGACACGTGGGCATGAGTGGGGTGTGGGGGGGAACAGGGGAGACACATGGGCATGAGCAGGGGTAGGGGGAACGGGGCACACACGGGGCATGAGCGGGGGTGGGTGGAACAGGGGAGACACGGGCCATGAGCGGGGGGTGGGGGGTAACAGTAGGGAGACACGGGGCATGAGCGGGGGGTGGGGGTGATCAGGGGAGACACGTGGGCATGAGTGGGGTGTGGAGGGGAACAGGGGAGACACATGGGCATGAGCAGGAGTAGGGGGGAACAGGGCACACACGGTGCATGAGCGGGGGTGGGTGGAACAGGGGAGACACGGGCCATGAGCGGGGGGTGGGGGGTAACAGTAGGGAGACACGGGGCATGAGCGGGGGGTGGGGGTGAACAGGGGAGACACGTGGGCATGAGTGGGGTGTGGAGGGGAACAGGGGAGACACATGGGCATGAGCAGGAGTAGGGGGGAACAGGGCACACACGGTGCATGAGCGGGGGGTGGGGGGAACAGTGGAGACACGGGCCATGAGCGGGGGGTGGGGGGGAACAGTAGGGAGACACGGGGCATGAGCGGGGGGTGGGGGGGAACAAGGGAGACACGTGGGCATGAGCGGGGGTTGGGGAGGAACAGGGCACACACGGGGCATGAGAGGGGGGTGGGGGGAATGGGAGAGACACGGGGCATGAGAGGGGGCTGGGGGGTTACAGGAGAGAGACACAGCGCATGACCGGGGGTGGGGGGCAACAGAAGGGAGACATGGGGCATGACCGGGGGTGGGGGGCAACAGGAGAGAGACACGGGGCATGAGAGGGGGGTGAGGCATAACAGGAGAGAGACACGGGGCATGAGAGGGGGGTGGGGGGTAACAAGAGAGAGACACGGGGCATGAGCGGGAGGTGGGAGGCAACAGCAGGGAGACACGGGGCATGACCGGGGGTGGGGGGCAACAGGGAGACACGGGGCATGACCGGGGGTGGGAGGCAACAGGAGAGAGACACAGGGCATGAGCGGGTAATGGGGGAACAGGAGGGAGACACAGGGCATGAACGGGGGGTGGAGGGCAACAGCAGGGAGACACGGGGCATGAGCAGGGGTAACAGGAGAGAGACACAGGGCATGAGCGGGGGGTGGGGGGAAACAGCAGGGAGACACAGGGCATGAGCGGGGGTGTGGGGCAACGGCAGGGAGACACGGGGCAGAAGCGGGGGTGGGGGGCAACAGCAGGGAGACACTGGGCATGAGAGGGGGTTGGGGGGTAACAGAAGAGAGACATGGGGCATGAGCGGGGGGTGGGGGGCAACAGGACGGAGACATGGGGCATGACCGGGGGCTGGGGGGCAACAGGAGAGAGACACGGGGCATGACCGGGGGGTGGAGGACAACAGGAGAGAGACACGGGGCATGAGAGGGGGTGGGGGGTAACAGGAGAGAGACACGGGGCATGAGTGGGGGGTGGGGGGCAACATGAGACAGACACAGGGCATGAGCGGGGGCTGGGAGGCAACAGCAGGGAGACACGGGGCATGAGCGGGGGTGGGGGGAACATGAGGGAGACACGTGGCATGAGAGGGGGTGGGGGGTAACAGGAGAGAGACACAGGGCATGAGCGGGGGGTGGGGGGCAACAGCAGGGAGACACGGGGCATGACTGGGGGCTGGGGGCAACAGAAGGGAGACACGGGGCATGACCGGGGGTGAGGGGCAACAGGAGAGAGACACAGGGCATGAGAGGGGGGTGAGGCGTAACAGGAGAGAGACACAGGGCATTAGAGGGGGGTGGGGGGTAACAGGAGAGAGACACGGGGCATGAGCGGGAGGTGGGGGGCAACGGCAGGGAGAAACAGGGCATGACCGGGGGTGGGGAGCAACAGGGAGACACGGGGCATGACCGGGGGTGGGGGGCAACAGGAGAGAGACACGTGGCATGAGTGGGTGATGGGGGGTAACAGGAGAGACACAAGACATAAGCGGGGGGTGGGGGGAACAAGAGGGAGACACAGGGCATGAGCGGGGGGTGGAGGGCAACAGCAGGGAGACACGGGACATGAGCGGGGTAACAGGAGAGAGACATGGAGCATGATTGGGGGGGCAACAGCAGGGAGACACGGGGCATGAGCGGGGGTGGGGGGCAACAGCAGGGAGACACGGGGCATGAGCGGGGGTGGGGGGTCAACAACAGGGAGACATGGGGCATGAGAAGGGGTTGGGGTTAACAGAAGAGAGACACGGGGCATGAGCAGGGGGTGGGGGGCAACAGGAGGGACACATGGTGCATGACCGGGGGGTGGGGGGAAACAGGAGAGAGACACGGGGCATGACCGAGGGGTGGAGGACAACAGGAGAGAGACACGGGGCATGAGAGGGGGTGGGGGGTAACAGGAGAGAGACACGGGCATGAGTGGGGGGTGGGGGGCAACATGAGAGAGACACAGGGCATGAACAGGGGTGGGGGCAACAGCGGGGAGACACGGGGCATGAGCAGGGGGTGAGGGGAACATGAGGGAGACACGTGGCATGAGAGGGGGGTAACAGGAGAGAGACACGGGGCATGAGCGGGGGCGGGGGGCAACAGCAGGGAGACACGGGGCATGACTAGGGGGTGGGGGGCAACAGTAGGGAGACACGGGGCATGACCGGGGGTGGGGGGCAACAGGAGAGAGACACGGGGCATGAGAGGGGGTGAGGGTAACAGGAGAGAGACACGGGGCATGAGAGGGGGGTGGGGGGTAACAGGAGAGAGACACAGGGCAGGATCGGGGGTGGGGGGCAACAGCAGAGAGACACGGGGCATGAGATGGGGGTGGGGGGTAACAGGAGAGAGACACGGGCATGAGCGGGGGTGGGGACAACAGCAGGGAGACACGAGGCATAAGCGGGGGGTGGAGGGAACAGGAGGGAGACACGGGGCAGGAGCAGGGGGTGGAGGGCAACAGCAGGGAGACACGGCATGAGCAGGGGTAACAGGAGAGAGACACGGGGCATGAGCGGGGGGTGGGGGGGCAACAGCAGGGAGACAATGGGCATGAGCGGGTTGGGGGGCAACAGCAGGGAGACACGGGGCATGAGCGGGGGTGGGGGGTCAACAACAGGGAGACACGGGGCATGAGAGGGGGTTGGGGGTAACAGAAGAGAGACGCGGGGCATGAGCGGGGCGTGGGGAGCAACAGGAGGGAGACATGGGGCATGACCGGGGGGTGGGGGGCAACAGGAGAGAGACACGGGGCATGACGGGGGTGGAGGACAACAGGAGAGAGACACGGGGCATGAGAGGGGGTGGGGGGGTAACAGGAGAGAGACACGGGGCATGAGTGGGGGGCAACATGAGAGAGACACAGGGCATGAGCAGGGGTGGGGGGCAACAGCAGGGAGACACGGGGCATGAGCAGGGGGTGGGGGGAACATGAGGGAGACACGTGGCATGACAGGGGGGTGGGGGGTAACAGGAGAGAGACACGGGGCATGAGCGGGGGGTGGGGGGCAACAGCAGGTAGACAAAGGCATGACTGGGGGGTGGGGGGCAACAGAAGGGAGACACGGGGCATGACCGGGGGGTGGGGGGCAACAGGAGAGAGACACGGGGCATGAGAGGGGGTGGGGGGAACAAGAGGGAGACATGGGGCATGAGCGGGGGGTGGAGGGCAACAGCAGGGAGACACGGGGCATGAGCGGGGGTAACAGGAGAGAGACATGGAGCATGATTGGGGGGTGGGGGCAACAGCAGGGAGACACGGGGCATGAGCGGGGGTGGGGGGCAACAGCAGGGAGACACGGGGCATGAGCGGGGGTGGGGTGTCAACAACAGGGAGACATGGGGCATGAGAAGGGGTTGGGGGGCAACAGCAGAGAGACACGGGGCATGAGAGGGGGGTGGGGGGTAACAGGAGAGAGACACGGGGCATGAGCGGGGGGTGAAGGGAACAGGAGAGAGACACGGGGCATGAGCAGGGGTGGGGGCAACAGTAGGGAGACGCGGGGCATGAGCGGGGGGTGGGGGGCAACAGGAGAAAGACACGGAGCATGAGCGGGGCAACAGCAGGGAGACACAGGGCATGAGGGGGTATGGGGGGCAACAGCAGAGAGACACGAGGCATAAGCGGGGGGTTGGGGGAACAGGAGGGAGACACGGGGCATGAGCAGGGGGTGGAGGGAAACAGCAGGGAGACACGGGGCATGAGCGGGGGTGGGGGGCAACAGCAGGGAGACACGGGGCATGAGCGGGGGTTGGGGAGGAACAGGGCACACACGGGGTATGAGAGGGGGGTGGGGGGAATGGGAGAGACACGGGGCATGAGAGGGGGCTGGGGGGTAACAGGAGAGAGACACAGCGCATGACCGGGGGTGGGGGGCAACAGGAGAGAGACACAGGGCATGAGAGGGGGGTGAGGCATAACAGGAGAGAGACACGGGGCATGAGAGGGGGGTGGGGGGTAACAAGAGAGAGACAAGGGGCATGAGCGGGAGGTGGGAGGCAACAGCAGGGAGACACGGGGCATGACCGGGGGTGGGGGGCAACAGGGAGACACGGGGCATGACCGGGGGTGGGAGGCAACAGGAGAGAGACACAGGGCATGAGCGGGTGATGGGGGAACAGGAGGGAGACACGGGGCATGAGCGGGGGGTGGAGGGCAACAGCAGGGAGACACGGGGCATGAGCGGGGTAACAGGAGAGAGACACAGGGCATGAGCGGGGGGTGGGGGGAAACAGCAGGGAGACACGGGGCATGAGCGGGGGTGTGGGGCAACGGCAGGGAGACACGGGGCAGAAGCGGGGGTGGGGGGGCAACAGCAGGGAGACACTGGGCATGAGAGGGGGTTGGGGGGTAACAGAAGAGAGACATGGGGCATGAGCGGGGGGTGGGGGGCAACAGGACGGAGACATGGGGCATGACCGGGGGCTGGGGGGCAACAGGAGAGAGACACGGGGCATGACCGGGGGGTGGAGGACAACAGGAGAGAGACACGGGGCATGAGAGGGGGTGGGGGGTAACAGGAGAGAGACACAGGGCATGAGTGGGGGGTGGGGGGCAACATGAGACAGACACAGGGCATGAGCGGGGGCTGGGAGGCAACAGCAGGGAGACACGGGGCATGAGCGGGGGTGGGGGGAACATGAGGGACACACGTGGCATGAGAGGGGGTGGGGGGTAACAGGAGAGAGACACAGGGCATGAGCGGGGGGTGGGGGGCAACAGCAGGGAGACACGGGGCATGACTGGGGGCCGGGGGGCAACAGAAGGGAGACACGGGGCATGACCGGGGGTGAGGGGCAACAGGAGAGAGACACAGGGCATGAGAGGGGGGTGAGGCGTAACAGGAGAGAGACACAGGGCATTAGAGGGGGGTGGGGGGTAACAGGAGAGAGACACGGGGCATGAGCGGGAGGTGGGGGGCAACGGCAGGGAGAAACAGGGCATGACCGGGGGTGGGGAGCAACAGGGAGACACGGGGCATGACCGGGGGTGGGGGGCAACAGGAGAGAGACACGTGGCATGAGTGGGTGATGGGGGGTAACAGGAGAGACACAAGACATAAGCGGGGGGTGGGGGGAACAAGAGGGAGACACAGGGCATGAGCGGGGGGTGGAGGGCAACAGCAGGGAGACACGGGACATGAGCGGGGGTAACAGGAGAGAGACACGGAGCATGATTGGGGGGGCAACAGCAGGGAGACACGGGGCATGAGCGGGGGTGGGGGGCAACAGCAGGGAGACACGGGGCATGAGCGGGGGTGGGGGGTCAACAACAGGGAGACATGGGGCATGAGAAGGGGTTGGGGTTAACAGAAGAGAGACACGGGGCATGAGCAGGGGGTGGGGGGCAACAGGAGGGAGACATGGTGCATGACCGGGGGGTGGGGGGAAACAGGAGAGAGACACGGGGCATGACCGAGGGGTGGAGGACAACAGGAGAGAGACACGGGGCATGAGAGGGGGTGGGGGGTAACAGGAGAGAGACACGGGCATGAGTGGGGGGTGGTGGGCAACATGAGAGAGATACAGGGCATGAACGGGGGTGGGGGGCAACACCAGGGAGACACGGGGCATGAGCAGGGGGTGGGGGGAACATGAGGGAGACACGTGGCATGAGAGGGGGGTGGGGGGTAACAGGAGAGAGACACGGGGCATGAGCGGGGGGCAACAGCAGGGAGACACGGGGCATGACTGGGGGGTGGGGGGCAACAGTAGGGAGACACGGGCATGACCGGGGGTGGGGGGCAACAGGAGAGAGACACGGGGCATGAGAGGGGGTGAGGGTAACAGGAGAGAGACACGGGGCATGAGAGGGGGGTGGGGGGTAACAGGAGAGAGACACAGGGCAGGATCGGGGGGTGGGGGGCAACAGCAGAGAGACACGGGGCATGAGAGGGGGGTGGGGGGTAACAGGAGAGAGACACGGGGCATGAGCGGGGGTGGGGGCAACAGCAGGGAGACACGAGGCATAAGCGGGGGGTGGGGGGAACAGGAGGGAGACACGGGGCATGAGCAGGGGGTGGAGGGCAACAGCAGGGAGACACGGCATGAGCAGGGGTAACAGGAGAGAGACACGGGGCATGAGCGGGGGGTGGGGGGCAACAGCAGGGAGACACGGGGCATGAGCAGGTTGGGGGGCAACAGCAGGGAGACACGGGGCATGAGCGGGGGTGGGGGGTCAACAACAGGGAGACACGGGGCATGAGAGGGGGTTGGGGGGTAACAGAAGAGAGACGCGGGGCATGAGCGGGGCGTGGGGAGCAACAGGAGGGAGACATGGGGCATGACCGGGGGGTGGGGGGCAACAGGAGAGAGACACGGGGCATGACCGGGGGGTGGAGGACAACAGGAGAGAGACACAGGGCTTGAGCGGGGGTGGGGGGCAACAGCAGGGAGACACGGGGCATGAGCAGGGGGTGGGGGGAACATGAGGGAGACACGTGGCATGACAGGGGGGTGGGGGGTAACAGGAGAGAGACACGGGGCATGAGCAGGGGGTGGGGGGCAACATCAGGTAGACAAAGGCATGACTGGGGGGTGGGGGGCAACAGAAGGGAGACACGGGGCATGAGAGGGGGTGGGGGGAACAAGAGGGAGACACGGGGCATGAGCGGGGGGTGGAGGGCAACAGCAGTGAGACACGGGGCATGAGCGGGGGTAACAGGAGAGAGACATGGAGCATGATTGGGGGGTGGGGGGAACAGCAGGGAGACACGGGGCATGAGCGGGGGTGGGGGGCAACAGCAGGGAGACACGGGGCATGAGCGGGGGTGGGGTGTCAACAACAGGGAGACATGGGGCATGAGAAGGGGTTGGGGGCAACAGCAGAGAGACACGGGGCATGAGAGGGGGGTGGGGGGTAACAGGAGAGAGACACGGGGCATGAGCGGGGGGTGAAGGGAACAGGAGAGAGACACGGGGCATGAGCGGGGGTGGGGCAACAGTAGGGAGACGCGGGGCATGAGCGGGGGGTGGGGGGAACAGGAGGGAGACACGGGGCATGAGCAGGGGGTGGAGGGAAACAGCAGGGAGACACGGGGCATGAGCGGGGGTAACAGGAGAGAGACACGGGGCATGAGCGGGGGTGGGGGGCAACAGCAGGGAGACACGGGGCATGAGCGGGGTGGGGGGCAACAGCAGGGAGACACGGGGCATGAGTGGGGGTGGGGGGTCAACAACAGGGAGACACGGGGCATGAGAGGGGGTTGGGGGGTAACAGAAGGGAGACACGGGGCATGAGCGGGGTGTGGGGGCAACAGGAGGGAGACATGGGGCATGACCGGGGGTGGGGGGCAACAGGAGAGAGACACGGGGCATGACCGGGGGGTGGAGGACAACAGGAGAGAGACACGGGGCATGAGAGGGGGTGGGGAGGTAACAGGAGAGAGACACGGGGCATGAGTGGGGGGCAACATGAGAGAGACACAGGGCATGAGCGGGGGGTGGGGGGCAACAGCAGGGAGACACAGGGCATGAGCAGGGGGTGGGGGGAACATGAGGGAGACACGTGGCATAACAGGGGGGTGGGGGTAACAGGAGAGAGACACGGGGCATGAGCGGGGGGTGGGGGGCAACAGCAGGTAGACAAAGGCATGACTGGGGGGTGGGGGGCAACAGAAGGGAGACACGGGGCATGACCGGGGGTGGGGGGCAACAGGAGAGAGACACAGGGCATGAGAGGGGGTGGGGGGAACAAGAGGGAGACACGGGGCATGAACGGGGGTGGAGGGCAACAGCAGGGAGACACGGGGCATGAGCGGGGGTAACAGGAGAGAGACACGGAGCATGATTGGGGGTGGGGGCAACAGCAGGGAGACACGGGGCATGAGCGGGGGTGGGGGGCAACAGCAGGGAGACACGAGGCATAAGCGGGGGGTTGGGGGAACAGGAGGGAGACACGGGGCATGAGCAGGGGGTGGAGGGAAACAGCAGGGAGACACGGGGCATGAGCGGGGGTAACAGGAGAGAGACACGGGGCATGAGGGGGGTGGGGGGCAACAGCAGGGAGACACGGGGCATGAGCGGGGGTTGGGGAGGAACAGGGCACACACGGGGTATGAGAGGGGGGTGGGGGGAATGGGAGAGACACGGGGCATGAGAGGGGGCTGGGGGGTAACAGGAGAGAGACACAGCGCATGACCGGGGGTGGGGGGCAACAGAAGGGAGACATGGGGCATGATCGGGGGTGGGGGGCAACAGGAGAGAGACACAGGGCATGAGAGGGGGGTGAGGCATAACAGGAGAGAGACACGGGGCATGAGAGGGGGGTGGGGGGTAACAAGAGAGAGACAAGGGGCATGAGCGGGAGGTGGGAGGCAACAGCAGGGAGACACGGGGCATGACCGGGGGTGGGGGGCAACAGGGAGACACGGGGCATGACCGGGGGTGGGAGGCAACAGGAGAGAGACACAGGGCATGAGCGGGTGATGGGGGAACAGGAGGGAGACACGGGGCATGAGCGGGGGGTGGAGGGCAACAGCAGGGAGACACGGGGCATGAGCGGGGTAACAGGAGAGAGACACAGGGCATGAGCGGGGGGTGGGGGGAAACAGCAGGGAGACACGGGGCATGAGCGGGGGTGTGGGGCAACGGCAGGGAGACACGGGGCAGAAGCGGGGGTGGGGGGGCAACAGCAGGGAGACACTGGGCATGAGAGGGGGTTGGGGGGTAACAGAAGAGAGACATGGGGCATGAGCGGGGGGTGGGGGGCAACAGGACGGAGACATGGGGCATGACCGGGGGCTGGGGGGCAACAGGAGAGAGACACGGGGCATGACCGGGGGGTGGAGGACAACAGGAGAGAGACACGGGGCATGAGAGGGGGTGGGGGGTAACAGGAGAGAGACACAGGGCATGAGTGGGGGGTGGGGGGCAACATGAGACAGACACAGGGCATGAGCGGGGGCTGGGAGGCAACAGCAGGGAGACACGGGGCATGAGCGGGGGTGGGGGGAACATGAGGGACACACGTGGCATGAGAGGGGGTGGGGGTAACAGGAGAGAGACACAGGGCATGAGCGGGGGGTGGGGGGCAACAGCAGGGAGACACGGGGCATGACTGGGGGCCGGGGGGCAACAGAAGGGAGACACGGGGCATGACCGGGGGTGAGGGGCAACAGGAGAGAGACACAGGGCATGAGAGGGGGGTGAGGCGTAACAGGAGAGAGACACAGGGCATTAGAGGGGGGTGGGGGGTAACAGGAGAGAGACACGGGGCATGAGCGGGAGGTGGGGGGCAACGGCAGGGAGAAACAGGGCATGACCGGGGGTGGGGAGCAACAGGGAGACACGGGGCATGACCGGGGGTGGGGGGCAACAGGAGAGAGACACGTGGCATGAGTGGGTGATGGGGGGTAACAGGAGAGACACAAGACATAAGCGGGGGGTGGGGGGAACAAGAGGGAGACACAGGGCATGAGCGGGGGGTGGAGGGCAACAGCAGGGAGACACGGGACATGAGCGGGGGTAACAGGAGAGAGACACGGAGCATGATTGGGGGGGGCAACAGCAGGGAGACACGGGGCATGAGCGGGGGTGGGGGGCAACAGCAGGGAGACACGGGGCATGAGCGGGGGTGGGGGGTCAACAACAGGGAGACATGGGGCATGAGAAGGGGTTGGGGTTAACAGAAGAGAGACACGGGGCATGAGCAGGGGGTGGGGGGCAACAGGAGGGAGACATGGTGCATGACCGGGGGGTGGGGGGAAACAGGAGAGAGACACGGGGCATGACCGAGGGGTGGAGGACAACAGGAGAGAGACACGGGGCATGAGAGGGGGTGGGGGGTAACAGGAGAGAGACACGGGCATGAGTGGGGGGTGGTGGGCAACATGAGAGAGATACAGGGCATGAACGGGGGTGGGGGGCAACACCAGGGAGACACGGGGCATGAGCAGGGGGTGGGGGGAACATGAGGGAGACACGTGGCATGAGAGGGGGTTGGGGGGTAACAGGAGAGAGACACGGGGCATGAGCGGGGGGCAACAGCAGGGAGACACGGGGCATGACTGGGGGGTGGGGGGCAACAGTAGGGAGACACGGGGCATGACCGGGGGTGGGGGGCAACAGGAGAGAGACACGGGGCATGAGAGGGGGTGAGGGTAACAGGAGAGAGACACGGGGCATGAGAGGGGGGTGGGGGGTAACAGGAGAGAGACACAGGGCAGGATCGGGGGGTGGGGGGCAACAGCAGAGAGACACGGGGCATGAGAGGGGGGTGGGGGGTAACAGGAGAGAGACACGGGGCATGAGCGGGGGTGGGGGCAACAGCAGGGAGACACGAGGCATAAGCGGGGGGTGGGGGGAACAGGAGGGAGACACGGGGCATGAGCAGGGGGTGGAGGGCAACAGCAGGGAGACACGGCATGAGCAGGGGTAACAGGAGAGAGACACGGGGCATGAGCGGGGGGTGGGGGGCAACAGCAGGGAGACACGGGGCATGAGCAGGTTGGGGGGCAACAGCAGGGAGACACGGGGCATGAGCGGGGGTGGGGGGTCAACAACAGGGAGACACGGGGCATGAGAGGGGGTTGGGGGGTAACAGAAGAGAGACGCGGGGCATGAGCGGGGCGTGGGGAGCAACAGGAGGGAGACATGGGGCATGACCGGGGGGTGGGGGGCAACAGGAGAGAGACACGGGGCATGACCGGGGGGTGGAGGACAACAGGAGAGAGACACAGGGCTTGAGCGGGGGTGGGGGGCAACAGCAGGGAGACACGGGGCATGAGCAGGGGGTGGGGGGAACATGAGGGAGACACGTGGCATGACAGGGGGGTGGGGGGTAACAGGAGAGAGACACGGGGCATGAGCAGGGGGTGGGGGGCAACATCAGGTAGACAAAGGCATGACTGGGGGGTGGGGGGCAACAGAAGGGAGACACGGGGCATGAGAGGGGGTGGGGGGAACAAGAGGGAGACACGGGGCATGAGCGGGGGGTGGAGGGCAACAGCAGTGAGACACGGGGCATGAGCGGGGGTAACAGGAGAGAGACATGGAGCATGATTGGGGGGTGGGGGGAACAGCAGGGAGACACGGGGCATGAGCGGGGGTGGGGGGCAACAGCAGGGAGACACGGGGCATGAGCGGGGGTGGGGTGTCAACAACAGGGAGACATGGGGCATGAGAAGGGGTTGGGGGCAACAGCAGAGAGACACGGGGCATGAGAGGGGGGTGGGGGGTAACAGGAGAGAGACACGGGGCATGAGCGGGGGGTGAAGGGAACAGGAGAGAGACACGGGGCATGAGCGGGGGTGGGGCAACAGTAGGGAGACGCGGGGCATGAGCGGGGGGTGGGGGGAACAGGAGGGAGACACGGGGCATGAGCAGGGGGTGGAGGGAAACAGCAGGGAGACACGGGGCATGAGCGGGGGTAACAGGAGAGAGACACGGGGCATGAGCGGGGGTGGGGGGCAACAGCAGGGAGACACGGGGCATGAGCGGGGTGGGGGGCAACAGCAGGGAGACACGGGGCATGAGTGGGGGTGGGGGGTCAACAACAGGGAGACACGGGGCATGAGAGGGGGTTGGGGGGTAACAGAAGGGAGACACGGGGCATGAGCGGGGTGTGGGGGCAACAGGAGGGAGACATGGGGCATGACCGGGGGTGGGGGGCAACAGGAGAGAGACACGGGGCATGACCGGGGGGTGGAGGAAAACAGGAGAGAGACACGGGGCATGAGAGGGGGTGGGGAGGTAACAGGAGAGAGACACGGGGCATGAGTGGGGGGCAACATGAGAGAGACACAGGGCATGAGCGGGGGGTGGGGGGCAACAGCAGGGAGACACAGGGCATGAGCAGGGGGTGGGGGGAACATGAGGGAGACACGTGGCATAACAGGGGGGTGGGGGGTAACAGGAGAGAGACACGGGGCATGAGCGGGGGGTGGGGGGCAACAGCAGGTAGACAAAGGCATGACTGGGGGGTGGGGGGCAACAGAAGGGAGACACGGGGCATGACCGGGGGTGGGGGGCAACAGGAGAGAGACACAGGGCATGAGAGGGGGTGGGGGGAACAAGAGGGAGACACGGGGCATGAACGGGGGGTGGAGGGCAACAGCAGGGAGACACGGGGCATGAGCGGGGGTAACAGGAGAGAGACACGGAGCATGATTGGGGGTGGGGGCAACAGCAGGGAGACACGGGGCATGAGCGGGGGTGGGGGGCAACAGCAGGGAGACACGGGGCATGAGCGGGGGTGGGGGGTCAACAACAGGGAGACATGGGGCATGAGAAGGGGTTGGGGGTAACAGAAGAGAGACACGGGGCATGAGTGGTGGGTGGGGGGCAACAGGAGAGAGACATGGGGCATGACCGGGGGGTGGGGGGCAACAGGAGAGAGACACGGGGCATGACCGGGGGGTGGAGGACAACAGGAGAGAGACACGGGGCATGCGAGGGGGTGGGGGGTAACAGGTGAGAGACACGGGCATGAGTGGGGGGTGGGGGGCAACATGAGAGAGACACAGGGCATGAACGGGGGGTGGGGGGCAACAGCAGGGAGACACGGGGCATGACTGGGGGGTGGGGGGCAACAGAAGAGAGACACGGGGCATGACCGGGGGGTGGGGGGCAACAGGAGAGAGACACGGGGCATGAGAGGGGGTGAGGGTAACAGGAGAGAGATACGGGGCATGAGAGGGGGGTGGGGGGTAACAGGAGAGAGACACAGGGCAGGAGCGGTGGGGTGGGGGGGCAACAGCAGAGAGACACGGGGCATGAGAGGGGGGTGGGGGTAACAGGAGAGAGACACGTGGCATGAGCGGGGGGTGAAGGGAACAGGAGAGAGACACGGGGCATGAGTGGGGGGTGGGGGCAACAGCAGGGAGACACGGGGCATGAGCGGGGGGTGGGGGCAACAGGAGAAAGACACGGAGCATGAGCTGGGGCAACAGCAGGGAGACACAGGGCATGAGGTGGGATGGGGGGCAACAACAGGGAGACACGAGGCATAAGCGGGGGTTGGGGGGAACAGGAGGGAGACACGGGGCATGAGCAGGGGGTGGAGGGCAACAGCAGGGAGACACGGAGCATGAGCGGGGGTAACAGGAGAGAGACACGGGGCATGAGCGGGGGTGGGGGGCAACAGCAGGGAGGCACGGGGCATGAGCGGGGGTGGGGGGCAACAGCAGGGAGACACGGGGCATGAGTAGGGGTGGGGGGTCAACAACAGGGAGACACGGGGCATGAGAGGGGGTTGGGGGGCAACATGAGAGAGACACGGGATATGACCGGGGGTGGAGGACAACAGGAGAGAGACACGGGGCATGAGAGGGGGTGGGAGGGTAACAGGAGAGAGACACGGGGCATGAGTGGGGGGCAACATGAGAGAGACACAGGGCATGAGCGGGGGGTGGGGGGCAACAGCAGGGAGACACGGGGCATGAGCAGGGGGTGGGGGGAACATGAGGGAGACACGTGGCATGAGAGGGGGGTGGGGGTAACAGGAGAGAGACACGGGGCATGAGCGGGGGGTGGGGGGCAACAGCAGGTAGACAAAGGCATGACTGGGGGGTGGGGGGAAACAGAAGGGAGACACGGGGCATGACCGGGGGGTGGGGGGCAACAGGAGAGAGACACAGGGCATGAGAGGGGGTGAGGGTAACAGGAGAGAGACACGGGGCATGAGCGGGAGTGGTGGGTAACAGGGGAGAGACACGGGGCATGAGAGGGGGGTGGGGGTAACAGGAGAGCGACACGGGGCATGAGCGGGGGGTGGGAGGGAACAGGGGAGACATGTGGGCATGAGCGGGGGGTAGGGGGGAACAGGGGAGACACGTGGGCATGAGTGCGGTTGGGGGAACAGGGGAGACACATGGGCATGAGCAGGGGTAGGGGGGAACAGGGCACACATGGGGCATGAGCGGGGGTGGGGGGGAACAGGGCACACACGGGGCATGAGCGGGGGGGTGGGGGTTCACAGGGGAGACATGTGGGCATAAGCGGGGGGTGGGGAGAACAGGGGAGACATGTGGGCATGAGCGGCGGTTGGGGAGGAACAGGGCACACACGGGGCTTGAGCAGGGGGTGGGGGGAATGGGATAGACACGGGGCATGAGAGGGAGGTGGGGGGTAACAGGAGAGAGACACAGGGCATGACCGGGGGTGGGGGGCAACAGAAGGGAGACATGGGGCATGACCTGGGTGGGGGGCAACAGGAGAGAGACACGGGGCATGAGAGGGGGGTGAGGCGTAACAGGAGAGAGACACGGGGCATGAGAGGGGGTGGGGGTAACAGGAGAGAGACACGGGGCATGAGCGGGAGGTGGGGGGCAACAGCAGGGAGACAAGGGGCATGACCGGGGGTGGGGGGCAACACGGAGACACGGGTCATGACTGGGGGGTGGGGGGCAACAGGAGAGAGATACGGGGCATGAGCGGGTGATGGGGGTGTAACAGGAGAGACACGAGGCATAAGCGGTGGGTGGGGGGAACAGGAGGGAGACACGGGGCATGAGCGGGGGGTGGAGGGCATTAGCAGGGAGACACGGGGCATGAGCGGGAGTGGGGGGAAACAGCAGGGAGACACGGGGCATGAGCAGGGGTGGGGGGGCAACAGCAGGGAGACATGGGGCATGAGAGGGGGTTGGGGGGTAACAGAAGAGAGACACTGGGCATGAGCGGGGGGTGGGGGACAACAGGAGGGAGACATGGGGCATGACCGGGGTGTGGGGGGCAACAGGCGAGAGACACGGGGAATGACTGGGGGGTGGAGGACAACAGGAGAGAGACACGGGGCATGAGAGGGGGTGGGGGGTAACAGGAGAGAGACACGGGGCATGAGTGGGGGGTGGGGGGGGCAACATGAGATGAGAAAGACACAGGGCATGAGCGGGGAGTGGGGGGCAACAGCAGGGAGACACGGGGCGTGAGCGGGGGTCGGGGGAACATGAGGGAGACACGTGGCATGAGAGGGGGTGGGGGTAACAGGATAGAGACACGGGGCATGAGCGGGGGCGTGGGGGCAACAGAAGGGAGACACGGGGCATGAGCGGGGGTGGGGGGCAACAGGAGAGAGACATGGGGCATGAAAGGGGGTTGAGGCGTAACAGGAGAGAGACACGGGGCATGAGAGGGGGTGGGGGATAACAGGAGAGAGACACGGGGCATGAGCGGGAGGTGGGGGGCAACAGCAGGGAGACACGGGGCATGACCGGGGGTGGGGGCAACAGGGAGACACGGGGCATGACCGGGGGGTGGGGGGCAACAGGAGAGAGACACGGGGCATGAGCGGGTGATGGGGGGTAACAGGAGAGACACGAGGCATAAGCGGGGGGTGGGGGGAACAGGAGGGAGACACGGGGTATGAGCGGGGTGTGGAGGGCAACAGCAGGGAGACACGGGGCATGAGCGGGGGTAACAGGAGAGAGACACGGGGCATGAGCGGGGTGTGGGGGCAACAGCAGGGAGACACGGGGCATGAGCGGGGGTGGGGGCAACAGCAGGGAGACACGGGGCATGAGCGTGGGTAGGGGGCAACAACAGGGAGCCACAGGCATGTGGGGGTTGGGGGGTAACAAAAGAGAGACACGGGGCATGAGCGGGGGGTAGGGGGCAACAGGAGGGAGACATGGGGCATGACCGGGGGTGGAGGACAACAGGAGAGAGACACGGGGCATGAGAGGGGGTGGGGGATAACAGGAGAGAGACACGGGGCATGAGTGGGGGGCAACATGAGAGAGACACAGGGCATGAGCGGGGGGTGGGGGGCAACAGCAGGGAGACACGGGGCATGAGCAGGGGGTGGGGGGAACATGAGGGAGACACGTGGCATGAGCGGGGGGTGAAGGTAACAGGAGAGAGACACGGGGCATGAGCGGGGGGTGGGGGGCAACAGCAGGGAGACACGGGGCATGAGCGGGGGGCAACAGGAGAGAGACACGGAACATGAGCGGGGGGCAACATCAGGGAGACACAGGGCATGAGCGGGGGGTAGGGGGGCAACAGCAGAGAGACACCGGGCATGAGCAGGGGGTGGGGGGTAACATGAGAGAGACATGGGGCATGAGCGGGGGGTGGGGGGCAACAGGAGGGAGACACCGGGCATGAGCAGGGGGTGGGGGGCAACAGCAGGGAGACACGGGGCATGAGCGAGGGGTTGGGGAACAGGGGAGACACGGGGCATGAGCGAGGGGTGGGGGGAACAGGGGAGACACGGGGCATGAGCCGGTGGTGGGGGGCAACAGCAGGGAGACACGGGGCATGACCGGGGGGTGGGGGGGAACAGGAGAGAGACACGGGGCATGAGCGGGGGTGGGGGGCAACAGCAGGGAGACACAGGGCATGAGAGGGGGGAGGGGGTAACAGGAGAGAGGCACGGGGCATGAGAGGGGGTGGGGGCAACAGCAGGGAGACACGGGGCATGAGCGGGGGGTGGGGGGAACATGAGGGAGACACGGGGCATTAGAGGGGGGTTGGGGTAACAGGAGAGAGACACGGGGCATGAGCGGGGGGTGGGGGACAACAGCAGGGAGAAACGGGGCATGAGCGGGGGGTGGGGGCAACAGCAGGGAGACACGGGGCATGACCGGGGGGTGGGGGGCAACAGGAGAGAGACACGGGGCATGAGCGGGTGATGGGGGGTAACAGGAGAGACACGAGGCATAAGCGGGGGGTGGGGGGAACAGGAGGGAGACACGGGGTATGAGCGGGGTGTGGAGGGCAACAGCAGGGAGACACGGGGCATGAGCGGGGGTAACAGGAGAGAGACACGGGGCATGAGCGGGGTGTGGGGGCAACAGCAGGGAGACACAGGGCATGAGCGGGGGTAGGGGGCAACAACAGGGAGACACAGGCATCTGGGGGTTGGGGGGTAACAGAAGAGAGACACGGGGCATGAGCGGGGGGTAGGGGGCAACAGGAGGGAGACATGGGGCATGACCGGGGGGTGGGGGGCAACAGGAGAGAGACACGGGGCATGACCGGGGGTGGAGGACAACAGGAGAGAGACACGGGGCATGAGAGGGGGTGGGGGATAACAGGAGAGAGACACGGGGCATGAGTGGGGGGTGGGGGGCAACATGAGAGAGACACAGGACATGAGCAGGGGGTGGGGGGCAACAGCAGGGAGACACGGGGCATGAGCAGGGGCTGGGGGAACATGAGGGAGACACGTGGCATGAGCGGGGGTGAAGGTAACAGGAGAGAGACACGGGGCATGAGCGGGGGGGTGGGGAGCAACAGCAGGGAGACACGGGGCATGAGCGGGGGGTGGGGGGCAACAGGAGAGAGACACGGAACATGAGCGGGGGCAACAGCAGGGAGACACAGGGCATGAGCGGGGGGTGGGGGGGCAACAGCAGAGAGACACCTGGCATGAGCAGGGGGTGGGGGGTAACATGAGAGAGACATGGGGCATGAGCGGGGGGTGGGGGGCAACAGGAGGGAGACACCGGGCATGAGCAGGGGGTGGGGGGCAACAGCAGGGAGACATGGGGCATGAGCGAGGGGTTGGGGAACAGGGGAGACACGGGGCATGAGCGAGGGGTGGGGGGGAACAGGGGAGACACGGGGCATGAGCCGGTGGTGGGGGGCAACAGCAGGGAGACACGGGGCATGACCGGGGGGTGGGGGGGAACAGGAGAGAGACACGGGGCATGAGCGGGGGTGGGGGGCAACAGCAGGGAGACACAGGGCATGAGAGGGGGGAGGTGGTAACAGGAGAGAGGCACGGGGCATGAGAGGGGGTGGGGGCAACAGCAGGGAGACACGGGGCATGAGCGGGGGGTGGGGGGAACATGAGGGAGACACGGGGCATTAGAGGGGGGTTGGGGTAACAGGAGAGAGACACGGGGCATGAGCGGGGGGTGGGGGACAACAGCAGGGAGACACGGGGCATGAGCGGGGGGTGGGGGCAACAGCAGGGAGACACGGGGCATGACCAGGGGGTGGGGGGCAACAGCAGGGAAACACGGGGCATGAGCGAGGTGGGGGGTCACAGGGGAGAGACACAGGGCATGAGCGGGGGGTGGGGCGCAAAACAAGGAGACACGGGGCATGACCAGGGGGTGGGGGGCAACAGCAGGGAGACACAGGGCATGAGAGGGGGTGGGGGGATAACAGGAGAGAGACACGGGGCATGAGAGGGGGGTAACAGGAGAGAGACACGGGGCATGAGAGAGGGGTGGGGTAACAGGAGAGAGACACGGGGCATGGGTGGGGGTAACAGGGGAGAGACACAGGGCATGAGAGGGGGGTGGGGGTAACAGGAGAGAGACACGGGGCATGAGGGGGTGGGGGGCTAACAGGAGAGAGACACAGGGCATGAGAGGGGGGTAACAGGAGAGAGACACGGGGCATGAGCAGGGGGTGGGGGGCAACAGCAGGGAGACACGGGGCATGAGCGGGGGGTGGGGGGAACAG
This sequence comes from Ambystoma mexicanum, assembly GCF_040938575.1. Lineage (NCBI taxonomy): Eukaryota > Metazoa > Chordata > Amphibia > Caudata > Ambystomatidae > Ambystoma > Ambystoma mexicanum. The sequence continues at coordinate 933,122,267 of NC_090931.1, read as the reverse complement.
GAGAGAGACACGGGGCATGAGCGGGGGGTGGGGGGCAAGAGGCAGGGAGACACGGGGGATGACCGGGGGGTGAGGGGTAACAGGAGAGAGACACGGGGCATGAGCGGCGGGTGGGGGGCAACAGCAGGGAGACACGGGCATGACCGGGGGTGGGGGCAACAGGAGAGAGACAAGGGGCATGAGAGGGGGGTGGGAGGGTAACAGGAGAGGGACACAGGGCCTGAGCGGGGGGCAACAGAAGGGAGACACGGGCATGACCGGGGGGTGGGGGCAACAGGAGAGAGACACGGGGCATGAGAAGGGGGTGGGGGGTAACAGGAGAGAGAGACAGGGCATGAGCAGGGGGTGGGGGGCAACAGCAGAGAGACACGGGGCATGAGAGGGGGGTGGGGGGTAACAGGAGAGAGACACGGGGCATGAGCGGGGGGTGAAGGGAACAGGAGAGAGACACGGGGCATGAGCGGGGGGTGGGGGGCAAAAGCAGGGAGACACGGGGCATGAGCGGGGGGTGGGGGGCAACAGGAGAGAGACACGGAGCATGAGCGGGGGGCAACAGCAGGGAGACACAGGGCATGAGCGGGGGGTGGGGGGCAACAGCAGAGAGACACGGGGCATGAGCGAGGGGTTGGGGAACAGGGGAGACACGGGGCATGAGCGGGGGGTGGGGGGGAACAGGGGAGACACGGGGCATGAGAGGGGGTGGGGGGCAACAGCAGGGAGACACGGGTCATGAGCGAGTGGTTGGGGAACAGGGGAGACACGGGGCATGAGCGGGGGGTGGGGGGGAACAGGGGAGACACGGGGCATGAGCCGGTGGTGGGGGGCAACAGCAGGGAGACACGGGGCATGACCGGGGGAGGGGGGAACAGGAGAGAGACACGGGGCATGAGCGGGGGTGGGGGGCAACAGCAGGGAGACACAGGGCATGAGAGGGGGGTGGGGGTAACAGGAGAGGGGCACGGGGCATGAGAGGGGGTGGGGGCAACAGCAGGGAGACACGGGGCATGAGCGGGGGTGGGGGGAACACGAGGGAGACACGGGGCATGAGAGGGGGGTTGGGGTAACAGGAGAGAGACACGGGGCATGAGCGGGGGGTGGGGGACAACAGCAGGGAGACACGGGGCATGAGCGGGGGGTGGGGGCAACAGCAGGGAGACACGGGGCATGACCAGGGGGTGGGGGGCAACAGCAGGGAAACACGGGGCATGAGCGGGGGGTGGGGGGAACAGGAGAAAGACACGGGGCATGAGCGGGGGGTGGGGGGCAAGAGGCAGGGAGACACGTGGCATGACCGGGGGGTGGGGGGTAACAGGAGAGGTACACAGGGCATGAGCGGCAGGTGGGGGGCAACAGCAGGGAGACACAGGCATGACCGGGGGGTGGGGGCAACAGGAGAGAGACAAGGGGCATGAGAGGGGGGGTGGGAGGGTAACAGGAGAGGGACACAGGGCCTGAGCGGGGGGTGGGGGGCAACAGAAGGGAGACACGGGGCATGACAGGGGTGTGGGGGGTAACAGGAGAGAGACACGGGGCATGAGCAGGGGGTGGGGGGCAACAGCAGGGAGACATGGGGCATGACCGGGGGGTGGGGTGCAACAGGAGAGAGACACGGGGCATGAGCGGGGTTAGGGGGAAAAGGAGAAAGACACAGGGCATGAGCGGGGGGTGGGGAGCAACAGCAGGGAGACACGGGGCATGACCGGGGAGTGGGGGGCAACAGGAGAGAGACACGGGGCATGAGAGGGGGAGGGGGGTAGCAGGGGAGAGACATGGGGCATGAGCGGGGGGTGGGGGCAACAGTAGGGAGACACGGGGCATGAGCGGGAGGTGGGGGGTAACAGGAGGAGACACGGGGCATGAGAGGGGGGTGGGGGGCAACAGCAGGGAGACACGGGGCATGAGCAGGGGTGGGGGGCAACAGCAGTAAGACACGGGGAATGACCGGGGGTGGGGGGAACAGGAGAGAGACACAGGGCATGAGAGGGAGGTGGGGGGTAACAGGAGGAGACACGGGGCATGAGAGGGGGGTGGGGGGCAACAGCAGGGAGACACGGGGCATGAGCGGGGGGTGGGGGGAACACGAGGGAGACACAGGGCATGAGAGGGGGGTGGAGCGAACACGAGGGAGACACGGGGCATGAGTGGTGGGTGTGGGGTAACAGGAGAGAGACACAGGTCATGAGCGGGGGTGGGACGCAACAGCAGGAAGACACGGGGCATGAGCGGGGGGTGGGGGAACACGAGGGAGACATGGGGCATGAGAGGGGCGTGGGGGGAACACGAGGGAGACACGGGGCATGAATGGTGGGTGGGGGTAACAGGAGAGAGACACAGGGCATGAGCAGGGGTGGGGGGCAACAGCAGGAAGACACGGGGCATGACCGGGGGTGGGGGGAACAGGAGAGAGACACAGGGCATGAGAGGGGCGTGGGGGGTAACAGGAGGAGACACGGGGCATGAGAGGGGGGTGGGGAGCAACAGCAGGGAGACACAGGGCATGAGCGGGGGGTGGGGCAACAGCAGGGAGACACGGGGCATGAGCAGGGGGTGGGGGGAACACGAGGGAGACACGGGGCATGAGTGGTGTGTGGGGGGTAACAGGAGAGAGACACAGGTCATGAGCGGGGGTGGGACGCAACAGCAGGGAGACACGAGGCATGAGTGGGGGTGGGGGGCAACAGCAGGGAGACACGGGGCATGAGCGGGGGGTGGGGGTAACAGGGGAGAGACACGGGGCATGAGCAGGGGGTGGGGGGGCAACAGCAGGGAGACACGGGGCATGACCGGGGAGTGGGGGGCAACAGCAGGGAGACACAGGGCATGAGCCGAGGGAGACACGGGGCATGATCAGGGGGTGCGGGGTAACAGGAGAGAGACACGGGGCATGAGCGGGGGGTTGGGGGCAACAGGAGGGAGACACGGGGCATGAGCAGGGGGTGGGGGGCAACAGCAGGGAGACACAGGCATGAGCGAGGCTGGGGGAACATGAGGGAGACACGGGGCATGAGATGCGGTGGGGGGTAACAGGAGAGAGACACGGGGCATGAGCAGGGGGTGGGGGGCAACAGCAGGGAGACACGGGGCATGACCGGGGGGTGGGGGGCAACAGCAGGGAGACACAGGGCATGAGCCGAGGGAGACACGGGCATGATCAGGGGGTGCGGGGTAACAGGAGAGAGACACGGGGCATGAGCGGGGGGTTGGGGGCAACAGGAGGGAGACACGGGGCATGAGCGGGGGGTGGGGGGCAACAGCAGGTAGACACGGGGCATGAGCGAGGCTGGGGGAACATGAGGGAGACACGGGGCATGAGATGGGGTGGGGGGTAACAGGAGAGAGACACGGGGCATGAGCAGGGGGTGGGGGGCAACAGCAGGGAGACACGGGGCATGAGTGGATGGCGTGTATCCTGCAAGTCTGCAGCCGCCTGGGACGTTCAGGAAGTGTAATCCAAATGAGCCTCACACAGCCCCATTGGAGGCCCCGCTGTCCTCTGATCTTATCGCATCGTAATTTTCGCTTGTTACGTTGTGATAATCGCTTGTGAAGTCTGAAGTCACTGCAGAGCTTGCCACAAATGCCAATATACGAACAATAAACTAAGATGACGGGCGCCTCTGAAAATAAGACGCACTGCACGCTTTACTACAGCCAATGGGAGAGCACGTCAGATGTCCGCGGACATCACGCAAGTCGCTTGCCCAATCCCCGTCCTGTCCGCAGATCGAACAGGGAAGTGTGTCTGCGAAGCGGACACAGATATCACTAATTTCTTTCACTTACATTTTTGTCTTTTTATTAAAAACTACTGGACGGATTTACACCAAATAAAAAAAAGCACGCTTTCGGGACCAAGCCGCCGCTCCTGCTGCAAATTTGTTGTAAATCTGTCGAGCGGTTTAGGCTGTAGGCGTGAGAACATTTTTTCCCATTTTGTCTATGGGGAAAAAAAAGGTTTTGGGGCCCTCCCTATAACTTTGCCCCCCCTGGACCAAACCTCACCAAACTTTGCAAAAGAATTCAGAGCAGGCCATATACTTTTTGTGCAAGGTTTGGTGAGGATTCGTTCAGGGGGAGCGAAGTTATAAGCCGCCCACAAAGTGCTCTTCCTATGGAAACAGCAACTTAACCATAACTACATGGCCACTACCGTGGCCATGTTATATATATATATATATATATATATATATATATATATATATATATATATATATATATATATATATATGTATATATATATATATATATGTATATATATATATGTATATATATATATATATATATATATATATATATATATGTATATATACATATATATATATATATATATATATATATATAAATATATATATATATATATATATATATATATATATATATATATATATATATATATATGACATGTAACCCTGAACAATATTGTCAAGCCCTGAGGATCCCTCCCGTGCTTCCTCCTCACCTGATAGTTCTACGGAGCTGCCCTGGGCTTCAAATTCCTTCTTTTGATGTGGTTTCTGAGTTTCCTTTACCATGTTCTCCTTTTTCTGATGAAGATAAGGGCAAGCTCCCTAGGAGGCCACCTTGACCTGAAGAGTTACACAAGTCTAGGGGAACTCCGAGGAGCAAGCCTCCAAAATACAGGCAAAAAGCCTCCTTGGCATAAAAAACCCTGGATTCAAGCCGGGCAGAGTCCTCTTGAGATGAGCCCGCTTAGAGATCGTAGTTCCACTGCAATCAATGGACCTTATTGTAGAATAAAGTCAAAGTGGAGGGAAGGCTCCCTTCTTGCACAAAATAGTAGATGTGTTCCACGCAAGGACAGCAGATTCTTTCTGCAGGTGTAAAAGTCAATGTGGAGCAGATGCTCCCTTCTTGCAGAAATGGCAGAAGTGTCCGCGGAAGGCAAGCAGGCAGCTGATTCCTGTTTAAGTATATCCTCTGAGACAGAGGTCCCGGAAAATCAATGAGAGGTGGAGAGAAGGCGCTCTTCTCTCTTGGGCAAGAGAGATAAGGATAGCAACCTAATAATGTAGATGGACAGACGACCCCAGTGAGAGCACAGTGAACTAACAGAAGTGAGAAGCTAAAGAAAAACCCTAGGTACCGAGGAAGGAAAACAAGCAGAAGCAGAAAGACAGAATAGTGGCTAGAGCCCCGAAAGGTGCAAGAGTGAATACTGTGCAACACGTGGTGAAAAGTTAGTAGAAGAGATTCCCTACCAAAAGATAAACAAAAGTATGCAGGATAGTCAGAACCCACTCCAAAGGGGATACCGGAGAAAGGACAGGACAAGCGAATAAGGAGCAGAGCTGAGGCGAAAGGAAAGAGAAAGCAACGAGGAAGAGAATGGACTAACAGCACACCGTGGGGTAAGAAAACCCAGAGTCAAAGTGGAAAAGGTCCATAGAACGAAGATAGCAGAGGGAGAGAAGGACCTAGGCAGAGAACCGGAGCCGAGAGGGCTGGAAATATGAGGCAATTAGGAAGCACTGGAACTAGTAGACACAAAGATCCCACAATTGTTTTCCTCATGAAGACCAGATACAACGCAGGGATCCTATAGCTCCACCCACCAATATAGAGGCGGTGGCCATGTTGGTAGAAGTTTAGACTGTAATGTTAGATGGAACTGAATGTCATGTTACAGGTACCTCCATTGCTACCAACACTTCCAAGGGCGGCACATGACAAAGCAGATGAAAGGTTATGATCCGTATGTAGAGAGTTGGTACCAAAGGATGGGTCACCGCCATACCTGGAAGCTGAAAGATTAGAAAACAAAAGAAAGGTAAAGGAGGATAAGAAGTTTACAAGAGAGTTTGTTAATGTAATATTAATGAAAGAGAGCAATGTTGGGTAGGGGACGCGCAATCCAAACCTACAAGCGTTTTTGGATGTGGCAGAGGCCTAGAAGTGTGCATTAGGGTCTCAGGGAGGTTACAGGGGGGTATTGCCAGGGTTTATAGTGCGGGGAGGGTGGTGTATACTTTCGCTTCAAAATACAATGGGACTTAGATGCCATCTTACATAGAAGCAGCCATATTGAAATTGAGGCCTAGCTTCCCACTGCAGCCAGAGTCACAGCCTGAGCCACACACATGGCGATAAGTGTATGCATGCAGGAATAGGGAATAGATTCTAACATGGGCACCGGTGAAGAAGGCCAGTGCTGCAGAGATTCATAGACCTTATATTGTCTCGTGTTGCTAGCATTCACATTCCCAGAAGGAATGCGCCCTGCAAGGCCACAAGGGGGTTGAGAGCTCTCTGCAAAAGGAAGGCACGAGCCGCTGACTTTCCCTCTCCCAGCTGTAAGTAATAGAACCCAGATGCCCCAATCCCAAGACCCCCAGCATTTCAAGGTACCAGTCAGTCCAAGACCACCGACCGTAAAACTGTTGGACCCCCAATCGATCAAGAAAGATCAGAAAGCCAGGACCTGTTGCCTTCCCCATAGTGCACGATATTTGTGCTGCAAGGTGCCTCAAGGGTAAACCAACATAGCCAAAACAGAGGGGAGGGAGCTTTGAACGGGCCCGAATGTGTCTGGAATCGAGCTGTAATGTGTTAGATGCAATGGCCTTGAATAATCCGCTTAGCCCTTGTCTGCAGTACTAGGTACACATTAGGTTACAGATAGAGCATGTATTGTTTTTCTTTGCATAATGGCCAATTACTTGTATATTTGTACCTGGTAATGCGCAAGGAGGAGCCCATGTGGAAGAAGATGGACAGACAGGGCTGGGACCAATGGCCTGGCATCTGTTATGGAGCGGGTAGCCTATGTATAGGGTAGCACCAACCAGCCATTTCAATGTGTGCATTATGTAACTTACGTCACTGATGATGCTCTGTGCCTAAAGTGTTTTTTGCACTGAATTTGCCAGAACATTCTGTAGCAGCAGAGTACTTTGGTGGTGCATTTCTAGTTTTGTGGAAATAAAACGTTGTTCTCCTTGCAAGAGGTGTGCTGGGTCTTTTTCTCTAGTGGGTTGTACTTTTTCTGGTGTGAGCACTGATGGGTTCCTCTACAAACCCCTGTCCCCCGTCACTTCTAAAAGAAATCTGGACAGTCACCTGTGCCAGCAACCTTGCACGATTCATCATCAACTCATCACTCACTTCCGGTACCTTCCCAGCAGATTGTAAGACCTCTTACATCAGGCCACTGCCTAAAAGGACATCCCTCGACCCTCTTATCCCAACCAACTACAGACCCATCGCAAAACAACTGATATAAAGCTCAATTTGTTGACTTGGCGGCATACTCACAACTATGACTCTTCTCAGAATCAAACAAGATCTTCAATGCTGCCCAACCTGGATTCAGACCTTTATGAGGAACTGAATACTGCCTAGTCTCCATCTGGGACGATCTTAAAAGACACACAGACTCAGAAGGCTCTGCCGCACTAATCCTACTTGACCTCGCAGCAGTGTTTGAAACCACTGAGCACCCCATCCTCACCAAGAGATTACATACCCTTGGCTTCAGGGATACAGATCTGAATTGGATATCCTCCTTCCTCTCCAACAGATCTTAAATTGTACACATGCCCCGTTCTCCTCGGCTCCCCTCACAACTGCTCACGGAGTACCGCAAGGTGCCTCTCTCTCTCTCTGCTCCTCTTTAAACTCTACTTAAGCCTGCTACACGCACTCATTCGATCCCACGGTCTATCATACTATAATTGTACAAAGGACACTCAGATCATCTTCAAAACCCCTAATAGCCCTGCATCTACCTCCCCCGATCTCACAACCTGCCTCTCAGAAACGCTGGATAACGGGAAATCATCTCCTACTCAATCCAAGCTAAACTGAGATCATGCTATAGGGATCACAGTTCTCTTCCCTAGACCCTCCTCATACCACTTCCAACACAGTAAAAAGACTTGGGTGCATCATGGATGCAGGCTTGACCATGACACATCACATCATCTCTGTGGTAAAATGCTGTTACATACACATTTGCATCCTTTGTTGCCTTTTTCCTTACCTGACATTCTCACACAGACCGTCCTTTCCCATCTAGACTATGTTAACGACCTATGCCTAGGGGCTTCCGCATCGCAGCTAAGAAAACTCTGACTAGTACAAAACACTCCTAGTCTCAGGCCCCAGAGAAGACATCTTACTCGCCCTCTGTGTCAATCACTGGCTTCCGATCAGGTGGCGATCCTCCTTCAAGATGATGTACATCACCCATAGAGCCTTCTACAACAAAGGACCAGAATACCTGCAGCATAAATGCACCTGCTACAGGCTCAACAGAAACCTCATATCAGGCTCAGGACTTCTACTCATCATTCCAGCAACCAGATAAACCCATATGGGGGTTCCTCCTTCTCAGTACAAGCACCCACCATCTGGAATTCCCTCCCATTAACCATCCACCACATAGAGAACCACCTCGCCTTCAGGAAGGCACTCAAAACATGGTTCTTCCCCTCTGCACCCTTGCACACTTAGTACAGATTTCATGCCCAACTCGACTTCTAACTGGAACGTGGAGAATCGGATGCACAAGGTGAGTTAGTTAGGTGGAACATAGCACTCCTACCCATGCAACTACGATAAGTGCTGCATGGCTAAAACTAATATGCTTCAGACCTACTTCACCTTACCCTTGTGCGCTACGTGCGATAGAATACGGTTGAATTCCACAAAAAATGTGGTGCAGCTGTTCACATAGCCTCACACCCCTTGCCTTTGTGATGTGTGTTATTTGACCAATGCCTTGCTCTAGACCTGCATCCCCCTCAACCCCGGCGTGCTACTTACTACCCATAGAATACAGCTGAGCCCCACAAAAAATGTGGTCCAGCTGTACACATACCTTTTGGGCTGTTGTTAGAGACCTAGCTACTCTCTAGCTACTTTTGATTTGGCTATATATGCACACACTCATTTTACCACTCCTTTCAATAAAGTTCATCACAGACTATGGTCTTCCAAAGAGCATTCATCCACCACAGTGCTTGGAGGCCATACCAGTAGGTGTAACGCTCACCTTGTATCCACAGGGACGCCACCCGACTGGTCTGGAGCGGGTCTGGGATGGCTTCACCTCCCCTGGGGATTTGCGCTGCCTTGGGTCTATTCTGGAAGACAGGAGTTCGGTTTTAGCCACAATCACCTTCTCTTGGGACCCACCTCCCAAATGTTCCCCTTGCAACCCATTTGGAGCCTCTCTCACCTTGTATTTTGATAAGATGCGCTCTCCGTCCTGCCGTTCTGTGCTGGGGCGCGTTGTGGCTGGGCACCTTTCCGCCAAGTTACTTCACTGGTGTGGGCCCCGGAGTCCAGGCCGGCTGCGACTCCACTCTTGAGGTAAGTCTTTAGTTTTTAAAAGAATGAGTGTCCGCAATTGTTGTTGCCCTGTTGACCTTCTCCTTCTCTTGTTGATGCAGAAGGGGTGATGAAGACGTCGAGCTGATGGAGAAGGCAGTGCTCGAGAAGGTAAGAGAATGCGCGAAGCGCGGCGCTATGAGCGTCTTTTGAATAAGGCTGACCTGTGCTATTCTTCCTTGCAGGTCGCCGAGAAGTTCCTGGAAGAAATGCGGCCAGATGGAAGCGGAGCGTAAAATGGAAGATGTCTGGGTGGCTGTTGAATTTCCAGGAGAGCTTCGGTAAGTAAGCGGAGTCTGGGGCGAAGGAGTCGGAAGACAAACGCTTGCTAATTGTGCTCTTCTTGTCTCTTCTCTCTAGGATGTTGCTTGCGGAAGAAGAGTTCCTGGGAAGATTCCGGAGCGATCAGGGAGCTGGATGCAGAATAGGTATGGTGGAATGACGGTGTTTGTCTTCTCCCTGAAGATGCAGGCCAAGGATGCTGCGAGCAGGTCTTGGTGAACGTCACGCTGCAAGTGCAGAACAACGCGAAGCGCGTGTCTCAGCTCGGGTGTGGCTTAAATAGCCAGCAGGTATCCCAGGTGCCTCCAGGGCGGACCACGCCCTGGATGCTAGACTGCATACTGCAGTTCCACGTCGATCCTTGTGAGGGCAGCCATGTTGGTCCATTCCCCAATGGAAACTCTGCCATATGAGCCTGGCACCAAAGGCGCCAGGACTGGCTCCAGGACAGCCGAGAGGAGTGTGATTGGGCCCTTGGGGCCTTGCAGGAATACTGTGGAGAGGGCCAGAGGCCCTGAGCTCCTAGGCCAGGGGTTATGGTTTTGACAGTAGGCGATATATGAATGTCACATAACATAACATAACTCTTTTCTAGCAGTGGTAACGTGAGAAAATGGCAACACAGCAACTTCTGGGATACTGCTAGTCTCATAAACTACTTCCTAACCACTAATCTGAATTCCGCTCTGACAGAGGGTGGAAAACTGCACTGGAATATATGAGAGAAAGAATTCTCCATTCCTTGGACAACAACTCTCCTGCTATCCTCATTTTGCTGGACCTATTTTCTGGCTTTGACACTGGGAACCACTCTACTCTGCTTGACTAACTGAAAGCTTGCTTTTGGCCTGGAAGGCATTGCTGTCAAATAGATCACTGTCTTCCTTTGTGACCGGGAAAAACAACAATGGTTTGGTCCATTCTTTTCTAGCAGCCATGCCTAAAACAGTGGAGTTCCACAGTGTTCTGTCCTTTCACCACGGCTCTTATATGTGTATTTGAAACATCTTGCTGACATCTCCTATTCCATCAGATTGACTGGATCAGCGCTAGACCCCTGGTTCATTTTGTCTTGCCTTTCTTGGATTCAGGATTGGATGATGGATAATAATCTCTGTCTGAATACTTTAAAGACAGCAATTATTGGGGATGTGACCAGGCGCTGTACGCGATGGCCACATAATCCCCCAGCTCCCGTGCCAGTGTTCCAACCTTTATATTTTTCTGATTCAGGCTGCAAAAGAACTTGCGGTAAAATAACCTAATTACTTTTTTATCTTCCCTGGTGGTCTGTGGGCCATCCTGTCTACTGTCCTGGTCTTCATTACACGTTCTGTGTGAGCCGTGAGGCCGGGCCTTGAAGCCGCGAAGTCTGGTGATTTCAAAGCCGACGTTCCTATCAGCTGTTCCAGATCACATGTTAGACACGGCACACTGAAGGTGTGGGAAGCACTTTCCCTCACAACATGCAGAAATTTGAGGTTTTGGTTAGTGGGTTATATGTCTATTAATCCTTGTAGTATCGTTTTATGTATCCGGCTGTCATTTTCTACGGCAATGGTGTGGCTGGTTCTTAGCTAAGTTATTTGAGTTTAGTACACCCGGTGGGCGAGCATTATCCCTTAGTTTGAGGGGGGTGTTATATTATCATTCCCCGCTCCTTCCTAGCTATTTATTGTTGGTGGTCCATTGGGTAGGTATATGCTACCTCTTCCCTTTACTGACTGTCTAGTTTCTAGGACACTGGTGATGCTGGTGCCCAGCTACATTATTGAGTGTAATACACCCAGGTGGGCGAGCATTATCCCTACCTAGGTAGTGGTGTTATGTTATCATTCCCTGCTCATTCCTATCTATTTACTGTCGGTGGGCCATTGCTGCCTGTGATTACAATGTGGGCCAAGGTGTCATTCCTGGGATATACGTTGCCTTCCTTCCCGATTGATCTCTGGATGTTCTTTGGTATGATTTTAGGTGTTCTATCTTTCATTTGATAAGTGGATATGTTGTAGATCTGTATATCCTTACTTCTATTAAGGGTTGAAGGCTTAGGGAATAAGGGATAGGTTCCTCTCTCAGCCTTCGCTGGGTATGCCCCTACGGGCATTATTTCTAGTTATGGGGTGAAGAGCCAGGATCTGAGGAGTTTCCCGAGTTGTAAGTAATCTCTTGTGTTCCGTATGTTCTTTGGTAGTTCATTCCAGGCTTTTGGTGCGTGGTGAGAGAAGGAGCATCCTCCAAGTTTTCTTTTGATGTATGATTTGGGTTCCAAACGGATGTTGCTACTGGATTTGATTGGCCTTGTAGTGTGATATACGTCTATTTTTCTTCTAAGAAACTCTGCCCTTTGGTCGTGGATTGCTCTGTGCGTTATGCACATTGATTTGAACTTGATCCGCTGTTTGATGGGTACCTAGTGTAGCGTTTTCAGCACTGGTGTGATGTGTTCTCTTCGAGGTAGTTTAAGCAGCATTCTGGCCGCCGCATTTTGTATGTGTTGCAGTTTATTTAGGAGTTTTTTAGGCATACCCAGATATAAGCTATTGGCATAGTCTAATCTGGACATGATGAGAGCGATGATGATAGTTGTTTTGTTGGTGAATGTGAGGAATGGTAGCATCCTTTTAGCCGCTCGCAAGAGGAAGAAACATTTATTGATTAGGGAGTTTACTTGTGGCTCTAGAGTGAGTTTGTTGACCATCAGGACTCCTAGGTTTTTTACAATCGATGATGGGGCTGGGGCTTCACCAAGTTCTGTTGGCCATGGGATGTAGTGGTTGTCTTCTCCGTTTTTTGTGATGATCATTATTTCTGATTTGCCTGGGTTTAGTTTGAGGTAGTTTAATTCATCCAATTGTATATTTCACAAAGGCAGTTCTCTAGTGTTGAGTTTTCTTCTTGTGAGTCTTGTATTTTATAGACTATTTCTGTGTTGTCAGCGTAGTTGTAACAGCTGAGGCCATGTCTTTCAATGATTTTAATTAGTTGAGACAGGTAGATGTTGAATAGTAATGGCGAGAAGGATGATGCTTGTGGGACCCCACATGACGATTCTCTTGAGCTTGATTTGAAAGGTTCCATCCATTTTGTTTCTGTTCTCTTTGTTAGGAAGGATCTGATCCATAGTAAGGCGTTGTCGGTGATTCCGAATTCTTCCAATCTCATGATAAGGATGTTGTGCTTAACTGTGTAAAATGCTGCAGAGAATTCTAAAAGTATCAGGGAGGTGCTGTTTGAGTCTATGTTTGCCTTTAGGTCTGATGGCTGATCTTTTACAAGCTGTATTCTTTCACAACTCTGCGCAACTACCAGAATAGCCTTTAGAATTGACATTAAAGTATAACAACTACTTTGGAATATAGTGGTCAATCGCATTAAAAATGTTATGCAGACGTATTAGCGGACTACCGTTCTTTCATCTTGACTTACTCACCAAGGCTGCATTTTCAATGGAATATTGCACATTTTTTAACACATGCCATTATTCCTCCACTGAGCATTTGCCTTAACCTACCATTGCTTTCAAACAAACTACCTGTGAAACAGATAACTGCTTACCTAAGAACTGTATTAAAAGGCAAGTGGAGTGCAAGTGTTCTATCAATCATAAGATTGTCGCAGATCATACTTTCTGAAAATGGCGTCAAAGAAAAGCCAAGTTAAGGAAATTCCCATCTCTCCATCAAACAAGAGACAGAAAGGTGAGTCACTGACTCCTAAAGAGTACACCCCTGACTACCATGCAAGCCATTCTTATGGAAATAAAAGCTCTGATACCCTTTATGGAGGCAACAAATGTCAAATTACAACAAATGGTCTGCATTTGAAGCAAGGATCTCTGAAGTTGAACAGGGAGTTAGTAATACTGAAGACGGCACAAATAGAGTCCAAGTACTTGAGAATACCGTCAAATCCCTGCAGAAAAACAAACAATTTGGAAAATCGCAACAGAAGGAATCATTTATGAATTATTCGACTTCCAGAAGGCATTGAGGGAGATGATCCAATTCTGTTCCTCAACACTCTCCTAATGAAGCTCTTAGATCTCCCGTCATCAATCCAATTGAACATTCAGAGGGCTCACCGGATTGGACCAATGAACTCAATGCAGCCCTCCAACAGTATTAACAACAACTCATCCAGAACCATCATATTTTCTCTATTGGACTACACCTGTGTGCTTTGGATCATAGAAAAAGCAAAATCAATTAAACAACTTGCATGGAAAAGTAGAAGCATTTTTATTTCCCAGGATGTATCCAATGCTACTGCAGCAAAAAGGAAGGAATTACTCGCTCTTCGACCTACTCTTAAAAAGCTTAATGTGAGATATGGCATCATATATCCGGCAGTTCTTGAAGTGAACCTTAATGGCCACACATCTTCTTTTCAAGACTTTATCCAAAGTCAGAGGAGAGAAGATATGGACACATCCAGACCACCTCCTTGACTGTTGCTACTCTTATATCTTTGATCATTATTGATTTTCGCCATAGGGTTTCCTCACCGGAGTGGGGTAGGAGGAAAGCTGTCTCCTCAGAGGCTCTCCCACCCCCTTTCTCTTCTTTTTACTCAACATGGTTTGGAGTGGCCGCTACCGGTTAGCCACAGCAGTTTTCAATGTTTTTTTTTCTGGTTCAATGCTATCCATGTTGATTTTGTCAGTCTCCCCTCTCCTCTTATGTTTCCTTCCTTATGTGTCCCTGTCAAGTGCGCTCTTGAATAGCTCCACATCTTTGATTAGACCCTGGTTTAATATAATTTTCACAACATCTCTTGTACTAGTCATTACCATTGTATTCCTAAGCTTTATTTCATGTTTATTAGCCTGCTGTAACTTCTTACATTCAATGTAACAATGTGGAACGTTAAAGCATTACATAATCCTATCAAAAGGCAGAAAATTCTTTCTCATCTTAACAGAACCAAACCCTCCATTGCATGTATTCAGGAATCTCATCTCTCTAATGCAGAAGCGGCTAAACTCAAGTCTCATTGGGTGGGTCAAGTCTTCTTGAGTGCCGCTAATGGGAAGAAAAAATGTATTATAACCTTAATTAATGAATCTGATGATATTGGTAGATGGGTAATGGTAAAAATGTTAGTTGACTCCACTGAATTTACTGTCCTTAACATCTATGGACCTACATCGCCTATCCTTCCTTTTGGGTACAACTGAGAAACCACATATTTCTCTCTAATCCCAATAATCTTATTGTCTATGGTGACTGCAATGAAATTATGGAGTCATTCTTAGATAGGAAATGTACTGTTCGCTATAAATATACCAAAGTCTCACATGCAATTCACCAGATTCATTTCAGAATTAGGTCTTATAGACTCCTGGCGTATTACTCGTCCTTCTGACCTTGAATTTACGTTATTTTCCAGCCCTCACAAAACTCTATATAGATTAGACCATATATTTATATCAAAACCCCTTGCGAGTTGCCTTTTAGAGGCCATGATTGACTGTATAGCACTATCAGATAATGCACCTGTTCAATATTCAACTATCCTCTCTGCAAAAGCCCAAAATCTCTAAGAGATGGGGATTTAACTTGGCCCTTCTCAAAGATGAAGCATTTCCCCCCTTCATCATACATCAGCAGGACAACTACTTCTCAGAAAACTTAAGCCAGGACACATCAGTTACCAGAAACTGTGACTGGCATAAAGCAGTCCTTCGTGGACACATAATTTCCTTCGTAGCAGAAAAAAAAGTTGCTTAAACAGGAATCAGAGAACATTTTGAAAGAACTTAAAGCCCTGGAATCTCAATATGCACGCGCCAACTCTGAAGTAATTTTAAATTCCATCATTAAACTTAGAATTCAATATAACAAAATTGTTACCCAATATTCCTGTGATAACCTTTTAAAATATCAGGCTAAAATCTCCCAACTTTCTAATAGATTGACCAAGTCTGTAACAATTTACCTGAAACTTAAAATAGGGAAAGGCACAATTGCAGTTATTTAGGACCTCCGGGGCATCAGAAAGTTTTCAGCTACAGAAATGATCATGTTTTTTTTCTGATTTCTATAAGAAATTATATACCTCTGCAACATCTCCTAATAATGTGCCCCTTCGGAAATGTCTTCATGATACGCCTCACTCATCCTATCCATTAGCTAATCTCCATTTGCTCAATGTTCCCATATCCGTTAGTGAAATTCATAAAGCCATCAACGTTCTCAAGAAAAGGCATAGCTCCTGGACCCGACGGATACTCCACCGATTTCTATGCACATTTGAAAGACCTAAAGTTAATGAACTCTTTACCTAATTTATTCAAGATGGCGGGGCTCGGGATCATTCCTGGAAGCCATGCTCATAGTTTTTCCCGACCAGGAAAGGATCCTGAACTTCCCCAAAGTTATAGGCCCATCTCCCTCATTAATACAGATTGTAAAATCTATGCAAAGATCTTAGCCAACAGACTTTATTGGTACTATCTAATTTAGTTAAACAAGACCAAGTAGGCTACATTAAAGGTAGATTTTCCTCTTCAAACATAAGATTGGTTCTAGACTCTCTGGACTTTATTTGGGGATTCAAAGACCCTTATGCAGCAATTGCCCTAGACACTGAGAAAGCTTTTGACCGGGTTAAGTGGAACTATATGGTAGAAGCTCTCAAATGGCATGGTCTTGAAATCCCATTCTTAGCAATGATCAAAGTTCTTCATTTTAATCTGATGATCTCTATTTTCATTAATGGATATATATCCCCGTTGTTTTCCTTTATTTAGAGGTTCACGCCAAGGATGTCTGTTGTCCCCTCTCCTGTTTATCTTGGCCCTAGAACCCTTCTTGAAAAGAATACGCCAAAATGTTAATGTAAAAGGCATTGGATGTGGTGACTTATAAATCAAACTGGCTGCATATGCTGATGATGTCTTATTACTGCTTAAAGATCCTGATTCTTCCTTGCCTCATATTTTAGACATTATCTCCCAATTCTCGGTGGTCTCAGGTTACAAACTGAACACAGACAAGTCGGAAATGTTACCTCTTAATGTACATTGTACCAAACATTGCATAGCATCATCAGGTATGAAATGGTATCTGAATGGTTTTAAATATCTTGGAATACATATCTCCTCCTCTATCAAAGACATTGTTAAACTTAACAATATGTCCCTACTATCTAGAATAAAGGAACACATAAGCTGCTGGTCTCCTCTTTACCAGTCATGGTGGGGTAGATTAGAATCCATCAAAATGATGATCTCACCAATTATTTTGTATCTTCTATTTATGTTACCCATACCCTTTCCCTCCTCTTTCTTTAAATCCATTGATACCTATTTGGCTAAATTTCTCTGGGGGAAGAGAAAGATAGATTGTCACTCAGTGAACTCAAACAACCACAGGCAGTGGGAGGAGTTGGGTTTCCTGATTTCAGTAATTATCATATAGCCTTTTTGTTAAAGTAAGTTCAGCTATGGTTTACCCATGAACGTTAATTATGTACCCCAATGGTTATCCCTAGAGAGAGCTATGGTATCCCCCCTAAGTCTTGTTGATTGCTTTCATATTAAAACTAAAACTAGATTTATTAAATGTACAAGTACAATTTTATCTGCCCGCTACCTCAGATTGTACTTATTCTCCCCAACTCCCAAGTCCATCACTACATCTCATTGTATCTTTGGTTTAACCCTTTAATTAGAATTAATAAAAAAACAATGTTCTGGAGACCATGGCTCTCTTGGGGTATCAAATATCTTGATCAGTTATTTGTTCATGGTATTTCAGTCAATTCTTATGTTCTTGTTGAAGGATTCAATGTTCCACTCTTATTTCTGCAACTATTCTTGTCCATTATTAATGCAATTGTTGACAATTAGGATTCTCTCATTAACAAAACAATTGCTCCAAATACTCATAGGTTATATTTGCTCTGCAAATAGTCTATTTCTGCCTCTTCATATAACAAAATCCTTCAGCAAAACGTTTCTACATACAGTGTGCATGACTGATTCTCGGCCTGGCAACAAGATGGCATATTAAGAGATAATCAACTGGAATGGCCTCAAGTTCAGAACCACATATCTAAGGTCACAACTTCAGCAAATATACTATAAACTACATACTTTTCCATCACAGAATAGTCATTAGTCCTTCACTTCTTTTCAGGTGTGGTCTTACACAAAATGCCAGTTTCTGGAGCTGCTATCAATCTTCTCTATCATTGTTATGATATGGGTTGAAACAACGAAACACAATGGACATAGGAGACTGATTCAATGGCCCTCGTAAAGGATACGGGTTGGTAGTAACAAAGGATACACTCGATGTCTTCTTGTCTTCGTAAGATGACAGGTAAGGCGTAGTGTATCAAAGGGAACCTTCTAATCAATGTCACTCTCTGACTAGTAGTTTAAACAGTCAAAGAGAGCTATTGGTGAGAAGGGCTTTTGAGGACCAAGATCCACCAGGCTGTTGATGAGAGGAAACTGATTAGAATGCTGGTAGATAAGAAGGGCAAAAAAAACCTAAGTAGTAAACACTGACCTGGATGTAAGGACAAGGAAGTCTCTTTAGATGGTCTGAAGGGTCCGAGGATACAACGACCAGGAAAGGGTAGTGAGGAATCTAACCCGGGCGGAACGAGGGCCGCACTAGAGACGAGTTGGTGCACACAGGAAAGCGTCCAGAGTACAGTGCACGTGTGGGAGAGAAGAGGAATCCTGGTCCAAGAGCAGCAAGTCCTTAGGCAGTAGAAGAGAGGCAGAGCGAGACTCTGTGAGTCTAGATTGGCTGAGGCAGAGGGGGGCTCTGCGGGTCTCTGCGGGATCGTGGAACTGGAGCAGAGAGGTCTCTGCAGGATCGTGGTGAACTGGAGCAGAGAGGTCTCTGCAGGATCGTGGGAAACTGGAGCAAGGAGGACTCTGAGAGTCTAGAATGGCTTAGGCAGAGCGGGACTCTGTGAGTCCAAATTGGCTGAGGTAGAGCGGGACTCTGCAGGATCGTGGGAAACTGGAGCAAGGAGGATTCTGAGAGTCTGGAATGGCTTAGGCAGAGCGGGACTCTGAAAGTCTGGAATGGCTTAGGCAGAGCGGGACTCTGCGGGAATGTGGAGAGAATGAGCCACGTAGGAGTGCGATTAGCAGCTAGCTCAAGGAGGGGCTGCACTGTTGCCGGGAACTGCGTAGGGACGCGGAAGGCAACCGCACCTTGGAATGAAAGTAGCGTCTGCGAGAAAGTAGCAGAAACAGCTCCGGAACGCGAGGTAACAATAACGATCAGAAGCGCTGTTGCAAGGCTTCCGTCTTGCTAAATAGTGTCAGCTGACTTACGTCTGACCGACGCGCTGACGAAACGTGTCTGCTGGTCATGTGACCCTTGCGTTAGCGTCTCCCGAACAGCTTCCATTGGGTGTAGAACGGTCTAGCCGTTCTCAAGGCTGAGGAAGCAAGGAAACAGGGATGCCTGGGTTTAGTAACGGACCCGGATGGGGAGGCATGCATGACAGTGCCATCCCCCAAAGGGCGCCCCACACCCCTTGCCGCATGAAAACGACATAGCAAAACAGGAGCATGGATGTTTGAAACAGGTTCCCAGGATCGATCTTCCGGACCATAACCCTTCCAGTCAATGAGATAGTGAGGAATCCCGGCCCGCATTTTCATACCTAGAATGGCACGAACCTCATATTCATCAGTGCCTCTCACGGAAACTGCCAAAGGCCGGACGGGCAACCGGGTTCTTGAGGAACAAGGCTTGACCAGGGACACATGGAACACCGGATGTACCCGCCAGCGAGCGGGTAGGTCCAGCCGTATAGCAACGGGGTTGATCACTTGCGTTATTTTGTACGGCCCAATGAAACGAGGCAGTAGTTTCCTTTTACCCGGGATCTTCAGGTTTTTGGTAGACAACCAGACAGACATACCAGTTATGTATTGTGGGGCAGTCGTCCGATGCCGGTCAGCATAGTGTTTGGCACTGGTTTGGGCCTTCAATAGATGCCCCCTTACTCTGGTATGAAGGGTGGCCAGAGCTTTCAGTTTGACAGTTGCCTCAGGTACTGTGTCGGTAAGCTCCAAGTCCGCAGGGATGGATCGCGGATGCTGCCCATAAAGAGCATAACATGGGGACATACCCGTGGAGGAATGACAAGAATTATTGTATGCGAACTCGGCTGCTGGTAACAGCGAAAACCAAGAAGACTGGTATTGAAGACACAGACAACGTAGGTATTGTTCCATAGTACCGTTAGCCCGTTCCGTCTGCCCATCGGTTTGAGGATGATAAGAGCTGGACATGCGATCCTCCATAAGCAGGGCCGACGTTAAAGCTTTCCAAAAGCGAGATGCAAACTGCGAGCCCCTGTCAGTGATGATAACTGAGGGCAAACCAAAGAACCGAAATATGTTATTCAGGAACAAATCGGCTAGGATCTTAGCCGTAGGAATGCCTTGGCAGGGTATGAACAAGGCCATTTTAGTAAAATAGTCGATTACTACCCAGACTGTGTCGTATCCATGGACGGAGGGCAGTTTGACTACGAAGTCCATGGAAACCATAAACCATGGTTTGTGAGGAATCGGTAATGGGCGTAGTAATCCCATAGGTTTACTCGGTGAATTCTTGCATTGTGCACATAAGGCACATGACGAGACGTAATCCACGACGTCTCTGGACATTTTGGGCCACCAGCACCATCGTCGTAGAAGCTCTAGCGTTTTCCTTTGACCCGGATGAGCTGCTATCAAGGAATCGTGACCCCAATGCAAGGCTTTGGTACGCGTCTCCTCTGTTGGTAGGTATAAAAGCCCGTTCATGAACGGAAGACCATTTTTTACTGTAAGACGGAGGTCATGTACCTCCCGTTGGTTATGCGTTACCCAGTCTGGGATATCCTTTTTCAATGAAGGTTGAACAGAACAACCACAGACCACATGTTCTGCCAGTAGAAGAGGTTTGGTACGGTCTTCATTGTCCACCCTAGAGTGCAGACGGGATAATGCGTCGGCTTTAGTGTGTTCTCTAGCAGGTCTGTAGGATATGCGGAAGTCAAACTGGGCAAAAAAACGAATGCCAACGGGCCTGGCGAGCCGTAAGGCATTTCATGGTTTTGATGGCCTGTAGATTCCGGTGATCGGAGTAGACAGACACCGGGTGTTTGGCACCAAGAAGGTGGTGACGCCAGGTGAGCAAGGCGTCTTTGATGGCCAACAGTTCCTTCTCGGTCACCGTGTAGTTCTTTTCGTATGGGGCTAGCTTGCGAGAGAAAAATGCCACCGGGTGTTCCACCCCGGAGTCCTTGCATCCTTGAGAAAGGATTGCGCCTATAGCCTGATTAGAAGCATCCGCCTCGATGATATATGGTGAATCAGGATCCGGATGCTGTAGGACCGGAGCCGTGGTAAACGCTTCTTTGAGTCGATCGAATGCCCTCTGAGCCTCCGGTGTCCAACGGAATGGATTTTTTGGGCTGGTCAGTGTAGTCAGCGGTACCACCACTCTTGAAAAGGAATGGATAAAACGCCTATAAAAGTTTGCAAATCCCAGAAATGATTGCAAGGACTTGATAGACGACAGGAACCGGCCAGTCCAGGATGGCTTTGACTTTGGATCGACTCATTCTGACGCCATGGCTGGTAATATCATACCCCAGGAACTCCACCTCTCGGGAATGAAAAACACATTTTTCTGCTTTGACAAAGAGGTGATTCTCTTTGAGTCTTTGCAGTACCTTGGATACATGCCGTATGTGTTCTTCTAAGGATGCTGAATATATCAAAATGTCATCCAGATATATGACCACGAATTGATCCAGGTAATCGCTGAATATATCGTTCATAAAGAAAGGTCGCAGGGGCGTTGCACAGGCCGAAAGGCATGACGAGGTACTCATATAAACCATATCGGGTTTTGAAGGCGGTCTTCCACTCGTCGCCTGCCCTGATCCTTACTAGATTGTAAGCACCCCTCAAGTCCAATTTAGTGAAAACCACTGAAGAGCCCAACTGATCTAACAGAACGTCGATCAAAGGCAGGGGGTACTGGTTCTTAACCGTAATTGCATTGAGAGCCCTGTAATCAATGCAGGGTCTTAAGTCCCCTTCTTTCTTAGGGACAAAAAACAAAGGAGACGCTGCCGGGGACTGAGAAGGACGAATAAACCCAGTCCGGAGTGCATTATTGATGTATTCCCTCAGGACAGCGTCTTCCTGTATGGTAAGGGAGTAAACACGACCAGTAGGTGTTTTGGCTCCGGAGACCAATTCGATTGGACAATCGTACTGGCGATGTGGCGGCAATACATCAGCCTTGCCCTTGTCGAACACGTCGGCAAACCGTTGGTATACCTGAGGTATCGGTGACCTAGGAGACACCAGCGCGTTTACTCTTGACAACCCTTCGAGAAAAGCCAAGACGGGTGCATCATGAACCCCACCGGAATCCAAGAAGCAGTTCTCATTACAATGATCCGACGGATACTGGATATGACCAGTGACCCAATCGATCACAGGATTGTGTAGTTTAAGCCAAGACAGACCCAGAATCACTGGATACTGGGGAGCCGTGATTACGTCAAAGACCATCTTCTCAGTGTGACCGTCAGGTAAGGATACGGTGATAGGTAACGTTTCCTCTGTTACCAGACCAGAAGACAGAACAGAACCATCAACTGTCCTAACGGACTCAGGTACCATTTTCGTGGTCATAGGAATGTTTGACTGCCCGGCAAAGGCAGTATCCATGTAGCTATTAGTTGCACCCGAGTCTATCATGGCTTGGGTCTGAACGGTGATGTTGTTGAAACATAAGGACACCGAGACTGCAATGGAAGCATTCAGTGATAGAGCGGAGTCCGTTCTGGTACCCGGCATAGGGACTCCCGCTATTGCCGAGCTTTGGCGTTTCCCGGCTTTTTTGCCGGTCTTTTCGGGCAAGCAACCAGTAGATGCTCCGCTGAACCGCAGTACATGCATAGGTTATTCCTGCGACGGTTTTCTCGCTCAGCGGCGGACAACCGACCCCGAATGGCACCTATCTGCATAGGCTCGGGCTCACCAGAAGAGGGCTGAGGAACTCCTGGAAGATTCGGTATGGACAAAAAGGGTTTCTTCTCGCCCTTTCTGGCGGTTCTCCGAGCATCGATTTGTAGCACAAGATCGATCAACTCCATGTATCCCGATGGAACAACAGGGACTGTCGACAAGGCGTCTTTCAATTCCTCCGACAGTCCTTTATAGAAGACTGCGGTCTTCTTGTCTTCTGGCCACTGTGTTTCCGCAGTCAACTGATTGAATCGTGCGAGATAGGCCACTAATGATTGGCTACCCTGTTGTAGATTCAACAGTTCCAAATCGGTTGCCTGAGTGGAATATCTCATGTCGAACACCCTGCTCATAGCTGACAGCAGTGCATCGCAGTCATATAAAAGAGGGCTATTGGTCTCCAACAAAGGGTTTGCCCAGGCTGCAGCAGTGCCCCCCAAATGCGACAATACAAATGCTGCCTTGGTTATCAAATCCGGAAACGAACTGGGTCTACACAAGAAGTGGAGACGGCACTGATTAACGAACGTGCGATAGTTTTTTGGGTCTCCCGTAAACCTTTCAGGTGGAGCCAGAGGGAATTGGGTTGGCATCAGTACCTGGACGGGTTCTCTTTGTGGTGCAGATGCACCCGAAGTGGATGCAACGGGAACCGGGACAGTCCTTCCTTGTGAGGAGGCATGTATGGCGTCCTGCATTACGTCCATACGATGGCGCATGGTGTCCTGAGCAGTGATCATTTCCTGTCTTAAGTCCGACACCAGTTGGGTGAGGATAGACAGGGGATCTGACTCTTCCAACATGGCTTCTGATTCTGTTATGATATGGGTTGAAACAACGAAACACAATGGACATAGGAGACTGATTCAATGGCCCTCGTAAAGGATACGGGTTGGTAGTAACAAAGGATACACTCGATGTCTTCTTGTCTTCGTAAGATGACAGGTAAGGCGTAGTGTATCAAAGGGAACCTTCTAATCAATGTCACTCTCTGACTAGTAGTTTAAACAGTCAAAGAGAGCTATTGGTGAGAAGGGCTTTTGAGGACCAAGATCCACCAGGCTGTTGATGAGAGGAAACTGATTAGAATGCTGGTAGATAAGAAGGGCAAAAAAAACCTAAGTAGTAAACACTGACCTGGATGTAAGGACAAGGAAGTCTCTTTAGATGGTCTGAAGGGTCCGAGGATACAACGACCAGGAAAGGGTAGTGAGGAATCTAACCCGGGCGGAACGAGGGCCGCACTAGAGACGAGTTGGTGCACACAGGAAAGCGTCCAGAGTACAGTGCACGTGTGGGAGAGAAGAGGAATCCTGGTCCAAGAGCAGCAAGTCCTTAGGCAGTAGAAGAGAGGCAGAGCGAGACTCTGTGAGTCTAGATTGGCTGAGGCAGAGGGGGGCTCTGCGGGTCTCTGCGGGATCGTGGAACTGGAGCAGAGAGGTCTCTGCAGGATCGTGGTGAACTGGAGCAGAGAGGTCTCTGCAGGATCGTGGGGAACTGGAGCAAGGAGGACTCTGAGAGTCTAGAATGGCTTAGGCAGAGCGGGACTCTGTGAGTCCAAATTGGCTGAGGTAGAGCGGGACTCTGCAGGATCGTGGGAAACTGGAGCAAGGAGGATTCTGAGAGTCTGGAATGGCTTAGGCAGAGCGGGACTCTGAAAGTCTGGAATGGCTTAGGCAGAGCGGGACTCTGCGGGAATGTGGAGAGAATGAGCCACGTAGGAGTGCGATTAGCAGCTAGCTCAAGGAGGGGCTGCACTGTTGCCGGGAACTGCGTAGGGACGCGGAAGGCAACCGCACCTTGGAATGAAAGTAGCGTCTGCGAGAAAGTAGCAGAAACAGCTCCGGAACGCGAGGTAACAATAACGATCAGAAGCGCTGTTGCAAGGCTTCCGTCTTGCTAAATAGTGTCAGCTGACTTACGTCTGACCGACGCGCTGACGAAACGTGTCTGCTGGTCATGTGACCCTTGCGTTAGCGTCTCCCGAACAGCTTCCATTGGGTGTAGAACGGTCTAGCCGTTCTCAAGGCTGAGGAAGCAAGGAAACAGGGATGCCTGGGTTTAGTAACGGACCCGGATGGGGAGGCATGCATGACAATCATATATACATATGGTTCTCGAATGCAGATTTGTCTCGTCCTTCTGGATTCATATTTGGAAAACCATCGAAAGTATTTTTGACATTTCAATTGACTTCTGTCCTCAAGTTCTATTTGCTGGAAGCTCTATTGTTCAAGATCTTACATGCAGACGCAAACGCTTTTTGTTTGATTTATTTATTATGTTAGCTGTCAGAACAATTTGATCCAACTGGAAGAACCAAGATAAGTCTCATTACAAAATGTGGTGGAATTCAATATGCAACGCTCAGAGACTAGAAAGGTGTAAGGCCTCTACTGTGTCTTTATAACGTAAACATGAACTAAAATGGAAAGCTTTGACTGAATTTCTTACACTATCATTGGTGGTTTAATAGTCACCTATATAATACCTGTTGCGTACTCTTCCCCTCTCCCCTCCTCATATTCATCACTCCTCCTGTATATGGTCTGTTCCTGTCATGTCATGTCTTTGGGCCTCATCACGAGTCTGGCGGTAACCCTTAAATGCGGCGGTAGCACTATTACCACCGCATTTAAGGGTCCGCCAGATCATGGCCATAGCGGATTTCCCCCCAGCTCTGAGCTGCGGGGAAATCCGCTGCAAATGTGCCGATTTTTGGCACTATTACCGCCGGCGGGAAATCCGCCGGTGGTAATAGCGTGAATTTTCTCCATTGGGCCCAATGAGGAATTCCGGAATGGGCCCAATGGGGAATGGGCCCTACCCATTCCGCCAAACCCCAGATCTGGTGCTAATAGCGCGGGGGGGGTTTGGCGGTAGGGCTTATAGCGCCGGAGGTAATAGCGCCGGCGTTATCGCCCAACTCGTGATGAGACCATTTGTCTGCAAATTTATACATACCCCCCTAAAATCAAACATTTTAATGATGAATTAATATGTACTCATACCAGGCTCTCTTATATCCCAACTGTTAATGTTTACATTGTTACCTCTTTATGTTCTAAATTGATACAAGATATAACATCATTCTTTTATGCCTTGTATGATGTGATTTAAATAAAAACCTTTAAACATGAAGACAGCAATTATTTACATGAGTTGCTCAGTCCTGGATTCTCAGCTTTTCCCTAGGCCACCCAGCATGGGCCCCAGTGAAAGGTCTTCTCACCTACTTCAACAAGATACAAGAAAATCTCACATTAATATTTCCTCTAATGCATTTTTCTGCTCATGAATATGCCCTACAGAGGGGAAGTAACAAGAGCTATGGTGTTGTCAAGGCTGAATTATTCTAACAGTGTCTACCTTGGCCTGGCGAAATACTGCACCCATCAATTACATTGAGTCCAAAATAAAGCAGCTAGATAGGTCTTAGGTTTGAGGACTAGAAAACACAACACCCTTGCCATGAAAGAGCTCTGTTGGATACCTGTTGATGCCAGCATTGTTTTCAACTCCCTCCATCTCATCCATCCCATGTGTTAGGGTTGTGGACAAACTAACACACATCATAGGTCCTCTTAAGAAGAAGACACTTGGTGGCAAATACATGAACAATCCCTGTACTGGAGTATGGAATGACTTGCAAGTCTCTCTCTGAGGAGAACACAATCACCAATGTATGAGGAAGGGTCTCAAGGTTTGCCTCTTGAAGAGGTCCTTTGTGCCATACCTCTGCTCCTTCTTTGACATGCTGTCGTACCTTTATTAGGGCATTAACAATGGAATCTTGAGACACTCTTATTGAGAGAGGTTATGCAGGGTCCTACCCTTTATTTGCACTGCTGTTATTTTTTAATTGCCCCTATGTGTCCGAATTACAGTTTTTTTTCCTTCAATCCCTGCACTTGCCACCAGTCCCCTCTTTCAGCACTTAACTGATCTGTAATCTTCCCCACCTGCCTTTCCTTTCCTCTTTGGGTGCTACAAAATGACTGTGTTTGCAGATGGTGCCTTATTAATCACTAATAAATAAAATGAATAAATAAAGACAGATGGCCCTCATTCCAAGTATGGTGGTCCAGAAAAAAGGGTGCCAGTAGCAACGTACCGGCACCCTTCCCGGACCGCCATACTACGAGAATGACGGTAAGGCTGATGGATCCCCCGGCAGGCCTGACCTACCAGGTTTTCAGGCCCCTACCGGCATGTCTCTCACTGAAGCAATGGCAATATTAGCAACGGTCAGAATTATACCTAATTGTCTCACCAATTTATATAGAAATAGATGTGGGCTACAGTGTAGGTTGACAACAATTCTGTACAGTTTCACCAATTTTTCCATTTGGGTTTTTTAGTATATAGGCCTGTATACCACTTGCGTGGAGTTATTACCCTTCACAAGACAAGGATCAGCTGTAACCACCAGCATACATGAAGATAAGTAGGGTGCATGTCTATTTTAATACCTAAAATTAAACAAATACTTCCAAAAAGGAATCAGAAGTAACATATAGGCAGGAGTCTTCCCCTTGTTGCCGCCTCCACTCATGTGCTGATGTGTTCAGACCACACGCATTAGCAGCGCATGCCACACAGGAGAGTTCTGCTTTTGTGCATTCTGATTTAAAGAAGGCCTTTAAGAGAAAATAGCAGTTTTTCATGTATGTTAATTACTGGGCATAGAGTATGTATTGCAACAAAAATACCTACACTTTGAATTTGAACTGTAATTTCTCGTGCTTAAAATACTTCTTCAGTCATTAATGAAAACTACTTTTTTTTACTCACTGAACAATTCTTTTACCCCAAACTTCTAAAATTGGGGCATAAAATACTCCCAGCGCAAATTTATATCTGGGGGCTTGGCCCTGTAGCTTCTGCAAGAGTAAGTGAAGACATGCGTTGGCACTTCCCTTCAAGGTAGGGCGTCTGAACAATCAGTGGGCCTTGGAGATTCAGCTTAACAAGATAACATTAGTGGGAACTAGGGATGTAAATGATAGAAACCATGTGGCAAAGTCACGTATTGGCATAACACTGGTATGAGGGATGGATTCATAGATAGATGGATGGATGGACCGACCAATGGGTGGATTGATTGTGTTCTTCATTAGGCGGGAGCCACAACAAGGCACAATCAGCTGGGCCACCAATGGGATTGAAATTCTGGGAGAAGTGGTGGTTTTCAGCATCTTGTTGAACGTAAATAGTTGGTGGTCACTCGAATTCTGTCAAAAAGTCATTGTTAGCAACCAAAGAATGAAAACAACACCTTTGACTCTCACTAACCCACATTCTTTCAGAGCCCTGTTGGGACTTGGTTTAGCGGTTGAAGATGGCCTGTTATCATAGACAAACATGTTAGAGTGAGATTGTTTTAGCATGCAACTGCATCCAGTACCGATGAAACACTTTGGTTTAAGTTGTTTTATAGATTGGTAGGAGTGTATATGTATACATGTCTGCACTGTTTGTATTTGTAGTATGTCTGTCACCATATTCATGCAATCTTACTAGTTTTATATTCAACACACGACAGCTATTGCGTTATTTTGTCCCTTTTATGACTCAGTAAATTAAAATGGAAGTAAACATGGTGTACTATTATTACCTTGTAGTCTTTGCATACAAGAATTAAACTAAAGGACTTAGTCCAATAGTGTAGAGAAGCCCTATTGAAATACCTTAAATCAGTGTTTCTGAAAATCATTATTTGCACATTAAAAGATGCGATGATATTACGGGTATATTGCACAACAACCTTCCCAGAGCAACCTTTTATCCTGCATTTCCCTACATAGATAGAAACGCAGCACGTGAATGATAGTTTATGTCCTTGGTTAGCACATACGATTAACGTGTGGAAAACGTGTACCAGCTTGTGTCATTTGTTAATGTCTCTCAGTTAGAACTCAGCAAATAGCACAGACAAACTTTTGTTCAACTTGTTCTTTCTAACAGCGTGAATGAGGGTCCGCTTTTCACTCATCCAGAGCAAGCACTTGAGTTATGTCTGCCCGTCTGCTGGGAGTCTGATTGAATCGCTCGTGTGTGTCTGACGAATGTAGGGGTACCTACCATGAACCATTTAAGGATGATTTCACGTGTGCCAGATTCGAAAGTGAGCAGATGTAATTGCCCCTAAACAGAATGGCCTACATCCGGCCAAGCGCAGTTCTTTGATTGAACAGCCGAAGGACAACTAGAGGCTCTCACCGTGAGGTAAAGAAGGAAAGGGGAAGAACGTGGCACTGTTACACATCGTGCGCTGATGATGCCACAGTACATACCCCGCATCTGCTGTTGGTTTCAATCTATTGCGCCAATGTGCAGTCTCTTTTTGTAAGCTATTAAATGGGCCTGCTTTCCAGAGACCTCTCAGTCTCAGCTGCATATAGTTATAATTAAAATCGTTCTTTTATAACACGCTTAATACCAACGAGTGGTTTCTAAGCGCGCTGCGTTGTCTAACTTCCAGGAAAAATGCATTGTCCCTGAGCTACCCTTCCTCCCCATTCACACTCGCTATTTTTATTTTTTTATTTTTTTATTTTATTGCAATCTTTAGTTTATACAACTTTTATTACAATGTTACATCAGTGAATCCCATCAATCTTTCAGATAACACAATTTCCCTTTCTTTACGTTAGATAAACGCGGCACATAGTCAGTAATTTAATTTCCACGTTCATATGCGTGCATAGTCCTTGTATTCTATTAGTCTTTAGTTTTCCTTCAGGAGCTCATCCATAAAATCAATAATTGAACAGGTTATTTTCATGTTGTGACCTGAAATCACCCGATTCCACCATTCGCCATGTTTCGATTTTGCGGAAATGAGAACCCAAGGTAAAACAGCCTTTGATTTGAGATGGACAGACATGCTGTGATCAGATGTTGTAACGATTTGCTTTCTATTTTGCAATATCTGCAAAGATTGTCTTTGGTTTCCTTCTCTCGCCTTAACCACTGCATCTCTTTTGATTTCAGTACATTCAGCCGAAGCCGCAGAAACTGATCTCGTTGGTGACGAGATGGACATTTTAGTAAATATTTTGGTTGTGCATCTAGAGCATTTACTGCAATTCCAAGGGGGATTGCACTGCATAGTGTCGGTCTTTTCTCCAGGTTTATGATCCAACTACAGCTTTGAAGTAATTTCTTTACTAATTGCAGATGAACCTGTAGCGACTCTTTCTTTATACCCGCGGTCGCCAAAGTTTTGTCTAGTTTATTAGCCCAATCTATTAACATGTTTGAATTTAGTCCAAGTGGTCTGGGCTTGAAAATTTTGTATGCTGATAGCACAGGGTTTTCTCTAATTTTTCACAATGCTGCACATGATTTCCAGACTACTATACTGAGGAGGGAGTTTATTGCCAGTTTGTGGCGCAAGTTCATCATTGAGACGTAGCGTGGCAGTTTTAGTACCTTTCACCAGAAAAGGCCTTCAAGTGCTACCCAAAGTTTGTAGTCAAAGAGGGTAATTCATAGAATTTCGCAGAAAAGTGTCGCAAGCGGCTGGCCCAGAGTGTCCGCGTGCGATTGACTGCGCCAGGCACGTGCGCTAAAACCGATTTCCGCGCACAGCGTATTCATGGATTTTAGGCTCCCAAACCAGCCGTGGCGCAGAGAATCGCAGCGACCCTGCAGCAGCGCCAGTTACGCCCCCAAGGACGCCCTCGCGCAAGGAAAAGCCATCAAAATCGCTAAATCATCGCAAAGGGCTGCGCTAACCCTGGACCAGTTCACCGGGCTGGCAAACAGCAAACGCCAAGCGGGGAACGTGTATTTCAGGGGTGCGCGGGAAGTTCCACACGCGATTGGCCCAGTGCGAGCAAGGTATGTGTATTTCAGGGGTGCGCGGGAAGTTCCACACGCGATCGGGCCCGGGGGAGCGGGCTACGTGTATTACAGGGGTTCGCGTGAACTTTCTCACGCGATCGGGCCTGGGGGAGCGGGCTACGTGTATTTCAGGGGTTCGCGTGAAGTTTCTCACGCGATCGGGCCTGGGGGAGCGGGCTACGTGTATTACAGGGGTTCGCGTGAACTTTCTCACTCGATCGGGCCGGGGGAGTGGGCTACGTGTATTTCAGGGGTTCGCGTGAAGTCTCTCACGTGATTGGCCCCGTGCAAGCAGGGTACGTGTATTCCAGGGGTGCGAGGGAAGTTCCACACGCGATTGGCCCCGTGCAAGCAGGGTACGTGTATTCCAGGGGTGCGCGGGAAGTTCCACACGCGATTTCAGCAGGGTATGTGTATTCCAGGGGTGCGCGGGAAGTTCCACACGCGATTTCTGCAGGGTATGTGTATTTCAGGGGTTCTGGGGAGTACTACACGTGAATTGGCCGTGTGGGTCCTCCCAGGTGTATGCTCCAAAACCTCCACGGCCCCTGCAGGCAGCCCACACCACGGGGGACTACCCTGCACCCCTGCTCATGTCCCGCAGGCAGCCCATCCACCATGGGCATGCCCCCCAGCCGACCCACATGTCACCTTGCACTACTGATCAACAATGCATGTCTCCCACCACCCCCACCCCCCAGCAGTGCAGGGGCAGCCTCCACCAGGCCCCCACTCATGTCTCCCACCACCCCCACCCCCCAGCCACCAGGGGCACCCTCCAGCAGGCCCCCACTCATGTCTCCCACCACCCCCACCCCCCAGCAGTGCAGGGGCACCCTCCACCAGGCCCCCACTCATGTCTCCCACCACACCACCCCCAAGCAGTGCAGGGGCACCCTACACCAGGCCCCCACACATGTCTCCCACCACCCCACCCCCAAGCAGTGCAGGGCCACCCTCCACCAGGCCCCCACTCATGTCTCCCACCACCCCCACCCCCCAGCCACCAGGGGCAGCCTCTACCAGGCCCCCACCCATGTCCCCCTGCACCACCACCCCCCAGCAGTGCATGGGCACCCTCCACCAGGCCCCCACTCATGTCTCCCACCACCCCCACCCCCCAGCCACCAGGGGCACCCTCCACCAGGCCCCCACTCATGTCTCCCACCACCCCCACCCCCCAGCCACCAGGGGCATCCTCCACCAGGCCCCCACTAATGTCTCCCACCCCCCCACCCCCCAGCCACCATGGGCAGCCCCCACCAGGCCCCCACTCATGTCCCCCTGCACCCCCACCCCCCAGCCACCAGGGGCACCCTCCACCAGGCCCCCACTCATGTCTCCCACCACCCCACCCCCCAGCCACCAGGGGCACCCTCCACCAGGCCCCCACTCATGTCTCCCACCACCCCCACCCCCCAGCCACCAGGGGCACCCTCCACCAGACCCCCACTCATGTCTCCCACCACCCCCACCCCCCAGCCACCAGGGGCATCCTCCACCAGGCCCCCACTAATGTCTCCCACCACCCCCACCCCCCAGCCACCATGGGCAGCCCCCACCAGGCCCCCACTCATGTCCCCCTGCACCCCCACCCCCCAGCAGTGCAGGGGCACCCTCCACCAGGCCCCCACTCATGTCTCCCACCACCCCCACCCCCCAGCCACCAGGGGCACCCTCCACCAGGCCCCCACTCATGTCCCCCTGCACCCCCACCCCCCAGCAGTGCAGGGGCACCCTCCACCAGGCCCCCACTCATGTCTCCCACCACCCCCACCCCCCAGCCACCAGGGGCACCCTCCACCAGGCCCCCACTCATGTCTCCCACCACCCCCACCCCCCAGCAGTGCAGGGGCACCCTCCACCAGGCCCCCACTCATGTCTCCCACCACCCCCACCCCCCAGCCACCAGGGGCACCCTCCACCAGGCCCCCACTCATGTCCCCCTGCACCCCCACCCCCCAGCAGTGCAGGGGCACCCTCCACCAGGCCCCCACTCATGTCTCCCACCACCCCCACCCCCCAGCCACCAGGGTCACCCTCCACCAGGCCCCCACTCATGTCCCCCTGCACCCCCACCCCCCAGCAGTGCAGGGGCACCCTCCACCAGGCCCCCACTCATGTCTCCCACCACCCCCACCCCCCAGCCACCAGGGGCACCCTCCACCAGGCCCCCACTCATGTCTCCCACCACCCCCACCCCCCAGCCACCAGGGGCACCCTCCACCAGGCCCCCACTCATGTCTCCCACCACCCCCACACCCCAGCAGTGCAGGGTCACCCTCCACCAGGCCCCCACTCATGTCACCCACCACCCCCACACCCCAGCAGTGCAGGGGCACCCTCCACCAGGCCCCCACTCATGTCTCCCACCACCCCCACACCCCAGCAGTGCAGGGTCACCCTCCACCAGGCCCCCACTCATGTCACCCACCACCCCCACACCCCAGCAGTGCAGGGGCACCCTCCACCAGGCCCCCACTCATGTCTCCCACCACCCCCACCCCCCAGCCACCAGGGGCACCCTCCACCAGGCCCCCACTCATGTCACCCACCACCCCCACACCCCAGCATCCAGGGTCACCCTCCACCAGGCCCCCACTCATGTCCCCCTGCACCCCCACCCCCCAGCAGTGCAGGGGCACCCTCCACCAGGCCCCCACTCATGTCTCCCACCACCCCCACCCCCCAGCCACCAGGGGCATCCTCCACCAGGCCCCCAATCATGTCTCCCACCACCCCCCACCGCCCTGCCACCATGGGCAGCCCCCACCAGGCCCCCACTCATGTCCCCCTGCACCCCCACCCCCCAGCAGTGCAGGGGCACCCTCCACCAGGCCCCCGCTCATGTCTCCCACCACCCCACCCCCAAGCAGTGCAGGGGCACCCTCCACCAGGCCCCCACTCATGTCTCCCACCACCCCCACCCCCCAGCCACCAGGGGCACCCTCCACCAGACCCCCACTCATGTCCCCCTGCACCCCCACCCCCCAGCAGTGCAGGGGCACCCTCCACCAGGCCCCCACTCATGTCCCCCTGCACCCCCACCCCCCAGCAGTGCAGGGGCACCCTCCACCAGGCCCCCACTCATGTCTCCCACCACCCCCACCCCCCAGCCACCAGGGGCACCCTCCACCAGGCCCCCACTCATGTCTCCCACCACCCCCACCCCCCAGGGGCAGCCTCCACCAGGCCCCCACCCATGTCCCCCTGCACCCCCACCCCCCAGCAGTGCATGGGCACCCTCCACCAGGCCCCCACTCATGTCTCCCACCACCCCCACCCCCCAGCCACCAGGGGCACCCTCCACCAGGCCCCCACTCATGTCCCCCTGCACCCCCACCCCCCAGCAGTGCAGGGGCACCCTCCACCAGGCCCCCACTCATGTCTCCCACCACCCCCACCCCCCAGCCACCAGGGTCACCCTCCACCAGGCCCCCACTCATGTCACCCACCACCCCCACACCCCAGCAGTGCAGGGGCACCCTCCACCAGGCCCCCACTCATGTCTCCCACCACCCCCACCCCCCAGCCACCAGGGGCACCCTCCACCAGGCCCCCACTCATGTCACCCACCACCCCCACACCCCAGCATCCAGGGTCACCCTCCAACAGGCCCCCACTCATGTCCCCCTGCACCCCCACCCCCCAGCAGTGCAGGGGCACCCTCCACCAGGCCCCCACTCATGTCTCCCACCACCCCCACCCCCCAGCCACCAGGGGGATCCTCCACCAGGCCCCCAATCATGTCTCCCACCACCCCCACCCCCCAGCATCCAGGGTCACCCTCCACCAGGCCCCCACTCATGTCCCCCTGCACCCCCACCCCCCAGCAGTGCAGGGGCACCCCCCACCAGGCCCCCACTCATGTCTCCCACCACCTCCACCCCCCAGCCACCAGGGGCATCCTCCACCAGGCCCCCAATCATGTCTCCCACCACCCCCCACCGCCCTGCCACCATGGGCAGCCCCCACCAGGTCCTCACAATCCCCAATCATGTGCGTAATGGTCAGCCTCCACAGCCAAAAAGCCCTACCAAGTAACCCATTCACCCACATGGAAATGGAAATCACATGTTACACCCCCAATGTTCATGAAGCTAATGAACCCATGTCCGTCACACACAATGGTTGCAATTGAATGGGAAAACACACAACATGACATGCATGAAACCAATGAGATGATACCACACAGTGAAGTATGCAAACAAAATTGTATTGAAAAAAAATAAGAATGCTAAAGAAAGAAAACTAACTACAATGTGAATGAGAAAAAAGTAAGCTGCATGTCCGTATGAAAAAATGAAACTTGAAATCCAAATAGAAAAAATTTTTGTCCAAAGTCAAATGTAAAAAAATCTCCATGCAATAAAGAACTATGTACAAAAATAACAAGGGTCCATGAGCCCAACTGAACAAAGGAAACCTACTAAAAAATCTACCTAAAAATCAACTATATACAAAAAGTGGAGCAGTGTCCGTCGACTCCAAATCATAATACGAAAGAAAGGAAACCTAAAACTAAAGAACTATATACAAAGGCGGCGGGCAAGTCCAGCGGCTCACTCTGTGGTGTCCCGGGCCAGGGCATCATCGAACTCCTGTTCGATGTCCCGGAGGCGGTCCAGTTCCATGGCCCCGAGGGCCGCAGGGACGACGCTGTGTCCTCCTCCAACCCCCTGCGGATTGCCTCGAGGCACTCGGCCCGCCTCAGGGCCCTCCGCATGGAGTTCTCCGCCCTGACCATTGTGAGCCGCGCCTCTTCCGCCCGCCGCCGCTCCGCACCTATGGCGTGGCCCAACCGCTGCCACACGGAAGACACTCTCTGTCCTGGGTCCCCCTGCCCTCCGGCCGATGCCTGCCCCTCCGATGTCGAAAGCCCCAAGCCTTCATGGCTCCCACCATGTTGCTGCTGCTGCTGCTCTGCCTCTGCCCGTGCACTGCCTCCTGCTGCCTGCACATCCTCCGCCGGCTGGGGTGCACTTGTTGATGTGGCCACCCCTGCTGGACGTCCGACTCCCGACTGTGGCAGGGATGCCTCCTCCACCAGCCTGGCCGCACCGTCAGAGGCAGCTCCACAGGGCACCCAGGTGACTGATGGGTGGGAAGATGGCACAGAGGACGACTGGCGCGTAGGGGGTCCAGTTGAGGAGGGGGTCGGAGCAAGCCCCATCAGACGGAGGAATCCGGCCTGGGTGACCTGTCCCAGCAGGCTGACGTGGTCAACGAGCCATTCGAGATGACGTGCAGTCTCTCCATGAAAAGACTGCAGGTCACCTCGCATGGCCCGTTGACGCAACGCCACACCAGCCAGGACAGGCTCAACCCGGACCTGGATAGCCACGTCCGCAGGCAGAGGAAGGCCAGTTGACGTCAGCTCATCCCCTGCCTGGAAACGGGTCTGGACGTAGGCATCCCTGCTGGTGCAAGATGATGCAGGGACAGGATCGGGGACAGGATTGCACACAGGCACCTCCGCGGCGGCCTGTGCTGCCTCCTGTCCCTGGTCCTGGACTGCACCACTAGCACCAGTGGGATCCCCACCTCCAGACCCCGTCTCTGGTGCTTGCACGGCCTCCTCCTCCACCAGACCCCCCACCAACCTGGATGACTCCGTGCCATCTTCCCCTGTTGGGCCCTGTGGGGTCCCAGCTGCCCCTTCTGCTGCCGAGGAGTCCAACTCCAACCTCCGCCTCTTGGACCTCTCCCCGGCAGCTGCGGCCTGGGACGCGGCACCGGACTCCTCACTCCCCGACGAGATGACAACACGGGAGGGGAGCCGGGCCTTGCGTCTCCGGCTGGCGGTCGGATCCCCGCCGCTGTGCTCCACAGCACCTTCTCCGCCCTCTTCATCAGTTGACGCTGCACACAGGGAGAAACAAAACACAGGCATCAGGGCACTGTACAATGGACACATACACACATGACAGTTGCACATGAGTGGCATTGGCAAACCTCAGACATGTCATCACAATCCCCAACACACATGTCATTGCAACTCGCACACATGAGCCATACCACAGCCATATCGCAACTGCCACCACCATCCATACACATACAACAGCATGAGCAGCCAAAGTTGACCCAGACATCACATGCAACACAGGAAGTGCACCACACATGTACACACACCACCACACTTGCATGCATGTGTACACCTCGGCCAAGTGTCGCACTGTTCAGACGGGCATCCATGTCACATCTGCCAATCAGGCTTACACATACCGCAGTCACATGCATCCATGTTGCATCACTGTTGCACCCTTGTCAAATACACACACATGCACATGTACACAGTGCTCATACATGCAGCCCAATACAACATACATGCGTGACATCACGGACATGTCTACTTACATACACATACATACAAACATGTGTGCACGCACAACTGCATTTGCCATGCAAGCCTACACACACAAGCACCATCCATGTCTCACACATTACAGCCCTCGCATGTGTCAGCCCCACGGCCATGTACACCCCCACCCATACTCGACCCCATACAAACAGATGTGCAACCTGCACAATACCGAATAATCACCACACGCACTGCTCACAATCAGGATGCATGTACACTCACCGCTCGACTCCAGACGGGTCTGCTTCTCCAGGACCTGGACGTGGAGCGCTGGGGATATGCGTTCCAGGACCCCCATCTGTTCTTCCGACAAGTGGCCCCGGCGTCCCTTGGCATCCGCTGCCTTCAAGAGGCGCCGGGCCTTGTTCAGGGTCCTGGACCTGAAGTCCTCCCAGCGCTACCTGACATGGTGTAAGTCCCGGACTGCCACCCCCTCCGCGTTGATGGCAGTCACGATGTCAGTCCAGATCCGAGTCCGTCCTTCCTTGTCGGCGCGGGAACTTCCGAAGAGGGCATCATACTGCCCTAGGACTTGCTCCACCAGGACACCAACTTCGGTGGCACTGAAGCTGGTGCCCCTCTGCCTCTCTGGCCGGGGGTTGTCAGTGGTCACAGATGGTGTTTGCCCCGACATGACAACCCCAGAGGCAGGAGTGGGTGGGCAACTGGGTCCTGGGGCTGGGCTGTGGAGCGATGGAATTCCAGTCGGGAGTCTTCGGTACCAGCAGGGGTGGTCACAGCAACAGCACCCCTGGCTGATGTGCAGGCAGCAAATGGCAGTGCACGTGGGCAGCAGGCAGTCAGGCAGCAGCAGATGGTAGGTGGGAGCGTGCTCGGGGCTCTGGGGGGCAGTAGTTCGGCCTTCTGGGCAGGAGCGTGGTCTTCCGTGTGCTTACGCGTGGCCAGCTTGGTACGGAGTGATTTGGCACGTGAAAATCCTGCACGTCAGCGTGAAAATCGAGGAAAGGCCCTTAGCGCGTAAGCGCGTCAGCACGCATACGCGATTCTATTGGACCAAAGGCCCTCAGCGCGTAAGCGCGTCTGTGACGTGACCCGCACGGGTGTTTCCCACACAGCACGTGATGACAGAGCACACGTGGAAAGACTGCACGTCAGAGTCTCATCGCGTGTGATTGGTGGAAATGGCCCTACACGCAGAAGTGACAAAGCGTGTAATAGGAGGAAATGTCCCTACACGCAGAAGTGACAAAGCGTGTAATTGGAGGAAATGTCCCTACACGCAGAAGTGACAAAGCGTGTAATTGGAGGAAATGTCCCTACACGCAGAAGTGACAAAGCGTGTAATTGGTGGAATTGGCCCTAGCGCGTACACGCCGCGTAAGTGACGCTGGACGTGTGGGCCTGTATAAAAGGTACGCGTAGAACACCACTTCCTTGTACGTGCTTTTCGTGGAGAGCGAGTGGGTGAATTCTGTACTTCTTGTCGTTTCACACGCGATTTACTTCACGGCGTTTCAAGTTCGTATTCCCTGTTACCTCTGACAGCTTTTTCTCTTCTTTCGCTTTTACTGGTTTACCTGGGCCTGTTCCCTCAAACAGTGTTCCCTTCTACTGTTGTCCTGTCTCCTCAGACAGCGTACAAATCTTCTTTTGGCGGGGGTGTTGCCAACCAAACGTGCTCCTTTTACACGCTCGTTTACCAGGCAGACGGTGAGTCACGCACGTATCTAACATCTGTGCTTGCCCCGTGTGTAGCCTACCCCTTCAGAGGTCATTCTAGGCTGCGTGTGACACGCATACGTTCATTCTTGTGTTTCTGGGTGCCACAGCGTAGTGCAGGTTTTTCTTTCTGCACACGTGGTCTAGGAGGGGTTGCGTGCACGTCATCTCCCCTTTTTGGGCCTCCTGTGCGTTGCGTGACCCGTCATCTTTCCCCAGGGGTTACATTCAGCCTTGCTAGAGCACTAGGGTACAATTACCATCTGGTACCCAACCCCTTTGACCCCCAATTGCCCAGGACAATAGTCTACATCCACTCCCATACGCACATTAACATCAGTGCCATGGCTGGGAGGCGAGGATTCCGTAAGGGTGGCAAAGGTGGAAGAGCCACAAGTGGTGGCCGTGGTGGATCCGGTAGGGGACGTGGTCGTAACTTGCAGGGTGAGCCTGTCCCCCCATGTGTGGAGGACCAGTCACGGGCACCCATAATCCCCCCCCCCTCCCATTGAGGCTGATGTGGCTGACACCATCCATGCTCAGCCCTTGTTGGACCAGCCCATTGTGGCACCAGACCTGGCTGACTCCATGGCTGACTTCCAGGTCAGCAGGGCTACGACACGTGCGCTGGTGCACGTTGATGCCATCATGCCACGTGGATCTGGGGCAGCAAGGTCATCTGCTGCACCAAGGAGGCAGGGCGGAGAGGCTGCAGGGGCAGCTGCGGCTCCATCCACCCCAGCCCTCACACACCCAGCCAGGACAGTGTCGGTCCTAGTCCATGCTGCTGACATTCCCCCTGACACCATCACACTAGAGCCAATGCCTGCACCAACTCCCATGCTGAGTGTGCAATCCCACACTCCTGATACAGAGTCCACCAGGGCTCCTGCCCCTAGTGTCCAGAGCGGCGCAGGACACTCAGGATCACCACCACCTTCCAAGCGGAAGAGGAAGAGTGCTCGTCCGGCACAGGCTGATGCCCCAGACACGGCTACACAGTCCGGCCCGTCCAGGAAGCCCAGCTTCACGGATGACGAACTGAATGCACTTGTCGAGTATGTGTCCGGACATGACAACGAGATGGTCATTGTTGCAGGATCCAAGACCACACCTGCACAACGCCAGGCACACTGGCAGACCGTTGCGGACATCGTAAGTGCCCTTGGAATTGTGAGGCGCACAGCCAATGATTGCTATAAGCGCTGGAATGACCTAAAGCGCAGGGCAAAGAGTAAGCTGGCCTCAAGTCATGCCGCAACTCTAGTGACTGGAGGTGGGTCTCCAGTAGTAGACATGGAACTTACTCCACATGAGTCAGTCGCTGGGACCTACGTCACGGAGGAACAGATCCAAGGCGTGGGAGATCTGGCTGATTACGAGGCATTGTCCGGTGAGTGCACATGCATGTGTGTGTCATCCATGTGCATGGTGTGTGTGTGAGGGCTTCTGTTTGTGTGCCAGGTGAGAGTGTGTGCGCCTGAGTCGTATGGGTCAGCCATGTGCTTCATGCATCCTTCCTGCGCAGCTGCATTTGGCCATAGCAGTATCCCTTCTGCCAACAGTAGACATCTAGCCCAACTGCACGCCACTTGCCCTTGAAGTGTCACCTTGCCACAACATATTTGCTTATTTTTCACTGCTCATTCAGTCAGTTTGTTTGCATTCCACCACTTTCACTAGGCATGTCGCTGTCCACTAGTCACATGTCTGACATGGGTATGGTAAAGTGGAGTGACTTTGTTACCTGGATATCATTTGTACACACATGTCCCTGTGCAATTGGACCATTTCAGACTGGCAGCTCCAGGTGAAAAATCTGACCTGTTAGAATTAGAAAAGCAATTACATGCGGGAACTGGACTGAATGAATAGGTGCTGCCCTCCTCTCCATCTTCACTCAATTGCAATGGTACATGCCATCTGTGTGATGGCATGTGTGTTTCACCTGGCAATCACAGGCCAATGTGTGATGCCACTGCCAGGCAGCATGCAGAAAATGTGTTCATCTTCCATCTTGGTGTCATCAGTGTGTGCCTTTTGCCTGCACTTCATACGCAGTGAGGGTGCATGCATGGGAGGGTTTTAGTCATGTGGGACATGTGTCAATCAAGTACTGGTTCTCTTGCTTCTCAGCCCTCATTGTGTGCCATGGTGCTAATGCCTGTTTCCATTTCTTTGTTTTCATGTCTTTGCAGGGGAAGACGCACCTGATACTGCTGGGGTTGTGGAGATGGTGCAGACCCAGGAGGGGTCAGAGGGCCGACCAACCACCAGTGAGGGACGTGGTGTGGTGGTGGGGGAGAACCCACAAGTGCTGCAGGTCGTGCTCTCAAGGGGTGTCTCTGGCTGCACCTCCCCCGAGCTGTACTCAGGTGTTGATTCGGATGAGACCTACGTGCCGTCGCAGGTGAGTGTTCCAGGGAGGGATTCTGTTCTGTCTCACCCACCTGCACCAGGGTCAGGACCCTCCATGGGGATGTCAGTGTTGGCAGCTACACCTTCGGTGGTTACGGATGCAGGGTCACACTCCGCGACATCTGATCCTGTTCCTGGGCCAGCAGATCAGAGGGGGAATGCAGTCCTGCAGCCTCAGGCAGTGCCGGCACAGCAAGGCGCAGTTCGCCTTGCCCCAGACAGGTGTGGTGCCCGCCGACGTGGTGGCCGTACGCTACCCGGCAATACCGCATGGGAGCAATCCATTTACGGTATGGCAACCCAACAGGCTGCATCATCCGAGATGATGGCTCAGGCCATGGATAGGGTGGCCACTTCCATTGTCCCCCCAGAAAGGCTGATGGAGCGACTAGAGCAGGCAACCGACTCCATCTGCCAGTCACACAGGGAGGACATGTTGGGGTCCAACAGGGACAGGCGGGCGGCACTGGCGACTCTGCAGGAGGCCATCTCCATTGAGTCCCAGGGCCACAGGGAAGCCCTGAGGCAGGAGCTCCTTCACCTCAGGACGACTCTTGTTGAGCTTGAGGCTTCAACACACCAAAGGACAGAACAGCAGCTGGAGCGTCTCACCCGTACGCTCTCAGCTGAGATGCAGGCAATGAGGGCGGAGGTCCGGGCATCCCGTGAGTTGTTGCATGGGGACCTCCGCACACTCATCCTCCAGAACCAGACCTACCACACCCGCATGCTTGCAGCCATGGAGGAGCAGACTAGGGCCTTGCGTGGGCTGCCTCCCATAGTGCAACGACCTCCGGATGCAGCTGCACAGGGTGATAATAGCGACAGCAGGGATACTCCCACAATAGGGTAGCCGTGTGGGCCATGAGCCCATGGAGGTGTTTTATCTTCCCAGGATCCACGCAGGTGGGTTCTGGTGTGCATCCTGTCCTCGGACCTCCTGGGTGGCCTCCCCAACCCCCCCGGGCCCATCAATGGCCATTTTTGACTGTTTCTTATTTTTATTTTTATTTTTATTTCTTTTATTCCCAATTTTTTTGGGACGATCTGTTGGCTTCCGTGGTTCCTGTGGGCATACGCTGCATTGTGGCTGGGCACATGCAGGCTTGTAATGTATTTGGTTCAGATGCTTGGGTTTGAGTCACACACACCCCTCCTGCTTCCCGTTTCCATGGGCTTGCAAAGGGTGTGCCCAAGTGACAGTGAATTACACAGTGACGTTGGACTCCCATGAGCTGTGTGGCCAGTCTGTAGTCAATACTGTGTATACATTCATAGTGCATATTGCTGTTGTGTTGTACACTGCATGTTGCATTGATGTGTAACTCTTCTTCTGTGTCTACCTCCCAATTTGCAGGTCCCTTCCTCATGTCCACACAAGGACCTCTAGTCTGGAGATGGGGACCTTGTTGGCAGCAGTGCACCTACAACTCTACATGGCGACAACACTGCACAGTTGGTAGTGGTGGGAGTGCAGGCATTTCCAGGTGGTGAGACTACTAATATGTAACATTTGTGATGTCATGTTAATGGTACTACGTGCTCAAGTATGTTGTTGGTCCGGCATTGCTGTGAGCATTTCAGGTGTTGCAGGTTTCTAATAGTGCCACTGTACATAGTGAGACTGATGTCATGTTGTGGGGATTACTTTGTTTACCTGCAATTAGCATGACATGGCACGGTGTGTCGTGTGGCGGTGCTGGGGTTGGGTTGGCTGACATGGCACTGTCCTCTTGTTGCATTTTGCAAGTGGGTATTCATTTTAGCTGCTTCAATGTGTAACTTCACAAAACTGCATTGGTGGTGTCTGTGTGGGTAGGGATGCACACATTGTGACACTTCCAGGTGAACAATCTCAGGCTGACATGGTATTCCCGGTTCATTCTCCAGACATTCAGGATCAGTGTCAGGTTGAGTCATCATTGATTGTCAGATGGAATGTGCCAGGGCAGTGTGCACTCCACAGGGGTGTGATTTCTATGTGAAGTAATTAGCCACTAGCTGTGTACGGGCTGCCTCCCCCCGTGCCCTTTCCCCTCCCATGCGCAGCGGCTGTGCATGTGGTTGGGGATGTGGGGCCACCACCATGTCCACGGCCAGGCCCCGGCGTGTTGCAACGTTGTGCAGGACACATGCTGCCACTATGATCCTGCACACTACTGGGGGAGCGTATAACAGCTGCCCGCCAGAACGGTCAAGGGAGCGAAAGCGTGACTTTAGCACTCCGAATGTGCGCTCCACTATGCTCCTGGTTGTAATGTGGGCTGTGTTATATCTTACCTGGGGTGGCGTGGTGGGGTTCCGAATTGGCGTCATCATGTGGGGGCTGAGAGGGTAGGCACTGTCCCCTGTGGAGGTGGTGATTGGTATCATTGGTGGGGTTGTGACCTTGCTCAGTATCCAACATGCATGCATGTGCAGTGGCATACATACTCACCAAGCAGCCATGTATCGCCATGCCGCCCAGCTTCTAGGTCCCGGCTTAGGGTGGACATTCGGTAAATGAAGCTGTCGTGGGTGGAGCCGGGATAGTTGGCCTATACTGAGGTGATGATTCCCTTGGCATTACATGCTACCTGCACGTTGATGGAATGCCAGTGCTTGCGGTTCCTATAGATGTGCTCAGATGCCCTGGGGGGACGTAGAGCCACATGGGTGCAGTCGATGGCACCTAGCACTTTGGGGAATCGTGCCACAGCGTGAAAATCCAGGGCGGCGGCATGCCTTTCTGCAGGTGTTCTGGGCAGGTATATGTGCCTGCGGACTGATGGGCGTGCAGTGATGATGTTCAAGACCTGGTGTAGGCAGCGTGACTGGGTGGCCTGTGACACCCCACCCACTATGGCACTTGTCCGCTGAAATGATCCAGTGGCTAAGAAGTGCAGTACATTGAGGACCTTCTCCAGGGGGCTGAGTGCTTGGGAGCACAGGGTGGGTGATGTGAGGTCATCCTCCCACTCACTCACCAGGTCCAGTATGATGTGTGGTGGAAACCTGTACCTCCCATACACCTGGTCATCAGGCATCCCGAAAAGGCTGGTTCTGGGTGTGAATATTCCGGCCCTGACTATCCTCCTCCTCCTCCTTTGGTAGCCCACTGCCACTGCTGCTAGGAACGGTATGTTCATCCTGCCGTCTGAGCTTGTTATTGTTAAAGTCCGCAAATTTATGCTTTGCGCGTGTTCTAGGCGAGCGTGTGACCCGCGCACCCCTGGAATCCAGTTCCCAGTCCAATAGCGTGTGGAAATTCACACGCACCACGGGATACAGCGTGTTACCCGCGCACCCCTGGAATCCAGTTCCCAGTCCAATAGCGTGTGGAAATTCACACGCACCACGGGATACAGGTTCGCTGACGTACTTGCGTGTGTAAGTGCCCGCGCACCCATTAAATACACGTACATAGGCCAATCGCGTGTACGCGCACTTTTGTCCAATTACACGCGATGACACTCTGACGTGCAGTATCTCCACGTGTGCCCCGTCATCACGTGCTGAGTGGGGAACACCCGTGCGGGTCACGTCACAGACGCGCTTACGCGCTGAGGGACTCTGGTCCAATAGAATCGCGTATGCGTGCTGACGCGCTTACGCGCTAAGGGCCTTTCCTCGGATTTCACGCTGACGTGCAGGATTTTCACGTACCAAATCACTCCGTATCAAGCTGGCCACGCAAAAACACACGGAAGCCCACGCTCCTGCCCAGAAGGCCGAGTTACTGCCCCCCAGTGCCCCGAGCAGCCTCCCACGTGCCATCTGCTGCTGCCTGCCTGCCTGCCTGCCTGCTGCCACCGTGCCCTGCCATTTGGTGCCTGCACATCAGCCATCTGCAGGGGTCCAGTTGCTGTGTCCACCCCTGCTGGAACTG
The DNA here is from genome assembly GCF_040938575.1 of Ambystoma mexicanum. Lineage (NCBI taxonomy): Eukaryota > Metazoa > Chordata > Amphibia > Caudata > Ambystomatidae > Ambystoma > Ambystoma mexicanum. Next base: position 933,077,435 of record NC_090931.1, on the reverse strand, counting down.
AAGACTCCCGACTGGGATTACATCGCTCCACAGCCCAGCCCCAGGACCCAGTTGCCCACCCACACCTGCCTCTGGGGTTGCCATGTCGGGCACTTCCACATCTGGCACCAGTGGCAACCCCAGGCCAGAGGGGCAGAGGGGCACCAGCTTCACTGTCACCGAAGTTGGTGTCCTGGTGGAGCATGTCCTGGGGCAGTATGATGCCCTCTTTGGATCGTCCCGCGCCAGCAAGGAAGGACGGCAGAGGATCTGGGCCGACTGTGTGGTTGCCATCAACGCGGAGGGGGTGGCAACCCGCGACGTCCTGAAGATCAAGAAGCGCTGGGAGGACTTGAGGTCCAGGACCCTTGTGAAGGCCCGGCGCCTCGTGGAGGGGGGCCGGGGCCGCATGAGTTCCATCCAGATGAGGGTCCTGGAACGCGTACGCCCAGCGCTCCACGCCCAGATCCTTGAGAGGGAGGCCCGTCTGGAGTTGAGCGGTAAGTGTCCATGCATTACTGTGTGAGACAGGGCATGTTGCGGTGTGCTGGTTCTATGATACTTGCCTGTATGTGTGCCATAGGCCATGTATGCATGTATGTGTGCAGGGACATCATGGTAATGCATGTGCGACCAGTGATGTGTGATGCACATGGTTGTTGCATGTGTTGAAATGCCGCATGGGGAGCCCTATGCAGATTTTGAACATGAGAGCATGCCAGTCTCTGTACCTGGACATGGGTGGGGGTGAGGGATGGGTGCTGATGCCAGGTACATATATGGTAGCCATGTCTGTGTGCCTGACCTGCGCGTCTGTGACTTGTGCATGCCATGGATGCATGACACATGTGTGTGACAATGCACAGATTCAGTAAAGCAGCCAAATTACCCTTGTATCCGCTGTGTTTGGTGTGTTTGGGGCCAGATGGATGTGACTGAGGTGAAGTGTGTGCATGTGATGGGCATGAGCCATGATGCATGTGAGTTACATATCATTGAATGTTTCAAGAGTCCATTGGACATGCATGGAAATGTCCATGGCATGCACCATGCCTGTTACTGTGTGTGTTTTGCCTGGACTGACCCATGTGTTGTGGAGGGACATGATGGAAGTGTACTTTGACAGTGGTGCTCATCTGCTATTGCTTCCTGTCTAGGGGACCATTGTACAGTGCCCTGATGCTTGTGTTCTTTGTCTCCCTCTACGCAGCGGCTAGTGAAGAAGAGGGCGGAGACGGCGCTGTGGAGCAAGGCAGCGGGGATGCCCCCACGGCTGCAGCGGAAGGGGTGGGTGAGCCCCCACAGGGGCCTGCTACGGTGGGAGACGGTGAGGAGCCATCCAGGTTGGTGGTTTGCACAGAGGAGGAGGAGGCCGCCACTGGGGCACACATGGGGCCTGGTGGGGGCATCCCTGCTGGTGCAAGTGGTGCAGTCAAGGGCCAGGGGCAGGAGGCAGCACAGGTCACCGTGGAGGGGCCTGTGCATGTCGCTGTCCCTGACCCTGTGAGTGCACCACCATGCACCAGCAGGGATGCCCCGTCCCAGGCCTGTCCGCAGGTAGAGGGGATGTCCATGTCACCTGACTCCCCTCCACCTGCGGACGTGGGAACCCCTGGCCGTGCGGAGAAGGTCCTGATTGGGGTCGCGATGCGCACGGCTGTGATTCGTGATGCCGTGCGTGCTTCCCGGGAGGAGCACGCACGTCATCACGAAGTGCACCGTGCCGACGTGGCCCAATTGGGATCGGCCATGTTCAGGGGTTTCCTGCATGTGTTGGCCAATGTGGCGGCCCTCTCCTCCTCTGTGCAGGCTATCCACCAGTCGTTCTCCTTGCCGTCTCCCAGCCCAGATGCCACCAGGGCCCCCTGTGGACCTGCCCCAACCAATGCAGCCAGCTCGGTGGGGATCCCATCCCTGCCACAGTCGGGAGTCAGAGATCCAGCAGGGGTGGACACCAGAGCAACTGGACCCCAGCAGATGGAGGATGTGACGGCATCATCGGGCAGGGCACGTGCACGACGGCGTCGGTGGTTCCCATCAGCCTGGATGCCGTCGTGCTGGCACAGGCAGTTGCGTCGGAGGCAGCAGCAGGCTCAACGTGGGAGGCATCATGGCTCGGGGCCATCAACATCAGGGGTGCAGGCATCGGCCGGAGGGCAGGAGAACCCTGGAATGGGAGTGGCTTCCGTGTGGGAGCGGTTGTGCCAGCGGATAGGTGCGGAGCGGCAGCGGGCAGAGGAGGAACGGCTCACGATGGTCAGGGCGGAGGACTCCATGCGGAGGGCGCTGAGGCGGGCTGAGTGCCTCGAGGGTCTTCGCAGGGAGTTTGAGCTTGACACTGCGTTATCCCTGCCGGACCTCGGGGCCAGGGAACATGCCCGCCTCCAAGCCATTGACCAGGAGTTCGATGATGCCCTGGCCCATGACAACAACCAGTGAGCCGTCCGAATAGCCCGCTGCCTTTGTATATAGTTGTATAGTTAGGGTTAGGTTTCCTTTGTTTTTTTGATTTTTCTTTTGGTTGCGATTGGACAATGCACCACTTTTTTGTATATAGTTCAGTTTTTAGTTAGTAGTCATAGTTAGGTTTAATTTGGTTGGGCTCATGGACCCAGGATGATCTTCTTCATGGTTCTTCATTGGCTTATTTTAATTTTTCAGATTATTTTCTTGGACATTCATCTTGTTTTGTTTGATTTGCTTTGTGTTTTTTCTTATTTCATTTCCATTCTACTTGCTGTTCAATACATATTATTTTTTTAATCTTCAATGTGTCGTATCATCTCATTGCTTTCAGGCATGTCATGTTGGGTGTTTTGTCATTCACTTGCAGCCATTGTGTGTGACAGACATGTGTTGAATTGCATTTTTTAAATTGGGGTTGTAACATGTAATTGCCTTTGATATGTGGGTGGGTGTGATAGTTGGTTGGGCCTTTTGGCAGGGGAGGATGGGCATTACGGACATGATTGGGGAATGTTGGGACCCAGGTGCAGGGGGGCATGGATTGGACATGGGTGGGGGCCTGCTGGCAGGTGCCCCACAGTGCTGGGGGGGTGGGGGTGGTGGGAGACATGAGTGGGGGCCTGGTGGAGGGTGCCCCTGGTGGCTGGGGGGTGGGGGTGGTGGGTGACATGAGTGGGGGCCTGGTGGAGGGTGCCCCTGGTGGCTGGGGTGTGGGGGTGGTGGGAGACATGAGTGGGGGCCTGGTGGAGGGTGCCCCTGCACTGCTGGGGTGTGGGGGTGGTGGGTGACATGAGTGGGGGCCTGGTGGAGGGTGCCCCTGCACTGCTGGGGTGTGGGGGTGGTGGGTGACATGAGTGGGGGCCTGGTGGAGGGTGCCCCTGGTGGCTGGGGGGTGGGGGTGGTGGGAGACATGAGTGGGGGCCTGGTGGAGGGTGACCCTGCACTGCTGGGGTGTGGGGGTGATGGGAGACATGAGTGGGGGCCTGGTGGAGGGTGCCCCTGCACTGCTGGGGGGTGGGGGTGGTGGGTGACATGAGTGGGGGCCTGGTGGAGGGTGCCCCTGCACTGCTGGGGTGTGGGGGTGGTGGGTGACATGAGTGGGGGCCTGGTGGAGGGTGCCCCTGGTGGCTGGGGTGTGGGGGTGGTGGGAGACATGAGTGGGGGCCTGGTGGAGGGTGCCCCTGCACTGCTGGGGTGTGGGGGTGGTGGGAGACATGAGTGGGGGCCTGGTGGAGGGTGACCCTGCACTGCTGGGGTGTGGGGGTGGTGGGAGACATGAGTGGGGGCCTGGTGGAGGGTGACCCTGCACTGCTGGGGTGTGGGGGTGGTGGGAGACATGTGTGGGGCCTGGTGGAGGGTGCCCCTGCACTGCTGGGGTGTGGGGGTGGTGGGTGACATGAGTGGGGGCCTGGTGGAGGGTGCCCTTGGTGGCTGGGGGGTGGGGGTGGTGGGAGACATGAGTGGGGGCCTGGTGGAGGGTGACCCTGCACTGCTGGGGTGTGGGGGTGGTGGGAGACATGAGTGGGGGCCTGGTGGAGGGTGACCCTGGTGGCTGGGGGGTGGGGGTGGTGGGAGACATGAGTTGGACATGGGTGGGGGCCTGCCTGCAGGTGCCTCACAGTGCTGGGGGGTGGGGGTGGTGGGGGACATGAGTTGGACATGGGTGGGGGCCTGCTGGCAGGTGCCCCACAGTGCTGGGGGGTGGGGGTGGTGGGGGACATGAGTTGGACATGGGTGGGGGCCTGCTGGCAGGTGCCCCACAGTGCTGGGGGGTGGGGGTGCAAGGGGACATGAGTTGGTGGTCATTAGTTCAAGGAGACATGTGCCTTTGCTGGGGGGCATGCCCATGGTGGGTGGGCTGCCTGCGGGACATGACCAGGGATGCAGGGTAGTCCCCTGTGGTGTGGGCTGCCTGCAGGGGCCGTGGAGGGTGTACAGGGTACACCTGGGAGGACCCACACTGTCAAATCACATGTGGAACTTCCCGCGCACCCCTGATATACACGCGCCCAGGCTATTCGCGTGTGGAACTTCCCGCGCACCCCTGAAATACACGCGCCCCCAGGCTATTCGCGTGTGGAACTTCCCGCGCACCCCTGAAATACACGCGCCCAGGCTATTCGCGTGTGGAACTTCCCGCGCACCCCTGAAATACACGCGCCCCCAGGCTATTCGCGTGTGGAACTTCCCGCGCACCCCTGAAATACACGCGCCCAGGCTATTCGCGTGTGGAACTTCCCGCGCACCCCTGAAATACACGCGCCCAGGCTATTCGCGTGTGGAACTTCCCGCGCACCCCTGAAATACACACGCCCAGGCTATTCGCGTGTAGAACTTCCCGCGCACCCCTGAAATACATGCGCCCAGGCTATTCGCGTGTGGAACTTCCCGCGCACCCCTGGAATACACGCGCCCCCAGGCTATTCGCGTGTGGAACTTCCCGCGCACCCCTGGAATACACGTAGCCCGCTCCCCCAGGCCCGATCGCGTGAGGAACTTCACGCGAACCCCTGTAATACACGTAGCCCGCTACCCCAGGCCCGATCGCGTGAGGAACTTCACGCGAACCCCTGTAATACACGTAGCCCGCTCCCCCAGGCCCGATTGCGTGTGAAACTTCACGCGAACCCCTGATATACACGTAGCCCGCTCCCCCATGCCCGATCGCGTGAGGAACTTCACGCGAACCCCTGTAATACACGTAGCCCGCTCCCCCAGGCCCGATCGCGTGAGGAACTTCACGCGAACCCCTGTAATACACGTAGCCCGCTCCCCCAGGCCCGATCGCGTGTGAAACTTCACGCGAACCCCTGATATACACGTAGCACGCTCCCCCAGGCCCGATCGCGTGAGGAACTTCACGCGAACCCCTGATATACACGTAGCCCGCTACCCCAGGCCCGATCGCGTGAGGAACTTCACGCGAACCCCTGTAATACACGTAGCCCGCTCCCCCAGGCCCGATCGCGTGAATAACTTCACGCGAACCCCTGTGATGCACGTACCCTGCTGAAATCGCGTGTTAGACTTCCCGTGCACCCCGGTATCCACGCACACGTATTTTTTGTCAGCGGGTGTCCGTGTTTGTGGGTACCCCTTTGCACGTCATTTTTCCTGGAGGGCCACAGTATGGGACATTCATCATGGCAGTATATAGGTGCTATTTGTTGGCGCACCTTTTGGCGCACATTTCTTACAGCCGCAGAGACGCTACCGCCTGCTTTCTTGTGGCGGTCGTGTTTGTGCTTGTGCGCTGGTTTGAGCGTGCGCTTTTTTGCCCTATTCTATTCCATGAATACGTGTTGTAGGCGAGCGTGTGGGCGTTCCGCGCACTTGTGCCCTGTACTTCCCCCGTGACGCCCACGTTTTTGCAAGTTGTTCCCCATTCCAAGTGTTACGCCCGTGTTCCGCCTACTTTTGTTGCGTGCGCCGCGCTATGTGCGAATTTCGCTGTGGCATGTGCGATTTTCGCTGTGACCTGGCGCACGCTGTTAGATGGCCTGTGCGCCAACGTGCGCCGCGCACTTTTTTATCGCACATCCGCTGGTTTTCTCGCGCACGGCCTTCCATGAATCGACGTGCGCTGCTTTTCGTGCGATTTTCGCAATTGCACTGCGATTTTCGCTATTCCACTGCGATTCGCACGTTTTTGCCCACTTGCGCCGCGCTAATTATTCCATGAATCGGCCTGAAAGTTCCTTGCCGCTTCTGTGCCAAATGTAATTGCTGGCACCACTTTGTGTAAAAGGATAGAATAGGGCGCATTGAGAATTTCCCATAGTCATTATGCAGTTTAGCGCCTTTCAAGGCGCACGTGGTCATTCTGCTTATCAAATCATGTTGCCAGGGCCATTCTCGAATCGATGTGCTAAATATAATTCCAAGGTATCGTATGGATGTTGATGTTTCAATTGTGTCGCCTGCAACATTCCACCTGTAGTTTTTGTTTCTTGATCCCATTTGAGGGCCAATCTGCATTATTTTGTTTTTGTAGTGTTTATTTCGAGGTTGTTTCTTGTCACATAGATGTTTAGTTTTGACAGCAACCTCTGTAATCCTATTTGAGTGCGGTATACCAATACCAGATCATCGGCTTGTGTGATGCACTTAATGGGTTGTTCATTTACTTTCAGAGAAAAGCACTTTACATCTTTAAGCTCTGCCGGCAAATCGGAGATAAACAACTTGAACAGCAGGGATGCCAGCGGGCATCCCTGTTTTACTCCTTTCATTGTTGGTATGATATTTGTCAGTGCTCCATCAAGATTCATCCGAATTCGAATTGTTGTTCCTTCGTGCAAGGATTTTACAGGATTGAGTATTTCTGGCAGGCATTGCCACTTTATCAACCGATGAGTGGATTGATTGTGTTTGAAGTTTGCAGGTTCATTAGGCGGGAGCCACAACAAGCATCTTGTTGAACGTAAATAGTTGGTGGTCACGTATTGGCATAACACTGGTATGAGGGATGGATGGATAGATGGATGGATGGACCAACCGATGGGTGGATTGGTTATGTTCGCAGTTTGCAGGTTCATTAGGCGGGAGCCACAACAAGGCACAATCAGCTGGGCCACCAATGGGATTGAAATTCTGGGAGAAGAGGTGGTTTTCAGCATCTTGTTGAACGTAAATAGTTGGTGGTCACTCGAATTCTGTCAAAAAGTCATTGTTAGCAACCAAAGAATGAAAAAAACGCATTTGACTCTCACTAACCCACATTCTCTCAGAGTCCTGTTGGGACTTAGTGTAGTGGTTGAAGATGGCCTGTTATCACAGACAAACTTGTTAGAGTAAGATTGTTATAGCATGCAACTGCATCCAGTACCGATGAAACACTTTGGTTTAAATTGTTTTAAGATAGGTAGGAGTGTATACGTATACATGTCTGCACTGTTCGTATTTGTAGTATGTTTGTCACCATATTCATGCAATCTTACTGGTTTTATATTCAACACACGAAAGCTACTGCGTTATTTTGTCCCTTTTATGACTCAGTAAATTAAAATGGAAGTAAAGATTGTGTACTATTTCAGAGAACAGCACTTTACATCTTTAAGCTCTGCCGGCAAATCGGAGATAAACAACTTGAACAGCAGGGCTGCCAGCGGGCATCCCTGTTTTACTCCTTTCATTGTCGGTATGATGTTTGTCAGTGCTCCATCAAGATTCATCTGAATTTGAATTGTTGTTCCTTCGTGCAAGGATTTTACAGGATTGAGTATTTCTGGCGGGCATTGCCACTTTATCAATTTCTGCCAAAGCAATTTGCGATTTATTCTGTCGAATGCTTGTCGCATGTCCACAAAGGCGAGGAATACATTTTTCCCCCTTTCAGGGACTCCAGTTTTAAGAGGTTTAGTAATAATAAATTTACCTCTCTCCTAACTCCCTTTGTGAACCCTGTTTGTCGACAGTTGCCGATTCCAGCATGTAAGGCCCAAATGGCTAACTTATTTTGCAGAAATGAGGCGAAGATCTTGCCAATCGTATCTAAGAGGGCAATTGGGCAATAATTTGTCAGGTCAGCCCGAGTTCCCTTTTTATGAATTGGGACAACCACTGCAGTTCGCCATGACATGGGTACCATCTTCATAATTGAGATCTTTTTGAATAGTGATTCAATGAACCATGAGACCTTTCTTTCTCTTTTTTCAGCATCACATTAGTGATGCCGTCTGGTCCGACTGCTCTGGAATTTTTCAGTTGTTTGATTGCGTTTTCAATGTCTGTCCGAGATTCACGAACGTGCCATGGTTTATCGCTTTTATTGTGAATTGCTGGTTGTTCTACTTCTGAATCATTAAATAGCTCAGTGAAGTGCCTTTCCCATATTTCAGGTTACTTCATTTATAAGTATGTGTGTCATGACCCACAGGACACACCCCTTTTGGACCTCATGGTCCTTGTCACAACGGGCTTGTAATCCTTGATACTCCCAACATGGCCGTCTAACGTGCAACATCTTCCTTGTCCTTACGTCAGACACAGAGTGTTTACAAATAGGCCGCGCCCCTGCGGGCCCGCGAGTCTCAATGCTACTGCAAGCAGCGACTAGACGTGTGCTGTGTAGTTCGCTACTCTGTTGTCCTTGTTCCTGGACCTCCTAATTCAATTCCCATTACCCTCTTCCTTCCTCCTGGTTTCCCGGACTCGTTTGCTGTGAGCTTACCTTCTTCGCTCCTGGATTCGGGAGTGTCTGAATCCTGGAGCTTTGAACACACGCTGGAGCCAGAAGAGGCTCGCGCAGGCTTATACAAGACCAGGTCCGTGCGTAAGAAGACACTGGTTAAGAAATCCTGCAAGGATCGCTCCCAGGTGAGAAAGGGGGAATTCCGTGACAGTTTGAGACACCAAACGACCGAAGTTGAAGCCGACATGGAAGCGGCTGTTCAGGGTCTCATGCGTGGCATGCAAGAACTAACGACCGAGGTACAAAATTTAAAGGCGGAAAACGCTGCTCTCAAACAATTAGTTCTATCCCGTGATTCTTCCACAAAGGAAAGCGTATTGTTGACAAATACGATGGGTCGGCAAAAACCCTTCGTGGATTCCTTGATTCTTGTTTGGTCCACTTTACTTTTAAGCCCTACTACTTTTCACCCGCTAGGGCTAAGGTTGGCTTCATAATTTCACAACTTTCCGGAAATGCTCTAACCTGGGCTACGCCCTTAGTCAATTCTGGTGATGCCCTCCTGGATGACTATGGTGATTTCATAAAAGCCCTTAAAACATGTTTGACCGCCCTGAGCAGGTCTCTAGTGCCCAGGAGCGCCTGCTAGACTTTCAACAAGGACCCCAGGATATGCTTACGTATGTAACCCGATTCAAGCAATTGGCCAAGGAAGCTGACTGGTCTCCTGAAGCAAGTTTTACACTTTTCAGAAGGGGACTGAATGAGGAGATCAAAGATGAGTTGGCCAGAGTGGCTCACCCAAGCTCGTTCCAGGCTCTTTTGGACCTTGCCATGCAAATAGATTTTCGTATCCAAGAAAGAAAGGCAGAAAAAAGGTAATCCAACGTAACCCCCCCAAAGGCATCATTCGAGACCACCTCCAAGACTGACACAAATCCAGGGTCAGTTACTGAACCAGAACCTATGCAGATAGGAGCCTTCCGTGGACCCATATCCCTGCAAGAGAGGATGAGAAGGATTCATACGGGGTTATGCATGTACTGTGCCTCGGATAAACACCTGGTTAGGGAATGCCCTCTAGCCCCTCCTCGGCGTTCGGGAAACGCCAGCTCCCGAAACTAGATGGAGCAAGGCTTCGGGAGAGAGATGTTTGCTCCACGTCTATTCCATCCTTGAACTCTCCTGGACAAAACAGCCTAGTGATTGTACAGGCCCTTCTATCGCCATCCAAGAAAAAGACCTACTCCATTTTGGCCTTGGGTGACTGCGGAGCTATGGCAGTATTCATTGATCAAGATTGGGTTATGTCTCACCACATTCCATATGAGACATGAAGTACCATGCAACCGGTGGAAGCGATCGATGGAAGACCCCTCTCTTCAGGGCCTATAAGCCTGCAGACTAAAGAGATCCAACTTTCAATAAACCATCACCAAGAGCTGATCAGATTTGACATCATTAAGTCTGCTCATTATCCCATGGTCCTGGGTATGCCCTGGTTACAAAAGCATAATCCTTATATCAACTGGGCAGCAGGATCCTTATTTCTTGGATCTGAGTTTTGTATGTCTCACTGTCTATTCCTGGAATCATCCGTGACACCTTCCAAAGAACCATCAATAGATCAGCAAGTTCCACTCATGGTTTCCAATATTGTATCGGTTCCAAAGGTCTATCAGAGTTATGCTGATGTGTTCTCAACTGCCATAGTCCAGGCTCTACCCCCTCACAGACCTGAAGACTGCGCCGTAGACACAGAACCCTCAGCAGTGATTCCCTTTGGGAGGATGTTCATCCTATCCGAACCTGAAAAGAGAGTCTTACGAGAATACTTGGATACCAACCTTGAAAATGGCACCATAAGACCATCGAAATCCCCAGCTGGAGCCTCACTGTTTTTTGTTCCCAAGAAGGACAGCAAGGAACTTAGACCTTGCCTCGATTATCGTGGATTAAATCAATGCACCCTCAAGGACCGCTACCCTTTACCCTTGATCTCGGATATCCTGGAAGCGGTGAGAGGAGCTGTAATCTTCACGAAACTGGATCTCAGGGGTGCCTATCATCTGATCCATATCAGCGAAGGAGACGAATGGAAAACAGCCTTTCGAACACCCTTTGGACACTTCGAATATCTGGTAATGCCCTTTGGACTTGCTAATGCCCCTGCCGTCTTTCAACGTTTCATGGATAGGGTGTTCTCCAATATGCTGTTCATCTTCGTCATCGTCTACATGGACGATATCCTGATCTATTCCAAGGACCTTCTAAGGCTTCTGAGGCATGAAGAACATGTTAAGGCTGTCTTACAATGACTACGTGAACATAGACTCTTAGCCAAACCCGAGAAATGCCTGTTTAATGTGACCTCAGTTCATTACCTAGGATTTGTCCTTACTCCAGAAGGAATTGGTATGGATCAGTCAAAGGTAAAAGCCATATTATCCTGGCCGGCTCCCAATTCTGTGAAACAAGTTCAATCCTTCCTGGGGCTAGCCAATTTCTACCGGAAGTTCATACCCACCTTTTCTGAGATTGTTCAGCCGATCATTGCACTCTTGAAGAAAGACACTCCCTTTCTCTGGTCTACACCTCAAGACAAGGCATTCCAATGTTTAAAGACAGAGTTTACTCAAGCCCCCATCCTAGCCCAACCCGACATAAATCGACCATTCATAGTGGAGACGGATGCCTCTAACTACGCCATAGGAGCAGTGCTGAAGCAAGAGTTTGAGGACAAGATGGAACACCCCATTGCTTATCTTTCAAGAACTCTGACTCCCAGTGAGACACATTACTCTGTCCTGGAAAAGGAACTGTTAGCCATCCGTCAAGCCTTCACCGAATGGCAACACCTACTCCTGGGAGCGAGACATCCAGTCCAGGTCTGCACAGACCATCGGAATCTTCAAGTTCTACAATCCTTGGAGTGTAGGAACAGTCGTCAGGCCTGTTGGGCCTTCTTCTTTGCCCAGTACCAGTTCCACATCCATCATGTCCCCGGATCACAGAACATAATTGCTGATGCCTTATCCCGACGTCCTGACTACGAAACAATTGAAGACAGGACCTATCCCAAGATGTTTCCCCACACGATATTTGTAGCTTAAGCAGTCAGTCTCCTCAAAGAAATTCGGATACAAACCCAATGCTCTGAGCTTTGGAAGGATGTTTCAATGGAATCTAAGAATCAAGGATGGATACTTGTTCAAGGATAATGCTCTAGTCATCCCCACACAGAAATTACAACAAAGGATAATCAACCTCTGCCACGATACCCTTCATTCTGGACATCGTGGCGTCACCAACACCCTCCGTCTTATACAAAGACAATTTTGGTGGCCTAGAATGAAGACAGACGTACAACTGTACATCCAAGCCTGTTTCATTTGTAGTCAGAACAAACACGATAACAAGAGACCAGCAGGTCTCCTACTACAACCTACTCTTCCAACAAGACCATGGGAATTCATCATTACAGACTTCATTGTGGAATTGCCACCTTCCAGGGGATACATGACTATCATGGTTACCATTGACTTGTTCACTCATTTGGCTCACTTTACACCCCTGCATAAACTACCGTCCTCATCAGAGCTAGCTGGAATCTTCCTGAAACACATTTTCCGCCTGCATGGACTTCCTTCCAAGATCATATCAGACCGAAGACCTCAATACGTCTCACAATTCTGGAAACAGCTCTGTCGCATTCTGGGAATCCAACGCGCTCTCTCATCAGGTTATCATCCACAAACCAATGGAGCTACGGAACGTGTAAACCAGAACCTAGAACAATACCTTCGCTGTTTCGCCACTAAGGTTCAGGACGACTGGTCGCTCCTAATAACCGTGGCTGAGTTCGCATACAACAATTCTGATCATTCGGCAATCAACACCAGGCCCCTTTATTGCCGTCAAGGATTCCATCCATCAGTTGTACCCTCTGTTCTTCCACATCCCACACCTGTTCCTACTGTTGACTCCTGGATGGAAACACTCATCAATAAACACAAGGAAGCCAAGGAATACTTAGAGAAGGCCAGAATACGAACTAAACAAAATGCTGATTCTAAAAGAAGACCAGGGCCTTCATATGCAGTTGGTGATCAAGTCTGGTTGTCCTCGAAGCTACTACCCCAACACTTCCGGCCAAACAAACTGGCCCCCCAGTACTATGGTCCATTTCCCGTCAAGGAAATCATAAATCCTGTCTCATACCGACTCAAGCTACCCGACTCCTGGAAGAAGATTCACCCAGTTTTTCATACTTCTTTATTAAAACCCTGCATTCGATCTTCCCGGAAATCTTGCAGACCCCCTCCCGTGGTGGTGGACGACCAAGTGGAATATGAAGTGTCCCAAACATGCGATTCCAGGTATAAACGGGGTCAGCTTCAATACCTGGTCGAATGGAAAGTGAAAGAACCTGGGAACCAGCTTCTAACCTGAATACCCCTCGATTGCTCAGAAGATATCATCTCATACACCCGGGCAAACCCGGTGGAATGAGTCTTCGTAGGGGGCATGCTGTCATGACCCACAGAACACGGCCCTTTTGGACCTCATGGTCCTTGTCACAACGGGGCTTGTACTCCTTGATACTCCCAACATGGCCGTCTAACGTGCAACATCTTCCTTGTCCTTACGTCAGACGCAGCATGTTTACAAAGAGGCCGCGCACCCGCAGGCCCGCGCGTCTCAATGCTACTGCAAGCAGCGACTAGACGTGTGCTCCGTGGTTCGCTACTCTGTTGTCCTTGTTCCTGGACCTCCTAATTCCATTCCCATTACCCTCTTCCTTCCTAGTTGTTTCCCGGACTCGTTTACTGTGAGCTTACCTTCTTCGCTCCTGGATCCCGGAGTGTCTGAAGCCTGGAGCTTTGAACGCACGCTGGAGCCAGAAGAGGCTCGCACGAGCTTAAACAAGACCAGGTCCGTGCGTAAGAAGACACCGCCCAAGAAATCCTGCAAGGATCGTTCCCAGGTGAGAAAAGGGGAATTCCGTGACAATTTCATTGCATTTGGTATTACCAGTATTTAAGATTGCCCCTATTTCACGCGCTTTGTGTTTTTTTAATAATTCCAAAATGAATTCTGCTCCTTCTTGGCCTCTGGATGCTGCAAAGGATTTTACCCAATTTCTGTAACCTTGTCGTCGATGTCTAATTGCTGCTCCGACTTCAATGTCATTCTTTTTTCAGAGGCTTCTTATGTCTCTATGTAGTGATCTTTTTTCTATGTTCACTGCCCTACTATATTTGTGTTGATCTGAGTGTCCTACAATTCCTTTCGAATCAGATTTTACTGCAGATTTGCTTAATAATGGAGCATAGTTGACATCTTGTGACAAAGTTGTTACCCCAAATGTCTCGATACATTTTTCAATCTGAGCCCCATTTATCCGCAGTCTGTTGCCTCCTGCATTAGTGCTCAGAGCAGAAGGGTATGTCAGAGACGTCTGAAGGCAGTCCTCTCTCCAAGTTAGTTTCAGAGGGTTATGATCACTATTAGTTAATGTTACTACATTCAGGCTTTCCACCTTGTCAGTTAGATTTTGTGACATCCAGATATAATCAAGAGTTTTGTGGCTCTGCATTTGATGCCAAGTTGGTTTGGGCGGGATGTTGCCTTGGACTTTCCCATTCAGCATTACACAATTTTGACTACTCATTGCACAATGCCACAATTTAGCCTCAGTAGTCAAGTCTTCAAAAGCGATAGGACTGGGGTTTTGAGTCTCATTTCTCATCTCAAACCATGAGTTATTTAAATCACCACATATTAGTATTTTCAAGTTTTTGCTGGTTATCAAACGTTCGTCCATCATGGTTGTCACAGAGTCAATGTATTTCGTGGCACTAATCATGGCAGAATTCCAATATGTGTTTATTAGCAGCAGCCGGGATTTGGGCTCAGTTTTTAGGTTAGGTCGTTCTATTATGGTCCCTTGGACAAATATATTTGGATTTGCCTGTTCTTTCACTGACCAATCTAGCAAATTTTTTACCATCGTTAGAAGGCCAGAGAAGGGGCGTCCCTTGTGATTTTTCCCTGCTGGACTTAGCATAATCATGAAGCCATCTCTTGAGGAGGTGTCTCGGAGCCACGTTTCTTGCAAGCACAGTGCAAAATTGTTCTTTAGATCTAAAGAAACTTATTGAACAGATGCAAAAATAAAACTTGTATTACATGATATTAAATTGCAACTTTTGGTTCCTATTTCTTGTCATTGCTAGTGGATGTTCTGATTTGTGCAGGAAATAAATTCACGCCTTCCATCTTTGTGTTGAGATATGGTGGCGTTGTTTCCATCTGATCTTTTAAATGTCACCTGTTTTCTCAATACCTCTCTTCTCTGTTCATTGCTTGTTGGGGAAGCGGGCTTGGGACTTGGGGTAACACCGCCCTCCCTCTCGTTGTATGGTACGAGTGAGAGGTCAAAACCATAGTATAGCAGGTCGTCTTTGGCATCTAATATTGATTTCCTTACAGCTTGTGAGTTGATGTGTAGCAACACTTGATCCGAGGTCTTTTCTGTCACGTATTCCACAATTTTTATATAATTCGTAATAACAGTGCGCAGAGCTGGAATACAATTGAACAACTTCATTATGTTACCTCAGTTTAAGTTGACCTCGTTATCATCCGAGTGGATATTTTGGAGTCTCAGCTTAATTTTTGAGCCTTCCTTTCCGTGATACCGCCTAGGTGGTGATTTATTACTCACATTTGTTTGTTTTTGCATATGATTCAAAGTGAGTTTCGGGTTTAGATTGCAACGAGCAGTACTGAGTACTGATCAGGTCCTTTTTTTGCAGTGATTTCCTTAACACATTTTTTTGGGTAGGAGAGCTGAATTTGAGGCTAGTCTCCTTTGATTTGCATTTTTCCACTCGGGTATCATTTCTTCCAACCTCTTTTTGAGGTTGTAGGCTGATCGTTTCATTTACGTCGTCAGATTGCTTATCTGCAGAATACATCAATAGATCACATAGGTCACTTAACGTAGCAGAAGGAGTTGACTCTTGGTCTTCGGATGCCACTCTCTGGCGTTTGTGTTTTTTTTGTTGTTCGCATTGTGACTGTGCCAAGAGAGATTTTGTTCATCTTGGATTCCTTCTCCTGTGTTGTGTGCGATATTTTGTCAGGATTTGCACGTTCAAATAAAGCTGTCTTCGTCTGTGTAATTAGATTTCTAATGAATTTACTTGAAGTCTGACAAGTGAATTTCTTTGGCTCTTTTTTCGAACATGGCTGCTGCTTCAGGACTTTTTGCTCAATAATTTTTACATTTCTCTTTTTCACATTAAGGTTTCCCATTTTTGCTGTACTTGAGAAGATTCCAAAGGAGGAAAATTGATTATTTTTTTTAATGTCGGTTTCACTAGTCATTTCCTGTTCATCATTTCTCAGTTGATTAGGCACCCCATCATGGGAGCTATCATTATTTACTTCATCAAACTGAGTGATGGACATGTCGTGTCCATTGTTTACTTTTGTTGCCTGTTTAGATTTTTCATTTGCTGATTCGGCATTCACTTTTTTTCAGTGTTTTTTGTTGTCACACACTCAATTGTCGCAACAATTTCTGCAGAAGTGTTTTTTTTTTAGTCACGATGGGGACTGCAGGATATAAGCCAGCCATCGACCTGGTTTCGATTTCGGCAGCATGTATCATTTGCGACTCACTATGTAACGTAGTTTTTGCGTCCTTGCTAAGTGCCATCGTACATGGGCACTGATGTTTTGCAGCATCACCACCTTCGTTTTCACGCATCCATTTGATTGATTCGAATGGGGCTGACATTAGATCATCTTTTGATGATCGGTCCTTTGCCACTAGCTCTCTTTGTAGGCATTGCCACTGCAAGGTTTGCTCTGCTTCACGATCTATCCTTAATTGGAGAGTTCCAATGAAGTCTTCAATGGTTGCCAATTTTGACATCGCCTTAGTCATCATTACAGCTTGATTGTTTAGTGTATCATGCAAGGACTGATATAATTTAATGAAAGGAGTTAAGGCCATGGTTGATGCTGCGAAAAGTATAGCTGCTGCTGTGCATAGAATTGACTAAGTTCCATTATCACAATGGGTATCGCCCTCACTCAGTACTTCATTGTCCATCAAATTGCAACACTTTACTGGGTCTTTCTCCACCTCTTTTAATCGATCACTTTCGCCCCACCGTGCAGTCTGGACTTTAAGAGCCTGCTTGGGTACAGTCTCTAACAGGTCAGACTGTTGGTGTCCCAAATTTGTCTTTGTCATAAGCTTTGTAATTGGTGTACTTACATTTAATTGTAATGCACCACCAACTGATGGCCTGTTCACTTCTTTTCTCTGCTGTTTTTTCACTTCGGCTCCATGTTTTGGTGCCGTTAAATAACTTGCATTTAATCTCTCTTTCACTGTGTTGTAGTCGGCCTTTAGTCGTTCTATCAGTCGGGCTTCGCACGCAGCCGGATCCGGAGACGAGTTGCCCCACGATCTCGCAGGGGAGTTCAAATAGTTCCTCTTTAACTTGCCAATTTCCCTCTCTACTTGCGACACAGGAGAGTCACTCAATTGCATCAATGCTGGGGGCAGGATCTCAATGTTGCTTACATTGACAGCAATGGAACCCACATCTTTTACTTCATTGCTAGCCGCGCCTGGGCAATCGTTCGTTTGTCCTGCATGTAGTTTGAGAGGCTTTTTGCCATGTCTGTAAAACTCATCTTCTGTAGGCATGAGGTCTAATGTTTGTGCTGGAACCATATCCGAAATCAATTGAATGATTGCTTCCTCAGTTTATATGTCTTTTGGTTCCAAAACCACACACTCGTTGGAGAGATTACTTTCCTTTAGCTCGATCTCGTGTTTCGTGGCGTTCAGCATTTCAGTGTCTGTCACATCAAACGGTGACAAGAACAACGCCGTGTTTATTTCAACAGCATCAACATTAATCAGAGGGTTTGATGTTTGTCTCATTTCTAACAGCGCCTGAATTTCAGCCTGCTTCGGTATAGTAAGCAGCTTGATCGTCTGTTTTGAATTGACTAAGGCTAGACGACTCTCAACTTCCTTCAATAGCCCCGTTGCTTTGGCTGCTAGTGTGTGCAGAGAGGGTATATGCACCCGTTGCTGTAGGATTTTACCGTTTGCCTTATCACTCTCCTCTGTAACGTGTATGTCAAGTGAATCAATGGCATTGACAATGCTTTTATTGCATTCATTTTGTTTGCCTACCTTAGCCTTGGATGCTTCTGGTTTTGCCAGAGTCCATGGGTTCAATAATCAATGTTGCTGTAAGGTTTTCCCCCGTGTTAATGGACCCGCGTCTGACGTCATCTTCCTGCAGCGGACTGTGGCAGACTGTGCAACCCTGCTCGTAACTCTGCGTGGTGCTACGCGCGTGTACCTTGCTTTTAAAGGTGGAGTTACTAGCTGGAGCACAATTAAAGTGGTATGCTCCTTGTCTGCACACACAAGTTCGAGGAATCACGAAAGTTCCAACAGTGCTTTTTCAAACTTTCAGAAATTTCCCAATGTGAACGTCGCAGTAGCTGCAGCTCCTCTAAACACGGGTACTGTGGCAGACTGTGCAACTCTGCTCATAACTACGCGCCGTCACACTCACTATCCTCTCTATTCACACTCGCCAAAGCATTGCCCCACAGAGTAAACTCAAGAATCTTTCTGGGCCCTGAGTATTACTGTCAGGTAGGCGGGCGTAGGCAGCCGGTTTCTCACTCTCAACTGATTAAAAGGATAGTTCACTCTAAAATTGTATTGGCTCAAAATATGGGCCGTAATCAAAAATATATATAAAAAATATTTTTAAAGAAAGTTCCCATGTAAATTTCTGAGCTAAGGAGGCTCAAACTCAAACATTTCAAGCTCTAGGAGGCATCCATTTTGTGAAAAGGATGAGCCTCCTGTGCTTGTGTTAAGCACTGCCCTTGCGGCAATACTGAAGCAAAAGCCAGCCAGCTGTAATAAACAAAAGCTACCAGTAGATGGCTTTTGCTTCAATATTGCCGGAGAGCAGAGAATGCAGTCAGGATCCTGTCTGCTGGTAAGCGCTTTATATGTTTTATTTTAGATAGGAAATCACTATAATTATAAATAAGTTGTTGTATTTATCATTTCCATGGTTTTCTTTTTAAGATTCTCAGGCTCCTCTGAGCCGGGGGAGCCCGGGAAACTTAAAAAGAAAACCACTGCATTTATAAATGCAACCGTGTTGTATTTATGATTGCGGTGGCTTTTGCTTTGAGTCTCCCGGGCTACCTCGGCCCGGGGAAGCCTGTGAGACTCAAAGGTGAAGCCACTGCAATCATAAATACAACCTCATTGTATTTATGATTTCTGGGATTTTCTAACCACAGCAATCATAAATACAACAATGTTGTATTTATAATTGCTGTGCCTTTTCTTGTAGGAAGTCCAGGCAATTATGAATACTTCACCGGCATATTTTTAATATATATTTTTAATATATATTTTTGATTATGGCCCATCTTTTGAGCCAATAAAATTTTAAAGTGAACTATCCCTTTAACAAAGCTCCTTTACAGCGTAACCCAATTGTATTTCTTGCCAATGTGCTCAATCGGTCTTCTGTGTTTGATGCATATTGTGCACACCATGGCAGGAGGTCACCTCAATATAGAATCAAGTGCCATTGCGACAAGCACGACCCCCATATGCCTGGTCCCAGAATGTATTGACAAACATTCAGGCAGGTTCTTGGGTCATGAAAGACACAATCTAAAGTAACGTGATGTAAAATGGCCGTATGTATTGTAACTTTTGTCATTTTTGTGGTCTCTTGGCACATGGCTCTGAAAGAGCGAGGAAGTAGAGAGAGGGTTAGTGGGAAAAGTGAGTAAATTAATTACAGGGGAAACACCTGCACAGTTTGTATTATCAGGATGGTGAGTTCTTGCACTGCTTGCTTTTGTTTTGGTAATGATTGATGGGTGGTGGTAATTCAGGAGGGAGAATAAGTTTTTGAGGGCATGTTTTGAAATGTGTGATTGGTGTGTGTATGTGTGTGCGTGTGTGTGTGTGTGTGTGTGTGTGTGTGTGTGTGTGTGTGTTTGGTGTAAGGGATATTGAGGACCTGCACCATCACTGTGAATGTGATTTACATTAGCCCTCTGTCTCTGGGATACTTTGTGGGCACCATCAATAAAGAGTTTTACAGTGGCAATACTGTATGAGCACAGGGAGCACAACAAGTGTTTTAAAGGGCAATCCTGAAATATATTGTAGTTAAGCAGACATAATGAAGATGTGCTTTAGAGTGGTGGTGCCGGAATATATTGTGGTCACCATCATGGAAGTGTTTTACAGTGGCAATACTGGAATATATTTGGGCACAGGTTTCAAGAAAATGTCATACAACGCTCCTATTTACTCTTGGAGACCTGGCATCCAGCTATTAGATTTTGTTATGTTACTCTATGGAACCAATTGTAATTTGTGTAGGTTTGTATCCAGTGTTTCCTCAAACATGGTGCTAACAAATCCACTATCTCGCCTAATTATTAAAAACATATTTTGGGTGGAAAGAAGTCCCTATGCTTGGATGCATGCGCTAATTTGGGGAAAAGTATGAATGCAGTTCAGATATTATAGTGGCATTGTAACAACCCAATTCAGTCGGTCTTTGGAGGGTGCATACATGTGACAGTCAATTTGTTTGTTGTCTGGAAAACATCTAGGTTTTAAGTGGCTTTTGAGGGTTAGGTGGCCTTCAGCCATGCAGAGTCACCTTGACACAGTGTAATGGTGTAGCACAACATTTGGGGGCCCCCTTGTAAGCAATGCTGAGGGTCCCCCCCAGTTTGGCAACAAATCACGGGTCGCGCCACACTCTGAGCTGGTCTAGTTTACCACACTTGCAGAATACACATGAACGTGCTACTGCAGTGGCACGCTGCACCCTGTACTAGGAGAAAGATTTAAATATCTGTTTTAATGCATTATACAGCACACTTTCTTTGAAAAATTGTCTAAAAAGCCAGACTGTTTGTCATTATTTTGTGGGGTAACACCAATCCAAAAATCCAACACATGAAAGTCACCAACAGTGCACAGGAACATTGATGCTTTAATTAATGTAATGCCTTGCTATTAAAAATGCCATGCCACAATGAAAATATGCCCAACTGGCTGCACAATGTAGACCAGTCTAGACACGAAATAACATGTTACAGTAAAAAATACCAGGCCACATTTAGACATACCTAGACTGGTTGCACCAAATTATCAATTGAATCTGTAAAACTTATTATGGTCATTTAATCACAGATGACCTGAGAAATATACAATGCCACAGTATGAAACAGCTAGACTTGCAGCAATCAAATGCCATTCTAGTCAGGTAATTATACTTAGCAAGACTGCTTTATCAGAGATACCCAGTTAAAGAAAAAGTCAAACCAAACTAAGAAATGACTAGACTGGCTGCACCAAAATGCTTCTCTTGTCATTAATACCACATTCCCCACCTCACATACCCTCTCCCTCCCAGCCCAGGTGCCAACTCCTAAAATCAGCTCCTTGGCCCAGAAATACCTCCACGTCCCTCTTCCTTGTCCCTACATATGAGGCCCTGTGTCTCATAGGTAGCACTGGGATGAGCAAGAGAGGGACTAGAAGTAATGAAGATTATAGGTAACTACACCAGGTATTACCTCCATGGAGCTACGAGTAATGAAGATTACCACTAAGTAATCAAGGCATTAAACACAACCAGTGGCGCAACACCATTGAGCTGACTGGTTTCAGCGCCCCTCCGCTCCATAAGATTTTGGGCTATGTTGACGTCACATGGCTGACCTACAGACCCGTTGCGGACAGAACAGGCCACATATGTTGAACAGCGCCTGGGTTTTGCTGTTAACAAAGGCCTGACAATTACTAACGTGAAGCATTTCACTGTTAGCACCTGCATTCAAATGCATAATGTTTTAGCCAATTGAAATCGTGATGTGGATTTAATACTTAAATGCCAGGAGAGTGATTGGAAGGGTAGAGAGAGGAGAGGAGCCCGCTCATTCTCACACCAGTCCTTACGTGGCTGCTTTCAGACTTAAAGGAGAGAGTTAATTGCTTGAAACATTGAAGCGGCACTAGAGTAGTCTCATTAGAATGTGTAAAGAAGTTAGATGCCCCCACACAAATAAGTTTGCCCCGCGCCTCTGCCCCTGAAATTAGCGCCTCTCCCAACATTTGAAGAGTAAATCCCCCTGAAATGTAGATTCTGTAGCTCCCCTGAACACAAGCACACACCGTTCACCACAGACACAGACCCTTTCATCATACACTCACACAGGCACACCCAGGCAGCCACCAATACATCATGCACTCACTCATTCATGCACATTACAGTATATACATATACCCACAGATTTACATGCATGCACATACATTTAAAGAAAATACTTGTTCTTACCTTTAATCCATTGGTCTAGGGAACAAGGCCTTCAGCTCCCTGAAGCAGCTAGGAATGCATGTTCCCGTCATCTGCAGAGGATCTGGAGGCCTCCATGTCATGGGGTGAAAGGGAGCCCGATTACTTCAAAAAGAAATGTATTTTTTAAGTCACTCTGTCACTTGTTTGAACTCACACGTTAAAGGACCAAACCATAACGGAAATTTCTTTAAGAAGGCAGAGTGACTGCAAAAAGAAACTTTTTTTTTTTTTGTAAGTCATAGGGCTCCCACCACACCATGACATGGAGGCATCCAACCTGCAAGTTTCCATGTCATGGTGTGTGGGAGAGCCTACGGACGTCAAAAATAAATATTTTCTTTTTGTAGTCACTCTGCCTTCATAAAGAAATTATTTCCGATACGCTGTAACATAAATCATTTCTTTATGAAGGCAGAGTGACTTAAAAAAGAAATTATTTCTTTTTGAGTCCGAGGGGGCTCCCTCCAAGGACATGTGGTGGCTGGGGGCCCATGCACCATGGGGGCTGTGGGGCCCCGGCTACACCAGTGGCACATTGTTTCATAGGTTGGTGGCTAGGAATGAGAAGGGCAAGAGCATTATGATAACCGTTTAATGAATTAACTTCTTCTGGGTGTATTCTATGCCCCCACCATGGAATGCGCATAGGAATTTCACTGAGGATGAAGCAGTGGGCGGGGGTCCCAATGAAAGCAGACAAGGGGTGGGTTGAGGGAGGAGAGCTGCTTTGCTACAGACAAGTATTTTATTTTTTCGAGGATTGAGGAGGTGGTTGTTCATCACCCAGTTGTCTAAGGTCTGAGAGGCAGGAGGAAAGGTTGGGGATGGGAGACACGTGAGAATTGGAAATCTTGAAAATAACCTGGGTGTCATCAGCGTAGTTGTAGCAGGTGAGATTGTGGGAGCGGATAAGAGTGAGGACGGGGGAAAGCTAGAGGGTGAAAAGGAGTGGGGAGAGGGAGGTTCCCTGTTGGACTCCGTGTGGGACTGGCCGTGAGGCAGATGCGAAGTGGGGGGGAGACGGATGATTTGGGAGCAGTCAGAGATGAAGGAGATCATCCATCTGAGGGCGGAATCCTTGATGCTTAGGGAGGAGAGTCTGTGAGAATGGAATGGTTGATAGTATTGCATGCTGCCGAGAGCTCAAATAGGATGAGAGAGGCAAAGCCTTCAGTCTGCTGTTCTTTTCAGGTCATCCCAGAAGACAAGGGAGGTTTCAGTTCCATGGAGGGGCCTGAGGCCTGACTGGGCTGGGTCCAGAAGACTGTGGATTTCTACAAAGAGGCTGAGCTGGGAATATGCTGTACGATTTAGGAATTTTGCAATAAAACAATTGTTAGAGATGGGGCGATAATTAGAGGGGAGGAGGGGCTCGAGAGTGGGCTGTTTAAGTAGGGGTTTGATGCGGGAGGTTTTGTATGCTTCTGGAAAGGCACCAGATGTGAGCGAATGGTTGATCATAGTTCTGTCAAGGCTGCCTGCGCAGGTGAAGGAGAGAATGTTTTTGAGGAGGGCAGGTGGGGAAGGCTCTCTAGGGAATATGAAGGGGCAGCTATAACAGAGCTTTAGGAACTCAGGGTGGGAGATGGTAGAGAAGGGGCTGAACAGCATGTGTGTCGTGGGCAAAGATGGTGGGTGGGAAGTGAGGGAGGTTGTTAGTTTAGTATTGATGGAGAGGTTCCTTTCAATGGCTGTTGTAGTAGTGGTCAGACACCCATCACAGAGATCTTGGGAGATGGGGGAAGGAGGGGTTGAGCAGAGAGGCGTCTTGAACTCTGTGATAACCTTGTGAAGTTCTTTGCAGGGGTTAGTGGCATTGGAGATGTGGGGGCTATAGAAGAAGTTTTTGTCTTTCCTGATTTCTGTCTTGGAGGCTCTGGTCTGTCTAGCCAGTGTGGCTTTGTTTGGGGTCCTGGGGGTTTTGAGCGATATTTGATGGTTTTAGGGTTTTGAGGGAGGGGTGAGCCACCTGGGGGAGGGACCTGTGCAGTGGGATGTGGATCTGGTGGAAGTGAGGGGGATAGGGCATTGGAAGGCCATTGGTCGAAGTATACGGAGGAGGGAGCTCCTCCTTAGAGGGGGAGAGAGTGAAGAATAAAGAGACTGGAGGAGGACAAATCAGGGGAGATAATTATCTTGTTCAAAAAGGGATCCGGGGTGGTTTGGCCGGGGACGCAGGGAGAAGGGCAGGGGGTCAGCACAGAGATGAGAATGGATGAGGGATCAGTCCATATTAGGGTGCGGTGTGGGTGGATGAGAGCAGGTTGGTGGAGCTGAACACTGTATCTATGGTGTGACCGGTAATGTGTGTGGGCTCTGATATAAGTTGGGTCATATTGAGGGCTTGCAGGTTGTCAATGAGAGGATGAGTCATGGGTTTGGAGGGGCTGTTGAACCAGATGTTGAGATCACCTAGTAGGATGCACGAGGGGTGAGAAATAATGATGGGTACTACAGAGTCACTAAGTAAGTCTGCAAAAGTACTGCTGTACCCCAGGGGTCTGTAAAGAAGGAAGAAGCTGTAGGTGGTCAAGGGAGACCGTTGGAATTTGATTAGTAGGGATTCACGGTCGTCATTGCAAGGTTGTTTCTCAGTGAGTATGGATGTTAGGTGGGTTTTGTGGAGGATTCCCCCTATGTGTTGTGCATAATCAGAGAGTAGACAGGGCGGAAAGCCTTATGTGCAGTAGGGGGAAATCATCAGAGAACCAGGTTTCGGTGATGAAGATTTCTGGGTTTTTGCTGGAGATAAGGTAAAATATCATGTGTTTGTATCTGGTGATTACTCTGGCGTTGATGTGTATGCACGAGAGGGGGGCAGTGACCGATGGGGGTTTGCAAGCGGGTAGGTATTATGACGGGTGCTGAAGGGGGTAGGGTAGGAGGGCCAGGCGATGGAGCAGATGAAAGGGGGGGTGTGGAGGGAGGGCAGAAGGGGGTTGAATGTGGGAAGAGCAGGGGCGCTTGCAGCCTGGGGGCCGTAAGGGGGAGGCGGGGAGCTAGTGGAGATATCAGGTAAGTGGAATAGTGGATGGACAGGGTTGGGAGGAGGGGGGTGTAGGAGTGTAGGTGAGTGGGATGGGATGCGATCTAAAAGGGAGAGTGGGGGAAGAGAAAAGTTGAGAGGGTTTGCACTTAAAGGGGTTTCTGTGTCTAAGATGAAACGGGGGTGCCAGCGGAGAGTGAGTGAGGAGCTTCTGAGAGGGGAGCCTTAGCCAGGGCTGCATGGGCTGCGCTTAGGGATGCGAAAGCTGAGTGGCGGGCAGGAGGGGAGAGTGCCCGAGGGTGGGTGTTTGGTCAGGGGGATCGGAGGGGAGTGTGAGTTGGGTGGGTAGGGTGTGATAGATTATTCTGATGTTGTCTGTTACTGCTAGTTATACAGATTTTGTTATTTCCCCAGGAAGGAAGCTAGATTGTCAGTGATGGAATCCGTTGTTGCTTTAAATTAACGGCTGAAGTTGGGTGAATACTGTTTTTTCCAGAGGCTTAATTAGGAATGGGGGTTGAGGGATTACATGGAAATTGCCTGTCCAATGGATCAAGTTGTGGCTTTCTTAGGAAGGGGAGGATTAGTAAATGTTTGAGTTTATTTGGTTTCACCTAAATAAGTGGGCAAGAGGCTTTAAATGTTTTAGTGGGCAGAGGTTTCTGGGAGAACCTGTCGGTTTGCAAGAAGTTGACAAGTTGTCGACTGTCTCTTGATTGAGGTGGGGGGGATAGGATGTGGGGGTGGAATAAGTCATTTAGAAAGGATGATGGTGGCATCCCTATCTCGCGTGATGTTGATAAAGGCAGATGTGTTATTTGGATAGTTCAATGGAGTTAGAATAGGTATTGGAACTTTGATTGGCAATGATCCTGATTAGTTATTTAGCCATGTTTTGTTCAGAACTGAGGAGGTTTCAGAAGCACGTGTTTTGGCTTCAGTGGTCTGGCATTTATAGTGACAGTATGGATCTTACAGCAAATTTAGTTCAGGGACAATAATCACTTTGACATTTTCTCTTCAGTTCTAACACGTTTTTTTTATAATTTTGAGTAGCTCAGCTGTGTACCATTTTCGATGTTAGCATTTGGTCATGGGTTTAGGCGGGCTTAAGCTAAGCAACCACGTCGAAGGCTGTATTAAGACAATTTAAGAAATTGGGACGGACTGTAGTTGGTTCTGGTGGGGGTGGTATTTGGTTTTGTTTGGGTGGCATGGTGGAGCTAAGGGCTCAACAGTAACTTTGAAACATTGTTTATCCAGGATACTCCTTGGATTATGCCTGTGGGTGACAGGTTTTTCTGAAGGTGAGAGGATGCAGAAAAAAGAGAACAAGGGAGAGCAAATGTGCTTGAGTTACAATGGATCTTCAAGGTGAGTTGATGCTTTCAGTGAACATAGGAGTCTTGCAACTAATCTTAACAAGTAATTTCCCTCCAAGGACGTATTAGACTATAAATCAGAGTCCAAAGATGACCACCAACAGAAAGGTCCAGCCTACTCTTAATAGGTCCCAGGCATCCTGGGTTACCCAAAGTTTATTCAAGAACTATTCCTGATCAACACAAGATTTCCCGCTTAATCTATCAATGTCAGTCTTATAATGGTTCCCTGGGCATCCTCTTCCAGGAGAACTCACGGTTCTGGCCTCTCCATGGACTGGCCTATCCATGGCCTTTCAGTTCCTTCTCCATACCTTTTCTCATCTCCTGATCACTCAATGGTCCATTTCTTCTCCAGATCTCTCCGCTGTCTTTCCTGTCCTCTAGACCTCTCAGCACTCTGTTTTCACATAGGCCAGTGTACTCACCCTGTCTTCTGCTGCTGGGTTTCAGTGGGGGCTCTTTTAAAACCAAGCACAGGCACTGAAGATCCTCCTCCTCACCCACCTAGGTTGGTTGTCAGATAGTAATTCTTTCCGTCTCGGTTCTCTCTTTCTCTTTCTCTATGTCTCTCTCTCGCTCTCTCTTGCTCAGATTGGGTTCCTTCCTCTACCTTTGAGTTCCAGGTGGTTGCTTCCTTCTCATTAACTACAGGTAGTATACTTGTGTGGCAACGTGCTCTTCTGGGAAGCAAGACGACGCAGAGCAACACAGGTTCGAATCCCTGGTCCGCGGTTCGAAGCCTCTTAAATGCGTTATAAAAAACAATTATAATTATAACCCACTATGATCACTTTCCTCTTCTCCTAGGGTAAGGAGACTTAGAGTGGCTTGTACTGACCCCCTTGCTCGGGTCCTTAGTCAAAATAATACTTGCCTTTTTTCAAAACAGAGCCCCAGGATTTCCCTGACAGATCCAATCCTTAGGCCCTCTCTTCATCAGTTTCTTCTTTTTCTCTCCCTATTGGTCTGGACACTTGTTCCATCCCCTGTCCTTAGTGTTGTGTCGGTGGCTCGCTCTCTTCTCCAGACCCTTCATGATTCCTCTCTTTCTTATACAAACTTCTCAACAATCCTTGTTCTCTAATACTTGGTTTTCTCATAGACCAGGATACTCACGCCTTCCACTGCTTTTGGGTTTGGGATAGCAGTTTCCTTCCCTCCTGCAATGCATCCACACTTGTTCTTCTCAATGCAAAGAGTATTTCTCCCCCCTCAATCAAGATCCTTATAAGGCAGCTGATAGTATAACCCTCCTGCCAGAGGGTTCTCCATTTCAGTATTTCTTCTGCTCAAGGCCCTCCTCTCAGAAGTACCGGCTCTCAGCTCTTCCACCTTCTTCCACGTTCCTGTGGTAGAATGTTGCTGTGGGATTCACCTTCTGTAGGTCACTGGTCCAGGGTGGTGTGGGCTGTGCCTATGGTCTGGCAGAGCATCTGCTGGATAACTGGCAGCAGGTAGGCTACCTCGGCCCAAGTAACGATCTACCTCTTTCTACAGGGTGTAGCAAGCATCACTCCTGTCTTCTCCTGGTTTGTGCCCTTTACTGGCCTCCCCCAGCTCCTTTCGTACACCTGGGCTGGTGGTTTATTTATAAGCCAGGCTTGGTTTGGTCTGTCTTTCAGGCAACCTGTCTCAGGTCTTCCGATTGGCCCATTTTAATTGGTTTCCTAATTGGTTCAATTATTGTTAGTCTTCTCGAAGTAAGTGGTAAAGTGGCTTTATTATTCTCGCCTGCCGGTTTAACATATGTGCTGTGCTCTCTGTGCCATCTTGAAATTCCATTTGACTATGTAGTGATCCTGCGGTGCACCACAACTGTCTGGGTTCATAGTGTGCACTTCTGCAGTGTGCTCGCTTGATGGCACGGTTCCTGCCCAGCTTGGAAGCTGCCATCTCATCTGGAATACAGTTTCATTGGTTTTGATAAACATTTTGGTTAGAGACTAACTCTGGTTCATGATCTGTTTCGATCAGGGACAGAGACTCCTGGGACTGTTGGTCCTGTTTAGATGTTTGAGGTTCTGGTATTCTCACTGGTGGGGAAACATAACACAGTGTCTCAGAGGAACTGTGAAGCCTGAGAATTCACATAGGAGGATTTTAAAGATGATGGCGACACCTGTATCTATGCAGTCATTCGGGTTGTTCGAAAAAGTTACAACCCTGATGCAATGAGGTTGGTTAGAATTAAGGATGAGTGTTGGAGGGCACGGTTTCTGGTTTAAAGAGGTGGCTAACTGGGCCCAAGTAGCGGTGTCCCTCTTTCTATACATAGTAGCAAGTATCACATCTGCTTTCTCCTGGTTTGTGCCCATACTGGCCTTCTCTAGTTCCTTCTATACACCTGGGCTGGTGGGTGTATTCATAAGCCAGGTCCTGGTTTGGTCAGGCTTTCCGACGACTTAATTTGATGACTAAGCTAGGAATTAAGTGTCTGTTCTTTGCAGTCGATCTAGGCTTGATGAGGGAGGCATTCATTGTTGTCTGGGAAACTTGCTGGCAAGACATGTCAGAGGCTGTGGTGTTTCTTGGGTAAACTGGTGGGTGAAGTTAATAGGATTATTTGTAAGGGAAGACATGGTGTGTGAGGAGGTGGCAAACAAGGTGAGGAGGATCATTGTTTAAGCGCCTCAATGCCTTTGGGCTGTTTGCGCGCTATATAAATCTAAATAAATAAATACAAAAAATAGTAGAGCATGAGATGATGGAGAGTAGATGATCAGATAAGTCGGTCAGATGGGGCACTTCTTGGGAAGAGGATGGCTACTTCAGGACAAGTGGTTGATGCGTTTCATCAAGAGAGTGGTGGATTGATGGCGCGAGTGATGGGGAGTGGAAGGCTCACATGATGCATGCCTTCTGTGCTCGCCCGCTACCACGGCAGCTAGTACTGGAGGGTCAAACTTGTATGTGTTTCTGCACATGGTGGGGGGTTGACATGGCACCTAGATTGGAGGCTAGTGTTAGGCAGAAACCTGTGCAGTTCCCTCTGGGACCACTGCAAAAGATTTAAGACTACAGGTTTTTGACAGTAAACCCACTTGGTAGCAGTCTGTACCACACAGATTCACTTGGTAGCTGTGGCTGAGCAGTCAGACTTCCCTCAAGAAGAGTTCGGCGGTATACAGAGCATACAGAATAGGTACAGAGGCACAGTAGCACAAGCAAACACTGACCAGAGCTTGTGTAAAAGTATATAATTATTTATTTAAAAGACACACTTGTAAAAATACACTAGCACAGAAAAAGGTAAGTAAATTCAAAACACAGTCCTAATTACTATATGTACATCCCTAGTTATTTGTTGGACAAGTCTTAGTTAACACCACTTATTTCCAGACAGAGGTGAGCGCTTAACGTTAGATGGCACTCCAACAAGTTGTTTAAAAAGGGAGGGAAAAAGGCAGAATTAAGAAAGCAATACAGCAAAACACTTTTCAGAGAACCACAGTAAGTATTAGAGAAGGCAGTCTATTGAGGAGCAAGGAAGTTCAGTGCCAGGCCCACTTTAGGGAGAGCCAGGCCAAATATGCCCAAGATCACACAATGTCATGAAGTCTCAAAAGTCTTTAAAGGTGAGTAGAAAAGTTCTGTTAAGCTTAGAAAAGTTTAGTTAGGGTGTCCCAGGCTAACCCAGGTTCGAGAGCCGAGGGCTAAATCTACCCCGTACAATCGGTGGCAAGGGAAGCCGGGCGGAACACAGTACCTTCAAAATGGAAAGGATCCTCCAGCGGTGGCAGTTGTTCCTGGTAGTGGGTGCAAGTCGCGGCGTCGTCCAGAGGAAGAGAAGATCTCGACGTGGAGGAAGGCTGAAGGTCGTTGCACTACCAGGGAAGAAACCAGCCGTGGAGTTTTCCGGTTAAAAGGATTTTACCCCTCTTTTGCGGTAGAGGTAAGTGTTGTCGGGGTGTTTGACACAGGCAAGGCGGCCACGAGATGCTCCAGGGAGGCGAAAAGAAGGCAAAAACTGGTTGTCCCCGCCAGTCAAGGGAAGAAGACTCTCCGGACGGGAGATCTCCTCTGTCGTTGGGAAGTGGTGAGAAGGTTCCGCAGGGCTCCACCGGTGGTGTCGTCGTGGCAGGTCGGCTCAGCTTCTCCCTCTTCGGCTTCTTAGGTCCTGTGGCGACTTCTGAAGTTCCAGTCCCCAAAGCCCTCCTTTTATGCAGCAAACCCCCATTCACCAGTCCTAGCTGTCACTCAAACATGCTAAGTGGTGAGCCGGGGGGCTCACCACTGAGCCAATCACACAAGAGTGCGACTTGAGTTGCCAAGGCAACTCAGTCCAGGTTGCCTAAATCCCCCTCCCACACATCCTTTAGACCCAGACACAGTGGCACCACTTTGGGGGGCTTCTGTGCAGAAGCCCGCCAAAAGTGGAACAAAGGCTCGACTCGGGTTCAGGGTTACTGAAGTGAACCCAGACGCCATTTTGGCGGCGAGTTCTGGCAAAAAATCCCAACCAGTGAATTAATATTAAATAAATAAACCGGCGGTATCCTTAACATTGCACCAAAAAGTGGTGCATTAAAATCAATGGGAAATCCCATAGGGAAATATTCCGGTGGAATATTTCCGTGGTATCCACTGCCACCAGCCAGAAACTCGGCGAGGGGGGGGCGGGACAGTACCCCCTCTACAAACAGACCCAGGGGCAATCTAATTGCCCCTACCAGTACTTCCACAGTATGATGGTTTGTACTGGTTCTGTTCACAATTTAAGACTAGTAAAGTCAATGGTGACTTTACATGCCCAGGGAGACAGTAGTCAGTCCCAGGGTATGGAGTCTATGTTTGGGGGTCACTATGACACCCCTGTGTTACTGCACTGGGGGTGCTGTGTAACACACATACAAAAACCAATGATAGCCTATGGGGAAAAAATACCTCAAAGCCCATAAGCACATTACAAGTCACAGGAATACACTCAAATCATGTCCAAGAGTGAGGGTAAAAGAGTCCCACTCTTGGCAGGAGAAGAAAATAAACCCCAAAAAGCTGCTGGGGGACTCACTAGGTTAGGAAATTCAGCCTAAACAGAGAATTCTCCCTAACAGTGGGGGGTTGACATGGCACCTAGATTGGAGGCTGTGTTAGGGATACCGTTGCAGTTACTTAGGCATCTCAGCAGTACTTGGAGTGACTTTGCAGTATACACGCTGTCCTAATAGTGCAACACTCCTGGTGATTTAGCAGTAGGTGATGTCTTTGCAAGACTGTCAGGTTTCATAGGAATATCGCTCAGTGTTTCCATTATGTTTGCAAATGGTGTGCAGTCTTCACAGTACTATTGCAGGGTTACAAAACAGTTTCCGTGAGCACTATCCTAGTGGTGAAGGATGGCACTTGCAGGATTTAATACAGAACCAGGCTAAAATATTTTATATTGCTTTACAGTGTTTCACAGTACTGGTAGTACGTTGCAAGGGTCGATTCTGTATAAGCAATTTTCGCGATGGAACAGGAAAGTCATTACAGAGCTTAATACCGAACGGAAATAAAATGTGTGATGAGCTGAAGGCTTCACTGTGTTTCACTGTGAGTCATTATGCTTCAAAATACAGTCCGATGAATACTTCAGTGTTTTACAATACTTTGCAATGGTGTTGGGTGTTTCAGAGTTATAGCTCAATAAGTTGTTTAGTGAACGTGAAGAAACACTGATCAGAGTAGTTCTCATTTGTGAATATCATTTAAAGATGGCCACGGCCATTAGTAAGTGGATGAATTCACTGTATTGCTGCTCCAAAAAGTAGCACTTTGCATTTCTTAGGTTCTCACCAGCTTCGAGCAATCCCTTCAGGAGGCCTCAGTACGTTGTGGCTGACTGACAGCGTGGCTCACTGCAACACAGGAAGGCACGGCCGGGCAAACAATGCAGCCTAACAGGATTGTTGAAAATGTCACACTCAACAAACTCTGGCCCAGAAACAGAGCCGGGTGATGAACACACAGTGACCGTCATGGGTGAGGGCAGGCAACTGGCTTAGCGCCAGGGTGCATTGCGCGTCCTGATCTGCTAAAGAGCAAAGTTCACAGCCAGTGGACACAGCGCACCCAGTGGTCCAGGATCACATGGACTAGCGGGTGAGCATTGCCCTGTGTCGCACCTAGATAGAAATGTGAATGGTAGCATGTCCCACACTTAGACGAAATTGTGAATTGTAGCATGTCCCACACTTAGATGGAATTGTGAATGGTAGCATGTCCCACACCTAGATAGAATTGTGAATGGTAGCATGTCCCATACTTAAATGGAATTGTGAATGGTAGCATGCCCCACACTTAGATAAAATCGTGAACATTAGCCTGAGTCACATTTAGAT
This sequence comes from Ambystoma mexicanum, assembly GCF_040938575.1. Taxonomy (NCBI): domain Eukaryota; kingdom Metazoa; phylum Chordata; class Amphibia; order Caudata; family Ambystomatidae; genus Ambystoma; species Ambystoma mexicanum. The sequence goes on along the minus strand of NC_090931.1, from coordinate 933,044,691 downwards.
AGAAATGTAATTGTCAACATGTGCCACATAGGGGTGTAACGGTATACCGTTATACCGTTATAGATAGCGTGACCAACGTAATTGAACTATAATAACCATCACGTTGTTTATATCGGTATACCGTTTTAGGGCCTGCAGCTATTAAGTGAGCTTTTCAATCTGATTTGGAAAGGCTGCAGTAAGCAAGTGCTGTGCAGTCTTGCACTGTGGAATGTGGCGTCTGCCAAGGGTGCCTTGTTTGGCAGACAAGAGCATAGGGAAAGTGAGGCCTCATTAGTAAACGCGGGTTTGATTCTGTGACCGCTCTTTCTGTGATCAGTAGAGTTGGGTTAAAGATCAGCCAATTTGTAGTTTCCCCACCAGTTTGAAAGATTGGGAACTATATATCCCAGAATTCAATGGGGGGATGAACTGGATGCCCTTCTGATAAATGTCCACAAAAAACGTTAGCTCTGTAGACTGTATGAACAATGGGCCCATCAGTGCTTTGTGCTAGTATATAAACTGCCCCCCACCCCACTGTCCTCCATGTAAATTTGCACATTGGCAGTGGAGTTGTTGCTTGGCTTTTTCCTTCACCTGCCTTTTGCATATTGCACTTGACTCTAGCAGGCAGGACAGATTCTACATTCAATTTGAAGTATCCAGAGCAATGGGGGTGGGATATTTCTCAGGTCTGTCCTCGATTTGTGACACCACCCATGAAAGCATTCCTCCGTCTCAACTCACATGACAAGTGTGACCTGGGGAAAATGGTAATGATGGGGCTGTGGTGAGGTTGGTCCAGGCCATATTTGTGCGGATATGTATTTTAACTTTGTCATTTTCAAAATGTTTTTGGGCCACTATCTTTAAGAAGGTAAATTAACATTTATTGCAAGACTCAATGAAGAAATCAACAGCGCCCACTGAACACTGTCCTGTTAGGATTACATGGCCGGTGGTGACTCCAACATCAGACCTTTATAATACACCAGGCAGATGGTAAACAAGCTATAGTGATTTGATCAATATGCAACCTATCGGTGAGTGTGTGTTGGCTATGACATTTTGACAAAAGAAGCACAGTGACATGGGCTTTCAGACCTCACATGAGTGACTTTTCTCCCTTTTAATGGGATACAGCGTTATCCAAACAAACTTTTATGACTGATTGCTGTGGGGGGTCATGATGCCCATGCCATGTGCTTCGAAAATATTGCAGGTCGAGGCCGATGATCTGTGACTGAGCAGAAGGCTCATTGCTCAAAATGTGCATTTTAACACTTCAACTAGTCACTCTTTCATTCAAGGAGATCAACGAGTGAGCGCCATGAAAGACCAAATCTGCAGCCGCCTTAGATTCCTGGAGGATCAGCTAAAAACGTGCAGTGACAAAGTTTCAAAATGATGACAATTTATGAGTTTTATGAAAATATTTAAGATTAGTTAACTCCACCTGCTATACCGCGATAACCATGATATACCGTCATTTGGCAAGAAGGGTAACATACCACCATAAAACCTATACCGTGACACCCCTAGTGCCACACTTAGATGCAACTGTGAATGGTAGCATGTCCCACACTTAGGTAGAATTGTAAATATTAGCATGTGCCACATTTAGAATTCTAAATGTTTAACATGTGCCACAATTAGATGGAATTGTGAATGGTAGCATGTCCCATACTTAGATGGAACTTTAAATGGTAGCATGTGCCACACATAGTGATGAAATTGTGAACATTAGCCTGAGTCGCATCTAGATAGAAATACAATTTTCAACATGTCCCACACTTAGATGGAATTGTGAATGGTGCACCAGAATGGTAGCATGGTGAATGGTAGCATGTACCACACTTAGATGGAACCATGACCATTAGCCTACGTCGCATCTAGACAAATTGTGCATGTTAGCATGTCCCACACTTAGATAGAATTGTGAATGGCAGCCCACACTTAGATGGAATTGTGAATGGTAGCATGTCCCACACCTAGATGGAATTGTGAATGGTAGCATGTGCCACGCTTAGATAAAATCATGAACATTAGCCTGAGTCACATCTAGATAGAAATACAATTGTGACCATGTCCCACACTTAGATGGAATTGTGAATGGTGCGCCATAATGTTAGCATGGTGAATGGTAGCATGTACCACACTTAGATGGAATCATGACCCTTAGCCTGCATTGCATCTAGATCGAATTGTGCATGTTAGCATGTCCCAGCATGTCCCACACCTAGATGGAATTGTGAATGGTAGCATGTGCCACACTTAGATGAAATCATGAACATTAGCCTTAGTCGCATCTAGATAGAAATACATTGTCAACAGTCCCACACTTAGATGGAATTTTGAATGGTGCACCAGAATGGTAGCATGGTGAATGATAGCATGTACCACACTTAGATGGAATCATGACCATTAGCCTGCATTGGATCTAGATCTGATTGTGCATGTTAGCATGTCCCAGCATGTCCCACACCTAGATGGAAGTGTGAATGTTAGCATGCCCACACTTAGATAGAATTGTGAATGGTAGCATGTCCCACACTTGGATGGAATTGTGAATGGTAGCATGTGCCACACTTAGATGGAATTGTGAATGGTAGCATGTCCCACACTTAGATGAAATTGTGAACATTAGCCTGAGTCGCATCTAGATAGAAATGTAATTGTCAGCATGTCCCACACTTAGATGCAACTGTGAATGGTAGCAAATCCCACACCTGAATGGAATTGTAGAGGTTAGCATGTGCCACACTTAGATAGAATTGTGAATGTTATCATGTTCCCTCGCGTAGATGGAATCGTGAATGGTAGCATGTCCCACACTTAGATGGAATTATGAATGTTAGCCTGAGTCGCTTCTTGATAGAATGTGAATGGTAGCATGTCACACACTTAGACGGAATTGTGAATGGTAGCATGTCCCACATTTAGATGGAATTGTGAATGGTAGCATGTCCCACATTTAGATGGAATTGTAAATGTTAGCATGTGCCACACTTAGAATTGTAAATGTTTAACATATGCTACACTTAGATGGAATTGTGAATGGTAGCATGTTGCATACTAAGATGGAACTGTAAATGGTAGCATGTGCCACACATAGTGATGAAATTGTGAACATTAGCCTGAGTCGCATCTAGATAGAAATACAATTGTCAACATGTCCCACACTTAAAAGGAATTGTGAATGGTGCACCATAATGGTAGCATGTACCACACCTAGATGGAATCATGACCATTAGCCTGCATTGCATCTAGATCGAATTGTGCATGTTAGCATGTCCCAGCATGTCCCACACCTAGATGGAATTGTGAATGTTAGCATGTCCCACGCTTAGATAAAATTGTGAATGGTAGCATGTCCCACACTTAGATGGAATTGTGAATGGTAGCATGTGCCACACTTAGATTGAATTGTGAATGGTAGCATGTGCCACGCTTAGATAAAATTGCGAATGTTAGCATGTGCCACACTTAGATGAAATCATGAGCATTGGCCTGAGTCGCATCTGGATAGAAATGTGAATTTAAGCATGTCCCAGCATGTCCCACACATAGATGGAATTGTGAATGTTACCATGTCCCACGCTTAGATAAAATTGTGAATGGTAGCATGTGCCACACTTAGATGGAATTGTGAATGTTAGCATGTGCCACACTTTGATGAAATCATGAGCATTGGCCTGAGTCGCAACTGGATAGAAATGTGAATTTAAGCATGTCCCAGCATGTCCCACACATAGATGGAATTGTGAATGTTAGCATGTCTCACACTTAGATGGACTTGTGGATGGTGGCATGTGCCACACTTTGATAAAATCGTGAACATTGGCCTGAATCGCATCTAGATAGAAATGCAAATGCAAATGTTAGCATGCCCCACACGTGTCACTGTTCCCCATGATGTTGCTATATATCCGTATACTCCCTCCTGTCGCTGTAAGCCCAGACCCCTGTCACTGTGTGTCTGTGTGTCCCTATGCTCCCTGCCATCCTGTTCACATGCCTGGTCTCGGGCGCTTTAAAGATAACCATCATATCACATCACTGTGCTTACTCTCTACTATACTCCATCACACAACTAGAACACAGCTATACCCCTGACAAATCCGGCCTAGATGTTCACATACAAATACTACCCCATGAACACTTCATCACCCTAATAAAACGCAGCTATCCAATGACATTCCAGCCTAGTTGCTCACGTAAGCATCCATCAGCTGCACACATATCTTGTGCACCCACGCACCCTACAACTCTATCTCCCACCCTACAACTCTATCTCTCTTTACTGACCAGAACTGCAGTTCCCGAGGGCATTCAACCTACCAGCGCTTTGAGATCATACCAATGATATATAGAGCGCTATATGAATGCCAAGTAACAAAACATAACATATGTCTACTGTGCACCTAGCGCTTCTATGGGACGAACAATTTCTGATCAATAAACGCTCTTGTATACCATAGAAGACATTGTTTATAAATAGCTCATGTGTTCCCCTCCAAACTGCCCGAAAATCCTATGGCTTTTTATCCAAATTATTTTGGAAATTGAATTGTAAATTGCCCAATTTGGCCCCATCGTTTTTCAAATGTCCTTGAGGGAAGAACCTACACAAATGTTCTTGGGGCTCCCGGTCAGGATCTACATGCTCTTGTATGTCACATTTTTATTGTATTGTATTGTATTTTGTTATTTATATAGCGCTCTTTCCCCACTTGTGTAACCTCAATGCACTTTTTCATTGGTTGAACGCCCTTGGTGACAATAGTCAATGTGAATGGAAAGTTCTAGAGGATTTAGTTTAGGGGATGCATGTGTGCATGTTGCCGTTCTAGGACTTGGGTGGCTGGCAAAGCTTGATTTAGGCAGCCGAGGAGAGGTCATACATGTGGGTGGGTGCTGTTGAGGGTTAGAGATAGATTCCTATTGTTGAGAGAGTCTATGTGAGGCCAGCTATACCATATTCCTTTCGGGTGGTGGTCGCTGTATGCTAGTGGCAGAGGTGTTGAGGTACATCAGGTGTTTCAGTCTGGACGGCTATGAGTGCACTAGGCCGGATGTGCTTAGCCGTAGGCGTATTCTATTGGGCATTGATGCATGGCCATGCCTGCGGCCTGTGTCCACGCTAGTGGTGTGAGATATATGTACCGTAGGCTGCGAGCTTGCTCGGGTGGAGCAATATATGTCCCAGTCTGGACTAGAGAGGCCTATACCATTTGGCCTAGCTTTCTTAATGTAGCAGGTATCCGCATATATTAGGCAGAGATGGAGGCTACATATAGAATCGAGAGTCCCGCGCAGTGGGAGAGAGGCACACACCCAACAGTGCAACCTGAGTACAAGACCAAACACGGCCAGATCTGAGAGTTTGCACAGTGGGAGGAAGGCCTACACCTGACAATGCAATATGAGTATGAGAACGAACACAGCTATAGCCAACACATAACAGTATAATTTGGGTACAAGACTAAACACAGCTAGGTTTGAATGCTCTGCACATTGGGAGAAAAGTCTTACAATCCGACAATGCAACTTGAGCATGAGACTAAACACAGCTAGATTTTAGAGTCCTGTATAGTGGAAGAAAGGCCTACAGTTTGGGTACAAGACTAAACACAGGCAGATTTGAGTGTCCTGCGCTGTGGGAGAAAAGGCTATCCCGAACCGGGCAATTGGGTGCAGTACTAGACACAGCTAGATCTGGGACACCTGTATAGTGGGAGAGAGGCCTATGCCAAACAGTGCAACTTGAGTACAAGACCAAACACGGCCAGATCTGAGAGTCTGCACAGTGGGAGGGAGACCTACACCTGACAATGCAATATGAGTATGAGAACGAACACAGCTATAGCCAACACATAACAGTATAATTTGGGTACAAGACTAAACACAGCTAGGTTTGAATGCTCTGCACATTGGGAGAAAAGTCTTACAATCCGACGATGCAACTTGAGCATGAGACTAAACACAGCTAGATTTTAGAGTCCTGTATAGTGGGAGAAAGGCCTACAGTTTGGGTACAAGACTAAAAACAGGCAGATTTGAGTGTCCTGCGCTGTGGGAGAAAGGGCTATCCCGAACCGGGTAACTGGGTGCAGTACTAGACACAGCTAGATCTGGGACACCTGTATAGTGGGAGAGAGGCCTACGCCAAAAATGGCAATTGGGTGCAATACCAAACACAGCTCGATTTGAGACACAGTTGAGCAAGTGGGTGCAGTACTAGACACCGCTAGATTTCAGACACCTGCATAGTGGGAGAGAGGCCTACTCCTAACATGATAATTGGGTGCAGTACTAGACACAGCTAGATTTGAGACACAGTTGAGCAAGTGGGTGCAGTACTAGACACAGCCAGATCTGAGACACCTGCATAGTGGGAGAGAGGCCTACATACAACATGACAATTGGGTGCAATACCAAGCACAGCTAGATTTGGCAGTGTGTGAGGGGGGGGGCAGCGGGAAATAATCACAGAGTTTTAGTTAAGTTTTTCAAGCGGCTATGCTTCTGGGGTAGAGTAAATGCTCTACTCCCCACCCAGGCCACCTCCTACCATACTGGTCCTAGTCGTTGACAGTTGATGGCTGGCCATTGGCTTCCCCTGCGGACACCTGCAGACACACCTTGGAGTCACCTCTATAGGAGTCGCCCTTTGCCTTGGGGCCCTTAGCCGCGGGGGCTGCAAGGGCTCGGCACCGGGCAAAGATAATGCCCAAACAGGGTTGGTGGGCGGGTTGGGAAGCTGGAGGGAAACACAAGACAGGAAATGGGGACTGGGGCTTAGACGTGCTGCAAAGGTGGCCTGAGGGCTCAGGGAGTGGCCAAATGGGGAAGATGGAGGACCATGAGGGTCTCGACATGGGCCGGGCTCACCTGTGGTCCAGAATAAATGAACACTCTGGAAAAAATGAACACTCCGGTGGAAGAGCAGTTTGCTGCACCGAGCGAACCCGTGCAGATTGCCCAATCAGGGACGGTGGGTGGGTTGGGAGGCGGGAGGGAAGCACAAAAAAGGAAATGGGGTCGGGCCGAGACGCGCTGAAAAGGTGGCCTTGGGGCTCAGGGAGCGGCAAAATGGGGAAGATGGTGGATCATGAGGGTCTCGACATGGACCTGGTTCACCTGTGGTCTGGAGAAAATGAACACCCCGGTGGAGGAGCAAGTTGCTGCACCAAGCGAACCCATGCAGATTGCCCAATCAGGGATGGTGGGCGGGTTGGGTGGTGGGAGGGAAGCTCAAGACAGGAAATGAGGGACAGGCCGAGACGCGCTGCAAAGGTGGCATGGGGGCTCAGGGAACGGCCAAATGGGGAAGATGGAGGACCATGAGGGTCTCCACATGGGCCTGCCTCACCTGTGGTCTATAGAAATTTCCTGAACCTCAGAAGAAAGGGCTAGCTTTTCTGATGTTACACGGTTAACTCTAGCTGACAAACACAGAGGGAGGATGTCTGCTGCAAAAAATGCCATAAGGTGGAAAAATCCTCTTGGCTTAAAAAACAGCCTGATGGGACTGGAGTCCTGTGAGATTTTGCAATGAGAAGGCCTAAAATCCATTGGTACCAAGAAGGCATCAAGGAGAGGACAAGAAGATCTGCTACCTACATTTACCCCATTACTCTCGACTTTTAACAAGAAGTGGCAGCCAATATAGAAGTAGAGTATGTGCAAGATCACAGACATGGAACATGAAGGACCACATGCCAGCTCAGCCATCTTAGATAAGGAAGATAAATGTTGGTGCTATCCATGAAAATTCTAAATAGAGTTCACTTTCAGTCTTATAAACTTCAATCTAATGCAGGCTACAACCGCCATCCACCACATGGTCCCACAACCACACACACACTGTGATTTCCCGAACACCCTGTGCAGTCTGGTGGAGCCCAAACCCAAGCGCCACTCCCTCCTAAACCCTCTGCGCATGAAAGATGCCCTCACCCCCATTTTAGCCCTAAACACCCAAGATGCTCTGCTCATTCCAATAAATGACACTATACCCCAAACCTTTAGAGCCCCTGGATTTATCGAGAAACTGTTGATAAATATTAAAAGTCAGTTGAGGAGAAGGGACAAATGATACAATTTTGCACTATGACTCATTGGGTAACCCTATATCATAACCAAATAATGCAGGTGATGCTGCGATAGTCAAAGAGCACAAACGTCAAAAACGTCAAACTTTCCATAACTATAAACTGGCCCTAAAGGAAGATGAGCAGCAATATACATAAAGAGAATCTTCATCAACACATTTCACATGATACGCAAAAAATGCTGAATGAGCTCTCCAGTTCGCTGGTATACAAAGTCGAAGCGCCCTCACTATATACCTGAGTCTTCTCTCAAATGTCCCCTAGAGGATTCCACCACATGGCTCAACAATCTTAAAACTGCCTCACATTTCCTAGGACTGGAGTTGGAATAGTCAATTATCCCCTGCTAGAATATTTAGGAGGAAAGGAGACATATCTCCAGCATTTTTCATGTACTCTTCTCCCTTAAGTCACTCTGCTTCGTCACTGTCTTATGCCACTTAGCAAAATGGAGCAGAGTCCCTATCCTTTCCCGTAAGATGGGGCTAGGAGGAAACCCCAAATAGGGAATGGGAGAAAATCCTTTAACGGGGAAGAATTTGAACGGTGGGATCGATCAGAGAGTCCACCACTGGTGCTGCTTTGCACCACAGAGAGTAGGACATTTCTGGGAAATTACCTGAAGCAGGTCAGGCAGGCTAACAGCTGCTTTCTGTCCTGAGCCTGGAAAACAGTATTGGGTTTATGCATTAAGGAACTGTTTAACCTACTAGGATGCCAATTAAAAGCCTTGCGAGTCGGTAGATTCTGATGGAACTGAGTAATCTACCTGCCAATGTAAATCTTAAAGTCATAGGAAGATAGAAGCCTATAGTTCTTATTATTGGGGACCTGTTTCTAAGTGCAAAAACAGGTTTCGAACCTGGGTTGCTGTGTGTTATCTTTGCTTCCAAGACAAACGTGTTGCCCCTGAGCTATCCTCATGGCTTTGCAGAAGAAAGACTGAGGAACATCCAGCTTAATAGATCATTTGAAGGTCAAACATATCAATGCCTTTTGGAGTATAGAGCAATCATCGAGAGGTCTTCACATCTGCCCAGAACAGATCCATACCCCAACACTCCAACAAACTGGATTTTTAGCACGTTGGTATTTAATGAAATATCAAATGAAATCCCCCCCCCTCCACCAAAAAAAATTAAGTACTGTTTGTGACCATTTTGGAGCACGGTGACAGTGACTGGCAAAAAAATTAACCTGGTATTTGTCAGGTATTTGTCAGATCGCCAATTGTGCTAGATGACTTTTCAATCCGGCCCTTAAATATTTATTGAGGCACTGGGTGCTTGTGAATGAGTACAAAAAAAACGCTTTCAAAATATTTTTTTACGAGGATCGGAATTACATAGGTGGTGCCTGATTTGCAATAATTTTAGATGAACTTGTACCTTCAAAGGACTGCTGTCAGTGTAAAGTGGAGCGGCCCATGGCAGTGCCCTTTTTTAGTTTGGGCTATTAGATGGCTCGAGTGCCACCTATACGCCGAAACTATTGCATTCGCGTACAGATAGAGAGAAATGGCATATGAGGAGGGGAACAATGCTTGGAAGTGTTGTTTGGTTAATTGACCACCCACCGACTGCAATTGGTCATGCTAATCCCTATGGCCATTCCCACATAGTGCCTGCCTCTCCCTGCCCAAAACGCCACTTCACGGGAACTCTTAGAACCCACTTTATTCAAGCCTTAATATCAAACTTTGCACTCAAAGTGCCTGCCAGTTTTTTTTCAAAGCCTTCTCCTGAGATTTAATAACTTAACTGGAGCTGTGAATGCGCAACTGTTGTAATAAAAATGTCAACCGATTCTGCCTTCAACCGTTCGGTTTATAAGCACCAGGGATGCCCTTTGCTGAAGTCCTGTTAAAAACAAGCATTGGCGAAACCAACCGTTTTGGCTTGTGTATACAACAAGTGCCTTTCCCGTGCCTACACAAAAGCCCAAACAGTTGGCATTGCCAGTGCTTGTTTAAGCATTGTTGATGATGAATGGCATGCACAGAGTGATCAAAGCTCTCATTTTGAGAGTTATGCCCCAAATTGACATCGTGGTTAGCCAGGAAACGACATAATACCTGCAGTTCCCTTCCAAGATATATAGCCGTACAGCCCAATACATTTAATGGAAAGGTCCCTTCTGCTCAGAGGAGCATTTCCACGACTGAAGACTCTACCTAGAGCTTTGAAAGGCAGTATGGGGATGTTAAGTGGCTGAGGTAACATAGATGAACACCAGGGCTTTTATTTGTTTGAAAGGACTGCTACTTAGTTGCCCCCGCTGGAGATACTGAAAAATAAACACTTTCTGAAGTTGCATTATTTAATGGTGTGTTTTGCTGCTATTATCTGTGTTTAGGATCCGAAACTTGGTGGTCCCACTTGCGGGTGGGAAGCTTGGCTGGTGTGCCACGTGGAGCTGCTTGCAAATTCACTGACAGATGTCAGTGTCACGTTCTGCTTCTGCAGGCCGCAGTACCGCCGTTGGCCTTGTGCGCCTCCACAACACTGTCTGGCTTAAGCAAGCTCGCTCTTGTTTGGCGGAGATGTCGGAGGGGCTGGGGCAGGATCAGTGTGTGCCACGCAATGAAAATATCACAGTAGCACTTCTGCTCGCCTGGAAATGTTCAAAATAAAAAAAAATAAATTGTGCAATTTCTTTCATGTGGCTTCTTTCCAAACTCCACACTGTACATCATTTCCACTTGAAATCACTTCCATGGCACAGGTACACCCACTTTTAGTACATTTAGCGATCCATAGACACGCTGTACAGTAGAAGCTTACCAGGGTAGCACAGCAGGTTGATAGACCGATGCTGAGATGTGATATATTCAAAACTACTGGTTGTTAATCGTATTACTTTTTGCAATGCCTTATTAAAAAACAAGTGTATGAAATGTGGTTGGCCAGGGGATGGTTTGGGCTGGTTGCTTGCTTATATTCAGGGCGGAGGTGGGGATATTTCTGCCCCTGTAGTGAAAATCAAAAGTTGGCACCCATGAACCCACAGTTTAATTTCCTAAGAACTGCTGTCAGCACAACAGAAGCATTTATTTGTAATTAACCGGTTTGACAAGCATGTAATATCTTCGACCTGCAGGCTCTAAAGGTGCGGGGGCTGCAGAGCCGCCGGGGAAAGGAAGCAAACATCACCTCAACAAAACAAAACCCACATAGTCTTGTCCAACACCACATGGCGGCTACCAAGCGAAAAACACATCTATGCTCAGTGCACAGTGTCACTGAACTGAAGCTGCCAACAGCACATCACAGCTCTGTTGCTCTTTTTTCCTGCTCAGACCTACTAATTTAACCACCTACCTGCTTGCTTTACAGATCTGCAAGAGCGCCAAGAGACCACGCAAGTGGCAAAAGTGCACGGTATGGAGAACCTTCAACATAACGTTACCATGGCCCGGATTTTGGTACTGAAACTTTGCTCTGTGACAGATTATTGGCTGCTCCAAAGATGGATTGGAAGGTCCCACTTGGACGGAAAAATAGTGCACGAAAAAGTGTCATGGTAGTGATGTGAGGTGCTGATTGGCCTCCAACTTAGTTTGTCTATCGCTTAGTATTATAGGTATTATTGAGATGTTGAACCTGCGATATCAGGTAATAATATCCCTATATATATGGTTGATGTATATAATGTTGCCGGGAAAAGGTTGTGGTGACATTATTTAGGTGACCATATATATAGGGAACGGGGGAGTGGGTGGTGTGGGGGTGTCCCTGGTTCCCTTGAGAAAAAAAAAATATTTTGGGGCTTGCAAGGTTGCATCTAATAGTTCCATCTAATAATTTCCCCGCAAAAAACAGTAATTTTGCATGGCGTTATTTTTGAGGGGACATTACATGGAACCGAACTGGCATAGCTTAGGAATTTGGTTTTCAGTGAAGTGAAAAGCTGCACGCTATTCGCCTTAATGAAGTAGCTGCTACTGACAGACGGACACGTGAGAACTGCAATATAGTTGTTAGTAAAGAAAGCGAGGCCTCCATTATGGCGTGTAGCCCGAATAGCTGAGAAGTTTTATTCTGAGTATGTGGTCCTTTTACAAGTAAAGAGAGCAGAGCGGATCCCAGCAGCACCATGTAATACGCGCTGGAAATGTGCGGTTATAATTATGTGTGCCCGCTTTAACCCCCCCTATCAGCCAAGGCGACACAAGGAACAATTAGCAACACGTGCACTTTCCATGTTAATGAAAAAAACTCAATTTTTTGGGACACTAATAGTCCTCTTTAGAGGCCCGTGCGTTTGCACTGCATTCCTTGCTTTATTTTTGTGTTCCATTGTGTGGCTCAAATTGCCGTAGTAAAATCGTTCGGCTCTTATTGCGCACTCTGCATAAACCAGTTCCATTTCAGCACTGCCACAGACACTTGGGTGCGAGTCTCACCTTTTAGAACGCGCTCAGTCTAACTCAGGCCAGAGTTAATAGTCCCAGTGCCTTTAATAGAGGCTGGCATCGGGCAATTGAGGATATTTCTGTTGGAACTTAAACGTTGGCGCCAAGGCCCCGAAACGCCAACCTTGATGTATTTCGGTTCGGGTCTTGGCATCACTACATAAACGTGCAAAATGTCCCTTGCCTGTTACAAAGGTCCCTTAAAGATCGTCCCCCATGAACATATTCAGTGCTGAGTGAATTAAACGGGGGCACGGCCATTAACAGGGTTTAAGTTTGGTAGCCACTTGATTAAGAACACCCTCACCCCACAAAAGAGCCATCAGTGAGACATTGTTGCAGGGTTGTTGAACACAGACACCTGCCCCAGAGCCCCCCCCCCACAAGGAGCTATCAGCTCAGCGTGCCATTTTGTGAGAATCCAATCTACCTTTGACACGCATGCATAGAAAAGAATGCAGCAGTCAGAAACCAGGGCCCGGGCCGCAAACGCCCTGACGATCGCTCTGCATATCTATGGATCTCAAGCGAAGGCCACTCCCAGCGATTCCCGCTTCAGTGTTGAGGAATGACGCACCTAAAAAAGACAATGGACGGGTGCCTCTCAAGGTCCTAAGCACTTCATGGCCCGACATCTGTCTTGTAGGAGATGTCGACTGATGTCTCCTGAAAAACCTGATCTCAATATTCAGATCGAGTTGACCTTTTTAGGAACTTTTTTTTTAACCGTATGAATGAATTAGCAAGTTTGTGTTTTTAAGAAGTATATTTAATCACATTCGCTGTGGAAACCCAGGTCAAGAAAATCCGCTGACAGGTCGCAGTAAGCAATGAGAGGCCGGGGCAAGCCCTTCCTGTCCTTCATAAAGTGCTGACGCGAGCGCCTGTGCCCTCAAAGAAACAACAACATATTGTTTTGTGTCCTGCCGTGAAATGTGTGCACAATTGCGTCTACCTTTGGGTTTTCGTTTACGATGGGCAGCAACAGAATACCACACCCGGGACTCTTGAAACTGCGCCCGTGACCTTTATACCATCACCAAGCTCCGTTATATATCAAATCGTGTACTTTTGAGACAGAAGCGTAGGTTATTTAATTTAGGATGCAGGTATCCTGCCATAGCCGAATCAGTTCTGTCTTTGTTGAACACCCAATGGGCAGGGGAAAGCCCGTTGTTTTGACCCTTTGCTAGTTTCATTCAAAGGTCAATATTTCCCTCATAGCAGACGACTTCTGGCGGGAAAGTAACGCCACCGGTTGCTGCATGCAGTGTTATAGGGCCACTTGCAGGAAACGAGGTGTGGGCACGTGCATGCAGTGAGACTTGATATGATATGGCATTTGTAACGAGCCTATACACAAGTGTTTCAAGGCGCGATGAATTATATCTTTGTATTTGCTAGTGCTGGGCCACTTACTATGTTGCTATGGAAGCTTTAGGGGAAGTGAGAGGTACACAATTATCCTACCTAAGAAAGATCAAGCACACATTTTTGACAAAAGCTTTGGGATAAAACGTAAAGAATGTTGTGGTACACATGTGGATAGCAGCAGAGTTCCCCAAAATAATATCCGAGTTACTGTTGTCCAGCTATTCACTGGAAGCCGCAAGGCACTCTTCTATAAAAGATGCTGGAGGCCTCCCTCCGTTCTAGAATATGCCCGGCTGCCACGCGGCTCACAGTTTCCCACTGTTTTCCTATTTTTTAATCTTATTTCATTATGTAGAAATGAACATGCATCCTGCCACTCTCAATGCATTTTGTTTGAATATCTTGAAAGTAAATAGTTCGTCCAGGAGCTTGATGGAGGACTTGGGTGACTGGAAACCTGCATTTGATAGTTCTGAAGATTACTGTTTTTTGTTTCTTTATGAAATATCAACGTATGTTAAAAACTAAAACGTTACGGAATAAAACTGCCCGACTCTAGAGGCGACAAGAGGCCTAGATTTACCATTGGGTTTTTGTCCTTTGCTCCAATATAGTGCATTGCTGACGCAATCTGCCACATATAGTTTAAAACAATAAAAGCAACATATTTTATGTATAGCACATAAATTAGCAATGTGCTAACCCGAGCCTCCATTTTTCTCTGACTTTGCAGGGTCTCCACAGAAAGTCATCATTGGTTGATGAACAAGGAACAGGGGTTAACATGTGGCTGGAATGCCCCCTTTACGGTACGCATGCCCAACTCATTAAACGAGGATTTGAAGAAAGATGGTCATGGAGTGACCAGAACAAGAGCATGTTAGCAATGGTTTCTTGTGAGAGATAAGGTGGCACTTCTACTATGATAACTGCCCATAACTAGACAGTTGTCGGTCTCCATGTATATACTGTAGGTAAGGGGTGTGCAAAATTCACGCCGCTGAAATTGAATTGGCGAAGTTCACGCCGCTCCAGCTCAACATTAAAGTCCCATACATTGTCCAACCTTGCTCCTTGTGTAGAAACGGAAAGGTGCGCTGAAAAACCCTGTCTTTAAATTGAAAAGGAAAGGTTTGTGGTCTAGTCAAAAAAGCACACCCTCCGGACTGAGTCGCCATCGAGAGTCCAAGTCAGTCACCGCTCTCTTTATGTCAGATCTTAGAACCTTGTTTCCCAGTAGGTTTGGCGGCCTAGCCCCCATATGTGGGTAGTGTGCCTCAATAAATGCCTTTGCCTCTCAACTCACAAGCTTTTGGTGGGTATCACCCATCATGTAAGCAGCTCACTCACCCGCCAAGCCCCTTACATGCGCATATCAGTCAATGAGCTTTCACCCGCCAAAAACAAAATCAGCTGTTTTCACCCACCATGGAGCCAGGAAGGTTGAGAGCTATCCGTGAGTTTATCGCTGTCATGCATGAAACACCGTTCGTGGAGAATTCATCAACACTTCAGAACAGGGTGATGTCTCCGAGTCCCGCCATGTCATGCCGCATAAGCCTTGCTTATCAACAGATCGCGCTTTTAGGCGCTGAAGACCAATGGTAGAAGTGTACCAAAAAAAGTAGTGGAACTGTGCCCCAGCAGGGGGCAGAGTAGGCAGGGAGGGAGCAAGGCACAAAGCGTTGTTCAAGGGTTGCAGCCATGCATGCTGGTTGACAGCCAATTAAATTGAAACAAATTTCAGTTTAGCTCTAACTGATATGTGATGGTGGAGTGGAGAAGTGTGCTTTAACTTCACAAAGAACAGTTACGAAATGGTGAAAATGGTTGTAAAAAGTAATGGTACGGTTGACAGTAAAAAATAAAAGTAGTGGAACGGAGGTGCGCATGACCATTCCCGCTCACTTGGGCCACTGCTGAACAGTCGCATGCCCATCCAGAATGGGGCCACTTTAGACCAGTGGTCTTCAAACTCCCCCACGGCAGGCCTTGATGGTATCCAGGGGGGGCTTCAGTTTCTTTAAAATGGACGATGGTGAATGCTTTGAATAGAAAATATAAGCAGTTCTGGCATTTGGGGGCAGGGAGAGTCGACAACAATATTTTTACTCAAAGGAGGCCCGGAACAAAAAGGTTTGGATACCACTGCTTTGGATGTTTCTAGAGTTTAATTGCACACAGTTGTTTGAATCACTTTTCTGAACGTGTCCGCCAGTGTAGTGCACTTCCCGTTCTGGAACACTTAACTGTGCAAAGTCATACAGTCAGAGGACAGAACTAGGAAGCAGCAGGTAAGAACCATTTAGTGTGACTTTGCAATACTGCAACAATAACCATGTTTTTTAATAACACTCGCTGCCTATGCACAAGTTGATTACCCTCAATATTGAACCCAGACTTCCATTAGTGATACGATGAGTATTATTAGTTTCTTAGTAAATAATATAGGAAAGACTATGGAATGTCTTGACGCAATCTGAATCTGTCGTATGTGTGCCTTTTATAGTTGGAAGTTAATGTGACCAATATTTATTCTGTCGATGTGTTTTGTGTCTGGTAAAAGTTTGTAATAAACTATATACCAATAAATAAAATAAAAAATTACATTGCTTCGCCAGTCCTGCTGGGATGCAAATCAGCATAATGCACCATTAGGGGCTTAACCCAAAGAGCTATCTGGCAGCTAACGGAACAGACCTTTTGAAAGCTTGGGCTTTGCTCTTTATCTCAGCAAACTGCATGCAAATGGCATGTGCCTCGCCCTGCAATGTGCCACCATTAATCCTCCACAGGCCCTCCTCATGCTGAGGAATGCTTGCAGATCCACAAATATTGAAAGTAAATAAGTACTGCCAGGCGTATCTAGTCTGCCTAATTTGCTGGCAGCACCGGCACGACAAACAAATCTTCAGCTATGTCTTTGCTCAACACTATAAGCACGTTATTGTGTCTGTGCCTTGCCTTTTTAGTGTGTGCTTCTAGTATACTGTAAGTACTACCTGTAAGATGCAACTATTGGCATGTGAAGTGAAAATATGAGAGAGATGCAATGTGAGGACGACACACAGGGCCTCATTACGAACCAGGCGTTAACCATGGCACTATGAGCGCCATGGTTGACGCCGGTATTTTACCGATTGCGCCATGGTGGATGGCGGAATTACCGCCCCATTCCAAGGTTGGCGGGGCGGTAATTCACCATTGGCCCTTCCCCATTCCCATTTTTGCCCCCATAGGGCTCAATGGGAATGGGGAAGGCGGTAATTACGGTACCGCAAATTGCGGTACCGTAATTACCTCGAAAGTCCCTTTGCGGGTTCCTTCCTTAACGGCTGGTAAAACCAGCCATTAAGGTGGGGACCCGCAAAGGGACCTCGTAATTAGGCAGTAAGGGGTTAACGGCGCCGCCACCTTTTACGGCACCGTTAACCCCTTACCGCCTGGGTCGTAATGAGGCCCTATGTGTTGTTTGGCTTTTTGACCACCTATATTCCTGATGGTCATTCCCACCCATTACCTCCCCCTCCCCACTCAAAATACACATCCTAGGATCCCTTTGAGGAGGCGCTGTGAGATTAAGGATGTGGCAATGTTATTTCTAAGCTGCATTCTGAAAGGTAATGGTTTAATTGCAGCTGTAAACCAGTCACTAGTGCAATACCAATGTCTTAACAAAGTGTCTCTTGAGCTACTTGCTTAATAAGCAATATGTGTCCTTGCATATTTCCCTTGCACTGAATAATTAAAAAAACATGCAGCACGATCAAACCTTTTGGTTCATGCATAGGCATTAAACAGGCATTTGCTAGGCAATGCTATAATATGCCCATGTGCTAACAGCATTTGTCATTTTATGGGCTGGTAGTAGCATGGTGGAGGTACCTTGAAAATGCCTATCCTATGCCTGCACAAAAGCCAAAACTGTTGGCTTTGCCAATGCTTGCTAGATGTATGTTTGTATGCTTGCCTTCAACAATGCTGCAGAAATGTAAATTCCATTCTTTAAGCGCTCTGTGTGTGTGTGAATAACTTCCCTGGGTTTCTTCTGAGCCACTGAAAGTCTTATTTGATTACTAAACACATGTCGAACTCCTGCATGCCCTGGAGCAGAATGGCGGATTGAGAGAACTATCCCATTTACTTTGTATCCCTTTCGGCCATGTGCAAGGTCGAAAATAATGACCCCTCACTTGACCCCTCTCTAATGTTTCCAACCTATTTATCTTCTTCCTTTTCGCTCTAAGCCTCCGGACCATACCGTTTAGTCGCAAATTGCATCCTATCTTCATCTTCATTCTCTTCTTCCCCCTCTTCAGTCTGGTATCAGAACTGCTCATTCTACAGAAACTGCCCTCTTGCATGTTTCGGATTCTCTCCTTTCTGCTCTCCTGTATTCTGATCCTACTCAATCTATATGATGCTCTTGACACTCTTCATCATCCTACTTTACTTTCTTTTTTTTATTTTAATGATTTTTATTGTTAAAATATTGATTTTGATACAGATATCAACAGGTTACAGACTTTGAATAAAACAAGAACCACAGAGAAATGACATAGTAAGTGATTTTGATCCTTTGTAATAGTATTTCTATAAGGCTAAGTCATTTGTTAAATTCACTTGCGAATGTAATATGAACTATAATAGATATAAACCGCATTAATATAACATGTAGTTTAGAATTAATTATATCACAGGTCTGCAACGAGTGATTTATATGTAGTGAAAATAGAGATTTGGGGGGAGACGTACAGGGAGACAGACTAGAGACATATAAGGATAAGGAGGGAAGAGGATAGGGGGGGAATGGGTATATTGGATTATTTCATCAAAATAATCTAATAATTTCAAACATTATCAAGTTCTAGCATTTTTGAATATGTATGGAAATATGAATAATGATGCTAATATAAGGGTGTAAATTTATGTACCATGAGCAGTTGCATTAAAACAGTTAAGATACCTGGTGAAAAAATACCATTTAGCATTATATTTAGGAATTGTGTTGTGATTATTGGCTATGCACATCTCCAGTTAAATTTTGGCAGGAAATCTGGAAGCTTCTTAAATGTATCTTCTGTGTTGATGTGCCCTTTTCCTTTGTTAACATATTTTTAGGAAGTATAGCCATTACAACTTATTTCCCATCTGACTCTGCAAGACTTTATGACTTATTCATCTGTATAGCTTTAAAATGTATTACGGCTAACTGGAAAGACTCTAGTTTACTTTCCACCAAAATCTGGTGGAACACCATTTGTAACACTCATAAACTAGAGATGTGCATGGCCAATAATCACAACACAATTCCTACTTTACTTTCTACCCTTTCTTCTCTGGGCATCTCTGGCCCCGCCCTGGCTTGGTTCAAATCTTATCTCTCTGGACGCTCTTACGCTGTATCCTGGGCTGCTCAGCTCTCCTCTTTAGGTCAATCATATCTATACTAGCCCTCTTTACACTCTCATCTCTTTTTTCAACCTTTCCTGTCATTTCTATGCTGATGACTCCCAAATCTGTTTCTCCTTTTATGAGTTCTCTGATACTTTTCATTCTCAAGCCTCTGCCTGTCTTTCTTCCATCCAATCTTGGATGACTTCTCAGTTCCTTCATCTCAACCCATCTAAAACCGAAGTCTCCTTCCTCCCAACCGCCCTCCTTACCCCCCGCCCCCTTCTTCCTCCATCTTTCCTTTCTTTTCTGGCCTCTCGGCTCTTCTTTTCTTCTTCTGCTCAGGATCTGGGCATTCTTTTTGACTCTTCCCTCTCTTATTCCTTGCATATCTCCCTTACATCTCGTAATCGTGGTTTCCTTCTTTTCAGTCATCCTCGTGCCTGTCCTTTTCTTTCTTTTCATGCTACTAAACTTCTTATCTCTGCCTTCATTTTCTCTCGGATTGACTATTGTTTTTCTCTTTGATTGGACTCCCTGCATCCATACCTGCCTAACCTCTGGAATTTTTCCGAAGACTCCGGAATTTTAAGCATTTCTCCCGGTCTCTGGAAAAGTCCCTTGAATCTCAGGAATTTTGAGATTCTTTCCGGGTCCCGTCATATTCTCCACCTGATTGGCTGCCCAGCCAATCGGGTGGAGACGTGTCTGGGACCCGGAAATGGCGCTCAATGCGACCCCCGACTGCCACAATAATGCTGCTTTCAATCCATATCATTAGATTGACAGCATTATTATTTTGGCGGCGGCGCTGCCTTCATTTTGCTTACTATAGCATTGAATGAATGATTTTCAATGCTATAGTAAGCAAACTGAAGGCTACAAAAACCGAGTTTACCTTTTTGACAGGTGGGCAGGGCGTGTGGGCGGATCCGTGTGCAAATGGGCAGAGTCTTGTGTGGCTGTGGGCGGGGCATAGATCTCAGGAATTTTGATTTTCAAATGTAGGCAGGTATGGCTGCATCTCGTCTTACCCCATTACGTTCTATTTATAATTGTGCTATTCGTCTACTGTTTGGTCTATCCCCCCGTTCCTCAATACCCTCTTCACTGCGTGTTGCTTCAATTCTACCCCTGGAATATCGTTTCCTATTTCACTTTCTTTCCATTGATTTTCAATGTCTCCATGGTCTTGACCCGCCTCATCTTGCTTCTCTTATTTCCTTTTACTGCCCCACTCGAGCTCTGTGCCCCCATCTACCCATCATCTTGTTGTTCCTAAACCTCCTTGTACTTCCTCCCGTTTTCCTTTTTTTCTCTTCTTGCGCCACTTCACTGGAACTCCCTTCCTCGTTTTACTCTTTCTTCGTCAGCCTATCATATTTTTCGCACTCATTTGAAGGCCCACCTGTTTTCCTCCTTGTCTGCTTCTTAAGCTGAATGATGTTTGTGTTTGTCAATTTCCCTGCAATTTCCTACCATTCTCCTCTTTCTTTGTAAAGGTGCTTTGGCGAAAGCCTGTTATAAATTCAATAAATACAAAAACAAATTCTGTCTGAGCTGGGTTCCTGAACATGTCGGCTGATTAGAAAGCTGACATGTCTGTGCACGCTGGATGGCATTTCAGTAAATAAATAACTCCGGCCTTGTAGGTGGCGAAATGCTTGATCACAGCGTGTAGCACGCAACGCCGAAAAAAAAGTGCACACGCCCAGCAGTGCCGCTGCGCCTGCGCCGGGGTGCAGAGTTCAGGGGCACACATATTCCCCTGATGCCACACGCCTGCCAACATTTCCGCTGGCCCATATTCATGACCTCTGTCCCCAAAGCCACCACACTGGGCTATCTGCATGCAACCCGCACTCACCAGTTTGAATTGCGAAACTGAGTGCCAATTATAAGCGCTCTCAAGTGTACAGAACATGTAGTCCTAATTTTTTTTTTTTTTTAAAAGGACAGGATGGCCTAGCTACTACTGCACGCCACTAGGTAACCGTAACATCTGCTATTACAGCGCTTAAGGGGAATCTATTGGCGAGGCAATAAAAGCTCCCAACATGTTGTGTATTGAAGGTGTATGTATTGAAGTGTTTGAGCTGTAGGAGGCTTGAGGGTGAGTCTGCTGATTACAAGGCGGGTAACAACCACCCACATCGTGTCATTTGAGAGGCATGGAGGAGAGGATCCACTATGAGCCGCCATATTTTAAGAAAAATGCAATTTTTTTTTATTCTGCATTTTTAAAGCGCTCACACAGCACGCGGGCATCGAGGCGCTGTAAATTAACGAATACATTTCCAGGGTCTCTCTGTCTCAATGACTTTGCTCTTGGTTGCATTTTCTTAAAGGACATCTCTCAGACCACTCTTAGATGTTACACCTCCTGCTTGTACTCTCTCCCCCTGTACACTTAGTCCCATCTGGAATTAGACACACCGTCGCTTCCAGTCCCGCTACAATGCCACTGCATGGATGCGCCGCATGGATCTTGGCGCAAACCGCTTGTCCCTTCCTCTTCTAGAGAGCAGACCATTTAACATCGTGTTGCTTGGAAAGGTCCTTAATCCTTTTTTAACGCACGTGCGTCCACATATTGGCTGTTTGGCGGGCCCACGAGTTCACTGTGTGGGCAACTGTATTAAATGCACTGCAGAAATATATAAAGACCACATCCATGCTCACTGGGTCATTCAGTTATTCAACACGAGTGCTTATGGAAAGTCCCTTCTGGGCACAGGGCTTCAGAATGTGCGCCCAATTAAGTGCCACGAGGCCAAGTTAGTCTTAGAACGCTAGAAGTGTCGGTCACGCATTGCCCTGGCTTCCACGAGGCATGAAAGCACATTTAATTCAATTCCTTTGACCAATGGTTTCCAAACGTTCTCATGCTGTGCCCTCTCGAATGTAAAATAATGTTGGCACTTAATGGTCCGTGGACGGCTTCAGAATTTTGCAGACTCTGCCCCACCCCGGGAGGAGAGCATAGCTGACGCCTATTGTGCCTGCGCTCTCTTTAAGCAGGCTAGGACCTCATGGTGGGAAGGGTTGGTCGCGTGAAGGGAGTACTTCTTACGCCGCAGGCTCCCTTTGATAAGCCAACAGCCGAAGGCAGTTCATATGCACAGGCCAGACAGACCGCCCACTGTCCCTTTGTGCTGCCTTGTTTACACAGCTCAGTTTGCTGCGGGGAGGGGCTAGAGATCTCTCTGTCTTGCTGTACCCGAATACATCTCGTTAGTCTGGGCTAAATCAACGCGTGTTTCAAGGTCCATATGGTCAAGGTTTTTAGTGTGCACCACTAATTCTGTTCCAAGGCGCTGGATTCTCAGGCGACGCTGTGCCCATCAAATTACACGACTGAGAGATGGCCCTGGGCAGCCAAGCAGGGTGCTGCTGCCACTTACGTGGTCTCTTGGCGCTATGCTGGACCTGCAAAGAAAGGAGGGCTGTGGGGTTTGTTAGTGGGTTTGAGAGGGAGAAGAGCAAGGGAGCATTGATGTGCTGTTGGCAGCTTCCGTTTAGAAAAACCTGTCACTGAGCGTTGGTGCGTATTTGGTTGGTAGCCGACGCGTGGGGGTGGGTATGAATGTGCATGGGTGCTTGGGTGTTGGGAAGTCTGTGCGGTTTTTGCTGCGGTAGAGGTGGGGTTATGTTTAGTTTAGAGTTTGGGGGTGAGTATGCAGAATATAGAGTTTTTAGTATGGTTAGTTAAGTGCAACACATTTCCTACCCCCAGAAATCCATCCAAGTGCAACACCTTTCCTACCCCCAAAATACAGCTAAGTGTAACAAATTTCCTAGCCCAAAGATCCATCTAAATACGACACATTTCTGTTAGGACAGTTTTTCTAAAGTCCACCCAAGCAGCTTCATAAAACTACCCTGGAGACAATAAAGTAAACCCCAACTCGTAGTATAGACCTGCACTGCATACCTTGGTAGCATGGACAGAGCAGTCAGTTTTATCTTAGGAGGGAGAGAGGGCTGTAGATAGGTACAAAGAACCTGTAGCATACATGTGGTCCAAAGAAACACTGATACACTTATGTATTGTAAAAAGAGAATCATTATTCATAAACACAATTATAAAAACCAACACTATAGTTATGGTATGCAAACCAAAGTATAAACCTTATTTAGATCAGCAGTATGCAGTTCAAGGTGAGTAAAACCTAGTAAAATACAATTAGAATGGCAATAAATTATTCATGGGGAGTAAAACCACATTAGTAGACGTCTAGGGGGACGGTATGTAATTCAAGGTAAGCAAACCCTATTGGTAATAAGCTATTCTGTTTCATGAATACTATAGTTATACCAACACTGTTACAAGAAAACCCTTTCCAACATATGTAACTTATCCTTCTCTCAGGAATGATAGAGTTACACCAACAATACTTTTTCAGAATAGTGGAACACAATTCTAAGGTAAGCAAGAACGTATAAATTACTTTTCAGTGGGGCAGTATACACTTGCATTTAGAATGCCAGTGAGCTAAGGTGAGTAAAGCCTATTGTAAAACTTTTACATGTATTCAGTTTCATGAATAGCAAAGTAATACCTACTCAGTTAGTTTCTAGAAGAGTGGAACACAATTCAAAGGTAAGCAAATAACTTATTTTTCTTTTCAGAGGGGCAATAAGCAACTACAAGGTAAGTAAGAACTTAATAACACTTGGTGATTTATTCTGTTTCAGGAATCAAAGTTACACACTAAGGTACCAGATGAAGAACGGTTGTTGCCAATGAGATTTGCCTCCGTATCTTGGTCCAGCACTTTCGTGAGGAGACTTTTTTTTGTTTTGTTTTGTTCCTGCACTTATCAGACATACCCTGTCTGTTGCCTCAACCCAGCACCACCACTGTTTGTTGCCTTTATTATTTATTTATTTTATTATTTATCTTTTTTCCTTTGCTCCACACTTTCCACTTCTCCCCCCTTCCATGCACTTTTCCCCTCTCCTTCTCCCATGCACTTGCGCGCTCCCAATTTCACTGGGCCTAATAAGATCGTTGTTTTTGTTCTCCCTTGTTCCCCTCCCTTGCCTTGTCACGCTCTGAAACACTGGTGCATGAGCGCGATACAAATACAATATCGTATCATATCAAAAAGGAGTGGAATCGTGTCTCTGGAGATGCAGCAGGAGTTCACCACAGTTTCAGCAGTATTAGTTCTCCAGAAGAACATTGCATAGCACTGAGGCTAGAAGTCCCAGGGTATTGGCGGAATGCAGACCAGGAAGGTCACAGCTCGTTGTGGGATGGCTACAAATGCAGGTCGTCTCAAGAATGATGTGTCTCAACAGTCGCTGGGTCGGAGTCATCGTCTTAGGGACTTCTATGTCACTTCAAAGAAGTTGTCAGTACGGGCAGTGGTTAAACAGCAGGCATCTCCAGTCGCTGGAAGTAGCTACAGCAGTCTTCTCTTCTTCTTCATCAGATCTTCTGTTCCAGTGGTCAACTTGTCTTTAGCTCCAAGATGCAGGCCAGATATACAGGAACCCACACACATCTTCTGCAAACTCTCCCTGCAGTTTACAGAAAGGGGCCCTTGGCTTTCTCGTAGGACCACCAGAACACAAAGGTGAGCTGAGGTTTGGACTCCTTTACGTTACTTTATGATATGATATGATATGATAGTTTAATTATATAGGGCCTCATTACACGGTAGACGGTAGCCATGGCGCTATTAGCGCCATGGCTATGCCCTTACCGCATTCCAGGTCTGTGTTCCCGGAATAGGGACTTACCGGGTCATTCCGACCTTGGAGGACCCGGTAAGTCCCCATTCTAGGAACCATTCCCCATTCCCATTCGAGCCCCCATAGGGCTCAATGGGAAAGGGGATGGAGCTAATAATGGTACCGCAATGTGCGGTACCGTTATTAGCTCTGAAGTCCCTTAACAGGTCCATTCCCTAACGCCTGGTAAAACCAGGCGTTAGGGAAGGGACCCACTAAGGGACCTCATAGTAGGGTGGTAAGGGATTACCGGCACCGGTGCCCTTACCGGTGCCGGTAATCCCTTACCGCCTACCATGTAATGAGGCCCATAGTGCCTATTCACAATGGGCCTCATTACAAGGTTGGCGGTCCGGTAATAACGATACCGGTAAGGCATTACTGGCATCGTTTACCGGACCGGCCCATCACGACCTGCAATGCCGGCCCGACCGGCATCTACAGGGACCCGCTGTGGCCATTCACCACCATACTGGAATGCGCGCGGCCGCCGTGCCAGTAACAGCGGCATGCCGCTAGGAAGAGGACATTCGAGTTACACGGAGACGCACATACCGGCATCCAGACGCGGGTAAGAAGGGCCACCATGATGCCAGCAATACCAGCATCGCGGATCACCCGTTCATAGTAAACTGCTGTGTTCCCAACTGCCACAGGTGCACACAATCAACACAGGTGGAGGCAATGGAGCCTGGCCCTGCACAAAAGGAGCACACCCACACACCACACCCCTTCCAAGACCAAAATGATTCCACGTGCAGTTGCGATAATGGAGCTGGAGGACATGCCTGCACTGCTATTCCTTGAGCAGGCACTACACCAGGGATTACAGAGGAGATGCAAGAGGAGGAGGGTGAGACCGCCCCAGCAAATTCCACCAGTGCAGGCAGTGGTATCCGCAGGCAGCCACCAATCCCTCGCATAAGGACCAGTCCATTCAACTTAACCCCAGCACAGATCCACACCATATACCGCTTGGACAGGGACACCATCACCACCATAGTGGAACTAATACATGAAGACTTGGTCAGCCTGATCAACATCCACACCGCCATCCCTACTCTGCTGAAGGTGGCGTCTGTGCTCCACTTCCTGGCCACAGGCACCTACCAGCACACAGTGGGCCAGCTGCATGGCATCTCGCAACTATGTTCCTCCGGTGTGCTAAACCAAGTGCTGGATGCACTCCTAAAGCACGCAAGGGCCCACATATCCCTACCACGGACAGAACAGGAGGTGAATGCCACCAAAATAGCATTTCATGCATTGGCAGGCATGCCCAATGTCATTGGTGCCCTCGACTGCATCCACGTGGAGTTGGTAGTCCTGCATGCCGTGGAGGTGGTGTACCGCAATTGGAAGCTATACCACTCCATCAATGTGCAGATGGTGTGTGATGCCAGTAAGATGATAATACATTGCTCTGCCAGATTCCCAGGATCCACGCATGATGCAATGGTGCTGTGGAACTCCTTGCTACCCCGCTATATGGAACGAGATGCTGCACAACGTGCCTGGCTGCTGGGTGAGTCTGCCCTCTGGGCCATGGGAGTGTATTGGGGGGGCATGTATATGCAACCTGCCTGCCCTTTGGGACATGGGAGTGTATTTTGGGGGGGCATGCATATGCAACCTGTCTGCCCTCTGGGACATGGGAGTGTCCTCAATGGGGTGTCTGGACACTGTCCATGCTGGAAAATACAGTGCCCATAATCATTCAAATAAGAGGCATGACACAGAAAATGGAGGCCGACATACTCTGGCCGCACACCAATGTGTAAATGTCAGACTCACAATCAGTGCACACCCCTGAACTTGTCCACTGGACATCACCTGACCGTACCCACAGCACCACAATGCACCAACATTCAGTCACAAAGCTGAATACACATGACCGCATCGAAGCACCTCTCAGGTCATGCATCCATGAGTGCGCAGTAGGAATTCCTACTCAGGTAAATCCCCTGTCACTGCCCCTTCCCGGTAATAACACTGCATAACACCATGGCAACATGTGCAGATGAATACAAATGTGAAAACACATATGACAAGGATGCCTCAAATTGGACCCATGCAGTATTGAACAACACCTACATGAGTGCGATTGGTGCGGGAAACACCCACAGCACATGAGTACCAGCATGCAAGTCGACACCCTGCATCATCCGAGGAACACATCCCTACACTGGGGGACCCTACCAACATTCATATTGTGCCATTGTGACTGGTGTGAACACGTCGAGGGACACGTGCATGGCGACAACTATTATCCAAAAGCATGATAGACTAAACAAGCTGTATCACGTTAGGTATCAGCCTAATGCATCAATCATTGCCAAACCTGCATTTGGTCTCCTCCCCTGCCACACAACCCTCACATGTGAGTACATCATGGAACTTGTCACACAATCTGGGTGGTTGGTGATTCCAATGTCAAGGCCCCTAAATTGTGTATGTCACCCAAGACCAGAACCATGGATTGCCAAGTTGTGTACAGGGCAGATAGTTGCGCAGATGTGAAGTCAATAGCTGCCATTCACAATATACTGCATATGAGCATGAACGATGTACAGGCTGAGCACAAATGGAATTGAAGAAATACCCTTACACATACCCTATTGTGCTCCCATGCTATCCCCTGAAGCCGTGGCTCCTAACCCCTGTCAGGAATCCGCAGAACAGGCACGAAGAGGACTTCAATCGTGCCCATACATGCACTCTTGTTGTCATAGAGCAGACCTTTGGCCTGTTGAAGGTACGGTTTTGCTGCCTCAGCAAGTCGGGTGGCGCACTCATTTACGGTCCTGAGAAGGTGGGCAAGATAACCAAGGTGTGTGCCATGCTGCACAACATGTGCATCCAGCGAACGTTCCTCTGCCACCTGACATGTACCAGCCACCACCAGGTGAAGAAGATGATGAGGAAGGAGAAGATGTTGCAGATCGGCCAGGCCACCATGCACATGAGGAACGTGCTGTGCGCCAACCAGTGATAGACCATAGTTTCTAATACACTGGGATGCAGAGGGTGCTATGGATGTGGGAGCCTGGGCACTGTGATTGGGGGAAAATGGGCACTGGGTTTGCAGAAGAATTCTGAAGGAGCAATATCCAGTCATGAGAATTCTTTTCACAAAGGGTGTATTGAACAGATGTTATTTTCAACATGAATGAACCCTCCACCCCCCAACACCTCCACATACCCCCTCCCTTCACACCCCAACACCCCCACACTCCCTCTCCCCTCCCCCGTCACACAACAAGAGACATGTGTCCAGATGCACTGTCTGTCAACACGTGCGGGGTACCCCTGCTACTGCCCCCCCTTCCCGATGGAGGGGGTTGCATGTCTGTGCGCCGCATTCTGCGCAGGGACCTGTGCACGGGGCTTGTCTGTGTAGAGCTGGCAGGCATGGTAGTGGAGGAAGTGGATGGATGTGGCTCGGTTGCCACAGGACGCCGCTGCTCCATGGTGTTGGCCATTCTCTCCAGTATCTGGGCTACACTTGCAAAGCCCTCATGGACCCGCTCTGAATTTTCATTTACAGCCTTGATGATGGCATGCATGGACTCTTGACGGCCCTCTATCCTTGACAAATGTCCCTCGAGGTCCCGTATTGCGGGGGAAGTGGATGTCTCCATGGCTGGTGTGGATGTGCGCAAGACCGGGCTGTCCTCTGGTGGAGACCACTCCTCCTGGCTACCCTGGCCTTCAGGCTCATGCTGAGGAGTGACCTGTGGTGTGTCCTGCGGGCTGGGCGTTTGTCCACCATCCCCCAACATGCTGCCTTCCTCATGGGTGACCTCCTCATGCCCCTCGTCCTCATCGGCACTATGTTGTGCGGATGCAGCAACCTCCCCAACTGAACTTGTGGCTGCTGACTGCGTGCCATCATGGTCGCTTGCCACGGATGTGGGCTCATCCTGTGATATGTGTGTCTCCAGGGGGGCAGGGGCAGGTGTTTGTTGGACCGGTGTTGGGGGCTGTGCAGCCGGTTGGGAACTAGTGGGTGCCTTGTGAGCCCCTTGGCCTCATCCTTGTGGCCCTGGACGTGGATGGCCTGGTGCCATCATCCTGACCACTGGACGTCTTGGCAGTTGTCCTGGGCTGTGGCGCTGCATGATCCTCATCGTTGTCTCCATCGTGCCTGTGGGGACAGAGTGACAGGGCATCAGTGATGGGAGTACTTGCATCATGCATGCATTGGTGTTTGTGCAGTTTGGGCCTTGTGGTTCGTTGCATTCTTGTTGGCGTGGTGGACAGGGTGCTTGCAAGATTGTGGAGGGGTAGTATTGGCATCCCTCATGTTTTCCATGATGTCTGCTGTGAGGCCAACAGGTGTGTTGTGGGTTGCGTGCTGTGTGATATGTTTGTGTTTGTGTATTGGGTGTGTATTTGGCATAGGAGCCGCATGCAGCATGCATTTTGATGTGACAGTGGTGGGTCCAGCTTCTCGACAGGGATGTGTGTATTTGTGTATGATGGGCCATGTATTTGCTCTCATCAGGTTAACATTTGTTGGCCTATGTTTTACTTTGGATGTCAGGTGTTTGTGGGGAATTGTGTGGTGCGAAAAGGGTCACTCACCTTCACCAGCCAATGAAGGGATTCCATACTCCTCTCCACCAACTCTTTCAATGGCCTCCATGTCGATGATGAAGCTACAGGTCTCTTCCCACCTCAACAGCTTTATGGGGGAGTTTAGACCGCTGCCTGTTGCCTGCCCCTGGCTGCGGTTGGCCGATAGGATATTTCGTACTCGCTGGCGCAGGGCGTCCCACCGCTTCCTGCAGTCCTTTACTGACCGTGCAGTGGTTCCAACTGCACTCACCTTTCTGGCAGTCTCCTCCCATATTCTTTTCTCCTGTAGCTGTGCTGGACGGTGCAGGTCTGCACTGAATACCACATCTGCCTGCTCCACTAGCGTATCAGTGAGCATATTCAGCTCATTATCGCTGAAACTTGGTTTTCGCATATGTGCTGTGCCTTTCTTGGTGACTTTCGACATTGTCCACCAGTAGGGATTGGGAAATTGGCTGCTCAGGTCCTGTCTGCGGAGGATTGCAATGGATTGTATTTTTAAAGATGGCCGCCGGTGCATTTCCTATTCCGGTGCGATGACGTTACTGGCAGTACCATTATTTAGGGTGCCAACGGCGCCGGGAGAGGTTTCAACTGTTTCCTTGATGCTGCTATCAGGGGTGTGTGGGGACTTTACTGGCAAGCTGGTGCATCCGTTACCGGCATGCAGGGACAGGGATGCACGCAGACTCGTAATCGTACGTTGTTTGCAGCATGGATACAGCACAAACACTTTCATACCGGCATGCCGGTAACTACTCTTTTTTACCGCCTACCTCGTAATGAGGCCCAATGTGTTTCAAAGCACTTCACGACAAGGGAGAGAACAAGAGAAAATACAAAGCATTCTTACAGGACACGAACAACAAGAGACTGAAATGAACTATCGTACTCGGCCTAGCAACGTTTCAAATAGTGCAAGGAAATAGGAAACTGACAGGCGATTACTGTACTAGGCCTGAATACATTTCTGATAGAGCCAGAGAATTACACAAGGTGAGGGAGATGGGAGGAGAAAAGAGGGAGAGGAACAAAACAAGCGACTATCGTACTAGGCCTGACAACATTTCAGATAGAGCTGGAGGTGGACGGGTGGAATAACAAGTAAGGAGGTGGGGAGGAGACAAACATTGTTACAATCATACTAGGTCCAGGGACAATTCAGAGAGAGTAAGTACATAGGAGAAAGTAAGAGTGGGAGGAGAGAGAGAGGGGGGGGAGGAGAAGAGAACAAAGAATAAAATAGTGAAAAGAGCAGAGAAGCCGGAGGGAGAGCGAAAAACTGTTGCAGAGTTGTGGAAGAAGTGCAAGCCTTTTTATCCCTTGAATGGCCCCCAAGGCACCACACCATTAAGTAGCTCCTCCCACATTTCCCCTGGCTCTTTTCTGAGCTTGCTTGATGACAATTTTGAAAGATGGTTTTCTGCCTGTTCTGTTGTTTAAAAATGTATACCGCGAAGACCATGGACCCGTAGGCTTAAGGGCGCCACAACAATGAACAAAAGGACAACAAGAAAGAAGCATCAAAGCAAAGGATGGTCAGCAAGAGATCAGAGAGCAGGTTTAAACAAATAGAAGAGTTTTAAGAGTTCAGTGGACTTTAAGCACCTGAGTACCGGTGGCAGATTATTCCATGCTTTTGGGGCCACGTTCTGAAATGCCCCCTTTGTGGCCTTAATGGTCTTACATCTAGGAAGAGCAAACTGATTAGAATTACTAGATCTGAGGGTTCTCGTATATATTTTCTCTTTCGGAAGATCCCGGAGGTAGACAGGCATCTTGCCTTGTCGACATTTCTGTTTGATTACCAGGAGGCGAAATAGGAGCCTCGACTTGACAGGGAGCCAAGTGAAGAGCACATCTGGCCGCAGAGACGTGGTCTTTACTAGCGATTCCCGTAACCACTCACACTTCCCCATTCTGTATCACCTGTAGCCTGTTGCACTCTGTTTTGTTGATACCATACAACAGACTACAACAGTAGTCGATCTTGGCACCCACAATAGCCGTTGCAATAGTCTCTGCATTTGCTTGGGTAATGAAGGGTCGAAGGTATGCCAAAAGCTTAATATAATAATGACACCAGGCTACCAACATGCGCCTTCATATTTAAATGTTGGTCAAAAATGACGCCCAGCGTCTTAACCTTCCTTTGAGATGTTGAGAGACTATTTTGGAGTCCTCAATGTAAAAGCTCTCTTAGGCCGGACCCAATCTCTTTATCATGTTTGGAGTACCAACAATGATATGATATGATGATATGATGTAGCATTTATAACGCGCCTATGTACAAGTGTTTCGAGGCGCAACGAGGCAAGGAAGGGGGAAACAGAGGGAAGACAGACAACAATCCTACTATGCCAGGTGTCATTCAGATTGCGCAAGTGCATTGTAAGGGGAAAGGGGGAAACTGCAGGGGGAAGGGAGAGGGGACAGTGCAGTACATGGGATAATAGAATAAATAACAATAAGAAAAGTAAGGCCAGCAGTTGGCAAGTGCAAGGGTAAGTACCGACATCTGGTGTCAATTGCTGGTAGTGGGGCTGTAAGGATACAGAGAACAGTCCCCAAGTGCGGGGGTTGCCAGGAAGGCAGTGCAGGTGTGCGACTAGCGGGGGAGGGGACCTGGGCCAGATATCAGAGGATGGCCAGGTAACCAGTGCAGTTTCAGCCAGGAAGTCAGCCGGGGAGAGAAGGAGAAAAAGCAGAAGCAAAGAGAAAGGGTTTGAGGTGCTTCCGCGAACAGAGATGATTCTCCTCAAGTTTCAGGGAGGCAGGGAGGATGTTCAAGAGGGTGGCCCCAGCTGAAGAAAGAGATCTACCACCAACTCGTTGCTTGGAGAAGCGACTGACCCGGGGGGAGTTGGAGGCGAATGAGAAAAGAGCTCGAGAAGGAAGATATTTTTAGGAAAAGAGATTTGAAGGTATTGAGGCCCCAAGCCCCAGAGGGCCTTGTGGACAATGCAGAAGGTTTTGAACTTAATCCTCGCAGCCACTGGGAGCCAGTGCAGAGATTTCAGTCCTAGAGAGATACGATCCCTGGGCTTGAGGCCAAACACAAATCTTGCACTCCTGTTCTGGATGAGTTGCAGAGGACGTAAAGTAGAAGCAGGCAGATTCAGAAAGAGGCTGTTGCAATAGTCCAGCCTACAGAGAACCAGAGCTCTGGAGACAGTGAGCTTCTGGTGGAAGGAGAGGAAAGGAAGAATACCTCTGAGGAGGTGCAGCTGGTAGTGTGACTTCTTAGAGACATCAGAGATGTGACGAGAGAAGGAGAGTGTAGAGTCGAAGATGACCCAGAGGTTTCTAGCCTCACGAGTGGGAACAGGAAGAGGGCCAAGAGAGGCCGGCCAGAGAGTGACAAGAAAGGAGGGTGTGGGTGTGCTGATGACAGCTCTGTCTTGTCTCTATTCAGAGCCAGGTTATCTTTAACCATCCAGCCTTCAAAGAGGGTGTATACCTTGTTCAGCTGCGCTCCATCAATGTCATGTATCCCTGAGATAGGGATGACACACTGAGTGTCATCAGCGTAATTCATAAACGCAACCCCACCTTGCACTAAAAGAGCAAAGAAGAGTGCCGTAAAGATGTTATACAGTCAAGATGAGATACATGACCCCTGAGGCATGCCACACTTCTGGGTTATAGGTGATGCTTCTGCCTCCTCATAGAAAACTCTACAGTCCTGATTGCTTAGAAACAAGGATATCCATTGGGCCGCTGCACTAGAAAAATTGGCTATGTCATTCAACCTGGTGATCATGATAGAGTGATCCACCAGGTCGAAGGCCGCCGAAAAATCCAGCAACATCGAAATGGATGCCTTTTCATTATCCATGAGTTCAAATAGCCTGTGCTTAAGTTCAAGAAGCTCAGTCTCTGTCCAAATCCCTGCCAAAACTCAGATTAATGGTTATTAAGGATGGGATATTCATTGAGATGATTTGAGATTTGAATGTACACCGCCCGATACAAGATCTTAAGCAAAAAAGGGGTGTTCGGAATAGGTCTATAGTTTAGCGGCACATCTGCAGGTAGACCAGGTTTTTTAAGGATGGGAGTTATCTAGGCCTTTTTTAGCCCTTGGGGCACTGAGCTTTCCAGAAGGAGGCGTTAACAAATTTACAGATGGGGTCAAACAATATGGGCAAACAGGCTTTCATAATAACAGCCAAACAGGGATCACCTTTACATTTAGTGGTTTTTAGCTGTTCCACTATAGTAGAGAGTTCTGAAACCGTTATGGCAGAGAAGCTAAATTGAGGAATAAGAGGGCAAGTAGAGAAATCCCCATTGGCTCCCTCTCCTGATACCTTAGGTTGACTCTTTTTTGCGGGCAATGTCTACCTTAATTGTACTGAGTTTACCCTGCATAGCTTCTTGAATAGCAGAACACCAGGCCGCATCCTTAACTACCAGGCCCGAATCCTGAGTGTGCAGTGTTTCCTGCTTCTTAAGAATCTTGAAGAGCTCCTTCACATCCGAGTGGACACTCTGTATTCTCATATTAAATGAGTTTCTTTTAGCATCCACAGTAGCTAATTTGTATTCTTTGGCCACTCCTTTAAAGGCATGGTCTAGTAAAATTTTTTATTGTCCCTACGGGTCGGCCATGTTTTTTTAAGCCTAAGTGGCTCGATTTTAGAAAACTTTCCTATGGACCTTACCCAAGTTTTCGTCCATTAAACGCACGCGAAAACAAGCACCAGGGAGCTGCCATTTTCTGATAATCTTTTCCCGATCGCCCTGGCTGACCTGCTTTTGCGGCACTAAATCAATTCCCCCACCCCTGAGCCTGACATTATCAAAACATTCATATTCTCCCCCTCTCCCCTTGACGTTAATGTGCTGCGTAGGCAATCGCGCCCAGTTGTCTTCTACGCGACTACACACAGAACCCGGAAACCAACACAGATCAACTCATAACACAGCGCGCCACAATTCGGAATATGAAACTGTACTTTAAAATGAAACAGCAACACGGTACATTTGGTAAAGTACATTTATTTGACATTAAATGTTTAGAGAATATTCAGCAATTGACATATGAACTCCGGAAGCCATTTATTTTCTTTTATCTGTATCCGCAATAACTGTTCCGTTTCATCTTGAGTCACGCGCTGTTCCTTTATGGTACACAGGGTGTTCATTTTCGTAAAAAGAATCACTTTGGAAGCACAGTGAACCGCAAGGCTGTTCCATCAACTAGGCACTAGTCCAGCCAAAAGGTTGATATGTTGCTTCTAGCCACTAGTACAGCGTAAGGGCATGTGGGCCCTTGGCGATCGTCCCATAATATGGTGATCGTGCTCCAGTTGTTGACACGAAGCTGCAGGTGCCTGCTGAAGAATCCATCCGCTGGTGTTTCAAACAGATGGCAGTGGCAGAAAGGGATCAAATACCTGTTATGAAAACAAAAAAATGATAATTAGTCTCGCTAGCCGAACTTCATTAATATTACTCATTTTATTTATTACGGCCGATCAGAAACTATTTGCTTGCAAGGATAGTTCAATGGAGTATGTTCGTCTCTAAAATCAATGCGAAAAGTAACGAGATAAATCGAGGCCAACACACAATGATAAACGACAGTCTACATGCTTGAGGAATGATATGATATATGATATGGCATGTGTAACGCGCCTATACTCAAGTGTTTCTAGGCGTGACGAGGCAGGTGGGGAACAAGGGCAGACAGACAACGATCCTACTAGGCCAGGTGTCTTTCTGATCGCGCATGGGGAAGGGCTGTACATGGTTAGTTGAATACAAATTAAATAATAGGGCCAGCTGGTGGCAAGTGCAAGGTAAATGCCGAGAGAAGGGGCTGAAGGATACAGAGACAGTCCCGTAGTGCAGGTAGGCAGTGCAGGGAAAAGTGGCTGGGCCAAGGACTGAGATCGGTGAGACCAGTGGACCTGCATGCCCATGTGCCCACTACGAACAGTTTTACTTGCTTTTCCTAGCTCTTCATTCATTCATTTATTCATGCATCCATTCATTAAATCTTCATTCCGGTATAAAAGCGTGTTAAGATATTCTTACATTATATTTGAAATTTCCATTGTGTCTCTTCGTAATGCAGTCTGTAAAACGGACCGTGCTCTTGACAACGATTTTTCGTATACTGACCTAAAATGAAACTCGGTCTAGTTTCTGAATTTTCTGCCTTATCGTCTCTTACGTTATTGCGCACTCCCTTCAAATGTAGTTCTTTCGGCATGGTCCCTGTCTCAAGGTCAAAAAACAATAGACCCTTATACTTCCAGTGCGACTTGTGGGCTTCATCTGGGCGCTGTCCTTCGCATTCTTTATTTGCAACATCACGTAGTATAGGCATCTGTGAGAACTTGAAGTTTAGAATCCGTCTATGTAGTGTGCCTCAATGTGCAAATGCGAACTGGCTTTTCTCCCAAATGCCACGGCCCGCTTGGCTGGCGCATTCTAAGTGCCCCAATTTTGTCCCCGTTGTCTGCGAGCTTTGCAGCCCAAATTGAGACATTTAATTTTTGGCAGAAGGTCTGGGAAAGTATAAAGTACCACAGGAGTTGAGTTAAAAGTGAGATTTATTGTTTGTTTGTTTGTTTTATTATTTGCAATACGCAAGCCTCCCCTCCGTTAACAGTGCGCAGCATTTACATTTACATGAGATGAGACATGAGAAAAATATATACATTCACATATGTGAGGTGAATAGAGAGAATTCAAAGACGACACCCAGCTTGTTCGCCACCCATGATGGTGAAGGTAGGGGTTAGG
Organism: Ambystoma mexicanum; assembly: GCF_040938575.1. Lineage (NCBI taxonomy): Eukaryota > Metazoa > Chordata > Amphibia > Caudata > Ambystomatidae > Ambystoma > Ambystoma mexicanum. Next base: position 933,008,328 of record NC_090931.1, on the reverse strand, counting down.
TTTACAGGTACACTGTACAATAACATTTATTTACAAAAAGACAATCGTATTGCAATTATTTAAACCGGGATTTGTACTTCACAATCAGCTGTGCTTCGGGTGGGCATGGCACAGTCGCAATGTTCGGTGGCAATGGATCACTGCTCTGCACAGAAACGTCCAAAATTCCATATCTGTGCTTCTCTAACACAGCAACAATAAGGCCTTTCACAAAGTCAAACTGCATTTCATCATAGACTGGTTTGATCACCCATTGCTTACTTTGTTTTGAAAACACCTTAGTTTAGCGAGGCATCCTTACTTTACCCCTAGTCCTAGATTGTTCACGTCCGACATTGCTGTTATGGGCCAAGACCGCTAGTAGAGTGCGATGTTTCATGCCCCGAAAGCTAAAATGCAAGCGCTTTGGCCTGTACTTTAGGCACATATTGTGGAACACCTCCAAATCTCCTGTGTGACAGAATTCTGTCAGTCCTCTCAAATCTCTTGATAGAGTTTTGTCGAAAACAATCTTCTCAATGGCTTTGTGTGTCGGTGAAGATGGAATCAACCACTTCTTCTTCCGTGCCTCCTCTGGGGACAAAGGGCCATGTTCACATTGGTGGAAATGTTCATTTGCTGTCCAGCGGTGAACGTTGGTACAGTGGTGCATCAGTGACCGCCATTTTTCAAGTAGTATTTCCACTGACCCCTCACAAGTTTTTGAGCTCCACCAAAGATGGTTGGTGATAGAATGTGACCACTGCAAAATACTTTCAAAACCTTTTTTTTCCCCTGCAGCCGAGATTTTCTTATTGATTGATTTAGCAAGATGCCATACGTCAAATTGATGTTTAATATGTGGGAACTGCTCTCTCATTGTCTTGGCAATTGAAACGTGTCTATCCGTGGCTATGAGGTCGATGTGCATTCCCCTCGATTGTAGATATTCCACTGATTTTATAAAACCTAGTTTCTCCATGGCCACTGAGGATGTACATTGTGTTACCTGCACGACCACCGAACTCACAATTTTCTTACTATCCATGTCCTGAAAGTGGTAGGTGCAGTACTTGGCAGAAAATCCAGGGCTGTCGCACTGTCCATCGCCGGCTAGCCTGAAACCTTTGCCTTCGAATGTACTTGCTAGAGACAATTGTTCAATTTTCCAAGCATCACTAATGGCCGGAAACAGATAATCACGTTGGTATGTGTAGTACAGCGCTTTAGAAATGAAATGAAGTCCCACAAACTGAAAGAAAGCCTCTAACTTTCTAAAACTGGAGCCACTAAAAAGTGATGCAGCTGCACACAGTAGATTGCCTGCTGGCAGTTTCCCCAGCATCGGTTGTGCAGACCATGAGAACCTATGATTTAATCTACAGGCGGCATTTATTTTGACGTTACTGCCTTTTATTTGACGAGTCACATTAATCAATGGCTTCCCACATACTTTCCCTCTAATGGAATGCACACATTTCAGCATACTTATAATTTCCATCAAACAACTGTTGAATGCAATGTATTTGCTCTCTTTCATTAGACTGTCATCCTGTGTCAACGTTGTTTCGGCCTTTGACGTTGTGGAGATTTCAACACATTGGAAAGTAATATCGCTGATATCAAGTTCTGATGCGTCTATGGATGCTGCGGCTGGTTCATTCTCTGTCATTTCAACATCTTATTACTTCAACTTTGATGGGGGAACACAACAATGTCGACAGGTCTTTTGGTGGCAAATTTTTGGCGGGTGTAGATTGTGTAAATTGATCTGCAACTACTTCAGAGCTATCTTCAATACATTCAATAACATCTTCTTGTGGTGGTGCGGTCGCACTGTAGCTATGGTCCAATGCAACTTTGCTGTAGTCTCCAAACACAATTAATTCATGTTCTGGCCATTGGACATGAGCATCTCGAGCCTGAACACGTCTCACCTCAATTAATAGTTCCTCCATAGTGTACACGGTCTGGCAAGCCACATCTCCCATTCGCTTCACTGTCTGTGTGTGTATAGTTCTGACACCCACGGGTAACTGGAGGAGAGATTGGAAAAGGGATGTTCAGTTTAAACACAAGATGGAGTGTAGTATAATTGACTAGAAAAAAAAACATAAAATAGTCCCCAGCACAAACATTTTTTTAAAGTTATGAACTGTTTGTAACTAACCTTTTTTGTTTTTTTTTCTTTGCAACTTTTTTGACTCGACCTTCAACATCTGCACGCTGTAGCTCGGATTCGTTTCCGCATGTCCTCCCTTCCTCTTGCGCTGCAACGACTATATTTTCTGTATCCGCATAGACAGCACGGAATGAGGCTCCATCGTCTCCCTGAAACATAGTACTTTCATTACTATGTATCAAAATATTGTTAGCATAAAACAAGTGAGGACGAACACACAGGTACATCTCAATAGCCAAATACGATTTAAACATTGTGTGCAACAATCAAACGACAAGTATTCGACCAGTGATGATATATTTCGATGGAACTGTCAGTATCTGGCTCTGCATGGACTGCCATGAATGGTTGTATTGGAGAGGAGGCATCCGCATCTCCCTGAAACACAGTACTTGCATTAGTATGCTTTTCAATATTGGAAACACAACACACACTTGGGGTCGACGGCACAGGTACATATGAAGAGATAACCGCAAATGATGCATTGTCCAAAAGAATCAAGGAAAATCCAAATATGATCACATTTCATCTACTTATTTCAACGATTCCTTTACATCTGCATCATCTAAATGAGATGTTGTGATTGTGCTGGAAGCTCCGTCGTCTCCCTGAAACACAGTACTTGGATTAGTATGGTTTTCAATATTGGAAACATAACACACACTTGGGGTCGAACGCACAGGTACATATAAAGAGATAACCGCGAAAGATGCATTGTCCAAAAGAATCAAGGAAAATCCAAATATGATCACATTTCATCGACTTATTTCAACGATTCCTTTACATCTGCATCATCTAAATGAGATGTTGTGATTGTGGTGGAAGCTTCGTCGTCTCCCTGAAACACAGCACTTGCGTTAATAGGGAAGAAAGTATAGCAAATGGAATCACGTTATATGATCACGCATGATGGAGCTGTCATTATCCATACCTCGTGCTGCTGAAGAATATCTATGGATGTTGCAAATGTAGTGCGCACTTCCGAATGCTGTTGCGCCGATTCGTATACTTGAATGTCAGGCTCTGCATCAAGTGCAGGGGTTGACGCTCCATCAACTGCCTGAAACATAGTACTTGCATTAGTGAGGATTACAATTGTGAAAACATAACACACACCTGGGGTCGACAGCACAGGTACATATCAACGGCTAACCACGAATGAAACATTGTGTAGAACAATCAAACGACAAGAATTCCAGCTCTGATGATGATGCTCGATGGAGCTGTCAGTATCCATACCTCCTGATGTTGAAAAACATCTAGAAATGTTGTAGATATGGCGGACGCTTCAGCATCTCCCTGAAAGACAGTACTTGCATTAGTATGGATAATACTAATTATAACTGAAAACAAACACCAGTGGAATATAACTAAGGTGTATATCAATTGGAAAGCAGTAACCAAACATTCGGTAAAATAATTACACGATAGAATAAAACTATTACTTGACATGCATAAAACAAGTTTGTAGCGGATTAGCCTAGTAAGATTACCTGATACGCGCTAGAAGTGGTTGATAACTGCGACCACGTCAAGGATGTAGAATGTTCTTGCTTCAGATTCAAGGGATAGTCAAGAAGTTGTAAAGGTCAATTAATGATTGATAATGAAATGCCAATATTAAAAATAGCCATGTAAGCCGACAGAATACTTGAAAAATGCTCAATACAGCACAGTTCCCTGTCCCCATATATATATATACATTGCGTTTGTGGGTTATGAAATCGAAAAAGAATATATTGATAAATGTCATTATTCAAAAAACTATACACTCATATCAATATCGAAATTATTACAAGGGATAGAACACCTACAATACCAATTAATCCATTTGGCTACACACTACCGCAAGGCCAAAAGCTAAATCCGGACACTTGACTCACCGGTGGCGGAATGTGGACGAATAGAGTGGGAATAGCGTTTTCGCGCAATTTCCGTGTCGTTCGCCGTTTATTCTTCTTTGTTACCCTAGAAGTTGTGTACATGTCCAAGGAAAAGTGCCGGCTGCAGATGCGGTATCGATTACCCCTCTTGTCCTCTAAGACTTGTTGGACTCTACTTTCCAGCTCATCCAGTGGATATCCGCAATGTCTGACCCATTCTCTTATTCGATCAACAGTTTTCGGGAATACATGCATTGTAGTTCCTTCAGATTTCGGATGGGTCTTCGAAGGGCAACCGCTAATCGAACAGGCAGGCATTGTTGATAAATCTGAAAAGTAAATATCGACATTATTATACAATCTTCAAGAGTAAAGATTTGATACAAAAGTAAATGAATCATACAATGATCAATGCAAGGTTTGTTTTGGTCGCAGGAACTATACCAGTTCATTATGTGCTGCTTAGTATTTGCATAAGTTGCAGAAATGTATAATTGATGTGACTGAAATCTGAACATGTGACTCGTCCATTGGATGTTCTGTCTTGCACGAGAAGGAAACATGCTTACATTATAGACTGGACCCCCGAAGGATGCAATTCAATGACAATAGACACAGATGAAAATAAATAGATCTATTGATAGCATAGCAATGGAAACTCAAGTCAATACCAATGAGACCAATGAACATAGCACTATTGTGTACTCTACTCGAAAATAGATAGAAATTTAAAAATCTGCGAAATATGACCAGGATACATGGCCTTACCTTGACCAACAAACAGTTGGATTCAGCAAGCAGAGCAGTATGTTGCAGGAGAATAGGTGGATGGCCACAGGTAGCGCACTGATGGGTATGCTCGAAGCGGTCACAGAAGTTCACGGATAGCACGACGACGAGCAGATTAGCATAGATCTCAGTGGTTCCCAGGTAGCACGTTCAGGAGTTGACTTGCAAAGCACAAAGATGTTCTCATGAGACATATTGAGTGGTTTTTAAAGTATTAGAAACTGGGGTGTGTTTGTGAATGAATGACGTGTGTATGTCGTGGTATTAGGGGGGCGGCCTGCTTGAAGGGGAGGCCTGCCTGGAGACACGGGGTCTGAGGAGACCATGTGACCGATGGCCCCTTGGCGTGGGACACCTTTTGAAGTGTACATGCAGTTTGGCACCTTGGCCGTTTGCGCCCGTCACAGCCCCCCATGCCAGCGCGCATCCACCGGCGCGAACCGCCTTTGATACAGGGGGGTGGGATGGATGGCCCTGGGGCGTGCAGATAAGGCACAGGAAGACTGCTGAATGGAGACACACTTATGTGGATAGCAGGGGGGCGGCCTGCTTTAAGGGGAGGCCTGGCTGGAGACACGGGGTCTGAGGAGGCCATGTGACCGATGGCCCCTTGGCGTGGGACACCTTTTGAAGTGTACATGCAGTTTGGCACCTTGGCCTTTCGCGCCCCTGACAGCCCCCCATGCCAGCGCTCATCCCCGGGTGTGAACCGCCTTTGATAGAGGGGGGTGGGATGGATGGGCCTGGGGCGTGCAGATAAGGCACAGGAAGACTGCTGAATGGAGACACACTTATGTGTATTGCAGGGGGGCGGCCTGCCTCAGCGGAGGCCTGCCTGGAGACACGGGGTCTGAGGAGGCCATGTGACCGATGGCCCCTTGGCGCGGGACACCTTTTGAAGTGTACATGTAGTTTGGCACCTTGGCCGTTTGCGCCCGTCACAGCCCCCCATGCCATCGCGCATCCACCGTTATGAACCGCCTTTGATACAGGGGGGTGGGATGGATGGCCCTGGGGCGTGCAGATAAGGCACAGGAAGACTGCTGAATGGAGACACACTTATGTGGATAGCAGGGGGGCGGCCTGCTTCAAGGGGAAGCCTGGCTGGAGACACGGGGTCTGAGGAGGCCATGTGACCGATGGCCCCTTGGCGTGGGACACCTTTTGAAGTGTACATGTACTTTGGCCCGTTTGCGCCCGTCACAGCCCCCCATGCCAGCGCGCATCCACCGGCGCGAACCGCCTTTGATACAGGGGGGTGGGATGGATGGCCCTGGGGCGTGCAGATAAGGCACAGGAAGACTGCTGAATGGAGACACACTTATGTGGATAGCAGGGGGGCGGCCTGCTTCAAGGGGAGGCCCGGCTGGAGACACGGGGTCTGAGGAGGCCATGTGACCGATGGCCCCTTGGCGTGGGACACCTTTTGAAGTGTACATGTAGTTTGGCACCTTGGCCGTTTGCGCCCGTCACAGCCCCCCATGCCAGCGCGCATCCACCGGCACGAACCGCCTTTGATACAGGGGGGTGGGATGGATGGCCCTGGGGCGTGCAGATAAGGCACAGGAAGACTGCTGAATGGAGACACACTTATGTGGATAGCAAGGGGGGCGGCCTGCTTCAAGGGGAGGCCTGGCTGGAGACACAGGGTCTGAGGAGGCCATGTGACCGATGGCCCCTTGGCGTGGGACACCTTTTGAAGTGTACATGTAGTTTGGCACCTTGGCCGTTTGCGCCCGTCACAGCCCCCCATGCCAGCGTGCATCCACCGGCGCGAACCGCCTTTATATCAATATACAGTACATCGCCTTTATATCAATGATAGTATATCGTTGCTTATCAATAACAAATGCCACATACCGGAGATTCTTGTGAGCACAGACCCACACTTCAACCGGTGTATTATAGTGGTCAAGACTGTATAATCCAATGGTACATTTTAGTATAGATATATGTGTGACTTTTATAGAGACATAACCTACTGAAAGACTTTGAACAAGTGTATTTTAGTGCATGCATTATCGAGAATATGTTATGTTAACTTAGATAGATAGTGACCACACTGCTTCACAGCAACCAGACCTTCACCCATTTAAAAAATCGAGACAACCGTTGTTAAAATATGTGTGGTGTTTTATTTTGTATCTTATTTTCATGACACAAAAATACAAGACTTTAAAGATTATACAGGTCAGGTTGCAGCACAGCGAGAGAAAATCCCCTGTACTGACCGCTGTCACTCGGGAACGTTTCTCTAATGGCACGAACGGCACAGGCGGGTATCACTCTTCGAACGCGGTGTCCAAGCCTCCCGTGAAGCCACCATGTAAAGGAACGATAGGCCACCAGCCTGTACCACCTGTGAAAAGGAATGAAACAAACTGTTTTTAAATTACCAAGATAAGTTTAATAAACGTTTGTTGTCAATGACAATTCTTGGAAATAATGGCATTTTAAACGGACAAATGCTATCTAGACAATGCACACTATTCAACGACTTACATGCGTTACAATGATATGTAGATGTAATTTTGGATATAGTAGAAGACCATAAAATAGGAGTGGCATGACAAGCAGAGTATACTTGCTCGTTACTCGGATTACGAGGACGAACAGTTGCTCGAAGTTCGTGCATAAGCACCATCATTATTCTCAACACGGCCCGTGTGAGGCAGGCTGCCCTGAAGTCTGGCAGCTCGGTGATGCATTGCGGTCGTGGCTCGCCTTCCGAAATGTAGGCCAGGCATCCCGAGTTTTCTCGGCAGCAGCAGTTCTCGTCCTCAGTTGGCATTAGCTTGCACCGATTGCATGTGCACCAGGTGGAGACGCCGTCCATTCGACTAGGCCCAGGCTCTTCATCTGTTGATTCGTCCTGCCAACTGCCGTCCGAATCCCCATCGTTTTCGCGTGCTTCCCTTTCCAGTAGTTCCTCCTCGGTATACTCGGGCTCGTACATGTAGGGCATTATTGTAGCCATTGTGTGTTAAACAAACTAAAATAATTTATAGCGGTGGTACTGGTATCTGTTCACACGGGCTACAAGCGGCGAAGGTAGCTGACCAGAGCACTGAAACGAGTCACAGAATACTCAAAGTAAGACAGAGAGAAGAATGGAATCGAAAATCGGCTGCTGTGTGTTGTGAAACGGTCTGTTTATACTTATTGAGGAGAGAGGCGTCCTGCCATTTCCATGGCGACACGTCATTAGCTGAAGCGCAGCAAATGTTGACACGAGACGTGCTTTGGCGTTGGGAAATGGGCGGTACGAGTCTGCTGATGACAGGCTCAGGGGCGGGGGAATTGATTTAGTGCCGCAAAAGCAAGTCAGCCAGGGCGATCGGGGAAAAGATAGGATTATCAGAAAATGGCGGCTCCCTGGTGCTTGTTTTCGCGTGCGTTTAATGGACGAAAACTCGGGTAAGGTCCATAGGAAAGTTTCTAAAATCGAGCCACTTAGGCTTAAAAAAACATGGCCGACCCGTAGGGACAATAAAAATGTTTACTAGACCATGCCTTTAAAGGCTATCAGGGTTAAGGGAATGGGGTTATGTTTCCACTCATAGAAGTGTTTAAGTGCGGAGGCTTTAAGTCTTTTAAGTTGCGGGGAGAACCAGGAATTGCTTTTTCGTACTTCCTTACGCATTCTCTTTTTTAATGGTACCAAAGTATTGGAGATATTATGAAGAGAGGAGGAGAGAAGTTGCAACATCTCTTCAGCAGATTCTGGATTAGAGAAGTTAACAATGCCTGGGCTCGGGTTGGCGTTCAATACGCCCCAATGTTAGATTTTTAAGATTTCTAGCTAGAAACTCTTGAGTGTACCCTCCTTTCATTTTTATGGGGAATTCCGACTGCACTGTGAAATGCACGAAATAGTGATCTGACCATGGGCAAGCCAACACTCACAGATCCTTAGAAGCAACATTAAGAGTGGATAACCAATCAAGGGTGTGCCCCTTACAATGGGTGGGTACATGAACCTTCTGTTCAAAACCCAGATTAGATAAGGCCACCTCCAAATCAGAAGCTAAATTATTATCATTATGCCCTAACCAAAGATTAAAATACCCCAGTAATGAAAAACTAGTATTGGATTTTAGGAATGGAAGGAGGTAGTTAGAGAGAACAGTAGCAAAGTCCTCTGCAGCTGAGGGAGGCCTATAGAGCTGAAGGACATTAATGGTGGATTGAACATTGAGTCCTATTTTAACATATTTAGACTACCCTTCAATGGGTTGGCATTTGGTTTCCCAGACAGTAAGCGAGGATCTGAAATATAACGCAACCCTCCCCCCAATGGCAGAGGTGTTGTGGTACATCAGGGGTTTCAGTGTGGGCGGCTATGTGTGCTGCTAGATCGGAATAGCTTAGCCATAGCTGCTTTCTAGGGTGCATGGATGGGTGGACGTGCCTGTGTCCACAGATTGTAATTGTAATTGGTTATTTATAACGTGCTTAATACCCAGAGTTTTCGAAGCGCGGATCGGGGGATCGGACCTCTATTGCTCTGCATCGTCTTGCTTCGTAGACGAGAACGTTGCCCCTGAGCTGTCCTCCCAAGACCATGTGGAGTAAGTTATATGTATCGTAGGCTTGGCTGAAGTACAACTGTGGTGTTCTTTTTCTTGGTCCAGTGCGATTGGCTGGTCTCGCTATTTGTGGTCTCCCTGGATTGAAAGTCTGAGCAGAGAGAGAGAGAGCAGGGAGGGATGACGGGGGAGGAAGTGGGGGTAGGACGATGGTTTGTTTTGGTGTGCCTCTGCGACTTGTGCCGGCACCCACTGGGTATTGGCGGGTAGTGGTTTTGTTGTGTTTGGGTCAGCGTTTCTGTGCATCACTCGAGAATGTAGGTTGGTGGAGGGTTTCAAGAGGAGGAATGGAAAAGCCAGGTTTTGAGTGCCTTTCTGAATGCCAGGTGATTGTCAATATTGCGAATGTGCAGGGGAAGGGAGTTCCAAATGATCGGCGCTTGGATGGAGAAAGAGGATCCACCGAGTCTGGAGGAGTTGTATTGTGGGACTACTAGGAGAGATGCTGTGCCAGATATGAGAAATCTTGAGGGGTGGTAGCGGGTGACTGTCTTGAAGGAATTCCAGCCCTGTGTTGTGGATGTCCCGGTGGGTGATGCACATGGCTTCAAAGGTAGTGCGACGGCCAATAGGGAGCCAACGGAGGACTATCAGTGTAGGGCTAATCTGTTCTCTGGGAGGCAGGTTAATGAGCAGGCGGGCTGCAGTGTTTTGGATTCTTTGCAGTTTCCTTAGCTGGAACGCTGGTGCACCTAGGTTAAGGCAGTTTGCGTAGTCTAAGCGGAAGAAGATGATGGAAATGATGGTGGAGAAATGGTGAGGATAGGAGAGGTAAGGGAAGATATGCCTTAGAATGCATAGGTGGAAGAAACAGGTTCTGGAAATGGTCTACCTTTGATCTCTTTAACGTCCAAACCACAATTAGCCAGATGACTGGGAATAAATCCTATTTCCTTGTGCAACGTTTTGATGTCACGTCACCAATTCCCTACTATTTCAGATGGAACTTCAATATTGATTTTTTTTCCCCAAACATTGTTCGATCATCTTTAGATAGTAAATACTATGGTGAATTTTCCAACAAGTACGCAAAGTGGTGAGGCCCAATTCGTTACATATTGCTTCAATAGGCGTTGTAGGTGAGATTTATGTTTATGTGTATTCATTTATATTGCGCGGCAGACCCGGAGGTATAAGGGCACAGGAGCAGCAAGGTTATTCTCAGCTTGGTTACAGTGCTGTACAATAATTACAGTGTGTACATAGGATTAAGCAGTTGCGACAGATGCAGTGGTAAAAAGGTTACAAATATACATATTTATAAGTATACATAAGGTAGACAAGGGGAATTATCGGTCATTGGGGGTCATTACGAGTTTGGAGGCAGCCATGGTGCTATTAGCGCCATGGCTGCCTCCAAACCCGGGTCCGGTCTCACTGAATGGGGACTTACCGGATCATTCCGACCTTGGAGGACCCGGTAAGTCCCCATTCAGTAAACCATTCCCCATTCCCATTTGAGCCACCATAGAACTCAATGGGAATGGGGAAGGTGCTAATAACGGGCCTGCAAATTGCGGCCCCGTTATTAGCTCCAAGGTCCCTTAACGGGTCCAGCAAGGAACCGCTGGTCAGACCAGCCGTTCCTGCTGGGACCCGCTAAGGGATCTCGGAATAGGGCGGTAAGGGTTTACCGGCACCGGCATCCTTACCGGTGCCCATAAACCCTTACCGCCCAACTCGGAATAACCACTACTGTCTTTTATCCACTGAATGTAATTGTGTCTAAAGTGGGGGCAAGTTTGAGGTGTCCTTAAGGAAGGTGGCAGGGAGTTCCAGTTTTGGGCTACTTTCACCTGGAAGCTGTTGCCACCCGTTTTGGTTCGTTTGAACCTGGGAACTGAGAGCAAGTTGGCATTGGCGGTTCTGGTAAATCGGTTGGGGGTGTATCTTTTTATTCTGTCGACTAAGTAGCGGGGGACTGCATTTTTGAGGCATTTATGGGTTAAGGAGGCTACTTTGAGCAGGATTTTGTCAGTGGTGGTGAGCCAATTATGGGTTCTCCTGATGTTGGAAATGTGTTCTCTCTTGGGAATGCTAAGCGCTGCTCTGAGAGCATTGTTTTGCAGAGTCTGGATTTTATTTGTAACATATTTGTTGGCTCCTACGTAAAGGGCGTTACAATAGTCCAGTTTTGATAGTACAGGGGCTCTGGCTAAGGTGGTACAGCTCTGGGTGGAGAGGAAGGGTTTGGCTGCTCTTATTAGTTTACATGGTGTGGGCTGTGGAGGAGGCCAAAGAGCTAACCTGTTTGCAGAAGGAAAGGGAAGAGTCTAGATAGATTCCTAGAGTTTTAACTTCCTTGGCTACCTTGATAGAGTTGCCATCTATGATGAATCTGGTGTAGTTGTGATCCAGTTTTTTTAGGTTAGGGGTGGAGCCGAGGATAATGAGTTTGGTCTTGTCATCATTCAGGCATAGACTGTGGGCGGCCATCCATGCCTGGATGTTGAGGTACACCCTGTTCACCAAGGCTAAATCCTTGTTGTAATCTCCCGTCAACGGGATGAGGATCTGGGTATCATCATGTGCTACGCCAAAGATTCCCTTCAAGGACTCTTACCCAGCCCAACTCTGTACAAAAATATTTTGAGGCCATATAGGGCACTCAAGACAATACTAGCTTTGAAAATAACCACCACTGAGATATAAATGATCTTTTGGCGTTGAACTTTAATTACTTTGATCTTAATATCTTTTGCTAATAATTTATGATCAATCGCATCATATGGGTATTCCCAGATATATATTTCTAACAATTTCGATGGAACTACCCTCAAGTTTCCATACAAACATTTTATATCTGTTTTTCTTACCATTAATTATCCTAATCTTTGTTTTCTTTTTTTATATAATGGCTAATTCATTTACTTTGGAATATTCATATAGTGCAGACATAATATGTTGTAACCAAATAGGGGTGTGATCAAAAATAACAGTATTGTCTGCATCGGACAGCCATCCAATCGGTTGTATTACAATTCTAGGGTTGGGGATGGGGTGGTGGCAGGTCTTACAATTCTTTAAAGTAATGTCTAAATCTGACACAAAGGTTATAAAGTAAAAGGAGTCAAAGTGCATTCCTGCTTACAACCATAATTATTGTCAATAGGATCCTTCAATTGGCCATCCAAATTATATCTCACTTGTGCTGAAGTATTTGAGTAAAGAGCCCTGAAAGTGTAGGACTGTCGGATCCAAGCACTAGCTTTGGAGTTCAAGCCATATCTTTTGTCTATTATCGGTATCAAACGTTTTAGAAATTAAAGTTACTCACGGTATTGACTAGAGTCCTCATAGTCCATAGTCCCCTTTCCGCCATCTTTGTGGGCATCCCCCAACATGGGGATGGCACAGGAACCTTTGGCAGTGAAAAATTGAGCTTCCCCTTTAAATTTAGTATGGCACACGGGGCGTGGCCTCAGGTGTGGGACCTCCCTGCCGAGGCCCTGCCCTCTGGCGCCTCACCTCAGTCCCTTCAGAACACATTGGACGCTTAGATGCTTGGCTACTCTAAGTACAGATTAGCCCTTGTCATACTAGCGGGGGAAAGCGGGTGGGACGTATGGAGGAAAGGGGACTATGGATCATGAGTACTCTAGTTACCATGTTGAGTAACTTTAATTACTCATGCGTCCCGTACCCTTTACTCCATCCTTGTGGATGATTTCACCTAACAAGAACATAGGGTGGAGCTGTGATAACCTGCCTCATATCTAGGATGAACAAAAAGGTTCTTCAGAACCGCCTGACCAAAGTCTGCATCACGCCTGGTGCTGGTGTCCAGTGAGTAGTGCTTACAGACAGTCGACTGAGTGGCACAAGTAGCCACCTTGCTGTTGACATCCCAAGAATCATGTCTCTGAAACATGACAGCCGTGACCTTGGCTCTGACCTCATGGGCACAAATCCCCTCAAGAAAAGGTTTGTCCATGGCCGTGTATGCCTCTAAGATGGCCTAAACCATCCAATGGGCGATGGAAGCTTTGGAAGCCTGAGCGGGTTCGGGAAGAACACCAGCAGGCAGATGTCTTGATATAGATGAAATGGAAAGACCACCTTGGGCAAGAAGTTTGGGTGAGTGTGCATGATGACCTTTTGTTGCAAAACGTGGTGAAGGGCTTGCTCAAGTACAATGTCTGCAGCTCTCTAACCCTGCGTGAAGAGGTGAGAGCCACAAGTAAAACTGTCTTTAGTTGCACCAAGCAGATGTCCACAGAGGCCATCTGCTTGAAAGGCTTGTGCTGCAAAACTGCAAGAACCCCATTGAGGTCCCAGAACGGGTGCAGCCTATGCACTGGCGGAAAAAGCCCAGACAACCCCTTAAAATGGGCTTTAACTACCGGTTTGGCCACAGAAAACCCATGCTTGGGAATTCTTGTAAGCCCGAATGGCCGCCAGATAAGTGCGGCCCTTATCTACCTGAACTCCAGAATGAGCCAGTTGTGCTGGAAAGCCAGTCGATTATCCAGAGGACAGGTGACTGGGTCCAGACCCTTGTCATAAGCCCAATGGCAGAACCTAGTCCATTTACTCTTATACTGGAACCGAGTCAAGGGCCTCTTGGCCTGCTGAATGATGTCCCAGTTGTCATCCGGAAATTGAGCATGCTGAAGACTCAGCTGGTCAGGAACCAGGCTGCCAGCACCACCTTGGCCGGGTCCGGATGTTCCACTGCCCCTCCCTGCTGCATCAGGAATCCCCTGCTTGAGATCGGAAGGTGGACGGGACCCTGGGAGCACAGCTGCAGCAGATCCAAAAACCAGGGTCTCGAACGCCAGTGGGGGGGGGGGGGGTTTAATCAGGATGAGGCTGCAACCCACGAAGTCCGAAACCTGCAGAGGGTCAGTTGGAGCAGAGGTGTGGGCGGGAACGCGTAACACCTGTGGCCGTGCCAACAGATCTGGAAGGCATCTCCGAGAGACCCCCGACCCCGTCCTCACATGAAGCAAACTGGGGGGACTTGAATTTCATAGGGGATGTGAACAAATCCAGGTCAGCGCACCCCCAACACTGGAAAAAGGGTACCAAGGAGTTGGCATGCAACTCCCTCTCGTAGGTGTTGAACTCCAGGTGGCTGGTCCGCTTCTGCATTGCTGTCCCCCGGGAGGTGGACTGCTGAAATCCAAACTCCCTCTGTCAGTGCCCAATACCAGATCGATACCGCCTCCATGCAGCGGAGGGGGGTACGGGTGCCACCCTGCTTATTCAGGTAAAACATTGTAGTAGTACTCATATGTCCTGTCCCCCCCTTACTCCCTGCGGGCGCCCCCAACACAGAGACAGCACCGGAAGCCCCGGAAGCGAAAAATTGACCCCCCCCCCAAATCCAGCACAGTATACAGTATATCACAGTATATCTACAATATAAAATGTAAAAGGGACGCATATCCCTCTCTACCCTTGAGAACATGTGTTCTGCAAGGTAAGTCAAGAGAAATAAACACGGCAAAGAAAGCGCTGTGTGCTGCAATAATAAAATGAAGATGCCCAAAAGGTTATAGATTCAAAAATAAACTAGGGAGAGTCCGAAAAATGACACCCATAAAAAGGGTAAAAGAAAGGGTGAGTGGGGAAACAGGTTCCCACTCACACAGGAACATGGAAAGAGAATCCACAAGTCCAGCAAAAAGCGCTGGGGGTGTCATATGTGAAGGTGATTTGACATATAAATGAAAATCTAACCTAACAATGTTCGCCTTTCCTCCTCCAAAAAAAACATCTTATTGCAACACATTTCCTACCCCCAAAATCCATCAAAGTACAACATATTTCCTACCCCCAAAATTCCATCCAAATTCGGCACATTTCCTACCCCCAAAATTCCATTTAGGTGTGGCGCCTTTCCTCTCCCCAAAATCCATCTAATTGCAACACATTTCCATCTCTCAATATCCATCTCTGTGACACATTTCCTACTCCCAAAATCCATCGAAGTGCGACACATTTCCTACTCCCAGAATGCATTTAAGTGCGGGACGAAGACAACTCCCTATAATTCTATCTGGTTATCTAGGGGCTGAAGCAGGTAATCTACACCGCGTTATGATATGACGGTTGTAATGTAGAAAGTGGCAGTGCTTTAATTGAGCACAGTAATGGCAGCGTTCGCCGTCCGAGCCACCTTACCTTAGTTGTAGCTGTAGAGTGCTTCATCGGTCGTCCATGGACAAACAGGGGCACAAAGGGATTGGAGCTGCCCAGAGGGAAGCTGCCCTTGGCCTCTAGCCCTTAGCTGGCTGCCCTGTATGGGCCTCTGAAATGCAGCTCATCTGGTCACGTAGGGGGACACGGACCAATGAAAACCAAATGGACAGGCAGGTGGGAGAGGGGAGGTAGGGTCAGAGAATGGATGAAGGTGGATGGGAGAAGGCAGGGGGAAGCAGAGAGAGATTTCTGCCAAAACAAAGGCAAAGAGACGCCGTACTGCATAAGCAAATTGCTAAGGGATTGGGTCGGAAAAGGAAAAAAGCCAGAAACAAACAAAGGACTACAGCACAAAGGCAGGTGATAGTTATGCTCAAAACACACCGAGCACGATTCACAAAAGATTTTCTCCTGCAAATGAAAGGAACCATTTTCACATCTTCTTCATTTGCATCAAAAAAAGTGGCCACCCGGACTACAAAGGGCATCTGAATGAGAGCATTATATTTGCCGCCCTATAAATGTGCAGGTCTTACTTCTGAATATACTGACCTCTTTGAATCAGACAGATCCAAACAAGTGCACTGTTGGTACTTTTTTTACTTGCACCATTCTTTAGGAATCAGGCCCACTGTGTATAGATTTACACCCTGACAGAAGGCCAATTCTAGGGGAAGTTAAGACTAGGGGGTCATTCTGAGTATGGAGGTAGCTATGTCGCTATTTGCGGCATGGCTACCCCCATGCCGGGTACCGGGTCCGGGTTCCCTAAATGGGGAAATAACAGGCCATTCCAACCTTGAAGGGCCCGGTAGTTCCCCATTCAGGGAACCCAGACCCTGTGCATCCCCATTCCCATTCGAGCCCCCATAGGGCTCAATGGGAATGGGGAGCATGCTAACAGCGGGCCCGTTAATGACAGGCCCGTTGTTAGCATGCTGGACTGCTCGCGGGACCCGATAGGGACGCCGGGTTTTACCAGGCGTCCTTAGCGGGTCCCACGAGTGGACCTCGTAATGAGGCGGTTGGGGATTAACGGCACCGGCAGTTCTACCAGCGCCGTTAACCCCCTACCGCCAGGGTCGGAATGACCCCCAAGGAGTCCAGCAGGAGGTGCCTGAGAGCTCTTACATGTTCCCTCCGCTAGGGGAAAAGGTGAATGAGGGGTATGAAAATGCCACGTCTCTTAGGCTGGCAAAAGAGAATGCACAATTTCTACTGAAAGTAAGTCAGAAAATGCATGAAACATAATAAACCCTAACATGTACCCCAATTGCCCAGCCCCATGTGTTGGGAGTTTACAATGTTTGTTTGTTTGTTTGTTTATTTATTTGTTAATGCGTGTCAAACCCTTGGGTAGGCAGGCTCAACGGTACAAGAATTTTCGAGGCTTAGTTACAGGCAGGTACATACATGAGAGTACAATACAATACAATATAGTACAATGAGATATAATACAGTATATAATACAGGGTATAATACAACAAATATAACTGATCAAGGTGCAAATCGGGACCAGACTGGGCATTACTTATATTTAGGGTGGGTATATACAAGTGAGTGTAGCATATAGTACAGTGTCTAATACAGAATCTAGCTGATCAAGCAGTGTAGGTCAGGGACCAGGTCTAAGCATAGTCTAAGTAGAACAGTGAGGGTAGAATGTCAGAAGACGGGGCGAAGAGTTATAGGTCGTTGGTGCGGAGCCAGTTGATGGCATTATGTCTAAATCTGGCGTAGGGTAGTGGGCGTCTAAGGTCAATTGGGAGTGAGTTCCAGGATTGCGCAGCTTTGGCTGGGAAGCTGGTTTATCCGGCTGTAGTCAGCTTAAATCGAGGGGTTTCGAGCATGAATGAATTGGTAGATCTGGTGGTTCGGGTCGTGGTTCTCCTAGAGATTTTATCCACTAGGTACGAGGGAGCTAGGTTGTTTAAGCATTTGGATGTGATGGAGATAGTTTTTAGGAGGATTCTGTCTTTTATTGTTAGCCAATGGGTCGCTTTCCTGAATTTGGTGATGTGGTCTCTGGTTGGGATATTCAGCGCTGCTCTTAGGGCATTATTTTGCAGTCATTGAAGTTTGTCCGTGACATATTTGTTAGCTCCAGAGTACAAGGCGTTGCAAGGCGTTGTGTTCAAAAGTTGGGGTCCTTGTTTATCAATGAGCACATGCCTGTATGCAGACACAGAGCCAAGCATTCATCATAAGCTGAAGGAAAATCAGGAGTGTTTAAAGCTGATCCAAGAAGAGACCACTGCTGTGGTCAGGCAGGAGACAAAGAAAGTAAGCACTGGGGATCTGCTGAAGGTATCAATAATGTATGTGACTTGGACAGCACCCTAGATGGCACTCTTGCCTGAGCAGCAGTACTACATATGGCAATTAAGAGACTACTAGGGTTAGGCTCTCCTGTTGCTTGGAGATCTTTGGATGAAGTGTACAAGACTCAATGAGTAATGGAGGTTGTTCCAAACACTCATATAGTACATACATGATATCCCATGAGTTTAAATACAATTCTCTCAAGTATTTCTGTATCTACTCAGCTACTGGGCTGACTGGCGAAAACACAAGTTAAAATCGCAGCTGAGGCAGCCTGATTCTATTTGATGGACCAAGTTCTATGATGCCTATTTCTTTCACTGCCTCTAGCTAACCATGATAAAACACAGCTTCTTGCTCAGAAAAAAATGAATATACTATTTATCCTGAATTTAAGTATAGCCAGGAATCCATAAGTCCAAATGTATACATAACCCCCATGGTGGTTTTCCTTATTTTAACAGCTTGATCTCCTCCTAGCTTCCTGGTTTTAGCCATTTGTGGTTGCAGTGGTACATTGAATTCACCCATTAATATTATCAGTACCTAACTTAGGCTCCATCATATGTGTTAATAGTATGATTTACATTTGGGCCATAGTAGTGCTAATAGGCTGCCAAAATGGCAAAAGGTGTGCTGTGCAATACTACATTACATAGCAATTTCCCATTCTATATACATTACAAGCCTTAGTCGACTGACTATTGGAAGAAATAAAGACACTGCAAACTACTGGCAGGTCACATAAAGGACTAATAAGATCTAGGTGTCCCCTGATGTGTCAAGGGTCTTTTCATATTCTCCTATATGTATGTTGTTTGTTTTCTGTCTTTGGATTGATGGAATCATTTTCTTGTGTTTTGTACGAACTGATGTCGATGTTTTGATTTATGTAGATTTGTACAACATTGCTTGTATGTTTTCTTTTACATGTGTACACCTGTTTACAGGATTTTTTTGTAAACCTTTGATATATGAATAAAACTGAACTTTTACAGAATTGAGTGGTTAAGTAAAATCTGGTTGATGGTATGTGACATGGAGACCTTGATCCCTCTTTGTTGATGACGTGTGCAGGGGAAACACTACATATGTTCCTTTATCTTCCTTCTAGACTAGAAATAAAGGTCTGAGCCTATTGAACAGTGTAAACAATGTATGTCAGGATTTATTACTTTTACCATGTAGGTGGTGGCTATCTTCGACTAAAATATTGTCAGTTAGCACTGACTTCATGTTGAAGCCCCTTGCACCTGTGTGTGGGTCTAGCATGGGGGTCTGCAACCGGTGTCTCTCCAGATGTTTTGCACTAGGACTCCCATGATCCCTTCCTTTTGATGATGCTGGCTAGGCTTGATGGGAGAGGTGGTGGAAAACATCTGGAGAATCATGGTCCGCAGGCCTGTGGTCTCTGAGAGCTAACATCACATTAACATCATCGGAACTTTGCATGCCTCTGGTCTGATGATATGTATGCTTTTGATAAAACTGGTATTTTAACATGCATAGTGTGAGGGGTCAGTAATGCGAGGCGGACAACTGCTTGTAGATTTGTCAAAATATGTAATTTTATTAAATAAATTATATAAAGAAAATACAGTGCTTGCCCTACTCTACAGAGGAATTCCCTACCTAGTATAAAGGCTAAGAAAACATTATCTAGCATGGGAAAACTGACCCTCACAATAAACAATCAATATACAAAGGAAATTATATAGCAACACAATGGGCCTCATTACGACCCTGGTGCTCCCGTAATGAAGGGTGCCGGTACGGGACCGGCACCCTTCATTACGGGAGCGCCTATTACGAGGTTCCCTTTGCGGGACCCGGAACAGACGTCTGGTAAAACCAGACGTCCTTTCCGGGTCACGCGAGGGGAAGAGGGAGCTAATAACGGGCCATTTGTAATGTGCCCGTTATTACTTCCCTCCCCATTCCAATTGAACCCTATGGGGGCTCAAATGGGAATGGGGATGGGTTCCTGCAAGGAGGAATTACCGGGTCCAATGTCGGAACCCGGTATTGGAGCTCGGTATGGAGGCAGCCATGGTGCTAATAGCACCATGGCTGTCTCCATACTCGTAATGAGGCCCAATATAATAAATAATATCAACACAATATCTGAATGGCCTTCTCCTATCCTGGGTAAGGCCGCTTCCCCAGGATTCAAAGTTAACTCCAAAATGTTCAGCAAAAGTAAAAAAAGGTTTTGAACCAGCTCTTGAAAGTTCAAACTCAAAGAAAAAGTTCAAACAAAAATCCAATGGTAACAATTCTTTATTCCTGGATAAAAAGATCCCCTTCCAACTTCCAGAAAAAGTAATAGCACAATGGTAATCCTGGTTATGATAGATTGTCTCTTCCTTCAGATAAATGGTGACAGTTCAAAAGAAGGTGTAATATTCCCCAATGGCATTAATACACAATTCTTTGGGACTTCTTCAGTTACAACTTTACATTTGGTTTATTTGTCAGGATCCTTTCTCTCTGCTGCCGCTTCTATTTTCAACAACCACACTTCTACTGTTGGTACTATGAGAACAGTCACCTTTGTCCCACAGTACGTTGATGCTTCAAACCACTTCAATGTGACACCTACTGACAACTTAATATACCACCACAGTTCAAGTAGTACTTCTACTGCTCAGTACATTTGAATTGTTCTTCTCTTCAACCCTTTAGACTCTTTACTTCTTTGAAATGGAAAGAATGTCACTTCTGGATACAGTATAGAGTTCAGTCTTATAACATCCAGTCACTCCATTGATGCATGGTCTAGTGAAAACCAAATTAGGCACACGCGACCGCTCTTTAAAGTGGATTTCAAGGTTTAATGTTAAATCAAGAATTATATTCCCTTGTAACAGCAAAGGATGACGTTCTGTCTTTCTTTGGGAATTACACTTTTTGTAACTTGTAACTCATATATAGACAATGGGCCTCATTACACGGACGGCGGTAAGGGTTAACGGTCACCGTTAATGGTAACGTTGACAGTTAACCCTTACCACCGTACTACGAGGTCCCTTTGCGGGTTGGGGAATTTAACGCCTGCTTTTTGCAGGCGTTAAAACCCAACCCGCAAAGGGACCTTGGTGCTAATTACGGCACCGCAAATTTGCGGTACCGTAATTAGCACCTTCCCCATTCCCATTATGCCCTATGGGGCAAAAATGGGAATGGGGAAGGGCAATGGTGGAAGGGGGAATTACCGCCCCACCAACCTTGGAGTGGGGCGGTAATTCCCCTTTCCGCTAAGGCGGTGCCGGTAATTTACCGGCATGGACCAAGGTGCTAATAGCACCTTGGTCCACCGCCTACCATGTAATGAGGCCCAATGTTAGGTATTCGGTAATGGTTTAGGGAGAATTCAGTTTTGTTAATTAGGGACAAGCAAACACTCTGTTAGGCAAGAACAGTGCAATAGATGTTAGGCAATAGATCTGTTAGGCAATAGATGCAGTTAGGTCAGCACCGACCTATACTTGCAAACTTATCACTGCCTGTAGACCCTTCCTAAATTCCACCAACTGTGTCACACTCGCCAGAACTCTTGTCATGGCCAAAATCGATTACTGTAGTGCTCTCTACCTAGGGACCAGTCAGTCTAACCTTAATAAATTGCAAACTGTACAAAATAATGCTGTAAGGGCAGCCTTAAACATCCCGAGACGCTCTCATATTTCCTCTGTCAGATCGGACTTACGCTGGCTCTCGGTAAAACATAGAATTGCCCTGAAAACCCTAGCTCTGACTCACAAATGTCTGAGCAACAACGCTCCACCTTACTTGTCCGCTCGCTTCACACGCCACACTTCCACTCGACCCACTAGAGCAGCCCAACCTCACAGCCTCATTGTGTCTAGATTCAAACTCCAAAAAGCCAGTGGGGTGAGTTTCCTTGTCCTTGCCTCCAAACTCTGGAACACCCTGCCCACACCCATCAGAACTGAACCATCAGTCCACTCCTTCAAGAACAATGCTAAAACTTGGCTGCTCTCCCAAGACTCTTGAGACCTTGACACAGTCCAGACTCCTTTGGGGCTCAGGACTGTATACACTTCTTCTCTTTGCTCTTCTCCTGTATTATACGCTGTCAATGGTACCCTCCGGTACATGTATATATCCTGTATATTTTCGTAACTCACTGTAACTACTGTTTTCTTTGTAACATGTTTAAGAGTATGCGCCCGGTTGCCCCTGGGCCTGGTTTCTTTGCGCTTTATAAATAAAAATCAAATTCAAACAGTCTTTAAATAGTTTAACAATGGTTTTCAGTGATTTTAGTTTCTCACGTGAGTGTTGATCTTTAACATTAAACGCGAGTGCTACAATTCCATTGTTAACAGCACTTCAGATATAACAAAAAGCTGTCACTCACATTCGGCAATACACGAGTCACTGAGGAGCTGCTACAGTTACTGGCAAGGCTCACGCAGTGTATTTCAACGCCGTGCTTCACTCACCGGCTTCATAGACACTGGTTTTGTGGGTTGCACTGCTTTCCCGACTTCCTCTACCACTTCTACTGTTTCTGGCTCGCTGGGGACCCACACCCTTCTCCAGCACGGGTGTCGTCAGTCCGGCCACTTGATTTGGGTGTTCATTTTCTTCCAGAGACCCCCGACTTGCCTTCCTCTTCTTACCTTAGTCTACTGCACTTCCGTGGCTCTGCAATCACTGCAATCCGGGTCACATGTGGAAAACTTCTTCTGCTGCGCAGCCTCTGTATTTACAATTTTGGGAGAACAAGACTCTCAGAACTTGCATGTGAAATCTGCTGTCTCAACGTTCTCACGTCCCTTTGTTCTTCCACTTTCTTGTGATTTTCCAGCCTTATGCATCTCCTCTACTACTGCTGCTATAGCCAGCCTAACAGCTCTCGTTCCAGCTCCTTCTACTCCTCGTTTGCTGAAGGGGGCCTCTAAAGCCTCACAGGTTCAATGATTGTTTTCAGGTGTGGACTATTAGCCTTAATTGCCTGACTACTGCAATGGCTACTAGGCTTAATTGCCTGACTGCTACATCTGCATGCCTCTTCAGCCCTCTTGCTCGCCTCAGTACCTCTACAATTCTGGGACTTGTAAACAAAGTTAGGTCTCTTTTATCAAAGTTAGGTTTTTCCACTTTTACATTATTTGTAATGGTAGATTTAATTCCCTTAAGGCTTTTAAAAGAGGGGCTATGATAAATAGCTATTAAAAAGGAAGATGGTTTAGTGAAGACAATATTTCCATAATCCTTTACATTGTACTCTTGGGGTTGAGACAGATATTTAATTTGTGAAACCAAAAAGGATCTTTTTTCTGGTATAGTTTGATCTGATTATATAACCTTCGGGTTCACAACCCTAGTTCTTATATAAGGTTTAGAGACATTGGGCCTCATTACGAGTGCAGCGCTAAGGGTTTAACGGTGCCGGTAAGGATGCCGGTGCCGTTAACCATTTACCGCCGCATTCTGAGGTCCCTTAGCGGGTCCCACTAAGGATGGCTGGTTTTACCAGCCGCCCTTAGCGGGAGCCGCTAAGAGACCGGGGAGCTAATAACTGGCCCGTTATTAACGGGCCCATTATTAGCTCCCTCTCCATTCCCATTGAGCCCTATGGGAGCTAGAATGGGGATGGGTATTTTGAATGGGGACTTACAGGGTCCTCCAAGGTTAGAATGACCAGGTAAGTCCCCATTCAAAGAACCCAGACACAAGTTTGGAGGCAGCCATGGTGCTAATAGCACCATGGCTACCTAAAAACTCGTAATGACCCCATTAAAATGGCAACAAGCCATGACCTCTTTAGGCACATTGGGACAAATCTTCCTGTCAGAGAAAAAATAATGTGTCTCATCGCACAGAATCTCCTCACCACCCTGGGTCCTGTCTCCTCCCAGGTGATCCTCCCGCAGTACACCACCCCCAGGGTTGGGATCAGGAAGCGTCTGCCATACCCTGGCCACCAGGAAGGAGACTTTAGGAAGGGTTTCAGTGAGGGATCAGTAGGATTCTTCACAGTAGACAATTATTTTCAATTATTTGAACGAGCAAATGGGCGTTATTGACATTTAATAGACTTCCCCTGTGTTAGACTCAGTAGGATTGTGTCTCTAAATGGTACTGCGTTGTCTCTTTCAATTATTGTGGTCTGACATTAAGCTTATATTGCAATGGAAAGGGAATGCTTATCACACTGTAAAAAAACAAAAAATGATTTCTTTTGTTGACCCTGAAGCTGAGTGGCTGTCCAAGTAGTGAATTAGATTCTCATTATTTTCCCACTAAGAGTGTGAACTATCACACTGGAGCCTATAGTACTGTACTGGAGGTGCCAGTTTCTAGACTGTGCGGTCTTAGCAGGGATGTCATCTTACATATCCCTTATTTGGGTAGATACTTGACCACAAACTGGGTGATCATCTTTACAGTGATCCCGCACCAGGCCACACAACAATGGAGTGACTGGATGTTGTAAGAGCACTCCATGATGATCTTTGTCAAATACCTTTTGACCTGTTTTGCAACCTCTGCAGCCTTTAACTTAAAAGATCAATGGACGGTTACATACATACAGTGATCGAAGTGCAAACAAAAAAGTAATGAACTATGTTCTCCTGCCCCAACCCCTTCTACTCCCGCACCAGCTGCCCCCGCCCCCCACATTCCAGCGACCCCATACTCAACACCCCACACAATGCAAACACCATACTTTCCTTTTCTCCACTGCACCCTGTGTCTACAAGAGTACCATTAAGACAGGCGAGAACACAACCAAAGAAAATGCAGCATTTAAATAAAAAACAGTTGCTCATTGTCCCCCACAGCATGCAGCTTTAAGCAGCCCCCCCCCCCCAACACCCACCATTCCCACCTCTTAAGGGACATGCCTAGGGCTGTAGCAACACACCCCTGCCCATTCATTATCTGTACAGAGACTGTGCCTGCATCAATCTATGATCAATTGCAGAAAGCACATATCAGTGCCGAGAGCGGGTCTTCGTGACTGCTTGACAATGAGCGTTATGTCTCAGGCAGTCTATACAAAGGAGCAACAACAACCCAGCACCTGCAAGATATCTCAGCATGGTGTGCCACGGGAGTGTTACCTAGAGCTGGGGAGCCAGAGATTTCATGCTTCAGGGCCAAGCCTAAGGGTCAGGGCTGGCTCTAGGAGCCCACCACAGGCTGAGCCCATGAAATCCCTGGCTCCCCCAGAAAAAGGAAACAAATAAATGCGACCCTGGTGCCCTCTCGGCACCCGAGTCGCCATTGGGGGCAGTTTTTTTTGGGCTCATATTTGGGCATTTTTTTCAATTTTGCTGTCAAAATGCAAAAAAATGCCCATAAAAATAAAGATCTGGCAAGGAGTGGGGGAACGTGCCTACCTCGATCGTAGGTCGTAGCTGCTGTAGGTTGACTCCCTGTTCTGCCCCCAGCCAATCGCGTTGTCTGGGGACAGGACAGGAAGTCATGGCTCGGAGGGTGGTGTGTGGGCAGACCTGCACGCAGCTACGCTGCTTTTGTTTCTCTTTTTTTTCTTCGGCTTTCCTGAACACTGGGCAGCTGTGGTCAGGCCCATGGCGTCCGAGCTACCGTCCCAAAACGAGGGTCGGGCTGGAGGCCCTGTTTCAGCTGGGCCAGCCCGGGCCTCGCCAGGCTCGCCCACCTCTAGTGTTACCAACACGACCCAGGTTCAAATCCCCAGTAGAGAAGAAGTTACTAAATACATAAATAAATACATGTGTCCATCACTGCTGCAAGGGTGCTCTGGATTAAATAAAGTAAGGGAATGATCACTGATTTTCCCAAAAAGTAAGGGAACGTAATACCCTTTAGTTCCCGACCTCTGGTAAAAGCTTTTGGCCAATCCAAAATATTTGGCTGGTTATAATTTGCAACATAAAGCCAATTGCGATGGTCTAACTTTTGCAAAAGTATCTTTTTCTGGGACTCTTTCCCTTTATGAAACTGTAAGGTCTGAGAAAAGATACTGGTGCAAAGAGTAGCCAGGGACAAAATAAGCTGCATCATTAAAATTACAGGAAGACAAACATTTTGCACAACCTAAAAA
Source organism: Ambystoma mexicanum (assembly GCF_040938575.1). NCBI lineage: Eukaryota > Metazoa > Chordata > Amphibia > Caudata > Ambystomatidae > Ambystoma > Ambystoma mexicanum. The sequence goes on along the minus strand of NC_090931.1, from coordinate 932,982,372 downwards.
AACATCGTATGTAATCCGGCTTTGGAATACTTGCCCTTTTTGTGTCTGTGTACCTTGAAGATGCCTTGTGGCATATGGCGCATTCATATTTTTGAATGATGCACTCGTTCAGTCATTTATTCAGCTATTCATTATCTCTCGCCTCAAAGCGGATAAAGTATGACCCATAGTAAAAAACAGAATTCCCTCAATGGGTTTCTTCTATACACCTCACACTTTAAATGGTCAAGTGGTTTATGGGCCCGCACATTGCTGACAGTGAAACATATCCTGGTCCTCTGTCAGAAAGCCCATTCAATGAACTTTTTATTGCACAGGGTGGAAATATTTCTTCAGTTTTTGTGTTTCTCAATAATTCAGTGCAGGGACAGGTTTTGACAGCTGTAATGTCCTTATTTATTGAGCTTTGTAATGGGAAGCAGAAGATTGATGCTTGAGGCAGGCCCAATGAACAGAGGTATGCTGTTCATTTGAATTTAAAATAACCTCTTGACTGCCAAAATGAGCTGCCACATATAGCCTAATAAACGCCAGAGCCTTTTTCTTTAGGTTTTACAGGCACTTACCCTTTGAAGCGTCTGGATGCAATTTAGATGGCCAGCCTGAAGGTCACACCCCAAATCTTCCTCATAAATTTGGTTCCCCTGAATGATTTTTAACACATTTTCAAATAAAATATGCACATCTGGGGCCCTAAGTCGACACGAAGAATAGATTTAGGAAAAGGTGAATGCTGGAGGAATTTTAGTTGGCAAACATTAGCCTAGAAAGTCATTTCAAAAAGGACATACACATGGCAACTTTTTTATACTTGCTATTTCTCTGCAGGGTTTCAGATGCCTTGTTTTTGGTTCCATGTCTTCATTGCGCATGCTTTTGCAGTGTGGCTGTTCCTGAGCAGCATTTCCTGCCGAGCTCTCTCCCTAGCTGGCCACACCCTGTCCCACACCTCCTTTATTCAACACCCTAGCCTTTGTCTCCTTACAGGGGGTCCCCTTCACCACCCTCTGTACCTAAATCTCCTTGCACTATCGAAATGCCACCTCCAGCACGCTGTGTTTTGGAACACCCATTTTTTGTGCTGGCCGTTTTGGTGCGGTACCTTTGGCCAACTTGGCGCAGGGAGCTGTCTGGGCTGGGATTGTAATGCACGCATTAATATCCCGGTGCGGAGACAAATTTGCGACGGGATGTTATTGTTTTCTTAAATAGTCACCTAAAGCACTAACAAATGCAGTACTTTGGTTGGCAGTATATTTAAGCCAAACCCTACACGCTCAGTACATATGGAACCTCCCACTAGCAACTCCCTCCGCCCTATTGGCTGCAGCCAACAGAGCACGCCTGAATGGGAGCTGCGCCGAAACCGGTGGTGCCAAATCGCCTGTATCGGAATGTCCAGCTTCATCTGCCTCCATGTCCCATCGCAATACTCAGTCTCTCTTCCTGGACACTCCTCTCCCCTCTCATACCCCCTTCCCGCCTACCCCACACCTGCCTCCCAACCCAGGTCCAGATGCCAGAGCCCACCCGCACTGTTTTGCACCGCAGTAAATGCCAACAATGCAAAGCAGTCGCGGGTAAGACACGTCACCATTTTTATTAAATATCCAGGAATTGAAATGTTTACAACTGATGTTATATTTTGCAGAAAATTATTATTTGCATTTTCCTAATATTACCAGTTTATACTCATATTAATAATCATTAATCGCATTGACTACAAGAGCATTGCTCCTAATACAAGGCTGCTTCCTCATCATTACTCATTTGAATGGTTTTAAAAGGATGAAAAACTGAGTGAGCCTACCAGGCTATAAACCTGTGACTGTAAGAGGCTGGCCCAGCCCCCCGCAGGGGGCACTAGAGGGACAGCTCACATAGCAGACTGCCCCTCTGGCCACCCCTACTGTGGACATAGAACACCTCACCGCCTTCTCCTCCAACCTGGAGCCAGAAGTAGGCGTCCCCGTGTCCTGCACATCCGGTCTCGGGCCCGGGGAGCGCTCATAAGGCAGGGGCTGCGGTTGCCCTTCCCCTTTGTTTTCCGCAGCCCCCCCGCTTGAAGTTCGTGCCTGGATGTTTTGTCTACCATGCAGTCGCCTTTTCGCCTCCTCGTCTGTAATTATGCGTTTAGAACCGGCCCTCTGGATTTTGAAGTTTACGGTGCTTATCTGGTGGCCTTGCATCGCCTAGTAAGGGAGGATATGTTTTGTCTCCAGGCCGATCACCTTGCTGCCATAGTGCTGGGGTGTGTGTCATGAATTATTATTTTTCATAATATTTATGCCTTCGACGGTCGTCCTCGAAGTGCTAGGTCAGCATCCTTGCCGATTGACAACCACAGGGGGTGTCTGATCATTATTCTTGGATGCATGTTTGATTTTAGTACCCAGGGCAGTCTCTCGACATAGCGTGTGGCTTGGGCGGTCGTCGTGCTGCAGGTTTGTGTTAATATTTAGTTTTCAATTTGTGTCTCTTTGGATGATCTGCCATGCGGCGGGTGTGGGTGCTCGAAGTGGTAGGTCAGTATCCTTGGCGATGGCCGGCCACAAGGTGGTCTGGTCTTCATTCTTGGCTGCATGTTCGTTTAAGTACCCAGGGCAGCCCCCGTTTAGGTGGCAGTGCTGTGGGGCATGAATATACTGTGCCGCCAGGGCCGGGGAACTGAGTATTGGTCTGGAACAGCTGTTTCTGCTGCTGCAGAGAAAATATCAAGACGTGTACCCACAGTACAAGGGTAGTGTGTATAACGGGTAATGGGAACCATAATCCTTCTAGAACCTCAGGGTAGATGCCATACATCCAGGGCTGGTCAATCTTTGGGACACAGGTTTTGATTGATGGAGACCGTTCCTGGGGTGGCAGTGTTTTGGGCAGCAATCCTCGTGTTGCTCATTAGTTCTTACAATACCTATTGTCATTGCCCACCTTCAAGTTCGGGTAGATCCTCAGTGGAATTGGGCGGATTGGTCCCTGCTCCTCAGGGCATATGTCACTGTAGGGTATATTTACCTAGCAGCAGAGACAGGTGGCTCCTGACATGTCGTAATCACATTTTTTGGCAGGGGGCGTGCCTGCACTGCGGATGGAACATGGTGGCTTTTGCGCCAAAGGTAATTTTGAAAGTAAGATCACAGTGGCTTTCGAGCTCAATTTAGTCACGGTGTTGTGGGCGGCGCTGGATGCGTGCCATGTTTTTTATTATGCATCACAGTGTCTGGGGGTTTGCGGTTCCATGGTTCCCTTCGAGTTTGCCGCGCCGCAGAGAGTTTAATAGGTTGGGGGGATCAAGTCGGTTATGTGCTTGACGGGCTTTCATGCTCAGTTTTGTGCACCACTGTTAGGAAAGATTTCATAATTGCATGTAATTTTCCCTGCATGTGTACACCCCCAAACATGTTGCTGTTGTTTAGACACCATAGACTAACTTTGCCAGAGAAGCACAGCATTCAGTTGCACTCCTCTGGGCTTTTGCTCACTTTTAATGGGGAACTGACATGCCCTTAAGACAATCAGTACTGGGAGACTTTGTTTCCCTTAGTCCTTTTCCAATGTTGCAACTTTTCTGCAACATGTAACAAGTACACGATGTACCTTCCAGTACAGTGTACTTGGGTCTGTAGTCATTTTCCAAAGGCCCTAGACACTCCCAATGGACTTTTTGTGAGATGTGCAGATATGTCATGGACAGGGCTGGTGGCAGCTATCTTTTCGCATTATTTTTAACCCTTTCCTGCCATGTTATCCGCGTTAACCGCGTTTGGCACAAATAGGTGGCCTGGCTCCAAAATGGCTATGCCACGAGGTTCTTTGTCCTGTCCTTTGGCCATCTTGCCCCCTTTCCTTCCCCAGGTCAAGTCGACCCGGGTCAGTCCTTATTTCGACATGCAGTTTCCCACGAAACGCCAAGGTTTTGCGGGCTTTTGCATGCCTTGTGTGTGTGGCTCCAGGATGTGGACTGGGGTGTCTGTCCCCAATACACATCCTGGGTGCCAGAGAGTCTAGAGTGCTGTGAATGACTGGGACCACCGTGGTCCATGAGTGGTCCACGTATGGAGTGTGTGTTTGTGAGCAGATCTCCCATTGGGTCCTCTCTGTTTTTGGCGCGAAGGGAACTTGGATAAAAGGAGGCTGAAAACACCCATACCATGTCGATCTCTGGAGTTCTCACTGAACGAAGGATAGGATCCAAGTATCCTGAAACTACAAAGCTGAGTCGAGGAACCACTGGTGACCCGCTGGAAGGTTTGGCACACTGAGCCCGCTGCCGTCCTGTGGGACCCCTCTGCATCTGTTCGTCCTAGAAGGTCTGCGAAGACGCTTCGACCATTGGAATAGTGGGACCAACTATTCTCGGCACCTTCATCAAAACCTGCAAGTAAGGTTTCTCGGAAGTGTCCCTGGACCAACCAGTGGATTGACCAGCTTACCCAGTTGTTTTGCTCTGTCACTGCCACCGTTTAGAGGAGGCCCTCGAAACTTGGTATACTGCTAGCTCTGTGTCCACGGCATCCTCACACCAAATTCCGTACACTTGGCATTCCCAGGTCTACAGTGAGACGAGTGAGCCCGGACTCAAGCATACATGATTATTGTGTTGCCTGCCGCAGCAACAACCATTGCAGGTGCGCTGAATTTGTGACCCTCTCACCCATGAAGCCTGCTGCAGTGAAACCAGGTCGATTCATCCACCCGGAGCGGAGAAATCGCCACTGTCCCATTTGGGAATCCTCGCTGCATCTCAGGAACTGAAAGCCGCAGAGACGTCATTTTTGTTGTGTTTGAACCTGCAAGCTCTAATGGCCCCGTTAACCCCCTACCGCCAGGGTCGTAATGAGGCCCTGTGTCTCTTTGACACGGACGCCATGCAGCAAGACTTGACGTTTGGGTTATGTAATTTAATAAAAACCATTGTTGCTCCCACATGGGATTTGTTTGTTGGGGGGGGGAGCATCCGGCCAAGGTCGACGAAGCAAGTAACCCTCTGGGTGAGGGGGGCGTTTTGTTTTCGTTCTTACGCTTTGTGTTTCTAGATAGGAAGGGCAATGCTTTTCATTGGGTTCGCAATGCAGGGCCACGCTCAAGCATGTGAATTCATACGCTTTGGTCCCAGACGACGTACATCATGGTATGTGTAAGCTGCATGAAATGTGCCGGTTTGATTTGCGGCAATAGTTACAGCCCGGTATGGTGGTCTGCTTTGTGTGTTTGGGCAAGCAATGCGTGTTCCAATCCCGCGTTTATCAAAGTGGGTTGGGAATACAAACTATAATGCAGTTACTATGTTGGGTCATGTGAAGGAAAATGGATTGGGTGGATGGGGTCGGTGTTGCGGGTTTGAAGAAAGTGTGTGTATGCACAAAAGACGACATGTATGGGCAGGTGATCATTCCATTTAATTGTAATGATCGCATGGTGTTTACCATGTGACCAAGTCAATAAAAGGGACGAGCCATTTCCGGCTCGTCAGTCTAACAAAGAGCTGACTCCGGTGTCGGTATTGCTCCCACCATGCTGGTGCTATACTGAGTGCAGCAGGCCCAATGCCGGGCCTTGCACGGGGACAGTGCCCCTGCTGGGCAACACGTCCTAACAGAAGGTAGTGGCCGTATGACTGCGGCTGTTGGAGCAAACCCGGCCTGGATGCCGCCGAGCCGTGGCTGCGGTGAGCTGGGTGCCCCCAGCCCATGTGTCTGCCTCCGGTGATCCGGAGAATACAGGGTGCCCCCCGTCATTGTTCTGCTGCGTGATTGCAGCCCTGATGTCTATGTCGGGTGACCCCGACATCATCTGTGGCCCGCACTGGTGCCCCGGGAGTGGGCCGTTGTGTTGGGCCCATCCAACAAGGGGGAGGTGAAGTTTGTACCACGTGTCTTCCTGTATGTTGGCACGCAATCTTTCCAAAATCATGGGATCTAGATTAATGGTTTACCACACATTTTCAGTGTATTCGACAGTGGGTTTTCGTTTTGCGAAGGGGTAATGGAGGCTAGGAAGCTATTGAATAATAGTTTAATGGGTATCGAGAAGGCGCCAATAGACAAGGTGGAGGACACCCCGTTCACTTTGATGTACATATTGTCTGAGGTTTATTGGTTCTTAGAAGGCGCCGTTAGTCAGTTAACAGATCAGCGAGATGAGCGTTGGCGGTTGCAGCCATCAATTTATTCCGATTTTGTTGACTGGGTAAAAGGAGTGCACAGCGTTTTGTAGTAGGTGCCAGCAAACACGTCATTGGGGATAGCATTAAAATAAGTTCCAGGGCAGCATGGAGGGCTGATACCTGGAAAGACATGTTTAGAGTTAGCAAAATGTTTCCAAGGGCTGGCTTCAACGGCAGCCACGATAAATACAGGGCAGTGCGCAAACGGTCACTCAATTACTGATTTATGGGGTATTGCATGTTGGCACTCAGTGGGTTGATAAGTGAACTACAAGTTAGGATGGATATTTTATTCATTGCATTTGGTAAACGCACAAACTCAGGGATATCAGGGCGTTAGTTACATAAGAATACTTATTACAGTTTGGTTACATGAAGCAGAAAAACACATAAAACTCTTTATCAGGTGAAAGGTGAAATTTGGACATTAGTCATATTTGTCAAAGAGCCAAGTTTTGATCATTTTCTTAGATAGCTTTTCAGTGGCCATCGAGGGTTTCAAACTCCATGGTTGGTGGCGTCCCGCAATATTTTTTATCTCTGCACACTGAGGTTCGCTTTGACTGTGGCATGGAGTCTAGTCGGGGCAGACTTTCACAATTTGGGCTCACATTTGATTTTGAATATCGGCAGGTGGGCATGTTTGCAAGGGTAGCATTTACAGATTGGGGGAGCACTGCCCATTTGCTTGGAACTTCTCTGCGAATTCTGCGCCAACTGCAGGTGAATGGTTGGGTAATGAATAGACCCGGTATGACAGGCCAGCGGACTAAACGATAATGCAGCGACCTGTGCTTGATCTGCAGGTCACATGTCCTGATCCCGGCAAAGGCCTACTACCTGGGGTTCATAAAGAAGTACCCATTTTGATTGGGCAGTAAAAATATTGCATGGAGGTTGTGTCCGATGTAAGTGCTGTCCTGTAGTGCTAAAATACAATTACGTAATTACTTATTATTCAGTATTTGTGATGTGCCTAGACAAAAGGTGGCTAGGCAAGGAAGGAGTACCAGGAGGTCATGATGAGAATGCTTTATTATGTGCCTATTGAGGGCTTTTGGCACGGTCAGAATAACACAAGGGCTAGTAAGATAGGTGGCCTGGTTTCCCCCCATTTTACCCTTTTGCTTTGGGTAGTGTCACTTTTGGAAGCATTTCTATCCAAGGGTTTTATCAATATCATATCATGCAATGGAGCCTTCCACAAAGATAGCTAGAGAAATTCATTTTTTACCATAGGAATGCATTGGAGTTAACATTATTTTAGGCAGGAGAAAGTGAAAAATAGCTATATTTTTAATTGAGAAATCTGTAGTCTCTCATCTTAATCAGAAGGGTTGGTATGTCTGATATAACAGATGTGAGCAGTGAGACTCTGGCATGCGCCGACTTCCCAAACGCAAGATATGGTGGGATGTGAAGCATTAGATTCGGCGCCACTAACATCAACTACGTCCAGTAATTATTTTGCCATGGGGTGGACGAAACAGATGAATTTCATTCCACAGAATTTTTTTGGAATTCCAGGCAGTAGTAGAAAGGGGTACCTTTTTGTCCCATGTTAGATTTTGACAGGTGCCCCCCATTTCCGGTCTTAGTCCCGCCCCATTGATATAAATTTGATTGACCCACCAAGACATTTTGATATCACATTTATTGACCCCCAAAATTGTTGATATAAATTTGATAAGAACCCGATAATATTGATATTAATTTAACTCCCAAAAAATGGTATTGAACCCCCACATTTGTTACAGAAATTGTATATAAATTTGATGTAAAATTGCATATAAATTCCATATATAGTATAAAAAGATGACGTTATGACACCCCAGATGTTTGATGGTGGCCAAAAATAACCCTATACAGTTGAGATCACTTTTCAAGAAGTAACATCAAACTTTGATACAAATGTAATAAGCACTTTATATATAGTATAAATAGATGCCCGGAGGACACCCCAGACCTTTGATGGCGGCTGCAAATAACCCCATAGATTTTAATTTGCTTTATACGTAAATTGTCTTCACCATACTGTGAGAAACCTGAGGCGTTTCTCCCAGGCTATTCCCGGGGATCCTTTGTTCAGGGGGCCAGGGGAGGGCCTTCGCTCTTGGATCCCAGCCCTGACGGCGGACTAGCGATGGAGGATCACCTGGGCAGGGGCTCCTTGGGGACTATGGAAGATACGGCCTTGGGCGACACATGGTATTCCTCCCGTTCAGATACACCCTTACCCGACATACCCTCAGTTGTTAAGGGATATTGTCAGCCGAGTCCCATCATACCCCAGTACCTTTCTGTAAAAAAAAAAAAGGAGAAAACAACTAGGGAAATTAAAACCCAATAGAAAATCATTCACCCATCACAATACATTTACCCCCTTCATCTGGTCAAAAGCTTATATGGTTTTTCCATGATCTCCAGGAAAACCTACGAGTCCCACACTCCCTACTTCCGTTCTAGAAGTCCAACTACTGAGACGTAGAAGAGGCAGATGGGAGACATGAGGATTGCCTTTAGGAACCCATGGGCAATGGATTCCTATGGGCAGTCTCCATGTTGTCCCGATAATGAGGTCAGGCAGAGACAGGGAGGGACAACTACTCACACCTGACTACTCCAACCACCTCTTTCAGAGAGTATGACAGGTCAGCCACCCAGGCACACTCTGAGCTGGCAGGGGATACTGAAGGAAGTCAGCAGCCGGGAGAACCTTGGGAAGGTAGAAGGGGGGCCAGACTGGCAAGACACTGAGGCCTGTGAGTACAAAGGGGGCTACATTGTGGCAGGGGAGCCGTGCCCCAGGGAACCAAAACTCCAGCTACACATTTCTGGTAGTGCTTAAATCAGTGCTTGCTCCCTGGGCAAGTTCCAGAAACCCAGGTAGTTGAGAGCAGGTGCAGGGACCCTGACCTCAAATGAATCCACATTGAAGACCCTGTTAGCTCCTCATCGTTGAGGGTAAAAGATGGAGAGACTGTGACTCGAGGGAAGCTAAGGCGGGATAACCTGTTGTGTCAAGAACATTGTGTAAATCCCAAAAGTGCCTGTAACTAACAAAGTGGGAACAAAATCTTGAATGTACATTCTGGGACTTGTAGTCCAAAAGAGCAAAGCTGTGAGACAGAGTGGTCCGGCACTGTGTGTGTGCCCAATCAGTAAGGTATCTAGCTGAGATGTGGCAGAAGTGAAAGTTAAAGAGTTGTAAAGAATTGTAAATCGAAGTGGTCCTGCGACAGGTCAAGCAAAATCCTGCGCCCTGTCGAAAGCCCTTGATTCTGGTGAAAAGGGATCTGAGCTCGGACGAGGGGGACCCATGGTACGAGCCCAGATGAAGGAGATCAAGTTGTGAATTGTGAGCATTGTAGAAAAGGGGTATGAGCCTGTATTGGGGGGCCTGTGGTCCGAGCCTGAAGGAGAGAGACCAGTCTTGAATTTAAGAATGTGGGAGGGGGCGTGGCTACATGGCCACGGAGTAGGCAGTGATTCCTGTGGGGTCCTGCGGATCTGTATACTATCCTAGACAAAGAAGTGTTTGAAGATTGCTGCTGAGTCCCAAAATACAGCTGTAGACGTGGGAACACACTGGGAATGTAACGGTTGCATTCCCGGTGAAAATCACAGCTGGGAGTTGAAAGTGCGAGCTATTTAAGTTTGCGGCGCCCAGGGCGCCAGAGTCACCAAGTTGGCGCCGCACGAACAAAGGGACGGACAATAGCACAGCCACATGACGGACAACAGTCTCAGCTGATAATGCAATACAAATATATGCACTAGCTGCCAGAAGATTCAGCGAATGAACTACATGTGAGGAATCCCAGGCATGAAGGAATGAGAAGCAGCGTGGAGCGTTGCAGTCCACAGTGGCGGAAGAAGAGCGGAATATACGTTGGGAAGAGCCCGAGCTGGATCGAATGTTGGCAAGTTCACTTAAGAGCGTAGGAACGCTGATACAAAGACCAACGCAATGATACAGTACCAAGAGGTTGTCAGAAGCCTGGAAGGTCCCGATCGCAAGAAATAAAATAAAAGCAACCAGGTGTACGCCACCCCGGCTGCCCAGCTGAGTTGGGGGTTACCAGAAAGTTCACTATGGAGACGGGACCGCCCGCGGTGAACATAAACAGCAGCAACAGTGTACAGAGAGGCTGACATACGGATACAAAGTAGAAGCAGGATTCTGCAATAAAGTGAAACTGACACCAGAGAAGGAGCGGCCGACACGTTTAGGGGGAAATTAAATAAAGGACAACGCAGGCACTATGAGCTCCATAATGAGAGCAGGAGGGGATGGCAAGATGGATGCATAGCGGAGCGCTGGTAACTAGAAAGCCAGGAGGATGCAGCTAGTGCTGAACCGCTATCCATGAACACAAACGTGAGGTACATAAAACTAGCGTGCACAGCTACGTGCAGCAAATAAGGAAACCGCTTGTAGAAGTCGTGGCAAGGACCCGTTGCAATTAATTATTAGACACGGGTAAACGAAAACAAGATGGTGGAGATCGCAATGCTACGCTTTGGCTACAGCTGGCAAACAAAGGAGCGATGCGCTTAGAGGCTTGTTGCAGCAAAAGGGCTGGTGCGGTTGCCTGGATGAGACTCCCTCTAGCAAGGGTGAGAAGCGAAGCAAATTGGCTGTTGCGACATGGACGGTGGCAGAGTTGAGGGCTACAGTGCGTAGTGTACACAGAATAAAAAGATCCAGAGGTCTGGGCCATCCGGGAAGTGATCTGCCCAGATAAGACGGTGGTGGCACCACAGTACAAGGGCTATTCCCGGCCGAGTGCTGGGAGATTGTGTATGGAGCCTCCGACTGCACCAACGGTAAGCAGGACAAGGCACGAACATCTGACCAAGGAAGCAAGAGCGTGACCAAAGGCATGACTCTATGCAGAGCAGCCAACAACCTCAGGGGAGCGGTAACCTGAGTCAAAGGTGCACTCTTACCAGCAACTGCTAACGTATGGGTGGCGGACTGCAACAACAAACCTTCCCGGCCGTGGGGAGAGAACGGAGCATAGAGGGAGCTGACCTTGAATCGATTCGAGAGAAGGGGCGGACTACAGAGTGAGCAGGCCGAGGTTGACTGACAGACCAGAGGGGAAGCAAGTCCAGGCACGACGAAACAGCGGTCCACTGAGGAAGCTGACCTGCTGAGGGACCGTGTCGTTGGGGCGGATCTTGGAGGAAACAGGACTGAGGCAACAGAAGCAAAAGCTAGCTAACGGAGCTGGTGACTCAGGGTGCTCGCAGGCCAAAAGAGCAGCGCTGCTGGAATGAAGGGTGATAGTGAAGTGCATTTGCGAGTTGAAACGCCATGGATAAGCCGCAGGCCTAAACAGAGCACACTGCACGGAGGCGATGCACTGAAGGGACACAACACCTTGCCCAGACCTGCCGTACAACCGGGCAGGTGAACACACAAATGCTGCAGACATAGCTGCGCAAGCCACACGCTCCCCTACAGTGATACAAAAGTTGGGAAAGTCTCCTGATATCAAGACACATGTACTATAGGCAGAGCGGTTGCATAAGAGGACCCTGGGCGCAGGAGAAAGCGTGCACTAACTAAAACAGAGCACAGCGTGCACAACCTAGTGCCAAAAAACGACTGCAGCACTTACATTTAAATAAGCATCCTGCACCAGGAAGCCCCTAGTGAAAGCCATCAACAAACTCGAACAACATATAGGCTGAGATTGGATGGAGAGCCCGAGAAACTAGCCCCGGCAGCAGTGAGCAAACACGGGGAGGTATCAGGATGGCGTCCAAGTTACCAAAAACAAAAGGAAAGCAACCGGCAATGGATGAATTCGCCAAAACACCCCAATCATCCGAGGGAGCTAGAAACAAGGACAGGAACCTACAAGCAGACGCTGTACCAGGGCGTAATGATCAACAAATCCTTGATGCAATTGCAGACCTGAAAACTGCATGGGAAACCAAATTGGAAGCGGCTATGAGCGAAATAAGAACATCATTGGATCTTAAAATAGGGACAGTACAAGAGGATGTCAATCTATTAAGACAAGAAGTAAAGAAAACAGTGGAATGCACAGGCGTACTGGAGAAGGAAGCATACGCAAACACATCTGCCTACGTGGCACACACCTCAGAGATCCACATACTGCACCAACAAATGAGTAACTTGGAAAACAGAGCAGAGGAAGCGGAAGGGCGAGCCCGAAGAAATAACATACGCATTGTAGGGCTCCCCGAAGGAGAAGAAGGATCTAACCCCACAGACTACATTGAGTCCATGCTACTGCAAGAAATAGAGGATGGGGCACTCACTGAGGGATTTGCGGTGGAGAGAGCACACAGGGCTCTGATGAGGAAACCTCTGAGGCAAATAATAGCCAAAATCCTGAATTATCGAGACAGGGAGAAGATCCTGGAGTTCTTCCGAAAAGGAGGTACAATAAACAGGGCATCCATTCCTATCACAGCATACCCAGACTATACTCTACTGGTGCAGAGGAAGAGGCTGAACTACGGAACAGTGAAGAAGAGGTTACATGCAGCAGGCTTTCAGTACATGCTGATGTACCCGGCAAAGCTGAAAGTGTTTCACAGAAATAGGGCTTTGTTTTTTGACACCCAGCGGATGCGATGGAGTGGCTGGATACACAGAACTGCCCCACCGGGACAGACACGTAGAAGGAGGACGGCACAGAGCAGTGATATGGATGCTCCAGAGGCTGAGGGGCTGTATGACTAAGACATTGGGACTAGAATATAGTATAATGCACACAGACTGGGAAATAGACAGGCTTTGGACAGAAGAATTTGAGCGCATGTAATATGTTGCGGCTAATATATGCAGGAGCCACAAGGGTTTCACCCTTACACCCCAGAAGTTAGTTTAGATAGGCTACCGATACTGCGGTAACCTCCTGCTGAGTTTGTAGGGTCGGTAAACCGGGCCAGGACTAAATGCGGGATCGCCTGAGATCCAGGGATGGAGCTGGGCAAAAGTTGGGGACGGGAAGGGTGGGGGTTGGGAGGGGAGTTGGGGGAGTTGCAGTGTTGTTGGTTAGGGGTAGTTTATATGGTGGGAAACGAGCTTACAGACATGCGCGCCTGTGCTTCAGGCAGATGATGGGGAAATGCAAAGAAGGGGACGTGATATGGCTGAAATATGGGGGACCTTAAGGTAATTACCTGGAATGTCAGGGGGCGTAACAGTTACCTAAAAAGGAACAAGGTTATGATGTATCTGAGAAGGGAGAAAATAGATATTTCCCTAATACAGGAAACTCACCTCACGAAAGAAAAACAAGAGGTGATCCAGAAGAAATGGAAGGGGACCGTTATTGGTGCAACATACTCGGCTTATGCCGGAGGGGTGATCACTTGGGTAGCACTGCATGTCCCATTCCAACTGCTACAGACCACAGTTGAGGCGGACGGGAGGATGGTGGCAATACGGGGGCTGGTGGAAAATAAAGAAATATGCATTATAAATACATATACCCCGAATCAGGACACAGTGGCATACTTCAAGACCCTATAAAACAAAATGGGGGCAGTGATCTGGGGTGGCGATTTTAACTGTAGACTTGACCCAAGGCTAGATAGGTCAGATAAGAAATTAGACAAACCTGCCCCTGCTGCCAAAGCCCTGCAGACCCTGTTGACAGACCTCCGGCTAGAGGATATGTGGAGTACAACACCCACACGACAGACAGTATTCGCATTACTCAGCCCCACAGAATTTGTACACAAGGTTAGACTACATGTTTGCCACACAAGAGATGATGGCAGAAATAATGCAGACAGAGTACAAGGCGAGGGTCCTATCGGACCACTCGCCATTGGTTTTAAGATGGCAATACCTACCTCCCAGGGCTAGGATCCCTACGTGGTGGCTTAGAGCTGAAGCACTAAAAGATACAGTGTTCAGAGAGGACCTGAGAGATGAAACTATAAACTACTTTGAAAACAACACTGGGAGTGTTGAGTGGACCGGCACACTATGGGAAGCATTCAAAGTGGTGGTGAGAGGGATAGCTATAGCCAAGTCTAAAGGGCTGCAGGGAGGTATATTAAGGGAACTGCAGAAGGCAGAGACAAAGCTAGAGACCGTGTTGGGCAGAGGAGGTAGCACCAAGGAGGAAGCTGAAACTATAAGCCAACTGCAACAGGAATGTGCAAGACACTGGGAGAGATTATGTAATCTAAACTATAAGAAATACATAGAAAGGCAGCATGCGGGTGGAGACAAACTGGGGAAGATGCTGGCATGGTTGTATAAAAGTGAGACCCCCAGGCCAACGATCATAGCAGCAATGGGGGAGAATGGGCAAATAGTGGATACCCAAGGGGGTGTAAACCGAGAGTTCCTTGAGTTTTATAAACAATTGTAAGGGGACGAAGGAGGGAGCGACAGCAGGGAGATAATGGACACACTGGAGGACATAGGCATGCCAAAAATAAGCGCTGAAGAGCGGGAGGACCTAGATGCCCCAATAGCGCTAGAAGAACTAGACGTGGTGGTACTGCAACAACCCACCTGCAGGACCCCAGGGACTGATGGACTCCCTAGCGAGTTTTACAAAATGTATAGGAATGAGGTGCTTCCCCCACTGCTTAAAATGATAAATAAAGCATTTGAAACAGGATGGCTACCAGAATCCCTGAGAGAAGCAATCATTATCCCACTCCCCAAACCCAATAAACCAGGCAAGGATTGCGGATCGTATAGACCGCTATCGATGCTGAACCAAGGTAGCAAAATGCTCACTGAGGTGTTGGCAAAAAGAATGAGACAAGTCATAAGCAAATTAATACACCCTGATCAGACTGGATATGTCCCGCGCAGGAACATATCCGACAACCTTAGACGACTTCACCGGGTTATAGAACACACTAAAGGAGACTCGAGCGAGATTGTAATTGTATCACTCGATGCAATAAAAGCCTTTGACTCTGTCAAATGGCCCTGGCTGACGCCAGCCCTGACTAATTACGGGATAGGGCCTGGGTACCTTAAATGGGTTAAATTACTTTATAGTGCACCGGGAGCACCGCTAGCCAGAGTCAAGATGGGAGCGATTATTTCTGAGAGGTGGCAACTTAGTAGGGGCACCAGAAAAGGATGCCCGTGGTCTCCGATGCTGTATATCCTAGCATTGGAGCCCCTGGCTATATACTTGAGACAGCAGTATGAGGTAATCGGGATCTATATAAAAGAGGAACCGCACCTAGTCTCGCTATATGCAGATGACATGTTGCTGTACTTATGATACCCTGAGGAAAACCTCCAATACATCCTGGAAGTAATGGAGCGATTTGCGTCGCTATCTGGCATTGCAGTGAATCCCAAAAAATTGTGTATATTCCCCCTGGGGAGGTATGTAGGGGTCCCACGTGATCAACTGCCAGTCTTAAAAATACCATGGGAGACCAACACTTTCAAATACCTGGGGATAGATATTTATCACACGGTAGAAGCAGAACACCAGCACAACACTGAGAAAGCGGTAATGAACATCGAAAATAGCATGAGGTTCTGGACTAAGCTCCCCTTGGCAATGATGGGAAGAGGGGCACTGCGGAAGATGGTTGTATTGCCCAGACTACTAAATTTTTTCGGGAACATACCATATATGATACCAAAGCGATTTTTTGTTAAACTACAGAGCATATGCAGGGGATTTCTATGGCACGGATCTAGGAACAGAATTGCCCTTTGGAAGTTGCAGAATACATATGATAAAGGGGGAATAAAACTGCCTAACTATGAGATCTATTATTTAGCCAGTCAACTGCAATATGTGGCCAAATGGTTATCAGAAGACTCGACCTCAGGGTCCAGACTGTTGAGATTAGAGTGTGCCCCGTTTTTCCTGAAAGAAGTGATATGGCTGCCCAAATTAGAGTTGAAAGAGCGCCCGGAGATGATGGTACTGGGATGGAAATTATGGCGTAAAGCTTGTCAGGTCATGGAGAACCCAACCCCGTGTTCTCCGC
Source organism: Ambystoma mexicanum (assembly GCF_040938575.1). NCBI lineage: Eukaryota > Metazoa > Chordata > Amphibia > Caudata > Ambystomatidae > Ambystoma > Ambystoma mexicanum. Next base: position 932,966,225 of record NC_090931.1, on the reverse strand, counting down.
AAGTGCCGTTAGTGGCATTGACAGGAGGAGATGGGCAATTAATGAAGGTGATTCGAAGGCACTGGGAACCAGCAGGGATTGCAACAGTGGGAGACATATGGCAAGAGTGGGGGATAAAGGAATTTGGGGTGTTGCCAGAGGAAACTGGATTACATGCGGGGCAATATATTACATGTAACAGAATGGTACGGCGGATCAGGGAGACATGGTCGGAAATAACACTAGAAGAGCGGCCTGACGCGGCCATAGAAACGATATATGATATAGCAGAGGGAGGGCATGAGAGCTCCAGTCTCTATGAGTTATTGATGTCCAGGGCGGGAAAGGAAGTGGCCCAATTAAGACAAGATTGGGAAGAAGAAGTTGGGGAACCCATGAGAGATGGGCTGTGGGAGCGGGCCCAAGGTAAATAAGTGTCTAGGAACGCGAGGCTACAGCAAATACAGCTATATGTAACCCACAGGACATATGACTCCCCAAAGGATAGCTAGCTTTAAGAACGCTGAACGACAAACATGCCCCAAATGCGGGGAAGAAAACGCTGGGATGACACATATGTTTTGGGCATGTCCAGAAATTGGGAAGCTCTGGGAAGAAGTAGCCCACCGGCTAAATGAGAAAGGGATCAAGGTAAATGTTGAATCAGCGTGGGCATGCATGTTAGTAGGGTTCCCTAGACCGTGCCAATTGAAACATGTGAATAAACTAAAGGACTAGACATATATACTTGCTAAGAGTAGACTCGCCATGGGATGGAAGGCATGCAACAGACCGAGGGTAGAAGTCTGGTGGAGAGACCTTCAGAAATGGACCGAAGCTGAAACGGTAGTGTGGCATGAAGCGGGCAGTAGGGAGGGGGAGGAAGAAGCAGAAACCCTGACGGCTTGGAAACACTTAGTGGCTACACTGTATGGGTCCACCCAGGACTGGCCGAGCGACCAAGACTCTGCCGAGGACACGGAACGGGAAACCACCTTGGAAGAGGCAGAAGCAGAACGCGAAGTGGAGTAGGCTCGAACTGGGGGGAGGGCAAAGGGTAAGCAGTAGAAACTGAACGATTAGTGCAAGATGTTAAAATATTATGATATGTACTGCAAGTTTTTGTTGAATATTGATTGTTTGTGGTACAAACGAATACATTTTAAAAAAAAGCATAAGAATGTGAAAATCTTGACAAAGGAAAGGAGCTTTTGTATTTTGTTTGCTACATCAGACCCTCTGCAGTAAGAGCCTTTGAATGGCAAAGAGAGTTTGGCACCGAAGGTCCTGAAACTGAGATATTGAACTCTATGAGTAACAAAAGGAACTACAAGTACCAGCAGTCACTGGGAACGAATGTTATACTGTGTGTTTTGACAAGTAAAGTGAACTTCTCTTTTAAAATGCAGAGGAAGCCTGTATTCTGACGAAGGAAGTCTGCGTTTGACAAGCAAAGTGAACTTTGTTTCAAGGCAGAGGAAGCCTGTGTTTTGACAAGAGATGTTTCTTTTTGAGAATTCGTTTTTCTTTCTTAAACAGTTTGCCAGAGTCGTGTAAGATCAGCTGAACCATTGAACTGTGTCCTCTTGCTGAGGAAGCCAGATTGTGCGCAAGGCTTGAGCGTGCTGCTTTGTCCCGTGCTGGAAGCGTGGGGAAGAGGGGCCAACTGCTCAACTGTCCTCTCATATTGTTTCTTGAACACTTTTCCTTTTTTGCATACACTACTCTCCCACACCATTTTGTATTTAGAAGTAAGTATTGGCAATAGGTTTATTAGCACAGGCCCTTTAGTTTTTACAAACTCGACTAGGACTGCGTCATTATTATTTCATGGTTGCAGCTTACTCCCATCCTTAGATTTAGGTTTAGATAGGTGTTTAACCAACCCTTTAAAATTCTATAAACACCCTTGAACTGTGTCTCATTTGTATCGGTCTTCATTGATGATACCAAGCCTTTCCTTACAATACCTACACAAAAGCCCAAACTATTGGCTCTAACAATGCATGTCCTTGCAGGAATGCACTCGCATTTTAACACCAGCTATTCAGTTGAATTTGCTTTACACGCAAAGTGTCTTCACCAGCCCTACACAAAGGTCAAAACTATTGACTTTGGCAATGCTTGTTTCTTTTAAATTAACACAATGTGGGTGGAAAAGGGCTGGTGAAGGGGGAATTTTCTTTGAGTGTGAAAGTGACTGCTGTAGATTGCCCGTGCAGCTGATCAATGTTTCAGATGCACCACAAACTGTTTTCCAGGGCCCCCAGCACAACTTGAGGTGTACGGCGCTTCAGCAGACAGATACAAATTCAAATATTATGTTATGTTGATTTATACCGCGCACCGCTCAAGGGCAGTCTCCAGGCGCTTGCATGGCTGTGGAAAAAAAGCAGGGTGGGGAGGTTAGTGAGGATAGGATTAGGGGACAGGTTCCGAACAAGGAGGAACTGGCGTCTGTGAGTGTTGTTGTGCATGTGGGAGTTGGTGCAGAAGGCCCTGTGCAGTTTAACCGTTTGAGTGAGACTTAGTGCCTCCGGTGTGTGCTAGTGTTTGTATTGCTGTTAATGTGTTAGGTTGTGTTGGGGTGGGTTGTGGATGTGTATACTAGTTACATAGTGTCCGTAAGGGATCCAGAGTCGCGCGTGGCCGTAGCTGTGAGACTATCTGGTTTCTTGGTGTGTACTTGCGTGTTGTCGAATCTATGGACTATGTGGGGTGGTTCACTTTAGGTGTGCTTCCAGCATCTTAGAGATAATGAGTGTGAACATAGAATGATTTGTTTATGTGTAGTGTGGCTAGACCAAAGTCTGGAGTTGTGGCGTTGGTTATGTAGGAGGAGCAGGAAGAGAAAATGGGTTAGTAATGCTGTTGCTTTGTTGGACCTTCTGGTATGACTCTTTGGTTGCCACCTGATGGTATCTACCCAGGTTGTTGGTTGTGGTTATTCGGGCCATCTCGCCTTCTAACTAGTTGTTTATCAGTGATGTTATTGCTGCCGGTGTTCCGTTACGGCTGTCATTGTCTGTTGAATAACCAGGTTTTGAGTTATTTCCTGAAGGTGATGGGGTCTAGATGCGAGAACGCTGTTCTGCTGAATTTCTGTTTTTTTCATAATGTTTTGCCTCTATTTGAAGGTCGTTGCTGGATCTTAGGTCCCTTCTTGGGCGGTACCGGCTAACCTTGTACTGAAGGAATTCAGCTCCCTGTCTGTGCTTGTGGGCGATGCAGAGTGCTTTGAATTTGATGCATTTTTTTTTTTACTGGTAACCAGTGTAGGCTTTTCTTGTGAGTATCAGGGATATCGTTCTGAGGGTTATCGGTTATGTGAGGGAAGGAGAGGTAGGGAAGTAATCCTCTGAGTAGTCTTAGGCAGAAGAAGCATTTTCTGGTTAATTGTATTGACTTACGGTTCCAGGGATAGTCTGTTGTCCATTAGTATTCCTAGGTTATTTACTACATTGGTAGTCTCTGGTTGCATCCCCATGCTGGCGGGCAAGTGAAAGTTGTGAGTTCCCTCTGGTAAGTCCTGCGGGTGAGATCGTTATATCTGTTTTTGGCAGTTTCAGTTTAAGGTTGTTTGTTGTCATCCAATTGTAGATGTCTGTGAGGCCGTTGTTGCAGTTATTTTGTTCCTGGGTTCTGTCTGTTTTCACAATCAATTGTGTGTTGTCTGCGTAGTTGTAGACAGTAAGTCTGTGGGTTCGAATGATTTTCATCACTGGGCACATGTAGATGTTGAAAAGCAGAGGAGAGAGGCTAGATCCCTGAGGGACTCTGCAGGATATATTTCTGGTGTTTGAGGTGAACGGTGGTAGATAGGTTCTTTTGGTTCGGTTTGTAAGGAATGAGGTAAGCCACTTGAGTAGAGATTCCTGTATGCCACATTCCATCAATCTTTTTATTAGTGGTGCATGGCCAATTGTGTCAAATGCTGCCGATATGTCCAGTAGTTTGAGAGCTTGATGGGCGTTGTCATCTGTGTTTATTTTTAGGTCGTCCCATATTGATAGGATTGCTGATTCTGTTCCTCTCGTAGCTCTCAGTCCAACTTGTGACCGGTTGAGTATTCTGTTTGTTTCAACATCTTTAAGTAGGATCTTGTATACATGGTTCTCCAGGATCTTTTCTGGGTAGGGCAGGTTGGATGTCAGTCTGTAGTTGCTCGGGTCTTCTGCACTTTCTGATTCCTTTTTTATCAGTGATTTGATGTATGCTGATTTGAAGGTGGATGATAATATTCCTCTTTTGAGTGATAAACTCATTAAGTCCAGAAAGTGAGATGCTGGAGTTCTATAGTTGAGGATTCATTTGAAGATGTCAGGGGTCCCTTGGGGATCCTGTAAGGTTGGTATCCTTGATCAGTGTGGCTGTGTTTCTTCTGTGATTAGTTCTAGGTAGGTGAATTTTGCTGTAGTCTGCGTTTCGCTTTGTGTCTGTGGTCGGTCCGGCAGTTGTGGTTGTATTTGCCCAGGCTGTGTTGATGTTGCTCTGGATTGTGTTGATTTCTGATCTCAGGTGGTTGGTGACGTTGTCACAAAGTGCTTGTGTCGGGATGGTGGAATCTTTGCAGGATGAGGTTTTTTAAATCTCTTTGATGATTTTGAAGAGTTCTTTCTGTGGATTGTTTGCTGATTCTATTCTTGTGGGTAATAGTATTCTTTTGCTTTGAGGACTGTTCTGTTGATTTGTATAGTTTGAGCCGTCTTTGGTATTGTATTTAGTTGTGTCGGTTGTATTGTTTTCCATTTTTGTTTCTATTTCGCTGCTGTTGTTTTTTTAGTTCTTTCAGTTCTTATGTGAACCATTTTGCTGGCAGTTTTTTAGTATTGCTATGAATGCTTTTGCTGGTGCCAGCTGGTCTAGGGCCTTGGTGATCCACCTGTTGAATGTGTTTTCTGCTGTGTCTATGGTTGTTTCTGTGGGTTCTGTTCTGCTGGGGAGGGTCGAGTTTAGAAGGTTTGTTAGGGCTTCTAGGTCTAGGTTCTTCCAGTTTCGTTATTTTCTTGCTGGCATGGAGTATTTCCTTTCCAGCCAGTAGGTGGGTTTGGGATATGATGTAGAATGGTATCAAGTAGTGGTCGCTCTATACCATCGGTGTAGTTGGCGCAGATGCGCATAGACCTTCTCTTCTGCCGACAATTGCATTTAGGGTGTGTGGGTGGATCCATTTACTATTTGCTTGAAATGCAAGTTTCCTGGAGTGCGCAGAGTGAGTTTGCTGTGAATTTTTTTTCTTTTTCTAACCAGATGTTGAAGTCTCCCAGTATGACTAGGTAGTCATGGTAGATAGATAAAATGGCAGCCGTATCCGCTAATTTTGTTGCAAAGTTGCGGTGGTGGTCTGCAGGTTAGGAGGAATACTATGTAGGTTTGGTCGTTGAGTTCTATCTTGATGAGGAGGGATTGACAGTCTTCTACGTCGGTTGTTATTGAGTTGAGATGCTCGGATGTGTTCTTTGTGTATGATTGTGATTCTGCCTCCTCTTTGGATTTCTCTGTTGGCGTGTATTAATTTAAAGTTGTCCGGTATGGCTTTGTTCGCAATGGCTTTGTAGTTGCCTGATAACCAGGTTTCTGTAAGAAAGAGCATGTCTGTGCCTCCTTCACTTAGAAGGTCATGGATTGCTATTTAGTGTTTTGCCATGGATCTAACGCTGAGAAGGCTGCAATGTAGTTTGTTTGATTTTCCTTGCAGGTTGTTGTTTGTATTGTTGGTTCGGTTCGGTTCGGTTTGTTGTCGGTTCAGTTTTCATTTGCTGGTGGTTCTCTCCTGGTTGTACCTGTTGGGAGGTGGAGTTATTTGGTGGTCGGTCTCTTTGTCGAGTAGACTGATAAGGGTGATGGCAGGGTTGCTTGGTTTTGGTTTGTTCCAGCTCATGAATCGTGCTGGTACCCATCTGTTGTTGCAGTCTTTGGTGATGTAGAGTGTGTAGAGGGTAATGGATTCCAGTTTGTCCCTGATTCTGGTTGGGGTATTATCTGCGGTTTAGTCCAGGTTGGGGTGGTTTATCAGTTGTCGTGTTACGTTTTGCGTCCCGGTGGGTTCTGTATAGGTAACGCTTATTGCCTGTTGGTTTGTTGTTGCTGGTCCGTCTTTGCTTACCAAATAGTCGTATGTGGAGACGTAGTGAGCAATGTAGTCTGTCTTTGCTCTGTTCTTTGTATGTGTCCTCAGGCTGTCTGGCCTGTTCTTTACCCAGTTTTTTGGAGTTGTGGGGTTTTGCTGGTCAGCACCTTCCCGCACGGTTGGGGTTTCCTTGTTATTTCTGTTGTCCATTCTGGATTCTTTGTCTTTCTTGTGGTGAGGCATAGTGTTTTGGTTGTGGGTTGTATTCCTTTGAGCAGGCATCCGCTTTAGATTGGTGTGTTTGCTAGTTCTTAGGGTTTAGTCTACGCTGTTTGTGGTTCGTTGTTGCTTGTAATTGGTGAGATTGTGGTTGTTGCACCAGGGGTTGTAGACCCTCGCAGTTTGGTCATTTACTGCTATTTCCTTTGCGGTTCCAATGTGGTTTTTGGTGTTTATCTTGGGGGGTCTTTTGGTTGTGGTTGTTGAACCAGCAGTAGTAAACACTTGTGGTTTGGTCGTTTGTTGGCATTTCCTTTCTGGCTCCGATGTGTTTTTCCCCCTTTTTTGGTGTCTATCTTGGGAGTCCTTTGGTTGATGTTGTGGAAAGGGGGTGGGCTGTGTGGCTAGCAAGCCATCGAGTTTTTGAATACCTGGTCGGTCGCGTGCAACAGTAGAGGGAGTTGGGATGGGGACACTGCTGGTAGGGGTGGACAACCTATATTTGGGCCATTGTGCTAGGTGGGAGAGCTGGGTTATGTGAGACCTGCAGTGGCTGGAGGTGTCTGAGTTGGAGACACAGTGATTACACAAAAGTGCACCTGTACCTTAGTTACCAGGGGTTATGGCGTGGCACAAGCTGGGGTACAGCAGTGATACTTAGCTTGGGGATACCTGCTAAGTGGGTGAAATCCTAGGATTGTGGTCACAACCGTGAAAGCGTTGATGCCTACCTGTGGGGTACCTAGCAGGTGGGAGAGAGATTTGGGGACTCAGTACCAGGTATGGCCAACAAACACAGTTGGCCTAGATGCCAGATATGGCTAACTGCAATGTGCCTATCTCAAATCTAGTAACACCTAGATTTGGGACACCTGGATAGGGGGAGAATGGCCCAAAGTGGGCGACAACAGCAAATGCAGCAAAGCACAGACCCGGACACCTGGGCAGAGGGAGAATGGCCCAAAATGGGGGATAACATCAAATGCAGTAGCACCCAGACCCCGGACACCTGGACAGAGGGAGAATGGCTCAAAATCGGGGACAACAGCAAATGCAGTAACACCTAGACTTGTGACACCTGGTCAGAGGGAGAATGGTGCAAAATGGGTGACAACAGTAAATACAGTAACAACTACATTTGGGACACCTGGATAGAGGGAGAATGGGCTAAAATGGGGCACAACAGTAAATGCAGTCACACCTAGGTTTGGGACTCCTGGATAGAGGAAGAATGGTCTAAAATGGAGCACAACAGTAAATGCAGTAACAACTAGATTTGGGACACCTGTATAGTGGAAGAATATCCTAAAATGGGGCACATCAGTACATGTAGTAACACCTAGGTTTGGGACACCTGGGTAGGGGGAGAATGGCCTAGAATGAGGGCACAACAGCAAACGCAGTAACACGTAGAGCTCATGGTTTACCAAAACAATCTGACTATGCAAAATATGGCTGACTAACACAATCTGGCTAAATGCGAGATATGGCTGACTAACACAATTAGGCTAAATGCGAGATATGGCTGACTAACACATTCTGGCTGATAACGGATCTCATCTGTTGTGGCCGTGCAAGAAATGTTTGCTTCTGTCGCAAAGATGTCAGAGGACTGGGGTTGCTGTGGGCAGGGATGGGGGTTTGCTCTGCAAAGCTCAGGGCCAGCTGTGTAAACAGGGACCTAGCCCAGACATGGTCAGGCATTTTCAGCCTCTGATTCACAGTATTATGAAGTACAAGAAGCAGATATGGTATAATCTATGTTGGCATTTCTGCATTCTGCAAACGTCAGCAGAACATGCACATGGTACTGATAAGAAGGGACTGTATTTTGCTGAGTTTAGTCTGCTGCGTGAGGTTGACAGGATTCCAGCCTTTGCAATGTGTAAACACTGTCAAAATAAAATACACAGGGGGGATCTGCTTATACTACAGTCAGCTGGGGTTATCGGGCTATTTTTGTCTTCTGATACAATGATGCTGGGGTGATAGGAAGGAAAAAGAAAATATCTGTTTCATAATCGGTACTGATATAATGTGCATTTTTTGCTGCGTCATCAGGAAATACACAAGGTGCAGGTGCATGTGGTTTGATGATAATTGTACAGGCCTCATATGCTCTGTGCCTGGGTAGCAGAAGGGGCTAGAGAGGGCTGTCAAGGGTGCCGGCCTTTACCCCTTAAAAGGGGCACTTCTGTCAGGGCGAGGGGACAGATCCTGGGACCCATTTTGGATTGTTGGTACTCTGGAGCTGAATTTATGGCATTTGGAGTCTCCTGCTGTGGGGCTGAATGATTGGAGTTGTCTGCAGGACTAAGGAGTAAATTGGATCTGGCGTAGCTCAAACACTGGGACACCAGCCAGAGGACTGCCTCCTGTAGAGCTCTGATTGCAGGGCAGCGCTGTGTTACTAACATGGGTTATCGACTGCCTTCATGAACATTAAAGTGAGTGGATGTTGGTTTTAAATTATCAAAATGTAAATGTTATGATCATATGCTAGTGGTCAGGGGGTTATTCTTTGGTGGTATTATTTACGTGTGCTGCATTCGCCTTACCTTGGAACTCTTTCGATGAAGCCGTGTGCGGTGTACTGCTGCTGCTCTCACAAACTGCGAAAAGTGACTGCAGTTCATTGCGTTGCTATGACAACACTCGGGCGCCAGTATGGCCACGCACATACACACGCGTCGGCCATATTGGTGTGGGAATACTGCTGTATGTTAACAGATGCCTGTGTAGGATTTTTTTAAATAATAAAAGCTATATATTCATGTGTCACGAAATATGGTGAAGCACATTCAGGGAGTACTTGTGTGTGTTAGTCTGATGTGTTGTACTATTATGTACAATTATCGATTCACAAACGTGTAGTTAAATTACCCTGGTGGGTATGTCGGAGTGGTCCAAATGACTATTCGAACTCTTACTAAAGGCATTTTTGCTCAATCCAAAACCAAATATACCATACTTTTACCTCTTGCCTAAAATACATAAGAGCCTAATTAATCCACCAGGAAGACCAATAGTAGCTGCCACAGGAGGAATCTTACAACCTCTCGGGACCTATATTGATTATTTCCTACAACCCTTGATACAGAAGACAGAAACTTATGTAAAAGATAGTACACATTTCTTGAACATCTTAGAAGAAGTACAGCTAACAGATCAGGGCATTCTCTTCACCATCGACGTGACCAGCCTATATACCAGTATTCCCCATGACTTGGGACAAGAAGTGGTCGAGTGGCAGGAAGGCGAGATAGGAGCCGTAAAATAATTCATTCTGACATTACTGACCTTCATCTCAATGAACTCTTATTTTGAGTACAAGAATGAATTTTATATCCAAACATCCGGCACAGCCATGGGTGCCACAATGGTGCCAGCCTATGCCAATACATTTATGTATCGATTCGAAACAACTCATATCTTGAGCAAAACCGAATGGCAAAGCAAATTGAAAAAGTGGGTACGTTATATCGATGACATTTTTGGTATCTGGCAAGGAACAAGAGAGTCACTGGATGAGTTCATGGTATACATCAACAATATAGACCCGCGCATTCAATTTACTGCAGAGATTGGCAATCCAGGAATACATTACCTGGACATCAATGTTAATGTACACAACCAACAAATCACCACTTCATTGTTTACTAAACCCACGGACAGAAACAATTTATTACATCGTATGAGTTTTCACCCGCCGAACATCTTGAAGAATTTACCATATGGACAAATGTTACGCCTGAAGAGAATTATCAGTGACCAGAGAGAATGCGAAAAGGAACTTGAAAAATTGAGTAGAAAACTAGAAGAACGAGGATACCCAAACGAAGACTTACAAATAGCTAGAGACAAGGTAGCTACCAAGACGCGAGCCAGCACGCTAATTCCAAAGAATAAAATCAAGCTTCAACACTGGTATACGTGTCTAAATTCTCTTCGCAGAGCATGCAGATTAAAAGATGCATTAACAAGCACTGGTCAATACTCAAGAGCGATGAAAGAACTAAACATTTATTCTCTGACATTCCTACATTTGCATACCAAAGATCCAGTAACCTAAGGGACCTGCTCATGAACACCAGAGATGCCAAGACAAGAAGAAGCAAACCTAAGAGAGTAGGGACTTTCCCCTGCTTAAATTGTAGCAACTGTAATAACATCATAAAAGGTGGAATAGTTCCACATCCATACACTGGAGAGAAGATACCAGTAAGATGCTATGCAACTTGCAATACAGAAAACTGCATTTACTGTTTACGTTGTCCATGTGGACTTTATTATGTAGGCGAAACAAGTCGTAAATTGAGGATCCATGTGAATGAACACAAGTCATGCATACGCAACAATAATTTCAATTCAGCAGTTGCAAGACACTTTATTGAAAAGAAGCATAACATTTCATAGGTGAAGTTTCAGGTCTTAGAAACTCTTGAGACACATGGCTCATACATAGACTCGAAAAAAAGAAGACAGCAAAAAGGAGCCTACTGGATCGATCGATTGGAAGCACTGTCCCCACAAAGACTGAATGAAGAATTTGATATTAATTGCTTTTTATAACCACATTGCTCTGATAACATTTACCATGTCTCGCAAGTGCTTTTGTAGAATAACATTATTCTGATATCAACTATGGCGCATCACGATCGCGCACCAGAACAATTTGTGTCACTGCAAAATCATGAGAATTATTCAGCAGTGGAATCTCACTTACTGTGAAATCATGACAACCAGTCAGAAATGAAATATCTTACCTCTAGAGAGGCATGCACCAACCACCAATTACTAACGCCCTATAGATCAGCATGTGGAATATTATGGAGTATATCTGAACATCACTGCAGCATTATATACCAGACCAGACATGTAGCATCACTCTATATCACGGATCAAAGTATTGAGGGTTAGGATTCGGTTAATTATCAGGTATTATAATGTACTGTAAGCCCATTAGTTGCAATATATTCACACTAGTACAGTATAGCATATCAGTGTGTTGAAGCACCTTTAGTAAGAGTTTGAATGGTCATTTTGACCACTCCGACATACCTACCAGGGTAATTTAACTACACGTTTGTGAGTCGATAATTGTACACAATAGTACAACACATCAGACTAACACACACAAGTACTCCCTGAATGTGCTTCACCGTATTTCGTGACACATGAATATATAGCTTTTATTATAAAAAAAAAAACCTACACAGGCATCTGTTAACATACAGCGGTATTCCCACACCAATATGGCCAACGCGTGTGTATGCGCGCGGCCATACTGGCGCCCGAGTGTTGTCATAGCAACGCAACGAACTGTAGTCACTTTTCGCAGTTCGTGAGAGCAGCAGCAGTACACCGCACACAGCTTCATCGAAAGAGTTCCAAGGTAAGGCGAATGCAGCACACGTAGATAATATTCCCTCCTTAGCGGCAAGACGTATTGGTTAAGAATACATCTAACGGGTCACACCCGTTTGTTTTACAGATCTAAGATAAACGAACACAGAGATCTTCACTCCCGCACAGGGACAAGTATGCTAGACAGGTCAGGGAAAGGCGGTAGACACAAAAAATGCAATTGAGACACTGGACTTTCAGTACAGGGTGATAATACTCAGCATGCAAATACGAGCACACGAGCACTTGTATATGACAAAGCAGTGCATGGATACACTTACAAATTGGTGTTCAGTCTCTCACATAAGGAGTCACCCTAAGCACATCAGAGTATATCTAATGCCGGCATGCACGAGAATGGTGCCAAGCATATAGTATAGCACGGTTCATTACAGGTTCAGAATGTTTGTTACCATTATGAAAACTAATACTGATGAAAATTAATAGTTGAGGAACTTATTTTTACTTTCTTTTTTCTTTCATGTGTGTCAAATGTTGTCCTTTACCTGTGCGCGCCCTGTTTACTCGAATTAATGTTTTCTCAAACGTCTTGGTTTGAATCATGTCTTTTCTATTGATAATTGAACATTGAAGGATTGTTTATCTTTTGATTTGCAAACAATTTATTAATGCATATATAACCCGGCTCTGAAGAAGGAATTGTTCCGAAATGCATTAGCCAGAGGGTTATTGTTTGCCCCAGCATCATGATTAGCCTAATTGGTGGATTTGAACCAATTACTATGATCCTTTGAAGCAACAAGGAACGTTTTTGTTTGAATAAAATCTTTTAAGAAAAAATACAGTTGGATTGCGATTAATATAAACAATACAAGATAATTGTCTAACCCGAAGTGGGTATTAAGGGTGTGCGGCCTACACCGAAGGCTAATGAGCCTAGGTCTTTCTCTTTTACAGTTAACTTTAGTGCCCTACACGGTGGCACTTAACAGTGGGCTGCACCCTACTAATCATCAGCGAATTCAAGCCAAAACTAAATAAGATCACAAAGGAATCTATCACAAATAAGCTGTGCACTCTCGCAAACCCATTTTTGCCAGCGATATATAGATGACATCATGATCTGGAATGGAACAAAATAGGAACTAATGGACTATCACAAATATCTCAATACAAATCAATACAAACTACAATTAACAATTCAACAAAGCAGAACTGAAATAGACTTTCTGGATTTACATTTATATATTCAAGACAACACGGCACACACCAACCTATACATCAAACCAACTGCAGTAAATAGCATTTTACACACATCCAGCAATCATCCTAGCCATGTCATTCAAAATATACCTTATGTAGAGTTAATTTGAGTAAAAAGCAACTGTACAACACAGGAAGAATTCTAAAAACATGCAAGAAATAACAAACTGGAAATTGAAACAGAGAGGAAACAAACAAAAAAGTTTAGAAAAAACTTACCAAAGAAGCATACTAAGAACCAGAAATGATCTTCTCCAAAACAACCCAAAATTGACATCACAGAAAACAGACAAAGTGAGATTTATAACAACATACATTACAGACAACCATAAGATCAAAAGAGTGCTAACAAAAAACTGGAACATCTTACAAGTGGACACAGACCTAGAATCCATATTGGATAATCAACCAAGTATTACTTTCCGCAAATCACCAAATCTAAAAAACTTGCTGAACCCATTCCACTTTATACAAGAAAAACAAAACACCAATACATCATCAACTAAGTGGTTCAATCCACCCACAACAGGAAATTACAAATGTGGAACCTGCCAAATGTGCAAATATTCAGACAATGCCAAAAAATTCATTCAGACACTGAATGGGACAAATAAACCTATCAAACAGTTAATCAATTCCAACAGCAAATACATTATATATGGGGTTCAATGTGTCTGCAAAAAACAATATGTAGGCAGTATAATTTGAACACTGAAGACATGAATAGGGGAACATATGAGGACCATTGTCAATAAAGATCTGAGATCACCACTGGCATCACATTTCTATGAACTTCACAAACTTGAATAATTTGAACAGATGAGCTTTTATGGCATGGAAAAATTGAAGACACAGCCGAGAGGAAGACACTTAGAAAAAATGCTTAGAAAACAAGAAGCTTATTGGATAAGTACATTAGACACTTGTCACAATGGTCTCGACACAGTCCAAGAAATGTAAATTTTTCTCTAAAATTACTAATTACAACGTAGAAAAAACTATGACTTATAATAAACTGATATACAAATCTACAGGAAGTCTATCAAAACTAATAAACCGGACAAGTTGAAACTAGGAATAGCGTCAAAGCTTCAGTTTGAATGCAAAAAAGTAAGAAGAAATCATTATAAATTAAGACAAACCCTTATTATTGTATATTATTTTGTTAATCTTGAACAACAAATACAAATGGAAACAAATAGAACAAGTAGAGTCAATAGAAATTACACATTATAAAGAAAATGTGTATTAATAAAGCTGCTAATTACCAAAAATAAAGTAGTAAGTTAAAGAACTAAGTTCGAGTGATGAGAAATGGAAAAGGTTGTTCTGATTATGATGAATACAAAATTACCCAATCCAAGATGTCAGAGACTCTATTTGCGACGTATGACGTAATCACGTCAATACACGCATCTGCTTCATCACGTCCAATCAAAGCCGTCCATTTTCGGATCCCCAGCGGCAATCGAACTGCAAGGAAACCAGGGAGTAAACTTCACTGCCATACAGGTAGGAAAATCACTCGGAATAATGGAAAAGTGCAATATTAAGCTACAAGGACCACGCTGAATATTGAACAAAAAGTGAATCTCAACCTATCTAATAAAAGGTGTGGGGAACAATCTTTGAATGGAAAGACTTATTGAATGAATATAATTCAATTCCACAGCAATAACACAATTACAAGAACATTTTTAGATTAACACAAATTCACTTTAAGAGAAGACGTTATAAGGAATTAACTCTAAAATAAGAGGAGCAAAAATAAGTAAAACATTAAGAGATAATGAATGAACATAATTCACTATCACCAAAGAAATTGACAAGCAATAGAACTTGGAAAGTTTAAAAGGACGATTGAAAGTGAAAATACAAATATAAATTGAACTTTAAGAGAAATATAGTTTCAAAAAAATCTTTTTCTTTTCAATTTGAATAAATAATATTTGGCGTAGTCAGAACGCACTCTGAAATTATTTTTTCTATTAATTTTTGTAGTCCTGGCCAGCCTCAGGACATTAGATTTCTAACCAAAATATTCACACAAACGATTAAATCTTACATTTTTGTTTGGGGCTCACCAATTGCTGTTCAAGGCTGAAACAAAAAAACAAAAAATACTGGTGATACTGGGGCTTGTATTTTAAAAAATGTACAGTTTCAGGGGTTGAGGCATGCGCTGTCTCTGGGGTGCTGCTTTTGAAGAGCCATGGTTGTGCCAGTATTTAACTATCATATCTGGGGATTGAATTAAATGTGGGACATTTCTTTAAAATGGCTTTTGACCTGTGAAATATGGAGAATGCATTTATTGGAAAGAGCAAAGACAAGTGTGATACATTTTGAGGCAGTCTGGTTAAATATGTTTATAGTGTTTAGAAGTCAGTCAAAGGAGCTAACCTGTGTTCAGGCGGTGGATTTTCATGTCGGCTTGGATATTGCATAGGTAATGAACAGGCACCGAGAAAAATGGGTCTGCAAAAAGTGTCTCTGGCAGAGACGGATTGCATCTTTTTATTGTAGTGTGTGAGATCAGAGAAGCGGTACTACTGGGTGCACAGCTTATGTTCTAGAGATTCTGACTACAGCACTTGGGAACAGGTTAGAATTGTATAGAGGTAATGGGTTGGGCACACAATCAAGCATTTAATCAAATTTTACTTAACATGTTAAAAGACTGCACTTAAAAGATGGCCATTCATTGAAGAATTTAGAACAAATAAAATCATGCATATGCAATTCTAAAACAACAAGACAAGCCCCGTAAAAAGAAAGAAACTAGGCTCTACAATTCAACACAGGTTCAATGTGCATTCCAAATGATATAATTGACTTAAGAGGAAGGTGTTCTACAAATGGACAAGCCTCTACACAAAAGCTTGGTCTTTAATTGAGAGAAATCTAAACCGAGCACGGCCCCAATCTGAAATCCAGAACTTAAATATTAAGGCTTGTAAAGTATGAGGTCCCTTAGACACAAATCACATATGGCAAGGTGGGACAACAAAGATTGACCAGCAACTCAGCTGGGAACGGTGGGACAAGGCCATAGAGAGCCCTCTCCAGCAAGATTAGAAGGGCGGCGAGGGAACAGGCCAAGGAAGGAGCCAAGGGACCGAGGAAACCCAGCAGAGAAGTGAGCAGGGGAAAAGAGTCACACTCCACAACAGCTGCAGCGTGGCACCCCTGGCATGAATACAAAGGAGGATGAGCCTCAGAGCACCCTGGAGCTGGGGCGGCAGGATTGCATGTCTCCCATCCCGGGGGCCAGGGACAGGTTTGGCTAGCAGCTGCGCAAGTCTCTCCGTGCAGCAGCCCGTGAACAGCATGGAAGGTGCTATTGCCCTGGAAGGAATTGCCCAACATCGGGGGCAACACAGAGAGTAGCTGAGGAGCTTCAGAACCCGTAATTGGAGCAGGAGAGCCTAGAGCCCACTGCAGGAGGCAAAAGCAGCTTTTGGTGAAAGTGGAGGGTAGCCATACTGCCAGCGAAGAGAGGCACTGGGCACAGCCCGTCCTGGGGCCATCACACAGTGCATGTTCCCGCCTTGGGCTCAGAATACAGAGTGAGGGAAGTGACTCACGGGTCCCACCAACAACCCCTAGGTGTGGCAGGTGAGCTCGGGCCAGGGGGGGGCCTGACATAAGGATGCAGCCTGCCCCCACCACACAGGGCGCAAGGATCAAGAAAGCAGGATACACAGACAGAGGAGCGTTCAGCCTCGACAGGTACGGTTGAGGGCAGGGCCCAGCAGGCACATGGAAACGACGTGATAATACCACAAGGCAAAGGAGAGAACATTTATACATCCAGTGCCAATAAAGGGGTGCTGGAAAGGTGCTCAGAAAGCGATAATTAGTGAGGGGACTGGCACCCGCGGAAGCATTGGGGCGCACCATGGCGAATGAGAAGGGCAAGAAGACCCCTCTCCAAGTGAAGATGGATGCCTTCACAGTTTCCCCTTAGGACTCCATTAATAGCGGGGAAAGTAGAGAGGCCAGCGGGGGGCGGCAACAGGGGCATCACCCTCCATGAGTGAGCTGTTGCTTGCAATTAAGGACTCCAAGACCTCGCTAGAAAGAAAGGCGGAGCGGTCAGCGCGGAAGTGGGCTTCCTCAGGCAAAACCTACTGAAGATATCGGCCAGAGTGAGGAAGGCAGAACACAGAATTTCGGAGGTTGAGGACTCTTTGCAGCCCATGAAGAAGGACATACAGGAGCTCAAGCAAAGAACAAAACTGCTGGTGGAAAGAGCGAAGGATGCAGAGGGGAGGGCCCGTCGCAACAATATCAGAAACCTTGGTCTACCGGAAAAGACAGAGGGCCCCTCAATCGAAATGTATTTGGGGTAGTGCCTGGCTGAATGGATGGGGCCATCGGGCTCTCAAAGTTTTTCTCCATGGAAAGGGCCCATAGAATCCTGAGGAGGGCAACACTGGGTGCCCACCATAGGCCAGTGATTGTAAAGTTCATGAACTACTGGGAGTGTGACGCGATATTGGAGGCGGTGAGGAAGAAAGGGCCAATGCTAGTTGACGGCGCCCGAGTAATGATCTACCTGGACTTCACGAGGGAAGTACAGAAAGCTAGGCACTTCTTTGAAGACGTTAAGAAGAGATTGTGAGGGGCTGAGATTAAAACTGTCATTCTTTTTCTGGCCACTCTTCAGGTGGTGGGACCAAGTGAGGTCCGGTTCTTCCACACTCCAAAAGAGGCATGGGACTGGGCTGATGGAGAGGACCTGGACAAACGGAATAACTCAAGGGTGGTGGAGGGGAGCGAGCTCCGCTGAAGGCTTGGCCTGGAAGATATAAAGACTTCCCTCGCATGAGCTATGGAAGCAGAAATGGCATCGGAACTGGGGTGTCCTGAGCCAAGCAGGACATATGAGAGACTATAGCCAGAGCAGAGCTGGAGGTATGCTGTGAGCACACCCCCCCCGGATCACCCACCAGTGAGTTGGGCCGATCACAGATTGGTATATAGTTGTGGGGCAACAGATGATTCAGGGAGGGGGCGAGGGAGGGGGGAAGTTCATTGTTTGGTTTTGGTCAACCTGAGCAAATTCACACCACTCTGGGTAGGAAGGGAGGAGGGGGGGGCAGGAGCTCCACCTGGACCCATATATTGTGTCTTCTTGATTGGTATGGCGCGGAGGATAGGTTGCGACTTAGTTCACTTATGTCATGGAATTTTAACAGACTGTTGGACAAGATCAAGCGGGGACTGGTGGCCGAATACTTAGCGCTACACCAAGCGTACATTGTGCTGCTACAAGAGACCCACATGATTGGAACAACAGGTAGATATTTGGGCAGGGGCTGCTATTCTGTAGTGGAACATGCAGGCTTTATGAGAGGAACCAGAGGGGTGGATATCCTTGGTAAAAAATAATCAGTAACGCTGGAAGTAAGGCATGTGGAGAGAGATCAATAGGGAGAGTGATTCTTTTGAGCGGGTCGTTATGGGAGGAAACAGTGTGCATTGTTAGTGTGTACACACCCCCAGTGATACAGGGGGACACGCTTTGGCAGGTGCAATCCTTACCTGCAAGGTTCGGGGGCACATCACCTTGGTGGGGGATGATTTCAATGGTACAGTAGAGCCAGGGGTGGACAAAGCACCTTACAGGGGCAGGCAGGTTTACCCCCACACCAAATTAAAATAGTTTATGGAGGTTATGGGGCTCAGAGATGTATGGCAGGAACTACATCTGGGGGAACAGGGGTACTCCTTTTACTCTAATGCGCACTCAACCCTCTCAAGTTTACACTATATGTTCCTTCCGGTCACAATGTTAGGTAGGGTGTCATCTGCAAGTTTCCTCCCGGGGGGCATATCAGACCACTCCCCACTGGTTATCAGCCTACAAGGTGGGGGGGGGTAAGGGTGCAGTTGGGGAGTTTGCAGCTCAATGCACTCTATTTAAAGGATGCCAAAATAGCAGAGGCCCTTAGGGAAGAGTCAGTGGCATATTTCCAGCATAATGTATGGAAAGTGGCTAAAGAATCCACCCTGTGGGAGGCATATAAGGCATTGCTAAGTGGGAAATTGATGTAGATGAGCAGGCAGCACCTCTGGGGACGTAGGGAAAGGATGGACCAATCGGAACATCAGGTTGCAGAGGCAGAGACCAATGACATTAGACAAAACACAGAGGAGAGTAGGAGGGTATTGAATAAAGTGATGGGGTGGTATGGCACTGTGGCCTGAGAAGTGGCCAAGATGGCATACTGGGACACAGAGGCGAGGGTGTTTGACACCGGGGATAAATGCAGCAGACTACTGGCGTGGCTAGAGAGGAGGGACGAGGAGGCAAGGTCGGTGAGAGGCATCAGACGGAGTGGGAGGGGGGCACGGACAGAGAGAATGAGGAGATAGCAGGGGAGTTTGCTGACTAATATAGGCAGGTCTTGCAAATTCTTAAAGATCCAACTACACCGGCAGGGCAAGTACTTGACCTAAGAGAAATGCACTCGCCCAATGGTGGCAGGTGCCACAATATTTACCAGTGCTTCCTGGAAAATGGTGCATGTCATCATAATCACACTTTGTATTTGGTGCAATACTGCCACCCATAGGCCAGCAATTAACAGTGAAACCTTTATTTGCCATTTACTGCAAACTGTTTATTTGCAGTAAATGTTAAATAAAAGTTTCAAAGATATGCATACTCGCAGGGAAGGTTAAGTACCATTCAAATGGTACATGACCTTCATAACATCACCTTGCCAATGGGAGAGGGCCATTTTGGATCATGACAGGGTTTTCTTCCATAGAGGTTTTCCATATAACATGTGTCCTTCCCTGCTCTGACATTTATTTGGGCAAAGGGTTGTCCAAGAGTCATTGGGGAAACTTATCATAACATCACTAAGTTGCATCGGATAGGGTTAGTTGCATTCTGTTTACTGATACTTTGGAATGCAATTACTATTTTCCTATGAATGAGTATAAAGCATGTAAGTATAACAGATATTGTGAATACAAATTATAAACTGTGACATAATGTCATCATTGCCAAAAGATATGCTGAAATGAGAAGTAAACTAAGGTGCTGTATGCACAATGACTTCATAACTTGTACAGAAAAAGTTAAAAAGTGCAGAAAGGAATTCGTCATCGCCACCAATTAAATATCAAAAAATGCCAAGAGATGCTACAGGTCATACATAATTAGAAGATGTTAATATTTTGGAAACAATAATTGATTGGGTCTGACGTTGCCTCTCTTTTATAAATGGGGATTAAAATACGTGTAGTGTCAGTCGACAGAATTATACCCATGGCCACTATAAGCAAATACAACATGTTTTCCATATATTAAGGGCACGCTTCAAATTGGCACTACATACGCCATCAAGGCTCGATGTTGTATATTTCTTTACATCATCTTTATGATGTTCTTTGATGTCCTATGCATTCCCTAGTTGCATTCCAAATATTGTTATCCACAAAGTGTTTTGCGTGTCTGACAGAATGAATCACGCATGAACTTCTCCCAAGAAATGGTATAAATGGGGTTCAACTGTGTAAATGGGGTTAAACTGGACACGTTGTTAATCCCAAATAAAAGCAGTAACAGGTGTTCCTGCTTCTTTTGTAAGAGTCCTATTACAGAAATCACCAAAATGGGCAGACAATAACCATTGTCTGCCACCTTAATACGCCAAAGTTAGATCTGGAAATGGCAGCTCTGTAAATTATTATAGTACATGATTTGATTATACAGAAGACGATTAACACGCGTCAAGATGGTCTATTTGTGTTAGTCATAACTCACAGCATTTGACCGCGTTGTGACAACAGTGTAAGAAATAAGCTTACTGGGGAATTCCTCCTGGCTTATTAAAAATGTTCATACTACTATTACAGAACATCTCCGTGGAAGTCTGGCTGGATAGAAAAGGGAAGGTCACACATGAAACCCCTACCTCTAGCGGTCTCCAGTAGCTGTGAGTTTTAGCATTAAGAAAAAATAGGCCACATGAAACCATTTCCTGCCTGTTGCCACCATCTTAAACACTTGGCTTGCACAGTGCACTTTAGTTTGCAGAGCACATGTCTGGTTGCTGGAGCCAAAAGCTTGCTTTAAGAAACAACTCAACCAAATAAATGGCTTTACCTAATCCGGCACTCCCATGTATTACAGTAACAAAGTCCACACCCAGGTCTGCAAGTACATCTGCTGCCTGAGCATCAATTGTGCTTGATATTACAGCCGCATGTTATTTGAGATAAGCGCTGAGCCAATTTACTGCGTTAAAAGCAAATGTGACAGGTTCGTGCCCAATGTTCACTTCTCTGGCAAATAGGGAATCAGCCTTCTTCCACACTGAACTAATCACTTCACATTCACTCATTTCTCTACACAAACACCACCCTTATGCACACTCACTCCACTGTACCTTTCCTCAAAACCACCAACACACTGCATTGTCCAAAATCTGCTTCCAATCAGCTCCTTCTGGTCTCTTGGTCTGCCTCCTTCTCTGACCTCACCTGGATTACTCACACTTTCTGCTTTATGTTGCTTTCCTTTATCTCCATCTCTGCCATTGGATTGAGGTTCTTTTTTTTAATTTGCATTTTTAAAGCGCTCACACAGCCCGGGGGCATCGTGGCGCTGTTACAGAATTTTTTGTTGTTGTCTTAGTTGCATATTTATAATGCGCTTGGGGATCGAACCTGTGTTGCTTCGTGGCGTCTTGCTTCCAAGGCGAGCACGTTGCCACTGAGCTATCCTATCCTTCCCTGGCTAATCCCCCTTTCCTTTCTGACTGTAGGATCTATGTGTGCATAGTTAAGGTGTTACAAGCGGGTTAAGCCTCGCAGCCTCTATCCACACGGGATCAGAGCCCGATCCATGATGGCGGCTGGGGCGCTGCTGGGACCAAGTCTGTGATGGGGAGACCTGCTCTGGCTTCCCCTACAGTAAGTCCACATTTCCTGGACTCAAAAACCTTGCCCTAATGTTTCTGGCATCTCATTGTGGCTCCACATCTGAATTCATCTCGCTCATCTGCGTCGCTCTTGCTTTTAGTGCAGGGTGACAGGTTTTCCGCTGACCCAATCTTCAGACTGTGCTGTTTGAGCTGGGGGAAAACACATGCTGATTCCTCTGGTTCCTCGGGTTGGCCCGCCATGCTATCTGCTGCTGGTTGGCTTTGCATTGCACTTTGGGAGGATCTTGCGCTTCCTCGGAGTAGGTGCTGCACCAGATAGGGAAAACTTGCCGGCAGAGTTTAGGCATATGAGATGGGTACAATACAGCACATAATTATAGAACAAGGCGAAGGGGCAGGAATGGGGTCTTCCTCGACTGCCACCACTCCCTAGGTTTTTGGGGCTAATTCTAAATGTCCCCCTCCTGAAGGAGCCGGCAACCATCACCCCAGGCTAGCCCTATCTATCACGTGATCTGTAATCTTAACTTGGTCATCCATGCATCCTACAGACCGAGCACCCACAACCAAGGGCATTTAAGGTAAGGGAGACTCCTGTTTGGGCCTGTAGGGCCTTGGACCTCAACCACTGCTGCCGCTGCACTACTGTTCCAGCAACTGCCCTCTTATTCTCTCTCAGAGCTTGACCCCCACCCCAATCCCTCAACTCATATCCTCTTTCTCACCCTCCTTTTTTTTCCTCTCTCCTAGGCCCTGCATCTACTCATATCAACGCTACCACTGCTTCTCCTCTCCCCACTTTCCTCACTTCCCATCCTCATGCTCCCCAAACCTCTCAAACAACACCTTAGTTGCATCTGGAATGCCCCATCTCCCTGTAACAGATCCTCAAGCCTAACTGAGCAGTTTGACTCCCATCACTGAAAAGTCTCTATAATGGCTGTCACTGAAACGTGGATCCCCTCTCATGCTACTGCCACTCTGGTTTCTCTAACTTCACACACTCCCCCGATTTACAAAAAAGTTCACCATTCATCTGGCAGCACAATCTCGGAAAATGTATGTAAAACTGTGTGCCTTCACATTATGTCCTCTTATGAGTATTTACAAAGGGAAAATTATCCCGATTTTACTGTATGGGCTGGAGGTACTAAACCTGCCAAATTGCACATCATTGTATAGGTTGGAAGGGGTTATATGGAAAATAACTCTGCGCCTTCCTAATTGTCTATCGAATTCATCATAGTCGAGTTAGGAATATATAGCCTCATTACGAGTTAGGAGGAAAATCTGGGGTAAATCCTCCAAAAAAATAGCCCTGAGGAATTACTGTCACCGACACTTGGTCAGACGGTGTTAGGGAGAATTCTCACCCAAGGGGTAAATTCCCTCTACCTTAGAGCCCTCCAGCTCTTTTGCTATATTTTGGGACTTCGAACTTTTCATTTTCAATTTGTTTTACTTTTGTGTTCTTTGGATATGGAGTTTTTAGACAAACTCTATAGGCATAATCTTTTTCTTGTGTGTCACACAGCACCTTCAGTGCAGTGGCACAGGGATGTCTTTTAGGCTTCCCAAGGTTTAAATACCTTCTCTGGGACTGACTACTGTCTCCCAGAGCATGTAAAGTTAAATTGACATTGCTAGTCTTTTTAAATTCATAGACCCAGCACACACTATCTTCCTATAGAGTGCTGGAGGGGTTGCCTAGCATCCCCTGTGTCTAAACACTCATGTAACAGCCAAATGTTACCCTTTCCTCTTGAAATGGCTGGTGGCAGTGGTTTTATAATGAACTACCATGATTTTCCTGACCGCGAACACCACTAGCTAAAAATCGGGACCGCCATGTTTTTCAATATGGCGCCCAAGACCCCTCTGTAAAAACAGACTCCGGTCATCTTCTTTAGCTGTTTCTTTCTGGAAAGGTCCTTCTGGTGTTTAACTCTGCTCGCCAAACCAGGTTTGGTCACTTTGTTTGTGAGCCTTTGGCGGGCTTCAGGACTGAAGTTCGCCCATGGCTTCTGAATGTCTGGGGTGGGCAGGAAGTGAGGGAGGTGCCCAAAACGCCCTGTGCATTCTGGCGTGATTGGCTGGCTGACTATCCGGCAAGGACAGCCACCCTGCTGGGTGAGTGACAAGTAGGCTGGAATGAATGGGAGAAAACTGTTTAAAAGGCGAGTCTCCAGGACTGGAAGGCAGAGTCGACCAGTGGAACAAAAGAACCGAAGACGAGCTGGAAGAGGACGACTGCTGCAACCACTGGACTGTTGGTTTGCCCGGTGAAGCCCTACTGCAACCCCAAATTGCCAGATCTCCAATCGACAGAGAGGCTTCTTCAAGGACGGCTTCTCCCATTGAGTTGGTGGGACCTATCAACTCAGCAAATGCCTGGATACCATTCTCGGAGCTGGTTAAGGTTAACCAGGGAGAAGGACACCAGTTTGTGTTTGGAAGCCAAAGCTACTTGAGCTGAAATGACGCCATTTTGTTTGCTCCGACGATGATCCGGTGCAGTGCAGGAGACCCCCGACGTCCTCCTCTTGTCCCCACGACTGAGGGTCAGGAACAGCGAGACCTGCAGGACCTGCCAGGGACCAACGTCTTCAGCTGCATCTTTTTGCTCCACTTTAACGTACTGTGCCATCTGGTTGAGAGATCCTAACTCTCGCGGTGAAAGTTCGTGAAACTTTCCCAACTCGTAGGCCTAATCAGCTTGTGAACCATCATATCTTTATCATCTGAACTACTTCTAAAAACGTTTACAAAGACTTCTCCGTTTGTACCAGAACTGTGCTGCACTATCCAAGAACACTAGACTATTGACTTTGGCCTGGCCTATTGAATTGAACTGACCCTCCTGGTACACTGACCCTATGCATTAACTAAGAGAAGTGTAACCCTTTGTACACATCTATGCATTTTATTCCTATTTAAAAGTACTGAAGTGCCATTTGGCTCCTTTTTCAGGGGAGCTCAAACTGTCTTTATAACTTAGAGTTTGATACTGTAGTATATTGGTGTTTAATATTGAGTTGATTTCTACGAGTGAAGGTTTTCTAAATTACAGTGTAAATAAATGTTCATGTATTTTTTTTACCAAGAAACCTTCAGAGTGTCTACCTGAACCACTGTATTTTTTTTATTTTTTTATTTTTACATTTATAAAGCGCTCACACAGCCCGTGGGCATCAAGGCGCTGTTACAGGAATTGTTATTTTTTTTTTCTTCTTAGTTGCGTAATTGTTTTTTTTTGTCTTAGTTACGTATTTATAACGTGCTTAAACACCCAGAGGTATCTAAGCGCAGACCCAGGGAACGAACCTGTGTTGCTTCGTGTCGTCTTGCTTCCAAGACATGCACGCTGCCGCTGAGCTATCCTCCCAGTGATTGTGTTACTTCTGTGTAACTTCTGCTACTGCTGACATTCCCTCTTGCGATAAGCCTGGCTGCTCAGCTTGCTACCCAAAGTGTGTGGTACAGACTTATACCAAAGGTTGGTTTTTGCTTACACCTGTAGTCCTAATTGTGTCTGGTGTTCCCAGAGGGTACTGCCTGCAATTCTGCCTAACAGACGGAATTTCCGCCTGATTACAAGTGGTGGTGGCGATGTAATTCCCCATTTATTTTGGGTCCATTGGACTCAATGGTTTTTTTTTAGCGGATTTACCGCTGCAGTAATTCCGCTAATTCTGCTGATATTTTGGCATTTATTGAGAAGATTTACCTCCAGGGTTTTTCTGGAGGTAATTCCTCCACTCAAAACACAAACTCATAATTTGCTGTAGTGGTAAAATTGACAGTAACTTAGTTACCGCCAATTTTACTACTTACCGCCTAACTCGTAATGAAGCCCAAATCTCTTGACTCAATTGTATTTTATAAAAAAAGAATGTTTTTTTTAAAAAATTTAAACCCTCTGGCAAAATCCTTATATGTTGACCTTACCTGTATCTGTCTAGACGGCAGTTCAGCTATTTTGACACAAAAGTCTAAGGAATGCCTTGAGGGTTTAAAGCACATAAATTCTAATATCGAAGACCTGATCCACCATACCGCGAATAAGGTAACATTGAAAGGGCGCTTGTGGGATTGATCAAAACAGAATTAAAAAATATACAGAATTGCAAAATGTAAGAGCATTATAATACACAGTAAGGAAAATGAACGTGTTACCCGAGTACTTTAATATATTTCCGGATAGACAAATACGATTGACTTACCTTAGGTTTAGGTTCAATCTGTTATGTACCCTAGATATCATGAGACCATGTGGAGGGCTACAGAAGAACAATAGGGAATGCTGGCTATGTCAGCAGGTTAAAGAAAGGTGGAAGCATATTATTCTTGACTGTCCAGCTGCTACATTACCAAGACAACGATGGCTAATTCAGCTTGTTCAAGATCAATGGACTGATGGAGCTGATACGTTGTGGTAACTATTTTTCATGGACAATCGTAAGTCTGTTATAATTGCATTATTCTATTTTATAAAGGCCATTTTTGTGTTGTTGGGCGAATTGTTTATACATGGGTTTTAATGGACATTTACGTAGAGAGGTTTTAGGGATTGTGCAATAAGTACTTAAGAACAATAGTGTTTTATGACAATTAAGCGTTGTGCAATTGGTACGCGTTTTATAGTGGACTTTTGTAGTGTATACATTTTGTCAGTTTTGTCAGTTTTAATATTGTATGTTAATATCGATGTATGTGCTATAAATGTTAATGTGTAAGGTTTTTGTAAACAGTATCACATCAATAATAACACAACATGTTTAAAAAGTTGGTGGTGTTGGTCTGTTGTCCAGCGAGGACAAACATCAGACCTTATTCTCCCTTTTCTCGGATTTCTCTCCGTCCTCCCTTGCATACTTCTCTGTGCAACTATTTGCTGCAATCAATCTCATTGCCCTACTCATGTACCATGCACCTGCCACTACTCTCAACATTTCCGTCTCTGACTTTGACTCGAAACACTCCCAGCAGATGTCCCTGCAGTTTTTATGGGTGACCTAAACCTGACCAGATTGACCGAGGACGGTCAACGACAACTGGACTTGTCAGGGACCATCTTCAGTGGGCACAATGACGTGACGGACCATTGCAGCGAAGATTGGAGGTTTGCCCCTCCCATGGTGACATTTTACCGGGACTAGGCCATCAACCCAGAAGGCCTGAGAGGGCACGCATTCATCAAGGGAGGGCCCGGCTAACGGCTGGAATCAATATAAGACTCTACAGCCCCTGATACCAAAGAGCCTGGGTCACCTGAGTGTAGTCTGCTGCGTGTCTGCATGCCAATGGGGAAGTGCCTGAGGAGAGAACTTTTAAGCCAATAGGCACCCAAACTCTGGGGACCAGAGGTGGCTGTGGAGACTGCCCGCACACCCTGGGACAGGGCCAAGCTGTGTGAGGGCTGACCCAGAGTGAGTGAGAAGGGAGTCCCCGTTCCAGAGGAAAAGCAGCTTGTGGCGACTGTGCAGCCCCTGCGGAGGGGCTAGAAGAGCCTCCTGGGTACTACGGGTGCGGGCACTGAACCTGCTCTTAGTCCCTGGGTATAAGCGGCCCAGGGACCAGGCAGAGCTACTTGGATGTCGAAGGGCTCCATCAAATCTCAAAAACAGTCTTCCAATACAGCGGACCCACTAGGCACCCTTCCCCTCTTGTGGGGTCCAGTGAAACCAGAGCTAACACTAAACCTGAGAAGCCAATGGCAAGTTCGGGAGAGCTCATGGCAGTGACATCTGCAGAGGCCCTTTTGCAGCAAAACCTGCATAATTATATGAAAGACTTGCAATCCTCCCTGACAAAGGCCTTTCAGGACTAGTTTCAGTTGATATTGTCAGACCTTCACTCGGCATTTGTCGAGATAAAACAAGAAGTGGGCCAAGAGGGGAAAGAACAGACCTTCTAGAAAGGGACCTACAAGAGGTAGAAACAGACTCCAAGGAGCACAGTGAAGCAATTGAGAGGTTGAACACCACCACCCAGAACCTGGGACCGCAAATGAAGACCTGGAAAACAGGTCGCGAAGCATCAACATAGGTATAAAAAACCTACCGGAGGAAGTGGCAGACCAGGAGCTTAAGACACAGGTCCAGAAGATATTTGCATATATACTAGGAGAGGGACGGCACCAGAAGAGCTGGGTTTGGACCACGTCCCTAGAACTGGCCGACTGGCGAATGGTCCTAACAGTAAAGCAAGAGACATTCTGTGCATACAGCATGAATGCTGCCAGAAGGAAGCTGTCCTCTGTGCAGCGAGAGCTAAGGAGCCGTTGACATTTCAAGGATCACCGATACAACTGTATCAGGACCTTGCATGGAGCACACTGCTGAAAAGGATATTGATGGGCCCTGTGGTTTGGGAGTTTTCCAAAAGGAACATCCGGTCCAAATGGACATTTCCCTTTGTGCTGGTGTTTGATTGGGAATGAACGCAAAGACGCATTGCATCTGCCCAGGAAGGAGCGGCTTTGCTCCAGCTCGAATTTAGACCAGGATGAACAGGAGGGCTTGTATCCTCCTCCCAAAGCCTGTATCAGACCCAGGCCCTGGGAGTGGGTGTCAGCGGAGAACCGCAGAAGAAAGAGTCCTCTGCCACGAGGACCCTCGTAGAGAAACAGAGGGAAGGCCAGTGCCATGTGCCATCCTGAGTGAACTTGTATGGAGGCCTGCTGGGGTGGTGGGAATAATGTGTATTGATATTAGCCGAAGGGGTGCAGGAGGAATGGGAGTGGGTCCATCTTGTTTACTATAAGATCGGATGGGCCTGCACAGGGGCTGGAAGTCCCGGGAGTTGGGGTCAGGGACTGAGAGTGGGACAAGGGTGTTGTTGAGGGTTTTTGGGGTCTTGATGAGATTTTGGGGTAAGGGTGTGGGAGGCACTGTGGGGCTCAGGAGGAGGCTACAATTCTTCATTAGGGCCATGGGAGTTTGGAGGCATGAGATACAAAGCCTCACAATCTTAAGTAGTGAACGCATAATGTGAGGGGCTTAAATTCCCCTCTGAAGAGGACAAAACTTGAGCAGGTCATTAGGGTAGCCAGACCAGACATGTTGGCCCTCCAAGAAACTCACCTTCTGCGGAAAGACCAGGGGAGACTCTGACTTAAAGGTTTCTCCCCGGTCGTCCAGGCTACGGGCCCCAACAAGACGTGCAGGGTTGCGCTTGCCTTCAGAGACGTCGTGGACCTGCAAATCACATGCTCAAAAGCAGACAAAGGTTGTAGGTATGTAATGGTGACGGGGAAGGCTGATGGGAAAGTCTATATGCCCCCAATATGGGCCAAGACGCTTTTTTTGAAAGAAATGCTGGTCACACTGGAAGGGTTCGCGAAGGGCAGCATCATAATGATGGGAGACTTTCTTTGGGCCTGGTCACAGGAATTGAATAGGAGCTCAGATGGGGCTTCTCATAAAGAATGGGTGCCCTCCAACTCACTGTGGGAAACATTTGATGCCATGGGTCTGCGAGGCGCATGGAGAGGGGTGCATGGAGGGGACAAGGGGTTCACACTCTTCTCAAATGTCCATTGTTCACATTCCTGAATCGACTATGTGTGGGTCTCGGCACCCTACTAGCCGAGATTAAGGGTGTTGAGGTGGGCCCGTTGGGGATAGCCGATCATGCATTGGTTACGATGGACCTACAAATTCCCAGTCGAAACTCTGGCTTGTGGGGGTGGAGGACCCCGGGAGAATTAATACTGGACCCTATTATTAGCAAGGATATGGAAGACAAGAGAACCGATTTCTTTACCTAAATAGTCCAGAGGACACAGGGGAGAGCAGTAGGTGAGGAGAGAGCTCATTGCAATAAAAGCAGTGAGGGATAAACAATTGAAGACACTGGAATCCCAGCTGGAGGCCGAGGCGGAGGCCTGTAGAAAATAGTCCTTGACAACCCCCTCCAGGAAAGTGCACAGGGAGTATATGTAAGCCTTATACTAACTGAATGTGCTTAGAACCAAGAGAGCGGAAAAGGCCTTACTCTTTGTGAGGCAACGCTACAACGCCAAAGCCAACAAGGCAGATAAGCTTCTGGCCAGACTCCTAAGGTGGTTGCTGACTCCAGAATTATCACTGTTGTTGACAACGCTCAGGGTACTAGGAGTTCCCGCACAGGTGACATCCAAGAATGCTTTGCGCGGTTCTATTTAGATTTATACTCGACCCAGGACCCCATGGAACATTTGCAATGGGAATTCCTGAATAGGATCCAGCTGCCCAAATTGGGGACAGAGGCTGGGGAAGGGTTGGGAGAAGAAAGAACAGAGGAGGTCTGCACCGTTATGTGAGCTTTGCCCCTGAAGAAGTCACCTAGTCTGGACGGCTTCATGACAGGTTTTTATAGGACTTTTGCCAGGGACCTAATTCCACACCTCACAGGGTTATACAATCACTTACGCAGATATGGTCAAATAGCAGCCTCAATTGAGGAGGCAAACGTTATACTTATCCCCATGCCGAATACAAATCTCACTAAATGCAGCTCATATAGGCTGGTAGCATTACTCAATGTTGATGCTAAAATCGATACTAAGATAGATTCTAGCCAATAGACTAGAGGTTTTTGTGATGAATCCTACCTAATCGCGAAAACCCTACCTAAAGTCTCCTGTCAGGTGTCCAGGGAAAGCCAGACACTTTCTGATCCTGACCTTGGGGGTGGTGTTCTGCGAGAGGATCACCTGGGAAGAGAAGGGACCCAGTGGAACAGGAGGACTTTGTTGGGTGAGACATGGTATTTGTCTTCATCTAGGGAAGAAATATCAGCAGTGCCAACATCTGTAATGGCTTGTTGCCAGAGAGAGCATTCTACTTTCCAAGTTAAACATCTTAATTTGGGTGACAACATTCATAGACCCTTAGGCATTGGACAAAATGAAAGCTCTCTTAAAAACAGGGAGACTCATAAACATGGATGCTCCACTATGCCCCAAAGGAATAGTAAAGAAAAGTCTGAAAATAATATCAATTTAAACTCTGAAGATCTTTATTTCTCTGTAAACCCAAATCTTCTGATTAATCCTTATGATATTCCTGTAGGGAATATAATTAGGAACAGAAATGATCATGAGATTAAGACTCTAATGAAGAAAACTGATTTTTACAGTATTGACTCCAAGTCCCCTAATCCCTGAAGAACTGGGTTGAAGAAGGGGCTGAAGAGGAACAAAACTGCAAAGTTCAGCTTGTTATTGGAAATGACCCACACCTGCGGGAGACTGAGAGGCTTAAAAGACCCACTCAGGTGCAGGCCATTAGTAAGAAGGAGCAGAGCAGTAGTCATAGGTGGAGGAGTTGTGAACTCTCCACGTTGTATCAGAAACAGAGACTTGAGGAGAAAGAAAACGCTGGGACCACTGTCGAATGTCGAGCAGTAGCCGGTCTTGAGAGGGTTTTCACCTCCAGAAGCCTTAATTACAGAGGTTGTGCAGCGGGAAGTGTCAGAGAGGGAAGCTTGCCCCCTGGAGACCTGAATTGCCTTTCGAGCAGAGGAAGCTGTGTGTGTGAGTGGTGCGGGCCGCGGAAGACTGGAAGTAGCAGATTGTTAGACCACGAGAAGCAGCTGAGCAGGAGGACCTGGGAGCAGCAAGCGAAATGGACACGCACACCACAACCGGTGAGTTCACTAAGCTATTGTGATACCGGAGCCCTCCGTAACCGATTCCGTGCTCAGAACAGGTACTTTAATGACAGAAGGCAAACACATAGAGAGAAGCCACAAAAGAAGGGAATTTTGCATACCAAACTGTCAGAAAGCAGAGAAAGTATTATCTTGTAAAGCAAACTGACTGTGATTTTAAGCATACAGGTTTATTTGAAAACCAGCAACCAGGGGTGACAATAACGTAAAAACCCAATACAAACAACCACTGCCAAAGCCAAAAGAAAGTTAAAACAAGGCTATTTAAAACTAACACATATTGCCAAAGTCAAGAGTGGGCAAATGAGAGTCCAAATTTCCATGTTTGAAGAAGCGCATATAAGAAGCTGTTGTAAACCCACATTGCCAAAGCCAAAGAAGAGTCAGAGTGAGACCAAATTATTGTCCGTTTTTGGTTAATAAAGAAGTGGGGAAACGAGTGGCAAGAAGGCTGCCCTTCTGATAAAGGATATTCAGAAGGAGTGGAGCATAACTTGCAGAGGTTTTGGAAATCACAAAAGTCTAATGTGAACCGTCTCCTCCCTAAATAAATACTTAAAATGTGTGTTGTGAAGCAAGAGACATTGCAAAGTTGTTGCTAGCTGATCTTAACCACAGAAGCACTTGTTGTCTGTAATTTGCTGATCTGGCAGGGGAGTACACAAGGTCAGAGGTTGTGGTAACACGTTATCCTATATGGCAGGGGAGTATACCCGAAGAGAGAACTTTGAAGTAGTAGGACTGGCATGGGAGTAAACCAGGTGTCATTGAAGTAGTGGGCCTGGCATGGGAGTAAAACAGGTGTAATTGAAGTAGTAGGCCTGGCATGGAAGTAAACCAGGTGGAAGTTGATGAAGTGCTGTGAAATGGTATTAGCAAATCATCCTGACAAACTTTAATTGCTGAAGAAAGTGTGGTACAAAACTGTTGCAGAAGTGAATAATTGTTCCTAAACTAATATGTGGTTGCAGAATCAGAACAAAGACAAATTATATGAATTCTACTTAACTCAGGAAATGTTCTTGGTTTATGCGCAGAGGGTTGGTTTTCTTAACATCACAAGTGGAAGAGAAAGATACCTTGTTGAACAATCCTCAAGTGTTGGAACTTTTTGTTGCTAAGTGGAAATGAAAAGATCTGCATTGGAACTCTGAGACAAGACAGGATTTACTTATTCTTTTGGAACTGCTGAACGAAATCCTGCTTGAATCTGAGGAAGGGAAATTTGCTGAGGTTATAAGGAGACACAGTTATCATATTGTTCATGTAACTGTTATATTTGTTGCTCTTGTATTGCCATATATATTACCTTGTTGAGCTTGTGTATGTACAAGTGTGAGGGACAGAAACCTTTTGTTAGAGTGTTTTACTTAGTTTATTTTAGGGAGGGAACTCCTTGTAGGAGTAGGGATAGTGATGTGTTTATCCAATCTTTTGAGTGAATAAAATTGCATCTTTTGAAAAAACTTCACAAAGTTGTCTGCCTCACATTTCTGACCCACCTTGATTCACCCAGACCAATCTAGGTTAATGCAAGGCTGCTAAATGTTTGATAATATAAGAAATGTTGCCCACCTAGTAGACAAAACACACAAAACATCAACCCCTGCCTTCTTTCTCTCCCTTGATGCTGAAAAAGCATTTGACAGGGTGGAATGGTCCTTTATGTTTAAAGTCATGTAAAAGATGGGTTTAGGGACAGGATTCATTAAGATGGTCCAGGCTAATTACAAATTTCCTTCAGCATGGCTCCTCATTAACGGCTCCTTTTCTAGGGGTTTACACCTGCGTAGGGGCACCAAACAGGGGTGTCCCCTTTCACCTTTGCTATATGAGATCTACCTGGAACCGCTTCTACAGACTCTACGCATATCAGACGAGGTTCATGGGATTCCCTTAGGGGGCGCCCAACGCAAGGTGACAGCCTTCGCAGAGGATATGTTGCTCACAATCATGGGCCTGAAGTCGTCATTGGTGGGTTGGGGTTGAGGGTAGTTTTGACCGATTTAAGGATGGTCTCTCGACTAAAGATCAATCAAGCAAAATCGGAGTTGCTCAATCTAACGGTGAGAGGGTAGGCACGTGGTTACTTTAAAGGTATCCTCACTTTTTATTTGGAGCCCCAAGGGAATTAGATATCTGGGAGTAAATATTCATCCAATCTTGGTGGGTTGGTACAACGTTAACCTTGCCCCAATGCTGTCTTCCGTCAAGGCTGAACTCCATAAATGGAGCGCTCTTAGGATATCCTGGATGGGCAGACTGGCCGCAGTTAAAATGGTCACCCTTCCCCAGCTTCCCTACCTATTCCAGGCCCTACTGGTAACCATACCCAACAGTTTTGTTATAGACCTACAAAAACTGACCAGCAACTTTATTTGGACAGGCAAGAGACCCAGGATCAGCCACCACCTTTTAACAGCACCCAAGAAGGAAGTGGGGTTGGCGCTTCCGAATTTCCAATTGTATTTCGAAGCTGCCCAGATCTGGATTATAAGGAAGTGGTTCACAGGGAATTATGGGAAGTTATATGTGGGCAGGGACTGGGCTGTCACTAAACATGAGTTGAAGGACGTGCTCTAGCTCTCAAAATCAGGAAGACCTCATCATACCTACCTAAGTTCCATCACAAAACTGGTGGTGGACACCTGGGATAAACTGGCTAAAAAATAAGGCATTTCCTCCTTTCCTTCCCAATTTACTCCGGGCATGGAGTCGGGAGAATTTTACAAATGGCAAAGGTTTAGAGACATTTTCAAGGGGCAAGCAATCCGATCATTTGTAGGGCGCAAACAGAACTTTGGCCTAGATGAAAGGGAGAGTCTGAGATACTTTCAGATCAGACATTGGTTGTCATGCCTGGAGGTCAAAGTGGCGGCACTCCATCCGCTTACAACATTTGAAAAGTTTATTACTACTCAGGAGGGGCGAAGGGGTCTTATATCGGGTCTGTATAGAATCCTGCATGTGGCTAACCCTTAAAAGTGTATCACGCCCTCAGCAACAACAACACACCGGGATACTTCTGACCCACACTCAACCTCAGCCTATTCATCCCGACGTCCTACCCAGCAGCGGCATGGTGGTCAAATGACAAAGCGCTGCGGTCACCCCTCAGCAAGAGGAGCACCGTTTCTCTGTTTGCAGCATTCATGGCGGCTGTGGCCGCATTGGCAGTAGCGGTTGCCATGGAGTTGGAGGAAAACAAACATAGCGCGTCGGGGTGCTCACATAGCATGGGCCCGTTCACGTGACCAAGCGGCAGCAACAACGCAAACCTGATCACATGATCAAACAGTCACAACATCAGGATAAAATAATGCCGGTCGGGATGCACAGCGCTTCTCAGCTGTGTTTCTTACCCGGCTCGTGATGCGCTTCGTGTTCAAGGACTGCTTCATTGGAATTTCAAACTCGTTTTGTCTCCCGGACTTCCCTCACATTATCCTTTGGCTACGACGTTTTGGCGGCTTGATCACACGGACTTTACAACTTGGATAGGACTGCTCGGACTGCTTTCCTCCTAACGTTTTGTCACAGCACGCGGTGTCCAGTCAACTCGTCGAAAAAAAACTGGTCGACTGCAATTTGGTCGACGCAATTTGGTCGAAAACCAAATGGTCGAATTTTTTTTTTTATTTATATATTTATTTTTTGGGTTTTCGTTAAGTTAAAAAAGGGGTTTTTAGAGAAAAAAGGGGGTTGGGGGGGCGACCCCCCCCAAAAAAAAAAAAAGGGTTAAAATAAAAAAATAAAAAAATTCGACCATTTGGTTTTCGATCAAATTGGTTCGACCATTTGTCTGGTCGACCAATTTTTTTCGACCAAATGACTGGCAACCCAGCACGCTTCATGTTGATATAACGGATCTTTGACCTCAGACTTTTCCCCTGGATTGAATTCGGATTTCGCTTTCACGTGCTACGTTCTGCCCTGACTAAGTTCTCATTGGGGCTCTTCTCAGTTCCGAACTGGCAATCAATCAAGTCCTGAGTGGGACTTCACAGATAGTGATCCGTGATTTGTGTCTTCATCCTTGTACTTGCAGCTGCTGGATAAGTCATACCTACCATCTTGCATCACATTGGGGGGGGGAAACAATCAGGGATCCTAGTTTACCTCCACCATTACATCATCTCCCCAGCTGATTCATAGATAGGTG
The DNA here is from genome assembly GCF_040938575.1 of Ambystoma mexicanum. Lineage (NCBI taxonomy): Eukaryota > Metazoa > Chordata > Amphibia > Caudata > Ambystomatidae > Ambystoma > Ambystoma mexicanum. The sequence continues at coordinate 932,930,599 of NC_090931.1, read as the reverse complement.
CCCTGTTTGTTTTCACATCTTACCGGTACTGCTTTGTTTTGTACTTCGCTGGGTTTAACGCTTTGCTTACCTGTTTCCATTGCAACTACCTGGGGTTCTGGTGCTCTCGTTCCAGCCACCTGTGGCCCCAATAACCGGTCAGTGAGTGGGTTTTCTTCCTCTCTAACTGGTGCTTGGGGACGGAGGTATACATAGTCTATGCAGAGTTGCATTCGTGACACAATGGTAAAAAACTCTGGGGAGCGAAATACTGTGGGAAGAATGAGAGAAGCTGTGGAGAGCTGTTCCCAAACTGGTTAAAATGGTTAATGGGAGGGAAGCCCTATTGTTAGGAACTCGGGTAAAGATACTTATTTACCAAGGAGATGTCCTAACATAGCAATTGATATGCACTTCTATGTGCAGTACTCTTTTTTTTTTCTCCATATTTATGTCTAATTATTTCAAGTAGTCTATCCAAAAATGCACATTTCATTACAAAAATTGGTTTATTCACCCACACATCTTTTTTAAATTTTTCAAACCATAATGTTCAATATTCTTTGTGATGTCACATTTTCTAACTGGATTTCTGAGCCCATTTGATTGCGGTCTACCATGTTTTCTGAGACACACCCATAGACATATAATGTCAAAAAGCAAAACATGTACAAATGCAGTAATACAGCAGATACCGGAGTATGCACGACATATACAATATATAAAATAGGACCATATATAACACAAACACTTTCAATAATAATGTGCAAAACATGCAGTGTAAGGAAGGCCTCTAAATGCTGGGTATGTGCCTATCCTTATTGACCATTAGAACCCTAGCTTCTAAAGCGCAATTGCCTCTAGGGACATAAGTGGTATTAAAGCCGGCTTATTCATAGTCAGTCAGGGTCAAACCCTAGCTTTTAGGAAAAGATAGCTTCTAAAGAAATAAATGGTATCGAAGCCCATTGGTTCATGATCAGTCAAGGGACCCATTCATGGTCGGCATCACTGAACGCTAGCTGTTGGATCGAAACAGGTACTAAAAACGGGCAGGAGTTGCTAGAGTCCTGTCTTCCCTGGATGTTTCGGCATAACAGACTGGTCTGCCTTCTTATGGATCAGGGATAGGATAACCCTGGGGAAAAGAACAACAAAGACTGAATTACTGAATATCTCATTATACTTGAACAAACAAAAGACTACTTCACTGCTACTCCCGGCAGCCCCAAATTTACTGACCTTAAGTTGAGAAGTCCCTCTCCAACTCAGTAAATCGAGGGAGTAGACAATTGCATTTTTATAGCACTCTGGGGTAATGAAGTCCCCTTGCTTGTGGATCTGAAACATACAAGTATGCCAATGCTGTGCGTCAGAAAAATGACAAACTAGTGTTCATCAACGAACCGCTGAATTGTGCGCGACCTTCACATACCTGGACTTCGCACTGTTCGGAACACCTGGTGGTTGTACAGTTTGTAGTGATGAGGGATCCTGAGTCTGATGGAAAAACACAGTGGGGACACTGGATGAGGCTAGTAAGTGTATCCAGCCTTCTAAACTAATTGCTCAGTTATGCGAGGAACGCCCCATTGGAGAAAGGAGTATTACATTAAATAAGTGGCACTTTTATTTTTAGGACTTGACCCCGGACAAAGGGCCTCATAGTTTGAGAGCCAATGATATGTTGTGTACTTAATAATGATGAAGAATGACTTGCACTAGAGTTGGGCACCTGACAGTAAGATGTGCAATCACAACCCAACCCCTTATAGGAAGTATACTTAGATGTTCCCCTTGAGAGTATCACAATCCCCCATAGGTTTCTCTTAGTTTGTGTCAAGGTCATGAAGTCAGGGGCACAGGCATGCAGGGGTCGCATGCACAGGAGACCTGGGTGGACACTTTCCTGGCACCTTTGGCACCAGGCTCATGAACAAAAGTAAACCAGAACATCCATTTAACACCAAAAAGCTTTTATTATGGACATAGCACTTCAGATGCATTAACCTTGAACATTCCATCGATTAAGCAGGATGCATTAACCTTGAACATTCCATCCATTAAGCAGCCCCAAATGCATTCTTGGGTGTGGCTGCTAATGGATTGCCTTCGCACATGCTCACTCTCTAGGAGTGGCAGGGTGTGGCTGGTAAGCCGGCCCTAATGGGTGTGCCCACGATCTCAGCTATATAAGCTGCCCTGATCCTCAAGAGAGAAGCTTTGCGTTATTCTGCACTTGCAAGCAGCGTAACGCTCACCGTCGCCTGAGGTCAGACTTACCTTTGAAGATCCTACTTCCTGGACATCCTGCTTCCTGCCAGCATAATTACCAACTGGGGGAACCTGTTCTTACCTGTTCTTACCTTTGGTGAACCAAGTATTCATCTTTACACTTTCCGGAACGCCGAAATCTTCATCTTGGCACAGTAGCACGACACACTTCATCGTCGACAGCAGCGCCTGCAAGGAAAAACAGAAGACAAGGTTAGACATCGAAAAAACAGTCAGTTCAAGGTTGCACTTCGCCATACTTCGCGCTTTTCCTTAAACCATCACTTACCTGCTGTTGAACATTGCGGTAGCATCCATATTCCATCCGGCCGCACCTCGCGTCTCACAGCTGAATTAAGGCTGCATTTCCTTCTAAGGGAAGAAAACAGAAGAGAAACAGTATTGCGGGCATAAATAGGAGCAACATATAAAGACCATAAACAGAACGAACAGCATCACAAGAGCTCAAGAAATACTTACCAATAAGAAGGAGAAGCATAGTCGCAGCTGGAGTGGACTAATCCTTTTCAGGGATCAGTGAAGGAACTAGATCCCATTCGATGTGCCCCTGCCAGAAGTAGCAGAACGGAGAGCTTACCTTCCATAATTCACAGGTGAGCTTTATGGGCCGGCGTATGCTCACAGAAACCGTACTTTGCGGTGAAGGGTTCGAGGGGTACAACAATCACAGATTGGCGCACTCACACACTCTTATCTCCATGCAGGAGCAGTATCACCACGTACCACCGCTCACAGCTTTTCTACTGAGGGAGAGGCCTGAAGGGGGTGATTCAAGTTCAGAGAGGGCTGCAACCGTGCCCCAACGCCTCCGCAGAGACCAGGTGAGCGTAACAGTTTGCCACATAGTATGACGTCACATATGACAAATTTTTAGCATATTAATGTGATTTTTTTTAATGAAATGCTTTGAGAATGCTTGGGCAACGTCTGTTGATGACCGTTGTAACTCCCTGTTTTAGATAATTGATAATAAAACAGAAAACACTTTGCCATCTTCCTGAGTTGGTTTGATTATTTGGTGTGGGAGTTATTCTGCATCCCATTCATTGCATTCATGCTGCCAAAAGGGCTCTAACACTCACATGGTAGCACTGCGGATGGTTCCAAAAGATGCACACTAGTTTGTCCCCAGTCTTTTGGACAATCGGGCATCCTCCGCCATCTAGCCGGGAGATACCAGGGTTGCTGCTGCTGCGATCACTGGGGTCCTGTGGAGATCGTCCAAATAGAAATAAATTTGCAGAAGTTATGGTAACTACCCTAGTGAAGTGGTTGGTACCAATCCAGGTAGACATAGCGAATTGAAAAGGTAAAGGATTGAGCAGCGATTGTTGGAGCATGCTCATATTTTTAAAAGTATTGAAAAATAGCTGAGAGTATTTCATAAAAAATCTGGTAAGTATTGGCAGTCAATTGAGACTGGTCATCATGGGAGACACTCCACTTATGCACTTATGGAAGACACTGCCAAAGCACATGCCCAAGCTCAAACAGTATAGTACGGAATGGGTGAAAGGCACAGCAGATACGATGTTCATGCCATGGCCACAAGGGGGATCACTGTCAAAAGTGGTATTGCAACACAAGACCACATTCTTGCACGCTGCATACAAAGGGAAACCATTAGAGAAAAGGTTAGCTATTTTAGAGCTTTGAAAAATGTACCAGGAACAGAGAGAATATCTGCCACCTGAGGAGTGGATGCTTAGCCAGTGTGAGGAGGAAGTTGTCGAGCCCTCTGCTCCCCTTACCTCATCTGAAGAGAAAGACGCTAGTGCGGAAGAAGTAGGGTTGTATCCTTTAAAGGAGTTGAAAGTGACAACGGGGTATAGTAATCCAATATAAGAACCGCCCGCTTATAATAGTGACGATAGCCCAGAGGAGAGTAAGAAAAAAGAGGAGATCATTAAGATCATACAAGACAAAGAAGAGAAGTGTGAGTGGTCGAATGTATCGACAGAAATAGAAAGAGATATTAAGAGATGGAAAGGAGAGATGGATGAAGCTGACGAGGTAGCACTTGTGCAGAATGAATGGATGGGTGGACAGATATTACTTAAAATGGATACGAAAAGTATTGAGGAAGTCAGGCAAAAGGAAGATAAGGATGAGCAATATAGAAGGGACAAGGAACAGGAGATGAGACTGAAAGAAGATGAGCACAAAAGAAAGAGCAGGGAACAATGAGAGCAGATGTATCAGGAGGAGCAACAGAAGAAAGAAGAAAGTGAGCTGTGGGCTAACCTCCTGAAACCAGTATTTAATTACATCTTCGAGACCCACACTGTCCCAGCTTCCTGGGTTCAATCCATTCTTGTGCCCACATATAAGAAGGGTGATATCTTAATTCCTAGTAACTATAGACCTATAGCGCTCATTGATGCGGCTAGTAAGGTCTTTGCCATCCTGCTCTTAAGAGATCGTAATAATTTGGTCAGGCATAATTTGCTTCTTAGCAAATTTCAAGTCGGTTTCAGGGAAGAGCTGGGAACCAACTTGAATGCGACAGTTTTGGCACAGTTCAGAGATTCGGTACTCCAGTCTAATGTAGGAGATGTGTTTATAGCATCATTGGACCTCTCAAATGCATTTGATGGAGTTATAAGATCGAGATTGTGGTCCAAGACGCTAGCTATGAAGATCCCACGTAATATTATCCAGCTCCTCGCCCTACTCCATACTAATACAACCATTAGGGTCTGTTTGACCAAGGAGGGGACTTTGTCTCAGGAAATTGCTACATATGTAGGGGTCAAGCAAGGCTGCTCACTGGCGCCAATTCTCTTCAACCTGTACGTGTGTGATGTGGAGGGAGTGTGGCAGGGGCCTTCCACACACCGGCCAGGTTGGGGAGGATGCGGTCGAGTGGATGGCTTTTGCAGACAACTTTATTCTTTTGGATCATACCCCTTGTGGCCGTAGGAGGAAAATGTATCTTTTCTACCTCTACGCGGTTGCTAACAATCTCTTGCCTAATGCATCTAAATCTCAGATATTGGTCTTTTCTAAAAGAAGAAAGATTCAGACTTATAAGTGGGTCATGGGCAATGAGTCAGTGGATCAGGTCCAGGCCCTTACCTATTTGGGGTACAATCTTACAAATAGGGTAAGTGTGAAATTATGGAAACAGAGCCTTGAGGAGAAAGCCTGAAAACTTAAATCCCAGATGAAATTTTTGAGAGCGAAGGTTTGCAGATTCTCTCTGATTCTGATAAGGCGATACTATCTTGGCAAACGTTAGCCCATTTTACTCTACGGCCTGGACCTATGCACCCATGATAGGAGTCTTACTCTTAACATCATCCAAGGAAAGTTGTGGAAAGTGTAACTGGGTTTATCTATGCAGTACCCAACGCAGTTATCCACCATGAGCTCTGCCTTATATCACTTAAAGCGAGGTATCTTTGGAAACAACTTTCCTTGTTTAGGAAAATGTATGACCCTGCGAAAAACACTCTGTATGAAACACTAGGCGAGGTCATGAGCTCTGATTCAGTTTTATCCATGAGAAAGTTTTGCGGCAAAATGAAGTTAATCAATGTCCGGGGATAGTGAAGAGGTTTCTCTTCAGGGCAGATTGGGTGGAAACTGTGGACTGTGTTAATTCTTAGTCCACCTATAAAGAATATTCCAATTTTGGCCATGCTCGGGAATGTTTGCCTCTTTATCTTCATAGGTTTCCTTGTGATAGGGGAAGAACAAGTGATATGCGTTTTAGTCTCAATCATGTACCGACTCTCGAGAGGACATGGTACTGGGGTAATAAAGACGCGTCAGGGACCAGTATTCCTGATTTTCGGTGTCGTCTTTGTGGAGATAACAACTCCCAAGAGACACTGAAGCATTTAATGCTTATTTGTCCATACTTTGAGCCTCTGCGTGTCTTGATTTTCAAAGATAGGTTTGATAAAGATTCAGAGCCATCAGTGAACCTTTTTTGGAGTAGATGTATGTGGGGGCTAAATATTTCCTTAATTGTGGCATTAAATGCGTATCTACAAGGTGTAACCAAAGAACTGGAAAAAATGAATTTTGTCATTTAATGCTAATAATGGATGTTGGAGCTTTACTTTAATTAACTCTGGTTAGCGTGATATAAGATTTGTTTATCGTTTCTTATATTCTGTGATGAACTTTATGTGACAGGCTAATGTTGATGTAATTGTTTTTTTAATTCTAAAATGTGAATGGATTACTGTTCGTAATGTGGATATTAAGGGTTATGTATATTTATATGATGTTCTTTTGCTCTACATGTTGTGTAAGGTTTTTTTTAAACTAAACATGGAACAATAAAAAAAGAAGAAAGAAGAAAGATCAGAGGAGCAACGAAAATATGACAACAGACAAAGGGTTATGGAAGACAGGGATAGAAGAGAAAGGAAGAGAAAAGAGGAAGAAGCGCAGAAATTAAGGGACAAAAGAATACAAAGACGCTATCCTTGGAGAAAGGGCTGATGACCTATGGAAGAGAGCAGGCTATTCAAGTGTGACGGCACAAAATACAGCGCATGACGGGGTGCCGTTTAATAATTGCAGAGCAGAAGTTTGGAGCGCTCTCAGGGTGCAGTATACTGACATATCAGATATGGGTGCAATTATGACACGTAAAATGAAGGAAGGTGAATACCCTATTGCTTACATTCAGGATATTTAAGAGCGGTGGCAGCTTGAAACGCACGAGCCGTGGGAAAAAATGGTGGCATTATTTTACCACATTTTATGTCAGGGGTTGCCCGAGCCAGTACAGAGGCAGATGAAGAAACAAGTGGGAATGGAAGCAAAGCGGTGGGCTGAGATACAGCTGACAATAGTGCATCACTATCGGCTATTACAGGAGAAAAATAAGAAGAAAGATGAGGCTAGGAAAATTGAGGAAGTCAAATGAGTTCAGAAGAAACTGCCAATATTTGCCATGGAAGGGGTGGTATTGACAAGCGGTGAAGGATTGGGAATGCAGCAAGCAGTGGGTGCATCGCAGGGGAATAATCAGCACACGATGGACCAGGGAGGATATGGGTTCATGCCACAAGGCGGAAGTATGGGCTATAGAGGAGGACGGGGTGGATTCTAAAATGATCAAGGTGGGTTTCAGAATGCACAGAATGAGAATCAAAATGCGCAGGGAGGATTTAACCAAGGGGGACTTGTCAGACGAGCACCCCCAGTATGTTGCCCTTGCGGGAGGACAGGGCACACTACGCGCACATTACGCGCATATATGGGAGCCAAGGGAACGTGCAGAAAGTCAAGAAGGGGGACAGCTTAGAGGGAAGGGTTTGCCCAAGATCACACAGTGTATCACACACAAGCGCCATGAGTGCAACAGGCAAGCGCAAATGAACCCACCATAAGAGCAGTCGCAACAAGCCCCCATGCAGACACAACAGTATGCAAACACGGAACAAACACCTAGGATAGGAGGTGCCACTGTGGTAGGAGGAAATCCTTTCACAGGAACAGGGATATACCTATACCCTCAATAGGACAGCTCACAGGGTGACTTATTTTATTTTATATTTATAAAGCGTGCAAAGCGGCCCTTGGGCATCGTAGCACTGTTACAGTGTTGCTTACTTAATTACAATAGGAATCGCCATGGTGGAATTGACATGGTGGCATTACCAGCTAGTTCCATGGTTACAGTTTAACCAGTTCCTGGCATTTAATACAGTAAGGACAACTTACTTGCAAGGGGAGGAAACAAGGAGCAGTTACAACAGGCAGAGACAATAGAGTTACGTGGGAACAGCATGATGTTTTGAAAAATGAAAACTCAGTACTATCTGTGAAACCTGACCCCAAGATGAACCAAGGGTCGGTGTGATGATAGGAGGAAAATTGTTTTCTTTTTTTAGTAGACACTGTGGCTATTCGTTCATGTATACGAGAGGGAAAATATCCAATGTTGGGAATTGTTATGATATGAAATGATATGATTGGTTATTTATAACGTGCTTAATACTCAGAGGTTTCTAACCACGGACACGGGGATCGAACCTGTGTTGCTCCATGTCGTCTTGCTTCCAAGGCAAGCAAGCACGTTGCCCCATAGCTATCCTCCCAACCCTTGAATGCTCAAGCCATGAATGCTCAAGGGTTCTCTGGAGCTATGAGTCGAGTTCCTTTTACTGACGAATTGCCAGTCTCTATAGGAGAGTGTGACATGTCTGTTCCTTTGTTATATTCACGACAGACACCAGTTAACATTTTGGGAAGAGATTTGATGACAAAACTTAACATGACGATTTCATTCACTGACCAAGGGATAGTGTGTTCCACTGCAGGAATACACTACTTAAATGTGTGTGAATTTATACTGGCGTTGACAGTGCAGGTGACTCTGCTAGGCGTTCCAGTAGAGCCAGAGGTTTTCCTTTATGGGGTGAGCATTCTATTGACATGGCTACCTGGCTTAGTGGGAAAAACTGTGAGGATACCTGATGAGTTCCTGTTTACACCACAAATAACTATGGACAAAGAGGGGGGACAGACTATCCCTATACAATTAGAAGCAGCCATAGTACAAAGGGAAATGGCGATGCTTGAAGGAATGGACAATGAGGGCAGATCATGGAGGACAGTAATAGCTCTCGAAGAAGAAGGGTACAGGTTGACTGACATTACTGATGATGACATGTTTAGAGAGGACTCAACATATGATGAAGTAGTGTTCTATATGAGCATTACATACTGGATAAGAATAGAGAAGAGGGAAATCCCACAGTGAATGGCAATCATGCAGCAGCGTCCAGCATTTTTTGAGGAAGACTTGGAAAAGGTGCCAAGTGTCCTGTGGACAACAGGCCCTTATGACGTGGGTCTGTTGAAAGGAATAGGGGAAGTTAAGATAAAGCTGAAGCCAGGGGCAAATGTCTCGAGAGGCTGATGAGGGTATATTTCAGATCATTTCAGCACTGATGAAACAAGGTATTCTGGTGTCATCAAAGTCATCGTGCAATACCATGGTGTAGTCTATCAAAAAATCAAAGAGAGGGTCATGGAAATTTATACAAGATATGAGATACCTCCTAACCCAGCTACGATACTATGCAGTATCCCAGTGGAAGCTTGATATTTCACGGTGATTGATTTGAAAAATGTGTTTTTCTCGATCCCGTTGCACAAGGACTCACAAGACTTGACTTCCTTTACATCCCCCCAAACTCAACTAAAACACACCTGTTTGCCCCAGGGGTACTGTGAGTCCCCATCGATCTTTAACATAGTCCTACAGATGGACTTAGGCAATATTGATCAATATTGATCTTAAGAGTGCGGTGATACAGTACGTAGATGACATTTTATTTTGTAGCACCACGGAAGACGAGTACAGACAAGATTCTATTCAGTTGTTTCTAACAGACAAGGAATATAAGGTAGATAAAGAGAAATGACAGTATTGCCAAGAAGAGGTAGGGCAGTTGATTTCACATGAAGAAAAAAAGGAGACACCTGAAAAAGCTGAGGCAATTACGAAAACCACAGTGGAACAAATGCAGCAGTCTTTTGGGCTATGCAACTATGTTAGAGCCTGGGTGTTTGATTACAGTTCATATACGAGACCCTTTCTGCAAGCTTTACAGAAAGCACAAGTGGATAAAGTAAAAATAGAATGGACTGAGGAAATGATGAAAGGTTTGAGGAGTTGAAAAAAACAATGCATACGGCTCCTGTTTTGGGAATCCCAAATTATGCTGAGGACTTTTTCCTGTTTTCACACACAAATCAGACAGTCATGACAGCAGTACTGACACAGAGGACTACACTGGGGTACAAACCTTTAGTGTATTACAGTGGGATTTTAGACCCAGTTATGAGGGGACACTTCCCTTGCGAACAGTCATTGGCAGCCGCTACGTTTGCAATTGAGAAGCCTAAAGTATTGTGATGGGCTGCTCTAATACTCTCTTCGCGGAACATGCTCTATTTGCCATTTTAGAGAACCCCAAAGGTACATTGATATCCCCAGAGAGCTTCTGCCTATGAAGTAATGATTTCAAACCCAACAATCAAAATTGTCAGATGTAAGATAGTGAATCCTGCCACGTTTATAGCTGAGCCTATAGCAGAAGGCGATCAAGTGCATGACTGTGCTAATTATGTTGCGTTTTATGATGAAATACCCTGTTTGAAAGAAACTGCTTTGTCAGGAGGAGAAATTTTCTTTATTGATGGTTCTTCGAAAATTGATCAGACGGGTGGGAAAGGCGTTCTGGAGCGGCTGTAGGGAGGCATAGATTGAATGTGGAATTTGAAGTAGCAGCAAGTGCAAGGCTACCGTCTCACTTTTCAGCGCAAGCAGCAGAATTGGTAGCACTCTTTGTCGTGCTCCAGAAACATGAAGGGAAGGAAGTGATGGTGTTCAGTGACTCTGCCCATGTGACGTCAACCGCACACGCAGGGCTAGCACATTGGAAAAGGAGGGGCTACCTCTGTGCGGATGGCACTCCAGTGCAACACACATCCTTATTGGACAGGCTTATTAAGACATTACAGCTGCCAGTGGCCATAACAGTTGTTAAATGCGCAGCTCACACTTAGCAAACTGATTTTATCTCTTGCCGAAATGAAGCCGGAGACGCAGAAGCTAAAAGGGTTACGTATTCCCCAGATATTTCAAGTTTTGATACTCTAAATGTCAAAGAGAAAGTAGTCACAACCATGGTAATGCAAGAAGGGTTTAGTAAATTACTGATGACCCAATTAATGAGGATTCAAGGAAGTGCACCACAGGAAGAGCAGGACTTATGGAAATGAAGGTGGTGTTTTTTTATCCCCCAGAGAAGCATTATGGCGACAGGATAGCACTGAAAAGCCGGTGATGCCAGTAGCGTTATTAAAGGTCGCATTTGAACAGCTGCATTATCCCACGCATGTAACTAGGTAGAGTCTTGCTGCAACAATTGCGGAAGACTGGTTCGTCCCAAATTTGTTGGAACACGTTGCATCTTTGTAGTAAATTGCATTGTGTGTAAAATGTTTACTGCTGGGCATACACTGCTTATCACCTGCAAGCAAACAGGATATGTGAGAGACTCCACGACCTCCTGAAAGACAGGATTGCCAAAATTAAATTAACTTTGAAGAAGGGATGGCTATATTGCCTGCCCTTAGCTTTATATGCCCTTCGGAATCAGCCTGGTTCAGACCATCACCAAACCCCACACGAAATTGTGACAGGGAGGCGAATGGGGACACCTCTTACACCTCCATCGAGGAGTAGAAGTGGTGACCAGAGTACAGCTAAATTGTTAAGTAATAAATTGAATAACTATTTGACATGTATGACCTCTAGCATCTCTCTCATTTCAGATCAACACAAGCGTCACAGGGGATCATTCTAAGAACACAGATGAAGACCATTCAGCAACCAGATCATCCGAACTATTATCGCCTAAGAATTAGTGACAAGGTGAGCACTCAGTTGCCAGTCAAGTTTTCCTGCATTGACTTCACCTCCAAACGAATGTTTTCATGACTCCATCAATCTTCAGGGAGGCTATATTTCTTTACCTTTTCAGGCGTGTCTTCATTTCCTTTTCAGGAGTTGTGGGTTAATTGACAAAATGTCTCTAAGGATTCTGGTACTTGTATTTTTCGCACTTTGTTTCTCTTGCAGGTGACTGGAAACAACTCCCTCCATAGTACAAATTTTAAAGTGGCTGGGGGGGGGGTAAAGCCATGCTTATGGCTCTCCATTGCAAGGCATGATGGCCCTGGTGCTGCAGCCTTTTGAGCCCGGGACTCCTGGAACATTGGTTAAGAATTAGTGACAAGGCGCGCACTATGTTGGCAGTCAAGTTTTCCTGCATTGACTTCTCCTCCAAACAAACGTTTTCATGACTCCATCAATCTTCAGGGAGGGGATATTTCTTTACCTTTTCAGGCGTGTCTTCATTTCCTTTTCAGGTGTTGCAGGTTTATTGACAAAATGTCTTCTCTAAGGATTCTGGTACTTGTATTTTTCGGACTTTGTTTCTCTTGCAGGTGACTGGAAACAACTCCCTCCATAGTACAAATCTTACCCTGGATAGTGGGAGGGGGAAAGCCATGTTTATGGCTCTCCGATGTAAGGCATGATGGCCCTGGTGCTGCAGCCTTTTGAGCGTGGGACTCCTGGAACATTGGTTAAGAATTAGTGACAAGGCGCTCACTCTGTTGCCAGTTAAGTTTTCCTGCATTGACCTCTCCTCCAAACAAACGTTCTCATGACTCCATCAATCTTCAGGGAGGCTATATTTCTTTACCTTTACAGGCATGTCTTCATTTCCTTTTCAGGTGTTGCAGGTTAATTGACAAAATGTCTAAGGATTCTGGTGCTTGTATTTTTCACACTTTGTTTCTCTTGCAGGTGACTGGAAACAACACCCTCCATAGTACAAATCTTAGCGTGGCTAGGGGGAGCGGGAAAGCCATGCTTATGTCATGGCACCAGGCTCATGAAAATATGTGCTTGGAACACTCTGTGCATAAGGCACGTGCATCGGGACTGGGCGTGGCCATAGGACTGCATTGGGAGGCACGTGCTGGAATCCTTGGGCAAGGCAAGGTGGAGCCACAGGGTGTGGCTTAAGGGAGTGGCCGGAGCCAGCCTATATAAGGTCAGCTCAATCTCAGGCCCTCGCTTCGTGTTACTCTGCTTTGCAGCGTGACGCTTACCGCTGAAACTCACCTTGATTCCGGCACTCCAGTTCTGAAGTCCTCTGCACTTACCTGATTTTCAGTCTCTCCATCGCTGAAGATGCCTACCTGATTCCAGCCGCTCCATCGCTGAAGGCGCTTACCTGAATTTCGGCCTCTCCATTGCTGAAGACGCCTACCTGATTCCAGCCGCTCCATCGCTGAAGGCGCTTACCTGATTCCAGCCGCTTTATCGCTGATGGCGCTTACCTGACTCCAGCCTCTCCACCTCTGTGCGTGCATCACACTTGCATCCGCTGGAGTCGGGCTCTCCTCTCTTCCAATTCAGACTACCAGTGACTCAGGAGCATCTCGCTTCTCCTCCGCTTCTCCACAGAATCATCCTCCGGAGCCATCAAACCATCTCCCAGTTTCCAGACTCTGCTCCACGCCATCGGACCGCACCTGTAAGGGGAAAGAATACAACAGGTTAGACACCTCACAATCACTAACTTTGGGCTGCATCTTACCTGAGTCAGGACTTCCATCATACTGGTAAGTGTGCCCGTTGTCCTCGAGAGCCCATCTTCTCAGGAGTACCCTAAGAGCCGTTCTACGCTCTCGACCATAATCTTCACACCTATTTGGGACGAGTAGCGTCATACCAGGAAAACATTACTGCTCATCATTCCTTCAATACTCACCGCTAAAGACATTATTAGAATACCAAACACTTACCCTTCAAGTGGATTGGTCACAGCTGGTCTGGATCGGCACGTCGCGGGCCAGTGAAGCAACTAGACCCTCTCTACGCACCTCTGCTGAAGAAAGCAGGACGGAGAGCCCAACATCTCAAAAGAACAACTAAGCTTACATGGGAAGACTCTTGCGCACATTGTTCTGGTACGAAAGGGGCGAGGGGATTCAAGATACCCCCACACTCTCCTCATTACCTATCCTCTCCTCCCAGGCGCAACACCAGTATCCAGAACACGTTCCTTCGAGGCAGCTGGGGGAGACAGCTGACACCAGGGAGCCAAGTCGAGGGAGGGCTCCAACTGTGCCCCAATGCCCCCGCAGAGACCAGGTGAGCCTAACAGAACACAAAGCCTCTCTGAATCTCTGCCTGGGTGCAATAGAAACCTCAGAAACAGACCAATTAGCCCAACTCCTGGGGGAACTGTGGGCTGACGTTTGCGCCTCAAGACAAGAGACTAATTCCTTAAGAAAAGATTTTATAGTTGCCCGTGAGCGGACGGACGATCTGGCAAGACAGATGCTTCAAGCACACGCAGGACAAACTCTGTTACTCAGAATCACACCGATCCAGGTGCCCCAACCATCACCTCCAGTACAGGTGGTTCTGCCGGGGGCTATACCTTTGGCTCCACCCAAACGCTTCTTCGGCGACCCGAACAAATATGCTGTCTTCATGAACCAGTGTCGCCTCCACTTCTTATGTCGACCAGGAGCTTTCCCTAACGACAGCGCAAGGATGGCTTTTGTACTTTCGCATCTGGGAGGCTGTGCAGCTGACTGGTCCATCCCATTAGTAACCCGGGATGATCCCATACTCCGGAACTTTGGGGAATTTCAACAGGAATTGGAGAAACTGTTTGCCAGGCACACCCATGGACAAGCCTTAGACAATGAGTTGCTATCTCTTAGACAAGGGAATCATGACCTATTAACTTACATTGCCACCTTCAACCGCCTAATTGCACATACAAATTGGCCCGAAGGGAAGAACTACACTATTTCACGAGGACTGCGGGGTGAGTTGAAAGATGTGCTGGCTCAAGTGGTCAATCCTCCCGAGACCTGGGTGGAGTATATTAACCTCACCGTACAATTGGACCATCGTCTTCAAGACCGAAGAATGGATCGTACACGGTCAGAAGGGAGGTCAGTTTATTTGCGACCTCGGGACAATCAGACCAAGGCTCATGAAGCTACCGAACCCATGCAAATCGGGTGGTACGAGCTCCCATTTCCAAAGCTGAGAGGGAAAAGAGGAGACAACAGCAACTCTGTTTATATTGCGGCAAGGCCGGACATTTCTTGTGCAATTGCCCTGTTAAGCCCCCCAAGAAAGTGGTAGGGGTCGTGGACACTGAAACCGAAGTCAAGGACCAAGAGTCGGAAAACTCAGACGCCCGGCAAGTGTAGAGGTCCACTTGTCGAGCGGAATCAAGAAAGCGGAACAGACCTCCCACCTAGTCATCCCGGTGCTTCTAACCCACCACCAGCAGCCATCAAATGTCCACGCCCTGGAAGCCTACATAGATAGTGGTGCGGTGGGGAACTATATCGATCAAGATTTGGCCACACGGATAGGCCTTCCACTTCAGCAGAAACCACACTCGGAAAATGTCACTGCCGTGGATGGCTCGCAGCTGTCTTCGGGCCCAGTGACTCAACACACCGACAAAGTAATGCTGACATGTCTGGATGGTCATCAGGAAAGCATTTCGTTTGACCTTATAGGGGCCTCCCAGTTCAAAATGATCCTCAGGATGCCGTGACTGGAAACCCATAACCCACGGATTGACTGGCGTACCAGGAAGATGACATTCCCGCAGGAATGTGCAAGATGCTGTTACCTTAGGGAAGGGGGGAAAGTGCAGCCCCGAGGGAAATCCATTCTGGGAACTGTCGGTTCACTACCTTCTGAATATCAAGACTTTCTGGACGTATTCCAAAAGGAACAAGCCAATACCCTACTGCCCCACAGAATTTATGATTGCCAGATTGACCTGGTTCCTGGAGCACAAGTCCCCTGCAGCAGAATTTACGCTCTGACGGAGCAAGAAAATCAACACCTGAGGACGTATCTAGACCAGTATTTAGCTAATGGGTTCATTCGCCCATCCAAGTCTCCAGCCTCTTCCGCGCTCCTCTTCGTGCCAAAGAAGGAAGGGGACCTCAGGACTTGTGTAGATTATGGGGCGTTAAACCAAATAACTGTGAAGAATAGGTACCCTCTACCGCTGATTCCCGAACTGCTTGATCAGGTGAAGAATGCACAAATCTATACGAAACTCGATCTACGGGGAGCTTACCATTTGGTAAGAGTGAAAAAAGGCGACAAATGGAAAACCGCATTCAGGACCAAGTATGGACTTTTTGAGTACCAGGTTATGCCCTTTGGGCTATGCAACGCACCAGCAGCATTTCAGTTCTTTATGAACGATGTTCTCCACGAATTATTGGATATCTGTGTTTTAGTTTACATCAACGACATCCTCATTTACTCAAAAACCGAGGAAGAACACGTGGAACACGTGCGAGCCATTCTGGAGAAGCTCCGTCAACACAGACTATTTGCCAAACTGGAAAAATGCTCCTTCCACGTCACGGAAGTAGAGTTCCTGGGCTTCATGCTGACCCCACGAGGGGTGCACATGGACACTCGTAAGGTAGAGGCTGTTCTTCAGTGGCCATTCCCGACATCAGTCAAGGAAGTACAAAGTGTACTCGGGTTTGCCAATTTCTGTCTGTGATTTATTCCAGGTTTTTCCCAAATTGTGCACCCTATTACCTCTTTATTAAAAAAGAACAAGAAGTTTCATTGGTCTCCCGAGGCAGAAAAATCCTTCCTGCAACTAAAAGCGGCTTTCACCTCTGCACCCATCCTTCGGCATCCTCGACCCGATCTACCCTATATCATTGAAACTGATGCCTCCAGTGTTGCCATGGGGACAGTATTATCGCAATAAGATCCTGACACGGCACAGCTGCATCCCATTGCATTTTGTTCTCGAAAGTTTACAGCGCCGGAAAATAACTATGCCATAACCAATAAAGAATTACTGGCGATCAAATGAGCCCTTAAAACTTGGAGACACTATCTTCTAGGAGCCAGGCATACTGTCACCATCATTACAGATCACCGTAATCTACAATGTTTGTTAACTGCCAAAGCCCAATCTTCCCGTCAGCTTCGCTGGGCCCTCTTCTTCGCGGAGTACAATTTTGTGATCACATATCAGCCAGGAGTGCGTAACGGAAAGGCTGATGCTCTGTCACACATGGGAGAAGAGAAGGACGACTTTATGCCATCGGACCCAGTCCCAATAATTCCGGAAGAACGGATTCAAAACCACATCGCTGTAACTGCCTGTTTGGAAGAATTAAAGATGGAACCTCAGTCTCAAATGGATCAAACCGCCCAACAAGAATCGTTACGCCAGGGGGATCCGTACTCCATTAAAGACCACTTACCCTATTTCCAAGGGTGGCTATACATTAAGGACAAAGAAACTCAAAACAAGATTATCGCAAACTACCACGGATCATTTGTGGAAGGGCACCCCGGAATTACAAAAACTCGGGCCAAGATCAGGAAAAGTTACTGGTGGCCAACCTGGAGAAAAGATGTGGCCCAATTTATCAGCACCTGCATAGTTTGTGCCCAACAAAAATCCCAAAAGCTACACCCTGCAGGTTTATTGTACCCACTCGCCATACCACAGGCTCCGTGGCACACATTATCCACGGACTTCATTACAGACCTACCTCCCTGCGATGGTTTCAACACGATCTTAGTAGTGGTAGATTTGTTCTCTAAGATGGCACACTCTACTCCACTTAAAGGATTTCCGACCACAGTAGCTTTGGCAACTGTATTCCTAGAGCAGATAGTCAAGCTACATGGTTTTCCCTTGGCATTGGTTTTGGATCGAGGAACGCAATTTGTCTCAGCATTTTGGAGGAGTTGCTGCAAGTTGGCACAGATTGACCTTCGCCTATCCACTAGTCACCATCCCCAGACCGATGGTCAAACAGAAATGACTAACTAGACGCTGGAACAATTCCTGTGGTGCATGCTACAACAAACCAAAAAGCCTTGGAAGGACATTATCTGGTTGACTGAGTTTGCATATAATAACTCCATCCACACCAGTACTGGCAAACTCCCTTCTATATTATGAATGGTCGGCATCCCCGGACATCATCCTTTGACCCGCCTGATGAGCTAGAAATGCCAGCAATTACCTCCCTACACAAAACAATTACTCAAACTCTGAAGGAAGCAACCAAGAATTTAACCAAAGCCAAGGAACAAATTTGCTGACAGACATAGGAGGGAAGCTCCACAATGCCGTAATGGGGACAGCGTGTGGTTGGCTGCCAGGAATGTACCTCTAAAAGGGCCTCGAGTCTTCCAGCCTAGATATCTTGGACCCTATCCCATCAAGGCTATTATCAACCCGGCCACAGTGAAACTTGACCTACTCGCCAATATGTGAATTCATCCTGTGTTTCACGTTTCACTCCTAAAGCCGGAAAAACCCGAAACCAGAATCAAAAAGCCTCCAGAGCCAGACATTATCGCAGGGGAACCTGAGTATGAGGTTAAAAACATTCTGGACTCAAAGATGGTGCGCGGGAAGCTGTACTACCTCATCGATTGGGAAGGCTATGGACCTCAAGATCGAACTTGGGAACCTGAGGATTTTGTCCATGCACCACGACTAATCAGGCGATTTCATCGCGACTGTCCCGCCAAACCCGGATCAGGGAGGAAGACACCTGTGAGAGGGGCCTTGCGGGGAAGTGCTGTCATGGCCATAGGGCAAGGGCCCCAGCCTCTATCACCCACAAGGACCACTTGGACCCAGTCCTGGTGCCTTTGGTGCCATGCTCATGAGAATATGTGCTTGGTACACTCTGTGCCTAAGGCACATGCATCAGGACCGGGCGTGGCCATAGGACTGCATTGGGAGGCATGTGCTAGAATCCTTGGGCAAGGCAAGGTGGAGCCACAGGGCATGGCTAAAGGGAGGGGCCGGAGCCAGCCCATATAAGGCAAGCTCAATCTCAGGCCCTCGCTTCGCATTACTCTGCTTTGCAGAGTGACGCATACCGCTGAAACTCACCTTGATTCCGGCACTCCAGTTCCGAAGTCCTCTGCACTTACCTGATTTTCGACCTCTCCATCGCTTAAGACGCCTACCTGATTCCAGCCGCTCCATCACTGAAGGCGCTTACCTGATTTTCGGCCTCTCCATCGCTGAAAACGCCTACCTGATTCTAGCCGCTCCATCGCTGAAGGTGGTTACCTGATTTTCGGCCTCTCCATCGCTGAAGACGCCTACCTGATTCCAGCTGCTCCATCGCTGAAGGCGCTGACCTGATTTTCGGCCTCTCCATTGCTGAAGACGCCTACCTGATTCCAGCCGCTCCATCGCGGAAGGAGCTTACCTGATTCCAGCCGCTCTATCGCTGAAGGCGCTTACCTGACTCCAGCCTCTCCACCTCTGTGCGTGCATCACACTTGCATCCGCTGGAGTCAGGCTCTCCTCTCTTCCAATTCGGACTACCAGCCACGCGGGAGCATCTTGCTTCTCCTCCGCTTCTCTGTGGAATCATCCTCCGGAGCCATCGAGCCATCTCCCAGTTTCCGGACTCTGCTCCACGCCATCGGACCGCACCTGCAAGGGGAAAGAATACAACAGGTTAGACACCTCACAATCATTAACTTTGGGCTGCATCTTACCTGAGTCGTGACTTCCATCATACCTCTCAGTGTACCTGTTGTCCTCGAGAGCCCATCTTCTCAGGAGTACCCTAAGAGCCGTTCTACGTTCTCGAGCATCATATTTACACCTATTTGGGAGGAGTAGCGTCATACCAGGAAATCATTACTGCTCATCATTCCTTCAATACTCACCGCTAAAGACATTATTAGAAAACCAAAGACTTACCTTCAAGTGGATTGGTCACAGCTGGTCTGGATCACCACGTTGTGGGCCAGTGAAGCGACTAGGCCACCTCTACGCACCCCGGCTGAAGAATGCAGGACGGAGAGCCCAACATCTCAAAAGAACAGATGAGCTTGCATTGGAAGACTCTTGCACACATTGCTCTGGTACGAAAGGGGCGAGGGTATTCAGGATACCCCCACACTCTCCTCATTACCTATCCTCTCCTCACAGGCGCAACACCAGTATCCAGAACCCGTTCCTTCGAGGCAGCTGGGGGAGCCAGCTGACACCAGGGAGCCAAGATGAGGGAGGGCTCCAACCGTGCCCCAACACCCCTGCAGAGACCAGGTGAGCGTAACAGTTTATGGCTCTCCATTGTAAGGCATGATGGCCCTGGTGCAACAGCCTTTTGAGCCCGGGACTCCTAGAACATTGGTTAAGAATTAGTGACAAGGCGTGCACTCTGTTGCCAGTCAAGTTTTCCTGCATTGACTTCTCCTCCATACGAACATTTTCATGACTCCATCATTCTTCAGGGAGGCTATATTTCTTTACCTTTTCAGGCGTGTCTTCATTTCCTTTTCAGGTGTTGCATGTTAGTTGACAAAATGTCTCTAAGGATTCTGGTACTTGTATTTTTGTGCACATTGTTTCTCTTGCAGGTGACTGGAAACAACTCCTTCCATAGTACAAATCTTACCCCGGATAGGGGGAGGGGGAAAGCCATGTTTATGGCTCTCCATTGTAAGGCATGATGGCCCTGGTGCTGCAGTCTTTTGAGCCCGGGACTCCTGGAACATTGGTTAAGAATGAGTGACAAGGCGCGCACTCTGTTGCCAGTCAAGTTTTCCTGCATTGACTTCTCCTCCAAACTAACGTTTTCATGACTCCATCAATCTTCATGCAGGCTATATTTCTTTACCTTTTCAGGCGTGTCTTCATTTCCTTTTCAGGTGTTGCAGGTTAATTGACAAAATGTCTCCAAGGATTCTGGTACTTGTATTTTTCGCCCTTTGTTTCTCTTGCAGGTGACTGGAAACAAC
Source organism: Ambystoma mexicanum (assembly GCF_040938575.1). Taxonomy (NCBI): domain Eukaryota; kingdom Metazoa; phylum Chordata; class Amphibia; order Caudata; family Ambystomatidae; genus Ambystoma; species Ambystoma mexicanum. Next base: position 932,909,949 of record NC_090931.1, on the reverse strand, counting down.
TCCCTCCATAGTACAAATCTTACCCTGGATAGGGGGAGGGGAAAGCCATGTTTATGGCTCTCCATTGTAAGGCATGATGGCCCTGGTGCTGCAGTCTTTTGAGCCCGGGACTCCTGGAACATTGGTTAAGAATTAGTGACAAGGCGCGCACTCTGTTGCCAGTCAAGTTTTCCTGCATTGACTTCTCCTCCAAACGAACGTTTTCATGACTCCATCAATCTTCAGGGAGGCTACATTTCTTTACCTTTTCAGGTGTGTCTTCATTTCCTTTTCAGGTGTTGCAGGTTAATTGACAAAATGTCTCTAAGGATTCTGGTACTTGTATTTTTCGCACTTTGTTTCTCTTGCAGGTGACTGGAAACAACTCCCTCCATAGTACAAATCTTACCCTGAATAGGTTGAGGGGGAAAGCCATGTTTATGGCTCTCCATTGTAAGGCATGATGGCCCTGGTACTGCAGCCTTTTGAGCCCGGGACTCCTGGAACATTGGTTAAGAATGAATGACAAGGCGCGCACTCTGTTGCCAGTCAAGTTTTCCTGCATTGACTTCTCCTCGAAAATAACGTTTTCATGACTCCATCAATCTTCTGGGAGGCTATATTTCTTTACCTTTTCAGGTGTGTCTTCATTTCCTTTTCAGGTGTTGCAGGTTAATTGACAAAATGTCTCTAAGGATTCTGGTACTTGTATTTTTTGCACTTTGTTTCTCTTGCAGGTGACTGGAAACAACTCCCTCCATAGTACAAATCTTACCCTGGATAGGGGGAGGGGGAAGGCCATGTTTATGGCTCTCCATTGTAGGGCATGATGGCCCTGGTTCTGCAGCCTTTTGATCCCGGGACTCCTGGAACATTGATTAAGAATTAGTGACAAGGCGCGCACTCTGTTGCCAGTCAAGTTTTCCTGCATTGACTTCTCCTCGAAACTAACGTTTTCATGACTCCATCAATCTTCAGGGAGGCTACATTTCCTTACCTTTTCAGGTGTGTCTTCATTTCCTTTTCAGGTGTTGCAGGTTAATTGACAAAATGTCTCTAAGGATTCTGGTACTTGTATTTTTCGCACTTTGTTTCTCTTGCAGGTGACTGGAAACAACTCCCTCCATAGTACAAATCTTACCCTGAATAGGGGGAGGGGGAAAGCCATGTTTATGGCTCTCCATTGTAAGGCATGATGGCCCTGGTGCTGCAGCCTTTTGAGCCCGGGACTCCTGGAGCATTGGTTAAGAATTAGCGACAAGGCGTGCACTCTGTTGCCAGTCAAGTTTTCCTGCATTGACTTCTCCTCGAAAATAACGTTTTCATGACTCCATCAATCTTCAGGGAGGCTATATTTCTTTACCTTTTCAGGTGTGTCTTCATTTCCTTTTCAGGTGTTGCAGGTTAATTGACAAAATGTCTCTAAGGATTCTGGTACTTGTATTTTTTGCACTTTGTTTCTCTTGCAGGTGACTGGAAACAACTCCCTCCATAGTACAAATCTTACCCTGGATAGGGGGAGGGGGAAGGCCATGTTTATGGCTCTCCATTGTAGGGCATGATGGCCCTGGTTCTGCAGCCTTTTGAGCCCGGGACTCCTGGAACATTGGTTAAGAATTAGTGACAAGGCGCGCACTCTGTTGCCAGTCAAGTTTTCCTGCATTGACTTCTCCTCCAAACAAACGTTTTCATGACTCCATCAATCTTCAGGGAGGCTATATTTCTTTACCTTTTCGGGTGTTTCTTCATTTCCTTTTCAGGTGTTGCAGGTTAATTGACAAAATGTCTCTAAGGTATCTGGTACTTGTATCTTTCGCACTTTGTTTCTCTTGCAGGTGACTGGAAACCACTCCCGGCATAGTACAAATCTTACCCTGAATCGGGGGAGGGGGAAAGCCATGTTTATGGCTCTCCATTGAAAGGCATGATGGCCCTGGTGCTGCAGCCTTTTGAGCCCAGGACTCATGGAACATTGGTTAAGAATGAATGTCAAGGCGCGCACTCTGTTGCCAGTCAAGTTTTCCTGCATTGACTTCTCCTCGAAACTAACGTTTTCATGACTCCATCAATCTTCAGGGAGGCTACATTTCTTTACCTTTTCAGGTGTGTCTTCATTTCCTTTTCAGGTGTTGCAGGTTAATTGACAAAATGTCTCTAAGGATTCTGGTACTTGTATTTTTCGCACTTTGTTTCTCTTGCAGGTGACTGGAAACAACTCCCTCCATAGTACAAATCTTACCCTGGATAGAGGGAGGGGGAAGGAAAGCCATGTTTATGGATCTCCATTGTAAGGCATGATGGCCCTGTTGCAGCAGCCTTTTGAGCCCGGGACTCATGGAACATTGGTAAAGAATTAGTGACAAGGCACACACTCTGTTGCCAGTCAAGTTTTTCTGCATTGACTTCTCCTCCAAAACCATTTTTCATGACTCCATCAATCTTCAGGGAGGCTGTATTTCTTTACCTTTTCAGGCGTGTCTTCATTTCCTTTTCAGGTGTAGCAGGTAAATTGACAAAATGTCTCTAAGGATTCTGGTACTTGTATTATTTGCACTTTGTTTCTCTTCCAGGTGACTGGAAACAACTCCCTCCATAGTACAAATCTTACCACGGATGGGGGAGGGGGAAAGCCATGTTTATGGCTCACCATTGTAAGGCATGATGGCCCTGGTGCTGCAGCCTTTTGAGCCCAGGACTCCTGGAACATTGGTTAAGAATTAGTGACAAGGCACGCACTGTGTTGCCAGTCAAGTTTTCCTGCATTGACTTCTCCTCCAAACAAATGTTTTCCTGACTCCATCAATCTTCAGTGAGCCTATATTTCTTTACCTTTTCAGGCGTGTCTTCATTTCCTTTTCAGGTGTTGCAGGCTAGTATCGGCACCCAAGTTATTTGTTGGAGATTTTGTCCTAATCATAAACGTTACCATGCTTTAATGGCCCCTTTTGTGTTGAAAATATAACCCCCTCAGCAGTGAAGGTCCAAGGCAGGCGAGCTTGGCTTCACTTGAATGACATGAAATTGTACAAAGGCAAGACGACCCCTCCCACTGGTGCCAATCCAGAAGCAAGACAAGAAGAAGAATTTCAGCGTGTGCAGACTCGATCGATGACGAAGAAGAAGGATGATAAGGCGACCAGCTGTTAATGCAGATTTTGCATTTGGACTAAGACTCAGTCGAACACCCCTTATAGATATTATAGCTGGAGTGCCAACCCTTGCTGAGAGCCTTAGGAATCTTTTGAAAAATGAACTTTAGAATGTATTGACGTATCAAAGTTAAGCCTAAACGTCCGTTTTTGATTAGAAATTGGAAACTAGCTCAGTATCCACATTCATTTCTTGGTTCCACTTTGTTCTAAGCAGTAAACCCATGGTGTTAACCAACAGGGATGTGCATAGGTTTATGTTTGCTGTTTTTGTATTCATCCTTCAAGCTTATCCTGCTCTTGTCAGGAGAGACGTTGATATTCATACTTTTTTACAGGATCCTAAAAAAGGCCCTGTGATTAGGAGGCTGCTCATTGCGATCATTGAACAAGTAATGCAATTACCAGAATAAAGTCATTTGATAAATTGTATTAAAAAGATGAGACATTTGGAAGCTAGCAGGGTTTTAGAGGAGGAATCACAAAGACCGAAATGTCATAAAAAGTGGTTACTTATGTTTTGGTGTATAACGTATGCCTGCACTATCACATTTTCTATCTTTCTATTTCTCCCCCTTCACAGTCTCTATCACATTAGTACTTTTGATAAAACAGAAACCTTCATGGTCCCTTCCACCACTCTAACTGTTCTTTATTTAGTTACTTCCACTAGTATATAGGTCCGTAAGGTTTTCCCCAGGGGAAGAACAGCTTTTGATATATTACATGAGTATTACACAATTTATGCATATTGGAGACACAGGAGAAGTGCAGAGGAAGATAATGAGGGGATAAATGTGTATCTAGAAGACGCAGCACACGTGGGTAACAAAATGTGGTATCAGCACATGAAAAATGTGGGGGAAAGAACATCTAAGGAAAGTTGCTACGTCTGCGCTCTCATACCCCATGAATGCAGCACGTACTTTCATCTCCAGAACAAGATGCCAGGTGCCTTGTTCATCTTGCAGCATGCATGACTCGAGGACAATTTGGGGGAAGTTGGGCTACTCTATGATGGAGATCAAAATGGTCCTTTCCCTTTCAGGATGGTTATATCAAGACATCGCAAACTGAGAAGCAACCTGGATGGGAGAGCAAGACGCTTGTGTATCCTGCAGGTGGACAGGAACAAATAGTCATAAAAGACTTGAAGAGAATGGAATGTGCTGATACAACATAGATAGCTGGATTGCCTGGATGTTGGGAAGGAACTCCATTCTTGGTTTATGGACAAGTAAAATCTAAGAAAGGATGGGAAGCAGGAATGATGTCCTGTGCAGCTCATCTACTAAAGTCAGAATATGTGCAAGAAGTACAAAGAGTAAACAATGTCTGTTTAAAGTAATAGGCGAAACATGCCAAATTGCTGACATGGCTAGAAAATTAATCAGGTCCAGTGATGGTGATTCCGTTGGCAAATGCAACATTGTGCTTCCGAACAGAAGGAAGAATTTGTGTGGGAGATAACAAAGGCTGCAAAACTACAGTTGATGTCTCCAGAATGGGAGCAGGGAGAGTTGTTCTGATGGATTGATATTGGGTCTGTGGGTCCAGGGCCTACATGAAGTTGCCTAAGGATTGGGAAGGAACGTGCTCCTTGGTGCTCATCCATGTTCCAGCATTAGCGATTCCTCACAGTGACCTGAATATTGAAACATTTCCAAAAGTAGATGCCAATTTGAGGAAGAAGAGAGCGCTTGAATTTCTCAATCGAACCAGAAGAGAGAACTACTTCTCAGCAAAATCAACAGAAGCCTTTGAAGCTATCCCCTACAAGCACAGGTTGTTTAGCCAGACTGCGTCAATATTTACATCTATCTTCATGCCTGGGATCCAGACGATGGCTAATGCTAAATAAATACAGATAACCAGATGGGAGCTTCTGCAGACAATCAATTCCACAATAAAGGGATTCAATGCTATCAAGGAAGAGCTGCGGGCCATACGGCTGATGACCCTGCAGAACAGACATGTCTTTGACATGATCACTCCGATGGAAGGAGGAGTTTGCGCCGAAACCCGGCCATCATGTTGCACGTTCATACCTTCACATGATGACGAGAATGGGACCTTGACAGAGGCCATAACGTTGCTGACGAACCTGCATACCAAGATGGAAGACGGGACAGAGGACACTATAGATAACAGCTGCTTTGCGTCTATATTCACATGGACTCCGCAGTGGATCGCAACAATCTTCAAGTTTCTGGGATCAATATTGGTGATGGTGATGTTTGGATTCTGTGTGATCAGGATAATAATTGCCCAATTCAAGAAGACAGCATAGAAAGCAGTAGGAATGAAGATCATGACTGATGTTGAATCAGGGTTTGGACCCAAAGAGTTGACTGATGAAGATGTCAGGAAATACATAGAGGCCAGCATCGTAGTACCCGAAGGGACGAAGTTCCTACATCCGAAGAATGACAAGAAGTAGGTGTGACAATGGGTCTATTTTAATACAACTGGACAGTGCAGCTACATGACCTGGAGTGTGGATGAACATGTCAAATCAGCTGGGTCCCTGAAGGGAGTGATGAAGATCTGGACCCCGAAGAAACACTCCTACAAAAGAAGGTATCAAAATGTAGAGACTGGTGAAAATGTGGTCGATGACTCGACCAGAGGGGGTAGTGTAGCGGAGCAGCCACAAACCTCTGCAGGAAGTCCCACCTCCCTACTTCCTATATGTTGGGAGCCTAAAATGATGCCATATTTGACACCAGCAGTTGTGACCATTTCCGCAGCAAATATTCGAGAAGAGGTACCCATTGAGAAATCCATATAAAATGTATTCCCAAAGAGAAGATAATCTAATGGAGGAGCTTCCTGAAGGAATATGAGAATGAGAGAAAGAGAAGCTGGAGACGTCACAAGAGACGAGCGCGATGCCCTGAAGGATGGCTGAAGGAGGAAACGTATGGATAATATAGAAACTGATGACGAAATTAAGAATTGAGTAACTTTAAAGTACGAAAAAGAAGATTGCACGTGTGAGAAGCAGTGAAGAAAATGCAAGCCATTCAATACATTTACAGATGCAGCAACGCAAGTAGATCAAGTAATCTTAGAAGCTGGCTATAAGTAGTGAGTAGACTGCAGGCGGAGCTGCCATCATATGGAAGCTGGAGATCGGTGTCACAAATATAGTACGTTCAAACCCATGGAGAAAAAGGACTGAAAGCTGTATCGTAGCAGAGAATTAGCTAGTATCGTGGAGGAATCGAGAAGGGCTGTCTGGCCTGGTGTCAAGGCTGAAGCAGCCAAGACTGGTTATCTATTCCTGAAGGCAGTGAACGTGAAATGCTGAATTATCCCTTGTTAAGCTGCAAAGAAAGAACACAATGAGTGCCAAGTTTTATTCATTCAAGGCAATTAAATGCTTCAAAATGGGCCGAATTGTGGTCTCCTGTCACGTGAGCCATGGATGGAAAGAGGGTTGGGCATGCAGTTCCAGAACTATGATAGCGTGTGCTCATAAACCCTTATATTCCCAGAGATGAGAATACATTGCAAGGCCCAGTTCAAAGACAATCTTCATGGCAGAAGGCATGGGTGATGAGAGACGTTGGGCTAATTGGGTAGGGAGGTAAAAGTCATGCCCACCTCCTGGCACCTGGGTATGAACTTACGTGCTGCTAGTGAGCCAAATGTTTCAAACTGGCCTGAGCGTGCCAACCAATTATTGTTGGCACTTTGTTTCTCTTGCAGGTGACTGGAAACAACTCCCTCCATAGTACAAATCTTACCCTGAATAGGGGGAGGGGGAAAGCCATGTTTATGGCTCTCCATTGTAAGGCATGATGGCCCTGGTGCTGCAGCCTTTTGAGCCCGGGACTCCTGGAACATTGGTTAAGAATGAATGACAAGGCGCGCACTCTGTTGCCAGTCAAGTTTTCCTGCATTGACTTCTCCTCGAAACTAACGTTTTCATGACTCCATCAATCTTCAGGGAGGCTACATTTCTTTACCTTTCCAGGTGTTTCTTCATTTCCTTTTCAGGTGTTGCAAGTTAATTGACAAAATGTCTCTACGGATTCTGGTACTTGTATTTTTCGCACTTTGTTTCTCTTGCAGGTGACTGGAAACAACTCCCTCCATAGTACAAATCTTACCCCGGATAGGGGAGGGGGAAAGCCATGTTTATGTCTCTCCATTGTAAGGCATGATGGCCCTGGTGCTGCAGTCTTTTGAGCCCGGGACTCCTGGAACATTGGTTAAGAATGAGTGACAAGGTGCGGACTCTGTTGCCAGTCAAGTTTTCCTGCATTGACTTCTCCTCCAAACTAACGTTTTCATGACTCCACCAATCTTCAGTGAGCCTATATTTCTTTACCTTTTCAGGTGTGTCTTCATTTCCTTTTCAGGTGTTGCAGGTTAATTGACAAAATGTCTCTAAGGATTCTGGTACTTGTATTTTCTGCACTTTGTTTCTCTTGCAGGTGACTGGAAACAACTCCCTCCATAGTACAAATCTTACCCTGGATAGGGAGAGGGGGAAAGCCATGTTTATCGAACTCCATAGTAAGGCATGATGGCCCTGTTGCTGCAGCCTTTTGAGCCCGGGACTCCTGGAACATTGGTTAAGAATTAGTGACAAGGTGCGCACTCTGTTGCCAGTCAAGTTTTCCTGCATTGACTTCTCCTCCAAACAAATGTTTTCATGACTCCATCAATCTTCAGTGAGCCTATATTTCTTTACCTTTTCAGGCGTGTCTTCATTTCCTTTTCAGGTGTTGCAGGCTATTATCGGCACCCAAGTTATTTGTTGGAGATTTTGTCCTAATCATAAACGTTACCATGCTTTAATGGCCCCTTTTGTGTTGAAAATATAACCCCCTCAGCAGTGAAGGTCCAAGGCAGGCCAGCTTGGCTTCACTTGAATTACATGAAATTGTACAAAGGCAAGACGACCTCTCCCACTGGTGCCAATCCAGAAGCAAGACAAGAAGAAGAATTTAAGCGTGTGCAGACTCGATCGATGACGAAGAAGGATGATAAGGCGACCAGCTGTTAATGCAGATTTTGCAATTGGACTAAGACTCAGTCGAACACCCCTTATAGATATTACAGCTGGAGTGCAAACCCTTGCTGAGAGCCTTAGGAATCTTTTGAAAAATGAACTTTAGAATGTATTGACGTATCAAATTTAAGCCTAAACGTCCGTTTTTGATTAGAAATTGGAAACTAGCTCAGTATCCACATTCATTTCTTGGTTTCACTTTGTTCTAAGCAGTAAACCCATGGTGTTAACCAACAGGGATGTACATAGGTTTGTGTTTGCTGTTTTTGTATTCATCCTTCAAGCTTATCCTGCTCTTGTCAGGAGAGACGTTGATATTCATACTTTTTTACAGGATCCTAAAAATGGCCCTGTGATTAGGAGGCTGCTCATTGCGATCATTGAACAAGTAATGCAATTACCAGAATAAAGTCATTTGATAAATTGTATTAAAAAGATGAGACATTTGGAAGCTAGCACGGTTTTAGAGGAGGAATCACAAAGACCGAAATGTCATAAAAAGTGGTTACTTATGTTTTGGTGTATAACGTATGCCTGCACTATCACATTTTCTATCTTTCTATTTCTCCTCCTTCACAGTCTCTATCACATTAGTACTTTTGATAAGACAGAAACCTTCATGGTCCCTTCCACCACACTAACTGCTCTTTATTTAGTTACTTCCACTAGTATATAGGTCCGTAAGGTTTTCCCCAGGGGAAGAACTGATTTTTATATACTACATGAGTATTACACAATGTATGCATATTGGAGACACAAGAGAAGTGCAGAGGAAGATAATGAGGGGATAAATGTGTATCTAGAAGACGCAGCACACGTGGGTAACAACATGTGGTATCAGCACATGAAAAATGTGGGGGAAAGAACATCTAAGGAAAGTTGCTACGTCTGCGCTCTCATACCCCATGAATGCAGCACGTACTTTCATCTCCAGAAAAATTCCAGAACAAGATGCCAGGTGCCTTGTTCATCTTGCAGCATGCATGACTCGAGGACAATTTGGGGGAAGTTGGGCTACTCTATGATGGAGATCAAAATGGTCCTTTCCCTTTCAGGATGGTTATATCAAGACATCGCAAACTGAGAAGCAACCTGGATGGGAGAGCAAGAGGCTTGTGTATCCTGCAGGTCGACAGGAACAAATAGTCATAAAAGACTTGAAGAGAATGGAATGTGCTGATACAACATAGGTAGCTGGATTGCCTGGATGTTGGGAAGGAACTCCATTCTTGGTTTATGGACAAGTAAAATCTAAGAAAGGATACGAAGCAGGAATGGTGTCCTGTGCAGCTCATCTACTAAAGTCAGAATATGTGCAAGAAGTACAAAGAGTAAACAATGTCTGTTTAAAGTCATTGGCGAAACATGCCAAATTGCTGACATGGGTAGAAAATGAATCAGGTCCAGTGATGGTGATTCCGTTGGCAAATGCAACATTGTGCTTCCGAACAGAAGGAAGAATTTGTGTGGGAGATAACAAAGGCTGCAAAACTACAGTTGATGTCTCCAGAATGGGAGCAGGGAGAGTTGTTCTGATGGATTGATATTGGGCCTGTGGGTCCTGGGCCTACATGAAGTTGCCTAAGGATTGGGGAGGAACGTGCTCCTTGGTGCTCATCCATGTTCCCGCATTAGCGATTCCTCACAGTGACCTGAATATTGGAACATTTCCAAACTAGATGCCCATTTGAGGAAGAGGAGAGCGCTTGAATTTCTCAATCGAACCAGAAGAGAGAACTACTTCTCAACAAAATCAATAGAAGCCTTTGAAGCTATCCCCTACAAGCACAGGTTGTTTAGCCAGACTGCGTCAATATTTACATCTATCTTCATGCCTGGGATCCAGACGATGGCTAATGCTAAATGAATACAGATAACCAGATGGGAGCTTCTGCAGACAATGAATTCCACAATAAAGGGATTCAATGCTATCAAGGAAGAGCTGCGGGCCATACGGCTGATGACCCTGCAGAACAGACATGTCTTTGACCTGATCACTCCGATGGAAGGAGGAGTTTGCGCCAAAACCCGACCATCATGTTGCACGTTCATACCTTCACATGATGACGAGAATGGGACCTTGACAGAGGCCATAACGTTGCTGACAAACCTGCATACCAAGATGGAAGACGGGACAGAGGATACTATAGATAACAGCTGCTTTGCATCCATATTCACATGGATTCCGCAGTGGATGGCAACAATCTTCAAGTTTCTTGGATCAATATTGGTGATGGTGATGTTTGGATTCTGTGTGATCAGGATAATAATTGCCCAATGCAAGAAGACAGCATAGAAAGCAGTAGGAATGAAGATCATGACTGATGTTGAATCAGGGTTTGGACCCAAAGAGTTGACTGATGAAGATGTCAGGAAATACATAGAGGCCAGCATCGTAGTACCCGAAGTTCCTACCTCCGAAGAATGACAAGAAGTACGTGGGACAATGGGTCTATTTTAATACAACTGGACAGTGCAGCTACATGACCTGGAGTGTGGATGAACATGTCAAATCAGCTGGGTCCCTGAAGGGAGTGATGAAGATCTGGACCCCGAAGAAACACTCCTACAAAAGAATGTATCAAAATGTAGAGACTGGTGAAAATGTGGTCGATGACTCGACCAGAGGGGTAGTGTAGCGGAGCAGCCACAAACCTCTGCAGGAAGTCGCACCTCCCTACTACCTATATGTTGGGAGCCTAAAATGATGCCATATTTGACACCAGCAGTTGTGACCATTTCTGCAGCGAATATTCGAGAAGAGGTACCCATTGAGAAATCCATATAAAATGCATTCCCGAAGAGAAGATAATCTAATGGAGGAGCTTCCTGAAGGAATTCTGAGAATGAGAGAAAGAGAAGCTGGAGACGTCACAAGAGACGAGCGCGATGCCCTGAAGGATGGCTGAAGGAGGAAACGTATGGATAATATAGAAACTGATGACGAAATTAAGAATTGAGTAACTTTAAAGTACGAAAAAGAAGATTGCACGTGTGAGAAGCAGTGAAGAAAATGCAAGCCAATCAATGCATTTACAGATGCAGCAACGCAAGTAGATCAAGTAATCTTAGAAGCTGGCTATAAGTAGTGAGTAGACTGCAGGCGGAGCTGCCATCATATGGAAGCTGGAGATCGGTGTCACAAATATAGTACGTTCAAACCCATGGAGAAAAAGGACTGAAAGCTGTATCGTAGCAGAGAATTAGCTAGTATCGTGGAGGAATCGAGAAGGGCTGTCTGGCCTGGTGTCAAGGCTGAAGCAGCCAAGACTGGTTATCTATTCCTGAAGGCAGTGAACGTGAAACGCTGAATTATCCCTTGTTAAGCTGCAAAGAAAGAACACCATGAGTGCCAAGTTTTATTCATTCAAGACAATTAAATGCTTCAAAATGGGCCGAATTGTAGTCTCCTGTCACGTGAGCCATGGATGGAAAGAGGGTTGGGCATGCAGTTCCAGAACTATGATAGCGTGTGCTCATAAACCCTTATATTCCCAGAGATGAGAATACATTGCAAGGCCCAGTTCAAAGACAATCTTCATGGCAGAAGGCATGGGTGATGAGAGACGTTGGGCTAATTGGGTAGGGAGGTAAAAGTTATGCCCACCTCCTGGCACCTGGGTATGAACTTACGTGCTGCTAGTGAGCCGAATGTTTCAAACTGGCCTGAGCGTGCCAACCAATTATTGTTGGCACTTTGTTTCTCTTGCAGGTGACTGGAAACAACTCCCTCCATAGTACAATTCTTACCCTGAATAGGGGGAGGGGGAAAGCCATGTTTATGGCTCTCCATTGTAAGGCATGATGGCCCTGGTGCTGCAGCCTTTTGAGCCCGGGACTCCTGGAACATTGGTTAGGAATGAATGACAAGGCGCGCACTCTGTTGCCAGTCAAGTTTTCCTGCATTGACTTCTCCTCGAAACTAACGTTTTCATGACTCCATCAATCTTCAGGGAGGCTACATTTCTTTACCTTTTCAGGTGTGTCTTCATTTCCTTTTCAGGTGTTGCAGGTTAATTGACAAAATGTCTCTAAGGATTCTGGTACTTGTATTTTTCGCACTTTGTTTCTCTTGCAGGTGACTGGAAACAACTCCCTCCATAGTACAATTCTTACCCTGAATAGGGGGAGGGGGAAAGCCATGTTCATGGCTCTCCATTGTAAGGCATGATGGCCCTGGTGCTGCAGCCTTTTGAGCCCGGGACTCCTGGAACATTGGTTAGGAATGAATGACAAGGCGCGCACTCTGTTGCCAGTCAAGTTTTCCTGCATTGACTTCTCCTCGAAACTAATGTTTTCATGACTCCATCAATCTTCAGGGAGGCTACATTTCTTTACCTTTTCAGGTGTGTCTTCATTTCCTTTTCAGGTGTTGCAGGTTAATTGGCAAAATGTCTCTAAGGATTCTGGTACTTGTATTTTTCGCACTTTGTTTCTCTTGCAGGTGACTGGAAACAACTTCCTCCATAGTACAAATCTTACCCTGGATAGGGGGAGGGGGAAGGAAAGCCATGTTTATGGATCTCCATTGTAAGGCATGATGTCCCTTTTGCTGCATCCTTTTGAGCCCGGGACTCCTGGAACATTGGTAAAGAATTAGTGACAAGGCACGCACTCTGTTGCCAGTCAAGTTTTTCTGCATTGACTTCTCCTCCAAAAACATTTTTCATGACTCCATCAATCGTCAGGGAGGCTGTATTTCTTTACCTTTTCAGGCGTGTCTTCATTTCCTTTTCAGGTGTAGCAGGTAAGTTGACAAAATGTCTCTAAGGATTCTGGTACTTGTATTATTTGCACTTTGTTTCTCTTCCAGGTGACTGGAAACAACTCCCTCCATAGTACAAATCTTACCACGGATGAGGGAGGGGGAAAGCCATGTTTATGGCTCACCATTGTAAGGCATGATGGCCCTGGTGCTGCAGTCTTTTGAGCCCAGAACTCCTGGAACATTGGTTACGAATTAGTGACAAGGCACGCACTCTGTTGCCAGTCAAGTTTTCCTGCATTGACTTCTCCTCCAAACAAATGTTTTCATGACTCCATCAATCTTCAGGGAGGCTATATTTCTTTACCTTTTCAGGCGTGTCTTCATTCCCTTTTCAGGTGTTGCAGGTTAATTGACAAAATGTCTAAGGATTCTGGTACTTGTATTTTTCGCACTTTGTTTCTCTTGCAGGTGACTGGAAACAACTCCCTCCATAGTACACATCTTACCCTGGATATGGGGAGGGGGAAAGCCATGTTTATGGCTCTCCATTGTAAGGCATGATGCCCCTGGTGCTGCAGCCTTTTGAGCCCGGGACTCCTGAAACATTGGTTAAGAATTAGTGACAAGGCACGCACTCTGTTGCCAATCAAGTTTTCCTGCATTGACTTCTCCTCCAAACTAACGTTTTCATGACTCCATCAATCTTCAGTGAGCCTATATTTCTTTACCTTTTCAGGCGTGTCTTCATTTCCTTTTCAGGTATTGCAGGCTATTATTGGCACCCAAGTTATTTGTTGGAGATTTTGTCCTAATCATAAACGTTACCATGCTTTAATGGCCCCTTTTGTGTTGAAAATATAACCCCCTCAGCAGTGAAGGTCCAAGGCAGGCGAGCTTGGCTTCACTTGAATGACATGAAATTGTACAAAGGCAAGACGACCCCTCCCACTGGTGCCAATCCAGAAGCAAGACAAGAAGAAGAATTTAAGCGTGTGCAGACTCGATCTATGACGAAGAAGAAGGATGATAAGGCGACCAGCTGTTAATGCAGATTTTGCATTTTGACTAAGACTCAGTCGAACACCCCTTATAGATATTACAGCTGGAGTGCAAACCCTTGCTGAGAGCCTTAGGAATCTTTTGAAAAATGAACTTTAGAATATATTGACGTATCAAAGTTAAGCCTAAACGTCCGTTTTTGATTAGAAATTGGAAACTAGCTCAGTATACACATTCATTTCTTGGTTCCACTTTGTTCTAAGCAGTAAACCCATGGTGTTAAACAACAGGGATGTGCATAGGTTTGTGTTTGCTGTTTTTGTATTCATCCTTCAAGCTTATCCTGCTCTTGTCAGGAGAGACGTTGATATTCATACTTTTTTACAGGATCCTAAAAATGGCCCTGTGATTAGGAGGCTGCTCATTGCGATCATTGAACAAGTAATGCAATTACCAGAATAAAGTCATTTGATAAATTGTATTACAAAGATGAGACATTTGGAAGCTAGCACGGTTTTAGAGGAGGAATCACAAAGACCGAAATGTAATAAAAAGTGGTTACTTATGTTTTGGTGTATAACGTATGTTTGCACTATCACATTTTCTATCTTTCTATTTCTCCTCCTTCACAGTCTCTATCACATTAGTACTTTTGATAAGACAGAATCCTTCATGGTCCCTTCCACCACACTAACTGCTCTTTATTTAGTTACTTCCAATAGTATATAGGTCCGTAAGGTTTTCCCCAGGGGAAGAACTGCTTTTGATATACTACATGAGTATTACACAATGTATGCATATTGGAGACACAAGAGAAGTGCAGAGGAAGATAATGAGGTGATAAATGTGTATCTAGAAGACGCAGCACCCGTGGTTAACAACATGTGGTATCAGCACATGAAAAATGTGGGGGAAAGAACATCTAAGGAAAGTTGCTACGTCTGCGCTCTCATGCCCCATGAATGCAGCACGTACTTTCATCTCCAGAACAATTCCAGAACAAGATGCCAGGTGCCTTGTTCATCTTGCAGCATGCATGACTCGAGGACAATTTGGGGGAAGTTGGGCTACTCTATGATGGAGATCAAAATGGTCCTTTCCCTTTCAGGATGGTTATATCAAGACATCGCAAACTGAGAAGCAACCTGGATGGGAGAGCAAGACGCTTGTGTATCCTGCAGGTGGACAGGAACAAATAGTCATAAAAGACTTGAAGAGAATGGAATGTGCTGATACAACATAGATAGCTGGATTGCCTGGATGTTGGGAAGGAACTCCATTCTTGGTTTATGGACAAGTAAAATCTAAGAAAGGATGGGAAGCAGGAATGATGTCCTGTGCAGCTCATCTACTAAAGTCAGAATATGTGCAAGAAGTACAAAGAGTAAACAATGTCTGTTTAAAGTCATTGGCGAAACATGCCAAATTGCTGACATGGGTAGAAAATGAATCAGGTCCAGTGATGGTGATTCCGTTGGCAAATGCAACATTGTGCTTCCGAACAGAAGGAAGAATTTGTGTGGGAGATAACAAAGGCTGCAAAACTACAGTTGATGTCTCCAGAATGGGACCAGGGAGAGTTGTTCTGAGGGATTGATATTGGGCCTGTGGGTCCAGGGCCTACATGAAGTTGCCTAAGGATTGGGGAGGAACGTGCTCCTTGGTGCTCATCCATGTTCCCGCATTAGCAATTCCTCACAGTGACCTGAATATTGGAACATTTCCAAAAGTAGATGCCCATTTGAGGAAGAGGAGAGCCCTTGAATTTCTCAATCGAACCAGAAGAGAGAACTACTTCTCAGCAAAATCAATAGGAGCCTTTGAAGCTATCCCCTACAAGCACAGGTTGTTTAGCCAGACTGCGTCAATATTTACATCTATCTTCATGCCTGGGAACCAGACGATGGCTAATGCTAAATGAATACAGATAACCAGATGGGAGCTTCTGCAGACAATGAATTCCACAATAAAGGGATTCAATGCTATCAAGGAAGAGCTGCGGGCCATACGGCTGATGACCCTGCAGAACAGACATGTCTTTGACATGATCACTCTGATGGAAGGAGGAGATTGCGCCAAAACCCGGCCATCATGTTGCACGTTCATACCTTCACATGATGACGAGTATGGGACCTTGACAGAGGCCATAACTTTGCTGACGAACCTGCATACCAAGATGGAAGACGGGACAGAGGACACTATAGATAACAGCTGCTTTGCGTCTATATTCACATGGATTCCGCAGTGGATGGCAACAATCTTTAAGTGCCTTGGATCAATATTGGTGATGGTGATGTTTGGATTCTGTGTGATCAGGATAATAATTGCCCAATGCAAGAAGACAGCATAGAAAGCAGTAGGAATGAAGATCATGACTGATGTTGAATCAGGGTTTGGACCCAAAGAGTTGACTGATGAAGATGTCAGGAAATACATAGAGGCCAGCATCGTAGTACCCGAAGGGACGAAGTTCCTACATCCGAAGAATGACAAGAAGTACGTGGGACAATAGGTCTATTTTAATACAACTGGACAGTGCAGCTACATGACCTGGAGTGTGGATGAACATGTCAAATCAGCTGGGTCCCTGAAGGGAGTGATGAAGATCCGCACCCCGAAGAAACACTCCTACAAAAGAAGGTATCAAAATGTAGAGACTGGTGAAAATGTGGTCGATGACTCGACCAGAGGGGGTAGTGTAGCGGAGCAGCCACAAACCTCTGCAGGAAGTCCCACCTCCCTACTACCTATATGTTGGGAGCCTAAAATGATGCCATATTTGACACCAGCAGTTGTGACCATTTCCGCAGCGAATATTCGAGAAGAGGTACCCATTGAGAAATCCATATAAAATGTATTCCCGAAGAGAAGATAATCTAATGGAGGAGCTTCCTGAAGGAATATGAGAATGAGAGAAAGAGAAGTTGGAGACGTCACAAGAGACGAGCGCGATGCCCTGAAGGATGGCTGAAGGAGGAAACATATGGATAATATAGAAACTGATAACGAAATTAAGAATTGAAGTACGAAAAAAAAGAAGATTGCACGTGTGAGAAGCAGTGAAGAAAATGCAAGCCATTCAATACATTTACAGATGCAGCAACGCAAGTAGATCAAGTAATCTTAGAAGCTGGCTATAAGTAGTGAGTAGACTGCAGGCGGAGCTGCCATCATATGGAAGCTGGAGATCGGTGTCACAAATATAGTATGTTCAAACCCATGGAGAAAAAGGACTGAAAGCTGTATCGTAGCAGAGAATTAGCTAGTATCGTAGAGGAATCGAGAAGGGCTGTCTGGCCTGGTGTCAAGGCTGAAGCAGGCAAGACTGGTTATCTATTCCTGAAGGCAGTGAACGTGAAATGCTGAATTATCCCTTGTTAAGCTGCAAAGAAAGAACACCATGAGTGCCAAGTTTTATTCATTCAAGACAATTAAATGCTTCAAAATGGGCCGAATTGTGGTCTCCTGTCACGTGAGCCATGGATGGAAAGAGGGTTGGGCATGCAGTTCCAGAACTATGATAGCATGTGCTCATAAACCCTTATATTCCCAGAGATGAGAATACATTGCAAGGCCCAGTTCAAAGACAATCTTCATGGCAGAAGGCATGGGTGATGAGAGACGTTGGGCTAATTGGGTAGGGAGGTAAAAGTCATGCCCACCTCCTGGTACCTGGGTATGAACTTACGTGCTGCTAGTGAGCCGAATGTTTCAAACTGGCATGAGCATACAAACCAATTATTGTTGGCACTTTGTTTCTCTTGCCGGTGACTGGAAACAACTCCCTCCATAGTACAATTCTTACCCTGAATAGGGGGAGGGGGGAAGCCATGTCTATGGCTCTCCATTGTAAGGCATGATGGCCCTGGTGATGCAGCCTTTTCAGCCCGGGACTCCTGGAACATTGGTTAAGAATGAATGGCAAGGCGCGCACTCTGTTGCTAGTCAAGTTTTCCTGCATTGACTTCTCCTCCAAACTAACGTTTTCATGACTCCATCAATCTTCAGGGAGGCTACATTTCTTTACCTTTTCAGGTGTGTCTTCATTCCCTTTTCAGGTGTTGCAGGTTAATTGACAAAATGTCTCTAAGCATTCTGGTACTTGGAATTTCTGCACTTTGTTTCTCTTGCAGGTGACTGGAAACAACTCCCTCCATACTACAAATCTTACCCTGGATAGGGGGAGGGGGAAAGCCATGTTTATGGATCTCCATAGTAAGGCATGATGGCCCTGTTGCTGCAGCCTTTTGAGCCCGGGACTCCTGGAACATTGGTTAAGAATGAATGACAAGGCGCGCACTCTGTTGCCAGTCAAGTTTGTCTGCATTGACTTCTCCTCCAAACAAATGTTTTCATGACTCCATCAATCTTCAGGGAGCCTATATTTCTTTACCTTTTCAGGTGTGTCTTCATTTTCTTTTCAGGTGTTGCAGGTTAATTGACAAAATGTCTCTAAGGATTCTTGTACTTGTATTTTTCGCACTTTGTTTCTCTTGCAGGTGACTGGAAACAACTCCCTTCATAGTACAAATCTTACCCTGAATAGGGGGAGGGGGAAAGCCATGTTTATGGCTCTCCATTGTAAGGCATGGTGGCCCTGGTGCTGCAGCCTTTTGAGCCTGGGACTCCTGGAACATTGGTTAAGAATGAATGACAAGGCACGCACTCTGTTGCCAGTCAAGTTTTCCTACATTGACTTCTCCTCGAAACTAACGTTTTCATGACTCCATCAATCCTCAGGGAGGCTACATTTCTTTACCTTTTCAGGCGTGTCTTCATTTCCTTTTCAGGTGTTGCAGGTTAATTGACAAAATGTCTCTAAGGATTCTGGTACTTGTATTTTTCGCACTTTGTTTCTCTTGCAGGTGACTGGAAACAACTCCCTCCATAGTACAAATCTTACCCTGGATAGGGGGAGGGGGAAGGCCATGTTTATGGCTCTCCATTGTAGGGCATGATGGCCCTGGTTCTGCAGCCATTTGAGCCCGGTACTCCTGGAACATTGGTTAAGAATTAGTGACAAGGCGCGCACACTGTTGCCAGTCAAGTTTTTGTGCATTGACTTCTCCTCCAAACAAACGTTTTAATGACTCCATCAATCTTCAGGGAGGCTATATTTCTTTACCTTTTCGGATGTTTCTTCATTTCCTTTTCAGGTGTTGCAGGTTAATTGACAAAATGTCTAAGGATTCTGGTACTTGTATTTTTCGCACTTTGTTTCTCTTGCAGGTGACTGGAAACCACTCCATGTATAGTACAAATCTTACCCTGAATCGGGGGAGGGGGAAAGCCATGTTTATGGCTCTCCATTCAAAGGCATGATGGCCCTGGTTCTGCAGCCTTTTGAGCCCAAGACTCCTGGAACATTGGTTAAAAATGAATGACAAGGCGCGCACTCTGTTGCCAGTCAAGTTTTCCTGCATTGACTTCTCCTCGAAACTAACGTTTTCATGACTCCATCAATCTTCAGGGAGGCTACATTTCTTTACCTTTTCAGGTGTGTCTTCATTTCCTTTTCAGGTGTTGCAGGTTAATTGACAAAATGTCTCTAAGGATTCTGGTACTTGTATTTTTCGCACTTTGTTTCTCTTGCAGGTGACTGGAAACAACTCCCTCCATAGTACAAATCTTACCCTGGATAGGGGGAGGGGGAAGGAAAGCCATGTTTATGGATCTCCATTGTAAGGCATGATGTCCCTGTTGCTGCATCCTTTTGAGCCCGGGACTCCTGGAACATTGGTTAAGAATTAGTGACAAGGCACGCACTCTGTTGTCAGTCAAGTTTTTGTGCATTGACTTCTCCTCCAAAAACATTTTTCATGACTCCATCAATCTTCAGGGAGGCTGTATTTCTTTACCTTTTCAGGTGTGTCTTCATTTCCTTTTCAGGTGTAGCAGGTAAGTTGACAAAATGTCTCTAAGGATTCTGGTACCTGTATTTTTCACACTTTGTTTCTCTTGCAGGTGACTGGAAACAACTCCCTCCATAGTACAAATCTTACCCTGGATAGGGCGAGGGGGAAAGCCATGTTTATGGCTCTCCATTGTAAGGCATGATGCCCCTGGTGCTGCAGCCTTTTGAGCCCGGATTCCTGAAACATTGGTTAAGAATTAGTGACAAGGCACGCACTCTGTTGCCAGTCAAGTTTTCCTGCATTGACTTCTCCTCCAAACAAATGTTTTCATGACTCCATCAATCTTCAGTGAGCCTATATTTCATTACCTTTTCAGGCGCGTCTTCATTTCCTTTTCAGGTGTTGCAGGCTATTATCGGCACCCAAGTTATTTGTTGGAGATTTTGTCCTAATCATAAACGTTACCATGCTTTAATGGCCCCTTTTGTGTTGAAAATATAACCCCCTCAGCAGTGAAGGTCCAAGGCAGGCGAGATTGGCTTCACTTGAATGACATGAAATTGTACAAAGGCAAGACGACCCCTCCCACTGGTGCCAATCCAGAAGCAAGACAAGAAGAAGAATTTCAGCGTGTGCAGACTCGATCGATGACGAAGAAGAAGGATGATAAGGCGACCAGCTGTTAATGCAGATTTTGCATTTGGACTAAGACTCAGTCAAACACCCCTTATAGATATTACAGCTGGAGTGCAAACCCTTGCTGAGAGCCTTAGGAATCTTTTGAAAAATGAACTTTAGAATGTATTGACGTATCAAAGTTAAGCCTAAACGTCCGTTTTTGATTAGAAATTGGAAACTAGCTCAGTATCCACATTCATTTCTTGGTTCCACTTTGTTCTAAGCAGTAAACCCATGGTGTTAACCAACAGGGATGTGCATAGGTTTGTGTTTGCTGTTTTTGTATTCATCCTTCAAGCTTATCCTGCTCTTGTCAGGAGAGACGTTATATTCATACTTTTTTACAGGATCCTAAAAATGGCCCTGTGATTAGGAGGCTGCTCATTGCGATCATTGAACAAGTAATGCAATTACCAGAATAAAGTCATTTGATAAATTGTATTAAAAAGATGAGACATTTGGAAGCTAGCACGGTTTTAGAGAAGGAATCACAAAGACCGAAATGTCATAAAAAGTGGTTACTTATGTTTTGGTGTGTAACGTATGCCTGCACTATCACATTTTCTATCTTTCTATTTCTCCCCCTTCACAGTCTCTATCACATTAGTACTTTTGATAAGACAGAAACCTTCATGGTCCCTTCCACCACACTAACTGCTCTTTATTTAGTTACTTCCACTAATATATAGGTCCGTAAGGTTTTCCCCAGGGGAAGAACTGCTTTTGATATACTACATGAGTATTACACAATTTATGCATATTGGAGACACAAGAGAAGTGCAGAGGAAGATAATGAGGGGATAAATGTGTATCTAGAAGACGCAGCACACGTGGGTAACAACATGTGGTATCAGCACATGAAAAATGTGGGGGAAAGAACATCTAAGGAAAGTTGCTATGTCTGCCCTCTCATACCCCATGAATGCAGCACGTACTTTCATCTCCAGAACAATTCCAGAACAGGATGCCAGGTGCCTTGTTCATCTTGCAGCATGCATGACTCGAGGACAATTTGGGGGAAGTTGGGCTACTCTATGATGGAGATCAAAATGGTCCTTTCCCTTTCAGGATGGTTATATCAAGACATCGCAAACTGAGAAGCAACCTGGATGGGAGAGCAAGACGCTTGTGTATCCTGCAGGTGGACAGGAACAAATAGTCATAAAAACTTGAAGAGAATGGAATGTGCTGATACAACATAGATAGCTGGATTGCCTGGATGTTGGGAAGGAACTCCATTCTTGGTTTATGGACAAGTAAAATCTAGGAAAGGGTGGGAAGCAGGAATGATGTCCTGTGCAGCTCATCTACTAAAGTCAGAATATGTGCAAGAAGTACAAAGAGTAAACAATGTCTGTTTAAAGTCATTGGTGAAACATGCCAAATTGCTGACATGGGTAGAAAATGAATCAGGTCCAGTGATGGTGATTCCGTTGGCAAATGCAACATTGTGCTTCCGAACAGAAGGAATAATTTGTGTGGGAGATAACAAAGGCTGCAAAACTACAGTTGATGTCTCCAGAATGGGAGCAGGGAGAGTTGTTCTGATGGATTGATATTGGGCCTGTGGGTCCAGGGCCTACATGAAGTTGCCTAAGGATTGGGGAGAAACGTGCTCCTTGGTGCTCATCCATGTTCCCGCATTAGCGATTCCGCACAGTGACCTGAATATTGGAACATTTCCAAAAGTAGATGCCCATTTGACGAAGAGGAGAGCGCTTGAATTTCTTAATCGAACCAGAAGAGAGAACTACTTCTCAGCAAAATCAATAGAAGCCTTTGAAGCTATCCCCTACAAGCACAGGTTGTTTAGCCAGACTGCGTCAATATTTACATCTATCTTCATGCCTGGGATCCAGACGATGGCTAATGCTAAATGAATACAGATAACCAGATTAACCAGATGGGAGCTTCTGCAGACAATCAATTCCACAATAAAGGGATTCAATGCTATCAAGGAAGAGCTGCGGGCCATACAGCTGATGACCCTGCAGAACAAACATGTCTTTGACATGATCACTCCGATGGAAGGAGGAGTTTGCGCCAAAATCCGGCCATTATGTTGCACGTTCATACCTTCTCATGATGACGAGGATGGGACCTTGACAAAGGCCATAACATTGCTGACGAACATGCATACCAAGATGGAAGACGGGACAAAGGACACTATAGATAACAGCTGCTTTACGTCTATATTCACATGGATTCCGCAGTGGATGGCAACCATCTTCAAGTTTCTTGGATCAATATTGGTGATGGTGATGTTTGGATTCTGTGTGATCAGGATAATAATTGCCCAATGCAAGAAGACAGCATAGAAAGCAGTAGGAATGAAGATCATGACTGATGTTGAATCAGGGTTTGGACCCAAAGAGTTGACTGATGAAGATGTCAGGAAATACATAGAGGCCAGCATCGTAGAACCCGAATGGACGAAGTTCCTATATCCGAAGAATGACAAGAAGTACGTGGGACAATGGGTCTATTTTAATACAACTGGACAGTGCAGCTACATGACCTGGAGAGTGGATGAACATGTCAAATCAGCTGGGTCCCTGAAAGGAGTGATGAAGATCTGGATCCCGAAGAAACACTTCTACAAAAGAAGGTATCAAAATGTGGAGACTGGTGAAAATGTGGTCGATGACTCGACCAGAGGGGGTAGTGTAGCAGAGCAGCCACAAACCTCTGCAGGAAGTCCCACCTCCCTACTACCTATATGTTGGGAGCCTAAAATGATGCCATATTTCACACCAGCAGTTGTGACCATTCTGCAGCGAATATTCGAGAAGAGGTACCCATTGAGAAATCCATATAAAATGTATTCCCGAAGAGAAGATAATCTAATGGAGGAGCTTCCTGAAGGAATTCTGAGAATGAAAGAAAGAGAAGCTGGAGACGTCACAAGAGACGAGCGCGATGCCCTGAAGGATGGCTGAAGGAGGAAACGTATGGATAATATAGAAACTGATGACGAAATTAAGAATTGAGTAACTTTAAAGTACGAAAAAGAAGATTGCACGTGTGAGAAGCAGTGAAGAAAATGCAAGCCATTCAATACATTTACAGATGCAGCAACGCAAGTAGATCAAGTAATCTTAGAAGCTGGCTATAAGTAGTGAGTAGACTGCAGGCGGAGCTGCCATCATATGGAAGCTGGAGATCGGTGTCACAAATATAGTACGTTCAAACCCATGGAGAAAAAGGACCGAAAGCTGTATCGTAGCAGAGAATTAGCTGGTATCGTGGAGGAATCGAGAAGGGCTGTCTGGCCTGGTGTCAAGGCTGAAGCAGCCAAGACTGGTTATCTATTTCTGAAGGCAGTGAACGTGAAATGCTGAATTATCCCTTGTTAAGCTGCAAAGAAAGAACACCATGAGTGCCAAGTTTAATTCATTCAAGACAATTAAATGCTTCAAAATGGGCCGAATTGTGGTCTCCTGTCACGTGAGCCATGGATGGAAACAGGGTTGGGCATGCAGTTCCAGAACTATGATAGCGTGTGCTCATAAACCCTTATATTCCCAGAGACTAGAATACATTGCAAGGCCCAGTTCAAAGACAATCTTCATGGCAGAAGGCATGGGTGATGAGAGACGTTGGGCTAATTGGGTAGGGAGGTAAAAGTCATGCCCACCTCCTGGCACCTCGGTATGAACTTACGTGCTGCTAGTGAGCCGAATGTTTCAAACTGGCCTGAGCGTGCCAACCAATTATAGAGGGCCATATTACAAAGGGCCTTATAGTTTGAGAGCCAATGATATATTGTGTACTTAATAATGATGAAGAATGACTTGCACTAGAGGTGGGCATAAGTTGTCCACCTACAGTAGATGTCCAATCACAACCCAACCCCTTATAGGAAGTATACATAGATGTTTCCCTTGAGCGTTTCTCAATCTCCCGTAGGTTTCTCTTAGTTTGCCACGTAGTATGACGTCACGTATGACACATTTCTAGTATATTAGTGTGATTTATTATGAAATGCTTTGAGAATGCATGTGCGACGTCTGTTGATGTCCATTGAAACTCGCTGTTTTAGCTCCCTAGCTAGTCCCCGGGGATCTGTCATCCATGTGGCCAGGACTCGGCCATCGCTATTGGATCCAGCTCCTGGGGGTGGACCAGTGAGGGAGGATCGCCTTGATGGGGGGTCTTCAGGGAGTGGGACGCCAACGGGTGAGACACAGTATGCCCCTTCTTTCAACACCTTTTCTCCATCCTACCACATAGGATACCACTGCCCCCCCTTTTCCAACACGAATACCTTTGCACGACACACCAGAGAATGGACTGACACCACAGCTGTTTAACTGACATGTTCCAATACAAGCGTCATGCAAAGTCAGGCAATTGATCAGAACCACACACACCTGACAGCCTTTCACCTTCCCCACAAGGATAAAAGGTGGAGCGAGAGAGCACAGCACGAGCACGGCAGACATCACAATGGCACGGCAGATCAAGAGATGAAGAAAGGTGGCAGGAATCGAGAGGGTGGCGAGGAGAGAAGCGACCTTGCCCTTTTCGTCCTAGGACTGCAGAACCTCAGTGGAAGAGAACTTAACACTGCGAACAATAGCACAAGTATCTTGCAACAGATGTCAACGGAACACAAGGCGATTCCTGCATCCGTAGTACCAGCCTTGACTCCGAAAGAAGGGAAGCCAAGCAGTTAATCACAGCCGGTGAGTCGAGGGGAGAGCCGATAAGAACCGGGCCGTGGTGAGTGAGAGTCGCAAAGTGGCAAGTTTGAACTAAGCTCATTGAACTATGAAAGAACTGTAAAAATTGTTAAAGAGGGGGAGACCAGCTGCAGCGGGAGCCGGCACCACGTGGGTGCTAATTCAAGAGACTCTGGTCAATCCCCTTGTGAATGAAACTACAGATACCAGAAGGATGTAAGAGAGCTACCAAGATAGGTCAAAGTGGTCATACAGGAGGTCAAGCAAAATCCCCGTACAATCAAAAGTCTTTGATCTACAAATTGTTGAAAAGCAAGGGAGGTAAATCCCATAAATATTGAACTGTGTACAAGACAATTGCGAAATAAACCAGGGGTCAGCGCCCAGAAGAGGGGGACCCACAAGGGAAGTGACTCCTGCACTGTGAGAAAGCAAGGGAAGTGAATCCCACACTGTGAGAAAGCAAAGGGAGTGAATCGCGATTGTCATTTGAGGGTCAGCGCCCAGAAGAGGGGGACTCAGGGATGAGTCACTATCACCCTAATCGAGAGCTAAAAGTGAAAGCAAAAGTAAACAGTGAAACAGCAAGAGTGAACCCGAAGGACTGAGGTCCACGAGAGCTGTTTATAAAACCAATAAGATTGTGGAACATTGCAGAACATGGGGAAGGGAAACACCCCTTGTCACCTGACATCCGAGCCCGGCAGAGGGAGAGCCAGCGGTGGAAGGCTAACACCCGAAATATATGTAAAGCAGAACTTTATGTTTGTTTGTTGTTCTCTTTGGTAAACCTATCAGGCCCTCTGGAACTTGTACCCGTAAACCCCAAAGACCCTGATATCGATAGGGATTAATTGAAGGGTCAGCGCCCAGAAGAGGGGGAACCAGGGGTGAAACCGTCACCCAAAGCACTTGTGGAACGGAATTGTGTGTTTGTTTGTTGGATACATCAGGCCTCGAAGGCAAGAGATTTTTATGCAAAAGGAACTTTACCATCGAAGAACCTGATAGCTAGAACTAAACTGTCAGCTCGTGCTAAGAAAGCTCGAGCCTGCATCGTGCTAACTGGAACATCACTGACGACTCGTGCTGGGAAAGCTTGAGTGTGTGCTCTGCTGCAACATCTCATTTTACGCTGTGCACAAAACGTGGGGAAGGGAGATCCAAGCTACCACATCCTGACTTATGAAATGAGAACACTTCTTTCTTTTCTTGAAAACCATCCCACACTCTTTTTGTATTAATTTTAACGTTTGGCAATAGGTTTCTTAGTATAGGCCCTTTTATTTAACACAACACCACTACTACTGCCTTATTTGTCATTTGATGGTCGACGCTTGCTCCCATCTAAGATTTAGCTTTAAATTAGGCGTTTTTCCACCTTGCATTTATTGTTCAATAAACACACATGAACTGTGATCACTTGTGTCTGTCTTACCTGTTGCCACCACGAGTTCCTCACAGCTGCAATAGAAACTTCCATGGCACATGCTGCAGCTGCTGCCTTTAATAAAGCAGAGATAAGCCTCTGTACAATGCTGCTTCTGTTGGTTGTTTTGTCCTGAGAACTAGCGTGCAAAGTCGAGAAGCAAGCTGATTTGTGACTGCCTGGGCGATGCCTCAACAGAGTGTAACGCAGAGTAAACTGGCCCTTGATGGAGCAAAAGGTGTGTCTAACGTTTCTTGACCTTTGCCTTTCATATGGACATATCTTGTGGGAACTGCTCTGTCTTTTGTGTTAGCTGTTAAAACCTAGTCAGCCATGTCCAACACAGATCTTTCATTTAAAATGGCAGGTTTCAGATTGGGTCAAAGCCAGCAAATTCTAATTCTAACTGTACCTAGTTAAAAACATAGCCCAATTTATGGACACAATGTAGAACGGGTGCATGTCCTTTTTGAAGCCTAAAACGTTTTGCAACTCCCTTAAAATGAGCATGTGGTGGGGTTTCAACCCCACATTCATACTTGCACCCACCTCTTCCTTACCAATCCCACATTTTCCCCAAGTTTTTCCCTAACTTTACCTTCGCATACCAATCATATATATGCATGGTCGGTATGGAAATTCATCAGAATAGGATCCTGAAAATTGCCTTTTTTTAAATAAAATTCATTTGATACAGTCAGTACAAATATGACTTTTGACATGTAAACACACAATCACATATAGGCACGTGAATCATGACACAAACATTAAATTAAAACATCACCATACATATAATCATGTTCTACCTAACCAGTCCTCTGAACACATATATCTCAACCATTATATGGTAATAAAAAACCCAGATTGTTCAACAAACTCAATACTTCTAAACTTAAAACTGTTTCATTTCCAGAGGAGCATTATTCACAAAATGTTCACAAAACTTGGTTCTAATTTCATTAGTTCCTGGACATTGTATCAAAATATAGTCTACTGTCTGTAGTATACCCCCATTACATAACGTGCAATCAGTATTGGTTTTGAAGTCTTTTGGCGTAGAGCTAAAAGCTCCCTGGTTGGCAGCAAACTTAAACGAAATCTCAAAGATTCATCTCTTCTTATAGCATTTGGAAATTTTCGTAGATATGATGGCACCCCTAGGTTTATCTAAGATTGAAAAACAGTTATGTAGCTTATAATTACGGACAACATCAATCATCGTACTCCAATCTATTCTCATTGTTGCTCTTTTGACACCTAACAGGTTCACTCCAAAGAGCTACCACATTTAAATAATATTTCTAACATCTTCTTTTCTAAAGCACTGAGATATGGACCAGAGGCCTCCTGTAACATGAAATGCACATCTTCATATAAGGTGTTTTCACATGGAACCAAGATGGATCTATACAATTAAACACATTTCCAATCAAGATAAACACTCAATGAGCTCATTCCGAGATCATAACGAAGGGATGCCATAGGCAGTGACAGCAGAAGATTCAAAACTTTCTTCCACAGTCTGCCTTCAGGTTTTGTCCAATTCAGTTTCCAGGCCTAAGATTCTATGTGCATTACATACAGTAGTGTCGGAATAATCTTCCCCTCATAGAATTATATTACAGGTATTATAGAGAACCTACAATATCTTCCTAATAGGCTCTTCATCTGACAGATCATCTGGTCAATTTTCCCCAGCGATCTGTTCTCGACTACTACATTTGGATATGAATTCAACGTGAAACCCAGATATTTAATTTCAAAGATTCTTTCTAAAGTCTCACCATTATGAAACATTTTATACGTGTTTTCTTATGGATTGCTGAAGCGCATTACACTTGACTTTATTGGATCATTAATAAGATCATTTTTTTCTGTGTATGCCTCCAGCGCGTGTAACAAGCGTTGAAGGCCTTGTGGAGTGTGATCCAAAAGTAGAATGTCATCCGCATATGCAACCCAACAAACCTTACTCGAACCCACCTTGCGGCAAGCAAAAGTCTGATTTTCTAAAGCTTTATTCAAATCTGCGAGATGGAGGATGAAGAGGCAGGGACAAGGATGCACCCCTACCTCACTCCTCTCTCTGTTGGAATTGATCTGGTTAGATGATGTTGGCCATCTAAACTGACCTGTATATATGAATTCTTATGCAGATGTACTATCAGTAAAAGGAGACCCGGCAGAATACCCCAGTTTGCACCAAAGCTGGGCTCTATTTACGGTGTTGAAAGCTTTTGACAAATCCACTGAAGCAACATATAGGGTGGATTATCGGATGACCAGGCCTTCCCATGCATTATATTTATAATCAAGCCGTTCAATGAGGTAGACATTCCCTTCCTGAACCCTATGTGTGCTTTGAACAAGATACTGCTAGTTTCGACCCAATATTCCAGTTCTTTGGGGATGACACTAGCAAACAGCTTACTATCTGCATCCAATAGGGCAATCAGGTGATAGTTTACCGGATAAGCCCAATTGCCCTTCTTATAGATTGGAATGATGATTGCAGTTCTCCAACTGGGAGGTGTGAGAAACCAGAAGGTGCCTCACCAACTAGTCCCCTGGGATCTGTCATCCATGTGGCCAAGACATGGCCATCACTTTTGGATCCAGTTCCTGGGGGTGGACCAGTGCGGGAGGATCACCTGGGTGAGGGGTCTTCGGGGAGTGGGACACCGGATGGTGAGATGAGGTATCCCCTTCCCTGTAACACCTTTACCCCATTCTACTAGGTAATATACGTAGGAACTCTACCCCTGACCTTCAACTACACAAATACATTGACACGGACAGCCCGCTATGGGAGAAAACAGATGAACACACGAACAGTATACCTGACGTGTCCGAATACAATGGCCAGGTGAGGTCAGGCAATTACTGACCAACATTCACACCTGACTTCCATTAAGCTTCCCCACATGGATAAAAGGTGGGGCACGAAAGCACATTCTGAGCGAGGCAAAGCACAGGAGGAAACATCAGTTTTGAGATGGCAGCTGAATGAGGGATGAAAGACGCTGAACTCCGAGGGTTTTGCAAGGAGAGAAATTCCCCTGACCTTTCCGGAAAGAAAGCGGTATGTTCAAGAGACCCTGAGTTGGGACAGTTTAAGGCCCGGAGACAAGTCTGAACAATCTTGCATTGTGTGTCAGAGGTAACCGCACTCCTCCTACATGACTAATCGAGTCCGGAGAAGCAGAAGCCGCCGTGGTAACGTCCTTGGCTCCAAGAACAAAGTAGCAACAGAGAAATCAACACAGCCGGTGAGTTGGGATGAACGATACAAGACCGGTCTGTGTTGAAGCCAAGGTTGCAAGCTGCAATATTGTATACCAAGCGCTAGAACGAACATTGCTAAAAATGCGTGTGATGAAAGAGGTGAGTAAAGTTGAGCTACTGATGAATGTTTAAACTTTGAAAGAATACAATATCACTGACAGAGTGGCTGTCACTGCATGCGTGCTCAACCGAAGGTCTCTGTAAGATATCCAGCCGAGAGGTGGCAGAAGTGAAAGTCGAGAATTGTAAAGAGAAAGATTTTTTGTGAATCGAAGTGGTCCTGGGGCGGGTCAAGCAAAATCCTGAGCACATTCCAAGTCTTTGATTTTTTATATATGTTATTTGCCATTTATCTCTTTATTATTATTATTTATTATTATATAGCGCTCTATATAGCACTCTATATTGTATGACCTCAAAGTGCTTGTGTGTTGAACACCCTGGGGGGGCGTAGTCCAGGTCAGTCGAGAGAGTAGTGTAATATAGGGTGCTTGGGTACACTGAATATGTGAGCAGCTGATGCTATTGCCTGATGGTATGCATCCTAACATAATGTGTTGTGGTATTCAAGTCCTTTCCTGGGCAAACTCCTGGAAAAGCTGGCCATCTCCCAGCTTAACCTTCACACTGAATCTGTTGGTTGTTTCCATGACCATCAGCCTGGCTTCAGAGCTGCCAGAAGCACAGAAACTGCTCTCCTGAACATCCATGAAGACCTGCTCTCCAACCACGACTCCAACACCCCCCGTGTCCTCATCTTACTTGAACTCTCTTCTGCCTTTGACATGGTCAACCATGCCATCCTGCTCAACCGTCTCCGTGATAACCTGGGAATCACTGATCAGGCCCTGGCTTGGCTGATTTCCTTCCTCTCCGATCGACCCTCCCAGATCCAACTTGGGTCTTCCTCTCCTCTATTACTATCTCCACCTGTGGTGTTCCCAAGGGGTCTAACCTCTCTCCCTGGCTGTTCAACCAATACCTGACACTTCTTGCCCACCGCATTGCTGCTCTCTGCCCCAACTTTTAGTGCAATGCCGATGACACTGAACTCATTTTCAGGCTCTCTTCTGCCACTTCTTCTCCTCCTCTTAATGCCAGTAAGACCGAGATTCTCCTCATCAGCACACCTGCTCCCTCCCTTCCTGTCACTCTCTGGCCGGCATCCTTTGGCCCCCTTCCTGCTCCCACCTGTGAGGCTAAAACCTCAGTGTCATCTTTGACTCCACACTTTCCTTCTCTCCTCACATCTCTGACGTCTCTAGGAAGTCACACTACCAGCTGCACCTCCTCAGAGGTATTCTTCCCTTCCTCTCCTTCCCCCAGAAGCTCACTGTCTCCAGAGCTCTGGTTCTCTCTAGGATGAACGACTGCAACAGCTTCTTTCTCAATCTGCCTACCTCTACTCTCCGCCCTCTGACACTCATCCAAAACAGGACTGCAAGACTTGTCCTTGGCCTCAAGCCCAGGGATTGTATCTCTCTAGGACTAAAAACTCTGCACTGGCTCCCAGTGGCCGCGAGGATTAAGTTCAAACCCTCTGCATTGTCCACAAAGCCTTCTGGGATCTGGGGCCTCAATACCTTCAGCCCGCTCTTCCTAAATATCTTCCCTCTCAAGCTCTTCGCTCATACATCGCCAACTCCCTCAGGGTCAGTTGCTTCTCCAAGCAGCATGTTGGTGGTAGATCTCTTTCTTCTGCTGGGGTCTCCCTCTGGAAGAGCCTCCCGGCATCTCTGAAACTTGAGGAGAACCATGTCTGGTTCTGGAAGCACCTCAAGACCTTCCTCTTTGCTTCTGCTTTCTCTCCTCCTATCCCCAGCTAATCTCCTGGCTGAATCTGTAACTGCACTGGTTACCTGGCTACCCTCTGATCTCGGGCCCAGGTCCCCTCCCGCCAGTTGCACCTGCACTGCCCCCTGGCAACCCTTGCCCTCGGAGACTGTTCTGCATCCCTATATCCCCGACCAGCACTTGACACCTGATGGCTGCACTTACCCTTGCACTTGATACCTGCTGGTCACACTTTATTTATTGTCTTTATTTATCTTACTGTTATCCTATGTACTGCACTGACCCCTCCCCTTCCCCGCCGCACTTCTCCCTCTCCCCCCTCCCCTGCACTTGCGCGATCTCAATGTCACCTGGCCTAGTAGGATCGTTGTCTCTGTCTTCCCTCTGTTTCCCCTCCCAGGACTCGTCGCGCCTTGAAACACTTGTGTATAGGCGCGTTATAAATGCCATATCATATCATATTGAGAGATCATTTCAATGTGTGCAGTCTGGTGGTCGGACTCCAAGATTGCATTCTGGCAGCATTAGGCCTCTGTAGGATGCTTATGTGAACAGCGGGGACAATTTATCGTGGGTTATAGCTGCGTTCTAGAAGGGTGTTGGTGTATTGTTCGTATGTGAGTAGCTAGGCCGAATTGATCGAGGGGTGTAGCTGTGCTCTATTGTGTGTTGGTGTAGAGTAGAGAGTAAGCATAGTGATACGAGAGGTGAGTGTCTGGAGTGGATGTTTTATCTTACAAGCCCATTGTTCCGGGTTACATTCACGGGTTTCACGATGGTTGCACTCAGAGGGAGATGGCACAGGAGGTAGTTAGACATGTGGAGTAGACTCATAATAACAATGAAGTCTTGATCAATGGTGGTGTAGTGTTTTATCGGCCCTAGATGGTCATTATTCAGGTTTACGGAAAGAGCCCTGGATGGACATTATTCAGGTTTTAAGGAAAAAGCCAGGTTTTTAGAGCTTTGCAGAAGGCCATGTAGTCTTGGGTGTGTCGAATGTGTGGTGGGAGTGAGTTCCACAGAGTAGGAGCCAAGGTTGAGATGGTGGATACACCAATCCTGGCTGAATTGGAGGTTGGAATCACAAGTAAGAAGACCGTATTTTATCTTAGGGTGTGTGATGGGAGGTATGGTTTAATCTTCTCTTGGAGGTAAGTTGGGCCTATCTTGTGCACTGCTCGGTGGGTAATGCATAGGGTTTTAAAGGTGATCCTTTGTACTACAGGGAGCCAGTGAATGGTGCGTAGAGCGGGGGAGGTGTGGTCTCTGTGTCCCAGGGCGAGAAGGAGTTTGGCAGCAGCGTTTTGGGTTTGTTGGAGTTTGTTAAGTTGGTATGCCTGTGCTCCCAAGTATAAGGAGTTGGCATAGTGCAGTCTTGACATAACGATGGACATGACAGCGGCAAGTCTGTTCGGATAAGTGAGGTAAGGGAAAATGCGTCTAAGGAGTTTGAGGTGGTAGTCACAAGATTTTGATACATTATTGATTTGACGGGAAAGGGTTAAGTCTGATTCGATGGTGCAGCCGAGGTTTTTGACTATTTTGGAGGCAGGAGGGGGGTGCCAGAAGAGGTGGGCCCTGGGAGTGGTTGCGGGACAAGAACCGTATTTCTGCACACAATGATTTCAGTTTTATCTGGGTTCAGAAGGAGATGGTTTCTTGTCATCCATTGGTCAATGTCACTCAGGCAAGCTTCAAGGTCAGGCCGTGGGTTGGTAACTGTATTAGGAATATTTAGGATAATTTGGGTATCGTCGGCATAGTTGTAAAAAGAGAGGTTGTGTGCGCGGATGATTCCTGGTAGTGTGGTCAAATAGAGGTTGAAAAGGAGAGCAGAAAGGCAGGCGCCTTGGGGTACGCCGGTGTTCACTGCGCGAGCAGTAGAGACACAAGGGGAGAGGAGAGTGATCTGTTTCCTGTTGCTGAGGAAGGAGGTAATCCATTTGAGTGGAAGCAGTCGAGGGGGATAGAATGGTTAACGGTGTGAAAGGCTGCTGACAGATTAAGGAGTATTAGCGCTGCGCAACCCTCAGAGTCTGCCGCGACCGTGAGATCATCCCAGATCGAGATCAGAGTGGTTTCAGTTCCATGGCGCAGCCTGAAGCCAGATTGCGCGGGGTCAAGTAGATTTTTGGATTCTATGAAGCAGTTGAGCTGGGGGTATGCAGCCTGGTCAGTGAGTTTCGTGAGAAATCTGGTGTTGAAGATCGGCCTGTAATTCTTACGGTCGAGGGGGTCGAAGCGGTTTGACATGCGCTACTTTAAAGTCCTCTGGAAAGATGCCAGAGGTGAGGGAGTCATTCATTATAGACCTTGCGTGTTCTCCTGCGCAAGTAGAGGAGAATATTTCTTCTAGAAGAGAGGCGCGACAAGGGTCGAGGGGGGATCCGGAGGGTTTGCTGCCGGATAGTAGATCTAGGAACTTGTTTCTCGAGAGGGGTTGGAAGTAGTCGAAGGCTGGGATTGAGGTTGACGGGGGACATGGGGTGAGGGAGGAGAGTTTGGAGTTAAGGGTTGCCATTCTGTCAAGTGCAGTGGTGTAGAAATGTAGAGAGAGGGAATCACAGAGCGTTTGCGTGGGGGTGGTTTGGGCAGAGGTGCAAGTAGATTTCACAAATTCAGAGATGATCTTGTGGAGTTCTTTGCTGCTGCTTCCATAGTTAAGAATGTGTTTATTGTAGTAGGCCTATTTGGGCTTTGGGATCTTGGATTGGTAATTACGGTGATGGTGGGCAAACATAGATCTGCTGAGTGGTTTTAGATGCTCGCCATTTGCACTCAATAGAGTGATTTTGACTTTTCAAGGTCTTCGGTGGGGCGTGAACCATTTGGGGTACAGTTCTTTGCGTGTGGCTGCAGGGCGTGAGGCAGTGAGAGGAGTTAGTGATTCTTTAAGCCAGGAGTCAAAGGATTCGATGGTTATGGGTCCACCGCCGATCAGCGTCACATTGGGGCAGAGTACAGAGAAATTGTGCATGTAAAAATCCTGAGGAGAAAGGAACTTTGGTGTTTGTTTGTCGCATCAAGCCCTCTGAAATGAGAGACTTTGGGCCTCATTACGGGTACAGCGGTAACCCTGCCAGTGCTACCGTCAGACCCGTAAATATTTACTGGCGCCTGACATCGATTACAACCCCGGTGGCCCGGAAAGTCAGGCGCCGGTAAAATGCAAGTCCCCATTCCCTTAGAGTCCCATAGAACTCTATGGGAGTGGGGACAGGGAAGCACCGGCACCGTTCCTAACAGTGCCGGTGCTTCCCTGACCGGTCTGCCTACCGTGGCTACTGTGCCCGGCAGGGTCAGACCTGTGGGGCACGGCTGCTCCGGCAGGCAGACCTGTAATATGCCCGTCCAGGAACAACAGTGCCGGTAAGCTTACCAGCACCCTTGTATCCGGACAGGCAAGGTCATAATGAGGCCCTTTGAATGGCAAAGAGACTTTGGCACAGAAGTTTTGAACTGCATCCTTGTGCCATAGAACCCAGAGTGTGTGCTAAGCTCAAGTGTGCCGCCTTGTCCCGTGCTGAAAATGTGGGATAGGGGAGCCAACGGCTCAAATATCCTGACATATAATTTGTTGAACACTTTTCTTTTTCATAGCATTTTTTCCCACACTATTCGTATTTAGAAGTAAGGATTGGTAATAGGTTTATTAGAATAGGCCCTTTTATTTTGACAAGACTCCATTAGGACTGTGTTATTATTATTTGATGGTCGTAGCTTGCTCCCATCTTTAGATTTAGGATTAGATAGGTGTTTTTCCAACTCACTTGAAAGTTCAATAAACACCCTTGAACTGTGATCACTTGCCTTACTATTTGATACCATGCCTTCCTTATAGAGGGCAGCTTCTATAACAAAGTATATTTTTGACAGACAGAACCAGCAAAATTCGAGCCCACAGTGCTATATTAGACTTAAATATGACATTCGAAAGACCATTAGGTCCAGTAGCTGTTGAAGTCAATGATCTCTTTATGACTTCCGTTAAATCTTCAATGTTCAGATGTAATAACCATAGTCTACTACCCTTCCACTCCTCGTCACTATTTCTGGGATTCTTTTAGAGGTCAGTGAAATGTTTCATCCAATCCTCTTTTGACACTGAATTATTTGGAATTAGGTTTGTATACCCTGACCCTTTTTATTCATGTCCAGAAATTTCTCGAATTATTGGTAACCAAAGTACTCAACATGGGTTCTCTATTTTTTTGATGTTTAAGATATTTTG
Organism: Ambystoma mexicanum; assembly: GCF_040938575.1. Taxonomy (NCBI): domain Eukaryota; kingdom Metazoa; phylum Chordata; class Amphibia; order Caudata; family Ambystomatidae; genus Ambystoma; species Ambystoma mexicanum. The sequence continues at coordinate 932,874,128 of NC_090931.1, read as the reverse complement.
TCCCTCTCACCGAATCTAGAAATTCTGACAGCAATTTTATATTTTCTCGCATACATTCTAATCTTAGTGTAAACTCCTTTCTCAAAAGCCAAATGTTTTTGAGGAATTAGCAGAAGGAATCCAGAAAAACATAGTCCGTGGTCAATAAATCCAAGTAACAAAGTTCAAAAAGCACAAACATGCCAACCGCTGATACGAACAGCTGAGAAGCGCTGTTCAACGGGAAGCGCCGTTGTTTTAAGGAGTACTACAGCGTTGTTGCTATGACACCTGAAGCACGTGATCTGGCTGGCTGTGTCACATGAGGGATTCCGTGCATGGTGGGTGGCCGTGGTTTGATGCGGAACTCCAAGTCACATCTTTTCAGTGAGGGCAGGCGTTTCTGTTTCTTGTGTAGGGTTGCCAAGGAAACGCGTGTATGTACACGCCACAGAACCTGTCTTTTCCATTTGGAATACAGGCTGAATTGACCTCTACAGGGTGCCAATGAACCAGGCGTCTGCTGTCGTTGCCGTGCAGCAGGGTTTTTGTAACCAAGTACGGATTGTGGCTGGGAGAGGGAACTAGATAGAGTTCGTGAGCGTGAGTGCATGACAATAACCCATAGATATAGGTTTGTCTTGCTCCCAGATAAAGTTCAGAAAATTGGCAGGCATACAAACTGATTCAAATTGATCTTCCTTCATGTCTACAATACCATTAAATCATTTATATTTTTATTCAATTTAGACGTGCCCGCTATAAATATTGAGATCCTATTTCCACCCTGAATCACCACAAGTTTCTGTTTAATTCTATCTTCAGCCTCAGTACCTGATAAAAAATAATTTTGCAGTTAACATGTTATGATCACTATTAGCAGCTTTCTGAATCTCCATAAATGTGCATTGATGAAACATATACCTTGATAATACCAGGTAATTGATGACCAAGTTGGCTACAGCATTCTTCTATGTTGGGGCAAGATGGATAACTCAATTAACATTCCCATTCCCTATTATCAAATCCCAGTCCTTTATGTATGACCTCCACACTTTCCCATTTTCCTTAGAGGTTTGAATTTTCGGGAAACTGGGTACCAATAGGTAGGCAATGACAGTTTAGGTTCCCTGCCAGAATTATGCTCATTACCTCGTCTTGTGTAAATGCCTTCAGTAAAACTGTAGATAAACGTGTCTGAAACACTGCCAAGTCGGAATTCGTGGTGTTCCAGTAAAGACTAATTAGGGTTATCTGTCCTATAGTTTCACCATAATGATAATACAATTTAACAGCCAAAATACCTGAATATTGGTTTGCAAAAGCTGAGCCTTTGTTATTATGGCATTCCATACTGCAATTAACAAACTGCCTGATGGTCTGCCTCCATTGACACGTGTAGCATATAGATCCAATATCGAAAAGCCATCCATTTTTACACTAGTCATTAACCAGGTCTCTTGCAATAATATCAGATCATATTTTCCAAATAATTCTAAATAGGTAAGTCTATTGGTGAAACTAAAGAGACATGTAGTTTCTGAAGCACTTGAACAAGGATATCTGGTAATAAAGACCATACTTTGTTTTAATGCCTGACGTGGTGGAACTCTGAAGACCTACTCCCCTTTCAGGATTCATCCTTGGCTTCAGTCTGCAGAATCATGTCCTTCACTCTGATGCTGATCAATCCGAATGACCCTTGTTTAGAAGGACCAACATCATCTTCAGTTCCAGATACCATCATTGATTGACAGAACACAACTGAATCCAACTCTGAAGTATCTCTGGCCAATGACTTAGTTTGAGAGTTGCACTGATTTCTGGAGGGCATAATGACCTTTAAAACAATGGATTTTTCCCCTTCTTACTTTGAGATCTCTTCTCAATGCAGTTTTTCTTGTGAGTTGATTTATCCATCACCGCAATGAGATTTCGCATACACTTTCTGGAGTCCCTCTGCATTTTTTTCCTCCCTCTTTTTGTCTTCCCTTTAGCTCTTCTCGGTATATATTCTTGAACGATTGGATTCGATGTTATTAATGATTTTTGATTCAACTCTCCATCCATTGTAAGATCTACAGGAGGAACTGATGTTTCATGCGGGACATTTTGGAGATCTTCTACTTGTATGGCATCAATATCCTGATCTAGAGAGGACCCCTCTTGAGATAATGGTTGGCTTGGTGCAGTGCACTGGGGAATGTTATCTTGACAGACCCGAATATGCATCCAGCACCATGTCCGCAAATGTATTTGTAATGGTCCCAAGCTCTTTTGAAATCTCCACTATTTTATCATTCATCCCTGCTAAAGTTAGTGCTGTTCTGGACTGTGTCGAACTTAGTTCACTGTCTTTTTTTTCTAAGGACTATTTTACTGTAAGCAAAGCAATTTTTATATCGCTAAGTGGTAGTGTATAGCAAAGAGCTTCACTTTAATATTTTCATACAATTGGCCTCATTCCAAGTACAGGGGTAACCCACCGGTGCTACTGGCGGGTTGCCGCTGGACTTTAACACTGTTTCTGAAGTCTGAGATCCCGTTGCCACTGGGACATTACAAGTCCCGCTGGCCCGGGATATCAGGCAATAGAAAATGTTAGTCCCCAATCCAGTGGTGTCGCATAGGATTCCACAGGAATGGGGACTCGGAAACACCTGCCCATTAGTAGCAGTGCTAGTGCTTCCGTGACAACCATGCCTACACGGGCCGATGCGCCCGGCAGGTCAGACCTTCTGGTCCGGTAGGCTGAGTTGCAGTCTGCCGGTCTGGAAAGGGTGCCGGTACGTTGCTACCGGCACCCTAATCTACAAACCGGCAAACTCGTAATGAGGCCCAGTGACATAAACACTAAATTCAGCATTGAAATGGAAGGAGCTGTTAGTTTAATCTTCTCTTCCGTTTCCACCAGGGTTTCATGTAGAGGATGTGGTAATTCAAACCCTGTCGATGTAATTGGACTCTGTGAAATATGCTTGGTTAATAATGAGAGGTTCTCATCTAAATTCATATTAAGCACCAACTCTACATGGTCTGATTGGTCCAATTGATTGATTCGCTGTGCTGATGTAACATTTATTTCGGTTGTTACACTTGTTTCTGAGGGGGGGTACTAGCTGTCTTTCTGCTAATTCCAGTCCAGTAGCCACTTCCAGAAAGCTTCTAGTACTCATGTCGGCCACCAAAACTCCAGACTGTTGGTCATTCACAGTTACTTTAGTGTCACTCCCTCCCCTTTGAATGAAATCTTTCCAACTTTTCTGGTACTTTAATGGAAACAGACCACTAGGTGTGTGAGCACTGAGTAGAGGTCCCTGCCATCCCTGTCATAGTTTATTTTGCTGTTTTACTCGCAGTTCTATTTGGGGACACTGCAAGACCAGATGGTTTATTTAACAACATTTTCCTAAAATGTTTTTTTGGAGTTGATGCTCTCGCTGGTGCATTTGAATCCGTCAGTGAGGGCCCTGGTGTTATTAAAGCCAATGGGACTGCTGGACGAGTCAACGAAGATGGTAAATTCAAATCAGGCAAGTTTAACCTCTCCTGCGGAGAGCTATTACCACTAATGATCTTATGCATAATCCCGGAACTGGAAGATGAAAACCCGCTCTGACTTCTAACCACCTCCGAAGACCACACTTTGAGAGAGAGATCTTTTTTTCCCCATCTCTCTTGGCTCGCTAACGCTGCCTTTGTCTGAGTTCTTTTCGTCAATTTTTTCATTTTTGTCCGTGCACTTGATTTGTTTTTAGAGCAGATCTCAACTGACTTGTGACTACTGCTCAGTCATAAATACATTCAGAGTTTTAAACTGAAAGCCCTTTGGTCTTTGATCTTCTTCATCCTTGGGTCAATACTAAATTCATCTCCAGTATGACTATAGTTATTAGAGAAATTTCCATGGATGCCTCTCGGTAGGTGGTAGATAGAACATCAGTTTGTCTTCTACTTTGGAACGATTTGGAACGCTGCTCTTGATTGCCTCCTGGACTTCTGTCTTGAAGTCTTCCTTAGACCTGTCAATGTCTTCCTTGGTGCTCAGCGGGGTTTGGTGTAACCCTGCTTTTCAACTCTTCTTTGTAGCGGCTCTAGTCAGCTCTTCTGAAGTTGTACTTCTTGGCCGACTGGTAGGGTTCCATCTCTTCTCCCACAGTGATTGCTACTAGTTTGTGGTTCGAGGTCAGCTCCACCAGTGTTTCCAGCTCCACAGAGTGTTAAGAAAGGAAGAAGGCATACTATGGCAAAAGGGAAAAATGCACACAGTTGCACTGTGAACAACTCTGAATCTAACAACGTGTATATAATACCCAAGTCTTGTGTATATATGTAAAACCCAGGAACGTCAATAAGGTAAAACAGGATTACCAATATAGGAAAAGGGATGTGGGGTAAACACTTAGGACCTCCTTATGACTGAAAGGAAAAGTCGGCAAACTCTTTACCCACTATGCTCTTACAGATACTGACAGCGCTAAACCCACGTAGCGGGCAAGCAAGGACAGATTCTGTGAACTGACAATCTGTAGAATACTGAATAAGGAAATTATAAACAGTACTCACGAGGACCGGAAAGACCACTTGAATGTCAGTAATTTCACGAACCCTGTAGATCAAACAGGGACCCAGAAGGCTGTAAAAGCAAAGGGTTAAAGATAACGAAATACATAAACCCTAGTGAAAGGCAAGTCTGAATTGTGATAATAAATCGTGAGGAAAACTAAAAGGGGAACACTCTGGAACTTGTAACAACAAACCCACACCTAATAATCAATGGAAAATGAATGCAGCAGTGTAATGGAAAACATGGAGTGGAATCTCAATAAAGTAGGATCAGGAGCAGGGAAAATGATATCACAAAAGGAAACCTTTCCCACCCAATCCAAGGAGAAAAGGCAGTCACTAATTCTACGAAAGTAAATATTAATACATCATGCTTTTCAGTAACCAGGACAGCATAAAGGGACAGAAAACACCGACAGACTGGGCTGCATCAAATAGTGAAGTACAGAGAAAGGCTGTCTGCAGACAGAGGAAGACAGAAAGGGAAAAGCATAAATCAATTAGCACATAATCCGAAATCCAGGGCAGAGGAACAAGATACAGGAGCTAAGGAACTGGGCACAAAAGCTAGGGACTGGAACTAGGTACAAGGCACAGAAACCAGGAACAAGGAACAAGGAACAGGAGACTAGTCACAACAGGAACACTGCTACAATGACCAGCGCCGGACTGAAGCAAACTGAGGCTTTTAAAGCTGCTTAACGAGCACACCCCTCAGGCGTGCCGCCTGCTGCACCTGCAGCCACAGGTGTTGCCTATCCTCATCCCAGCGTTGTGCTGCAAGGGAGGAGATGAAGCAGTGAGCCAGGCATTCTGGGAAGCAGGAGGTGAAACAGTGAGCCAAGGCATTCTGGGAAACATAGTCATTTGATTTAAATAGCATGCTGGCTGCCAAAAACCAGGAATGGATCCGGAAGGGAAGTAACTGGGAAAATAAGGTTTTAACGCTCCCAATTCATCAGAACACTGTAGCATAGGGTTCGAAGGAAATGTCCAGTAAGGAATAAACCCCAGAACATGCCCCCAAGTGGCGTGGACGGGAACGAAGGGAGCGAGAACGGGAGCGAAGAGAGCGAGCCGTGACACTATACCCCCTTCCACGGCCGACTCCAGGCGGCCGTTACTCGCACAAAACATCCTCTTTCCATGACTGGAGCGCTTTGTCTTCGGAGGTGGCACTGACGAAAACAATGATCCACGGGCAGAAGCAGAAGGACTGGAATGAATAGAATCGGGCTGCAGTCTATAAGAGTCATAGGCAGGTTTTCGCTGAGGAAAGGACTCATGGGTTGAAGAAAGGCATGAAGGACTTGCAGGACCCGAAGCAGAGTTGGAAAGTCCAGGAAGCTCAGTCTCTGGGAGCGAACACTCATACATCATTGAGGAGGGAGACTGGCTGGTACATGCTTTGGACAATGATAGATGCTCTGGTAGCCCCCCTGCTGAGAGCGAACACACAGGAGGTGAGAAAACTGCGGATTTCAGACAATGTTCATGTTCAGACAAAGAAGGTGGTGACTGGTTCAAGGCCTGTGGTTGAGGGTGACCAAGGTTTGATTGCATTTGTTCCACACCTTGGGGGCCTGGAAGTCCAATGGGTTGTACAAGGCTGGCATTCCTGATGTCAGTCATATGGCCACCTTGTTGCACGTGGGATACAACCGCAGGGACGTTTGGCATACCGATAGGAGTGATAGACGCAGTACTTGGTACATCAGGCACACTTGAAGCTGGAGCCATAACAGACACATCTTGAACTGCAGCAGTCATATCCTCCCTTTGGCTACTAGCACCCGAATGGTGCAGCAGTTGGGGAACCGTGCCCGTCCCTTCCTTCAGGCTCATGTGAGATCCGGCAACAAAAGGGCTGTCAAGCGGTTTATCTAAACCGGCCCCCAAATGTGAACCGTCCGGCCCGTTATCCTGGTTGGCTGCTTGTTCGATGTCTAGGCCATGGTTGATGGTATCCGTCACCCTCTTGTAACACTCCAGGCAAGTCCAACGGCCTTGCATGTAAGGCTCTCCCAAGTCATGAACCAGCTTGATGTTTTTGGCAGAAGTCTCAGACTCAGATGTAGCATATGCGGGAGGTGCTAATTCTACAGACAAGCAGTTGGGGGAATTAGCTTGTGTAAAAGGCAGGCCTTCTGGTGATCCTCCTGAAGCATAGGATGGGCAGATTGGATGTTCATCCGTAATAAATGGCTGGGATTTAGGAGGTAGCTCTGAAGTAGATGAATCTGCAACATGATCAAACAGAGCAGACAGGTTCACCTCCGATATTGGCAGCGAGGCTGAGCAGGATACAGGTCTTTCATGAACTGAAGCCAAACTAGCAGTAGGCTCTGGGACCGGAGACAGGCACTCAGGATGTGCTACCGGAGGCTTCATGGCTGAAGGATAAACTGCTGGATGAGTCACTGTATCTGAAAACAGGCATGCCAGAGGAAATTCAGAGGCTGAGGGCATGCAAGCTGGAGCCGTCTCGTTAGCTGAAGACAAACTTGTCAAGGTCTTTGGCTCTGACCACGTACATGGTGAAGGCTCTTGAGTGACTGGCAGATATAGTAATTGTTCATTGATTGAAGATACGTTTGACAATGATGACTGCAGAGCCGTGGACTGGGTAGTCGAAGAGTCAATAGTTGTAGAAGGACAGACTGAAGTCCCAGAAGTCGACAGACATATTTGTGGCTCAGGAATGGAAAGCACCTTTAGGGCGGTTGACTCCATGACACCATTAACCAAAGACTGAGCTGGACCCATGCCGTACCTTTCCTTAGTGGATGACACAGAGTCATTTCCAAAGTCTCTGTTAATCAGGATTTCGTCAAGTGCCCATTCCTTTGTCTTAACTTCTGAAGGTGGCTGATTATCAATCAACAGTTCAGGAATCGCTTGCCTGGTCCTTGTTTTAGTATACTGTGGAATGAGTCCATCAAAACAAGAATTATGTACTGTCTTTGATTGTTCATTGTGACAAGAATTGGCAGAAGGAGGAGGGAACACAGAGGTAGCATCGTTTTCCACATCAGCTTGAGTGTTTACTTCAGTCTCAGCAGCTGGATCAAGGGCTGAACCTAAGCCTACAGTAATGACTGATTCTGTGTACGCAACCATTGTGGATTGTGTTTGGGATACAGAAGCATGTATGTGTTCAAACTCTGAATTATGAATGACTGCTATAGAGGAATTCTTAGGCAAAGGAGTGACTTGTAAATCTTCTACTAACAGCAATTCCTGACCAACGGTAGAACAATTGTCAGAATCTGTGCTCTGAATAAGTGCTGTGCAAGAAAGAGGACTTTCACTCCCAATAGGTTCTTCATATTGACAAGTATCATGACCTACTAAAACCTCCTCACTCAGAGATTGAACAGTATTCACTTCATCAACGGATAAAGTTTGAGGTGTAGTCAGAAAAATTCGTAAAGTTTTGTTCTCCTCTAGTAAACTGATGTATTCTCGTCTTAATTCCTCAAATTCAACTCTTAACATGCCCAGGCTTAACTGTACATCCCTATCAGTAGTCACAAGGGAAGGCATGGTGGCATCGGGGCTGGAACCTGCCCTAGTCATCTGGACGTGTACTGATTGTACATCGTTATTTACTGCTTGCAGGTCTTGTGATCTATACTCTCGCTTACCGACTTGGTCTGTGTTACCCTTAAGTAAACTACTGACATCAGACCTCTTGACATTAGGGACTACAGTAAGTACTTGTGCAGAGGAGTAAGCAGTTGGCTGAGGGCTGAAAACAGAAGTTATGTAATGAACCCCATCATTCTTTATGTTTGAATCATGAAACTGTTCAATCTGAGGTAAAGCACAACCGGAATCATGGGGTTCAACAACGGATGTACTCATATTTAGTAAATCTAACAGTGTTTTATTTTCCGCTGCTAAGGCTTGTGCGGACATATCTGGATCAAAATCAAAAACAGAATTAGGATCAGGCAATGTATGATGGGCCAGGCGATGGGTAAAATATCTTGCACGCAAATACCCATTCGTGTCAAGGAGTTCATTTAAGTCTGGATCAGTGTTTTGATTATCACAGGCAAACGTAGTCAAAACTTTCTGTACACATTTTTTAGTAGCCTTGCTACCCTTCTTTCTTGATCTGGCCGTATACAAACGGGAAGAAGGGCTGGTCATTCTGTTAAGAAAGGAAGAAGGCATACTATGACAAAAGGGAAAAATGCACACAGTTGCACTGTGAACAACTCTGAATCTAACAACGTGTATATAATACCCAAGTCTTGTGTATATATGTAAAACCCAGGAACGTCAATAAGGTAAAACAGGATTACCAATATAGGAAAAGGGATGTGGGGTAAACACTTAGGACCTCCTTATGACTGAAAGGAAAAGTCGGCAAACTCTGTACCCACTATGCTCTTACAGATACTGACAGCGCTAAACCCACGTAGCGGGCAAGCAAGGACAGATTCTGTGAACTGACAATCTGTAGAATACTGAATATGGAAATTATAAACAGTACTCACGAGGACCGGAAAGACCACTTGAATGTCAGTAATTTCACGAACCCTGTAGATCAAACAGGGACCCAGAAGGCTGTAAAAGCAAAGGGTTAAAGATAACGAAATACATAAACCCTAGTGAAAGGCAAGTCTGAATTGTGATAATAAATCGTGAGGAAAACTAAAAGGGGAACACTCTGGAACTTGTAACAACAAACCCACACCTAATAATCAATGGAAAATGAATGCAGAAGTGTAATGGAAAACATGGAGTGGAATCTCAATAAAGTAGGATCAGGAGCAGGGAAAATGATATCACAAAAGGAAACCTTTCCCACCCAATCCAAGGAGAAAAGGCAGTCACTAATTCTACGAAAGTAAATATTAATACATCATGCTTTTCAGTAACCAGGACAGCATAAAGGGACAGAAAACACCGGCAGACTGGGCTGCATCAAATAGTGAAGTACAGAGAAAGGCTGTCTGCAGACAGAGGAAGACAGAAAGGGAAAAGCATAAATCAATTAGCACATAATCCGAAATCCAGGGCAGAGGAACAAGATACAGGAGCTAAGGAACTGGGCACAAAAGCTAGGGACTGGAACTAGGTACAAGGCACAGAAACCAGGAACAAGGAACAAGGAACAGGAGACTAGTCACAACAGGAACACTGCTACAATGACCAGCGCCGGACTGAAGCAAACTGAGGCTTTTAAAGCTGCTTAACGAGCACACCCCTCAGGCGTGCCGCCTGCTGCACCTGCAGCCACAGGTGTTGCCTATCCTCCTCCCAGCGTTGTGCTGCAAGGGAGGAGATGAAGCAGTGAGCCAGGCATTCTGGGAAGCAGGAGGTGAAACAGTGAGCCAAGGCATTCTGGGAAACATAGTCATTTGATTTAAATAGCATGCTGGCTGCCAAAAACCAGGAATGGATCCGGAAGGGAAGTAACTGGGAAAATAAGGTTTTAACGCTCCCAATTCATCAGAACACTGTAGCATAGGGTTCGAAGGAAATGTCCAGTAAGGAATAAACCCCAGAACATGCCCCCAAGTGGCGGGGACGGGAACGAAGGGAGCGAGAACGGGAGCGAAGAGAGCGAGCCGTGACACAGAGTGCTGCAGGTTCTTCAGTAGCACGATGTCCAGCACATCTGGGTTGTGACTTGCTACACCTGGGTAGTGCGTGGGGTCAGTCGGGCCTGCTACCACACAGTCGTTCTTCCTAGAATACGCCAGCAGTGTCTGTCCCCTCTTGTTGGCAGTCCTGGAGTTCCAGCATCGATGTTTGGCATTGAGGTCTCCTCCGATGATTGTCGGAAACGTTGAATCCAGGAAAGCATTCAGGCCTCTGAGGTCCAGCTTTGCTTTCGGAGGGTAGTAAGTTGCAATCAGCTGGAGTGGTCCTGTTACAGTCTTGACTTGCACTCCAGTGGCTTCAATGCTTCTGAGGGGTGGGAGTGCAATCTCATGGTGGTCCATTGTCATCTACACTATCACTGCAGTCCCCCCTCCTTTGGCTCCTTAGCTACTCACTTTGCATTTGGTGATTTATAGGTGTCTTTTCCTTAACAATTCCAAAGGAAAAGAGATGAAAAAGACTCCAGAACTGTGTCTCCATTCGCCACCAAACACTTAGCTACTCAATTTGCATTTTCATTTTTTACATTTCGCTGACTGCAGGCCCTGAATAAAAATGTTGATTGGAGCCATTACCTTATACACTATGCAAGATACAAGATCTCTAAATTGCTGCTAAGGTTAAGTCTGGGGGTCACACAGTGACGATCCAGGACCAAATCCATGGACGGATCCACCACTGGAAAGAAGAAGATCACTGGAGCGTTAAGGAAAAGAAAAATAACTGATCTGCTGGGCCTATGCACCACCTGTCTGGGCCTGCATGCTGCAGCATCTTTTGGGATGGTGGCAGCTTAAATTATTAACCATATTGTAAGTTAAGAGGTATTTGCAAAGGGTGAAATTTGCCATTTTCCTGGCTTTTTGGCAATGATGCAGTCGCAGGAGCAAGAGATTGATTGGCTAGTGATGGACGTCCCTCTCAGACAATTTTCCCAGCAGCAGAAGCAGCTATTCTACATACGAGAGCTTTGCGTATGATGTAAGTATATCCTAGTGGTCCAGCTCTGAGGCCTTCTGTAACCGCTGGATGTTATTGTTGGTGTGGGTGATATGTTAAAAGGCTTTTACATTGAGGCCACATCACCACTTACGCAGTTTCACAGAGCTGAGGCTTGTCTTATTGTCTGAAGTGGCGTATTGCGTCACCACCCGGGTATCCAGGCTGTGGTTTCAAGAGGAGAGGGGAAAAAGGAAGGTGAATAGGGAAAAGCGAAAAGCAGGTACAGATTTAGATGAACCTGACTGTGTATTGAAACAATGAACATTAGAAAGTAGAGAAAACACTCTCCTACTCACATCTGTAAGGAAGGCATGGTATCAACAGTAAGACAGACACAAGTGAACACAGTTCAACAGTGCTTATTAAACTTTCGCATTGGGTGTGGAAAACACCTATCTAAACCTAAATCTACAGATGGGAGCTAGCTATGACCATCAAATAATAATAATGCAGTCCTAGTGGAGTCTTTGTCAAAATAAAATGGCCTATGCTAAAAAAAAAAACTATTGCCAATCCCTTACCACTAATTTACGAATAGTGTGGGATAGTTTTCATGAAAAAGAAAGAAGTGTTCACAAAATGAAATATGAGGATGTTCGGGCCGTTGTCCTCCCTTTCCCACGTTTTCAACACGGGGCAAAGCGGTTCACTCGAGCAAAGCACACACTCTGGCTTCTGCGGCACGAGGATCCAGTTCCATTACCGGCATCAGGACCTTCTGAGCCCAAGTCTCTTTACTTTTTAAAGGTCCCTTGATTCAGAGGGCCTGATGTACAAATACAAGATGCAAAAATACTTTTCTTTTTGCAAGCATTCAATTTGGGTTTTCAACCTAGATCCCCACAAGCAGCGCTCAGATCCCTTTCAAAAACAAGTTCAACATTGGATCCCCCTCTTCTGGCTTAGATCCCCTTATTACAATGTTCAGCAAATATTCTTTCTTGGGTGACTCACGGTTCACCCCGGATGCCCCTCAGCAGGGCTCAGATCCCTTTCTTTTGCCCAATTAGTCTCCCTAAGCCGTGCTCGCACCAATTACAGTGCACATTAAACCATCGAAGACTTTTGAATGTGCACATGGTTTAGCTTGCCCCGTTGCAGGGCCACTTTGATCTTAAAATTCCCTTTTCTCACACTTAGCATCAGTTGTATATCTAACAGAGACTTTCGAATGAGCGCCCACGTGGCGCCGTACCCTCTAAGGTATCTTTTCTTTGCCTCCCAAAGTTCAGTCACTCCTTTGGTTTCCAATTACATTTGTGTCACTCGTCACACACGTCTCACACACGGTTCTCCTTATATATCTTCAAACAATGTTGGCGTTTGCAACCTTGGTTCAAAACAGAGGCTGGTTTGGTATCAGTCTCTCTGACTCACAGGCTGTGGTGTCTTTACTGACGCTGCTTTGTTGTTGGAGCCAAGGACATCACTGCAGAGACAAAAACTCCTCCCCGCCTTGGTTATCGACGCGGGAGAGCCCCTGGTACCTCTGACACACTCTGCAGGTTTGATCAGCTTTAGTTCCTGGTCTTAGTTTTCTTACTTTCCAAGGCTCACGAAAGTAACGGTTTTCAAAGGTCAAGGGCACTTCCTTGATTGCAACGCTCTCTGGTCTTGCCGTCTTTCTCTTCATATTAAACTGCCATCTTGGAAGTACTGTTTCCTCGTGTGTTTTGCCTCTCTCCGAGTGTGCTTTTGTGCTCTGCCTATTATCTCTCTGGGGAAGCATGACGGAACCAGGTGTGTGTAATGAACAGTAATTGCCTGACCTTGCCTGACCATTGTATTGGGACATGTCAGGTACATGGCTCTGGTGTTAGTCCGTTCTCGCTCACAGTGAGCTTTCCGTGAGAAAGAATTTTTTGTCGGGAAAGGGGGGGTTTGAGTTCCTAGGTATCCTACCTGGTAGGATGGGGAAAAGGTGTTACAGAGAATGGGATACCGCGTCTCACCTTCCGGTGTCCCACTTTTTCACTCCCTGAAGACCCCTCCTCCAGGGGATCCTCCCGCACTGGTCCATCCCCAGGAACTGGATCCAAAAGCGATGGCCGTGTCCTGGCCACCTGGATGACAGATCTCCGGGGACTAGCAGGTGAGACAACTTCAGGTTTCTCACACATCCTAGGCCCCTAACCTATATAACTGGCAGGTTGTATAGGCGTAAGTGCTGGGTGGAACTATGGGTACTCTTTAATGAAGTTGGGTTTGAGACTGTGGCTTCTCTAGGAGCATTGACCTGCCTGGGCTGCTTGAGGTTTCTTGAGTCATGTTATGTTATGTTATGTTATGTTATGTTATGTTATGTTATGTTATGTTATGTTATGTTATGTTATGTTATGTTATGTTATGTTATGTTATGTTATTCGGCATTTCTATAGCGCCTTTTAACATTGTTTTGATTCCAAAGCGATGTGGGTTGAACGCCCTCGGGGACCTTAGTCCAGGTCAGTAGAGAGTAGTGTAGTACAACGTGCTTAAGTGCACTCAGTATGTGTGCAGCAAGTGTGCAATAGGTGGTGTGTAGCTGCATACTGTGCTAGGTGTGATGAGGTGGTTGTGTAAGATCAGTAGAATGTGTGCAGCAAGACCAATGGACTGTGGCATCTGCATTCTGGCAGCATTGGGGCTTGAAAATTACGTTATGTGTGCAGCTTGGCCGATTTCGAGGGGTATAGCTGTGTTCTAATGACTGTTGAGGTGAACGTGGAGGTGTGTAAGTATGTGTGCAGCTAGGCCAAATTAATCAAGTGGGGGTAGCTGCATTCTATTGTTTGTTGGTGCAGAGGCAAGAGTTAGCATAGTGGTGTGTTTGAGTGTCTGTGTGTTTTCCAGAGGGACCTTGTTCCTGTTCAGCTTCCAGTGCCTGTCAGAGCATGGTATCTTCCTGTTTCTTGATGGGTCAGATTGTTTTGGTCGAAGACTGACAGGCGGTGACAGTCAGATCTGTCCAATATCATGTTGTTATTGTATAGGTGTTAGGTCCTAGGTCGGCAGTGTTGCTAAATAGAGTCCCCGATAGGTAGATCTACTACGAAGTGCCCAGATTGTTGTGATTAGCAAATAATAAGTGTTAGAACATTCCTTGCTGCATCATCCTTCACATGGATTTCCAGATGTGTGGGGTTCGAATGTTTGGGCATTTCCTGGATTGATAGCGTAGTGCATAATTTGCAGGGTAATGATCAAGCTCCTAAGTGCTATTAGTGCTTGGGTTGCTAATTCTGCTTGATAGATTACCAGTCGGTAGTTATGTTATATACATTCACTGGTGGTGAGCACATTAACTGCTATGCGGCCCCCGGTATCTAGTTTTGCTCTTGGATTTCCAAGTGCGTAGAATTAGCAGGCAAGTGCCTTCTTGGACTGATTGCGTAGTACATAGTTGCATAGACTTGATCAAGATCATGAGTGTTACTGGTGCTTGGGTTATGAGTCTAGCACAATCGCCCCAGATTAAGCTTTAGGCCTCAGAGCGTATGGAATTCCTGTGGATGAGGTGATGAATAAGTTCTGTCAGGTACACAGGTGCCGTTAAATTTGGGTTTCAAGTCTGGGCAAAGGCTCTAGATAGTGGCGTTAGATATCATCAGGCCTGATGGTCTATGTCAGGGTCTGTAATCAGCAGGGTACCGTGCCAGTTGTCGGTCATGGTGGTAAGTCGGGTGGTTCGCTGCAGTCCCTAGTGTGTATTCTAGGTGAAGAGCCAGTTTTTGAGAGCCATCCGGAAGGACATGTAGTCTTCGCTGGGTCTAATGTGGGGAGGCACTGATTTCCACAAAGTTGGCGCCAGAGTTGAGTAGACGACCTCTGATCCTGGCCGAATTGGAGGTGGGGACCACTAGGAGGAGGGCCGTGCTTGACCTAAGGGTGCAAGTCGGGTGGTAAGGCATAATCTTTTCTAGTAGGAATTTTGGGCCTGCATTGTGCACCGTTTGGTGGGTAATACATATGAATTTGAATGTGGCCCTGTGTCCGATTGGAAGCCAGTGAAGAGTGCGGAGAGCCGGTGAGATGTGGTCTCATCGTCCCAATGTGGAAAGCAGTCTGGCAGATGAGTTTTGTACTCTTTGGAGTTTGTTTAGCTGGTAGGCCAGTGCTCCCAGTTAGAGGGAGTTCACATAATCAAGTCTGGGCATGACAATGGACATAATTGCAGCCAGTCTGTTCGGGTAACTAGGGTAAGGGAAGATACGCTTCCGGAGCCTAAGGTGGAAATGGCAGGCTTTGGATGTATTGTTGATGTGGTGAGACAGAGTTAGATCCGAGTCCATTGTGCAGCCAAGGTTTGTGGCAGGGGGAGGCCGCGTGAGTGTGCCAGGGAGTCAGTTGGGGGTACAGAGCATATTTTCTGCATAACATGATCTCCGTTTTACCTGGGTTCAGAAGGAAATGGTTAGTCGTCATCCAGCGGTGAATGTCTGAGAGACGTGCTGCTAGGTCAGGGCTGGGGTATGTATTTGATTTAGGAATTCTCAGGATGATTTGTGTGTCATCCGCATAGTTATAGCAAGTGAGGTTGTGTGAGCGGATGATCCTGGGGAGGAGGGTCAAGTAAAGGATGAAGAGAAGGGGCGAGAGGCAGGCGCCTTGGGGCACTCCAGTGTTTACTGGGCATGCAGGCGAGAGAACATGGGGGAGATGGGTCTATTAGAGAGGAATGAGGCGATCCAGGAGAGAGCTGAATCACATATTCCCAAGGAGTGCAGTCTGTCAAGGAGGATCCTGTGGTTAATGGTGTCAAACGCTGCCCAGAGGTCAAGAAGGATAAGAGCTGCGCATCCTTCTGAGTCTGCTGTCACTTTGAGGTCATCCCAGATAGAGATCAGCATGGTTTCTGTTCCATGGCGCGGAAGAAACCTGACTGCGCGGGGTCTAGGATATGGCTATATTCCACTAAAGCATTGAGCTGTGAGTAAGCAGTGTGGTTGATTTGTTTTGCCAGGAATCTGGTGTTGGAGATTGGCCTGTAGTTGATTGGTAGTAAAGGATCGAGGGATGTTTTTTTAAGCACGGTTTTGACATGCACAGTTTTGAAGGAGTCCGGGAAGTTGCTGGAGTTGAGGGAATCATTGAGAATGGACCTTGCCAATTCTCCTGCACAGATGGAGGTGAAGATTTCTTTGAGGAGAGAGGCGAGACAAGGGTAAAGGAATGAGCCGGAGGGTCGGCTGACGGATAGTAGTTTTGCAAACTTCTCGCTCAAGATAGGGTTGAAAGAGCAGAAAGAAGGGTTCTCGGGGGTGGGGGGAGGATGGGTCTTGTAGAGCAGGTGTAAAGCGTGTGGCAAGAGGGTGAGTTTGGCGTTGATGGTGGACGTCCTGTCTAGGACTGTTTTGTGGAAGTGTTCAGAAAAGGAGTTGCAGAGCATTTGTGAGGAGGCAGTCAAGCACTCTCGCTACTATCTATAGGACCCACAGGCTGGTCTCCCTCTTCCTATCGGAGTGGGCCGACCTCACCTCTTCTCTCCTGACTTTCACCTCTAAGCCTCGCCCCCTTGGAGACTTCAATATCCATCTCAACTCTCCTGATGCGGCCTTACCTTTCCACAACCTCTGTGACTCTTTCTCCCTCACCATTCTTCCCTCTGGCCCGACCCACTAAGCCGGGCACACTGGATGTGATCATCTCAGCTGACCTCTCTCTGTCTAACCCTCTCAGTACTCCGTTCTCTTGGTCTGATCATTCTCACCTTTCCTCTTACCTGGAGCTTCTGGGCTCCCCGGCCAAGCCTCTGCCTGCACTGCCAGCCTCCTTCTCCGTCATTCGACCGATGAAGCGAGTATCAGTTACCACCTTTGACGCCTCTTTTATGCCCCCCTGCAGCCCTACTATTGACTCTCACTCTGACTCAGTCCTTGCTAACCTTCAACTCTCCATCTCCAACACCCTTGACACCCTTGCCCCTGCAATGAGGATCCGCATGAAGCCTGCCTCCAAACGCAGAGTTGGTATGATTCCGACCTTGCCTCGCTGAAAAGCAAGTGCAGAGTTGCGGAACAGAAGTTATTGGCCTCTACCACATCCTCTGACAAACTGGCCTGCCGCCTTCTCCAAAGGCATTACAGACAATCCATCCAGTCCAAGAAGCGGGCCCATATTCAAGCCGGCATCTCTGGTGCCACCAGCAACACGGCTGAACTTTTCAAAATTTGTAAGGAACTTTCCAACCTTGCTGCAGTGTCTACTTCTCCTCTTCCTTCCGAGGCCCTTTGCACGGTTTTAGCTACCCGCTTCACATCCAAAATTCAGGACATCCTGTCCGCACTCTCATCTATTCCCCTCCCTCCTCCACCTGCACTTAGGACTCCTTTTGGCCCTCTCTCTCCATCCCTCCTACTCTCTTCCTTCTCACCCATAGCACCAAAAGAGGTCACCAAGGCTCTTTGCTCTATGAAAGTCTCCTCCAAACTGGTGCTTTTCTGCTCCTATAAGACTATCAAGTACAACATTGCCGCCCTTGCTCCCGCTTTGGCTGAGTTCTGCAATCACTCTTTTGCCACGGGCTCCTTCCCAATACCCCTCAAGCACTCCCTTGTGCACCTCCTCCTAAAAAAAGCTGTCTGCGGAACCTACCTACCCGGCTAACTATCACCCTATCTCCATTACCCCCTTCTTGGGCAAACTTTTGGAGAAATTGGTCATCTCCCAACTAATCCACCACACTGAATCTGTTGGCTGCCTCCACGACGACCAGTCTGGCTTCAGCCAGAGGGTTGGAAACCTCTTTCCTGAACACCTGTGAAAACTTGTCCTCTAACCTCAACTCCAACTCTCCTTCTGTTCTAATCCTCCTTTATCTGTCCTCTGCCTTCGGCGCAGTCAATCATGCCAGCCTCTTAAACTACTCTGCAATACTCTGGGCATCACGGACAGGGCATTGGCATGGCTGACTGCTTTCCTTTCAAATCTGCCCTTGCAGGTTCAAATTGGCCCTTTTCTCTCCTCTGCCTCACTCTATACGTGCAGTGTCCCTCAGGGCTCTATCCTCTCGCCATGGCTTTTTAACATTTACCTTGCCCCTCTTGCCCACCTCATCTCTACCTTCTCTCCTCACTTCCAGTGTTATGTGGATGACACTCAGCTCTTCTTTAAGCTTCCCGCCTCTACCTCCTCTCTCATTCCCGATTGCCTGACTGCTATTCAAGCATGGTGTGCTGCTAACAATCTCTGTCTCAATGCCAGTAAGACCGAGATCCTTCTCATTGGAACCCCCCCCTTCATTCCCCACTACTGTCTGGCCACCCTCCTTGGGCCCCTTCCCCTCCCACTCTTGTGAGGTAAAAAACCTGGGTGTCATCTTCGACTCCTCTCTCTCCTTCTCACCTCATATCAGTGACCTTGCCAAGAATGCTCACTTTCAGCTTCACCTCCTTAGAGGCATTCTCCCTTTCCTCACCTTCCCCCAGAAACTCAATGTCTCCAAAGCTCTGGTTCTCTCCAGGCTGGACTACTGCAACAGCCTCTTCCTCAATCTGCCTCTTTCCTCCCTCTGCCCTCTTCAACTAGTCCAGAAGAGGACAGCAAGATGTATCCTTGGCCTCAAGCCCAGGAACTGCATCTCTCCAGCCCTAAAATCTCTCCACTGGCTGCCGGTGGCTGCAATGACCAATTCCAGACTCTCTGCACCATCCACAAGGCTTTCTGGGGCCAGGTACCACGCTACATCCAATTTTCTCTCCCTAAATACCTCCATGTTAGAGTCCTTAGGTCCTCTACGTCTGACTCTCTGCAGGTCAAATGCTTCTCCAAGCAGAGAGTGGGGGGGGTAGATCTCGTTCCTCGGCAGGAACCTCCCTCTGCAATGGCCTCCCCACCCCTTTCAGACTTGAGCCATATCTCCTTAAGTTAGTCTTGGGAGGATAGCTCAGGGGCAACATGCTCACCTTGGAAGCTAAACGACATGGAGCACCACAGGTTCGATCCCTAGGTCTGCGCTTAGAAACCTCTGGGTATTAAGCACGTTATAAATAACCTATCATATCATATCCAGAAGCTTCTCTAGACCTTCCTTTTCTCCTCCTTCTTCCCTCTCCCCTTTCCTTGCTAATGCCCCCTGCTGCTGCAACTGGCTGTCTGGTCCCTTCTGAGACATACAGGGGCCCGACAGGGGCCACCCCACCCCGGCAACCAGTCTGCCTCAGCACCTCCCCACCAGCACTTGCCTTCAGGCACTCATCCCTGACTACTGAGTCTGGTCACCTCCCCTCCTCGCACTCCGCCTTTAACCCTCCCTCAGCGCACTTGTCCTCCTGGCTCCCATAGCACTTACCAGCCCATGGGGCTCCTCCCCACATCACTTACCCAGCCCCTGGCATCCCTCCTTCCCACCCCCCTCCTATATCGTCCTTTCCGCCTGACCTTCCCCCCTGCACTTCCTGTTTGTACTGCACTTGCACGATCCGGATGTCACAAGACCTAGTAGGACCTTTTATCGTTGTTTATCCTCCTCTGTTCCCACCCCCCCACCCGTTAACCTTGTGGCGCCTGGAAACACTTTCTGCTGTATAGACGCCATACAAATGTTCAATAAAAGAAAATAAATAAACACCTAGAATTGACACACCTGGATAGAGATAGAAGGGCCTAAAATGGGTGCACAACAGTAAATGGAGTAACACCTAGAATTGACACATGTGGATAGAGGGAGAAAAGCCTAAAATGGGTGCACAACAGTAAATGAAGTAACAGCTAGAATTGACACACCTGGATAGAGGGAGAAGGGCCTAAAATGGGTGCACAACTGTAAATGCAGCACCTCCTAGATTTGGGACACCGGTATAGCACAGCAGGGCCTAGAGTGGGGGCACAACAGTAAATGCAGTAACAGCTAGAAATTATGGTTTAACAAAATGCTCTGCCCCAATGCGAGATTTGGTTGACTAACACATTGTGGCTAAATGTGAGATATGGCTGGCTAACACGATCTACCTGGAAGAGATATATGGCTGATTAACACAATGTGGCCAGATGCGAGATATGGCTAAGTAACAACAATCGACCTAGATGCGAGATATGGCTGACTAACAGCAATCTACCTGAATGCGAGATATGGCTGACTAACACAATCTACCTGGATGCAAGATATGGCAGACTAACCCAATCTACCTGGATGCGAGATATGGCTGACTAACATAATCTACCTAGATGTGAGATACGGCAAAATAACACAGTTGGCCTAGGAGCTAGAAATGGATAGCATGCAAACTTGCGGCAGTCTACAAGCTTTTAGGTAATAAGGTAGGTTGGACAGTTTAATGGGGCATAGTAATAGCTGGTCCCCCTGTCCGGACCTTGCTTAGCTTGTCAGTCACTGCTGGTTGATCCGCTGGTGAACACTGGCAAACACAATCTGGAGCTGCTACTGCAGGGGCTACCCTTTGCCTCTGAGCAATTAGCCAGAGGGGCTGCCATGGAAGTGGGCTGCCCTATAGTGGTATCTTAAATGGGGTAGGGGAACCAATCAGGGGTTGGGTTGGGCCCGCAAGTGGGGAGGCGGGGATGCAGGCAAAAACAGGAAGCAGATTCTGATAGTGCAGGCATGGGGAGCGAGTGTGCTGAGAGCACCAAATGTGATTTTTAACCAAGATTTCAAATGTTTATGATCAGGCAGGGAGACACGGCCAGATGGATATGGCTTACCTTATGGCGCCGTGCAATAAATGGCGGATGTTCCCCGGGGACCAGGGCTAGACTCCCATGGTGGCTGGGGATGGGAAAAGGGGCCAATCAGGGGTCAGGGGTGAGCCGGGAGACAGGCGTGCGGGTCAAAACAGGAGGAAGACTAGGATAGTGCATGCGCAAAGAGCAAGTGCACAGAGAGCATGAAAAAATGCTTTGTAAGCAAGATTTCAAATGTATATGATCAGGCAGGGAGACATGGCCAGATGGATATGGCTCACCTTAAGGTGGCATGCAATAATTGCCAGATGTTCGCCGGAGACCAGGGCTAGACCCTTGCAGTGGCTGGGACTGGGAAAGGGACCAATCAGGGGTCGGTGTGGGCTGGAGGCGGGGATGCAGGTCAAAACAGGAAGTAGATTCCAATAGTGCAGGCACGGGAGCGAGTGCACATAGAGTGACAGAAAATGCTTTTTTTTCAAGCAAGATTTCAAATGTTTATGATCAGGAAGGGAGACACGACCAGATGGATATGGCTTAACTTAAGGCGGCGTGCAATAAACGTCAGATGTTCACCGGGGACCAGGGATATACCCTCACAGTGGGAGCTTTTTCAGGAGTCTGTAGTCGTGTGGTAGCTGGCCTGGGGCTGTGTGCTTCTGAGGGGTATCTGCACAATACAGCTTTTTTAACCTTTGTTTAACCAACAGTTACTTTTTCCTGGTAAATGAGGGCAGGACAACAGGGTCAATTTGTGTCTCACAAGGGGGATGGGTCAGCTTTCTAGGAGGGACAAGGACGGGTGACAGATTTTGATGAACTCTGGAACATCAAATGGGTAACACTTTTCAAATGCATATTCTTGTGCAGTTTTGACACTTCGGGAATGAGCAGGTCTTGGGGCCATGGAGACGCAATTGTTACTGGGTGGGGTAGAGGGTTGTAAGAGCTAAACAATTTTAATGGTAAGACATAGTTGTGCTTCCGGATTTTGAAGTCACTGGAACACTGTGATGCAATCATATACAGTACAGCTTACAGTCCATTACGCCAAATGTATTCCCTATATTAACTTCATGTTTAAATGCTTGAAGGGAACAACGTAGACAGCACATGTCACATGTGCATATTTGATCCTCTTGTTGGATAGCCAAAATGCTTATTGTATTTCTAGAAAAGTCTTGCACATGTGTCCACACTTACATCCTTATGTGCACGTCTCTCATTGTCAGTGTGGGAGCATAGTAGGAGAATGCCTGTTGTCTGGTTGTTTCTTCTTGAACTTCTTTGATTGTAGTCCGGCAATATATTGGCTGGTGGTGTTGTGCTGACCTCCTGCGATTGTGATCTTTTCTGCTAAGTATGATAGCATCTTGGACATTTGAGCTTTAAAGATGATGTAGGCTATCTTGGCGGTGATGCAAGCTTAGGGGGGGAAACCAGTGCAGCCCCTTGAGAGTAGGGGAAATGTGTTAAAATGTGTTCAGTCTTGAGGTCAGACGTTCTGCAGTGTGCTGAACAGCTTTCAAGGGGGCTAGCATAGTGGTTGGATACCTGCCAGGAGGGTATTGTCACCATCAAGGTGAGAGGGCACCAGGCCCTGGACGATGAATCTGAAGTGTGGAGCAAGAATATAGGGTCTGGTTCAGGCAGACATGCCAGCTGTTACCATGCTATTTTTGTTTTATTGGCAATGTGTGTTTGAAGGAGAGGTCAGAATCAATGGTGAAGCTGAGAGACTTTGCTCTAGGGGCGAGATGGGAGTGGAAGCCCTCGAGATGCATCTGGGTCAGCCAGTTTTAAACTTGCGTGCATTTGGTGGCACCCCTAAAATGAATGAACTCTCTTTAGGTTGGATGGAGTTTCAGGCAGGCACTTCCAGGCTTAAATGTTGGAGAGGTAATGTTTCAGTCTGTTAATGCAATTAAGGCAGTTGGCAAGTCAAGATGTTTGTAATCAACATACTGGTGAATCTTGATGTTGAATTTGGCCAAGAGTTTCCACAGTGACTCCATGTAGAGGTTGAAGATGACAGGGGAGAATATTAAGCCTTGTTAGACTCTGTGTAGGCATTGTGAGGATCTGCAGTTGCCCATCTGGACGAACTGGTGCCTGCTGGTGAGGTAGGAGTCAAATCATCAAAGGACTGTGAAATCAAACCCCATGCAGGAGGACAGGGTATAGAGTAGTGTTTTGTAGTTGACTGTGTCAATTGCAGCAGATAGATTGAGCAGAACCAGGAGGCATGGGTCATCTTTATCAATGATGAGGAGTTCCTCGTTGATGATCTGGATGGTGGTGGTGGTCTCAGTGTTGCATCTTGGTTGGAAGACAGACAGTTTTTCTCAAAATAGATTGTGTTGTGCAATCATTTCGTGTAATTGAAGCATGACGGTCTTCTTGATGATCTTGCCAGTAATGGGTAGATGGGTGATAAGAGGATAGTTGGCAAGGCCCTCCAGGTTGAGTGTGGGCTTCTTTACTAGGGGTAGGTTTTGGTCAGTATTCAATTCACAGTTCATCATGGAAGATGCCTTACAGGAGTGAGTTGTTGATAGTGTGTATGAGAAGAGTGAGAACCTTTTCTGGGACATTTTTTAAGATGCAGACTGCAATGACCTTGTCCTTGTAGAAGCCAGCTATGAGTGATGCAAGGGTGTTTGTGAGCTCTTCCAGTATTAGAGTCTTGAATTCTGACCATCTTGGGACCTGGCATGGTAATATGTCAGAGGTGTATACGGTGGGCAGAGTGTTGTCAATGTGTTGATGCATCTTGTAGATTTTGTCTGTGAAGAGCATGCTGATTGCATTGCATCTCTCAATGGATGTGGATACTGCAGGGGCTGGTTGGAGGCTGATGCAGTGTTTGATGTCCTTCTAGAGGCAGCTGTTTTTTGTAGGCGTCTGCTTTGGATACTGTAAAGTTATGTGCTTCGGTTGAGATGATGAGGCTCCAGCTGGCTGGGCAGAGGCTTTTCAAGGTGGTGAGATCTTCTCTTAGTTGTGTTTTTCTCCATGTCTTTTCATGTTTTCAGATGGCATGTTTACAGTCTGTGAATTTGCGTATATCAGGGTGCGGATGGCTTGGTTTTGTTGGTTTGTAGTTTCAATGGTGCGTGTATGTTGACAAAGCCATTAAGAGTTCAGTTTATCTTGTTGAGAAGGATGTTCACATTGGATGAAGGAGTGAGTGTGGAAGTCATGTTGGTGAGGTTTTCTTCTAAGGTGTCGAAGGGGGTGGTTTTTGAGTGAGCACTGAGGTGTCTTTGTTGTTTGCAATTAGCCTTGATGGAAGGGCTTTCAGTGTTGGTGCTTGATAAGTATGGCTGCGTGGTCAATCCAGTTAAGTTGTGTAGGCAGGAGGCAGTTGATTTCTTTGTACAGTTGATGTATTTGTCCATTTGATGTTTTTGTACAGCTTACTAGCACATGTGACACATTTTGGATCTGGAGACCATATGGCAAGTTAGGGCGAAACTTGTGAGTGAGGGGAGTCACATTAACCAAACTTCATGATGCCATAGGATTTAAGCATTACAGGGGGACTTTGGAGTGCCCTGTCTCTTCCCACCTACAGTGGAGGAAAGTGACAGTGATACAGCATGTACATTTCCCATCATCGGCGATGTCGGCCTTAAAACTGAATCGTACATTTAAATTTTAATGGTCACATGTGAAAAAAAACATAAAAATGGCTTTCACAAAAACAGAAACCCATAAAATTCTCCTGAAAATATATATTGGGTACTGGGGAAAGGGTTCCAAATAAGAAAGGACAATGGTAGGTAGGGTGGAGAAGAAGGGAAGGCTGAGATGGTTATGGGGTTTCCCCATTTAGAGAAACATTATTAAAAACAGCATAGTCAAAAATTGACAAACTCGGTAGGTATTTTTTAGAAATGCAATTTGCAAAACACCATTTTAAACCCCTTTCACTCCCAAATTGAGCAAAGACCTTTTGCAAAATTACAGTTTGTTCTATATTTTATACAAATGGGCGTTCTTTTAACCTGAAGGTCAGCTAGCAGGGATGTCATTTGGGGGTCGCCATGGGTCGCAGCTGAGGTCTCCCTTGCTACCCGTGTTGTTGTTTTTTTTACAAATGGAAGCTCCTTGGCTGTGGCCAGCGCCTGGTGGCTCTTTGTTTCTGGAGTGGTTGGCTTTCTTGTGCAGGCCTCTTAAAAAAAACAGGGTGTACCACAAGTGTAACAGTTTAAGCAGTGACCCTAAATCAGAAAGAATAGGAATAACAAATAATTTGTCTTTCTGGAATTCTATACAATAATTGCTAGTCTCATTGAAGGTTTATTTCAGGCACACTTCATGGGGCTAGTTATTGATTTAGTCTGCTCTTAAACACCTCAAATTCACAATGTAGACAAGAACGTCCAATAAGCATTAAGGGTAGAATACGCATCCATTTCGACTGTGTATTTTGCTTTTCGCAAGTTGCAGTTATAGCATGTTTTTTTCTACCATTGTCCCTGTTATGATCATAACAAGACATTCCATCTCGGTGTCCCCGGTCACTTGAAAAAAATCCTTGTGCCTAAAAGCTTGTGTACAGTGTAGAAATGTTTGACCATAGCACAGAAAATGGCCCTTGATTTCATTGTGCTACAATTAATGCTTTGTTGTAATATGCCTATCTTTCCTATCTCCCTAGCATGCTGTTCAGGATGTTTGTTTGCATGTATCGGGTAGAGACTCCAAAGTACGGGATGCCATGTGAGTGCGCTGCATTTGCTGCGCCAATCGAAATTCTTTAATACAGTGTTATGAACACTCCCCGTCCGAATATGATCTCCGGTCAACACTCATCGCCCCGGGGCAAAAATGCATTGAAAGAATACTTTTTTTTGCACCCGGGCAATTTTGGCCCCAGTGCTAATGATGTCCAAAAGTGCAATTTCATAGGTGCAAGAAGTATGTAATGAGGACCCAGTATAAGACTCTCTTGTGGGTTGTAAAATGAGTAAAGTAACATAAAACCAGGATGACCTGCAAAAAGTGCTGACAGGTCCCTGAAATCCCCTCCACCCCCCTGCCAAGACATACACAGATTGTACTTGTGGGTGACGTTGCAAGTGGTCAAAATGTCTTTGGCCTCCAGGCTTTATATCTGTATCATGCGACCACCAGAAGAACATGTAATAATGGGATGGGTATTTTGATGGGTGTCAAATAATGTGTATGAGGTTACTCGAAAAAGACACTGAAAACGTGAAAGCAATATGCAGATTCAAAGATGGGCGCTAGAGCTTCCAAATATGGACCTCTGCATTTTAGTGCATACATTCCTTCAGCTGTAACTGAACTTTTTCTGACCATCATGTTTAGTTAGCTATGCCTCTCTGGCCAAAATTATCCCTTGCTTTTTAGCATGCAAATGATCTACGAGAGTCAAGACTGACACTCCAGTGCTTAAAACAAATAATTCCATATGGTTCAAAGACCCCAAGATGCTTGGGTCAACAAAAAACTGAAATTGATGGCAAAGACTTACTGTCTTCGTCATCAATTTCAGTTGAAAAATGGCAAGGTGGAGAATTCAGATTTTCCACACATTCGTTACAGAAAGTCATAATTCTATTAAAGACACGGAGGCGAAGGATTATGCTTACTCTTCAACTTTACTGTTCAGCAGCAAAGAAACATTACCAAAGAACATGAATACAAATCTGATAAAAACTACAATAACCATGTTTTTCTGAGCATTTGTAGTTCATTTCTATTGGTCCTCAACTGACCATGTGACAATTCCAATAACCAATAAACAAGTCCTCAATGAAACAAAACTCCTGTCCTCTTTCCCTTCCTCCTCTTTCTTTGTCCTTGCGAGGATGAGTTCTGTACGTCTTTGATATTCTCTTCCATTCTCAATTTCCTGCTTGTTTGCCATCTGACATCGTCCCTAAAGAAAACATAAATTAGAAAAGTGACTATAAACCGATACAGGGTGGGTCAATCGTAAATTCCACATCTAGTAATAACCTGTATAATCATTGATCATTAGCAACATCTTCATAGTCATTATACCTCTTGTATGATTTGTTACATAAATAACAACAGAAACATGTTATGTAAACATCTCATTCTTACGATTGATCGGGTGGGATAATCCTTCGCCTCCGTGTCTTTAATAGAATTATGACTTTCTGTAACGAATGTGTGGAAAATCTGAATTCTATGTCAAGACCGGAGGCTCGGATTATGCTTGTTCAAAGCTTACTTACCACTAACGATGTTGCACTTTCCAAAGGTTTAAAATAGAAAGTTTTAAAAATCGATTCATTCGACCAATCCGCAGACCTCATAATGTCTTCTACTCTAGCACCTATGTTATATGCTTTAGTAGCCATCGCTCCTCTAGCTGAGTGGGCGCCATATCTCTCAATATTTATGCCTGCTTCTGCCATCACCCACCTAAGCCATCTGGCTATGGTAGCCGGTCTAACCGCTTTAAAAGGTTTACAAATTGCTATCAATAGTTGAGTTATCCCTTGAGGCCTTACTTCCCTCGTCATATCTTCGTATGCCGCTAGGCATCTGACTGGACATAATTTTGGTTGGTTTGGAAACGATTCATATGAAATAGATCTCAATCCTGTTTTGGTCCTCTTTGAAATGAGAAAAGTCACTCCGTTAGGGGACATACTTTTCCTATTAACTTCCAGAGCTCTAACATCAGAAGATCTTTTACATGCTAAAAGACATAAGAGCATAGCTAACTTTCCTGAAATTGCTTTACGAGTCAAATCTTGATTATCTGGCCATGTCAAAAATAATCTCAGGACCTTATCTACATCCCATAATTGACTATATTTCTCGCTAGGAGGTTTAATCATCTTTACTCCTCTTAGTAGTCTACAAATTAATGGGTGTTCCCCAATCGCTAAGCCATCAACTCTAGGATGCCCAGCCGATATCGCAGATCTGGCCGTGTTAATGGTCCTATATGCCTTACCCTGCGCTGCCATCTGCGCTAAAAAATTTGCTACATGCACTACATCCGTTCTATCGGGATGTATGTTCCTCTCCAAACACCAGCCACTCTATCTAATCCATGCTGATCTATAAGCCTTATGTGTCCCTGGGGCCCAGGATTCGTTGATGATGTTCTCAGCTTCGTCCGATAGTCCTGGCCTAATCCAAGATCCCCTGAAATCGCCCACGCTAAAAGGTTGATTCCGCCTGACTTCACCAAAGGGTGACTGAGACCTCTGGGATCTCGAATGATTAATTCTCTGTTGGGTAAAGCCAGTGGGTTCTGGTAAGTCAATTCCAGTAGACTGGGAAACCACACCTGACTTCTCCAATCCGGAGTTACTAGGATTAGGAATGCCCTCTGACGTCTCACCTGAGCAAGCGTCCTCGTTATCATGGAGAACAGAGGAAACGCATAGTTCCTCTGATGACCCCAGTATTGCAGAAAAGCATCTATCGCTTCTGCCTCCGGGTCCGGTCTCCAGCTGAAGAACCGGGGTAATTGTCTGTTCAATCTCGATGCAAATAGATCGATCCGGCATGGACCCCACCGAGACATTAGTTCCTGGAACACCCTTTCGTCCAGCTTCCAATCGCTGGTGTCTCTGAGGTATCTGGAGTTCCAGTCGGCCACTTCGTTCTGTTGGCCCGGTAGGTACTCTGCTCTCACTGAAACTCTCCTTTCCAGACAAAGTTCCCAGAATTCCTTTGCCAGTTCCGCAAGAATTCTGGATCTTGTCCCTCCCAGTCTGTTGATATATCTGACTGCCGAGACATTGTCCATTTTCAGCAGAACACAACATTGAACTTTCTCCTGTGTCCAGCATTTCACTGCAAAAGACCCTGCTACTAATTTCAGGCAGTTGATATGGAGATTCATCTCCTGATCCGACCACCTGCCTCCTGTCGACATGTTTCCGCAACGGGCTCCCCAGCCCCATCTGCTGGCGTCGGATTCTATGATCAGGTCCGGGGATGAACCAAATATGGCTCTCCCGTTCCATGCATCCATTTGAATGAGCCACCATTTCAGCTCTTCCCTCACTTCTTGGGAAATGTTCACCTTTGATTCGTATGAAGCGCCCTTCCTATGGTGATAAATCTTCAACCTCTGGAGTGCTCTGTAATGAAGTGGCCCCGGAAAAATCGCTTGTATTGATGCCGCTAGGCGCCCTACTAATCTTGCAATGTCCCTCAGCGATATTTCTCCCTTCGCTAGTGTGTGTCTCAGCTGTTTCTTGATCTCGTTCACTTTAATGGGTAGGCTGAGGGTTCCCTGATTCGAGTCCACTATGAAGCCTAGGAATTCCATTGCTTGAATTGGAACTAAGCTGGATTTCTCCCAATTTATAATAAAGCCTAGGCTTTCTAATAAGTCTATTGTTAACTGTACTTGTTCTACCAATGTCTCCTTCTCTTGGCACATCAGACATATATCGTCTAGATATATTATGAGTCTTATCCCTTGAGCCCTGAGGTGTGATACAACTGGCTTCATCATCTTGGTGAAACACCATGGTGCTGATGCTAGGCCGAATGGTAGACATCGAAACTCCCATGTCGTTTCCCCCCAGATGAATCTCAGAAATCTGCAGTGTTCCTCTGCTATGGGGATAGTCAGGTATGCATCTTTCAAATCTATCCTGGCTAGCCAGTCTCCCTGAATTAGAATATCCCTTAGTAGGTGTATCCCTTCCATTTTGAAGTGTCTGTACACTACGTAATTGTTTAGACCTCTTAGGTTGATTATTGGTCTTGTCTTGTGTTTCCCTTTTACTAGGAGCATATTGCTTATGTAACCTCCTGACTGATCTGATGCGGGACGTATCGCTTTTTTGCTTTCCAGACCTCTCAACTCTCTTTCCAGTAAGATCTTGTCTTCCCTGTTCAATACTATCCCTCTTGGTGGTTTCTCCTGCTGTAACGCTCACCTGAATCCCTCGGAGGCGCAGGTCTGGGCTGGGGGTTCTCGGAGTCTTCTAGGGTCACGCGCAGGCCTTGAATGCCACCCTGGAAAGGCCCTCTCCTCACTGAGATCTTGATCTGAAGGGTGAGGTGTCTGCAATTGGGAGAGCAAGGGGTTAATAGGATATATAAGCCTGACTGGGCAAGCTGACTCCCCTTCCTGGTACTCCCCACGTAGTTCGTAGGCTAAATGTGCTCACCTTATATAGGTGAAAGCGGAGCTCTCCATCCTGCGTCTGTGCAGGGGCGCCGAAGCCAGTTACTTCACTGGTTAATTGTCCAGCCTCTTGGTTGCAGAGGATGAAGATTTGGAGCTAGGCCGTCGTTAGCAGCACGAACGGCGGTTGCTTGAATGGAGAGCGATGGAAAGGCGAAGGTATTGCAGGCAAGTAAGTAGAAAATGTCAATTCGAAGTTTAAAGCACTTCTTAATGTCTCTTTTCCTTTTTTCAGGTTGCAGAAGCAGCTGGGTAGAAAAATAGATGTCGAGGAATGCGCCGAGGAGTGAGAAAGATGAGAGCTGCCCAAAACACGTGCGTATGGATGGAGTTTTGTATTTCTTAATGATGTCCTTTTGTTTTGCAGATGCGAGTAGCAGCGTCGGCGGAGGCGAGAAGAATGCAGCGCAGGTAGGGAAAGTTTCACGATGGTTACTAACCAATGTCCTTGCTTCCACAGGGTGCCGAAAAATGGAAAGCTGCAGCCCGTGGCTTGAGATGCACCGATGGATTGGGTAAGTGCTGCGCTGGTTGTTATCTCGTGCAAACCTGGTGTTCTTTTCCCTTCACAGATGCTGCAGAAGACGAAGATGGTATTTCAGAAGGTAAGATTACGGATTTCTCTTCCCTAGATGCAGAAGTTGAAGATTCTCTGGAGCTGACACGGTGAGCGTCTTGCTGCTATTGCAGAATAACGCGAAGCACGTTGCTCTGATCGGGCGTGGTTTAAATAGTCCTACTGGAGGGCTTAGGTGTCTCCTTCCACAGCAGCCTCGCCCAGGTAAGAAGTCCCAGCTTCCAGAATAGTTCCAGTATCCAGTCCCAGGGAGTGGTGCTGGCCACACCCAGAAGGTAAAGTAGTTCCAGCCATGGATGGATGAGGATTTCATCCTGCAGGGGAGTGAGCAGCATGGTCTGCAGCCGGTAGGTCCACCCAAGCACCATTCCTTACATCATGAGCCCGGCACGTCCTGTGCCGGGACTGGGTCCCCTTATGAGCCTGGCGCCACTGGCGCCAGGACAAGGTCCATAAGGCCCCTATGGGAGCCGATGGGTGCCTGAAAATGAAGTTGTGACCGAGCTTCCGAGGCAGTTGGGCTAAACCTGACTCCTTGGAGGCTGCGGTCATGACAGTACCCCCCCTCAAGGCCCCTCCCAAGCTTGTCTTTTCCGGAGGTTTTGGCTTGTTGGGAAAAGCCCGATGAAATTTTCGGACTAAACGAGGTGCATGTACATATTCTGAGGGTTCCCAAGATCTCTCCTGGGGTCCATATCCCTTCCAATCAATCAGGTAGTATAGTTTTGATTTGGAAATTTTGGAGTCCAAGATGTCTCGAATTTCAAATTCGGATTCTCCGTCAACTTGGATTGGCTCAGGAGGTTTAGTCAAACGGGTTCCGGGTTGCACAGGTTTCAGGAGAGAAACATGGAAGACAGGATGTATCTTCATTCGAGTAGGTAATTCTAGTTTGACAGCCACTGGGTTAATCACGGCCGTGATCGAGTAGGGTCCTAAATATCTTGGGTTGAAGGTGCGTGGCCCTTTTAAAGATAAATGTTTAGTGGACAGCCAGACTTGATCTCCTTTTTGATATTGAGGAGCCTCTTTTCGATGTTGGTCCGCTCCTTTTTTGTATGATTCTCTAGCTCGTTGAAGATGAGCTGTGGCTTCTTTAAATGCTTGAGTTATCGCCGAATGCAGATGGTCAACAGCAGGTGTTCCGAGAGCTTGAGGTGGGTCCAGATTTGAGGTTCGAGGATGACTTCCATACAGCAGGAAAAAAGGGGTTTTTCCTGTCCCAGAATGGATTGAATTATTTTAAGCGTATTCAGCAATCCAAAGGACATCCTTCCAAGTACCCTCGGATTGATGCAACATGCAGCGCAGATATTGTTCTAGAGTTTGGTTAGTTCTCTCAGTCTGCCCATCGGATTGAGGATGATGGCTGGTGGAAAGTCGTACATCAATCTGTGCTAAACGACAACAACTCCGCCAAAAATGGGAAATGAATTGGCTCCCTCGGTCAGAGATTAGTACTGAAGGGAAACCGTGCAACCGGACAATGTTTTCAAGAAATTCTCGGGCTAGAATGGAAGCTGTAGGTAAACCCTTCAGTGGGATAAAATGAGCCATTTTTGAAAAAAGGTCCACGATCACTAGAATTGTGTTGTATCCGGAGCAAGGGGGTAAATCCGTGATAAAATCCATCGAGAGCGTGTGCCAAGGGCCTGGTGGAATGTCTATTGGACGTAATAATCCTGCTGGTTTTTCCTTCTGACTCTTGTTTTGTGCGCAGATACCACAAGAAGCCCCAAACTCCTTAACATCTTTCCTCCAAGATGGCCACCAAAAATGCTTTTTAATTTTCTCTGAGGTTTTGGCAACTCCAGGATGTCCTTCCATTAGAGAATCATGGTAGCAGGTGATGACCTGTTTTTGTAAGTCAGCGCAGGGTAAGAATAGTCTTCCTTGGAAATACAATAGGTTCTGATCTATTGTAAAATCCTTTCCTTTCAATTGCCAATTCGATGAATCTTCCGGAGTTATGAGTTGATTGACCCTTGCTTTAATCTCTTCGAGGGATGATGTGTTGATTACTCCTAGTATCTTTTGTTCAGGAATTATTGGCACCGGCTCCGGATTAGCTGTAAGTTCGTCTACCCCTATCCGGGAAAGGGCGTCTGCTTTTCCGTTCCTAATGCCTGGTCGAAATGTGATTACAAAATCGAATTCTGCAAAGAATAAAGCCCAGCGTAGTTGCCTCGAAGATTGAGCTTTAGCTGACTTCAGGTACTGGAGGTTACGGTGATCTGTGATTACAGTTACTGTGTGCCGGGCTCCCAAAAGATAATGCCGCCAGGCCTTAAAGGCGGACTTAATTGCCAAGAGTTCTTTGTCCGTAATTGTGTAGTTGATTTCAGGAGCCGAAAATTTGAGAGACCAAAAGGCTACAGGGTGTAACTGGTGCGTGTCGGGGTCTCTTTGTGACAGCACCGCCCCCATTGCAAGACTCGAAGCGTCTGTCTCGACGATGTAGGGAAGTTCTGGACGGGGATGCCTTAAGACTGGAGCAGAGATAAATTTGGTTTTTAATTCTTGGAAGGCTTGTTCGGCCTCTGGAGTCCACTCGAATTTTTATTCTTTTTCAGAAGAGCCGTGATAGGTTGGACTACCCGAGAGAATTCAGGAATGAACCTTCGGTAAAAATTTGCGAAGCCCAGCATGCTCTGCACACCTTTCACGGAGGTTGGGGAAGGCCATTTGGTGATAGCATCCACTTTTCTTGAGTCCATGTGAACTCCGTTGGGTGATAAGATGAACCCTAAAAATTCCACTTCCTTTGCGTGAAAGGTGCACTTCTCCAGTTTAGCAAACAAGCGGTGTTGGCGAAGTCTCTGTAAAACCGCTGTGACGTGTCTACGATGATCAGATTCCGAGGCTGAGTATACCAGGATGTCGTCAATATAAACGACTACGCACACATCAATAAGTTCTCTGAGGACATCATTCATGAAAAACTGGAAAGCGGCCGGTGCGTTACATAGTCCAAAGGGCATTACTTGATACTCAAATAATCCATATTTAGTGCGAAAGGCCGTCTTCCATTCGTCGCCCTCCTTAATGCGTACCAAATGGTAAGCTCCTCTGAGGTCTAACTTTGTGTATATGCAGGCGCCTTTTACCTGGTCCAATAATTCAGGAATCAAGGGCAACGGGTATCGGTTTTTGACTGTAATCTGGTTCAGGGCGCGATAATCGATACACGTTCTTAGGTCACCTTCCTTTTTCGGGACGAAGAACAAAGCTGAGGAAGCCGGGGATTTCGAGGGGCGGATGAATCCGTTAGCCAAGTACTGGTCCAAGTATTGCCTGAGATGGAGGTTTTCTGGTTCAGTGAGGGCATATATTCTACTGCACGGAGGGGTGGACCCAGGTATCAGGTCTATCTGGCAGTCGTATGACCGATGTGGAGGCAGGGTGTTGGCTTGATCTTTCTGAAAGACGTCGCTGAACTCTTGGTATTCCAGAGGTAATCGGGGGTCCTCGGAAGTGATGGCTGCTAGCTTGATTTCGGGCTGAGGATAACAGGTTGAAGCGCATTCTGGAAACCGAATCACCTTGGCTCGCCAGTTTATCTGAGGATTGTGCTTTTCCAACCAAGGCATTCCCAGAATCACCTGAAACTGCAGGGCCTTGATTACATCAAACACGATCTTCTCCCGATGTCCGCCTTGACATAACAACGTTACCTCCACGGTGGTATGAGAAACTGGTCCGGAAGCTATTTCAGTACCATCCACTGTAGTGATTACGTCCTTTACCATCTTGGGACGTAGGGGAAGATCCATCCTGGTAGCCAAGTCGTGGTCCACATAATTACAGATTGCTCCGCTATCGATGTATACTTTGATAGCATGCATGCGATCTGGTCTATTGGGACATATGAGGACCATAGGCATTACCAAATGCGAGGTCAAGGAACTGGTTCTAACGCTCGGCAAGCGGACCTCTACGCTTGTCGGGCGAGGTCGTTTCCCGATTCCAGTTTCTCAGCAGTTTTATCAGAAGCTCCTACGGTCTTCTTGACCGGTTTCACTGAGCAATCATGAAGGAAATGTCCAGAATTCCCACAGTATAGGCACAGCTGTAATTGCCTTCTTCTTTCCCGTTCTTTCTGGGTTAATGGTCCTTTTACTACTCCTATTTGCATTGGTTCCACGGAGTCATTCCCTTTAGCGGAGCTCTGAAGTCTTGAAAGTACCCGGGTTTCAAATCTGGATCGATCGGTCTTCCTGTTCTGTAGCCGATGATCTAATTGGACCACTAGGTCGATATAATCTGAACAGTCTTGCGGCAGATTCACCACCTGAGCTAAAACGTCTTTAAGTTCCCCACGTAGACCTCTGTAGAAGAGTGTGATTCTCTTATCTTCAGGCCACCTGGTCTCAACCACCAGTCTATTAAAGGACGCTATGTAAGCCAGGAGATCCTGATTACCTTGTCTGAGTGACAGGAGTTCATTGTCCAAGGCCTGCCCCTGCGAATGTCTTGCGAACAACTTTTCCATACTGGTCTGAAAGTCTTGAAAGTTATAGAGGAGCGGGTCATCCTGTGTCACGAGAGGAATGGACCAGTCTGCAGCACTACCGCTAAGATAGGAAAGTACAAACGCTACCTTGGCTTGGTCCGTTGGGAATGCGGCGGGTCTACACAGAAAGTGCAAGCGGCATTGATTGATGAATACTGCATATCGCTTTGGATCACCGGAAAAACGTTCGGGCGGGGCCAAAGGCACATTCCCTGGCAGATTAATTTGCACCGGATTACTTGAGGTTGTAGGAGTGCCGCCCCCTCCATAGGGAGGCAGTGGCGTCTGTCCCGCTTGAGCCTGTAGCAACT
The DNA here is from genome assembly GCF_040938575.1 of Ambystoma mexicanum. Lineage (NCBI taxonomy): Eukaryota > Metazoa > Chordata > Amphibia > Caudata > Ambystomatidae > Ambystoma > Ambystoma mexicanum. The sequence goes on along the minus strand of NC_090931.1, from coordinate 932,838,771 downwards.
GTCTGGCCAGATCATCAGTCCGTTCCTTGGCCATGATCAACTCCCTTCGTAAAGCGTTTGTTTCTTGGCGAGATGCGTGTACTTCTGCCCTTAGTTCCCCAAGCAATTGAGCCAGTAGATCTGTGTCCGAGGTTTCCATTGCGCCTGGGTGGGAATATTGCGGTAGGCTTCGCGTTCTGTAACGCTCACCTGAATCCCTCGGAGGCGCAGGTCTGGGCTGGGGGTTCTCGGAGTCTTCTAGGGTCACGCGCAGGCCTCGAATGCCACCCTGGAAAGGCCCTCTCCTCACTGAGATCTTGATCTGAAGGGTGAGGTGTCTGCAATTGGGAGAGCAAGGGGTTAATAGGATATATAAGCCTGACTGGGCAAGCTGACTCCCCTTCCTGGTACTCCCCACGTAGTTCGTAGGCTAAATGTGCTCACCTTATATAGGTGAAAGCGGAGCTCTCCATCCTGCGTCTGTGCAGGGGCGCCGAAGCCAGTTACTTCACTGGTTAATTGTCCAGCCTCTTGGTTGCAGAGGATGAAGATTTGGAGCTAGGCCGTCGTTAGCAGCATGAACGGCGGTTGCTTGAATGGAGAGCGATGGAAAGGCGAAGGTATTGCAGGCAAGTAAGTAGAAAATGTCAATTCGAAGTTTAAAGCACTTCTTAATGTCTCTTTTCCTTTTTTCAGGTTGCAGAAGCAGCTGGGTAGAAAAATAGATGTCAAGGAATGCGCCGAGGAGTGAGAAAGATGAGAGCTGCCCAAAACACGTGCGTATGGATGGAGTTTTGTATTTCTTAATGATGTCCTTTTGTTTTGCAGATGCGAGTAGCAGCGTCGGCGGAGGCGAGAAGAATGCAGCGCAGGTAGGGAAAGTTTCACGATGGTTACTAACCAATGTCCTTGCTTCCACAGGGTGCCGAAAAATGGAAAGCTGCAGCCCGTGGCTTGAGATGCACCGATGGATTGGGTAAGTGCTGCGCTGGTTATTATCTCGTGCAAACCTGGTGTTCTTTTCCCTTCTCAGATGCTGCAGAAGACGAAGATGGTATTTCAGAAGGTAAGATTACGGATTTCTCTTCCCTAGATGCAGAAGTTGAAGATTCTCTGGAGCTGACACGGTGAGCGTCTTGCTGCTATTGCAGAATAACGCGAAGCACGTTGCTCTGATCGGGCGTGGTTTAAATAGTCCTACTGGAGTGCTTAGGTGTCTCCTTCCACAGCAGCCTCGCCCAGGTAAGAAGTCCCAGCTTCCAGAATAGTTCCACTATCCAGTCCCAGGGAGTGGTGCTGGCCACACCCAGAAGGTAAAGTAGTTCCAGCCATGGATGGATGAGGATTTCATCCTGCAGGGGAGTGAGCAGCATGGTCTGCAGCCGGTAGGTCCACCCAAGCACCATTCCTTACATCATGAGCCCGGCACGTCCTGTGCCGGGACTGGGTCCCCTTATGAGCCTGGCGCCACTGGCGCCAGGACAAGGTCCATAAGGCCCCTATGGGAGCCGATGGGTGCCTGAAAATGAAGTTGTGACCCAGCTTCCGAGGCAGTTGGGCTAAACCTGACTCCTTGGAGGCTGCGGTCATGACACCTGCTGAGGTGTATCTAGAAAATCTATATAGAAGCCTTGCGCGGTCTGAATCACCCAGGTATCCCCTGATATGTTCAACCAATTCTTTAAAAACTGAGCAGTTCTCCCACCTACTTCTATGATATTTAGATGTGGGATTGATAATCTCACCTGGGTTGTTTTGCTGACGTTCACCTCGCCAGTTTCTTCCTCTTCCTCTACCTCTCGATGGGAAGAAAGGTGTTTGTTTGCGCTCCTCATAATCTCTCCATTGTGTCCTGTCATGGTAGGATCGATTGTATTGGAACCGGCCAGCCGAACGACCCCTTCCTCTGCTGGCCCGTCCAAAAATCTGCCTTCCGAAAACCCTCTTAAGGGAGGCTTGAGCCTTATCCAAAGCTGCATAGGAGTTTACAAATTTGGTGAGCTCCTTGATAAAGGAGTCCCCAAACAACTTTCCCTTCGCCGAAGTGGCAGATTCTGAGGAGGCTAACTTGCTCAATTTTGGGTCGATCTTTACTAGTAAAGATCTCCTCCTTTCTGTAGTTATGGCATGATTAGCGTTCCCTAACATGCATATCGCCCTTTGGGCCCATCCGATAAGGATTGCCGGGTCTATCGGCTCCCCTTTCATCCTCGCTTCTTCTCCCATCTGGAGAATCTTTGTGAGGGGTCCCGTCATATCAAGCATCTTGTCCTGACACGAACGCCAGGATCTATCAAGGCCCTTCCTCACATCTTTAATAAACTTACTCATAAAAGTTATCATTTTTTCATCTATTACCGGCGTGTCTGCCGCCCCCTCAGGGAGGAGTGGTCTGGGGCATTCCGCCCTCATCTTGCTTCTCGCCTCTTTGGCTAATGGCGCCCTCAGGCGTTTCTTTAAGTATGCCGAAATTCTCTTGGGGGGTTCCCATTCTGAGGATCTGGGATGGATCAGAGCTTCTGGATCAAAATCCCCCTCATCGGCAACCTCCTCCTCCTCCTTCTTCCTTTTCTTTAACGCTTCATGGCTCTCATCCCCTGAGGAGGATATAGGTAACACTTCCTCTTCCTCGGGGTATTTCTCCTCCCAATCATTCTCACCCTCGTCTGAGGAAACTGAGGATGACTCTCGTCCCCTGCTAGGCACCGTCTTACCCTTTCTCTTTCTTTTGCCACCTTTCTTTTTAGGTGGAGAGCCCGGGGGGGTGTGGGCTTCATCCGTCCTACGGGCCAATTTACTGCCCCCTTTTGTCTTCATCCGTGCCTTAAGGCTCTTGCCCTCCTCCAGGCCCTGGGATAGTCTGAGCCAATCCTCCATCAGCGCTATCTGCTGAGGATTATGTCCCAGAGAAGCCCCCAGGGCTTTCTGGAAGACAACATTCATGTCCGAGTGGCTTCTCTTTTGGCTGACCCCAGCCTTCCCCTCATCACTAGAGGAACTCATGATTCCCAGGCCCTGGGGAGTAGTATTATGATATTATATATATATATATATATCAAATATATATAAAATATATACCAGGTTTCTCTCAGTACAGAGGTCAGATATTGTTTAAAATTGTAATTTATAAGTATTCCCTGGTTTTGTTTATATCAAAGCTATAACAGTATTTCCAATTCACAGGTTTTACCTGGGACTGTGCCCGTTTTAGGTGCGGTGTCAGAAGATTGCCTGCAGGGGCGCTGCTGAGCTCGTAACAGGACGCTACGCTCGTGCGATGCATGTTGTTAAGCCCTTATTTGTATAAAAGGATCTTTCTTTCGGCTCAATCACACTCGTGTCCAACTCCTAACGTATACATTTTGCAATGAAAGAAAACGAAGGAGAGAGCGCCGGAACTATGCGGTCCCGTCGCGCTCTCCCTTCCGTTATGTAGTGCCCTCTTTGACGGTTCGTAGGAGCTGCGGCCGCCGGAGCACCAGCCCCGTCGCGGTCGCGGCCCCTTTGAACCTCCTAACCGTTGCGGAATGTTCCGCCTTATACAGTAAACACTCTCGTCACACGTAGTGAAATATCATGCACACCAACATTCACAATAGGTAATAAAGAAAAGTACTTAACTCGCTGCCGAGCAGCAAAGAAAGAGGAGGAAGGGAAAGAGGACAGGAGTTTTGTTTCATTGAGGACTTGTTTATTGGTTATTGGAATTGTCACATGGTCAGTTGAGGACCAATAGAAATGAACTACAAATGCTCAGAAAAACATGGTTAGTGTAGTTTTTATCAGATTTGTATTCATGTTCTTTGGTAATGTTTCTTTGCTGCTGAACAGTAAAGTTGAAGAGTAAGCATAATCCGAGCCTCCGGTCTTGACATAGAATTACAGAACAAAACTGTATGAGAAATGCCTAAAATGGGGCAACTGGAGCTCTATTCAACATTTAAAATGTCTCATTTAGCGCCAATTTACTTGTGTGCGGGTGTTTTCTGCTTATAATCAGTTAAAAAAAGAGACAGGACAGGAGGAAGAGGGCAGAACTGGAGGGGAGGGGCTGGCACTAAGAGAAAAGGACAGGGGGCTGGGACCTGCTGCTGAGCTCTGATTGCTCTGCCTTACCCCCGCGGCGGCACTGGCTCCATTGGCGTCTCAGTGTTGGGAAGCTTATTTGCAGCTTTATTTGTCTTCTGCGCGGTCTAGACCACTATGTAGGATTTATTTCGGAACGTACAGTTCCAGAATGAGCGTATGTTTGGCAAAGAAATCCTTCCGGCAATTGATGCAGGTCCAAGTCTACTACGGGAATATGTATTTCTAAAATTCAGAATCAAATTAATTATAAAACAACACACACGCCGAAAGAAAAACTACGGCCATCCTCAACATGCAAACTCGCCACGTCATATCCATTCTCAAACATCTCTAGTTATTTAATGTTAAAATACAATGGCTCACTCACTCGGGTTTTGTTTATTCTTGTACTTGCGACAGTGTATTTATAGTAGGAGGAGCAAAACTACAAATCCCAGAATATAAAAACAAAATGAGGACTACCAAAACACCCCCTCTTGGTGTGGACTGCTAGGCCCGCCTTCATTTTTCTGCTCTTCAGTGTGTGCATGCCTGCCGGTCAGGGGTTAAACTCGGGTTAAACTCTATTCCTTGATATGAAAAATAACTGTAGAAAAAGTCCAGCAGACATTCGACTGAGAAACCAGCCATCTCCTTCCCCGCTCCCCGCACTTTAGTCCCACCTCTCCCCCCTTTCACCTCTCCTCCTCCCCCCTCCTTTCACCTCTCCTGTGACTCATTTTTACGTCTGAAAGATATCCGTTAACAGGTCGTAATCCATTCAAAAGAACAAAAGGCGGGAGAGAGCCGCCGAGTATAGTGGATTGGGAATGGGTCTCGGAGAATAGCAATTCGAGACCTGAAGACGAGCCGCTGCTGGCTGCTACCATCATGTCTCACTGAAGCTTCTGGGTTCGCACTTCGCAAACCCCCGTAGAGCGCCAATGTTGGCATAGTTGTGGATTTCCTGTACTCTCTGAGCGAGGGGTCCTGCAATCAAATGTAACTCCTTTGGACACCAAACTCTGAAGAAAGAGAAACGTTCTGAAAATGTTTAAGTTCGAGAACGTGCACGTTTTTTTTAATAGTGCTTCATGGCGGATTGCTTCCGCTTCTAAGCGCTGTAATGTGTATATATATATATTTTTTTTTTTCACTGAAAAACCTTCGTTAAGGTGCAATTAAATTGTGCAGATTTAACACAACAAAACCCTTGCAATTCAGTGGATGTGAGAAATCATGACCAGCAATAAAACCCTTGCAATTCAGTGGATGTGAGAAATCATGACCAGCAATAAAACCCTTGCAATTCAGCTGATGTGAGAAGTCATGACTAGCTCAACTCAGTGTGCTCCTGTTGATGTCCCACCACAACGCCATTTTGTATGTCACTGTGAATCCTTTCTCTTATAATATATATGTGCTCATGGGACTTGAAACGGGAATGCGCTGAGTTAAGCTGGTCATGACTTCCCACATCCACTGAATTTCAAGGGGTTTGCTGCTTTAAATCTGCACAACTTAACTAAGGTTTTGTCAGTGAATTTCAAGGGTTTTGTAATACCATAGTTTTCCGTGTCCACTGTACATGTACCCTCAATATGCTTCTTTTGGACCGGCTAGGTGGCCATGGACGACTATACATGTCTTTCAGGCTCACTTGTCAGGGCCTTCAGCCGTGCCCACTGTATATGTTATGTTATTGGGGCATATACAGTGCACTGCTGCAAATTTCATAGTCTCTTGGCGCCCTGGTGGATCTGAAAAGGAAGGAGGGGCAGGTTAGTGGGATTGAGAGGGAAAAGTGCAAGAGAGCTTTGATATGCTGTTGGTAGCTTCAGTTCGAAAAAACCGGTCACTGTGGGCTTGTTTGCTTTTAGTTGGCAGTCGTTATGTGCCGTTTGGTGTATGAGTGTGTGTGTGGAGATTTGTGTGTGGCTGGCTTAGTTTATTGTTCGGTGTTGTGTGTGCAGTTTGTGGTGGTTTTATGATTTGCTGCTTTAGTGGTAGGGTGTATTTTGTTTTGTGTTTTAGGCTGAGTAAGCACAAAATTTGAGGGTAGTTAGTGGGTTTGTGGCTAGTTGCATCACAATCAGCTTAATTCACTGCATTAGCTACTTTGAAAAACCATCCAAATTCAACACATTGGCTAGCGCCAAACACATGTAAATTCAACACATTGGCTAGGATGTGCCTAGCTCCAATAATACAGCGGCTATGCTCCAAGTGTGCATCTGGCTTTAGTATGTTGGCTATACTCTACATATGCACCTAAACTCAAACAGTTGCTATACAGATGAGCGCTGTTAGAAGCAGGTTTTAAAAGTACAGCATTTGTTACGTGAATCAAAGGGGAATACAAATAATATTGTTGTTATTACCTGGAGGTACCTGCAGACAGTTTGTGGCTTGGCAGTGGCACCCAGGCGCAAGCAGGCAATGGGAGCTGCCCTTTTTACTGGCTGCCCTGCGGCTCTCAGGTAGGAGACTGTGCCTTCGGAGTGATATGGTTATCGTCCATTGAGATGGCATGTGATACGTACCCATGAGTCATAGATGATTTCTTGTTTCGTTGACGTGGCACAGGTACTATCCTGCGGGTCAGCTGGAGTTGTTTCTCTGTCACTTATTACTTTCTTTATGGGATTCATCGATGCCTGAGCCAATTTGTAAGGGGGTTGAGTGCCTTTCGGAAGGCGAGGTGATCCTCTATGCGGCAGATGCTAGAAGGAATGCGTTCCATGTTCAGGTGCTTGGACGGAAAAGGAGTATCCACCTATTCTGGCCGATTTGGTGGAAGGGATGACAGGGAACAGAGCAGTGCCTGATATCAGGTTTCTGTTGGGTCTGTAGAGGGTGAGCTTGTGTTCTAGATATTCGGTGCCAGTGTTGTGCAGTCAAACAAAGTTAAGTTCCAAATTAGGAAACTCCCGTACCTCGCACACTCTCCTGGGCTCAAAAATAAGAGCCAAATGTTTTAGACAATGGTTTTCTGGTATTTCACAACACTTCTCAACAGCTGTAGTATCATAAGCAAGAATTTTTCAAAAACAAGAATTTTTTCAAAATCACATCTTCTGTGCACAGCTATTTTTCAAAAGGGAGTCCTTGGGATCCAAATTCAAACAAGATAATTTTCTTTGATTTTTTATAGCGGTTTATCTCATGCCCAACGCATTTCCAGATCAAGTGTCTCTTCATCAGGGGCTGTATTCTACATAAGTTCTGAAAAGTGTAAATAAAGTACATTCAGTAGACTGTTTCCAATAAACAAATAATTAATTTATGATGCACTCCATTGTGTAATTGGTAATCTCAATAATAAACACAATCACATTATGATAATTATATGCAATTTCCATGTAGTCATGCCAATTCCGCAAATAATGCCCGGTGAGTGATACACAGCTTTGAAGGGGGATTGTTGTCCGAAAGGGAGCCAGTGAAGGACACAGAGGTCGGGTGTGATGTGCTCTCTGGGGCCTAGGGCTAGGAGGAGCCTGACTGCAATGTTTTGGACCCTTTGGAGTTTTCTGAGTTGAGATGCCGGGGTGCCAAGGTATAGGGAGTTGGCGTAGTCTAGGCGAGAGAGTACGATAGTTGTAATAGCAGTGACTGTGAGGGCTGGAGAGATAGGGGACGATGCGTCAGAGAATACCTAGATGTATATAGCTTGATTAAGAAACAGAGTAAATGTGGTGGGAAAGTGTCAGATCTGCGTCCATGGAACATCCAAGGTTCTTTACTGTGTTGGATGAAGCGGGAAGAGGGCCTAGGGAGGGAGTGGGTTGGGGGAAGACGGCACTCTTCCTGCAGATCACGATGTCAGTGTTTCCGGGGTTGAGGAGGTGCTTAGCCATCATCAAGTGGTCAATTTCTATGTGGCAGGGTTGAGGGGTGGGGGGTTTTAGGGATCTTGAAGATGATCTGGGTCGCAGTTGTAGCAAGTTAGGCCATGTGAACAGATAAGGGCAGGGAGGGGGCTCAGGTATAAGTTAAAGGGCAGGGTTGAAAGGGAGGCACCCTGTGATACTCGGTTGGTGACAGGGCATAGGGTCGAGGAGAAAGGAGACACGCAATTTATTTGCAATCTGTTGGTAAGGAAGAAGGCTATCCACTTCAATGCTGTATCCCTGATGCTGAGCGAGTGGAGACTGGCCATGATGGTGTGGTGGTTAATGCTTTCAAAGGCCACCGAGAAGTCGAGGAGGATAAGTTCTCCACAACCTTCCGAGTCTGAGGTACTTCTGACGCCCCTGCCCCAGAAAAAGGTTCAGAAATGTTCTGTGGCCCAGACACACACCAATATGTTCTTCTTTACGACCAAATAGTTCCTAGTGCATTATGTCCTGTTAAATTAAGTTTTCACCTTATTTGCCACTTGGTTATAGACCAATGCAACCCTCCTATGTTTCAGCCTGTGGCATTTTTTTGGCACATTTCTGCTTCTACTGCAGTATGTGCAGTCTTTTCCTCTCATGGGGCAACCCTTGCAAACAACTGTGAGTCAAGCTGCCTCAGCGGTAGCATTCATATTGTGTGCTTCTGCTCTGGCGGGGCTGGCCCGGCTCCAGTAGTAAAGCAACCCATCCAGACAGGCATGTGCGTGGGTGCTGAGAAGAATGAGGGTGGTGTCAGTGCTAGTGACTAGCTATGTGTTCAGCAAACCCAAAATTATCGTAGGACTGCACCTCATTCTGGTGTCAAGAGGTGTTGAGGCGTAGTCGGGAGAATTTATGTGAACGGCACAACCTACTTTTTTGCTGTAGTCCTTACTGTATACTCATGTGTGTGCTTAGCCGTTCCAGTGGTGTATTCTACAAACCGTTGCCTCCAATAGGTATCATAGATTGCGTGTGGTGGGCAAGAATAGGACCCCTTAGCACTTTTGGCTCTATGCGCCATGCCATAGCTCTCAACCATTTGCGTCGCAAAGGCGGGTGAAAACACCCGATTTTATTTTTGGCGGGTGAGAGGCCCATTGAAACAAATGGGCGTGCAGGAGGCTTGGCGGGAAAGTCAGCTGTTTACAAGGCGGGTGACACCCGCCGAAAGTGTGTGAGTTGAGAGCTATGCCATGCACTTCCTCCATTTACGATAGCTGCCTCAATTTAACAATGGACGTGTGTGTTGGGGCTACTTTCACCCCTCAGAGGTCGACCTCTGGCCCACAAGGTGTGAGAGGGGATGCATATGGGCCTGTGCATGAAATGCAGGAAGGTTCCACTGTGAAATGGGGGGGCTTTTTTGGTGACGGCATGAAATCAAGGGGCAAGAATGAATGGAAAAGGAGGGAATTTGACATGTAGAGGCAACTAGGCATAACATGGTAGCAACATTGCCGCAATCCTAATTTTTGAGGGACAATCCAACATTATTCCAAACACATTTGACTGCCATGTATTTAAATTATTGCATTTTGTTTGATAAAGTTAATGGTATTTGAACTTTGAAGCGATACATTTAAAAGCATATTTTCCATAGTCCAATAAAAGGTATACAAACCTGGCGTTTGTTTGATTTTAAAATTCAGATTTTCCACACATTCGTTACAGAAAGTCATAATTCTATTAAAGACACGGAGGCGAAGGATTATGCTTAACTCTTGATCTTTACTGTCAGCAGCAAAGAAAACAACATGTACAATAGCATACAAAAGCCAAGAAAAAACTACAATAACCATGAGGTTTTCGGATTTTGTAGTCCATCCCTATAGGTCCTTAAACTGACCACGTATTCCCAACAACCAATAAACAAATAACAGTCCTCTCAAAACCCCTGTCCTTCCTTTATTCTCCCTCTTTCTTTGATCATGCGAGGGTGTGTTCAGTACATCTTCAACTTTATCCACGTCTTGGATCAAACTCCGGTTTGTTTGTTATCCGTCGCTCCTCCTACAAAATAAATCAGGTAAAAGGTGACTATAGACCAAAAATAAGGGTGGGCAATCGTATGCATCAGAACATTACTACCGTCTCATCAAGCAATATTACCAATCATGAAATATTTTATCATAAACAGTACATATGTAAACACAACATGATGCATATCAATTACATCTCATACGATTGGTAGGGTGGGATAATCCTTCGCCTCCGTGTCTTTAATAGAATTATGACTTTCTGTAACGAATGTGTGGAAAATCTGAATTCTATGTCAAGACCGGAGGCTCGGATTATGCTTGTTCAAAGCTTACTTACCACCAACGATGACGCACTTTCCATGGGTTTAAAATAGAAAGTTTTAAATGTCGACTCATTCGACCAATCTGCAGCTCTCATAATATCTTCTATCCTAGCTCCTATGTTATAAGCTTTAGTCGCCATCGCTCCTCTAGCTGAATGGGCGCCATATCTCTCAACATCTATGCCCGCTTGAACCATCACCCATCTAAGCCATCTAGCGATAGTGGCCGGTACCACTGCTTTATAGGGTTTGCAAATCGCTATCAACAATTGCGACACACCTGGAGGTCTAACATCCCTCGTCATATCCTCGTAAACTTCTATACACCTGACTGGGCACAATTTTGGTTGATCTGGAAAAGATTCATAGGAAATAGATCTCAAACCTGTTTTGGTCCTTTTCGTTATAAGAAAAGTCACTCCATTCGGAGATGTACTCTTCCTGTCAATCTCCAACACTCTCACATCAGAAGATCTCTTAAATGCCAACAGACATAAAAGCATAGATAATTTGCCGGAAATCGCTTTCCGGGATAAGTCTTGATTATCTGGCCAAGATAAAAACAGTTTCAAAACTTTATCTACATCCCACAACTGGTAATATTTAACACTAGGTGGTCTCAACATCTTTATTCCCCTTAACAATCTACAAATCAACGGGTGTTCTCCAATCGCTCTACCCTCTACTCTAGGGTGTCCCGCAGATATCGCTGACCTGGCTGTATTGATCGTTCTGTAAGCCTTGCCCTGCGCAGCCATCTGAGCTAAAAAATTGGTTACATGTACCACATCTGCTCTATCGGGATGAATATCCCTTTCCATACACCAGCTATACCATTTATCCCATGCTGATCTATAAGCTTTGTGAGTCCCTGGGGCCCATGATTCATTAATTATGTTTTCAGCTTCATTCGATAAACCTGGCCTAGCCCAAGATCTCCTGAAATCGCCCAAGCCACTAACTTGAGTCCTCCTGACCTCACCAGTGGATGACTGCCCCCTCTGGGATCTCGAATGATAAATTCTGTGTCTGGTAGAAGTACTGGGTTGTGGTATGTCAGTTCTAACAAACTGGGAAACCACGCCTGTCCCTTCCAGTCTGGCGTGATTAGAATTATGGATGCTTTTTGACGTCTCACCTTTGCCAGCGTCCTCGCTATCATTGAAAAGGGAGGGAACGCATCATTTCTCTGATGTTCCCAGGGTTGTAGGAAGGCGTCTGTCGCTTCCGCTTCCGGATCCGGCCTCCAGCTGAAGAACCGAGGAAGCTGTCTGTTCAACCTCGAAGCAAACAGATCGACCTGACAAGGACCCCACCGTGTCATAATTTCTTGGAACACTACCTCGTCCAGCTTCCAATCGCTGGCGTCTCTGAGGTATCTCGAGTTCCAATCGGCCACCTCGTTCATCTGTCCCGGCAGATACTCCGCCGTCACCGAAACTCTCCTCTCTAGACAGAGTTCCCAAAATTCTTTTGCCAATTCCGCCAATAACTTGGACCTCGTCCCCCCCAGTCTGTTGATGTACCTGACTGCGGAGACATTGTCCATCTTCAGTAGGACGCAACAATGTGCTTTCGCCTGAGTCCAGCATCTCACTGCAAAGGACCCTGCCAACAACTCCAGGCAGTTTATGTGGAGTCTCGTCTATGAAGGAGCCACCATTCTAGCTCCTCTCTCACATCCTGTGAAATATTCACTCTTGATTCGTAAGAAACGCCCCTCCTGAGGTGAGATATCTTCAACCTCTGGAGTGCCCTGTAATGCAGAGGCCCTGGGAAAATCGCTTGAATTGATGCCGCTAGTCGGCCCACCAATCTCGCTATGTCCCTCAACGACATCACGCCTCTCGCTAGAGTATGTCTCAGTTGTTTCTTGATGTCGTTCACCTTGACAATAGGTAAACTGAGAGTTCCCTGTAACGAGTGCACAATGAAACCCAGAAATTCTATTGACTGTACAGGGATTATATTGGACTTTTCCCAATTTATTAGGAAACCCAGATTCTCTAACACCTCTATAGTTATCTGAATCTGTTCTATCAACAATCCCTTCTCTTGACACATCAGGCAAATGTCGTCTAGATTATCAGTCTTATCCCCTGAGCTCTGAGATGAGACACCACGGGTTTCAGCATCCTTGTGAAACACCACGGTGCTGATGCCAGGCCGAAGGGTAGACATCGAAATTCCCAAATCGTTCCTTCCCAGAAGAACCTTAGAAATTTGCAGTGCTCTTCTGCGATGGGAATGGTCAGGTAAGCATCTTTCAAATCTATTCTGGCCAACCAATCGCCCTGAATAAGAGTATCTCTCAACAGATGTATCCCTTCCATCTTGAAATGTCTGTATACCACATAACCGTTTAGGCCTCTCATGATTGGTCTTGTCTTGTGTCTTCCTTTTACTATGAACATATTGCTTATGTAACCTCCTACCTGAACCGTCGCGGGTCGAATAGCCCGTTTGATTCGTAAAGCCTGTAACTCTTTTTCCAGTAAGGCCTTGTCTTCGCTGTTAATTTCTAAACCTCTTGGCGGTTCTCTCTGATAAGGAGTTTCTATAAAATCTATATAAAAACCTTGAACAGTCTGAATCACCCAGGGATCCCCTGAAATGTCTAACCAATTTTTCAAAAATTGAGCGGTCCTCCCCCCTACCTCTGGGGTCACCGTACTTGTACAAGGCAATCTCACCTGTGTTATTTTGCTGACGCTCCCCTCGCCAGATACTGCCTCTTCCTCTACTCCTCGATGGGAAAAAAGGCGTTTGTCTGCGCTCTTCTTGATCGCGCCAATTTGTTCTATCTTGAAAGGATCGGTTGAAATGGTACCGGCCAGCCGAGCGACCCCTACCTCTGCTGGCCCGTCCAAAAACCTGTCTCCCAAAAACTCTCTTCAACGATGCTTGCGCCTTATCCAAGGCTGCATAGGAGTTCACAAATCTGGTGAGCTCCTTGATGAAGGAGTCTTCAAATAGCTTTCCTTTAGCTGACGAAGCTGAGTCAGAAGATGCTAACTCACTCAATTTTGGGTCGATCTTGACCAACAAAGATCTCCTCCTTTCGGTGGTTATGGCATGATTAGCATTACCCAACATGCATATCGCTCTTTGGGCCCAACCTATGAGGATTGTCGGGTCTCTCGGTTCCCCTTTTATTTTCGCGTCCTCACCCATCTGGAGGATCTTAGTGAGGGGTCCCGTCACATCAAGCATCTTGTCCTGACAGGAACGCCAGGATCTATCAAGTCCTTTCCTCACATCTTTTGTGAATTTACCCATAAAGGTAATCATTTTTTCGTCAATCACTGGCGAATCAGCTGCCCCTTCAGGGAGGAGTGGTCTTGGGCATTCTGCCCTCATTTTGCTTCTAGCCTCTTTGGCTAGCGGCGCCCTCAGGCGTTTCTTTAAATATGACGCAATTCTTTTGGGGGGTTCCCATTCTGACGATCTGGGATGAATCAGTGCCTCCGGATCGAAATCTTCATCATCCGCACAGTCTCCTTATTTTTCCTTTTCTTTATCGCCTCATGGCTTTCTTCACCTGAAGAGGATATCGATAGCACTTCCTCCTCTTCAGGGTACTCCTCCTCCCACTCTTTCTCACTCTCATCTGAGGTATGAGATGATTCTCGTCCCCTGCTAGGCACCGCTTTACCTTTTCTTTTCCTCTTTCCACCTTTCTCTGGTGGAGTGCCCGGGGGGTGTGGGCTTCCTCCGCCCTACGGGCTGCTTTACTGTCCCCTTTGGATTTCATTTGAGCTTTCAAACTCTTGACCTCCTCCCGGCCCTGAGAAAAACTGAGCCAATCCTCCATCAGCGCTCTCTGCTGAGGATCATGTCCCAATGAAGCCCCCAGGGCTTTGTGTAGGACGTCTGTCATGGCCATGTGGCTCCTCTTTTGGCTAACACTAGCCTTCCCCTCATCACTGGAGGAACTCATTAGTCTCAGGCAAGGAAAGCAAATAGTAATAATAATGTTATATTTGTATACCAGGGATTATCACTCTCTCAGTACAGAGAGTAAAAATATGTCCAAAAGAAAATATAAATTAAATTCCCTGGTTCTGAGTATATAATATATACAGTTATGTTATATCCAATAACAGGTTTTACCTGGGACTGTGCCCGTATGACTGCGGTATCACCGATTGCCTGCAGGGGCGCTGTAGTGTTCCTGACACAAAGGCCGCTACGCCACGTTCTCATGAACGGTGCGTAATGATATTGAATCCAATTGTGATTCGAAAAGAATTGAATGAGCGAATCACCGACACTAACTCCTCTCAATATAAATCGGCACGGAAGAAGTGAGCGCCGGAACTACGCGGTCCCGTCGCGCTCCTTCTTCCGTACCGCAGTGCCCTCTCTGACGGTTTTGCGAAGTTGCGGTCGCCGGTGCCCCAGCCCCGTCGCGCCCGCAACTTCAGTAAACCGTGAATGTAACGGATATGCTCCTCCCGCAGGCACGATAATTACCAAAGTATAGTTTAAATACACTCTCAGTACACACACACGTTTTCATATGTAATAAGAAAAAAGGGTACTTAACTCGCTGCCGAGCAGCAAAGAAAGAGGACAAGGGTTTTGAGAGGACTGTTATTTTTTTATTGGTTGTTGGGAACACGTGGTCAGTTTAAGGACCTATAGGGATGGACTACAAAATCCGAAAAACCTCATGGTTATTGTAGTTTTTTCTTGGCTTTTGCATAGCTCTCAATTCACCCGCTTTTGGCGGGTGTCACCCGCCTTGCAAAGGGCTGACTCACCCGCCAAGCCTCCTGCACGCCCATTCACTCCAATGGGCGTCTCACCCGCCAAAAACAAAATCGGGTGATTTCACCCGCCTTTGCGAGACAAATGGTTGAGAGCTATGGCTTTTGTATGCTATTGTACATGTTGTTTTCTTTGCTGCTGACAGTAAAGATGAAGAGTTAAGCATAATCGTGCCTCCGGTCTTGACATAGAATTGGACTAAAACAGCACCAAACTCTGTGCAGCAAGATAAAGATAAGTCAGTGTGGCTATCTTGAATGACTAGGGGAATCACAATTTTATGGGTACAGAAAAGTTAAATCGTGCTATATTTATTATTATTGTTGAATGCCAATAGGGGCAGTACATTCGCCGATTATAGCGACAACGCACTTCGGCAGTAACCATAGCTCTGCAAACATCGTCCCAATTTCGTAGCAAAACCTTTGTCTTCTGCAGACGCCATTTTCAACAAATAGAAAATGTGTGCTGTTTTTTCGACACCAAAATGGCTGAATCATGCGCGCGATGGTACTGCGGGCGCGCGTGCGTTTCCAACAAACACAGGGGCGAGCATATGAACGGAGGAAGTCGTGCCAGCAGCCATGTTAAAGTCAGGCAATGCTTTTTTTTCTTTATAAACATGCGAGTCTTGCAATACCCAACGAATTGCCCGACATTCTGCCAACTTTACGAAATTTGACAACCAGAATAATGGCGTTTCTCTGTACGTGCACTTCACACTTGGTAGCTGAACGTTATGTAAAGACCACATGTGTGTTTCCACGAATGGAGACAAAAAATGGTGGCGACGTAAAACAAAGAGTCGCTACCTCGATGGGGGAGGCGGAAAGATACTACACGAGAAGGACTAAAGTGCAGGCAGCACAGGAATCGGAAAGGCAACGCCATCTTAAACAGTGTGGCATTTAAAGCACATTTAGGAATCGGATTGGTTTGGCATACATTAATTAACAATTTGAAGGGTAGAGTTTTCACAATCACAATCTTCTCTCATGCACTGTACTTGGCAAGAACAAATTTCACTTTATCTTTAAAGACTATCCCACCAGCATTGTGTGTTTAATATTTTTTATTCATTTTAAATAAGAACACAATGATGTACAACAAATCGGTGAACTGAGAAATAACATCAAATATGCAAATAACATAAGTGCAACAGCGATGACGTATGAAATGTTCGCCTTTTTTCTATGTTCATGGAGGGCGTGTTAGTGATTTCCAGAGCCCGCCTTTTCCGGTGCGAGCCCATTGGCGCCACGCTCCATCCTTCATAAGGCCGTGCGCGCGCCCTCCTCATTTATCACGTGTGCGGCGACTACGACTCTGCCTCTTCTTCTTCCTCCTCCTTGGTGAACGGTCTAACATCGAAGAGTCTCGCAGCATAAGTAGCAGCAATGGACGTAAGTGGTTGTTTTACACCGTTTTCTCTGAGTTGGACTGGAAAGCTTAGACAAGTATTTAATTATTGTGTGTTTTTTCCTTTTATATGTACATTTTGGGGGAAAGTTTCTGGCGTTGTGTAGTCTTCATGGTGGTAGAACGGCTTGGCTTACTATAACAAAACTAGGCGTTTTGTTTCGGTTTCAAGCTTAATTTTCTTTTAATCGCCGGTGCCTTCCTTGGTAGAAGAACACTTTCTCGAGCCACGACGATGGCACGATATTCTTAATCATTCGACAGTATCGCTATATTACGCACTTATTCGCCGCGAAATGCCTTTGATAGAATGCTATGAAACAATATCGCTAGTAATGGCGCTCAAGCCGCGAAATGGCGGCACAGTAGGAAAAAGAGCGGCATCGTGGAGTGGGAGGAGGGACTCTGCGCGCTTCCGCCCTGTCCTCCATTTTGTGAACAGGCTTTTGAATCTAGTCTTCCGTTGTTTAATTACATAATTTAAGTGCTTTCGAGTTAGTACGACACGAATAACCACCATTTTTGTTGGTCCCGCGCACTCCTGCGATCCTCCGTGTCTTAAAACGTTTTTTTTTATTTTTTTTTATATATAGGGCCGAGATCCCAAGGAGCCGGAACAGTTGAGGAAGCTCTTCATCGGAGGCTTGAGCTTTGAAACAACAGACGAAAGCTTAAAGGAACACTTCGAGCAATGGGGCACATTAACGGACTGTGTGGTAAGTTTCGAGGGTTTCGATTGTAGCTATTTAGTTTAAAATTTAAAGATGATAAAAAGGCCATATCAAATGCAAGTGCCGGGTGTAGTAGCCCCGCCTGTTGTCGCAGCTAGAGGGAGCTGTTGGCATAGTATATAGAGCTCCTAACTGTGTAAATGAGAACAGCCCACACTTTCCTGTTATGCCATGTGGGCTTTGTCTCCACTATAACCTATGTTTCACGTTTAGGTTATGAGGGACCCACAAACAAAGCGATCCAGGGGTTTTGGATTCGTGACGTACTCCTGCGTGGAAGAGGTGGATGCGTCAATGGCTGCAAGGCCGCACAAGGTTGATGGACGTATTGTAGAACCAAAACGTGCTGTGTCGCGAGAAGTAAGTCTTTGTTTTTCGCCCCGTTCCATGCCATACTTCCTACCCATCGACCACGTGGTTTCGAATGTTTTCTTCATGACTCGGTAGGGTAACCACAAACTGTTCATATTGCAGGACTCTGCAAGACCTGGGGCACATTTAACCGTAAAGAAAATATTCGTCGGCGGTATTAAAGAAGACACAGAAGAATTTCACTTAAGAGACTATTTTGAAGAGTATGGAAAAATTGAAACCATTGAAGTTATGGAAGACCGTCAGAGCGGGAAGAAAAGGGGATTCGCATTCGTTACATTCGATGATCATGATACAGTGGACAAAATTGTTGGTATGTCTGGTCCTTTTTTTTTTTTTTTTTTTTGCTACAATGCATGTTATGCCCATTTATGTAGTTGATACGTTTTGGAAAGATGTGTACATAATCTGGGGCGCTTACGTTTGGGGCATCGGGTGTGATTTGGCAATTATGGTATTTTTTTTTAAAGTAAATCACGTTTGCCTTGTGGAAGCCTTCTTAGCTAACGATATGTAACCCCTCCTGCAGTCCAGAAATACCATACGATCAACGGGCATAACTGCGAAGTGAAAAAGGCCCTATCAAAGCAAGAGATGCAGACCGCAGGAGCACCGAGGGGAGGTAAGTTTCTGGCCGACTTGTATTGAAACATTATGTCCGGAAACGCGCCGTGGTCAAATCTAATAAACCTAAACCACCGTTTACTCTCAAAGGTCGTGGTGGTGGCGCAAGCAGTTTTGGCGGTGGTCGAGAAGCTAGCTTTGGCAATGGCGGGGGCAACTTCGGCGGCCGAGGTGGTGGAAACTTTAGCAGCCGAGGTAATTATATAGTAGCATGGGGGGTAACGGGTTTAGCGCACATGGGCATGGATTTATGTCATTGTTCCTAGTAGCAAATCTGTTGCTCTTATTGGATTGCTGTTGGTCCGTCTGCCATTGAAGTGAATTAGAGTGATATATATTTTATTTTTTTAAAGGGCCGGGTGGTTTCGGAGGCGGTGGTGGAGGCGGCGGTGGAAACCGTGGCTATGGCGGTGGAGATGGAGGGTACAACGGCTATGGTGGAGATGGTAAGTTTTTGGTCATTTATATCCAAAGACATGGTTGACAACCTGCGGCATGGGTCCCAGGAGATATGGGGTTAAATGAAACCAATACGAACCCGAGGGTATGACAAGCTGGCGTAAGTCAAGTTGAAGTTTATGTTGTACAAACCACGTTTATCGAAGGCCAAACTGAATGTGGTGCCCCTTGATGCCACGGCCAGGAATCGGTGGTGTGCCCTAGGATGTTTCTAAGGTTGCCGACTCATAGCACATGGTCACCATGTCGGCTTTTTTGTAATGATACCGCAGCATCCTATGTAAAAGACTAACGTGGTGTTTCTTTCAGGTGGAAACTATGGCGGTGGCTCTGGTGGCTACGGTGGCGGAAGAAGCGGGGGATATGGTGGTAGTCCTGGCGGCGGCTATGGAAGCCAAGGCGGTGGAGGGTATGGTGGTGGCAGCGGAGGCTATGATAACTACAACGAAGGAGGAAACTTTGGTGGTAGTGGAGGCGGTGGCGGTAAGTTCGTGTGGTCCTACCGTCAAATGATTTTAATTCTGCTCTCAGGTCTGTCGGTGTTATATAAAAAGTACACCTTGTCTAGTGTCAATTCTAGTAATAACTGAACGTCGGGTGGTGCGGTATCCGCTTGATAACGCTCCCTTTGTCCATCCATACAGGTGGCTATGGCGGCAGTGGTAGCTACAATGACTTTGGGAACTATGGTGGTCAGCAACAGTCTAGTTACGGTCCAATGAAGGGTGGAAGTGGTGGTTTTGGCGGTGGACGAAGTTCTGGCAGTAGTCCCTATGGCGGTGGTGGTGAGTACTAAAACGGCGCTATTGTCGACATTTTTACTTGGTTGAAATGCAAGGGTAACACTTCCGTAACTAAGGTATGAAACATCCTGGGGCATTAGTGATTAGGTGGGGGTGGCAGGGGCTGAAAGACGTTTCTTCGGTGTATGCTTCCAGCTGTCGGGTTTGTTCGGGGGACTGAGTTCACGTATGCGAAACGTTTGTCTTTGGTCATTTCAGGCAGCTATGGAGCTGGAGGAGGAAGTGGCGGAGGAAGTGGTGGCGGGTATGGTGGCCGAAGGTTTTAAGGCTGAAGCTGAAAGGTATGTTTTAGAATCCGTTTGACGAAAAGATCAACCCGTGTGTAACAGTTACACTGAGTAATATTATTTTCTTGTCCTATGTTATTCAACAGGCTACAGTTCTTAGCAGGAGAGCGAGGAGTTGTCAGGAAAGCTGCAGGTTACTTTGAGAGAGACAGTCGTCCATGTGCATTAGGAGGAACTGTAAATCTACCACAGAAGGAGCGATGATCCATAGGCAGAAAAAGTTACTGCAGCTTAAACAGGAGATCGTTCTTGTTCAGGACTCATAGCCACAGTTTGCGAAACAAAGTGCAGCTGTTGATTACAATGTAGTGTTGATTTAGATGTACATTCCTGAGGTCGTTTTTTTATCTGTTGTAGTTTTGTCTCTTATTTTTCATTTCATCAGGTATATTGCCCTGTAAATTGTGCTAGTAATGCCAGGAATAAAGAAATTGAGGACTTTTTAACTTTTACATATCGCAGTTCAGTTTTTCCACATCGGGTCCGAAGGGTGTAAATATTGGATGGTGTGATCTGCTGTACGGCTAAATGCAATGTTTGGCTCATTAATTTCCTACTTGGTAGGATGGACTACAAGCTCATGTGCAACATAGCACTGGGCATTGAGCGTATAAATACTATCCTGGGGGAAATGCTCCAAATTCAGACATAATGTATCCGATTAAAATAAGCCCGAACGGGTTTTGGACTAAAAACTGGGTGCAGACTGCTCTTATTTTTAATGTGGTTTTGTGCACCTTGCAGAAGTTTGATTGTATATGGTCCCGGCAATGGCAATGAATCCACTGACCCTTATTGTTATGAGTGTTCCACTCATTCCTGCGGGGGGTACCGCTATGTAATTGCTCATTTCAATGGTTGCTGTGATGTAGATAGTAAGTACCAAATGGGGTTAGACGGGGCAATCCTGCCCACGCATGGAGGCTGCTTGGTGAACACTTGGCACGCGGTGCGGGGACACGAGTTCTTTCTAGTAATTTGAGCAAGTGGGGCAGTGGCAGCGGCGCCAGTTTGCAAGTATGTGTCCTGCGCTTGCCCCGGGGTCCTGCCGTTATGTAGGAGCTTCTGCGGGACAAAACATTTTGGCCCTGCTCTTCAACTTCACCTTAATGTATGGAGTTGAAAATTAGCACCTCGCGGACATGGGTCTACTCTTAGTACGGGTCACAGCGTTATATCTGACCCACTTATTCTGTTGCTCGGATGTGCAGGGGTTCTACCAAATGTGACCCTAGGATGGGCCACCTTAAAGCGCCCCTTTTATGCTGCAGGGGCCGAGTTACTCGCCAGACTGCAGTTAACTTGGAAGTAGCTGATCGTCCAGCTGTGCGTGCAAGCATGATGCACATCTAGGAGTGGGTCTAGCTTGTGTTTTCTTCGGCTAAGGACACGGCCAAAACGTCTTGGCGTACCTACACTTAGAAAACCGCAGCGAATTGGTGAGTCATGCCAAGTTTACGTGGGGTTGTTGGGTCTGCCCGAGTATTTGGTCCTAGATGCAGGTAACAGCCAACTTGGCGCTGCTTTCATCCACAAGTAGTTTGGCTGCAATGTCCCAATTCTAAACGTTTTGGGGACTTAGTGTACATAACGTTATGACCGAGGTGACCATGTCCCATATCGGGCAGCGCGTACATTGGATGCGATATGCGGTTATCAAACCATCGTGTCCCTCGCCCCCCACCCCATTGCAGCATAGCGGCTGTTGTGCTCTTTGCGATGTCACTGCTGATGCCAACTAATTTGCTGCTCATTGGCGTGGTCTGCGCCTCGGCACCCACCATCCTCTTGTGCTCTGCGGCCGGATTACTTTCTTAACGCCCTGTGTCCCTCTTTCAATGACTCCTCGTGCCGCCTCCGTATGTTGGTCTGATTTGGATCTGGTGAATACTTGGCCATGTCATACGGCCCATGGCAGTAACCTTCCAGGTCCCGCAGACAACTTGACCCTTGTTCTCACACTGGTGGTTTCTAGCTGTTGCCATCAGAATGTCACATTAGCACACGTCAGTACTTCTTCACACACTGCCAGTGGTATTCAAACTTGTTTTGCGGAGCCCCTCGAGTAAAATATGGGGAGCAGACCACTGCTCTATTAGTGATTTTACCCTTAATCGTAAAACCAACAACAGACTTGAGGTCTGTCCCATATGCATATTGCAGTCGCGACATTCAGCACCCGCATACAAGTTATGCCATCAAAACAATATCCTCGCGGTCAGATTAATTTTCCTGCTTCCTTGAGTATTGAATGACTGACACCCCCACCGTCTTATTACACACCGGCACAATAGTTGCTCTCTGAACTTTTCACCATCTAATTTTCCGTTTATCCAGTACCCCGATTCTCGAGATTCCTCATTTTCCCAACTAAATGTGCTAATATGCTGGCGCCAATGCGACTCAAACACTGCCTCACTTGTGTAGATCAACAATTCTGTTTTCTAGGTAACTTTGCAGGTCCATTTCCAATAAACCTCACTCCGATGTGAGCCATTTCCGCACACCATGATTTTTATATATAGTAAAGATATGGGTCGTATATTTTAAATATACACGTTTGGGGAGAATGATCGAGCCACCCACCCATAAGAGCAGCGAGTACTCTTGACTTGCTTGAGTAGGGTCAGGCGCCCACGTTTATTAATGTTAATGGGTATTATGCATTAAATGAGGACATAACAATATTTGTTACTGAGTAGCCGCTGGCTACCGGCCAAATCCGGTACCAAATAAGTTAGCAGTGAATTTAGGTTGAATAGCAAGATTGCCGCAGGTCCGAGTTGGGTTAGCTGGTAATCGAGCGGTCCCCCTTTTTATACGCATGATAACAGTGGATGTTTTTCCAAGTCTGCGGAATGGAATTGCTTCTAAAGAAAAGATAGATGTATAATATTCTGGCACATAACCTGAAGGAACCTTTGGCTGATTTACCAAATTGTCTCCCATGCAACTTAGTTCACTGGCAATGTTGGTACATGTCAAAAGCCTCCATGCCAACTTTTGTCAGTGATTGGAGCGAGTTTATCGTCCTTTCGGTGAACCGTACCCCAACAGCAGAGGCTTGGGGACTGACTCACATGAGAACAGCCGTGATACATAGAAGTGTACCCAATAGCAGGATGACCACCTCCTTCCACCAGACTGGCAAAGCTGCTGAATGGCTGTCTGCCATTATTTTCTTGTCTTAAGTACCTAGTGCTCAATAGGGGATTCGGGGGGGGGGGGGGGGGGGTTTGCTCAGCACGTGAAATTCTGAGAATATGATAGTGTGCACTGTGTAGTACATGCCGCAAATTGGCCTAATGGTGATTCTGCAGTTTTTCCAGTGCAATTAAGGGGTGAAGACAAGAATATTTTCAGGCACAGTGCGTACGGGTCGTGCAATTGCACAGGCGGTCACGGAGGTCCAAGTGCACTTGGTCAGTGGAGACTGGAAAGTGCAGTCGCTCTTGAGTTATTTCTCCAGTGGAGTAGTATAGGTGGGGTGTAGCGCCCGGAGGCAAGTGCGAAAGGGGGCGGTTGGGGACTGGTGAGACACTGAGGTACTCCAGGCGGCCAGTCAGCTAGTTATAAGGGAGAGCTAGGTTAGCAGGGAAGACTACATTTCTGGAATTTAATCGGGCTGAGGGTGACGGGGAGGCTACTTAAGAGGGAGGCACCTGCTGAGGATAAGGATCTCCACTTGGAGAACCATCTCACTTAATGTTGGAGGTAGATGATCGGAGGGCTCTTGAGGGACAGTATTTGGGTAGGCAGTGTTGCTGGTAGCTAGGTCCCAGCTGCAGAAGACCATCCTTGCAGCCACAGGGAGCCAGTGAAGGGATTTCACTGTCAGATGCAGTCCCTGGGCTTGAGGCCAAAGTTGCATCTTGCAGTGCTGCTCTGGATGAGTTTATTTATTTATTTATTTGCATTTATAAAGCGCACAGAACTGCCCTGGGGCATCGTGGCGCTGTTACAGCAGACTTAGTCATGAACACAAGCATAGGAATGTGTTTACAGATGTAAACCGAGTTACCGAGTACATTTCACATTGGTAATAAACATTGAGCTTAGAGGTTATGCTATGCTGTGGTTACAATGCAAGCATGAGAGTGCATGTGGAAGACTTTAGCGGAATAGGAGGGTTTTGAGGTTTTTACGGAAGGTATGGTATGATTTTTCGTTCCTTAGTGAGGTAGGTAAGGAGTTCCAGTTTTTAGGTGCGAGGTGTTGGAAGCTGGTTCCTCCCGCCCTGGATCTTTGAAACGTGGGGACATCAATCATGTTGGTGCGGTGAGCTCTGGTGGGTCTGATGGAGGCTTTCGGTGTGATTCTTTCTGCGAGATAGGGTGGGGCATCCAGGGATAGGCATCTATGTGTGATGGTCATGGCTTTGAAAAGTATGCGTTCCTTCACGGGTAGCCAGTGGGCATCTTTCCTTGCTTGCGAGATGTGTTCTCTTTTTGGAATGGACAGTGCTGCCCGGAGCGCATTGTTTTGCGTGATTTGGAGTTTTTTTAGGTTGTGGGCGGAGGTGCCTAGGAACAGGGCATTACAGTAGTCTAGTTTTGTACCTATAGTGGCTCTGGCGATGGACAGGCAGTTTTTGGCGGAGAGGAGGTTGAGGCAGAGGCTGTTGCAATAATCCAGCCTAGGCGGAACCAGAGCTCCGATGACAGTGAGCCGTTGGGGAGTGAGAAAAGGTAGAGTACCTCTGAGGAAGATATAGCTGATAGTTAGTCTGACCACCCCTCCCCCCCCCCTATTGGGCAATGGCTATGGAAACGGCAATCCTGCAGCTCACCTGTGCACTGATGTGGTCAGTGCTCATGCCTCACAGATTTCCAGTTCCATGCTACACTAATTGTATCTTATAACCGGTTCGATGGCTTGCAGCAATGTTTCATGCACAATTTCTCTGGTCCTTAACCTACAATGCATTGGAATGCTGAAACCCCAAACTGATCTCCATTTTAAAAGAGCCACTTGTCAACTCTAGCAGATCCCCTGCTAGGTTTATGCCGGGGTCTGCAACCTGTAGCTCGCCAGATAATTGGAATGAAATACACCCCAGCCTGCTTTGTGGGATCATAGTGCAACACCGAAGAGCCATTTTGCAGACCCCTGGTGTGTGCTCCAGTACTATTTATGTAAGTCAATGTTCTAAACGAAGTGTGTAGATGCATTCAACGATAACGTTGGTGATGGTGTGTATAAATAGCATGCTTAATGTTCATAACCAGTTTAACGAAAGAGTACCATAATGTGCGTGCAACTTTTTTAACAAGTGGATCAAAGGAGACCCAATAGAACAGGATGCCTGCAGCCAATTCAGTGTGGCGAAGTCAGAATAATTTGGAAAGGCAGCAGATACAACTACAAGTTCCTGAGACGGGCGAGCGATATTGTGCTGTAGTGGGCAGCCTTCCCCAAGCTAGTTACCCTACTTGTTACAGCTGAAATATCGAGGAGTCTAGCCGAGTTCTTCATCTTTTGGAGTGATAGCTACTTCAGGTGACTAAGTCTAGCATAAAGGCCTGAAAGGAAGGGCAATGAGCATAGGTAAGGTTTGCCTACATTTTTCCGAATTAAAGTGGGTTTTTGGGATGCATTACTAACAAACTGTTTACTTTCATCTACAGGCTGAATGACGCTAACGTGCCTAAGAGTGATCGTCTTTACTGTCTTCTTGGGGATTTTGCATAGGTAAGGCTTGTTAGTCTGACATACTAATTAGATTTCACGTGTTTGATGAGCCATTCATTTTATTATACTAGACAGTTATACTTGTGCATGCAACTGTATTGTCTTGATCCCTCTTCGTTGTCATATGGTGTGGGCCAAGGATTGGACAAAAAGGCCATTGCAGCAATCCCTTTACCCATGCGCACGTTTATCATTTCCTACTAAGGTAAATGGGACGAGAAGGTGGTTGCGCTAATGGGAGGCAGCCCTTCATGCTCACGTGTCTTGTCCTTCACGGATTTCCTGTTAAATAGCAGGCCTACACTTTACCTTTCACCTCCTAGCCTTCCCTAAACCACGCAGTTGCTGAGATTGGTGACTACCCCCCCCCCCTCCCCCCCCATAACTTGCGTTTGTGGGACACCCACTGACCTGCACGTCGTATTGGTAGTTGACCGCTCTCACTAAGTGATCTGTCCGACCCTTACAGCTGCTTGTAACTTACTCCCTAGCACTTCCTCAGTGGAACTCTAGACCTTACCCCTCTTCCCATGTTCTGCTGAATTCTCAAAAGGCCTAGATAGGACCCAAATACTTTCTTTGCATTTTGTTCTCGCGTTCCTCCCAGCTGCCCTGTGGGTGCTCAAACACAATTTACGATGAAGCACTTTACCAATGCACAAATACAAAATAAAATGGGAACTGGAAACAAGTTTACTATCTCCCCATCACACATTCCCCACCCTTCGTGCCTTGTGCTGCCTCCACTTTTTATATACAGGAGGAAACATGCACTTATATACAATAGAGATCAGATTTGTTGAGGCAGTTGGCTTCTTACAATGGGGTCAGTTTGAACATTCTAACCAGGTTGTGGGGGGAAGTTGCCAGGGAGTAAAGCGGACATGCGTTTTTTTTCTTGTGATAGGCCTACTGTGATCGGGTTGTGATCATGATAAAGTGCTAGATTGGAGGCATGTTGGAGGTGGAGGTGGGGGAGGGGGTGTTAGCTAGCAGGCAGATGAGGTGTAGGTTAAGGGGATAACTGAGCACGTAGTCCTCCATGTGGACTGTTTCTCAAATGTCTGGGGTAAAAGAATCCCATGTAAGTGGAGCAAGAAGAGAGCAAAGTAATTATGACGGGCGGGCGGCTTGTAGCTTTGGGACGGATGCAGTGGTGCCTTAACCATGGATCGTTTTGTGTATTGAGACCTCCAGCCTGGTGACAGTATGAGGGAGTAGGTGTTAAGTGATAGTTCAGAGTCCTGCTAGCACAGTTAATCTGGTTGAGGGCTGCTTAGTTTGGAGACTAATGGGCGTTCTGGTGCAGTAGTGGACTTCAAAAAGGGTGGTTAAGAGGTTCGTGGTGTTGGAAGGAGGTGCTTAATTATCTGTAGGGGGTTGAGGTGAGCTGCTGTTCAGTTTTGGAGGTGTGAGAAGGGTCATAGGTGATGCTGAGGAAAGAGTAGGGGGGGAGTGCTGATGGGACTGGATATACAGGCACGCAAGCTTTTGTCAGGAAATGGCACCTGTTTTGGTAGCTTAACAGCATGGACATTTGGATAGAGCTCATGAGAAGACGAGAAAATGGGCGCATTGTGGGGGAGCTCGAGCTGCTGTTCCTGCTGGGCAGAATGTTCCTTTCGTGCTCACCTCTGTGCTGTATTTCAATCCCTGGATGAGATCATGGGATTCATATCTAAACGGGACTGGAAAGCGTTTTGCAGTTGTATGTTCTTAACGTCTTACAACTTGCTTCAACATATGAGACTAGACTCCCTGGGATAAGGCAACTCCTCCCAGTAAGCACGTTATAATGTTGCACGCAACGTGGGTCTGCTTGAGGAGTGCTGCTAGCTGACTGCGCTCTTGTGACCTTACTGTCGCATCCCTTGTGTGATGCTGGTAACAATCTTTTGTTGCGACCGCTGTGATTTCAATGGAACCCCTCAATGTTTCTAGTGCCATCACTCAATGATTGACCTGCTTCATTGCTATGGCTGTTTATACATTGAGAATCCGCAATGCTTCACATTGACCCATCACTGAAAATCAACAAGTAGCTGCCCCAACAGGCTCTCTGCAAGAGATGCTCCAGACCTCTGGAAAACTGAACATATGGTTAAAAAGGAAAACGTTCTAAATCATTGAATGTGACACTTGCCTGACAACCTGCAGATGAAAGTTTGATTCCCAATGGTAACTAATTGAAATCTTCTACACTAGATGCCAATTTACCTAACTGACACTGAACTTCGCACTAACCTTGATCCAACACCCCTTTTGTCCTCACCTTACTTTATCTCTTCTGCCTTTACAGTCGGCCGTGCCATCCTGCACAACCGTCTCCATGATAACCTGAGTACCATCAGGCCCTGGCTTGGCTGATTTCTTTCCTCCCAGGTCCAACTTGGGTCCTTCCCCTCTACCTGTGGTGTTCCTCACAGGTCTAACCTCTCCCTGGCTGTTCAACCAATATCTGGCACTTCTTGCCCACTCACTGCATTGCCACACTCTGATTCAACTTTCAGTACTGTGCAGATGACACTGCTCATTTTCAGGCTTCCTTCAGCCACCTCTTCACATTTCTGACTTAGCTATCCAGGTGTGGTGTGCCACCAATGATCTTTCCCTTAATGCAAGTAAGACTGAGATACTCCTCATTGGGGCACCTGCTCTCTCCTTTCCTGTCACTCTGGCAGGCCTAGGAAGTCTCACTACCAGCTGCACCTCAAGTATTCGTTTCCTTTGCTCTCACCACTCCCCTGCCCCATAAGCTGTCTAGAGAGTTATGGTTCTCTCTCTAGGCTGGACTAATGCAACAGCCACTTTCTAAATCTTCCTGCTGCCTCTACTCTGCCCCCATCCTCAAACAGGACTGACACTCAAGCCCAGGGATCGTATGTCTCGGGACTGAAATGTCTGCACTGGCTCTCAGTGGCTGCAAGGGTTAAGTTTGAAACCCTCTGCTGCATTGTCCACGAGGCCTTCTGGGACCTCACTGCCTTCTACTCTCTTCCTATACAGTCCCTACCAGCACCTGATGTCTGCACTTTATTTATTATCCTATGTATTGCACTGCCCCCCCTGCACTTGCGCTATCTCAATGTCACCGGCCTAGTAAGATCGTTGTCTTTCCCTGTACCCCCCCCCCCCCCCCCCCTTGGAACACTTGTGTACAGACTTAATATACTCACAAGTTCTTAAGAATGGAGCACAAGTGAACTGCTACACCTGCCAAACAAGGCTGGATCTTGGAATGGTGCAAGTGGTAAACCTGTTCTAAAAAGCAAAGTCATAACATTGGGAAATGCAACATGAACCATCATCTACTCGCATGTTAAAACTCCTGGCCAATGAAGTTGTTTGGATTGCTGCTGAATTAAAGAAAATGTTAAAACACCCTGAAACCAATCTACGGAGTATTTTGATAGAAAAATAGACATCACCCACCTGCAAATCCAGGTTCCCAGAGAAATCCACCGAGTGAGTATAGTAGAAACGGATTCCGGTGGAGAATAGAGCCCATCTGACATGGAGCCCGGTTGCCTACTCGAGTCTCAAGAACCAATATAAAGTCTTTCTGTAAACAGAAATTCCAACCCACTAGCAATGAAAAAAGCCAAAATCAAACTGCTAGGAAATAGAACATCTTTGAGTAAAGCAAAAAATGTCATAGATGCCCTAACAATGCCACCTAAAATGTGATCACAATTGCAAAACCAATTCCAAATTTACAACACTAAAGACCAAGAGAAATTCCATCTGTATTTCAAACACCCGTCCCTGCACCTATAGCAGGAAATGACCATTTAACGGTAGAAAATTAGGATCTTATGAATTATTCAACCTACTCAATTTCTACGTTTCCAGCAAGATCCCTTAGACCCGCCATATGGAACACCTACATTTTCTACCCATTGACAAAGTGGCTTGTGAGAAAATGATATCTTCACCACTCTGCAACAAGAGACCAAATGATTCTATGAAATAGAAAACCATAGAGAAAAAGGACAACGGCTAATTGCCCCATGACGAGTTTAGGTACGCAGTTGAGAGACCAGGATAGGTCACCAAATTGTAATAGAAATACAAAGTGTTTTTACTGAAGCCAGCGTCCTAAAGTAATAGACAACCAACAGTTGTTACCTTTATGATATAATTATATTCCAGGAGATCTGGATAACAAATGTACCCCTTTGGCCAAATGTATTCTCTGGTAACTATCCCTGTCATAAATCGCGCAAAAGACAGACCGAGAGCTGGTATGTTAATTGGCACGAAAATAGATTTGATTGCGACCCTTGCTTGGGCATCTCCACGCCCTTGTATCCAACTTTGATATTCTTGACTTCATTGCAATCTGAAATGTCCCACGTTGCCATTATAAACCTTTACTGGCACCCTGCATTGCTCAAGGATGAATTCTTTGATTTTGTAAAGCAAATGCTCTCTAATTGCTAACGAAACCAAACTGTACAAAATATTAATTGGGAGATATGAACACACTATGTATTGCCAACTTGAAGAGATTAGTGTACAGCAATCATAGACTATGCTTTTGTATCCTGACAAAGTGATAAACGATGGTTGAACATTTTAAAATTGTGCCTACATGCCATAGCGAACGTTCTAGAAATGAAATGGGCTCTGGCTGCCCCAGTTAATATGCAATACTACACTCCACAGTGCCAGTTGACTGGTTCAAAATTGCTTCTTTTTAGGCTATCATTTCTTATATCTATGGGAAATATACAAACTAATATGACCTTTTGCATGCCCAATTTGAAACCACATGATATTAATACAAAAACGGAGCCTGTCAAATGTGATCTTAAACGGCCCACCCGGAAGCATGAGGCAATATTCTTTATGTAATATTTCAGGATGTTAAAAACGCAGGACGTATCCTGGCCACCTGGATAAATTCAATACTGATGGACATTATTTAAGAAGGGCAATCCAGGTACAACATCAAACTTCTGCCCGATCGCACTACTTGGCATCCCATGGAAAATCTTTGCAAGATTAAAAGATCTAAACAATTGGCTTGGAGACATTTATGGACCCGCATCAATCGGGCTTTGTTGCTGGACTAGGTACTGCAATCATTTTAACGCCAGCCATGAAAAAAAATCAAGTATGGTGTTCTAAGCAACCCATATAACTAGCCTTTATTGATTTACAACTGTTTGATTCTATATCCAGGGTACACCTTTGGAAAATATTAGACGCAGGCTACCCCAATATCTCAGACTTTAACTATGAACACAACCGTCCAAGTGAAACTAACCCAAGAAGGCTTGCTATCTAAACCTATCCCTATATTTAGGGGACTGAATCAAGGTTGTATCTTGGCTGCAATGCCTTCAATATTAGACTTGTATAAACATCTGCAAATTGTATGAGCATCTGCCCACTTTCTGTTTTTTAATTTCATACCTACTGTATGCTGACAACCTAGTCATGTGATCAAACAGTGATGGGGCTGCAAAGACAACTATGTGGCCTAATAAAATTTGCCTCGGCATGCTTGCTATAAATATAAGCAAATCAAAGATATTGAGATTGATTCCAAACCCAACCTCAAGGACCTCCTCGTCATTCAATTGGAAAATGGGAAAACAAAGAATCCATGAATATACATCTCTGTATAAATATGAATGGCAAATCAGACCAGCAATGAAACCCAATGTGTTCGCAGGCAAAACTGGTACACAAATATGGAAAATGTTCTTATCGGCTGACAATAACCTGGGGCTCATACTACCTCATCCGGACTGGGACTATTTGAAGGGGAGTCTTGTGGAAGATTCCCTATGCAAATAGTCTGATACGAGTTAGGATTGATCTCAATGACGGCTATCTTATCATGGAACGCTATGCTATACAATAAATGCATCAACATGGAAAGATTCTGTTATTCTGACAGATCTGTCAGAAACCTCACTGACTCCTTTTGGCCTCCTGGAAGCAATATGGTATGGCAAGTATGACCAGATGCTAATTGATAATCCAAAAACGCTGGCTTGCTGATTGGAATGAAACATGGAAGGAATGTAATTTGTCCTTCGCCAGGACATTTTATTTTTTAAAAAACGCATCCCAAAATATCTGTTCAAGTTCTGTGCAAATGTATCAGATGCAACTTATGTACCTTTGGTTTGACCTATGGCTAACGCGTCCTTTATTGGCTGTAAGATTACATGATAAAACCAAAGGCACTTGTCGATTTTTGCAAATTGAAAAACCACACAAACGCGAGAACACCTTCTGGTAGACTGCACACACTTGAAAATGTCCAAGTTCTTTGTAGAATATCTTTTGTTGACTTCACCAAATGTGGATAATGGCATCTTTAAACTTAACCACAATGAGGTTCTTGAGAGAGCTATGCATGAGCCACCATAGAGATGATTCTGCAAATGTACTGACATTTATTCTATGATATTAATTTGTTTGTGCTTATAATATGATTTTTAAGGATGCGAGTTTTAAATTTTGTAAAGTTGCATGATCAACTAAACAGTTTTTGGTGTCATCGTTCGTACAACAGCCCAAAGGAGATTCGTGCCCCCAAAGCTGAGGTGTAGTTTAGAGGAGCAGACCCAAGATAGAGACTCGTGGAATATGAACAGAGTAGTGAGTCAAGAAGTGGTGCTCCAGGATACAGTTGGTGAGGTAGGATTCAATCCAGGCAAGGGCTTGATAATTCATCCCAAAATGGAATAGTGTTGAGAGCAGTGATTGGCCATGTCGAAGACAGACGAATTAAGGAGAATTGGGATAGATGATGGGTTGGAATACTTGGCGGCGATGCAGGTGAACACATTCATGAGAGCAGTGCCTGTGGAGTGATGGGCGGGAAACCTGATGTAAGCTGTCTTGAAGGTTGTGCATGTCTACGAAATTGGTATGACGGTTGAACGCAACCCTTTTGAGCGCTTTAAAATGGTGCGCAAGGAGAGGCATGGGGCAAGTTAGCTGGTAGGTTAGGATCAGCCCAGTGCTGCTTTATTTTTGGAGAGGGTTGGCCGTGGCTGTTTGAAAACTGAGAAAGCAAAAAGTCCAAGGAAGGGTTGAAGTACCGTGAGGCCACTAAATGGGCAATGGGCCTTACTAGATGAGGAGCAGGAGAGTGATGTGGCACTGTCATGATTAGTGACTAAAGTGGGAGATGGAGGCATGGGATGATGGTAAAGTAGGCAGAGTGTAAAAAATGTGGATGTGTGAAGGTCTGTCTCTAATTCATGAAACTTTTGCAACAAGGCTATTGATACCACGCCATGGAAACTCGATTAAGGTCCTTCCTGCCCATGCTGTTTACAGGCTTCTGTGTCCTCTGGGGCACCGATTGAAAAACCTATTTACTTGGCTTGCATCGTTTTGTATTATGGTAAAAGAGTGGCAGTGTGGAAACAAAACTATAAACTGCTTTTTGTATGCCAGATATGTGACTGGATGGATGTACCGTTCGGGTTGGGAGTACACTTTGAATCCCTAATTACATTGTGTAATGACCATTCTACTTTGTACATCCGTTCTGTCTCTGAGTGCCCTCGCTATTGTATGCCATCTAGGGCTAATGATAGATGTAGTTCAAATCAATGTGGTGGCATTGTATCACACCTTGGTTGTCCCTACATTTCGTTTCCCTTGTAAATTGTGCATGCCCTTGGTCGGTTTGTACTAAGTTGTCTCTAGACGATTTCTGCCCCATGACCTCCAGGGTCACTAATGGATGTCCTTTCAGGCTCAATGTAAATCTGCCGCTCCCTCAAATCTAGTTATCCAGAGCGCTTCATTTAGGGCTGCATCTGGGCATCGAAATATCTGACAACAGCGAGCATGTTATTTTTTGGAGAGCTGCATCATCCGCAAGTTGATTTATAATCGCAATGAATGGAATTTTTTTCGTGCATTATTCAGTGTCTCTGAACTGGTGAACCTCGAGGAAGGTGGTATTGTGGTGTGGCTTTGTTGGTTGAAATGGCATGTTCTGAAATTTGTTCATGAAGCCCCACTGACTTTCGACGTTTCTTTTTCTCCAGTTTCCCAATGACATAGGAGTGGACCATGCTAATTTGTTCCTGTGTCCCATCTTGTGGCTGACCTGGAGGTATTACAATGAATCTTGTACTGTTATTCTTTTGGGGGGCATGGGGAGGGGGGGGGTCATGACAACTGAAAGAGGGAGGCAGGGTGGATGGTGTCTCTGGATAACACTAAACCATTGCCGACGCTCTGTTATAACTTTCATAAGACGGCGTATCTTTAAAATTAAATTCTAAAGACCCGCCAGTATTCTGAAATGTTGTCTTTAGAATTCACTGCATTGACAACGGTAAACAAAAGCCTGCACCCCCTCTACCTAAAGGGCCTGCAAGCAGGCTGAAGGGATCTGGTGTTTGATTATTGCCACCAGGGCACCGACTCAAAACAAGCATATCGGCATAATGGAAAATAGAATGCCTGCAAGATTTTGAAACTGATTTGTTTGCTTATTCTGATATCATTAATTACTTGCAACATTCAAATTAGTTTTTTCTGTGTTCAAATGACCCCAAGCAATAGCGTACCGGGTGGGAGGACCGACCGGACATTTGCCAGTGGAATGGCACTCTCGTGTGGCACCTCAAAGAGGGTGCCCAACGGGAAAGGAGTACCACTGACGGGACAATGTGTGCCGAGCAATTCCTGCTCGGCATGCTTATTGTCCTGGCAGCAGGACACTTTACCCTGTCTGAATGGTAGAGGTATCCCGCTGCCGATGTCCCAAGGAGCTCCAGGAAGCAGAGTGTCCTCGTGTTTACACTGTGAGCCATTGGGCACTGATGGGAGGGAGGGGAGGGGGTGACTATTAACAGGGACTTTTGTTGTGAAATGTGGAGTGATCAGAAGTGAGATGGGTGCATAATGTTGCATGCTTTATGAAATTACTACTGTAGCTTTAAAACCCAAGGGTTCGGCTCACGTTAATCTGCATGATACTTTTGTGACTTGCTTGCAGGATGGGGAGAATAAAACTAAAGCCATACTCTCTCATTCCTGACGATGTACATGTATATAGCGTACAGTCAACTATGGAAGGCTAGTTTATGTGGTTTGCTTCCAAGGCACTGCTATACATTATTTGAGCAAATGAAATGTAAAGCAAAACCATAAATATCTCTATCTACTAAACCTGGGAAGATGTCCCCATCCCAGTTTCACCATTTAACCGAAGAGTGTGATCCTGGGCAATCCATGAAATCACATTGGGCTGGCAGGGCTACCGCCAGACTCATAATGAGCACCACTGTCATCTGAAGATGCCCTACTCTTGCAATGCTAAATACAATACACCCCTGACCCCAAATATGATGGTTCAAATGTGACCTCTCACTAGGGTCAACCCTTAGCCCAGTCCTCCAGCAAACATGCACGCAGCGGAGCTCAGCGCTGCGATATGTAATGAGGCCATGCAAGCCTGGCTGGGTACCTAAACCAGGCTCGCACTGTCCCAATTACATGATCTATGAATGCGGCAGCCACAATGTAGCCCTCCCACCAACGATGGGGGAGAGGTGGCAACAAGGCATGCCACAAGTCTGGGGGGGGGGGGGGGGGGCATGGTTGCCACCCTATAATTGCACCCATGACCTGGACTTCAGTTTCAGCGAGCACCAAAACCAGCGGATAAGCTTAAATGTAACCCTTCTCATAGACACGCTTTACCCCTAAAGGATACCCCACCTGCAAAACTGCTTCATCCCAAATGTTTGTTATTGTGCCTTTAGAACATGCTTACACAGTTCTGTAGATGGAGGACAGGTGCATATACATACTGTCAGTTGTTGCCTGGCATCATCTAAAAGTGCATAGTTGCTGTCCTTGTAAGGGTAAATGTTTGAATTGGCCCTGCAAAAATGCTCTAACATCACCTGACATTGCAGAGGTATATGTAGTAGGCATCTTATCCCATGGAGTTGAGTAACTAATGCAGAGCTTTACAGTCCGACTGAAATTTGAAATTTGTGTGCGGTGTAGGGCAAGAGCCAGAATATTCTTCGCCTGCTAAATGGGTTCAGTTGGAAGCACTGAACAGCCTGGGTTTACCTGATAAAACTAGTCTTTCGTGCTGGCCTGTGCTTGCTCATCCCCCAAGCCTTTAAGATGCACTGCTTCAGGAGTGTGTATTAGGCTAAGTGTCAAGGACTTGATATTCAGTCAAGCTGAAACTGTTTCAGCCAGCATTCGTCAATTCTAAAACTAATTGCAGTACACCTTCAAGCTTCTGCTGAAGTGGAACCTATTTAAGATGGACTTCCGATCTGAGTCCGTGCCCTGGACTGGGCCGCATGGATGGTGTAGTTGGCATTATGGTGGTTCAAGTAATTTTGATTGTTTTGGGGGGCTGGGGGAGGGGGGAGAACCTTGGACTTCTGGTATATCTGTATATAGCCGATCGTTGGTATTGGTGTCAACTATAGTAAAAGTAAAGAAATGCACGTAATGGTGATAATTAGTATTCCTCTTTGGATGTATTTCAACCCAATTCTGATGTGATTTTGTTTTCTTTTCTACATCTAGGCAATGAAGAAAATGTTGCTACGAAATATATCTTTTCCAGCTGGCACGAATTTGCTTTGTATCGTCGTTTTATTAAATCACATTTGGACAATTAATAAAATATTTTTACTTATGTTGTGGCACTGTGGTTTTGTCGGGCTTATC
Source organism: Ambystoma mexicanum (assembly GCF_040938575.1). Taxonomy (NCBI): domain Eukaryota; kingdom Metazoa; phylum Chordata; class Amphibia; order Caudata; family Ambystomatidae; genus Ambystoma; species Ambystoma mexicanum. Next base: position 932,802,684 of record NC_090931.1, on the reverse strand, counting down.
CACTCCCAACAACCTTTCTTGGTAGCTGGGATGGGCCAATTATAAATGGTCAGAACCTGAGCTCATGTTTGTTTTTCCTTCAGTAAGTGCCACAACCTACCACAGGGCACGGAGTGTGAAGTGGTCCCCTACCAGGCCCCTCATTCCCGAACAATTTTCATGTTCTCTAACGGAAATTGATTAAGCTGGGTGTAATTGAGCTGAGTATCCATCCCCCGTGGCAGGACTTTTCCGGTTTTTACCCACTCATAAAAGGGTAAGAGGTTGGAGGACTAGTCTCTACCCCTCTGGGTCTACAAGATGCCGGTGTGTAAATACCTGCTTGGAAAGCTGAGAAGGTTAGTATGCTTTTCAAACCAGGGTTCGTACCACCTTTTGGTTTTTAGTTCAGCTCTAAAGGTTTTCACCAAGGTGACTGACATGAATCGGCAACCCATGCAAGTAGTTTCATCCATTTGCTGTATGTGCTAGGTCTGACCATCAGTTGGAAACATCTAATAATTCTGATAGTTGCTGCTGCAATATATTGTCCAGTGTGAGATTTGTGTCCTGGGGATTAGGGGGAGGGTGGAGGTAATTCTGTTTTACTTTTTTTTTAAATTCCCTCACACTGCCAAACTACAAGTTTGCTGGTATTGCCTCCGGGGGCATTACCAAATGGTAATACTGCCCATTGTTGGAGGTAAAAGTGGAGGAGTTGCTTCGAGCTGGTGGAGGTAATGCCACTTAACCTCAAAGATGGGGGAGGGGGTGTTTGCACCACCACTTGTAATTGGCAGTATTTCCACTGGGGATAATGCGTCCAGCATACTGCCTGACCAAGTGGTGGTATCAGTAATTGGTGGATTACCACCAGAATTACCGGCAACCTTGTAGCTAGCACCAATGAGGCTTTCTATGGAGTGCCTTTGGAGCATGAGCACCTGACAGTACCCTTTACATGCTGGGGCTGTCATAGATTCATGTGAGAAGCGCAACTTCTCCAACATTGGATCTTTCATAGATTCACATGCTAGGAAGAGGTGGATGAGATCCTAATCTGCCTTTTAGCCATAGACCTTTCTGGCTGGTGTCTACAAAATGTTAATTGCATCTTCCTATTCGCCTTACACCTGGCAGTTTATGAGAACATCAGGGCAGATAACTGAGCAGGCAATCCTGTGCCTCATGAGTGGAAACAAATTTCTTACTTAGCACTGAGGGAACCACGCCTCACAGTGCATCAACCCCACCCAAATGGCAAGCTTACTATTGCAGTTCTCAATGTACACAGACTCCCCACAAACAGTAACAGATGCCGAAAAGGGTCCAGGATTAGCTGTCCATTTCAACCTGCTAAAAAGTCTAGACCGACTAAAGCTGCTGAGCCTGGTGTCTTGTCTATCGATTACTTGTGCCGAGTACAACTATTTTGAGTGGAACTGGGACTTTGATGTGATACAAAAGTGCGTTATGTAATTTACAGGACAGGATGGCCATCTGTAAGTAACCCTGTTAGCCCCTGAACGCTCACACCAGAGAGAATGCAACCCACTAGGGAAGAACTGCTCAAATCGATCTTGTAAGGAAATCCAGTTTAATCTCGTGCTCAGATGAGAGCAACAGCAAAACTTGGATGCCAAGAATGTTCTGCGAAAAACAAGCGCCAGCATTTCAAGCCAAGCAGTCATAAATGATGTAATACATATGGTGGCAATCCGTGCAGCTGATTGGATGGACCCTATACAGGTGCTGCCTTTAGTCATATGGGATGACAGTTTATTGGTCCCAGTTTGTCAGTCTTCCATCACGTGGGCGCTGCAGGCTCATCTCACGTCGAAGGTCCGACAAATTATACTCCTACTATACAGCTCGTTTCACTCAACTGCACTTGACGGGCTTCAAAAAGGACACATGGTGGTTCCTGGGCACTTTAACCATCGCACACACATTTCACTGCCTCCCTCTTCACCATCCTGCTCCAAGGTCTCCGCCCTTGTTTTGAACTATATTTATCCCTCCCAGCACCTATACAAATCGCAGGAATGTCGCTTTAACGGCACACCCTGTTGATCCTCTTTGAACATTTAAGCACTTGTTACTTGGGGGGGTTGATGGTCAAAGGGCTTCGGGTATCTTGGGGTTTTGTCCGTTATATGGGCTTGTGGTCACTCTGGGATGGGCCGGGTCAGCTTTGGCCAAAGTGAGAGAACCAGAACACCAGGCGCCGGCCTCTGATTGCGGCCTTGTAGGGCACATTCCTCTTGGGTGAAACACATCTTCACAACACTTTCAAGAACGATGAACAAACTGGCGATTGGGGGGTGTGAACTGTCCTCCTGGGAGCTCGGGCATGACTGGAGATTTCTGTTGTCTAATGGATTTGGGTCTAGTGCATGCAATGCTGCCCTTACTGTGCATACTGTGCAAGCCTTCTCTTCTACTTAAGAATATTAGTATCTATGTAAAATAGCGATGCCGGCCACATCATATGAATACGCTATAATTGAGGTTAACATGGGGGTCCTGCTGGACGGGAATGCCCCTGCCCCACCCGCCCCCTGGTTCATTAGTGACTAATGCATCTCTAGTGACTAGTGCCTGGAGGGAGGGGGCCCCCTTCCCAACAACACTCCCCAAGATGGGGAACGCATAATGGCTCTTTTGTAGTCGTACCCGCAAAGAGCAGTCGGGGCAGCACACCTGACACACAGTTTCACACTTCAAACTCAGTGTTCTTTTAAGACAACACAAGGTTTTATGTTTTGCAGGTGTGGCACATTTTACAGGCATCCCAAAAAATGTGGCACTGGTGCATGTAGATCCAAAAAATGTGGCACTGGTGCATGTATATCTTCCATTTCATGTTGAAGGAAAGGGGCAACATGCCACCACTTGGCATCCAGTTACACTGAACCAGGATCACTTGGACATGCATTAAAGATGACCAGGACTCTAGCACTGACCTGGTTGACTGGTATCGCCATCTTTTTGCATGGTAGTGGTGCCACCAATGAAACTGCATCCAATGCAAAATAGGCTCTTATAATGTAGCCAGCTTTTAAACAAATATTTTTCATTAGAATAGTAATTATATAACATCAGTGAAACATAACAGACATCAAAGTAGACATTTCAAATTCATGTCAACAGGTGGATTAACAATAGAAAAATTAAAAAAGAAAGCAGTATATATTGATTAATGAGAAGATAATGACATCAGTATCAAGTTACAGATGTCTGCCATGAAAACAGATATTTTGCTGTGACGAACAGGGGAAGAAAAACAGACTTAACAGGAAATTAGGATGGGGGGGGGGGGGTGGGGAATTGTGCGTGTTTATTATGAAACCTTGGAAATGGGTTCATATTACATGTGCGGAAGCAGTTCAGGTAATGAGAGAAGGCTGACCACTTTGCAGTGTACTTGGGAACAGAATTTTGATAGTTAGCCATGCAATGTTCCACTTTTTGTAAATGACAAATGTTTTTCCACCAACCTCTTGCACAAGAGACGATACTTCCAATTGGCAGTAGTACGTTTTAAAGCAATAATGGGTCATACTGTTTTTTTGGGGGCATGTATGTTCCAAAATTCAGTAGTTAGGCTGCCTAGAACAATTTTCAAAAAGGATAGCAGAATGTCAACCAAAAATATAAAGTTTGAGGTTATTTCCAAACCGTGCCAAAAAGCGAACACAAAAGAACATGTTCATAGAGGCCGAAGCCAATTCGCATGTCCAAGATTTGTCATCCTTACTGATCTTACAGTTTCGGTGTAATAAACCTATGAAAAAGAGGAAATGATGCGTGATATTAGCTGAAGCTGAAATATTCTTAACTTTAGAAAATATTCAGGACCAAGTGTGATCATCTAGGGTTACACCGAAATCTATCTCCCATAACAAACAGGCTGAGCAACAGATTACAAGACCTTTATAGATTTTAGAGGCGTTGAGACTAACTGCCAAAGTCTGAATGCATTCGGTGTGAGGATTTTATTAGAAAAGTGATTCATCTGCACCGGAATTGACCAGATTGTTGTAAAAAATTGGTGTCCGTATTGGGAATAGAATATACGTGTCTCAGTTGCTGGAAGGAAAGAATGATGGGGCCATTAATGATTAGAATCTGAGTTTTATTTATTTTGTTTTTTTTTAACCAGGATTTATGGTTCAATGGTCTGTTAAGAACAATATTATTGTGCCAAAGTAGGGGGGGTTGCTATTTGGCTGTAGTATAAGGAAAAAGAAAAACTTTGAGAGCAGCAATAGAAGCTTTGAGATCTGAAATAGCCATGGAGGTATGGGTCATATGGATATACCATATTTTTCTAATTTAAACCAAGATGGAGTGTCAGATTGGAATAGTTAAACCAACATCGGGATTGTTTAAGAAGGAAAGCCATGTGGGAAGATTTGAAATCTGGAAACTGGAGCTGCAATCCTTTTACATTTACCAGAACCCTCGAGGAAAACAATTAAAATGGAATAGATGGGTTTAAAAAAAGGAAAGGGGAAGTGGAACTGGAAGGAGTTAAAGATGGTATAGGATAATAGGGGATAGTTTCATTTTAATTGTCAAGCCTGCCCCACCATGACGGCTAGAGAGGGGACAATTTTGAAGTAAGGTCTCTTGGTCAACTTTAATAGTGTCTCGTATAGTGGGTGCAAAAATACCGAGATATTTAATAGTCCTCGCACCATTTTAACCCGAATGTATCTACTTCATGTTTAAGGCAAAAGAAGAAAGGGGAAGAATTTCAGATTTGTCTGAGTTTATAGCCAGAAACTAAGCCAAAGTGATGAAGATCTAATAAGGAGTTTGGGATTTTAAATTTAAGGACATCTGCATATGCCGCAATCTTGAAATGGGATGATCCTCCATGGATTCCAGGTATATTTTTATCCAGTCTGATAACTTCTAATAAAGGTTCCAACAAGAGGATGTACAGGTAGGAGGATTGGTCATTTATATATTTGGAAGATTTGGGGCAGGAATAAAGCAGCTTGACTAGGGATAAGAATTTGCCACTAAAGCCGTGCCAAAGAAGGAATTGGAACACAAAGTCCCAACTAACTCGGTCGAAGGCTTTTTGTGCATCAAGTGCTATAGCGGCATAGCCTTGTTTATCTGTTTTATCTTTAGAAACCATGTAAAGGGCATCAAGAAGTAATCTAGCATTGGAGGAAATGTTACGACCTTTAAATCCAACTTTACCATTTTTGATCAAGGCCGGAAGAAAAGATTAAATTTTGTTGGTGAGGATCTTGGCGAAAATGTTGCTTTCTACATTCATGAGGGATAGGGGGCAATAGCTACTCGAGCATGTATGATCTTTCTTTGGTTTGGGGAATAATGTAAGTAGTACCTCAGAAAATGATGGCATGGGAGAGAGAATGAGCAAGAGTGTCAAAAAATTCAGCAGAAAAGCTGTCGGGCCAGGGGCTTTGCCCTTGCCTAAACCCTTAATTGCATGCGATATCAGAAAATGTGATCATCTTCTATGTGGGAGAGGTAAGATGACCTATTGATTTTGTTGAATGATTTAATGTTTTCAATGGCAGTAGATATCTCTGGGGTATATACATTCTTATAGAAATCTTTAAAGCAGTTAAGGAAATCTTTTGGATGATGACGTAACGTACCTGATGCATCTTTAATGTGTGATACGAAATACCGTTCTTTCTTAGCCTTTAAATATTCAGCAAGAGTCTTACCAGCCTTATTGGAGGCTTCATATATTTTAGTTTTATACTTTAGAATGGTTCCAGCTGCTAAATTGGTGATTATTTAATTTTGAAGCGCAAGGCCATAACATGAATGATAGTTTGCTTGTTTCTCCAGCATGGGGTCTGGCATGGATTCACATGCTCATGAATATTCCCCGTCGTCAGGCTGGGAATCCTTGGTAAAGAAAAAAACCAGTATCAGTTTCGTTTCTGATCTGTCTTTCGTAGTAATAACCAATCACTGGTCTCTGCGTCATACTGACCACAGCCAATGACTGCCCTCTACCTAAGCACCGCCTCTGGCAGCCATCTTCAGATTTTTACCGCACGTTCATGTGTTGGGATCCTCGTGCTCTTGCTCTCGAGCGTTAGTGCTATTTTTTTCACGTTTTTTCTCAAAAACTTCGTTTTTTTCGGTCAAAAGAGCCTCAAGCTCCACCTTCTCCATCCGATCAACGGGGACCCGTGTCGGATTCGTCTGCGCCCCTCAAGGGTGAAGATTTCGTCGAGCTACGCTTTTGGAGGACTCCAGGAGTTTCTCAGGCCCGGTCATGGCCCAGGAGAAGGGGAGCTCGACGCCCGGAAAGCTGTTCAGGGTCTGCCCTGGATGCCAGCTGCAGAACGTCTTCAAGGAGGACGAACACTCTTTTTGTCTTTACTGCCTACATGAGGGAGAAGGACTGTGCGTGTTGCGGCAACATGTCGGAGCGGACCATGAAGGACCGCCATCAACGTCTCGCCAACTGGCTGGAAGGGAAGAGCCCGTCCGGCGAGAAGAAGAGGAAGAAAGCCGAGCGGTCTTCTAAGACCTTTGAGGACGCCCCGGCGACGGGGGTCCAACATAAGGCCAAGCACCGCTAGTCCGCTGGCACCGGGAGCGCTGAACGGTCGGGCTCTACGGGCGCCAGGCAGGGCGCACCCTCCCCGGCACCATCAACCACGAGCCAACGCTCTGGGTCGGGTAAGAGGAAGGCCGAGCACCCGGCGAAGCTCCTGGAGAGGCCACGGTCGAGCTCGGAGGGGGAGCGAGGCAGTGTCCCCCCCCCACCCCCCTCAAGGATAAGGCGGTGAGCGCACCTAGGGTGGTGAAGGCCTTAATCCATCCGGCCAAGCCCTCTATCGAAACTGTCGCGGCGGCCCTGGCTCAGCCTGTGGAGGCTACACCAGTGGTGGCGACCTCGGGGCTCAGTCTCCCTGCCACCTCGGAGGGAGTCCTCTTTTGTGCCCATCGATAGGACCCCCGTGAAATCCCCCGTGGGGAAGAAAAAGGGGGGGGCAGGGCGTCGTCGTAGATCCGGCCTCAACCTCGGAGGAGGAGCTGGTCGAAGTCTTAAGCCACGGCCTCGGCGTGGAAGAAGACCGGCCCGTCGGGATGGATCCCGACGCAGGTGACGACGACATCGTCGAGGGTACCGACGGGGCCCCTGATCGCCCGTCGGATTCCCCTCTGCCAGCGCCGCAAGACAACCCGCGGCCATTTTGTTGGCTATACAGTCCTTATGCTCAGAGATAAGGACGAGACTACCGTTGCCGACAGAACCTCTCCCGTCGGGGGACCCAGAACCGGGACCTTCTGGTGTTCCCCCTACCAAGAAAAGAAGGATCCACCCTCCGCCTCCTTTTCAGCCGTCACGCCCCTTCCAGCCCTCCTCCCCGTCCACCCGAGGGGATGATACGGGGACTGACACGGCAGCGACGGGTACGGACGACGAGGTATACGACGAGGATGTACCGTCGTCGCCTCCCACCAGGGCTTCTCCGCCCGACGAGATTGGATCGTTCCACTCCATGATCACCAGGGCATCCGAGCTTTTCCAACTCTGCCCTGAGGAGAAGAAGGAAGGTTTCCTTTATCAGCGGCGCGAGGCCAAGAGGAAGACGGTCCTCTCAGTGCCTCTATTGGATGACATTTGGGATGAGGGCCTCACCCTCCTCAAGAACCCTTCCACGACGCCAGCTAGAAGAGACCGGTATGAGAAGAAGTACCGGGTCCCGGACACGGCCCCCCTGTGCCTCCGGGCGCAGCCTACCCCGGACTCCGTCGTCTCCGCGTCGGCCAGGAAAAAAGCGCGGGGGGGGGTGCGGCCTCCACATCGACTTCCCCACCGGACGGCGAGGGAAAGAAATTGGACGCTGTGGGACGCAGAGTCATCTCGTCTGCGGCGATAACGATTAAAGCGGCCAACGCCTTGGCTATCGTGGCCCGCTACGACAGGGAGCTCTGGTACAAACTGGCTCCCCTGCTGGACTTCTTGCCGGACGACAAGAGGGCAGAGGCCCTAGAGATCCTGCAGGAAGGTGAGGTGGCTTCGGACCACGCCATTACCGTTGCGACGGACATCGCCGACACTGGGTTCCGCCAGTTGGGCAACAGCGTTTGCCTTAGGCGGCGTGGATGGCTCAAGACGTTCAGACCAGAGTCCTGGACAGGCCCTTCGATGGGAACAACCTGTTTGGGAAAACAGTGGACGATTCCCTTCAGGCCATTAAAGCGGACACCGAGACGGCCCGGGCCCTCAGAGTTCTGCAACAACGACGGACGCCCTTTCGGAGCAGCGGAGGCAAGGGCGCCTCCAAAAGTTCTGGCGGCGGTTTCTCCACCTACCGTCAAGCGGCCCGCTTGTCGGCTCAGGAGGCCTACAGAGGACGAGGCAAGTCTGGCGGACCCCGCCGTCGTCGCCAAGGAGGTCAAGGCGGCAAAGCCTCGTCGAAGCAGGATTGAACCGACCGTGGGGTCGGGCCCCCACCGAAGCACCCCGGTGGGAGGCCGGCTGGCGAGCTTCGTCAGCGTGTGGGAGTCCATCTCCACCGACCGTTGGGTGCTGGACGCCTTGGCCCGGGGCCACGCTCTCGAGTTTCAAAGAAGGTGTCCGCGCGTCCCTCCCGTGGCCAGGAAAGAACTTCACGTCCCTCAACTTCTCCTGGAGGTAAAGGCGATGCTCAGGAAGGGCGCCATCGAACTCGTCCCAAAGAGGCTTCAGGGCGCCGGAGTTTACTCGAGATACTTCCTCGTGAAGAAGAAGACGGGGGGATGGCGCCCCATCCTGGACCTGCGACGTCTGAACAAGTTCATCAAGGCGCAAAAGTTCCGGATGGTCACCCTCCAGCACGTCCTGGGTCAGCTGGAGGAAGGAGACTTCCTGTCGTCGTTGGATTTGGAGGATGCCTACTTCCATATTCCCATCCTAAAGGGGCACCGAAAATTCCTCAGGTTTGTGGTCCAAGGGCGTCACTACCAGTTCAAAGCCCTCCCCTTCGGACTACGGTCGGCACCCAGGGTATTCACCAAGTGCCTTGCACCGGTGGCGGCGCAGCTGCGCCGCGAGGGGATCCACGTCTACCCTTACCTGGACGACTGGCTCATCCGAGCCAAGACGAGGGAGCTCGCCGTGGATCACACGGCAAGGACCGTCCAACTTCTCATGGACCTGGGATTCTCCGTGAACTACGCCAAGTCTCACCTGGTACCCGCGCAAAACGCACTGTTTCTGGGAGCGAAGCTCGACAGTGTCCCTTCTGGCCTCCCCGTCGGAGGAAAGGACCAGGTCCATCCTGGGCAAGGTACAGCGGATGTTGGTTTCCGACGCGGCCAAGGTGAGGTCCATCAAGTCCCTCCTCGGAATGATGTCTTCTTGCATCTACCTCATTCCCATGTGCAGGCTCCGGATGCGCCCGTTGCAGGAGTTCCTGGACGCGCGCTGGATCCAAACGACAGGCGGCTTCGAGGAGAGGATCACACTCGACGAGAGTTTCCGCCGAGCGGTCCGGTGGTGGGGCATCCGCGCGCATCTGACGGCAGGCATGGACTTCCAGACCCCAGACCACCAGGAGACCGTGACCACGGATGCCTCCCTGGAAGGGTGGGGAGCGCACACCGAAAATCTGCACGCGAGAGGCCTTTGGCTCCCGACGGAGAAGTCCCTCCATATCAACGTCCTGGAGCTCCGTGCAGTGTTCTGGGCCCTCAGGTCCTTCCTCCCGTCCCTCAAGGGCAAGGTGGTGAGGATCTTCACCGACAACACCACCACCATGTTTTACATCAGGAAACAGGGCGGAACCAGGTCCCCAGCGCTGTCCAAGGAGGCGCAGGACCTGTGGCATTGGGCCGTCGCCCAAAGGATGTTTCTGGTGCCGTTTCATCTGGCAGGGATAAAAAACACCATCGCCGACTCACTCAGCAGGGAGCTGCGCTCGTGCCACGAGTGGGAACTATGGCAGGATCTAGTGGATCGCCTCTTCCGACGGTGGGGCACACCCCAGATCGACCTGTTCGCGACGGCGACGAACTCCAAGTGCCGGAGGTTCGCCAGCAGGTTTCCCCAGGCGAGGAGCATGGGCGATGCTTTCTCGTTCCCCTGGGAGGGCCTGTTCCTCTACGCGTTCCCTCCTTTGCCACTGCTAATCCGGCTCGTCAACCAGCTCAAGAGGTCACGGTGCAGGATGATCCTCGTCGCACCTGCGTGGCCGAGGCAGATATGGTTCCCGGACCTTCTGGACTTGTCAGCGTCCCCGCCAATCAAGCTGCCGGGGGACGCAGATCTACTCTCCAGGGAAGGAGGCGCCATCCTCCACCACGACCCGAAATCGCTGAACTTGCAGGCCTGGCTCCTGCTGCGCTAGAGTTTGGAGGATACGACATACCGGCCGACTGCAGAGTGGTTCTTGCAAAGGCCAGGGCGTCCTCGACTCTTAAATGCTACGGACACAAATGGAAGAGGTTCTCTGTCTGGTGCCACGCACAGAAGATTAACCCTCTACGGATTACGGCTCCCCAGGTACTGCCGTACCTGCTGACGCTGGCCAAAGCTGGACTGGCACACGCGTCCATCAAGATTCATCTTGCTGCGATCTCCCGATACACCAGAACCACGGGCCGGACGTCCTTGTGGTCTCATCGTCTGGTGAAAGAGTTCATGAAGGGGCTGTTCAGATCATTCCCGCCGGTCCCGGCGTGGGAGCTCAACGTGGTGCTGACCAAGCTCATGGGACCTCCGTTTTAGCCTCTGCACTCGGCCCCGTTGAAGTTTCTGTCGTGGAAAACAGCGTTTCTTGTGGCCATCACCTCCGCACGACCGGTGGGGTAGATCCAGGCCCTTTCCTGCAAGGCCCCGTACTTGACTTTTCACGACACGAGGGTAGTGCTCAGGACGCACCCCTCCTTCATGCCCAAGGTACCGTCGGACTTCCATCTCAACGAACCCTTGGTGTTGCCTGTGTTCTTCCCGTCGCCTTCGTCGCCGGCTGAGAGGACTTTGCACTCGCTGGATGTGGCTAGAGCGCTGAAGTTCTACGTGGACCGCACAAAGTGTTTTCGGAAGACGTCACAACTCTTTGTGAACTTTGGACCTGTCAATCAGGGGAAGGCTCTCTCGAAGGCTTCCATGTCCAGATGGCTCTCCGGCTGTATCATGTACTGTCATCGGTTGGCAAACCGACCGCTGCCTGGCCGTCCGAGAGCCCATTCCACCAGAGCGATCGCAGCTACCACGGCGTTCCTTTCTGGTGTGCCCCTGCTGGACATATGCAGGGCTGCTACGTGGAGGCCGACACACACCTTCACGAAATTCTACTGCGTCGATCGGGACTCCAGGGAGGAGTCCAGGGTCGGCCAAGCAGTGCTGCGCAACCTGTTCGCCTGAGGTGAGCCTGGTGAGAAGGTAAGATGCTTAATGTTGAGTTTGATGTAATGCTTAATGTTGAGCCTTTGCCACCTCCCGTGGTTGTGCATGTGTGTACTGCTATGTATTCTTTATTCATGAGCATGTGAATCCATGCCAGACCCCATGCTGGAGAAGGAACAAGTTACTTACCTGTAACTGTTGTTCTCCAGCATGGGTCTGGCATGGATTCACATGCGAACCCTCCCGCCTACCCCTCTGCGGCTCTTCACTTGGTCATACTGCCACTTCACGTGCTTCCAAATCTGAAGATGGCTGCCAGAGGCGGTGCTTAGGTAGAGGGCAGTCATTGGCTGTGGTCAGTATGACGCAGAGACCAGGGATTGGTTATTACTACGAAAGACAGATCAGAAACGAAACTGATACTGGTTTTTTTCTTTACCGAGGATTCCCAGCCTGACGACGGGGAATATTCATGAGCATGTGAATCCATGCTGGAGAACAACAGTTACAGGTAAGTAACTTGTTCCTTATTTGTATAGCGCTCCACACCCATGGATAGATGTGCGCATTGAGAGTTCAGTTACAGGATTGAGGTATGCATTATACATGGTGCAACAATTACAAATTAGAGCAATTTACATTATTTACATAACTTCAGCAGGTTCATAGGAGATTCAGAGGTGATCGCTACTTTGTTCAGTAGCCAGTGAATAACCTGTTTCCTAAAGATTGGGAAGGACTCAATGGTTTTGATATTGAGGGGTAGGGGTTCCAGAGAAGTGAGGCAAGCACTGTGAAACTGGAGCCGCCTGCTCTATTTAATGTGAATCTAGGCACTACCAAGCATAAGGAGTTGGATTACCTGGTGATTCTGGGAGCGGATTTCATAGTGAATTTGTTGGTGAGATATGGTGGGGCTAGGTTGTTTAAGGATTTGTAGGTGAGGCAGATGGTTTTGAGGTCAATTTTTTGTTGTATTGAGAGCCATTTGCATGCTTTCCTAGTTGTGGAAATGTGCTCTCGTCTTGGGATGTTGAGTGCTGCGCGCAATGCGTTATTCTGGAGAACTTGAGTTTAATTGATTGGTTGGCACCTAGGTATAGGCTGTTAAAAATAGTCCAGTTTGGACTATTGTGAGAGGCAGCTATGGGGTGAGAAGAAAGGTCTGCAGTGTTAGGGTTGTGGTAGTAATGTTGCTCAGCAGATGTCAGGTGAGTAGAGGCGTAAAAAACACCTTGACGACATCTTTTTTTTTTTTCCTTCCCACATAAGCCATGATGTGCCCTCTCAGCAGAGCTTTAAATGCATCCCAATTGTTACGGTGGATGCGTCTTCGTCATGATTGTCATCAAAAAACTGTTGTTGGAAAGATAGCACAGAAGAGAAATTGTGGGTCTTGTAATAGTTGAATTTCCATTGGGTGGAGGGCTTGCTGATATCAAAATTGAAGGAGGTACTAACTGGGGCATGATCAGAAATAATATTGGAAACGATTGAGTCAACGATAGTGCCAGTGAGGGTTTTGGATGAAGACGAGATAGTGTATTGTGTGGGAGCGAATTAAATATATAATAATGTTGCGTGGGATGTGATGGCCCCCATGAGTCAAATTAAACCAGTTTCTGCAATACATCTCAAAGAACTTGAGATTTAGTAGTTTTAAATGTATAGTTGTACTTCCTGTCCAAAAATGGGTCAAGAACCCGATTCACAGCTCCACACATTATTAAATTGGAAAAGTTATTCTTGAGGATCATTTTTTTTCCTCCCGGATTCCAAAACTGGGGATCAGGTTTGGTAGGTCCATAAATGTTTAAAATGGAAACTTTTACTGAGTCAATCGGGAGCTTCACCCATACCCTACGTCCCTCATAGTCTACATCCTTGTCCAGAACTTAAGACAATTTTGTACTGAGAAGTATAGCAACACCGTATTTTTTTTTTTTTTTTTGTCAACCACTGGGCTTGCAACAACCTCCCGGCCCATACAGATTTAAGTTTCATAGCCTCCTTGGTAGAAAAGTGTTTCTTGTAAACATGCAACAGATTTAAATTTGTTCAAGTGAGATAGAATCTTACATCTTTTTATGGGGTTGTTGCAGCCTTTAATGTTCCAAGTAACCGATTTAAAGATCATTTATATAATGGATTAATGGTCTTGAATTGATATGCCATAGCAAAAGGGAAGCCCATTTGTTACTGTAAAGAAGCTATTTCGTGAGAGCAACCCATTTCCTAGAGAGCGCCAAACAATTAAGAGTTCCAAGGAGCGGAAGAAAGACACATAAGGGAAACATGAGGGGGAGGTGAAGGGAGACACAATGTTAAAGGACATTTGTACCGTGCACTATCACCACCGGAGTGGTCCCCTGACGCTCTGGCAGCTCTGAAAGAGGAGGAGGTTGAGTTAGTGGGAGGAAGCAGGAAAAGTGCAAGAGAGCAGTAATGTGCTGTTGGCGGCCTCAGCCTGGTAGGTCAGTTGGCTGGGCCTGGGGTGTTTGCGGCCGGTAGTCGTCGTGTACTGTTGTGCGAGTCTGTGTGTTTTTGTTTTAAGTTTTTGCGGTTTGTTGTGCTGTAGGTTTTGGTTGTTTGGTTTGGAGTTTGAGGGCTGTATGCAGAAGGGGAAATTGTTAGTAGGGTTGGTTAGTTTGCGTCTCTTATCCTGAATTGAGGTGCTCGGCTTGCGTAGTCTCGCCTGATCTGGGTCCGACTGGCGTACAAGGTTACTTACTCCTATGGTTCCCACCTCTAACATGCTCTCTCGCAGCTCCCCTTATCCTCCCTTCATACTCCTGTGCACCTGCCAATGCCAACATCTCAGGTAGTGTGGTGATTGCAAATATCTTCAATTCCACAACACTGTGGTACCTGGCGGTAACTAAGTGGTGGGGGGAAGTGTTGGTGGAATTGTCTGGGGTGGTTGACTCTGTCTCCGTGCATGTCGCCTGTGTTCTAGTCTACCCAGTGTCACCCGTCCAGGTGCCGTGGGAACGTCCCTGTCTGTTAGTGGTTGTCCGTGTCCTTTCCAGTTTAGTCATCCTTTTTCCTGTTTTGTTTTTCAGATTTAGTCTGTGGTGTTGAAGAGCCGAGTTTTTAGTGATTTCCTGAATTTTAGGTGATCTTCAGTGTTTATTTCTTTTGGGATGTTCCAGGTTTTTGCGGCTAATTGGTAGTAGGTGCCTCCAAGTTTTTTCTTAAGGTATGGTTTGAGTTGCAGGCGTATTTTGTTGCTTGATTGGAGGGGTCTCATTGGCTTGTAGATTATTTTCTTTTGTAGGAATTCTGCTCCTTGTCCGCTGATTGCCCTATGTGTTATGCACATTGTTTTGAAGGTGATGCAATGTTTTACTGGGAGCCAGTGTAGTGTTTTTAGGGCTGGAGTGATGTGGTCTCTTCTGGATAGTTTGAGGAATAGTCTTGCTGTTGCATTGTGTATCCATTGCAGTTTCTTCAGGAGGTATTCTGGTATTCCGAGGTAGAGGCTGTTTGCATAGTCCATTTTTGACATGATTACGGTGACGATAGTGAGTTTTGTGCGTGAAGGAGAGTAAAGGTAGAATTCTTCTTGCCGTGTGGAGGAGGAAAAAGCATTTCTTCACTGTTACATTTATTTGTGGTTCTAGGCTTAGCGTGTTGTCCATTAGGACTCCCAGATTTTTTACTACCTTCGATGGTGTTGGTGCGTTTCCCATTTCCGTAGGCCGTGGAATGGTGGTTTCATTCTCTTCGTCTTCGGACACGATCATGATTTCTGTCTTTCCTGGGTTGATTTTCAGGTTGTTGGCATCCATCCAGTTGAAGACTTCTTTTAGACAGTCGATTAGGGTTGAGTGGTCGGCATCGGTGTCTTTGATTTTGTAGATCTGAGTGTCATCTGCGTAGTTGTAACATGCAATGTTGTATTTTTTTGAAGATTGTGATGACCGGAGTCTGATAGATGTTGAAATATAGCGGAGATAGTGAGGATCCTTGTGGCACACCAGTCGTTCACTTGTGAAGTGAATTTGAAAGGTTTGATCCATACTGTTTCTGTTCTGTTTGCTAGGAATGATTTGGTCCAGCGTAGTGCTGTCTTTTATGCCCAGGTCTTCTAGTCTTTTGGTGAAACGTATCTCACTGAGGTATACAAACAGGCAAAAGCTTCAATGTCGGATACACCAGAGACCTCAGCATAAGTGAATATCTGATGAGGAAGGAAGGTCAAGCTGGGACTTGGACAGGTAGGGAGAAAAATGTAGCAAGGACAAGCGACACCTGCCGGGCTGTCAAAAGGAAGACTTCACACAGCGGAAGAAGGGAGCCAACCCTGTCACATAGCATCAAGTTAAGGAAAATATTTATTACTGGCGTTAAATGAGAAGCAGTGAACAGTTAAACACCAAGAAATATATATGGTATCCAAGTTTTCAATTTTGATGGAACGCATGAAAACCTTTTTCAGCTGGATCATAAAATATAGTAGAATGACCATTGTAAGTAACCTTAAATGAGCAAGGATGATACGAACCATAACTAACATTAAGTTTCAGAGCAGGACGAAAAGATAGAAATTCTTTTCTAGCTAAGGTAGTACTTTTTGCAACATCTTGTGCGATGATTTGTTTTCCTTGACTGAGGCCATGATGTGTTGGAGCTGGGTCTATTCGAGTAAATGGAAAATGAGTGTTCTAGGTGTATGAGTGGAGACTCCCAATTGACCAATACAATGAACTTGTTGTATATTGAGTGGAGTGTCCAAGGATATATGACGAATGCTGGGTAGTAATTTTTGAAGGAAGGCAATTGGATCCAAACCCTCGCATCCCTCGGGCAGGCCTGAAATTCGAAGGTCATTGCGTCTGCTCCTGTTTTCTATGTCCTCATTATGTTTTTGGAGATCTTTGATAGATTTCTCCAGCAGGACCACTCTGGGTTATATGTCTTCTACATGACTCACCAGTCGCTTCACCTCTTCCATACGATCTTCAAAGCCCTTCCATCTGTCGTCTAATTGTTGTAGTTTTTTTATTTGTGGACTCAATAAAGGGCTGTAATACTCTCTTTCTGATAAAATTGCTTCTGTGGCAGGCTCAGATATATTGAGCAGTGGTCGTGAGTCACTTTTAGGACTTTTTAGATTAGTGGAAGAGGGAGTTTTTTGTTGTAGGTGTAGTTTTTGACTGTTGGCTGCCATTACTGAATTTAATGCTAAGTGAGAGGAAACACAGACCCAGCCATCATGCTGGGGAACCATGGTCATTTTAACTTAGCATTTTCCTATGGAAAAACTCGACACAAGTGTCATATCAACATAATTTTTGGTTGCTTTAGCCACCACCAATAGGATGTAGGGTATAAATGGCACCGCACCCATGGCTTCCCTTCAGATTTCAACTGTCTCAAGTGTTAGGATCACCTTTTGCTTGTTGTGATTTCTGCACGTGCCGGTGCGATTGGTTTGCGATGTCTTCAGGAAAATCTTTGTTCCGGCCCTGTGCAACTTGCAGGCTGAAGAAAGTGTATGAGGGGGACGGACATATGGACTGCCTCTATTGCCTCTACCCCCTCTACCCCATCACTCGGCTGAGTCTTGTGAGATCTGTAAAGGGTTTTCACAGAAGATTCTTAAGGATCGCAATCAGCGGTTAGTGTGTTGGCTGAACGATGGTACCTACCCTTCCTCGGAGGAGGGGTTGGTTCGTAGCCTGGCATCTGAAACGCCTGTTCAAGCGGCAGATCATCGCCGGTCGGCGTCAGCTGAGCCTCTGGCTAAGAAGTCTCGGCCTGTCCCTGGGGTGGAGGTCTGGAAGAGTGGTGGCTCCTCTTCCAGTAAACACCTGTCGAAAGGGGCGTCTTTGTCCAAGCATGGTCGGTTGGACCAGTCACACGGGTCTGGAGGTAGGCCTGAGAAGTCGGCGTCTCAGGTGAAGGCCAAGAAAGACTTGTCGAAACTCTCCTTCAGGGGACCATCACAAGTCCTCCTCTAGTAGGGAGTCGTCTAAACATCGGTCCAGTGGAGCCAGGCAGGCGGGATCGCCTGAAATATCTACACCGCAGGTTGCGGTTCCAACTAATTCATTGTCGACGGGAGTCCCTTCGTCGACGGGTCCTTTGCCAGCTCCGATACCGTCAACGGTTGTGTCTGTGGCTCTTGCAGGAGAAAAAGGCCCGATATTCTCATTGAGGATGGGTACGGACAGCTTGCTGCCGACTAGGCGTGGCAGGCTTCTGCTTTTGACTCTCTTCTACCAGACACTACTCAAGAGTCTGCATCGGAGGTGGAGGATGATCGGGAGCTGGTGTTGGGTCTGTCTGCCCTGGGCCTGCAATGTGTTGCTCCATCGGCGTTGATGGGTTTGGGGGCTGGCCCATCCAGTTACCCGCTGGTGAATCCACAGGCAATGTTGTCGCTCCACGTGCTGTCCACGTTGCAATCCTTCTTGGGCCAGCTGGATTCCAGGTTGCCTCCTCCGGTGGGGCCTATCACCCATGCTGCAGGTGTTCCTCTGTTTGACGGCTGCGGCTGAGTTGCCGGCTCCTGCAGGTGAATGAAGATCATCCAGTTTCCCATCCTGAAGAGGGTGAGCTGCCGGACTCTGAATCGGACAGTTTGCCTATGGGAGACCATGTCTACTGGCTCTTCGTCGCTGTAGTGATACACAAAATTGCAAATTTGCCAATCAGGGCTTTAGATGACAGCATTAGCCGCTGAAAGCTAATAGTTTACTGTCAGCATTTTTGGCACATACTTTGAATAGTCTGTTGTAGCACTTCCATTACGCAGTAGTGAGCTACAAGGAATATGCAGGACTAGTAGGGGTGGTAGGTCACATTATGCATTGTAGATAGACAGGCAGGGCGAAGGCCCCAGCTCTGTAGCTAATAGACATTATTGGAGTGTTTGGAACATTATGGCACCTATATAGCGCTTAGATAGCTTAGTGTTCATAGCGCTTAAGATTGGCTATGAGTGCATGCCTTTTAGAGCTTGCTCACATAGGCTTAATTCATCTCGACTTTCTAACTGTAGCCCTGCATGGCTTCGTAAACTAATCTTCCTTTCTCTGGGAAGGCACTGATAAGACATTCCTGAGCTTTCGCGCAGATGGGCTCCAAGTAGGGAGGGGCACAGGAAAGGAGCACAGTGGAAATTCAGAGTTGGGTTTTTCCATGAGCAAGCCTATATTTTGCACAGGGAAGCTTCTAGAACTGTGTGTCATGGACTGACAGCACGAGATTATTAAAAATGCATGCCCACATGACTCAGGTGGGAGATCGATCTGTGGACTTGGTTCGAGCAAGATCAAGTGTCCGGAACCTGTTGCTCTGTCGGCACCCTGCAGCGCTGTCCTCTGAGCGGGGCTTGTTACAGCTAGCTTATGAGGGCCAGGGTCTCCCAGTGCTGATTGAAGGGGCGTAAGACTGTTTCTCTGTTTCTCTAAGTTCTATGTTTCTCTATATTTTGCATTTCTCTAAGTTTTGTGCTTTGTAATCTTCTCTAACTTGAATCCCAAAATGTTGCTGCAATTCACTGTTTAGAATAAATACTAAAACGTTTTGAAGGTGTCATTTGTCACTAGCATGAGTTCACTGCTCAGCACAATAGAACCTGTATTTTGGGCTGAATTGGGTAATTTTTGCTCTAAGGGCTGGTCCCGAGGAAGATTTTCCCAATATCAAGACAGTCGCCATTGTGGGATTCGGATGTTGAGCTGGAACTACCTCGTAGTCCAGCACAACCGTCTCTGCCCGATGATGTTGGGGCTTTCCACACCATGATGGCGAAGGCATGTGTGGAATTTGGGTTGGCTCCTGAAGAAGAGCGGATGGGAGTGTTTCCTGTTTGACCACATGGGCAAGAGATGGAAAGCTGAGCTCACTGTGCCTATCATGGACCACGTGTGGCAGGAGGGCCTGCGCACGATGCAACTCCCCTTCTCGGAACCAGCTGTCAAAGGGAGGCTGGAGAAGTTGAAGGCCCTGGACTCTACAGTGTCGCAGCCCACTCCTGAGTCGGTGGTTTCAGTGGCGGCTAGCCACAAAGCCAGGAGTCAGCACAAGTGTATTATCCCTCCTGACAGTGACGCCAGGAGACTGGATGCCTTCAGTAAAAAGGTTTTGACTGTTGGGGCGATGACGGTGAAAGCAGCCAATTCTTTGGCGATCATGGCTCGCTACGATCATGAGATGTGGCATTGGTTGGCGCCTCTGCTAGAACATCTACCTGAGGAACACTGTAAAGCTGCCATGCTGTTGGTACGCAATGGGGAGGAGGCGTTCAATCCTAGTATTAACATTGCTGTGGACTTGGCGAAATCTGCTTTTAAACAGATTAACAATGGCATAGTGCTGCGTCGACAGGCCTGGCTTAAGTGCACAGTCTCTCATCCGGAGGTGCATTATATAGTTCTATACATGCCCTGTGAGGGCAAACCGTTGTTTGGTGAGAAAATTGATGAGGCCCTCAAGGGTATGACGGAGGACTCTGAGACTGCTAAGTCGTTGGGAGCCTGCAGAGTGGGCACTCGTTTTGCCCCTTTCGTCCCTTCCGAGGGGTGTCAGGAAATGCCTGGTTTACTTCCCCCAGAGACCAGGGCTACAGTCAGTCTGGCTACTCCTCCCAGGGGTATAGGTGGTCGGTGCAGTCGATGCAGAAGAGTCTGGACTTTCAGGCCTCCAGGAAAAGAGGTGGGCAGGCCTTGTCCTCCAAGGGAAGACAAGCTAAGCCCCAGCAATGACTTGTCATGGGGGGAAATCTGCTGGGGGGCAGGGTAGCACTACACGTGGACGAGTGGTGCAAGATCACGTCAGACCGTTGGGTGTTGGACACAATGCGTCTGGGCCACTCACTGGAGTTCAAGTGTCCCCCCCCCGGTCCCCATTCCTCCATTGTATACCATACAACCTCACCTTCACGTTCTATGGCCAGAGGTTGTACTTATGCTACAGAAAGGGGCTATAGAATTGGTTCCTGTGGCTGAAAAAAGCCAAGGGGTTTATTCCTGTTACTTTATGGTGGTGAAACCCAATGGAAAGAGGTGACCCATACTCTATCTTCGGGTGTTGAACACAACTCTGCAACGCCTGAAGTTCAAGATGCTCACGCTTCAGGAAGTCATTCGGTCTCTACAGCTGTGTGAGTTTCTGGCCTCGTTGCATCCACAGGATGCTGTTGGCACTGCAAGTTTCTGCGGTTTGTCATAGAAGATTACCAGTTTCGAGCGCTCCCGTTCGGTTTAAAGTCGTCCCCAGGACGTTTACGAAATGTTTGGTGGCTGGCTGCTACGGGAAGGTCATCATGTCTACCCATACATGGACGACTGGCTGGTACATGGTTCGTCGCTGGGGGAGGCGCAGGAAAGTCTTGGCGCTACCATGCAGCTGCTGCAACGGCTAGGCTTCGCCGTGAACTTCGAGAAGTCCTTTCTGTCGCCTTACAAGGACTTGGTTTTTCTGGGGGCAGAGTTTCAGACTCAGCTAGGTCTTGTGAGGCCCTCGGATGAGAGGGGTTTGAAGCTCAAGCAAAAAGCCTCAGTGGAAGATTGGTACAAGGGTGTCGGTCCGGACCTACATGTCGCTGCTGGGGGCCATGTCGTCCTGCATTCCGCTGGTGAAACTGTTGTCTCCATGAGGTTGGTACAGGAATTCCTCGCCAACCGATGGGCTCAGAGTTGCGGATCATGGTCCGACAAGGTGGTGCTCGACGGCGATCTGGTGGAAGCTCTTCGATGGTGGTAGTGCTCGGACACGGACAATCTGGTTCGGGGCATAGCGTTGCTGCAATTGGAATTCCACTTTACAATTGTGACGGATGCTTCTCAGACAGGATGGGGGGGGGTGCATCTCGAGGACTCACAGGTCCATGGCCTGTGGTCTCGGGTGGAGTCGCATTTCCACATCAATGTGCTTGAGTTGAGTGGTACATTGGGCCCTGAAATCATTTCTGCCGCGCATACGTGTTTCAGTGGTGAGGGAGTTGACGGACAATATCACCACAATGTTTTATCTCTGGAAACGGGGGCCTTCATTCCAGGGTGCTGTCGAAAGAAGCACAAGAACTCTGGCATTGGGCTCTGCTGCACGACATCGGCATTGTGGCTTTTCATCTGCCGGGAGTGTTGAATGTGCAAGCGGACACCCTCAGCAGGGAGGTAAGCCAGCTCCACGAGTGGCAGCCGAAGGAGCAGCAGGTGTCCATGCTCTTCCGGAAATGGGGCTGTCCTTCATTGGATCTTTTTCGCAATGAGGGGGAACAAGCAGTCTGCCAGCAGGTGGGCTCATCCTGAGTCTCTAGGGGATGCATTCTTGTTCCCGTGGACAGACCAGTTCGCTCATTCGACGGACCCTCCTGCGGATTCGGATATACCATGTCATATGTTTCTGGTGACGCCGTTCTGGATCCCCTTCATCTGTCCGTGGCGGGGCTGATTTGATTGGCAGTGACGCCGGACCTTCTGTCTCAGAAGCAGGGCGCTGTCTGGCACCACGATCCAGGATCTCTCAGCCTGACGGCTTGGCTCCTGACTTCTCCGAGTTGGGCCTGCTAAAGCTTTCTGGTGACTGTCGGAGCATTTTGGAGGCAGCAAGCGCTCCATCCATGAATGCCTCCTATGCGTGTAAATGGAAAAGGTTTTGTGTGGTGAAAGGGCCAACCTGGGGTGGACCCTTTGAACAATTAGCCGGAGCAAGTTTTGCCATACTTATTGCAGTTTGCAGAAAAGGGTCTGGCTTTCTCCTCCATAAAGGTACACTGTGCAGCAATTTCTAGATACACCCAGAAGCGGCATGCAGCACCTCTGTTTAGTGATCTCTCATCAAGCATTTCTTGAAGGGGTTGTTTCAGACTTTTCCTCCAGTCAGTTCCTCCGGTGTGGAGCCTTAATGTGGTTCTGTCAGGTCTGATGAGACCTTCGTTTGAACCAATGTCGTCGACGGCTTTGCAGTTTGTCTTGGAAGGTGGCTTTTCTGGTTGCCATTACTTCGGCCAGAAGGATGTCTGAGTTGCAAGCTTTGGTTGTGGACCCTCCATATTTGAGGTTCTTCAAGGACAAGGTGGTGTTGGCTACTAATCCGCACTTTATAAAGTGCCAACAGCATTTCACAAACTCTTCTATTGTGTTACCCTCTTTCTTTGCTTCCGCCTCCACGCCTACAGAGCGGTCTTTGCATTCGCTGGATGTGAAGAGGGCGTTTTATTTGAATCGTACTCTTCTAAACAGCGGTTTGTGGCTTATGGCCCGTCCGTCAAGTAACGGGCAATCTCCAAGCAAAGACTTTCTCGTTGGGTGTTGTCTGCTATCTCATTCTGCCACACTAAAGCTTGGAAGCCTTTGGAGAGGAATCCGAGGGCTACAGCTTTGTCGGCGGCATTATGGTCAGGGATTCTGCTGGTGGACATTTGCCAGGCGGCCTCCTGGGCAGTGCCGCATACTTTTACTCGACATTACTGTCTGGAGAAGCAACATGGTGAGGATGTGCGGATGGGACGGGCGGTCCTGCAACAACTGTTTCAATAAGGTAAGCCCCGCAGCTTCGGGTATTTGTTTGAACTTGATCACTGAATGGGTTTCTTGTCTCATGTATGTAATTCTGTTTCTATATTGGTTTGCATTTGCACTCCGCCATGCATGATGGATGCTGCTATGTAATCTATTCACAGCATGTGAATCCATGAAAGATACCAACGCTGGAGGAATGGAGTTACATGTAAGGAACTACTCCCTTCATGCACGCTTTGGATTGAAGGCTGATGATGGCAGTGTGACGGAGGAGGAGCCAAACAGGCCACGTCCAGCATGTCACATAGGGAGGTCTCCGAAAATTGCCTCATAATGCAGCCGCGTTGTAGGAAGCCGGCGCTGAAAGGTGTTGCTCTGAGCCGCGAGACCCAGAGAGGGGAGCAGCAAAGTCTGGTCTTCGGCGGCAGGCAGCCAGACAGTTTAGCTGGGCAGAATCATGAAGATGGTGAGATTAAGGCGTATGTATTAGTAGTAAACACTGAATTTATAAATGAATAAGAAGGAGGCAGAACGTTAGGCAGCCATCTTCCTTGGCGCCAAGCCATGCCGCCCATAAAATAGCCAGCTTAACACACCATAACTCCTGTGGACTTGGAAGTTTGGTTAATGAAGTCTTAGTTTGGCCATCTACTGCTACTACAGTACTTGGTCTATAGAGGCACAGAAACCCAATAAAGGAGCATTCTCTAGAACAAGTATAAGGGGTTTGCCATCTGGTGTAACACTCATTCCAGTTCAGTGGTCCGTATCGTAGTAGGCACCCACCTGCTTTCCAGTCTGGACCACTCGAATTCAACATTTTGCAGTCAAACTGCATTAATTTCAACTACAGCCACATTCATACAGATGTCTATTATTGAATGTAAAAATGATAGGAGAAATTAGTTGTTTTTTCTAATAATGCTGGGAGTCCTCGCTCACCCCCCCCCCTCCAACCATAACAAATCCCAATGCCCCACACCTAACAAAAACGACCCCAAATTAAAAAAAATCTAGGTAAAACACTTCACTCATGTCTCCTTTTTTATTTTCGTTCATTTATGCCAATACCAATTCTTGCAGCTGGCATTAAACTAGAGGAGAAAGTTGTAAATGACTCACTCCCTATGAGAGTACAATATGCCGGTTGGACTATACATTCCCAGAGCTACTTAGCACCTGCATTTTTTGAGCAGCAAAACTAGTGCCCCTGTCTATCTTCCAAGTGTTTACATTTCTCTTCGGCAACTCCTTTCTCACCCCACTTTACCCTGCACCATATTATCCTTCCATTCGTATCTTCTTTTCCCCATGAACTCAATTTGAAATTTTTTAAATCAAAGCACTTGTCTAATAACTACCATACCACTTTGCTCATACTCCACCTGTCAAACTATCCTCAATGCAAATGTGGAGCTTGAAATGGATCCATGACTGGATATATCTATACAACCAGTTTGTTTGAAGTAGAGCCAATGGTTTTAAATCGGTTATCTTCTGTTCAAGCTCTAACAGAAGAAAAGTTGTGAATGGTTACACCTGCCTACAGATTTATTCTACCCTGCAATTTGTAGCATGCCCCTCACTTTATCCCTGTTGGATCAGCTCATTGTACTGGTAACCTTGGTTTCAAGTCAAAAACTTTAGATATGCTCCCTTTGGGTTGAGCACCACTCAATTGTGTCCGTGAGGTCACACCCCCTACCTCTAGTCTTGTGGGATATTTTGACCCACTCAGATGTGCTGTGCTACATCACTTTACTGCATTGGTGCAAGAAACAGCACAACATGGATGTGCTGACTCCTGTGCTCACCAAGATCCCTAAACTGCGCTTTGCAATAACCCGAAAATGGCTGCACCACACATTTCAGGTGGGTTGGAACAGAGTACTCACTGCAGGAGTATGCCAGTGTGCTCTGCAAAATTTTCCATGGAGCAAAGGAAAGAAGCTGCATTACTTTGCTGTAAACCCAAAATGCCTCTTTAAAATGTCATTTTATCACCCTTAGGTGCCGTTTTGGTGCTAAATCATCATTTCTACTGAACCACTGTGATTACAGGGCCCTGCAATGCCCAGGATCAGTCTTGAGTCTCAGAGGAACTGGGCCTCATTTGAATGACAGCTCATACCAAAAGTATCTTTGAAAAAGCAACCCAGGGACTTGTTTTTCATTTTCCACAGGATACGCGGCTATTTCTTTGCAACAGTATCTAAAGAATCGGCTGTCCCGAGAAAAACTCTAAACAAATGCTTGGTACATTTATCATTGCTGTAAACAATTCCAGCACTCAAGGGAAGGACTAGAGCTGACTAAAATGTATATTTGCTGCAGATGAAAATCGAATTTAAAGAAGTTTAATGTGCTTTGTCCTGAATGAAGAGCAAAATCACCTATTTTTAAAGTATATTGCGTAAAAGCTTGATTTAAGAATGTAAAAGGATTTGCTACTGTTAAACATCCACCTATAAACTGTTTAATTCTGTAGGTTTAAAGTGAAGATTTAAAAAGGTGAAACTCAAAGCCAAACCCAATCTGAGTTGGTAAATTATATATATTTTTTTAAAAAACCTGCTCTGCCAGTTCCTAGCCCTGAGAGGGTGACACCTCAACTGCTGGAACAGGGAAAAGTCTAATTGCTAGCTTGGAGGCTTTGAATTCCCTGGACAATGGAGTTTTTCAAGTCACATTAGACATTTGTCTTTGCCCCAGGCTAAGACAATAGCAGGCTAAGACACTCGCCCTTCCAGTGAGAGGGGCAGGATGCTTCACTCTCAAGGGAGAGGCCCCTCATTCTACTTCAAAGGGAGTGACATGTGCTTACACTTGTGGGGGGGGAGGGGGGTGACAAGTGACATTTGGTGTTTAAAAAGCCTATTTGTAACTGAAATGTAAAGCCATTTAACTTTGCCACAAGAATGAGAAAAAAATGTGAAAAGTGCATAATTCTAAATCTAATTTTTTGCTATTCATTTGAAGACTTGGTAGGACTTACTACTGCATAAGGAACAGAAGTTATAAAGAATGACCGATTGTGCGAAAAGTATTAATGTGGCGAATCTTATCCTAGGGGTAAAAGCGCATCTATGTACAAAATTGGGAAATGTTAGGCCAAATCTTTCAGGGTTAAAATTGCCAAAATGTAACCAAGACTAAACCAGGTCCCACAGACTTGGGAGCTGGATTGAAATGTGACCCACAAAATATGTAACCTGTGCACCTGATTTTCTTGGAGATCATACTACATAAATATGTATTTGTGGGATAATTAGATTTTGGTTCCAGTGGCTATAGTCATTGTAAAAATCATCCCATGAACATGACCTCCTTTTCTGTCATCCAATCGGTGAAAAGCAAGGTGGAGATCATGCTTTTGCTGAATCCTAGCATTAGGGGTGTGGACAGTAAATCTGCCCTGCCATAATTTAGTCATGTCATTTGGCACAATAAATAAGGGAATCTCACAGCCTACACAGATTCCTGACTTCTTGCTTATTTTCTGCATGGCGTCCAGTTCCCGACTTTCTCCATCCTTGTTCCTGATTCCTGATTTTCCTTAAAGCCAAGGGCCCAGCATTGCGGAACTCTTTTCAGTTAGGCCCAAATTCTGAAACAAATGCCAAAAAGCTAAGGGAAGCATTCTGATCCAGCTGGCTTGCTACTACTAAATGCATGCCTGCTGCAAACTCGCCATCCTACTGATCTCCAGTCTCCAGTAACCAGTCCAGTAACCAGAGCAGTTTGGTGACCAGAACCGCCCACCTAATCCTGTTCTGCCCGAGTAGCCCAGCTGTCCTTGGTTAGGCCTGATCCGTGTGATGACCAGAACCCTTGATAGTCCAAAATCCTGGACTGTAAGTATTAATAGGAAGCATATAAACTCATAGCATACCTTGCCTTGTTTTGTTCCATCCTAATCTCTAAACCATCCTATCTTTACCTTAAGAACTTGTAATATTGTCACAGCCATTCTTGAAACCTTGCCTTTGATTCTTTGCGCTAGTGCTAACTCCTTTCTCCAGCATGGGGTCTGGCATGGATTCACATGCTCATGAATATTCCCCGTCGTCGGGCTGGGAATCCTCAGTAAAGAAAAAATCAGTATCGGTTTCGTTTCTGATCTGTCTTTTAGTAGTAACCAATCACTGGTCTCTGGGTCATACTGCCCTCTCCCTAAGCCCCACCTCTGGCAGCCATCCTCAGATTTTTACCGCACGTTCAAGTGTTGGGAGTCCTCATGCTATAGCTCTTGAGCTTTTTCTGCGTTTCGCGCTTTTTCAAAGAGATTTATCTCTATTTTCGGTAAATAGAGCCTCAAGCTCCACCGCTTCTACTTCCGATCAACAGGGACCCGTTTCAGAATCTTCTACGCCCCTCAAGGGTGAAGTTTTCATCGAGCTACGCTTCTTGGAGGATTCCAGAAGTTTTGAGGCCTACCTCGTGGACATGGCCCAGGAGAAAGGAAGCTCGACACCGGGCAAGCTGTTCAGGAACTGCCCTGGATGCAAGCTACAGAACCTGTTCAAGGAGGATGAGCACTCGAAGTGCCTCTACTGCCTTCATGAAGACAAATCTCACATGGAGAAGGACTGTGCGTTTTGCATGAACATGTCAGAACGGACCATGAGGGACCGTCGGACCCATCTCGCCAACTGGTTGGAAAGCAAGAGCCCAGCAGGTGAGAAGAAACCCGAGCGGTCTTCTAAATCCTGTGAGGGCACCCTGGCGATGGGGGCCCAACAGAAGGCAAAGCACTGCGAGTCCGCAGGCACCGGGAGCGCTGAACAGTCAGGCTCCTCAGCTGCCAGGCAGGGCGCACCTTCACCGACGCCATCAACCACAAGCCAACCCTCTGGCTCGGGGAAGAGAAAGTCCGAGAACCCGGCTAAGCTTCTGGAGAGGCCCCGGTTGATCTCGAAGGAACCGGCTGAAGGGGTATGAGGCGGTGACCCTCCCCCTAAGGTGAACGCCTCAAGCGCACCCAAGGTGGTGAAGGCCTTGATTCATCCGACCAAGGCCTCCATTGAGGGTATCGCTACAGCCCTGGGGAAGCCTGTGGAGGCTCCCCCCAGTGGAGGCGACCTCGGGGCCCAGAGTTTCCCTGCCCCCGTGGAGGGGAGCCTCTTTTAAGCCCACCGAGAAGACCCTTGTGAAGACCCCAGTGGAAAAAGAGGGGCGGGGGCGGTGGCCTTAACTGACACGGACACGACCTCCGAGAAACTGGTTGAAGTCATAGAGGAGGCCAGTCCCCACGTGAGGGATCCCGACGAGGGGGACAACGAGAGCGAGGGTGACAACGAGGCTCTGGTGGAGGAGGAGCAACCATCACATCCTGGGCCACAAGACAACTCGGCGGCCATTTTGACAGCAATCCAGGCCTTATGCACGGAGATGAGGACCAGGTTGCCCTTGCCTCCGACGGACGACCCGACAGAGCCGAGTCCATCGGGAAGCCCCCCTAACAAGAGAAGGATCCATCCAACTCTGCCTTCTCAGCCCTCACGGCCCTATCAGCCTTTGTCTCCTTCCCCGACCCCAAGGGAGGACATGGGGACGGATACAGCCACGACAGGGACGGATGATGACGATGGTGGTGAGGACGGGACCGATCTCCCATTGCCAATTCCTCGGGCGTCTCCTCCTGACAAAATTGGCTCGTTTCACGCCATGATTGTCAGGGCATCCGAGCTTTTTCAGCTCTGCCCCGAGGAGAAGGAAGGCTTCCTTTACCAACAGCATGAGGCCAAAAGGAAAACGGTCCTCGCCGTGCCGCTGTTGGATGACATCTGGGGCGCGAGACTTGCCCTCCTCAAGAACCCGTCCACGACACCTGCTAAGAGGGACCGGTACGAGAAGAAGTACCGGGTCCCCGACGCTGCCCCTTTGTGCCTTAGAGCGCAACCGACCCCGTATTCGGTCGTTTCAGCAGCGGCCAAGAAGAAAGTGGGGGCGGGGGGCATCGGCCTCGACCTCTACTTACCCGCCGGACGGCGAGGGGAAATGAGCTGGATGCCATGGGACGATGAGTCATCTTGTCGGCGACGACTATTAAGTGGCCCGCTACGACAGGGAGTTGTGGTACAAGATTGCCCCCCCTGTTGGACTTCCTCCCGGATGATAGAGGGCAGAGGCCCTGGTAATCCTGCAGGAGGGTGAGGTGGCCTCTGACCACGCCATAACGGTGGCCACGGACATTGCCGACACCGGTTTCTGCCAATTGGGCAACAGTGTTTGCCTTTGACAGCAGGGGTGGCTCAAGGCGACAGATTTCTGCCAGGATGTGCAGGCCAAGGTTTTGGACATGTCCTTTCACGGGAACAACCTGTTTGGGAAGACAGTGGATGAGTCCCTTCAGGCCATCAAGACCGACAAACAGATGGCTCGGGCCTTGGGAGCTCTACTACGACGACGTCCGCCCTTTCGGAACTCTGGAGGCAAGCAAGGTGCCTCCAAGGGATTCGGCGGCGGCTCCTCAATGTACTGTCAAGTGGCCCGCTCCTCGTCGCAAGAAGCCTACAGGGGACGAGGCAAGTTCGGAGGACCTCACCGTCGTCGCCAAGGCGGCGGCCAAGCAAGACTGAACCGGCCGTGGTGTCGGGCCCCCACCGAAGCATCCCGGCGGGAGCCCAGCTGACTAGGTTCGTCAGCGTGTGGAAATCCATCTCCACTGACCGTTGGGTGCTCGATGGCCTGGCCCAGGGGCACACTCTAATTCCTAAAGAAGTGTCCCCGCATTCCACCCGTGGCCAGGAAGGAAAACCACGTCCCTCAACTACTGTTGGTAGTAAAGGCGATGCTCAAAAAAGGTGCCATCGAGCTCGTCCCAAAGAGGCTTCATGGCTCTTGAGTTTACTCAAGATACTTCCTCGTCAGAAAGCAGACTGGCGGATAGCGCCCCATCCTAGACCTGCGTCGACTGAACAAGTCCATCAAGGCACAGAAGTTCTGGATGGTCACCCTCCAGCACGTGCTGGGACAGCTGGAGGAAGGCGACTTCCTATAGTCGTTGGATTTGGAGGATGCGTACTTTCATATCCCCATTCTAAAAAGGCACTGAAAAGTTCCTCGGGTTCGTGGTCCAAGGGCGGCACTACCAGTTCAAGACCCTCTTGCTCGGACTGAAGTCGGCTCCCAAGTGCCTAGCATCGGTGGCGGCGCGGCTGTGCCTGCAGGGGATCCACGTTTACCCCACCTGGACGATTGGCTCATCCAGGCAACATCAAGGGAGCTTGCCGTCGAACACACGGCGAAGACCATCCAGCTGCTCACCGACCTGGGATTCTCATCCACGTCCCCAAATCCCACCTGGTCCTGTCGCAGGTCGCACTGTTTCTAGGAGCCAAGCTCGATACAGTGGTGCGATTGGCCTCGCCGTCGGAGGAAAGAATGAAGGCCATCCTGGGCAAGGTACAGCGTCTGCTGGACACAGACGTGGCCAGAGTGAGGTCCATCAAATCCCTTCTCGGGATGATATCCTCCTGCATCTATCTGGTGCGCCTGTGCAGGCTATGGATGCGTCCTTTGCAGGAGTTTCACAATGCCCGTTGGATGCGATTGGCAGCTTCGAGGACAAGATCTCGCTCAACGAAGTATTCCGCCAAGCTGTTCGATGGTGGGGCACCCGCGTGCATCTCATGGCGGGCACAGACTTTCAGATCCCAGCATATCAGGTGACGGTGACGACAGATGCCTCCCTGGAAAGATGGGGAGCACACACTGGGGATCTTCACGTGAGAGGCCTATGGCTCCCGGAGGAGAGGCCACTCCACATCAACATACTGGAGCTCTGGCGGTGTTCTGGGCTCTCAAGTCTTTTCTCCCGTCCCTCAAGGACAAAGTGGTGAGGATCTTCACCGACAACACCACCACGATGTTCTACATCAGGAAGCAGGGAGGAACCAGATCCCCAGCCCTGTCCAAAGAAGCACAGGACCTGTGGCACTGGGCCGTTGCCCAGGGGATGTTCCTGGTACCCTTTCATCTAGCAGGGATAAAAAACACCATCACCGACTCACTCAGCAGGGAGCTGCACTCGTGCCACAAGTGGGAACTACGCCAGGATCAAGTGGATCAACTCTTCCGGCGATGGAGCAAACCCCAAATAGACCTGTTGGCGATGGCAACGAACTCCAAGTGCCAGAGGTTCGCCAGCAGGTTCCCCCAGCCGAGGAGCATGGGCGATGCCTTCTCGTTCCCTTGGGATGGCCTTTTCCTTTATGCGTTCCCTCCGTTGCCGTTACTGCTCAGGCTCATCAACCAGCTCAAGAGGTCCCGGTGCAGGATGATCCTCGTCGCACCGAAGTGGCTGAGACAGATATGGTTCTCGGACCTTCTGGACTTGTCAGCATCCCCACCAGTCAAACTGCCGACGGACGCGGATCTTCTCTCCAGAGAAGGAGGCGCCATTCTTCATCACGACCCGGAGTCGCTGAACTTGCAGGCCTGGCTCCTGCAGCACTAGAGTTTGGAGGATGCGATATCCCGGCTGACTGCACAGAGGTCCTTGCAAAGGCCAGGGCGTCCTCAACTCTGAAGTGCTACGGACACAAGTGGAAGATTAACCCTCTCAGGATTACAGCCCCTCAAGTGCTACCATACCTACTGTCGCTAGCCAAAGCTGGACTTTCTCATGCTTCAATCAAGATGCATCTGGCAGCGATTTCCTGATACACCACTACAGGGCGGTCATCCCTGTGGTCTCATCGCCTGGTGAAGGAATTTATGAAAGGACTGTTTCGATCATTCCCGCCGGTGAAGGTGCCAGCTCCGGTGTGGAAGCTCAACGTGGTGCTGACCAGGCTCATGGGTCCGCCATTCGAGCCGTTGCATGTGGCCCCGTTGAAGTTTCTGTCGTGGAAGACGGCGTACCTTGTGGCCATCACCTCCGCACGACGCGAGGGAGAGATTCAGGCCCTATCCTGCAAGCCTCCATACCTGACTTTTCACGATACGTGGGTAATGCTGAGGACGCACCCCTCCTTCATGCCCAAGGTGCCGTCGGACTTCCATCTCAACGAGCCTTTGGTGTTACCTGTTTTCTTCCTGTCGCCTTAGTCGCCGGCCGAGAGGACTTTGCACTCGGTGGATGTAGCTAGAGCGCTGAAGTGCTACATGGACCAAACAAAGAGTTTTCGGAAGACATCACAGCTGTTTGTGAACTTTGGACCTGTGAACCAAGGGAAGGCTCTCTCGAAGGCTTCCGTTTCCAGATGGCTCTCCGGCTGCATCATGCACTGTCATCGGTTGGCAAACTGACAG
Organism: Ambystoma mexicanum; assembly: GCF_040938575.1. Taxonomy (NCBI): domain Eukaryota; kingdom Metazoa; phylum Chordata; class Amphibia; order Caudata; family Ambystomatidae; genus Ambystoma; species Ambystoma mexicanum. The sequence continues at coordinate 932,770,617 of NC_090931.1, read as the reverse complement.
TTGCCCGGCCGTCCGAGAGCCCATTCGACCAGAGCGATTGCTGCTACCACGGCGTTCTTGTCTAGTGTGCCCTTGCTGGACATCTGCAGGGCTGCTACGTGGAGGTCGACGCACACCTTCATGAGATTCTCCTGCGTCGACCGGATTCCAGGGAGGAGTCCAGAGTCGGCCAAGCAGTGCTGCGCAACCTGTTTGCTTAAGGTGAGCCTGGTGAGGAGGTAAGAAATGCTTAATGTTGAGTTTTGACGTAATGCTTAATGTTGGGCCTTTGCCACCTCCCGTGGTTGTGCATGTGTGTACTGCTATGTATTCTTATATTCATGTGCATGTGAATCCATGCCAGACCCCATGCTGGAGAAGGAACAAATTACTTACCTGTAACTGTTCTCCAGCATGGGTCTGGCATGGATTCACATGCAAACCCTCCCACCTACCCCTCTGAGGCTCTTCACTTGGTCATACTGCCACTTTACGTGCTACCAAATCTGAGGATGGCTGCCAGAGGCAGGGCTTAGGGAGAGGGCAGTCATTGGCTGGGGGCAGTATGACCCAGAGACCAGTGATTGGTTACTACTAAGAAGGACAGATCAGAAACGAAACTGATACTGATTTTTTCTTTACCGAGCATTCCCAGCCTGACGACGGGGAATATTCATGAGCATGTGAATCCATGCCAGACCCATGCTGGAGAACAACAGTTACAGGTAAATAACTTGTTCCTTAAATAATTTTGTCTTGTGAAATCCCAAACCCTTAATCCTCCCTCGGGTAATCGGACTGAGTCCGCCAGGGCGGGCACGGAGGTGCTGGGGGGGGTGCTGGGGTTGGTTCCGCAGATAAACTCTAGAGCTTACTGTGTTTCAATCTGGTAACCTAGCCTGAATGCCCTAGTGTAGAGATAACCTTGTAAAAATTGATTTCTGTTTTCTTTTTCGCGCCTTCATTTTCCCAAAATGCCCCTCATTCAACCTTGCATAACTCACTCAATTTAATAGCTAGAGACTTCATTTAAACTCTGGAGTATACCTAAGACCCATAGCTACATCCCAGTATATTTCACCAGTTTGTCTTAAAATCAGTTTGGTTAATTTTAGGCGAGAATCCACATTTCTGCAAAGCTTTACACGTGTGATTTTTCAATTTGAATCTTAATGGAAGTGTGAAAATAATTTAAAGTGTTTACTTTTGCTTAAACTATAGCTCATGATTGTTAACATATTGTCTATGTTGCTCCCATGGAAATCTATACTGAATTAAGGATTTTTCCACACTTCATTGTTTTGCTAAGCCATTTTCGAATGTCATTTTAAAAAGTGTAAGATTGCAAACCCGTTTTTTCTCTCGTTTGGGGAGGGAAGGTGGTATTTAAATTCGGTTTACTGTTCTTATTCCTTACATCTGTTTAGAATTGCTTATTTGTGGGTTGAGGAATATTGCAGGGGGAAAATCATAACTTATGTGCTATTCTTCCAAACAAGCCAAAAGTGTTCTTTTCACTGTTTTATATTTTGTGTTGCTAAGAGTGAATTTAAATGCACTGCATACCTTTCTATCTGTTATTGTCACCACATTGGTGATTGGTGCGCCCTATTAAAAAGTATGTTTAATTTGAATTATAAATAAATATTAACTTTACCAACCAGCCTGATTCCTGGTCCATTGTGACCTGGGGTATTTTGAGAAGGGGTGTGATATGAGTGGTATATCACTCAGAATATTGAACCTATAGACATAATAAAATAAGCATTCCAGCTGTGCGCTGCATACTAGGCCTGGACCAGGTTGTATCGCCTGATTGAAATACTTAACAGATTTGGGGGCTCGTCTGGGATTTTGAGTTCGAGTTCCCACCCGTGATAGTCAAACACAGCAGACTAACCTGCAGGGTAGAGACACCTTGCTTGGTTAGTGTACTGTGATACACTGTACAAGCACCTTTCAAAACAAATACTCCAAAGACCAGGCAATTCTGTAAAAGTAAATCACCCCTGAAATAATTAATAAAGAAATTGATGGTTCCAAAATGGCGATCCCAGTAGAAATCAAAATGGCTAGGGAGCACCTCCTGCACAAGCTTTTTGTCGGGGGTGAGTGGCCAGAACAGAATGAATATGTCTGGCTGCAGGAAATCACAGAACAGGTCACTGCCATGAACCTGGATAAGGTCAAGGTCAAGGACAAGGGCCCGTTAAACCAAGCTGTCAGTGAATTGTACATGGCCCCAAAAGTTAAAGAGGAGCAAAGTAAAATTGCCTGAATTGCGGCCTACCTACACCTCCACATAAGAGTGATGCAGGAAAAGAATGGTGAAAACATAGTTCTGGCACAACATCAAATTGAATCACTAGAGAGAATCCAGGATGATCTAGACTCTGCAGAACACAGGCTACTGAAGAGCCAAGAATTAGAGGCAGGCTCTACAGATTGTCACAAAATTAAATCTGGCTCTCCTACGGAGAAAAAATGCAGAGCAAGATACCCAATTACATGCACTAAAAGAGTGGGTCGGGAAAGGGTTGACTCTCTGCAACAGAGTCAACAGAAACTGGCGCAACAATAACATTTTAATAGTCTGCGCAGAACAGATGGTTATCCTACAAGGCCAGATGGACGAATTGAAAGAGGAAAATAATAAATTGAGAGACCTACACTCTCAAACAGAATTTGATGAGGAGCGCCAGAGAGCTAATGCATTCAAAAAACAAAGGGACGGCCTTTGCTGAACAGAGGGGCACCCTAATTCAGGAGAGGGACGCATTAGGCCAGGAAGTAAGCCAACTAAAAAACGATCTAGAGGCAAGAAAACTGTCCCTCCAGGAGCTCAAGGAATTAAACACATAGAAGTTACTAGAGCACACCAGACAGGTAGAAGGTGCTCTGGAAGAGAACACCCAGACTGAAGATGCTAAAACACAGGAGGCGAGTCTCCTGCAACAGACATTGACCCAGTATTCCCATACCATGCAGGAAGCGCAGAGAGACAATGAGGCTCTCTGTGAAAAGAATGATGGTCTCCACCAACAAGTAGCAATGGAATAGCAAATCATTGAGACCAGTAAGGCCTTGATAGAGGAACAAAAAGCTCAGATTTTTGCTTCTCACCAGGGAATAGGGGCTGAAAGAGAAAAGGTAGAGGGGGACAGAGCAACCCCTGATCCTAAAATCGGGACTCCTGCAATTAGGGATTCTAACCCTTTCAATACCATGAACTCTGCCAGCTTCATGTCCACTAGCTCATGAACCAGGGGCCATGGGGATGGTAGATCTCCATAGAGTTGGGAAGATGGGACTGACAGATTAGCGCCCCGCAGAAATTGATGGATGGGCGTCCCTGTACAGATCTCCAAAGATTAGGGCTAATATCTCTGACTGGGAAGACTCATATGAGGGGAGAGTTGCGGACCTGGATACACAAAACTACTGCCTTCCAAAATTTGGTGGGGAACTCCAGGAACTAAAGCCCAAAGAGTATCCTGAAGACCTCTACTCAGTTAGGGCAGTGGGGGGGGTACTCTGCCAACCCTGGGAGCAGGGGAGAGTCAGAAGACTCTTCTGAGCACCACACGAATAGGAAAACTAGACCCTTACATTCTACAAGCCCTTCTCAAGCTCACAGAATCGGGGAGTGCCTAGAGGATCAAGAAGCCACCTCCAGTAGCAGTGCCTCTGAGTCTGAGGACGAGTGGACTCGGGTGACTAAAACCAAAAAAGCAAACCTAATTAAGAGAGCTGTGCAAAAAGATCCCCTGAAGCAGATCAAGGCCATTAGGAGTGTTATAACTCCCTTTCATAAAAATGCAAAGTATTCGGTCTGGGAACACCTTGAGTTATATGAACAGATGATGGACACTTCATCTGAAAGACAGTCAGAATTGCATCCAGTATGTGAAATGGACATTCTCTCCTGAATACTCCAGTTTCTTTGCGGGACTGGAGGATCAGAATCACTCAAGATGGTCCACTTACAGGGTGATATACCTCATACAACATTTTACATTGTACTTAAAGTTTGCTCCAAAATATACCTGTATTAAACGATGCTTCTAATTTTAGGCCTGTTTGTATTCAATTCCTTATTGGAGAATTATCCAACTCTGCTTCACTCAAACATGCTTGTTTATATTTTGTTATATGCCCTTTGTGCAGCTTGCTTCTGTTCTTGATAATCTAAATGATAACCAATGTATACTTTAAATTTCAGCAAATATCTAGTCACAAATGGTTCTATCAACCAGAGTTTCACTTGTTCTCAAAAAGAGTCTTACCTGTAGTAAACAGATGTAGAAGCAGCCGGGCACCTTGCTCGCGTACACACAAAGGAACAGTCGACATCCAATTGAATTTTTTTTTTTTTTTTTTTTACATTTCAAAATGGCCGCCGGCACGCGATGACGTCATCACGTTGCGCGCCGGCGCCATTTTCTGCACTATAAAAGCAGCCCGAGCAACAAGCAACGCGTTTTCACGCGAGCAAGGTGCCCGGCTGCTTCTACATCTGTTTACTACAGGTAAGACTCTTTTTGAGAACAAGTGAAACTCTGGTTGATAGAACCATTTGTGACTAGATATTTGCTGAAATTTAAAGTATACATTGGTTATCATTTAGATTATCAAGAACAGAAGCAAGCTGCACAAAGGGCATATAACAAAATATAAACAAGCATGTTTGAGTGAAGCAGAGTTGGATAATTCTCCAATAAGGAATTGAATGCAAACAGGCCTAAAATTAGAAGCATCGTTTAATACAGGTATATTTTGGAGCAAACTTTAAGTACAATGTAAAATGTTGCATTAGATTAAATGAAAATGTATACTGTTATTAACATATTAGATAACATGATCTTTATTTTTTATTCTTTATCTTTTGATCACTAATAGTCCCTGAAGAAGGTCTAGCACAGACCGAAATGCATTGGACAATATAATGCTTGATAAAGGCCTCAGACAAATGCAGATTTCTAAATAAAAGATTTTTTGGTTACAACTAATTGAACTTATTATTATTTTTGAAGAATTCTTGGAAAATTTTGAACATTTACTTAAAGCAAATTAGTGAGATATTCACAAAGGTCCTTCCAGCAGACTGGTGCAATTTAACCAGTCGACAGCGTAACATTATTTCATACCTCCCTTTGCAACGGGGAGGAATCTGGCGACAGGACCAAATACTTTACTAAGTTTAAATTACTGAATTAACTTACAACGTAGTGCCCACTCTATTCTTTCTTTGGACACTTACAGGGTGGCCATCTTAAAACATTTCTCTGCACATAGAAACCCCCAAGAGGCCCGCAAGGCGGCCTACAATTTGCAGTGTGGGGAAGATCAGGCACCACAAGAATTTGTGCAGGAGCTCAAACGTGCCTTTGCGCAGACCACCGGGAGGGAGTTCCAACACCACCTTCTATGCACTCCCCAAATATATAATGACCCAGCTGGTGAGTAACTTTCATGAGAAGAAATCACTGGACTGGGTCTTAGAACAGGCGACCCGTATTTATGAGCTGCAAAAACCTGTAGATAACGAGAACACACAAACCCCAAACCAGCCAACACCCCTGCTGCTAAGGTGGCAGAGGTGAAAGTTGCCCCCATTTTAGATCTGGAGATGGGGGGCTAAAAATATACCTGTCCAAAATCCATCCAATCAAGGAACCAGAAGGCCCTCAGGCCAATCCCAGACAGGCGGGCGTCACAGAGGTAATCCCACAAATGCGGACCCACAACTCCCCTGATTACATTAGCCCCTGATAACCCAGGAAGGGTTTGTTATCCTTGTATGTGTGGACACCCCCAGCCCAAGGGGAGGGAGGATCCAACCAGGTAGGTACCACCCCAGGAAATTTCCCTCCTAACTTTCCCCAGGAGGGCAGTAATCCCCCAAATGCGTATTGAGTTTCTTTCCCTGGTACTCTCAAAACCTCAACCTACAGAACAAACCCTCCTTTCTTTCCCCACTTTCCTAGGCCCAGACAACCCAATCTGGGAGAGGGGAGGCCAAAAGTGGAGGGTTACCCCAACTATCCAAACCCATGCTACTATGGGAGAAGGGATACCAGCCTGAATGGGTGTCACAACTGGAGCACCAGGTCCAGAACCTGCCCCAGGATATGGGTTGCATGTTGAGGGCTCAGCAGAACCCTCAGATGAACATGGCGACTCAGAACTCCACAAACCAAGGGTCTGGTAATCCAGAGCAATGACGGGGAGAGAACCCTGACAAACCCACCAGTTCCAAAGGAGGAGGCACGGGGGTAAGGGAGGTGTAAAGCCTTAGAGGAAGCTTCCTTCCTGATGGCCCAAAGGAGGTGTTGGGGCGGGCAAGCTCCTTGAACATGGATTACTCTGATTTTTTTGTCTAAAAGATTATGGTAACTGATTTTAATAGAAATATATAAGCAGTGGACAATCTGCTTGTATTTTAAGGATCCCAGAGTCCCCCTGGATATTCTTTGGGCCCCCGGTTTATCAGAGCTTCCAGAATTCTGAATCTGTAGACCTTGCTTTTTCATGAAAACTTTTAGTTCTTCATAGGGGGGTCATCCCTCCTTACAATACAGAATTTAAACTGTTGCTTTGCAATGGGATATGAATGTGAGAAGCATTTTTTCAATTCCAGTGTCCACTTTATCTCTTCAGTCCAGCTACAAGACTTGGGCCCCTTTTTTTTCATTACCGGAAAGTTCTGAGTTGCACTCCCATTTGCATCGTCATGGTCTTTTTCCGAGTGTGGGAATTTGACAAATTCTCCATCTTGTACATAATGGGGCTAGGATTTTCCCTGTCTGACTGGTGCAATCAGTCTCAAGTGGTTGGCATGGTGGTCGAGGGGGAAACGCGTAACATTGGTGTCCCCTTGGAGGAACCAAAATACACAGAGTTCTCCCAAAAAATTGGCATTCTCCAGCTTATTGTCCTGGCAGCAGGACACCTTACCCTGTCTGAATGTTGGAGGTATCCCGCTGCAGGACAATGTCCCAAGAAGCTCCAGGAAGCAGAAGGTCCTCATGTTTCTCTTTGTCAACAGAGCATTTACACTGAGACACATTGGGCACTGATGGGAGGGAGGGGGTGACTATTAGCAGGGACTTTTGTCCTTTTAGAAATGTGTATGGGAGCGAGTGATCAGAAGTGAGAAAGGTGCATAATGTTGCATGCTTTAACGACTATAGCTTTAAAACCCAAGGGTTAGGCTCACGTTAATCTGCATGATGCTTTTGTGACTTTGCAAGCAAGATGGGGAGAATAAAACTGAAGCCATACTCTCATTTCCTCAACACATTTCTCTGACAATGTATATAGTGTACAGTTAGTCTACTATGAAAGGCTAGCTTATTATGTAATGTGCACAAGAGGGTTGTTTGCAATCGCACTGCGCACACAAACTGCGGTTAGGTACAATTGTTTGAGATTTTAATTGGAAAGCAGGGCAGCGTGACATGTGTTTCGAGCTAGAGAGCTCTTCTTCTGAGGCTGTGTATTGGTTACGCAATTACAATTATGCATTGAATATGATATTAAAACATCCAATATGTACAAATCCCAAACACAAAGCACATTTGGTGGTTATTTCAGACCATTTGAGCAAGCCAATCAAAAATGCAAGATGTCATCCTATTTGTTCATAGAAAAACATATTAACAGGTTGTACAAATTGGAAAAAGGATATTGATTGGCCGGATGCAATTAGTGTATATCCAATTCAAGATAGGTGCAATGACAGAAGAAATTAAGACAAAGGAAAGAAATAAAGAAATGGCTAAATTAGCATGTGTTCCATTGTTGGTAATACAATTAGGCTTGTGCTAAGTTAGTAAAATGAATTGTTCAGTGGTGCACCTTTGAATCTTGAAAAACTGGTACAGGTCACTAAGGAAACATAAGTTTGTTGTATGGTAATGTAAAAGCCGAGTGGTGCTACAAACTGAAAGTTAAATAATATAACTCACTTACCCTTATATTGAAGTAAGGCTCTACTAATAGTATTGTGACAGATCAGGGGCTCCACTGAAAATAGAAATGGATTTTGTTATCCACACTATTGTACTTCCAAATGATTAATTATCCATGCATTCAAATGCATGCATTAATTTTAATTTGTAAAAAAAGGGATAAAATCATACCTATATTATTGCAGTTGCAAGTACGGGCACTCAAATAAACGTAGTTGTGTCTGGACATCGTTACGGACCGTAACATGTGTTGAATTGGTAGGCATTTATGCAAAGTTGAAAAGAGAAGGAAAGAGCAATCGCACTCAAGCAAATTAAATCAGTCCACGGTCAGATGTGCTGTAAAAGACCCTAATAGACAGTCTAGGTATGTATGTGAAAGAGCTGCACTTACCAGTGTCTCCGCTGCAAGGAAGGAACTGGAGCCAACCGAGAGCAGCTCGCGCTGGTTATTATAAAGTCTGGGACACGCTGGCCCATTCTGCTAGACAGCGCTGAGTCCCATTCAGCCTGCCATTTTAGGAGTACGCATTCGATACGTTAGAAAAAGGGGACCAGCATAGCTAAAGGTTGGGAAATCATAATCTCAATGCTAAAGGATTCAAATTTGAGCGTGATTTGCAAGCGTTTGCCAGCAAGAGTTGAAGTTAACTGTATGAAGAAGAATAAGTGTATATGATATATGCACATGATAAGAAGAAGTGAGATTAAGCGAGATCAGCGCGTGAAATAGGCTAAGAAACATGCTCGGGGTCCATTAGGGAACCCGACATAGAATTATCAAGGTAACTAGATTGGAGGGGCACATTGAGCTGCGGTTGAATATTTATCATAAGCAACCTGCATTTTTAAGCACCAAAATCTGACATTAACAGAGGGTAACTGCGATTACCAGTCAAACCTATGCTGAGTATCATAGGGTTCCATAAATTTGGGGTGTATGCTAATTGTGCATAATGGGTCAATTCTCTATAAAATCAATCCTAATTAGTTACAATAAGTCATCAAGGCTAATTGGATGACCAGCTGTGGATGAAGAACAAGAGTTAACAAATAATTACATTTGTGAAAGTACAGTACATGAGTCGCGTCTACTCCTCAAAGAAATACAGATAGTTCATGGTACGTATTGAGGCCATGTGCTACAGTATGATATTGGCAGATGAGGCGGGCTTCCAGTTGCCAGAGTTTAAGGGCAAGATTACCTCCACGTTGAGGTAGGGAGACTTTGGCCATCCCTACAAATTTAATCAACGCTATATTGTCCATTTGGTGGGCTTGTTGCCAATGGGTGGCCAGTGGGTATTTAGAGTCTAGATTAGAGATAGTCGACAGATGTTCCTGTATTGTAATCTTCAAAGGACGAATAATGATGCCAATATAGTGCTGTCCACCTGTGCATAAAATGCAATATAAGCAATATTTTGTGTTAAAATGAAGGAAGGAATTAACCTTATGTGTGCCTAGTTGGCCAAATTCAATTTTGGAAGTTTCAAATGCAAAAGCACACATCGAACAGCCCCCACATTTGTAGAAGCCATTGGTAAGTGGCTGGTGCAGCCAAGTGTGTTTATGTTGTGTATTTGGCATGAACGAAGGCGAAAGTATATTCTTGAGGTTGCCAGCTTTGCTATAGATGAAGTTAGGCACAGAGTCCAAACATGTAGTGATATCTCTCAAGCTGAAGGAGGTGCCAGTGTCCCCTCCAATCTAGTTACCTTGATAATTCCATGTCGGGTTCCCTAATGGGCCCCGGGCATGTTTTGTAGCCTATTTCACGCACTGATCTCACTTAATCTTACTACTTTTTATCATGTGCATATATCATATACACTTCTTCATACAGTTAACTTCAACTCTTGCCGGCAAACGCTTGCAAATCGCGCTCAAATTTGCGTCCTTTAGCATTGAGATTATGATTTCCCAACCTTTAGCTATGCTGGTCCCATTTTTCTAACGTATTAAATGTGTACTCATAAAATGGACTGAATGGGGCTCAGCGCTGTCTAGCAGAATGGGCCGGCGTGTCCCCGACTTTATAATCACCAGCGCGAGCTGCTCTCTGTTGGCTCCAGTTCCTTCCTTGCAGTGGAGACGCTGGTAAGTGCAGCTCTTTCGCGTACACCCCTAGACTGTCTATTATGGTCTTTTACAGCGCACCTGACTGTCTAGACTGATTTAATTTGCTTGCTAATGAGTGTGATTGCTCTTTCCTTCTCTTTTTGGCTTTGCATAAATGCCTACCAATTCAACACATGTTACGGTCCGTAACGAAGTCCAGACACAACTACGTTCATTTGAGTGTCCGTTCTTGCAACTGCAAAAATGTAGGTATGAGTTGATTCCTTTTTCACTAATTAAAATGAATGCATGCATTTGGATGCATGGATAATTAACTATTTGGAAGTACAATAGTGTGGATAACAAAATCCATTTCGATTTTCAGTGGAGCCTGTCAGGGACGTAATTTCACCAAAATGCCAGGGGTAGCGGAAGTGACATCACATGACCCTTGACCCCCCAATGACATCACAGGAAGTGATGTCATTTGACCCCACCCCGAATTGATATTGCGTGAAGCGATGGAACACGACCTTTCACCCGTTGACAGAACAGGAAGTGGCATCACATAGCATTGTACACTACGAAAAATATGGTTACGATATCACTATAATGTGATGTACATTTATATAAGAATGGATCGCTATATGTATCGTTAAGATCAGTGTGTATAGGCCCATATTACCAAATGACTATGAATTCAAGCAGACATCCATGACCAAATGATAATGATGTGATATTATATAGCACTAACGCTTAAGCGCTTTATATAGAAAACATATACACCCAGTATCACCCAACCTGTGTTGTAACTCATTTATCGACCTCAGAAGCATGAAAGGCTGAGTTGAGGCATTTAAGAACAGACTAAATTAGTGACTCACCCCCTCAAGTGTGCCTGAAATAAACCTTTAATGAGTCTAGCAATTAATGCATAGAATTCCAGAAGGACACATTATTTGGTATTCCTATTCTTTCTTATTTAGGGTCAGTGCTGAAAGTGTTAGAATTGTGCCACGTTTCTTCTTTTTTTTAAGGGGCCTGAACAAGAAGGTCAGCCATTCCAGAAGTAAAGAGCCATATGGTGCTGGCCACAGCCCAGGAGCTTGCATAAAAAAAAATGTTCTACTTTTTTTTTTTTGAGGTCGCAAGGGAGACCTCAGATGTCGCAGTTGCGACCTCTGGCGACCCCCAAATGACGTCCCTGGAGCCTGTGATCTGTCACAATACTATTAGTAGAGCCTTATTTAAATATACAGGTGAGTTATATTATTTAACTCATTGTCGCTTTCAGTTTGTAGCACCACTTGGCTTTTACATTACCATACAACAAACTTATGTTTCCTTAGTGACCTGTACCAGTTTTTCGAGATTCAAAGGTACACCACTAAACAATTTATTTTACTAATTTAGCACAAGCCTAATTGTATGACCAACAATGGAACACATGCTAATTTAGCTATTTCTTTCCTTTGTCTTATTTTCTTCTGTCATTGCGCCTATCTTTAATTGGATATATGCTAACTGCATCCGGCCAATCAATATCCTTTTTCCAATTTGTACAACCTGTTAATATGTTTTTCTATGAACCAATATGACATCTTGTATTTTTGATTGGCTTGTTCAAATGGTCTGAAATAACTGCCAAATGTGCCTTGTGTTTGGGATTTGTACATATTGGATGTTTTAATATCATATGCAATGTATATTGTAATTGCGTAACCAATACGCAGCCTCAGAAGAAGAGCTCTGTAGCTCGAAACGCGTGTTGTGCTGCTCCGCTTTCCAATTAAAATCTCAAACAATTGTACCTAACCGCAGTTTGTGTGCGGAGTGTGATTGCAAACAACCCTCTTGTGTACAATTTACCCAGTGGGAGACTTGGCAGGTTCCCGCTACATGCTTTCGCCTGCAGCCCACTCAAACTAACCTAATCCATCAGTCCTCGCGCTGGGCCGCACCAGTCCCCTCCTGCCATTCCATTTGCTTTTATTATATAATGTGGTTTGCTTCCAAGGCACTGCTATAAATAATTATTTGAGTACATGAAATGTAATGCAAAACCTTAATAAATATCTATATCTACAAAACCTGGGAAAATTGTCCACATCCCAGTTTCCCCATTTAACCAAAGTGCGATCCTGAGCAATCGATTTAATCACATTGGGCCTCATTATGACTGTGCTGGCCCGGTAACAACAGTGCTGGTAAGCCTACCGGCACTGTTACTGGACTGGCACAGTACGACTCTGCAGGTGGGTGCTGTCCCACCTGCCAGGGTCAGACCTGCTGGGCTGGACGGCACACGCTCGCAGAGTTCTCAATGGAGCACCAGCACCGTTGTAAACAGTGCCGGTGCTCCCGTGTCCCCATTCCCATGGAGTCCTGTAGGACTCCATGGGAATGTAGACTCACAAAATTACCGGTGCCTGACTTCCTGGCCGCCGGGGTTGTAATACCCCAGTGTTACTGGGAAGTCGGGCAGCTGTAATTATTTATTTTTGGCTCTGGCGGCAGCCTGCCGGTATCACGGGCAGGGTTACCGCCAGACCCGTAATGAGGCCCACTGTGTCTTATCTGAAGCTTTGTACGTGATTCTGATTCACTTCAAAGCTTATCTTAATATATCATGCTATTATAATAAAAAAGCCTCATGGCTATGGAGTTGCTCCATATATAACAATAGTACATTTTAGGTAATGTGCGCCACAAACTTATTTGCCACTTGGCTTACTTATGGCAACGTATTCTAAAGTCACTTACATTGGTGCCTCCAAGTATCATACTGATGATGCTCCTTGCAGTGTCCTTTTCTGTGAAGTCACCTCGGTTGGCACAATCTATATGCAAATTAGCAGGTTTCTATAATATTTTTCCCCTGAGAGCCTGGGAAGAGCTCCAATAGGTGTTTCCTGCATCTGCAATGATCCTGCAGTTTTATGTGTAAAAATGCCATCTGCCACTAATGTTATCAAAAAGTACATTGGGGCAGGGGTAGGTGGTTTGAGGGTGTGAATGAGACTATTACATGCGCTGCATTTCGTGGCTCACCTCACCCCCCACTCTTGCAATGCTAAATACACCCCTCACCCCAAATGTGATTGTCCAACTGTGATCCATCACTAGGGTCAGCCCGCAGCCCAGTCCTCCAGCAAACATAAACGCAGCTGAGCTCAGCTCTGTATTATGTAATGAGACAGTGCAAGCCTGGCTGGGTACCTCAGCCAGGCTCGCACTGTCAAATTACATGATCCATGAATGCGGCAGCCACAATGTGGCCCGGCCCTCCCACCAAAAGATGGGGGGGAGGGACAAAAAGGCATGCCACAAAAGTTAAGGGGCTTGTCTCCCCCCCCCGTCCCCCCAACCCATTCCCCCCCAACCCCCTCTAAGTACGCCCATTACCTGGCCTTCAGTTTCAGTGAGCACCAATATCTTGTTGGTCAGGCACGTGTTCTCCTAGTAAAGACTGCATTTATTGCGGATAAGCTTAACTGTAACCCTTCTCATAGCCGCGCTTTAGCCCTAAAGAATACTCCACCTGCAAAATTGCTTCATCCCAAATATTTCTTATGGGCCCTTAAGAACATGCTCACACAGTTCTGTAGATGGAGGACAGATGCATCATCTAAAAGTGCATAGTTGCTGTCCTTGTAAGGGTAAATATTTGAATTGTCCCTGCAAAAATGCTCTAACATCACCTGACATTGCAGAGGTATATGTAGTAGGCATCTTATCCCATGGAGTTGAGTAACTACTGCGGAGCTTTGCAGTCCGACTGAAATTTGAAATTGGTGGGCAGTGTAGGGCGAGAGCCAGAATATTCTTCCCCTGCTAAATGTGTTCAGTTGGAAGCACTGAACAGCCTGGGTTTACCTGATAAAACTAGTCTTTCGTGCTGGCCTGTGCTTGCTCATCCCCCAAGCCTTAAGACGCACTGCTTCAGGAGTGTGTATTAGGCTAAGTGTCAAGGACTTGATATTCAGTCAAAGCTGAAACTGTTTCAGCCAGCATTCGTCAATTCTAAAACTAATTGCAGTACACCTTCAAGCTTCTGCTGAAGTGGAACCTATTTAAGATGGTGGACTTCCGATCTGAGTCCGTGCCCTGGACTGGGCCACATGGATGGTGTAGTTGGCATTATGTGGGTGGTTCAAGTAATTTTGATTGTTTTGGGGGAAACCTTGGACTTATGGTATATCTGTATATAGCTGATCATTGGGGATTGGTGTCAAAACTATAGTAAGATTAAAGAAATGCACGTAATGGTGAGAATTAGTATTTCTGTTTGGATGGATCTCGACCCTATTCAATGTTTTTGTCTTTCTTTTCTACGTCTAGACAATGAAGAAAATGTTGCAACGAAATATCTTCTCTAGCTGGCAAGAACACGTGTTGAACTAGATTGCTTCGTATCGTCGTTGATTAAATCCACATTTGGACAATGAATAAAATATTTTAACTTGTGTTGTGGCACTGTTTTTTTTTTTTCGGCTTATCCACTCCCAACAACTTTCTTGGTAGCTGAGATGACCCAATTATAAATGGTCAGACCCTCTGGGGGTGAGTGAGCTCATGTTTTTCTTCAGTAAGTACCACAACCTACTGCAGGACAAGTGTGAAGTGGTCCCCTAACAGGCCCCTCATTCCCGAACAATTTTCATGTCACCTCTAACGGAAATTGATTAAGCTGGGTGTAATTGAGCAGAGTATCCATCCCCCGTGGCAGGACTTTTCCGGTTTTTACCCACTCCCAAAAGGGTAAGAGGTTGGAGGACTAGTCTCTACCCCTCTGGGTCTACAAGATGCCTATGTGTAAATACCTGCTTGGAAAGCTCTGAGAAGGTTAGTATGCTTTTCAAACCAGTACCCCCTTTGGTTTTAGTGCAGCTCTAAAGGTTTTCGCCAAGGTGACTGACACGATTGTCTCATTTGCATCGGCAACCCATGCAAGTAGTTTCATCCATTTGCCGTATGTACTAGGTCTGACCATCAGTGGGAAAAATCTAATCATTCTGATAGTTACTGCAATATATTGTCCAGTGTGAAATTTGTGTCCAGGGGAGCAGGGGGTGGGTGGAGGTAGTTATGTTTACCTTTTTTCCCCTCATACTGCCAAACTACAAGTTTGCTGGTATTGCCTCCGGGGGCATTACCAAATGGTAATACTGCCTATTGTTGGAGGTAAAAGTGGAGGAGTCGCCTCCAGCTTCAAGCTGGTGGAGGTAATGCCACTTTACCTCAACATCGGTGGTATTACCATCTGATAATACCTGCAAAGATGGGGGTTTGCACCACCACTTGTAATTGGCAGTATTTCCGCTGGGGATAATGCCTCCAGTGGTAATACTGCCTGACCAAGTGGTGGTATCAGTAATCTGGTAGATTTACCACCAGAATTACCAGCAACCTTGTAACTAGCACCAATGAGGCTTTCTATGGAGTGCCTTTGGAGCATGAGCACCTGACAGTACCCTTTACATGCTGGGGCTGTCATAGATTCATGTGAGAAGCGCAACTTCTCCAACATTGGATCTTTCATAGATTCACATGCTAGGAAGAGGTGGATGAGATCCTAATCTGCCTTTTAGCCATAGACCTTTCTGGCTGGTGTCTACAAAATGTTAATTGCATCTTCCTATTCGCCTTACACCTGGCAGTTTATGAGAAAATCAGAGCAGATAACTGAGCAGGCAATCCACTGAGGGAACCACTCCACGCAGTGCATCAACCCCACCCAAATGGCAAGCTTACTATTGCACAGTTCTCAATGTACACATAGTTCGACTCCCCACAAACAGGAACAGACTTTAGCCTTTCAATGCCGAAAAAGATCCAGGCTTAGCTGTCCATTTCAACCTGCCAAAAAGTCTAGACCGACTGAAGCTGCTGAGCCTGGTGTCCTGTCTATCGATTACTTGTGCCGAGTACAACATTTCGAGTGGAACTGGGACTTTGATGTGATACAAAAGTGCGTTATGTGCTGGAATTCACAGAACATGTTGCAGGATGGCCATCTGTAAGTAACCCTGTTAAAGTGAGCCCCTGAACGCTCGCACCAGAGAGAATGCAACCCACTAGGGAAGAACTGCTCAAATCGCTCTTGTAAGGAAATCCAGTTTAATCTCATGCTCAGATGAGAGCAACAGCAAAACTTGGATGCCAAGAATGTTCTGCGAAAAGAGATACAAGCGCAAACATTTCAAGCAAAGCTGTCCTAAATGATGTAATACATATAGTGACAACCTGTGCAGCTGATTGGATGGACCCTATACAGGTGCTGCCTTTATTCATATGGGATGGCAGTTTTTTGGTCCCAGTGCATCAGTCTTCCATCACATGGGCGCTGCAGGCTCATCTCATGTCGAAGGTCAGACAAATTAATTATACTCCCACTATACAGCTTGTTTATCACTCAACTGCACTTGACGGGCTTCTAAAAGGAAACACGGGTGGTTCCCGGGCACTCTAACCTTCACACACACATTTCCCTGCCTCCCTCTGCACCAAGGTCTCCGCCCTTATTTTGAACTATATTTATCCCTGTTAGCACCTTGCAATACAAATCACATGATTGTCGCTTTAACGGCACACCCCATCGATCCTCTTTGAACAATTAAACACTTGTTACTTGGGGTTGATGGTCAAAGGGCACCTGGTGTCTTGGAATTCGGGTATCTTAAGATTTCGTCACTTACATGGACTTGTGGTCACTCAGGGATGGGCCAGGTCATGCTTTGGCCGAAGTGAGAGAACCTGTACACCTCTGATCGCGGCCTTGTGGGGCACATTCCTCTTGGGTGAAACACATCTTCACAGCACTTTCAAGAACAGTGAACAAACAGTGTGGCAATTGGGGGTGTGAACTGTCCTCCTGGGAGCTCGGGCATGACTGGAGATTTCCGTTGCCTCATGGATTTGGGCCTAGTGCATGCAATGCAGCCCTTACTGTGCAAGCCTTCTCTTCTACTTAAGAATATTAGTATCTAAGCAAAATAGTGATGCTGGCCACATCATAAGAATTCGCTATAATTGAGGTTAGCATGGGGTCCTGCTGGACAGGAAAGTGTCCCTTTCACGGCCCCACCAATCCCCCCTTCCCCCTTTCTTTAGTGACTCGATTGCCTGGAGGGAGGTGGCGCAGGGGCGGACACCTTCCCGACAAGACTCAAGATGGGGGAACACGTAATGGCTCATTTGTAGTCAAGAAGTACCAGCGAAGAGCAGTCACTTCAAAACTTGGGGGCAGCACACCTGACCTGCAGTTTCACACTACAAGGGCAAAGTGTTCCCTTAAAAACAGACAACACAAGCTTTTATGTTTTGCAGGTGTGGCACATTTACAGGCATCCCAAAAAATGTGGCGCTGGTGCATGCAGAGAGCGTCCGTTTCATGCTGAAGGAAAAAGGCAAAATGCCACCACTTCGCATCCAGTTACCCAGAACCAGGATCACTAGGACGTACATTAAAGATGACCATGACTCTAATTGCACCGACCTGGTTGACTGGTATCGCCATCTTCTTGGCATGGTAGTGGAGCCACCAATGAAACTACATCCAATGCAAAATAGGCTCTTATAGCCAGCTTAGCACACCATAACCCCTCTGGACTTGGAAGTTTGGTTAATGAAGTCTTAGTTTGGCCATCTACTGCTACTACAGTACTTGGTCTATAGAGGCACAGAAACCCAATACAGGAGCATGCTTTAGAACCAGTATAAGGGGTTTGCCATCTAGTGTAACTCATTCCAGTTCAGTGGTCCGTATCGTAGTAGGCACCCACCTGCTTTCCATTCTGGACCACTCGAATTCAACATTTTGCAGTCAAACCGCATTCTTTTCAACTACAGCCAAATTCAAACGGATGTCCATTATTGAATGTAAAACTCATAGGAGAAATTACTGAATTGTTTTTTGTAATAATGTGGGGAGCCCTCTCACCCCCCCCCCCCCACCATAACGAATACCAATGCCCCACCCCACGCCTATAGTTTAACAAAAACGACCCCAAATTTCGAAAAATATAGGTAAAACACTTCACTCATTTCTCCCTACGATTTTTTATTTTCGTTCATTTATACCGATACCAATTCTTACGGCTGCCATTAAACTAGAGGAGAAAGCTGTACATGACTCACTCCCCACGAGAGTACAATAGGCCAGTTGGACTATAAATTCCCAGAGCTACTTAACACCTGCATTTTTCGAGCAGCAGAACTAGTGCCCCTGTCTATCTTCCGAGTGTTTGCATTTCTCTTCGGCAACTCCTTTCTCACCCCACTTTCCCCTGCACCATATTACCCTCCCAGCACGCCCATTTGCATGTGATGGTCTTTTTGCGAGTGTGGGAATTTGACAAATTCTCCATCTTGTACATAATGGGGCTAGTATTTTCCCTGTCTGACTGGTGCAATCAGTCTCAAGTGGTTGGCATGGTGGTCGTGGGGGAATCGCGTAACATTGGTGTCCCGTTGGAGGAACCAAAGTACATGGAGTTCTCCCAAAAAATAGGTGGGTCACTTTATATTCCGTCTGTGGAACTAGCAAGTTTGAGAATAATGTATCAATTTGCTTCAGCTGCAGTTTGGTCTTTCTGGTGCTGAAGGCCTTTTCTTTCAATCAAGGATCAGTGTTGATACAAATAAGCAACACTACTGCCATGTTTTTACATTCACATATCCTGCATCCTTTTAAATAAATGATACAAAGTGAGTAATGTCAAAACACAGCATAGATGGCTGTCTAAAAGTAATATTATGGGGATTTATCGCACAAAGCGCCCTGCACGTTTGCACTAGGCATTACATAAATACCTTGATACATAATGTAATTACAGGTGCGCTCTGTTGAATCTACAATAGACTGTTATTTTACATGGACCAGGGAACGTGAAATACATGTAAAAATCTAGCTGCTCTATATTTACAAGCACGCTTATAGGTAAAACAAAGGAAGGCAGCACCCTTCATCCCTCTTCCCCTCTCTGCCTACCTTCTTTTTTTTGAGAGTAGTGTTTGACTTCTCCAGCATGGGATCTTACATAGGTTTACATGCTCATGAATATTCCAGGCCAGGCTGGGAATCCTCTGTAATATTTAAAGCAGTTTTGCTTTAAATCTAAAAACTGCTTGTTGCTTATACAGCCTTTTGCTGTCACTTTCGGTCATACTGCCCAAGCCAATGCAGTTTGTCCTCTGCTGCACCCCCGGTGGTCATCTTCAGATTTTTACCTCATGTTTTTGTGTCGGAAGATGGCTCATTGGCCACACACTCCTTTCTCGGCCCCTCCAAAGAAGGATCACCTAGAGAAGTACCGGATTTGGCCCTGAACTGTCTTCGTTCCCAGTCTTCACCTGACTGGTTTCTACTGCAGCGAGAAAACGGTCCACTAACCCCTCCACTCATGTATGGTTCCACCAGACCAAGAGGATAAGAAGTTGGTTGCATTTGGGGAAACTCATCACCACCTCCACCAAGTGGCTAATGCTTTAGCTATAATCTCCAGGTGCGATGGAGACCTATGGTATAAGCTGGGACCCATCTTAGACTTCCTCCTAGAAGACAAGAAAACTGAGCCATTGGCATTGTTTCTCAAAGGTGATGTTGCCTCCGATCAAGCGGCTGATCTGGACAGTGCGGTTTCAGGTTTCTGACAAATGGGCAAGGGCAGTGGCCAGCAGGCAAGGCTGGTTGAAGGCCACTAACTTTCGCCCAGAGGTCCAATTATTTCAGCAAGGCTGAGATGAGACCCTGCTGTCCATAAAGGTGGAAACAGATCCGGCATGATTGCTACAGCAACAAAAGCAGTCCTCCTTTTTCATCCAAGGGCTGTTTTTCAAGGTCCGCGAAGGAATACAGGCCAGCATATTGGCAACTTTCACACCCCAGCATGCAATAGGCATACAGAGGGCATTCACAGTCCTACATAGGGGGAAACACAGAAATGATGTGCAACAGCCTCCAGGATGCAGATGCCCAAACAGGCCTGAGCAGGTCCAGTGATCAGCTGACTATGTTTGACAACATCTCCAACAGCAAGTGGGTGCTCAGCAGAGTTACACCCTCAAATTCCTGGGCAAATGCCCTGCCATTCCTCCCGTCATAAGAAAGGAGGCGCGCCTGCCACTACTCTTGCAAGATGTGTGGACACTGTTTCCTCTGGGGAATGGGCTGGTGGAAAGTTCTTGAGGCCCGTTTGGGCTTTGTGGGGGTGTCTAGTGCGATAAGAGGCTGGCCTATTCAATAATTAACTGAACAATTTAATTTCACCTTCATGCAAAAGCACTACAGTTATCATTAAAAGATAGTAACAGGTTGAATAGGGTTACTAGTGTGTACATGACATGCTAGCTTCTGGTCAACTGCTGAACAGTTCAATGGGAGGGCATTATTAAAATGAAGAACATTAAGACCGAACATCGATGAAGGGGAATGGAAAGCTGAATCTCGTTGTTGGCTACAGCTATGTTGGTGAACCCGGGCCCAATACCGCCTCTCCCCTGAATGTAAACTCAACCTTCTTGATTGCAATTATTGATATGAGTGTTATATATTCTGAAAAGTACCCCCCATAACAGGATTATATGTAACAGACTGTATATCAGAAGGTTAATAGTTTTCTGCAGGCATTGTTTGGTGTCATTGCTTGGGGCAGATGCTCCAGCTGAGATAATTAGTTTGATAGAAGTGAGACTGCAAATCAGCTTGCCCTTTTGCCACGGTATGCTTTAGAAAGGTAGTTTTACACATAAAAAGTTTACATGATGGCACTCTCTTGCATATAAGAGCGTGACAACATTGAGTCTTCTGGTGTGGCATGCACATGTTTCCACTTAAGATATGATGGTAGGTATGTGTTCTCCAAGGTGGGCAGGATTCCTAAACTGCAACTCTTTCCCACTCCCTTCTTGGTTTGCCTGAGCCTGACCTTTTTCTATTTCCATTGTACTAAATGAGAAAGTGCATTGCCGTAGTCTTACTAGGTTCCTGAAAGCAGTGGCAGCACCACAACCCCAGATTTCCTCAGGTGAGTAATCTCAATTGGAACACCCGAGTGGTGGTTCCACAAATGTGATTGGCTAATCTGCGGGCTAAACAAACTGGTATAACCTGCCGATTCAATACAGCCTGCAAATCTTTAATTGGAAATTAGTTCCGACGCGGCATAAGCATCATAGGGCAGAATGCAATTAAACATGATTATCGCCACCGCCTACACTGCCATGGGTATAACCGCAATGAAACGCGGAAGTGAAACAGTTATAGTTCTGGGTTGATGTAGAAGCATGGGCAGGCCCCCTCAAGGAAGCTAACTTTCTTTCTGCGCCGAACTGAAGTGCTGACATATCATCTGCTGTGCGCACCGACGGAAGTAATCCGCCATTTATGCCACTGCAATAGCTCGGTTTATAAATCATTAAATAGCCCCTTTTTTTTTAGATGGCTCGCTCTGCAAGCTTCGTGATGTGTCCTGTGGAAGCATGAAGTTGAGGAAATGAACACGTTGGGCTGCAATTAAATGGCTACTAAAACACAGCAAGAATGTAAGTAGCAACTAGTTTATAGGAAAGTTAAAGCTACATACTGATTATGGTGTTAAAGCAATATTTGGGTGTTTTTGTGTAACAATATCATGTGACTGTGTAAGTAGTTTAGCCCCACATTTGCATACATACAAAATCACACACCTGCAACATGTTTGCTAATTAACTACTCCACGCCCACACTGCTAATTACCTCCCACAAGCACATAAAAAAGCCACAACCAGAAGAACATCAGTTGGAAAGCACCTTTTACTGTCTGCTCCTATACTGTTTGAATATATAGTAATGACACCGGTATCATTTAACCTGTTCGGAGACAGAACCCTAGAAGAGTGGCTGAATGAAGATACAGAGGAAAGAATGGAAAATATTGACATGCCAAAAATACATCATTGTGTGTCAAATGCATATTTAAATGCACTAGTAACTGGTGTGAAGCCAATACACAAACTGCTACCAAGTGGGCCACAGACCTATTCAAAACCTGGCTAGCACAGTGCAAACTGTCGTCACTTTCCACCCCCAAATTTGAATAACTTGTGGCGCAAATGTTATGCAGAAGTAAGAAATTCATCCGGTTCAGAATATCAACCTGCAAGCCTAATTTCCATCCATGCTTGGCTAAATAGATTTTTAAAACCTCCGTTTGCACGAAATGTTAATCGTATGCATGGTGAAGACTTGCAGAGCGCCAACAATGTCTTCACATCATCATAAAAAAAGGCAAAACGTGCGTGTAGAGATCAAACAACACACAAACCATTCATCACTGAAATGACCAGCAGACACTTAAAGCAAGTGGAATCTTCAATACAGACCATCCCATTACAGTTCAGTACAAAGTGTGTTCTGATATCCAACTACGTTTTGTATGACAAGGTGGAGTAGGGCAACGTGCCCTACCAACTGATGCCTTCTGTATTCGCACAGATGAAAGCGGCTGCAAATATGCCACATAACATTCAATTAAGCTACCAAAAGCTACAAATTACTGAGAAAAACTGAGATAGCCTTCGTGGGGCAATGTATGAAGTTCCAGATGAGGACAGCCCCATTAAGGGGCTGATTCATGGAATTATTTGCGCCGAAAAACGAGGATTTGTCCGCCATTCTGCCCGCATATCCCCATTTGTTAAACAGGGATTTGCGGGCAGAATGACGCACAACTCCCCATTTTTCAGGGGCAAATAATTCCATGAATCAGCCCCATAGTCTCTGAAACTATATCTACAAAAATGACCCCAGAATGCAGTATGTTTGTTTGTCCTGGCCAAGAAAATGACAATTGCTGAAGCCAAACTGGACCCCATTTGGTATGCCTGCAGACCACTTGGGGAGAAAATACACTGATGCTAACAATCGGCAAGAAAGCCAAATTAAGTACTATCTACATGAACCATCCTTGCGTGTGACGTGTGACAACTGTACTGATTTTAGCCAATGCAGGTTTGGAAACTCGTCAAATGTCTGTTACTGGGCACAAAAATGAATCCTCTATCAAAAGCTACTGGACCTTGCAGAACTCTGAAAAAAGGGAATGGTCTTGACTTCTACATAATGTAGGAAAACCTAACAACAAATCTTCAACCTTCCTTTCTTCCACAAAACCAGACAGAAATACACCTACAACAAGCAAAAAAGTCAATTTGCTGCAGTATCAGAAAACACTGTAAAGCCAATTGAAATAACTGTACCAGATGAACTTCCAAGAACCGGATCAAACCCCAATACTGTTACTGCTATCATGTGCACTCCTGCAAGCAACCAAAATAATAAATATCCTAAACTGTCACAGAAAACCAACCAACTAAAGAAACGGTTCCAGATGTACTACCAAGCACATAATCTGTCCATAATTCTCTGCCTACCACCTCAACCCCAAATGTAAACAAAGCTGGAATCCTCAGTCTTGTTCCACATGGCCAATTCATCAATTGCACCCTTAATTTCTGTGGCACCACACACGCAAACCTAAAATAAACTTATTTTGTTTAGAAAACTACCGTTTCCAACTTGTAACCATTCCCCAATAAATACTTAATTTAAGCAACATTTAGGTATAATTTCAAATTGTTTCTACTTTAATTAAACCCTTAACTGCCAAGGCCCCCCCTCGCAGTGCCAAGGCCTTTTTTGGTGATTTCAGTATGTTGCCATTCAATCCCATGTAACCTTTTTGTTACATGAGATCTCTCGGCCAAATTTGGCCCCTTTTTTCCCCCACATGTAGGCGGTCATAACGCCACCAAGGAATCCTAGTTTGCCATAGGGGGCGAGAGGAAATGACCAAAATAGGAGAATTTTGTTTTTTTCCGAACATGCCAATAAAATGAGGTATAAAGAAGCCTGTGGTTTTTTCCTTGTAAGAGCTAGGAACAAATAGTTTGCTGTGCTGAATTCGCCATTTTCCAGGCTTTCAAGAACAGGTTGAGTGTTATAGGACGTTATGGGAATGGGGACTTACAATTTGCTGGTGCCTGACTTCCTGGACCGACAGGGTTGTAATCTCCTGGTGTTACCATAAAGTCAGACGCCGGTAAATCATTACGAGTCTGGCGGCAACCTGCCGGTAGCACCGGTACAGTTAGCGTCGTAATGAGGCTAATAGATTGGATAAGGTTCGAATGGCTGTCTAAGATATCTTTCTGCATATGTGTCAGTCACTGGTTCTCATGGGGGCTGTACAGAATAGTGAGTGACTTTGTGTGTTTTTAACTCTTCGGGCCGTCATGTTCATGTCTTGCTTTTGCTAGCCATATGTTCGTTACTCCTCCAAGACGTCCAGTCATTTGCATGGTCATCGAAACGTTAGATCATATAGCTACAGTCTCCCTCCAGGTTGCATCATACCCATTTTCCCCAGTATCGGTTGTTGTCAAAGGGATTGTCAAATGTTATCATCTCAGTCTGGAATAGTGGGCACTCATTTATTCTTGCTCTCAGGTTATTTCTTTCTTCTACTATCTTGTCCTTTTCTTCTTCCATGTTCACATCCACTAACTCCTTCATCCCTATTGTCTTCTCAGTAGTTTTGTGACATTCTCTAATGCAGATCTTGACCACACATAGTAGTACTAGTACTAGTATTAGTGCTCCTAATAATACTTTCAGTCCCTCTGCCAACCATGTTGGCATCCACAACTGTCTATATGACAACCAGCTCTGGTCCTTTCTTGTTAATTTCGCTTCCTCCTCCATCTTGTCGTGCATCTTTGATAATCTTGTGACTGCTTCTTTCAGTGTGCCATTTTCTCTGTCATTTGCAGGCACAAATGTCCAATAGGAACTCTGAACTTGGCGCAAA
Organism: Ambystoma mexicanum; assembly: GCF_040938575.1. Lineage (NCBI taxonomy): Eukaryota > Metazoa > Chordata > Amphibia > Caudata > Ambystomatidae > Ambystoma > Ambystoma mexicanum. The sequence goes on along the minus strand of NC_090931.1, from coordinate 932,745,755 downwards.
CCCCTCTTTCTATTGCTATGAGAAGGTCAAGTGGCACAGCGAGTAGAGCGCTCACTTTGACATCGGTGCAGAGCTTGCTAACGCAGGTTCGAATCCCGGCAGGGCCAAACTCAGCCTTTCATCCTTCCGAGGTCGATAAATGAGCACCACACACCGTGGGTAATAATAAGCAGCGCTCAGATACCTGAGGGTTCGTAGCGCTATATAAATGCCAAATTATAATAATAATAATAATAATAATATCTCTTTTGTAGTTCCATCAACCTTACTGTTTGGAGCTCTTCTTTTATTGCATTGAAGCCATTTACTGTAGAGTTATCATCTGCATCAGCTCCCATCTTGTTATCTGAAACTCTTTCCTGTTTGTATATATCTGCACAGCTAGAACTACTGACAGTAAAAACATCTCTGTCCTGCCGAGCAACCAATGCTTAGGTGGTACATCGTCTAGTGATGCTTCTGATTCTGATCTGAAATAGATGTCTCTTTTCACTCTACTCACATCTACTGACTGCTTCTTTCTTCCCTTTTCTTCCAATTCTATTGATCTCTTCTTTCTCGTGTTAGTATCCATTTTAGTGAAGTCATCTATCTACACATCCTTTTGTGGCACTACCAGTGCTGTCATATTGATGGGTACCAAGGAGCAAACTCCTCCCCATTCGGGTGGCAGCTTCTCGTATGCTTTGGATCTTCATGCCCAATAGTGATCCATTAATACTGATGTGCCAACCTTCATTGCTGAATGCTTTTCTGTGTACCTACACTCTGTGGTGTCTCAACCTTTACTGCACCGCCATTCTGGTAACATAATGCTGCTTTCTTCATTGGTATTCTGGGCATTGGTACAGCTTCATTGTCTACCTAGGTCAGTAACTTGGGGCTCGCATCCCACTCTTTCAGGCAGTTGTCATTTTCTCCTTGCACTATGTTTACTGGTACTTATATTAGGGTGTATGCTTTGCTTCCTACTACCCCCTCTTTACATCCTTCTGTTGTGTATACTTAGCCATACATGAGCATTTGTGGTCATTCCCAACATTCTGGTTCTCCTCCTATTTCCGTGACCCTTCTCTTCAGGCAGGGCAACACCTTCAGTGTTACTATTTTTGTCTCTCCTTTCTGTGGGCCATCAATTATGTATTGTATAGCCTGGGCTAATTGCCAGTAATTGTTCATCATTGCAAGAGTCTTTATATAATTGACATCCATCTCAATGTTGCTGTGTTACCTTGGAATCTTCCTTGGGTTGTAACCATGGGTAGGTCCTAAGGCATTGGGCTCTTGCTGCTGGTATTTCAGTTGCTATAAACGTTCTGGAGGCAATCATGGCATAGCGTATTACTGAGCAGACATAGCACCTCTCCCCAGTGGTTTCTTTACCTACTTTGGTCATGTGCTTGTACCACATAGTGTTAGACACTCAAGGAGTGTCCATGATATGTAGGTCCACCCCTCCCATGTCTGTATCAGCACTGTGCTTACCTCTCCTTACTGTACTTATAGTGCTTCACTGTCCACCTGACATGGTTGCTGCACCTGCTGAGGTCAGGGTAATGTAAGTAGAGGATACAGCGGTAGCACTAGATGCAATGGATATTCACCAAAAAAGCAATGCAAAAACACCACTTGGAAATAAGAGACAAGATGAGCACTTTTTTAATAACCTTATCCATTACCTGTGCTGCTTGGATCCTGATGCAGCTTGAAGATATCAGTTCACAGCCTGAAATGTGCATGATTGAGCATTAATGTATTAGTATTATATTAGTTCAAGCCCTGTAGACCACATAGTCTGTCATGACAAAAATGAATAGTTGTTCCCACACAGCTTTAATTCTAGGGTCTCTGAGAACTACAAGGACGGATGGGCTTCCTCTTTCTAGCTGTGGGTAAACTTCAGCCAGGTATGCTATGAAGACATGGAAATACACATTAGGATGGTGTGCCCGAGATCTGTTGGACCTTCTAATAAATTGGACAAATTGGCCTTGGAACGTGTCAGGTTGGGGATCAGTGGGAAGCATGGAAGTAATGCAATAAAAACAGTCACACTTTCATGATGAATGTGTGCAGTAAGAAAAACAACACAGTGTACCCACGCTCTGGATGTGTAGGAAGTCCTTGCCCAAACTTTGTGCCCGTGAGCAAGTAACCAATCAGTGTCCTCTGCTCGGCAGTGCTGATTCAGAATTATTTCTTTGCTCTTCTTGCTGAAGATCCTTGACCCTGTCGATGTTGGTGCCTGTTAAGGCCACTGCTTTGTGTAGGGTTTGATGTCCAAATGTCTGAGATGATTTCAAATGTTCTTCCCAACCAGTTTGACAGCTCTCTGTTATTAGTTCTACTGTGTGGGGCCTGTGAACCGCGGGGTATCCCACATGCGGGAAAAGTTCCTCACGAGAACTGGTCTTCTGGGTATATCAGTGGCTGCTTAAATAAGTCATCATTGCTTTTGATGCTGTCGCCTTCTTCTCTGGCTTCAGACCTCTCCTGGTATCTTTGCAGCTGGTGAGAAATAAGAGGCATTAGCAATCAAGGAAGTTGTATACTTGTACATTTCCTGACCCAATACATCAGCCATATTCTCAGTATCCTTTATTGCCCAAGTGGGAGGAGCCAGGGGAAGTCTCATGCGCCATGCTGTCACCACCTCATGTGGGGTAAAATGGTTGTTGGACCTGGGCTTATTGCGCTCTGTGAACAAGGCTAGAGAAAGGCATTGCAGCCAGCTTTTGTTCACTCTTTTTACTTTTGGCTATAGCTTCTATAAGCAAGACGGTGAGGCGTTAGAACATCCCGTTCACTTGTGTGTGGTAGGCACATTAGAATTTGTGTTGGATTCCGAGCAAGGTTGTAATTTGCTGGAGCATCTCATTGGCGAAGTGAGGGCTATTGTCAGACTGCAGCACCACACACACATGCTCCATCGTGGGAATATCCCCGAGACCAGGAATTTTGCTTCTCTAAGGGCATCAGGATGAGAACAAGGACTGGCCTCGAACCAACGGGAAAATGGACACACAACCACTATCATGTAGCGGTACCCTTGGCAGACTTGGATCATGTTGACGTAGTTGACGTGTAGGTGTTGGAATGGACCCACTGGGCGAGGTATGGCTCCTCTCACTACCCTTAATGTATGCCCTGCAGTATATTGTTTACACACTAAACAATTAATCATTAATTTGGCTATGTGTTCTGCCAAGTTACGACAGAACCATGTTACTCCAATATGAGCAGCAAGCACCTCCTTTCCTGTATGGGTTGGATAATGTAGTTGTGTTAGTGCTGTGTGAAATAATGTAAATGGCATTACCACCTTCACTGTGTTGTTTTTCCACCATAGGGCATCTGTTGGAGACACTGTATATCCCCTCCTTAGCCACAGTTTCTTTTCTTCCCTGGGTGCAGCTCCCTGCAGCTCCATAATCTGTCTCGCTGGTAATGTGTACCCCTCTTTTAGTATCATAGTTCTTGTATAATCGTATGCATGTGACAAAGCCTCCATTTCTAGAATGTCCCCAAAGTAGGCAGCGCATTTTGCATCCCCATCTGCTGCTTTGTTACCCCTGGAGATAGGATCCCTCTTTTGTGTGTGCTTGGCATTTTACGATTGCTATTCGCTCTGGGAAATCTGACCTCTACCAATCTTCCCAATAGGTGTGCATGCTGCACCGGTGACCAATCAGCACATCTGAAACCCCTCCTCATCCACTGTGACAGTCCAGAATGCACTGTGGATGTCACGTAGGCTGAATCTGAGTAAATCATCACTTCCTTCTCTCTGCTGCGCTCCAATGCTAATATTAAGGCAACTTATTTTGCTGCTTGCGTTGAATAATGTGATGGCAGGTGTCATGGGTATCGGGCAGGTAGTTGGGGGCAAGCTGAGGGGAGGCTTGGCAGGCCTGGCATAGGCACACAAAGAACCCATAACAAATCCCTCCTTTCATTCTTTCCTAGTGTTTGTAGTAACTTACTGGTTACCACTTCCTGTTGCCAAACAGGAAGTGCATGATAACTCATGAGCTTTCTAGTGTTTGGGTGTGGCTGGCTATATAAGCCACACCCAAGATTCTTCCAGTGCTTCGTGTTGCTATCAGCAACACACTTGCTGTGCTCTGGATCAGCCAGCTTCTGCTTACCTGCTCCGGATCATCCTGCTTCTGCTCGCCTGCTCCGGATCATCCTGCTTCTGCTCACCTGCTCCGGATCATCCTGCTTCTGCTCACCTGCTCCAGATCATCCTACTTCTGCTTACCCGCTCTGGATCATTCAGCTTCTGCTTACCTGGTTCTTACTCCCCGGCGCAGCTATCTCCAGTCAAGAGGGAACTTCTACATCGGCACCTGTAAGAACAAAGAAGAACAGCATTAACATGCGCACACCAGTAATGCTGCGTATACTCACCGAATCTTCCCGGGACGCTGGAATCCAGGTTAGTTGCACGAGCGCACAAACCCCTGTAAGAAAGAAGAGACATTAATTGTGCTCGCTCCTATAATGCAGACACTTATTTCACTGCGCTCTCTCTCTCTACGTGGTGCATACTTACCAAAAGCCTCCGTGCAAGCTTACCTAACCACCAAGTCTCCAGTAGCGCTGAACCTGGACTCGAGGCGCTAATACCACCATTTCTCCTGCAAGGGAAAGGGAGAGACATTACTAGGCGCGCTCGAATTGAAGGCGCTGCGCAAACCTACCAACAGCTAGCTTCTACACGCAGCGTTACTCACCCACAAAAATACCGGCAAACAAAGACAATACGGGCAATTTTGGACACTCAACATTCTCTGCGCAATGTTCACTTGTGGCAAGGACTTTCTAGCCAGTTAAGAAACTGGCGCCTTGAACACTCGGCCTCGCTGTGAAGGCATAAAACAGCGTTTGACATCTGAACTCAGCCTACAGACATTGGCACCAATCACATGAGTGAATCACGCCCCTGCAAATGCAGGATGGAGTGCACACCCCACTAAAGATCAAGGTATTCCTCCAGGTGAAACAGGGGAAGTGAAGACTTGGGGTCAAGGGAGGTTCGTCCATCGCTCCTGCAGAGACACAGGCGAGTGTGACAGAACACTAAGCCATCCTCAATACCTCTGCCCAAGCAATGGAAACCTCCGATGTGGACCAGCTTTCCCTATTGTTAGGTGAACTACGGATCTACAGAAGACATCAAAGGGATCAAAGGAAGCCCATTGTCAGCTTCACAGGAAAAGATAGCAGGTTTAGGCTTGGTGGCCACTTTACCAGAGGAATACCAGGAGTTCCAGGATGTGTTCATGAAGGAGCAAGCTAATACACTATCACCACATCAAGTTTACGACTGCCAGATCGACCTGCAACCAGGGGCACAAGTACCGTGCAGCCGCATTTATGCATTAACCGAGGAAGAAAACACTAATCTACGGACCTACTTGGATCAATACCTGCCCAATGGCTTCATTAGACCATCTAAGTCACCAGCCGCCTCGCCACTCTTCTTCATACCGAAGAAAGAGGGGGACTTAAGAACGTGTATTGATTACCGGGCCCTAAATCAAGTCACCATAAAAAATAAGTAACCGTTACCTCTGATACCAGTACTCATAGAAGTATCCGCCCTCCTACCCATTCATTTGATGCTATGCCCTCTAGCCCCTCCTTGGTGCTAGTCTGGGTCTCTCTGTGTGCTCACTTCCCACCATCTGTCTGTCCGACCCCTTTCTGCCCCTCCTCCTTGGTATATGGTGGAGGTTGACATCTTGGATTTGTCTACTCCTCTGCTGTCTTAAACTCCCATATAGGGTATAACCCCTGCGCCTCTGCTGCAGCCCCTTCTTTCTCACTCTCAGGAGGAGGTGCGGGAGTAGGGGAGGAGGTGCGGGAGTAGGGGCCGAGGGCACTGCACCCAGTGTCTACTGCTGGCTCAGCATCCATTGACGACTCGCTACTTCCCCCTTGTCCTCCTGGAACATTTTCCAGAGCTCAAATATCCCCATGCAATTAGCCAACTTCTTCCCCTTATAGGTGTCTTGTATGTGTGTCTGTAATGATTGCTGCACATTTTTGGAGAAACTTCCACATTGACTAAGCCATGGCTTCTACATTGTGGCCATGGCTTAGTCAATTTCCCCTCTGTGCTTTTTGTCAATTCCGTGTTATATTTTCAAATCTTGTTCTTATATCACGGACGGGCCTTACATAGGTGCGGTAGGGGTGTATCCACCTGCACTTCCCTTGATACATTGCTTTTATACTTACTTAACCTCAAGTCAAGACTTTCGACACTTCATTATTGCACAAACACAATTGATATTTTCAACTCAGATTTATGAATATCAAAAATAGCAGTTCTCAACCATTCTTCTTGAGCCTCTCTAGCCCCACAACAACCGGGTGTGCTCCACGCACCGCCATTCTGCAACTCTCCGAATCCTCAGGCACACCCACCATTCTCGTGCATGTGCCTTCAGCACACCACCACGGAACAGCCTCCTCTTTCAAGTTTCTCAACACCAACTTCGATAACTTCTCGTGCTCGGAGTCCTTTGCACAGATCTAATGGATGACATCACCACTTCACTAAACAAGGAGTGCTAGAGATCCCTTACAATGCTCACAATGCTGCTATCCCATTACACATTTACACAACCCCAACATGAACCCACAGCTGTCTTCCTGCCTCCTAACAGGGCATACCAATATTTTTGGCGTTCAATCTCTATCTACAACATCGCCTTGCAGAGAACATGCCTCCTCGCGATTTAACCAGACAAACATCTTCCTCAATCTAGGACAGCCCTCTTTGCTAATCCCTTTCATGGGGATACCATCATCCATGACCCTAGCTGAAATGCCCAATTCACAGGGAATCCAATGTTCACATAACTTCTGTCATCCGTGTCCTTAAATCAATAGTCTAGGTTATTCACAAGAACCTTTTCTAACCACAGAAATGACATCTACCTTCGCTCCTGTCCCTACTATGCTTCACAATACTCAAAACTACTAGACAATACTCCAAAGATACTCAACCATACTCGTTACCACCCCGCACCCACTGTTACTTTCGCACTCCCCTTAGTTGCTGTTTGGCTGAGTCAATACTTACACTTTATGATCCACTGATGCTGTTCGGCTACTGGCTCCTCCAAATCTGCCACGCCATGCTTCTGGTCTGCTGGACTCCTCATGGAACGCAGGAAGGATATTTCCAGGCTGGCTCCTGACGGCCTTTGTATTGGGGTGCACACCCCATCTGACTCGAATACTGCGAGGTGTCCCGCAGCCCCCCAGGCATTGCAGGGGAAGAGGCAGTAAATGCAGAACAGGAGTAGCAAACCATTCCTCTGCTACCAACTTGTTGGTGAGGTATGGTATGCCAGAGGTCTGGAAGTTACTATGAACTTAACCGTTCAGCTCCCAGGGCCCAACAACCCTCCCCCAGTAAAAAACGGAGGACTCAGCCAAGGGCAAGTTAGAATTGTTGTTTATTACAAAAACCAACAGGGATCAAACAGGACATTCAAAAATCTTCAGAGTCACCGCTCCCAAATCCGTGTCAAGCCTTGTTGTTGTTGTAAAGTAACGTCACAACATGGGCTCTTCCCCGAAAAACCTTTCCCACTTTCTGGTTGGGTGATTGGAGTGGTATACCTTACAGATTGCCCCTACGGATATTGGTTGATTGCCCTCTCATATCAGGTGGCTGGCCTGCCCTTCCCCAAGAAACTATCTATTACATAGTTGCAGGTTGGCAGGATACCATTGGCCCTTGCCCCCTGCCGTCCACCCCTGGATTTCGGTCCCCTGATTGGCTGGAACTGGTCTCCCCAGGCCTGGGACCCAGCTCTGTTCTCAGCGCTCTGTGCACCTCTTCAAGGTTATGAGAATGACTTTGTGTTCCCAATGTATCTGTTAGCAGGACCACATTTGCCTGTCAGAGTACTCTCAACGTTGCAACGTTTACAAGTTCATGTGTGACTTCATGTCTGTGTTGCTGAGAACTGTTCGTCTTCCCACATTGGGTGAATAACCATTCTCTAGCTCGGCCGTATCACGTGGTTGAGGATCACGAAATAGAGCTTTTCTGGTCTTCAATTTATGAGGATTTACTGTTTTTCTGTAGATGGCCCCTTGTCATTTTAGGTTCGGAATGTGCTGCTTGTCTCTGACCTTGGCTGTGAGCTCTGGCCTTCCTGTTCTGTGCAGCCTGGTTCTGCTTTCCCTCGTTTCTCATCCTGCGGCTTGTCGCCTTATGTGATCCTCGTTATACTTATACTATGATTTCTACACATCTATATCATGCTATGTTTCCTTTAGGTTAGTCGTATTTGGTCCTTCCAGGCTCCATATGTGATCCTGTAGTTCCATAGGGTTCGTCAGTCGAGTCCACTTCGGTTGCAGGTTCAAGTGCGGCAATTTGACGGCACTGCGGCTTTCAACATCGAAGATACAGTGATTATTTCCAAACGGGACAGTGGTGAGTTTTCCGCTCCTGGTGGATGGATCAGGCCAGTTTCACTGCAGCAGCCTTCAGGGGCAAAAGGGGCACAAATGCAGTGCACCTGAAAAGTTCGTCACCACGGCAGGGTGACACGGTAACCATTTGTGCTCCGGTTCTGGAGCACTCATCTCACTTCAGACCTGGGAATGCCAAGTGTACGAAATTGGGTGTGAGGGTGCCGTGAACACAGAGCTAGCAATATACCAAGTTTCGAGGGCCTCCTCGAAACAGCGGCAGAATCAGGGCAAAGAGTCTGCGTAAGCTGGTCAGCCCGCTGGTTGGCCCAGGGACATTTCCGAGAAGGCTTATTTGCAGGTTTTGATGAAGGTGCCGAGAATAGCTGGTCCCACTATTCCAATGGGTCGAAAGCCTTTGGCAATGACTAATAGACCAAAGTGCACTGTACTGGAAGGTACATTGTACACTTGTTACATGTTGCAGAAAAGTTGCAACATTGGAAAGGACTAAGGGAAACAAAGTCTCCCAGTACTGACTGTCTTAAGGGCATGTCAGTTTACCCATAAGAAGTGAGCGAAAAGCCCAGAGGAGTGCAGCAGAAGGCTGTGCTCCTCTGGTAAAGTCAGACTATGGTGTTAAACATCAGCAATAAGTTGGGGGGGGGGTACACAACTGGAGGGAAAATTACACAATAAATTGACATCTTTCCTAACACTCGCCCCTCCCAGACCAAGGACAGGGGGATTTAATCCACCCCTGGATGAGTCTCAGGTTCAGGTCGGTTAAACATTCTGGACAACCCATCAGCATTGCTATGTTGGACGGTGTCCGGTCAATTGGTCGACAACCAACTGGTCGACTGCAATTTGGTCGACACCATTTGGTCGAATGCCAAATGGTCGAATTTTTTTTTTTTTATGTGTTTTGTGGGTTTTCGTGTGGGGAAAAAAAAGAATAAAAAAAAGGGGGTTCGACCAATTGTCCTGTCGACAAAATGTTTTCGACCAATTGACTGGTAACCATGTTGGACACCTGGCCTATGCTTAATAGTGAAGTCAAAGCCTTGCAGACTTATGGACCACCTGAGCAACTTTGGATTCTCTCTCTTCATGTTCATTAGCCACTTTAAGGGCCTGTGGTCAGTTTTCACAGTGAAGTGGGTCCCATAGAGGTAGGGCCTCAGCTTCATTAGGGCCCACACAACAGAGAAACATTTTTCTCTACTGTGGACCATCTGAGCTCTCTGTCCTTAAGCTGGTGACTAATGAAGCCAATAGGGCGTTCCTTACCCTTCTCATTTACTTGTGATAGTACAGCTCCTATCCCAGTGTCAGAGGCATCTGTCTGCACAATAAAAAGGTCTTTTGTAATCAGGGGCCCTGATAACAGGGGCCTTGCACAGGAGTCTTTTAAGCCATTGGAGGCCTTCCCACACTCTTCAGAACAAGTTACCTTCTTGGGTTTCTTAGGAGTGCTGAGAGCAGTCAGAGGGGCAGCTATGGTGCCATAGTCTGCCATTAAATTCCTGTAGTACCCAGTGAGTCCTGGAAAGTCTCTCACTTGGGTCCGAGTAGTGGGGGTAGGCCAGTCTTGTACTGCTTGTACTTTACTGGGTTAGAAGCTGTATCCTCCCCCCACCTTCTTCATGTCCAAGGTAGACCAGTGATCCTTGTCCAATCTGGCACTGACTGACCTTTATGGTCAAGTGGGCCTTCTGAAGAGCCTGCAGCGCAATCCTAAGGTGTTTCACATGGTCTTCCCAGGTGGCACTGAAAACTGCTATATCATCCAGAAAAGAATGTATCCAACCCATTGAGCACATGGTTCACAAGCCACTGGAAAGTGGCAAGGGCATTCTGTAACCAAAAAGGCATTACCCTGAACTGGGAAAGACCCTCTGGTATTGAAAAAGCGTTCTTCTCCTTTGCATGCTCTTGCCAATACCCTGCAGTGAGGTCATATGTGCTGAGGTATTTGGAGGCACCCAAAGTATCCACCAGCTCATCTGCTCTAGGCAAGGGGTGTGCATCTGTCTTGGTGACAGCATTCAGAGCCCTGTAATCCACACAGAACCTCAACTCAGAGGTACCTGTCTCTGGAACCAAAACCACAGGACTGGGCCAAGGACAACTAGAGGGTTCAATCACCCCAAGATCCAACACTTTGTTGACCTCTGTTTTAATGTAAGACCTTACTTTGTCTGACATCCTGTATCCCCTAGGTATGACATAGATGAGGGAAGCCTTCTGGTCATACCAATGTTTCACCAGTGCTTGCCCTGCCTTCAGTTTCTCACTAGCCAGACCCATCAGGAGTACCATCCTTTTTCTGAGCCCTAGCACATAGTCTACTACATTGGTAGTAATGGGGGTAGTGGGTAGTGGGTATCTCCCATCCCTCCTTGACTATGGCCAAGGGTCCCCTTACAGGGTGACCAAACAGAAGCTGGAAGGGGTTGAAGCCAACACCCTCCTGTGGTACATCTCTGTAGGCAAACAGTATGCATGGTAACAGAAGATCCCATGTTCTTCTTTGGGGTTCTTCCAGAGCCCCAATCATGCTTTTTAAGGTTCTGTTAAAGCTTTCAACTAGACCATTGGTTTGTGGGTGATATGCAGATGAAAACTTATAGGTGACACCACATTCCTTCCACATGGCCTGCATATAGTTTGACATAAAGTTGCTGCCCCTATCAGACACAACCTCTTTATGGAAGCCAACCCTAGTAAATATGGCAAGTAAAGCTTTTGCAACTGACTTGGCAGTCACAGTCTTCAATGGGATGGCCTCAGGATATCTGGTAGCATGGTCGACCAGTACCAGGATAAACCTGTTGCCTGAGGATGTTTGGGGGTCAAGGGGATCAACAATGTCGATCCCTACCTTCTCAAATGGTACCCCCACAACTGGGAGTGGTACCGGTGGAGCTTGGATTGTTGAGCCACTCTTACCAGATAACTGGCAAGTGGCACAACTCCTGCAGTGACTTTCTACTTGCACCCCCATCTTGGGCCAGTAGAAATGCATGGATAACCTTGCTTCTCTTGATACCAAGGTGACCAGCAAGGGGTACTTCATGCACCAGCTGCAGGAGGAAGGGTCTGACAGCAAGGGGAACCACCAACCTCCTATGGTCTCCTTCTGTAGACTGTGTAGGCTCACTGTAGAGGAACTCACCTTTCCAATTAATCGTATGCTTCCCAGGAGGTTCACCCTCATGCTGGGAGCAGGCCTGTCTCCTTAAGCCTTCCAGAGATGGGCACTCACGTTGGCCCTTACTGAATTCATCCCTGTCAGGACCCCCTTCTACTAACAAATCGTTTAGTTCAGGATGATCATTTGGATCAAATACTTCAGGTAACACCTCAACCTCGCCAGGTCCAGGTGTTTGACCAACTACCTCCACCTCAATGTTAGGTGAGTTAGGGGAAATGTTTTCTTTCCCTCTCTTGTGTTTTTTTACTTCTTTAGCCTTGGTTTCCCCTTTGGCTTGGGCACTGCAGTGGTCTTGGCCAGTGCTGCCCTTGTTTGAGACCTTGTGCAGGGTCTTTCTGCTGTATCTCCCACAAGTCCTAAGGCTCTGAGAACATTTACCAGCAAGAGCTTTCCTGGGACATCTCTCTGAATGCTTACTGGAATCCTGACTACTGTACCATTCAAAGTACGATTTATAGGTATAACTGGGAACAGAGAGGTGGGCCATCAGCCAACCTAGTGGGCATCATAGGAGATCTGCCAACTTCCTCTGGGTCTACCAAGGTAGAATCCACTACAGTTCTATTCACCCACTATCCCAAAGATCAGGAGTATCTACTCCATTAATCAGCACACTGTCCTTAAAGTAGTGCTTGGTATTGTCTGGAAGCCTGGCATATGCCTCTGAGACTTTAGGCTCCCAGGAACCCAGGGAAACTAAAACTACCTCAGAATCTATCCCCCTGGGGAAGGAATCTGAGGAGAAGGATGCCCCTGTAATCTCTTCTTCCTCATAGGAGGAGAAGGCTAGATTAGCAGAGTAGACTCCCAAGGTTTTGACCTTGCATCTGGGGTCCCCATTCACATGATCACTTGCTCCACAAGCCACACAAGATCCACTGGGTCTGTTGACATAGGGAGGCTTACTGTAACCAGAGTTCTGTTTGTAGTATAACCTCCACTACCCTGTGTGTTATCTTGTGACTTACCCTTATTTTTCTTTTTGTGGCCTTTCTGGGAGGAAGTTTTATCAGATCCCCAACCCTCTTTATCTTTGGACTTTTCCCGTCCTCCTGTTTACCAGGATGAGTCTTGTCCTTATGGGACACTCTATGTGACACCCACAAATCTGCTGCAATGGCCAGCTTCTTAGGATCTAACTCCTTTGAATCTGCCAAATGTTGCCTAAACTCAGGGGAACAAGATGCAGCAATATGTTCAAGCATGACAAGACATATCATACCGTCAAAGTTGGAGACCTTATAGCCTTCAAAGCAGCCACTGAAGTTTTTTAAAGAATCAGTCAAATATGACACCCAAGTACTTCCTTCTTTCTGTTTGTACTCTCTAAACCTCTTCAAGTATTGGGCAGGAGTCTTCCCAAACTTCAAGAGGAGAGTTTGCTTCAATATTGCTAAATCTACTCTTTCAGCTTTTAACATCTCTATAATAGCACTGCAGCCAGAAGGGGGTAGTCTGCTGAGCAACCAGGCAATCTTGTCAGCATTTACAACCTTTTGAACTTCACATGCATACTGAAATGCATTCAGCCAGTCCATAATGTCATTCTTCTCATCATACACACTGAGCAGATTTTTAGGAAATCTTGGATGGGAGGAGGACCCAGACCCATGCCCAGATCTCTTGGATCCATTTGAAACTTGAAGCTTGGCCAGTTCCAACTAGTGATCCCTGTCCTTCTGTTTTTCTGCCTGCTCTATCTTCAGCTTGGCCATGTGAAATTCAAGCTGCTTTTGCCTAAACAGCAGCTCTTCTTTCTTAAATTCCAGCATGGCCTCAGCACTTACAGAGGAAACATTAGAAATTACATCATCCACATCCTCTTGGGCACCATGAATAAGGGCAGCGACAGAACTGCCAGTAGGTTGTTTTAAACAAGGGCAAATAATACCCACAGGGCGTCCTGGGGACAAATGAGCCAAACTATATACACATAATGGGGGCTCCCAGAGCGAACCATTCAAAAGCATTTTTAAATACAATTTGTTTATAGTGGTCAGCCCCTATTTTGATTCAACCATGACTTCAATTGCTGATTTAATCTTGACAAAAGGCACACGTATAAGCATTATATAAAACCATTTTTATTATTCCTTTTATTACATTCTATCGCAGATACCATTCATATCGCTCCACATCTAAAAAGGCAATCTTGCCATATTCAATTGATAGATTCATGATTAATTTTTTTTTTTTTTTTTTTTTTTTAATTTGTATGTGTTCATTTAGAACTTTACAAAAGAAATGAAGAAAAGGCAAGAAAATGACATTCACGGAAGTAGCCCAGAAAAAATCCAGTGGTTTCACGAGGGGTGGGGCTGTTTGGACTCTATCCTCTGCATGGTGAGTTTCAGAATTTTGGTTGAAGCTAGTAACCAGCAGTTTCGGTCCCCACCTATCAGTCTGTTCCAACACGTTGCTTCGTCCCATCCGTATTCTTCTGGGCTAAAGTGCTTTATGTAGGCTGATCTTAAGTCTAAGGTTGCTGGGCATGAGATCAATAGGTGCCTGATAGATTCGGTTTCGACGTTGCACAAGCGGCACGTATTGGAGTCAGAAAGGCCTCGGATGTTCAGGATCTCATTTGTTTCCAGTAAATTTAACCGGATTCTTAACATGTTATTTCTTGCTCTCCTGTTTGGAAATTTCCGGAGATATTTCATCGGCTCATTTAATTTGGAGAGCATGATGGGAAGGTGGAAAAGGAGTTTATTTTTGTTGACTAGGTCTTGGGTCTGTATCCAGTCTAATTCTTTCAGTTTCTTATAAACTCTCAGAGGGTTTGTAATAAGATCAGCTTCCGTGCACGTCACTGATTCTAAGGTGGACGTGATTTTGTTTTTCCATGTTTTTAGCATTGTAACTTTGTCGCTTTGTAGTTCTGTGTTCAGTAGACCAAATATTTGGTCAGTGTCGGCCGAAATGCATTTCCTGAATAACCTAAGTGAGTTTAGGATTACTGTTGCTCTTAGTGACAGTAGGCTAAGTTCCTGTCGAATTGCAGCAATGGATGTAGACTTTGGAAGGTTTAAGACTGATTTCCAGAACTTGCTCTCCAGTTTTTGCCAAGTTCTTTCTGGGATTGTTGGCATGGCCTCTGTTCCATAGGTAATTGAGGGAACGACTTTTTTCTTGTAGAAGTCTATTACGGGAATGCACGAAAATTTACCAAATTTTGTATCTATTGCTTTTGCTTGTGAGGCTAGTTTCCCCAACTTTATTTCCAAAGCGAGCTGCATAGATGTTTCGTTTTTTGAAGAGTCAATCTGGACACCTAGGTATTTATAGTCGGGTACCGGCTCGATCTCTTTGCCCTCTAAGTACCATTTGAATTTTTCGGAGGATTTGTTGTTCTTCCGTCCTCCTCCCAGAATCATTATTTTTGTTTTTTCTCGGTTTATTTTTAGGTTATTTTCGGCTGTGTATCTCAGGAGGTTTGTTAGTTGTCTCTGGAGGCCGATCTGGGTCTGATCCAGGAGGATTAGATCGTCAGCATACAAAAGGTAACTTATTTTTGAGGATGCAAGGGACGGCGGAAAAGTGTGCTCCAGGTCTACAAAATCGCCGTAATCTCCGAGGTATGCAAGGAACAAGGCAGGTGCTAGCGGGCATCCCTGTTTTACCCCTCGCCCGGTCTGGATTTCTTCTGACAGGTCGCCTCTTTGGGAGAGTCGAACCCTGAGGGATGTATCCGTGTGGAGAGCTTTGATTGGTTGGAATATTTCTTGAGGGCAATTCCAGCTCTCCAGTTTGTCCCATAGGCGGTGTCTGTCGACGAGGTCGAAAGCCTGCGTTAGATCGATGAAAGCGATAAAGATCCGTGATTTTTTTTCCCAGGCTTTGCTTTTTAGGGTGCTGATCGCTAAAATGTTCGCCGTCGTTCCCGTGTTTTTCTTAAAGCCCGATTGGTAGTTGTCATTACATGGGGCTTTTTCGGCCCAAGATTGAAAACGGTTCAGGAGTAAGCTTCCGTAGACTTTACCAATGCAGTCCAACAGGGCAACAGGGCGATAGTTTCGGGGGTCGGTGATGTCCCCCTTTTTATAGATCGGGACGATGATAGCTTTTGTCCAGGACGGCGGCAGAGATTGCTGCTCTGAACATTTCTGAAAGATTGAGGCTAGCAAAGTTGCCCATTCCGTATAGTTGTTTTTCAGATCGATGTTTGAAATCCCATATGGACCCGCAGCTCTGGAGATCTTCAGTTTTTTTATATGATTGCTAATTTCTTCACGGTCATTTAGTTGAATCCAGGCTGACTTCTGGGCTGTGTGATCCCGACAGATGCTTTGAGCGGGGGCTTGAAAGACCGAGGAAAAGTGCGTGATCCATTTGTGCTCTGGCATGGCATTGATTGTGGAGTTGTTCATTGAAGGCACTGTGGCTTTCAACAGGGACCAGAATTCTTTAGCTTTGTTACCATTGATGGCTGTTAACATTTTTTCAGCGTCTTGTTGGTATAGACGGTAACGATGTTCTTTCACCCATGATTTGTAGATTGAGGTTGCCACTTTTCATTTTTCTTTGTTTGACGGGTCGTTTCCTAATTGTCTTTTAAGTTTTCGCAACTCCCTTCGTTTGGCCACCAAGGTGGCATCGTAGGCGTGCTTTGGGGGTGCATGGACAGGGGTTATCTGTTTTGAGTTCATTCGGTGTTTTAACAGCAAAGGTACGTAATCAAGATTCTTTACGCCCTTGGGTCTGTCTTCCCCGGTATAGTTTGCCAGCAGAGTTTTAACCGCTCGGGTCGTCAGGTTTAGTCGGTTTCCACGGGCGTTTGGTTCTACTTCCGTAGAATAGAGTTCAGCCGCCTTGTGGTAATTTGCCAGCGACATTGTCAGCTGATTATGGTCGCTGGCTGTAGTCTGTCGGACTTCAAAAGATTGAACTTTGTTCAAAAGCGGTCTGGATACATAGATATAATCTATGGTCGCTTTTAGTGGGCCTTGTTCCCAAGTTGGCAGACGGTTTTTGTTTGGGAAGGCAAAGTTCAGGTTTTCGAATTTTCTAGAGGACATCAAGGAAGACCATAGGAGACCTCTTTTCAGTGCTGTTGTAGTTTGCGAGGATGCATCCAATGTTCGCAATTCTCTGGGGCATTTGGCATTCAGGTCGCCACAGATGATGATTGAAAAGACCTGACGTGTTGCTTGAATATCATCAATCAGGTTTTCCATCATTAAGAGGTAAGACTGATGGTTTATTGCCGCCGGGTTCCAGTAAGTGTTAATCACCACTATTTGCAGCGGTTGGGAGAGGGGCTTTTCAGACCATTCGCATAGTACTGCTAGGATTGACAGATTTGCTTGGAGGGTTGACTTGAGGGTCAACCCGATTCCCTGTCGACAGGCCAAAAGAAGACCTGAAGTCGGCCGACCTAGGGCTCCTTTGTTGGCTGGGGCCAGAATTGTGTCGTACCCATCCATAGCTGGATTGTTTCTGAGCCAGGTCTCTTGGAGGCAAATAATGTCAAATGAAGCTAAGTTTGCATCGCCCGCTGTGGTGAGATGTAAATGACCTCTCGTATTCCATGAGCAGAAATTTAATGAAGGTATGAGCCGGCTGACGTTCCGTTTACCCTTGGGCTCTACTGGGAGACCTGCGAATTGCTATTTGGATTTGGACCCTTGTAATAGGGCCTTTGGGAGCCAGGCCCACAGCTCCTGTAGTTTTGCGGTTGATTTTTGGACTGTAGAGGCGCTTTCTGTTTGAGCTCTGTAGGTTAACGCAGTCTTAGTCGAATTTAGACAATCTGCTTTTGGATGTTCCGGCTTCGGGGACGACTCTTCTGTGGACTCGTTTGACTTGTCGCACCTAGGAGTGACGGGTTTTAGTTCTCTATGGCTCTCAGGTAGCTTTGAGAATGAATTTACCACTGTTCGAGTTAGCCCTGAGAGGCTTTGTGGCTCCACTTTTTGCTCTTGCCCCGAAGTTTTGAACTTTCGGGTCGATTTTTTTTCTAGGTTGGTTTTTTCCGTGTTTTGAGGCTCTCTTTGCACTGTATAGCCTAGCGCAGCCAGGTCGCTTGTTGCATCCTCAATTTTCGACCTTATGTACTTCGAAGTTGGATGAATATAGGCTTTTGCTCTTTCGTTCGAATGATATGGATCTATGATTTTTAAATCTGAGGACTTGATCTTCCGGAGGGTCGGTATCAGGCTAAATAGCATGAGGATTCCTCGTCTGTTCAATATAATGTCATCGTCGTTATCAGCATGTTGTTCAAGCTTAATCGGGGATTCCCCTGTAGGGTCCGGTCTTTTCCGATGTTGTTCGGTCCTTGAAATAAAATGGGACCGCAAGTGTTGCCCCCTCTTGTCGGATTTTCTTGATTCTGAGTGTGTGTTTTCTTTGGACTTTTGATAAGGGTCCCGGAATTGTCGTGCATCCTGTGTGCTAGGTCGGTTGCTAGAGGTTAACTTTTTTCGAGTTTGCCCCTCGCGAACTGGAGGACATGTGAATGACACCACTCTAGAGCTCGTTGGGCTACAAGAGGTGGCGGGTTTCCGACGATGGAGAAGTTTCCTGCGCTCATCCAAGGTGATGAAATAATATGGAGAGTCCTCTTCTAACAGTTCTTTTGGGTTTTCTTTTTTTGCGGCTTGATCTACTTTAGTTGAAGTAGACTGCTGCTTTAATGGTTTAAGTGTTTTCTCATATTTTTCAGGTAGTTCATCTTCCATGTCTTCAAGATGTTGAGAGATATTCATCAGGACCTCATCTTCTAGGAAGTTTTCTAGTGATCTAGGAGAGGCTTTTTGGATTTGTTTAAGAGCGGTCGGACTCCGGGCCGAGGTTTTTGTTTTTTCTTTCTGTTTTGCTGACCCAGAGTTTAGTCGCAGTGCTAAGGATTGATTCTGTGTTTCGGGTTTCCCTCCGCTGGGGTTGGTTTTTTTTGTTTCCCGTCTCATGCCTGTGAACAAAGGGTAAGAGAGATCAGACTCGCTCGCTGGCTTATTCGGTGGGGGCGGAATGATTGCCGTTTCTTCTGTGATATCAATCACCTCTTGTTGTTCCGGGATTAAGGGACCAGCGGCCAGTTGGTTATTGAAGAGAGTGCTGGGGGATGAAATTAAATGTTCGACTGGGGAAATTTGGACTCCCAGTTTTGTCCCTATATCGGGTGGAGTAGGAGGGTTTTCCATTCCTTTGTGGCCGATTTCTGTGGCTTGCTTTAAGGTTTTGAGTTTATCGTCTAAGGCGGTGATGTAACCTTCCAGAAAACTTAATTTCGTGAGCATTGTGGCTTGAATAGCTGAGTTGTCTTTCAGATTTTCGTTAATGCTTTCATACAATTTAGTAAACGGGTTCATTGCAATGGTGATAGCTGACATTATTGGGAGAAGATCTCTCTTGTGCTGCGATGCCGGCTCCGTTGTAGGGCCCTGGGGAAGGGGGCCTTGTTTTGGAGCGGGCGAAAGTATACTGGACTCGTTTAGAATCCGTCTTACTGTAGGCGAAGAGGGAAGGTCCGGAAGGCCACCACTGAGTCGCCCAGGTAAATGTAGATTTGAGGGGAGGGCGGGCAGTAATCCCACTTGCCTGTTGCGGGTCGGCCGTTCCTTAGTTTGGCTGATCGCAACAGCTTTATTTGGGAGCGTATCAGACTCCTGGTCAAGTTGAGGGAAAGTTTGCTTTCGTGGTTCAGAAGGTGGTTCTTGCGAGGGCTGGGGCCCTGTCTGCTCTATGGTTTCGAGTGGGGTAATTGAGTTGAGGTGGTTTGACAGTGAGGGTTCTTCACTGGCTGACTGTCTGGTTTTGCAAATGGCTGGTTCCAGATTTTCCTTAAGTAACGCTGGTAGCGTCGTGTCATCGAACTTTTCAGAGTGGACGGTAACTTGGACAAGGTCCGTAGATTGTTTCGGTGTGGCTTTCCTCTTGGGTGTGACCTGGGGACCCGGTGTTTGATGTAAGGGCGGGACTGATTTGTTTGCTGATTTCGCCTGTGAGGCTTGTTTTAAAGGAGATGCGGGTTGGATATCGTTTGCGAGATTTTGGTGTTGAACACAGGTATTTATCGGGACGAATATTTTTCTCGCTTTTTCTGGTGGTTGGCACGTTTTAATTGCCTCCAGTATTTCCTCATCGGTGGGGTCCGCTTGCCTCAGGTGCGTCTCTGGCGCAAAAGCATGGAAGAAGTCTGTTACGAGAGTGGCTACCGATGGTTTTGTTGGTTTTAGGCCCCGGTAATTTTTTATTATTTGGCCATTTTTTTGGTTTTTTGACGTATGTGGTTTGGTTGAAATTTTTAGAGTTTTTTTTGTAGTTTTTGAAGGGACTTTCTTCCAAATGGAAATTGCGTTTCCTGTGTCCGAAGGTTCCGTCTCTTTTCTAGTGCGTTTTTTTTTGTTTTTTAAGACCTCCGGGGGCGCGGGCAGTGGTTGCGGAGGGTCTTCCAGAGGTGGGACCTGCTCTTCATTTCCTGTGTTTCCTGGGGCTATAAGCTCGACTGCTGAGTCGCAAGAAAGAGTGTTCAGTGACTTGCTTAGGAGCACTTGGGGTTTTAATTGTGTTGGTGTCTTGCTGGCTTGGTTGTCCTTGATTTCTCCATGACTTTCGGAGCTTCTAGGCTCTACTGAGGGGTCTATTTGGCCATTTCGTGTTGGCCAAGATGGTTGGACGTCCTCTTCGGCAATGGGTGTGCCCCTTTGGCCATCAAGCCCTCCCCACTGTGCGTCGCGTCCAGCCGTGGGGTCGGCGCTGGAAGTCGGCTCCCCCCCCCGAAAGGCCTGCGGGTGCTCAGCCTCGCTTGGGGCCATTTCCGGGGAGGCCGTTGCCGGGGCCGTTGCCGCGGGAGCCAGGCTTCGCTCGTCCTCCTGGACACTTTGCGGCATGTGATCCACGCTTTCCGCCAAAGCGAGCCCCTCCCCCCGCTCTCGGTCCTCGATCCTCCCTCCGGAGGCCATCGGGTCCCGGGGCTGTAGGGGTGGGAGTCGCGGGCGAGACCGCGATTTGTCGCCGATGTTTTCCGCCGTGGCCAGTGCAGGAGGTCGTTTACGCGGGCTATGGAGCACCGACAAGTCGGCCTCGGGATCCAAGCTCGGCGGGACCAGGGCCGGGAGCGCGTCCTCCGTCTCCCCTGGGCCTAACTCTTGGTGAGTAGTTTCTATGTTTGTATTTGAAGTACTGGGCCCAGATCTTTCTAAGGAATCCTGTTTCCAACGGGCGTTCACAGTTGAGCCTGTTAAAGTTTTTAAGTGTTTATGAGATTTGCCCTGCGTAAGATGAGGTTGTGCGCTGAATTGTTGTAGGTTTTTTTCAACAGTGGGGCGTGAGTGCGCACTTCGAAGCTGGCGACCCTCTTGTGTGACCTTTGGGTCTTGGTCCGTGGTTTTGGCTATGGGGGAGGAATTCACTGGTGGTGCCGCTGTTTCCATTGTTTCAGACGTGCACAGACTGCCACAGACTGCAACTCTACAGCCAACTCCGCGGCCGCTCCGCGGCTGGGTGGGGATTTTATAGGTCCTCCCACGTATGCGAGTAGACACGGTAGAGAGACTCCTGTCTCTGGAGAAAAGGTTTGGAGTGACTGCCACAGACTGCAACTCTACAGCCAACTCCGCGGCCGCTCCGCGGCTGGGTGGGGATTTTATAGGTCCTCCCACGTATGCGAGTAGACACGGTAGAGAGACTCCTGTCTCTGGAGAAAAGGTTTGGAGTGACTGCCACAGACTGCAACTCTACAGATAACTCACAATTTAACACAAACCGTCTACATGTACACAGATATGATGTAACGTGTCTAATATAGCATTTGAAAATAAAGAGACCCAACATTGTTCCCAGTTTCAAGTGCAATATATATATTCTTTAAGCACCTATGCAAAATGCATTTGGTCCGAAGCTGTTCGTCAATGATTCTGAGTCAAATATCTCCATGTATTCAGTTTTGTTAAGCAAGAACATAGATAAACATCAGGGCATAACACAAGGACTTAAGACCCCAAAAGATTCAATTGGATTGGTTCCATACATGACAAATACCTATCCTATTCTGTCCCTGTCTAGCCATGTATAACATGTGACATTTCTTTTTTTTAATTTTTTTTTTATAATTTTTATTTTTGTTCAGAGGGTTACAACAGTACTAAACTGGTTGGCAATTGGCGAAGCACATCGATCATAACAACATAAACAGACATTAACAGTATAGGTTGCACATTTTCACATCGCACAGCAGTACTAGAGTGGCGACGTCGGATCATCTTCTCCATCAGATATCATATTACACAAATATAGCCTGAACAGTGCCCATATATCTTTGGGTCGGCATCTCGATGGCAATGTTATAATAAATTGTTCCTCCAGTTCATTAATCATTGACAAGTCTTTCAAGAAGTCCAGCCGCCTTGGAGGATGTATTGATTTCCAACATTTCAGTATATTATGTTTTGCAACAACACATGCCAAGTTAAATAGTCGTCTAGTGGTGATGGCGGCTTTACCGATATCCCCAAAGAGATATTTCAGTGGGGAAGGTGTGGCAGGTATCGCCGTGATATCTTCCAGGATCTCCGCCACCTCCCCCCAGAATGCGGTGACCGGTGGACATGCCCAGTACATGTGAAAAGAGTCTGCGTCAGGGGCATCGCATTTAGGGCATTTTCCTGTGTGACCTTGTACAAATTTAGCCAACTTAGCTGGGGTATAGTGTAGCTGGTTAAGGACCTTAAACTGAATGAGCCGAAGCCCTGAGTTCATGGATACATGTTTGGTCAGCTGGCAATATCTCAACCATGTGTCTTCACCTAGTTCCACCCCCAGGTCACGTTCCCAGTTCCCCTTAATGTCATTGCTTGACTTGGAATGTGTTTGGACTAGACTGTAGAGCGCAGACAGACTTTTACTATGACCACCCGGTTCCGTCATGGTTGCGATACATTCATGTGTGGCAGGTTCCTCTGGGAACGAGGGCCATTTAGCGGCAAAGGCAGCCCTCATTCTATGAAACTGAAATCGCTTAAGGTGATCTCCACCCACCGGACCAATAAAATCGTCAAGAGCACAGTAGTTTCCTTCCGGAAACATCACGCATTCGAAATTGCTTTTGTGGGTCCCAAGCACCCTGGAGGGCCCTATCAAACGTGGGGCTTATGCCTGGGAAGTTCCATAGTGGTACTTCTGGATTGTACGGGGTTGTAAGGGCGAGCCTATTATATATCATAGACCATGCGCGCACAGTGGCGTTGACAGGGTCGTATTTGCATGACTCTTTTCGTTTAAGATCTAACATGACTGCTCGTAGTTCTAGAGGGAAAGCCGCAAATCTTTCCAGGGGGATGTGTGGAGCAGTGTCTTCCGGGTCAAACCAGTGTCAAGCAAAGTGTGCCTGAGATGTTAAGTAATAGAGTTCGAAGTCTGGGGCTGCAATCCCACCCTTTTCAAAAGGTTCTGTCATTTTGGACCATTTCAACCTAGGCGTCTTCCCTCCCCATACAAAAGTGGTGGTTAGACTGTTGAGTTTATTAAAGAAGGCTCTGCCCGGCCAGATCGGTATATTGCAAAAGAAATATAGGAGTTTAGGTAACACCGTCATCTTAAGTAAGGATATTCGCCCATATAGGGATAAGGGGAGCCTATTCCAGGATTGTAGTTTAGCTGTAAGGGATTGTAAAAGTTCACCGTGATTTTCAGTGTACAGTGTGCTCCAGTCTTTTGAGACCATGATCCCCAAATAACGGATATGTATAGGTGACCATTTAAATCCTTGTGTATTCAACATTTCTCTAGTACTGGGCGTGAGCGGGAACAGTTCCGACTTGGATACGTTAATCTTGTATCCCGAGTATTCAGAGAACGTCTCAACCTCCAACATGATTGGGCTCAGGTTTACTTCCGGGATCCTAACATATAATAGGGTATCGTCCGCATATAGGGATATGATCTGCGGCTTCCCCGTCATGCGAAGGCCTCTACATGCATGGTTTTGTCGGACATATTCAGCCATGGGCTCTATGGTGAGCGCAAACAGGATTGGGGAAAAGGAGCAGCCTTGCCTCGTGCCTCTACCCAGACTAAACAGGGGCGACATGGTTTGATTGGTTATTACTTTCGCTCCCGGAGAGGTGTACAGTAGCTTAACACAGTTGACAAAGTAGGTTCCCAACCCAAATCTCTCAAGGACCTGAAACAGATAGACCCAGGAGACAGAATCAAACGCCTTCTCGGTGTCAAGGGAAGCCGCAACCGCGTCAGCCGCTGGATCTATATGTGCCATAACTCCGAAGAGTCTGCGCAGATTGAGAGCAGTAGACCTGGTTGGTACAAAGCCCGCCTGGTCGGGATCCACCAGTATGGGCATATAGGGCAGCAGCCTGGTGGCCAGAATTTTGGCGAAAATCTTTGCATCTGTGTTAATAAGTGAAAGGGGTCTATATGACCCCATGTCATGAGGGGGTCTATGAGGTTTAAGCAGAACAGTTATGACTGCCTCTCGCATGGTGTCTGGTAGTATACCACATTCCATTGCTGCTTCCCAAACTGTCAGCAAGAGAGGGGCGAGTATGTCGTGATATTCTTTGTAGATTTTGGCGCCGAGTCCGTCAGGACCAGGGGCCTTACCAGGGGTTAATGCCTTTTATTGCCTCCGTAACTTCATTTAGTGTTATGGGGTTATCCAATAACATGCGCGTATCAGAGGTCAAGGTCGGGAGATCAATAACATGCAAATAACTTGCTATTTCTTCTTTAGTTTTGGTATCTTTACTAGAATATAATGTTTTGTAGAATGCAGCAAACATGTCATTGATATCTTGTTCACCATTTACAATGTCCCTACTGGGCGCCTGGATGGCTGTTATAGGGGGGTGTCCCTGCTCGGTTTTGAGCGTCTGGGCCAGGAGTTTCCCTGCTTTATTACTTTCCCCGTATCTCCGAGCTCGGATCGGGGCAGCCACATACTGTACTTCCCTTGCAGCAAGTTTATTAAAGTCTGCCAATGTTGTGTGGATATCTAGAAGGGCCTCCTTACTGTGCGTACAGGTGTATTCGAACTCCAGGAGCTCGAGTTTGGCTTCTGTGGCATCCAGCTCTTGTCTAACTGTTTTAAGTAAACCTGTGGTTTTACCCATAATTGCACCCCGAACCCAAACCTTAAATGTTTCCCATAACGTGGCGCGCCGTTTTACCGACCCCTCGTTTAGTTGAACAAATTCCTCTATTTCGATACGCAATGATTCGCAGACATTCGGGTCTCTAAGTAGGGCAGGGGGCATTCTCCAACGTCTGGCCTTGGGGATAGCCTCGTCAAACCTCAGAGTGAGTGATACAGGGGAGTGATCTGAGAGGGTACGGGGATACATTTCACAATGATGGACCATATTCACAAGTGTAGAGCTCATTAACCAGTAATCAATTCGAGACTCTGAGTCATGTACTGATGAATAAAATGTGAAGCGCTGCTCTAGGGGGTGTAATTCTCGCCAAATGTCTACTATAGTCATTTGTTGCATTATTTGTCGTATGGCTAAAGCAGCTCGGGTTAAGGGTCTGTATGTCGTTGTAGACCTATCGAGAGATGTGTCAAGGATTGTATTGAAATCTCCCCCCCCAGACCACCGCGCTGTCTCCAGCTTCAATCAATATATCATATATGGCATTATAGAATTCAGGGTCGTCAATATTGGGGCCGTACGTGTTAACCAAGACCATATTTCGCCCTGCCAGCTCACCCCATACCAACACATATCTTCCCTGTTGATCGATCCTAACGTCTTGAGTGCGGAAGTTCAGTTTCGGGTGTATTAGGGTGAGGACACCTCTAGATTGAGAGGAGTATTCGGTATAATATCTCAGAAGGCCCCACCTAGACAGGAAATTGGAGCAGACCTGCCCGAGTGCGTGTGTCTCCTGCAACAGTATAATCTGGGGGCTATGTCTGGTAATATATGCTGCGATTTTTCTAGATTTAATTGGGTTGTTTAAGCCTCGTATGTTCCATGAAAGGAGTTTAATACTTACACCCTCGTCACTCAGCACCATAGTACAATGTCAATGAATGAAGTAGTTTGCCCGTGCCACAAACCATAACTGTCGTGCCTGCCGTAACCCGACTCTGCATTTTAAAACATTTGCCAACTGTGGCAACAACTCGTGCCCTTCTCCAACCCCCACCCTCACCCTCACCCTCACCATCAACCCCAACCCGATGATGTATCCCTTCCCCCATAACCTGTGGAACGTTCCTGAGGGTAGCTGGTCGCAGTTGCCAGGCCTCCATCAGTAGAGGCTCACGATCCCAACTTTTCCAATACAACTGGGGCCGTTATACCCAAGAGGGTCAGCCACATAACTTAAACAGGATGCTTCAATAGTCTCGATTCAGTCTGCTGAGTCCGGGATGTTATCCCCCTTCGCGGGGGCCCATTTCGGTCTCGTGGATGATCTTCCGGAGGCCTGGGGATGGACGACTCAATATACGAAATGGCATCCGCCGGGTTCTCAAAGAAATGCGATCTGCCTCCATGTTGGATCCGCAATTTTGCCGGGAAGATGAGGGCATACGGGATACGGCGCAATCTCAAGAGCTTTTTGGCCTGTTCGTAGGATCTGCGCTGGGTCTGGACGCTCGTCGAAAAATCAGGATATATGTGGACTTTGTTGCCTTCGTAATGCAGAGAGCCCTTTTCCCTGGACAGCCTGAGCACCGTGTCTCTGTCCCTATAATTGAGGAGACGGACAATGATCGTGCGCGGTGGTGCCCCAGGCTTGGGCGGTGGCGCAAGTGTACAGTGAGCCTCTCAACCAGAAAGTGGTCAGAGAAGGATTCCGTTCCAAGAAGGGTTTTCAACAGGGTCTCTACCTACCTCTCCATCGGGCCCTTGCAGAAGGATTCTGGAACGCCGACAACACGGATATTGTTTCTCCTGGATCTAGATTCAAGGTCCTCTCATTTTGCTTGAGTGTTGCGTAGTTCACCTTTAAGCTGTGCTATGTCACGGCCATGCTGTGTTATCGCATCCTCGTTAGTACTGATTCTGCTTTCGGCCTCTTTAATGCGAGAGCTTTCCTTGTCCACTCTGGCCTTGAGGGAGCTGATGTTCGAAACAATATCGTCTAGCTTTACATTCACAGCTAGGAAGCCGTTCTGCACCATGGTCATAAAAAGGTCTTCTCTGGCATCCTGCCCCGTCTCAGCTAGTGTGTCATTTTCAATGGTTGTGGCTGCCGGTGTCCCCTGAGGTTGGGAGCTGGCAAAGGAGTCCATCGGGCCAGTTTTCTTCCCTCCTGCGCTTTTCTTATCGTATCGGCCCATGAGCCGTCTTTGCAGAACAAGGCCCGATGCCGTGGGCCAGGACAGATTCACACGATGGTATAGTGTCGTTCGTGCAGTTGGTTCTGTTATAGTATGCGATGAGTGCCGGTATATCAACTCATAAAACCCAAAGAAGTCGGTGTTGCATGGGTTCTGATCTAGCATGCGGTAATGTTCCCTTGTATCCTGCCTGATAATGTAGGCCGAAGGTGAATCCCAGATGAATCCCAGGCAGGGGTTATGTCCGTTATAGGAACTGCCAGCCAAAATATCTTGGTGGGTCTGGGGCTGAGCCGGGGCGCGGCACCGGCGCCTCTGATCGCACCTGTTCTTATATATGGAGGGCCACCACCACTCACGCCAGCCGCAAGCCTCTCAACGACCCACCAACGGATTACTGGCGGTGTGTCGGGTCACCTTCAGCGCTCATCTATGGCAATCAGTGTCCAGCCACTTGTGGCGCAGTTAGGGAGCCAAGTTGCCGTGGATCAAATACTTCTCCCGATGGTGCAGGTCTGCTAAAGGATCAGTAGAGTTGTACAGGCCTCCTCCCAGCAACCAAAGAAAGCAAGGGGCAGCACCCACAAGTTAACAGCACGGAGGTTGGCGGGTATAATATAGCGCAAGCTCCCCTCTACGGATGTATCGTGCTCTCCCAGAAGGATATTCACGCTGTATATACGCTCCGATGTAGCTGGGTCCGTGCATTTTCAAGCCCCTCACCTGCTTCTGTAGCACCAGTCGGAACAGAGCTAGCTGGGGCCCGGAGTGGGGGACGACCCGGCAGTTGTTCGGGAGGTGGGCGGTAGCGTCAGCCAATCTTCGTCTTGCGGGGGTCTCGGCACCCACACACACGGTCTGCCTGCAGGCCTGTGCACCTAGGAAGCGCCGCCGGGAACAGCTGCCAGGATCAGCGCCCCTCCCCCACACGGCCCTCTGGTGTCCGCAGAGCCTCGGTCTGGCGTGTGACTCTTCCGGTTCTCAGGGGCGGCTTGTAGTCAGCCGAGCGGCCGCTCAGCGAAACGAAGCTCCGAACTGAGCCGTGCCTCCGCGGTTTCGCACAGGATTTGCACACAACGTGCAGTAGGGGTGCCAGCATCAGCAGACGTAGTCGTATCCTATCTTCACGGCCCCAAACAGGATTAATTTATGTTAAGGATGTCCTCGGGATCGGAGCACTCCGATCAGGCGGCCATTTTAGTTGCGCGCAACAGCGCCCTCCAACATGTGACATTTTTGCCCATGTCCTGTGAATGCCCAGTACGATCTGAACACACATCCCAGGTCTGCCAGTGGGAGCAGCCCCACCTCCTTCTGCACCTTCATCAGAAGCTATGGCACCGAGTTGCAACTCTTGCCATTCCATGACTCTTTGGATCATTTCCAACTTTGTACCTTGAGCAGGTAAACCCCTCTCAGTACACATCTTTCTCAATATTTCTGATCTAGAAGCATTTAAGGGGGGAAGCCCAAAGATCATCCTAAAATCATTCAAACAGCCATGTCTTCAGTTGTTGCACTGTTCATGCTCTACCAAGTGATCCCCATCACCTTTTTGACTCCAGCCAGCTCAACTGTCTTCCAATGTCTGGCCCAGCACTACGAGACCCAGTGGCACCATTGACTAGTAGGGCCACCTTACTTCCACTAGTAATGCAGTCTCCTATTGGTGGTGGTAAAATTCAGTGTGCGATGGAGGATAGGATAGCTCAGCGGCAACGTGCTCGCCTTGGAAGCTAGACGACACAGGGCAACACAGGTTTGAGCCCCAGGTCCACGCTTACAAACCTCAGGGTATAAAGCGTGTTATCAATAACATATATCATATCATGTTATGTGGGCAGGACAGACAAGACATAGTGATGAAAAATGCAAGCACATACTGTGTGTGTTGCATAATCTCTGTCAGTTGGTGGAATCTGTATCCTTAGGTTGTGGTGAACGCCAGGGGAGCGTCCTGCACCACTATACCCTCTTCTAGAGGTTTGGGCAATAAGGTAGTGAAAGGGGGTATGGTGCACTGGGAGATTGCATACAAAACATGCTAGTGGTTCTACCTGTAGGCAGCGCCAGATGCATTCAGGAAGACCTTGTGAACAAGGTATTAGGACTCAAGAAGTTGCTCTGCTGGACAGATTGTGAGTGTGGTAATAGGATTCATAAAGTGTCCCCACTGCTCGGTAGAGCCAAATAAATTTAGGCAGAACCTTCAGTTTGTAAGGACTAAAAGGGTGGCTCTGCTGGTCAGTAAAGACTAATGAACTGGTGCACAGACTCCAGTTTGTGTGTGTGTGCGCCTGGCTAATTGGTGGAGTCAAATAAATTGTGGATGAAAGGATCCAACACCTTTCCCCATGCCGCTCCATCCGCTTGACTGTAGCTGACCTGTACAAAAATCTTCATCTGAGGGAATGGTTGTGTGGTCTTCCAAGAGATAGGCCTGGTGTTTCCTACCTCCATGATCTTCAGCCATAAGGTGCCCATTAATTTTCATGAAAGTAAGCGCTCTCACATTTGTTTCACTGAGGCTTGTATTCTGGTCTGAGACAATGGTCCTGGAGCACCAAAAATCGGTTCATGTTGCACATTAGCTGTGGGACAGCTTAAGATTTCCACAGCTAATTAAACAAGTACCAGTGATCTTACAGACCACTTGCCCCATTGACATGTGTTGTGAGCATAGCATTAACCATCTGGCCTGCAGTAGGCCTACTGAATTCTTGGGGGACACCAGTGCATACAAAGCGTCAAACTGGGGGAGGTGGCTGCTCAATTTATGTTTCTCCACTCTCCAAAAGTTCACCACAGCACTGCCTGAACTAGTGTTAGACGTTTTGGAGATTTAGAGTGCACTGCCCGATAAACCTCCCTGCAGTGATGTAGACCCCCACTGGTTGTTGATCGCTGGCCTTTGACTTTGTTCTACTTCAGTCCAGGTTTTTAAATGAAGAAAAGTTGCCAGATGCTACTCCATATTCCCTTGAAACCAACAGTATGTGGATCCTTTTGGGAGGTTGAGAGAAGATTTTCATCTAGTGGTCCACTTCTGCAGTGCCAGAGTTTTCCCATAGACTGAAAAACTATGCGCACGGCTACAGCCCGAATGGCTGGACGGATTTTCAACAAATGTCCGCCAGGGGCGGGGTCTTGGGCCAGAAAATGTGCTTTTGTGCGCTTGGTGGAAATCTGACAAGTAATTTCTTTGTAAAATACTGAAATGTGTGGACATGTGGAACTTCCCGCGCACCCCTGAAATACACGCGCCCAGGCTGTTCGCGTGTGGAACTTCCCGCGCACCCCTGAAATACACGGGCCCAGGCTGTTCGCGTGTGGAACTTCCCGCGCACCCCTGAAATACACGCGCCCAGGCTATTCGCGTGTGGAACTTCCCCCGCACCCCTGAAATACACGCGCCTAGGCTATTCGCGTGTGGAACTTCCCGCGCACCCCTGAAATACACGCGCCCAGGCTATTCGCGTGTGGAACTTCCCGCGCACCCCTGGAATACACGCGGCCAGGCTGTTCGCGTGTGGAACTTCCCGCGCACCCCTGAAATACACGCGCCCGGGCTGTTCGCGTGTGGAACTTCCCCCGCACCCCTGAAATACACGCGCCCGGGCTATTCGCGTGTGGAACTTCCCGCGCACCCCTGCAATACACGCGCCCAGGCTGTTCGCGTGTGGAACTTCCCGCGCACCCCTGCAATACACGCGCCCAGGCTGTTCGCGTGTGGAACTTCCCGCGCACCCCTGAAATACACGCGCCCAGGCTTTTCGCGTGTGGAACTTCCCCCGCACCCCTGAAATACACGCGCCTAGGCTGTTCGCGTGTGGAACTTCCCGCGCACCCCTGAAATACACGCGCCCAGGCTGTTCGCGTGTGGAACTTCCCCCGCACCCCTGAAATACACGCGCCCAGGCTGTTCGCGTGTGGAACTTCCCCCGCACCCCTGAAATACACGCGCCCAGGCTGTTCGCGTGTGGAACTTCCCGCGCACCCCTGCAATACACGCGCCCAGGCTGTTCGCGTGTGGAACTTCCCCCGCACCCCTGAAATACACGCGCCCAGGCTGTTCGCGTGTGGAAATTCCCGCGCACCCCTGAAATACACGCGCCCAGGCTGTTCGCGTGTGGAACTTCCCGCGCACCCTTGCAATACACGCGCCCAGGCTGTTCGCGTGTGGAACTTCCCCCGCACCCCTGAAATACACGCGCCCAGGCTGTTCGCGTGTGGAAATTCCCGCGCACCCCTGAAATACACGCGCCCAGTCTGTTCGCGTGTGGAACTTCCCGCGCACCCCTGAAATACACGCGCCCAGGCTATTCGCGTGTGGAACTTCCCGCGCACCCCTGGAATACACGCGCCCAGCCTATTCGCGTGTGGAACTTCCCGCGCACCCCAGAAATACACGTATCCCGCTCCCCCAGACCCGATCGCGTGTGAAACTTCACGCGAACCCCTGTGATGCACGTACCCTGCTGAAATCGCGTGTTAGACTTCCCGCGCACCCCGGTATACACGCACACGTATTTTTTGTCAGCGGGTGTCTGTGTTTGTGGGTACCCCTTTGCACGTCTTTGTTCCTGGAGGGCCACAGTATGGGACATTCATCATGGCAGTATATAGGTGCGATTAGTTGGCGCACCTTTTGGCGCACTTTTCTTACAGCCGCAGAGACGCTACCGCCTGCTTTCTTGTGGCGGTCGTGTTTGTGCCTGTGCGCTGGTTTGAGCGTGCGCTTTTTTCCCCTATTCTATTCCATGAATACGTGTTGTAGGCGAGCGTGTGGGCGTTCCGCGCACTTGTGCCCTGTACTTCCCCCGTGACGCCCACGTTTTGGCAAGTTGTTCCCCATTCCGAGTGTTACGCCCGTGTTCCGCCTACTTTTGTTGCGTGCGCCGCGCTATGTGCGATTTTCGCTGTGGCCTGTGCGATTTTCGCAGTGACCTGGCGCACGCTGTTAGATGGCCTGTGCGCTAACGTGCGCCGCGCACTTTTTATCGCACATCCGCTGGTTTTCTCGCGCACGGCCTTCCATGAATCGACGTGCGCTGCTTTTCGTGCGATTTTCGCACATTCACTGCGATTTTCGCTATTCCACTGCGATTCGCACGTTTTTGCCCACTTGCGCCGCGCTAATTATTCCATGAATCGGCCTCTGAGTATAAACTGTCCCACCTGCAGTTGCATGTCTTTTTCAACTGCACGACCGGCAGACGACCTCTTGATACTTTGTCACACTGCTGAGTGCACACACAATGTTTCTGTTTAACGGGTCATGGAAAGGCAAGCAGCAGATTAATCAAAGTAATGCGACATTTACCACGCCCACGTGACACTGCAGGTTGCTGTTCCTTGTTTACCAGTGGCCGTTATACAGTTAGGAGTACTTTAGCCACACATTTCTAGGTTTGCAGAGCCACCCAGGAAGTCAGCAGCAGTACTTTAAATGCAGTAGCCTACTGCATGAATACGTAGGGCTAGCGACAGGGGCGGAGTTACCAGCATACAGTGGATGACCTACGTATGGGTCAAGGTGTGGAACGGAAACACGTGCCTTTCCCCAACTACTTACAACATTCAAAGATGCGGACATGCGTCCACTAAGGGAGTCCTACGGATAGCTGAAGTGTGATTGCACATATGACAACTAGGTGCAGTGTCCCTTGGAAACATCCTTATTGCTCATCTGTAGTTATCTCGGCCAGTAGTGTGCGGTTCAGATTTACCATGCACTGGTAACAGAAAAAGAGAGCCTCCTGACACACTAAACAACATTTACTATGTACATCTGTAGTTAGTATGATACACCAACTCCATTTGGAAAGGTAAGGGGTAGCGCAAATGGATACATACACCAGACAATTTGCCCTTTCCACATGTTTATCATGAGGACAGGCAAGGAATCAGTAACAAACCGTTGTTAACGGGACGTTACGGTTATGTTGCCGTACCAAATACCTATCCTCTTTACAGAAAATGATATGCTAAAGCAACGTTCTGCTTACAGTACCCTACTAAAAACCTATGAAATTCACTAACAAAAACATTCTTAAAGGGACGTTATGGTTAAGCTGCACTACCAAAAACCTTTGAAATTCGATGGAAAAACATTGTTACAAGGACGTTATGGTTACAGGCAAACCTGAAAAACCCATGAAATTCGACAGTTATGGTAAGCTAAGCAACCATAACTCGTGCCACCAGTGTGCACTGCAAGGACTAACACCCATGACATCAAAGATGGCATCACAAATCTCGAGGGTTTCAAGAATGAAGGACTCAATTGGGACCGAAGTGTAGGTGCCATAGTATATGCTATGGTTGGCCTGTCAGTTGTAAAATACTCAAATCTAAATCTAATGTAAAAATGTTCCAATGTTTTCAAAATATTCTATATAGTTTATTACTTTCAGCATTAAACTGAGTTATCATTCTAACAACCTTGAGATCAGTTAGTTTTTGGTTTAAGCAAATCCTCTCAACCCATATTAGTACTTCTTGCCTGTTCCAACATTCTCACAGTATAACCTTGTTCTTCAAATCTTTTCTCAAACTTGTCATGTTCTCTACAATTTCTGCTTGCCCTTATATATTCCCCAGTTGGTATTTTTTGGATCACACTGGATTTATGACAACTGCTTGCCAATAAAACAGAATTAGCTTCAGTTGGCTTCCTGTACGTTTTAGACATAATAGAATTTCCTTTGACATATAGATGAACCTCAAGGAAATCTATTTCTGTGAGATGAATGTTGCTGTTAAATTCAATACCGACATAATTCTTGGAGTATTTCTGTGATCCAACCCATGCCACTAATTATGGGTCATCCCTCTGGTATCAGATTATATGCTTTATGTACCTTAGGTTGAAAAAAGATTGTTGGCAATCTAGGGTTTATTATTGCACGATATCTTTTGTCCTCGTCAGTTAGTAGTCCAGTTCTAAACCATGTATCTACTATATCA
Source organism: Ambystoma mexicanum (assembly GCF_040938575.1). Lineage (NCBI taxonomy): Eukaryota > Metazoa > Chordata > Amphibia > Caudata > Ambystomatidae > Ambystoma > Ambystoma mexicanum. The sequence continues at coordinate 932,711,865 of NC_090931.1, read as the reverse complement.
TCAGCCTCTTTTAAAATGTCCTTAAAGGGGTTGTGTTTAGTTTTTTCATAGCAACCCGGTACCATAAGATGTTTTTATGCCATTGCTATTTAGTCCTTCCTGTCCATGACAACAACATTTCCCCCTTATCAGCTGGTTTAATTATAATATGGTCATTTGTTTTTAGAGAGATCAAGGTGCGTCTCTCAGTTCGAGGCAAATTGTTACATTTTGTTTTAGCTCTGTCCATATCCAACAACTTATGTATGCTGTGGGTAACAGCTTTGTGGAACAAATCTATTGCATTTTCATTCCCAAATAAGGGTATAAACCTAGATTTGTCCTTAATCTCTACATGTGTGAGATGCTTAGGTTCTATAACTAGTTCCCTTACAATGTCCAATTCCTAAACCTTCTCGGAATCATCCAATGACATCAACAAGTGTTTATTAACTATATCAGTGACAGACAATTCACTATCTGGTTCCCTTCTTGGTTCTCTAACCATTTTTACATTTTTTAGATGGAAGAACATCTTCAGTTTTAGTTTTCTATTACATTTAAGAAGGTCTATTTATTGTGTTAATCCAAATACTCTGCACAATTGGTGCAAAGGACATCCCCTTGTTGAGGACAGTTATTTATGTCTCACTTAAATCTCTGTGCTATAAATTCAAAACCAAATTCATTGTCTTTGTGTCCGTTGCCTGTGAGCTTAATAGTAAAAATAACACTATTCATAGCTCAAACTGGAGGGAACTGGTGTTCGAGATTTGGCTGGCTGTTATTGCAGGATAAGGTCTGGTCCCTTATATGGTAAAGATGTGCAGGAAATGTTTCCATATGGAATTATTAATAACGTAAAAATGCAGTGAGCCTCGTCATAGGCACACCATTTTTGGCCTTTCAAGGTTCAGATAGTAGACCTAGTCTGGCATCAATATGATTAGGTGGATGAGTGTACGTCAGTTTGTGTAGTACCCATATTGCGCGCTTTGATATAGAAACAAACACACATTAGTTACAGTTTTCATCTGAGGCGAATAGTTTTTTGGGATGCAGTAAGTGTTTTCTGCAGCATTAGGCCTGGTACTTTAGAAACACAAGGGTGCGCGTGTTTTGTTATCAAATGTTAAACAGCTATGACATCAGACGGTGTGCATCTGACGCAAATGATGTCAAAATATATTAGAATTATTTCTATCCAAAATGGCGGTTCTTTGTAGGAGCGAAACACTGCAAGTAGATCCATCGGGAGCTTGTGAATATTGTAAAAGTAAGTAGATTGAGCAAGCGGTGAACTAGTTAACTCTCGCCCCAGCTTCTGTCTATCCTCAGCACTTGCCTCAGCCCACCCTCTACCAAGGAAGCTTGCACTTACCTTTCATTGCACTTCACCTGTTGCTCACCCATGAGCACCCCAGCACCTATCCCATTCCCCCCTCCCTTCTGCACTTGCACATTCTGAACACTCACAAGGGATAGTAGGTCCGCCTCCCCCCACACTGTATTTAATATTCTTCTTTTATGTATTTTAATTGTTTCAGATCCCATTGTCCCCTCCCTGTTGCCCTCTGGGCACTTTGAAACAGTATTTACTTCCTGTATAACCACCTAACAAGCAAACAATAAATAAAATTAATAAAATACTGAGTTAATGTAGCCAAACTTGCAGATCAGTTTTGGCCTTTTGAATACTTCCATTAATGGGGGGCCGGGGGGTTTGTGTTTTAGATATGTGAAAAAGGAGAAAATAAGTATGGACTGCTAATAAGAGCGGACTTGAACTGGGAATTATCTACATTTGAATGTAAGGTAAGGAGCACCTTCACGGGTGCTAGCTTGGTGAAGGGTAACTTTATGAACTGGTCATTAGGGTGCTGACTACAGGTCTTTTTTGGCATCTGTTTGGTTTTCAGGGCAGGCTGGTGTGGGTTTGGAACCCTAAAACTGACAATATTTGAAGAAATATTCATTGATACATAAAGAAGATATCCACATTATACAATCAGGTAAGGTCATTTATTGACTAAATATGAGAGATGTTCTACATAATAAGATGGTATTCCAGAATAGTAAACATTCTGTGTGTGTGTGTGTATATATATATATATATATATATATATTCTGAGACTTTTTTTTGTTAAAGGGACGTTATGGTTAAGGTGCTATATATCTAGACCTTAACCTTCTTGTATGTTCTTAAAGTACTTTCCTTATGGTTTAGTCTCTGCTCACGGTGGACCTTTGTGAGGCAATAAGCAGGCCTCAAACACCCAATTCATTTGTATACATGATGATGAACTTTAATGTTATTGACATTTACTGTTGATGTTGTTTCTTTCTTCCTTACTTTAGTTTCCCTGTATGTGCCTCTGATTTGTATGATTGTGGGTCTTCAAATGGATTGTTTGTGTTAACGCAAGAATGTAACTATTCACTATTTATTCCAGGTTTAACATTACTGAAAACTCTGATAAAGTAGCATTCAGTATTTTACTATCCAAAATTACTAGATGTAAAATATTGTACTTATGTGGTGCATGCTGCGGCCATTGCCTATCTGTGTGTATGATTAGTCTCCTGTATGAACAACAACACTCCAATATAATGTTTTGTTTGGATGAGTGCATTCTTTAATACATTAAGTAGTTCATGATAGGTCCTCCAATAACCTTTGACATTTTGTTACCAACATTATAAACACAACCCCTTGTAGGGACGTTTCATCAAAATTAATTTAATATGTGATATCATCACTGATGTCATCATTGACATTTGTGATGTCATTTTTATGTCCTGGGTGTTATTCTTAGCAGTGCACGGTGGTGCCGCGACTTATGGCTGCTTAGCTTACCCTAACTGACACATTTCTGGGGTTGGTTATTCGTTTTTACTTGTAATCATAACGTCCCTTTAACAACGTTTTATCACTGAATTTCATAGGTTTTTATTAGTGCAACTTAACCATAACGTCCCTTTAACAAAGTTCTTTCTGAGAATTTCATAGGTTATTATGAATGAAAATGTTTCATGATGTTAAATCACTGTATATAAGTTATTAATAATTCCTCTTTTAACATATATCAAAGAACTGTAAACCTCCTTTAAGAAACATATTTTTGCAATGCATACTGATGTGTGTAGTTATCAGCAGTGCATGCTGGGGGATGCAAGTCATGGTTGAATTGCCTGGGGCAAGAGGCGCGACCATGACCCCAGCCCCACCAAACCACCCCCGTTATCCACTGCCACCTACCCAGCATCCTAGTTCAGTGTCCACTGTACCCTCCTAATGTGACCAATGGCTAGTGCTCATGGCTTGCAGCCATGGCAAGTCTCCACAATCCATGCAGCATGGGCTTTGGCCATGCGGCATTCCCCAATAGGAAAATCGGAGTTGACATTGGTCCTTGCCGATGGCCAGGCCCACTGCCCAGGCAGCAAAGTTATATCACTGTTTTTCGTACTTGTTGACACTTACATAAATGTAAAACACATCACAGATTTGCAAAAGCATGCTTTCAAGTCCTTGCTCATTCTCCTCGTGAAGTTTGCTGCAAACCCGTCCAGCATTTTGGTCTTCAGCCGCAAGCAGATTTTTTTCCCGATTTAAACTTAGGGCTTCGGCCATTGCGCATGCCCCAATAAGCAAATCAGAGACACCAAAGCTACATCACCGTTTTTGTACTTAAATTTTGGCACTTTAGAAAAAATAAAACACAGGACAGATTTGAAAAACCATGCTTTGAGGTCCTTGCTGATGCTCCTTGCAAATGTTTGCTGCAATCCTGTCCAGCACTTTGGGCTGTAGCCACGAGCAGAATGTTTTTCCCATTCAAAAGTATCCCGATTTTGTAAAACTTTACCACATTGCTGGACTCTGGTGGCCATGCCCACTTTAACCCCATTGCTGGTCCCTCATGGTCATGACGAGTATCTAGATTGTACTGGTGACCAGGACAATCTGGCCACTGTCCATGAGTCACCAAAAGTGTATCACACTTTTTTGTACCTACATTATGACACTTTAGAAAAATAAAACATGGACACATTTGCAAAAAAATGCTATTGTGTCCTTGCCCAATGCTCCTTGCACGTGTTTGCTGCAAATCCATCCATGTTTTATTTTTTGAAAAGTGTCAAAATGTACGTAAAAGAATAGTCATATAACTTAGCCAGCACTTGACAAAATCCATTCATACCTTTCACAAACATTCAAAGGTCGGTCTATGATCTTTCTGAAAACATTTGTGCAGATTAGTCAAACGGCAACAAAGTTATAAGCCATCTAAAAATGTTTGGACCCTGCTCTAATTTTGCCCCCTCTTGACAAAATCCCTCCAAATTTTGCAAAACCATTCAAACTGGGTTTAAAATCCTTTTTTGCTAGCTTTTTTGCAGATTCGTCAAACGGCAGCAAATGTATACACCTTTTAAATATTTTGGCACCCCCCCTCTAATTTTGCCCCATCTTGGTGAAACAGCAGCAAACATTGCATAACCATTCATGCTCAGGTCTAAAATGATATTGCAAATTCTCATGCACTTTGATTGAGTGGCGCCAAAGGTATAAGCGATCCATAAACGGCTTTTCACCCAGCCTGTAATGCAGAAATGTGCATGGATGTCCCTGACCATTTGAAACTTTAACGGACATCGGAGGAAGAAAACAGCCGTTTTGTGTTTTTTTTTTTTTTTTTTTTTGGCCATATCCCATCCTCATCACCCCTCATCTCCACTGAGATTGTTTCATTTGTTTGGCAAGTACAATGCTGTGTTTTTAAGTATGTTTTTAATGCAGTGTCTGCAGACCACGGGCGCTGTTCGCAAATCCAACATGGCGTCCGTTTGAAATGTTTTGACGCACCTCACATTTTTAATTGACCAATCAGCAGGTGCGTGCGATGTCTGCGGACACTGCACCGGACCCTGATTGGTCCAGGGGGTGTCCTCTGACCCAATTCGGAAAGTGAGTGCGCATACCGGACCCAGATATCACGAATTTCTGTTGACCTACATTTCAGCCATTAAAAAAAAAACACAGGATGGATTTACACCACATTTACAAAAGCATGCTTTTAGGTCAAAGCCGCCACTCTCTTGGCACACATTTGGTGACAATCCGTCCAGCGTTTTGGGCATTTTTTTCCATTGTGTCTGAGGATTTTGGGACCTCCTGAAAACTTTGCCCCCCTTCCCCAAACGAAACTGCACCAAACTTTGCAAAATCATTCTGAGGGGGCCATATAGTTTGTTTGTAGTTTGGTGAGGATTCGTCCTGGTGGGGCAACGTGACAAGCCGCCCAAAAAGTGCTCTTCCTATGAGTTGAGCACCTTAACCATAACTACATGGCCGCTACCGCAGGCCCTGTAATATACATATGTTTGCAGGGTGGTAATCGTGTTGCAGTGTGCCTATGAGTGAAGCAGTTTGTTGTAAACACACCAATTGGACTGAGTGAGGAAATAATCCACATTCAGTAACATTTGATACTGAGTTATTATAAGACATGATCCCTCCTCTTTAGGGCGGTACATAGTAGTTTAGACTTGTACTTTTGGGGTAAGGTTTTATGTGTGCTTAGTAAAACTAACTTTGGCACTAGACAATGGCTCTGGGCACATTCACATAGAGATAAGCTGAGGCTGGTTTGGTGGTGTTTTTAACGGTGAAGGCATGAGGTAATACACAAGAGTAAATTGGTTAAGCACTGTTAATCAAGGTGTTGAATAACTTTACAACCATTACCTTGTTCCAGTAGTAACTACTCTGTATATATATTATTTGTTTTCTTCTCACCTCAACCCCATTGTGGTCTGGCATTTGATTCGTATTGTTTCAAAACTTGTTGTAATTCATGTGCTTTACAATCTAATGTAATTTGTGTTTGAATGGGGCAATCTTGTGTATGTTTTTTTCCTTTGGCTATTAATTGTCTGTCAATGGCCACGAAATAAATGCAACATCCTGGGTTACATGATGGCAATGTGGAGGTATATATGCTATATATATAACCTTATGTTACAATATGACTATATTTGGATGGCAATGTAACCCTGAGGAAGACCTGCTTGAGGAGGTCAAAACACGTATTTGTGAGACCAGTAAAGAACTTATGCAAAAACTGAATTTGTCAACTTCTATAAATATTCATTCATAATACCAGTGTTAAGGTAATAGGGTGAGGCCCAATTGGTCTAGTGTTCTGTTTAATTTCACTAATATATATGTATATAGGTATGTCATTTACAGTTTGTCTTGGAATGATGTTGAATATATATGTTTCTTGTGTCTTTTGACTTGATTTTCATATGTTGATTTATGCTGAATCATATATGAAGTGTTGGTTGTTTCGCATATGTACAATTATTGTTGGACAGTTTTGAAATTTTTGATACATGAATAAAATAGATTATTTTTGTAGAATGTCGTTGTTAAGCAGATTCGGGTGGATGCTGTGTGACATGGAGGCCTTGATCACTCTTTTTATGTTGATGAGTATATTATTTACGTATGAAAACAGTGAAAACAGTGTTTCTAGGGAAGCACCTTTAAGAAAAAAAAAACACAAAGAAAGACCCCAAAGGTTCTTTTCAGAGCCACCACAGTGCCATTTGCGATGAAGGAGGCACTTGCCCAGTTCATGTGTTTGTTTTCCGATCTTTTGCATACGTTTTTAATGCATTATGCAGTCACCGATGTGGGAGCGTCATTTTCTATTTCGTCCGTGAATGCAGACAGCGTGGTACATTGTAAAGAAGTGTTTTTCTGCCTTTCTTTGACATGTGCTAATGACATACTTTGCCCTTGGTAACATGACGTTTCACAGCACAAATACTTTCTGTCAGCTATAACGTTCATCTTAGTATGCCTTCAATCACAATTTGTGTACACCCCATATACATTGGTTTGGTGCCCTTCTTGAAAGTATTCATTTTTTTGTAGTTAGTGTTGCGCTGTGACACTCTTGAAAACGCTCTGCAACATGTCAACAAACCTATTTGCACAGCAACCCCCTTTCGAACCGATTCCACTACAGTGTTTACCACACTGCCACACGTCTAGCAGTGCACGTGTGCATTGGCAATTCCGTTGTTGATCTGTAAAAGGTGCTTTCTTTTTTTACCTTTTGTTTCTTTCCCAGTTCATTTTCATTTATCATGCTGTTCTCACACACGCCACAGAAGGAGCGACAGCAAAGGTCAGGTAAAGAAGGGGCAGCATCTACCTGGATACTGTAGGGGACGTTCCAGGAGACAGAATGATTGGGTGGGCCTCAAGTACATAGGCGCCAGCCATTGTAATGCTCCCATAAGGACCGTTCCCACGCTCTTCGAAGTACCTTCCCTCTGTACAGTAGCGCGTTCCAGTACATGCACAATACAATGCCCTTTGCTGGGTAAGGGTCTCTAGTGTGACACATGGTTTGCTAAGGTTGTTTTTAGAGCTCCGCTGCCCTACAGGAGTGCCCCTATTGTTGCCTGTAGCAGTTGTGGGCAATGCTGTATATGAAAGTAGGATATGTAATTGTTGGAAGGGCGGTAGCCTGCCCACTGGTCCCTGTGCTTTCATTTTGGTTGTCATCACATGCTGTATAAACACTTTATGCTATGCCATTAGTGTTAGGGGTACCATTCATGGATATACATACATTGTGGAATACAAGAATGTTTACAACGGGAAACAGCTTCATTACGTACAGCAGGAAGCCATTTATTGTGTGCAACCCATGCAGCTAACGTGCTTTTCTAACCAACACTAAGGTTGTTTGCGCTCTGCATATACTGCTGTTTTTTTATTTGCCTTCACATGCACTAGTATGTGTGTGAGGAAGGTGCACCAGCTTTGCCATTTTGCAGACTGACAGGGTAATTCATAGAATTTCGCTGAAAAGTGTCGCAAGCGGCTGGCGCAGAGTGTCCGCGTGCGATTGACTGCGCCAGGCACGTGCGCTAAAACCGATTTCCGCGCACAGCGTATTCATGGATTTCATGCTCCCAAACCAGCCGTGGCGCAGAGTATCGCAGCGACCCTGCAGCAGCGCCAGTAACGCCCCCAAGAACGCCCTCGCGCAAGGAAAAGCCATCAAAATCGCTAAATCATCGCAAAGGGCTGCGCTAACCCTGGACCAGTTTACAGGGCAGCCAAACAAGGAACGCAAAGCGGGTAACGTGCATATCAGGGGTACACGTGAAGTCATACACGCGATTAGCCAGGGTACGTGTATTACAGGGGTACGCGGGAAGTTTAATACGCGATTGGCAAGGGTACGTGTATCACAGGGGTACGCGGGAAGTTTAACACGCGATTAGCCAGGGTAAGTGTATTACAGGGGTACGCGTGAAGTTATACACGCGATTAGCCAGGGTACGTGTATTACAGGGGTACGCGGGAAGTTTAACACGCGATTGGCCAGGGTACGTGTATTACAGGGGTACGCGGGAAGTTCAACACGCGATTGGCCAGGGTACGTGTATTACAGGGGTACGCGGGAAGTTTAACACGCGATTAGCCAGGGTAAGTGTATTACAGGGGTACGCGGGAAGTTTAACACGCGATTAGCCAGGGTACGTGTATTACAGGGGTACGCGGGAAGTTTAACACGCGATTGGCCAGGGTACGTGTATTACAGGGGTACGCGGGAAGTTTAACACGCGATTGGCCAGGGTACGTGTATTACAGGGGTACGCGTGAAGTTATACACGCGATTAGCCAGGGTACGTGTATTACAGGGGTACGCGGGAAGTTTAACACGCGATTGGCCAGGGTACGTGTATTACAGGGGTACGTGGGAAGTTCAACACGCGATTGGCCAGGGTACGTGTATTACAGGGGTACGCGGGAAGTTTAACACGCGATTAGCCAGGGTAAGTGTATTACAGGGGTACGCGGGAAGTTTAACACGCGATTGGCCAGGGTACGTGTATTACAGGGGTACGCGGGAAGTTTAACACGCGATTAGCCAGGGTAAGTGTATTACAGGGGTACGCGGGAAGTTTAACACGCGATTAGCCAGGGTAAGTGTATTACAGGGGTACGCGGGAAGTTTAACACGCGATTAGCCAGGGTACGTGTATTAGAGGGGTACGCGGGAAGTTTAACACGCGATTGGCCAGGGTACGTGTATTACAGGGGTGCGTGGGAATCATCACACGCGATTAGGCTGGGTGAGTCCTCACAGGTGTTCCCTGTACACCCTCCACGGCCCCTGCAGGCAGCCTACAAAACAGGGGACTACCCTGCACACCTGCTCATGTCCCCCTGCACCCCCACCCCCCAGCAGTGCAGGGGCAGCCTCCACCAGGCCCCCACTCATGTCTCCCGCCACCCCCACCCTCCCGCCACCAGGGGCAGCCTCCACCAGGCCCCCACCCATGTCTCCCACCCCCCCGCCACCAGGGGCACTCTCCACCAAGCCCCCACCCATGTCTCCCACCACCCCCACCAGTGCAGGGGCACCCTCCACCAGGCCCCCACCCATGTCTCCCAACACCCCCACCCACCAGCACTGTGGGGCACGTGGCCAGCAGGCAGTCAGGCAGCAGCAGATGGCAGGTGGGAGCGTGCTCAGGGCTCTGGGGGGGCAGTAATTTCGCCTCCTGGCCAGGAGCGTGGTCTCTCGTGTGTGAACGCGTGGACAGCTTGATAGGTAGTGAAATCCCACACGTCAGCAAAGGCCCTTAGCGCGTAAACCCGTCAACAGCATATGCGCGCCTATAGTCACCTGCACGTGCAGGAAATTGTTGCGTGACACGTCCCAGTGTCAAAGCGTGTGATTGGTGAAAATGGATGTACACGTAGAAGTGACAAAGCGTGTGATTGGTGAAAATGGATCTACACGCAGAAGTGACAAAGCGTGTGAATGGTGAAAATGGATCTACACGCAGAAGTGACAAAGCGTGTGATTGGTGAAAATGGATCTACACGCAGGAGTGACAAAGCGTGTGATTGGTGAACGTACACGCCGCGTAAGTGACGCTGTACGTGTGGGCCTGTATATAAGGTACATGTAGAACACCATTTCCTTGTACGTGCTTTTCGTGGAGAGCGAGTGGGTGAAATCTGTCATTCTTGTCGTTTCACACGCGATTTACTTCACGGCGTTTCCAGTTCGTATTCCCTGTTACCTCTGACAGCTTTTTCTCTTTTTTCTCTTTTACTGGTTTACCTGGGCCTGTTCCCTCAAACAGTGTCCCCTTCTACTGTTGTCCTGTCTTCTCAGACAGCGTACACATCTTCTTTTGGCGGGGGTTTAGCCAGCCAAACGCGCTCATTCTTCACGCTCTTTTACCTGGCAGACGGTGAGTCACGCACGTATCCAACTTCTGTGCTTGCCCCGTGTGTAGCCTACCCCTTCAGAGGTCATTCTAGGCTGCGTGTGACACGCATACGTTCATTCTTGTGTTACTGGGTGCCACAGCGTAGTGCAGGTTTTTCTTTCTGCACACGTGGTCTAGGAGGGGTTGCGTGCACGTCATCTCCCTTTTTTGGGCCTCCTGTGCGTTGCGTGACCCGTCATCTTTCCCCAGGGGTTACAATCAGCCGTGCTAGAGCACTAGGGTACAATTACCATCTGGTACCCAACCCCTTTGACCCCCAATTGCCCAGGACAATTGTCTACAGCCACTCCCATACGCACATTAATATCAGTGCCATGGCTGGGAGGCGAGGATTCCGTAAGGGTGGCAAAGGTGGAAGAGCCACAAGTGGTGGCCGTGGTGGATCCGGTAGGGGACGTGGTCGTAACTTGCAGGGTGAGCCTGTCCCCCCATGTGTGGAGGACCAGTCAAGGGCACCCATCATCCCCCCCCCTCCCCCCCTCCCGTTGAGGCTGAAGTGGCTGACACCATCCATGCTCAGCCCTTGTTGGACCAGCCCATTGTGGCACCAGACCTGGCTGACTCCATGGCTGACTTCCAGGTCAGCAGGGCTACGACACGTGCGCTGGTGCACGTTGATGCCATCATGCCACGTGGATCTGGGGCAGCAAGGTCATCTGCTGCACCAAGGAGGCAGGGCGGAGTGGCTGCAGGGGCAGCTGCGGCTCCATCCACCCCAGCCCTCACACACCCAGCCAGGACAGTGTCGGTCCTAGTCCATGCTGCTGACATTCCCCCTGACACCATCACACTAGAGCCAATGCCTGCACCAACTCCCATGCTGAGTGTGCAATCCCACACTCCTGATACAGAGTCCACCAGGGCTCCTGCCCCTAGTGTCCAGAGCGGCGCAGGACACTCAGGATCACCACCACCTTCCAAGCGGAAGAGGAAGAGTGCTCGTCCGGCACAGGCTGATGCCCCAGACACGGCTACACAGTCCGGCCCGTCCAGGAAGCCCAGCTTCACGGATGACGAACTGAATGCACTTGTTGAGTATGTGTCCGGACATGACAACGAGATGGTCATTGTTGCAGGATCCAAGACCACACCTGCACAACGCCAGGCACACTGGCAGACCGTTGCGGACATCGTAAGTGCCCTTGGAATCGTGAGGCGCACAGCCAATGATTGCTATAAGCGCTGGAATGACCTAAAGCGCAGGGAAAAGAGTAAGCTGGCCTCAAGTCATGCCGCAACTCTAGTGACTGGAGGTGGGTCTCCAGTAGTAGACATGGAACTCACTCCACATGAGTCAGTCGCTGGGACCTACGTCACGGAGGAACAGATCCAAGGCGTGGGAGATCTGGCTGATTACGAGGCATTGTCCGGTGAGTGCACATGCATGTGTGTGTCATACATGTGCATGGTGTGTGTGTGAGGGCTTCTGTTTGGGTGCCAGGTGAGAGTGTGTGCGCCTCAGTCGGATGGGTCAGCCATGTGCTTCATGCAATACTTCCTGCGCAGCTGCATTTGGCCATAGCAGTATCCCTTCTGCCAACAGTAGACATCTAGCACAACTGCACGCCAGTTGCCCTTGAAGTGTCACCTTGACACAACATATTTGCTTATTTTTCACTGTTCATTCAGTCAGTTTGTTTGCATTCCACCACTTTCACTAGGCATGTCGCTGTCCACTAGTCACATGTCTGACATGGGTATGGTAAAGTGGAGTGACTTTGTTACCTGGATATCATTTGTACACACATGTCCCTGTGCTATTTGACCATTTCAGACTGGCAGCTCCAGGTGAAAAATCTGACCTGTTAGAATCAGAAAAGCTATTACATGCGGGAACTGGACTGAATGAATAGGTGCTGCCCTCCTCTCCATCTTCACTCAATAGCAATGGTTCATGCCATCTGTGTGATGGCATGTGTGTTTCACCTGCCAATCACAGGCCAATGTGTGATGCCACTGCCAGGCAGCATGCAGAAAATTTGTTCATCTTCCATCTTGGTGTCATCAGTGTGTGCCATTTGCCTGCACTTCATACGCAGTGAGGGTGCATGCATGGGAGGGTTTTAGTCATGTGGGACATGTGTCAATCAAGTACTGGTTCTCTTGCTTCTCAGCCCTCAATGTGTGCCATGGTGCTAATGCCCGTTTCCATTACTTTGTTTTCATGTCTTTGCAGGGGAAGACGCACCTGATACTGCTGGGGTTGTGGAGATGGTGCAGACCCAGGAGGTGTCCCAGGGCCGACCAACCACCAGTGAGGGACGTGGTGTGGTGGTGGGGGAGAACCCACAAGTGCTGCAGGTCGTGCTCTCAAGGGGTGTCTCTGGCTGCACCTCCCCCGAGCTGTACTCAGGTGTTGATTCGGATGAGACCTACGTGCCGTCGCTGGTGAGTGTTCCAGGGAGGGATTCTGTTCTGTCTCACCCACCTGCTCCAGGGTCAGTACCCTCCATGGGGATGTCAGTGTTGGCAGCTACGCCTTCGGTGGTTACGGATGCAGGGTCACACTCCGCGACATCTGATCCTGTTCCTGGGCCAGCAGATCAGAGGGGGAATGCAGTCCTGCAGCCTCAGGCAGTGCCGGCACAGCAAGGCGCAGTTCGCCTTGCCCCAGACAGGTGTGGTGCCCGCCGACGTGGTGGCCGTACGCCACCCGGCAATACCGCATGGGAGCAATCCATTTACGGTATGGCTACCCAACAGGCTGCATCATCCGAGATGATGGCTCAGGCCATGGATAGGGTGGCCACTTCCATTGTCCCCCCAGAAAGGCTGATGGAGCGACTAGAGCAGGCAACCGACTCCATCTGCCAGTCACACAGGGAGGACATGTTGGGGTCCAACAGGGACAGGCGGGCGGCACTGGCGACTCTGCAGGAGGCCATCTCCATTGAGTCCCAGGGCCACAGGGAAGCCCTGAGGCAGGAGCTCCTACACCTCAGGACGACTCTTGTTGAGCTTGAGGCTTCAACACACCAAAGGACAGAACAGCAGCTGGAGCGTCTCACCCGTACGCTCTCAGCTGAGATGCAGGCAACGAGGGCGGAGGTCCGGGCATCCCGTGAGTTGTTGCATGGGGACCTCCGCACACTCATCCTCCAGAACCAGACCTACCACACCCGCATGCTTGCAGCCATGGAGGAGCAGACTAGGGCCTTGCGTGGGCTGCCTCCCATAGTGCAACCACCTCCGGATGCAGCTGCACAGGGTGATAATAGCGACAGCAGTGATACTCCCACAACAGGGTAGCCGTGTGGGCCATGAGCCCATGGAGGTGTTTTATCTTCCCAGGATCCACGCAGGTGGGTTCTGGTGTGCATCCTGTCCTCGGACCTCCTGGGTGGCCTCCCCAACCCCCCCGGGCCCATCAATGGCCATTTTTGATTGTTTCTTATTTTTATTTTTATTTTGATTTCTTTTATTCCCAATTTTTTTGGGACGATCTGTTGGCTCCGATGTGTTGGCTCCGATGTGTTGGCTCCGATGTGTTGGCTCCGATGTGTTGGCTCCGATGTGTTGGCTCCGATGTGTTGGCTCCGATGTGTTGGCTCCGATGTGTTGGCTCCGATGTGTTGGCTCCGATGTGTTGGCTCCGATGTGTTGGCTCCGATCTGTTGGCTCCGATCTGTTGGCTCCGATCTGTTGGCTTCCGTGGTTCCTGTGGGCATACGCTGCATTGTGGCTGGGCACATGCAGGCTTGTAATGTATTTGGTTCAGATGCTTGGGTTTGAGTCACACACACCCCTCCTGCTTCCCGTTTCCATGGGCTTGCAAAGGGTGTGCCCAAGTGACAGTGAATTACACAGTGACGTTGGACTCCCATGAGCTGTGTGGCCAGTCTGTAGTCAATACTGTGTATACATTCATAGTGCATATTGCTGTTGTGTTGTACACTGCATGTTGCATTGATGTGTAACTCTTCTTCTGTGTCTACCTCCCAATTTGCAGGTCCCTTCCTCAAGTCCACACAAGGACCTCTAGTCTGGCGAAGGGGACCATGTTGGCAGCAGTGCACCTACAACTCTACATGGCGCCAACACTGCACAGTTGGTAGTGGTGGGAGTGCAGGCATTTCCAGGTGGTGAGACTACTAATATGTAACCTTTTTGATGTCATGTTAATGGTACTACGTGCTCAAGTATGTTGTTGGTCCGGCATTGCTGTGAGCATTTCAGGTGTTGCAGGTTTCTAATAGTGCCACTGTACATAGTGAGAGTGATGTCATGTTGTGGGGATTACTTTGTTTACCTGCAATTAGCATGACATGGCACGGTGTGTCGTGTGGCAGTGCTGGGGTGGGGTTGGCTGACATGGCACTGTCCTCTTGTTGCATTTTGCAAGTGGGTATTCATTTTAGCTGCTTCAATGTGTAACTTCACAAAACTGCATTGGTGGTGTCTGTGTGGGTAGGGATGCACACATTGTGACACTTCCAGGTGAACAATCTCAGGCTGACATGGAATTCCCGGTTCATTCTCCACACATTCAGGATCAGTGTCAGGTTGAGTCATCATTGATTGTCAGATGGAATGTGCCAGGGCAGTGTGCACTCCACAGGGGTGTGATTTCTATGTGAAGTAATTTGCCACTAGCTGTGTACGGGCTGCCTCCCCCCGTGCCCTTTCCCCTCCCATGCGCAGCGGCTGTGCATGTGGTTGGGGATGTGGGGCCACCACCATGTCCACGGCCAGGCCCCGGCGTGTTGCAACGTTGTGCAGGACACATGCTGCCACTATGATCCTGCACACTACTGGGGGAGCGTATAACAGCTGCCCGCCAGAACGGTCAAGGGAGCGAAAGCGTGACTTCAGCACTCCGAATGTGCGCTCCACTATGCCCCTGGTTGTAATGTGGGCTGTGTTAAATCTTACCTGGGGTGGCGTGGTGGGGTTCCGAATTGGCGTCATCATGTGGGGGCTGAGAGGGTAGGCACTGTCCCCTGTGGAGGTGGGGATTGGTATCATTGGTGAGGTTGTGACCTTGCTCAGTATCCAACATGCATGCATGTGCAGTGGCATACATACTCACCAAGCAGCCATGTATCGCCATGCCGCCCAGCTTCTAGGTCCCGGCTTAGGGTGGACATTCGGTAAATGAAGCTGTCGTGGGTGGAGCCGGGATAGTTGGCATATACTGAGGTGATGATTCCCTTGGCATTACATGCTACCTGCACGTTGATGGAATGCCAGTGCTTGCGGTTCCTATAGATGTGCTCAGATGCCCTGGGGGGACGTAGAGCCACATGGGTGCAGTCGATGGCACCTAGCACTTTGGGGAATCGTGCCACTGCGTAAAAATCCAGGGCGGCAGCATGCCTTTCTGCAGGTGTTCTGGGCAGGTATATGTGCCTGCGGACTGATGGCCGTGCAGTCATGATGTTCAAGACCTGGTGTAGGCAGCGTGACTGGGTGGCCTGTGACACCCCACCCACTATGGCACTTGTCCGCTGAAATGATCCAGTGGCTAAGAAGTGCAGTACATTGAGGACCTTCTCCAGGGGGCTGAGTGCTTGGGAGCACAGGGTGGGTGATGTGAGGCCATCCTCCCACTCACTCACCAGGTCCAGTATGATGTGTGGTGGAAACCTGTACCTCCCATACACCTGGTCATCAGGCATCCCGAAAAGGCTGGTTCTGGGTGTGAATATTCTGGCCCTGACTCTCCTCCTCCTCCTCCTTTGGTAGCCCACTGCCACTGCTGCTAGGAACGGTATGTTCATCCTGGCGTCTGAGCTTGTTATTGTTAAAGTCCGCAATTTATGCTTAGCGCGTGTTCTAGGCGAGCGTGTGACCCGCGCACCCCTGGAAACCAGTTCCCAGTCCAATAGCGTGTGGAAATTCACACGCACCACGGGATACAGCGTGTGACCCGCGCACCCCTGGAAACCAGTTCCCAGTCCAATAGCGTGTGGAAATTCACACGCACCACGGGATACAGCGTGTGACCCGCGCACCCCTGGAATCCAGTTCCCAGTCCAATAGCGTGCGGAAATTCTCACGCACCACGTGATACAGGTTCGCTGACGTACTTGCGTGTGTAAGTGGGCGCGCACCCATTAAATACACGTACATAGGCCAATCGCGTGTACGCGCACTTTTGTCCAATTACACGCGATGACACTCTGACGTGCAGTATCTCCACGTGTGCCCCGTCATCACGTGCTGAGTGGGGAACACCCGTGCGGGTCACGTCACAGACGCGCTTACGCGCTGAGGGACTATGGTCCAATAGAATCGCGTATGCGTGCTTACGCGCTAAGGGCCTTTCCTCGGATTTCACGCTGACGTGCAGGATTTTCACGTGCCAAATCACTCCGTATCAAGCTGGCCACGCGAAAACACACGGAAGCCCACGCTCCTGCCCAGAAGGCCGAGTTACTGCCCCCCCAGTGCCCCGAGCAGCCTCCCACGTGCCATCTGCTGCTGCCTGCCTGCCTGCTGCCACCGTGCCCTGCCATTTGGTGCCTGCACATCAGCCATCTGCAGGGGTCCAGTTGCTGTGTCCACCCCTGCTGGAACAGAAGACTCCCGACTGGTATTACATCGCTCCACAGCCCAGCCCCAGGACCCAGTTGCCCACCCACACCTGCCTCTGGGGTTGCCATGTCGGGCACTTCAACATCTGGCACCAGTGGCAACCCCAGGCCAGAGGGGCAGAGGGGCACCAGCTTCACTGTCACCGAAGTTGGTGTCCTGGTGGAGCATGTCCTGGGGCAGTATGATGCCCTCTTTGGATCGTCCCGCGCCAGCAAGGAAGGACGGCAGAGGATCTGGGCCGACTGTGTGGTTGCCATCAACGCGGAGGGGGTGGCAACCCGCGACGTCCTGAAGATCAAGAAGCGCTGGGAGGACTTGAGGTCCAGGACCCTTGTGAAGGCCCGGCGCCTCGTGGAGGGGGGCCGGGGCCGCATGAGTTCCATCCAGATGAGGGTCCTGGAACGCGTACGCCCAGCGCTCCACGCCCAGATCCTTGAGAGGGAGGCCCGTCTGGAGTTGAGCGGTAAGTGTCCATGCATTACTGTGTGAGACAGGGCATGTTGCGGTGTGCTGGTTCTATGATACTTGCCTGTATGTGTGCCATAGGCCATGTATGCATGTATGTGTGCAGGGACATCATGGTAATGCATGTGCGACCAGTGATGTGTGATGCACATGGTTGTTGCATGTGTTGAAATGCCGCATGGGGAGCCCTATTCAGATTTTGAACATGAGAGCATGCCAGTCTCTGTACGTGGACATGGGTGGGGGTGAGGGATGGGTGCTGATGCCAGGTACATATATGGTAGCCATGTCTGTGTGCCTGACCTGCGTGTCTGTGACTTGTGCATGCCATGGATGCATGACACATGTGTGTGACAATGCAGAGATTCAGTAAAGCAGCCAAATTACCCTTGTAACCGCTGTGTTTGGTGTGTTTGGGGCCAGATGGATGTGACTGAGGTGAAGTGTGTGCATGTGATGGGCATGAGGCATGATGCATGTGAGTTACATATCATTGAATGTTTCAAGAGTCCATTGGACATGCATGGAAATGTCCATGGCATGCACCATGCCTGTTACTGTGTGTGTTTTGCCTGGACTGACCCATGTGTTGTGGAGGGACATGATGGAAGTGTACTTTGACAGTGGTGCTCATCTGCTATTGCTTCCTGTCTAGGGGACCATTGTACAGTGCCCTGATGCTTGTGTTCTTTGTCTCCCTCTACGCAGCGGCTAGTGAAGAAGAGGGCGGAGACGGCGCTGTGGAGCAAGGCGGCGGGGATGCCCCCACGGCTGCAGCGGAAGGGGTGGGTGAGCCCCCACAGGGGCCTGCTACGGTGGGAGACGGTGAGGAGCCATCCAGGTTGGTGGTTTGCACAGAGGAGGAGGAGGCCGCCACTGGGGCACACATGGGGCCTGGTGGGGGCATCCCTGCTGGTGCAAGTGGTGCAGTCCAGGGCCAGGGGCAGGAGGCAGCACAGGTCACCGTGGAGGGGCCTGTGCATGTCGCTGTCCCTGACCCTGTGAGTGCACCACCATGCACCAGCAGGGATGCCCCGTCCCAGGCCCGTCCGCAGGTAGAGGGGATGTCCATGTCACCTGACTCCCCTCCACCTGCGGACGTGGGAACCCCTGGCGGTGCGGAGAAGGTCCTGATTGGGGTCGCGATGCGCACGGCTGTGATTCGTGATGCCGTGCGTGCTTCCCGGGAGGAGCACGCACGTCATCACGAAGTGCACCGTGCCGACGTGGCCCAATTGGGATCGGCCATGTTCGGGGGTTTCCTGCATGTGTTGGCCAATGTGGCGGCCCTCTCCTCCTCTGTGCAGGCTATCCACCAGTCGTTCTCCTTGCCGTCTTCCAGCCCAGATGCCACCAGGGCCCCCTGTGGACCTGCCCCGACCAATGCAGCCAGCTCGGTGGGGATCCCATCCCTGCCACAGTCGGGAGTCAGAGATCCAGCAGGGGTGGACACCAGAGCAACTGGACCCCAGCAGATGGAGGATGTGACGGCATCATCGGGCAGGGCACGTGCACGACGGCGTCGGTGGTTTCCATCAGCCTGGATGCCGTCGTGCTGGCACAGGCAGTTGCGTCGGAGGCAGCAGCAGGCTCAACGTGGGAGGCATCATGGCTCGGGGCCATCAACATCGGGGGTGCAGGCATCGGCCGGAGGGCAGGAGAACCCTGGAATGGGAGTGGCTTCCGTGTGGGAGAGGTTGTGCCAGCGGATAGGTGCGGAGCGGCAGCGGGCAGAGGAGGAACGGCTCACGATGGTCAGGGCGGAGGACTCCATGCGGAGGGCGCTGAGGCGGGCTGAGTGCCTCGAGGGTCTTCGCAGGGAGTTAGAGCTGGACACTGCGTTATCCCTGCGGGACCTCGGGGCCAGGGAACATGCCCGCCTCCAAGCCATTGACCAGGAGTTCGATGATGCCCTGGCCCATGACAACAACCAGTGAGCCGTCCGAATAGCCCGCTGCCTTTGTATATAGTTGTATAGTTAGGGTTAGGTTTCCTTTGTTTTTTTGAATTTTTTTTGGTTGCGATTGGACAATGCACCACTTTTTTGTATATAGTTCACTTTTTAGTTAGTAGTCAGTTAGGTTTAATTTGGTAGGGCTCATGGACCCAGGATGATCTTCTTAATTTCCTTATTTTAATAATTCAGAATTTTTTCTTGGACATTCTTCTTGTTTAGTTTGATTTGCTTTGTGTTTTTTCTTGTTTGCTGTTCAATACATAATATTTTTTTATTCTTCAATGTGTCGTATCATCTCATTGCTTTCAGGCATGTCATGTTGGGTGTTTTGTCATTCACTTGCAGCCATTGTGTGTGACAGACATGTGTTAAATTGCATTATTTACTTTGGGGGTGTAACATGTAATTGCCTTTGATATGTGGGTGGGTGTGATAGTTGGTTGGGCCTTTTGGCAGGGCAGGATGGGCATTACGGACATGATTGGGGAATGTTGGGACCCAGGTGCAGGGGGGCATGGATTGGACATGGGTGGGGGCCTGCTGGCAGGTGCCCCACAGTGCTGGGGGGTGGGGGTGGTGGGTGACATGAGTGGGGGCCTGGTGGAGGGTGCCCCTGGTGGCTGGGGTGTGGGGGGGGGGTGGGAGACATGAGTTGGACATGGGTGGGGGCCTGCTGGCAGGTGCCCCACAGTGCTGGGGGGTGGGGGGGGGACATGAGTTGGACATGGGTGGGGGCATGCTGGCAGGTGCCCCACAGTGCTGGGGGGTGGGGGTGGTGGGAGACATGAGTTGGACATGGGTGGGGGCCTGCTGGCAGGTGCCCCACAGTGCTGGGGTGTGGGGGGGGTGGGAGACATGAGTTGGACATGGGTGGGGGCCTGCTGGCAGGTGCCCCACAGTGCTGGGGGGTGGGGGACATGAGTTGGACATGGGTGGGGGCCTGCTGGCAGGTGCCCCACAGTGCTGGGGTGTGGGGGGGGGTGGGAGACATGAGTTGGACATGGGTGGGGGCCTGCTGGCAGGTGCCCCACAGTGCTGGGGGGTGGGGGTGGTGGGAGACATGAGTTGGACATGGGTGGGGGCCTGCTGGCAGGTGCCCCACAGTGCTGGGGGGTGGGGGTGGTGGGAGACATGAGTTGGACATGGGTGGGGGCCTGCTGGCAGGTGCCCCACAGTGCTGGGGTGTGGGGGTGGTGGGAGACATGAGTTGGACATGGGTGGGGGCCTGCTGGCAGGTGCCCCACAGTGCTGGGGTGTGGGGGTGGGTGGGAGACATGAGTTGGACATGGGTGGGGGCCTGCTGGCAGGTGCCCCACAGTGCTGGGGGGTGGGGGTGCAAGGGGACATGAGTTGGTGTTCATTAGTTCAAGGAGACATGTGCCTTTGCTGGGGGGCATGCCCATGGTGGGTGGTCTGCCTGCGGGACATGACCAGGGATGCAGGGTAGTCCCCTGTGGTGTGGGCTGCCTGCAGGGGCCGTGGAGGGTGTACAGGGTACACCTGGGAGGACCCACACTGTGAAATCACATGTGGAACTTCCCGCGCACCCCTGAAATACACGCGCCCAGGCTGTTCGCGTGTGGAACTTCCCGCGCACCCCTGAAATACACGGGCCCAGGCTGTTCGCGTGTGGAACTTCCCGCGCACCCCTGAAATACACGCGCCCAGGCTATTCGCGTGTGGAACTTCCCCCGCACCCCTGAAATACACGCGCCTAGGCTATTCGCGTGTGGAACTTCCCGCGCACCCCTGAAATACACGCGCCCAGGCTATTCGCGTGTGGAACTTCCCGCGCACCCCTGGAATACACGCGGCCAGGCTGTTCGCGTGTGGAACTTCCCGCGCACCCCTGAAATACACGCGCCCGGGCTGTTCGCGTGTGGAACTTCCCCCGCACCCCTGAAATACACGCGCCCGGGCTATTCGCGTGTGGAACTTCCCGCGCACCCCTGCAATACACGCGCCCAGGCTGTTCGCGTGTGGAACTTCCCGCGCACCCCTGCAATACACGCGCCCAGGCTGTTCGCGTGTGGAACTTCCCGCGCACCCCTGAAATACACGCGCCCAGGCTTTTCGCGTGTGGAACTTCCCCCGCACCCCTGAAATACACGCGCCTAGGCTGTTCGCGTGTGGAACTTCCCGCGCACCCCTGAAATACACGCGCCCAGGCTGTTCGCGTGTGGAACTTCCCCCGCACCCCTGAAATACACGCGCCCAGGCTGTTCGCGTGTGGAACTTCCCCCGCACCCCTGAAATACACGCGCCCAGGCTATTCGCGTGTGGAACTTCCCGCGCACCCCTGCAATACACGCGCCCAGGCTGTTCGCGTGTGGAACTTCCCCCGCACCCCTGAAATACACGCGCCCAGGCTGTTCGCGTGTGGAAATTCCCGCGCACCCCTGAAATACACGCGCCCAGGCTGTTCGCGTGTGGAACTTCCCGCGCACCCTTGCAATACACGCGCCCAGGCTGTTCGCGTGTGGAACTTCCCCCGCACCCCTGAAATACACGCGCCCAGGCTGTTCGCGTGTGGAAATTCCCGCGCACCCCTGAAATACACGCGCCCAGTCTGTTCGCGTGTGGAACTTCCCGCGCACCCCTGAAATACACGCGCCCAGGCTATTCGCGTGTGGAACTTCCCGCGCACCCCTGGAATACACGCGCCCAGCCTATTCGCGTGTGGAACTTCCCGCGCACCCCAGAAATACACGTATCCCGCTCCCCCAGACCCGATCGCGTGTGAAACTTCACGCGAACCCCTGTGATGCACGTACCCTGCTGAAATCGCGTGTTAGACTTCCCGCGCACCCCGGTATACACGCACACGTATTTTTTGTCAGCGGGTGTCCGTGTTTGTGGGTACCCCTTTGCACGTCTTTGTTCCTGGAGGGCCACAGTATGGGACATTCATCATGGCAGTATATAGGTGCGATTAGTTGGCGCACCTTTTGGCGCACATTTCTTACAGCCGCAGAGACGCTACCGCCTGCTTTCTTGTGGCGGTCGTGTTTGTGCCTGTGCGCTGGTTTGAGCGTGCGCTTTTTTCCCCTATTCTATTCCATGAATACGTGTTGTAGGCGAGCGTGTGGGCGTTCCGCGCACTTGTGCCCTGTACTTCCCCCGTGACGCCCACGTTTTGGCAAGTTGTTCCCCATTCCGAGTGTTATGCCCGTGTTCCGCCTACTTTTGTTGCGTGCGCCGCGCTATGTGCGATTTTCGCTGTGGCCTGTGCGATTTTCGCAGTGACCTGGCGCACGCTGTTAGATGGCCTGTGCGCTAACGTGCGCCGCGCACTTTTTATCGCACATCCGCTGGTTTTCTCGCGCACGGCCTTCCATGAATCGACGTGCGCTGCTTTTCGTGCGATTTTCGCACATTCACTGCGATTTTCGCTATTCCACTGCGATTCGCACGTTTTTGCCCACTTGCGCCGCGCTAATTATTCCATGAATCGGCCTCTGAGTATAAACTGTCCCACCTGCAGTTGCATGTCTTTTTCAACTGCACGACCGGCAGACGACCTCTTGATACTTTGTCACACTGCTGAGTGCACACACAATGTTTCTGTTTAACGGGTCATGGAAAGGCAAGCAGCAGATTAATCAAAGTAATGCGACATTTACCACGCCCACGTGACACTGCAGGTTGCTGTTCCTTGTTTACCAGTGGCCGTTATACAGTTAGGAGTACTTTAGCCACACATTTCTAGGTTTGCAGAGCCACCCAGGAAGTCAGCAGCAGTACTTTAAATGCAGTAGCCTACTGCATGAATACGTAGGGCTAGCGACAGGGGCGGAGTTACCAGCATACAGTGGATGACCTACGTATGGGTCAAGGTGTGGAACGGAAACACGTGCCTTTCCCCAACTACTTACAACATTCAAAGATGCGGACATGCGTCCACTAAGGGAGTCCTACGGATAGCTGAAGTGTGATTGCACATATGACAACTAGGTGCAGTGTCCCTTGGAAACATCCTTATTGCTCATCTGTAGTTATCTCGGCCAGTAGTGTGCGGTTCAGATTTACCATGCACTGGTAACAGAAAAAGAGAGCCTCCTGACACACTAAACAACATTTACTATGTACATCTGTAGTTAGTATGATACACCAACTCCATTTGGAAAGGTAAGGGGTAGCGCAAATGGATACATACACCAGACAATTTGCCCTTTCCACATGTTTATCATGAGGACAGGCAAGGAATCAGTAACAAACCGTTGTTAACGGGACGTTACGGTTATGTTGCCGTACCAAATACCTATCCTCTTTACAGAAAATGATATGCTAAAGCAACGTTCTGCTTACAGTACCCTACTAAAAACCTATGAAATTCACTAACAAAAACATTCTTAAAGGGACGTTATGGTTAAGCTGCACTACCAAAAACCTTTGAAATTCGATGGAAAAACATTGTTACAAGGACGTTATGGTTACAGGCAAACCTGAAAAACCCATGAAATTCGACAGTTATGGTAAGCTAAGCAACCATAACTCGTGCCACCAGTGTGCACTGCAAGGACTAACACCCATGACATCAAAGATGGCATCACAAATCTCGAGGGTTTCAAGAATGAAGGACTCAATTGGGACCGAAGTGTAGGTGCCATAGTATATGCTATGGTTGGCCTGTCAGTTGTAAAATACTCAAATCTAAATCTAATGTAAAAATGTTCCAATGTTTTCAAAATATTCTATATAGTTTATTACTTTCAGCATTAAACTGAGTTATCATTCTAACAACCTTGAGATCAGTTAGTTTTTGGTTTAAGCAAATCCTCTCAACCCATATTAGTACTTCTTGCCTGTTCCAACATTCTCACAGTATAACCTTGTTCTTCAAATCTTTTCTCAAACTTGTCATGTTCTCTACAATTTCTGCTTGCCCTTATATATTCCCCAGTTGGTATTTTTTGGATCACACTGGATTTATGACAACTGCTTGCCAATAAAACAGAATTAGCTTCAGTTGGCTTCCTGTACGTTTTAGACATAATAGAATTTCCTTTGACATATAGATGAACCTCAAGGAAATCTATTTCTGTGAGATGAATGTTGCTGTTAAATTCAATACCGACATAATTCTTGGAGTATTTCTGTGATCCAACCCATGCCACTAATTATGGGTCATCCCTCTGGTATCAGATTATATGCTTTATGTACCTTAGGTTGAAAAAAGATTGTTGGCAATCTAGGGTTTATTATTGCACGATATCTTTTGTCCTCGTCAGTTAGTAGTCCAGTTCTAAACCATGTATCTACTATATCATCAGCCTCTTTTAAAATGTCCTTAAAGGGGTTGTGTTTAGTTTTTTCATAGCAACCCGGTACCATAAGATGTTTTTATGCCATTGCTATTTAGTCCTTCCTGTCCATGACAACAACATTTCCCCCTTATCAGCTGGTTTAATTATAATATGGTCATTTGTTTTTAGAGAGATCAAGGTGCGTCTCTCAGTTCGAGGCAAATTGTTACATTTTGTTTTAGCTCTGTCCATATCCAACAACTTATGTATGCTGTGGGTAACAGCTTTGTGGAACAAATCTATTGCATTTTCATTCCCAAAGAAGGGTATAAACCTAGATTTGTCCTTAATCTCTACATGTGTGAGATGCTTAGGTTCTATAACTAGTTCCCTTACAATGTCCAATTCCTAAACCTTCTCGGAATCATCCAATGACATCAACAAGTGTTTATTAACTATATCAGTGACAGACAATTCACTATCTGGTTCCCTTCTTGGTTCTCTAACCATTTTTACATTTTTTAGATGGAAGAACATCTTCAGTTTTAGTTTTCTATTACATTTAAGAAGGTCTATTTATTGTGTTAATCCAAATACTCTGCACAATTGGTGCAAAGGACATCCCCTTGTTGAGGACAGTTATTTATGTCTCACTTAAATCTCTGTGCTATAAATTCAAAACCAAATTCATTGTCTTTGTGTCCGTTGCCTGTGAGCTTAATAGTAAAAATAACACTATTCATAGCTCAAACTGGAGGGAACTGGTGTTCGAGATTTGGCTGGCTGTTATTGCAGGATAAGGTCTGGTCCCTTATATGGTAAAGATGTGCAGGAAATGTTTCCATATGGAATTATTAATAACGTAAAAATGCAGTGAGCCTCGTCATAGGCACACCATTTTTGGCCTTTCAAGGTTCAGATAGTAGACCTAGTCTGGCATCAATATGATTAGGTGGATGAGTGTACGTCAGTTTGTGTAGTACCCATATTGCGCGCTTTGATATAGAAACAAACACACATTAGTTACAGTTTTCATCTGAGGCGAATAGTTTTTTGGGATGCAGTAAGTGTTTTCTGCAGCATTAGGCCTGGTACTTTAGAAACACAAGGGTGCGCGTGTTTTGTTATCAAATGTTAAACAGCTATGACATCAGACGGTGTGCATCTGACGCAAATGATGTCAAAATATATTAGAATTATTTCTATCCAAAATGGCGGTTCTTTGTAGGAGCGAAACACTGCAAGTAGATCCATCGGGAGCTTGTGAATATTGTAAAAGTAAGTAGATTGAGCAAGCGGTGAACTAGTTAACTCTCGCCCCAGCTTCTGTCTATCCTCAGCACTTGCCTCAGCCCACCCTCTACCAAGGAAGCTTGCACTTACCTTTCATTGCACTTCACCTGTTGCTCACCCATGAGCACCCCAGCACCTATCCCATTCCCCCCTCCCTTCTGCACTTGCACATTCTGAACACTCACAAGGGATAGTAGGTCCGCCTCCCCCCACACTGTATTTAATATTCTTCTTTTATGTATTTTAATTGTTTCAGATCCCATTGTCCCCTCCCTGTTGCCCTCTGGGCACTTTGAAACAGTATTTACTTCCTGTATAACCACCTAACAAGCAAACAATAAATAAAATTAATAAAATACTGAGTTAATGTAGCCAAACTTGCAGATCAGTTTTGGCCTTTTGAATACTTCCATTAATGGGGGGCCGGGGGGTTTGTGTTTTAGATATGTGAAAAAGGAGAAAATAAGTATGGACTGCTAATAAGAGCGGACTTGAACTGGGAATTATCTACATTTGAATGTAAGGTAAGGAGCACCTTCACGGGTGCTAGCTTGGTGAAGGGTAACTTTATGAACTGGTCATTAGGGTGCTGACTACAGGTCTTTTTTGGCATCTGTTTGGTTTTCAGGGCAGGCTGGTGTGGGTTTGGAACCCTAAGACTGACAATATTTGAAGAAATATTCATTGATACATAAAGAAGATATCCACATTATACAATCAGGTAAGGTCATTTATTGACTAAATATGAGAGATGTTCTACATAATAAGATGGTATTCCAGAATAGTAAACATTCTGTGTGTGTGTGTGTATATATATATATATATATATATTCTGAGACTTTTTTTTGTTAAAGGGACGTTATGGTTAAGGTGCTATATATCTAGACCTTAACCTTCTTGTATGTTCTTAAAAGTACTTTCCTTATGGTTTAGTCTCTGCTCACGGTGGACCTTTGTGAGGCAATAAGCAGGCCTCAAACACCCAATTCATTTGTATACATGATGATGAACTTTAATGTTATTGACATTTACTGTTGATGTTGTTTCTTTCTTCCTTACTTTAGTTTCCCTGTATGTGCCTCTGATTTGTATGATTGTGGGTCTTCAAATGGATTGTTTGTGTTAACGCAAGAATGTAACTATTCACTATTTATTCCAGGTTTAACATTACTGAAAACTCTGATAAAGTAGCATTCAGTATTTTACTATCCAAAATTACTAGATGTAAAATATTGTACTTATGTGGTGCATGCTGCGGCCATTGCCTATCTGTGTGTATGATTAGTCTCCTGTATGAACAACAACACTCCAATATAATGTTTTGTTTGGATGAGTGCATTCTTTAATACATTAAGTAGTTCATGATAGGTCCTCCAATAACCTTTGACATTTTGTTACCAACATTATAAACACAACCCCTTGTAGGGACGTTTCATCAAAATTAATTTAATATGTGATATCATCACTGATGTCATCATTGACATTTGTGATGTCATTTTTATGTCCTGGGTGTTATTCTTAGCAGTGCACGGTGGTGCCGCGACTTATGGCTGCTTAGCTTACCCTAACTGACACATTTCTGGGGTTGGTTATTCGTTTTTACTTGTAATCATAACGTCCCTTTAACAACGTTTTATCACTGAATTTCATAGGTTTTTATTAGTGCAACTTAACCATAACGTCCCTTTAACAAAGTTCTTTCTGAGAATTTCATAGGTTATTATGAATGAAAATGTTTCATGATGTTAAATCACTGTATATAAGTTATTAATAATTCCTCTTTTAACATATATCAAAGAACTGTAAACCTCCTTTAAGAAACATATTTTTGCAATGCATACTGATGTGTGTAGTTATCAGCAGTGCATGCTGGGGGATGCAAGTCATGGTTGAATTGCCTGGGGCAAGAGGCGCGACCATGACCCCAGCCCCACCAAACCACCCCCGTTATCCACTGCCACCTACCCAGCATCCTAGTTCAGTGTCCACTGTACCCTCCTAATGTGACCAATGGCTAGTGCTCATGGCTTGCAGCCATGGCAAGTCTCCACAATCCATGCAGCATGGGCTTTGGCCATGCGGCATTCCCCAATAGGAAAATCGGAGTTGACATTGGTCCTTGCCGATGGCCAGGCCCACTGCCCAGGCAGCAAAGTTATATCACTGTTTTTCGTACTTGTTGACACTTACATAAATGTAAAACACATCACAGATTTGCAAAAGCATGCTTTCAAGTCCTTGCTCATTCTCCTCGTGAAGTTTGCTGCAAACCCGTCCAGCATTTTGGTCTTCAGCCGCAAGCAGATTTTTTTCCCGATTTAAACTTAGGGCTTCGGCCATTGCGCATGCCCCAATAAGCAAATCAGAGACACCAAAGCTACATCACCGTTTTTGTACTTAAATTTTGGCACTTTAGAAAAAATAAAACACAGGACAGATTTGAAAAACCATGCTTTGAGGTCCTTGCTGATGCTCCTTGCAAATGTTTGCTGCAATCCTGTCCAGCACTTTGGGCTGTAGCCACGAGCAGAATGTTTTTCCCATTCAAAAGTATCCCGATTTTGTAAAACTTTACCACATTGCTGGACTCTGGTGGCCATGCCCACTTTAACCCCATTGCTGGTCCCTCATGGTCATGACGAGTATCTAGATTGTACTGGTGACCAGGACAATCTGGCCACTGTCCATGAGTCACCAAAAGTGTATCACACTTTTTTGTACCTACATTATGACACTTTAGAAAAATAAAACATGGACACATTTGCAAAAAAATGCTATTGTGTCCTTGCCCAATGCTCCTTGCACGTGTTTGCTGCAAATCCATCCATGTTTTATTTTTTGAA
Organism: Ambystoma mexicanum; assembly: GCF_040938575.1. Lineage (NCBI taxonomy): Eukaryota > Metazoa > Chordata > Amphibia > Caudata > Ambystomatidae > Ambystoma > Ambystoma mexicanum. Next base: position 932,683,201 of record NC_090931.1, on the reverse strand, counting down.
AAGTGTCAAAATGTACGTAAAAGAATAGTCATATAACTTAGCCAGCACTTGACAAAATCCATTCATACCTTTCACAAACATTCAAAGGTCGGTCTATGATCTTTCTGAAAACATTTGTGCAGATTAGTCAAACGGCAACAAAGTTATAAGCCATCTAAAAATGTTTGGACCCTGCTCTAATTTTGCCCCCTCTTGACAAAATCCCTCCAAATTTTGCAAAACCATTCAAACTGGGTTTAAAATCCTTTTTTGCTAGCTTTTTTGCAGATTCGTCAAACGGCAGCAAATGTATACACCTTTTAAATATTTTGGCACCCCCCCTCTAATTTTGCCCCATCTTGGTGAAACAGCAGCAAACATTGCATAACCATTCATGCTCAGGTCTAAAATGATATTGCAAATTCTCATGCACTTTGATTGAGTGGCGCCAAAGGTATAAGCGATCCATAAACGGCTTTTCACCCAGCCTGTAATGCAGAAATGTGCATGGATGTCCCTGACCATTTGAAACTTTAACGGACATCGGAGGAAGAAAACAGCCGTTTTGTGTTTTTTTTTTTTTTTTTTTTTTGGCCATATCCCATCCTCATCACCCCTCATCTCCACTGAGATTGTTTCATTTGTTTGGCAAGTACAATGCTGTGTTTTTAAGTATGTTTTTAATGCAGTGTCTGCAGACCACGGGCGCTGTTCGCAAATCCAACATGGCGTCCGTTTGAAATGTTTTGACGCACCTCACATTTTTAATTGACCAATCAGCAGGTGCGTGCGATGTCTGCGGACACTGCACCGGACCCTGATTGGTCCAGGGGGTGTCCTCTGACCCAATTCGGAAAGTGAGTGCGCATACCGGACCCAGATATCACGAATTTCTGTTGACCTACATTTCAGCCATTAAAAAAAAAACACAGGATGGATTTACACCACATTTACAAAAGCATGCTTTCAGGTCAAAGCCGCCACTCTCTTGGCACACATTTGGTGACAATCCGTCCAGCGTTTTGGGCATTTTTTTCCATTGTGTCTGAGGATTTTGGGACCTCCTGAAAACTTTGCCCCCCTTCCCCAAACGAAACTGCACCAAACTTTGCAAAATCATTCTGAGGGGGCCATATAGTTTGTTTGTAGTTTGGTGAGGATTCGTCCTGGTGGGGCAACGTGACAAGCCGCCCAAAAAGTGCTCTTCCTATGAGTTGAGCACCTTAACCATAACTACATGGCCGCTACCGCAGGCCCTGTAATATACATATGTTTGCAGGGTGGTAATCGTGTTGCAGTGTGCCTATGAGTGAAGCAGTTTGTTGTAAACACACCAATTGGACTGAGTGAGGAAATAATCCACATTCAGTAACATTTGATACTGAGTTATTATAAGACATGATCCCTCCTCTTTAGGGCGGTACATAGTAGTTTAGACTTGTACTTTTGGGGTAAGGTTTTATGTGTGCTTAGTAAAACTAACTTTGGCACTAGACAATGGCTCTGGGCACATTCACATAGAGATAAGCTGAGGCTGGTTTGGTGGTGTTTTTAACGGTGAAGGCATGAGGTAATACACAAGAGTAAATTGGTTAAGCACTGTTAATCAAGGTGTTGAATAACTTTACAACCATTACCTTGTTCCAGTAGTAACTACTCTGTATATATATTATTTGTTTTCTTCTCACCTCAACCCCATTGTGGTCTGGCATTTGATTCGTATTGTTTCAAAACTTGTTGTAATTCATGTGCTTTACAATCTAATGTAATTTGTGTTTGAATGGGGCAATCTTGTGTATGTTTTTTTCCTTTGGCTATTAATTGTCTGTCAATGGCCACGAAATAAATGCAACATCCTGGGTTACATGATGGCAATGTGGAGATATATATGCTATATATATAACCTTATGTTACAATATGACTATATTTGGATGGCAATGTAACCCTGAGGAAGACCTGCTTGAGGAGGTCAAAACACGTATTTGTGAGACCAGTAAAGAACTTATGCAAAAACTGAATTTGTCAACTTCTATAAATATTCATTCATAATACCAGTGTTAAGGTAATAGGGTGAGGCCCAATTGGTCTAGTGTTCTGTTTAATTTCACTAATATATATGTATATAGGTATGTCATTTACAGTTTGTCTTGGAATGATGTTGAATATATATGTTTCTTGTGTCTTTTGACTTGATTTTCATATGTTGATTTATGCTGAATCATATATGAAGTGTTGGTTGTTTCGCATATGTACAATTATTGTTGGACAGTTTTGAAATTTTTGATACATGAATAAAATAGATTATTTTTGTAGAATGTCGTTGTTAAGCAGATTCGGGTGGATGCTGTGTGACATGGAGGCCTTGATCACTCTTTTTATGTTGATGAGTATATTATAGCCTGGAAGACCAAGGCGTACCAGGCACCCATAGTGTGTAGACATTGAAAGAGCTGTGACAGTGAGTTGGGAAAGGTAATACACGTTGAGACTCACATACCCTCAGTCGTGGAAATGGAAAGAAATTGGTGGGGGATCCCAAAAGGGCTGGGATGGGGCTGGAGTTGGGGGGCAGTGCCTGAGGAGGCGGGGTTAATGGGGGTGGAGCACAATTGCATATCATTTTATTTTTTAAAAAAACTCCCCCTTGGGTACATTCAAACATGGTGATTTCTGTTTGCCATAAGGAATGTTTTCCTTTTCTTGAACAACACCCAGCACAGCTCCTGGAGCTCCCCTCTGAAAGCAGTTGGGTGGCTGCATTGTGTGTGATGTTCATAGGGGTCTTTATTTATGCAATGTTTGTGGGATACCGCTATAGTTATTTATTTATGCAATATTTGTCGGATACAGGTATCCGACAAATATTGCATAAATAAATAATCCGGGTCCATGTATCCGACAAACATTGCATAAATAAAGGAATAAACCGGGTCGTGGCTGAGGACTGTAACTTTCTCTTGTGACCTCTTGCTTGGGGTCACCAAAGGAAGTTACAGTTTGCTCGAGTGCGCTTGTTTCCCCTTTTTTTTATTCTCCCCAGTGCAGAGCAGGGGTTTGGGGCGGCTGATTCTGGCCGGATCCCGAGATCTGGCTACACATCTGGTGCTGGATCTCGGATCCGGCGAGAGCCGGCCCAATGAGCAGCCCTGCATACCCTAATTTTAAATCATTGCAGCATGAGCATAACATTGGTACTGAACAAGACAAGAGGAGACGTCCTCTGTGTTCCATTTCAGTGGCTGATATCTTCCCTGTAGCATAAGAAGAACGCCAGAACTTTTCACTGAGCTAAGCTGAGAAGTGGGGCGAGCCCCCTTAAGGTCAAAGCTCTTACTAGTTGGGGTGATCCCAAGGGGCACACAACACACTCTGTTGTGACTGCACAACTGAACCCCACTCCTGGTACCAATTGTCTTGTCTGTATTGCCTTTGCTAAGTCACGCCTGCGCAATCAAGGAAAAGTGCAAAATAGAGCCACTTCGAAAATGCAAGTTCTTTTGGTGCAGTGGTGAAGATGATCACCAGAGACCCAGAGCCAAAAATTACTTTTGCTCTTTAATCAACCAAAAAGCAAAGGAAACATTACTTGATCCCAACATATGCCAAAGCAGCTACAAAGGGAAAAGAGAAATGAGATTGAGGTTGCTAGAAATGCACATACAGTTTCATGCATAAGCAGTTTCAGGCTGTCTCAGGTTCCTTTCATCTATGTTCTGTGCCCATGGTATTCTGTTCCCCACACCTGGGAAAGAGCCTCGTGATAGCCGACTGTGCGCCTCTTCAATCAATCGCTCATCTTCGGTACAAGGCGCCTGCGCGGGAGGGGCGGAAACCTGGTGATCTGCACGATGCTCCCAGGCTTGGCTGATTCCAAATCCAATTGCAGCTCTCAGCCCGTTCTAGACGCTTCCTCGTCTTTCATCTAGTCTTTAATGTCAACCAACAGAACCAAAATCAGGGAGTGTTGACCAAGACAGTCAAGGCTGCTAACTTTCCTAGAATTGTGTGTGAATTCATAATTTGGCAAAGTTACACACGTCTACCTCACTTAAACAGGCTGTGCAGAGCTGGATAGCTCGGCAGGTTTCCCAAGCTGCGCCTGCGGCTAAGAATATAAAACACAAAGATATATTTCACTAGTCTGTTTAGCTGCTTAGCAAAATATAAGACTTTTCCCCACGTGATGGTGTTTCTTTGTTTCAGGCCCGCTACAAAAGGCGATCCTTGTCAACCACACGACAGTATCCTTTCAAATTTAAAGTGAGTGTCGCATGTGATCTTGCATGAATGATTTCGCCATTGCCCCGCTGAAGACACGGACAGCTTTTGATTCCATGCGATTGGGAAACTATTTCTTTGGTTTTCCCCTGTTTTTAAGTATAGCCAGTATACTTTATTGTCAACCAAAAGCCAGGCTGCGCCCTCGGGTCTTTGAACTGGTCCTATAGCCAATATGCAATGCATTGCTACAGGATTATGAATGGAGAGGCGTGGCTGTTTGAGGAGCCAATCATGTGGTTGCAATGAATGCAGCTGGTGCAGTGTCCATTGTGGGAGATGAACAAGGCGACAAGCTTGGATAGATAAAAAGCTATGGGGTTGTCACTGGACTGAGGGTTGATTGTGCTAAATCACGCTGGTTTCTTTTCAGATCGTTTTCCCACCCCACTACTGGTGAGAGGGAACTCCCTGCCCTTGGTCTTCCCTGGGCGCATAGGACCTTTAAATGCCTGGGAATAAAAATGTATTGCAATCCCCAAATCTGTAACAAGGCTGCAGCTTTTAATTAATTTCTTTGCCTCACTTCCACTTTCGAGGAAACTTGAATTTAGCAAAATGGTGGTTCTGTTTATAGCCAGTCCAATAGCACAGCGAGCAGAGCGCTCGCAATGACGTTTTGCGCAGGACCTGCTGATACAGGTTCGAAGCCCGGCAAGGCCAAACTCAGCCTTTCATCCTTCTGAGTTCGATAAATGAGCCCCACACACCGTGGGTAATAATTAGCAGCGCTCAGATGCCTGAGGGTTCGTAGCGCTATGTTAATGCCAAATTATTATCCCAGTGTTTTTTTCTTTTTTTTTAAGAGCTGGATAAAATGTAGTTACAGTTCTACTGGGAACATGGTAGATACCGGGTTTCTCTCTGCACTCTCACAAGCCCAATTGAAGATGGCGTGTAGGCGCACACAATGTTGAATTTATTAGGTGCAGTTCTTATTTCAATGGTTCACTTTGCGAGAGCATCATTCTGGGAAGCGCGGGCTGATAGGTGACATCTCATCACTGCATTTAGGCGCCCTGCTCCGGGGCAGTGTCCACCGAGTGCGCTGAAGGCAGCTGCTAGCTTAACCTAGGCTGCAGGCCATGGTCCCGGTGTTCAGGAATATAAACTACAACAGACTTTTGTGGCTCTGACCACACTTCTGCCAAGCTGAATTCATCCCCTTTAAGGCAATGTGTGGCCAAAGGTTGCCTCCCACAGTTTGCCAAGCGTGTTATGGTGCAAGGGAGAGATGGACTTTATTCACGTTAATCACAAAAGGAGCACATTTGTTTACAACCATACCAGGGCTTCTTGTGGAGTGTCACTTCTCTATTGGTCAATTTATGTAGCTGAACATTTATCCCAGATAAAATCTCAAATTCAGAATGGATGCAGGTGTGCCTACATGCTAAGATGGTTTCACCCAATGCTTGCTATAAATAGCTGCAATTTAACGTTTTATGCCAGACATATATTACCCTTGTCATCAAACACGTATTGATAAACTCCAATTTCCAGAATGTTCGAGATGCGAGTCTCTGATCATTTTATCATTTGTTGTTAGACTGCTCAAAAATCTTGCATTTTATGACTCATGTAACAAGAGAAATAGAGAAACTGAGGGGTAAAATAAAGGTGGCGTCACCCAATATATGCCTATTTGGTTTGATACAGCCATCCCATGCAATGGTCTCAAATGTAATTTCACATGGCTGGGTTAAGAGCCAAGCTATTATGCAAGTATATGCAAAAAGGACGAGCCTACTTGTCCTTTGCACTTATGGGGTTAAGCCAGGGGATGCATAGACACCGAGTGGGTGGCTTCCACAACACCAGCGTGGGCAACCAGATATAATACCTTGGGCCACAGTGGATGATGAGGCCATGGTGCAACTAAGCAGAAATGAGGGTAATGAAAATAAAGATTTTGAGTGGAATTTGGTACTTCCTTAGTTGCTGGTCAGCTCGGATAACTACTCGCCTTCGAATATCTGTTGACATTGCTACTTTACCTAGTTAGGTTTGATCCCTTTCTCCTATTGGTGTGATTTCCCAAACTCTAGAAGATAACAGTATAAATCAACATCATCTCTTTTCTCATCTTTTTCAGACCTTACCCATGATTGTGAAGGACATTGAAAGCTGACTGGTTATTGATGGATGTATTTCCGGTACACTGTTGCAACCTAATAGCTACATTATGAGGATAACTATTCAGGTGTTTGCTGATATTACTTTTCTGAAATGTTTTGAATGCGATATTTGAAATGCTTGTTTTATGTCTGCATGACAATGTTATACACATATAGACACACGCTTGCAGCGGATCTATGTGATTACTGCGCCATGTTTACTGCGATCCCTGGAAATACTGACTTTTAAACATTTTGGCCCTCTTTTAACCCCATATTTATGCGGGAGGAAACCCCTGCAGCCTACCTTTCATCCATTATATACTGTACCCACACACACATATATATATATGGATTGAAAGGGGGTCTGATTTTTTGTTTTTAAAGCCAGCATTTTCGGGGGTCATAGTAAACGGAGTGCAGTATTTGTATAAACACCTTGCAGCTGATAGAATACGCCTATGCTGTCAGCATCAAGGTTTAATCCAAAATCAATAAATTATATTGAAAGAAAACATTATTGAGCTGGTACAGGTGATGTTAGAGCAGAGACGTCTTTATGGGAGGGCCAAAGGGGCACTTGCCCCCGGCCCCCACCTTGTAGGGGGCCTCAAAAGGCTGCCAACTCTAAATAAATCAGTTCACATAGTGTATCCGACTTAAATAGCACATTTCAGGATGTTTAAAGGCTTGCTGCTAAGACTCCAATCCTGTTGCCTTACTGTTGTTGAAAAGAAAATTCTGCTTTGATCCATTAATCATGTAACTGTTTGTGTTCACTATAATATTCATAGTTTGTGTGTTCGCTAAGACACAATTCTTGTACCATTCTCACCTTTCTCTTGGTTATATTGATCATGAGAAATAGCCAAAGTTCAAATGCTTATTAATAAATGTGAGTGCTCCAATAGTTCATAATATAGCTCAGTGTGTTAAGCACCCATTGCAGAGGTCTGTGTTCATATGCAAGATTACAGTAACAAATCCCAGCAAGGTCAACTCCGCATTTCCTATATCTGAATCTGAAAACATCTGTGTATATGTAGTTTGTTTTTTGGCACATCAGGTGCTATTATTAGCAATATACCTGCATCACATAGTGGTTGCTGTAAAAGCAAACAAAGCATCAATAGGGTGAGGGTCTAGAAATTGGTTTGTTCACATGGGGTTTTGTAAAACCTAGGCAGCCACCCCAAATGATTAACATAAAGTGTTAGTTTCCAGAGGTGATAAGCTATCCATATTCAAAAATGAGGAGCCAAATTGTTCATGCTTGTATCCTGGCTGTGCCAGCAGACGGTACAGTGATCCTGGACAAATCATTTATATCACTGACATTACTGTGGTGTCTTCTGTGAAAAGGAATGCCTTTTCAAATGCTCGTGGAGTTGTTTAGCCCATTACATGATCATCATTCTTTTATGTAGGACATTTGTGTAAAAGGGCTTCAAGACAGAAGAGAGAGGACCAGATATTGAAGGCTTCTGCCAACCATATTTAAAAGTCTGCTTCTTGGACATAAAAACGGTTGGCTTTTTTGTACAACTCAAAGGTGTGTCTGCTCATTTATTAATAACAATTTCACAGGCCTGTGCTTTGGGTGAATTTAAAGCTTTAAAATAGAAACGAGAAACCCAGAAGAAGTATTTTAAGATCATGTCAATTACTACCCTTGTTGATGGAGACAATGAAGCAACAATCATTAACATGTTGCTTAATATGCTTCTATATCATTTTGTTTTACAAAGTTGACGTGTTGGGTTATACAGTTTGTCTACTTTCCAAGCAAGTTCTATACAATGTGATTATTTTAGTTCATTGTAAGTGCTAAAAAAGAAAGTGGTGAAGTGCAGAAATTGCAGAGTGGATAAAAATCCCAGCTTCATATCTTAACCAATGTGTGATCCTAGGCATCCCATTCATTCTTGTATTGCCTAACCTATCAGAATTGCCAGTCTCTAAAGCTTTCAAATTGTCGGCATTTAGAGTTATTTCGTTTCATTGGCTGTAGTGCTGCTTCCTCTATGAAAATAGTAGGCATTGATATACTGCACACCAAATCCACTTGTTTCTTTGCTATATAATGGTAATTCTGCTTGAAAACCATGTCCCTCTTATAATCTCTGTCTGTCTGGACAAGGACACCTCTGGTAGCTTCTAATCTCCATCCACTATCTACTATATGGTATTTGTAGCTTACTCCTTGCATCCGATGTGTCTCCTGTAGCCATGCTAGAACATTTTTGCATTCTGTGAGGCAGCTAATCTGAGTCGTCTCTCTATTCTGGATTATGTGCTCATTTTTCATATGATCTGTCCCACATTTATACTATGTCAGGTATACCTTCGTCGTGGCAGCTATTGATGAAAAGTGTCCTATACTTATGATAGGCCATAAGTGCCCTCATGATGGACTGCTAATCTTCGCCTTGAAATGCTACTTGTTTATCACTCTGATTACAGCAAGCATGATGAGGGTAAGAGGACTAAAAGGGTACCCTTGCCTATTTTGATCACTGTGAGGCAGCATAGCAACCTATGTGTTGTGATTGCGATGTTGCGGGCGTGACCAGGTACTCTGCACCCCTTAATTCTTTGGGTTCAGGGAGCGGGGCCCCAAAGGTGTCTGTGCCCCAGGCCCCAAAAGTGGTTAAGATGGCCCTGCGTTAGAGGTGAGGCAATTGGGTGTAAACAATGGGTTGCAAGCCTTCTTGGGGTTGTTGCAATGTTGTATGTCTATTTTGTATTTATGGTGGCAATAAGCCCAGAGACGGCGGGCCATTAGCGCCTAGGGTAATGCCTCGAGGCCCATAGTACGATCTTAACGAGGGCAGTAATGGGCCACCGGTGAGGGGCTTATTGCTATTAGTATTCCAGGGTTTTTAGCCCCAGGATACTAATGGTGATGTTATATTTTTCAACAGCATTTGTTTTGCCATTTGAAAAGGGGATCAACAGAGCGCCAGTTTGGGGCAAGTTGATCCATAGTAATGAATGGGGAGGTGAGTGAGGAGGCTTTGAGAACCGCACGAGATGTACGCCGATGTGTAAATGGGATTATACTCTGGTAAGGCTCGCAATTGAGCCAATCCAATTTCAGTGTTTCTCATAGCATCGGCGTGCCAGGTACTGATGCCTAACATAGTGGTTTTGCCAAAACGCTGTAGGATAACATGGTATAAAAAATGGGCAAGTGGAAGAAAATGAAATTCCATTGTATTAAGTTAGGATAACAGAAGATAGAAAAAGAGCTGTAGGATAAATTCCAAAGAGAGTTTGTCTGGAGGAAGATGTAACAGGCAAGGGCAGAGCATTCCAGTGCTTCGGAGCCAGCAATTAAAAGGAATGGAAACGAGATGTAGCACAAGTGGGTTTAAGTACCACACAGAGGAACTAGTTTTGTGAACGCCATGTGCCATGGGTATATAAATAGAAACAACAGAAGTTACAATCAGAAGGGCCGAGACCATGAATGTGTTTAAAGGGGATACACATCAAATGAAAAATGAGACTCAAAGGGGATCCAAGAAATGGCCCAAAAAAAAGAAGAAATGGCGCAAAAAAAGATGAATACATTGGTGGAGCTGAAAAAGAACATGGATAGCTGAATAACAAATAGAAGATAATGGGCTGAACTGGTAGGCAGGGAGGACGATCATAAAGAACAAGAGATGGAAAAAGGAGTTTGCATGAAAATAAAAGAAGGATCAGACTTCACATATTTTATAGGGTGGAAACTGGCAGGAATAAGCCGTGTTAGAGGTGTGAATAGAAAAAGAAAGAAAACGGTTAAAGATACCACCAAGATTATAAGCAGAAAGGGACAGTCCATTCAAAACTGCTGAGAAAACAGTGTTGAGATGGATGGTGAAATTGGAAGTGTTTTAATGGCCTATGAAATATGTCCAAATTTCAAGAATTATGTCTATAAAGCACCCTTTCCATATGCATATGAATAAAGAGCGTTTTTTTTTTATAACTGTTGCGAGTGAACATTGTGGGTGGTTGCAGATGTGTGCGCAGAGGTTAATTGTGGGTGAAATTTCCCAAACTCTGATTTTCTTGGAAACAGAGGACAATGAAGAACATGAGAATGTGCCTTCCCATGATTAAAGATCAGGACTTAGACACCTCTACATAGATGATAGCACAGAGAGCAAGGAAGACCAAGAGAGAGAACAAGCACTGTGCACAGGAAACAAGATTCAACCATTTTCAATGCTCCAGTGAACAGTCTCTTCCAGAAACGGTCTAAGAAATGTGTGCTAGTGGTTAAATGTTAAATGTTAAAGGTATTTGTACTGCGCACCATCACCAACGGAGTTGGTCCCCAGGCGCTCTGGTGGATCTGCAAACGAGAAGGCGGGATGGGTTAGTAGGATGAAGAGGGAGTAGGATAGTGAGAGGAGTGGTGTTCTGTTGCCAGCTTCACCTCGGTATACACTGTGCGCTGAGCTTTGGTGCGATTATCGGGGCGATGCCAGACCTCATGTGCTGTTGGTGCGGCTTATGTGTTATTGAGGTGAAGTGCATGTGGCTTGCAGAGCGAGAGGTGGTTGTGTGAGTTCTTTGAGTAATTTAAGTATGCAGAAAGTTTGAGCTTTTTTGTTAGTGGGTTATATGTTTTGCATCTAACCTTCACAGCATGGCCGAATGCCTAGACTTCGGGAATCCTGCATGGTGCGGCAACAGCTAGATTTGAGTGTCCTGCATAGTGGAGCCAGAGGCCCACGCCTAACAGAAATTGAGTATAGTACCATAAACAGCTGGATTTCAGAAACAATTGAATAATTCAGTACAATCCTAAACCACAACTAGATTTGAGAGTCCTGCATAGTGGGAGAGAGGCCTACGCCTAACAGAACAATTGAGGTTTTAGTGCGGCGCACTCCCTCTTGTATTCTAATGAACTATGTGTAGTGTATTCTAATGAACTATCTATAGTGTGGTTGGAGTCTCTATTCTCCTCTTTGGGTGTCGGAGCAGGAGTTGTGGTGTCCTCTTTCCCTACTATCTATGTGAATTTGTCTGCTGGAACTTTGGGTGTGGTACAGGCCTGAAAGCTATGTGTGAGTCTAAGTGCCTCCGTCGTGGTCTGTCTGTGTTCAGTCTTAAATGTCCTTCTCTAGAAGCTATCTCTCATTATGTCTTGGAGTACGTTGTGGAGTGCGTTCCTTGGATTCTGTTTGTGTTCAGTTGTTTGGTGGGTACCGGGATCGGTATCTTTATTCTTTGTTGTTTTAGCGGTGCGGGCCTTCTTGTAGGTGGTCTTCTAGTTACACAGTGAAGAGCCAGGATTTGGATGAGTAGAAAATGATGTGATTTTGCAGTCAGTCACATCACCAGCACCACCTTATCAGTCAACAGCACCCACAGAGTATTCACTGTAAAGTACACGCAAAAGACCCCAAGAAGGAGAGGTGGTTAATGCTCATCTCATCCTTCCCAAAAATGTGGGCGTGTGGAGTTATTTTATGGTGGAGAAGCAACAAGCACATCTTGCCACATGCCATGCATGCCAAAGGATGGTCTTGCGAGAGAAGCCAATGCGAATTTACCCCCTTTACTCTGTGGGCCCACATGAGATGGCATATTATGTATGCATGACAAACAGAAAGGAGACAAAGCATCTTCATACTCTGCAACCGCAGGCACAGAACACATTTGTACCACCGTCCCACACCATTGCACAAGATAATCTTGCTGATTCCCAGATTTTAACAAGCCCTCTCTGAATGCCAGCTTTGGCTGTAGATCCTATGGCACGCTGACAAGTTTTCATCCTCAAGAATCAGCCAAACATTGTTAAGGCTTTTGAGCGGGTCCCAAAATATAACAAAAGGCACAAAACAGTCTCTCTATTCAATGACAGCCTTCGTGTAAGGTTGCCAATAGTAACTGCCCTATTACTTTGTAGAAAACTGTGGCTTTAGATGGCACCTTGACATTGTTGATGCCCACTGGGAAATTCTGAGTTGGCACTACTTTTTGCAAACATCCTTAGCAGGCCTGTATGACCATATTGTGGAAACACTGGCAATGGCCACTGTGAGGGTAAGAAATCTATCTAGCAATGGATATGTGGACCAGTGATCAAGTCATGGATATCCCCAGACATGGATGGCCTACCCCATGCCCCTAATCAGAAAAGCCCAGGACAGCAGTCAACAAATGCTACTTGCCAGCAGGCCACCATGCGTATTTAAGGGTTTTACATCAGGTCCCACAGAGGAGTTGATCTTTGGGATAAAGTAAGGGAGGTTGTGGCACATTGGGTTGCTCCTCGTGGTTTACAAGTGAGATTTGAGGCAGCTGAAAATGGATATAATGTTGAAGCTGCACTGAGGATAGATGCAAATATGCACATGCCCTGCTATACCCATGTCGTCCATCTTGTGAAGAGACACTTCAGAATACATAAACAAAAAGCACCATTCAAACCACTCTACAGCTTGCTTTGGCATACAACAAATATATTTATTAATTGATTATGATACAATCTATCAATATTTAAACAAAAGTCACAATACCCTTATTGACCTATACAATGCAAGTGCAACCATATACAATTCCAAAAGTGCTGGGTCTGACACTGTTATCCTCTCCAATGTAACCAGTACGGTTGTATTAAAATGTAATGGGCCAAAAATATAATATTTAATTGGCGAGTATAACATTGTTGCCCCCAGCACTTTTTGAATTTTATATGGTTACCCTTGCACTTCATAGCTCAATAAGGGCATTGTGACTTGATTAAATATTGATAGATTTTATCATATGTATATATAAATATGGAATATAACAAAATCAGCGCTTGCAACAAGTGCATCATGTTGAATGGGGCAGATGTACACAACAATCTCATGCTCTCCGCTAGCTACCCATCAGGTTCGTGTAGATACCAGCCTGGATAGATGAGTCTGTCAAATTATTCACAAACAGAGCGTGTGCAGTCTCTCTATGCTACCGACATATGCTACAAATTGTAAATATGAATGCACTCGTTGCAAGCGCTGATTTTGTGGTGAGGCGAGGAACCTAAGAGTTCTCATGCTATTTAAGAGCTACACATAGAGTGAACATTCCTTAATGATTGGGAACTGGGCGAAGATTTACACTGATTGTACGCCGCAGATGAAGTGCCATTAGAGGTTTTAATGGGCTTGCATTTGTGATGCTATTGACCCTAAACAAAAAGTGTTGAAGAAATGTACTTCTTAAAGAGAATCTCCTGAAGAATGTTCAACCACTTCGGTGACAAGAACAGAAACATGTTGGGAGTTTTAGTATAGAGGCACTTTTAGAGTGCCTATTTTTATATTATTGTCATCTGTGTCTGGTATTTGCTATATGTGGTTTTTTATCTTGTTAAAAGTGATAAGTATATGGAGTTATTATCCGCTCTGTGTTTCAAAGGGTGTTTTAATGAATTTTTTGCATATTAATACATTGAATCCATTTTGATCATTTACATTTGAGGAGTACCATGTCCCTTTTTTCAGGACGAACAGTAATAGGAGGTTGAACAACCAATGCTTTCTATGAGACAATAGTGTTAGAATAGAGTATATCTATCTCTTAGTTCACTTGTTGCTCCTATCCCACAGGGCAGAATGGGTGGATTCCCATGACAAGTGATTGGGGAAGTTCGCTGCACCTTCTTCTTGGGCAGAGCTTGATGATGTGGTTACACCAGGCGCTTTAAGAACAGCCCTGCAGGTGTAACATTATTGATGCTTTGAGAGCAGGTCGGGAATCTGTGGGGGATGTTGGATGGATATTTCTCAGAGTGACCCGAACTGTGGATAATGACTTGTTGAAAAAGGAAAAAGAAATTAGCATGTTGATAGATGAAGTTAGTAAGTTGAAAGAAAAGAATTCAGTCATGAGAGATACTTTTGAAAGTGCAGGTACACACGGTCACATTATGGAAATGTGCAGCTTTGGCAGTTTGAGTTGCCAGTCTGAGAAGAAAACAGCGCTCTCGTGCGCCATCAGTGCTGAGAGTGCGGGCGTTGCTTATATCTAGCGATTGGGATGGGACCACATAGGATGACACTGTGATTGACAGTGATGAAGAAGAATTTGATTGGAATGAGCAAGTAGAAGTAGATTATGCAGAGTTGGAAGGAAATGAAGAAGGTGGACCGGGTTGTTAGATGAAAATGCAGTGCAAGTGATACCTTTGATCACGAACAAGTCAAAAGGTTATTTTCAAGAAGGAAATGTACAAAATACTTGTGTGGTCAGAGACTATACACAGAATTTACTTACTGATATTACCTGCATGTTTAGACAGAAAGCTGGACAGCCCTTGTTTTAGTGGTTGTCAAGGCTATGGGATACTTCGGTGGAGGGTGTACAGCTGACGCCAGAGAAATTGTTGAATATGGGTTTGGTTATCTGTCGTGCAAGGTTAGGACAGATATTGAGAGGAGTGCAAGGAAATAGATATGCACATTCTTTGTTAGAATGGTTGATTGTTGCTTTGAAAAGTGCACCCTACCCCTATGCATAGTATACCCTACCTTCCCTGAGCATTGGGTGGCATCTGAACCATTTGACTGATGGGGTGATACGCTCTTGAGGGTGTCACTAATAAAGGGAGACAGCCCTGGAGATCGAAGACCTTATGTTCCGATAAACATTTAACACAGAAAAGGCACACAACATGTGTTAGCACTGCAAGACACCGGGGCAGAAGTTATATTGATAAGTGGTAACCCTGATAGACCACCTGGGCCACAAGTTATCAATAATGGGTATGGAGGCGAAGAGACCTTAGCTAAACCCTCCAAAATCAAAATGTAAATAGGGGCGGGGCCTCCATTCAATACAACAGTGTTAATTGCACAGGTACCTGAATACATAATCAGCATGGAATCCGAAACAGATTGGGGAACGTTTGTGTTTAGAATTCGGAGAATTCATGTGAAATGTGTTTCTCCCATGTTGGTGGGGCATGCAAAATGGTCTCCTTTGCACTTGCCCCACCTCCTGAGCCAGTGCACATCAAGCAGTACAAAATACGAGGGTGGCAGAAAGGGACAGGAGAAGCAATTGAGTCCCTTTTGCAAATAGGGATTATTGGACTAGCAACTAGCCCCTTTAATCCGCCCCTGTGGCCTGTTCGCAGACTCAATGGTAGCTAGGGGGCAGTTGTAGACTTTAGAGGGTTGAATAAGAAGGTGCCCCCTCTTGCTTGCAGGAACCGTGCCTGGCATTGTGACCCTTATTGAAACATTAGGTTGGGAAGTGGGGGAGGGGAGTGCTGTGGGAGTCCTTGCAGATGCCTTTTTGTCCATTGACATTGATGAAGCAAGTCAGGATCAGTTTACATTTTCGGGGGGCGTCAGGCAGTGGACATTCAGAAAATTACCCCAGGGGTATGTGCACAGTCTACACTTTGCCATAGAATTGTTGCTTGTGATTTAGCCATGTTGAAATTGGAAAATGTGAAAATGTCACACTACTTTGACAATATAATGATTACAGGAGATACACAAGAAATTGTGGTGCACACTTTAGAAAATCAATGGCACGCAATCAGGACAGGCAGTGGACTATTAACCCAAGGAAAATACACGGCCCGCCCAAAGAAGTGACATTTCTGGGACCGTATGGACAGGACGTGTAAAGAGAATTCCCCAGCTTGTGATCAATATGGTGCATCAGCTGGCTTCACCTAGTAACAAAACAGAAGCCCAGGTGTGTATAGGCTTTATGGGGTTCTGGCACAATCACATTCCTCGTTTGAGTCTCATCTTGAAGCCCATTTACAAGGTGACCAGGAAAAAGAGTGGATTTCAGTGGGGACTTGATGAGCAAAACACTTTCCTGTAAGAAGAAGAGGCTTTGGAGAACTACTTTGAACTTGGGCCCTTAACCTCAGATGATCGATTTGAGCTAGAAGTAATGGTGCATGATGACATGGCAGTGTGAAATCTGTGGCAGCTACATGGCAGAAAAAGGGTGCTGCAAGGGTTCTGGTCTCCCAAGAGGACTTGGGCTCTGATGGAGACAGAACAAGTCACCAGAGAGGAACTTGTCACAATCAGGACTCAGATGCCCCTCATGAGTTGGGTTCGAGGGGGTACTGGGACCAGAGTCGGGTGGGTGCAAGAAGCCACACTTGTGAAGTGGAAGCAGTACCTGCAACAGAGAGCAAAGCCAGATCCAAATGGGGTGTCGCATCTTCAATAAAACATGCTGGGAGCAGTAAGATGTGACACTGTTCAGGAAGAGGCATCCCAAGTCATGGTGGCAGAATCACCATTCAACCCTGCACTGCCCTATGCCACTATGCGTGAAGCTGAAAGACTGAAAGCTTGGTTCCCTGATGGGACAGCCAAGTTTGATGAAGGAAAAGGTGGTGGCAAGCTGTCGCGTTCCAGCAACATCAAAACATCTTTCTGATGAGAGAAGGCACCTGTGGTTCCAACCAGTATGCAGAGCTGCAAGCAATAGCCACTGCCATTGGACAAGTTGCAAAAGGTGATGCAGTGTACATCGACAGCTGGGCTGTATACCCGGGGTTAACCAAGTGGGCTCCAGCTGGTAAAATGGACAAGAGAAAGTAAAGAATTTTCCCATATGGGAAGGACCGGACATTTGGGAAACAATGTGGGCAAAGGGAGAGAAAAGCCACATCATGATTGGACATGTGGATGCCCATGTGCCTGTTGAAACATCCCTAGCTGCATTGTTCAATAATGAAGTGGACAGATGACGTGAGTGCGCACTGTGCAGACATCAGAAGAAGATCCAACTGTCTTACAAGCAATGGCTGATTGGGCACATGTTCCAGCAGGGCATCTGGGACAGCATGCAACATTCGAGTGGGCCCGCATGAGACGGCTACCCATCACAAAGCATCAAGCAATGCAAGCTGTGAGTACCTGGCCAGTGACTGCTGAGGTGATGGAGTTGCCTCTAGAACGCAAACCACATGGGCGCTGCTTAAAGAGGGAAACCAGTGCAACAGCAGTCTGGCAAGTAGACTACATCGGATCACCTCCAGCTGATGGAGGAAAGCAGCTTGTTCTGGTCATGATGGACAGCTACTCTGGCCTTGTGCTGGGTTTCCCTATGAAGACATCTGACCAAAAAGCCACTCTGCAAGGAACGGATTACCCCATTCTGCATTATGGTGTTCTTGAAGAGGTACAAAGTGACAGAGGTACTCATTTCACAGGCAATGCTGTGCAAGGCCGGGCCCAAGAGCAAGTTATAAAATGGACATTGCACATTAGTTGCCATCCCCAGGCCTCGGGAGTAGTAGAGAGAATCAATGGCCTGATTGAAGAGTAGATATGAGCGCTCATGCCCGCACATACATTGAGAGGGCGGGCTAAACATCTATCGCAAGCTCTGCTTAATCGGAACAATTGCCCTGTGGGACAGCAGACACAGTTCCTCAGAATTGCAGGGCAAGTGATTGAAGAATTGTCCACTCTAATAGTCTGGAAAATGCTGGAAACTGCCAAATTACCCTTGCAAGCAACTGAAGGCTGTTTGTGTCAGAGGGGAACACTGCTATCATCCAGAGAGGAATTGGCATAAAGCTCATAGGGCAGAGTTGCAGGGCGTTCAAGCCTGGCTACAAAGGTCTGATAGTATTCGGGAAGGTGATTGACCCAGATTACAGGTCACAGAATAAAGTGCTTTTGCACAATACAGGAGCAGCTGATCTGCCGATTGAAATGTATTGATTTGTGGAAAAGTGTTAGTACAGATGCCGGAACGAAGTGACGCTCCTGACAGCACAAACAGGGGTGACAAAGGGTTTGGAAGAAAGTGTAGGTGCACCATCCAGGGAGAAAGGCAGCACCTGGAGGAGAGATTATAAATCAAGGGGTGCAAGTATTCATGTGGCGTTATTACATGGTACTGATATTTGCATGTATGTTGCCAACTCCATGCTTGATCCTCGATCAAGATGAAAAGAAACCTGGAATTGTTCTTCTATGCACCTTCTTGTGTCAAGTTTGAACTATTCTGCATACAATTCTTTTTTTCTCCATGTTAGACATAGCTTTTAAAATGATGTGTACATTACCCCAATGGACATATGCAGAATCATCCACTGCTCTGGTCATTGTTTTGTGCTTTGTTAGATTATCTATTTGCATGTATTATGATTGTGCACTAGCTCAAAATGTACTTGAGGGACACATGATAATAATATATAAACAGGGAATTAGTGAGGAGGTGCTTTTGTAGGTCCTCAAAGAAAGACCATTAATCATAAGCCTTGTTTTATAGCATGTTTTTTGCATGCCTTGCAGGTTTGTTTAACAGAATGCAACTAAACAGTAATTGTTATGAAATTGCTACCAGACAACCACCCAGCGATATTTCCCTTGTCTGGGGGCGGATTGTAGCACACCTGAAACAAAGAAAAACCATCACATGGGGACAAGCGTATTTTGCTAAGCAGCTAAAAAGACGAGTGGAATATACCTGTGTGTTTAAGAGTCTTGGCTGCAAGCACAGCTTGGGTAACCCGCTGAGCTACCCAGCTCTGCACAGCCTGTTCAGGTTAGGTAGACATTTGTAGCCGTGGCAAGTAGTTGCTTATTCACACATCATTCTGGGAAGGTTACCAGTGGATCCATCTGTGTTGGTCCGCGCGCCCCCACCCCCTTTTTTTGTGTGTCATCACAAGACTAGATGAAAGACGAGGAAGCGTCTAAAACGGGCTGAGTGCTACAATTGGATTTGGAATCAGCCAAGCCTGGGAGCATCGTGCAGATCACCAGGTTTCCGCCCCTCCCGCGCAGCCGCCTTGTACCGAAGACGTCTGAGGAGTGATTGGCCGAAGAAGCGCACAGTCGGCTATCACGAGGCTCTTTCCCAGGTACGCAGAAAAAGGGAAAAGGTAAGGAAGACCGTTTACCAGCGGAGTCGAGTTACCAAGACAACCGAAAGTAACGCCAGACAGCCTGGAAACTGTATAATACACATTTCTATCGTCCCCAGTCTCATTTCCCGTTCCCCTGTGTTGCTGCGTTTGGACATTTGAGATCACGTGATGTTTCCTTTGCATTTTTGGTTGCTTAGAGAACAAAATAAATCTTTGACTCTGGGCCTCCAGTGGTAATAATTAGCGTGTGGCATCTTCTTCACCACTACACCAGAAGAACATTCATGTCAGAGGTGGCTGTGTGTTCACACCTCCCAGTGGTTGCGCAAGGCGGATGCTTGCATCTATATTAACACACTGCAGCAGCGTGCATTCCGGTACATGCGTGGGAATGTTTGGTGTGCTAGTGGAATGGCGTGCAAGCAGGGCAGAATGCATGCAAGAGTTCAGAAAGTCACTGTTGCAAACATGCAGAATGGGTGTTTGGATCTGGTGATTGAATATCACATAACATCGTGTACTTCTGTATATTTATGGGTACGCCTGGTGTGCCAATGGAGTGCTGTAGATGCATGCATGTGCGAGTGGCATGGATGCTTGACCCCCCCACCCCCCTTCTGTTGTTGGTATAAATACTTGTCCTCTTTGTTAGTTTCGCATGTGTGTCCTGCTTGTTGGTTGCTTTCACTTGCTTCTAGGTGCTGCAATCTTTTCCATCACAGTGACAGTGTTGCTTTGCAGATACATAGGGGCTTGTAATGGATGTTTCTGCAAGGTGTGCTTGTTGGGTGCTTGTTTATTGGTTGTTGGTCTGTTGGCGCTTAGGCAGGAATACAAGCGGCATCTTGTATTCCTGCACATGAATGGGTGTGGCTGGTGTGTTAGTGCAATGTTGTGCTGGAGTATAGAATGCATGCATGTGAGAGTTCTGAACGTGACTGCTAGAAGCAGACAGGATAGGATCAGTTACATGTCATTTTAACGAATTAATGAATAAAAATTGCATTTTTATCGAACCTAAAACAACAAACAAATATCGATTTTTTTTTTATTGATTTTTTATTTAGGGGGGGTCCCCAAACCCCTGTTTGCCTAGGTTTAAAACCCCACCCAACACCTTCCCACCCATTTTAACCACTTACCCCACCCCCACATGTTTTATTGTTTAAAACATTTTGTCCCCGTTGTTTTAGGTTCGTTAAAAATTGCATTCATTATTTTAAATTCTTTTAAATCACTGCATACCGATAGGATCTTGGATCTGGTGGTTGTATGTCACAGAGTCTCCTTAACCTGCTACCTGATTTCAAACTGTAAACTAATAGACGGCCTGTTTCTATGCTTTGTGTCCCAACTGGTGTCTAATTGGTCACCATATTCTACCATGAGCCGAATTCTACATATCCCCTTCTTCCACCCCCACTCCTGCACGACAGATGGTGTAGCGAAGTGGTCCGAAGTATGGCAATCGGGAAAACGCATGGCCATATGGAGACTCCCGTGGTGGCCATGGGCGTAATTTTAGTGGGGGACGGGGGAGTTTGTCCCCCCAACTTTCATGGCACACCATTTTGTCCCCATTCATTTGGCTGGGGCACCTTTTCTTCAGATGTCATGTCCCCCCAACATTTTCACCAAAGTTACTTCACTGGTGGTGGCCCTTAATTAATGGTATAAGAGGGTAACGGCTCCTCATGGCCTTGGGGCTTCCCTACCAACAATGGCCCCTGCAGCCCTGACTTACCGTAAGAAAATGGTGGCTCCTCCTGCATCACCGATCTTTACGGCACTGTTCGCGGAAGTCACTGCCCTGTCGCCTCCAGCCCTGCCTCGATACATGCTCTCCAACGATAAACCCAGTGTGTCAGACAGCCGGTGCGCAGCGCCACATGTAGAGCCCAGCTCAAAGATGCCTAATGCTGACACTTCCAAGTTTAATGCCAAAAAATGTGTACAATCCACCTTCCGGTGAACAATGTGCCGGTGCCTAATGATACGAGTGATTAATTGATAATGCCTACGACTCATGTGCCTGCCTATATTGCTGCTAATAAGGACCCCTGGGAGCACAGTACTCGGCATTACACTCTCCCTGCACCCAACTCCATGGAAACAAATCTTCCCTTGCATAATATGTTTAATTCGGACCTGATAAAGCCTAATACTAATGTACCTGTCAATGTTAATTTGCCAAAGCCTGAGACTGATGTACGTGTTATGTTGCTCTGCAAAAGCCTGATACTGATGTAAATGTCAATGCTGATGTGACTAAGCTTGATTCTGACACACGTGCTAATGTTGGGCTGCCAAAGCCTGATACTGAGGTACATGTGAATGTGGGTATACCAAAACCTGACCCTGATGTACGTATCAATGTTCATCTGCCTAAGCCTGATACTGATGTACGTGCTCTTAAGACTGCCATTGGTGATCGACCAGAGCCTATTATTTATATGCTTGCTAGCAAAACTAATAATGGCGATCTGCACCATGCTAATGCACATAAGACAATTACTAATGATCTGGTGAAGCCTAATATTGAGGTGTGGGTTCATAAGACTATACATGGGTAAATGCCTGGTGTGTATGCACCTAGAATTGGTAATGTCAATTCACAGCAGCCTAATGTTTCTCTCCCAATTCTGCCTGCTCACCCTTCCGTGGTAACCAACCTGCCCATGCCCTACACTAATCTGTGGGGACTAACTCTAACTGTTCTGCACCTAGTCTCCCCCATGGAGCACCCACTTATGACTCTCCTACCTGTGCCCTTATCAATGCCCGTTCATTTCCTGCCCACACACTGGACATTCAGGACCTCATCATTAGTGGCAACATTGATCTTCTTGCTATTGCCAAAACCTGGCTCACCCTAGCCTCTGGCCCAGCCTTGGCGCTCGCCATCCCACCAGGTTACTCCATTTTTAGACAGGATCGGTCCCTACAGAAAGGGTGAGGGGTCGCTCTGATTGCCAAAGAATCCATCCCCATCAGAAGCGTGGAAGAAGATCTTGGCCACAATAGTGACTATCTTCATCTTAAAATTAACCCATTTCCCAACTGTACCATTGCCCTACACATTGTTTACCGCCCATCTGGGCCAGCGTCTGAATTCCAAGAAGCACTCATCCACACCTTATCGGATAACCTGAAAGAATTCCTCCCAGGCCGTTCTCCTGGGAGATCTTAATTTAGGGCTCAACGACCCAAAGGATTTGTATGCAGCCTCCCTGAACAAAGCCTTGTCCTCCTGGGGTTTCCTGCAGGCTATCTCGAAACCTACGTGCTCTAAAGGCTGCACCCTTGACTGGGTCGCCCACCATAATTGTTCCCTCAGGGTCAAGGATATATCCCCTGTTCCTTGGTCGGACCATCATGTTGTTAATTTTGAACTCCATACAATGAAGGGACCTGGTCAGGATCAGAATCCCCTGCCACCTGAATTTACAAGAAGTTCCCGCTTGCTCACTAAAGAGAAACTTACCCCCTACCTCCAAGTGCCTGCCCTTCAGGCCCCTTTTTCAAGGGATCCCGAAATCCTTGCCAGGGCCTTCAAAGACATCATCACACAAGCAGTTGATGCCATTGCCCCACTCAACCAACGGAAAGCCAAGCGCCCCAAGCACTCTAATGCCTGGTTTTCCCAAGAACTTCTTGACCTTCGTGCCAAGAAAAGGACAGCGCTCTCCCATTGGAAGGCGAACCCAAATGACTCCTCCAAGTCAGCCTTTCAGACAATCGCCAAAGAATATAACGCAGCCATTGTCAAAGCAAAAGCTTCCTTGTTTAATACTAGGATAGCAAATGTTAAATCTGGGACTAGAGAAATCTTTGCTATCTTCCGGGGAGCTAGAGATGCCTACTCCCCCTCCTCCCACTCTTCACAAAAACGAAAACTGGTGTAACAAGAGACAAAATGCCATGCTTGACAAACTCAACACCTTGCAAGATAAAATCATTGCCCACCAACGAGCTCTCAGCCACCAAATCTCTGTAGCACCAGGCAGGACTGCTAGAGATTCGCCTACTTTTGCCTTTAGGGAAGTGAGTGAACAGGAAGTCAGCACTCGCCTCAAATCAATCAAACCATCCTCCAGCAAAGGGGATGCCTGCCCGGCGCAACTCATCAAAGACTGTGCACCGTCCCTGACCCCGTTCATCACAGCCTTTATTAATGCTTCCTTCCAGTCAGGCCATGTCCCTACTGGTCTCAAGGAGGCATGGGTACGCCCCTTCCTCAAGAAACCCTCACTTGACCCCTCTATCCCAGGTAACTACAGGCCCATCACAACAGTCCCATTCCTATTAAAAATTCTGGACAAAGCAGCCTATCTGCTAGTCCAGAAATTCCTTGAGGAGAATAGTCTGCTTGGTCTCAGACAGTCGGGATTCCGTGCAGGACACAGAACCGAAACGGCACTTTTAGACCTCAAAAACCAACTGGACGACTTGAGCGATGCTGGCAATCCCACTCTCCTCTTGCTCCTTGATTTATCTGCAACATTTGACCTGGTGGATCATAATAACCTTTGCCACCATCTCTCATCCACGTCCAACTTCTCCCCTAAAGCCATTACCTGGATCACTTCGTTCTTGCAAGGGAGAGTCATGAAAGTCTTTTCTGATTCAGCCTGTGCCCTTCCAAGCAACATTAAATTCGGAGTCCCTCAGGGCTCTTGCATTTCTCCTACCCTCTACAACCTGTTTACAAGGCCACTGTTCCTCATTCTGGACGCCCCGGGCATCACATAAACTAATTATGCTGATGACACACATGTCATCATCCCCTTGACCGGTGACTATGTGGGGTATACAGTAATAAAATTGCAGCAGAAATATCGTCTTAAAAAAAATTGAGACAAAAATGTTGTGGTTTGACCCGGTAAAGGTGTACCCCATTATACCATTTAAGGGCAGTGGGGGTTGCAGGGGTGTCCCCCGCTCCACTTAAATGCTATAATGGGTCTGCGGGTTGCGGGGGTGTCCCCCGCATTCTTTACATGGATTGCGGCAGCAAAACCACAGCCTTTTTGCAGCTATTTTTTGTGTAAACAGCAATTTTTGCTGTGATTTTTCACTCATGGAACCCAATGAGGCTGTCATAGCTACCCTCAAGTCCATATATACCACCATCCAAACCTGGATGGCAGAAAACTGGTTATATAACTGTTGAGGGACTTTTTGGTAGACACCTTCAGGAGTGATACCTCGCGACCTATTATGAATTGATGAGTTTAGATTTTGGACGTATTGGTAATAGAAGTTTTTAGATCAGTCGTCGCATCGAAGTAAGCTTCTACGGAGACAGAGACCCTCCACCCTGTTTGTTGAAAATGGTATTGGTTGGGTGAGCTTACACTTGTCGGTGCGCCGCAAAGTTAGGAAATTAAAACATCTTGAAATATTGTTTGAAATTCCTTTAATTGAAGATTTTTAATGTTGTAGCCTTATTGGGTAAGGGACCCGGTCAGGCTCAGAATCCCCTGCCACCTGCATTTACAAGAAGTTCCTGCTTGCTCACTAAAGAGAAACTCACCCCCAACCTCCAATAAGGCTACAACATTAAAAATCTTCAATTAAAGGAATTTCAAACAATATTTCAAGATGTTTTCATTTCCTAACTTTGCGGCGCACCGACAAGTGTAAGCTCACCCAACCAATACCAGAAAACGGATTATGCCTGAATGGGGAAAAAACGAACTGCTGCTTGTGGGTTCACCTGCCACCCAGAGGAAATTGGACAAACTATACAGTTCATTCACAATTGACCATAGCACTATCCCTGTATCGCAAGCTGTCAAGACCTTGGGAGTCTATCTCGAATCGCACCTCTCAATGAATGGGCAAGTTAATGCCATTGTCTCAACTTCAGCCTACCATCACAAATTGCTCAATGCAGCCAGACCTTTCCTGTTGGAACAGAACTGCCTCACTATTGCAAGAGCAATAATTGGGTCACGGCTGGATTACTGTAATGCCCTCTTATTAGGGTCATCGGCAAAAAACATCTCTTAACTACAGACTGTCCAGAATAATGCCCTAAGGGCTGCTATAGGTATCTCTAAGAGGGAGCATATCTCTGAAACTAGGAGCAGGTCCATTGGCTCTCCATTAAAGAAAGGAAAGTCTTCAAACTCTTGCACTAACACACAAATGTGTTCACAACTGGGCACCTTTCTACCAAAAGAGTGGTCAAGCCCACGCCAGATAGACCCACAAGAACTGACTACACCAACAGGATATCTAATCCCAAAACACTGAGGCTGCGGGCAGGCGGGTCCAGTTTTCCGGTCCTGGCAGCAACTCACTGGAACGCTTTGCCACCCCACATGAGGAGTATTGAGTCGCATCTAGCCTTCAGGAAAGCTCTGGAAACCAGACTGTCTAAACTGTATGACTCTGAGTTGCAAGTTTAAGGTAACCATGACCAAAGTAACCTGCATCAAACTAACATAATGTAACTACCTTGGACTGTACCAAAGTTACGTGAATGTAATTACCTTTGACTGCTGGCAAGCTCACTGTAACCATGAGCAAAGTAACCTGATTGTAACTAAAACGTTTCATGAGCAAAGTACATTAGCAAAATAACCTGATTGTAACTAAGACGTTTTCATGCAACAGCACCGTAAGTGCTAATGGTGGTGGCCCCCCTGCATGCAATTAACATTCCTTGTCAAATATGGCTGATACATCACAATAATTTGAAAATAACACAATCGGTAATAATGGTGAATAAACTCACATTCAGTTATGGGCGGTGCCAGGCATGGGCTAGGGAGGGCGAAAGCCCTCCCACTTTGAGGCTTAATGGATCAATCCCATGTTCTGGCAAGCCCGTGCTCCGAAGCAAGTGCCTGTCAAGTATCTCACCCCATAACAGCAGCATCATCTAACATACAGTGGCAGAGGACAAAGGCCTGCCAAAGCAATATCAATAGATCCTCCCAACCAACCCCACAACTGTCCGGTCGCAGGACCCTTCTCACCTAGTGCCATCAATCAATGTGGCCATGACAACAAAGTTGACTGTGTTGCAGCTCGCCCTGGTAGGGTCATCAAAAAGCAGTGGGCGGGTGAAGGGCGGGTGAGGGTGTCAAGCTCTCGGCCACCTTCAAAGCTATGAAAAGGTCTCAGGTGTTTCCGGCGCAGTAGGGGCTGGGCTGGCAGCCTTACTCTGTCTTTGTTTCTGGGCATGGCACTCAGTAAATAGCCAAAGACAGACAGCAGTGAATGTGCAGTGTTTGGGTAATCAGTGGTGAAATGCGAAATTTAGCAGCTGAAAACCAAAACCTCACAGAGCTCCCAGTTTCTATATCGAACTGCTAGCTGTTTAAGCAAAAATAACAATTATGCTGAATAACTACTTTAAACTGTTGCACCCATGACCATGATGTCTGTTTCATTATTTTATGGAACTGTACTTTTTAAATTGCATCATCAAGCTGCAGGCATGGGTCAATGACTCTCAAAAAGAATATGGGGGTAATTCATAGAACTCGGCGCATAAGTGGCGCACACGGCTGGTGCACAGAGTGCGCGTGCGGCAGTCTGCGCCAGCCGCGTGCGCCAAAACCCATTTCAGCACACAGCGTATTCATGGATTTCAACATCCCTAACCAGCCGTGGTGCAGAGCGGCGCAGCGAATCTACAGCAACGCCAGTAACACCCCCAACCCTGCCCCGTGCGCCAAAAACATCACACAAATCCCCTACATGGCGCAAAGGCCAGTGGACCAGCATACAGCCCCCCAACCACGACAATGCGTGTAAAACTCCCCGTGCACCACTCGGAATACACGTAACCCGCTCGTGCTATCGAAAACACGTGTAAAATTCCACGCGCACCCGTCGGAATATACGTACCTTACTCACACTATCGAAAAAGTCCAAACGCACCCCTCCGAATACACTAACCCTGCCCGCGCCATCGAAAATGCGGGTAAAACTCCCTGCGCACCCCTCGGAATACACGTACCCCGCTCACGCTATCGAAAACACATGTAAAAGTCCACGCGCACCCCTCGGAATACACGTACCCCGCTGTCATGATGCATACTCCCGGAGAGCCAGTCCAAGACCGGCAGCCCCGGAAGCACACATCAGGTACCCAAGGGAAGGTCCAGCAACCCCAAATAGGGGCCCTTTGGACACAGTCCTGGCGCCGTAGGCGCCAGGCTCATTTTGGACATCAGACCTGGCGCTGTAGGCGCCAGGCTCATAAAGAGAGTGCTTACCTGAGTGGACTTATCTGATGCAGACCATGCTGCCAGATCCAGACCTCTTTGAGGCCTGAAAGGAACTACTTTACGGGTGGGACTATTTTGCCACTCGGGCGTGGTCAGGGAAGGATACATACCTGGTTGGGGAAGGATACATACCTGGGACTTCTTTGGAGGCTATTTAAGCCACGCCCAGACAGCAGCTCACGCTTCGCGTTGCTTTGCTCCTAGCAGCTGGACGCTCACCGTGTCTGCTCCTTCATCCTGACCCCAGCCACGCCCGCTTCAGTCCTGGAACACCTAAAAGGATGAAGAGAGGAAGAGAAGGTGAATAAAGGACATTACCTGATATTGCATGGGATCCGGAGCCAACACGCCGATGATCCTAAAGGGAAAGACATTATTTTTGGATTTCTCGCGTTGCTCGTTGCAGCGCTGCGCTCAACTCACCTGTCCACAAAGAATTCTGTACTCCTGAGACCATCCGCACGTTCCGCTGCATTCCAGCACCTAGGAAGGAAAAGAGTAGAACAAAAGGTGAGCCAGAGAAAACATTGGGAAAAAACTGATTTGCCAGAAGGCTTACCTGGAGATTGGTGGGGGAGAATCCTTCCTCATCTCGGGTCGGCACGCCTTTTGGCAGTACCACTTCCCAGCCCCTATGGGGGGAAAAAAGAACACGCGCATTAGTGGGTGAACATACAGACATTAGAAAAACCACCCCAACATAAGCTCACCTGAATTATCCACAGCGAATTGTCTTCTCTACGTGGAATCTTCGCTCAGCACCTGCGCTAAAAGACTAAAAGCAGTCCATTGAAAATAAAGGCCAAACAGGAAGGGAGAACAACCCTTGAACTTGATAAGTGATATACTTATGAAAGCGCCTTATTCATCCAAAAAACCAGTGAAGCAACTGGACCTGAATGCCCGTCCGATAACCAGTGAAGTAACTGGATTCTACCGCACCCCTGCACCAGAAGCAGGATGGAGAGCTTGTCATTTCAAATCTTAAGGTGAGAATTAATGGGAAGGTTCAGAGGTGGTTTGAAGAGAGAGTAAAAGGGGAAAGGAGGGGTTCGACTCGTCACTCCGCAGGTGATTAAAATCCTTTTCCCCATCTACAGAAAGATCTTCCTACGGATCAGACAGGCGAGGTTTGGGGGTCTGGCCCAGTCGGTGTTCCGAGTCCTGCACATCACATTAGAAGAGGCCGCAGCAGCCCAGACCTGGTCAGCGTCTCCGTGGGAGTCAGGTGAGCGTTACACCCGCTTGCGCTATCAAAAACGCGTGTAAAAGTCCATGTGCACCCCTCGGAATACACATACCCCGCCCGCGCCATCGAAAACGCATGTAAAAGTGCACGTGCACCCCTCGAATACACGTACCCTGCTCACGCTAGCGAAAACGCGTGTAAAAGTCCACCGCACCCCTCGGAATACACGCACCCGCCCGCACCATCAAAAACACATGTAAAAGTCCACACGCACCCCCGTAATATGCGCAGGCAGCCCATCCACCCTCCCCATGCCCCACAGGCAGCCCATCCACCCTCCCTATGCCCCACAGGCAGCCCACACCACAGGGGGGACCTTTTCCACGCATTTTACCTAATTCGAGCGGGGTACGTGTATTCCGGGGGCACGCATGGACTTTTACACGTGTTTTCGCTAGCGCGAGCGGGGTACGTTTATTCCAAGGGTGTGTGTGGACTTTTACATGCAATTTGGCAGTGTGGGCCCTCCCGGATGTGCCCTTTCCCCCTTCCCCATGCCCTGCAGGCAACCCACACCACAGGGGACTACCCTACACCCCTGGGCATGCCCCGCGGGCAGCCCACATGTCACCATGCACTCGGGAGCACCGACACAAGTCCCCCACCCACCCCATTGACAGGCACCTGCCAGCAGGCCCGACTCATGTCCCCCTGCACCCCCACCCACCCAGCAGTGACGGGCACCTGCCAGCAGGCCCCGACTCATGTCCCCCTGCACTCTCACCCACCCAGCAGTGGCGGGCACCTGCCAGCAGGCCCTGACTCATGTCCACCTGCAGCCCCACCCACCCAGCAGTGACGGGCACCTGCCAGCAGGCCCCGACTCATGTCCCCCTGCACCCCCACCCACCCAGCAGTGACGGGCACCTGCCAGCAGGCCCCGACACATGGCCCACCAAACAACATGTTCTAACAAAACAGACACATGTCCCTAATGCCAACCCAAATCCCCCTTGCCCCCCAGTACAAGCATGCAACCATCCACAGCACCCACTCCCAAATTACCCATGCCATGACAGTCTTAAAAGAACCAACATGCCCATGCATGAATGCACAACAGAGCCACACAGTGGCAACACATGACTGAGGCAATGTTCATTGAGACATGCACAAAACCAATGATAGAACACAATACCAATCATGAAGTTAGAAAAAATGTATTAAAAACATAATGAAGTAACATAGAGGAAATTAAACTTGAAAATCAATATACAATGAAAGATATAAAAAAAATGGTAATCCAATGAAACAAAAATGAACGTCATGTTGAATAAAAAAGTGGTCCATTGCCAATGTCAATAAGAAACAAAAAATCCAAATAAAAGAAAACCATTGATCCATGGAAAAATTGAAAAAGAAAGTATGTACATGTCTGCAACTATATACAATGGAAGTCCAAATGGTCCATGATCCATGAACAAAAGGAAACCTACAAAAAAGTCCTATGAATAAAAAACTATATACACGAAGTGGAGCAATGTCCATGAACTCCAAAATAAAAGAAAAAACAAAGGAAACCTAACACTAATGAACTCTATCCAATGGCGGTGGGCAAGTCCAACGGCTCACTTGTTGATGTTCCGGCTCAGGGCATCATCAAACTCCTTTTTAACGTCCCGGAGGTGGGCCTCTTCCCTGGCCTCGAGGTCTCGCAGGGATGCAGTCATGGCCTGTTCAAACACCCTACGGGTTGCCTCGAGGCACTCAGCCTGCCTCAATGCCCTGCGCATGGAGTTCTCTGCCCTGACCATAGTGAGCCGTGCCTCCTCCGCCCGCCGCCGCATCGCATCTATCCGCTGGCCCAACCGCTGCCACACGGAAGACGCTACCAATCCAGGGTCCTCCTGCCCTCCAGCCGATGCCTGCCCCTGTGTTGTTGTAGGCCCCGAGCCATCATGGCTCCCACCCTGAGCCTGCGGCTGCCGTGCATATGCCCTACTGGTCGATGCCTGCATGTCCTCCTCTTGCTGGGGTCAAGTTGTTGGGGTGGCCACCCCTGCTGGACCTCCGACTCCCGACTGTGGCAGGGATGTGTCCTCCACCAGCCTGGCCGCTGGTTCAGGGGCAGCTCCACAGGGTGCCCAGGTGATACTTGGGCAGGAAGATGGCACGGAGGACGACTGGCGCATAGGGGGTTCAGTTGAGGAGGGGGTCACTAGAAGATCCAGCACATGGAGGAACCCAGCCTGGGTGACCCATGGTAGTAGGCCGACGTGGTCAATGAGGTATTCGAAATGACGTGCATTGTCCTCATGAGAACCCTGCACGTCATCCCAAATACCACATTGACGCAACGCCACCCCAGCTAGGACAGGCTCAACCCGGTCCCGGATTGCCACGTCCGCAGGGAAAGGAAGGCCAGTTGTTGTTCGCGCATCCCCTCCCGGAGAACGGGTCTGGATGAAGGCATCCCTGCTGGTGCGGGATGATGCAGTCACAGGATCAGGGACAGGATTACACACAGGCACCTACTCAGTGGCCTGTTCTGCCTCCTGTCCCTGCCCCTGGACTGCACAACTAGCACCAATGGAATCCCCCCTCCAGGACCCGTGCGTGGGCCTTCCACGGCCTCCTCCTCAACCGAACCCCCCACCAACCTGGATGACTCCGTGCCATCTACCTCCATAGCCCCCTGTGGGGGCTCAGCTGCCCCTTCCGCTGCTGAGTCCACCTCCGACCTCACCTCTTGGACTTTCTCTCGGCAGCTGCAGCCGCGGATGCAGCACCAGACTCCTCACTCACCAAAGAGATGACAATCTGGGAGGGGAGCTGGGCCTTGCGTCTCCAGCTGGCGGTGGGATCCCTGCCGCTGTGCCCCACAGCATTGTCTCCACCCTCTTCATCAGTGGGCGCTGCAGACAGGGAGAGACAGCACACAGGCATCAGGGCACTGTAGAATGGTCTGATACACACATGACATTTGCACATGAGTGGCAGTGTCGAACTTCACAGATGGCATCACACTCCCCAACACACATATCATTTGAACCCACACACATGTGCAAATTAACAGGAATGTTGCAGCAGGCAGCAGCATCCATACACATACAACATCATGAACATCCGAAGGTTAGCCTGACATCACATGCAACACGGGGAGTGCCGAACACATTCACACAGGCCACCAGACATACATGCATCTATACGTCTCCACCACCTGTCACAGCACAGTGTAATCATCAGCAACTATGTCACATCTGCCAATCGGGTTCCCACATGTCTGTGTCACATGCATCCAGGCGTATCACATTCGCACACATGTCAAACACACACACGCACATGTATGCCGTGTACGTACATGAAGGTAGAAGCAGCATCCATGTGTCACACCACAACCATGCCACAGTACATACACAGAAATGCTAACATGTGTGCATCCCCACATGCATTCGTGCATCATGCATTTGAACACATACACCATTGATGTGCCTCACACATGACTGGACTCACATGTGGCAGGTTCATGTCCCTGCACATACACAACCATACATGGGCCTTTCCAGACATATGTCCAAGCTGCACACTCCTGGCATACCTCAACATGCACTGCGTCCAACCAGTACACATGGACACTTACCGCTCGACTCCAGATGGGTCTGCCTCTCAAGGACCTGGAGGTGGAGTGCTGGGCGTATACGTTCCAGGACCCTCATCTGGTTGTCGGTAAGGTGGACCCGGCACCCCTCTGCATGCGCTGCCTCCAAGAGGCGCCGGGCCTTGCTGAGGGTCCTGGATCTGAAGTCCTCCCAGCGCTTCCGGACATGTGCTGTGTCGAAGGCTGCCACCCCCTCCACGTTGATGCCAGTCACGATGTCCTTCCAGATCCTCTTCCATCCTTCATTGTCGGCGCGTGGTCTTCCGAAGAGGGCATCATAATGCACCAGGACTTGCTCCACCAGGATACCAACTTCTGCGGCATTGAAGCTCGTAGCCCTCTACCTCTCTGGCTGGAGGTTGCCAGTGGTCTCTGATGTTGTTTCGCCCGACATGGCAACCCCTGAGTCAGGTGTGGGTGGGCAACTGGGTCCTGGTGCTGGGCTGTGGAACGATGGAACTTCAGTCTGGAGTCTTCTGTTCCAGCAGGGATGGTCACAGCAACTGGACCCCTGCAGATGGCTGATGTGCAGGCACCAAATAGCAGGGCACGTGGCCAGCAGGCAGGCAGGCAGGCAGGCAGGCAGGCAGATGGCTGGTGGGAGTCGGTTCGGGGCTCTCAGGGGCAGTAATTCGGCCTTCTGGGCAGGAGCATGGTCTTCCGTGTGTCAGGTGGCCAGCTTGATACAGAGTGAATTGGCACGTGAAAAAACAGCACGTCAACGTGTAATTCGAAGAAAGGCTCTTAGTGCATAAGCGCGTCTGTGACATAACACGCGTGGGCGTTCCCCTCATCACGGGTGCATAGTGATTCAGCACGTGAAAAAACAGAACGTCCACGTGTTAATGCGTGTAAAAAGAGGAAAGGGCCTAAGCGCGCGTAAGTGAAGTGACGCGCTGACGTTTCCTTCAGCACGTATTAAAGGTGAGCGGGGCCAGCAGTTCGCTGTACGTGCCTTTCGTGGAGACCAGCGTGTGTTGCTACTTCTGGCTGTTTTGCGCGCCATCACAACTTCACAGCGGATCAAGGACTAATCTCTTCTTTTGGTGGGGGTATTGGCACGCGTGTTTTTCATTATCACGTTAGTCAGACGGTGAGTCGCGCACGCTATTTTTCCCACTGCGGGTGCCCCTGTGTATCACGTAACCATTTTCGAGGTCAAAGTAGCCTGCGTGTCCCACGCATACGTGTTTTTCCTGTCCCTGGGTGCCACCGCATACTGGGCTGCCGGGGGTTGCTTGCATGGTTTTACTGCAGTTTTGGGGTGCCTGAGCATTGCGTGACCCATCCCTTCATCACCGGGGTCACATACAGCCTTGCAGGTGCAGGGGTGCTGTTAACATCTAGTACCCCACCCCCTTCACCCAGTTGCCCAGGACAATTGTCCTGTACACCTCCCATTGGCAATACTATATCTGTGCCGGCACTACTACAGCTGTGCCATGGTTGGAGGCCACGAAAGGTGAGGGGTGCCTCAGCTGGGTGTACTCCACGTGGCGGGCATGGTCAGGCACGTGGCCGGGGTGACCAGGGAGTAGGGGGACTCCAGGGTGTACAAGGTGGCTGCATAGGGGGAAGAGGCAGGGGTGTGCCACTTCGGCACGATGTTGTGCCACGTGTTCGTGCAGTCATGCCACCACCCCATGTGGCTCTGGGAGATGTAGCTCTTGCTTCTGGCATGGCACACATGTGACCCGGCAGTCCATTTCATCGACTGCCATGGGCCCAAGGGTAGTGGTAGCTGCAGGTGCAGCTGTGGACCCCACTACCCAGGCTCAGCCAGCGCATACTGTGTTGGCACCTGGAGAGTCCCAGGATGATTTTCAGGAAGTCAGGAGGCACACCGTAAGTGCACGCAGGGCTGCCCTGACTGAGGCACATGTCCGTGGGGCAGTATTGTCATCTGCTGCCCCGAGCAGCCGAGTGTTGGCAAGTGCATGGGCAGGTGCAGCCGACACCACCCCGACTGTGAGTCTACCATCCAGGACAGTCCCAGTCAATGACCTTGGCACAGCGGATGTTGCGGCGCAGGGTCGATTCCAGGGCACCAAGCAGCCACTTACGCAAGTCAGGGCTTCCGTCCTTGTCCCACCTGCCACTCCCTCTGTTCAATCTGCCCATACTGATTAGGGCGGCATTTGCCAGCCAGGGTTCGGACCACTGCTCAAGAGGAAGAAGGTTGCATCTGCAGCAGAGGCTGGGACCCCAGACATGGCTCTGGCCTCCGGCACGTTGAGGAAGAAGCCTTTCTGTAAGCAGGAACTGGACTTCCTTATGGACTACGTGTCGGGACACGACTGTGATATGCTGGTGGGCCCGAATTGGCCCACTACGGCTGCCCAGCGTTTGACACACTGGAAGCATGTTGCGGAGGGTGTCAGTGCAATTGGACATGAGGTGCGCACAGCTCAGGCGTGCAAAAAGCGTTGGGATGACCTCCGACGCTCTGCTAAGCAAAAGCATGCCTCTAATTATAACATGACTCTGGTGACTGGCTGTGGGCCACCACCTGAGGAGGAAGAGCTCACTTCGCACGAGTCAGTCGCTGCAGAGTTCATACCGACAGAATTGTATGAAGGAGTGGGAGAGATGCTGGACTTTGATGCCCCGTCCAGTGAGTGCTGTCGTGTGTTTGTCCAGACCATGTGTGGTTTGCTTGTGTGATGTAGTGTGCTTGACTGCCACTACATGCTATGTGTACATGGTTCTCATGTGCAAGTCATGCAATGCTTCACTGATGCGTGCCTGCTGTGCAGGATGCTGGACATGTAGAGCAGATGGGGACTGTTCTCATCACCACACCTGCACCCTGCTCAAATGCTAGTCACCCGGCTGCCCCTCTGGTCCATGTTCCAGCTCACTGGCGCTTCTGCATGTAGCCTGGGGTGTCTTTGCACTCAGCACTGGGACTCTGTCATCGCATGACTGACGTGCATGTGTGTTTTGCCTGCATGCGGGTACTCCACGTAGGAATGCTCCCTTGCTCCTCCACCCCACTGCACCCCAAATTCACCATGGCACTGGTGGGTGTCATGTTGGAGTACTGCAATGGCCTGTTCAACGCTCCTGTGTACATGCACACTTCTCCCTGCCAACCTGCCAGACGCATACAGTGGGCTACATACTTTGTCCTTGATGCAGGGTGTCTCACTGGGACTGTGCAGATGTCAGATGGTCTGCAGGGACATGAGTACCCATTCATGCTCCATGTGCATTCAATGCATGCCCCTATGTGTCCTTGCCCGGATGATCATTGTAGTACGTGTCCAGGATGACATACATTTAATGGCATTTGATCATCCATTCCATGCCCACTCTGGCTCAGTCCTGCATCACGCACATGTTTAGGGTGTCACAGGCTGTGTGGGGCACAAGCCTCCCCCCGT
Organism: Ambystoma mexicanum; assembly: GCF_040938575.1. NCBI lineage: Eukaryota > Metazoa > Chordata > Amphibia > Caudata > Ambystomatidae > Ambystoma > Ambystoma mexicanum. Next base: position 932,647,483 of record NC_090931.1, on the reverse strand, counting down.
TTCAGGCCCCCTGACTCTGTTCAACTGGTGTAGTGTCTTCTGCACACATGGGTGTACTACTGAGGGTTCATCATGTGTCCTGCTTACTGTCCCATTCTCATCTGCTGTGTTGTCAGTTGACTCAGATGATGCAATTGACGCTAGTCAACCCTGTCTGCCAATACACAGTTCTCTGGTCACACTTTCGCTGCCATGAAATGCCTCCCTGCATTTTCACTTAGGGGGGGGGGGGGTTGCCTGTAGGCATGCAACCCATTGCATTCACATTGTACGCGATGCCTGAACTTGCCCTTACACTGCCTTCATGTTTATTTATTGACATCATAAAGTCCTTGTTCATGTAGATAGTGGGTAAGGTACACATGTTCTGCACTGCATCAAGCCACCTCTGAGCCGTGTTACACCGTTCTACATGCCTACTCACTGCTGCAATGTCAAAGTAACCTGGCATGTATAGTCAGATTTTCATCCCTTCTCTGTCATGTATGCTACGGGCACAGGTGCATCCTGTGACACATACTCATTATTGGAACTCCCTAGTGGGTGTTTAGCGAAGTTGATAGGTCTATGTGCGGCCTATACCAACTGGTATGGGGCGCAGATTTAATGTAGCCTGCAAATCGGGTTGTAATGACTGTGTTGCTGCCTTCACGTGTGTATGTGTACACTTTCACATACATCAAAGCAAGCAGCGTTGTAGCTGCTTGCTTTGCTGTATTGGATGCTGTTCATGTTCACAATACATGTGTACAGGGAAAGGGGTGTTTTGGAACGCTTTCACATGTACATATGCAAGCAGCTTCAATGTTGTGTAGTGCAATATTGTGGCTATCACTTATGTGTGTGTAAAAGTGTTCATTTACACATGTGTCTTCTGCAGCTTTTTTGTTGACTAATATGTAGTTGATTGACATTAATGCTGGTGAGATTTCAGCATTGCGCACGTTATGTTAAACTTGCATAATCCTTAAGGTGCACTGTTGTGCAGTATGTGTACGCCCAGGCCCACTTATCTCATATGGTGGGGCCTGGTCGTGCAGAATTTACACATGGAATAATGGAATAGGGCACATTCATAGCACAATGTGCTCAACAAGGCACTGAGGGGTGTTCAGGAGGCTTCATGGCCTGCAGGTCAGACCATACCGGGTATTATAGTCCCTCATGCCTGGTTGCAGGCCCTTGCTTTGCTCGGGACATTCACTAAATCTACATGGCCCATGACACCCGGTACGGACCGAGCTGCAGATAGATGAAGCTATATTGATGATGATGGTTCAGTGATGCATGTTTACATGCATATTAATTGTGTCATTGTGTGTTTGGATCCACTTGCAGCTGTGGTCGATTTGCAGTTCAGACATGCTTATGGTTATGTGCCATCTCTTTGTTGCCATCTGTCTTTTCTGCCTCTGACATGTGCCTGACATTTTGTACTTGTATAGGCTTTGCTATTTAGACACATCCATTTCTGCTTTTGGGATGTGTTTGCATATCAATGCCACTGGATGCATGCCAGGTTCTCATTTGTGTATGACATGTCTGCTTCATCTGTTGGCTGTCGATATGATGTCTATGTGTGTGTGGGTTATGTGCTTCTGACATGTAAACTCATGTTTGTTTTTTCCACTTTTCAGATGAGGGGTGGTAGGCCACGAGAACCCACTTGTGCTCCAGACCATCGTGTCTAGGGCTGGCAATGAGTCTAGCCCGGATGATCACTCTGACGACAATGTCGAGTTGGATGCGCGTCATGTCAATTCGTCAACCGTGAGTGATTCTGATGTGGATGATCCTCTGTCTGTGACACCTGCACTGAGGGGCCAGACGGTGGTGGGACCTCCGCCTGTGGTGGATCGGGACGCGTAGTCACACTCCACACCAGTTGCTGATGTGCCTGGGGCATCACATCAATGGAGGAATGTAGTCCTGCAGCCGCAGGCGGTGCCAACCCAACAAGGATTGTGGCTCCTTGGGCCCCGCGGGTGTCAAGCTCAGCAACGCGGTGGCCGTGCGCCACCGAGGTATACTGAGTGGGAGCAAGCGATGACTGCCAATTCCGAACACCAGGGGGCAGCTATTGATATCGCTCAGAGCATGGAACGTGTGGCCCAATCCATGATCCCCCCTGCCAGGCAGGTGGATCTCCAGCAGTGGGTGGCACAGTCCACGGCCTGCTCGTTCAGGATGGGCATGGCGGCCTCAGACAGGGCACGCCGGGCTGAAATGGTGTCTCTGCGTCAAGCAATTGCTGGTCACGCAGAGGCACACAGGGAGGCCCTGAGGGATGACCATAAATCCCTCCGAACTACTCTGGGTGTGGTCTTGATGTCCCAGAGGCAGAGGCAGCAGACAGAGGAGAGGTTGGAACAGCTTGAGAACACCATCTCGGCTGAGCTACGTGCTTACCGGGAGGTGTTCCAAATGTCATGCCAGGCCATGCAGGAAGAACTCTGTGTTACACGTGCTACCTTGCAAGAGAAAGCACGTGTATCACGCGAGGCTCTGCATGCTGACCTATGTGTCATTTCCACACAGAACCAGGCTCACCAGTCCCGCAAACTTGCTGCTGACGAGGGGCAAGCTGCGCATAGGCGTGATCATGGTACTGTGTCACGTCCACCTTTTGAGTCGGAGGGTGAGGAGGGCGACGACTTATCTCCCACACAGGTCGGGCCGTGCAGGTGTTGAGCCATGGAGGTTTTTATTTTTATCTCGACATCATCGCATGTGGGTGTTGAGGTGTACCCTGTACCTCCCCCCTCCTGGGTGCCTTCCCCCCGGGTCGTATATGGCCATTTTTGATTTTTATAGTTAGTTTAATTAGTTAAGATAGTTTAAAATTGCTTGTCTATTGTGCTTTTATGTGACAGTGTGGTGCTTTGTGGCTTTTGAAAGCATCCACTGTCTGTTCCAGCTGGGCCCTTCAAGCTTGTCTCGTGTATGTGTTTGAAGCTTGGGGTCCTGACTCACATATGCCACTCCTGCTTCCCCGATCCATGGGCTCGCAAGGATGGTTCAGTGTTACAACCATTTACACAAGGGCATTGGACTTTAGTCATATCTGTGGGATGTCTGCTACTGTACAACTTGTGTTAACACCCCTAGTGTGGATTCTGTATGCTTTCCCCACAGCATGTATGCAATCAATTTTGGTGAGTAGGTTATTGATATGTCTATTTATTGATGTTGATGTATGTTCTTTTCTTGCCTGTATATGTGCTTGATGCACTTCATGCTGTAGGCAGTAGCCTGCACCCTTTGGCTGTCAAAGTCACACTGATGGTGGGAGGAGGTTGGTGGTAGGTCTCAGACATGGCCCAGTGACAACCAGCATGAAGACACATATACAAGAAAATGTCCAGCCTTATTAAAAGCTTTTATGCCCTTTCTGCAGGAAATTGAGCCTCCAGACTGCCTTTCCCAGCAGACACAGGGCCAAGAACTACAAAAACCTGGCCATGTTGGGTGATGCACATGTGAGCATGCGTGCACAAGCAGAAGCTTGGGGCTTGTGCTCAGACGTCCAACAGAAGTAGACGTGTTTCCAGGAGCTCCAGGCAAGGTGAGCAGCACGAGGGGCCACACTCCAGACGACCTTCTTCCAGGCCCCTCACACAAGCATGCTAAGTAAGGCCAGTGCTGGGGTGCGTGGCCAGGCATTGGGGAATATGCGCACAGTACAGCTAAGCCGCGTTGAGGACCAAATGGCAAGTAGCTTTCAAAGTTGTCAGGGGCACACACACGGGTTGTCGCCCATATCCTCGAGTCCCCCCTGCTCCATAGAAGCTAAGTTATTCGAGAAGTAGCGTTCCTAGCCAGAAAGCAATTCAGCGCATGGGGGCACCCAGCAACGCACAGACTCAAGTGCAGTGCATATCATTTGCATATGCAAATTGCCACATGCGCTACCTATGGAAATTCGCGGCTGCCAGAAGGCCACTTGTACTGAGGTCGCACCTCGCCACATGCGTCTAGCAGCTCACCAAACAACCATTGTATCATGTGTGATCCTTGACACATTGCTCTTCCATTTACCGCGGGGCCAGATGCGGCTGCCTTACCGCATTGACAGTGTATGACCCATCATGGGGGCAAGCAAAAGTATACGAACAAAGCAGCAGACAAGAGTATTTCTTTGGGGAGGAGTCACTAAGTTGGAGGCATGAATGGTGTTGTGTGTGTGGTGAAAACACACACAGAATAGAAACTCACACTCTCTTTGTAGCATTGAACTGCTCCTGTTAACGGACCTAAGAGTGCGCAGGCAGGAGACCAACACTCACCCCAGAGATAAGTCTCTCTTTGGCTTGCATTTGACCCATTTTGTACAATGTGCATGAAGAACATGGTTTCTCTGATTGATTATGTGTTATTGTCAATAGTTGTATTTTGTCTTTGGCCTACTTTCCCTTGCCCATCTACCTCCCCTCTCCTGACCCTCTTTCCGGTTATCCTAAATACCAATGCCTATCCAAAGAACGGATCCCTAACCCTCTTTCCCCACTGGGGTCTTGGAGGCATGTGTAAGTTTTACCTTGCAGGCATCCAGGCCACTCCTGCGCCTGGAGACCGGAGCTGTGACACTACCAATCAGTTGTTGCATCCTTATTGATTATTGTGTACTGAATATGCTACCCATCCTGTTGAACCATTGTTGAACTGTGCTACATGGGTTACTTCTATCATTCTGCTTGGACTTGTACTTAGCAATTTTCAGCGGCTTCTATTCATCTACTGGAGACTTTTCCAGGGTTTTTTTTGGGCTAAAAACCTCTTCCCTGGTTTGGGGGTTTGGCTCCTTGGAGGTCTCTGCGATTTTGTATTTTTACCAGTCAAGGTGGCCTCTGAGGGGGCTGGACCTTATTTATATGCAAGGTAGAACATGGAAACTAAGGGGTAGGGGGATCCTGAAGTAAGGTAGACTAGAAGGAAGAAGGAAACGGACCACAGACACAGTTCTTCAGGAGGTCATGGTGATGTGTCAATGAGGGAGGGCCTTTTGTTGTGGGACAGAACGCTTGGGCTACAGTGTTTGGGCACTCTCTGACATTCTAACTGTGGGGTACTATGTGCATGATGTGTTCTGCTGGTCAATGGCTGTTCCTGCGTTGTGTTTACTTTCAGGTGTCAGGGGATTGTTGTGGTTTGACATGCTGGGGTGTACACATGGGCAATGTTCACATGTGATGTGTACAGGACACTGAGGGTCACTTGATTTCACATGCATGTATTGAGTGCATGTCCCTACTGACACACACACTTACACAATGCTCCACCACACATACAACCACCCTTCTATGCCCACACGTGCACATGGATTGCCTTCTCTGGTATGCCTTGTGCCTCCAGCGCATGATCAATTACCATTTGGGGATCGTGTACATGCGTCAGTAGGTTATTTTTGTTGCTTGTCCTTTTTATATGATGCTCAAGGTGTATCTCCAACACAGTGGCTGCTCACTGTGCTGTGTGCTGAGCAGTGTATTGCAGGAGACACACACAGCACATGGGTTAGGGATTAGCACATTTGGCTTGGCCAATTTGCATGACAACAGGCATTCAGTGTTTTGTTGATGGTACAACAGGTGGCATGCATTTGTGTATGACTTTGTATGTGTGGGAGGTTGTTGGTCAGTCATTTCATCTGATTCCATGTCAGGTGTGATTGTCTCGGGCCTGTTTTGCAGGGGGGTGGTGCGATACACACCTTGGATGTGTTCCTTTTGGTCACACAGGATTGGTTATGTTTAAGTAGCTAGGGATGCACACAATTTAGCACTTCCATGGCAACATTCTCAGGGTGGTAAGGTTGTGACAGTTGACTGTCTCTTTGTCATCATCAATTGTCACCTGGTATGTGCCAGGCCTGTGTGCACTCAGCAGGGGTGGGAGTTTAGGTGAACAATGTGGCCACAAGCTGGGTCCGGGCTGCCTTGCCACGTGCCCTCCCCCCCCCCCATGGGTAGCGCCTGTGCCTGTGGATGTGGGGGCACCACCATGTCCACCGGTACATCCCACCGTGTTGCAACAGTGTGCAAGACACATGCTGCCACAATGATCCTGCACACTACTGGGGGTGAATATAGTAGCTGCCCGCCAGAGCGGTCAAGGGAGCGGAAGTGTGATTTGAGCACTCCGAATGTGCGCTCCACTATGCCCCTGGTTGCAATATGGGCAGCGTTGTATCTTACCTGGGGTGGTGTGGTGGGGTTCCGTATTGGCGTCATCATGTGGTTGCTCAGAGGGTAGGCACTGTCCCCTGGGCAGGTGATAATGGTTGTGATTAGTTGAGTTTGTGTTGTCTGTGTGTGACATGCATGCATGTGCACAGGCATTTGTACTCACCTAGGAGCCATGTGTCGCCATGCTTCCCAGCTTCCAGGGCCCGGATCAGGGCGGACATTCTGTATATGAAACTGTCATGGATAGCCCCAGGGTAGTTTGCATAGATAGAAGTGATGATTCCCTTGGCATCGCATACAACCTGCACGTTGACGGAATGCCAGTGCTTGCGGTTTCGATAGTTGTGCTCAGTGGCCCTAGGTGGACGTAGGGCCACATGGGTGCAATCTATGGCACCGAGCACTTTGGGGAAGTGTGCCACCCTGTAAAAGTCCTGGACCACAGCCTGCCTTTCTGTGGGTGTTCTGGGCATGTATATGTGTCTGCGGACCGAGGGGCGCGTAGTCATTATTGCCCACACCTGGTGTAGGCAGCGTGACTGCGTGGCCTGTGAGACACCCCCAACTATGGCAGTTGTCTGTTGAAATGACCCAATGGCCAAAAATGCAGGACATTGAGCACCTTCTCCAAGGGGCTCAATGCTTGGGAGCACAGGGAAGGTGATGTAAGGTCATCTTCCCACTCCCTGACCAGGTCTAGGATGATACGAGGTGGAAACCTATACCTGTCGTAGACCTGGTCGTCAGACATCCCAAAAAGGCTGGTCTGGGGCAAAAAAATACGGGGCTTGGCTATTCTCCTCCTCCTGCGGTGTCCTGCGATCAGTGCTGCGACAAATGGGGCATTCATCGTAGCTGTATATACGTGTTTGTTGTTTGTGCACACTTTTATACTGTGCGGGGACGCTTCCGCCTGCCTTTGTGTGGCGGACGTGTTGATGCCTGTGCGCGTCTTTTGGCATGCATGGGTTTCCAGTATTCGATTCCATGAATACGTGTAGTTCACTTGCGTGTGGGCGTTCCGTGTATTTCCCAGCAGTACTTCCCCAGTTATACCCTCATTTTCACACGGTCTTCCCCATTCCGTGTGTTCCGCCCCGTGTTCTGCCCCCTTTTGGTGTGTGCGCTACACATTGTACGCTTTAGCTGTGCGTGTCCACCATGGAGTGTTTTGACTCCAGAAAGTGATGGGAATCCTGGTTCGCCGAGGGAACGTTCCAGCAGCCAAACAACAATCGAAATACCTTGGGAGAAGTTACTACATGGCCCTTCCTTTTATACTGCGAGGTAAACAACTCGTCTCCTTTTGCTTGGAACCAGTTTTGTAACAACTGCGGAAAACTCTCATAGTTTGCACCAGCCAATAGAATTGTCTATCACATCACATCACTGACCTGATTTGGAGAATGGTGTTCATTCTAACCCTCATCACGAGTTTGGCGGTAACCCTTAAATGCGGCGGTAACGCTATTACCACTGCATTTCAGGGTCCGCCAAATCACGGGTTTGGATGCATTTACCCCCAGCTCTGGGTTGGGAGTGAATGCGCTGGGAAAATTCCCATTTTCTAGCGCAATTAACGCAAGGCCAATTTGTGCGAAAATTCCCCATTGTGTCCAATGGACCCACTGGGGAATTACCGTTACCGCCAAACCAGTGATCCGGTGCTAGTAGCGGCAGAGGGTTTGGTGGTAAGGCTATTAGCCCGGGCTATATGCCGACGGGAATCCCACCTGTATACCGCCCAACTCGTGATCAGGCCCTTGTGATGGCTGAATTTCCTTCACTGGCTTGGCTTCCAATGGTGTACTAAGAGAAAGTAAAAGTCAGCCTGATAAAACATCTCAATGTTTTATTCACAATCCCTTTTCTTTTTGCATTCACAATTCCTGTGAATATCGCAGCTGTGCAATTATGCAATTTACTAAAGTAATGAATGCCTTTGGGAGACTTGAGCACATTATGCCATCACTATCTTCCCCTTCTCTTATTGAATGTCTGCAGCGACAGTGGCCCTTTGCGTACTAAAAATCTAGTCAAAGGATTCCCCCTCCCACAGTTGAGCCAACGACATCACTCAGACCTTGGCAGAGGCGGACCATAAAACATGGCAGCAGTGATGCTCCCCTCTGGGCTCTGGGGGACCAACTTCAGCATTTTCATTGCACAAAAAAGGCGGCTGTCATGCGTTGAGAGGATAACGTTACAGAGAAAAGCCTTTTCCACGGCATCTATTTTCTGTTTTACCATTGGAGGTCAATATTTGGAAAGGAAATGATGGTCGGTTTACACAAATGACCGGCTCCAGAATTCTGAATGTTATCTATTTTTCAAAAGTGCACCCCTTTCTGGGTTTCCCTTTTGCTTTTTCACCCTCCTACTAACTTTATTGAAAGCATGCAGTACAAAAAAACAAGCATTGGCAATGACAACAGTTTGGGCTTTTGTGTACTTGGCAGGCACTGCCATAGTGGTATTAACTGGCCATTGATGGTAGCAGGTGCAAAATGGTGTGTGTACCTGGGCATTGAATAGCAGTGTCTGGCAAAAGCCTAATATAGACAGAAGTCAATAATGTTAGCTTTGCCAATGCTTGTTTTAACAGAACTTCAAAGAAGGGCACGCATAGTGCTTACAAATCGAGTGGCTGAAGGCAGACATATTAAGACATGTATATTATACCAATCGAGGGTTTACAGCTCCTAATCATGAAATGCTTTGAAAAAACACTGGCAGGCATGTCAAGTGCAACGTTTGATGGTGAGGCTGGATTAAAGAGAGCTCAAAGAGTTCCCATGAGGAGGTGTTTTGGGCGGGGAGGGTGAGGAATTGGGTGGAAATGTCCATAGGGATTAGCATGGCCAGTGGTAGTCAATGGGTGGGCAAATAGCCAAACAACACCTACAAGCTGGGTGTCCCGCCTCCAATGCCATTTCTCCATATCTGTATTCTAATGGAATAGTTTCGGCTTATAGGTGGCAAAAGCGCCATCTAATATGCCAAACTAAAAAGTGCAAACGTGCCACGTTGTTAGAAAACCAGAGAAACACTTGTAAAAAAAAAGTGTTTTCTTTCAACTCAACCAGTTTTGAAAAACTCAGAGAATGGTGATTTCAGGGCTGCAAGCCCAATTGTTGGTAGCATTTGCAGGAACAAAAAAGCACAATTGTTTGAAAAAAAGTGCTGACATTGTTAGAAAAAAACTTAAACTGTAGTCCCATCTTCTTTCTTTTCTAACACCCTTTTACAAAAATAAAAGTTAAAACACATGAGTGGGGATGTCATTAAGGGTGCCATTTATGTGGAACAAAAAGGATGCACATTTTGGTTTGGCAATTTGCCAGAAACAAAGCTCTTGAAAGTTTGAACCTGGCAACTTTTTAGGTACACAAAGAGATTCGTATTGGGGTGCTAATGTCCCCGGCAGGTTAGGGCAGGGCTATGCAGCCGTTGGCTCTCCAGTTTGGTTTGGACTACAAGTCCCATCAGCCTTAACTGCCATAGTCAAAGGTGAGGGATCATGGGAGTTGTAGTCCAAAACATTTGGAGAGCAACATCTTGGGGACCCCTAGGTTATGGGTTAAAATCCTGCATCCAGAAATTACATTCTATGGGTGACAACTACACCATAAGAAACCCTGAACTGCTTATCATCAAAACCAGCTGAATGTAATGAGAAATCCCCCAAGCAAAATGCAAGATATCTCAATGGGAATTCACCTTCTCAAAGACTTGGCAGAGGACAGCTGTCCTGGTCTGCTGGTGACTCTGCATGGGAGCGGAGTGATATCCATGGAGTCCCTCGCCTACTCTGTGGCCCTGAGAGTGGCTGGGGAGCGGGCACACCCCATGTGCCTGAAGTAGGCGTGTGGTGCCTGCATCATTGTAAGGATTTCTTTTGCTGAACGGACAAAGCAGGGATCTGCGACCGACAGTTCTACCCCACCTTGAAGATGAGTCAAGCACACAACGATGTTAGCAGGAGACAAGTTTTCATGGTGTATTATACTGAACTTTCTGAACTTGCCATTGCTTCTTAAAATGTGCCCTGTACCCTCACAGTGGACTGCTAATGCTTACTATTCTGATTCCAGCAAGTCTGGAGAAGTGAAGGGGACTTAAATGGAGTATGCATGCATGTTTTGATAGCTGACATACTAAGTTATAAGTTGAGATCACATGGCTGAGGGGAGGAGGGTGGAGGCACAACCAGAGATTCTGGATCCCTTCATTTATTTTGTTGGGGTGGGGGGCACAAGGGAGTCTGTGCCCCAGGCCCCAACATTCCTTAAGATAGACCTAGCCATCTGACTACCCTAGAGGCATTTGCACTGCATCGCAGCATGAAGAAGTTAAAAAGCACCAACCCATGAACCCCACACAACCAACCACGTGAGATGACTTGACATGGAAACCAGCATCCATTGTGTGTGTTGACCCCTTGGGGCTTGTGTACTATGGTGGAGCACATGCTGTATTAACATCCATAAGGAGACCTTGGATGAGGGGTCATTGGGAAGAAGTCGGGTAGCCGGAGTGACAGGATGTGACGTCTTGTCTCAGAACACGAGAATCAATTGAATCGTAAATAATGGCTCCTCTGTTCATGATCTCAGTACTACAACAGACTATATTGTTAATGTTGTTAATTGGGACGTACCTATTGAATAGGCTGGCAAAATGGACTGGGTATCCAATCATATGCAGAGTGACTGGCTGAGACTATTGCACGTTTTAAGCAACATAATGAGAGCTGACGGCGAAGATGCCGAGCAGAACCAATGATATAATGTAAAAGGAATGGTAGGATTATAAGGTCTGTGGCTCGTAGAGACGGCACCTCCGACCACTATGGATGAATACATAGCAGCTAAGGCACCAGTAAATCCCCTAGGAGTGTTCGTTTACCAGTTCTGCAACTCATGATCCGAGTGGGCTGTACTCTGTTTTGAGGTGTGTCCATTAGAGGTAGTAGAGACTTCCCTCACTGGGTGATGTGAAGGCCTGGCACTCAGTCTTGCCCTGTTGTGTGTCCAGGTTCTGTGAGAGTGGGCATTGAAGAAATATCTTATTAAATGAATTGGGCTCTTACAGGATAATCCCACGGCCCGTAGTGTAGCTAGTGGAATGCATGTGGGAAAGGGTGCAGGAGACGTCGTCCCTCTGTCACCACTGTTGCTTGAGTGCTGAATGGGAGCATTGGCTACACTACATCAGTGTAAACTGATGACTTTCTTCTGTACACCAAGGGCCGTATTGCCAATATACTTCTAATATTCAAGAACTATAAAAGGTAGCCTAGGTGTCTTGGGTCAATAAACTGGGGTAAATCAGAAACTCTACATATCACACAAAAGACATCGTGCCAACCCCGACCAGAGTTAATAATCTGGCAATAAAGATGAACGGTGAGCCTTGTCCCTGGTACCCCTTGAATCTAGAAAGCAGACTGTGAATCCAAAAATAGGTTTTGCGAGTGGAGGAATTCCTAACTTCAATGGGAAACAGGTCATCCATCGCTCTTGAAAGTGATCATACAATGCAGATCTCGGTACCTTGTCCAGAATCCACCTGCCATAGTGACTTATTTACCCACTGCAATGTTTTTTGTTTTTATTATTCACAAGGGCACATAAGCAGCCCAGAACAAACACTGTGCATACGAACCATTTGAAGCAGTGTCGGGATGGAGGAATTGGCTCTGTCAAATATGGTACTATGCTATCTGTCTACCGAAGTGCAGCACCTGGCTCCTCGGTTTGTCAAGTATCACATTGAACCTCAAACTGTTCTTGAAAGAACCATGTTGAATATATGGGATAGTGTACCCCCTAGAATACATTATAAAGATATTGCATGTCACAGAGGAGTTTCGAGACCAAATAGAGGAACGAGGCCGAATGGCTGAGTTCCTTAATAAGGTCACGCAATCCCAAAGTGACTTACAATATCCTTTTAATGGATGTTAGCTTGCATTTTATTCCTTACAAAACATGGCCACAGACGTCATTCCCTTTAACACCTTGCTTCTTGCTTAATATGGTGTAACAGATTTTCCATTTGCTGATCCATATAATCAATATAGAATCTGTTTGGATTTAAATGCAGCTCTTAACGTGCTGCAGAAAACTAGTTCAAGCAGTTTAATACAATGTTTTGAAAAAGACTTTCATTTTGTGCTTTGAAATAAGTAATACCACGCAGATTCTTCCTCATATCAGTTAAACTCCAGCAGTGCACAAATGGAACATTGTACCATAAACAGATCCTTCTCCATTACCAGCTGCAATGCACCATAGAAAACTACTCTGCAAGCAAGGAATTTGAAAAGCTTTTGACAGCTTTAAGGAAGTGGTGCAGCAACAGCAGAAAATCTCTCTGCTGCCACAAGCAGGAGGCATTGTGGCATCACAACGGAGGCATAATAACAGGTTACATAGCAGTTGGAATATTATTTTCTTATTAAAGGTCAATTGTGATGTCACAACTAGCCTGTAAGAAGACCATTTTTTCCTGGCTTTTATACAGATATTGCAGGCTGCCATGAGTTATACATGGATACACAATGATAGGGTAGAACAAGTACAATACAGCAATATGTTCTCTGAAGGTTCGGAAGAAAAATGTACTCATCATGTACTCATAATCTAAAACCTTATTTCAGAAATGTATAAATATTGCCATAAAAGTACACTTTAAAAAATCACAATTAAAGTCAAAAAATACAATTAATCAATAAAGACATATTCACAGAACAATCAGTAAATACAAGATTTCACAGCAAAGCAAAGATCATGGAAGCAGCCTTCTCTGATGGACCCCCCTGTTAACATTACATCCTTCATCCCAATAAAATATAAACTACTAATGCCTTTAGGATTAAAGCAGCAACACCGATACACACATTTATGTATGAAGGTGAACTATGGTCTAATCCATCACTGCACTTAAATACAATTGAGATCAAAGCCTTAAAGCCAATTGAAATGGGTTGAATAGGGTATGGCTGATATGTTTGACCAATGTTATTGCGCCTCAGAATAAAGATTGGTGAGTTGCTGAGTGGCGTGCCACAAGAGAGACTGATACATAGAATGCTGGCAGGTGTCTGCAAAATTAATAGTCTCCTTCTATCTGCATGGTCACTTACCTGCTTTGACAGTGCTGTGCCGCCTATGGGCGATACAAGCATCCTAAAAAACATAACAAAATAAACATCACCTACCTTCCCGGAAGGGTCACCGCAGACCTCTGTTGCCAGTGCAGGACCAGGGGCGGATTTCCTCGGATCCAGATCCAGCAAAAACTGATCAGGGAACCCAAAAGTCCATGTATGAGTCAAGAAAGCCATGCAACACTGTAGCCACAGTGGTCAGCAGTTCCCAGTGCTTGGCGACAATACGGTTGTAAACCACAGAGGAGATTTTTTTAGCCTCACATTACTTTGTAGTCAGTGAATTGGTACCTGGCTTGTGATGACTATGAATGAGAATGGGGGAGGGTGATGTACAATGGGGACCCTGAGAGATATTTCTGGGATGCCTTAACAATGCCCTGGGAAAGAGCTGGACATTGTGTGATCAAAGCAGATGGCTAGGCCTCTAATAACCAAGAGGTTTGTATGATTTATATGTCAAAAGTAGGGGTGTAGCGAATAGTGAAATTACTATTCGGCCGAAGCCGAATAGTGAGCCGAATAGTTGTTTTTTTAAATACATTTTACAGCACATGAGAAATACCATTTCCGGTCAGAATTTGCACAGAGCAATTTTAGATGTATGCATTGGCGTCATCAGGGCAGGAAGAGAGGTTTGCAAGGGGGGCAATTGACCTGCCTATGGTTGCTCTGCTCCCCCTCCGCACCCGCCCAGCTAGGGACACATTTTGCAGCCATGAAGGTGCTCCTTGGACCAGGCGGACAGCATGTTTTTATAGCCCCTGTGCGCTCTTCGCTTTCATTTCTTCTGGCTCGAAGCCGAGGCCAGGGGAATGGTTTGGGCAGGAATATTATTGGAGAGGAGGTCCTTATATTTGAAGCTAAATGCGCAGCATTCAGTTTAATATGAAAAAGTAAAAAAGATACCTTGTTCAACACCATTTCTTAAACCCAAAGCCACCAGTTGATTTCTTGAATGTGTGTATTTTTTCTGGGAATATGCACACAAACAAATCTACCACCCCTGTGCCCCCTTCCTTTGAGTGGGTCATCAGCGGTGTCCAACTGCTCCATCGGAATAAGTGTCCATAGTGTAGGAATGATTGGCAATGGAGCTGCAGGTGCATAGATGGTGGCAGCTTATGATATTCACAATTCCGTCAGAAATCCCTTCAACCTGAATATACATTTTCCAGAACAGTCCTAGCTTAGAGACAATAGTCAAACACCATGGGCTTTACAGTCTGCTTTAAACATAGAACATCTCAGCAGCATTTACTCGCCATGCTGAGCTACCTTGGTTGCTTTTCGCTGTATCGCTGTATTGCAGACTATGTAGATGAAATAAAGCCCAGAGTGGTTCATCTCCGGCCCCGCCAGCAAAGCCCACAGATTCATGTAGGTCCTAGTCAGGGAATAAACTGTACACCTCTGCATGGCCGCAAAGTGAGCTTCCTGGCTGCTTCGCTGGAGAACTTGCTCCCCCTGTACTTGGCGCCTCTGGGTTATATCTCTTTTGTTAAACATACATTCTATAACAGCAAATTATGAGCTGGGAGTGATACTGTTGGGCAACCCCACCGCCCCTGAATAGGTTTGGTGCAAAGCAGGTAGCACGAGCACGTATGCAGCAGAAGGGAATGGTACCACCACCAACATTGCACGCTTTTCTTAAACCTACACCTGACGCTTCATCCCCTCCCCACGGACCTCCCTCACTTCATCTAACAAAAGACTTACCTGATGCCGCCTCAATGTCCGTCTTTCCTCGGGCGTCTTCTTCCAGTCTCGGCCTCAGTGCAGGGTATTTTTCTTTGTGCTCCTTGCAGCAACCAGTAAGCTATCAGCTTACTGGCTACTGCTGCTTTCCCACTGTTCTACTTTCTAGGATTGGCTATCTTCTCTCACACTGAGAGAAGATTGCTAATCATAGAAAGAGGACTTTAAAAAAGCTTAATAGGTGATTTTCAGCCGAAATTCGGCCGAATACTTACTTGAAGCCGAAGTTCGGTACACCCCTAGTGAGAAGTGTTAAATTACTTCAAAGACAATTCTGCAGTCATTGCTTTCCTTTAAGGTGAAGAGCTACATTTCATAATGTACATACAGTTTGTACTCTAGATGATCAGTACTGCTGACTTTTAAGAGGATACGGGGGTCTTCTCGTGAAAGGCGTAATAGCAGTTGCATTGGGCATGGAAGTGGATCCTTCTTTGATCAGCAACAAACAGTATATATGAAGTGCTGGGGCGCTATGTTTAGATCTTTCAATGCTCAACAGAGGTTTTAGTTGATAGTCTTTAGCAGGGGATAACTACTCATATCATCCGTTTTGTTAGGTAGTGAAGTGATGTATATTTGAAACTCTGTTTTGGTTAATTCTGGGTCTGTTTCTTGTCATCCCGGAATCTATGAGTACCAGGGTTGTGTGCTGTACAGTCATTGACGAGTCTTTTCAGCAAATTGTCTGCTTTTTTAAAAAAAACACGAGTCCTGAGTTATTCATTGGTTCAAGAATATATGGGCGAAGAAGTGTTGAGGCAGTGGACCAGATCCTTGAGATATCCCACATGTCAGAGAGTAGGTTGTTGGTCACTTAGAATAGCAGTATGCAACGATATTACAGAGTTTATAATATGGTGATGGATGGTTTAGGGGAGCTCGGTGCAAATATATCTTATGAGCAATAATTTATAGGGGATTTTTATAATTTAAGTTTAGATGTGAACACTAAAGGATTAACTTTTGTGAGGATAGGGGTTGGTCTCTTAGTCCGGGGTTTGAGGAGTTATGACGGTGCTTCAGGAAATACTGCAATGGAATTTAATAACTAGGGTGTAGGTGAAATAGTTTCAATGTTTTAAATGGAAATGACACGGGTTTCAATATGTTAATTTGTGTATTCTGATTTTGTTATTAGTTACTTGGAACTTGATTCTTCGATTTGTTGTGGAGTTCAAGTTAATTAGGAGAGGAGTCCAGGGGTTTAGGTTACCTGGAATGTGTTTTGGAATTTTATCTTTTACGCTGTTCTTTGTGTTTTGCATCTGCTTCAGAAGGGGTGGGTTAGGGTTTATGTTGGGGGTCACAAACACAAATCAAGATCTATTGGATGAGCATTTCTTGGGGTAGTTAAGGGTGGATGATTTGAAATGGAAAATGGGTGATCAACTGTGATTCATCTCATAGAATGTGAATGGTTGAACAATGTACAGAAAAAAGAAAAGTCATGTCTTATTTGAATGATCTAAAAGGGGATATATGTTTTCTTCAGGAGACACACCTAATTAAGATGGATCTGGATGGTCTCAAAAAAGTTTGGGTTGGAAGAGCATATGGATCATCTTTTGAGTCAAGGTCTAGGGGTGTGGTCATTTTAATTAGGAAACATGCCCCGATCAAGGTTATTAAAGAAATAAGTGATAAGGAAGGTAGAATGGTTGCTATTTTCGCAAATATTCAGGGCAGAGAAGTTAAATTCTGCAATATTTATGCGCCAACAACAGATGATGGTACTTTTTTCAGAAAAATGGCACAAACGATACAAGATCTAAAGTCAAGTAACATAATCTTGGGTGGAGACTTCAATACGGTCATTGACTCTGCCTTGGATAGGAGTAACAAACGACATTGTAGAAGGATTGACATGCAGTCGCAAGCACTGAAAGACCTGATGGAGGAACATAACTTGAAGGACGGATGGAGAAACGAAAATCCTTTGTTGAGAGAATACAGCTTTTACTCCGGTGCACACGCTACATACTCCAGAATAGACATGCTGTTGATGGCAGGAGAAATAACACAAAACTATAAAACAAGCAGTAATGGAAATATCTTGCTGACTGATCACGCTCACGTTGTCATGGATTTAGAGTGGGACTTTGCTATGAATAGACAATATACATGGAGATTAAACACAATGTTATCATACAATGAAGATGAGATGGACAAACTTTCAACTGAAATAGATTACTTTGTGAAGGAGAACTGTAATGGAGAAATTAGATCTGACATAGTTTTGGAAGCATTCAAATGCACTGTACATGGTATGCTTATAAGTTTGGCGAGTGGGCTGAAGAAAAAGTTTGACACATCACATAAAGGATTGGAATGAAAAATTAAAGATATGTCATGTGATTTGATGATGGATCCTACGAAAGTGAACTTGATTCCTGAAGTTAACAAATTGAAAAAAGAATTGAAAACATTAATATCAACTCGAGTAGAGAAAAGGTATTTTCAACTAAAGTGCACTTAATTTGAACCAGGTGAGAAATGTGATCGCTGGCTAGCTTTTAGATTGAGGAAAAGAGAGTCGGAACGCTCAATTACATCAATCAGAGACTCTGATGGTCAAATTACATTCAAACCAACAGAAATAAACGAGGTGTTCAGAAAGTTCTATGAAAAATTATATCAAAAAGAACCACAAATTGATGCGACTAAGGGAAACTTTCTAGAGAATATTCGATTTCCAGAAATTTCATTAGGAGTAATCTAGGTTGTTAGAAGAAACTATAATGGTGGAAGAAGTAAAAAATGCGATATCCAAATTGAATGTTGGCAAGACTCCAGGGCCGGGTAGTCTGCCAGTTGAATTCTATAAATGGTTGCCCAACTCAGCACTGGTCCTGTTGATGGATATGTTCAAGACTTCTAAGTCTAGGGGATTGCTCCCGGAGACGACTAGACATGCAATGATTTCTGTATTCTCAAAAAAAAGACCAAGATGAAACTTTGGCATCCAGTTAGAGACCGATTAGCTTAATTAATGTAGACAATAAGATTCTGGCCAAGATATTGGCATTAAGGCTGGAGAACCTACTGCCGAAGCTGATACATCAAAATCAGTCTGGTTTTATTAAAGGAAGGATGACATCCAGTAATATGAGGAAACTGCTGCATACTATTACTATGGCATCAGAACTGTCTGAAGATTCGGCTGTCCTCTCATTGGATGGCGAAAAGGCCTTCGATAGAGTAGATTGGCAATTTATGTTTCAAGTACTTGAAAAGATGGGTTTTGGAATCCATTTTAGATCTTGGATTAGTCTGCTATACACTAAACCGACGGCGGATGTTAAAACTAACAGACAGAGGTCAGATTCATGTGAATTGGAACGTGGCACGAGACAAGGATGCCTGCTGTCACCTTTATTGTTTGTAATTGGAATCGAACCATTGGCTATTACACTGAGAGCTGAAGAGGATTTGCCAGGCATTAATTGTTGGGGCTTACAACAAAAAATGTGGTTATACGCTGATGATCTGTTATTGGTCCTCAAGAATCTTGGTGAATCAATACTGGTTCTTATGAACATTTTGGAAGCCTTTCACCAATGCTCCGGATATAAAATAAATTGGTCCAAATCGGAAGTCCTACCCTTGGTGCCAATATGTGACAAACATGCCATCACGCAGTTGGGTCTCAGATGGTGTGCTGAAAAATGACTATATTTGGGGGGTTGGATTTTGCCGAATGTTATTGATTTTGTGAGAGAGAATATGAATATGGTATGTACTACTTTCAAATTGGACGTGGAGAGGTGGAACTTGTTGCACCTTTCCCTTTGGGGGAAGGTGAATGCTATGAAAATGGTGTCGACTCCTAGAATAAACTTTGTATTGAGTATGATCCCGTTAGATATTGAGCAGAAATATTGGCGTAAATTGGACAGGCTCATTCAAGACTTCTTATGGAATCAGAAACCACTGCGTCTTAAAATAAGTAAATTGCAGTTGCCTTTTTCTAAGAGTGGTCTAGGAGTCCCAAATTTCGGAGCCTACCATATGGCTTTTATGACACAAACTTTATTTGCCTTCCTTAAAACAGAGCAAGAGGACTGGTTGTGTGCAGAGTCTAGTCATATGGGTCCTTTGTCACCTAGAGCACTGTTAACAACTAAACCAAACAGCCCAAGGATGGAGGATCCATTGACTAGGATTTTAAGAACTTCTTGGTTGCTTTTGAATGAATATTTGGGTTTTGATGCATTAAGAGATCCAAGTGCTTCAGTATGGATGAATCTGAGTGTTAAACATGAAGGAAAAGTTTTGTTCTGGCATGAATGGTTTCTTGCAGGGGTGCAATGGATTGCAGATCTTTTTAACGGTGTGAAATGGATGACCGCTAAGGAGATGCAGACAAAGTTTGATATTTCTAATTTCTGCTTGGCAGACTATTGGAAGATCAAGAAGGCAGTGGGTGATGTGAATATGGAAGTTAGAATTAATGTGGATATGCTTGGATGGAAACCAGGAGTGAGTGGCTGTGGTCTAGTCAGCTATGTTTATAGACTAATTGTGTCAAATTATAGAGGAAATGACTCATTGAGACTGGACTGGAATCAGAGGATTGGGGAAGACATTCCAGAGGATCATTGGTCACGTATTTGTGAGAATGTTAAGTCATGTTCTTTAGGGCTAGCTGAAAGATCCTGCCAAATTAGGATTATAAATAGAGTATATTGGACGCCCGGAGAGACTAGTGAAAATGGGATTGATTGACAGCCCTGACTGCTGGGCGTGTGTACATGATGGTTGGTACTTTAGAACACATGCTGTGGGATTGTTCGAGGGTAAGAGGTCTGTGGTTTGAATTTGACAAAATTTGTGAAACAGTTCTTGATGCAAAGATTTGCATGGATTTCAAGACCATTGTGCTAGGTAGTGATGACATGTTGGAAAATTTGGCTACATCTAAGAAAAAATTGATCTTTCGGGGTGCAATGGTGGGGAAGAAACTGATTTTAAGACATTGGAAATCATCTGATCCTGTTACTATTGAGATGTGGATTACACAGATGCATATGTTGGCGGAGATGGAAAGAGTGTTGTATCGGAAGGAGAAGAAATGCTTTATTTGACAAGATCTGGGGTAAATTTCTTTTGTTATATTAGGTTTGAACAATGACTGTGTAGTGACTCCTTGGGGTGGGGGTGTTGAAATGTATATATTTCAATGATTGTTAAAGTGGATAATACAGATTGTTCTTGTTTATATTTTTTCAAATGTAATTGTTTCTAAGCTAAATAAAATTTTCTCTTTTTGTTTGTCATGTTACTGCAATAGTTATAGTGTCAGGTTTCTTGATTGTGTGATTTGTGCATATTTCAGGTCAACGCTGTAAAACATTGTTATTTTAACCCTGTGATTTTTACTCTTTTTACGAGCCTATCACTTCTCTGCCATGACTCCAACCCAAGGTCTGAACAAATAGACCAGCCACCCCACCACACAGACCTACAGGAGTTGGGATCCCAGGGCAATTGGTTTCCATTTCCAGCACTGCTCATTATACGCGAAACGTGAAGGAAGTGTGTTACATTGACGATAAACATGATGGCATGATGCTGATATTGCGACTGAAAGCCAGAATAATGTGGGTCGGAGATAGGTCATGTGTTGAAATATGATCGGGGAGAACAATATAACACACGCAAACTCCAAAGTGATTGCTCATTCCTCCATATAAGCCCAGTACACTAGAGAGGGGTGGCCTGGACGCACATTACCTGTGTTGAAGTCTAAATAGACAACGTCGGCCATTGGGGAATTCCTGTAAAGTAAAATGTAAGGTCTTGATTTTACTCCATAATTTGTGCGCCGAGTGCTATGCTATGAAATGACATTTATAACGTGCCTACACAAGTGTTTCAAGGCGCGATGAGGCAAGGGAGGGGGGAACAGAGGGAAGACAGACAATGATCTTACTAGGCCAGGTGACATTCATTAAAGAATCTACACTGAAGGTCGTATAGTTGATAATAAACCTGTGTTAGGTGGAGCTGTGTGGAATGACAGTGTCAGCAACGCTTTTTGTATTTGCCGTGAAAGCAGCCAAGAGAACGATAGCGCTCTACAGGGTCTCGGTGAGAGCACAATTGATAATGCTTTGGTTTAATGGCTTTTATGGTAATTAAAGAGTGGGCGGTACATCGGTAAAACTGGCGCCATTTGCAAAATACCCCCAGTTTTACCTCTCACCCAGTGAAGGGCCACACAATATGCCCGCGCTAATTACTTCTAGATTACAGGGTGGTGAATTTTCACCCTGAAAATCCACCAATTGTTACCTGCACTAAAGAGGTAGAGGTTAAATTTGTGAACTGTTTCAGGATTATCTTGAACACTTTTTTAACTGTACCGAATGAAAGTGTAAATATCTCCCTTCAATAAACAAAAAAAAAACGGTTGTGGCGGGGACCCCTGGTAAGGTGTGATAAAATGAGAATCTCGGGTGCCCACCCTATTGCCACATTTCATATATAATGCATAAAAGAGTCGGAAATGTTGGTCAATTAAAACATGTACAGTGGCAGCATCCACCACTATATACTGTACGCTATCCATTCAGGGTCGGACTGGTACAAGAAATAGGCCCGATCACCCATAAAAAAGTGGTCCTTCCCTCACCTCACGACCCTTGACCTCTGATTACATCATCGGAAGTGATGTCATTTGACCCTACCCCAAAATGACATCCCGGGAAGCGATGAAACATGACCTTTCACCCCTTGACAAAACAGGAAGTGGCATCAAATAGCCATGTACCTAAGTGCACTACGAAAAATGTGGTTATGATTTCACTAATGTGATATAAATTTCATACAAGAATGGATCACCATATGTATCATTAATATCTGTGTGTATAGATCCATATTGTCAAATTACTGTGAATCCAAGCAGATGTCCAAATTATAATATGTTATTGTATAGCACTTACGCTTAAGCTCTTTTTTATACAACAAATATGCATATCACCCAACCTGTGTTGGTACTCATTTATTAACCTAAGAAGGATGAAAGGCTTTTTGAAGAAAAATAAAAATAAAAATGAATATATATTTTTTCAATTTTCTTTTTCCAGCCCAGGCGTGGCCAGAAACCGGCTCCCACTCCCCAGGGACAATTTCGGCAGAAATTCTACTGCATTTACTACTGGGCGAGTGGTAACAATGTAATTGGTCAGACTTTTGGAAATACTGCCACCAGTGGTGGCAATCACCATCGGCGGTATTTCTGCCCAGAAATCCTCCTAGTCTGTAATCCGGGCCTCACTCCATTGCACCATTGCAATGAAGTGGCAGAAACCTAAGACACTTCTCCAGTGGCGTATGGTGAATTTGTTAACTTAAGGGGGTGTAAAAATATGTCCCAGACATGCCACAGCGACCGAGCGTAGCGAGAAAGCTTGCACCAATAAAGGGGGGCTCGTGGGGGTTTTACCCCGAGAATTATTTTTAAATAATGGGTTAAAATAGTGCATTTTAGAGCACACCTTTTAGAACAATTGGGTAAAAAGCCAAACAGTTTGCAATTGGTGTTATAGGTTAACTCATGAAAATATCCAATAGATGCAAGTTGAGACAGTACACAGGAGCATTTCTCCAACACATTTTCATGATGTCTGTTCGCACAATATGTGCCAGCATAAAACATTTTCACACTGGCTGTGCCGATACATTTCCATGCTGACTGCACCATTATACCCTAGCATTCCCATGTAAGAACATACTCAGGTTTGCTTTGCGCATAATGGCAGTAATGATACTATAAGGAAACATGTCCATGTTTGTTTTGCCAATATATGGCATTATACCCAGATAAGAACATACTCCAGTTGGCTTTACCATTACAAATGCATGCTAAAGTGTGAAAACATGTCCAAACTGGCTGTTCTAAAATGCTGGTCAACCTACATAATAACACTTATCATGTTTGCTTCATCAAAGATGTCCAATACAAAATATCATACAGCAATAAGAAATTGCTAGACTGGTTGCATAAAAGTGACAGTCTTGCTTCCTAATAACACTTATTATGCTTGCTTTACCAAAGATGGCCAATACAAAATGGCATACCACAATAAGAAATAACTAGACTGGGTGCATTGACATGCCAGTCTAGCTACATAATAACATGTATGCTTGTTTTACCAAAGATGCCTAATACAAAATGTCATGCCACAGTAAGAATAAACCACTGATCCTGCTTGCTTTATCACAGATGCCCAATGCAAAATGTCATGGCGCGGTGTGTGTCTTGGTGTTTGGGATTTTGGAGTACTGGAGTGGACTACTCCCAGAGCTGCTTCTAAGAATAACCCTGTCAACTTTTTGAAGCTATTGGAGTGGAAAAGCTACTGTATCCTTGCAGCTCTGATTTACCGGCTTGGTTCCTCTCTTCCCGGTTTCTCGTACCTTTTGAGGAATAACATCAAGAACATATTTATGTGAACATTTTATGTGAAAGAGAAATCGCTTACTCTGAATTGGAGCGGCTACTAGAATACATGCAAAAATGTTTCTGAATTATCTTATTAGTTCTGTAATAGTAGAAGGATAAGGTTCTGACGAAACAGGTTGCGTATTAGGAGACTGCCGGTCTTAGACCTTTGATTCGAAATACAGACAAATTGTCAAGATGAGGGCGTCTTTTGGAAGGAAGAATCTGATTGTTTATCTTTACGAGGTGACTGTGCGTATTACGATCTTTGAGCCTCTGTATGCATAATTCCTAAATTGACTTAGGACCTGTTGCTAATTCTGAAGTGTATACTGCAGCGCCTGCTTTCATCCGCAGTATTCTTACGCAATTGGAAAAAAGGAACGAAAAAAGACTGAATAAACAACCGAAAGCAACTGTGGCGTGTTTCACGATTTCAATCTGTGATCTAAATTAGATTGAAGAGAGTGACAGGTAAAATTACAGCCTTTCTTAAACCGACTATGAGGAGCAACACTGCAGACTTTACCTCTGCCAAAATGACAGAAGGAATAAATATAGAAATTATTACTGACCCTAATTTATCCTCAGACAATACAATTGATAATAACTCACTTTTAAATCTATTGTCTAGGTTTACAGACTGAAACAAATACGGACGACCAGACCATTGGTATGAGTGAGCAAAACGCTGCGACTAAAGACCAATGCTCTATTCTTTGTACTGATTTGTCTAAATCATCTAATTACATTGAGATTGCGACAAACACCTATGCGTCATCTACAAGATATCAAGCGAGTTTCTCTTCGTCAGATTGATTAACTCTGGAGGACCATTGTATAGAACGTGAATTTCTATCTATACGTAAAGCTCTATTCACTCTTTGTAATAATATGTATAAAGACCAACACATTTTAAAACAAGATTTAACTAATCTGACAGATTTTAGATCTATGATGCAGGTCTCAACAGAACAGAAAATTAATAACGGGAATCTTGCTAATGAACTGTCCACAACTACTCCGATAACTGTTATCCAAGACACACAAGTTTCTGAAATGCCTGGTATTGGTGATAGGAGAAAGATTGGGGTTAAAGAGATTCAGCTGGGGCTAAATAAAAGCCTATCTATTAACACCAAGTTACATCCACCTGCCATCTTTATACCAGCTGAACAGCTGTCTACAATCTTAGTAGGCAAAAAGGGTTCCCAAAAAAGGAAACATGTATTAACAAACAAATATCATTGGGCGATAAGAACATTCCCAAACCTACGGATGCAATGCAAGCATTGGGTTCATCCTTCCCTAAGAATAAGAAATGCCAAGAAACCACCAAAGGCTTCGAAATAGGAAAAAATCCAAGGGTATATTTTTTATTTGAATTTTGAAAGTCCGCAGACATCGGGGCGCACAAATGAAGACAAAGGATATACATATAAAACGAGACAATAGAGTCTGCCAATGAGACAGGATGGGGTAACTGGGTCGGTGCCTTCACTTAAATACGTGTGTTTTCAGTGTTTTTCTGAATGTTGTGTAGTTTGATTCGTATCTTAGCTGTATTGGTAGGCTGTTCCATATTTGGGCTGCTATCACCGGGGAAGCCAGACCCAGGCCATTAGACCATTTGTACGGCAGGCATGTGATCTGGCCCTGTGCCTCTAATCTTAGTGATCGCTTGGGTACATGCTATTTGATCCATTCTTTAAAGGTAGGCCGGGGCCTGACCAAATAGGCATCTATGAACTACAGTCATAGTCTTAAATGTATCCTATCATTTACGGTCAGCCAGTGGAGAGCCACTCTGTCAGCAGTAATGTGTTCTCTCCTTGTTTTTCTTTTACTATTCTGACAGTGTTGACTGATCTGGCACTTGGTTAAGCATCCCTTGCTTGCACCTAGCTGTAGTGCCTTGCCATAGTCGAGCTGGGATAATATTGGGGCCCTAGCGATGGTTGCACAATTTTCTTCACTCAGGTAGGGTCGTATGGATTTAAGGAGACGTAGGTCGTACTGCCAATTTTTGTTTCAGTACATGACCTGTGCTTCAGACACCATGGAAGCTTCTAAGAATAGCCCCAGAGTTTTCACTTTCACAGCCACAGAGATATGGGAGTCTTTGATAGTGAAATACTTGTACTCTGGGCTTAGCTTGGCTCGGGCTTGGTGAGAGCCAAAGATCATCATCGCCATTTTACTTCTGTTTAAACACATCCAGTTTCTTTCCATCCATGCTTCGATGATGGTGTTAAGGGCCGCCACCCTGGTACTATCACTGGTGTAGAAACCACTCAACTCTACCACCAGCTGGGTGTCACCTGCATAGTTCATAAAATAAGCTCCGATGTTATCAAGCACTATGCAGAGACACCTCAGGTAAATATTGAATACGAGTGGAGATATACTGGCATTCTGCGGCGTGCCACAATTGATGGGTGTTTCGCTTGAGAAGTTCTCCCCCCTCAATGGATTTTAGATTTCCTGTCTGATAGAAATTAGACTCCTCATATGGTGGCTTCTGTAGAACAGTTGGCCACATTTTCCAGAGCCCATTGGAGCTGTTGGTGATCTAAAAGTGTGAATGCTGTGCTTAGATCTAACAGCACTAGCAGACCCATTTTGCCTTTATCCATGATGTTCAGCATGTGGGTTTGTAAGTCCAACATGGCTGTCTCAATGCTATGAACTGCTGTGAATCCTGATTGTTGTCTGTGCAAGATGTCCTTTGCCTCAACAAAAGTTTGGAGCTGTGCAGTGGCCACCTTGTCCATAACTTTAAGAAGTTACAGTTGGTTATGGGGCACAGGTTACCCGGGTCCTTTTGGCTTAGGGCTGTTTCTGTCACTAGATGTGTGATGGTGAGAGTCTTGATACATTCAAGTATTATTCCATCTCTAAAAGAAGCATTCACCATCCTGGTAAGCAAAAGGCATGAAAATGTCTTTGTTGTCTATGATCATTTCCGGAGGGAGAATGTTTTCTGCACATGAGGTGGGTTTCATGGATGCCAGTAGCTTTACCATATCCTCTGTGGTGATGGGGTGAAATTCAAAACTTTCCTGGTTGGTCTGAGACTTAACCGGGGTTGGTGTGCCCAGCTGGGCTTGTGATATGGCTTGCAATGTTGGTATTATCTTCCTTGCTTTCTTGATTTTGTTGGCAAAAGCCTCCTGTACCTTTTTGCAGTCTACCTGTGATTGGAGGAAAGGTGGAGTTAGGGCTTTCGGTTTCTCTATAGATTTAAGAATTGTCGAATTGGAGGCCGACGTGATCTGGCCATAGGAGACGTTTTTATTTTGCTTCAATTACACATTTCTTAGAGCTTCTATGTGCCCTTACAGTTGTCCTTATTAGACTGCAAGGGTTTTTTCAACCATATGCCCTCTTTTCCTCTTTTCTCTTTTCAGCTCGACTAGCTCGGGGCTAAACTACTTTTGATGGCTATCACTGGCCTACGCCTGGAGAAAGAGAACACATCACCTACAGAAACCGTAACTGAACAAGAATCTGTTAAGGACATTTTTTTTGTTTCAGTTAAAAACACTGTGCTTGACTATGAGGAGGCTGGATGCTCAGGTGGTATGGTTGCGACTAATCTGATTTGGCAAAACAATTGTTATATGCTAGATTTTAATCTTTTTTCTTCTAAAGCAATCAATATCACTTCAAACAAAATAGAAAATGATTACTTTGTATGCTACAGCATCTAGCCCCTTCTTAAATTGATGAAATGCTCTAGAACTGATCCAACAAATACCTATTTTAAAAATGGTAACAACTC
Organism: Ambystoma mexicanum; assembly: GCF_040938575.1. Classification (NCBI taxonomy): domain Eukaryota; kingdom Metazoa; phylum Chordata; class Amphibia; order Caudata; family Ambystomatidae; genus Ambystoma; species Ambystoma mexicanum. The sequence continues at coordinate 932,620,130 of NC_090931.1, read as the reverse complement.
ATGATATCAAGCTAGATGAAATTCCAGGAACATCTGGGGAGCTTAATTGGGCAAAGACTCATCTCGTATCCCCATAGTAACAGAATTTATTATGACCCAAGCTAACTGTTTACTGAATTTGGGATACTATTTTGGTAAAGATAATGCCTAAGAGCAAAAACAGCAGTTTAACGGGTGGCTCGAGTAGTTATATACTGGAGGAGGTTATCAACGACATTGTGCGCAAGATCTGCTCCATGCTTCAACTTAAGAGGAATGGGCCTATTTGTAATGATCAACAAAGTTTATACTATTCACAATTTAATGGGGTAGAGTGACTGAAGAAAGTAAAGGACTCACAGAGTATTAGAAGATCTTGGAGCACAAGGGGTTTTAGATCTTTTATGGACAACCCTTTGGGGTTATATCTTTTGCTTACGGCAGATATTATTCTGCTAATGCAAAATCCGTTTATTAATGGCTATGTTATATAGCAAAGGAAAGCACAGAAACATTGTTCCTACTCATTTAAAGGCTAAAGATTTTCTACCTACTCATCAATCTGAGTATGTTTTTGCAATTATGGTTGAAAATATGATTTGTGACAACTCTATGATATTGTTGCTAAATGTATATAATCATCCTGGAAATGGCAAATTAGAACTTCTAATTGTTTATATTTAATCATTGATTGTGGTCTGGTTGAGCATTTACCTGAAATGTTCATATTATATTATAGGAGATTTAAATTACCAAAGTCCACGATTCCCTAATAAGGAAATTATTGTTTGCCAAGACTACTTTTATATAGAAAATATGTACCATATATGGGCCATCAGACCTGGAGATGATGAAACAATAAATGATTCTAGTTCTTGGTTATCCCTTTTCCAGGCATATCAATTAGTACAACTGATTAATGTAAATAGTAAAGATCTCTTTTACATGTGGACCAATGGTACTCACCACTCCTGAATTGATTTTATATTGACAAGTGATTTGGGTTTTGATAAATGTCAATTACTTTGTGCTCATACCTAATGAGCTAACCGATGATGTAGTCATTGAATTTTCAATCAATTGTGTACCAATGCAACCAAGTGAACAAATGAAGGGTAATTATGTTTTTAATAATGGTGGAAATAGGATAAGGTGGACAGAAGGTAATTTAAATAGATTGAATCCCATATTATTAGATTCATCGATTTAAGACAATGGTCCTCACTATAAGTTTGCCAGTAGGGTAACAATGGTACCGGTAAGCTACCAGCAAACTACGAGTTCTGCTCATGGGTGCCTTTCCGCCCACCAGGTCTGACCTGGCGGGCGTTCCCGGCACCCGCGAGCAGAGCATGTCGGATGCACCGGCACTATTCACATATGGTGCTGGTGTATCCGTAATGACCTGGTAATTGCCCATTCACGGGCGCCAGAGAAAAAATGATACCAGCGGTAGCCGTGCTGGTTTTACGCCAGTATCGTAATGAGGCCCAATATGCAAAGGTTTTGTCATATAGAGAACTATTATCAGATCATACATACTTGTATTGATAAAGTTGTAAAGGGTAAAAAAAAATATGCGTTACGAATAGACCAAATAAGAATGTTCATGATCATATAATTGCAAATAAGAAAAAGCTGTTAAAGAAAGATATTTGTTGGGTCAAGCAAAGTGCCACAGATATCCAGTCTCAACAAAGAAATTTAAAACAATTGAGATAAAGATTTAAAAATTGGCATAAAATGCATAAAGGTACAGTGGCATCTGCACAATGGAAGACCATGTTCTCTGTTCTAAAGGGTAAGTACGCGAAGACATTTTGGCGCATTTTTAACAAATATAACTATGGACACATAGGTATGAGAGAAATCAATCCTATTTCTAACGATGTGTGGGAGAACTATATATTATCTTTATATAACTGAGCTAATGTGCTAGAGGTAAGTGATAATTACCGAGACATAACTGATAGGAGTTGCATTAAATTTAGAGAGGACCCAATTGAGAAAGTAATTAAAGATCTAAAGTCTTCTAGAGCCCCCAGGCTCTAGAAGACTTTATGGTCTTCCAAATTGACTTTTTTAAAGTGCGTCCTAAGATGTGGGCCCATATTATGTATATTATCTTCCAGGTTATTGTTGATCCAGGGCACATACCAGTGTCCAGGAATACATCCTTGCTGATTCCAATCTATAAAAAAGGTGCAGGAGCATTCCCTGCCAATTACCTAATACTGGCCATGATTGATTCTAGTGCCAAGGTCTTTTGTAAATTATTATTGTGTTACATTAAAGAGTGGATAGATGAAGAAAACATTTTTAGTACCCAACCATCTGGATTTAGAAAGGGTTTCAGTACCTTAACAAATTTTTGGACCCAAATGTATTTCATTCGTACTACTTTGATGAGTAAGTCTAGGGCTTTATATATTTGTTTTTTTGTTTTTACGAAAGTCTTTAATATGGTTGATCGAGACATATTATGGAAGAAGATGAAGGAAGGAAAGTTGCACACTCAAGTTTTATATTTTGTGAAAGCTTTTTACATGGACAATAGGGTCCAGATTATAACTAATCAGGAAGGTGCTTTAAGTGAACAGTTGTATGTAAACAACTGTGGTCTAACTGAAGGTTGTACCTTAGCTCCAACATTATTTAATGTGTACCTTGCTGATTTAGGGGGAGCGCTGCAGAATTATAATAACTATCCTCCATGTATCACACAATGTCCGATGGCCTGGTTGTTTTATGCAGATGATATTGTGATGTTTGATCAAACTGTGGTAGGCCTCCAGCACAGCCTTACAGCCTTAGAGCAATACTCTTCGAGTCATGGTTTAATTATTAATATGTCAAAAAACAAAAATCATGACGATTAAGGCAAATAGAAGAAATATTAAACAAATGTAACTGGGCCATTCAGAAGACTACATTGGAAGAGGTGTCTAGTTACCTCTACCTAAGAATACTTGTCACAAATAATATGGACTATTCTTTCTAAAGCCATAATAAACACCACAAATGTCAAGTTCAAAGCTATTAGATCATTTATACAGAACATTGGTGGACAATCTATTGAGGGACTGATACCATTGTACAAAACCTGTATTTTTCCATGTATTCTTTATGGCCTTGAGGTTTTTACCATGAAGGAAACTGCTTGGTTAAGTGTGCTAGAAGGCAAATTGTGGAGAATGTCTCTGGGGCTGTCCCAGTCTGTACCAGTGGAAGCAATTTGCAATGAACTTGGTATTATTTCATTGACTACGCTAAAAATATATCTTTGGCAACTTCTAGGTTAAGATTTTGATGAATTGAAAAAACACCAAATCTTTATATTCCTATTTCCCGGATGAAGAGAGTAATGCTGGCATTGAAGTGGCTCTGACTATGGACTAATGAGATTAAAGACTTCCTTGAGAAGATAAGGTGCTCATTCCATTTAACAGATAATTTGGTGGGCAAAAGTAAGGATATTAAGCAAAAGGCAGCTATTTGGGATCGAAATGGTCATATTTCTCATTTGGGAAACAAATCTAGTTATGCAGAATATTCTATGCAAGCATTTACGGTGGATACTTCCTGTGACCATATAAAGATTTTGCAAAATGCCAATGGCAGACGCTTTGTAATGCAATTAAGGTTGAATCAATTGCCTATACTATCAAATATTGGTTCTTTGCATAACATTCCATATAGAGAGCGTTTTTGTAGATTATGCAGGGGAAAGAAATCGAAACTCTTAGACACTTATTGACCGATTGCAATTCTTTTATTATTTTAAATGAAAGAGGGTATGGGAAATCAGTTTATAATATGAATTGTATACACACTGATACATTTTGATCTTATCTGTTTACAGGTGGACATGCAGTCTTTTATATATGCCAGGATATTTTGAGAAACTCAATTTTGAATGTATTTTATCTATATAGTAAATAATCTTTGTGTATTTATTCTTTTCTTTTTAATGTGTAAAAAGTTTAAATTAACCAATAAACACTAAATAAAAAATAAAATAAAAAAGTATAATGCCTCAGTAAAAAAATGGCTAGACTGGTTGCATAGAAAATGCCAGTCTTGCTTCGTAATAACACTTATCATGCTTGTTTACCAAAGATGCCCAATACAAAACGTGATACCACAATAAGAAATGGCTAGGCTGGCTGCATTGAAATGCCAGTCAAGCTACATAATAACACTTAACATGATTGCTTTATCAACCATGCCTATAAAATGCCATGCCTGCTCCATGGTGCACCAGTGCCTTACACTCGGACATAATCATATTAATGATGAATGTGATTATGTTTGATTGTGAGGCGCTGGAGGAATCAGGGGGCAGATGTGTGTCAGGAGCTGGGGTACCAGGGTACAGCCATAGCATTTTTTATTGGGCGTAGATGTCACGAAAAAACTGCCATGTCGGGCCCCTGCGGCCCAGAGCGCCTCACAGGGACACATTAATTGTGTGCGTGCGAGCTGCGGGGGTGGGGGGGCCCAGTCATGGTATTTTTACTGGGCATCTATCAGATGGCCATTAATAAATAGTATTCCTTCCCTCATTGCCCTCCAGTGCCTCACATGCACAGATAACCAATTGTGTGTACATGTGAAGCGCTGGGGGGTATGGGGGACTTGTGGTCAGGCTTGACATTGCATGTGAGGTGCTAGGTATCCCAGCGAACTGGGCTGGCGATCTTTTCTGGGCATGCCCAGTAAAAAATATCATGACTGCCTCTGGTTCCCCAGTGCCTCACACGCACACAATGAATATGATTGTGTGTATGCAAGGCGCCTGGGGGCACTTTGGTCAGGCAATTTTTTGCTACTGTCCCTTGGGTCTGAGCTCCTCACACATGCACACAATCTATGTGGTTATGTGTATGCCAGGCACTGGGGGTCCAGTTGGCGGGATGGTATTTTTTACTGGACATCTATCATAGATGTCCAGATAATAAATACCATGCCTGTTCCATGGGCCCCAGAGCACCAAGTACACGCACACAATCAACGTGATTATGTGTGTATGCGATGTGCTCGGATGAACAGTGGGTAGGCATGTCATTTTTGACTACACATCTATCATAGATGTCGAGTAAAAAAATGCATCCCTGTTCACTGGGCCCCACAGCGCGAAACACATGCACACAATCAACGTGATTATGTATGTATGGGAGGTGCTGGGGTGCCCAGTGGGCAGGCATGTTATTTTTGACTACACATCTATGATAGATGTCCAGTAAGAAAAATGCCATCCCTGTCCACTGGGCCCCACACCGCCAAACACACACACAATCAAAGTGATTATGTCTGTATGCAAGGCGCTTGGAAGCCAAGGGGGCTGGAATGGTATTTTCCTACTAAACATCTATCATAGATGTCCAGTAAAAAAATACCACCCCTGTCCTATGGACCCCACAGCACCTCACCCGCCAAGCTGATTTTGGCCACTGGGGAGGGGATGGTGCAACAAAGGCATTTTTAAAATGCCTTTGTTTTACAGACCTCCTAACCCCACTCGCCAAAATCATCTCGGACCAGAACAAACACGCACGCACGCACACACACACACACACACACACACCTCCATACATACATTTAAATAATAAATAAATGACCTTACAAACACACAGCAAGCACTCTGTTTCATTTACACCAACATCCATCACGCACTCACTGATAGCACAAGTATACATGCATTCATACACCTATTTAAATAAATAAATTAGCATACAAACACACACATTTAGACAACATACACACTGCAAGCAGTCTCTGTCTCATTCACATGAGCACCCATCATGCACTCACTCATAACACAAGCATACATGCATCCATACACATATTTAAATATTAAATAAATGAACATACAAACACACACTTCTAAACATGCGCACATCAATCACACTCTCATTCGCACCAGCATCCATCACCGTACATTCACCTAACACAAGCATGCACACATCCATACACATAATTTAAATTTAAAAAAAAACATGAACATAAACAAATGTACCTTCTGCTGCAGGTCTTTCCTCTCCAGTGCTTAGGCCCCTGCTAGCATGAACAGGAATCAGGAAGCTTCCTGGTTTCTGCACATGCGTGCAGGGCCCTGAGCATGGGTGACGAGATGCCCCAATCCAGCCTGCTCTGTCTGTATGTGCAAGGAGGCGCAGGAGCACCCCCTTCCACATACAGGCATGCAGTTCCCCAGCCAGCATTTCCATAGAACCATGCAAGGGCGGGGAAGCAAAATGCCATGCAAGGGTGGGGAAGCAAAACGCCCCCAGCCTTGCATGGCTCATTGAGCTTGCACAGCTAGTGAACTGTAACTGTCAAAGGGAAACAGTGCTTCCCTTTGACAGTTAAGAGCGCTCCCTCAGCTGAAAAAACAGCTGAGGGAGTGCTTGTATTTCACTGGGCTGGCTCCTCCATAATGGGTGCGTGAGGGCCAAGACCCAGCGGGCCAACACCCATTATGGACCAGCCGCCCCTGCACTTCTTACATCCTATACTACACATGAGGAGTATATGGGTCCATCCGAGATCACTAAGCCACAGAAAGGAGTGTATTTAACACCACATAGTGAGTGATCCTATTGGCAACAGTCACTGATGTTAGCAGATGAGTGCTAAAGTTGAAGCATGAACACTTGCCTTTCTATGAGAAACTTGTAACTTGTAACAGCTGGCAGTGTGTATTGTTTATTTATATGATTTGAGGATCCCATGTACTGTGTGTGATAAAGCATGCATTACTACGTGAACTACTTGGATAACTGATCTGCCTCAACAGAGCATGGGTCTCACCACTCATCAAAAAGCCTTCCCTCGATCCTATCCTCTCCATCAACTACTAACCAATCACCACTGTCCCCTTCCTTCTCAAAATCCTTGACCACGTTGCATACTCCCAAATTCAAAACTGCCTCGAACAACACCAGCTTCTAGGCGCCAGACCAAAACACAGCACCGAAACAGCCCTCCTGAACCTTAAAATCCAACTTGACCTCACCCGCAACTAAGGCAATTTAGCCATTCTTCTCCTCCTTGACCTGCCAGCAGCATTTAACCTTGTAGACACCTGCTAAAAATGTTTACTTCTCTCACCAAGTGGTTCACTGGATCCAATCCTTCCTGATTGAGCGCACATCCAAGGTTTTAATAGGCGACTACTCTGCTGACCCCATTCCTGTCCCATGCGGCATCCCCCAATGCTCTTGAATCTCCCCAGCACTGCATAATACCTACAACAAACCCCTCTTTGATCACATGGATGTTGTGGGGATCCCATACACAAACTTTGTAGATGATGCGCAAGTCCTCCTGCTGATCTCAGGGAAATACGCCAAGGACGTCGAAGTGATCAACCAGACATACAGTGTCATACAGAATTGGACGGCAGCCCATAACCTCTGCCTCAACACTGAGCTACTCATTGTGGGCTCCCTACACCGACTAAGTTTCCTCAACCCTTCTTAATCCTCCTTCCCCATTGACGGAACCACCATCTAGGTCTCCAAACACGTCAAGACGCTGGCCTCCTCCACAACCTACATGGTCAAGCTCATCACCTTGAACAGGAAATTCATCTCGCCCGCCAACTGCCTAACCTTAGCTCGGGCTATCATTGGTAGCAAGCTACACTACGGCAACATCCTGTTTTCCGGCACATCCTCCAAGAACATAGCAAAGCTTCAGCTTCTACACAATAAGGCACCAAGAGCTGCACTAGGCCTTGAACTCTCTGACCACATTTCAGCAGCAAGAATAGATGTTTACTGGCTTTCCATAAAAGCAAGAATTTACTTTATTTATTTTTTATTTTTTTGTTTTATTGGTTATATTGAATAAATTAAACCTTTAACAATTTTCTACAATCTCCCTCCATCAATCTTTATTTTAAATACATGGTGTATAATACAACAATCATCAAAGATTTAAAAAAAATGAGGTTTCGACATTTCAGCATCAGAGCAGAAAGCGAGTTAATCTTAAGAAATTTCTCCTCATAATTTATTTAGTTTAATTCATTGAACAACACCCATGAGTATAGAAGCATGGGGCCAAGATAGACACCAACTAAGCTAAACAGGGAAAAACAAAAAATCAATCAGGCCAGAGAGTCAGAGCGAGATAGCAATGAATAACAATTATGAGATTATTCAAACAAAAGGGTCTTGAGTCTGCACTTAAAGATTGAAACTGCCACACACAGTCTCAAATCAGGGGGAAGGGCATTCCATAATTCCTTTTTCCCCTCACAATTATTTACCCCAGCAGAGCCATGGACACTCAATCACTGCCCCCTAGTCTGCCACCTGACCCCATGGGTTTCTTGTTGTTGATCACTTTACATCTACCTGCTACACCTCATTAGATTCAAGTTTAAAAATCTCTGTGATGAGTCTAACTAGGGCACAGACTCACTGTGGTTTTTCTCCTAGACGGACCAAGAGCCACCATTCACCTGCCGTCAAGGAGTCTGCTTCCCCCAGCAACTTCCCCAAGTGGATGGATCTCTGATTTTTCAGTCCCACACAGTGAACTACTAAGTGCTTCCAAGACTCAGTTGGTACTTTTTGTCCACAGAATTTACACGCCATATCTAATTCATCAAATTTTTTCGTGCTCTCAATACTTCTTTGGTAGGGAAGAGGTTTAGACGTACTCTCATGAATTGTTCCCTGTATTTCCTGCAGGGGAACTTAATCAGATATTTCTTCAGCATTCTCAAGGCTCTGCATTCTCCATCATAATCTCTCATCAATGCATATGTGCTCCTTTTTGTCTAGGTCAATATCCAGTCGGCGTCATATTTATTGATTTATTTGTAGTTGTAAAGTGCACGACCAGCCCGCAGGCATTGAGGCGCTGTTGCATAAATTGTCTTATATCAACATATTTATCTTAGTTACGCAGATTTAATTCGCTCTTGGTTACATTGAGCTTGAGAAACAGTGTTGCCTTAGTTACAAGTGGAGAAATTGGTACAGGAGAATGCAATAGCTGGTGGTTATAGAGAGCATCAGTCAGGCAAGCTCATGGAGGGCTCAGGTGAACATCAGGGTTTTGATTAGCTTTCTGAATGCCAGGTGAGTTACAGTGTTCCTAGTGTGTGGAGGGAGGGCATTCCAGTGTGCTGATGCCAGAACTGGACAGCTGGATCCTCCTGCTTGCGCTCTCCTGGTTTTAGGAACGGATATCCTGTTAGCATAGGCTGTTCTGGTGGGTCTTGTGGGTTCTTGCTTAACAACCCTTTGCACCAAGTATTGGGGTGCCTGGTTGTGGAAGCATTTTATGTGTTATGTCATATACTTTCCTCGTTAGTCTAGAGGGGTTAGTTATTAGATCTTCTACCGTAACATTTAGTTCACTTAGATATTTGTCCATCCAGTAGTGCAATGGCTACTCTGCTTTTTTGTTTTCTACGGTCCCCAGTATTTTTAGTGCAGGTGGGGCATCAGCTGTCAGGAACTTACAAAATAGGCTTAAAGACTTCCACAAACTCACTGCGTATATGGAATATAAGCCCAGCTCAAAGCGAGTCAAGGCTAAGGGCATCCCTTTTGGCAGTTTCAGCACCCTCTTCAAAATAGACCCTCGAGGACATCCCATGATTGCCAGGGGAGATTCAGAGCAGTCTCTGCCCTCTATGTCAAAATGGGAATGGCCTTCATAGTGTAGAAGGTCACGACAGGTATCATGGAAAACACTCCATATCTGCTGTGAAGGATTAGAGCTTGACATGCTGAGTTCTTTGCTTTGGATCTTCAACACTGATACCAAGGAGTTTCATTTGTACTCTGATTTATACACACTCCCAGGTAAGTGATATTTTCTATTTTTCAAGGGCCTCTTTCCCCATCTTGCAATTGAAGTTGCTTCTAGCCACCCACCCACCAGGGTTGATAATCATGACCCTTGATTTTTTGGGATTTACACGCAAATCATTTGTTTTCATGTAGGTTTCCAAGTTGGCAAGTCTTTTTGTAGACCTATAGGGGTTGTATCTAACAGGAACAAATCGTCTGCATATAAAACCCCAAGGTATCGAGCAACCATTTATCTTAGGGGGAAAGGCTCTCATCTTGGCTTGATGTTCGGCCAGGACGGATGTAAAGAGCTTAAACAAAAATGGTGCCAAGGTGCACTCTGGTTTAATTCCCCAATAAGTCTTAATTCCTCTAGTCATTACCCCATGCATGTTCCTCCGAACCTGCATGGGGGTTCTTGAATAGAGTTCTATGATTGCTTCCAGAAAACCCCTTGGGCAGCCAAACATCCTACATTTTTCCCACAGTTGTCATCTAGAAATCCCATCAAAAGCCTGCTCTAGGTCAACGAATGCTACATAGCATTTTTTTTTCCTTCATGGCCTGTAGCTTCAGCATATTCATCAGGAGCAGGTTACCTGGTGTACCTAGCCCCTTCACAAAGCCCGTTTGAAGGGAGTCTAAGATCTCTGTGTCCCCCGCCCGTTTTCAAGGAGGTCCGTATCAGTGAAGCAAAGAGCTTTCCCAAAATGTCAAGGAGGGCTACACGGTGATAATTCCTCAGAACCGTCCTATCTCCCTTCTTGAAAATTGGCACGATCACTGCTTTCTTCCAGGAAGGAGAGACCCTCTTCTTCCTCATTATCAGTTGGAAAAGCCCATTGGCAAATTCAGCCTATTGTTCAGGATTGTGTCGTAAGATACTGTCGGTAAGGCCATCTGGGCCCAGGGCTCTAGAGGTACTCAGTTTTCCAATTAGGGACACAATGTAATTTTTTCAAATTTCCACGACCACAGGCTGTGCCCCCCGGGGCTAGTATTACCATCTCCTAAGGGATCAGCACGGAAAAGGGTTTTGAAATGTTATAACCAGATATCTTCTGACACACCCACCATCTGCACTGCATCCTTTGTGTTACCCCAGTCATTGATTAGTTTCCAGGTTAATAGTGAGTTTTACTTATTTAACGTTTTTAACATCAGTTCTGACTCCAACTGATGTCTTTGCTGTTCAAACACGCTCGCCAGTTTTTGTACTGTTATCTTCTTTGTTTTAATTTTAGATCTCGACAGACCCCTGAGAGTTTCTTCAATTTTGTAATGCTTCCTGGCCTGGTCTTTATTATAGCTGTATTTGTGGGAGTATGATATGATATGATATGATCTGATTGGTTATTTATAACGCGCTTAATACCCAGAGGTTTCTAAGCGCAGACCCAGGGATTGAACCTGTGTTGCTCCGTTGCTCCGTGTCGTCTTGCTTCCAAAGCGAGCACGTTGCCCCTGTGCTATCCTCCCGAGTATTTGGAAGATCCATGAGTACATTTCTTCACCACAAATTGCTCCAATAAAGCGGTATACTCCAGATCGCCATCACCCTCAAACTGACCCTCTCACCATTGTTTTGTCAATCTCAGGACTTCTCCCGTGGTGATCTCTAGTCTATTTCTACCCTGAAATACAGACACCTTAATGTTAGTGATTGGGGGTCTTTTAACCGGTCCACGGTTCCCACATAATGTCAATAGAGAGTGATCACTGGATTTCATTTTGGTGATGACCATGGAGTTCACTTCCTGCTGGACATTTAAAGATACAAAGAAATAATCAAGGATATTCCTAGCGTGGCCATTACACCATGTATACTGAGTTGGAATATTCCCCCTTGTCTGTCCATTTAGTAAGTGAAGATCCCTGGCCTCCATTTCCATCATCCATCTACTAATCCTTTCATAGTGACCACGGCCTAGATGGTTTTTAGTTTGAACAGATGGTGTTATTTCATCTCCAAAGCATTGTATGTTTAAATCTCTGCAGAGTATTGTTTGGACGAAGTTCCTTTCCGTTCTTGTTGAGTCAATCAGGTTTGTAATACATGACACAAAATCAATTTCTTTCATTTTAACTGGGTTCCAATATACATTCAAAAGCTGAACCCACCTACGCTGCCCTATTCCCGGAACCCCAATTTCCAATCTCAACATTTGGACCCAAGGATTAGGATTCTGATGTTCTATGAAATGCATGTCTTTGTCCATTTTGATTAATGATAGTAGACCCTAATAGGGTCTGCCTTTCGGGCCTTTTACGGCAAGATTTAGGACGCTTGTAAAGATGCCACATATCAGAGGTTTTCTTAGCCAGCACTCCTGCAAGCACAAAATGTTATGAGTCTTTAAGTCTGGATCTTTATAAGTGAACAAATGATGAAAGCCCCTAGTGTTCCAATATCCTAATTTGACGTCCTCTCCAGTTTTTGTTACCTGACATTATGCGTCGTTACCATGGGAGAGAGTCCCCAACACCCACGTCCAATTCTCCACTGTCACTTTATCCGATGGTGTGCCCTTCTGGTGGGCTACATATCGGGGCTCTTTCCTGGAAGCCATAAAATTCACAGTCAAAGTGTCCCTATCTTTGGCCCACTCATGTGTAGAAGATTCTTCAGAGATTCTAGATGGGTTGCAAAGTCAGTGATTAAGTACATTCATATCATCCAACGTTTTTATTAACATTCTTGTCTTGAGAATAGGGTAATATCCCCCTCTCAATGCTGTTCTACTTTCCTTCTTCAAATTTACATTTTCTTTTAAACCAAACCCTAAAGGTCTTAACAATTCCACTGCTTCAAGAAGGATGTTTTTAACCAATTTTGTTCTGAGGTTGATATATGATATGAGGTTATTTATAACACGCCCAATAACCACAGGTTTCTAAGCGCGGACCCGGGGATCGAATCTGTGGTGCTCCGTGTCGTCTTGCTTCCAAGGCAAGCACGTTGACCCTGAGCTATCATCCTGAGGCAAGGTTCAAAGGGCCCAATCCATTCACGTCTTCTTAGCAAATTCCACCACCAGGATGTCATCTGAAGAAACCGCAAGGAGGGTTGGAATGTGGTGGAGCAGGGTCATAACTTTTCTTTTTTTTAAGAATTAGATTTTCTTTAGATTTGATCCACACATTCCAAAGATAAAATCAGGTCGTTATTGCATGTTATTTTTTAGGGTCTCACCTTTGGCTGTTCAATAAAAATCCTAGGCCCCATTTTTGACTTAGTTGCTTCCATTACACTGTCATTCACAGCATTCACAGGTGGCACAGCGAGTAGAGTGCTCGCTTTGACACCCGTGCAGAGCTTGCTAACGCAGATTCAGCCTCTCATCCTTCTGAGGTCGATAAATGAGCACCACACACCGTGGGTAATAATAAGCAGCGCTCAGATAACTGAAGGTTCGTAGCGCTATATAAATGCCAAATTATTATTATTATTAATGTCCGTCTACCAACCTTCTTTTGGCATCCATAGTGAAGAATTTGACCCCCCTTTGGCTGGTAAGCTTGAATTTTCATTTGGTCTCCGAAAGCTACCAAAGAGTCCAGGTTTGTACTTTCTAAGGTACTGGTATCTGATTGTGCCTCATGTTCTTCATTGATTGTTCCCACGGAGTATACTGAATATTCCAAACTAGATTTCTCTAGATGCTCCTCGCTTTCAGTAATTAGGATAGCCTAATCGATCTCCAGTTGCCCTCTTGCTTCCTCACTCCCCCGTTCTTTTGGTGGTTTGTCTTCTTTTTTCCATTTAGGCTCACTCCTAACTGATTGTGTTGTGGTGGGAGAGATTTCAAGTTTCTAAAAAAAGTTTTGCCACGCTGGATTTCAGGCCCTTTTATGCAGGCTTATTTTTTTATTTTTTTCCGGCATTCTTGTATTTTCTTCCCACCGTTATCTTTTGCATTTTTCCCAAAAATAGTGAAGTTAGACCTTGAGGGCACTGTCTTTGATTGTTTCAGTGGTTTATTCATCTGAGTTTTCGGCCCAGGAATTGTTCCAGTTTTTTTCTCCCGTTTTTCCACCCAGGAGGGATTCCCTTTCAACAGACACCTCCTTAGGTTGGCTGTCAAATTCCGGCACACCTTTTATGGGGATTTCCAGTTCTGTCCTTTTTTGTAGATGGTTACATTGGGCCTCTAGTTCTTCATTCCTAGGGTTTTTTATCCATGCGTATACTCTCATAATTTCTCGATGGTGTCGCCAATGGGCATTGGGCCTTGTAAATCTCCTTTTGCGGACATTCCTTCCCTGTCCTTGCAGACTTAAGATTCAGTTTAGAAGTCATTCCTGGGAGACCATTTTGAAGGTTCTTAGTAGATGACATAGTGGAGTCAAACAAGACCCGTAATCATTTTTGTAAATCCACCACAGCTTCTATAAGGGCCGTCTTGACTACCAACTCGCCCATAGCCAGGTCACAAAGACAATTTTGCCATTGCGCCATTTGTTCTGCTTCTCGATGCAGTCGTGCCTGGACCGTTGTAGTAAATGACTCCAACAGAATCAGCTTATAATGCATCATGGCTAAGAGCGTGGCCTGGTCTTTGTAGTTTTCATTCATTGTCTCATATAGTTTCATGATTGGGGCGTGAGAGATGGCAATGGCCGACATTATTTCACCCTGCAGTTGGGATGTAAGGTTCTTTGTTCCCATATCCCTCACCGGGGAGATGTTTGGTGAAAAGGCTGAATCATTTAAGGATGATGCAGTGGAGTTAGACGCTGACGTGGTATGTTCTTTTTGTTTAGGCTCATTGTCTTCTTTATAGGATGCAGTCAAATAGATTTGTTTTTTTTTGTTTGTGGGCATTGCATTCAAAACTCCATTTAAGGACCCACTCCTTTCTCTCCCATATATTATTTGAACTCTCTCTTGTGACTCTACCATTTGGAGCCCCTGAAGCAAAATGATCAGTGCCTCCCTTCTAATCTGATCATATTTGGCTGTAGATGCCTCTTTGTGATTTCAGATCCAGGTTGTCTTGGAAAGCTGCAATGTCTCTAAATAATTGTAGGACCAGCGAAGAGGTGTTGGGTCCATCCTTCTCATCCACTTTGGATGATTCAATCGTATTTTGACTCGAGTTGGGAACTCTAAAGTGTTTTTGTATAGACTTCTGACCCCCCCCTTCTTCATCTTCCTCGTCTTGTCGTGCGTCAAGGGGAGGTGGTTGGGAAACTTCATGCTTGTCTGTAGTTTTAGCACTGGTTCTTGTTCCTGTTCCCAGCTTTTAGGTTTGCCCCTGCAATCCCTTGGAAGCTCTGGGATGGACCGCTGTAGTTTCTTTGGTTCTCCTATGCCTGGTTGAACGTTGTTGCCGGGGGGAAGATTTCCTCTTCCGTAAGCAGGATTTCATGATCAGTTAGATATGCCTGCTTTTGGTTTAACACAGCGTTGTACACTGCAGAGTTTAAGAGCTTGGGACCCAACTGGCTCCTAGACTCAGCAGCCTCCTTTAGTTCGGTTCCCACATCCTGTTCAGATTCAGACATCCAATGCGGGGGGCGGATCCTTGAAGATTTAACTGACTCTGTGTCCACGAACCCATCAGGATTGGCCAAACTTTTTCCCCTTTTTACCTTGGGGTATGATCTTCTTATAATCCTCCTGTTCCCCCTGCTCACAGCACTGCTCCTTTGGCTCACGTTTGGATCACTGGGAGAAAAGACCGGCAAACGCCCACAGCCACTGGCTCTTCAATATGTAGGTATGTTAAGATTTTATACGCCAACCTTGTGGAGGGTTACAAGCACTTTCATGGGATTTGTGGGTGGTAGGCAGGACAGGTGTTCCCTCTGAGTGCCAGCACACCATGCACCAGAGAAACACAAGTCAAGCACCCTGCCCCCCGCCCCCCCCTCTCACTGCGAGCTAGTCCTCCTCACCTTCTGCTTCACAGGACCACTGGTCCTCCTTACATAGTTATAGGTCTTGTTGTGCAGCAGATAGAGCACCGGTATCGCTCCCTGACGATGCGGCTGCCGTGGAAGTCGAAACTGTCAATTGACAGCACCTTGCAGCCTGCAAGGTCTGTACAGACTGCCAACTCACTCTCCAATTCCACTCTGCTCCACAGTAGGAGAGCGTTTTTAAAGACAGGCTCCTCCTGGAACAGTAGACACAGAAAAGGCACTCAGGGCACTCAGCTGCACAGACTGGCAACTCACTCTCCAGCTCTGCTCTGTGGTAGGAGAGAGTTTTTAAAGTCAGGCTCCTCCTGGAACTGTAGACACGGAAAAAAACACTCGGGGCACTCAGCTGCACAGACTGCCAAATCACTCTCCAACTCTGACTTTAAAACACTTGTCCTAACTCACTGATGCCTTCACCAGAACGCCCCCTACTGCCTCATCCCCCACATTATGACTAAACCAGTAACCCGATGCATCCGGTCTTCATCCAACGGATCTTTACTCACACCCAGATTCAACCGCAAGCGAGCAGGGGCACCAGTTTTTGCTTAACTGCCCCCACTCTCTGGAACACTCTTTCTGACTCAATTAGAAACTAACACTCATAACTGAAATTTAAAAAACAACTAAAATGTGGCTTTTTAAAAATATGTATAACAGACCTACGATTCACACCTTATGTTTTTCACTGCTATTTATTGCTTTGCCTCTTTTGCCTTCCCAATTCAGCTACAGGTTCCGTGATACCTCTGGGTCTGACCGCTATACAAATGTGAAAAATAGAATAAATAAATAAAACTGCTATTTGTGATGTATTGCCTCCATTAATTTAAAAACAATTACAATTTTAAGAAGTAATAATCTATTACCTATTTTACAATAGTCTATGTCAGAATTGTTGCTCGGTCTGAGTGAGGTTCTCTTTACGCCAGTGTAGAGGCTCAGAGGAGGTCCCAGCCCCTACAGGGGGCGCTAAAGGGACATCCCACATAGCGGGACGCCCCCTGGCTGCCCCCTCTCTTCTACAGCATCCACTTCCCCAACACTCCCTCAGGAGGCAGTGGGTGTCCCCGGGCAGGCACTTCCGGTACGCCCTGGGGACAGCATATAAGGTGGGGAGGGACTGGAGCACAGTCTCTTTCCAGCTCCCCTTCCCCCACCGGGATCCTACCAAGGGGTTTGTGGTACGCACAGCTTTGAAGGGTTGGGGCCGGGTGGAGGGGCCCAAGCAAGATACTCGGAAACCCATTGACTTTGAATTGCTAGAGAAATTACTGCATGCTCTGCCTGGGATATGCTTAGATGGTTTTGAGGTGGCACTCCTCAGGGCGGCTTTTTCACTGGCATTTTTTGGGGCTTTTAGGATCAGTGAGCTGGTGTCAGCAGGAAAAGGGGACCTCTCTGGTAGAGCCATAGCTCTGGGTGATGTACAATTCTGTTCTAAAGCAGACGGGTGGTCCTGACTATCAAATTGCGCCTCTGTAAGACCAACGAAGAGGGAAAAGGGAAGCTGGTTGTGCTCCACCAATCCAGCAACAGCAACAGCAGCAGCTGCCCGGTCACGTTGTTAAAAGGGTACCTGACCTTGAGCTCCCAGCAGCCGGGCCTCCTCCTGGTGCATCTAAGTGGGACACCACTGACAAACTATCAGTTTAGGAAGATTCTGTCTACCACCTTGGGTGCGGTAGGGGTCAAGGAACTGGTCTGGTCCTCCCACAGTTTTCGCATAGGTGCGGCCACAGCAGCCTTTTTGCAGGGCATGCCAGCACCCAATATTCAGAGAAATGGGAGATGGCAGTCAAACCGCTTTCAGTTCTATGTAAGGCCCCAAGAGACTAGAGGTGGCGTAGCAGGGGGGGACATAGGGTGTTTATCTGCACCCAATGAACGGACGGTTTTTGATGTTGTCAGACTTATTGTTTTCCCAGGAATGTTTTTCTCAGACACAATGGGCCTCATTACGAGGTTGGAGGCAGCCATGGAGATATTAGCTCCATGGCTGCCTCCAAAACCCTACCGACTCCGCCCTGGTGAATGGAGCAATTACCGGTCCATTCCAAGGTTGGCGGGACCAGTAATTCCCCATTCACCAGGGCCCTTCCCCATTCCCACTTGAGCCCCCATAGGGCTCACTGGGAATGGGGAAGGCGCTAATAACGGTACCGCAAATTGCGGTACCGTTATTAGCTCCAGAGTCCCTTTGCGGGTCCCGTCCTTAACGCCTGGAAAAACCAGACGTTAAGGGAGGACCCGAAAAGGGAACTCGTAGTAGGGCGGTAAGGGATTACCGGCAGCGGTAATCCCTTACCGGTGCCGGTAATCCCTTACCGCCTACCTCGTAATGAGGCCCAATGAATTTTGTACCCACAGATGAGAGTGTATGAATGGTAGGACATTCCTTTGTAACTCGGGCAGAGTCCGCAGCCTGGCAGTGACACTTGGGCCCCAACCTAGGTCTGGATAAGAACAAGGTTGTCTGGTTGGGGGCGTCAGGGATGAGGTGGCACTCATTGTTACCAGCTGTGCACAGACAGTTGCAGTGGAGGCCCGCGCCCAGGATATTGGTAGTGCATTTGGGTGGCAATTACCTCGCCATCATGGGAAGGGGGCGATTATGGGAACAGATCCAGTTGGGCCTGCACGCACTGGCGCAGGAATTAGCAGGCACCAAAGTCATCTGGTCAGATTTGGTGCCAAGGCTGCAATGGCGCGGGGGAGACTGGCAAAGGGCCATGGAGCAGTCCAGGCGCAGGCTCAACAGGGGATTGAAAGATATGCTCAAGCGGATGGTTTTGGTTATGTGAGGCACACTTTACTAAATTCATTCCCTTCCCATTATAAGACGGACTTAGTGCATCTGTCGGACAAAGGGAACAACCTATTCCTCACTGCCATCCTGGGGCATTCTTGAAGGCCGGTTGCAGCTAGAACGATGGTAAGTTGCCTGGAGCATGGGAGCATTCTGGGGGAGGGGGGGCCACCCCCAAAGTGTGGCAGAGTTCGGGGCAGTCCTAGCCAGGGAGGAGAGTAACCCAGCAGCTTCAACCGTGGGCTGGTTTCCCGATGGCCGCACTCGAGCCAATCTTGGACGACGGGCCCTGGAGTCCCTTAGGGACACTTGAGATTCCTCACCTACAAGATTCAGTGGCCCGAGGGGGAAGTACTCTGTGCAGTACAAATCTAGAGCCTATGTCTGGTGCCTTGCTACAGCATGGGGGCGGCAAGGGGACACCGAGAACATTCAGAACATTCCCCTGCTTTTGGGCCACTTTTGAAAAGAATGGTCGTGAACCATTATGTTCAGGGCTGGGACTGCCCCTTGTGTTGTATGCTCCAAAAAAGTGTGACCTGTTGTTTCCAAAAAGGTAAACTAGTGTCTGACTATTATTGGTTAGTATGCCATGTTCTCAGGGTTTGTTTACCCCGTGCGACAGAGGGGTGGGGAGGCCAATGGGGCTCACACCGCTATGCGCATGTCCACAGGCCAGCCTTTCGCCTATGTTCACACACTGCACGCAACCGTGCTAAAGGAACACAGTGATTGCTGGGAACAGAATATAGAAACTGTCTTTCCTCAGCGCGAGGTTGAAGTACAATGCTGAACGGACCTTGAGCGGTCTGGGGCACGGTAAGGATGTTTCCTGCCGTTAGGGTGGGTGTGGCAGTTGGAGAGCAGATAAGAGCACAGAGCTCTGTTTCCTGTTGCTGACATGAGCCTAATAGGAGCCCATTGAGCAATGAAACCTGTGACAAGGGAAAGAACAAAGCGGGGAAGGTTTGTTTTGCGAAAAATGCAGCCATATCTAAGTCATAGCTAGGAGAACTGAAAAAACACAAAATACTGCAGCACATGGTTAAAATGGGGAGCGTAGCCTTGGCCTGTGCAAGGCAAAGGGTGAGCCGTGGAAGGAGATGCAGCGGGGAAGGTGCTCTTGGGGTTTAAGCAGAGGAAGGTAGAAAGGATGATAGGTTGACTAGGGCAAAGAGGTTGGCGCTGTGGGCTAGAGATATGGTAAATTGCACTTTATTGATTATTTCTGTGTTTAGTCCACTGATTCGGGGCAATACAGGAGGTTTAATAGTGTTAAACATATTTAATCTAATCTGCATTGTGTTGTGGGACACAAGTAACGTTATGCCAGGCGCTGCTGTGGCATAGTACCCGATACACAAATACTTAATTTCAGTATGCTTTACTAAGGAATGTCCTCGTATCCTTGGACACACCTAGGAAGAATAAATAAGAGTGAATGTATACTCTGATGATTGCACTAGTTGAATGGACGCGGATTCTTTTTACATGTGGCCCCGCTAAGGATGGACATCTCAGTGCACACAGATGCTACGGGCTTATGCGTTAGCTGAAAAGATTCCCTTTTCTTGAGAACCGAGTTTATGCAACTGACAGACTCTGAAACATTTTACAATGACACTACTTAAACACATGGCCCTCTTTTAGCGGCGAGGGCATTAGCCCCAGGCAGCCCTCCTGCCCAGAGCGCCGAAGCATGGTAATAGGCAGCTCCTAGACTTTGGCTAATTTACTCCTCCTCTGCCTCGCCGAAGCTCAGAGCAAATTGCGCTTTGCATAAGTGTCTCCCGTGGGAGCCTTAATTCCCTAGTAAAAAAGAAATCCACTTTTTGGATTGTTTTTGGATTGCTTCTGGCTTGTTTTCAAGCTGCAGATTTTTTTGGGATTTATTTTGGATTTTTTGGGGATTTTTCCAAGCAAGGATTTATTTGTCTTGGGTTGGAGGATTTATTTTGGATTTTTACTGACTTGTTTCTCAGTAGAAACAATCCACTAACACTAACTGGCAGGCACGCATTTTTACAGGATTTATTTTGGATTTTTACTGACTTGTTTCTCAGTTAAAACAATCCACTAACACTAATTGGCAGGCACGCATTTTTACAGGATTTATTTTGGATTTTTACTGACTTGTTTCTCAGTTAAAACAATCCACTAACACTAATTGGCAGGCACACATTTTTACTGGATTTATTTTGGATTTTTTGACAAGCAAGGATTGTTTGATTTTAAAGTGAGGATTATTTTGGGATTATTTTCAATTTGTTTCTCAATAAAAAACAATCCAGCAACACTACACATTTTTACCGCATTTATTTTGTATTGTTTTACCAGCAAGGATTGTTTGGTCTTACATTGGAAGATTTATTTTTGATTTTTTCCAACTTGTTTCTCAGTAAAAACAATCCAGTAACTCTAGGCACACATGTTTACTGCATTTAAATGTTGGAATGTTTACCTAGTTTAAACATTGTTTGCCGTTATTTAGGATTTTAATGTGGTTAAAAATGTCACACAGTTTATTTCTTTTGGAACTTTTATTTGTGCACTAAAAGTTCCATTGCACTTAACTATTTCTTTATCAAATAATGCCCAGTCGCTAAGCTTTATCTTCAGGGTATACGGATTTGCCGCCATAGGAATAGCACTCTATCCATTGTCTTCAGTGACTTTAGTGGCTTTGCCAATGCTTGTTTTACACGTGGCTTCAGTGGCTTTGCCAATGCTTGTTTTTAGCACATGGCCGATACTGACCCGACTGAGTCCGGTCTCTGATCCACTTTTCTTATTTGTGATGCTGTGTTGTATTATTATTGGTAAACACTTTTGCTGTGTGTGTTGTATGTGACAACTTTGATCTACGGCAGGAGCATTCATTAAATCATTATTTTAAAAAAATCTCTGAATCATGCTATAGACACACATGTTTGTTTACATATTATTTTTGATAGTAAATTGGTTTCCATTAAGTTTAACAAAGCTTCAGAGAGGCTGTGGTGGGCAGCGCTTTTATTAAATCGGAGAGTCTAAAAAAGTGTACAATTTTGCAATCTCCATTATGCACCCATATACATGCAAACATCCGTTCAAGAGACCTTAGTCCAGTGCTGATATTTTCATTCTGCTTTCTGGGACGTAGAGTCTGGATTTATAATGGGGGAATACAAGCTCCAGGATGCAAGGAATAAAACAGGAATAAACTTGCACTTTAAAAACGTAATGGGGCATATTGACATGTATGCATAGCATTCACTGGGAGAGATTTATGTTTTTGCATGGGGGAACACAAAAAAAGGATAAGACTGCCACACAAGGGTGGGTGTGGCTATTCTTTGTTAGTGGTGGAACAAAATCAAACTTCACCCTGCCGGAATAAAGCCTTCATTTAAGAACACTTTCCTCCCATTGTATTACAACGGGCATATGCAGCATTGCACTTATCTGATAGCAAATTGTCCACCATCGGGACTGAAAAACCCACACATGAACCCAGAAAGTCCCCTTGTGTGGTTCCCTGCACTGGAAAGGGAGATATCAAGACCCCAGTGGAGACAAGGAAAAATGAATTAAACAATTCACAGAAAATTAATGGCGGGTTGTCCTCTGCAGGAGGTATTTGGCATGTGTTGTACTCTGACCCAAGTGTGGTGGAGGCTGTGAAGACTGCTCATACAGATACCAGACCTCGTCCACCCAGAGCAAGTTCCAGGAGTTGACAGGCCCATTGCAGTAAAAGAGGTACAGGTGCAAATCACATGATAAACCATGCTGACAAACATACCCTTATAGAAATATGTGTAACACTAAAAAGAAAGTGCAATTTTAGTTGCCCCACCCCATCCTCCTCCCCATTTTCACTGAAAAACTACATTTACCAGAAGGAAAAGTAATTTGAGCCTAATCTCCATATGGTTTGCAAATGTGCTTTCAAGACACACAACAAAATGTATTTTGTAATAATAAGGTCACCTACTTTTAGTCATCTTTTTTTCTTCATTCACATGCGGCTGCCAGAGCGACTGCAACTTTCTTCTTCCCCTGCTCTCTACTATTATGCCTGCATGCACGTGCAAAGGTAAGCCCCTCACCACTGGGCTCCCACACGAGGCGCGCATCGGCACATTGACTTTGTTGAATATTGCAATAATTGTGCCTGCATAGACATCTTATCAGCGAGAATGTTTAAACACTGTTGAGCTTTGATAACGCTCTGTTTGTTGCCGCATTGCATTTTACCTGCCTTATGTCCATGGATTTTTGCCATTCTAAGATGGTCGTTTCCACTGCCTGCACCAGGATGCTGGGCACGGTGCTGCTGGGTATATGGGATTGGCTGGGGCTGTCTACATCTGGCCCAATGGGAAGGCCGGCAGGCTTGGCCGGCCCTCCTAACAAGGCCAACTCCTAAGGCCCTGTCTACCCCTGTCCATGACGGTCGTCTGTGTGTCCGTATGTTCCCCAACCCCCTTGGTCGCCTGTATTTCCATATGCTCCCCACACCCCCTTGGTCGCCTGTGTGTCCGTCTGCTCCCCCCCCCCCTTGGTCGCCTGTCTGTATGTTCCCCAACCACTTGGTCGCCTGTGTGCCTGTATGCGCCCCAAACCCCCCTCCCCCCTTGGTCGCCTATGTATCCGTATGCTCCTCAACCCCCCTTGGTCGCCTGTGTGTCCGTACGCTCCCCACCCCCCCTTGGTTGCCTGTGTGTCCAGATGCTCCCCACCCCACCCCCCTTGGTCGCCTGTGTGTCCGTATGCTCCTCACAACACTCCCCATTGGTTGCTTGTATGTTTGTATGCTCCTCACCCCACCTTGGTCGCCTGTGTGTCCGTATGCTCCCCCCCCCTTGGTCGCCTGTGTGTCTGTATGCTCCCCACCCCCCTCCCTGGTCACCTGTGTGTCCATATGCTCCCCACCCCACCCCCCTTGGTCGCCTGTGTGTCCGTATGCTCCTCAGAACACTCCCCATTGGTTGCTTGTATGTTTGTATGCTCCCCACCCCCACCTTGGTCGCCTGTGTGTCCGTATGCTCCCCCCCCTTGGTCGCCTGTGTGTCTGTATGCTCCCCACCCCCCTCCCTGGTCGCCTGTGTGTCCGTTTGCTCCCCACCTCTCCCTGGTCGCCTGTGTGTCTATATGCCCCCCCCCCCCTTCCCGGTTGCCATGCAACATGTGGCTGGCACCATGTATTTTCCAATCTTTATGTACTTATACTGTAACCTTAAGCATTGTATGTACTTTTGCTCTGTAATCAGCAAGTAAAAGCTCCTTGACACCTCAGGGTTTTGGGCGCTATATAAGAACAGTAAATAATTTAAATAAATAAATAAATAAATAGAGAATATCATTTAACTGTGCTGCTTATAACAGAGGGTGTTTTAAAAAAAAGTGTTTCTGAGGAGAGTGGAGTTAAATTTGCTTGTGTGAGCAGCAGCTTATTGTAAAATATTTTTATTTTAGCACTGTGTATGTATAGTTATGCTATTCTGTTGCATTTCTTACTTTGGAGACCTAACCACTTCGTTTTGAGTGAGCGCTGTTACTTTCTGCTCATTGCAATGGGAGTCGGCCTGTTTTCGGCTTGTTTTGGAGGGGCATTGAGCTTTTTTTTTGTTGGGCCTGGCAACGTGGGTAGCAATGGCGGCGGAAGAAGATACGGCGGCCGTGCTGGTGGGCTCGAAAAACAGGATAAATACCACACAAAAGGTAAGTGACCACGCGCTTATTTATGTTCGCGTCGTTAGGTAACACAGACACACATGTTTCAGTTTACATCGATGCGTGTGACTAGAGGTCTCTTTACAATTACTCGTGATAAATGCAGCTTTGTTTTTTATTTTTCCAGCTTTCTTTCAATGGTCCAATTTGTTTCATTTTTTTGCCTCAGAGAATATGATTTTAATCTCAAATCAATGGCGCCTCAAAATGCCCTGGTTTGTAGCAACTGCTAATTGTGTACATGTGGATATTTACTTTTTCGCATGCCTGAAAATTCAGCAAATGCAAAACGCATTGCCCGCAATAGCTTTTCAGTCATCAGCCCTCGCAAGCACACAGACGCCCACAGCCACAAGGTTTACTGCTTCCCACATCCCATGCCGATGGATGGTGGCTTTTCCGCCTGCCGCATTGCTTGTTTTTAAGTATGCAGTTTTATTCACATTCGTGCCATATCTGCGCACACACAAATACTAGGGATTCCAAACACAGCTCCAATCTTTTAAAATAACCAGCCGTCATAACTCGTGCGCCATTTTACGCATTTGTGTTTTGTGAGCAGCTCTGCATGCCTAACGAACAAGAAAGGAGCCAAACATCCAGCCTATAGTCAATATTAGCATTTTCTGGACTCGGCGTCAAGACTGGAGTAAATGATAATTTTAGTATGTGACTTTAGGGCAAACTTTCCAGAAAACCCTTATATTTCCTCTTTCATAACGGGAGTGTTTATAGCAGAACAGGACAGAGGCTGCATAATCAGGTAGACATGAAGCAGAGGATATAAACCGCCTCTAAAATCAACAGAATAATAGAGGGGATAAAAACAACACAGAACACTTGCTTCAGAGTTCAGACCCTGTACAGGCAAGAGAGAATAGACTGTTTAAAAACCGAGCAGGTTCACGGGAGAGGACACCATTTCAGAACAGAGCACGTTCACATAAAAGAATGAACTATGTGTGTGGGGGGAAAGGTATAGCCAACAGCAGCCAAAGAAATCCTACGATCGCCCGGTGTGTTAGCAGCTTGTGAAGTGAACACCACCGAAATGCTAACAATTGCAGCATGACTGCGTAGGAAGACACGATCTGCCTCTTTACCCACGCCCCGCTGCACCCCTCGAAGTTTCAGTCTATTCACTTGTTGAACTTTTGTATAGTGCCTGGACAGCAGGAGAGGTTTCCAGGTCCTCGGCCCCCAGTCTAATGCCTGTTCTCGAGGGACAATACGTGGTGCATTTTCTTCAGTGGTGCATGCATGCTTCTACCAAACATGCTGCCCCACTGCTGCGGAAATAGCCACCTTGATTGGTTACTGCCGCATAGCGTTGCAGCATGCACAATCAGACTTCTTGTGTGGGCTAATAACCAAAAGCCTATCTATGTGACCCCTGAGCTTCGATTGGTATTGGTAGATATGGGTGAGGTGGGGTGGGCATGGTAGTGTGGAACAGAAGGTGAGAGAGGCAGATTGTGTGGTTAAGTGGGATGAGGTGACATTGGATGGTTTAGAGAGGGGTATGGTGTAGAGGGGTGGAGTAGGTGCATAGAGAATAGTAAAGCATACTCGAGCAACAGTGGGAATGGGAAGGGATGGGACAGCAATGCGTGACAAAGGATGGATAGGGTAGAGAAGTACAAGGAGGGGTGGGTCAGGGTTAGAAGAGGTTAGAAAGTTTGGCCCGGTTAGGGATCGTCACAAATGGCACAGAAATCACCCCAACTCTCTCAGGCAGTTTAAAGCTTTTTATTGAAGGTTTGGTAGGTCCTAAGACTCTCTTTCTCGTTTTGTAATTAACCCCCTCCCTAACCCACACATCCTTAAACCTGTAAGGCAAGACCTCCAAACAAGGAAAACCAATCCTCTTAGGTTAAAAGCTTGGTGCACCTCTTTGCAAGGAAACACATTTATTTTGTATATTTTGTATACCAGAAGGGAAAAGGTGATGGAAGGTCCCATAGAACCTAACTGTCACCAAGTTATATAGTGCCCACTGCCAGTTTCCCTAGGCACACACGCACACGCTCTGCAGGTCATTGAGGTGCTTAGGTTGCAAACACGTATCTTTTTCAGTGGCAGTGCCTTTCATGTGCATAATAGGACAATTAGAACTCAAATGGAAGTTTGTGACAAAGAAGCTGCACATCTACGTTTGTTTATTACACAACTTCTTGCATGTCTTAAATCGCTGAAAATACAGTGGGGTTAAAGAGATTTTTCAGGTTGACATTATTTTGCATTCTGGGACTTATAGTTTACCATTCAGGATGTGAAAATTAAAGCCACAAGGAACATTTCCACCCACCTCTGCCCAAACACACACTCCTTGGATCCCCTTAATTGAAGCTATAAACGGGCCACTGGTGTAATAAAAATGTCTTAACCAGGTCTGCCCCCACCCACTCAATTTATAAGCACTATATGTGGTTCTGTTGAAAACAAGCATTGGCAAAGCCAACAGTTTTGGCTCGTGTATAAGTATTAGGCATTTGCCAGGCACTACTGTTATATGCACAGATGCTCGCTCCATTTTGCAGTTGCTACCACTGATAGCCAGTTAATGCCACTAAAGCAGTGCCTGCCTGGCAACTGCCTTTCCAAGCCTACACAAAACCCCAAACTATTGGCATTGCCAGTGCTTGTTTTTGGGCGGTGTTTATTACTCTACAAAAAAATAGAGATACCATTATTTATGCTGGCTATAGGCAACTCTTCTACTGCAGTGGAATCACACTGTTGGACACAGCAGTGGCAGATGTTGTGTTGTGTTACAAGCATAACATCCAAACCATCTCTAGTCAATATAATTAAATATTATATTAGCATCATCTTTTAAAGAAAACTATCAGCATGGAAACACGACAAAATGCAATTCCTAGTTCCTAAAAAAAAAAAAAAAGAGAGCATTTCTGCACATATTCACTGTCTATGCCAAGTTTGTCCAAGAGTTTCTTAAATAAGTCTACAACACAACAGTCAGAAAAAAACACTGGACAACATTCTTGGTAGAGAGTTTATGCAAGGGATGCATCATCTTGATGAATTAGATGGGGCAATTGACAATTTAATAAGATAGCTCATTGAGTTGGGCACTTTCTCAAACAGTTGTGCATAATCTGCAAACGCAGGTTCGGGCTCAGGGCAAACCCAGACTTGTATCAGTCCAATGTTAATAAATTATGTACATATACATCTGATGATAATATTAATCAGGTGTTAGAGTAAAGCAATATTTTAAACACAGCATCCTTAACTCAAATATGCCACAATAGAAGAGATTAACATAAACGCAGGGACCAAATATACCAAAGGATCTTTCCAAACCATTACTATTCAAATGCAAAGTGCTGGATTGCAATGAATACAATTGAAATGGCAGTTGCCGTTGTAAATTATACACATTGCAATCCCTCCTAAATTACAAGGTAACTTGGGTGGAAAGTGAGTTTGGCGCGTATGTGTCATGTGTGTAGATATCCATTTCCTGACTGTTTTCTCACATGGAACACTAGAGATTGATTTTGCTGGTGCGCACATTGCTTCACAATTGATCTCTTGGGCCCCCCCTCTTCTCTCCTTCCTCTCCCCTGTCACACCTGATGAGGTATCTAGACCAGTCCTGGTACCTGCTCACCCTGCCACCCACTCGCACTGCCTCTGGGCCACCCCTTGCACTGGGGTCTGTATCTGTACCCATACAGCCCCCCCGCCCTTTATCTTTATGCATTTATCAGACACACCCTGTCTGCTGTCTTATCCCAGCACTTGCCACTTGTTGGCTGCACTACCACTGTTTGTTGCCTTTATTATTTATTTATTTTCTATTTATCCGTTTCTCCTCTGCTCCACACTTCCCTCTCCCCCCCCCTCCATGCACTTTTCCCCTTCCCCCTGCCCCTGCGCAATCTCAATGTCACCTGGCCTAGTAGTCTGTCTTCCCTCAGTTTCCCCTCCCTTGCCTCGTCATGCCTTGAAACACTTGTGTATAGGCGCGTTATAAATGCCATATCATATCTATGTCTTAGCACAATCTGAATTGTCGTCAGGCCGAGTACAATAGTTAATTTCACATCCTTACTGTTCATGGCCTGTAAGAATGTCATTGTATTTTCCCTTGTTCCCTCCCTTGCCTTGAAGCGCTTTGAAACACATTGTGTATAGACGATATATAAATATACGATCGTATCATGAACCGCTTTGCTCACATAGCCTGCATCCTAGTTGCTATGTTTCATAAAGTTTATAGCGGCGACTAGTTGTACTTTGCTTGCTCTTATAAAACTTTTTACACAAATCTTTTTTTGCATTTCAGAATTTATCCATGTTAAAGCCAGGGAAATGGGCTTTCCAATACTCTCTGCATCCGAGTACAGAAAAGCCCTTCAAAATAAAATTGGGAACTACCGGATGAAGAAGGAGCCAGACCTGGTCTTTTCTACACCAGTGTAGTTGGGCATTCCCTTGCTCCCTGGGCTGGACCCCACCTGACTCACTTGCTTTCTGGGCTGGGCCTGGATAATTGTGTGACTCCCTGGACTGGTTCTGTGTCCCCTCTCAAACTTGCTCCCTGGGCTGGACCCCACCGGACTCACTTTCTCCCGTGGCTGGGCCCCACCGGACTCGCTTGCTCCCCGGACTGGGCCTGGATACTCGTGTGACTTTCTGGACTGTTCTGGTTCCCCTCACCCTTGCTCCCTGGGCTGGACCCCACCGACTTGCTTTCTCCCTGGGCTGGGCCTGTATACTCGTGTGACCCCCCCCTGGACTGGTTCTGTGTCCCCTCTCACATTTGCTCCCTGGGCTGGATCCCACCTGACTGGTTCTGGGTCCCCTCTCACCCTTTATTTTTAAATTGTAAGCACCCGTTTTTGGGATTGCTACAGTCATGTTTTTGTGCTATGTACACAGTGTCCGATTGAACCTCTGCTTCTTTTTAATAAATATAGTGGGAAGAAAAAAAATGTGTTGCTTCTTTTTAAATATAGTTAATATGCCATTAAATGGTCTTGACTTTCATGGCCATTTTACCTAAATGACTGTGACCTAATAAGTCATCACTATTGTTATAAAAGCAATTCAAAATGCAACACTGTGAAATGGGTAGTAATTAAGTCACAGTGACGCTTTTAAAGCCCAATTCAACAAGGTGAGCCAAATGTGTTTTTAAGCATTTCTTTTCAGGATTATAGTAAACGTTATTTTTGTTAAACTCCTAAAAAAAAAGTCCAGCTCATAAACCGAAACAATGCCTATATTGTTAAAGGATATTTTGAGGATTGCTTTGTTTTTTTTATTTGTAAAGTATTATTTGGTGACTACATTAATTGCTTTTGAATTTCAAAAGGTTTATTTGGGGATTGCATTGCTTTTGGATTTCTACGAGGAAGGATTTATAAATAACATATTTCGGGTGCATTAAGCCAAAAGGAAGCCAGATGTAATCTGTTGCTTTTGGATTTATTTAGGGATGGCACTGGTTTTGGATTTTTATAGGATTGTTTGGGGATTGCATTGTTTTGGGATTTTTGCTGGATTGAGCATTGGATTGCTTTTGGATTTTTATAGTTTGGGGGTGGATTATTTGGGGATTGGATTGCTTTTGGATTTATAGTGGATTGTTTGGGGATTGGATTTTTAGTGGATTGTTTGGGGATTGGATTGTTTTTGGATTTTTAGTGGATTGTTTGGGGATTGGATTGTTTTTGGATTTGTAGTGGATTGTTTGGGGATTGGATTGTTTTTGGATTTTTAGTGGATTGTTTGGGGATTGGATTGTTTTTGGATTTTTAGTGGATTGTTTGGGGATTGGATTGTTTTTGGATTTTTAGTGGATTGTTTGGGGATTGGATTGTTTTTGGATTTTTAGTGGATTGTTTGGGGATTGGATTGTTTTTGGATTTTTAGTGGATTGTTTGGGGATTGGATTTTTAGTGGATTGTTTGGGGATTGGATTGTTTTTGGATTTTTAGTGGATTGTTTGGGGATTGGATTGTTTTTGGATTTTTAGTGGATTGTTTGGGGATTGGATTGTTTTTGGATTTTTAGTGGATTGTTTGGGGATTGGATTGTTTTTGGATTTGTAGTGGATTGTTTGGGGATTGGATTGTTTTTGGATTTTTAGTGGATTGTTTGGGGATTGGATTTTTAGTGGATTGTTTGGGGATTGGATTGTTTTTGGATTTTTAGTGGATTGTTTGGGGATTGGATTGTTTTTGGATTTTTAGTGGATTGTTTGGGGATTGGATTGTTTTTGGATTTTTAGTGGATTGTTTGGGGATTGGATTGCTTGGATTGTTTTCCACTGAGGATTGCTAATTAACATATTTCAGGGTGCATGAAGCCAAAAGGAATCCAAAAGCAATCCACTGAGTACAATGGGAGTTTCTGGAGTTAAAGAGGATTTAAAGAGGATTTAAATGTTTGGGAAAATCCAGTAGCAATCCACTTTCAATCCAGATTTTTTTGGTAGGGTTATACACCCTGTCAGTCGCAAGCTTTGCTGTCTTGTTATTTATGGGCAGCGCTCGGTTAATTTGCTTTTTAACCATTTGTGCAGTAGTTGGTAGTTGGTTTTCAAGCATTA
Source organism: Ambystoma mexicanum (assembly GCF_040938575.1). Classification (NCBI taxonomy): domain Eukaryota; kingdom Metazoa; phylum Chordata; class Amphibia; order Caudata; family Ambystomatidae; genus Ambystoma; species Ambystoma mexicanum. Next base: position 932,589,292 of record NC_090931.1, on the reverse strand, counting down.
AGTGGTTTAGGGTCTGCCTTGAATGATGGAAGCATCCGGTTTGGTTTGCTTCCATCTGAGGATAGGAACATGTAATGTAGGATTAGTTTCCAATGCCCAAACATATATATCTACGTCACCGAGAATGGCGAATGCCACGTGACGTGTGAACATCTCTCTACGTCGAATGCCACGTGACGTGTGAACATCTCTCTATGTACAAAGACTATGAAAGCAGCCTAGAAAACATCCTGGGTGAAGGGCTGCAGCATGCAAACTGTCCTCAAACGTCACTAATCTAATGGCTGGGCATGCTGAGTGGACATTATTAAAACACGTACACTCATTCGGTTTAGGCTAATAACCTGGTAGAGAAAAAGCAATTGGTGGAGGATGGCAAATGTCTATGAATACACATCCAAGAGGCCACCAAAACAGCAAATGTTGCACCATGTAAGACCACTTTACATTATATTACATTGCTGCAATCTTAGTGCTGTGTCATGATAGCTTACTTTGATGTGTTTCTGGTTATCAGGTTAATGGAAAGAGTCCCCTATATCCAGGCTTTAGATATGTGCTTGTTTTGCTCTACTTTTTAGTTTGGGCACAAGTGCCACATAGAGCCTATAAGGAGGCACACTAACCTTGTATGTGTTAATTGTTTATTTGTGCAACCTTTGCCTATCCAGGGACATGGTAATCCCTATGACGGTGCCCATCCACTTCCTGCCCCTTCCCCAAAACACCTCTTCATGGGAACTCTTTGAGCCCACTTTAATCAAGCCTTACCATCAAACTGTGCACTCGAAGTGCCTGCCAGTATTCTTTCAAAGTGGTCTTCTGAGAGTTAATGACTTAATTTGAGGTGTAAGCCCGCTACTAGTGTAATAAAAATGTCTTGACCAGGTCTACCTTCAGTCAGTCGATTCATAGGCACTATGCATGTCCTTCAATGAAGTCCTGTTAAAAACAAGCCTTTGCTAAGCCAAGTTTTGGCTTGAGTATAAGTATTATACATATATTAAAGCCACAACGATTTCAAACAAATTTCTGTCTAGTTCATTGAAATCTGCATTCACCGCTAGAACGCTCTAAACTGAGAATATACATGAAATCCAGGAAGAGAATTGATCAATTGTGCAATTTATCAATTTTCAGGGTTCATACTTTTACAGTCCTAGTCAAAACAGAGCAGGGAAAACCGTAAGACAAATGCCAGGCACTGCTATTAGATGCCCAGGTACTCACACCATTTTGCACCTGCTACCATCAATGGCTAGTTAATACCACTACGGCCTTTCCCATGCCTGCACAAACTGCTGCCATTGCCAATGCTTGTTTTTTTTCAAATGTGTGTTTGGTTGCTGTTAAGTACCTTAATGATTGGTATCACATGCAATGGTGCAATTGTTATTATTGCCCTTCAATCATGGCGTTAAGGTTAATGGCGCAGTTGGGGCTGACCGTTGCATATTACAGCCTAAAGCTATTGGTTTTCCGGGAAATGTTTCGTATTTTTGCTCCTATACCAATAGGAATGTATGTTAGGATGAAGCAACTTTTTTACTTGGCAGTATTGTTGAACACAGAAACTAGAATAATGTTGTCAAAAAGGCTTTAACAAGAAACTAATGAATGACAATACATACTTTACCATAAAAGCCGCCACAGTCATTACCTCCTCGTCCATTTTTCTCGCCACATTCCTAAATATATGAGGTCCCGTCTCGTGAGACAGACCTATCCCTTCCAAATCAAACATGCAAGACCAACTAGCCTGAAATCCTTTCTGCATGTTTCATATTTTTTTTAAATTATCCTTCCCTTCCCACTGAGCCTGTTATTTCTGTGTCAGGACCACAGTACCTTCCCAGAAAAGATAACTATATGTTACTGTAGAGTCGGCTTTCTTTTTCTCGTGCTCCCTGCACGAGATATCCTGCCTGGAGAGGTTATTGGGGAGACTTCTGGGAGCAGGGGGGCGGTTGCAACGGAGTAACAGAGCCGGAGTTAGCAGAGATCCTCCCCTGACATGTATACACAATAAATATACATAGTTTATCTTCTTGCTGGTGTCTGTCCTGCTTCCCGATGTTACAGATTGGCGGTGGACATCCACAGAGTGTCGACGCCACTGCAAGAAGCCCTGCGATGTGATCAGCGGCTAGTGAGGACCGGTTTCAGGTGCATGTGAGTCCCACTGCAAGACTTTCCCCCTTCATCAATTTGTGTTCTGGCAGGTGCTATCTGAAATTAGGGTGATTAAAGCAACATAGAAATTGACCGCCGAGCACGCGCACCCGTTTCATTGAGCATCTTTAGAGGAAAGGACGCAAGAAAGTTCGAACGTTGCCTGCCGTGTTGCCTCCTTATGATCTTCTTCGTCCCAGTATTTACCGCACCATTCATCTCCACTCTCCATTGTCTCAGTACTGAGCAGAGAGAATATTTCGCCTAGAAAAGACAAGTTGCAGACATTACATATTGCATTCCTAATTACAAACATGCAGAAATTGCATCAATCTGTTTGTACAACAGAGACTTTAAAAAAATGTTTTTACCTTTGAGTTCCTTTGAACAGCAGTTACGTTGTCAATAAGGGGTGCTTTGGACATGGCGCTCCACGGTGTACCACCACCTCCATTTTTCCTTCCTGAGGTTGAGGAACCAGCCGTACCATGGAAAAGATGGATCAAATCTTTTGAACATTTGGCAAATGTGGTGTGTTGAGAGGAGGAAGTTGCTTCTTTTGCACTGTCTGGGTTCAGCATGGTGCTGGAGATCAGTGACAGCTCGATTCCTTGAGTGGAATGGGAGAGAGCAATGCAAGATGATGATAAGTTGAGCCAAATCATGAGTGCTGTGTTGGAAGAGAGGCTCAACAGAAAACATGAAGAGGACCTGGGCCTCAAGTGTCTATGGGATGTGAAGGATGAGCTGTCTATCCAGAATGGTCTGCTGTGGAGAAGCGACAAAACTATTCCAACTGAGGGCATCAGAAAACGCCTGGTTGAACGGGCCATGAAGGAGATCATGAAGGACATCAGGGCATTGTGAAACCAAACAAAGGATCCGAAATGACTACTGGTGGTGGGCAACATCCAGAAAGATTGTATCCTTTGTCATAAAAGTGATAAGGTGTGCGTGGGAATGAAGTGTCCGATGGCAGTGATTGTTAGGGCGAATTCTCCAGAATGGCTAATTTCCCTTACCTACTGAGTCCCTCAGCATCTTAGCTGGATTTCTAGGATTCATTTTTTCCCCTGGTAAGAGTGCGAGCCTTTTTTCCCCACTCTTACATGTGTTTTGCTGTGTGTGTTTAACATTTTTGTGCTCATAGACTATGGAGCTCCACCTACTCCATAGGCATCGTCTTTTTACTGTGTGTTACAGAGCACCTTTAGTGCAGTGACACAGGGTTGTCTTTTTTAGACTTCCCACTTCAAACTCCATTTTCTGGGAATGACTACTGTCTCCCAGAACATGTACAGTTGCCATTGACTTTATTAGTCTTTTTAAACTCACAGACACAGTACAAACTATCTTACATAGAGTTCTGGAAAGGGTTAATAGTTATCCCTTTTTGTCTGTTTCTCGTGGAACATTATTTAGTTCCCCTTTCTTTAAGATTTGGCTGGTGGCAGTGGTATCTACCCTATTTCTACTACCACGGTCTACTTAAATAGCCTTGGCACTGTTTTAGGCTAAGTTAGTAGCCTCAAACTTAAATCCGCTGGACCCATTTACTTTTATTTGATTCCGGCTGGGTTTATTTGCCATTTCTTTTTGTAAAGGTCTTTCTCGTGTTTTACTCTGCGGGCCAAACCAGGTTTGGTTCCTTTGTTCGCCGTCCTTTGGCGGGCTTCTGCACAGAAGCCCTCCTTAGGCGCCTGAATGTCTGAGCGGGACAGGATGTGAGGGAGGGGTCTGAGACTCCCTGCACAGGGTCTTCTTGGAGACCCATGTCGCACTCTGTGTGATTGGCTGTGGTGACTGTCCCGCCGGGACAGCCACCCTGCTGTGTGAATGGGGGAAACTGCATAAAAAGCAGGTCTCTGGGACTGAGAAGGCAGAGTCGCCACTGGATCGAGAGAACCGAAGAGAAGCTGACAGAAGAGGACCTCTACCATGACTGAACCTCCCGGTGAAGACCTGCTGCGGGCCGAATCTCCAAACTTCGACGACAGGGAAGATCTGCAAGGAATCTTCTCCCCTTGAGCTGGTGGGACCAACCAGTACGCCAAACTGCAAGCCAGGCCTCCCTCCTCTGGTCGAATTTGCTGTGCACAGCTACAGTGAACCAGATAGCCAGGAGGAACGGACCCTGCTTGGGTTTTAAGGAGCGCACCTTTTATTCGTTGCTTTGCTCTGCTGCTGGTTTCTTCCCTGGGCAGTGCAGGACCCTCCAGTCTTCCTACTTTGTGTCAGTCTGACAGTCGCTTCAGGAACCGTGAGCCTGCAGGACCTGCCAGGAACGTCTGCCTCAGCTACAGCCTTCTTCTTCATTTAAGGTACTGTTCAAACCCGGTTGTTCGTTCCGTCCGACTGCGGTGAAAGTGTTTGAAATCTTTCGCCAATCGGAGGGCTTGTCCTTCTCTATTCTTTAAAGTAACTTTTAGTCTGACCAACTTCATTCTGAACTCTTGGCAATGACTTAACCGCGAACTACCCTGAACTGTGTGATCCTCTGCAAAGACATTGGTCCATTGACTTTGGCCCGGGCCTCTTGATTTGATTTCCTCACCGTAGTTACTTTTTCTAGATTGCCCTGCTTGCTTACTTGTTAGTGCTGCTCAACTTTTGTCTAACCTTGTCTTTCCTTCCCTTTTAAATTGCTGGAGCGCCATTTTGCTCACACTTCATTTTGAGCTTAACTTGTCCAGAATCTATTGGGTGGTGTCTAGTATATGAAGAGTGTGATTTTTCTACTGCTTTACTTTGGTGAATTATTTTGCAACTGATGTGTAAATAAATGTATATTCTTTTACTCAGAAACCTTGAGTCAGTGTTTGTTTGAACCATAATAATTGCTGTCCTTTGTGTAACTATTGGTACTTGCTTGTTATTGTGGGAGCGATCTTTATAGGTGCGCTACTTACCACCCACTGATTAATGATGCTTGCACCTATGTTACTCTAAAGGAACAGGATTAAATACAAAGGTAGGGTGGCGGCGAGTACACCGATTCCCTCAAACTTCCCACAAAGTTTGAAAACAGGTACACGAATGATTAGGATTCCGGAAGGTATCTCACGCTCAAACCCCAAATTTTGTAAGTCCACCAATATCAAAGTAGCATATCACTCAGAAAAATCTGATTATATGGTAGATAAATTTATTCTTCAATACATAAACAGCCGACACGTGTTTCGACCCCTTGGTCGTTATCAAGGCCGAAATATTTTCCTGGATTTTTAGCCAGTTGGTTGGGCAAGAAATCTCTCACATATAATACATGATTGCACCCATTTCCAGAGAGATTGACTGATTGTAATCAAATTGATCTGACTCACAGTGATCTGTTGTTATAAAATTAGAATAACAGCATCGGTAATGGGTTACTCCGCTCAAAAATTCCAATATTGTTGTCTGCCAATAGCGTGTCCTATGGTCTCAGGATTAATCCTTCCAATTGTTATATGATGGCTGGTGCCCGTGCACTATTGGTACTGCTCACTTTACTCTTGAGATAAGTCTGGCTGCTCAGCGATCGCTATCACTTTACTGTGTAGTACAGGCTTGTACCAAAGGTGAATTTGTACTGTCAATTGTGTGTGGTGTTTCCAAAGGGTACTGCATATGATTCTGCCTAACAGTGATGGACATCCCTATCCTTTGTCATAAAAGTGATAAGATGTGTGTAGGAATGAAGTGTGCGATGGCAGTGATGGACATCCCTATGCAGCCCTGGGACAAGATTGGAATGGAAGTAATTGGGACAATCTGGTGTGATGGGATGCAATTGTTCTATCTGGTAGTGATAGATCTTCTCACGAGGTGGGCAGAGGTAATTGTGACAACCAGTGTGGCCTCAAGGAGAGTGATTGAATTCTTTGAGGAATTATGTGGTAGGGAAGGTTACCCCAGAGTAATTGTCACTGTTAATGGTACTCAATTTAGATCGAAGGAATTGAATGACTTTTGCCGCACGCACTCAATCATGCACAAGATCACACACAGACGAATTGGGTGCTGGGGCACTTTAACAGAGTGTTGAAAGAAGTGATAAGGTGGGCATGGGCAAATGGGCATGAATGGAACATGCCGTGAGGGAGTCTGTGATAGCTCACAGATTCAACCCGCAGCGCAGGCATGTCACTCTTTGAGCTCAGCAGGAGGAGAAAGGCAAACACAGAGCGGTTTCCTCCATGGGCGGTTTGGCCTGTTTTGATGGAAGGAAAGTTGGAGAATGTGAGAGAATATTACAAGGAGTCCGTTGAGAAATAAGGAAGTGTATGACTGGAGTGGACTCCGAATGAGAGTGCCCCCGAATGTAGGGGACATGGTGAAGATCAAGCTACACCAGGCTCTTTGGGACATGATGTGTAAGTGGTTGAGTCTAGTCAGAGTAAAGGATGTGTTCAGGTTTGCTATTAGGACTGAGGACAACAGGGTATAGAACTTAGAGCAAATGATGGTTGAGAGAAGTGGCAACTCTGACGCAGTAAGGGGTGCTGTGCATCAGGGTTGTTCCTTTGGAGTTGGTGCATCTTCCTTGCTGTGCACTGCAGATGGGGTTCTGTCCATCACCAGAAGTAGAAGGAGGGGCCGCAGACTTGTTTATCTCAGAGACTATGTACAATGAAGTTCTGGACCACAGAAGATGCCTTGGGGGGTCTTTGTGAAGAGGAGGGGATGTGTAGAGTCGGCATTCCGCATCTCGTGCTACCTGCATGACGCATCCTGCCTGAAGAGGTTCTGGGAGAAAATCCTGGGAACAGGGGGGCAGTTGCAGCAGAGTAGTTTACCTTCTTGCTGGTGTCTGTTCAGCTTCCCACCGTTACAGTTACCAATAATCATTTGTTTTTTGATTTTTTGATTTAAACCTCTGTGCATATTGCTGGGCTCCCGACAGTTCTATTTTGCCAGTCCAGTGGACTTGGCTGCAAGGCGGCCTGGGCCCAGTCGAAATACGGATAGCATGCAAGGCACTGTGGGGCAGCCCGCATCCAGCCCACAAAGTGTTGCTGGATACATGGATAGCAAGTCCACGGAGAAGTGCCAGCACATGGAGGAAGTTGCCGTTTTCCTTCTAAGTGCCTAATCAGTACCTGGTCCTTCACAAGAAGATCAGCCCTGGGTGCTGACTATGGAAGAGAGTACATTGCAGAGATTGATTGCAGCAGCAGTGGCAGCAGCATTCAAAGAGTTGGAAGCCCTGGTTGTTATGGCACGATGTCCGCTTGAGAAGGGGGGGACAGGCCCCAATAGAAATAACCTGCAGAGATAGCAACTGGCAAACCTTCTTTATTAAAATACTAACCACAGCTGCCTGCTTTTTCACCAGTTCCCGCCCCCCCCTCCGAAGTCCAACTCCTCGCACAAGTGTTTATCCTCCAGCCACACCCATGTGGCTATGGCACCCAAGAGAGGACACAACAGCTTCCCCCTTTTTCATATATCAATGCTCATACCTCTTCAATGAGGCGGTGAGGGTTCAGAACCACTCGTCCAAACCATCTTTGCCCTCCTGTCTCTGCATCTGAAGTCAGAGCTTCTTCTGGGGTGCTAGACCCATCTTCTCTGTCATCGTTCTCACCACCATCTTTCAAGACATCCACCTCTGGTTGATGCAAGTGGCGGAACTGAGATGCATTCCTGGTCACCTCCTTATCTCCACCAGACAGGTGACCATGGAACTTTTCACTTCAACGACCTGTACGGGCACCGGTGAAAACCAGGTCTCACCTTTCCTGTTCTGTCATTGCTGGACAATCACAAAGTCTTTTGTCCTGGCTCCATGCTTCTCATCTGTATATTCCTTTGCCAATATTGTCTTCCTGACATCACTCTCCATTACTTCCCCGTCATCTTCATAAGGGCTGCCTTCACTTCCTGACATCCTGATTCAAATGTTGCAAGCCTTCATTATTTCTGCTGGGGTCTTCCTCATTGAGTTATGAGGGGCCATTCTGTATTGCCGCAATACTTTACACATAGATTGTCCCACTGGGATTTGGTCAACTTCAGCCTTCTGCACCTTGCGTTTGAAAGTTACTATAAACCTTTCTACAAGACCATTGCCATGCAGCCATGTTGGAGTGATCTGCTGTTGCTGAAACCCCCAAGTGATTTGCAAATCGTTGGAAATCGTGTCTGTTAAATAGGGACCCGTTGTCTGATTTCACCATTTTAGGAATACCCCACTCACTGAACATTTCGTCCAGCGCGGGTGTCGTGCATGCAAAACTGGTGGTCTGAACCATTTGGGGGAGCAGAAACCTGGAATATTCGTCTATTACAACCAGCATATATGCACCACACTGTAGTGGTCCAAAGAATCAAAAGCCACTGTCTGCCATACCTCTTTCGGCAACTCCATGACAGCCAATGGCCCAGGGAATTTGCTCTTACAGCCAGCTGACATGCCTTGCACCAATGAATGCGGGTCTGCACTGCCTCAACCAGGCGTACTGTTGAAGCAGTCATTTTGTATTGACAACACCCCATTGGCCCTCATGTGTAATATCTATGATCTTTGGACGGAGCTGTCACACCACTACAACCTGGGTACCCCTCATTAGAAGATTGTTAGCCACAACCGCCAATTCCATCTGCACACTGGCAAGGTAGCGCTGTTCTTCCATGTCGATGTTACTTCCAGCTATGAGATGTCTCTTATAGTCCTTCCATCGCTCCTGTTTTCATTATATGGACAGCCTCTTGAAGCGTGGGGTCCGCTATTGAAGCTGCTCTTCAGTGATGGTTGGCGGCAATGCTTGTGTTGACATGTCATTCATATACTCTTCACCTTCATCTGCCCTGTTACTTCCACAGACAACTATCGGATTCCATAAATGTAGTATGCCTGGTTCAAATGTTTTCCCGGTCAATGCACTATTTTGTAGTTGTACTCTTGCAGGCCCATGCCCCACCGCTCAATACGAGGAGGCATGCAGGATCCCAGATATCTAAAGATGAAGAGCAGCGTCTGGTGGTCTGTGATGAGGGTGAATCATTTGCCAATGACAAAATGATGGGAATGTTCATTAGCCCACACCACGGCCAGGCTTTCTCAGCTTGTGAATAGGCCATTTCTGTAGTGGAGGGAGCTCAACTTGTGTTTGCCAACACAATCATAGGATCCGAATAACAGGGGTCCCTCTGCACCATGATTGAGCCCAGCCCCATGGGACTAGCATCTACAATCAGATCAGTCCCCTTAGACGGATCAAAATAAGCTAAATGGTGTGCCATCTGTAGCGGAGCAGTCCCTCCCCCACTCTCTGATAAACGGATAGGCAACTAAAACATTTAGGGGCCGTGTCCTGCCCCCTGGTCCAATCGTGCAAATATGAGAAGAATTGTGCACTCAGACAACTGTATTATCCATACCCTAAACAGAGACAGTGAGGAAAACCATGATGTGGAACAAGGATGATAGAAGTGATGTCATGTCACCTATGACATCATATAGCTGTATAGGAATTAATAAGATTATAAACACCTTTTGCAGTACCGCCATTAAATGTGCATGCATTGACACAAACATTTGTATTCAGAATGGGGGAAGGAACAGTAATGAGAGGGAGCCCCCCTCACTGGTATTACCCAAATTGACCTTTTACAATTGACCTTTTGCACAATTGACCTAATTATAGTGGTCCTAATTGAACTTCTGCACAATTGACCTTTATATTATTTTAGTTATTTTATATATGTATTGAGTTGGTTTTGGAATATAAATAATATAAAGGGATTGGGTGGGGGGTTGCAGAGAGGTTTTGGATTGGTGGGGAGGTTGCGTGGGGTTTCCCCCTGCATATATGTCCTAATTGACCACCTAAATTAGGTCAATTATCCCGAGGTCAATTCTCCTGAGGTCAATGGTGAAAAGGTCAATCAGTATACAACACTCTCACTAGCATCAAGACTGAAGTTATATACATTATAAGATAAGAGAGCATGATCTTTTTATACCTTTATTCAATTGAGGAGAAATTTGAGTAAGTGACTAGGGGATAACATGCACTATTTTAGGGATTTATTATGTAAATACACAATAGGTCACTTTAGTATTTTAATGCCTGGAAATATAAATGAGTGTGCCATTAGGTTAAAGAAGCATTTTGTATGGGGCATACACCCTGATTAGTATAATAATAAAGAGCAGATCAGTAAGATTACTTATATTTTATTTAGATAAAGCATATTCATGGATGAGAAAGAAGGATTTATGAGTGCAAGCAAGCTAGGAATTGCACAAACAAGGGAATACAACTGAATACAACTGAAGGACAGTGATGGCCTTTGGTGAAGAACACAGAATAATTTGATAAACAAAGGCTTGTTTAACGGAAGTGTATTTAGCAATTAAGGATTGCAAACAGAAACAAGGAGGATTTGGCAAAAGTATTGAGCATTTTATGGATCAGTAGTATTTATGATGAGTGAAGAGAAGGGGAATTTAGAGATATGGAGGCATTATGCACGAGATTTGGAAAAACATAGGGATAATTAGGTTAGAGGTTTGTCATGTTAGACCCATAAAGAGGGGGGAGAGACACACACACACACATACACACAAACACTGAACATGTATATACACGCCACAATAGTAGACAATATTTTTACAATGCAAGTATAGCGCCAACTTAAGTAACGGTAGCCCCATGTTTTGCAAAAACATAACATAAGAGAAAATAAAGTGCATATTATTTTTATAGTGTATTTGAAGCATTTTTAAAATGATAGGGAAGGGATTATAAGACATAATGGGCACACAGTAACATACAACTGTAAGGGCCAAGAATGAGGGGTTATGAGGAAAACATAATGAGAGTACTCCTGCCTGTGTACAAAACAGTGTATGAGAGTAAGTAACCAAAGAGAGGGAACACCTGCTCTTTGGGTGATCTCAGCAACCAAGCCTATGAGAGGGAGAAAGTCCCTAATTGTCATGAAAAAGGGCTTGGGGGACCCAGCCAAATGGTCATTGCTGCTGAAGTGAAGAAAATAAGAAGAAAAATAATCCTCTGTATGGACTCCCCCATCCTTATGTCCCCTCAACTGACTATTTTATTCATGAAGACAATGCCCAAATTAAGGGGCCCCTGAACTTGCTGCAAAGCAGAAGAAACAAAAACAATAATGAACTAATGAAAGATCCTTGAATTCAAAATGAAGAAGGAAAGAAAACGCAATGGAAGATGTTCTAACGGAAGTTAATCGAGATGATGACCAGGAAATTGACTCCAAGCAGATGACAAATGGGACAGGAACTGATACGATATTATGGGGTAGAGAAGGGTAATAACGTACTACTTACAGAAAAAAGAGGAAAGAGGAGAGAAGAGAATAATAATAATATAAACTGATGAATGAATGCGCTGGTGGGTCCCCTCAGATGAAAAGATACAAATGTTGTTTAACAATATCTCTTGACTCTTGTAGTGGCAGAATCACTTGTTGTGCATGTACATTAACGTTTAATTGGGTAACAGGGGTAGGAACAAGATGAAAGTAAACAATGTTATGCTTTGGATATAGATGAATATACACAAATAATAAAAGAGGGTAAAATATGCCACACCTTTGACAAAAAAGGATAGATATACAATAGATTAGGGTAAAACAATATGATTAGAGAAGCTATTGTTTTTTTAGAAAGTTTTTCATGATACCTCCCATAGAGGATTGAGCCGAGGGGGATGACTGAGACAGGGATGCATAGGTACACTGCATGCAAAGGAGGGTAATCAAAAAGATTGTGGTCAGATATATTGACCAGAGGGGGAAATGTAGAGGAGCAGCTTCTCCCTCTCTGATAAACAGACAGGTGACTGCATTTAGGGGCCATGTCCTGCCCCCTGGTCCAATAGTGCAAGTATGAGAAGAATTGTGCACTCAGACAACTGTATTATCTGTACCCCAAGCAGAGACAGTGAGGACAAACATGATGTGGACCAATGATGATGGACCTGAAGTCATTTCTCCTATGACATCATATGGTTGTATATGAAGACAGGGTAAAATGCATTTTTCATAGAATAGCACACACATTAGGCCAATCTGTGTTTTAGATATGAAGGATGTTATTCACACTCAATAGACATTACAAAACTGGTAATGCTCAAATATATGCAGGAGAGAAGTTCCATGACAACAGAAATATGACAACAGCAGACATCCATTATCTTAAAATGAATAAAGGCTTCAAGTCTGATACAAGTTTACAAGTGTTTAAAAGTGCTGGAAGCAAAGAAAAGGTGATGTGTGCAGGAAAGGGAGAATGTTGGGCAATAAGCCAAGGTACAGTGAGATGGCAGAAACAAATAGCAGAATATGTGATTTTCGGTGGTGTAACTCATAAAACGAAACTGGCATACAGTCAAAGTCAAAAATTAGATAAGAAGGGTGAGACGGCCTTGAAGACAGTGTGCTAAAAAGTCTGAAGATGTCATTTCTGAAACTAGTTTTTTTTGTCCAGCTTTAAGGTTGCAACACATGTCGATGATTCCCAAATTTTGGGAAAATACCAAGTCTTGCTAAATTAGCATACACGTTATGTGTTGCAGGAAGTGTTATGTCCAATAGAAATCAAGTGATGTATTTGACCTTTAAGTAAAATGACCAATGAAAACCCGATTGAAGCATAGGGTTCGGATTAAAATAAAATTATTGTGCAATGTTGTATTTTCTATAAAAATAGTTTTAAAATGGAAAGTTTTTGAGTCCTTGCCTTTCATATTGACCAACTATGGCATGTGTAACTGCTCCCAGCCGGATGAAAATAAAACCTTTGCTGTATGCACAATCCTGTCTCTGAAAGGGCTTTTTTTGAATTATGACTGGGGTAGGGCCTCCCTTACACATCAATAGCGCCTTTTTGATCGCAGTGAAAGCATCATGGCATTCTCGGGACCACCAAAATAGTGTTTCCTGTTCGAGCAGTTGTCAGAGAGGTGCAGTTACCATAGCATAATGAGTGATGTATCTGGAACAGTATCCCGCTATGCCCAGTAAAGACCTCAGTTCAGATACATGCATGGGGGTGACAATTGGTGTTTTGTAAGAACGTTCTCTTGTTGAGGCTCCATGCCCTTGCTGGAGAGCACATGCCCACAAAAAGTCAACTGTTACTGATTGATAGTGCACTTATCAGGTTTGAGGGTAAAGCCAGCATTTGCAGAACCTGACAGACCATTCTGACAGGTCAGTCATGTTCCTACTGATCCCATCCAAAGAAAAGGATGTCGTCACTGTAATTACATGTGTGTTCGATGGGGAGCAAGATGCACCGGATAGTCTCTTGAAATATTTCTGCTACTGAGCAGATGACAAAATGTAGGCTTTTGTACCTTAAAAGATCTTGGCGGGTGGCAAATGTTGTAACTACTCTTGACTGGGGGTCAAATTTGGTGAATCTTACTGCCTTGTTAAGAGGGACAATCATGTCCTCAATGTTCTGCCTCAGGTGGCGTTCCCTATCAATGGTAGTATTGGGAAGCCACATGTCAACACACAACCGAATAAGATGACCTTCTTTGGGCACGACAACCACCAGGGATAACCATGGGGTGGGTCCTGTGGCGGCTCAATTATATCATCCTAGAGTAGCTATTGCAGTTCCCCTCTACCTTTTCCTGCAGATGAAACCCAACCCTCCTGGGATGTTTGGGGAATGGGCACACTGCCTCGTTAATATGTAATTTGACTGGGGAATCCATTGAACATTCCCAATCCTGTGGCAATGCTTGGAAATTCTTGCTGGATATATTCTTTGGTCGCTAAAGGTCTCACCTTTTTTCCTTGCGGTTCTGTGGACATCCAATATAAGACATGGATGAGACCCAGTTGTGTTACCGAGGAGAAGCATAGGAAACAGTGACTCATTTTAGGCATATGGAGGATGTAGAAAATTGCCATGAGTGTATGTTCCTGATGTTGAAGGCAGTATGAAAATTGCACTATGCATGGTAATGGTTCCGCCGCACCCCACTGAAAGATGCGAACCGTGGAAGGATGCAGTGGTTGCGACAGCTTGAGCTTCTGGAATTGCCTCTCGTCCATGATGTTTACTGTGGCCCCCATGTCAATGATAAACTACTTCCTTTCCTTGCATGATGAGGCACATTTTGGAGTATGGTTTCCCTTCTGTATCCTCTGTTATGAGCCTCACTTATTCGTCCTGCACAGCTTCAGCTTGTTTCTCCTGTTATGCTCTCTTGTAGTTCAGGCAGGTATCTCCTGTCTTCCATGGCCCTGACAACTGGATGTCGTCCTCCTGACTCTTCCCCTCCTCCAGCTGGAAGCACACAGGTGCTCCTACATACGGACTGAAAATGTCCCACTCGCTTACACTTGTTACACTCTTGTGTCAGGGCAGGGCATTGGTCCCTATGCGGAATGAGAACCCACAACAAGAGCACATGTACCCTTCATTGTTTCCAGATGTATTGCATTCCCTACATTGTTTAAACCCAGTCATGAGCTTATCCTTTGGTTGGCCTGAGGCCGAGCATGTAGAAAACACAGTGGTGGCAGCCACCATCGCCCCACCAGATTTAGGTGTCCCCATGATTGCTGCCTGGCTGTCCACCATTTCATAAATTCTTGCCAAATCGAGGAGTTCTGGTAACAACAGTGGCTTCTTGAGTAGCTGTTTCCTAAGCACTAAGGATCAACACCCTTCAATCACCCACAATCATATGGCCTCCTTGTCAGAGAACTGATCGAATTAGCAGTGTCTGATATGCTTTTGTAGGCACAACACATATTCATTCACTGTTTTATGTGGCAGCTAGCTAAACTGGTTTAAAGTAAATCATTCAAATTCTCAGTTTCTTTGTGCCACAAACCAGCCACTCAATGCTGCAATCAGGGTTTCATATACCCCTTTTTCCGCCGGCGATAATGTTTTAATGACCCCCTCGTATATTCCTTCCAGCTAAATTAGTAAAAATGTGAATCATGCCTGCAGTGTTTTGATCACCCACTGCATGGATGAAGTCCTGGAATTCCTCCAGCCACGCAGTCCAATGTAACCCCCATCCTCTGACACCCCAAACAGGTCTGCATGCTCCTGCGCACGCCAGTACGACATCTCCCCAGGGTCTGTCGCTCGTCGCCAGTTGTTATGGGATGTTGTCTGCCTGAGAAGGGGGGGAGGAGAACAGGCCCCAATAGAAATAACCAGCGGAAACAGCAACTGGCAACCCTTCTATATTAAAATGCTAACCACAACTGCCCACTAACTCCTCAGATCCTGCCCTCCTGAAGTCCAACCCCTTGCACCCATGTGACTACAGCACCCCAAAGAGGACACACCACTGGTGTAGCCTTCTGCAAATGAATTCCCCTTACCTACACCAGAGACTTCACTAAAGAGAGCAAGCTATATTCAGGGGGAGGAACTGGTCACAGTGTTGCCACGTATAAAAGAGATGCTCAATCGACCTGTTCCCCCATAGCTCCATTTGTACTTTAGGAAGAGGATTTATGTGGTGACTACATGTCATCTGATCAAGAGGGTCTCCCAATTCTTGAGGCCATTACAGCCTTATTGGACCAATATTGATGAAAACAGCCGTGCCAAGATTTGTGGCGAAAAGAAAACCACTAGGGGGTTATGATACATAATTCCCTCCAGTGGTGAAAGTAGATTCTCGCATGTACCCTCCTGGCCCAAGTGTCTGATTCAATGGAAGATGCTACCCCTTCAGATTCAGCAGACAAAATAATTGAAGTTGCCCTCAAACTGGCATTTTCTGGTGCCAATTTTGCAATCTGGAAAGCGACATATGCGGCTTATATTGCATAAACGTTGGTCGGTGATTTTAAGCAGGTCTGAATGCTTCCATTCGCAGGCGGGCTCCTCGGACCTGTTGGAAGAAATGGAACTTCTGGGCAAGCTATTGTCCAATGTAACCATTGATGGGATCTGTGTCTCAGCCACCTTGGCAAGTGCAGCTACGGGCAGGCGTAGACCGCTTCAGATGAGGACCTGGAAAATGGAGCATAGCCAAAATAGTCTTTTATTTGCCTTGCCTTTTCAGGGGACCAGGTGGTTTGGTCCTGAAACAGAGAACTTGACGAAGCGATTGGCAGAGAACACGAATATCATTGTTTCTGTCGAGCCAGGCCGAAGGGTTTTTTCTTCTTGGAGAACACTGTATGGAGTCTGGGGGACACAAAGGCGATCTTTTTTGAGGGAAGGGCCAGGGTCAAGGAGCTGCTACAACAGAACATACCCGACCCTCCTCCACCCTCTTGTCCAGGCCTCAAAACCGTAACTATCTGGTATGTGGAGACCAGCAGGAGCCTGTGGGAGGACGATTAAAGACATTCCTGAAATGTTGGGAGTCCTCCATTCAGGAGCAATGGGTGTTACAGAATCACAGAGAATGCTACTCCATAACCTATCATATCATATCATATCATATCCATAGACTTTGGAAACAGACTACAGCCCACAGGTTCCATCTGCATGACGTGTCCAGAAGACGAAGTAAGGAGGCAAGCAATCATGGAGGGGATTATATCCCTCCTCAAGAAAGAAGCAGTTATTGCAGTTCCTCCACAAGAGAAGAGAGGAAGTTACTCCACACTTTTTCTCCACACATCTCCACACTTGTTCTCGTTCAGAAACCCTGAGGATACTTCCAACCAGTTCTGAACTTGAAGGGGGTCAACAAGTTAGTGGCATACTGGACATTCAAAATGGTGAAAATCCAGTCGATTTACCCCTTCATGCAGCTAAGAAACTTCCTGGCTTCAATTGCCCTCAGGGATGCCTACTTGCATGTACCAGTGAAGAAGAGCTATCAGCACTTGCTGCGTTTTGCATTAACCATTACCAATCCAGGGTGTTATCGTTCGGATGAGCATAGCGCAGCAAGGTTTAACAGAGATCCTTGTGCTTCTGGTAGGTGTACTGCATGCAAGGGGCACTTCTGTATTCCTATATTCAAAAGATTTATTAATTGCTTCTCCTTTTCCTTTTGAGGTGTCATGGGATATCACAGAGGAGTACAACATGCTACAGTGGCATGTCTTTCTCATCAATTGGGCCAAGTGTTGCAGCCCTCACAGAGTTTGACATTCATAGAAGCCCAATCGACACAGTGCTGGATCAGGTATTTCTTTGAAAGGACTGAATGATGAAATTACAGACCCGACGAAGAAACTTAATGTCACTAGAGTGGATGATGGACTGACAATGGCTAACAATCCTGGGGGACTTGGCAGCAAAAACCCAGGTGGTTCTGTGGTCCTGGGCCCATCTCAAACCATTGATGCCCAATCTACAGATTGGTACCTGGGGGGTGGAGGGGAGTATGAGAATTCCTTGCCCCATTTCCTCAGGAACACGCTCAGTTGGTGGTTCGATCGCGTTAATTTGGTAGCAGGGATTCCTTTCGTCCCACTGCCACCAAAGGTCCTCACTAAGGATGCGACCCATAGGAGTGGGAGGCTACCTTAGAAGCCCACAGTCCAAGCAAAATGGTCCCACAGGGATGCTCTCCAATCTTTCCAAGGGAAATACTGTGAGTCACTTTGCCATTTCCTTGGTTGCCAATCCAGAGGAGAAGTGCGGGGTACATGGGCATGGGGGGAACCGGAGAAGCAAGTGAGTGAAGTTTGGGGGTGCTACCTCCAAACTCGGAATGACCCCATATATACCTTTGCAGGGCTTATTTTCATGTCAGCAGGACACAGTTCTCCTGAGAGGGCAATGTTCTGTAAACCCCATGCTTTAAAGAAGAGCAGGGCTAAGCACAGCTTCTTCAATAATATCCTATGGAAAATAAGATGAAAATATATGTCCACGGCACTGGAGGGGTTAACGTAGGTATAGTGCAACACAGGCCCACTGTCACCCTACCTATGCGCACGTGTCCCGTCCTAGAAATAGGACATCTGTACAGGCCAACATCTAATCCTGGACAGAGGCAGAGCGAACTCCCCAAGAGGGGGCTCATCTGTTCAATAATGCTACCCATATAACAAAGTGCAGTCTTTTAGAAGGACCTACTGTGCATAATAAACTGTCATGTCACACACTAGTACAAGAACTGTCCTAGATTGGGGCTAGCTGTGCAAGTGCAGGCTCACCTTTTACACAGGTTCCCTGACTTCTCCTATAAAGAGATCCAGTGCTCCCAAGTTCCCCATGGCCATATGTGAGAAGGCCAACCAGTCTGGGCTGTGCTTAGAATTCTGGTACTTATAGTTTTCCTAAATTTCAAAGGGAAACAAAACTACATGTCACAGAATCCTAAGGGAAAAAACAGGTTTGGATAGGCTTCTCACACATGGCCACGGGTAATTTGAGAGCTCTGGAGATCAGGTGTGAATGGTCTTACCATCACAGTACACAACCAGCAGGGCCAAGGCGGTGTCCTGTGCCCTGCTTAGGATAGGCTCAGTATGGCGTAGGATATGTTTCCTTCAGGCATCTTACATTCACAACTGAAAGGCCAATGCCATTGGAGACCCCAGGAACCATGATAAAAGCCTACATTATACTCTCTTTTTTACAATCATGCACATGAGACAAATCATCACACAACAGCACATCCAAACAACCTACTGTTCTCGTTGCCACTGGACATACGAAGCAAAGTCTCTCTTCCAAGTCCATGATGCTAGGCATTCTGGGTCTAGTAGTCACAAAAGTGCGCATTGCACATTTTAGGACCATCCCCAAGAATTAATACTGATGACACATACAGGAAAGTCGAGGTGAAAAGTGATAAATTCTCACAACAGCCACATCCTGGGTTCCCAATAGTGGTGGCAGTATATTCATGATGCAATCATGCAATCCTGCACCAGACACCAGAGCTGTGTTAGCCCATGCCAACCAGCGTGGCACACATACCACAAGGCAAAGACCCTCTCAGCACACACCCTTGGAAAATACCTCAAGACTGTCACCTCCATATAACGACCAGGCGGATTTCCTGGATGTCTTCCTTGCTACCATTGCAGTCCCCTTGCTCTCTATATTATTGTGTCAAGAGGACAAGGAGCCAGAAAGTACAGCCCATGCCTGGGTGTTCAATTGGCTCAGGGGCATGCATAGTGCTACTACTACAGTACCTAGTGGACACATGTTTAGCTAGCCAAGGCCATGAAGACTTGCACAATTGATCTCTGTTATGTCTGCATACTATGAAAATGTGCTTGCAGATGAAGCGGTGTTAGAGTACTTTGGTTGGCCATGCCGCACTGGCTGCCTGAGGCACCCAACACCCTTTAATATGTAAGCGACAGAGGATCATGACACGTCACTTCCTCACAACCATCCACGACCATTGCCCCGCCTCTCCCTTCTCACAAATACAGCACGCAGTGCTGAGGGGGGGGGGGAAGACATGAGCTGGAAAGTTCCAGGGGGTCGCAGTCAAACACAACGTTGCATTGCCTATGTGAACGCACATACACAAGGGGAAAAGCATAACAGTACAACTCTCCTTCTCCAGATTGTCCTGGAGGTCTCTAAACAATGCAGGAAAGTCACTGCTAACTGTCCCAGGGCATGCCCAACACTGGGTTGAAGATGAAGATCTCAACATCATGCAATAGAATGCCTGGTAAATTTGGTGAGAGGAATGCACAGCAAATCTTCAGTGTGTTGGTACTACACGGGCACACTCGTCCCACGCATGGGCAAGGTGCCTTGAGATGCTGAGCCTTGTTCTGTCAGTGGCTGTGCCTGCTTGATGGAATGGCGTGCCCAAACCAGGATTGCCTCAAGGCCCACCATGAATTCTATATGAGAATGTGTTGCTCTTACATTGTTTCCTGAAACAAGCACACCCACATGTAACAGAGCTGTGTTTTTTGCAGGCATGGGTATTTGCGTGATGATGCTGTGCTCTTTTTTGACAGGACAAGATGCCATGATGTTGACTATTAACAGGGCGGCCTGATGTACAATACCAGTCTGCACTATGTCTGGCCATACCTTTGGTGGGGGGGGGGGGCGTGTTTTGCTTTCATGGAGGCCCAGACACATTGGGGGAGTATTGGGCATGTGTTGTGCATGCACACATGACACTGATCAGGATGAAACAGTACAAGTGTCTGATGTAAAAGGACATTCATTTATATAATAAACGGTATGATTAAGTCTAGGAAGCTATGGGGCCACTTGTGGTGCTGCTAAGTGGATGATAGGAGCACAGTGTGTGGAATATTCAGACTGTTCATGCAATTGCCCCAGACGCTGGCCTTTGGGGTGGTAGAGGTGAGTGATCATCACGAGGCAATTGTGAATGTCAGCAAGGGGTATGTTCTTGTGGATTACTTGGTCGACCATGATGCAGCTTCTGTGGCCTCTTAGCTGACAAGGGGTCATGTCTGGGGTCCTGTAGTTGTGCCTGTGTCACAGGTTGGGACCCTCCATACCTATGTGATGCTGCGACTTCTGTCTGGTGCAAAGTTTGTCCCATGGGCTAGGATGGAGGTGACCTATCTGTAAGGACTTGAAGCAGCTGACCGAAGATGCCATTGTAGTAATCCAAATGGTGGCCGATGACATGTGAAAAGTCTATGCCTGAGGCCCTCACTGTCCATTGTGCCTTCCGTGGTTGGTTCAGTAACGCAGCGGCACAGTCTGGTGCAGCAGCCACTGACATGTACGCAGTCCTTGGTGTTTGTTGGACTTAGTTGTGCTGTGTAACTGGTGTGGCATGGTTTCGTGCTGGAGGCTGTGCATGTAGACAGGTAAGGGAGTACGCGGAATGATGTGGGTCCCCTCTCTTGCACTCAAGTCATCACTAATCTGGCACTAATCCTGGCTGGTGCCACCACCTGGTCATGGAGACAGTTGTCTTCTGCCAGCACAATGGGATGTTTCTGCGTTTCATCAGGGGCAAGTCACAGGCCAACCCGGACATTGTGTATGCGTCCTACAATGTTGTCGACCTCTTGGGTCTGTGGAACGATGTTGACAGTCTCATCGTTGGCACCCTGGCTGCCATGCCCTGTGCCAGAATTCATCAGGGAAATCTGGGTTTTGCTGGGTGAAATCTGGTGATGATTCTACTGAACGGGTACGATCTCTGTTGCGGCCACAGTTGAATGTGGAAGGAGAAAAAGGGCAAGTCAGACATTTCGAGTTAGCGTCGACACATATTCACTTATGTGTCCACAACACTGCTCTGAGCCTGACTACGTTTAAGAACAGGAACACATGACATGTCACCAGTTGGAGGGGTCAATGTTCTATTCCTATACTTTGTGCCGTGAGCGAGAAGGGTGGCGGAAGGGCCAGGCAAGTCAGACAGCCATATGGAAAGCGTATGGCAATTTCTTTGAGTTGATCGGTTAATCATCAGACCATCATATTTCCATCAGACGTAGGTTTCCCAACATGTTGTGCATGCTGAAGAGAGATGAATATGCACGTCTTACAGGACTCATTGCAGGAGAGCCAACGTTGATGCCTTACTATGTTAGTTAAGGGTTTGCATACATTGCCAAATTACTGCGCTGTGCCTTATGGGAATGCATCATAACTCTATGGGTGGCATCCGAGGCACACATATTGGTAGACATGTTCATGAACATAATGCTTAGAAGCCTATACCATGGTTCTCTTTGCTTTTGCATGCTGTTGATTTGTGAATGTTGCATTGAGTGTTGTGGATACCGCTTTTTGGATCAGTGGACTTTGCATAAAGATTACAACTGCACTGCCACCCTCAGCTCTCCAGTTCAAGGAGGGATAGAACTGTGTGGGTGTTTTTGCTGTAGGGCCTGAAACAATGTGTACTTCTTACTCTACTACTGCATCGGCTACAGAAACAATGCGGTGGTTCAATGAAGCTAATGTATCACATTATATTTGGAAGTGGTTGAAACTGTGGGTGCAAGGTATGCTTGTCTTGTTGGGGTATTATCACAACATTCTCTTTTACTCATCCCAGTCCTGCCTGGTGAGGGTTTTTGCTTCCCCCATTTACTGATTCACCTTAAATCGCTTCTTATTTGGAGCAATAGCCTATGCTCTGTAAAAGTGTAAAAAATGGTACCCTACCCACCATTCTCCAATTTTATTTACATAAGCAGTCTTGGCTTCAGACTAAAGACTAGGATATGCAGGACTGTTATCTTGATGACAGGTATATAATGCGCTCTTTACCCTTCTGTGACGAAAATTACCATCATGTAATCGGGGAACCGCCTGTCCCTATTGTCCCTGTCCAGACCTTTGATGATTCACACACCCAAAGTGTACCTGATTTTACAGGCAGAAGGATGCGAGGTATGTCTGCCATTGTTTACTCCGCTGAAGGTGGGGGGCGAAGGGGGGTCGGTCCTATAATAAAAAAGAGAGGAGAGGTAGGATTTTTGAATGAATGCCTGCTGAGAAGTAGATATGCTTAAAGAGGCATCACTAAGATGTGTGAGGGGTCAGAAATGAGAGGCAGACACAAAGTGGCAATATCCTCAGCATTAGCCATTTTATTAACAGAAATGGGTTTGGATAAAGGACTAACATTCGCTATCCTAATGTGAATGTCCCTTCCTATGAAACTAAAACTGAAGCAGACTATCCTTGTGTCCAAACTAAATCTGACCCTCGCACTAACATCCACAAGCAAAATGTGCAAGGTAAATGTTTTAAAGTTCAACTCAACAGAAATGTACAAAAATTCAAACGTAACTTTATCCGAAACAATCCTTGTATCCAGGGGTTGATTCCTTTCCTCTGGATTGTTTCAGAGAAACTGTTCACACGTTCTGTGTCAAGACCAGTCTCTTAAAGGCAATACAAATGTCTCTTTTATCTAATATTATTTTCAGGATGGCAAAACAAATGTTTTGGAATGTGGCAAAGGAAAGTCTATCCTACTTTTAAGGATGGCTAAACAAATGTCTGTTCTCCAATAGTGATTCAAGTATGGCAAAGGGCAAGTCTTTTCCAAAGTCTCTGGTTGGCAATATGTTCAATTGAAACATGAACTTAATATGACCAAGTTTCTCTTCAACATACCAGTTTAAAGTGAGTGTCCTGGTACACTATGCTTCCAGGAAATATCTGAATTGAAAACACTTGACATCCTGGTTTACTCTGCTTCTAGGAATATCCCCCTTTTGGCTCACATAGACCCCTTGGTGCACTCTGCTGCCAGGTATCTCTTTATAAAAAGGTTTCACTACTTGATGCTCGTATCAGGCTTCTCTGCAACATTCACATTCTCCGTAGATATCACACAATTGTTCTTCTTCAATTGAACAACTTAGTTGACTTCAGTTGTTACTTATGTCAATGTCCCCCATAATGACATCCCATATATGAGGGTTTGTTCAAGCTCTGTCCGTCAATCTATCTTTAAATCTCTCTTGACTCTTGGCAATGCTTGTTCCAGGTTTCCCCCAACTGACCACTCATGTCAGGGGAATTGTACCATGTTCGCCATCACTTTTCAGTTCTATTTGTTCAGTATTCAAAATTGCTTTCGAAACACTTTTTAGTGTGTTTGCACATTCAGGGCCCCTTACGCTTCTAAGTTCACTATGCCGCTGCTGTGAGGAGCTTGTGTGGGGCCAGCGTCCCCTTCTCATCAGAGGCCCTCATTACGACCCTGGCGGAGTGGGTCTACGCCAGCGGTATTCGCGGCGGACCCGTCCGCCCTACTACGAGTTCCCGTAGCGCCATGGAGCGTTTTCCGCCTGGTTTTTCCGGGCGGAGAAATCCATGGCGCTACGGGACCTTGTTGTTAATTACGCCACCGTATTTAACGGTGGCGTAATTAACGCCTTCCCCACTCCCATTATACCCTATGGGGCAAAAATGGGAATGGGGAAGGGTAAAATGGGGAATGGGGATTTACCGCCCCGCCAAGGTCGGAATGGGGCGGTAAATCCGCCAACCCCCATGGCGCTATCGGCAGCTTTCCGCCGTGCTCCATGGTGCATTTTGCACCACGATTTCCGCCAGGGTCGTAATGAGGGCCAGAGTCTTGTTTGGTTCCCACGTCGGCTTGGAAGTCCTTTGCTACCAGAACGAGTGCAGCTCAGCAGGAGCATGTCTCCCTGGGCCCCGCTGCACACCATTTATCTCAGCGTCAACAGAGATCCTCCTTTCCAGTTCCAAATGCTGCCAATCTACTGCTGGCAGACATCTCCTCTTCTCCCCGCGGTTCGTCTCCATGGGATTGCCTCTGCCACTGGTCTCGCTTGCCGCTTTGTGTACTCTGCAGCCTTTCTCCTCTTTCCTTCCTCGTTTCTCTTGCTGAATGTGATCCATGGGTTTAAATGTCCCGCGCAGCTGATTAGGTTTGTGACAACTAGACTGCACGTTACTCTTAGCGTCACATATCTTCCACATGGACCCCTTGATCCTCTTCCTTGTTACAGTACCTGATACTTAAAGTACAATCACCATAAACATCAGATATTTCATATGCTATAGGTTCACCATGTACACATGAAGATTGAATAGGGTTCTGTTCAAAGGAAATGGCTTTCAGAGTTTAACAATTAGATGGTTCGGAATAATTACAGCCGGTCATTAAAAACGATGTAATGAACGGATCTTCCTTGCAAGAAAGAGAATGCCACCACTTCTCTCCTGTTGGAGTCACCAATCTGCCCTGACAGCCCTCTCCTCCCATGTGATCCACCCTCAGAATACCACCCCCCTGGGTCAAATGGCTACCTTGCCCTGGCCACATGGGAGGAGACTACCTGCTGGGAATCCGTGATGACGCTGCAGGATTCATCACAGATGATACAAAGCTGGAGTCTGTATGGTGATTAGTATAGGTTTCTATTCTGGCGATTCTTGAGTAAGAACAGTTACGCGGAATCACTCCGGATAATACGCTGCACGGGGATATATCCCAAGAACAAACAACCAGAATATCATTTAACAACCAAATTTGGACGCATATGTTGCAAGAAATATGTGTATGCCCTGATTTGATAAAGGCCTAGCCGGCCGAAACACGTGTCATCATAAGAGGGCAATTGAATAATTGTGATAAAACAACAATTCGGAATCAACACAGGCAGTCGTTCAATTGTGCAGAATAAACAATTTTACGTACTACCGGATTTGGCGCAAGTCTCCAGGAGAGTTCCTCTTTACTTTTGTACATACTAAGGTCGATTTCAGCTTTCCTTCCACCAACTCTGGGGAGATGCGACAACGACTCTAAACGATCTAGATGGACTAGTTGACCGAAGGAATATTTAAGGGACTTTTGAGGTGCCAGCGGAAGACCATTCTAAGGGAGAGCATTCCTATTCTTTCACTTGGAAGGTTGTCACTCTTCTGTGGCTGGAAGACATGCCTTTAAGACTCGGGTGTCGTGCCATGGGAGGCCTCCCTAGAATGGTACATTTCCATTGCCTATGTGTGACTGACTTGCTTTCCTATTCATGATGGTGATCTGTCCACTCGAGTACAGTCTTGCATGTCTGTCCGCAGCGTTCTAAGTGGTGTCGATTGCAAATGATGATGCAGGTGGCATAGTCTGCTTTGCTTGTGGATTTGGACAGTGGCCCTGATATGTGTGAGTGTCTCTTACAGAAGATTCTGGGAGTGAGGTTGGAGCAATTGGGTATGTATGTCTTAGTGGGTGTAATGGGTATGCTTTTCTTGTGTTGGCTTTGGGACGTGGGTCATAAACACGGTAGTGTGAGGTTATACAGTGACATAGCTGCCATGTGTTGGACCATGGAGTGAGAGGGCTGACCACTAGATGGATGTTATTCAGACATCATGTCAGGGTTTAGATGCCGAACACGTTCCACATAGGGCTATGAATCCCCTAGTGCATGTACTCTTTTGCGTGGCAGTGTAGGTGGCTGTGTTTGTCCTCTAGATTGTGGAAGTAGTGCAAGAGTATGCAGCACTAGTGCTCTGACTTTGTACATTCTGACAGTATTAAGGAGTGTGCAACTATATCTGCGGAGGCCATGGACACTGTGTGGCCTTTGATGTTGTGTGCTGCGTGTGCTTCTCTGGTGCTCTAGCTTTTGGGGTTATCAGTAGAATGAGGCCTCGTAGTTCACATATATGGACTTTGCATTATATCCCCCTTCAATCAACCCTTGATGTTTTTGTCACAAAGCAAAGGCATTATACAGCATCTAATTCAACCGTAAGGGTCCATATTTAGGCTGTTAAGATTACAGACCCATGGTGTTACATTAGCATGCATCTGCAGTCTGGTTATATATTATAGCGTATACTGGGGGTCAGGGGAGGGATATGTAATTTTGTGAAATTCTGTATTAGCTATATGTGTATCTAAAGTGGAATCCACGGGTTGTCTTGTTCATCCCATTGTGTTCCCCAGTTTACATGTTGTCAACGTTGTGTGATGCATGTGCTTTACTGTGTGATTTCTTGGCACGGATGTTGACCCTCACCACAGTGAACTGTGTAATGTGCAGTTGCTACCTTGACATCGACTTTACCTTTGGGGTGCTTGCGGCAATTCCTCTGGCATGCTGGCAAGGAAGTCCTGCTTTCTGAGGTTGAGGGTCTCTGGCATTGAGTCTGAAGGGCCTCCTTTTCTTCAACTGAGAGGATCCCAGTGTGAAAATATTTAGCTTATTTTATGATTATATCATTCTTTCCTCTTATTACCGTAACCATAAAAGTAGTGGTGAAGACGAGTTTGATGTTACCGCTCTTGATCAAAGATTCTATCAGTCTTTCGGATGGGTTTAAGCTACTACCAATAGTACTTCCCTTAGTTAATGATCTACTCCAATATAGATACGTTTTCTAAATATTGTTTAATATTAACATATAATGGTAGTATTATTTATCACAGTCTATATGTGTTTCAATAGTTTATTTCTGGTTTGTTTACCTAATCTCAGTTATGTATAACTCTGATCTTTTAACTCAAATATGTGTTTTCAATGCTGTTGGTTCAGTAGTGTTCCTCTAATTTTTTTTAAATGGCCCCAAAATTCTTTCTGCGTAGTACGTAATTTTTACTCAAGCGTTTTTTAATATATGTTGACCCTAATCTACAGAGATTTATTGCGTACGCTAATCCGTTTACCTTTCTTGAATTTTAATGGCATGTTGTTCCCCCCTGATGTAATCAGTTTTTCCTTGTTGGCATTCTGCGTGAACCACGTGGTTGGCATTTTGTTTTGTTTATGCAGATGCTGTGACATCACACAAACTAGGTGGCAACACACTTGGCCTCACACTACATCGCAATAATAAACAGTTTATACTGGTTTACTGGCGCATCAGAGACGTCATTTAGGGGTCGCCAGAGGTCGCAACTGCGACCTCTGAGGTCTCCCTTGCTACCCCTGTGGTCTCCCTTGCTACCCTTAAAAAAATGGAAAAAAGTGTCATTTCTTTTTATTTTTTGTAATGCAAACTCCTGGGCTGTGGCCAGCACCATGTGGCTCTTTACTTCTGGAGTGGCTGGCTTTCTTGTTCAGGCCTCTAAAAAAGAAATAAAAAAAAGAACAGGGATGCCACAAGTCTTACACTTTCAGCACTCACCCTAAATAAGAAAGAATAGTAATACCAAATAATGTGTCTTTCTGGAATTCTATACAATAATTGCTAGACTCATTAAAGGTTTATTTCAGGCACACTTCAGGGGGTGAGTCACTGATTTAGTCTGTTCTTAAACACCTCAACTCAGCCTTTCATCCTTCTGAGGTCGATAAATGAATACCAACACAGGTTGGGTGATATAGGGTGTATATTTTTTCTATATAAAGCGCTTAAGCATAAGTGCTATATAATAACACATCATTATCATTTGGACATGGACGTCTGCTTGTATTCACAGTAATTTGGTAATATGGGTCTATACACACTGATCCTAACGATACATATGGCAATCCATTCTTGTATGAAATGTACATCACATTATAATGATATCATAAACATATTATTTTTCTTAGGGTACTTAGGAACAATGCTACGTGATGCCACTTCCTGTTTTGTCAAGGGGTGAAAGGTCGAGTTCCATCGATTTCCGCAATATCACTTTGGGGTAGGGTCAAATGACATCACTTCCTGTGATGTCATCAGAAGTCATGGGTCGTGTGATGTCACTTCCGTTACCCCTGGCATTTTGGTGAGATGGCATCCCTGTGGCACATCACTGCATTTCTTTCCTTTCTACCCGGTTAACAATGCGATTCTGCTGTGCACTGACAGCATTTTAACTATGGCGCATTGCCAATGCATGGCCTCCTCTTTTCACTGAACAGGTACCCTGTTAAGCCTGCTCAGCACATGGCTTCATTTATCGGGTGGGATTCGAGCTTCCTTCTGCCTGGAACATCAGTGACTTCCTAGGCCATACAGCATACATTGCACTGCAGCAACCACTTTGGCTCAGCTTGAAGGCCTCTCTGGGTGGTGGGACTTATCAGGGAGCGGTAGTGGGCCACAGCTGGCTACTTGCCCCACCAAAGTTTCACTTCCGCTGCGTTGATGTTACTGTAGGCCTCCAGAAAACCCCCACTCTTGTTGGTAATGAAGAAATGTACTCGAGCCGCAGGTAAATTCTTTAGGCAAGTTGTTGAATTAGTTGCATGGCAAGTAAAAGCAATGTACATGTAAGCGAGCCACTGGTGCCCACCACCCAGTTAACTCTCTCCAGTGGTCGGTCAGTAATGAAATAACCGATGTCAGACATTCTGCATACAGCTACACTCCACAAATGACCTTTCAGGCATCCTCACACACAGATAGGAACAGGGGACATTATATGTCAGGACAAGACATTATTTTTCATCTACCTCCACTTCCCACCTCTTTTCCCTCTCATTTCCTCACCTCCCGCACTCACCCAACATGGGATGCCTGCTCCGCTGTCCTTATCTTCTCACAAAAGGCATCTGTTCTTTTCCCCGCCACAGACATGAAGCACCTAATTTCTTCAATTTATCTGGTCAAACACACCCTGGATGTCCGGGACTATATCATTGACAATAGTATGTGTGTCACCGAGACCTGGTTATCGGAGGCTCATGGACCCACCATAGAACAGGTCACCCTTCCAGGCTACACATTTTTCAGGAAACATCGTTAAGATGGTCATGGTGGTGGTGTTGCAGTCATTTGCAAGGAAGAATTGAATATGTGCGAAACTAAAATTGACTGTGAGGGATGTGATATTCTACACACCAAATTTATTTCAAACCCTAACTTTAGTATACACTTGGTAATGGTATATAGACCACCAGAAGCCTCACATAACTTTAATGAGGAGCTTACAAATGTGCTTAACGCTATGCAGACTACGAACTCTGCCATAATACTAGTAGGGGATTTTAACCTATGGAAAGGAAACGCCACAGACAATAAAGCTAAGGAACTGGAAAAGTTGTTAAAAAAAATTACATCTTGGTGCACAACAACGATCCAACACACATTAAAGGGACTACCTTGGATTGGATGGCCAGCTATAATATAGCATTATCAGGAATTAGAACTACACCGTGCATATGGTCCGACCACTCGTTTGTCTCTTGCCAAATACTGCTTCCACCTCCCAATATGCCCAAACATGAGCCACTGCGTAAAACCGTACAGAAAAACTATAACACACACTCACCACAGACAAATTATCTGAATGTATGGTCTCTCTCATGCATAAAACCAGTGCATTAGACAATCCAGATACACTTGTTGAGAAATATAATAAACAAATGACAAACTTGCTTGATGATGTGGCCCCAATGAAGTATAAAATCATATGGAAACCCGCTCATCAGCAAAAATGGTTTACACCAGAGCTGACTAAATAAAAAGCCAGCAAAAGATGCGCACAGCGCACCTGGCTCAAAGATCAAAATCTAAACAATAAAGTCACCTGGAAACTGCATGAACAAGCATATAAAGAAAAAATAATGGAATCCAAGCGAAACTATTATAATGACCAAATTGAGTTAGCAGGTAATGACACAAAGGAGCTTTTTTTGTCTCCTTAGGTCTTGGGAAAAACCGCAAGTCTTAAACCATACTATTACACCTACTCAAGAGGACTGTGTTAGAACACAGAAGGCCTTTGCTAACAAACTGCTATGTGCCCAAGACAAAATCACGAGAGACCTACAAAACCAAACTCTAGGTATAGACTCATTAATTTCTGGGAATGTAGAAATTAGTCACACGGCTGATCATACGTCACCCAAGAAAGAAGAGTTGAAATCGACCCACATAGGATTTACATTTCCAGAGAATTCAGTCACCGAGATTGAAGGTATCATAAGAGCTATGAACCCAACCAGCTGTCTGGGGGACCTTATCCCTTCAAAGATAATCTTGGACCACCTCGACATTTGTGCACCTTTTTTATGTAGATTCGTCAGTGCCTCATTTAGGCACAGCACTGTTCCGCAGGCCATTAAAACAGTGTCTGTCACACCCCTTCTAAAAAAGGCAGACTTAGATCCCAAAGACGTCACCAACTTCTGGACAATCACAAATACCTTATTCTTCTTAAAGTTGGTCGACAAGGTAGCTACAACCCACCTTCAACTCCACATTGAAAACACAGGTCGGTTACATGAAAGACAATCAGGCTTCCGTCGCTTTCATGGCACAGAGAGCGCCTTGGTGGACCTCCAAACCTACATGCTGACTTTAGTGGAGAAAAGTAGATCTGGCCTGTTGATATTGTTAGATCTTAGCACGGCTTTCGATCTTTTAGACCACAAGATATTATTGAAGAGACTGCTAGATATGGGCGGACTCGCTGCCGAGACGATAAATTGGGTCAGATCCTTTCTGGAGGGCAGAAGATCCAGGGTACATTGGGGAGACGCGTCCGCTGAAGTGGAAACTATTATGTGTGACGTCCCTCAGGGAGCATGTCTGTCAACTCTGCTTTTTAACATTTATATAGTCCCTCTCTGTAGAGAATTGGAAAAGTTGGGCTTTTTCTTTACAAATTACGCTGACTTCCAGTTGTCAATGGAGCTATCAGGAGACCATCAAGAAGATCACTACAAATTAAATGCGGTTTATAGAGTTATAAAAAACTGGATGACTTCAAATTTGTTATGCCTGAACGCCGGTAAAACGGAATTTATGATCTACGGGTCCAAGAAATCCAGAGAGACCTTAACTCCTACTTTTTCCAGCTTCTTGGTTGAGAACAGCCCTATAGAAGTGGTCAGTAAGGTGAAGACTCTCGGTGCACACCTGGAGGCCTCATTGGATGCAGAGGCTCAAGTGGATGCCATTGAGAAGAACACCCAATACTACCTGCGAGTATTGAGACAGGTGGCTCCACTCATTTCTAAAAATAACCGAGCCAAATTAGTAAGGGCCGTTATTTTGTCACGCTTGGATTCCTGCAATGCCCTGCTGGGGGGTGCCAGTAGAGAAGATATCCTCAGATTGCATAAAATCCAGAACGCATCTGTGCGTCTAGTTTATGGCATGAAAAGATATGAGCCTACCTCTCTTCCCAGAAAGGAGTTAAACTGGCTGCCTATATCAGCCAGGATCTCTTTTAAAATGCGGATCTTGTGTCACAAATGCGTCTACGGGACAACCCCTAGCTACCTAAAGGATAAGATCACCATATATCAGCCCACTAAAAACCTTCGATCCACCTACGCCCAGCTCTTGCAGGTGGCAAGGACGCTCCTTCCCAGTGCTCGTGTCAAAGGCATGGAATAACCTACCTCTGGTGCTCAGATAAGAGACCAATCACTTGGCTTTCAGAAAGCTCTTGAAAATGATACTCTTTATCTAATCTTCGGCCATCCTCACTGACCTCTTTCTGCTTGTGAAGGAGCGCCTAGATGCCTTAGGGCTTTTGGCGCTATAGAAATGTTATAACATAACACGTAGCCTCTCGGCTTTGGCGTCATGTCCTCTCCATGCAGGCGCCAGGCAACTAGTTTCAGGTTTCTTTTTTTTAGTAGAACAACATTAGCACCCACTCTTTTTTCAGCAAAGAGATGGGTGCTAATATTAGTAATGCACAGTCTGGTAATGGCCAGCCATGAACGGCATTGTCGCCTAATTCCTGCCTTGAGGCATAACCTTTATTTATATAGCCAAAGCAATCGGAAAAGATATGCATAAACAACGGGTTAAATGTGGAAAAAAGTTGGGACACATGTATGTTAATTTATACCACACACCGCTAACACCTGAGGGCAGTCTCCAGGCACTCACGTGGCTCTGCAAGAGAAGAGGGTGAGGTAAGTTAGTGAGGATAGGATGCTAGGATAGGTTCAGAAACAGGATGAACTGGCGTCTGTGTGCGTTGTTTTGTGTGTGGGAGTTGGTTTGATTCAATTCGAGAGGTCCATTCTGTTGTAACCGCATGGGTAGGACTCAGTGCCTCAGATGTGTGCTGGTGTTTGTGTTGAGGGCGTGTCTCATAGGATGAGCCATTCGAGTTGCAGTCGTGCACACTGGTTAGTTGTATCCATAAGGGGTTCCGAGTCACAGATGACTGGTTGGGTGTTTTATTGTGTTGGTGTTCCTATTTGTAGTTTGGGTGGATTTATGGACTATGTGCAAGGATGTGATCCTCTAAGGTTACTTCCAGAGTCTCAGAGAAGTTTGTTCTTTATGTAGTGTGGCTAGCTCCTAGTCATGTACAGTGGCATTGATTATGTCGGAGGAGCAGTAAAGGAAGAATTGGTTAGTACATCAGTTAGTATGACAGTGCCTCTGAAGTGCGTCTTTGGTTGCCGCCGCTCAATACTGGGGAAAGGTCTTCCTAAAGAAAAGAGTTTTTAAAGCTTTCCTGAACTTCAGGTGATCAAGTTTGATTTTTAAGTCCAGAGGTAGTTAAGAGCTCTGAATTGCCTGTTTATTTTTCTCCAATTCGCACATTGGGGAGGGGGAAGGAGTCTGGTAATATGCAAATGTAACATCCTAAACCTAAAGGGAAAAACAGACTGCGAGAATACTCAAAACGTGAGGGTTCCATGTTGTTTTAGTGCCCATACAATTCCTCGTTTCTTCTGCATCCAAGAGAACTTTTTAAGTTGCCAAGTACATGGCTGGATCGCAAGGCAGTGTAAATATTAAACATATTAGTTATTGTTTCAAAGATGAAGTTCCTGTTATCCTTTCTCATGAAGCTTGTCCCAGGGAATTTGAGCACATGTAATAATGATTTATGTCTTTTGCATTTGTCAGAAGGAAATACAATAATTAAAAGACGTATTCTGGCGGTACACCCTCTTTTGGTGCCGTTGTTTCGCGCGGGCGGTTTCGGCGTAGCCAGTTCGTCTCAGCGGCCGATCTGGTGCACCCATTTTGGAACAGGAGCCTATCTGGCACAGGCGATTCGACGTGAGGGACTTTTGGACGTGGCTGGCATTGCAGCCACGTCTAACAGGCAAGAATTGCTCAGTGGAACTTCCACTGAGCTTGAAGACACCTGATCTGTAGTAAATACTACTTTCAAATTGATCCTTAGAATAATCCAAATTTATAATGCTTCTTATGAAGTCAATCGAAGATTGACAAAAATGGTTCACTCGAATTTCATTCAATTTTCAGTTTTGTTTGCAGATTGTCTTTATTCATAATTATTTAGCAGAATCCCTTGCCGATGCATTTCAGACTAAGTCCTTCCTCAGGGTGGCTCTAAAAAACATTAACAAAATGGGGTTAACTTCACCCCTATTTACAAGAAATTCGATTTAGAAAACATAACATGTCACATTGCTCATGCTTTACAATCATCTTTTTTCAACATCAAACAACACATACCTGCCAACGTTCTGTGTGCTCTGCTTCATAATCAATCCTTAAATTTCCAGTATTGAACAAAAGCCTGTGTGCCTGCAACTCAATTTTAGCTTCCACCTCTGTTTCGTAGTTCAAGTGAGTATGTTATATTGAAATTAGCCGTTATGCTGGTTAATTTAATAGGTATGTGTATACCTGTGTGAAGGTCATTCCCTGAAAATAAATGAGATTGCCATGCTTTAAGTCCTTATTGAATTTGTATTAGCATATGACTGCTTGCTTACATTCTCTCTTAATTCTGCTTACGTTATGGACATGAGCGCTTACCTATACTGTGTGCTCACGGAACATGATGTAAATTCAACGCGGTTATGGAGGCTCATGTTGTCATATGTGCGTACCCGCGAGTCCTTTCTAAAAAAGGAAACTTGATTTAGTGTTAGGAAGTAGATTTAAAACTATGTGATAAGCGTTATCGCTCAGTGCGTCATGGTGAAACACTGTATTTTTGTTTTGTTCTTCACTCACATCGAGGATCTGCAGCGTCGCTGTGTCGAAGGCAATTCTGGTTCCCCCTGGCAACAGGACGCTGCGACCCGTGAGCCAGTTCTATACATACTATGTCATTACATTAGTATGCAATGACGTGGAAGTGTGTGAGTCCCGTGTGTCGGGAATTGTAGTTTCAAGGTCTGTCCGCACCAGAAATCCCGGAACTACGCAAATATAAAAAAGCGTGTGATTATTTACCTGTCTAACATGACTATGAATTTCGCTTTCCTTCAGTATGCCTATATGTGGAATACAGAATCGATGATTAATTTTAAGTATATACTGCACCAGCCATAAGGAAGCATATTTCATGATGCTGCTTCTATGTGTTTTACCAATTGAGTAAAAAAAAGTCCCAGATGCAACTGGACATGCTCAATCTGTTCCTTGTGATGGCTTTGCCAATTTACACAATCATGCTTGTAACTCATAAAGCCGGGTTTTTTGACTCTTTTTCCATCATTTTACCCATCAAAAAAATCTGATGCCAAGATTAAGTATCATAGAGTTCTGCTTGCTTTCACTGTTGATAAATAGGCAACACATTGCATATAGTATTCATATTTAACTGTCTCATCATACAATGTTTAAAGAAAGCAGAATAAGTCAAGCTTTTAATTAAGACCTGATGGGGCAACAGTTTCAAGTCTGTCAATCTAAAACGCTTCACGTTGTTCTAATTTTTTTGTTACATTCATTCGTAGATCTTTAGTTTTGATCACTTCCAGAATTTGAAAATGTATTTTCGAGAGCTGGTGCTTGTGGTCTTGAAAATGTCTTGCAATGGGCAAATGGCGGTTGTTTGTTCTAATATTGGACTTATGTTCATTCCAGAGTATTAAAGCTTTGCGGCTGGTTTGACCAACATATGTCAGACCACATAGACATTTGATTGCGTACACCACGTTCTGGGATTCACATGTTGCATAATCTTTTAGTTGTATTTTTTCTCCAGTTTGCGAATGTGTTATGATGTTCCTTTTTATTACATTATTGTAGTTATTGCAAGAAAGACATGGATAAGTCCCTGTGTGTTTGCTATATTGCCTCTTTGAACGGTTTGGGTTAGTGTCTACAAAAAGAGCCTTTACATTGTGACTCCTTTGAAAAGCAAAAATTGGTTTGTTGTTGAAGATGTTCTGTAATTTTGTGTCGCATGACAACAGTGGCCAGTGTATCAATACTGCTTTCTTGATTTTGTTTGACTGGATGCTGTATTTGTTTACAAACACCAATGGTGTATACGTCTTGGTGGCCTGACCTTTTGGTGTTAACAATTGGTTGTGCTCTTTTAAGTTGACTTTTAGTCTTGCCTCTTGGAATTCTGATTCTCGATACCGTCTTGATTTGAATTTGTCAAGCATTTTGGTTAATTCGGTATAGATGAAGACGGATGAAAACTCAACCTGTGTAGAAGGTTATTTCTATCTATCGGTTTATGGTAAATGTTTGTTTCAAAATTGGGTGCTGATGGTGTGATCTCTATGTCTAAAAAGTGTACACCAGGGTTTCCAAACTCTGAGGTAAACTGTATTCTTTTATCAATTGCATTTATATAGTTCAGAAAAATATCTAAATTGCCTGCTGTATCTTTCCAAATCATAAAAATGTCATCTATGTAACAACCCCAATGTTTTATGTATTTCTGCCAAACTGGATGATGTAGAACGTGATCTTCCTCAAACATGTGCATGAACGCGTTTGCATATGCTGGGGCCATTGTGGCCCCCATCGCGGTTCCACTTATTTGTTGGTAGAAGGTTTTGTCGAAACTTAAAATATGAGCTCTGAGCTATAATTTCAAGCATGATCATGATAAATTCTTTGGAAGCTCCAACATTTTCTTCTTTCAACAGGATCCAGCCATGTTTAAACTCCCTCATGCCAAATTCAAAAGCATAATTATTTTCAAATGCAGCACGCTGACAGGTACTGTGCTGTGCTGTTAACGTGTTGCATTTGAAAAGAATTGTGGGTGTGCATTGGTTTAAACTTTGTTCTATAGAAGTGTGTTATTATTTCAGCCAGCTCACACGTTTGCATACCTCACCTGTAACACGTGACTTTTTGCTCTGGGTGTGTTTGACAGAGGGCTTCTGCGGTGGGAAAACATACAATAAATGGGTTACTTTGGAAATTGTTTTTTAATTGTTTTAAAATGTAATATGTTTGTATATTTGTAAATGGGATGTCTGTATTTTGTGTAAAATTGTGTATGAAAAAACATCACAATAAATAAAAAATAAATGTGCTGCACCCCTTATTCCAGAACTCTTGAACTTTTAGAGTGAGTTTGACAAATTGGAAAGGAGGATGAAAAAAGGGAGGAGGCCCTGAGTGAAAGTGAAGAATACGGTACATGTGGAAAGCTCTAGTAAGCCAGTAAAACGTGTGTCCTTTACCTGCCGGTTCTCACTTCATGTGTGTAAACGCTTCTATGTCATGTGTTTGGCATGAGTCCCGAGATCAAACATGCGTGTGCCCATGGTTGTTGTAAAGAGGCGCGCGCCTGGGGCTGACCTGTGGCCTTTACGCATCATCCATCCCATATGTTCAGAACCTGTTACCAGTTCTATTCAGTGTGAGGAGACAGCTCAGCGGGTTGAACTGCCACATCTGTGCCTAACCTGCAGGTGGCAGGTTGAGCTCCAAGTATAGTGCTGCGAGGGTTGGTGCATCTTGTGCCGGAATCTAGTTGTAACCTGCAGTCCATATAATACAAGTACCCTTGCCTTCTTTCAACTTGCAAAAGAATGGCAATTTTTCGATGGCGTTTCTTGCAACAGCGATTCCTTCTTGTACAAGTATCCTGGTGGATGCAGAGGGAATGCGCTGACGCTATAGTGACAGTCCAGAGTTGTTGTGTACATCACTTGCTGGTGACGCTATGCCCAACTCGAAGGAACTTAACTGAAACCCAAAAGGTGACTGAGTCTGCCATTTTGGGAATTCGGGACCTGTCCCCTGCAAGGAACATGCAAATCTCTGCAGCAGGTGCACTGCCCCACTGAGCTCTTTAAAGTAACAGAAGAAAACCTTGTCAGACTACTTACTGCCTTTACACCCACACCCTATGGCAAATATAACAAGGATTCGATACTACATTAAAAGGCCTGTGTGACTAAATCTTGACGAATTAAGGAAGAGGCACTATTAATGAATGAATACAACAAAAGCACATTTGAACTCTTACTTATCCTCCAAAACCCAATATATCAGGAAATAGACTTGAGTTGAAAAAAGGAAAAAAAACGAAAAGGTCACCTAAACCGTCGCTGCTTTTAGCAGAATAATACACGTTTTCCCAGTGATGTAATGAACAGGTCCAACTACAACTACAAATCTGACACAAAATAAGACATATGCACGCTCACAGAGATCAAATAGCGCCCAAAGATGTGCCTTTACAACCGGGCGACAGGAATCCCAACTTCTCAAAGTAACCAGCTTGTGTGATCCTATGCAACCCATGTGGTTCTTCTTATGTATCTGCTGAGAATTAGGTGCGCTTAAATACATTTGAAAAACAAACACACACCTGCTCCCTCACCCCCACATCCCCATAAAGAGGGCTAGGCACACCCAAATCCTGGCCTCGTGATATCCAACCTGGGATCAAAGATGCCTCCGAGGGTGACTGGGTCAGAGACGGCCCTGGTGGCTGCAGTGTGGCTGGGTGCTGTGGTTATGGGCCACCAAAGTTCATGACTGGAGCTGGGAGCCTGGAGTCAAGGCGCAGCGCCGCCAAGGGTGTGCTCTCCTGGAGAGGTCCTAGGCTGCTGCTACTGCTGCAGCGTCGCTTCTCAGAGCTGTGCTGGCTGACACAGTTCCAGTGCCTAGGACTACTCCGTGCTGCTGCTCTAAATGGCATGGACATGTGCCATGCGAGAATCTGTCTCCTGAGTATCTCACAGAGCCCCTTGTGACAAAATATACCGGCGGGGAAACGCTCCCACGCCAAACTGGGCGCACCAAAATAGGCTCGGCAAAATGTCTGTTGCGCCAAAGCAGTCACGCCAAACCAGCCAAAATACTGACTCAGGCTTTGGATCTACTGCCCTCTAGTGAAGTCGTGGGATGGCCGAGTTCAGAGCGCAGCACAAATAATAAAAGAAATTACTTCTCAAAAGAGAGGTTTTCGTTACATGTTTTTTCTATGATGAGTTCTCTTTCCCAAGTAAGATGAACATCCTGCAAAATAAGTTTCTGTCCTTGGCCTAGCTAGAAGGATGAGTAATCGGGACAGCAACATGTATCAATGTGATAGTTGCAAAGATATGTTTCACAGTGAGGAAGCTGCAAGATCTGGTAACGGTCTAGGGTGCCAAAATGTCTGAGGTCATGGGTTGTTACTGTATCTACTCTTGTTGCCACAAGGTGCTGATTTCACTCTTTCACTTATTGCCCTATTATGTCATCTTTTGGGGGGGGCAGTAAGAGAATATGGATTTGCATTTACTTAATTTCTGGAACGTATTGTCATATTGTGGTTTTTGTTTATAAATACTTCAGCCCAATGTGGGCAGGTCAGGAGTTCTGAGCCGTTTGGTCACTTGAGACCTACTGACCTCCCGGACGATAATTGAATGCATTAAAGAGCTGTCTTTCTGCAATTTGTGCACCTCATTATTGTTTCTTGGATTTATTGGAGTCAAACAGCTGGTGACCTGCCAAAGTGAACTCCAGTGCCCCCCAAAAGGTGCTAGGGCCCCCCACCTTACATCCTGGGCTGCAGCAGCCTGCCTGCAGAGAGCAGTTTGTATGCATACAAAAGAGTAGGTGAGCAGACACTGCATTCTCTAAATGTCTGTTTGATCTCTGGTACGGGGACGCTGTGCCAGTCTGTGCAGGCAGTTAAGGGGGCACACCATCGAGGGGACTTGTAGGACATATAGTGAGAGCCTGTTGTGTGTGAAACAGTGTTCTTGACATTGTATTCTTTTGGAATACCTTGTGAATTGCTAATTCATGGTTTACGAGTTGATGAAATAGCGGGGGAAAGCTCCTTCAGACAAGGAAAGACAACATTGTACAATATTGCATGAGTATTAATGAAGTGTTGAGGTGAATGTCCCCTGATGCAGGGAAAGATGATGTAAAAAGTGTTGAATTAATGGTGGGAAACAGTGCTGTAAATAAAGTTATGGTCCTATGAAGAAAGGACAGGTTATCCCCCAGTTTTAGAAGTGAAGAGAACTTGAGGAGGGTTGAGTACCCTCACATCGAGGTAAGGAGGTAGAGGAAGGATCTACATCATTGTGTAAAGAAAGGTGTTTTTATTGCAGTTATTGTTAGTAGTTTTATTCTTTGTGAGGCATTATTAGCATATTGGGACAAAGCCTTAGATGCCGTCACTTCTCCCCAAGGGGAAGCCCCTTCTCATCAGACCAGAGGTGAGGCTGCTACCCAAAAGTCCCCCTGAGGATGTTACTCAGCAGGAGGATTTCATGGGGAGAGACTACCCTTCTAGGGACAAGGACAACCATACAGGGAGAACACGGTACAACACCCAACACACCTACCTACAATGTAGAGCACCAATACCTTACCCAACACTTCCATGTATCTCTGCAAACCTGAAGATGTAAACACTGTTGATTGTAGACCCAGGTATTAATGCAGTGCCTGGAAGACTGACAAAACTAAAAGTACTGAGACGAGGTGGCTCACAAGAAGCGTGTAGAACACCACAGAGCCATTAACAACTAAAACTGAAGTTGCGCAAGGGCAAGACAAGCCCTATAATAAGGAAACTGAAGAGGACTTGGTGTCTTCTACAGCAGACGTCAGGGACCCCCAACAGCTACCCAGGAGATTTGAACTGGGCGAAGGAGAGAAGGCGAGACATCGCCGACCGCAAAGCAGCAGAAGGCAGACTCCTACCAGGATAGCCGAAGGAGTGTAAGTCCCACACCTGTGCTGAAGTGGCCCATCAGGTCCAGTCAAGCGCTGTTCCCGAGAAGGGAGCAAAGGGCGAGACGTCGCTGAAACAGCAGAGGAACTGGCATGAAGCCAACTCCTACCAGGATTGCAGAAGGAGTGGCAGTCTCATATTCCTGTGGGGAAGTAGACCATCAGGTCTATGAGGGTATCAAAATAAGAAGCAGCTGGAGAAGGACAGTTGGAGCAGAAGAGGACTGCGGAGACTGGTGGGAAGAACTATGAACCCTGGAAGAGCCGGTGATGCGTCCCATTTGGAAAGCAAGTAACAGGGGACGCGGGAGACCAGGTAGGGTAGAGTGGAGAGCCACACATAGCCTCAGGATTAAACCCTCTCATCTCAGTGGGAACAGAGATACCACAGACCCCCAGAATCGTGAGTCTTCCTCATGCTGGGAAGTAAAACCACTGACCAACAGGGAAGATTTGAGAACCCAAGAACAGAAACATAATGCAAGTCATCTTCTTTGTGGTGGCACCTAGCAGGAAAGTAACCCACGTCTGCCAAATCAAAGCAGTAGAGAGACACGGGTCTGGGACCCCGCACCCACAAGGGAAGATCAATCTAAATGATCTTCTTCGGGGCAGTACGTGGCAGGAGAGTGAACTAGGCCTTCCGGAACAAACCAGTATAGGGCTGAAGTATGAAACCAGGTATGTAGAAAGGCCAGGGGAAGGGAGACATTCCCCCTGGTGTTGGGAACTGTGAGTTAAGCCTGAGAAAAGCCAGGTGAAAGGAGACATTCCCCAGGGTTGTGAACTGTGAAGTAAGCCTGAGAAAGGCCAGGGAAACGGAGACTTTCCCCCTGGTGTTGGGAACTGTGAGTTAAGCCTGAGAAAAGCCAGGTGAAAGGAGACATTCCCCAGGGTTATGAACTGTGAAGTAAGCCTGAGAAAGGCCAGGGAAAGGGAGAATTTACCCCTGCTGTTGTGAACTGTGAGAACAAAGCCAAGGAAATCTGGGATAAGGGAGTCATGCTCCTGGTAGTTGAGCTCGCAAGGAGTATCAAACCAGTGATCCAGGGGACGGAACAAGTTACTTACCTGTAACTGTTGTTCTCCAGCATGGGTCTGGCATGGATTCACATGCTCATGAATATTCCCCGTCGTCAGGCTGGGAATCCTCGGTAAAGAAATTCGTTTCTGATCTGTCTTTCTTAGTAGTAATGATTAATTGTAAGTATATGCTGCACCAGCCATAAGGAAGCATATTTCATGATGCTGCTTCTATGTGTTTTACCAATTGAGTAAAAAAGTCCCAGATGCAAGTGGACATGCTCAATCTGTTCCTCGTGATGGCTTTGCCAATTTACACAATCATGCTTGTAACTCATTAAGCCGGGTTTTGTGACTCTTTTTCCATCATTTTACCCATCAAAAAAATCTGATGCCAAAATTAAGTATCATAGAGTTCTGCTTGCTATCACTGTTGATCAATAGGAAACACATTGCATATAGTATTCATATTTAACTGTCTCATCATACAATGCTTAAAGAAAGCAGAATAAGTCAAGCTTTTAATTAAGACCTGATGGGGCAACAGTTTCAAGTCTGCCAATCTAAAACGCTTCACGTTGTTCTAATTTTTTTGTTACATTCATTCGTAGATCTTTAGTTTTGATCACTTCCAGAATTTGAACATTTCTTTTCGACAGCTGGTGCTTGTGGTCTTGAAAATGTCTTGCAATGGGCGAATGGCGGTTGTTTGTTCTAATATTGGACTTATGTTCATTCCAGAGTATTAGAGCTTTGCGGCTGGTTTGCCCAACATATGTCAGACCACATAGACATTTGATTGCGTACACCACGTTCTGGGATTCACATGTTGCATAATCTTTTAGTTGCATTTTTCCTCCAGTTTGCAAATGTGTTATGATGTTCCTTTTTATTACATTATTGTAGTTATTGCAAGAAAGGCATGGATAAGTCCCTGTGTGTTTGCTATATTGCCTCTTTGAACAGTTTGGGTTAGTCTCTACAAGAAGATCCTTTAGATTGTGACTCCTTTGAAAAGCAAAAATTGGTTTGTTGAAGATGTTCTGTAATTTTGTGTCGCATGACAACAGTGGCCAGTGTTTCAATACTGCTTTCTTGATTTTGTTTGACTGGATGTTGTATTTGTTTACAAACACCAATGTTGTATACGTCCTGGTGTCCTGACTTTTTGGTGTTAACAATTGGTTGCGCTTTTTTAAGTTGACTTTTAGTCTTGCCTCTTGGAATTCTGATTCTCGATACCCTCTTGATTTGAATTTCTCAAGCATTTTGGTTAATTCGGTATAGTTGAAGACG
Organism: Ambystoma mexicanum; assembly: GCF_040938575.1. Lineage (NCBI taxonomy): Eukaryota > Metazoa > Chordata > Amphibia > Caudata > Ambystomatidae > Ambystoma > Ambystoma mexicanum. The sequence goes on along the minus strand of NC_090931.1, from coordinate 932,546,670 downwards.
GATGAAAACTCAACCTGTGTAGAAGGTTATTTCTATCTGTCGGTTTATGGTAAATGTTTGTTTCAAAATTGGGTGCTGATGGTGATCTCTACGTCTAAAAAGTGTAGACCAGGGTTTCAAATCTCCGAGGTAAACTGTATTCTTTTATTAATTGCATTTAGATAGTTCAGAAAAAGATCTAAAGTGCCTGCTGTATCTTTCCAAATCATAAAAATTTCATCTATGTAACAACCCCAATGTTTTATGTATTTCTGCCAAACTGGATGATGTAGAACGTGATCTTCCTCAAACATGAGCATGAATGCGTTTGCATATGCTGGGGCCATTGTGGCCCCCATCGCAGTTCCACTTATTTGTTGGTAGAAGGTTTTGTCGAACTTAAAGTATGAGCTATAATTTCAAGCATGATCATGATAAATTCTTTGGAAGCTCCAACATTTTCTTCTTTCAACAGGATCCAGCCACGTCTAAACTCCCTCATGCCAAATTCAAAAGCATAATTATTTTCAAATGCAGCACGCTGACAGGTACTGTGCTGTTAACGTGTTGCATTTGAAAAGAATTGTGGGTGTGCATTGGTTTAAACTTTGTTCTATAGAAGTGTGTTATTATTTCAGCAAGCTCACACGTTTGCATACCTCATCTTCTAAACCGTGACCTTTTGCTCTGGGTGTGTTTGACAGAGGGCTTCTGCGGTGGGAAAACATACAATAAATGGGTTACTTTGGCATTGTTTTTTAATTGTTTTAAAATGTAATATGTTTGTATATTTGTAAATGGGATGTCTGTATTTTGTGTAAGATTGTGTACGAAAAAACAACATCACAATAAATAAAAAATAAATGTGCTGCACCCCGTATTCCAGAACTCTTGAACTTTTAGAGTGAGTTTGACAAATTGGAAAAGAGGATGAAAAAAGGGAGGAGGCCCTGAGTGAAAGTGAAGAATACGGTACATGTGGAAAGCTCTAGGAAGCCAGTAAAACGTGTGTCCTTTACCTGCTGATTCTCACTTCATGTGTGTAAACGCTTCTATGTCATGTGTTTGGCATGAGCCCCGAGATCAAACATGCGTGTGCCCATGGTCGTTGTAAAGAGGCACGCGCTTGGGGCTGACCTGTGGCCTTTACGCATCATCCATCCCATATGTTCAGAACCTGTTACCAGTTCTATATAGTGTGAAGAGACAGCTCAGCGGGTTGAACTGCCACATCTGTGCCTAACCTGCAGGTGGCAGGTTGAGCTCCAGGTATAGTGCTGCGAGGGTTGGTGCATCTTGTGCCGGAATCTAGTTGTAACCTGCAGTCCATAGAATACAAGTACCCTTGCCTTCTTTTAACTTGCAAAAGGATGGCAATTTTTCGATGGCGTTTCTTGCAACAGCGATTTCTTCTTGTACAAGTATCCTGGTGGATGCGGAGGGAACGCGCTGACGCTATAGTGACAGTCCAGAGTTGTTGTGTACATCACTTGCTGGTGACGCTATGCCCAACTCCAAGGAACTTAACTGAACCCCAAAAGGTGACTGAGTCTGCCATTTTGGGAATTCGGGACCTGTCCCCTGCAAGGAACATGCAAATCTCTGCAGCAGGCGCACTGCCCCACTGAGCTCTTTAAAGTAACAGAAGAAAACCTTGTCTGACTACTTACTGCCTTTACACCCACACCCTATGGCAAATATAACAAGGATTCGATGCTACATTAAAAGGCCTGTGTGACTAAATCTTGACGAATGAAGGAAGAGGCACTATTAATTAATGAAGGACTACAACAAAAGCACCTTTGAACTCTTACTTGTCCTCCAAAACCCAATATATCAGGAAATAGACTTGAGTTGAAAAAAGGAAAAAAAATGAAAAGGTCACCTAAACCATTGCTGCTTTTAGCAGAATAATTCACGTTTTCCCAGTGACGTAATGAACAGGTCCAACTACAACTACAAATACAAATCTGACACAAAAAAAGACATATGCACGTTCACAGAGATCAAATAGCGCCCAAAGATGTGCCTTTGCAACCAGGCGACAGGAATCCCAACTTCTCAAAGTAACCAACTTGTGTGATCCTATGCAACCCATGTGGTTCTTCTTATGTATCTGCTGAGAATTAGGTGCACTTAAATACATTTGAAAAACAAACACACACCCGCTCCCTCACCCCCACATCCCCACATCCCCATAAAGAGGGCTAGGCACACACAAATCCTGGCCTCGTGATATCCAAACTGGGATCAAAGATGCCTCCGAGGGTGACTGGGTCAGAGATGGCCCTGGTGGCTGCACTGTGGCTGGGTGCTGTGGTTATGGGCCACCAAAGTTCATGACTGGAGCTGGGAGCCTGGAGTCAAGGCACAGCGCCGCCGAGGGTGTGCTCTCCTGGAGAGGTCCTAGGCTGCTGCTACTGCTGCTGCAGCGTCCCTTCTCAGAGCTGTGCTGGCTGACAGTTCCAGTGCCCAGGACTACTCCGTGCTGCTGCTCTAAATGGCATGCACATGTGCCATGCCAGAATCTGTCTCCGAGTATCTCACAGAGCCCCTTGTGACAAAATATACCGGCGGGGAAACGCTCCCATGCCGAATTGGGCGCACCAAAATGGGAACGGCAAAATGTCTGTTGCGCCAAAGCAGTCACGCCAAACCAGCCAAAATACTGACTCAGGCTTTGGATCTACTGCCCTCTAGTGAAGTCATGAGATGGCCGAGTTCATAGCACAGAACAAATAATACTAGAAATTACTTCTCAAAAGAGAGGTTTCCGTTATATGTTTTTTCTATGATGAGTTCTCTTTCCCAAGTAAGATGAACATCCTGCAAAATAAGTTTCTGTCCTTGGCCTAGCTAGAAGGATGAGTAATCGGGACAGCAACATGTATCAATGTGATAGTTGCAAAGATATGTTTCACAGTGAGGAAGCTGCAAGATCTGGTAACGGTCTAGGGTGCCAAAATGTCTGAGGTCATGGGATGTTACTGTATCTACTCTTGTTGCCACAAGGTGCTGATTTCACTCTTTCACTTATTGCCCTATTAGGTCATCTTTTGGGGGGAGGGCAGTAAGAGAATATGGATTTGCATTTACTTAATTTCTGGAACGTATTGTCATATTGTGGTTTTTGTTTATAAATACTGTAGCCCAATGTGGGCAGGTCAGGAGTTCTGAGCCATTTGGTCACTTGAGACTTACTGACCTCCCAGACGATAATTGAATGCATTAAAGAGCTGTCTTTCTGCAATTTGTGCACCTCATTATTGTTTCTTGGATTTATTGGAGTCAAACAGCTGGTGACCTGCCAAAGTGAACTCCAGTGCCTCCCGCCTTACATCCTGGGCTGCAGCAGCCTGCCTGCAGAGAGCAGTTTGTATGCATACAAAAGAGTAGGTGGGCAGACACTGCATTCTCTAAATGTCTGTTTGATCTCTGCTACGGGGACGCTGTGCAAGTCTGTGCAGGCAGTTAAGGGGGCACAGCATCGAGGGGACTTGTAGGACACATAGTGAGAGCATGTTGTGTGTTAAACAGTGTTCTTGACATTGTATTCCTTTGGAATACCTTGTGAATTGCTAATTCATGGTTTACGAGTTGATGAAATAGCGGGGGAAAGCTCCTTCAGACAACGAAAGACAACATTGTTCAATATTGCATGAGTATTAATGAAGTGTTGAGGTGAATCTCCCCTGATGCAGGGAAAGATGATGTAAAAAGTGATGAATTAATGGTGGGAAACAGTGTTGTAAATAAAGTTATGGTCCTATGAAGAAAGGACAGGTTATCCCCCAGTTCTAGAAGCGAAGAGAAATTGAGGGTTGAGTACCCTCACATCGAGGTAAGGAGGCAGAGGAAGGATCTACATCATTGTGTAAAGAAAGGTGTTTTTATTGCAGTTATTGTTAGTAGTTTTATTCTTTGTGAGGCATTGTTAGCATATTGTGACAAAGCCTTAGATGCCGTCACTTCTCCCCAAGGGGAAGCCCCTTCTCATCAGACCAGAGGTGAGGCTGCTACCCAAATGTCCCCCTGAGGATGCTACTCAGCAGGAGGATTTCATGGGGAAGAGACTACCATTCTAGGGACAAGGACAACCATACAGGGAGAACACGGTACAACACCCAACACACCTACCTACAATGTAGGCCGCCAATACCTTACCCAACACTTCCATGTATCTCTGCAAACCTGAAGATGTAACCACTGTTGATTGTAGACCCAGGTATTAATGCAGTGCCTGGAAGACTGACAAAACTAAAAGTACTGAGACGAGGTGGCTCACAAGAAGCGTGTAGAACACCACAGAGCCATTAACAACTAAAACTGAAGTTGCGGAAGGGGAAGACAAGCCCTATAATAAGGAAACTGAAGAGGACTTGGCGTCTTCTACAGCAGACGTCAGGAGCCCGCAACAGCTACCCAGGAGATTTGAATTGGGTGAAGGAGAGAAGGCGAGACATCGCCGACCGCAAAGCAGCAATGGAGCCAGCAGAAGGCAGACTCCTACCAGGATAGCCGAAGGAGTGTAAGTCCCACACCTGTGCTGAAGTGGCCCATCTGGTCCAGTCAAGCGCTGTTCCCGAGAAGGGAGTAAGAGGGCGAGACGTTGCTGAAACAGCAGAGGAACTGGCAGGAAGCCAACTCCTACCAGTATTGCAGAAGGAGTGGCAGTCTCATATTCCTGTGGGGAAGTAGACCATCAGGTCTATGACGGTATCAAAATAAGAAGCAGCTGGAGAAGGACAGTTGGAGCAGAATAGGACTGGGGAGGCTGGTGGAAAGAACTATGAACCCTGGAAGAGCCGGTGATGCGTCCCATTTGGAAAGCAGGTAACAGGGGACGCGTGAGACCAGGTAGGGTAGAGTGGAGAGCAACACATAGCCTCAGGAATAAACCCTCTCATCTCCATGGGAACAGAGATACCACAGACCCCCAGAATCGTGAGTCTCCCTCATACTGGGAAGTAAAGCCACTGACCAGCAGGGAAGATTTGAGAACCCAAGAACAGAAACATAATGCAAGTCATCTTCCTTGTGGTAGCACCTAGCAGGAAAGTAACCCACGTCTGCCAAATCAAAGCAGTAGAGAGACACGGGTCTGGGACCCTGCACCCACAAGGGAAGATCAATCTAAATTATCTTCTTCGGGGCAGTACGTGGCAGGAGAGTGAACCAGGTCTTCCGAAACAAAACAGTATAGGGCTGAAGTATGAAACCAGGTATGTAGAAAGGCCAGGGGAAGGGAGTCATTCCCCCTGGTGTTGGGAACTGTGAGTTAAGCCTGAGAAAAGCCAGGTGACAGGAGACATTCCCTAGGGTTATGAACTGTGAAGTAAGCCTGAGAAAGGCCAGGGAAAGGGAGAATTTCCCCCTGCTGTTGTGAACAGTGAGAACAAAGCCAAGGAAATCTGGCATAAGGGAGTCATGCTCCTGGTAGTTGAGCTCGCAAGGAGTATCAAACCAGTGATCCAGGGGACGGAACAAGTTACTTACCTGTAACTGTTGTTCTCCAGCATGAGTCTGGCATGGATTCACATGCTCATGAATATTCCCCGTCGTCAGCCTGGGAATCCTCGGTAAAGAAATTTGTTTCTGATCTGTCTTTCTTAGTAGTAACCAATCACTGGTCTGGCGGTCATACTGCCCCCAGCCAATGACTGCCCTCTCCCTAAGCCCCGCCCCTGGCAGCCATCCTCAGATTTGGTAGCAAATAAAGTGGCAATATGACCAGGTGAAGAGCCGCAGAGGGGAAGGAGGGAGGGTTCGCATGTGAATCCAGGCCAGACCCATGCTGGAGAACAACAGTTACAGGTTAAGTAACTTGTTCCTTCTCCAGCATGGGGTCTGGCATGGATTCACATGCACATAAATATAAGAATACATGGCAGTACACACATGCACAACCACGGGAGGTGGCAAGGCTCAACATTAAGCATTACATAAAACTCAACATTAAGCATCTCTTACCTCCTCACCAGGCTCATATTAAGCGAACAGGTTGCGCAGCACTGCTTGGCCGACTCTGGACTCTTCCCTGGAATCCCAGTCGACGCAGTAGAATCTTGTGAAGGTGTGAGTCAACCTCCACGTAGCAGCCCTGCAGATGTCCAGCAGGGGCACACAAGAGAAGAACACCGTGGTAGCAGTGATCGCTCTGGTCGAATGGGCTCTCGGACGGCCGGGCAATGGTCGGTTTGCCAACCGATGACACTGCATGATGCAGTCGGAGAGCCATCTGGAAATAAAAGCCTTTGTGATCGCCTTCCCTTGGTTCACAGGTCCAAAGTTCACAAACAGCTGTGATGTCTTCCGAAAACTTCGTTCGGTCCACGTAGAACTTCAGCACTCTAGCTACATCCAGCAAGTGCAAATTCCTCTCGGCCGGCGACAAAGGCGACGGGAAAAAGACTGGTAACACCAAGGGCTCGTTGAGATGGAAGTCCGACGGCACCTTGGGCATGAAGGAGGGATGCGTCCTAAACAGCACCCTCGTCTCGTGGAAAGTCAAGTATGGAGGCTTGCAGGAAAGGGTCTAAATCTCTCCCACGTGTCGTGCAGAGGTGATGGCCACAAGGAACGCTGTCTTCCACGACAGGAACTTCAACGGAGCCGAATGCAAAGGCTCGAATGGAAGGCCCATGAGCCTGGTCAGCACCACGTTGAGCTCCCACGCCGGGGCTGGAGCCTTCACCGGCGGGAACGATCGGAACAGTTCTTTCATAAACTCCTTCACCAGGCGATGAGACCACAGGGACGACCGTCCAGCAGTTCTGGTGTATCGGGAAATCGCTGCCAGATGTATCTTGATCGAAGCGTGAGCTAGTCCAGCTTTGGCCAGCGACAGTAAGCACGGTAGCACTTGAGGGGCTGTAATCCGTAGAGGGTTAATCTGCTGTGCACGGCACCAGACAGAGAACCTCTTCCACTTGTGTCCGCAGCACTTGAGTTGAGGAAGCCCTGGCCTTTGCAAGAACCTCTCTGCAGTCAGCCGGGATATCGTACCCTCCAAACTCTAGTGCTGCAGGAGCCAGGCCTGCAAGTTCAGCGACTCCGGGTCGTGATGAAGAATGGCACCTCCTTCTCTAGAGAGAAGATCTGCGTCTGTCGACAGTTTGACTGGCGTGGCCGCCGTCAAGTCCAGAAGGTCCGGGAACCATATCTGTCTTCGCCACCTCGGTGCAATGAGGATCATCCTGCACCGGGACCTCTTGAGTTGGTTGATGAGCCTGAGCAGCAACAGCAACGGAGGGAACTCATACAGGAACAGGCCGTCCCAGGGGAACGAGAAACCATCGCCCATGCTCCTCGGCTGGGGGAACCTGCTGGCGAACCTCTGGCACTTGGAGTTTGTCGCCGGCGCGAACAGGTCCATTTGGTGTTTGCCCCATCGCCGGAGATGATCCACTTGATCCTGGTGTAGTTCCCACTCGTGGCACGAGGGCAGCTCCCTGCTGAGTGAGTCGGCGATGTTTTTTTTTATCCCTGCTAGATGAAAAGACACCAGAAACATCCCCTGGGCAACGGCCCATTGCCACAGATCCTGGGCTTCCTTGGACAGGGCTGGGGATCTGGTTCCTTCCTGCTTCCGGATGTAGAACATCGTGGTGGTGTTGTCGGTGAAGATCCTCACCACCTTGCCCTTGAGGGACGGGATGAATGACTTGATGGCCCAGAACACTGCTCGGAGCTCCAGTATGTTGATGTGGAGCGGCCTCTCCTCCGTGAGCCACAGGCCTCTCGCGTGAAGATCTCCGGTGTGCGCTCCCCACCCCTCCAGGGAGGCATCCGTCATCACCGTCACCTGGTATGCTAAGGTCTGAAAGTCTGTGCCTGCGGCAAGATGCGCGCGGGTGCCCCACCATCAAATTGCATGGCAGAATGCTTCATTGAGCGAGACTTGTCCTCAAAGCTGTCCGTCGCTTGCGTCCATAGGGCGTCGAGGAACTCCTGCAGAGGACGCATCCGAAGCCTGCACAGGCACACCAGATAGATGCAAGAGGACATCATCCCGAGAAGGGACTTGATGAACCACACTCTGGCCAAATCCCTGGCCAGCAGACACTGTACCTTGCCCAGGATGGCCTGCGTTCTTTCCTCCGACAGCGTGGCCAACTGCGCTACTGTATCGAGCTTGGCTCCCAGAAACAGCGCGACCTGCGACAGAACCAGGTGGGATTTGGGGAAGTTGATGGAGAATCCCAGTTCCGTGAGCAGGCGGACAGTCTTTGCTGTGTGTTCTACGGCGAGTTCCCTTGTCCCTGCTCGGATGAGCCAGTCGTCCAGGTAGGGGTAGACATGGATCCCCTGCAGGCGCAGCCGTGCCACCACTGGTGCTAGGCACTTGGTGAACACCCTGGGCACCGACTTCAATCCAAATGGGAGGGCCTTGAACTGGTAGTGCCGCCCTTGGACTACGAACCTGGGAAACTTTCGGTGTCCTTTTAGAATGGGGATGTGAAAGTACGCATCCTCCAAATCCAACGATGATAGGAAGTCGCCTTCCTCCAGCTGGACCAGCACGTGCTGGAGGGTGACCATCTGTCAGGTTTTCACATTTTTTACCTCACATTCTTAGGAGAATAGGGTATGTCAAATACTATTCCAGTAAAGTTAGAAAGGGAAGGTGGTTGAAATATTAAACTAGATGCTGTTTTTGAGAATAGAGCATTTCTTTTTAGTTTGTTTTCATTTCCCTTAACTAACTTTCATTTAGAAAGATGAAATGCCCCCAAGCTAAGATGGTGAAACACTTTCACAGCAGTGATTGGTTCAGTTTACAGCATGTAACATTGTGATGTCATTTAGAATGTTAATCACAGTTCTCAACTGCCTTTCATTAAAGTATGCATCCGAGTAGGTCATATATTAGTTAGCTCCAGTTAGTTTCCACTTTTAGTTACCCTTTTGTTAAAAAAGTCAAATATCCTTTGAGAGTTCTAAAAGTATAATAGTCAAGTAACAGAAGAAGAGGCCTGCAGTAGAAGAATTCCAGAGTAAATCAGTTTGCTGAGCCAGTGAAGAGTCTTGTTCCTAGAACACTGATAAGCTAAGTGGACTTTTGAATCTTTAGTGAAGACTCTAATTTTTCTGAAATGTTATTCATTTAAAGACTTTAAATAAGCATTTCGTTTTTAGCCCTTGAGCTTAATATCATTTTTGAGAAGATATAGTCAAGGATTCTTTGATGATAATATATTAATATAAAGAAAGTTCAACAATTTATTTTTGTGTTTTTTAATTTTATCAATACTAATAAGGCACGCGGTTCGTTTCGCCGTGTTTTTAACCTTTAACAAAATTCTTTAATATATATATATACATATATATATATATATATATATATATATATATATATAAAACTAACGTCTGGTTCGTTTTTGGTTTTTGAGGTAGCGTTGCGTACTTCAGTGGATTGAAAGCACGATTAGAGAAAAGGACCTAACGACGTCATGCGTGCGTCGCGGCCATTTTAGGTTTTCATCGTTTTTCTTCATTTTTTGATACGTAGCAGTAACGGAAGAGAAGAACAAGTTACTTTCTTACCTGGTAACGTTCTTTCGATGGGATGGTCCGACGACGTATTCCATATCTATGACATGTAATCACCACAGCTGTGCTGCTTCAGAAACTTTTTTCGGCGTCTGCGTCCTGCGTCGATGACGTCGATGCGCCGTCGTCGAGGACCTCCTCCGAAGTCCGACGTCATCCGATGTGATAAGTAGGACGCACGACGCCCGTAGCCTCAGTTGTAGTTTTTACCCCCAGAACGTGTGACATTAGTCAACTGCCAGTCAGACACAAAGCCTTGCGGAACGTAAGCTGCAATCGCAAAAGAAATTCTGCAGCGGGGAAGGCAGGGCGGGAGCGATATGGAATACGTCGTCGGACCATCACATCGAAAGAACGTTACCAGGTAAGAAAGTAACTTGTTCTTCGAGGGGATTGGGTCCTCCGACGTATTCCATATCTATGACAGACTCCCAAAGCAGTACCAGAGCAAGGAGGAGGGAAAGAATTTAGAATCAAAATTTAGAATAGCCAATCAAATAGCAGAGCAAAGGACCGCCTTGCCAAAGGCCAGATCCTGTGCTCGGATGGAATCAAGGGAATAGTGACGTACAAATGTATGTACTGAAGCCCAGGTGGCTGCATCACAGATGTTGGGAATAGGAACACCCCTCTGCAGGGCAGTAGATGCAGCCATACCCCTGGTAGAATGGGCCCGCAAGCCAGCCGGTGGGTCCTTACCCGCCAAGCGGTAGCACTCCGAGATGGCCAAAATAATCCAGCGAGACAAAGTCTGTTTCGTCACAGCTTGCCCTAAACGCTTTCCAGCGTAACCAATAAAGAGTTGATCGTCCACTCTGACCCGGGACATGCGTGAAACATAAAAGCTTAAAGCTCTCCTAGGATCAAGCCTATGGAGCCTCTCCTCTTCCTTACCAGGATGCGGAGGAGGATAGAATGCCGGAAGAACAACCTTCTGGGCCAAATGAAATTCCGTCACTACCTTCGGAAGAAAAGAAGGACGAACTCTAAGGACAACCCTGTCCTTGTGAAATACAGTGAAGGGTGGCTTAACTGAAAGTGCCTGTAACTCACTCTGCGAGCGGAAGTAACCGCAACTAAGAACACAGTTTTCAGAGTTAACAGCCTCAAAGGGCAAGAATGTAAAGGCTCAAACGGAGCACCCATAAGAAACTTAAGAACAAGGTTTAAATCCCAACCGGGCACCAGGAAAGGTGACGGAGGGAACACATTAGTGAGCCCTTTCAGAAACTGTGAAATTAAAGGGATTTTAAAGTAAGAACACTCTTCAGACGAGCGCTTAAAGATGGACAGCGCCGCCAGGTAACCTTTAATGGTACCCACTTGCAAGCCCCTGTGGGCCAAAGAAAGTAAAAAGGACAGAACCATGGGGATGTCACATGCAAAAGGATCCACATTCTGAACTCGGCACCAGTCGCAGAACTTACGCCAACGGCAACGGTACAGAGACTTTGTTGCTGGCCTTCGGGCCGAAAGCAACACCTCCATCACATCTTCAGGGAGATCCCAATCCATATACCTCAACCTTTCAGAAGCCAAGCGTGAAGGTTGAGGGATCTGACCTCTGGATGGAGAACCTGACCCCCCCCCTCCCGTGAGAGCAGATCGTCTCGGTAGGGAAGACGACGCGGAGGGCAGATGGACAAGTCGAGAAGGTCCGGGTACCACGTCCTCCGAGCCCACGTCGGAGCAATGAGGATCATCCGGGAACCGAACTTCCGTAACCTCCGCAGCACTTGCGGGATGACGGGGACTGGAGGAAACGCGTACAGCATCGGGAACGACCACTCCACCACGAACGCGTCTCCCAAGGCTCCTTTTGGAGGAAATTCCCGCGAGCAAAACCTTTCGCACTTCCGGTTGACACTGGAGGCGAAGAGATCTACTTGAGGGGTCCCCCAAAGGGCGAAGATCTCCAGGAGAATCTCCTGAGCCAACTCCCACTCGTGAGAGATCGTGCTCTGCCTGCTCAGAGCGTCCGCCGTCACGTTTTCGTCTCCGGCCAGATGAACTGCCAAGATCGAAACTTCCTGCTGGATGGCCCAGAACTCGAGCTGCATCGCCTCCCTGCACAGAGGAAGTGACCCTGCCCCCCCCTTTTTGTTGAGGTAGTGCATGGCCACTGTGTTGTCCGTCAGGATCAGGACACTCTTTCCTCGCACAGTCGGCAGAAAATCCTTCAGGGCTAGCCTGACGGCCCTCAGCTCCAACAGATTGATATGGAGTCTGGACTCCGACGGAGACCAACGACCGCTGACTGTCTGCCCGTTGGCATGAGCTCCCCAACCCGTGAGGGATGCATCCGTCATGATCGTCACCTCCGGCCAGGGAAGCCAAAAAGGAGCCCCCTTCATCAAGTTGCCTTCGACGGCCCACCACAGAAGGTCCCGGGCGACCGAGGGCGGCACCTGAACCGGGTCCGACATCCTGCCGGAGGACTGCGACCATTGCGTCTTGAGCGCCCACTGCAAAGATCTCATCCACAGGCGAGCCTCTGGCACCAGAAGAATGCAGGATGCCATGAGGCCGAGCAGCCTCAAGAACTCAAACGCTGGGAGCGTCTGGGCATGCTGAAACTTGTGCACCATCTGCTGAATGTGAAGAGCCCTCACCTGGGGAGGAAAACACTGCCCCAGGGAAGTGTCGAGCACTGCTCCGATGTACTGGAGCCGCTGTGTTGGCGTCAAATGGGACTTCTTTAAATTGAGGGAGAAGCCCAGCCTGTGAAGGGAGTGGCAGGTGACGGACAGATGATCCAGGACTTGCTCGGGAGAGCTCCCCCTGATCAACCAATCGTCCAGGTAGGGGTAGACGTGAATCCCCCCTTGCCTGAGATGCGCTGCCACCACCACCATGAGCTTGGTGAAAACCCTCGGGGCGGAGGTCAATCCGAACGGCAGGACCCGAAACTGAAAGTGCGAGTCGCCAACCGCGAACTTCAGGTACTTCTTGTGCTTGGGATGGATCGGCACATGGAAGTAAGCATCCTTGAGGTCGAGTGACACCAACCAGTCCTGAAGCTGAAGCTGAAGGGCCTGGAGGACTTGAGAGAGAGTAACCATCTTGAACTTGTCCTTCCTGAGGAGTTTGTTCAAACCGCACAAGTCCATGATGGGTCTCAATCCCCCGTCTTTCTTCGAAATCAAAAAATAAGGGGAATACCATCCCATGTTCCTCTCCGCTACAGGCACCAGTTCTATGGCGCCTTTCTCCAGCAGGGCTTCAATTTCCTGCGCAAGGAGCGGATCCGGACTCTGCAAAGAGAGGTTCCCCGGTGGATTGTTGCGAGGCCTGTGCCGAAAGGGAAGACAGTAGCCGTGGGTTATGATCTCCAGAACCCACACATCTGAAGTAATGGCTTGCCACTCTACAAGATGCTGCGCCAGCCTTCCCCCAACCGGCGAACCATGGGACATGGCCTCATGACTGAGTGGGAGCGGCCGCGGCGTTACCTGAGGGCAAAGAGGCAACTGCCCGAGCGGCCTTGGCACCACGGGTACCCTGTCGTCCACCTCTGGTACCCCTGCGTTGGCCTCTTTGACTGCCAGCTCCTCTTGCTTTACTGAAGGACGAGTAATAGCGAAAGGAACCACCCCTCAACTGCTGTCCCCTAGGACGAAAAGGTGGAGGTTGGCGAACTGCAGCACCCAACGACTTTGCTGCAGCTTTCGAGGTCTGCAACCTCTCAAGGCTCTCGTCAGCCTTGCTGCCAAAAAGGTGTTCACCGTCAAAGGGCATGTTGAGGAGCCGAGACTGCACATCAGGAGCAAACCCCGACTTCCGCAAACCTGCGTATCACGGTGCTCGCCGCCATGGACCTACTGACGCATTCAGCTAAGTCCAAACCCGACTGAACGGACTCACACATGGCATCCTTACCATCCTGGACCATAGCAAGGAAACCATCCCGTTCGTCCCCTTCGGGAATATGTTCAGCCGCTAACGCAACACAGTTCCACAGAGTGTGTGTGAAACGAGAGCACAAATGGAGTTGGCCGCCTGAAGCGCCATACCACCAGAAGAAAACACTTTCTTCTCCCAGCCATCAAAATGTTTGTCGTCCCTATCAGGAGGGATGGTAGGGTACGACGCCTGCTTTGCCGGGGCCGTGGCCGTCTGCACCACCAAACTCTCCGGAGTAGGGTGCCTGGCCAAGTAGCAGGGGTCGCTACTGGCTGGACGGTATTTTCGCGACAAGGATCTGCCCACCGCCGGGAGACTCTCCGTAGAAGTCCAAGCCGCCGCCACCCTTCTCTGTAAAGCCATATGGAACGGCAGTACCGGATCAGTTGGGGGACCAACATCAAGGATGTCCATCAGATCATCCTGCACAAACTCCCCTGGGGGAGCAGACCATCCCAAGTACTCAGAAACCCTAGCCATAAGGCGCCGGTACGAGGAATCGGCATGAGAGCCAGGCTCAGGCCTACAAAACTCCACGTCCGGAGAGGTGTCCAGTCCACTGGCATCATGCAGTGACTGTCTCAAATCGTCAAACTGACTATGGCCCGAGACAATTTCATCTGGAACCTGACTAGGAACCAGGCCATCAGAATCCTCATCCGCCTCTGAAATATAGTCCAGGTGGCGAAAAGAAGGCACCCGAGAGTGCTTGCTCTTAACCAGAGCCTTCCTAGGGGGTTCTCCCGTGCCACGGGGTACCTCCGACACGAAAGGCGTCGATGGCATCGAGCGAATCGGCGCCGGCGTCGAGAGAACCGGCATCGGTGCCGAGAGGATCGGCTTTGAGGAAATCGGCGTCAACGTCAGATGCAGCGCCTCCAGCAACGGCAGCGTCGACACAGCCCTCGAAGCCGGAGCCCCGAGCGTGTCCCTCGGCGACCTGAGCGTCGACGGCTTCGACGACTTCCTCGGAGCCGGAGCCTCGAGAAAGCCTGTCGACGCCCTCGACGCCTCAGACGTCGATGTCTTCCTCGAAGACCTCACAGGTGCATGCGGTCTCGAACGCGTCGAGGACCGGGACCTGGAATGGGTACGTCGAGAAAGAGTCTCCTTGTCCGAACGGGACCTCTCCCGTGACTCGTGCCGACCACTCTTGCGAGCGGTGTCTCTCGACCTCTCACGACCGACCCCACTCGGGGGCACGGACGGCATAGTACCCTGCGACTCAAGAATCGCCAGCATTTTCTTCCCGAAGGAAGCCCATTCCTCCGGCGTCGCATGGCTGGTGGGGTAAGCGACGTGCCGGGCAGAGTCCTCCGAAGAGGACCTGGAAGACGACCGGTGTCGGCGCCTCCGAGAATGCCTCGAAGAGGCTGAGGAGTGGCGAGACCGACTCCTAGAAGGAGACCCACGAGACTTCCGACGATGACGCGGAGAGTCACCCCTCGAATCATCCGTCAAAAGCCCTGCAGACTTCGACTTCCTGGGCTTGGACACCCGACCTACCGACAACAACTTCTTACGTTCGCGTAAGGCTTTGGACGTGAGCGACTGGCAGTCGATACAGTCATCCGTGTCGTGGGCCTCCCCGAGGCACCAGAGGCAGGCGTCGTGCGAGTCCGTCACCGACATCTTGGACCCACACTCCCCGCACTTCTTGAAACCCGGACGCGGGGTCGAAGACGAAGTAGAAGACATCTTCACACGAAGGATTTTCACAAAACGAACAGGTTCGAAGAACCGAGAAGAACAGAACTCTAAAGAGACGAGGCGTGAACCGAGAATCACGAAGCAACACGTTCGCGGAAAAAACGGAACTGATGCTACGGGCGTCGTGCGTCCTACTTATCACATCGGATGACGTCGGACGAGGTCCTCGACGACGGCGTATCGACGTCATCGACGCAGGACGCCGAAAAAAGTTTCCAAAGCAGCACAGCTGTGGTGATTACATGTCATAGATATGGAATACGTCGGAGGACCCAATCCCCTCGAAAGACAATTTAAAGACAGCATTTTGGGCTCCGTAAACGCATCGTTTGCGAGCTATAGTTTATTCCTGTTCAATTAAGAGATTCTTTCAAGAGAAGTACAAGTTTAGCAAGAAACCTTATTTTCTAACGTACTTCGTAAAAGGAGTTGGAGCATAAATAACTTTTGCAGCAGGATTATTTTTTAAAGAGTCTTCAGAGAAACAAAAGGTAATTACCTTACACATATTTCTTTTAGCATTTATGATTCTTAGTTCACACAACAATTAGACAATAGTAACAATAATGTTTTTTGGATATATTTTAATAATTCAGGATTACCAGATACTAAAAAGAGCAAGGGAACAGAAAGACAAACAGAAGAGATATCACTAGAGAATCTACAGTCAACATACATCTCTTTGAAGTAGCCTATTAGCAAATCAAGCTTAGGCAACAGGTAAAAGTTATTTGAGAAAATATAATAGAGAGTGGTCAGTAGTGATTAGAAGACTGATTCATTTAAAGTTGTATGTTCTTTTAGGATCATCCCATTTGAGCTAAACATTCCATGATGACGGTCTGAAGTACCTGCAGTGGGAGTTCTTGTCTTTGTTGTTTTATCCATTCCCCTTTCCCCTTGGGTTTGCCTGGCCAATAGTTTTAAGAAGCAGGATTGTTGAGCAGGCAGGCTCAGGGGGCTAGGTGGGCCAGCTTCACTCCTGCAGGATCCACTACTTCAGTTATTCTGACACCATCCGGAACTTCTGTGCCTTGATGTATTTGTTTAGCCGACGCAAGTCCAGGATGGGACGCCAACCTCCTGTCTTCTTTCTGATGAGGAAGTATCTTGAGTATACTCCAGTGCCCCGGAGCCTCTTTGGGATGAGCTTGATGGCTCCTTTCTTGAGCATCGCCCTTACCTCTAACAGTAGTTGAGGGATGTGGTTTTCCTTCCTGGCCAAGGGAGGGATTCGGGGGCACTTCTCTAGAAATTCCAGTGTGTGCCCATGGTCCAGGGCATCCAGCACCCAACAGTCGGTGGAGATGGACTTCCACACGCTGATGAACTTTGTCAGCCGGCCTCCCACCGGGGTGCTTCGGTGGGGGCCCGACGCGACGGCCGGTTCAGTCTTGCTTGGAAGCAGCCTTGCCGCCCTGGCCTCCCTGGTGACGACGGCGAGATCCACCGGACTTGTCTCGTCCCCTGTAGGCTTCTTGCGATGAGGAGCGGGCCGCCTGACGGTAGGTCCAGGAGCCGCCGCCGAATCCTTTGGAGGCACCTTGCTTGCCTCTGGAGATCCTAAAGGGCAGCCGCCGTTGCTACAGAACACCCAAGGCCCGAGCCGTCTCCGTGTCGGTCTTGATGGCCTGCAGCGACTCATCCACAGTCTTTCCAAACAGATTGTTCCCGTCGAAGGGCATGTCCAAAACCTTGGCTTGCACGTCCTGGCGGAAATCCGTCGCCTTGAGCCACCCCCGCCGTCGAAGGAAAACGCTGTTGCCCAACTGGCGGAAACCGGTGTCGGCAATGTCCGTGACCACACTTATGGCGTGGTCCGACGCCACCTCACCCTCCTGTAGGATCGCCAGGGCCTCTGCCCTCTTGTCGCCCGGGAGGAAGTCCAACAGGGGGGCGATCTTGTACCACAATTCCCTGTCGTAGCGGGCCACAATCGCTAGGGTGTTGGCAGCCTTAATCATCGTTGTTGCCGCCGACGAGATGACTCGTTGTCCCACGGCGTCCAGCTTCTTTCCCTCGCCGTCCGGTGGGGAAGTGGAGGATGAAGCTGATGTCCCCCCGCTTTCTTCTTGGCAGCTGCTGAGATGACCGAATCCGGGGTCGGCTGCGCCCTAAAGGCACAACGGGGCGGCATCGGGGACCCGGTACTACTTCTTGTACCGGTCCCTCTTGGCAGGTGTCGTGGACGGGTTCTTGAGGAGGGCAAGTCCCTCGTCCTAGATGTCATCCAGCAAATGGCACCGCGAGGACCGTCTTCCTCTTGGCCTTGCGCCGTTGGTAGAGGAAGTCTTCCTTCTTCTCCTCAGGGCAGAGTTGTAAAAGCTTGGCTGTCCTGGCAATCATGGCGTGGAAGGAGCCAATCTCGTCGGGCGGGGATGCCCGTGGAATCCAAGACGGGAGGCCAGTCCCGTCATCACCACCGTCGTCATCCGTCCCCGTCGTGGCCGTGTCCATTCCCGTGTCGTCCCTCGGGGTTGGGGAAGGCGACAAAGGCTGAGAAGGCCGTGTGGGCTGAAGGGGCACTGGATGAATTCTCGTCCTCTTGTTCGGAGGTCTTGCTGACGGACCCGGTACAGCTGGGTCGTCCGTCGAGGGTAGGGGCAGTCTCGTCCTTATCTCCGTGCATAAGGCCTGGATTGCATCAAAATGGCCGCCAAGTTGTCCTGAGGCTCGGGTTGCGACGGGCATGCCGGGAGCGACGGTTGTTCCTCCCGTGGGGCTGGGCCTCTTCCAAATTCTCGGCCAGTTCCTCCTCAGAGGTTGTGTCTGTAACGGTCACCGCCCCCCCCTCTTTTCCCACCGGGGTCTTCACAGGGGTCTTCACGATGGGCTTAAAAGAGGATTCCCTCCGTGGAGGCAGGGAAACTCTAGGCCCCGAGGTCGCCTCCACTGGGAATCCATCTGTGGATCAAGGCCTTCGCCGCCTTGGGCGCGCTTGAGGCCTTCACCTTAGGGGGAGGGTCACTGCCTCGCTCCCCCTCGGCCGGTTCCTCCGAGATCGACTGGGGCCTCTCCAGTAGCTTAGCCGGGTTCTCAGATTTTCTCTTCCCCGAGCCAGAGCGTTGGCTCGCGGTTGATGGCGGTTGATGGGCTCTTGCCTTCCAGCCAGTTAGAGAGACGGGTCCGGCGATCCCTCATCGTCCGATTCGACATGTTAAAGCAAAACGCACAGTCCTTCTCCATGTGCGTTTTGTCCTCGTGGAGGCAGTAAAGGCATTTCAAATGCTCGTCCTCCTTGAACACATTTTGTAGGTTGCATCCAGGGCAGATCCTGAACAGTTTGTCGGGAGTCGAGCTTCCCTTCTCCTGGCCCATGTTCTTCTCGTCCACGAGGTAGGCCTCAGAAACTTCTGTAATCCTCCAAGAAGCGTAACTCGACGAAATCTTCAACCTTGAGAGGCGTAGATAAATCTGAAACAGGTCCCCGTTGATCGGAAGTAGAAACGGTGGAGCTTGAGGCTCGATTAAACCGAAAAATTAGATAAATCGCTTTGAAAAAGCGCAAAACACAGTAAAAGCTTGAGAGCTATAGCACGAGGACTCCCAACACTTGAACGTGCGGTAAAAATCTGAGGATGGCTGCCAGGGGCGGGGCTAAGGGAGGTGGCAGTCATTGGCTGGGGGCAGTATGACCCAGAGACCAGTGATTGGTTACTACTAAGAAAGACAGATCAGAAACAAAACTGATACTGATTTTTTTCTTTACCGAGGATTCCCAGCCTGACGACAGGGAATATTCATGAGCATGTGAATCCATGCCAGACCCCATGCTGGAGAAGAGAGTAATTGCCCCTTGAGTAAATAAATAGTGAACCTTATGACGCAGAGTGTTAAAGGATCAGCAATCCTTTTGTTTGTGACCAAGAACAATGGTGCAATCTTTTAGTTCAGTCATAAGTGTAAGGGACAGAGATAGGGACGTTTTGACACAGGATATTGGACTCAAGTTACAAAGACATCTGACAGACACATAAGCAGGGACAGATAACTTTACACTTTATTTTTATACTGATTCAAAGTCTATAGCAATCAATATGCCACCTGTGTGTCAGTATCCTCCTTCTGCACCTGTACAGCATAGGGGTCATCCAAATAACTTGATCTTGGTCCTGCAGAAGGCGGAACAACTTGGTAACCACCGCCGAAACATATTTAGCCCTGCGTGCACAGCTGAGACACGCAGCTAAGAGGCTACTCAATTCAAACATTCAGAATCTAAGGTTTACATAGACCCCTGAGCCCATAGATTGCCTCCTGGGCAGGCTTTCCCATTTATAGCACCTAGCAATTAGCTAGACAGAGAGGTACCCTACATCCAACTAAACTGGTTTGAGGTTCAGACTTCTCTCTAAAACCTATGCTATTATTATTTGTTTCAGTATTTATGTATTATATATGTGTTTTGACCAATTGTTTTGTACGTCAAGGTAAGGCTGAGTGGAATGTCTTCAGCCAACACTGTCTGTTGAACACCACATTTTTGATTCTTGTTCTCTTTCATTTATTTGTTTTCTGTTAAAACGATTAATGGTATTTATATTAAAACAAATGTGTGCCAAACCAAATGCATAATACATTTTGACATATGCCGAAAAATAAAAAATGCCTTAATCTAGCTATATACGTTTGTGACACCCCTTGGTTACAGGCTCTCGATAGATGGGCATCAAACTCAAAGCACGCTTTAAATTCTCACACCATTAAAATAGTAGAAATTAAGTTTTATACTAAATGACTTGCCTGGCGGGACAACTCTTTGTGTTATTCATATCATACATGCATGAATGCAAACATGCTTACAAGTGTAGTTCTGAGCAGGCCAGTACATGGACCACATATGCATGCACACTATACTGGTAAGCCGTGAAATCAAACCCTTTTAATTTTCCATCTTAAGGAAATTAATGGCAGTTTGCTTGAGAGCCAGGACAAAACAATCATGATGTAAAAGTCCTTGACTTAGTGCTTAGATAGAAATTTCAGCAAGAATCTACAATCGGATAAATCAGCAAATTGCTACGAGTTGATAAATCAGCAAGATGCTGAGAAGAGCTACCGCTCATACTGTTTACATACATCATAAAAATGAGGGGAGGAACTTCCAGGTTATACAGGTTAGAGTCAGAAGCAGAAGTTCTGCCCACCGAATGACAGGATTTTATGGGAAGGGGATTTCCAAGCTGGAGACCCTATGCTTAGGCTGCCAGTCCCTATACAAAGGCTGTCTGGCTTGCTGTGGCTGTATTATGCTGAGATTCTATCAGTATCAGAGATTGCAGGGAGTGCATGCTTGTAGCTGATCCTTAGAGTCCTGTTGAGACTAAAATACAATGGGATCTGCTTGGTTGAATAATGTGCAACAATTCTGTTCCTTTGATTGATATAGTGAAAGTGTGCTTTGCATTGCAAATTGTGATAGAGATATATATTGAAATGCATTAATTGCTTTAAGCTTTTGGTTTGGAAAGTAGGTTTGAATGCCTTCATGTAGTGTTGCTCTAAGGGAATTTAGCATTGTATGTGGCTTTGATTTTCCTTCAGCAGAAAGGATAAGGCTGGACCGGGTCATTTTATCTTTTTCAATGGAAAGATGATTTAAGCTCTGTGTTGGGTGAGACAGGGCTTTATGTGATGGACATGTTTTTGGAGCCACGAGATAAGAGCATTGAGAATATTGATTAGATTGAGATAATTACAGAGATGTGACCGTTTACCTACCAAAAAAACAAATGTGTATGAATTCTATGAGAAACTAGTGAGACAATTGGAGGGTCGTTTAAAGACGACAAATACATTGGAACTGTTAAGAGAGCCACATTTTCAGACATGCTCCAAAAATGGATACACCACAGTGCAGAGAACAAAGAGATATATTAAAACCCCCATCCAGCTGGGAGAAGTAATTCAAAAGCAGCCTGCTCTGAAACTGGTTGAAAAGGTTAACTCCGCCGTCACTTGGAGCCATTTTATAAAAAAAAAAAACTGAATTAGAATATAGTACATTAATTAACTTTTGGGCAGATCAAACACGATTATTGGTCAGGCCCTTATGGATAAAATACATTGCCCTCTTCTGACTGGGCAAATACATTCCCTGAACTCAAAACCCAGTCCGCCCCTTTTGGCATTATCCCCTGAAATCTCCCTCTCTTATAATAATAATATAATAAATTAGGCCACTGTCTCCCTGCACTCTAATTGGCCTTCTGTCCACACCAAATATGTTCCCTTATTGAGTGTCAAGTTTTAAATATAATAAAAACTGCTAGGTGGCACTGCTGAGATCTGTATGTTTTACAGTTTTAATTCTATTTTACTGCCAAAGACTGCACCTGGTGTTCTGGGCAACATCCCCCCTCTCATGGGAACATTCTTCTCTCGTATTTCAACCTTGCTTTTTAAGCTTTGAGTTAATGCCTGGACGCTACACAGATTTATTATTTTTGTGGTGTCAGCATCCTGTGCTTCTCTAAGAGTCTTGACGCTTTTGTGTATTAAAAGGATTACTGCAACTTCCATTTTAGACAAGGTCGCTGTCTGTCACTGTTGCATCTCTATGTTAGTGAGCTATACTCGTGTGCAGTTAGTGTTGCATTCATCTTATACATTGCTTATGTTATGTTCTTCATGTATAAATGCATCTTTGACATAGTGTCTGTATTTCTTCCTGGTGCGTGCATATGTATGTTTCTATCGTCTGTCTAGTCATTCTGGCCATCTTTTGCTCATTTGATGCATCTGCTTAGAATATGGGCAATTTGTCTGCCTCAGTGAGTAATGTTTCTCACTTTTACAATATGGGACCGGTGGAGGAGCAAGAGCTATAGGTGACATATTCATCTGTCCATCAACGGGGGTGGGGTGGAAATAGCTACATATGATGGATTCATCTGCCCCTAAATGGAACAATGTGTTAATTGAGCTAGAATAAAATGAGGGATTATATATGTACATAAAATACTTTACAACATTGGTCATTCCTGAATCAAGGCATACGTTGGTACAGTCAAATGCAAATTGTCTGCACTGTGTTATGCAATTTTGCTCCTCTGTCTCTAGTCTTCCTGTTTTGTCAAACGTCTCTCTCCCTTTATATGCGCATTAGGAGCGACAGGGCCGGTTGTGGAAGTGTTGCAGCACCCTGGAGTAAGTTATCATGTTTGAGAGTTGTACATTGAGGACCTTTTCTTGTTTGTGTTACAGATGCTAAAGCCACACCCGCAAGTGGGGGGCCGGGGTGTACAACTTTACAGGCTAGAAGAACAGTGGATCTATAGGTTGGATACTGTAAATCATGGCCTACACGTATCAGTCAAATTGAATAATTTGATCTTTGACACATAATGGTTTTTCAGCAGTGGTATAATGTGCATGTGAGACATTTTACATATACACCAAATATCATCCCCAGATCTGTCCATTTTGAATACCAGCATATAGAAGTGTGCAGGGACATAGCTAACAGAAAAATAGAGGCCATATCAGTCTAGAATGGACTAAATATCCAGTATTAGGCGATCTAGGTGCATTGATAATTGCATAAAAACTATGTATACCGTTACGTCCAATGAGGCCCACACGTACATAAAATCGGGAGGCACCAAGCTGGTTCATAATAAGGTGTTGTCCGGTGTAGTGTACATAAGGGGCTCATATCTAACATCTGTTTAGAAGAACCAACATGTATTGAATTGACATGTGTAAACTGAAGTAAGAGTATGCAAAAATAACGAGATTGATGTGGGAAACAACACGATCAATCTGTATTTATATTAAGTTGATGATTGAACCACATGCATGGATCTGGCAATGTGTAAATCAAAGGTATAGAACATGGATGATCATGTACAATAACAATTAAGCATTTTGGTGGTAACACTATGATAACGAGTGCAATTGTGGATACAAAGCCAGAATCCCTGATAATAAATGTAAACAGATTGTTATGGTGATTAATCATTCTATGACAAGGCGGAGGCAAGCATTATGCTTTCTTTCTTTTAATTTGCCACCATACAGCATTTCAAAACTTCAACATTTAACCAACATGTTTTCTGTTTGAAACAAGAAAAACTTTAGGGTTAAATTCCAGTCCTTGAGGCTAGTGACTGAACTGCAAGTCCCACGAGCCTCCCTTTCCTAGTAATCCTGAGGCTATGTTCTCTCCACCAATCCAGTGACAGCATCCCTCATAAGAGACCTCCCCTTTAGGGTCTCTTCCTCTTTCCTTTTGCTGCCATAGTCAGTTAAGTACAATTTTCATGATTCTCCTTTCTATACCAAATATTCTACATTATAACATTACTTGCGCAGGGTTCGTACCCTGAATAGCGCTTATTTGTGCTAATGCTGCGCGCATACCTCAGTCTTTTATTTTCTCATAATACTTGCGACGCGAGCGGCAACGACGCTTCGGTTCCTATACTGATGCAAGGCGCGGCACTGCCACGGCCGCATTTGTATGAGTAGGTTAACTGTAATTGCACAATATAGTGGAGGCGGGGACGGAGCCGCGGGCCTTTCAGCTGGCGTGAGGCAGCCGGCCCCGCTCCACAGTACGATACGCCCAGCCGACGCGCATTAGGACCCCGGGGAAGCCAGAAGCCTGACAAGATTCCTGGCTTTCCCCGGGCCCATTACCCATAGAGACGCGTAGTGCGAGCTGTGTCGAGGTGCCCTAAATCATCATAAAAAAGAAAAAAAAAAGGATTAGACACAAAGCCTTCCCCACGGCCGTTCTGACTGCTGCCAAGCATTCAGTCAGGCGACCTGCTGCCTTGCCAGATTCTATCAGCAGCACATACAAAAATATATATATTTGAAATAATTCTACGCGATAAGAAGCTTGTGTCTTTAAGGCCTGCAGCCACAGACTGCTGCTACTTAACAAGAGCCAACAAGCCGACCCCACTCTGTTAGCCTTGCTAACCCAAGATAAAATGGCTCAATATGATGAGGATCACTCCACAACCCCAGAATACAGTAGGAAGGAGAGCCTTTCCAGCAGGATACTGAGCTGGCGCTTAGCTTCAAAAGAGTGCTGGGAGATTCACTCTCTCAAGCTGTCGCAGAAGGCGTACAGCCGGTTGCGAGCAGACTCGACATGCTAGAGGCATGGATGCTGGAAAAGGACCACAGATCCTCCAGAAAGAAACAGGCTCTTAGCCCAGGCGAAGGCACGTCGGCAAGACAACCCCAAGAGGAGGTTGAACAGGGGCGTACAGCTCAGAAGAGCAGAGACTCTTTGCTCCCCCCCCTGAGCAAGGAAAGAAAGGTCAACCACAACCCCAAGTGGAGAGCGACCCTGTCGCAAGACTGAAAAAGGCCTTCTTGGCTAAAACAACAGAGCGCCAGGTCAGACCCCCTACGCCAGGGGTGAGCAATATAGGGGACATTGATGAGGGCTACTCGCCCGATGACGAGGGAGGAGAAGAGGAAGACCTCCCTGGGCACCCGACACTTGATACCACGATCCCAGAGGATGAGGAGAACACAAATGATATGTTCGACCCGTAGACTATCCGACACCCCAAGTCCACAGAATGGAGCCCCTCACCCAGAGTGGTGCTCTACATGACGCAACACCTAAGGAAGCCTCTAGGCAAAGAGGTACTCTCCCGCATGAGAGCAGAATGCCCACGCTCCAAACTGCCAAATAAGTTATCGGATACCCCCGACCTTGACCCTAAAATGGTCACTTTTGTGACAAAAGCCTCAAGAGACGTCCGGAAGGGAGTGGACAGAGCTTGGCGGGGATGCCAGGACAAAGTCCTAGATCTAGCTGGCCCCCTGGTGAAAATTATGGACCTTGCAGAGAAGACTAAAAACACTGGTACCCCGGTAGACCCCATAGCCCTGGCCAAATGGGCACAGCGCGCAGTATGTCTGCTGGGGAATGCCAACCGTGCCCTCTCATCGGAGACACAAAGAGGCTACCTTCTAAAGATTGACTCAGTGACCTAGCGTCCTACGAGGCAGGTCAAGGAGCCAGAGGTCTGCTCTTCGGGGAGGCTTTTGCCAAGGAGATGGCTCAATTCGTGGGGAGCTCCTCCGCCCTCGAGAAAGCACAGAGCTCAATCCGGAGGATCTTCCCAGGACATGTTTTTTATGGGACCGGACGCCACAGGGGTCGCTCGTCCGGTCGTTTCTCATCTTACCACAGATCCCAAGGCCATCAGGCACAGTATTGGGAAGGCAGGCAACAGGATGCCTTTTTCCCTTCCAGAGAAAGGTTTCCGAAAGGCCGCAGACAGAGAGGAAACTACCGACAGCCCGGAGCCTCCAGTGGTGAGTACACCCCACAGCCAAGTGGGGGACAGAACTTTGCAGTTTCTGAGTGCATGGTATACTTTATCCAACGATGCATGGGTGCGTCACGTTGCAGAGGGGCTGCGCATAGAGATCGTAAGCAACCCGATCCAAGAGCGAGAACCGCAGGCAATTATTATGTCGACTCTGGAAGCGTCTCTACTCCAGAGCGAGCTAGAAAAACTGAGGGAAAAGAACGCTATAGAGCGAGAGACCCAACTAGACCCGGGCTTTATCAGCAATATGTTTCTGGTACACAGAAAACAGAAAGTCCGCCCAGTCATCAATCTGAAAAGAGTAAACAAATGGTTATATTACAATCACTTCAAGATGGAGGGGATTCACCTCCTCAGAGACTTGCTACGCTCAAGCGACTGGCTAGCGCATCTAGACCTCAAAGACGCTTACCTGACGATACCGATAGTGCAGGAACACCGCAGATTCCTCCATTTCCGATGGAAAGGAGAAATCTGGCGATTCAGAAGCTTACCATTCGGGCTCGCCTCAGCCTCCTGGGCCTTCACCAAACTGATGCGCCGAGTGGCCGCAGCCATACGAGAGAGAGGGATCCGCATAATAATATACTTGGACGATACCCTAGTGCTAGGATCGAACAAGACTTCCCTAGCCAGCGACGTCCGATGCATTTTCTCCCTATTATCCTCTCTGGGGTTCTTAGTGAATCTGGAGAAGTCTCAGCTGCAACCAGTGCAAAGGATCGAATTCCTGGGATTCATAATAGACACATTGAAAGCACAATTAGAGCTCCCCAATCACGAGGTGAGGGCGATCAAGAAAGAGCTCAGAGTAGTACTAGCGAAGAAAGTCACCTCTCTTCAGAACCTAGCCAGGATAGTGGGGCTTCTCGCAGCTTCCATTCAGGCCATAGTTCCAAGTCCCCTCCACTACAGAGCGCTTCAGCGGCTCAAAGGCAAACATCTAAAAGGAGGCCTAGGCTATCACCAGATGGTCGACCTGGACGACGAAGCGCCAACAGTGCTTCACTGGTGGCTACAAAACATGGAAGCCTGGAACGGCCGAGCCATTTTTGGCGACGTTTCAGACCTGGTGGTAGAATCCGACGCCAGCAGGAGGGGATGGGGAGCCACGTGCGAACATACAGAAACAGGAGGCATATGGTCAGAAGACGAGTTACGCCTTCACATAAACTGTTTCGAGCTAGCGGGCTCCTTTGCAGTGCAAGCCTTCACCAAGGGCAGAGTGAAGTGCTGCGTGTTGCTGAAGATGGACAACATCTCAGCGGTTCGCTAGATCAACAAGCTAGGGGGGACCAAATCAAAGATGCTAGCGGAGCATTACTGCCTGCAGAATCAGATAGCGGTGACAGCCGAATATCTTCCAGGCACCCAGAATAATGTGGACTGGAACTCGCGCTTCCTCACAGACTCCAGCGATTGGAAACTTCTTCCACAAGTGTTACTCAGCTTACTATAGCTATGTGGTCCCCTAGTTACAAATCTGTTCGCATCCAGACTGAACGCACAGATATCCAAATATTTCAGCTGGAAATATATATATATATATATACACACACACATGAATGGTAGGCCCTGTGCGTTAAATCAGAAGAAACTGGGTCCATTGAAAAATGGTCCTCCACGTTCTTGGTCATAAAGTGGGAAATGGGTAGTAGTCCTTCAATGTTGAGTTTAGAGACTGGGCTCCTTCGAGTTCCTTCTCACTGTTGGCTACCACGGTAAAGACTATGCTTTATGCGGCTGCAACTGCTTGCAGTCCCCCGAATAACGAATTGACATAGGAACCAAATGGTAAACTCCTTGAATTCACATAATTTATATTGTTGGTTATTGGAAACTAATACAGTGGGTGAAATTCCTATGTTATATTAAGATAAAACTAACAGAGAGATCCAGAGGGGACCCTTAGGGTGAGCCTGGCACAACAGTCCCTTACCGAACTCAGGTGTCAACCACAGAGTGTGAGGCCTGAGGATTGGCTCTGGGGGTGATCCCATCTTGCTAGGCAGCCTCAGGCAGGCCTCCACACATTATTTACCAGATCCAGTGAAGGAATTTGCATTTCAGTTCCACACAGTAAGAGGGTTAGAGGACTAGGTAGGTCCTTCATTGCCCAGGTTGCTCCCTTATGGAATAAGCTTCCTTTGTCTCTCAGTGCAGAAACAAAAATTCCGAAATTTCGGAAGGGAGTTAAAACCATGGATTTTGGTTGACCCCTCTTTGGGCACTTTCACCGTTTGATGTCTACCTGCTTTTTATCTCCGTCTTGCACTGTGATCCGTGCAGGCTTTCTGCACACTACAAGTGCAAATAATAATAATAATTATCCCACTACCTCATGCTAGAGTACCTCCCCTCTACCTCCTTCTTTAAATAATGGCCATAACTATAGAACATCCTACTTGGCTATTAACCCTACGTAACATTACCCCTAACACTTAACCCAAAATCTACGCTTCCGCCACTTTAACCTACTTAACATTTAATTATTAAATATATACAAATAACTACACATACACATATACATTGACTTACAACATATAACAACATATATACCACATAAAACACTATATCACAATGTGTCGACTGGTGCAGTACCTTGTGGCACTAGCTCTGGGCGAGCAGGTGCAGGGCTGCTCCTGGATGATGGCTGGATAGTGGGCAGCTAGTGGCTGACTGCATGCTGCGGCGTGTCCCCTGATGATCTCCTGATGGGGCCCCGGCCCCTCTTCTTTCTTCAGGGTGGACCCTGCCCACGACATAGGGCCACCGCACTCACCACGCAGCCTGCACTTCCTTCATGTCCTGGGCAGCCTCCAACGCGAGTGGGGGTCCTCCCACACTTTACCACCACGCCTATGGCCCTTTTTGCTATTTAGGGTTGGCCTCGTTGGCTGGGGGTCCACCAGCACTCACCCCTGCATCTGCAGGTTTGTGCATATATTCGGGGTGAGCCCCATTAGCTGGGGGACCCAACGACATCACCACCATGGCACCATTTTGTCTCCAGCTGCATCACTGTTGCCATGGGGATGCTGCCACGTTCACTGCTGCACTGTCTGTGCCCATCTTGGGTTTGGAAGAGTCACCATGACGACTGCCGATCCCACCGCCGTGCTCCACGGCCTCAATGGGGCTTCTGGCAATGCATCGCGAGATCCAGGGGGCGGGCCGCTGCCTTCACCCAGGCTGCTCCTCTGGGTGGCCTGGGGCGTTATTCACCCGGGCCACTCAATGGAGCAACCCAGGACTTCTGCCACATCCTCCTCCTCACCCGGGATGGCTGTCAAGGCCCACCCAGGACTTGATGTTCACCTGTTCACCCTCCTGGGTGCAGCGGGCTTCACCATGCTCTCTGTTCACCTCCCCAGCTGTTCCTTGCATAGGCAGCCCAGGAGGACTTCAATGCAGGGGCAGCCTCACCGGCCACAAGGCCATCAGGGGACACTGACTGTTCTTTCTTTGGCCCACCCAGCACCGCTGCCTGGGCCCAGGATACTGCTAGGCCCATGCAGTCTGCCCCCCGGATGGGCAGACATCCGCCACAATCCCAGCACGGCCAAGCTGCTCCTTGCATAGCAGCTCGGCCCCCTTGGATCAGTCTCTGGGGTGACTCACCACACGTCACCTGGTGCCATTTGATGGATCCAGTAGGGGGTCGAAATAGTGACCCCCTTTGCTCCCAGTTAAGACTGTCTTCCCTCTAATGTCTTTTTAAGAGTCTATTTGGATTCGTTTCTCACCCCTGCCCAGCCCATTCCTGAGCAGGGGAGTTCTATTCTATGGTTTTCCCTTTTCCTTTTACATTCCATCCATCCTCATGATAGGTTGGATGGTTTCTTCCAAAACACACACAAATAAAACAATCAGTACACCGTTGTTATTCCTACGGTCCCTTAGGAGACAAGCATGTATCCGAACTAGCAGGGCCTCAGGCTACATTAGTTAGAGCCAGTCTTCTAGACAGCTTTTGTTGTGATGCAGAGGACCTTACAATCAATCCAATATTGAATCGGGAGCCAGTTGTGGGTCATTGAGGCTGCAGTTATGCTGTACAATTTCCAGAGACCAAAAATGATTGTTGGTGTCATATTTTGAGTCTCCTTTTTTGGCAGGCCTGTGTACATGCCATTGCAAAAATCATATTTTGACATTACTAGACCCAGGATAACTTGCTCTTTGTTGTTAATGTCTACAATTGGGAGGTCTCACCTCATCGTATCGCGTAGATGTTGATAAAAAAAAATTACTCCTATGTTTCAGACTCTGGGAACCCGTGGTGGGAGGTAGGTCAGGGTGGCAAACTCGGGGTATGCTAAATGCTTGCGTTGGGCCACACATCAGGATTGAACTTTTTTCTGGGTTCAGACAGAGAAAACTCTCCATAATCTCATTTTGGATGGCTAACTAGTAAGCTCACAGGGTGGAAACACTCACCAATAATATAATACAGTACATTACGTTCTGGGCTATTCCTGTCATTATTCTAAGGATTGAAGTCGCCCATCACTAAGATGTTCTATGCAGAATTTACCACAGTAGACACAAATTCAGCCATTCCTGCAAGAAATGTGCATTTGTGATAGGATAGCAGTAGGCAAGGATGATCAGCAAGCTAATATTATTAGTAATGGCCTTGACCATTATTTATTGGACATCTGATTGGCGCCTATACACATGTTTCCAGGTGCAACAAAGCAAGATTGGGTTGGTGGGGCATGGGCATCAAAAAGTACAACAAAAACACTTACATTGGCCTTGTGACAATCCTATCGTGAAAGTGAAGACAAGGTGTTAAGTGCAAGAGGGAAGGCGTGGAGGGAGAAGTGCAGGAGTGGGGTACCCCCAGGGGTGGGGGCAGGCAAGTGCTTGGTGGGCCAAGGGGGCAAGTGCGAGGGGAAAAGGGGGGGGAGGGCGAGTGCAGTGGGTATGGATGATCAAAGTTGGGCTAGTCCGGGAAAGGGAGCCCGAGAACAAGTGCTGGCAAAGAATGCTGTGGGACTGATCTGGCCCCTATGACTGTAAAGGGACCAGGCCCCAGTCACAGCGGCAGGTGGAGAGTTTAGCGGGGAAAGGGAAAGAAGAAGAGAAGAGGAAATTCTTGAGAAGTTAAGGAATTTAAGACGATCTGGCTCAAGTCTGAGTGGTGGGTGGAGGCCATTCCAGAGGGAGGAGCCAGCCGAGGAAAAGGATTTACCTCCCACTCCCTGCTTGGAGAAACATTTGACTTGCAGAGAGTTAGAGCCAGAAGACCGAAGGACTCTGGCCAGGAGGTATTTTGGGAGGCAACGATGGATGTAAAGAGGTTACAGGCCCCAGACAGCCTTGTGGATGATGCAAAAGGTCTTAAATTTGATCCTTGCAGTCACCAGGGGCCAGTGGAGAGATTTGCTGGAGAGATGCAGTCCTTGGGCTTGAGGCCAACGATAAGTCTTGCATTCCTATTTTGGATTAGTTGAAGGGGGCAAAGGGAGGAAAGAGACAGGTTGAGGAAGAGGCTATTGCAGTAGTGAAGCCTAGAGAGAACCAGGGCTCTGGAGACATTGCGCTTCTGGGGCAAGGGGAGGAATGGTAGAATGCCCCTGAAGAGATAAACTGAAAATTGGACTTCTTGGCAAGGTCCATGATGCGTGGGGAATAAAGTGTTCAAATGAATTGCTGGGCGTATTGGTAATAGTGTGGCAATGTCCATACTATTCAGGGCAGGACCAAGTTCATACCTTCAAAAGTAGTCGCCTTATGATCCCGAACCCACCCACTCACATTTCTTTCAGGGAGTCCTTTACAAAGGTTCCCCATGTTACATGGTCCTTCTTGTGGTCTCAAAACCTCTTTAACTGTCTTCCCAAACGTAGGTGCAAAACCCTCTTGAATTGGCTATAATCTTTCCTGTCAGCAGCACTCAATTTCCAGAATTACACTACACTCACCCCAGAGGCATCTACCAACACTACTAATCTTATCAGATTCACTAATTCCTTGTACCTCACAGGCAGACTCAAAAGCTGTCACTGATTCAATGATGTATTTCTTCTCATAATAAACATTCAGCAGATCCTTGGGGAACCCAGTATGCGAGGAAGATCCATTACCAAAACCCCCACTGGAGGCCCAGCCTCCCATTAGTGTAGCGAGGTCGGTCCCTATTCTGAGCTTCTCCAACTTGAAGTTTCTTTTTCCACAGCCTCTCTGTGTCTTCATTTCTGATTCCCATCTGCCATCATCCCTCCAAACTTAAGTTAGAGCTCCATATCCTGGCACCTGTCTTTCCTTTCCTAACCGCAGGAGGGCATCAGCATCTGAGGTAAAGATAGAAGGGCTTGGAGAAGTATCTCCCTCTGCCACTGCCCCAGCATCACTCATCCCCAACAGTGGAAAGAGAGTAATTCCTAGATCCCTTGTGACCCAAGAGTTTTTGGACAAGTCTGTGCTTAGTAGCTGAGGTAGTGAATCCCTTCTGAGAGCAAACCATTGTAAAAGAAAATCAACTTTGTGCTGAGACAGGAATTCTGCTGTATATACGTCAAAGCACCCAAATAAGTCAAGCAACACAGGAGTGCAAAAATATACTAATTTATTAGGCCTTGAAAGTAACAGTCTAGCAGCTATTACTACAACACACAGACACACTCGTATATAAACACACACGCAGATATACAGACACAGTTGGAGATCTCAAAGTAGAAGCACCTACATTTTACACTTCAGAGTAAAAACAAGTGCAAGTTAATGAAATAATGGAAATTGTGAAGTAAAGTGAAAATATAATGCAATAAAAAACTAAATATATAAGGCCCCTATAGCTTCAGGAGTCTTCCTAACAGATAAGTAGGCCAAATGCCCCAAAAGAGTCAGAGTTCCAGTTAAGTACCTGAGTAGTGTGCAGGAAGTCTCTGGGATATTTATCTGACTCCAGGGGTGAGACCTTTTTGTTTCACCCACCTCCTGCATGTACTTCGGTTTTGGGTTCACTCTTACAGAGGCCCAGTGAAGGGGAGATCTCTCTCCCTAGTCTTTTTGAGCCTCATACGTTCTTATGGCAGCACCTCCACCATAGGTGGCATGCTGGCAGAAACAAATGCAATGTCTTTTTGGGTTCACTGGGGTGCCCCTGAGGGTATCAGTGCAAGAGTAATTGCCTCCTTTTTGTGATAATATTGTTTACCCTTTGCAGCACAAGCCATCCTCCATGGAGAGCTGTATCTCCTTAACTTTGTTGGAAGTGACAATATTGTTACTTACCAAGCATCCCCTGAATAGGCGGGTGTCAGTTACGTTTTACTCTATTTTGCAAATGCATTGATCAAGGATGGTGCCACAATAAGGCCCTATGGGGGGACCATTTACTCAAAGATTTTAGATCCTGTTCAAGGTGTCCAGTCCTTTGTTGGCCATCGATCCTTCCCTGGTGGGGGGGGCCCTTTCCTTTCATGCACCTTTGCCGGTTTCTTGCAGGAAGCCCGCAAAGGTTCCCATTTATGTGTGTGCTGGCAGGAAGTGGGACGAGGTTGCCCTCAATACACATTCCTCTAGGAGACTCTTGCTGGGGAAGATTCTTGGAAGGCTGGCTGTCCCCAATTGGACAGCCACCTCCAGGTTTGAATATTGCTTGCGTCGCTATTGGAGAGCTGGAGTCACCCCGAGCCTCTTTATCGGATATTAGGAGAGAAGCTGGACCTAGGAACACAAATCAACCAATGGACCAGAAGAGATCCGAAAAAGACGACTGAGGGACGCCGCAGGAGTGCATCAGTGACCAGTACTGGACCAGTAGGAACCATCTCGTCACACACCTCGACCTTCTGATCGATAGGGAAGACCTCTACGAGGTGCATTCCTCCCAAAGACTGGTGGGACCAACCAGTCACCTGTGTCCTGCTCGAGGTTGGTCACCAGTTTCCCACCGCTGGAGTCTGCACCACTGCATTTGCTCTGCAAGGCGCAAAACTAGACTGCTTCTGTTGCCAGGACTTCCGGCTGGCCAAATGGCTGGAATTCGATGTGGGCATCTTCAAAGCTCTGCTGGGAACTGTGACGGCATCATGAAGTGTGCTACAGACAACAGATTCAAGATTCAAAGCAAAACACTTTATTAACTTAAATATCAGGATGGAAAAAAGGCCTAACTTGCCCTATGCTAAGGTGGTCTTTCCCTACCTAAATAAAACTAAGAAAGACTCGGTGAAAGCGTTCAATATAAGAATCTGTGTCAGAAACCTAGACATTCCCTCACAACTAAATCTGTACATTGTGTAGGATGTCAACAACTAAAAGAAACTGGGCCTCGAGTTGGGCGGTTGCCCCAACAGTATTACTGCCGCATTTAAGGGATGGCCCCATCACGAGTCTGGCAGCATTACCCCAGCTCTTAGCTGGCGGTGAATTCAGAAAGCAATGCCCATTTCCGGCACAATTACTGCCAGCTGAAAATGCGGCATTGGATCCAATAGATCCAATGCAGAATGGGGTGTTACTGATATCACCGAACCCATGATCTGGCAGTAATACAACCAGATCGGTTGGCAGTAGCCCTATTTGTCTGGGCGGTATTCAGACGGTAATACCGCCAGGATATCGCCCAACTCATGATGAGGCCCACAGTGTTCAACATAAAAGTTCTGAACTTTCTTCAGCTCAGAGTTTCCTTTCAACTCCCTTCCACAAGTGTCCAACAATTCCACAAAAGTCACAAATTTACCTTCCTTGGATTCAAGGTGATGTCGTTTTTAACCAATACTTTGGGTTCCCTTCCCCAAATTCCAAGTAACACATTTCAACCACAAAAGAACCTTGAGGCGCTCTGTCCTCAAGTCAGCAAATGTCTCAAGTATCAAGGGTTCCCTTACCCCAAGAATTAGTTGCGTTTCCACAAAAAATAAATTCTCGTCTTTCCAGAGTTCAGCTAATCCTGCTTTCAATTGTATATTTTGCAGTTTTCACACTATTTGTCTGTGGTTTCCAGCTTTCACACAATTCGATATCTAATACTGCTCTCTTTAGTTTAAGTTTAAAGTTCCATTTTAAATCAAGCTTCCATATGCTTTTGTTTTTGCTTATTTTGTAAAGTTACATCCACTTCTGAATTCAGCATATAGTGGCTTTATTTGAATTTAAACTTCTGTTCCCTTCTGGGTTCAACAGGTAATTATAATTCAGCTTGTTTGCAAAGCTTTTATTCAGTTCGGTATTTAATAGATATGAATTTTGCCCGTGACTCATTTTTTATTCAATCCGCGGTTCAATATTAATTAGATTCACTTTAATTAACTTGCCCAGCACTCAAGAGACTTTCAAAAACGTGTTTCCTTAAACAGGCGACTACTCCCATACAAAGTGTTCCTGGAAGTTTAACAATCGACAATGGTTTACACTGAAGACTTTTGAAAACATGCTCTTTTGAGACCCACAACCACTCCGATACAAATTATTCCGTACCAATTGAACTGTTCCAATGCTCAAGTATAGGGCTTCTCATTTGCCAGAAACTCACTGGTCGCGTTACCAGTTCTTCCAGCACTGTTACACGTCCTTTTGATGTCAGGGTCACAACTTCTGCCCCTCAATCACTCCTGTGTGGACCTCTCAACACGCGGGAACAAGCATCTTGCACATAAAGGAACGGGGACAGCCTCCCCACATGGCTCGCTTCTCCACGTTCAGTCATCTCCATGGAGCCTAAGCTCCACGCCACGCTTCCAAAGACAGCCTCTATGCAGTCCTCAGCATGCTGCACACAGCACACCGACCAGTAGCAGCTTTTCCCCAGGTGTTCATCTCTCCTCGGAAAAGGTTCCCTGCTGCTTGCACCAGCCTCCCTGCTGTTCCTCTCTGTATTGCTTTCTCCTGCCAATTTAATAAACTTGCGACCCTCTAACAGGTTGCAGGTGTGCTTTTCCAATTTGACTTGCCTGATCAGG
Source organism: Ambystoma mexicanum (assembly GCF_040938575.1). Lineage (NCBI taxonomy): Eukaryota > Metazoa > Chordata > Amphibia > Caudata > Ambystomatidae > Ambystoma > Ambystoma mexicanum. Next base: position 932,511,299 of record NC_090931.1, on the reverse strand, counting down.
ATTAAGGGGACATGCCTGACCTTCCCAACATTTTACAGGCATCTTTGTCGTCCAAGTACCAAAATGGTATAGTGTTCACTGCTCTCAACTGCCTCTTCCTCGTCTCAGTACTGTCAAGTGTCAGATGAGGGGAAATCAGAGAAGCTGACTTACAATAACCCATAAAGGTTGGGGACAGGTTAAGGTTGATTATAAACTGGAAATGGGGGAAAAGTATGCCTCCTCTGAGGGCACCCCACTCCTAATCACCAAGGACTCTCCACCCAGATGATCCTCCCTCGCTTCTCCAGCCCCAGGATCCAAGAACAATGGCCTTTCCCTGGCCACCTGAGTAGAGAATCCTGGGGGTTAAACGTGATGATATCTCCAGGTTTCCCATAGAACCTAGAAATCCACTGTGTTACACTCAACCAGGAGATGGGCCTGCAGGACAACTGGAGCTCGACCACCACCTTTCCTTGTGTCCTGTAACCCTGTCTGGGGGCAATGTAAGGAGTGCATCTGTGAAGATCTCCCCAAAGGTCCCTTCTTTGTTGTGGAATGAAATCCAGGTATCCGGACTATCGTCTTAGGCCAGCAGAGGCTTCTAACAACAACCAGGGGTTACCGACTTTGAACCCGTGAACAGACAGCCCTGCCAGATGACTTCTACAGTGACCCCAGCAATTTGCCATAGCCTGGGCCTATTCCTAATGTTCGGTGGGTTGATATTGCTTCTATTGACCTGCCCCCCTCATCATAGGGTTTGCATTGGGCACAATGGCCTCCTTACCATAGCACTCTCCCGGGCTGACGCAGGACGGTGGTGTCTGGATCAGTACTTCTGTGGGTCCTGCTGAAGACTTCCAGGGGTGGTACTTGCTCCTCTTCAAACCAGAACTGGACTTCAGGTTTTGTAAGTCCCTATCTTCAATTGATTTCTATAGCCTGCATTGACTAACCTTTGTACTGTACCTGCCTGATCTGAGTGTGTCCTCCTGACTACTCACCTCCATCCTCCAGAAACTTTTGCAATCAATAAAAGAACTTCAGAAACCTAGGGTAGAAAAGGGGTGGACTTCTAAAGTTTTTCATATGCCATTAGGCCTACCTGTGAGATCATATCCCTTGCCCCCTACTTTGAAAGTTTGCTTTAACTGTCTATGTTCTATACTAAAGTACTTTACAAGGTAGTGTGTAACCCATATGGGTGACCAACTGTGAGATGTAATTAGACAATAACATACTATTTCCCAATATTATATTTAAAGTGTGCCTTAGTGTAATGGTGGAATAAAAAGTGTTTTTTGATAACTTACCTGTGTGGGTCTTTTACGTACCTGTTCTGCTAAGTGTTAACTGTATAACTAGCCTTTCTGCTTGTACATGCTACTACAGTGAGTGGCTTTGCTCAGCTGGGGTTGTAAGAAACCTTGCTTAACCCCTTGGTTCGTGTTTCCAAGTCCTATACCAGGTTGAGACTTTGAAAAACCCTCCTAACAAGGAGTTACGCTGTTGGGTGGTTGTGTGAAATGCATGGCCATGGACAGTTAGGATCTTTACACCCATATAATCCCTAAAGCGTGGATGTCAGGCAGGTATGCAGGCGTGTGTCTCAATTCAAATCCTCTGAACCACTGGGCCCACTTTTGCCATTGGTCCACTTGCAGGGGATCCAGGGACTGCGAATAGTTTGACTTGAGTCTGGATATACAGCAGTTCTGTTATCTGGGGCGGTCTCAAGCTTCTTCCAGCAGGACTACCCAGGCACTTCAGGACAGCAGCGACAGCAGGCCCCATGGAGAAGGGACCCCCCCCCAGCACACAGCAGAGATGAACAGCAGCAAAGTGCACCCCATGATGCAGGAAACATGACGGCAACAAAGGCTCAGCTCCAGAAAGGCCCCTCTTTATTCTTCATTCTGGAGGGTAGCAGCAACAGGAGAGTTCATCCAGCTGAGGGCAATGAGCAGTGCAGTGAGGAGGCCTTGACAGAAGCGGAGGAGCTCACAGGAGCTCTTCCAAAGACTATTGGGGGTGGGCTTATCATGCAGGGGCTCAGACCGGTTGGTGCCAACAGTCCAAGGGTCAAAGCACAGACGTGAGTCTTCTAGGATTGCAGCAAGAGAGGGCGGGCTTCACTAGGATGTGGCTTTGGTAATTCTGGTCATCCTTACCACCAATCTTCCACATCTTCAGCGGACACCCCTCTTCTTCTGGGCCTTGGCTGCAATGGTCGATCTGAGAAACTGTTGCAGCGCTCCTCATTTCATCACACATTTAGACAGGGACTGTCCCAGCCCACCAATGGCAAGGATCTGCCCTACTCAAACAAATGAGCACAGTCCTATTATGGACAACCATAAACACCATATCTGCCCAGAAACAGACACCCCCTGGATTGAATGCAGATTGGGACAAGACAGTCCTTTGCCCATATCCAGTCAGGTGGCAGACCATCCCCACTTTGCCTGAGAACGCAAGCTGGAGCCCATAAAAGTACATGCCTTGTATGGCATTTCCTGACCTGAGAAGGTAGGAAGAAGGCAAAAGAACAAGATGGCCAAAGGACAGGGCAAAAACCACATGGTACGGCAATTTTCAGTATATGGTACTCAAAATGGCTTTATGCTGTAAATATTATGTGCGCCCAAGTGCACCAGAAAAAAAGGTAGCACTTAATCCATTGCCACCAGCCGTCCTTGACACATCAAAAAGGTAACAAAAATGTTACCTTAGAAAACAAAAAGGATATATATTAACCCTGCAGCTATAAGGTGTTGTGTACTACAGTAAAACAATACAGGAATCTCACACAGGGGATGCTTTTAAGCTCGGCACTTGTAACCATATGGGTTGATCAGTGCCCCCAAAATAGTTGAGCAAGGGACGTAAAGCAAGAGACTTTACCTGCAAAAGTCAGTATAGGGACCAAGCCATACAAAATAGCTGAGGGGTCCATTGATGTCATCGGAAAGAAAGCTGCAAAAAGAAAATCTTTCTTAACAAGTAGGATGTCAGGTGCCGGGGAACAAGTCAGTATTGTTTCAGGAACCATTTAGGGTGACATGGATCAAGGGTGGTGAGGTGGGGAATCGGGTGCTGAGCACCGTGCAAAACATGTCACCACCAATGGTTTTTCCACCTCCGTTAGGGAAGTCAGTCGTATAATGGAATCTGTGGCAGATGGGTTTTGGCAATTATGTCATCGTGGTGTTTGTGGGGTAAGATACATGCAATACAGAAAGCAAAATATCCCTTCTAATGCACTGTCTGAGGATGGGTGGGCAGGACGTTTTTGAAAATCTCTCATCTACTTGAAGAGAATGCTACAACCTTGAATACATGTGAAATATGTATGCACAAGTTAGGTAGGCACTGTATCCTAAATTGAGCATGGCGCTAGGTCATTATATCAGGAAGAAGGCCCAACAAGGTGAGACAGTAGAAATTAACATTACATCTTTGAGGGGCCTTGCTTAATCGTGCAACTTTAAGGAACTGTTTAAAGAATACGAGCCTGATGGGGCTATAGTTAAAGTGGGATCTCAATCTGGATGAAGTCGCGCTGTAGCGAAAAAAGTAGCATGAAGTGTGTAGGAGAACTGGAGATGGAAGAGAAATTGGGACGTCAGCCCGAGAACCAAGCGGTAGAGGCATCAGGCAACCATAGTCCGGGAAGAAGACTGCCAGGCCAATATATAGCTATGGAAGTTCCAGATGTCACTGACCCTCCCACTTTGCTCCAATTTGAGAGTTGTTTGTTTGGGAAATGTGGAAAAGGAGGACACATGGCAATTTGTTGCACGCAGGTTAAACCAGTCTCATGGACAATTTATGTGAAAATATGAAGGATTTGAAAATAGCAATGCAGGACGTAAATAAATCTGGGGAGCCCAGAGTCGATATGAATGGAGTGAACGTCAATGTCATGGTCACCTCCATTTTCATGTTGTGCTTCGCAGAGGATGTGCCTTTGCAGGACATGCATCTCAATCCTCTGGTATACAGAATAGAAGCATCAGAATGGGTGTCTCCACTGGCACCATGTGGCAAGCCAATGGAGAAACTACAATAGTGCATTGACTCGCGGGTGCTCACCAAATGTGTAATACCAGATCTTAGAGATGTTAGTGCTGGATGGGTCAGCATTTTACACAGCACTAGACATTATAGCTGTGTACCACCAAATTCGCTTGCATCCATAATCAAAGAGTTTAATAAATGCATTCATTACACCAGAAGCCCTGTGCGGGTTTGTGTAGATGCCACTTGGGATGCCATTAGCAGCCCCAGAATGTCAAAGGATTATTTACCATTTGCTCAATGATGTTCGTGGTGTAAATTTTGTTCAGGATATCGACTTTTGTACGGTAGGGATGAAAGGGAATATGAGGGCAGGTTACATAACATAGTTAACATATTCCAAGATAGTGGAGTATCTATAGCTGGGGAAAAATGCAGATTGAGCAATAGCAAATGGAGTACTTGGTGCATGTTTTAGAGAGAGGGGTAGAACCAAGAAAGGATCATGTGGGTAGTGGGGGAAGGAGGGGCACGAATGGACACCCCATGACACTAAACTAAAGAGGAGCTTGAATAATTGTTCAGAAGTAGCTGAGTTTTACGCTGAATGTGCTTAGTTTTGCAGATTGTACAGTTAATATGACAGTTGGTGAAAAAGGGAAGTCCATTTGTGTGGAGCGAGATGTTGCACTAGAATCTGGTTAAGAAAGGAGATCCTAGAGAAAGCCATGGTGTTGACCAATAGTGTTGAGCAATTTATTCTACTGCAGAGAACTAACATCAACCGACACCAGCAAAGTTGGCCCGAGAGCCATCCTTATCCAGATCGACAATGGGACCCAATGCTTCGGGAGTCCTCCAGGGTACAGGACTGTCAGATGCTCTAATCCAAAAGGAAATGTTGGCCATGACATGTGAATCTGGCAAGTTCTAATAATTTATTTGGGGCACCCAATTTGAAGTTAGGACAAATCACAAACCCTTAAGGGAAATTTTGCAGGCCAAAGGTCTAAAAATGGTCTCATTGCGCATGCACCAGTGGGTGACAAATTTACACGAACAAACGTTACAGATTGCACATGTCCCTGCTGGCATTAAGAATACATCAGCAGACTGCCTCTCATGGTTAACCTATGGATGTGAGGATGAAGAAGGAAAGGGTGAAATTGATGTGGAACAGAGCACAATGAACTTAGCATAGTGAAGTGGGCTTTGTTATGTGACCAACAATTAAGAGACCTATGAGATTCACAGAAATCTCAGTCCATTTCCACTGAGGTCTTAACAAAATGTGTTCAGTTGAGCTCTGGATCATCAAGAGTTGGGTTTCATGCAGATGGGGATTGTGACGAATCTGGGCAATGTGCCCCTTCTTCCCAGAGGGGAGCCACTGCCTTTGAGGCTAGGGAGGTAAATCTACCAAGAAAGACCCTCATTTGGGGTCTGGGAAAGTGGGACCTCACTGGGAGTGATTCCCCTCTAGGGGACAAGGACTCCCATCCTTATAAGGAACGCCCAGTCAGCATATGTGGGAGTGGAAAAGACTGATGACATCTGTGTGGCATTCAAAACATAATGACATTGCTTCTATATCTTTAGCTCAAGGTAATGCCGGAGGCACTTTGGCTCAGCGGTTGGTGAAGAACAACACGTGCCCTTGAAACACAGATGAGTGAATGAAGATAATGAAGCTTGAATGTAGGAAGAGGAGTCCTACGCAGAGGTGAGCCTCTGACGAGCATACGTTCTGGAGGGGTGGAGCCACGCTAGACCACTGGGCCAGCAGTGGCATGGAAGAGCAGAGTGGATTGAAAGATGCCGAAAGGCTGGTGGCGATAATGCCAAAAAGGTATCATCTGGTGGTGTGACCACGTTGAAGCCGTGGTGGGCCAAGGGGCCGGAAAGAAAGAGCGGAGGAATGAATCTTCCATTCAGAATATGAGGGCCAACAAAGCTGCGAGACAGGCAGAATCAGAGAAGAAAATGCTTCTATAATGGAGATAGTGAAGAAGGGAAAGAGCAGTAACATCCACGCTGCAACGCAATCCCGCTGGAGCAAATCCAACAACCAAGAAGGTACCTGCATTGCCCAGGAAGGAGGGAGGCGACCGGGATGCAACACAAATGAGAAACCTAATGAGTAGGGTTGCAGGAGCCCAAGCAACCCGAGTTATGAATATTAGCAGGGGCCAGCAATTGCACCACAGAAACTAACACAGCCAAAAAACCTGAGGTCTGGAGAACCCTGGGCAAAAGGAGGAATCTTATACAACCGATAAAGAGAAGAGAACCTGGAGGGTTCAATGATTCTGGTCAACTCTGACAGAGAAGGAAAGAAAAGGGCCACATTGGTGGACAAAGGAGGAAGGGAAACCTCTCGCCCCCTTAAAAGTCAAGAGAAATTTGGTTTATACAGAGACTTGCAAATTTTTATTAGGGACCGAAAGAAAGACCTAAGGAGTTTTTTGGATGAATAGTCAAGAATATTTCTTTGGTGAACTGTGAACACTGCTCTGGGAGTGATCGCAAAACCATTGGATGGATGAAGCCTGAACTGAGAGGCCATGGTTCTGGCCTAATATTCCGTTGTTAAAGTGGTAGGGCCAGATATTGGATACGTTTTGGACTGAGGACTATCTTTTCTTATTTTGACAATAGACAAGCACCCTTAGTTTTAGTTCATAGGTAGGCAATCCCTCTGGAAGGTAGGGACAGATAGGTATTTTCTTTTAGATTAACAAAACAGCCTGAATATGACATGACTGAGTCCACCTCCTCCTCCTGGTTTCGCCACAGGATACAGTCAAAATGGGGACAGAATGATCTCCCCAATGGGGGTATGCAAGCATATCAAAAATGTGGCTGGAGTTCCCCATGGGTATGACAAAGAAAGCAGAGAATAAGGAGTTACTGCTGATGGACAGGACATTCAGGTGTTCGTGAGGGTGAGGGGGGTGGAAATTGGCGTTTGTGATGGTCGTAGAGATTGGGGTTTGTGAAGGGAATGTGTTGTGTGTGAGGGTTAGCAGCATACAATGTTCTCTTTGATAGTGACCACCACAACAAAATGGCCATGGCAGTCAAGTTCAACCTACTAAATACCTGCCAAATCCACCCCATCTTCACCTTTCACTATGTTGGAACCCTTATCCCCAGGAGGCATGTTGGCTGCTCCACACTCCTAGGGGGATTTACCTTCCACTCCTTTTCACAATTAGGTAGTGAACTTTGCCACTCGCACGCTCTTCACATTTCCTTGCTTCGCCCCACCTCCTCTCATGGTCACAGCAAGGGCAGGTTTTCTATGAAATAACTTCCTCTTTAAGTTACTTCTCCTGGTCTTTAAATCCATCCTCAGAATGTCCCTCACTATCTAGCTTATTCTATATCTGCTACACACCTGCTCGAACCCTGGAATTAATATCAAGCCCTCTTTAACCTCGGTTCCCTTTCTGCCCTGTGCTGCACCCTATGGCTGCGCCTTCTACCTCCTGATTCACTACCACTTCATTCTACCCTTGCAATTTAAAACATTACCATTCTTTAGAGATCATCATTAAAATAAATCTCATATTCGTTGCAGAGCTCCTACATGAAATTATTGTTTGATGTTTGGTTTTTAGCAGGTGTGAGAAACCTGAGGATATTCTCACGTCTACTCACCAGAGATCTCTTGTTCAGGTGGCATGGGAAGGGCCATCACTTTTGGATCCCAACCAAAATAAGCAAGGAACCTGGGTGGAGGGTCCTTGAGGATCAGGGAGAGAGTGCCTGAGGGCGAGACATGGTGTCCCCCTTTCCTAACACTGGCATATCTGACCCCTTTTCAGCCTTTATGGGTTATATGCAAGCCCAACCTATAACTCGCTGTTCACCCCTATCTAGTACTGAGACGAACAAGAAGGGACTAGGAGTAATACACACTTCCTGTATAGAACACCACTATAGTACTGGGACGAAGAAGAGGAGCATGCAGACAGTTACTACTAAAGATCAGGCATGTCCCAATAATTGTATTTATTGCAGTCTTGCAATACCAATTGACAACATACACCTGAGACATATTAACAAGACTGATGTAGAAAAGGTGAAGCCCAAATCAGAGAGAGCTGCCTGGGTGCAGGACGAGAGAGCTGCCTGGGTGCAGGACGAGAGAGCTGCCTGGGTGCAGGACGAGAGAGCTGCCTGGGTGCAGGACGAGAGAGCTGCCTGGGTGCAGGACGAGAGAGCTGTCTGGCTGCAGGATGAGCGAGGAGCCCCTGTGGCAGGAGATCCGGAGGTCGGGAGACTTGCCACTATACTGAAGGGCCCACAAGACCAGAAGCAAGCGAGCGAGCTGCATGGTGTATGCAGGACTGGGAACCTATTGCAGTAAGAGGACAGCGGGAGCGGTCAAATAAAGAAAAGCAGAACGGCGGCATACAGCAACTGATCCAGTCACCGGCATGAGCAGAGAAGTGCCTGGCGAGGAGTGAAAGCGGTCCGCATCCCAGTTGGCAAGGATGTGAGAGGGAGCAGCAGGGACCGCTGCAGTGGCACGGGAAGAGCCAGTGAGGGCCAGTGCCGAGTGCTCCCAGGGAACTCCAGGCAAGTAGCGGTTCACAGAATTGCATACACTTACTCAATTTTGAATAACAAATTAAACGAAAATATCGAATTTAACAAAAGGCACTGTTTGAATGCAATTACTTAATCTTGAATACAGAACTGAACAAAGAACATTTGAATACAATTACTCGATCCGGAATACCGAACTGAACGAAAAGCACTACTTGAATGCAATTGCTTAATCTTGAATACTGAACTGAACAAACAATACTGTTTGAATGCAATTATACAGGCTGAATGAGAAGTACAGTGTGAATGAAAATATGAAATATTAAATACTGAGCAGGAGAGAAAGTAGTGTTTGAAGTAAAACTAAGGCATATTAAATACTGGCAAATTAAACACTGAACGAGCATTGGCAAAATAAACTGACAGTGTCAGATGAACGAAAGCAGTATTGTATACAGAATTAAAGCAAAGAAGTTAAGAAACCAATGTGGAGAAGACTTGCAAAGACTAATGTTCAAGAGTGTAACAACAGAGGCAAAATTGGAGAAAGTTATGGTTGCGCAACCTGTGATGGGTGGACCGTGTGGTCTGACAACTGTGCCTATACCCGAAAGGTTCCCATTGTGAAGTTCACCTACAGTGTAAATCAAGCCAAGGAGAAGCACAGGGCTCCTGTATGCGTGACTTGTGATGGATGGACCATGTGGTCCAACAACTGCGCAGAGACCATGGGGCCCTAGATGGTGAGAGGCCTAAGACTTTGTGGCAAGTCAATGGAGTATTAAAGCGCAATCTCGGGGAAGGAAATCCTGAGAACTTAAAGAACTGTGAAAAGTTGTCCTGGAGAAGGGAACCTCAAGACCCTCTTTTTGTGAATTGTGCTAAATTGAACTTGAAGAAGGGAACCTCAAGATTTGACAGAACATTGGTTAGACCAACAGTTATTGGGACTATATTACGCGTGATGTATGAGGCCCAAGAAGAACTTAAGCTGAGAGCAGCTAAATCTATTTTTTAACATTATTTTGGTTAAGAGAAATCCCACACTTTGTTTATTTATAGATGTGAGGGCAAGCATAGCTTTTGGGAGGCAGAAAAAACTTTGACTTGAACTTACACATTCCGACATTCTTTAGTTTTCCTTAGGATATAGAAATGCACACATTAGTTATAAAGCAAATTAGATCTTACACCATCCTGACATTTTAATAAAGCTTGTTCAAATTTGGGTTCTGTTGTCTGTGTCGTCTCTTGATATCATGACTGTCTAACACAGACTACCTTCTTTTGCACTGCAGGTCTAATTCCTCCCATAATTATTTCCAGTGGAAACATATAAATGTCTACTAGTTTGGTAGCAGCCTTGGTATCTTCTTTAAATGTCCAGAGAGGGATGAGATGGTAGTAGAGATACAGGTCAGTACCAATTGCTTTCCTGAAGTAGAGTTTAAAAAATGCATTTATTAGTATTTTAAGCTTCAATACAAAGTCCTATAAAACGTCCACAATTAGATAACCTTGACAATACAATTGCCCAATCGGTAATTCCCAATGGCACACGACCCATATTTTTCCATTGAGTCCAAGCACCATCATTCAACAGTCATGCTCATAACAATTTGGCCTTCCCATCAATTTTATTCTTTAACTTCTCCATGATTTACCAATTTCGCTCAAATTCTGTCATACTTTTTTGATTTGTCTGTGTACAATAATAGTTGTCACAACCCGGCCACTAGATAGCACCATTGTTGTCCATCTGTGCCTACTGGCAACTAATGTGGAACCTAGAGCACATTCTCCAACGCGGGAACTTCAGTTCTCAATTGCCTCGGTGCACTGTACATTCTTGATACCAATCGCGTGCATCATTCCGCTCTTTCCTACATAGTTGAAAGGTAAAAGGAGGTGGATGATAGAACAGCTCACTTTACAACTGTGTATCCTGGTCTGTTGTGTGGCTTTTGGTTCTGTTTGTCTCTTTTGTCATCAGATTTCTGGATTTACCGAAGTTGGATCTGTATACTGGATTGCTCATTGGCTCCCCGTACAGCACATTCAGGTATTTGCTCTTAGGCACTCAGCCTAAGTCATGCTCCGTTTTAGAATTCCCCATTGCTTTGTCCCCTAGAAACTTGCTTCTGGTTTGTCTGTCACAGATTCCTGTTTCTTATACTGTAGGTGCACCAGCTCTATTTTTTGGTAACGTCTGTGCTTTTCAGCTTTTCCTCATTTCTCTGTGTTTGCATGAACCGATTTCTCTCTCCAAACTACCGGAAAAATCTTGGATTTCGGTCCCTTATTGCTTTTTCACTAGCCCCTAGGTAAACCCTGGAGTTGCTACATTCCTTGGAATGTCCAGCCACCACAGGGGGTGCTAGAAGGATAGTCTGCATAGCAGGCCGCCCTTCTGGCCACCACCACCAAAGGGTATCTACACCTCTCCTCCTCCTTCAGAGGGGAAGGGATCGTCCCCGGGCCCAGCCACATACCGCTTCAGCTAAGGGGAGTAGATATAAGGCAGTCCAGTCTGAGTTGGCCAGCAGCCACCCGGGTGAGATTTGGGACCCCGGAAGACTTTGTGGTAACTATGGCAAGTACTTAGAACTGGACTACCTGCTGGCGTTTATCCAATCTACTGGTTGTCTTGGGCACCATCTGCGGTTTGCTGTGGGTCCTGCGCTGCTGGTGGGAAGACCTGTGGACAAGAATCTTTGCTGCTTTGAGTCCTTTTCCAGGAGCTCAATGGGGCGATGGCGCTGCTTTTCAGTCTGGCTTCAAAGCTGCGTTAGGCAGTTAAAGGTTACTTCGCTGTGTCTTTTCAGCCTTGCTTAAATCCCCAGGTAATGCACAGAGATCGCTTTAAAGAGCGTTTTTCTCGTTTCGTATGCAGTGCTTTTCAGAAGTCTTTGCAATGCCTTTTTTCTGTCTGGGGTGGCCCCTGAGCCACCGGTTTTCAGTTAGACAGCATGTATGCAGCGAACATTTTTCTAACAGATGTGTGCAGTCCCTGTGACACCAAATGTGTGTTCTTTACAAGATGCAGGGATTTCTAAGGTATATGTGGGGTCACCATGCTGTCTGATTTTATGTGGGATTGTTGTTGGGGAGGAGTTTAATGCCCAGACTTAATCGGATCTAGGTTGAAGATTTCAATTAATTTACATGGCTAGCCGTCGCTGTGGCACGTGAATGTCCCTTTGATTGAATTGGAGATGGGTTCCTTTGTCGGTTGCCGTACCGCGTGGGGCCGGGGAATAACGAAATGCATATTGGGTTGTTCCTACATGTAATTTATGCCACTGGTAGGTTGCCGTGCCGCAGGGTTGTTGGTCATCATGGGTCAATGAACGCAATTGTTGCATGTGTGTTCCTCGGATGCGTCGGCCACCATGCTGAGTTACGGTTGTAAAGACTAAGTGAAGTTGGTATGCCTCGAACGGTTGCAATGCTGTTGGGCCTGTGTTGTTTAGAAAAAGCATGTGTGTCATTTAATCACCTTTTTACTGCTTGTTCAGCGCATTCTCTACGTTCCGTTAAGGGGCAGGTTGGCGCGCCATGTGCTCTTTCGTTACAGAGAGTGCGGGATAATTTTGTTTTACTCGTGTACAGTATGATGAAATGTGTTGGGTCAAGAAAGATGCTTTGCCTGCGCACGATAATTGTAATCTGCCGTGTTTTTTTGCGAAAACAAATTGGGGATTGTGGAAAGATGCTTTGCCAGCACCCAGTAATTTTAAGCAGGCTTGCTCATTCTAGGGTTGTGGGGGTGGGGGGCAATCCACTGGCATGCATTTGTCAATATAGAAACTGCCATGCCATTGAAATCCCAAAAGATTAAAACTGTCTGGGTGTACAGGTAGGAGGTGGAATGCAGATTCTATATCTACCTTGGTTAAGAGTGCCTGTTTCCCCAACGCGGGCCACCATAACCATAGCCTGCTCAAAGGACGTATAATGCCCTGAGCAGTGGTCCTCAGTCAACTAGTCAGTCGTTGACAGAGTCCCCTTTCGGGGATGACAAGTGATGGATCAAGCTGAACCTGCCCTGTTCGTTCTTGGGCACAATGCCCAATGGGGAAACTACGAAATTGGGAGGGGGTGGGGGTGGAAAAAAGGCCTGCCACCAATTTCTTTATTTTTTCACTCACCACTTGTGGTTGTTGAAGTGCAGATAAGAGGTGCTTGGCCCACCCGACTAATCGGTGGACCCCCATAAGGGATCTGGAACTCCTCGCTAAAGCCCTCCAATAATAAATCACGCTACTTCTTTCTTGGATAGTTTTGTAAAAATTCATGCAACACCCTTATGTCCGCAGGGGAGGGTCCTTTCTCCAACTTCACACTACTGGGCACCTTTGTGTTGCCCTCTGCCCCCGCCCCACTTCTGTCTTCAAGCAATTTGCAATTGGGTGACTCCCCCATACTTAGAGCATCAGTGTTGAAATCTGCACCTGGCACACCAGCTTTGGGTCAGTGAATTAGTGTCAGCTGGCAGGTGGGACCAGTCGGGGAAGGCCCTCGCTCTGGAAGATGTTGCATTTTTGTCAAGGAGGGACAGTGAGGGTTTGACGATCAAGTTGAGGCAATGAAAGACTTAGCAAGAGGGAAAAGGATAGTGGGTTGTTACGCATGGGGCCCTCTGCAGTGACAGCTGTCCAGCCTTCAGATCCATGCTAGTGGAGCGCCCCTGACCAACTAACAATTTGGAAAACTGTTGTCTACCGCACTGGGAGCTGTGGGAATCCATGGTATGGGCTGGTCCTCCAACAGTATTCGGATCGGTGACACCACCACTGCCTTTGTGCAAGGGATACCGGCACCAGCAATTAAGAAAATAGGGAGATGGGTTTCGAACTTCTACCAACTCTATGTGAAACTGCATGGCAAGCCTGACCTCACTTTGGGTACGGAGCAGAGGGAGGGATCAGCATAGGAAGGATTGACTTGCTTAGGAAGGATTGACTTGCTGATATCTGCCTTTTTGGCTCCTTGTCACACTATGCCTTTTGTATCAACAGAGGACACAGTATGGATTATGGGGCATTGCTTTGTAAGTCCTGATGTACAATTTCTAACAAATAAGAAAGAAATAAGATGGTTTGGCTTGGGTCACCCAGTATGATGTCGCATTCCTTGTTGCCCGCAATGCGCAAGCAGCTGCAGTGGCGACCTGCACCTTGGGTGATGGTGATACACTTGGTGGAAATTACCTTGCCACCATGGGGAGGGGCTGACTGTTGGCCCAGGTACAAGTGGCTCTGTGCATCTTGGCACAAGAATTGCCCGGCAAGGGCATAATTTGGTCGGAAGTAGCGCCCAGACTAAAGTGGCATGGTACAGCATCCCATGCATGGATGGAGAAATCTACAAGGAGGTTGATAAGAAGAATTGAAACATGTACAAAAGCTGAGGGCTTGAGATTCATTAGACACTGTTGCTTGAATTCGCTCCCTGCCCATTACAATGCTGATGGGGTGCATTTAACTGACCAGGGAAATTATCTCTTCCTCACAGCAATACTGGGGGCATTGTTAAAGGCTGGTTGCAGTTAGGTTTTTTGATAATTATGACTTCAGTGTGTGGTGGCATTGGGGTGCGCGGGGGCGGGCACCCCCGAAGTGTGGCAGAGCTCCAGGATGGTCCGAGCCAGGGAGGAGTTTGATGTTACGGTTTTGGCCGTGGATGGTTTCCCTGATGGTCGCACTCGAGCCTAATTGGGACAATGGGCACTCAGTCCCTTATGGACAGTTGAGACTCGTCAAGGAGATTCAGTGGTCCCGGAGAATTACTGCTTGACAGTTTATAATAATCAAAAGTGGACGTCCACTACTCTGCAAACCGGAAGTGGCAAGTGTCCCCGGGCACTATAAGATAATGACAAGCCTCACAAACCAATTGGCTACCTTAGAAGTCGAAAGAGATGTGACTTTACTTGGGGCTGGGACCGCCCCCCAAAATGGTGTATACCTAATAAATGTGATCTTCCAAATATACACCAATTGTTCTTGTGATTCCTAGGTAATATGTAACCATTGCATGATGTCTTAGACCGCAGTAAGGGGTGGTTAATAGAGGATGGCCCTGGTATGCTTTTTGCTCACTTAGCTTAGTCCCTGTGCCACCAGGGTGAGGTTCCTGCAAACTAATCTTTAGTTAAGTCCCCCATTGTTTCTCATACAGCGTGGCCACCTCTTCCCTATGCACCCAGGATTCTTTAAGATGAGGAGTGTCCACCAAGGCTCACAGCGATCTATAATTTCTTGCTAAGAGGGAGAGTATTTGCTTTAAAATGACCTTTGCTCGTGTGTTTGATTTGCAGTCTGGGAAACAGCAGTATCAGTTTCTTCCGGTCTTTTCGATTGACAGCTCTGCATGGTGCTCAACTACCACCCCCTTGCTATGCATTCGGGAGGAAAGCTTTGCAACCTTCCCGATAGCCTGGGGAAAACCAGGGCTGTGGCAATAGCTTTCTCTGTGAATTGCACATTTGTCCACAACCATCACCCATACATTCAAGGTTTTCAGGTCAGTATTTGCCCGTTTCAATAGTATGTTTCCTTTTGCTATCATACATGTAATCCCTACCAGTGCTTCATTGTACCTCCCCAGCTACATTTCACACATATTTTAAAGCATAACCTTTTTTAGGTCACCCTCTGCCTACCACCCTAGCACTCCCCTCCCTCATCACTGCCTCTACACTCCCTACAAAGCCTAGCGATTCCCCGTTGGACCAATTATATGCAAAAGTGTCCCCTTTGCTCTCTCACACCAAGAACACTGCAGGATTTCAAAAGGGTGTTTTGTTCATAATACAAGGAATTAGGATGAGAGTTTTCATTACACTCAGCCTCATTTGGCGGTGTGGCCAAAAACAGTGGTTATGCAGAGGTAACAGTTTTACCACTGCATTACCAAACCACGAACTATGGGTATGGAGGTAAGGTGCAGGGAAAACCTCCAGCTGAATGCTGGCAGTAATTCCTCTGCTTTAACGCCAACAAATTGCCACATCAGTGGAATTACCACTGGCGGAATTACTGGTGGTGGTAATTCTGCCAAAATCCCCCTGGATTCCTATAGACTCCAATAAATGGGGACTAACACCACCTACCACCACTTGTAATCCGGTGGTAATTATGCAGGACCAACTGGTAGTAACAGTAAATCCATTTGGTGGTATCTCCGCGTATTTACCACAGAGATACCACCAAACTTGTAATGAGACACGCTGCTTTTTGAACATCTAATTACGTAGCCTGCAGTACAGAATTATCGGCAAGTAGGAAAAAACCTAAGCATTTCTCTGGTGAAGAAGGCGGCTGCAAAATAGGCTCTGGGAGAATCTCTTCAATATGATTACAAACATCCCCTCCTTTGTGTACGCACAACTTAACTCAGATATAGGCCTTCCATTCTGCCGAACTACCGCCAAAAGAATTACTGTTACTTGGTTCTGCGGATTTACTGTGGGATTACAAGTGGGAGGCGGTGTAAATCCTCATTTTCTGGCGTGCATAGAACGCCATCAGGATTTTGGCAAAATTACCACCATTGGTAATCTCCCCCACCCCATGTTGGCTATTTTTCAGCTGTAAAGTGGCGGATTTACCGCCAGCCTGATGCGGGAGGTAAGTCCTCCACCTCAAAGTCAAACTCGAATTTGGCAGAGCTGTAAAAGTTGTGGTCATTTTCCATTACCACCACTTTTTTTGCCACTCCACCAAACTCAGAATGAGGCCCATAGTTTTACATATTCAGCATTTGTATTGAAACACAAACACTGGTCTTCTGCCATGCCGCTACCTGGGTTAATCACTGTGTACTGAATCTTTTACTTCACACTTAAACCTTCCTCCAATTGTTTTTTTGCCTATAACCGCATTTCCCTTCTATTTGTGAGTATTTCTTTCTCTTTTAAAACCGCCAAAGTTACTTTGTGCTGCAATGCAGTGGAATCTGACCCTTATGCATCCATCCCTCCACAACTAACAGCCTGCACTATGCTAAATGTCTATTCTTTGATTTTATTGGCAACAAAATCACCAACATATAGGGCTCAAGTAAACAAATCATGTTGATAATCTCGTCATCAAGGAGAAGGGTCTGAACACCCTCTTCTCTCCTTTCTGAGCAGCTTGATGCACAATGGTGGGGAGGTGAAAGGTTATTACTATAGGTGCCTCCAGGCTCCGGTACCGAGAGTCTTGCACCATTAATGAGCACTGAAACCCAAATTCCCCCGAGTATCTATGGGCTATTCAGTTTGCAGCCTGTGTTGTACAATAAACCTTGCCCAGTCCCTCACTTCTGCCACACCCTTGCACTTCCTGTTGGATCAGGCTCCTTTCTACGCTATCTTGAAGCAACTATTCAAAACGCATCTCCTGTTTGGTGCCTTGAGATTACCATTTGGTTGCCTTTTTCCTGTTTTATAAATAAAAATGTTAAACTCTGGCAAGCCTTCCACCTTAAAGGTCTCTAAAACATGCTCAAAGTATCATCTCAACAATTTACCAAAACTCATAATAACCCATCAAATTACTTTTCTATGGTCTGCTTTTACGAAATCTGCCAACAGGGTCAATAAAAATCACTCCTGCTCACTGGCTGGTTGGCTGTGGGCAGTATGCCCCAAAAATGACTAATAGAGTTTTTGGAGCGCATCCGCCGCATTGAGGATCACCTCCCCTCCCAGAAGTCACTCAAGACCTGGCTCTTCCCATCTGCATCTTGACTGACCAAGTCCACCTCTTGGATGAAGTATTACCCCCAGACAGGTAAGGTGGGGGCATCAATGAGTCACGCGAGGAGAAAACAAGACAGTACTGAGCATGCGGCTTCCAACTCGACCCACATGATATGATCTGCATTTACTGATCGCAACTACATATCAGCAATGTCTCACTGGTACGTATTGCACTCCATCTCAATGGAAGATAGTCGTATCCCTCCCAGGGCACGGCCACCCACACGCCTACATCTGCAGTACTCCACTACTTCGTACACCCATAGAGTTTTGGCGCTACACAAATGTCATATAACATAACTAAGCTGTGAAAGGCAGGAATGCTCGTTCCTACACCATCTTTTCCTGGATGATATTAAACATGCACTTTTGTTTCGGTGTCTTGAGCTCAGAACCGCATTGTAATATGACATTAAATGTGTCATGAGGCCACCTGGGATCTGCAGCAATATACTTCATGAATAATAACACGTATATATCATCGTGTATGCATGCTGAGTATATATAGTGTAACCTCTTCAAAATAAATGAGATAAACATGGCTTTTCTGCTTTATTTTCACCAATGTCTGTACTAAAATTAAGATCTTTTTTCAGCTTACATATATAAAATGAAACATTATCTATCTTTGAAGAAATTATGCTAAAGCAGTCTAAAAATCAAACCTTTTTTTATAAATCTATGAATATAAGAAAAGATAGGAACTGTATATAAATACGATGCATTGAGCTATTTACACTTTTACTTAAACTAGCCAAAATGGTCCTTTAGGTACTGTTTTTGCACGAATATAAAAGATTACAGAGTGTGCATACATACATGCCACAATATAAGAATGCATTAATAACTTTACTTGGCTATTTCTTGTACAGGTTAGTCTTGCCTAGATAACGCGTTGCATAGAATCTACTAAATGCCTTAATTCTGCAATTCACAGCAAGTAAGATTTGTTTGTAGAGCACTACAAAGCACTTGGTCAGAAAAAACAAAACAGTAAGCACATTCATTCGCTCTATCCAACTATTTCACTGGCAATCCTCTTGCCTATTCAACTGTCAATCACCCCAAAAGCACCAAAGGGAAAAATAACTAGTCTCTCTTGTTTTCGGTTTTCTTATTTTTGGGGACAAGGAACACATCACCATCTCTCGTTTGCTGCAAGGAGTACTCAGCCGGAGAATAAGGGTGGCCGTCCTCATCGCGAAGTTGACTGAAGACCTCTAAATAGAGTTCACTGAGTTGCTTCTTCAGAAGCTGAAAATTCCTGCTGTACTCTACTTTTTCAGCCAGTAATTTATCTTTCTCATCTTTTAAATGATCCAAATCCTGCTCCAGCTCGACAATGTTTTCCAGTTTCCGTTTCCGACAGTTCTGAGCCGCCACTTTATTTTTGCCTCGTCTGCGTATGTCTCGTATGAGCGCCAGCTGGGCCTCATTCAACTGGTGCTTCGACATGACTGAATTGAAGTCATCAACTGGAAGGTTGATAATATGTTCTACTGGGAACGGGATCTGTAGAGCTTTTGCTCTTTGCGAGTCTCTTGTGAAACGCGCTTCCAGGCGGCTCGAATACTTGTCCTTTGCAAAAGGAGATTTGTTATGACCAGGGCTAGCTGGTACTTCTTTTTTTGGAGACATTTTTATCTGTACATCAAGGGCTTGCTTTCGAAATGCATCTGATGGGGAAGATGGAAAGGAAGAATCTTCCGGCATCTGCAAAGGGTGCATTTCAGACTGATTTTGCACCACACTTGGTGGGGCACTGTCCAGATCTTCCATTTCAGAGTCGCTGTAGTTGTAAGCCGCCTCCCCATAGAGAGAGGACCCCATTGAAGGTCCGGGAGATGGTGCATTGGGACTTGCATTCACTGAAATGCCAGAATCAGAATCACTAAATTCCGGCACTTGCCCCGGCTTTTCTCCACTAAAGGCTTTACACAGTGACAATTCGATAATGTCAACAGGTTCATTTAAAAACTCAGTGAGCAAATCGGTATTGTTTGGCGTGGGCATGCTCCCACTCGCTTTTTCTTCAATGAAAGGAGGGTAGATATCGTCACCAAGGTTCAAGGAATCACCTTTCAAATAATTCAGACCTTCCATGGGCATAGTGTCACTGAATACATTTGTGTACCCATTTTGAAAAACAGGATTGGAGTCAATTTCTTTCCCAACCAAGACCATTGGATTGTAGAAGGGGTAGTTCTGTCCAGTCTCTGGTGGCTTGGCTTCTTCAATTGGGAAAATGTCCACATCCGTCAGGCTATCATTCTCGATATTAAGGCACTAAAATCAAGAAACATAAAACGTTAGGAATAAGAATAATAGTATTCTGTACAAATACAATGTAGAGGATTTTCCCTTGCCCTCGAAATAAAAATAAATCGCCATAAGTATCAATGCTTGTCAACATTACATGTTGTCTAGGAATCTTCAAGATGTATGATAATTCACAAAAAACAGGTAAATTGCATGGGTACTTTGTCACAGACATAATTTTAAAAATTAGTTTTTAAACAGGCACAATGGAAATAATTATTCTGGGAAACGTTTCTGGATGAGGGTCACTGGGATTGATATGCAATGAGACACGTGTGAAATTGTGCATATGATTAATTCATGACCACCACACATCACACCAAAATAGCAAAGATCAATGTCCAAATTAGACAGTGCATACTAACATAAACATTTATTTCCGCACAGTCAACTGGGATAACACATTTTTCCTATGCAGCATTTTTACAAGTTTGGCAGTAGTTGTAAAACATTCAGTATTTCCAAATGCTGCATGTTTTACCACTCTGCCACACCAGGTGTTTAATTACAGAAACTCTTCCTTTACGCTTAATATTCGGCAATTACCTGGTATTTGTAACCTAGGTGGAACGTTGGAATCCTAGCAGCAAATGGGACGCAGGTATTCGGGGCAATAAGCGCTGGTGTAGCCATGGATGCTGATGACCGTCAGGTTTCCATGTGCCAGCAGCGTGCTTCACAGTCCCTGCTCCCTCGTCACCTTCACTACGTTCTCTCCTCAGTCATCCTCTCCTCCTACTTTCCTTCTGCTCAATTGACCTGCCCCCTCTCACCATTCCCCCTTCGCTTATGCCCGGACTGATCGCCAATCCCCCTACTCTATGCTCCTCCCCTCGCTGCCTGTCCTTTGGTGCAACAGAAATCAGACTCTTGATGCCTGTACATACAAGAGGGGCCCTATGGCGAGGCACTATTCCAAAATAATTGTTTCATGAGTAACCTTTGCACTTTTTGTCTAAAATATATTAGAGTCTAGCTGTTTTCTGGACTAGGTTTCATCTTGTAAAATGAATTCACTTCGCCTGTTTTTTTGGCCTTCAGAGGTGACCACCCAACCCACTTTCCCTTGTGTACCCTTGTCAGAGGTCTCGCTAGGAAGGTAGAAGCACAAAGGATACAACCAAAAGGCTAGCTAGCCACGTGTCCCGACGTTGGAGTAGCCCCAGATCTTTTCCAGGCCTAGCACCACCACTGATCCCTGTGTTCCCTTCACCTCTGACCAATATGATTTTTGGTGCCCAAATTCAGAAGGTGAATTTACCAAACTTTGGATTCCTAAGGCACATTCACTTTTTACTGTTTTTCCAGCGCAAATAGCCAAGAAAAAAAGAAGAGTCAGAATAGGTAAGATCAGCTGTTTTAGATGATGATCGTGCACCGGGAATATTAGTCTCGAAGGACCATCCTGCTCTAAATTTAATTCTAGGTGAAATGGATTGTGAATCCAAGCTGCCAAGCTTAGACACATTTGGGATCATAGGGTAAGTAGCAAGTTTTGTGGGTGTCCATTTGCAAAGTCATTTACACCTCTGAAAAGTATAGGTTAACTACTAGTAAAAACGGATTCTGTAGAGTGGTGTCTTTCACAGATTCACATGATACATAGCCTGTCGTTGTTTGGTTGGATTGAGAACAGTCATTTTAAAACAGCTCTTGGGTCTGACACCATGCTACAGAGCATCATCAAGCTAACGACCTTGAAAAAAGCTTGTTATCCTTTGCTGGATTAGGTAGGCTCCACGGAAATCCTTTAGAGATGTGTGAGGAACCTGAGGACGTCCACTTCTTTTCCCCCTGGGTCCTCCTCTCAGGTGGCCAGGGTAAGCCCATCGCTTTTGGATCCTCACCCTGGGGGTGGATATGCAAGGGAGGATCACCAGGGTGGAGGGAACTTGGGGAGAGGATGTCTTTAGGTGAGACATTCTATCCCCCTTTACACAATGAACCCTTTATCCCAAAAGCCTTTGTAGGTTGTTGTCAGCACTTTCCCTTTCTTTATATATATATATATATATATATATATATATATATATATATATATATATATATATATATATATATAGGATACATTACTCACCGTAATCGTATTTCTGATGCTTGTATCTGCTTAGATTCACATGCTGTGCATAGGCCGACATCTAGTGGAAGCTGCGGAGTATTACAGTTTGTTTTTCGAAAGTCGAAAAAGGGCCTCGACACAGGGCGTGCCAGTAATACTATCCCTAGTGTGACGTCCACTGTACCCATGATCCCTCACGCGTCTAGGATCCCCAGATTGTGTTTTTCCTGACATGAGGTAGCATGAGGAGTAGCGTGAGTACAGATAGACCAAGCAGATAGACAGAAAGGTAAGACTACAAGCAACCATGCGCCTTCTCTCGGAGGGGAGGAAGGGTGGGTCGCATGTGAATCTAAGCAGATACAAGCATCAGAAATACGATTACGGTGAGTAATGTATCCCTTCTGAGGCTTGTGGAATCTGCTTAGATCACATGCTGTGCATAGATTAGCGAGCAGTACCAGAAGAAGGAGGTGGGATGTGAGAAGGGTCATGAGCAAACAGGTGTCTTAGAACCGCTTGTCCCACTTGTGTATCTGTCTTGGAATGAGTGTCAATGCAGTAATGCTGAGTAAAAGTGTGAATAGAGCTCCAAGTAGCTGCTTTGCAAATGGTGTCGAGGGGAACATTTGCAATGAAAGCCAGAGTGGCCCCAATGCCTCTAGTAGAGTGGGCCCTTGGTGTAAATGGCAGAGTCTTTTCAGAAAGAGAGTAACACAGCTGTATACAGTTGATAATCCACTTAGAGATAGTGCCCTTAGAGACGCGATCCCCCTCTCTGCCTGTAGCTACGGAGACAAACAGTTGATCTGTTTTCCTTAGCGGTCTGGTTTTATTTACATAGTATAAGACCGCCCTACGCACATCTAGGGTGTGTAGTTTCACCTCAGCTGAGCTTTGTGGGTTTTGGAAGAAAGCCGGAAGCTCGATGGACTGGTTTACATGGAACTTGGATATGAATTTAGGTGAAAACCTAGGGTGTGTGCGTAAAACCAGTTTGTCCTTGTGGATAGTAAAGAAAGGATCTTGCACTGACAGAGCCTGAATTTCACTGACCCTTCTTATGGAGGTAATGGCTACTAAGAAGGCCGTTTTATAAGTCAGGTGTTTGAGACTACTTTTATGCATGGGTTCGAAGGGGGGCCCCATGAGCTTAGCTAGCACCACGTTGAGGTCCCATCCTGGCGGTGGGTTCGAAATAGGAGGGTGAAGTCTCTTTACTCCTTCCATGAAGGCTTTAACCACTGGTACTTTCCACCACGAGACCCTGTTATGGGATGTGGTGTAAGCCGAGAGGGCTGCCAGGTGTACTTTTAGAGAGTTAAAGACCAACCCTGCATCCAGCAGGTGGAGCATGTATGTTACAACATTGGAAGGAGTGCAATCAACCGGGTTGATTTGTTTATTCTGGCACCAGATAACGAATCTTTTCCACTTGTCAAAGTAACAGTGTCTTGTATTTGGTTTCCTGGACTCTTTTAGAATGTCCATACACCTCTGTGGTAATTTGAGATGTCCAAACTCTATGACTTCAGGAGCCATGCTGCTAGGTTCATAGAGTTGGGTTCCTGATGCAGTGTTTGACCTTGTTGCTGGGACAGAAGGTTGTACCAGGCTGGGAGTCTGATGGGGTCGCACACCGCCATCCTGCGTAGGTGTGGAAACCATGGTTGTCTCGCCCACATGGGAGCAACTAGGATGAGCGTCATTGATTCCTTGTTCATCTTGCACACCACCTTCCTGATGAGAGGAGTTGGTGGAAAAGCGTACGCAAACCTCCCTGACCAGTTCATCCACAGGGCATTCCCCTGGGAGTCCGTTTGGGGGAACCTGGATGCAAATCCTGGGCATTGTTTGTTTTCGCTTGTGGCGAATAGGTCTATAGTGGGGAAACCCCACTGAGAGAAGAGATCTTCTACTACGTTTCTGTGAAGGACCCATTCGTGTTCTTCTGGGAGGGGGTCTCTGCTTAGAGCATCCGCTAGGGAATTGAGCTCCCCTGGAACATGTTGCGATGACAGGAAGATGTTCCGTCTGAGTGCCCATATCCATATTTTCTGGGCAAGCTTGGACAGATTTGGCGAACGAGTCCCTCCTTGCTTGTTCAGATAGAACATGGCTGTCGTGCTGTCCGTCCTGATTTGCACCGACAAGTTCAGTAGATGGGGCTCGAATGCCTGCAGCGCTCGGAATACTGCCAGAAGCTCTAGCAGATTGATGTGGTTCTTGGCTACTGAGTGAGACCAGAGACCCTGCGCTGTGTGGTGGAGATGGTGAGCTCCCCAACCAGTCAGGCATGCGTCTGTAGTAACCACTGCCTGTACTTCGGGATCGTAAAAGGGTTTCCCCTTTGCGAGATTCTCTCTTGTCCACCAGTGTAGGCTTTGTACGAGTGTTGGCGAAACGACCACTAGATCGTCCCACTGACCACTTGCCTGAGACCACTGTTTCGCCAACCATTCCTGCATGGGACGCATGCGCAGACGCGCGTGGGGGACCAGGTAAATGCATGACGCCATCATGCCCAGTAACCGCATAGCTTTGCGTACTGTTATCTGTTGACCTGACTGATAATGCGGAATTTGCAGAAGTATATTCCGAATTCTTTCTTCCGAAGGGAAGGTCAATTCTCTCTGAGTATCTAGGATCGCTCCTAGAAACTGTTTTGAGGTGCTTGGCACCAGACTTGACTTCTTCTCGTTGATAGAGAAGCCTAATTCGTGGAGGAGGTCGATAGTCCTCTGAATGTTTGATCTGCAGATTCCTGGGGTTTCCCCCGTTATGAGCCAGTCGTCTAGATAAGGGTACACTGGGATTGCCTCCCTGCGTAGGTGTGCAGCTGCCACCGCCAGTACCTTGGTGAATACCCTTGGTGCTGAAGCTATCCCGAAGGGCAGTACCTTGAATTGGTAGTGGCGACTGTCCACCTTGAAGCGCAAGTATTTTCTGTGCGCCGGGAGCATGGAAATATGAAAATAGGCATCTTTCATATCCAAGGTTGCCATGTAATCCCCCTTTTTTAGGAGTGGGATTACCTCTTGTAGCGTGGTCATACGGAATTTTTGGGGCTTGACATACTTGTTGGCAGGCCGTAAGTCCAATACTGGGCGCATTGTTAAATCTTTCTTTGGCACAAGGAAGTAAGTTGAATAGATACCCTTGTTTACCTGGTGTCCTGGGACGAGTTCTATCGCGTCCTTTAGGAGCAGATTGTAGACTTCCTCGAGGAGGATCTTTTGATGTTCCAAAGAGTGGACTTTTTGTCTTGGAGGGTGGTTTCGGGGACGTTGCAGTAATTCTATACAGTACCCCTTGGATACTGTCGACAGCACCCATCTGTCGGATGTTATCCCTTCCCATGCCTGGGTGAAGCTGGATATTCGTCCCCCTACTGGGGTTGCATGGGAAGGGACCCTGAAATGAGCGTCACTGCTTCGGTGGAGGCGTGCCGCCTCCTTTACTGGGGCTGCCTCTGCCTCTACCACGTCCTCTTCTACTAGCCCTACCATACCCCTGGGTAGACTGTTGTGAGTTGGTGTGCCACTGTGTACCCTGGGTGTGGGAATAGCTATTACCTCTATTGGAATTTTGGCCGCGGGGGTGACGAAAATTGCCGTTCCCTCTTTGGTTAGGTGGTTTTGTAGTTAACTGGCCAAGGGATTTGAGGGTGTCGAATTCCTCCTTAGCGTTTTTTAGTGCGTCCTCGACTGCCTTTCCAAACAGGAGATCACTTTCCACTGGTTTGTCTAAGAGTGCAGCTTGTGTTTCCGCTCTGAATCCCGACTGCCTCAACCAAGCATGTCTTTTGATGACAGTCCCCTCTGCTATAATTCTACCCGCATTGTCTGCGGCGTCTAAAGTTGCTTTTAAAATGCAGCCTGAGACGTTTCTTCCCTCTGCACAAATGCGAGCTAGCTGGCCTTTAAGGGGTTCGGGAGCGGAATCTATTAGTGCTGCCACTTCTTCCCACTGATGGCAGTTGTAGCTGGCCAACAGTGTGGTGGAATTCGCGATTCTGGTTTGGTAGGCTGCCGTGGAAGCTACTTTTCTACCAAAACCATAGAGTTTTTTACTTTCCTTGTCGGGGGGAGCCTCTGAGGAAGATAATGGGGTTCCAGCTCTCTTGCGGGTGTTAGTTACGACTAGAGAGTCTGGCTTAAGTTGGCCTCTAATATATAGAGGGTCCGACTGGGCTGCTTTAAACAGCTTCTCTACTCTCGGGTTTACAGGTCTTGTCAAGTTTGGGTTGACAAGGGATGGTGCTATTCTGCGTTGAATAGATTTCAGGATGGGAATGGTCTGGGCTACTGTCTTCCTTTCCCCTATTAGTTCCTCCGCGAAGTCCCTCTCTTCTTGGACACCTTGTGTGTCTATGTGGAAGTGGTTAGCTGCCCGAGAGAGCAGTTCATTTAGGAGGGGCTGATTATCTATTGGGGAATCAGACACTGGGGCTTCCCTTTCGACTGGTGAGTCCATTCTGAAAATATCTGGGCTATTTTCTGGCTCATCCTCGTCTTCGTCCTCCCCGTAATAGTCTGACACTGCGAGATCTTCTGGTGTCTCAAAATCCTGGCCCTCTATAAGGGAAGAGTCTCCTTGGCCTGTAGGGAAAAGGCAAGAATAGGGTTGGACCTCGAAGGGTTCTGAAGCCTTTACTGGTGTTTCGACCCGGGGCCTTTTATTTGAAGGGATAGGGTCCCTTGAACCTGAGGGAGAAGATTCCGGAGGGTTTAAAGCTAGTAGTTGGTCAGGGTGTCTTTCGAAGAAATTTGCTAAGGAGGACATCCTTGACATTACTCTGTCAATGTCCTCGCATGACCAGAGTTTAGAGCTTGGGGTGACCCTGCTGGAACTCTCTAAGGACTGTCCCTGAGAAGACTTGGACGGGGAAGTCAGTTCTATTGTTGTGGGGGATTGCAAGGGTTGTTTCCTTTGTTGCTTACCCCCTTCCCCGTGGGTGGAAGTGTGTTTACCCTTTCCCCTATCTTTCGACGCCTGGCGTCGAGGATCGGATGTGGAATCCCTGTGTTTCGAACTAGGCTTCGAAACTGGGCCCTCCTCACTCCCAAGAGATGTACCCTTTCCCTAGGGTGTGGGCTGGGGATGGAAGTCGTGTTCGTCTCCGGACGAGTGATCTTCCGTGATGTTAATGGGCGAGGCACTCTGTGCAAGTGTGGAGGCTTGCCTGACGTCGTGCGGCGACCTCGACCGGGACCGCCCAGAGGACGTCCTTTCCGACCGCTCCTTTTGTGCCTCTTTCCGAGGTTTCGACGACGTCGAATCTCGGGTGGGTTTTTTGTGTTTAGTATGTGTATGTGTAACGCTCTTGTCGCCGGGGGACTTCCCCATAGTCGCCGGGACGGACGACCTTCCGAGGCCGGGGACGTGCGTTAGGCTGTCTTTCGACGCCTTGGTGCCCTCGCCGTCCGAAAGTCCGGCGTCGCTGCCGTCGCTGAAGGTACCCTCCGCCTCCATAGCTGCTAGCTTGGCGTGGTGGGCCCAACGCTTGGTGGAGCGGTCCTTAAGAGTTTTTGTCTTAAACCTGCTACAGGCCCTGCAACCCGCCTCGGGGTGGTCTCTGGGCAGGCAAAGGTTGCACGTAGCGTGCTTATCTACCCAAGGGTATTTTTTATTACACTTGGGGCAAAACTGAAAGGGCGTACCCTCCATACGCGCCTGTGGGCAGCGGGCAAGTGTGTGTAGGTAAGAAGGTGTTTCTAACCGAGTGTGGAAGTGTACCACCCCCCACTCTCCCTACTGTAGGGCCGAGGCCAGCGGCCCAGGCCCGAGCCGAGGCGGAGCCTCAAGGCCCAATCCGTCGGGTTTCGACGTTGATCTCTTCCCCGGTTCGGCGTCGAGATGCTGGTCGACGAGGGGTGAGAAAATGGGGCAAATTAGAATTAGTTTTAAGTGTAAATATGGCAAAGCCAGGGAACTCCGATGAAGTGCTTCCGACCAGAATGGCGGAAAAAAACAATCTGGGGATCCTAGACGCGTGAGGGATCATGGGTACAGTGGACGTCACACTAGGGATAGTATTACTGGCACGCCCTGTGTCGACGCCCTTTTTCGACTTTCGAAAAACAAACTGTAATACTCCGCAGCTTCCACTAGATGTCGGCCTATGCACAGCATGTGATCTAAGCAGATTCCACAAGCCTCAGAAATATATATATATACACACACACACACACACACACACCACCCCCCCCCCCTATTGAGGCATACCGATAGAACTAGGTATGTCCATCTAATGGAATTCTCCATAGTCGGGCAATTTAGCTTAAATCCCTGTGTATCGTCCATCGGGCTATTCATGCCCTGGGCGCCGAATTCTTACAATCCATATTTAGCAGATATATTCCAGGTCGGGACCTTCGCTCCATGACCTCCAATCGTCTGACCATTCCTAGAGCCAATCGGGAGAGGCTTGGCGGCAGAGCATTTTCTATTGCCGCCCCCAAACTGTGGAACAGCCTTCCTCCGTCACTGCAAGCCATTGATGACCATCTTGGCTTTAGAAGAGCTCTCAAAACCTATCTGTTTTAATTTTTAGCCTTTCATCGGTTTCCTCGCCTGTGCAGCCTTTCTTTCCAGCGCCATGATGCCCCAGGGCGACCACGCGCTTTATAAGTTACCATAACATAACATAACATAGCAATGTAAAGCAATTTTATTTATGGATTATCTTTTGGATGCCACATGCTATCAATTGTCCACAGGCTCTTTAGACTAGGGTGCCAAAGAAATGGTTCTGACATTACAGTTGCGGGGTAACAGAACACATACCACTGAAATAACACACACACATTAAAGCATTATCTTAAATGAATGTTTGTACGATGTCCACTTTGTCTGGGGATTCAGTTTTCGTCAATCCTTTAGCCTATGGCCAGGATCGTTAGCCAAGGAATCCATCAATTCTGGTGTTGCTAAATCCCAAACATTGCTAGATGACACTGCTGTTCCAGTAAATATAATTTTGAATTAAGGGCGCATTTCATTTCCATTACCAGTTAATTCTGCACCAATGGGCGGCCACTTCCCTTTGATCATGCTTATCAATACACTACCAATGATATGATTCTAGGCAAGATCGAGCCACCATTGTTAGGGAGAAAAGGACCAAATCAGTTCTATTTGGAAGAAGTTTTCAAACTTGGTTGCCCCCGGATTACAAGAGTGTCCCATAAAGCTGAAGGTGTTGTCGTAGAGGTTGCTGTCACTAATGTGAAGGTTAGTACTGCTTTGTTATTTTTTATTATTATTCTTGCTAGTATTGTTGGCATTGTTCTTGCCACAGTTATGCCCTCTGAAATAGTGATGCCAATTGTTCCCAAAGCTTTTGCAATCTCAATCTAGGCCGCTATGGTTTCTATGGAGTTTTCCTCTGCCTCGTTCAAACACAGAATTCACAATAAATACATTGTTGAGGACTTCCCTTCCCCGTGAAAAATGAAGTTAGGAATGCCTTCTGAGTGCAATGTTTGCGGATAACTGAAGTGTAGTCAGGTTGCATACGCTGAATGCAATGTATTGTTCTATGGCAGTTTGCCCTCCAGGACGATGGCTCCAGTTTCCTGATGTCTTTAGGCAAAAACTCACACAAGCCGCACATGCCATGATCATGTCCACAGTGATGCTTTTGCATTCTGCGATATCAAGAATACAGAACCTTTATTAGTTAGGCATCTGTTAAGTGCTACAATTACAGAATTTAGGATCACGAGTTCCGTAACACAGGGAGGAGCACTTAGGAGCTATTTTTGCCCCTGTGCCCAATTTAGCATGGGGAGCCGATGTGTGCAGACATACAAGTAGGCAGCTGACCACCGCAAAATTCTGGTCATTTGCACAGCAGAGTGCAAATGTGCAGAGCAAAAGGCGGTGTACAGACAAGTACACCGTCTTTTGCCCTGGAGATTTTCACTGCACCATGCAAATGAGTAAATGCTGCCTACCATGCTCACATGACAGGCAGCATTTACCGTTATAATTTAATGCTGCCTACCATGCTTGCCAGGGGCTCCATGTGTCTGCAAGAAAATGCACGCCAGTGCAAATGCTGGGGCATTTATATGGCGGAGAGGAAGGGAGGCATTTCAGTTCTGTTCCGCCCCTCCTCTCTGTCATTTAAATGAATGAAAATGAGCCGTGGCGTCAATGGAAGGCATACAAGCCTTAAGCAAGGCTATTACGTCTTCCACTGATGTTATGGCTCATTGCAAGTGAGCTCCTAGGTGTGGTTGCATATTTCATCCCATTCGCTAATTGAAGTACGTGACAGAAATATGCAATCTGCCAATTTTTTGCTTGAAAACGTTGCATTGACAGCAAGATGAAAGATAGAATAGCAGGCTCTTAAGTTTATTCTCTGAAACGTTTGCATTCTCCTTCCTTTTGGAGGAAAATGCTCTATTCACTTGCAGCTCTGTAAACAAGGCCAGTGAAAGTCCCCAAATCATCTAGTGGAGATTGTTTGAAAGGCGGTCCTTAGCCATCAAAGGATAACAGAGTCCAATAATCTTTTCAAGTGCAGCTGAGCCCAATGACCCCTCAAAATAAATTTTAGATTCTTCATTACTCCTTTAAACCTCTCTTCAAAAAATTCCTCAAAACCACCTAACACCTACACATTTTATGATGCCAGTTGCTAGCGAGCGGGTCAGTGTGGCCATTTAGGTTTGTGGGTTCCCAAAGGGAAGTCTAGAGGCATCTGGATACAGTGATGGGCTGACCGGCATAGATGCAGGTGGTGTTCAAACAAGGATCAGTCTATTTGGTGGTAGAAAGAGGACCAAACCTTCTTTGTAATGTAGCTGGGTCTTGTACAGTGCAGCCTCTGCCATTTAGATGTTCTCTTGGCACTTGGTCCTGTACAACAAAGTAAGGTTTGGAGAAGAATGAATAGCAAGATGTGAAACTTGTCTCGTTGATGTTTGGAGATTGGAAGCACCGTTTCTCTATGTGCAAGTCAAGATTCTAAATGAAGTGAGTTGGTGCACGTGGGATATTCTTTTCCGAAGAGAAACCCAGGTGTAATCGTGCTTCATTGCTTGCTAAGTAGTCCATCACTTCAAGCAGGAATTCTGAGTGTGATGGGTTCGTGGACATTATGTGGAGTTAGCTGGGTTTTGGTTCAGAGAGCTGTAAAAGTGGCAGTGGCCGAGATGCTGGATTAATGGCTGGTTGATGTGTGTGTATAGGGTAAGGTGGAAAGATGGGGAAGTGGGAGGTTGGTTACATGAGTTTGCTACAGTAATTCACAGATGACCCTACACTGCAGCACGAGTAGGGCGTGATGGCATGCTCTACACTAGTAGAGATGAGACCCCTGACAATGTACAACGATTTTCAGTTGATGATCCATATGACTATCATGACACTAGTATAGTGGTGATCCCAACAATACAGCAGCAGCCTGATACTGCACTAGTACAGGGATACCTGCAAGAAGGCAAAAGTGGGACAGGACGGGTTAAAGGACTCTACTGAACCAGTACATTGGTGATCTATGAACTGCAGCAGAATTTGAATATAATGGTTATTGGGGCTCTACTATAATAATATATGTGTGTTCGTGTATAGTGCTTCATGCCGTATTCCCCCAGCTTCCAAGTACTTTAATGATGTGTTTTATTACCCAAATGAATGTCTCTCAATGTGTCAGCTTTGGAAAAGGGAAGGGCTGAGAAGGCTCTGCCAGCAGATTCCATCTTGCAAAGTGCAGACTGGTCACATGTCTCACAGTGACCCTTTAACTTGTGAGCTGCTGACCCCTGTACTTCATCAAGTGTTGCATATGATGCACCATATTTAATTGTGTTTTGAAATATGTAATCAGTGAATCAGTCACTTCAAAGCAGCATCGCATCATTTAGCGACTTCACGACTACACTGCGGCAGGTGGGAGGCATGATCCTCGATGGGCCGGGAATGTCTTTGCTTCAAGGTGGCCACTGAAGAATGCAGTTGTTCAATCATAGATGAAGATTGGGGACACCCATCTCCAACTGCAGTAGTGGTGTAGGCTACTTAACAGTATGAACATATTTCTGAGCTCATTTGGAGTGTTGGGAGTAACCTTAACGATGGAATTTGGGATTCTTGTAGACCCTCATTTTTACAAGCAGTACCCTTAAAATAAATAAGTAAATAAATAGGTGCTTATTTAATGCCTTCTTTGTGTGCGCTTGTTTTTTGGTGTACAGGCTGTGGGGTGCATGTGTGTGCAGGACTGTAAGACGCAGTTGTATGAAATGGAACACCATATACATGTTCCGCAAATGTGGAGAACTTTAACGCCAGTGGCCGCATTTGCATGTGTCTGTTCATCCAGCTATTGAAATGTGTGTTCATATGTGTGTACATCAGTGTATGCATCCTATTGCATGTATGTGGAATTTGATATAATCCGTATGCTAAAGTTTAAGGACCATTGAGATATGCCCGTCTTTAAACATATGCATGTTATTTTGTACGCGACTTTTTCTTCCAGTTTATGTTTCGGTGCATGAGCTTACTATATTGTTGACTGTATTTTTAAACTGGGAGTTTCTTCAGTGTTGGAACGTTTAGTGTGTGCTAAGTGTTTACATTCTTGTAATAAGCTATTGTTGCATGAAAGCAGTAAAAATAAATCATGTCTTGTTATTTGTGACTAGTCTTTTAATGTAGGCAATGGTGGAGCGAATGTTGGAGAAGCAGAAGTTTATGAAATATGGATCATGATCTTTGTATACACCTTTGAGCCATTGGCTTCTACAGAATTAGTTTCTCTCCTGTAAGGTTGCCTTTACATCTGCTTGACCAGTTAGCAAGAGTCGGAACTATTTTGCTTCCCAGCCATATACTATCTAGAACCCATCCCGCTTTTCTTCCAAAGGTGGTTTGCGAGGAGGTGGTTCTTCCCACCTATTTTCCTAGCCTGCAATCTCCAGCAAACACTGTTCTTCGTTCCATTGATCTCAGGAGAGGTCTTACGTGCTATATTCACAGAAATAAACAGATTAGGAAGTATGATGCCTTATTTGTTACCTTCACGGGACAGCACCCTCACAACCAGGCTTCCAAGGCAACCATAGCGCTGGTGGCTGGTTTCAGGTATTAACCATTGCTATTTCTTTAAAAAACACGTGCCTCTAAAAGGCCTTCATGAGCATGCTATCACAGCGAAAGGTCATAGCTGTTGGCTTTCCAGAGTAAAGTTCCCTGGCATGTAAAAAGTAAGGCTGCCACACGGTCCACTCCCTCAGCCCTCTGCAGGCACTATTTGGCCAAATACGAGCTCCAGAGCTGACACTAGCTTTGGTTAAGCAGTACTACTTGCAAATCATTAGTGGTTCTCCACCGTCCTGAAGTTTACCTTGCTATGAAATCTCACATCATATTGGAGGGAAGGGGATGGGAGGTAGGAGTAAGAAACAGTTACTTACCATTGTGACTACTGTACTCCAAGTCCATAGAACCCTTTCTTCCACATGTCCCATGCACTAGCCCCTGTAAATCAGTTAGTTAGAAGTATCCAACGAGTAGACAAAGACCTGAAGAGCAAAGACAGTGTAGGGGTGTCAGCTTGGGCAAGCATGCCAAGGCACAACCTTGCGTGTATTTGTATTTGGTGTTGCACATATCCACACGGAACCAAGCAGAAGCTGCATCTGGGCACAGATGTGTCATTAATGAAGGAGAACCGAATGGGAGAAGTAAACAAACCGGTCATTGAAACAAATAAGACCAACTGTTTCCAGAATGGGTACAGAGTCAATCATCCATCGTCAAATCAGTGGCCAGGGAATTCCAGATACGAGGGCCACTGATGGAGAAACATCTATTTCCATGGTGAACAAACTGGGAGTGGGGAATACCAAGAGGGTTTTGTCCCAAGGATCTGAGCAGACGTAATGGGAGATAAGGAGAGATTTTGAAAGCGAGGTAGCTGGGGGCAGTAGTATAGTGGCATTTAAATATCAGGCAGAGGGCCTTAAAAAGGCTCCTCTGCTGCACAGTCAGCCATTGTAAAGTCTTACTGCAGTGATCTGGGCAACCTGAACGAGATGGATCTGGCCAGTTGGAATGTCCAGTAGAAGGGCATTGCAGTAATCCAATCTGGAATTAACTGGTGACCCTACAACCGCAGAACGGTCTTATTGTGCAATAAGAGGTAGGACCGGTTTTAACAATTTCCGTTGGTAATAGATGAACTTGACAACTTCACTAACATGTGAGTTGCAGCTTAGAGTTGCCTGCCAAATGCAACCAAGGTAGAGAAAATGGTTGGGACATCGAAAAGTGCTGGACATGGCGTCTCAGAGGGGAAACCTGTAAGTCGTTGTTTTGGACCAAATACAATCTCCTCCATTTTTGAGGGGTTGAGTTGGAGCTTGGTTTCAAGCACCCAGGTCTTAATTTCTTTTGTGCAGAAGCTGGTACCCGACCAATGGCCTTGGGGGATTCTTAAGCCAAACATAGATTTGTGTGTCGTCGGCATAAGAGTTTAGCTAAAATTAAACTCAGCAAAAAGATTCAGCAGTGGTCTAATATACATATTTAACAATAGGGGGGAAGGGAAGACCCCCTGTGGGACACCACTGAGAACGGGTAGGGGATCTGAGAAATGAGTTCCCATTTTGACTTGCTGGGTTCGGTTGGATAGGAAGGACAAGAACCACCTCAGCGATTCCTCATATACCAAGGCCACTTGAGCCAATCTAGAGATAAGAATCTGAATCGACCGTCGAATGCCGCTGAGAGATTGAGCATGACCAGCATTCTCAGATCTCCCTTATCAGTGGACCTGGGGATGTCGTCCCACACGGCCACTAGGGCAGTTTTGGTACCACAGCCGGGTCTAAAGGCGTAATTGGAAAGTGTCAAAGACTTCATTTTCTTTCAAGAAATTCTGCAATTGAGCCGTTACTACTTTTTCGAGCACCTTGGACGGCCGCTTCAAACCAGCAATAGGTCGATAGTTAGATAAAGCATTATGGTCCAGTGTGGATTTTTTTTAAGAAGGAGTAAAGTAGGATTTTTTTTAAAAAATCTATAGGCACACAACCATGGGGTCAGTGAGACATTTACAAAATGAGTGCTAAAATCCTTCATAGATGAAGAGTGTTTGGCACGGGTAGCCGGAATAAGCCATGATCATGGTTTGTAGGTTTAAGATTATGAATCCGTCTCAATTTCATCACTAATGACCATGGACAATGTAAACTTAGAAGGCACTAAAGGAGAGGGGGACACAGCATCAATATTGGGGGCAGCTACTGTAAATTCTTGAGCTGTGTTACAATTTTCTGTCAAATAAGATGGACTTTTACCATGAAAAAGTCATAAGATTTGTTTGCCAATTTGGGCGACAGGGCCAAGCAGAGTAAGGTAGCATGCAAGGGAAATTATGTTTTTTTTATTGAAGCATAGAGTTTCTTTGGTCTATTTTCTTTGAGAGAGCAATCCGATTTTAAAGAAATCGGGACCTCTGCTGATAAAATACGTAATTTGTAGGCAGTTTAGGCTAGCTTAGCCACCTGAAAGTCTTTAGGATCTCTAGATTTACGCCAGGTCTTGTTTTTTTGTTGCAATAATCTTTTAATAGACTTTTTAGAGCTTCAGAGTTCCGGGCATTATGTTTATGTTTTCTTTATGGCTTTAAATAGTGCATTCTGGTTGCACACTTTCTGTAACATTAGACTCAGGTCTGGTTTTTAATTCCCTGAAGATTCACTTAGCTGCACTCTAAGCCTACACTACACCCAACAGAAGGTGTTGTGCGTGGTGGATGATCCCAGTTATTAAAGCTTTCATAGAAGGGGTTAAGAGAATTCACCCCCCCCCATTTCTAACCTGGCTCCTGAATGGGACCTAAATGTGGTACTAACCAGGCTTATGGGCTCTCCTTTTGAGCCTATGCATAAGGCAAGTCTCAAAGCTCATACTTACAAGATCGCCTTCCTAGTGGCAGTCACTTCAATAAGGAGGGTCCGTGAACTACAGGCCCTTTCAATTCTAGACCCCTTTGTTACAATTCAGAGATAAGGTGGTTCTGCGCACTCACCCTCGGTTTGCGCCCACATTTATTTCTAAGTTCCATGCGAATCAGTCTATAGAACTGCCAACTTTCTTCCAGAACCCCACTAACGTGGTGGAAAGAAGCCTACACACACAGGATGTGCGCAGGGCAGTCATGTACTACCTGGTAAGAACTAAACCACTAAGAAAGACAAACCAGTTTTTCGTTTCAGTGGCAGCTGGTAGAGAAGGAGATCCTGTCTCTAAATCAGCCTTCTCAAGGTGGATTGTCAATTGCATCACACTCTGCTACACTCTTGCCAAGAGAGATCTGCCCTTCAAGCCTAGAGCACACTCTACTCAGGGCACTGGGGCTTCCATAGCATTCATTGCAAATGTTCCTCTCGAGTTCACTTGCAAAGCAGCAACGTTCAGTACTGTATACAGCTTTACAAAACACTATTGCCTACATACTCACTCTAGGTCTGATTCTCAGGTGGGACAAGCAGTATTAAGACATCTTTTCACTACTGTTCCTTCTCACATCCCTGGATCACATTCAGGGATGCGATGAATTATACTTCAAAGTTTTTTCCCGAAGTGTTATTTGGAACAATGTTTTTAACACACATGAACACTTTTTGGGCTCCACCTTTTTTCAGTGTGGAGGCTGGTTCTTGCTCTGGTGCCAATTAATGGCACCAGAGTGAGGTCCCTCCGATTGTATTTTTTCTGCCATGAGGGAGCCTTATGACTATCGTGAGTGAGTACAGAAAAGAGTGTAGTAGTAAGATGTTTATGTTCCCTCCATCTGAGCGGGGAGGATTCTAAGCATATACAATCATCAGAAATGCTATTACGGTAAGTAATGCATGTCTTCTGATGCTTGTTAATCTGCTTAGAATCACATGCTATGCGTAGACTAGCGGGCAGTACCCAGAGTTGGAGGTGGGATGTGAGAAGGCCTCAAAGAGCGATATTCACAGAAGATTCCTCATACTATATGGGGGCTTCTGTCCTTATGCGTGGGGTGTATGGGACTGCTGCCCATTTCTGGGTTGGCTGTTTTGTTTCAGAAGAACTTGGGGCCACATTTCAGAGAGGAACTATTTTTTCTTCTTCTATTGAACTTCATAGGAAGTATGTGGTCCCCGAGTTACAAATCACTCGTTGATGGTTCGAAAAAAAACCAAAGTGTTCGTAAAAAATAATTAAAAACAAGGAACTTCATCCATAGTACAGTGTTTGTATGGTCTAGTTCACGCTGTATCCCTGGTTGATTTCTGGGATATCCTTGGTTAAAAGGTGGTCGACCGGTTTTCGATGATGGCTATCTATCATCTTCTTCAGGACCGTGATTTTAGCTGGTCTCAGGGAGATCAAGGGTAGGTGAGGGGCGCGGGGGCCATCATCCCATCTACCTAAGAGAAAGAGAAAACCAAAGTGGGTTTTGAGTCTTGAGGTCACTGTAATTTCTTATGCTTAATCTAATAAGGGAGTGCTTTTTTAATGATTTAGAATAAATTAATTAAAGAACATTAGGATTAACTGAACAGTCATTCATGTTCGTTCTGGCTATTTTTGATTCTTTTGATGGCATTAATTGCTGGTGGTTACCTTATAACAGCTCCGGCGTGTGCAGGCTGTTAGCCAGGTTTTTAATCAGCTGTGGTAGTGCGTCTCTCGAATCCTGTAAGACAGCAAAAACGGGGCGTATGTCAGGAGTTTTATACCACAAGCCCCTCTGTCCTGTGTTCAAAATACCATAAGGGTGGATTCATTGGACTCTGTGCGCGTGCCATCCTGTTTGGTCAAGCGCAATCTTTTGAGGTGACAGGTGGCCTATAATCTGCGGATCAACAGGCGCCCTGTGGGAATGCCGATCGTGTGCGCAGCTGCCCAAGTGGCATGGCGCAGCTCATGATCGAGCGCAGGAGAGCTTCGTTCGCTTGGGAAGCTTCTTTCTCTTTTGAAAGCGCATGGATCATTTTTGTTATCACACTCGCTTGGAAAGCTTCTATTGAGAAGCACATGGATCTCATTGTTCGCGATCGCGTGCATGGAAGCCGAGATGGCAAACCATTGCTTGCGTTCGTGCATGGAGGGTGAATTGGGAGCGTCTTTTATGTTTGAGAACGCGTGGGGAGATTGCAGGAGCGCCACTCACCATATGCCTTCGAGCAGCCGCTTGTGTCTGGCCTCAGGACGCCGTGGTTCTTGCTCAGTTTTGGCAACGGTTGCCCAGCAACGGGGACATTTATAAATAGTCCGTTGTTGCTGTTGTTGGTCCTCGTTTCTGTCGGCCATTTTGAAGTGGCTTGGGGCTATGGGCTAATCATGGGATAGTCATGTTAAACACTGAAGTATTGCTGAGGGTGCAGCGTCATTTTGTCCCTTACACTTATACAGCAGTGATACAAATCGGTGTTTCTTTTTGATATGGCTCGTGGGCCCCCTTATCATGTTACATAACAATAACAATTATGTAACATGATTGCGCTTGACCAAACAGGATGGCACGTGCACAGAGTCCAATGAATCCACCCTTATGGTATTTTGAACACAGGACAGAGGGGCTTGTGGTATAAAACTCCTGACATATGCCCTGTTTTTGCTGTCTTACAGGATTCGAGAGACGCATAATTGTTATTGTTATGTAACATGATAAGGGGGCCCACGAGCCATATAAAAAAAAAACACCGATTTGTATCACTGCTGTATAAGTGTAAGGGACAAAATGACGCTGCACCCTCAGCAATACTTCAGTGTTTAACATGACTATCCCATGATTAGCCCATAGCCCCAAGCCACTTCAAAATGGCCGACAGAAACGAGGACCAACAACAGCAACAAAGGACTATTTATAAATGTCCCTGTTGCCAAAACTGAGCAAGAACCACGGCGTCCTGAGGCCAGACAAAAGCGGCTGCTCGAAGGCATATGGTGAGTGGCGCTCCTGCAATCTCCCCACGCGTTCTCAAACATAAAAGACGCTCCCAATTCACCCTCTGCGCATGAACGCAAGCAATGGTTTGCCATCTCGGCTTCCATGCACGCGATCGCGAACAAGGAGATCCATGTGCTTCTCAATAGAAGCTTTCCAAGCGAGTGTGATCACAAAAATGATCCATGCGCTTTCAAAAGAGAACGAAGCTTCCCAAGCGAACAAAGCTCTCCCGCGCTCGATCATGAGCTGCGCCATGCCACTTGGGCAGCCACGCACACAATCGGCATTCCCACAGGGCGCCCATTGATCCGCAGATTATAGGCCACCTGTCACCTCAAAAGATTGCGCTTGACAAAACAGGATGGCACGTGCACAGAGTCCAATGAATCCACCCTTATGGTATTTTTAACACAGGACAGAGGGGCTTGTGGTATAAAACTCCTGACATACGCCCCATTTTTGCTGTTTTACAGGATTCGAGAGATGCACTACCACAGCTGATTAAAAACCCGGCTAACAGCCTGCACACGCCGGAGCTGTTATAAGGTAACCACCAGCAATTAATGCCATCAAAAGAATCAAAAATAGCCAGAACGAACATGAATGACTGTTCAGTTAATCCTAATGTTCTTTAATTAATTTATTCTAAATAATTACAAAAGCACTCCCTTATTAGATTAAGCATAAGAAATTACAGTGACCTCAAGACTCAAAACCCACTTTGGTTTTCTCTTTCTCTTAGGTAGATGGGATGATGGCACCCGCGCCCCTCACCTACCCTTGATCTCCCTGAGACCAGCTAAAATCACGGTCCTGAAGAAGATGATAAATAGCCATCATCGAAACCGGTCGACCACCTTACCAAGGATATCCCAGAAATCAACCAGGGATACCCTGTGAACTAGACCATACAAACACTGTACTATGGATGGAGTTCCTTGTTTTTAATTACTTTTTACGAACACTTTGTTTGTTTTTTTGAACCATCAACAAGTGATTTGTAACTCGGGGACCGCATACTTCCTATGAAGGTCAATAAAAGAAGAAACAATAGTTCCTCTCTGAAATGTGGCCCCAAGTTCTTCTGAAACAAAACAGCCAACCCAGAAATGGGCAGCAGTCCCATACACCCCACGCCTAAGGACAGAAGCCCCCATATAGATTGAGGAATCTTCTGTGAATATCGCTCTTTGAGGCCTTCTCACATCCCACCTCCAACTCTGGGTACTGCCCGCTAGTCTACGCATAGCATGTGATCCTAAGCAGATTAACAAGCATCAGAAGACATGCATTACTTACCGTAATAGCATTTCTGATGATTGTATCTGCTTAGATTCACATGCGCCCACCCTTCCTCCCCGCTCGGATGGAGGGAACATAAACATCTTACTACTACACTCTTTTCTGTACTCACTCACGATAGTCATAAGGCTCCCTCATGGCAGAAAAAAATACAATCGGAGGGACCTCGACGTGTGAGGGATTTTGGGTACACTACACGTCACGTTAGGGAAAGTGTTACAGGCACGCCCATGTCAATGTCCCCTTTCGATCCTTCTAAAGACAAGATGCAATACTCCGCGATTACCACTAGATGTCGGACTACATGCACAGCACGTGAATCTAAGCAGATACAATCATCAGAAATGCTATTACGGTAAGTAATGCATGTCATATGGTGCGATTCCCATGATAATCCTGATTGCACCAAACTTACTGATATCCTTCACTCACATGGTCTTTTGTTATTTAACGTCTGCCACCCATAATCTTGGCCATTTTCTGTACATAGTAATTTATAGAGGGAATACTTTATCCATACAGGAGAATAAACTTGTCACATGGTCTGATCATTTTGTTATGTTCCTTACCTCAACCCAAAATGCAGGTCTTCATAGAGCCCAGGTTACGCTAACCTGATATCTCCGGGGTGTCTGGAAGGCTCTGAGATCTGGAACCATGGATGCGTAGTTGGCCAGTGCTGAATAATGAATCTTAGTTATTTATCGGGTAAGCTATCCGTCCTGCGTTTCTTGTGCAGGGGCGCTTGACGTTTGTTGGCGAGCTGCCCGAGTTGCTTCACTGGTGCAGTACGCCTTCCTTGGGCCCAGGCCTGCTGTGACTCCGAATCTGCTGGTAGGCAGGTAGGTTTGTTAATTGTAAGTCTTTGTTCTGTTTATGGTGGGAATTCGTTAATGTCTTTATCTCCTTTTCAGGTGCAAAGGTCTTGATGCTGGTGTGCCGGATGGAGAGGTACGTTTCTAGGTAAGAGAAAGCGCGAAGCGCAGCGCCTTTATTGTCTTTTAAAGCTAACCTGTGTTTTCTTCTTCTTCTCCTCACAGGCCGCTGTGGTGCTGCGAGTGGATGAGAGCGCGATGAAGAACAGGCCCTCGGAATCCGTTAAGGTAAGTACAGCACTGTGCGGTTGTTTAATATTGAAAGCGAACCTGAATATATCTCTTTTTCTTTTCAGGTGTTGCTGTGGTGCTCCGGATGGAAGCGTGGCGTAGCGCGATGGAATTCAGGTAAGACTGATGGAATTCGATGATTTGGAAGCACACGTTCTAATATTGTTTTTCCCTTTCTCGTTATTGCAGGTCGCAATGTTCGAACAGCAGCTGTGGTAGCGGTTCGCCGGAAGTCCTTAAGCTAGTACTCACAGGTGAGTGATGTTGTTTCTTCTCTCGGTTTCCACAGATTGAAGCCCAGTTAAGATGCTGAGTGCTGGATGGTGTTTTCTCAGGTAAAACAGAATAATCTTGTTCTTGCTCTTGCAGGATTACAGGAAGATGCTGAAGACCAGGAGCTGGACACGGTGAGCGTCACGCTGCAGGTTGCAGAATAACACGAAGTGTGTTCTCCAGTCAGGGTGTGGTTTATCTAGCCCAGGTAAAGTAGTACCAGGGAAAGTAGTTCCAGGCCTGCCACACCCAAAACACTAGACCACATGGCTTGGTTCTTAGAACTAGAGTGTGTGGGTGCTTCCATATTGGATTTAAAGGCCCATGTACATAAATGGGACCTAGTTTGAACAGCCCTTCCTTCCTACATATGAGCCTGGCTCCAGGAGCCCTTTTGCAGTGGTTTTAAGGCCCTTGAGGAAAGCGTAAACAAATCCCCCTGACCATGTTATCCAGAGACCGTTCCACTTGGATCGGTTCTGATGGTACCTGGAGGCGTAATCTTGGCATTGTGCGTTCTCTAGAATTGCGAACAAGTCGATCTCTGGGAACTCCCATTCTGCGAAGACGTTGGAGACAATGTCTTCGTGTAGTCGCCATGCGTACTCTAAGGGCAGTCGAAGTGTCTGCTGAGCACATCCGCTAGAAGATTGAGTTCCCCTGGAACACGTTGAGACAACAGGAACATCTTGTGTTTGAGAGCCCATTTCCAAATGTTCTGGGACAGTTTGGATAGCCCTGGAGAGTGAGTGCACCCTTGCTTGTTCAAGTAGTACATGGCCGTGGTGCTGTTCGTGAAGTTCAGGACCGGCTTCCCCTGCAACTGTGTTTGTTTGAAAGGAACACTGCAAACAGCTCCAACAGGTTTATGTGGTTGGACGCTACTACTGGGGACCAAACGCTGTGCGCCGTTTGCTGAAGGAGATTAGCCACCCACCCTGTGAGAGATGCGTCCGTCGTGGGAGTGGCTGCTACTGCGGGGGGGTAGTGAAGGTTTTCCCCTTCAAGAGATTTTCCCCGAAACCACTAGATCGTCCCATTGTCCTCTGGCCTGACACCACTGGCTGTTGAGCCACTCTTGCATGGGACGCATGCGAAAACGTGCGTGAGGAACCAAGTAAATTCAGGACACCATCATCCCTAACAGTCGCATGGCCTTGCGTACCGTCACCTCTCGACTGGCTACATACTGAGGGATCTGAAACAGCATGTTTTGGACCTTCCCGTTCTGTCTGAATTAGGGTCCTCAGAAACTGCTGGACTTGGCTGGGGTCCAGGCTGGACTTCTCGCTTATGGAGAATCCTAGACTGAATAAGCAGTCTATCGTCTTTTGGGTATTCAACAGGCATGTTCCATAGGAATCCCCTGTTATGAGCCAGTCGTCAAGGTAAGGAAAAACTGGGATGGATTGCCTGCGCAGGTGTGCTGCTGCCACTGCCAGTACCGTTGTAAACACCCTTGGGGCTGAGGTAATGCCGAAGGGAAGGACCTTGAATTGGTAGTGCTTGTCCTTTATCAGGAACCTTAGGATTTGCCTCTTGCAACGTTACCATACGAAACTTCTCTGGTTTGACACATTTGTCCGCTGGGTGCAACTCCAGGGCACATGGTGAGATCCTTTTTGGGTACAAGGAAATACACTGAATAAATAGCCTTGTTTACCTGTAGAAGAGGGACGACTTTGATAGCGCCCTTTTCCTGTAGGATCTCAACCTCTTGCAGCAGGATCCTCAGGTTTTCTGGTGTAAGGCGTCTTGATCTCAGAGGTCTGAATCGAGGCGGTCAGCTGAACTTGATGCAGTAACTGTGGCCGACGGTCTTGAGCACCCACTGGTCTGTTGTAATCCCCTCCCATGCGTGCAGGAATGATCTTATATGTCTCACGACCGGGGAGACATAG
This sequence comes from Ambystoma mexicanum, assembly GCF_040938575.1. NCBI lineage: Eukaryota > Metazoa > Chordata > Amphibia > Caudata > Ambystomatidae > Ambystoma > Ambystoma mexicanum. Next base: position 932,468,068 of record NC_090931.1, on the reverse strand, counting down.
GAGGGGACCCGGATCTGAAAGTCATTTCTGACTGGAGGCCAGGGAGCCTCTGAGGGTGGAATTATGACCCCTTCCTTTTCCACAGTATTGTTTCTTAGGTGGATCCGGGGTAGAGGAGGCAGACCCCTGTCCTGAGGACCAATTGTTCCCGGAACCATATTGGTTGTGAGGGGAGCAAGAGTAAAACTGCCCACGAAAGGAGCAGTGGGAACCTCCCCCTCTCTGTTGAAAGGGTCTTTGAGTAATTTGGTTTAAAGTCTTCAAAGTCTCTTGTTCCTTTTTGCCGTTTGCAGCGCATCATCAACGGCCTTGCCAAAGAGGTTGGAGTGCTCCACCGGCTTGTTGATTAATGATGCCCGAGTCTATGGTTTGAACCCAGAGTTCTTCAAACAGGCGTGACGCTTTATCAGAGTATCCTGGGCTAATGTTCTTCCCGCTTTCTCGGCAGCTTCTAAGTATTCTTGAGAATGTTAGGGTTCACCTGCTTACCATCAAATACAATTGTAAGCAGGCGAGTACGCACCAGTTCAAGGACCTCATGTAGGCCTCCTGCAGCAGGTTCCATTGAACATCTGAATAGTTGGCCAAAAGCGTGATGTTGTTGGCTATGCGGGTGGAGTATGCTGCCGCAGTAGTGATTCTTTATCCCACAGCGTACAATTTCTTACATTCTTTGTCAGGCGGTGCCTCGCCTGCGGACAAGGGGACACCTGCCCTCTTCCTCGTCGTTGTGCCACCAGAGAATCCGGGGTGGCATGCCTCCTAATATAAAGGGGGTCAGTAGGGGAAGGGTGAAAAAGTTCTTCCACCCGTGGGTTAACAGCCCTGGTTTGTGATGGCGTTAATAATGAAGGGGCAATGCGCCTCTTATTGGAATTAAGTAATGTGATAGCCTGGCTGGCAGAAGGCTTCTCTTCAAAATGTCTTCCACAAAATCTGAATCTAGCACCACCTCCTGCGTGGCAATTTGGAAGTGTTCTGCTGCCTTTTTTAGGATGGTGTTAAACACCATCTGGTCATCAACAGGTGATGACTGATGCAATGGTGGGGAGGAGGGCAAGTCTATACATAAGGTGTCAGGGTCTGGGATATGGGTAGGAGACAGCCAAGGTGGGTTATCTATTGGCTGGTCGTCGTCCCCCATCCCTGGGTCTGATCAGTGGGATCATCAGCAGGATCATCAAAGGGATCATCATCCTGTAAGCATGAGTCAATAGGAGCTCCTCCTTGATCAGTAAGGTCAAAGACCTCTTCATGAAGTAAGTCAGAGGTTCTCTGGAACTTTGCTATTGGTGTATAAGGGCTTTCTTGACGAGGCCTCTTAGGAGCAAACCTTTCAGAGAAGTCTACAAACTTTTCCAAACTGTCCATGCAACCTTCAAACTTCTCTCTGGTCCAAGATGAGGAGCCAAAGGGGTCTAGATGAGGAAAGGGCTCTTCCTGATGATCCTCTCCACTAGAATGTCGAGATTTCTCAACCAGAGTTTTAGATAAATATAGGGGACTCTCAGAGTAATTTGTCCGCCCTTATGGGCGTTTTGACATGTCTTTAGACCTGTCTTTATGTTTAGCCGCCGAAAAAAACTTAATGATACTCTCGCTGATGTTCGGTGTTACTGGGAGGTGTCTGTGCAGGTGGTTGCGCCGTGGATTTCGACGCAACCAGGGCTTTATGCGGCGTCGGCGTGCTCTTCTGAGGCGTCGCGATGGCTGTGTGGCTTTTGGTGCTGGTGTCCTTACTTGTAGAATGCCCAGATGCAGGCCGCTGTTGCTGGCAGGGCTGCCGATCACGCGAATCGGTGCGTGCCGTCAAGGAATCCGACGTACCCGTTGGCGCTTTGGATCGCTTTGACTGAACCGTGGAGGCGGTACAGAGGGTTGTGTACTTTGTGCCCTGAGTAGCGGGTGCGTCCCTGCTGCCGGGATTTACATTCCCCATAGCAGGACTTGCGTTGTGCATAGTGGGCTGAGGACAGACGTCATGGAGTGTGAGCGCTCCGATGTAAGGTCAATGGCGTCCAAACTGGAGCCTTGGTCATCGCTTATCTGCTCATCACATTCGGCGGATGCAGCGGTGGGGAGCTACCCTCGGGCTGCGAAATAGCGTAGGCTGCCCACCATTTCACTCGATGCTCCTTAATCGTCTTAGGACGTAGGCGCTTACAGGACGTCTCCTCATGATTGAGGGGAAGACACTTAATGCACCGCTGGTGCTTGTCTTTCCATGGGAATTTTCCCTTACAGGAAGAGAAAAATGTAAATGGTGTCCTGTCCATAGCTCAGGGATTTAAAAGTGACGCCAAAACCAAAGGGACAAAGAGAGGGGAGAATGAAAGACATTCTTGAAAAGAATAGAAACCCCCAGACCGCACTCTCCCTACTGTATAGGGCAGCCAGAAGGCCCAGCCACGCAGTCGACCAGAGCCCCAGCCATCGAAGTGTGTTCTTTCACAGACTTCGGCGGTGAATAAGGAAGCAGTCATCGAGGAGGGGAGGATAATATGACCAGAGGTCGGGAAATATAACAATATTGCTATTTGATAAGAGCTCCGCAAAAGGCGACCAGCTAGCTAGGCGACAACAAACAATCTGAGGGAGTTTGACGCGTAAGGGATTTTGGGTACACTATACGTCACAATAGGGATAGTGTTACAGGCACACCCATGTCGACGTCCCCTTTAAATCTTTGAAAGACAAGATGCAATACTCTGCGGTTACCACTAGATGTCGGACTATATGCACAGGATGTGATTCTAAGCAGATTAACAAGAATCAGAAGTTAAAATTACCAAGGGATAGTAAATTAGAATAGTGAAGAGCATCAGAGCGCAGAAAATGCTCAAACTTATCCAGAAAGAAGCCAATAGGGCGAGGTGGCCGGTAACAGAGTACACGTTGGCAGAAGTCATACGAAGAAAAGGAAAAAAAAAAAGAGTGCAGGCATACATTTGAGAGGACTCATACCAAGACTGAGAGTTGGCCAGTGTTAAAGTTGACTTGGGAATAATGGCGGCCCTACCCCTTTTCTGATTAATACTGTTAAAACATTTTATCTGGAAGTCCTTAGGGACAAGCACATTAAAATGTGCAATGGATGTAGCTGTAAACTATGTTTCAGTAATGAAGAGTAAATCAAGTTTTGACGAGTTAATAAGATCACTAAGAACTTCTGCATTTTTAATAGCAGATTTAGCATTTATGAGTGCAGTCAATGGCCCTCATTACAACACCAGCGCTAAACCATGGCGCTATTAGCACCATGGTTGGTGCCGGTGTTGTAAGGAGTCCGCCATAGTGAAATGGGGAAATACCGCCCCATTCCAAGGTTGGCGGGGCGGTATTTCCCCATTTCCCCATGGCCCTTCCCCATTCCCATTTTTGCCCCATAGGGCTCAATGGAAATGGAGAAGGCGGCAATTACGGTACCGCAAATTGCAGTACCGTAATTGTCTGCGAGGTCCCTTTGAGGGTCCCTACTTTAACGGCTGGTCCAGACCAGCCGTTCAGGTCGGGTCCCACAAAGGGACCTCGTAGTAAGGCGCTAAGTGGTTAACGGCGCGCAGCCTTTTACGGCGCCGTTAACCACTTAGCACCTGAGTCTCACTCTCCTTTCCTCCACACCTCGTGCTCCTTTGATTCAATCCCTTCGCCGCTCCAACTGGACGCACAACCAGTGGTGAGTGGATTCTGTTACTGGAACCTTTTTTTAGGATTTGTCTTTTAGCATTTAATGCTACACATTGACCCTGACCAGCTACTAGCAGCTGTTTTAACTGTACTCTCTTACGCACTTTTTCTACCTTTTCTGTTTCTCTCAACACAGAGTTTCCTGAATCTCTTTGGCCCCAGAAGAAGGCTACCATCGATTATGCCAAAACGTCATCAGCACTTTTTTCCGAAAGTAGTTTCGGGTTTTCAACCTGTGCTGCAAATTCCATTTCCTAACATCAAACCCAGACGTAGACCAAATATGAGGTCAGACTTTAGCGGGGCGTAGGAGACTGATCTCCAACGTCTCCTACATCTGAACTTTTACCCTGTGTTTTTCACACTCATTGGCATGAAACATCTTTGCTCACAAACAAACTGTTAGTTAAAATGTATAAATGAATGTTTTAGTTGCCATGCCTTTTACTTTGACCATTTATTTCCACATTGATGTCATAGTGAATGTCGAACTATGCTTCTGTGTTCCACAACGCACATTATAGATTGTTATATGTAAAAAATGTACTAAAATGCTTTGCACAAAGAAAATAAGCATCAGCTAATCAATAAAAAGCTGCAATTGTGTACAAAAGAATTGGAATTTTGTACATCAATACTACATTAGAGATATCTGTTTGACAGCAGCAACGATGCTGTTTCCCTTAACAGTTGCCCAAACTGCACGGGCACCCATTAGGGTCTAAAACCAGTGTGCACGGAATTTATCCCACGCACCCCCAAGATCCATAGAGGGTAGGACAACCCCCCTTGTTATAGATTGGGTCGTAATGAGGCCCAATAAATGAAAACTATGGCTATTGCATTTTATAGTAGAGGGAGACTGCTGAGTTTCTTTGGTTTTGTTAAGGGTACAGAAGTAAATAGAACCTTTACCGTTGTTTAACCCTGTGAGCAGGTCTCTAGCATAAGAACATATACCTCTGAGAAGTATATGCTAACACGGCTTGAACGGTATGTGGGACTAACAATGCTTTCAAATGGGGGCGTGGTAAGCTGGGGTTCGTGGCCAGCTGAGGAAGCCGACAGATGCAGCCTCAGTGAGCTCCTGAACCCAGCCCTGTCTCGATGCCCAAATCCTCCCTTGCCCCCCAGGGTGGAGAAGAGGGAAGGCAGCTGCTTCAGCGGGAGTCGGGACTGGCGGTTGTAGATCTAAGCCACGGGGGCCCCTCCCCGCTTGAAGTAGGAGACTGCCGAAGGGACAGAGAGCATGAAAGCTTGGAGGCCTTCTGCCGGAGACCGAGGGCAGGAGCAGTGAGTTAATGCAGCAAACAGAGGCGTGGGAGAAGGGACAGTGGAAGACCACATGGAGAATCAGTCCAGACAGGAGGCGGCTGATGAGCGATACGAGGCGGGCGGTCACAGGAACCGCGAGACACCCCCAGCTAATTCTGCACGGCATGACTGCTGAAGGAGTGGTGTAAGTGGAGGCTCCCACACAAGTGGGCCAGTTTGTAAGCGGCAGGACACTTAGGACACTTGACAGTACGGGGAGACAGGGACCTGGTGGAGGGGTGCTGGAGGTGGACAGGGGAGTCCAGGGCTCGAACAAGCCATAGAAGTGGGGCCCACCCACTGTCTGGGGAGGCCAGCAAAGCACACCAGCCTGCAGGGCAGCCAGAAGGCCCAGCCACGGGCAGGAGAGGGCACAGCTTCAAGAAATAAGAGCCCCTGGATCCCATCAGGGGTCCAGACAACAGTAGATAGTGGAGCCCCAGGCATTCTTTTCAGGCGGCCCCTAATGCTGGAGCGTTGCAGGAGGAGGTCTTGAGGACCTAGGGCCTTGTGTCGGAGGTGGCAAAGCGCGAAGAGGAAGGACATCAAAGAAACAGAGTGGAGATACTGGGGGTGCTGGAGGAGGAAACAAAGCTAAAGGATCAAGGGAGTGAGGGCAAGACTACAGGGCCAGGGTGGCTGAACCCTACCAGGGCCGGCTGCAGCGCAGCCGCTCTTCACATCTGGCTCCAGCGGCGGGACCTGAGCCCCGGGGGACCAGAGACTTACAACCAGCCGAGTGACTGGGACAGCGGGCGCCATGCTGCTACCGACGAACTTGCGCCTTGAGATACCCAGGGCCCTCTCAAGGGAAGGAAGGATGGCTAAACAAGCAGCAAAACAAAAGGGGCCAGCCTCGGGGGACATCAAAGCCCTAATACAAGGTGTGAAAGCACAAAAATGCGTTCAGCAGCAAACGGCCGCTCAAATACACTCACCCCCCTCACCAGGGCCTCCAAGAAGAAGAGGACCCACCCATAAGGAAATCAGACCTGACAGCAATGCTACTGGAGTTGAAAAGGGACATTAAAAAAAGCGCCTCCAAACTAGCCAAGTCTATTACAGACCTTAATAAATGAAGTCAGAAAACTATAGCATATCTGGGAATAACCCGGACACCTACTTATGGGAGGCTATAAGGGGCTAATATCCCGGAATTACTGAAAACTTTGGGAGAGGACCTCAGAAGATGGGACATGCAGGAGTTGTCCTGGTTCGCACTTATCACGGCCATAAAGATGTCCCTACTACCTAGGTTCTTGTACGCGGTGGGTGCACTCCCAATACAGATCCTGGGCTCAGCGATTAAAAACTTGCAGAGGGAAATCACGTCTTTTATTTGGCAAGGGGGGAGGCCTAAAGTCCCTAGGAAGGTCCTATTCCGCCCACAGGCACTTGTAGGGCTGGGAGTACCAGACTTTCGCAGATATCTATGAGCGGCACAGGTGGCACCAATGCTCCAAAACAACCAGAATCGGGGAGCATAGATGCAACAAAGACGTTAGTTGAAATTAAGAGCTGCATAAGTAAGAATGCATGGTGTGGATTTGTATTATTGGAGCATTCTAATAATGTTTGAAAAAAAAATAATGCTTTCAAGTAGGGGTAGAATGTAGCATCTAGGACTAACTGTAGAGAACAGAACCAAATGCTGGTAGTCAGGCAAAATCCCACACTGACTGCCAAACGGCCACAACAGCTTTGCGTCAGCGCTTTGCACCGCCTCAGTCCTTTTGTACCCCAGTGCACGGAGCTGGTGAGAGCACAGAGTGTCGGCAATGGAGAGCCGGGAAATGCAGTGTAAAGAGAAAAGCGTTATCAGAAAGGTTGAGTGCTATCAATTTAAAGAGGAAGTTTGTTTTGCGGTGCAAAAACGCTCTGGTCTTGTCCCAAATGGACAGACTGTCATTAATATGCAGAAATGGGAACAGGAGCAGGCGTCGTCCATATATCAGCTTCTTTATATCCATGTAAGATTTGTCTGTGGTGTGTGTGATTACTTCAGTATCCATTTCCCTGCATATTTTTAGGATGTGTCCGTTTAGGAGTGTGGCCGCATAAGGTCATGACCCAGGAAAATGGTCCTAGGCCCAACATCCCTGAGACAGTGGATGTTTTGCCTAGGGCCATTCAGGGAGGATCCCCTTGTAACGTTACCTTGCTCCTGGTCACATAACGGGACAATCACAGTACTGCACCATAGGCCAGTCTTGGGGGGAGCTAAAATCTCCCACCCTAGCAGCCGAACAGGGCAGGTGAGCCCTAAAATCCCAGAGCCTCCCCAAAGCCTTTGCGTGCAATCGTGAAGGGCAGTGAGATGGCACCCCTCCCTAACAGAGATACTCCAGCTCCCTTTGAGTAGACTCTGACCTCTTACAAGTGGAACAGACCCCTTTCCCTTTAAGGGAAATGATTTCTCTTCATTCGACAATGGTAGAATGTTTTTTGATATACAACAGCTTCACCCTGTACATCAACATTGCCAATTGGTAGTTTGCAAAACCCATAGTGAACTTTGCGGCTCCTGGGCCATAATGTTTCAAATGTGCGACTTACCGAACACTGATAATTCAACAGGGAATCGAAATTGGGGTTTGTTGACCATTAGCAAAAAGCAGCTCCTGGGTATCCGGTACAACTAGTTAGGCTGGAGCTACCTCTGGGGAACCAGGAGCTAGTACAGACTGTGCAGCAAATCCAACTTTGCGCAAGATGCCAACTTTTTGTCCATTTCATGTTATCCAATATGCTCTAAATGTCCCTTAAGTGTGTCTTTACCGTCCTTTATATACATCCCCAAACATACATAGTTAAATAGCTAGGTTTGCATTGCACCACTCGCCCCAGGAGTCAAAGTAGCTTCTGGTAGCTGTTGGATTCAAGCTAACCAGGCTCCTCTTCACTATAACCAGGAGCTAAATAGCTCCCAGCAATTTCAAACCCTGATTCACCATGGGAAGCAAAGTTACTGAAAAAATTGTTCTCTGGCAAGAGATTCTCACGCAGGGGATACAATGTTTCAATTTGCCCATGTGCCCAAGGAAAAAACAGAAACAAAGTATCCACTAAGCTTAACCAGTGTGTTTGCAGCCTCTAATTTGCACGATGGCAACACAAGACCTCAACTCAGCACAGACACCAGCTGGGACGACCAGAAAGGAAAAACAAACCGTCAAGACAGGGCAATCATATGATTGATAAAGCCCCTTGAGCTCTGCAGGTGCTGTTAGGAAGAGCAATCAATCCCAGCACTTACCCATTACAAGTCAAAAGGTGCAGACCCTCACAAATCCCACCCGATGGGAGGAGGAAAACAGCATAAAAGCACACAGCCCCAGTTGCTAAAGTCTGGGTGCAGGAGCAAGAAACCCATTCATAGAAAAGGCTGGAGACTGGAGAACGGTGGAAGGAGCAGAGGCAGGAGAGATGGAGGGGAGTGGAGAGGTGAGAGCAGTGGAGAGCTAGAGGATGGGGTGGGAACCAAGACTAAAGGATGAGGTGGCAACATCAGAGGGAGAGTGTGGACAGAAGAAGCTGGGAGTACAAGAGTGAAGGAGATGGTAACAGAGAGAGAGAGTTAGGAGGTAACACCAGGGAGTAAGTGTCCACAGGGATGGTACAGGAAAGTGGCACAAGGTTGAGGTGGTAGTGAAGGTGGTACGGAGGAGGCTGGAAGTGTTTACTTCAGTGGGAGAAGAGAATACCCCAAAGAAGGTACTACCAAGAGGAGGATGTGGCGTAGAGGCAAAAACAATAGGCTCAGAAACCAGGGAAGAGCATGTGGTAAGTAACACCCGCCCCCAAGAGCTGGAAGGAGGCATAAGAGCATTAGGCAGTGAAGGAAAGAGGTGAAAAGAGGAACAGCTCCTACATAGGCAGAGCTGGTACATTTGGGAGGGCCCAGCCGGCCATAGACAGGACCAGAAGGTGGGAGGAGGAACAAGTTTGGATCAGGGAAATGGCTGCAGAAGTAGAGAGATAACAGGGGATGCAGTCAAGGGGTTACAAGGTTGGACTGGCCATAAAGGACTCCTCTCGTCGCTCCCATCCTCCCTCACCAATGCCTGAACCAACTGCCTCACCAGTGGGATGAACTCCAACATCACGTTGGTCTTTAGGAACAAGTAAGCCGTAATAAGTCAGCCAAGGCGCAGGATTGACTTGGGAACTCACAAAAAGGCTGCCAATGAGGAAGGGTTTGGAAACCCTGTAGCCAGCATTGCCTGGAGGAGTAACAAACCCCCTTTTTAAACTGTACAAATTAGGACATTTGCTTGAGAGTCTGGGAATGCATGGGAACCTGCATTCCACGGACGGAAGAGACAATGGTCAAGGGGTGGGTCTAACAGGGGGTAGGTAGGGCCACAATTTCACTTAGGGAGCACTTTCCTGACTTTTGCTTATATGGGGGATCTCCCATTTTCATTTGAATTGCCCATTCTTGTAATAATCCCCCTCTAATAAAATGTGTCAATGACAACATATGGTTTTGCATCTTCTGTGGTCCATGGGGGTTCCCTGTGATGGCTGTGTTTGGTGCATGCTTGCATTTGTGTTTTGTATTTTCCTCTGCGTGTCCACATATATTTAAGCAGCGTACAGTGTGTTAGTTGAGTACTATTGTATACATCTCCAATGGAGCTATTCTATACATCTCCCATGTATAGTTAGGCAATGTCTTTCCTTGTGCTAGCATATTTGTAAGGCGCACATGGGGAAGGAGCATGTGCATGTGTTTTCATATCCACAAATCTAGGGAGATTTATCCTTAGGTCTGCATATGTTTGCACTGGGTGAAAGTGTGTGTGAGTGAGGCATATATATAATAGGAATATATGACCAACATTACATACCTGTAATTGTCTTTCTGATGCTTGCATCTGCTTATTCACATGCTTTGCATAGGCAGACATCTAGTGCTTGGTGCAGAGTATTACATGACTTGCATTCAATTTTAAAAAAAAAGACATTGATGCAGTGTTTCTGTATACTATCCCTGATGTGATGTGTATTGTACCCATGATCCTTCGCACGTCGAGGTCCTCAGATGGTTATTTTCCTGACCTGAGGTTGCATGAAATGAATAGTGAAGTGTGAATGTGAGGGATTGTGATGAGACCTCCACACTAACATTTTATACCTTCTACTCGCAAAGAAGGGAGGATGGGTGGGCACATGTGAATCTAAGCAGATACAAGCATGAGAAAGACAATTCAGGTATGTAATGTTTGTCTTGTGAGGCTTGTGTATCTTCTTAGAAACACATGCTTTGCATAGACTAGTAAGCAGTACCAGATGAAGGTAGTGGGTTGATAGAAGGAACAAAGACAAATACAAATACATGCTTTAGCACTGCCTGTCCCACCTGTGAGTTATTTCTGGTTTGTGCGTCAACACAGTAATGCTGTGTTAAAGTATGTACTGAACTCCATTTAGCTGCTTTACAGATAGCCTCTAGTGGTATGTGTGCAATGAATGCTAGAGTTGCACCTGTTCTACGTGTAGAGTGAGCTATAGGTGTAAATAGTAGCGTTTTGCTTGATAGAGTGCAACACTGTTGTATACACTTTACAATTGAAGGCACACCCACGTGCCAGAAAAAAAATACAACCCGCTAAGGAAAAAAAGGCCAAGACATTCTTGCAAGGATAACAAGTTTTAATCACGCAAAAAAATAGGTAGGCCAGAAAAAAACTCTGTTGATCAAGAACTTTCGGCCAAAAAAAAAAAAAAAAAGTACAAGCAGAAGGTTATAAGGAAACACATAGTCACTAATGGCGTCGTATATACAGTAAAAACCAGCATGGCTGGTTGGTGAGTCCCTATACATGGGCGGCATGCTCCATAGGGGATACAGGCTGCTATTGGTCCCAGCCCTGACGGTCTGAGTTCCATCACGTGGGCTCAGCGGGCTCATCTTCAGGCAACCAAGGTCGAGCTTGCGATGAGTAATTATGTAAAATAATGCTACTCTATTATTATGGTGTTCAAATGGGAAACTCAGGGACTGGTACAGGGGGAGGTTTAAGATCATGCTGACCCACACATTCTTCACTCAGTCCACATTGCACTCTTCGCAACTAAGGCTTCCACCCTTGCTTCGGACTATAATGTATTCCACCCTCAGCTTGCATCGCCATAGGCCACCCAGCGTTTCAACCGTCTATCCTTAAGCATCTTCGGTTTGAAGACCTTACAAGCATGACATTTGATCTCTTGGAACACAATAGTTAAATCGAAAATAAATCATGTAATATGCAACCACTAGATTTCGCCTTTGCAAAGAATACGATTCCAAGCGGATCCACAAGCTTCAGAAGAACAAATTACTTACCCCTGGGAACATTCTCTCGATTTGTTGTTCCTCCCATTATCTCATTTTATGATAATTATCTCGCCAGTTTCAGCTGCTTTGGAGTTATTTTTTCAACAGGGGGGGCTGTGTGCTGTCTTGTCAATGTCCCTCAAGGGCCTCTGTTTAACTATCAACGTCATCATCAGTATAAGTAGAGCATGCAGCGTCCGTGGACTTCAGTTCTGCCCCCACGAAGAGGAATAACCAGGCGTACCATAGACCGTGGGCTCCAAGAAAGCGTTGTTAGGCAAAGTTTGTATGCAGTACCCTCTGGGACTAATACACACAACTAGGACTACAGGGGTAATCAAAACCAACCTTTCGTATAAGTCTGTACCAGTTTTTGGTAGCGAGCTAAGCAGCCAGGCTTATCTCAAGAGGGAATGTGAGCTTGTAAGGGTGTTACACAAAGGTCTACAATGACAAGTATTCAGATAGACACTTACATGCAAGGGTTCTTGGTAAAACACTTCTAAATTTATTACACAATCATTTCTAAAGCATTCACTAAATAGGGCAACTAATATCACACAAAAATTATACTACAATACTGAATACTAAGCAGTTGAGCTCCCTTGAAGTAGAAGCCAAATAGCATTGAAGTATGAGCAAAAAGGAAAAAAGGCATAAGTTGACAAAACGAATATTACAGTTAAGTTAAAACAGTGCAAATAATTTGAGTTCACCAGAGAAGTTGATTCAATGCAATAGGTAGGCCAAAGTCAATGGGCTAGTGCCTTCTATAAGTAAAAACGTTTCTGGTATTTAAAACGGAAAAGTCTTTGCCACGGTTCTTAGAAGTAGTTCACGGAAGAAAGGTTTGTATGTTGGCTCACAAGGTGACTAGGCCTGCAAGTTGCCAAAGTTCCACGAACTTTCGCAGTGAGAGGTAAACTCTCTCAGTCGGGTGTTCACAGTACCTTATATTGAAGAAAAAAATGCAGCTAAAGACTTCGGTTCCTGGCAGTTCTTGCAGATCTCGTGGTTCCTGAGCTTCAGTCGTGGGGACAAGAGGGAGGACGTCAGGGGACTCCTGCACTGCACGGAGACTGGTCATAAGCTGGCAAAATGGCAAATCTTCAATTCCGGTTGCTGTTTCTTTAAGCACACAAGCTGGGGTCCTTCTCCCTGGTTAATCCTAACCAGCTCCGAGAATGGTATCCAGGTGGCTTTCGAGTTGATTGGTCCTACCAACTCAAAGGAAGAAGTCGTCCTTGAAGGGGCTTCTCTGTCGAGATGAACGTGGCGATTTGACCTGCAGCAGTGCTCCATCGGGCAAACCAATGGTCCAGTAGTTGGAGCAGCCGTACTCTTCCAGCTCGTCTGCAGTTCTTTCGTTCCAGTGGTCGACTCTGCCTTCCAAGCCAAGAGACTCACCTTTTAAACATTTTTCTCCCATTCATTCCAGTCTAGCTGCCACTCACCCAGCAGGGTGGCTGTCCTTGCGGGACAGTCAGCCAGCCAATCATGCCAGAGTGCATTTGGGTGTCCTAGGAGACTAAGCACAGGAAGTTTTGGGCACCTCCCCGCACTTCCTGCCCACCCCAGGCACTCAGACTTCAGAGGCGGTCTTCAGCCCTGAAGCCTACCAAAGGCATAGAAACAAAGGGACCAAACCTAGGGGGCTTAGGGCGCCATGTTTATGGCTCCTGTGATTTTTAGCTACCGGTGTTCACGGTCGGGAAAAATCATGGTAGTTTGTTGCAAAACCACTGCCACCAGCCATTTCGATAGGAAAGGGCAGCATTTGACTACTACATGACTTTCTAGACCCAAGGGATACTAGGTAACCCCTCCAGCACTCTATTGTAAGATGGTGTGTGCTGGGTCTAGGAATTTAAAAAGACTAGTAAAGTCAATTTAACTTTCCATTCTCTGGGAAACAGTAGTTTATCCCAGAGGAGGTATTTAAACCTTCGGACAGCTTAAAAAGCTTCCCTGTGTCACTGCACTGAGGGTGCTGTGTAACACACATGAAAAGATGATGTCTATGGAGTTCTCTTAAAACACCATAATCAAAGAACACAAGAGTAAATAAAACACACATCAAAATACATGAGCGAGTGGGAAAAAAAGGCTCACACTCTCTCCAGGTAAAAAAATCAAGTCCTCAAAATCTAGCAAAGTTGCTAGGGGTCTCTAAGGTGAAATGAATTAGCACTTTTATGAGAATTCTCCCTAACAAGCGTAAAGTGTAAGAACACGTAAGTTGTACGGCGGGGTAGGCGATGAGGATTACGTGGGAGGAACATCCAATCGAAAGAAGGTTACCAGGGCTAAGTAACTTATTCTTCGAATGGATTATGCCCTCCCACGTGTTCCTCATCTTATGATGGACTCCCAATGCAGTAATAATTTGGTGGTGGGAGTACAAATTCAATTTTGTTCTAATCATGGACCGAATGAAGGACCGCTTTTGCAAATTGTCCTCCCTGAATGGAAGATTAATCCAAGCAGTAATGTCTCACAAAAGTGTGAACAGATGACCAAGTGGCTGCTGAACAGATGTCTTTGATTGGGACAGCAGCAGAGGTTGCCATGCCCCTTCTGGAATGTGCTCTTAGGCCTTCCGGCGGGTCCTTGCCGCTAATCTGTAAATTTGCAATAGCCAGGATAATCCATCTGGATATGGTTTGTTTTGGGTCCAGTCTATGTAATCTTTCCTCCTCCTTTCCCAAATGGGGAGGTGGAAAGAAAGTTGGTAAATTGTTTTTTTGCGACAAGTGGAAGTCGGAGACTACCTTAGGTAAGAAAGAGGGTTTCACTTTGAGAATAACCTTGTCTTTATGGAAAACTGAACAAGAAAGAGCCTGCAACTCGCTTACCATGCGGGCTGCCGTTATTGCAATAAGCAAAACAGTTTTGGATGTTAAAAGTCTTAATGGGCATGAGTGTAAAGGCTCAAAAAGAATGCATGTTAAAAATCTTACTGCCAGATTGAGGTCCCATACAGGGACATTGAATGGAAGTACATTAGTATGGCATTTTAGGAATTGAACAACCAGAGGGATCTTAAAATAGGAATCGCCCTCTGAAGAGCGCTTGAAAATAGATGGCGCCACCAGGTAACCTTTAATTGTTCCAATCTGGAGCCCCAGATTTGCCAAATGTAACAAAAAGCAAAGCACCATAGGTGTGTCACATAGAAAGGGATCCACATTATTTTCCCTGCAGCAGCTGCTGAAATTGTTCCAATGACAGAGGTACAAAGATTTTGTTGCTGGCCTTCTGGCCGAAATCAAAATCTCCATTACGTCATCCGGGAGGTCCCAATCTTTGTATCTCAGCCTTTCAAAAACCATCCGTGAAGGCTGAGTGTCTTGACCGCTGGATGGAGAACCTGACCTTCCTCTTGCGAGAGACGATACTCTCTTTGTGGAAGACGCACTGGAGGGCAGATGGACATGTCAAGAAGGTCTGGGTACCACGTGTCCTCCTGGCACAATCCGGAGCAATTAGGATCATGGATTTCCACCTCCTGATCACATGAGGAATGACAGACTGGAGGAAACACCTACAGGAGTGGAAAATCCCAGTCCACCACGAACGCGTCCCTTAGAGCTCCTCTTGGAGGAAATTCCCTGGAGCAAAACAGTTTGCACTCCCGTTTCACACTGGTTGAGAACAGATCCACTCAAGGGGTTCCTCAAACGGTGAAGATCTCTCGAAGGACTTCCTGAGCTAGGTCCCACTCTTGGCAGACTGCTCTGCCTGTTCAGAGCGTCCTCCGCCATGTTCTTCTCGGTGGAGATTCCTTCTTGAATTGCCCAGAACCAGAGCTGCAGTGCCTCTCTTCACAGTGGTAGTGACCCTACACCTCCTCTCTTGTTGAGGTAGTACAGGGCCACTGTGTTGTCCGTCATTATCAGGACATTCTTTCCCGTACAGAGGGAAGAAAGGCCATTAGCACTAGTCCGATTGCCCTCAGCTCCAAAACGTTAATTTGTAGTTTGGACTCAGATGAAGACCAATTACTGCTGATTGTCAGATCATTGGTGTGGGCTCCCCACCTCTTGAACGAGGCATCCGTCACTACCGTTAAACCGGCCATGGCTGCCAAAAAGATTCTCCCTTGAAAAGGTTGTCCTTGCAAGCCCACCACAGAAGGTCCTGAGAGACTCTGCTCTGAACTTTCAGGTGGTCTGACATTCTGCCTGAAAACTGGGACCATTGAGTCCTGAAAGCCCATTGGAGGGATCTTATTCTCAGGCGAGCCTCTGGCACCAGGAAAATGCAGGATGCCATGAGACCGAGCAACCTCAAAAAAGTCAAAGGCTGGAAAGACACTGGGCACTCTGAAATCTGGTAACCATCTGAAGAATGTGTTGAGCTCTCACCTCGGGTGGCGAGGCTTTCCCAGAGGAAGCATTCAGGACTGCTCCAATAAATTGGAGTCTTTGAGATGGTATCATGTGGTACTTCTTGTAATTGAGGGAGAAGGCCAGACTGTGGAGAGAGTGGCAGGTTACGCTGAGATATTCCTGGGCTTGTTCGGGTGAACAAGCCCTGACCAGCCAATCGTCTAGGTAGGGGTAGACGTGAATCCCCTCTATCCTGAGACTCGCTGCCACCACTGCCATCAACTTGGTGAAACCCCTTGGGGCAGAGGTCAGCCCGAATGGCAGAACTTGAAACGGATAATGAGAACCGTCAACCGCGAACCTCAGGTACTTTCTCTGCTTGGGATGGATAGGCACATGAAAGTAAGCATCCTGAAGGTCCAATGATACCATCCAGTCTTGGAGTCGGAGAACCTTAAGGATTTGGGAAAGGGTAACCATCTTGATCTTGTCCTTTCTGGGGAACTTGTTCAAGTTTCTTAAGTCCAAGATGGATGTCAATCCTCCATCCATTTTGGGAATAAGAAAGTATGGGGAATACCAATCCTAGCTCCTTTCCGCTACAGTTACATGTTCTACTGCACCTTTCTCTAGCAGGGTCACAATTTCCTGCACAAGGAGCGGATCCGGAATTTTGAAAGAGTTGTTCCCCGGTGAATGATCTGGAGGCCTTTTTTGGAAAGGAAGGCAGTAACCACGGGCTACAGTTTCCAGTGCCCAAGCATCTGAAGTAATGCCTCGCCATTCGTTCAGATGCTGAGTAGGTCTGCCTCCCATCCAAGTCTTGTGAGTCTAGGCCTCAGAGTGGTTTTGAAGCAGCAGCTGATGGTAAAATTGCTGCTGCTTGAGTTGGCTCAGCACCTCTCCCTCGGCCACCACGAGGGAATCTTCTCTGACCTCTTTGACTGGCTTGTCCTCTTCCTCTTTTAATTGAGGAGTAGAATCGAAAGGACTTACTCCTCCAGGAAGATAAGCCAGAGTAGGGGTGTTGAGGCTGTCTAATGGCAGCGCTAAGGGATGTAGCCGTCACCTTTGAGGTCTGCAGCTTTTCCAAATTCTCATCCGCCTTTGTGCCAAATAGCCTTGAGCCGTCAAAGGGCATGTTGAGTAGTCTAGCCTGCATATCTGGTGCAAACCCAGACTTCCTCAATCTGTGTAACAGTGCTAGCTGCCATGGATCTGCTGATGCGGTCTGCAGTATCCAGACCGGACTGGAGACATTCACCCATTGCCTCCTTACCATCCTTGATGATTGCCAGGAAGCCGTTGCCTTCCTCTCCTTCTGGGATGTGGTCAACTGCCATAGCTACGCAGTCCCACAGGGTAATTGTAAACCTTGACAAGGTACAAGTAACATTAGTTGATTTTAATGCCATACTGCCAGCAGTAAATACCTTTCTCGCCGAGGCATCCACACTCCTATCATCCCTATCAGGAGGGATGGATGGGTATGCTGACTGCTTGGTATTTGTAGCAGCCTGAACCATCAAACCTTCTGGTGTTGGATGTTTTGTCATATACTCTGGGCCGCTGCTGGATGGTCTGTTATTTTTTTAGCAACATTTGTATTCACTGCAGCTGCAGTTTCTGGTGTCTCCCAATTTGCGGAGACCCTTTTTTTTGTAATGCAGTGTGAAATGGCAAAATTGGATCTTTCTGGGGACCCTGGTCCAAGATGTCTGTCATGTCATCCTGCTCAAAAGAAGGAATACGCCTGCTCGGGCCTAAAAACTCTATAACCTTACTCATTAGTCTCAGGAGTCAGTATGCTCAGTAGGATCTGGTTTGCCAAATTCTAACTCTGGAGAGGTATCTAATCCACTAGCTGACTGAAGGTTATCATACAAGTCCTTTAATCTAGACTCATCAGAGAGCAGTTCATCTGGCACATTAGGGGTGCCAAATTGTAACCCCAATGGTGGGGTGTTATCATATTTAGATTGTTCATCCTCATAGATGGCCGATAAAGACTTTAAAAAATCTCTTTTAGGCAAAGGTTTGAAAACCTTTTCCTGGACTACCATGGCTTCGACAATTTCTAAGTAATCGTCGACAAGGACTTCGAAGTCGGGATCACCTTTGTCGGCGTCGACTTCGATACTGGTGTTGATGGCTCAGACGCAGACTGTCAACGAAGGCGACGACGTTGTCGAGTTCTTATGTTTCTCCGACGCGTTGAAGCCCTGGACAAATTCTCCGTAAGATCGAGATTTTTCTCGAAGCAGAACCGGCTTAAGGCTCGGTTTCGAAGATTTTGTCTTTGACTTCCCGTTGTCGCCTTTTTGCAGATTGACAGGGGCATGGCCTTTCTGTTTGTCCTTCAAGGGGGCTGAGGCTGCATTCTCGAAGATTTTGAGCATTTCATTACGAAACGCATACGACTTTGCTGGGGAGTCCTATCTAGTTGGCCAATTGATTACCACAGCCGAGGAATCACTGGAGGTCGAAGGTGACCGCTGATGTAGTTTCTTGGCCTTCTTCGAAGATGACGAAGAATGGCGTGATCGACTTCTTGATCGAGACTGTTTAGATTTTTTATGTCGAGAAGAATGCCTCAACTCATCGCTCTTTCTTTTTGAACTCTTCGAAGAAGTCTTTGAAGGCAACCTCCCCACCGCCAATTTACCTTTAAGCTCCTGGAGAGCCTTTTCGGTCATCCCCTGACAGGAGCCACAGTCTGAGGTACGGTGACCGGTACCAAGACACCACAGACATATGCGGTGGGGGACAGTGATCGACGTCTTCGATCCACATTTTTGGCACTTCTTGAATCCCGTCTTCATTTTCTAAACGAAAATAACTATCTAAGTTCACAGAAGAAACAAAGCGCTCCATAATTCTCTCGAAGCATTAGCTCAGAAAAGCTGAACTGAAGCCAACGGGAAATGCGTGCGCTACTTATACTGATGATGATGTCGACAGTCGAACAGAGGCCGTAGAGGGACATCGACTCGACAAGGTGACACACAGCGGCGACTGTTAAATAAAAAGAATTTCGAAGCAGCTGAAGCTGGAGAGATAGTTATCATAAAATGAGGAATACGTTGGCGGACACAATCCATTTGAAATATATATACACAGTAGTAACAAGTGGTGCAAATTGATTATCCTACTTTCACATTTCAGGTGAACATTTCAGGTGAACAGGTTTTATTTTCCCAAGCCTTTTTAAACCCACCATAACTTTATTGGTGTTTTGTGTACATATATTCTTATGTGTAAAAAGGATGTGACTTGTAAATTCGGGCTTGGCTGTCCCTTTGGGGGTAGGACCAAGAGTGATTTGCATATTGTCTTTCCCCTTTCTGTAATGGCTTGACAGGTGAAGAACGATGGTTGGAGGGTTGCCCGGAGCAATTGCCTGAGGTTAAGGGTGAATTCTAAATCTTCCAGCCATCACCTTTTTTGTTTTGCTTTATATATACTTACATGCATAATATGCAGACTGCATGTAATCTGGAGTCCAGAGCTCAAGCTCAAGGTTAGCAGAACCAACTTTCATATTTTTGCAGCCTGACCCAGTTTCAAGCCAGGCCCTTGGTGTATGCTAAAGAACATGAACATTAACCGTGAATCCATTTTGGGACTGTAAATGATATGGACAATCAGCAGAACGATTAACAATAGATATCTAAACAGTGTGATTCGGTCCAAACAAATTACAGATATTGCTCATACCTCATAAAGGCCCTAAGAAAGCTCTATGAAGCGTGAAAGACATGTTGGACAGCAGTATCAACTATAGTCTTTTAAATCGGTCTTTCAATATGTCATTGTTCAATTCACTTGTTAAAGTCAGAAGGATCACTAACACAACTTAGACATGCTCAGGTTTACAAGCCAACATTTTTGATACAAAGCAAATGCACATGTACACTTTCTTGGTGTGTGATCCTTGGATGGAATGTCCTACAAAGAACAAAGGTTATCCAGCAGGCAGTGGCGTCTTGGAAGCCTGCCATGGAGGGTCAATTTATTCACAGGCGACAGGTAGTGCATTTATGGTTCAGTGGCTTAATGGTTTTTCAGTTTAACTTGCAGTTCTCCAGCATTGGATCTTTCATAGGTTGCCATGCTGTTTGAATATTGCCAGCCGGCTGAGAATCCTCGGTAACAAAACAGTTTCATAAAAATACGAGACACTGCATTCATTTCAGTGTTCTCTTAGTGTTGTTTTGGGTCATTTACCATTTAACCAACAGGCAGGGACTCCCTAAGCCCCACCCTGGAAGCCATCTTCAGGTACTTTAAGACATGCTTAGAGTTTTGAGTCTTCAGCAAAGTTTTTACTGTTATTCAACGTTTCCTTCAAGCATCTTCACCACTCAAGTTATACCTTTGACATTGTTTGAAAGCTCCTGATGAGTACTGTACTATTTTGAAGAACCTGCACTTATTTGGTGTCCCCTTCAGGGGACATGGGTGCATCGGTGTTGCTCCAGGATTGAGCCCAGTAAAGTGTCCCTTCCGCCCCCCACCATGATTGATACCAAGGCCAAAAAGAAGCTTTCCAAGACTTGCCCCACCTGTAAACGGAAGATCAGGAATGTCTTTACCTAGCTCATAATTTGGATTACTGCACTATTTGCCTGTCTTTCTCCAATAAGACTCTAAATGATAGACACAAGAGACTTGTGGCATGGCTCAATGAAGGCATTGTGGCCTCAGACTCTGCATCTGTGAGGATCTCTGCTTTACTGCATCTTAGCAGGCCTCCAGGGAGAGTTCCCTCTTTCAAGAGGTTGAGATTCCATGAGAAGTGTTCTTGTGGGAAAAGGGTGAAGAAAGGAGATTCACCCAAGCACAGACAGGCTTCAATAGGCCTGCCATGCCTGAGAAACTACACCTATTGCTGCTGCCTCCTCATAATGGAAATCCTCGATGATCACCCACTCTACGAAATCATCGACGGGCATGTCTTCAAGCCACACCACTCCGATAGTGTACATGACAAAGACACCTTCAACAAATCAAAGTCTGAAAGCTTCCAGGCCTCCTCCGCCATCGTCTACCACCACCACCACATGAAAATCTTTCGAGACCATCCTGTGGACATCCTCATCAATTACCATTGCTTTGTTGACGGGCTCACCTACACATATTTCGGCAGCGTGTCCAAAAACTGCTCTGGCACTGCTCAGGTCAGCTAAAAGGCCTAAACAACCCATATTCACGCTAAAGCCTTTGTCAGTACCGTCATCACTTTGTCAATGTTCCTCCTGATAACCTCAGCATCAATGGTGCATTCCAGAAAGATGAGGGCCCAGAGTGGCTGTTTTGCACAGATGAGGATGACTTATCTGCATTGCGTCCGGCACAGCCCCAGTCTCCAACAGCGTTTCCAAAATCAGGGCCACTTCCGATGGACCTGCCATGCCCCTCACAGCTACTTGTCTATGGACATTATATACACCCTACAAACTCTAGAGCTCCAAACAAGGGTCTCCTCTATTCCTTCTCCACCAGATCCAGAACCTGATATGCTGTCCCAGTGTCCGGCTCCACCAAAGGAACAACATCCTCAAAATGTCTCCAATCACTCCTCCTGTATGGATGAGTTCAATGATCTCGTGCTCGCTGATTCACCTACGGATGAGATCAGAGATTTCCGTTCTACCATGACGAAAGCAGCAAAGATGTTCAACCTCCTCCCGACTGAGTGAAGGAAAGAAGGCTTCCTTTACCACCAGGGAGGGGGCGGGGTGAGAAAAAAAAAGAATCAGAGGACAGTGGTGTCTACTCCATGCTTGGATGACATCTGGGAGGATGGACTTGTTGCCATGAAAAATCCTTTTACGGCCTCACCAGATAAGGACCACTTTATTAAAAAAGTACAGGGCATGGGACAATGCCCATAAATGCCTACATACTCAGCCTAGCCCCAACTTGATTGTCTATGCAGCGGGTAGAAAGAGATCTGCTAACCCCTCATCATCATGTGCAGTCCCTCTGGCAAAGAAGGCAGACAACTTTATGCTTTTGGCAAGAGAATCATTTGCATGCCGGAAACCACAACCAAGGCTGCCAACTCGCTCAACATCCTGGCGAGATACGATTAGGAATTGTGGTTCAAGGTCGGTCCCATGCTAGAGGTCATCTAAGATAAGAAACGTTTTTTGTACTACTTAAGGAGGGTGTATTCGCCTATAAACATCCCATCTCAGTGCCAACACAGGATTCGGACAAATGGGCAATGGTGCAGTTCTATGATGTCAAGGTTGACTGAAGAACAAGTATTTTAGGCCTGATGTACAGGCCAAGGTAGTCAGTACGCCTTTTGACAGGAAATACATTTTTGTCAAAAAAGTAGAAAAGGTTCCCCTATGATCACATTATCCTCGCAGGCCCACCATGGGAAATCTTGTGCGACCTTGCTCGGGACCTGAAGAAGGTCCATCATCCTGCCAGAGAATTGTGACCATTGGGATCTGAGGGCCCACTGGAGGGACCACATCCTTAGGCGGGCATCTAGCACTAGGAAAATGCAGGATGCCATGAGGCCTAGCAACTGCAGAAAGTCGAATGCCGGAAGATGTTTGGCGTTTTGAAATCTCAGACATCTGCAAGATATTTTGTGCCCTCAACTCAAGAGGCAATGACTTCTCAGAGGAAGAGTCCAGGACCGCTCCTGCGAAAGAGTGACTATCTTGAATCTGTCCTTCCCTTTTGGCCAAAAAATGAGTAGCAGCGAAAAGGAATGCCCTCTCCAAGCCTTTGTAGATGGGTGTTGTGCGGCTGACAAATGGCTGCCCCCAAAGACTTCACAGCAGCCTTAGAAGATTTTCTTTAAAAGAAAAAAAAATTAAGCGCTTGACAGCACAATACAAGTATTATTTGCATTAACATCTTACATAATATCAGTGAGTATCAGGCCCTCATTGAAAGCAGTGCCCAGCGATTCTTCCCCCCCCCCCTCCGTATGCCCCCAGGTTGCAGGGTCATTACCATCAAGAATTCATCACAGGACCGTTTCATCCTCCCGTGTCCTCATTAAGTAAGACTTAAAGGGCAACCAGATATCAACCGGCCGGTTCTCAACTGGTTGTTGGGTGGCCCACAGTCCCTCCTTGACCGATGCCTAGGTCACAGCGTGCAACCATTGTGGAATCGTTGGGATGGCAGGTTTCAGCCATAGCAATAATATGCATCATACTGCCAGAATCCTGCAGAGGCCTGCCAGTTTATAAAAACCTGTCTTTAGTGACTCAAATCTGTGGAATAAGCAGTTTAGTGTGGTAGCGTCGATCTTACAAGCAAACATATCTGAAAGTGCATTGCAAACCCCCTCCCAGAATTAATTTAATTTCGGACAACCCCACACCATATGGAGGTGTCCAGCCTCCTTTGAACTGCACCTGGGGCAGAAGCCAGTTCCTGTCTGGTTGAATAACCAGTCTGGCTGGAGTGCAAGGATACCGGTCGAGTATCTTGAACTGAATCAGGCGGAACCTGAAATTGAAAGACACCTTACGGGTTTGCATGCACATATCCTCCCAGATTTCCTCTGTAATGATCAGTCCTGCACCCACTTGGAGCGAGCCTTGACCAGATGGGTCTGCATGTGATTTTGCATCAGGTCATACAGTTTCGATACCCTACCACGGGTGCCGTGTGCACACATCACAAACTCCAGCGCAGGATTGTTAGGAGGCATTACCGGGAACCCCTCCCAAGTCTCCCTGACTGCCCTACGTAGTCCTCCATATTGAAGCCAGTGTGTGGGTTACCTGCGCATGAGGCCAGGCATCTCTTAAGCAGTGATAAAATTCCCTGTTACAAATACATCCTTTAGGTACTCAAATCCGTCCATGGACCACTGTCGCACCACAGTCGCACTTACCCTGGGGAGGGATGGGATACAATTCCATATCCGCAAATTGCAGAGGAATGGATGACCCCCCCCCCATTAGTTTCCACATTCTGCTCCATGCAAACGCAGTCACACTCGCAGGGTCAAATAGGCAAGTATTTTTAAATAATGGAAGGAGTGCCAGCGACCGAACATCCCAGTCCTCCGCTGAATGTCGTTCGATTTTGACATGCAGGCAGGGGGCCCCACCCGCAAACCACTAGGCAGCGTATCGTGCTTGTGCCACCATCCAATATTTTCTAACATCCAGTGCTGCAAGGCCCCCACAAGAGTAAGGTCTAAATAACCTAACCCATTTTAGGTGCACCGCTCCAGCATGTCACATAAAACAGTCAATGACCGCGCCTAGTTCCTTAAAGAATCGCTCCCTGGGCCAAAATGGAATATTAAAAAAAAAATAAAAATAAAATTTAAAACAAAAAAGTATAAAAGTTTCAGAAGGATCACGATCTTTATCGAAGCGATACTACCCGCTATGGTGAGCAGTAGCCGTGACCAGGTCTGGAGGTTGCCTGAGAGCTGGCGTATATGGGAAACATAATTAATGTAGCGTGATGTCGGGT
This sequence comes from Ambystoma mexicanum, assembly GCF_040938575.1. Taxonomy (NCBI): domain Eukaryota; kingdom Metazoa; phylum Chordata; class Amphibia; order Caudata; family Ambystomatidae; genus Ambystoma; species Ambystoma mexicanum. Next base: position 932,443,939 of record NC_090931.1, on the reverse strand, counting down.
CACCACCACTCCCAAGTATCCAATCTCTCTGGGCGACCAAGAGAACCCATCAGATCCACCGGTTACTCTGTGTCATCCGTTAGCGGGAAGAGCACACACTTAGTGCAGTTGCACCTCACCAAACGCCATAACATGCCGCATGATCGGGACAAGATGTAGTTGCAGGATCTGTATATAGAGTATTGCATTGTACGCATAAAAATATATCATTTCCGCCTCCCGCGATATTCTGCCCTTCACAGTCTGTGTTTGTGTCGGATCAAGTCAGCTAACTCCTTGATGACTATGGCGAATAGCAGGGGTGATAGCAGGCACCCTTGCCGCGTGCCCCTAGTGATCGTAACGGGAGCCAAGAGTATCCCATTAGTTCTGACTTTGGCAGATGGGGATGCATATAACAACTGAATCCATGACAAAAAATTGGATCCAAAATTACATTTACCAAGGACCTTATGCATAAATTGCCACGAGACTGAGCCAAACGCCTTCTGAATATCAAGTGTTGCTGCTACCACCTGCACTGTAGGGCTGATTTGGGCCAGAATGTTAAAAAGACGATGTAGATTGAGCACCTTGGAATGCCTGTGTACAAAGCCCGATTGATCAGGGTGAATCACACGACACGTGCATGGTGAAAGTCAGGAGGCTATGACTTTGTCAAAAATCTCGAAGTCTGTGTTTATAGGTGACGGCGGTCTGTAAGAGCCGCAAAACTCTGCTGGTTTGTTTGGTTTCAATAAAACCATAATGACCGGTTCCCTTAAGGTAGGGGGGAGTATCCACTTTTTTGCATGCTTCACTCCACACCTCATGCAGTCGGGGGACTAAGAGCATCTTAAAGTGCCTATAAAATTCAGCCATAAGGCCATCCAGCCCTGGAGCGAGTTCCTAACCCCGTTTGACAACATTGGGAGCGGGAGCTCATTCAAGAAAACATCTATATCCGAGGAGAAACAGGTATTACCATTTTTGTAAAGGTCAGCGTAGAGGGGCATGAACACCCGGTTCACCTCGGATGCAGTGTGCACGGGTGCCCCAGAACTATCCTGTATGCATGGTATGTAACCGCTACCCCCCGGTTTGATGTATTACTCCGGGCACTCTCCCTCTCCATATCTTTGTGCCACCATAGGGGCCTCTATGAACTTTAATTCCCCATCAGTATGCACTCTGAGGTTTTCTAGCTCTAGTTTGATATCCTTCAGGACGGTGGGTTGGCGGAGCTCACTTGTAGTTGCTCTAGTATGAGCAATGCCTTTCTCGGGCCATAGGATTAAGGACTCTCCAGGCATCCAGCAACCCCAAATCAGCCATGCTGGTCCGTACCAATTGGGCAGCCACGGTAAGAGTTCAAGCACAATGTCCAGTCCTATCCAAATCCACATCTAAGATTGTTTTGAAATCCCCTCCCCATTTCACCGGAGCACGGGGTATAATGCTAACAAATGTATGTCAGTGCAGAATGACAGATCATCCACATGATCACGGGTAGTATAGTTCACTGGCAACGTGCTCGTCTTGGAAGCCAGATGACGCAGAGCAACACAGGTTCGAATCCCAGGTCGACGCTTAGAAACCTCTCTGATATTAAGTGCATTATAAATAACGAATAATACACAATTGGGCCATAAATGTTAATGAGAATCACCTTCATCCCCGTCAACATCCCATACATCATCATGTACCTCCGCAGGGGGTCCACATGGGCACTCTTGTGCACATATTGCACAGAATTGTGTAGCAATGTCATTACCCCCCCCCTGCACTTAGTGGAATATGTAGTATAGAATATTTGTTTATCACAGTTCCTGGCAAACGTCTCACAACCAGTGGCAATCGCATGAGTTTCTTGTAAGAAAAGGATCCGAGCCTGGTGTTGTTCCAAGTACAACAGCAATCTACGCATCTTGACTGGATTCCTCAACCACCGCACATTCCAGCGGACCTCACCCATCGCCGCTCTCACAGCCAATAGTGAGCTTCAACTGTATGGTCATCATTATTGGGATATGCTTCCAGCAGCACAATGCCAAATACCTTCGCATTTCAAATACCACAACATTAATAATAAGCACATTTTTTAACCTAACTTAACCCCTCGACCCCCCAAAATCGGAGAGATGATGCCCCAATATTTCCCAACCCAAGAAAATGTGCAACTTTGCATGGGGAGGCTTATACGCAGGCAACAGCCTGGGTCCCAGCACAACCATATATCAAAGTTACAACCATAGAACAAGACATTGAAACACATGTTAGGTCAGCGTTCGGCCAATCAAGGAGCGCAGTACTCAAGTTGCCACTCATCATTGCCATTAACATATGAGCCCAGTAGCGTTGTGGAAACAAAAGAGTCAAATACCAACATCATCCTGCTCAATGGGTGTACCTTGTCCTTTCGATATATCATCCTTTGAAGTGCTTGTCAAGAAATTCTATAGCTTCCTCAGGGAGCGTGAAAAAATAGGTCTTGTCGTCGTGCTCTTACATAACTTGGCTGGTTACAGTATGGCGTATTTCACATTGCTTTCGCAGAGGCTCTTCTTGAAAGCCATGAAAGTTTCCTTCCCTGCTGCACTGCAACTGAGAAATCAGGGTAGATGTGGACCCTGCTAGATCCCAGGAAGAGCTCAGCTTTGGCCCTTGCCTCCCGCAAAATGGCATCCCTGTCTCAGTAGTTAGGCAAGCAGGCAATTATGGTTCGTCGTTGCGCTCCTGCTTTGGTTTTTGGAGCCAGGGATCGGTGGGCCTGTTCTATCGCGAACAGATGAGACAACTGAGGCACTCAAAGTATAGTCAAAAGAGTTTGTTCCACAAATTCCTCCATGGGGCAATTGATCTCATCTTCAGGTATCCCTATGATATGCAGGTTATTAAGTTACGAACATGTCGCCAAATCATATTTTTTTTTACCAATAGCTTGCACCCCTTTCTATAACAAATGAACGTCAGCCGTAAGTGTAGATACCTAGTCTTCAACAGCCCCAACTTTGGCTTCTGCTTCTGTAATACAGAGGTCGGTTTTCTCCATTCGGGTCTTAATAAAGCTGATGGTACCATTCACGTCATCGAACTTAATATCGATAGCTGAAAACCCCTCTTGCATATATTCCATCATGCGCTGCATTCCTGAGCGCTCTTCCTGCTCTGAGCCTCCCACTACAGCAGCATCCAGTACCTCCGACACCTTCGCCATGGCCTTGGTAAACCTATTTATTGAGCTCTGTTTTCTACTGGCTCCGTTTGTCATGGTCCACGCTTGCAGCGTTTACGGTCAGATATTGTGCTGATCTGTTCCAGGATCACCTCAACTCATGGTGGCACCAGTAAAGACAAACACAAGTGATCACTGTTCGAGGGTGTTTATTAAACTGTATAAATGGGTGATAAAAACGCCTAATCTAAACCTAAATCTAAGATAGAGCAAGCTACGACCATCAAATAATAATAAGGCAGTCCTAGTTCCGTCTTGTCAAATAAAAAGGGCCTATAATATATTGCCAACCCTTAATGCTAAATTACAAAATGGTGTGGGATAATGTTCACCAGAAAAGAAAGAAGTGTTCACAAAATTCTAAGTCAGGATGGTATAGCTGGGGTCTCCCTTCCCCACGTTTTAAGCACAGGACAAGGTGGGTCTCCTGAGCACTACACGCAACTGGGCTTCTTCAGCACTAGGTTACAGTTCTTTTCAGGGATATCAGGACCTTCTATGGCCAAGTCTTTCACACAAAGTCTCTTGCTTTCGAGGGCCTGATGTGTCAACAATAAAAAAAAAAAAAATTCCTTTCTGTAATCTTTTACGTTGGGTGATGACTTCACCCCTGGATCACCCTCAACTGGCTCTGATCCTTCTTGAATGTTAGCCTCCCTCCATCGGGTTCACAACGGCTTTTCACACAAATGCATCTTAATGTCTTTTAAACAATCTTTCATTGTGGACATCCCTCAGCAGGGTTCACTCTTGTCAACACAATGTTCATGGGCTTATTATGCATCACCCTGACTTGTAGGCATTCGTCAGCCGGGTTCACATTTGCCAGATACACAATTCACTTTGATTTATCACAATGCAGGACTCACTTCCCTTAGCCTTACTCCTGGCATCCCTCCGTCAGGTTCACATAGCCATTGTAAATAGTTCACAATTTTATCATCCCATCAGAAAGCGGGGTTCCATTCCCCTAACTTTCTTTCTGCATCCCTCCGTCAGGTTCACACTTGCCACAGTTTATAAGGAAATCACTCTAGACCCCCCTAAGTTGCCTTTTTTCCCCAAGTCCGGGTCTCAGCCCCCAGTCAGGCTATCATTAAAGCCCCCAGCCAGGCTTGCCGCACTTCTATGAACACAATGTTCTCAGGGTTATAACTCTCAGCATGTTAAAGACTTTCGATTGTACAAGGGGTTTTGCTCGACCCTTGTAGGACCAGTTTGACCTCTTACGCCGGCCTCTCCAAGGGCCTCTTATTATTGGCAGTTTGGAAAAAGGGGACCAACTAGAGTCCTTCGAATGAGCTCCCACGTGGCACCGGAACACACTGCTGCTGGTCCTTCACTGGGTTTTCTTGCAGTTCAGGTTCCCCTCTTCCGGGCTCAGACCTTCTTGCTCTCAGGGTCTCCCTCTGCCGGGCAAGGGCCCCCAGGTTCCCTATTCTGGGCTCAGACCTTTTCTCCTTTCATCCCCAGCTCACTCAAAGTGTGCTCTCCTGCGCCGCCTTTTATACTTCATGGGAGTCTCAAGTGGAGTGAGGTGCGAGGAGTTCGAAAAGTAGGCCTGACCTTGCCTGCCCTCATTAGCTGGACAGTCCAGTCTAAGTATACGGTAGTCTTTCTTCTGTCCCTCTATAGTGTGGAGAGATCATCATTCTTTCAGGTCCCTGCTTCCTCGTCTCAGTGTCTGTAGAGAAAGCCAGTGTAGAGGGATTGTAGGAGTTGTGGTTTTTCTGATTAATTAGGGAAAAACTGTAGATATTGTCCAAATAAACAGGATGAGTGTGTGAAGGTAAATAAATGTGTTGGTGTGGTTTCACAGAAAGGTATTTGGGCATAATGGAACTGGTTTGAAAATATTCTATTTCAACTGAAGGAATGTCGGGTAGGGGCATATCTGAGATAGGGGGGATAGTCCTGCAGTTGTAATACATGAGATGGTAATATCTTTCTCCTGGTTATCCCATGCCTCCTTTCTGAGTTGGTACTAGTTGGAATTAGGGGAATTAGGGGCAGGGGGGGACGGGTACCGGACAAAATCAGAATAACCGAGAAAGGTGGAGGAAGTGTCAAAAGGGGGGTGGGGGGAATACCGTGTCTCACCATCGGATGGCTCACCTCCATTCCCAGAGGACCCCTCTCCCAGGTGATCCTCCCGCACTTGTCCACCCCCCCAGGGTCTGGATCCAAAGGCGATGGCCATGCCCTGGCCACCTGAGAAATAGATCCCCAGGATTCAGACAGTGCGACACCTTCAGGTTTCTTGTTTCTCACAGACCCCAGTGCATACAGACCGAACACTTCAGCTGAGGAATCCGGAGCAGACTCACAACTACAGCAAGGATTAAGGCACTCCGCCAGAGGCAGTATGTAACTTATAGCGCCAGCAGATTTGTCAAGAGCAGTCACGGTGTGTCGCTCAGTCTGTGCCTCACTTCTCTCGCAACCACCAGTTTCCTCCTCGGCGTAGCAGTTTACATCTCTCCCAGTTCACAGGTGCCAGCCGATGTAACCTGAGCCACCTCGCAAAGCACTTCAGGCCCAGCCCCTTAGATAGGAAGTAGGTTTATGTGGCAGCTGCAAGTGATCCTCTGCAAAGAGTCATGGCTCTCCATTTGCCACAGAGGTTGAAATGGATGGAGTTGTACCACAGAGTGCCTCCAAGCGCATTGCGCCAACCCACGGACTGGTCACCGATCCCGACCTGTCAATGTCTTCCCCCTCCTTCCAGTACTGTGTCGGTCTTCGTAGTCCCCATTGTTGAGCAGCGCCGGTATTCCCCCTAGCACTCTGGGTCTCTTCCCACCAAAGAAACACAGCTGATCCCTTCAATGCGAGCCTGCCACGCTGCCGGTGTGTAGCTCACACAGGATTGGGCGCTCACTGTGCAATGCAGCAGTGTAGGGAGGAAGCGGCGTGCATATCATGTACAAGGCGGGCGCACGGGCGCACTCCAACAGCGGCCACCTTACTGGCATATAGCTTCAACCAGCAAGTCGTGTCACCTGCAGGGCAAGACCTGATCCTGGTGCTGTCCGCTACAGTGTTGAGCCCAGCCCCTGCTGCAGTGCAGGTCTCAGCTGCTCGTCTCCGCCACATGCCACTCCTCTATGGTAGCAGCCCTTTCAGCACCTCGGTTGATGTAGTATCGAGTGCCGCTACAGCTTTCTTACTTTCCAGTATCACTGCCGGAGTGTTTTATAGTATAGGTGCCAGTCCCCAGTCAATGACGCACCTTTATAACTAAGATATAGGCGTGCGAAACACCCGGGCTGAGGAGCACCCGACTCAGGCAGCCATCTTGAGCCTTACGCAACAGCACCCCCCCCCACCCCCAATCAAAGGGCGTGTCCAGTAGCCTTGACTGGACGTCTGGGGGGGAAATACAGACTTGCGCAACCATGCACTCTTCCGATTACCGCACTCAAGCCCATACACCAACCAATGCAGTTTGATGTATCAAGCCCTGATTGGAAGGACTGGCAGGATGCCTCCTTGCCATCATGGATGAGATTAAAACCATCCCTCCCCTCTGTGAGAAAGCTAATGGTATTCTCCCGTTAACTCCCCCTTTACACCGATCACCATACCCAGTTCCTCCCATCTCAGTCAGGAAATATAAAAGGAGTATACAAACTCTCAGAGAACTACCTGTCCCACAATGCCTCAGATACTGACAAAGAAAAGGGAATGCAGGGAAGTGGGAGGAAAGTACCCAGGCTTGAGACTCAAGACCCCCCCTTTTATATACTCAAGCCAGCCAGAACCCTCTCCTCTTTAGTCAAGGGTCACTTACCTTCATACCCTATACACCCCCCGCTCCCTATCACTGGGACGAAGAAGAGCCAGCAAAGAGGAAGGAAGGTTTTCCATAGGGATCAACAGAGAACAGCTTCCTATGGAGAACAGCCATGTTGTCACCTTAAAGAAGTCTTCACTTAACCAATATGCAAAGTATAAAGGGTGTGGTTCTAAACAGTACAGTGAGCGAGCTGGGAACCTGTTTCACACTAAGGAGACCCCAAGGCAGAGGACTGCTGCAACAGAAGCGAGGAGGAGCACAGTGTGACAGATCGCCGACTGACCGAGAGAGGCTGCAGCACGGAAAGGGAGCCATGCCTCCCAAGAGCTGGAACCAGGCAAAGAACTTGCTACAGACATTGTGTGAACAAGTGCTTGTTCCCCTTGGGGTAAAGAGAGCCCAGGTGTCAGAGGGGCCGTAAGAGTGAGCTCTGATCCCAAGGCTGGAGGAAGGAAATAGTTACAGTGCCATACAGAAGCCAGTGAGTGTCCAAAGCTCAGAGGAGCCTGTTGCGCGTGTACGTGAGCATTAAGAAAACACACAGTGAAAGAAACATTTTGGTACATATATGTGAAGTACATTGCCACCGAGGAAAGGGCATGTGAGAGCAAGATTACTGAAAACCAAGCAAGAGAAAGAATAGGATAAAAAGGCTGCAGAAGCAGTGCAGTCTAGGACTGGAAGTTTAAACTGCTGATGAATACTTTAACTTTGAGAGGAAAGATACAATACCGTTGACAGGGTGGTATGGCAATGCGTGTGAGCTCAATCAAAGGTCTCTCTAAGGTATCTAGCCGAAACTGGGAGAAGTGAAAGTGAAAGCATTGTAATGAGAAAAGAATTGTGAATCGAAGTGGTCCTGCGACAGGTCAAACAAAAATCCAGCGCACAGTCAAAAGTCTTCGATTTGTTGATGCAGAAAGGAAAGTTTGGAAAATTAAATAAAAGGGTCCGAGCCCGATCAAGGGAGCCCAATTAAGAACAATGGGCCTCATTACGAGTTTGGGAGTAGCCATGCCCTTAATAAGGGCATGGCTACCCCTAAACTCGGGTCCGGATCTCACAAAAGGGGATTTACCGGGCCATTCTGACCTTGGAGGGCCCGATAATTCCCATTCGCGGCCCCGGACCCTGAACGTCCCCATTCCCATTTGAGCCCCCATAGGGCTCAATGGTAATGGGGAGGATGGTAACAGCGGTACCGTTAACGGTACCGCTGCTACCATCTTAATCTGCTCGCGGGTGCCGCTCTGCATGTTTGGTCTGACCAGGCATCCAGAGCAGCACCTGCGAGCAAACTCGGAATGTTGCGGTGAGGTAACAACGGCGCCGGTAGCACTACCGGCGCCGTTGTTGACTTACCGCAACACTCCTAATGAGCCCCATTGTGTGGAAAGATCTGAGCTCAGCGGATGGGGGCCTGGGTTGAACAGTGAATCACCTGAGAAAATTGTGCATATGAAAATCCAGAGAAGAAAGGAACTTTAATTTTTGTTTGTCGCATCAGGCCTTCTGTAATAAGAGACTTTGAATGGCAAAAAGACTTTGGCACAGAAGGCCCTGATATTGAGGTTTTGAACTGCATCCCCGTGCTAGAGAAGCCGCAGTATGTGCTAAGCTTGAGTGGGCTGCCTTGTCCCGTGCTGAAAATCCAGACATCATTTCTTGAACACTTTTCTTTTCTATAACATTGTTTCCCACACCATTTGTATTTAGAAGTATTTGTATTGGCAATAGGTTTATTAGTGTAAGCCCTTTTATTTTGACAAGACTCCACTAGGACTGCTTTATTATTTGATGGCCGTAGCTTACTCCCATCTTTAGATTTAGGATTAGATGGGCGTTTTACTAACCCATTTGAAAGTTACATAAACACCCTTGAACTGGGGCCACTTGTCTGTCTTCACTATTGCCACCAGGAGTTGCTTACACCTCCTACTCGGGAACATTCTCTGCTGTCTGGGAAATTACATTGCATAAATTATATGTGTATTTTGCCAGAGTGCAAGATGCATTAATGGCTTTCATTGCCATGCTTCCTGCAGAAAACCAAAAACTAATGATATGTCTGTGTCAGGATGTCAGAAACTAAAACGCTGTCCTTGTGTCCAAAACGTCCTACGCTGACCCGCACACTACAAACAAAATAAAGTGAGAAAGAAAATGTCTTCGACCTGATATTGGCAAACATTGTTTGTTAATAAATAATAGACTGGTTCCAAGTAAAATGTTCTCCAAGGTGAAAAGAACTTGGTCCAGAGGGTGGTTCCCTTCCCATGGATTCTTCAATGGGACCGCAATGTCTCTTTAGTAACAGTTCTTTTGTATCTTCACCTTGGTTCAAAATACTCCTGTTAGGCAACATGCTCTGTGGCAATCTTTCTTTAACACAAGTTTCTTCTTTGTCTAACAAACAGTGTCTGTCTTCAACATTTCTTGTAGGTTTGCAAAATGACTGGTATCTTTATGCCAGGACTCTTTATGCATTCCCAACTACCTGGCGTACTCTCCTGCTGGGAATTCTATTGTGCTCTTCCAACTTCCTGGTATACTCCCCTGCCAGGCCTTATTTACAGTTCTTCTTTATCACAAAAACGGCATAACATTCTTGGCTCTGTATCTCTGTCTGTTTAAATGTTTGTTCAAGCTTTGCCCCACACTTTTTTTTATTGCATTCATATATTATAGGGGGTTTGAATCTGTAGTATTTTGACTTTTCTGCATTCAACCAATCTTCTTGTTGTTTCTGTATTAGCAATCTCATAGCATTCAATCTGTTGTTGGCGCGACCATTGGAACGCCCAACGGTCCCCACTTGCTTTATGTTGACAATGCCAGCCTTTTGTAACGTCTTTGGGTCTTGTTCCGGCTTCTGCGGCATGGCTCTGCCACTCCCTTTTCACACTCGGTTCTTCGGACATCCTTCCGGCTTCCTTCACGGCTCCACTGTCACACACCTGATTCCTCTCAGGTCCCGGTAAGGAGAACGCTGCCTCTGCGAGCTGCAGAGCACCCAGGAGCCCTCTTGCGGCATCTCCACGGCACGTCCTGCTCGCACACTGCGGCTCTCCTCCTTTGCTGGCGTACTCCACTGCTCTGCCACACCGACTCGTGTCTATAGCATTTGCAAGCCTCTGCAGAAGAACCAAAGTCTTCTACTTCTCTTTCACACATCATAGTGCGGTTGCCATCATTAAATGTCCTGCGCACAGGTGATTTGCTTAAACAACTAGCACGCACATTGAGCCTGAGGCTCCTATTAATTTGTACCAACTCGTTCATCCTCCATGTATCAGTACTTGGGTGGTTATGGGAGTTGGAGTGCATGGCAGTATTTGGATAGTCTCGCTCAATGGTCTCACAGTCAAACAGTCTCACAAAAAGGGGAACCAAGAGCAAAAAGGGTTTTGTTGAAGCTTTTATCCCTTAGGTCATAGATGGGAGATTGACCTAAAGAATATTGGAAAGAGGTTAATTGACTTCCTCTACAGGGGGAACAAACACATGGCAAAAGGCCATTAGGGTATTGGGCATTAGGGGGGGTCTTCCCCATGGGTAAAGGGGGCGGGGGATACCAAGCATCATCCAATGAAGCCAAAACATCTTCCCAGTAGTTGTCTCCTCCCATGTGATCTTCCCTCATATAGACGTCCCCGGGGTAAGGGTCAGATAACGGCTGCCGTCCCCAGACCACATGGGAGGTGGCGGAATCTGTGATGACTCCATTGGATTCATCACACTTTTTTCTACCAACTCCTTGTTCACAGCAGGTGTGGTGTCAGGTTTTTGGCCATTTTCCAAAATGGGGTTTCTTAGAGCTGTGTGGATAGGTAGCACAGGCTCTTTAGGAAAGCATCTAACCAGGATGTCTGTAAGGTCATCCAGAGTTATGTTCTTTGCAGGACGCCCCCAGCCCAAATATTCTATCACCCTTTTCATAATGGTTCTATATGCAGCATTTGGGGGAGCATTCACATCAGGCGAGTCAAATTCTACCTCAGGGGAGGTATCTAGACCACTTGGCATCTTTAATGCAAGCAGCTAGGTCCTCTGGACGAGATTGATCAGAGGTGTTAAAAAAGACTTTCATACCCAAAAGGTATAACATCGTCATCTTCTTTGCCTTCCTCAAGGATGGATCCAAAGGACTTGAAAAAATCCTTTTTTGACTGAGGTTTAAAACTCATAATTGGATTGGAGGTCGCAGGGCCCTTGGACATCGACTCCTTCGATAAATTAGTCCCTGAAGCCTTTGTCTTCCATGAAGTCTCTTGGTCGACGCTACTCGAGACGACATCTCCAAGGTCTTACAACTCAGGCTTTTGGGCATATGCGTCAAAGTCTTTGACGATTCCCTGTTGGTCTTGGAAGATGCAGTGCCCCTTCTTTGGCTCTTTCGAAAGACCAGAAGGGGACACCTTCGAAAGTATGTCAATGTTTTTACTGAGCTTTTCCCGTTCGGCTGCTGAGTTGGTCTTATTGGGAAAGCAAACCTGATGCTTGTCGGGTGAGAAGTCGGAAGATGAGGAAAAATTGCTTTTTTTTTACTTCTTTCGTGAAGACAAAGAGTGACACGAATCATTCCTAGATCTCGACTGCTTGGCATGTATGGAGTGTTTCTTGGCCCTCTCTGGAGACTTATCTTCAGTAGAGCTCCTGCTTTCGGAAGGTCTTCTCATTGAAGGAGTGGAGGACAGAGACTTTGAAACCGACTGACCTAGGGCAGGGATCGAAAATAAAGATGAGATAAGCAGGAGCTAAAAGCAGCTCCTGGGTATCAGGCTTAAACCAGTGAGCAGGAGCTACCGCTGGGGAACAACAAGATAGTACATAGCTTTCCGCAAATCTAATCTTGACATAATGTGCAAACGGAACATTTTGCTAATTTCTTATCCCCCATATGCTTTAAATGTCATATAGATTTGTCATAATGTTTATTTATAGATTGTCCTGAATGCACAGTGCTAAATTCACATAGGTGTGTTTGTTTGGCATCAGTTGCCGTTGGGGGCCAAAGGTAGCTCTTGGCATCTGTTGGTGCCAAGCTAACCAAGCTCTTCTAGGCTACAAGCAGGAGGTAAATAGCTCCCAGCACCTCTCAATTTCAAACCCTATGGGAGCTTCGACCTTCTCTCTTTTAAGGCCTTGTTGGTCATCGACTGGCAGGAGCCACACTCAATGACTCTGTGCTCCTTGCCAAGGCACCAGAGACATATTGTGTGTGGATCTGTGATTGGCATCTTCAAGTCACAGTCCGCGCATCTCTTAAAGCCTGCTTTCAGCATAGACATTATAGTGAAATTCAAAAAGAAGCATGAAATTCGAATCGCTGAGTGTAACCGTTCTGAGAGTGTGCTGTGCATGCAGAAAAAGAGAATCGAGGCAACGGGTGCAGTGCATGCTATTTATACTGTCATCAAAGTCACATTCCGATGTGGGAATCAACGAGGGATATAGACTCAATGCTTCAAAGCACCCTCTGCTGTCAAAAATCTTTCAGAGGCTGCAAAGCAGGATAAGGATATATCAAAGATGAGGAATCCGTCGGTGGACACAATCCATTGGAAATAACTTGTTAGTAAATTATGTTGCTTTGCATCTCTGGGATGTGAATAGCCTAATAACATTAAGTTGTGGGTGAAGTTCTGTCACTGAAATCATCCTCATTATAAAGGAGGGTGCTTCTGTCCATCTTCTGAGGAATTATGTTTCCTGGGTGATTTGCTCTTAGGCAAGAAGATCAAATGTCTGTAATGAAGACTCTTTTGCCAATGTTTGGTATTAAGGAATGGGATAGTAATAGTCAAATCAGTACAAAACAATCCAATGTGGAAACCCCACCATTGACATTAAAGGCCCTTAAAGATGTTATATGTGTCTCCAAAGACAAACCTCCATGTGAGCTTCACATGGTGCAAATAACAAGCTGTCGTGGATGTTGCAGGTCACTTTCCTGGAAGTTATAATGTTAAAGTACTTTAAACAAATTGTTTCATTTCAATTTAAAATGCTCATTTATATGAATCATAGCATGTGCCTTTAAAAATACACAGCCCGATATAGGTGAAAGCCCCCACAAACCTCCAAAAAACAAAAATGAATAGTGTGATGGGTATAAAACACATCAAGAAACTACAAAAGTAGTCTTAAAAATACGCAAAGAAAAGAATGATACTCAAAAAATGTATTTGCTACAAAAACATAACTAAAAGTTCTCAAAGATATCAAACAGTCCTGCACAAGGCAATATCCCGGTCTGTTTTCATAGACAATGAAAAACGTGGCAATCCCCTCCTAAGGGATAGTGTCATCAATATGAACATATGCTGCATAGGAATTCCAATGATGTCAACATTTGAAGTGGCCTCAGGCATCAAGAGCGAGCTTGAACACCAGACACACTGACTCTACCTACCCTTCTCCCGACCTCCATGTAAGCCTACCCTCCTGCCACCCCTACCTCACATATCCAAAATGAGAATCAATTAGGAACTGGCAAACGGAAAAGTATTCTTCTTCTGGCCAAGCTCTCACCAGACCACTTGAGAAAAGGAATGCCCTAGGGTATCAAGATCTGTCCCACCTTAGATCATCTGTGAAAGGTGCCATATTTATGTGAAGTTTAAGCAAGAAAGAACAAAGTAGATTTGCACTTGGTACTGTTCAGCAGAAGTAGCACTGTATATCTGTGTAATATCCTGCAGCACAAAGTAAGCAATACTGTGTATATGTGGAACATGAGGAACATCTCTTCTGCACTGCAAATAAGATGATGACAGTAGAAATACTGGCTATAGAACATTCACATTCTTTAGACAAAGATTGAAGAGCTCAATTAAAAGGGGACTGTGGATAAAATACAAAGTTATATTATTAGATATTTACATTAAAATAAGGTACCTGTAGCTCAGGAATAGATAACAGTTCCTCCCAAACATGGTCCATTTCATTCATTATAATCTCAGTCTCCGCCTCTGCACCCTGATGAACAGAGGTGGTATCATCTGCCAGAGATTGACTAGGAGTGACAAATACTGGGTCACTCACTGAACAGGAATCAAGACCCAGTGGTTGAAATGTGGCTGGAGGAGCCTGCAACGCATTGTAAAAAAAAGAAAGGGGTTGAGTAAATTACCACGGCCTGTGCATTTTGAATCGTCTCCCTAAGACTAAATACAAATAAACACCATTAACAGTTTCGAACAGGTGTCTGCAAGGGCTACGGTGCGTTATTATATATTATAATAGGAATTCCCCAACATGATAGAAATATCCTTTAAACTTAAATATAGTAAAAAGTTCGATTATCCAGCACCATTTGGAACCCAAAAGTATCAGATAATCAAAAAGTTGATTAACCATATGTCGGTTGTCCAGATAACAAAGCAAAACAGTCCAGACAACCAAACTTCCTGGCCTGTTCACACTGTTCTATGGCTTCGAAACGGTTACCTGGCATTTTCTTAACCAGAACTGTTACTATTATTGACAATGGAGGTGCTGCTTAATAAGCTGCCGGATAAAGAACAAGTTACTCACTGAAGTGATCACTGTACACCTGGTTCATAGTCCCCTTTCCTCCATTCGAGGATGGGAAAGCAACCTTTTGCACCACAAAAATAGCACTTCCCCTTTAAATGTATTTAATTTATGCACGAGGATAGGCGTGGCGTGCACGCTAAGAATGCCCTACAGCGTACACCTCAGTCCCCAGTTACACGCATGGAGAACGACTGTCCTAAATACGCATTAGTACTTATTGTGGGGGATGGAGGGTGGGGCATATGGAGGAAAGAGAGCTATGGACTAGGAGTACAGTAGTCACTACAGTAACTTGCTCTTACTCCTACGTCCCGTGCCCTTTCCTCCATACTGTATGGGCGATTCCAGCCCAGAACAGAGGTCGAAGTGGGCAGAAGCGGTGCTCCTATACTTTTTATATTTTTCAGTTTCACTGTTTCTATACTTTTATTTTAAAAAGAAACCGTTCCGGAACAGTTTAGTTTTAAAATAAAAGTGTAGGTAGAAGTTGAAGCTTGCACTTCAGTGCACTGCACTGAACATTCCCTTAAATAATAGGTGTGTTTGTTTGGGGGTTTGGACTGTGGGGGAGGGGGCACAGCAATGGGGTTGTGGAGAGTGGGGCAGACTGGCAGGGAACATAGCTCCACTACTTCTTTTCGTACACTTCGACCACTGGCGCAGAATGACTTAACGGGAGGGGGAGATCCCCTATAATATTGTGCAATTACCCTTCTGAGCCCCGCCTGGCCAAAGGCTGTATCCTCCTTTGTGCTAATGTTCAGACAGTACTGCTGGCAATATGCAGACGGCGTAGCCCAGGTCGATGTGTCTCTGAAACTCAACCACAGTTCCCTTAGCCCTCACCAGATGAGCTCTCATACCTTCCATAGGCGACTTTGCTTGTACTTTATAAGCCTCTGATATACAACACACTATCCACCTTGCCGAAGCTGTTCCACCAAATGTCACAAACAGTGCGTGTGACTTTCTGAATTGACTTGTTCTGTCTAAGTAGAACTTCAAAGACCACCTGACATCTAGACACTGCATTACTCAGCCAATCTGAAACTGGAGAAAGTGAGTTGCACCATCTCTTGGTTTAGATGAAACTCTAAAACAATTTTGGGAAGAAATGAAGGATGAGAGCGAAGCACAACCTTATCCTTGTAAAACTGGTAAACTGTTCCTTAGCTGACAATGCCTGTATTTTGCTCACTCGTCTGGCTTACATAACTGCTACCAACAGAATTGTCTTAAGAATAACCATTTTAATGTCTGCTTAGGTGATGGGCTCAAACGGCTTATGTGCTAGAGCTGCTTGTACTATATTGAGATCCCAGGAAGGCCACGGCCTACTGATTGGGGGGGATGGGGTGGGAACAATCTAGAGAGCCCTTCCAGGTGCCCCTTCACCACTCACGTCTACCTGAACTCCAGACCAAGCCAGATAGGCAGAGAATGGCAGTACATCTTCTGGAGGGCAACTCAGTGGATCCACATCCCTCTGCTTTCACCAGTGACACAATCTTGTCCACGTGCTCCTGTACTGAGCCCTTGTAGAGGCTTTCCTAGCCCTCTGAATTAACGTCTAAATTGTCTGCAGAAAAATTAAGAGGGGCCTACGTTAGGTTTTCAGTAACCAGGCCACTAGGTTCAATGCTTGCTGATTTGGGTGTAGGACTGCTCCTTGCTGCTGTGACAACGTCAGTTTTGACATCCTCACGGTAAGTGGATCGTAGCAGGCTAGTGTCCCGAGATCAGAAAACCATGCCTGTGATGGCCACAAAAGGAGCTAACAGGATCAGCCTGCACCTCTTGGCCTCCCTGAGCTTGTTGTCCACTTTTTGAAACAGCAGGGGGGGGGGGGGCGGGCGGGGGAAATGCATAACATGTCCTGTTCAACTCATCTATCTGGAACGCATCTCCCTTGGATCCCCCTCGTTGGCCCACCCACGACGCAAACGTCTCTTGCAAGATCAGCCTGTCCATCTCCCACTTGAAAGAGGAATAGCCCAGATGCTGAGCCGGTCTGCTTCTGAATTGTCCTGGCCTGGGAGGTAGACCGCCTTTTTCCAGGAGCCCTTTGTATGGCTAGGCTACACAAGAGGTGGGTCCTGGTCACCCCTGCTTGTTCACGTAGAACATCAATTTCATGCTGTCTGTGAACACTATTACCACCCACCTCTCCATCTTCAAGACAAATGCCTTCAGAGCCAGAAAAATGGCCTTCAATTCAAGGTCATTTATGTGTCTCTCTTTGTCCATTCCGGGCTACAGCCTGTGAGCCGAGAGTATATGCAGTGTCGCTCCCCACCCTTGCAATGAGGAATCTGTGGTCATCTCTACAGAATGAGGAAGTGGGTGAACCAGAGCTCCCGACATTAAGTTGTGCTCCTCTCTCCACCACAGCAGGTCCTCTCGAAGGGTTGGAGGAATGTCCATCTTTGCTGACTGTGACCCAGTCTCCTGATCCCCCCGAGACTGCCAGGTGCATTTGAATCCTCATCTTGAGCCTCGCTAGCATAACGGATAAAATGCATGTAGCCACAGCCCCAGAAGGTGCCGATACCACCACACTCGTGCAGCTGTTTGTCAAGAAGTGCCTCACTGCAGTCCATATATCTCTTCTCCTTCCCGGGGTAAGGAAAATCCTGGCCCACAGTGTGCCATTGGAACCCAATGAAGGCAATTGTCTGAGTAGGTGAAAACTCAGATTTTTTCGCATGGATTGACTGCAATAGAATGTCTACCAACGACTGCATCGTCCTTGAAGCTTCTTGAGGGAGCTTGCCCCAACGAGCCATTCGTCGAGATAGGGGTAGATATGCTGACTCCAGTCCCTCATTAGACGGTCTACTGCATTTGTGATCTTTGTGAAGACTCTGGGTGCAGCATTAAGGCCAAGCATGAGAACCCTGTATTGGAAATGCCTGCCCACGATGGAGAATCATAGGAACTTCCAATGAGGGTGCCAAATCGGTATGTGTATGTATACGTCCTTCAGGTCCAGGATACATAGCCAGTCTCCTGGTCAGAGACATTCTGCAATTGAGCTGGTGTGACCATTTTGAACTTTTGAAGCGGTAGGTAGGGATTGAGGAACGATCGGTCCAACACCACTCTCAGGCCCGCCTGTTTTATCTTTGGTATGGCGAAGATCCTGGAGTAAATTCCCATGCCTGTTTCCATTACAGGCACCTCCTGCACTGCTTGGCATTGAACCAAGGACTCCACCTCCCTGTGCAGTCCTGGTGACACTATTTGTAGAAGAGGGGAGGGGCAGGCGGGAAGAGGGAGAGGGAGAAGGATGAGGAACAGGGACCTGAAAGCCTCCTGAAACCACAGAAAGCAGCCATAGGTCTGAGAATAGACAAGGCCATGGCTCTTTTTGCAGTGTGACTGCCACCAACTGGAGACCCATGGACATGGGTGCACACGTCACTGTTTCTAGGACTTGGAGGCTGACGCTGAGGAGGGGGGTGATAACCCTTGTTGCCCGTCCTTTGCCGTGTACACCTTTGAGTACTGGCAACATTTCAGGCTGCCTGGATCTCCGTTCCTGGAAACCACTAAAGCCTTCAAAAGAGAGTACACTGCTGTCCTTCATGCCTTACCTGGGTAAGAGCAAAACCATTGGCTGTTTGCTCGGTTAGCACTACTAATGACTTTTCCATCTGCGTGCTGGTCTTCTTCTTGCTGAGCTTCTCATCCGTGGAGGAATGCAAAGCTAGTTTCCCTCAAAGGAAAGGTCTAAGATTCTATCCTGGACATCAGTGGTAAAACTGGTGGCATGCACCCAGCTAGACCTCAGGTCAACTCCTATGAACATGCCACTTCTGGCTGTATCAATGTACGCCAGAGGTGATTCCAGGAGGTCCAGAGTGATGATCTTGACCTCATAAAGACAGGATTTAAACACTGCCTGCCTTTCCAGCAGGAGATCTTGTGCAAAATCCCTGATTTGCTGCCAGAGTCGCTGATTGGCTGCAGCTAACAATGTTGCAGCATTGGCTTGACGGAGATGCAAGGCTGCATTGAGATTAACTTTCTTGCCTGCCAAGGACCACCATTCATGATGTCGGATGACCAGAGGAACATGCTGAATCTAGTTTGGAATATCGTGATGCTGCAGCCACAATTGCAGAGTGGGGCTGTGGGTGAGAAGCAAGCAGCGACCCCTCGCTGCCTAGTTGTCTGTACCGGGCGTCGAGCTTTCGGTTAACCACTTGGCTTGAATGCGATTTAGCCCATAGCTTTTTGGCAACTTGCAGGACATCCTTTTGAAGGATGCCAGAACTGGATGATGATTTGAGAGGCAAAACCTCTGCCAACACTCCTGCTTCTGATTGTTACCGGGGAGGTAGTGCCCCCAAGAACTCTGCCAACCCCTATATCCTCTCATGGAATGCTTTGGCCGAAGAATGGACATCAGATTCCGCCTCATCATCATCTGTGTCCTGCCCTTTGCCGGAAACACTCAGCTGGGCTGGTTCAGCAGCGGTGGAGCCTGTGGTGCTTGAAGTGGCACTGGATGGGGTGGAGGTCGAATGTGGCAGTGGCATGGGGATCCGTGGGCAAAGGGGGAGCATGTTGCCCAGACAGCCCTCCCTGCCGCTGCTGAAGCTCCTGAGGAAGAACCTCTTTGATGAGCCCATTCAGGATACCAGACATCGGAGAAGACTTCATTAAGTTTAGAAATCTATGAAAGAACCTCTCCTCACAGGCTGGAGAGGCTTGTACTAAGGCGAGTGACCTTTCCGCCATGGGAGTTCAGGTAGATGTGACTGGAGTCCAAGGGCTCTGCCTGTGCTGCAATGCTGGTTCGGCATACCTAATGGAACTCGACGGAAGGTATGAGGAACCAGGGAACTGCCCCCCCGACCAGTCAACCCTGACCAATAGCTCCGTAATCAGACCCCAATCAGCCTTTGAAGTCCAGGCAGGCTCTCTCAGACGGAGATAAGTCCACCAAAGATGGCGGTGTGGACCCTCGACTCGCCACCCTGTTGGCCCGGAGTCTAACCCTGAGTGTGACGGGAGACTGTACCCGGTGAACCACTTAAGAGGAGGCAGGCCCAGACGGTCCCTCTGTACTTAGACCTGTTCTCTTATGGACCTCGGACTCTGGTCCGGCAGGAGAAATGCCCTCAGCGGGAACGCTGGTGGTCCTGCCCTAGAGCCGACTGGTCCCTCAGGCAACTGTCCAGTACTAGTCCCACCAGGCCCCTCAGACTCACTCCCCGGCACTAGAGCTTTTGTGCCCCTCAGTACTAGGCCCGCTAGGATCCTTTAACCCCTCGGCACAAGCACTGGTAGCCACATGAGCCTCGGGCCTAACACCTCTACAAGGATCCTTACGACCCCTCCCAGTCCAGCAGCTCCCAGAAAGGGAGTTCCCTTTCTGAGGTGCCTTAAACTGAAAGATCACTTACCTTCTCCCGAGACTGGCGGTGTGCAAACTTCTTGAGATGGTCCAGCGGAGACTTGTAGAAGATTTCTTTCCACCTTGCCAACCTGTTAGTCAAGGAACACATTGTCAGCGTGGAGCAGGCAGCTCACAAAAGTCCCACCTATGGTGAGGGCCCTGACACTACAGAGTGAATGGGTGTCCGACATGGGGAAAGGAGTGCCACACGATGCACACTGACCAAAACCAGGTAAACCTGACATGCGCCAGTCGACCGGCGGGCACTGAGCCCCGGGGAACTTTGTACAATTATGTGAATGAAAGGAAGTGCGCAGTTAAAAAAGATTGCTGCTGCAGTAAAGAACATCTGTTCCAGTAGCGCAGAAAAAGGGACTGAGGTGTCCGCCATAGGGCGTGGTTAGTGTGTTAGTGTGTTAGTGTGTCACGCCTATCCTTGCACATAAATAAAATACATTTAAAGGGAAGTGCTATTTCTGCTGTGCAGAAGGCTCAGGTTCCGTCCCCATACGGGGCAGGGGGTGGGTGCTGGAGGGAGGGGGGGAACACCCATACAGTATGGAGGAAAGGGGACAGGACGTAGGGTACAAAGCATTTAGGTATATTTCCATATATTATGTATATTCTTTGTTTAAAAACCTTTACAATAAATAAAACAAACCGTAAACAGCCCAACAGTAACATTTCTCTCAAACATTTACAAACAGTCATTTCCTGTCCGACAGAAGAACAAAACCACAAGTAAAAGGGAAACAAAGGTTGATTGTTCTACAGACATCTATTATGCAATTATACCTTTCTATGCTGCACTCTAAAAATGTGTCCCATTTTATTGACAAATTCAATAATTTAAAATAGCAAAAGTATCCCGAGGGTGCTCTCCTAGAAGGACGCACTTAGTTCTTCAAAAACCTAACCTTTCTTGCATAATATAGAGGAAAACCAATTGAAACATCATCAAAAGCTTTGATGCACAGGTTGTTACATTGACATTTAAATTCTGCTACCTTTACTTTCAATTGGCCTTTATATCGGCTGCATGGGTATCCCCCCTTTTACTTTACCTTAAAAACGTTTTCTACACATACCTCTTCTACATTCACTTTCTCAAACATTTACTTCTTCTTACCTTTACTTCCTTTGCATCTTCACATTGTCAAGGTGTTGATAGATATGGTAAGGGTAGGGTTGGGGTTACAGGGAAGACTATGGGTTAGAATAAAAGGGTGGTACATGGGTCTCCCACTGTAATGAATGTTAGAAGTGAAAGACAGAAGAAGTAAAGGTATGAAGAGGTAATTGGGACAAAGTGAATGTATGGCAATGTGAATGCACAAGTAGTAAAGGCATACATCTGCCTGCAAGCTTTCTTGTGTAAGTGGAAATCAAGGTACGGTTGATATCCTGCAGTGTTAAAAATCTAACAATAGCCATCTAAGGATATCATACTATTAACTTTCTCCCAGCCGTCCGTTAATGAAAGAGTATTGATGAGATTGCAGTTAGTCAGATGATCAAACCTTTCAATTACACATTCGCAAAACTCCTTAGCCACATAATTCTTCTACATAAAAGACACTCTCTCTACTACACCAGCCTACAAGAAAAGTCCTTCAAGATTCTGGTTATAAAGGACTTTCTGGAAAGGTTTAGGAACGTCAGTCTCGGATCAGAAGACCATTTTTAATTGGGAATTGAATATTGTCTAACTAAGCTCAGGGGCCCCCCTTTGATCAACTTGACCCACTTATACTTAGTACCCCCAAACCTGGTAGAACGGCCAACAATTGGTTCTCCGACGAACTCATCTCACTGCGCCAACACAAATGTGCCCTGCAAAAAACATGAAGGCCCTCCCACACACCCTCCAGCATTGCTGCTCACCGCTCAGCACGCAATAAACTTACCAAAACTCCCTCATCATGACTAAAGGCAATTCTTTCAACACAAGGATCACTGATTCCTGCTCTCGTGTAAAAAAAGTCTTCAATATCCTAAAAGAGCTGAAAAGAACCCTCTCCACTCCACACTGACAAAGGCATGGTGCTCAACCATTCAAGCAGCCCTCTCTAACAAAATGGACGCACTAAAACTTAAAATATATCAGCTAATAGATAAACCACTCGCTTTGGCTACTCACATTGCCGGTTCCTTATCCCCTAATACCACCCCCACCCCACAATTTCCACTTCCCCCCGTCACCCCAGAGGTGATTACCACCACTATCCTCCACCTCAAACCCTGCAACTGCAGAGGTGATGCTTGTCCTGCCCACATTGTTAAACTCTGTGCAGCCTAGCACCTGCAATAGCCAACTTTGTTAATGCCTCCTTCGCCTCCAACAATGTCCCTACCTGCCTCAAAACGGCCTTGGTCTCGGCCCTCATCAAGAAACCCTCACTAGACCCCACCCTCCCTACCAACTACCAACCCATTACTACAGTACCCTTCCTCCTCAAAATTCTTGACCGCATTGCCTATTCCCAAATCCAAATCAGCTTCTTGGATTGAGACATCAGGTTTCAGACCTAAACACAGCACCAAAACAGCACTCTTGGATCTTAAAATCCAACTTCACAGTGTCTGAGATTCCGGAAACGTCACCATCCTTCTCCTCCTTGATCTTTCAGCTGCGTTCGACCTTGTTGACCGTGACATCCTGTGCCAATACTTCCTCACCAACTTCCACTTCTCCCAATGGTTCAAGCTGTTCCTGAGCAAACGCACATCTAGGATCTTTGTAGGCAACGTCACTGCTGATCCCATCTCAGTTCCTTGGGGTGTCCCCCAAGGCTCCTGCATCTCCCCTGCTCTTTATAACACCTTCACAAAGCGGCTATTTCACCACCTTGATGCTCTGGACATTCCATACACCAACTTTGCTGATGACACGCAAGTCCTACTACCAATATGAGGAAACTATGCCCACAACGTTGTAACTATCAACCAGAACTATAGTGTGATTCAGAACTGGATGGTCGCTCACAATCTATGTCTTAATGATAAGAAAACCAAGCTTCTCATCTTGGGCTCGGCTTGCCGCCCATTTGCCCTAGACCCCTCCTACTCTTCCATCCCCATCGACAGAATCAACATCCAGGTCTCAAAACATGTGAAAACCCTGGGGTCTATCTTGATGCCGAACTCAACATGGCCCGCCACATCAATGCGCTAGGCTCTACTACTGCCTACACTTTCAAACTCATGTCCTTGAGTAGGAAATTAATTTCTCTGCAAAACTGCCTAACTCTGGCTCGAGCCATTACTGGTAGTAAGCTCGACTATTGCAATGTTTTTTTTTCTGGAACTTCTGAAAAAAACCCTGCATAACTGCAACTCCTGCAAAATAGAGCCCTGAGATCAGCCCTGGGCCTAAAACCTTCAGCCCACATATCAGCAATAAGAAGGGATGCTCACTGGCTTCCAATAAAAGCATGTATTGACTTCAAAAAGCTGACCATCGCCCACTGATGCCCCTCCTACCTCTTCCCACGCATTTCAGCAAAACCAGTGACAGGCTCCCACTGTTCTTCCTCCAGACGTGCTCTACACACACCCAGATTCAACCTCAAGTGAGCTGGCGGGGATCTGGCTTTTGTGTCACTGCTCCCACCCTGTGGAATACCCTTACAGATCACATCCAGAACCGGCCTTCCTAGTTTAAAAAGAAAAACACTTAAAAAGCTTGGTTATTTAACAAATATGCACAGGTTGCAAAGTACTGTGCTCGCCACCACATTGTTGTCTTTTACTGCAACCATCTACTCTGTACAATCGCTGTGATACCGTCGGTGTGGGTGTATTTTGTATTTGTATTTTATTTATTTGTATAGCGCACCAGGCCAGAGGGCAACCGGGTGCTATATCAAATGTAATACATAAATAAATAAAATAAATGTGAACCAATGCACAAGGCTGTTTTACACCATCTTTCTGGGAAGGTGGAATTTCTCATTGCTTTTAGCTCTTTGTATTGTTTATAAGAGGCAAGCATCATACACACAAACCTTAGGTTTTATTTATCTATTTCATGAGGATAAAGTGACAGAGAACACATTTCTTTTCTTACAAAAGTTGTAATAGACTTTGATGGAAATCAATCTTTTCCCCTGCCCGTCTTCTGCGGCAATACTTTCACTCCAGTAAAACAGCAGAAATATCTTTACAAGATGTGTAAAGGGCACAAAGCTACAGGAAATAGAAACAACGTCTGATCAACTATGGAACGATTAACATAGATTTTCCAACTTCTAAAGAATCCATCTTCAGGTGAATAATATCCTATATCCAGCTTTGCTATCAGAAAGCTCTTAAGTCTTTGTCTGGAAAAATAACCGCTCATTCTACTAGAGGAAAGACTGCTACAGCATCCTTCATGAGCAATATTAAGATTTCAAAAGTCTCTCAAAAAGGTCCAGGAAATCGGCTTGTACCTTTTTAAGTCATTACTGCCTAGATTCAGAGGCCAGAAGAGATGCACAGATGGGACATGTATCACTGTGCAACCTATTTGGTTAATCTGTTTTAGAGGACAAATGTTATTCTAGAAAAGGACTTGCTTTGTATTGAAGTATGTTCCTGATTGTCCCTCCACCTGGGGTTTGGGACCTTGGTATTCTATTTAGTGTCTATTAATGTCAAAGAAGATCCCATGGTGAAGAAGGAATAGTTAGTAATTTGTAAATCCAGTTCTTTATCCTAGGTATATTCATTGAATTCATAAAGAATCCTCCCGCCTTTCCTCAATAATCGGGGACCTCAATTATTACACTGAAACAAGAAAATGATGCTTAAGAGATTATACCATCCCACAGCAACTTTCAAAAGAGAAGAGTTAAAATGTCACTGTACTGCGTGATGGGAGCTGGCACTTTGTGAACTTAAAGGCACAGTGACACAGTTTACAGCTCCATGTTAAGGTTGCCCATGTGTAATTTCTCTGGTTTAGGATTTATTATGGGACGTTCCGTATAGTATCAATGAAGATCCCAGGATTAAGAGCCCACTCAACCACTGTTTCTCCGTGAACAAGCGTTATACCAATTGCCACTTTTTGTATCCTTCATGACTCTGCTCTACTTTCGTCTCTGGCAACCTCAATTTTCGTGCATGTCTACTGCTTGGTCCCTTGACCATTCCTGTGCTCCCTTCAACATGACACACCTGTTGCACACAACGCAGTGCAGCCACCATCGCACATTTCTCGCCATCTTTGAGGTGTTCTGCCATTTGATCTCTGTGGCACACATCTGGCTTCTACCCCATAGAAAACAATGGATCCTTGTCGTGCTTTCCCCAAGCCTCTCTGCACTCCATCGCTGAATTCTCTTCACTCACCAAGACTACCCAAGGTCAGGCCATTAGCCTCAAAGTCACTAAACTGGACTTCTCCAACCAGGGGTTGAGGTAAGCCTCCTCCTTCATATGTCACACTCCTTCCCTAAACATCCCTCCCCCAATATACCTTCCCCAATATACCTGCCCCAATCCTCCATCCCCTTTCCTGAGCCCACCCTACACAATCCGCCAAACACGCCAGGAGAATCCTGTAATGTTGTAGTTGCTGCAGGTTACTGCATGTGTTGGCGATACTTTGGGAAACTGTCAGTGCAGAAATCTGCACTCGGCCCTGCTTTCAGAATTCTCTTTTAACCCAATTTCATGATTGTGTTATTCATGCATCAATAATCTGTAAACATGCGGAATCCCAATAACGACATGCAAGGAAGACGGATCATATCAATGATAAGCACCTCAAGGCATTACTACAACCACAATGTCGTTCTCGGCATTGCAGGCTACAAATGGATGTCATAAATTTAGACTGGTCAAGTCACGATCACAAAAACGGAATAATGAACTAATGTAACTGCAAGAAAGACTGAGCAGAAATTGCACGGCCACTAGAATTTACAGCAAAATACTAAACTGGATACATTGAAGAATAGAGTGGGCAATTTTAGCAATTTTTCTTATTAAAAAGAATGGAAAAGATGCTTTAGAGTTCAACTAAAAGATCTGCAGAAAACATCTGGCTTAAGTCTCCAACACCTAAGAACAAAGCCCACTTCCAAACCCAAGCGAACAACTAAAAAAAAAGAAATCATTAAAGCTAAAAGTGAAGTCTATAACCAAAGAATCTCAAATGCTCAATCTAATACCAGAGAATTATTCACAATTCTCTGTGAATTAGAATCACCATCTCCTACCCCAGACCATACTATCAAAAATGAACAATGGTGTGCCAACACCCAAAACGCTTTAGCTGACAAGTCTCTCTACTACAACAACAAATAGCCCCAAAAAATCCAAACTCAATCTCAATCCATCTTGCTCAGTGCCACTTCCTTCAACAGAAATTTGCCTTTGCACCTTTGCTCATTTCAGACACTATCAATATTATTAAATGCCTAAAACCTTCCTTGCATCTCAAGGGCGACACCTGCCCCGGAACCATGGTAAAAGAATGTGCAATGGAACTTGCACCTTTCATCACTAGCCTCATTAATAGCTCCTTTGCTACAAACTCTGTCCCAGAAGATTTCAAAACAACTTGGGTTCTACCTTTACTGAAAAAACCCACTCTAGACCTAACATCGCCACTAATTACCGCCCTATCACTACAGTACCATTCTTATTAAAAATCCTGGACCATGCAGCCTAGCTGCAGATCCAAACATTTTTGGGAATGTAATAATCTTTTGGGCCTAAGACAATCAGGATTTAGACCAGGCCATGGAACAGAAACAGCCTCACTAGAATTGAAAACACAAATGGACTAATATATAGACAAAGGCCACCTATGCATCCTCCTTCTACTAGACATTTAGGCAGCTTTTGATTTGCTCAATCACCATATCCTGTGCCAACATATTGATACTGCCGCCCACTTCTCTCCCGAAGCAATCAAATGGACCACATCCTTTCCCTCTAACCAGACCATGAGGGTCTTCTCGGATACATCAGCAGCCCCTCCGGTCTCTGTAACCTGTGGTATTCCACAAGGATCTTGTGTGTTGCTGACACTATACAATGCATTCACTGAGCTATTATTCGATAAGCTTGACAAAATGGTTATCACATATACAAATTATGCGGATGATACTCAAATCCTCATCCCAATTACCGGATGTTATGACACAGACTCCAAAAATTTAAATATCCAAGCTTGGATGGCCCTCAACGAATTCTGTCTTAATGGAGACAAGACAGAGCTGATACTAATTGGAAACAAAACTCAACTAAACAATCTCTTACAACATTATAAATCCTTCAACAACATCGATGGCAACATAATTATGGTTGCTAATGAAATAAAAACTTTTCAGGTTTACATCGACTCTTCCCTAAACTTAAATAGACAGATCAACGCCATAGTCTCCTTTGCTGCCTACACAGCTAAACTGATTAGAGCTAGCAGACCATTGCTTTCCCCGCACAACTCCATCACCCTGGCCAGAGCCTTGATACTCTCCAGAATCGACTACTGCAACTCACTTTTTGCAGGAACCAGCACTAGAAATATCAATAAATTACAAAATGTACTAAATAATGCTATCAGAGCTGAATATCCCCTTCAACGATCACATCTCATCAACTAGGAGGACCATCCATTGGATCCCAATCTCTGACACAATCAAATTTAAAATTCTTATGGTCACACATAAATGTATCTCTAACAAAGCGCCTGCTTACCTAAGTAACTTGATCTGTAAGACTCAATCTAATAGAACCATCTGGTCTTTCTACGCTAACCTGCTCACCATACCTAAATACAGAAAACAGAAACTAGCATACTCAACCAATGTTTCAATAGTTATCTCCTGAATGTATGCTTTTGAATGAGCAACTTATGACCTCACATCCATGTAAATGTACTTCTGTCTTGTGTAACCATATTCAAGTGTAACCAGCTTCTGAAGTACCAGCGCCTAGCTGCCATGTAAATATATTTCTGTATTTTGGAACTGTAATCAAGTGTAACCAACTTCTTAAGTGCCAGCGCCTAGTTGCCTTTGGGCTTTGTGCGCTTTACAGATGTACAAATAAATAAATAAATAAACTCAAACTACACAAAAGTGAAATAACTTTACATAAAATGTGATAGTAAACATTAACGCAATAGCAGTTTTCACAGTGGACTGTTCAGCTACTTCAGAGCCAGCAATATTAACTGTGTGAGATAGCACAAAGTGCCAAAAGTGGCTCATAAGTAACAAGAGATGCAGTATATCGGTCTACTGAAAGGGCAAAAGGACGAAGCACAACCAGGCTGCACGTTTGTGTCTTTGTGGGTAAGCAAATATATTCAGTACTGCGGTCAATTCACTGAAGTCTTTTTGCATGTTACATACACATGGATTGTTACGAGGCATGCTCTTGTGGCGTTAACTACTGTCAGCTAGGCGAGTTTACGAATGAAGGAAAATTGGGAGAACAAAAACATTTTTAGTTTTGGCTATTAGGTAGCTCTTGCGCCACCTATAAGCCGAAACTATTGCATTAGAGTACAGATAAGGAGAAATGGCGTGTGAGGAGGGACACAGCTTGTCGCTGTTTGGCTTGCCCATCCGTTGATTGTTGTGACAAAACTGGACTATTCATCCCTTCTACCCACAGGGGAGACACCCCCTTTGAGGCTAGTGAGATGAGCCCGCTAAGCAAGACCCTTCCTAGCATCTGGGAAAGTGGGAACTACCTGGAAATGACTCTGACTCCCCTCTAGGGGACAAGGACTCCCATTCCTATGAGGAACTCCCCATCAATAAGACATTGACTGCATATATGGGAATCGAAAAAGAGTGACGTTATTTCTGTTTTGTATTCAACTAATAGTGACATTACTTTAAACTCTTTGGCTTCAGTTAATGCTGGATTCCCCCTGAACTCAACAGTCAAAGAGGAACGACAACGCTTTCGTTGTGGCAACGATTAGAAAAAGATGAGGACCTCTGAATGGAGGATAAAGAATACTATGCAGAGTCGAGACTCTGATGGGAGAACGTTGTGGAGGGGCGGAGCCACGCTAGAAAGTGGAGTCAGCAGTAGCGTGGAGAGTGAGCTGTTCGCAAAGTGGACGCCGGAAGACTGGCGTCAGGAGAGGCAACGAAGCTGAATCAGACGATTGTCCGGGCATGGTAGATGGACCGTCTTAACTGCTGGCGCAACTGCATTGAAGCCTTGGTGGGCCTAGGGCCTGTTAATCGATGTCGAAAGCTGACGGCAGCAGAGAGAATGGATCACCAACCTCTGCATGAGAAGTGTGATAACTGCCGAGGTGGGCAGAGGAAGGGAAGCAAACGTTCCCGAGAAGGCAATACTGGGGACAGGGGGCGAGCGCATGTGTCCCAGAGTGCTGGAGAAGCCAAGAGGGTTACGGGTGCACAAGAAACCCGAACACTGGACACGGGCAGGCGTCAACTCGAGACTGCGCTGAATTAAGCATCTCAGAGGGCCCGAGTGTTTCAGCGAGCCCTAGAAAAACAAGTGTCAGTGATTTACGAGCCTGGGGTGGCCAAAGGGATTACAGGAGCCAGAGAAACACGAACAGGAGCCAGAGAAACACAAACATTGGATACAGGAAGACGTCCCAGAGAAACCTCACTGAAGTAAGGACATCAGAACAACAGTGACCTTCGGGGAGCTTGAGAAATGCAAGTACAAGTGATGAAGAGTGGGAATAGAAAGAATCCAGCTGGTTCCATTGTTTGAACCCAAACCAAGGACACGATCAAAAACAAGATCAAAAGTGGTGAAATTGCACTAAGAAAATCCATTTTTTCCTTTAAAGAATGGAAAGTATTGGATGTGTGTGAAGACTATAACTTGTCATTCAGAACCTGAAAAGAGGCTGAGATTCCGGAAACACCATCCGTAAGTGGTAGAGCCAGATAACACCAAGGTTTTTGGACAGAGGACTATTTTGTTTTGGACAATTGACAAGCACACTTAGTTTAGTTTGTCAGGTAGGGAATTACCATCATAGCGACAGGGTTAGTCACCTCTCTTATTATTGAAATAAAATATCTTTGAACATGCTAAATCCTAGTCCGACTCTTTCTGGTTCACCACACTGCCCATGGCCATGCTAATCCCTATAGTCATTCCCACCCAGTTCGTGTCCCTCCATCCCCAAAACATCTTCTCCTGGGAACTCTTTGAGATGGCGCTTTACTCAAGCCTTACCATCAAACTTTGCACTCTAAGTGTCTGTCAGTGTTTTCTTAAGGAAGTCGCTAGAAGTGATATCAACCACAAGATCATGAAGCTGTCTGTTAGGGGATGGTCTCAAATCCCCCCCCCCCCCCCCGACACTTGTGAAAAACTGCTTGGGGATTGCACCCGGAAGAAACAAGTTAAGAATAACAGCCAGAAATATTTCTGACTTAACTGTGTCATTAGCTGAGTCCACTACGCAAGACTATCTGGATTATCCAATGCACTTGAGAGATTTATACGGAAATAAGGTGCAGTGGCTTAAAAAGCATGTTCTCTAACCATCATAAATTCGACACAGAAGTCTCAAAATGGAAAAAATGTCTAAACCGCCTAAAGCGAGAACATCGAAAGTCACCAACAGTAATGACCGAAAGTCACCAACAGTAATGACCGGGGAAGCCCTTAAAGTAGCAAAACAATGCTACAAAAATTGGATAAAGCAGCATAAATATAGACTTTACCAGCAAGATGCAGAATATATGCTGAAGATAGTGGCATCCAAGAACACTAGCGAAATGTGGAGAATTTTGTAATGCAATGGAAGCCCCACAGCAATCCTTGATGGCGAACTCAGTACCTGCTGGTGAATGGACAATCTACTATATTTCTATTTTCATTAGAACATTTTGAAAAGGTAGGGGAGGAAGTGGAGGAACCCTGTGCATGGACATTCAAGATGGGCGAAGATGACATTCTGAAACTGATAAAATCATCCAGCAACTCTGGAGCAGCAGAGCTGGATGGCCTCACAAATATCTTTAAAAAAAAGAACCCAGAAAAGCAGAAAAGTGGGCTGCCTTCATGAAAAATGTGTTTCACGAAATCAAGGTCACTAAGAAAATTCAAGCCTCCTGGACGACATCAAAAGTTGTACCTATTTTCAAGTTGTGATAGACTGATTCGAGCAAACTACAGACCTATCGCCCTACTTGATGTTGTTGGAAAAATATTTGCCACCATACTACTTAAACATCTAAATAAGTTGAGCATGGAAAGCAAACATTTTGATATTTGGCAGGCGGGCTTTGTAAAGGGTATTGGAACTTAATTAAATCTCTTTCCTTTGAACCTTTTGAAGAACAGGTTAATGTGACAGGCCAAAACTAACATCTACATGGCATCAATTGATCTCTCACAGGTCTTTGATTCTGTGGACCGTTCCACTCTATGGTCAAAACTAAAAGCTTGGAGCTGCCCACAGGATTTAAGGGAAGCCATCAAGGCCCTCCACACTGAGACCAGCTTTACAGTTAGACTGGACAGTTTGGGAAACCTGACCGCACCAATTATAACAGCCAAGGGACTGAAACAGGAATGCCGTCTAGCACCAGCTACATTTAATCTGTATATTTCGGACATTGGAATTGCATATGATAATATCAGATGCTTTCTGCCCAATGTAGCTGGAACGCAGATCAATAGGATCCTTTATGCAGATGACCTAGTGCTTATTGACCAGACCCAGATTGGTCTGCAGCTTCAGCTAGATTCTCTGGCTCTCTATGTTTCTACGAACAATCTGCGGGTAAACCCAGCCAAATCTAAAATCCTAACACTTGATCGGAAAAGGGACAGAGAAAGAGGCCGAAGAGAGAGATCAACTGGCGGGTTTATGGAAGGAGTTAAAGTACCTGAGGCATCATCAATAACTTATCTGGGTAGGTCTATCAATGATAGCAGTAATGACTTTCACAGGGAACACAACCTAAAAAGCAAAACGAAAAATCTTGCAACGCAGGCTAGAAGGATAAGATTCAGACACTGCAGATTTTCCCTTATTCCAGTGTTGGATTTTTACAAAAAAATGAAAGTCCCACCTATACTATGGTATGGAATGTTCCTTCTCACCATCTTGGACTGTGTGGTCTAATTTAGAATGGTCCTTTTGGAGGAGTGTACTTTCCTTGCCTAAATCCATCCCGATATCAATAATAAGGAAATAATTGGGCTTAACTTCCATGTATGCAGTTACCGTATGAAAGACTTGTTTTACCGTAAGTGCCTCCAACCTCCATCAGAAGGGGGCTTTTGGGTCCAGAAAGCGGCTTTGGCACTGGGATGGGAAAGGACCCTTGTGGATTGGAAAACAATGTGCATTGAAATACTGGAGAACATAAGTATGACAAACTTACTCCTGGCAAATCCAGACTATGTGAAACAGAAACTACTTGACCAGGATTGGATCGACACGTTGAAAGAGGACAACAGGTACAAGATTTATGGTAAGAGCTATATCGACATGAGAAGGTGAGGCACAATTCTAGGCTATTTGGGGAAATTTCCGTCAGATGCTCTATGTAACCAGTTCCTGAAAATAATAGGTCTGAATATGATCCTACAAAAGAAAGACTGGAAGTAAGGAAAGAAAAAAAAAACGAGACTTCTCGTGCAGACTTTGTAACAAGATCCCAGAGACGCTGTATCATCTAGTCATGCAATGCCCGGAGTTAAGGGACAGGAGATCAAACCTAATGGGTAAATTCCTCAATGACTACTCAACTCTCTCTCTGAATGAAATTACGGCCTTGCTAATGCAGGGCAAGAGGATTGCTCGGAGCTCGCTTTGTTGGAATTTGTTAAAGTCCTTTTTCAGGAAAGCCACAAGGATTTCCAATAAGGAAGGAGTAATGTAGAACTTTTTGTTTTATTATTTTATTGGAAAATATTAGAATGATTGCTTTAAGAAATCGACTACGAAAATGTATTTCATTATTGTTGTTGTCTTTTAATTGTCTGGTTTTTGGTCATTCATTTTTTAGATTTTGTATAGCTGAAAGGTTTTGTGTGTAAACCATTTGCTAAATAAATAAAATATATATAATAAATAAATCTTCTGGGAGTTAATGACTAAATTGGAGCTGTAAGCCCAACCACTGATGTAATAAAAACGTCTTTGCCTTCAGCTACTCTATTTATAAGCACTATTCACATCCTTCACGAAAATACTGCTAAAAACCTGCATTGGCCAAAGCAAACAGTTTTGAGCTGTGTATACGTTTTAGGCATTTGCCAGGCACTGCTAGTAGTTGCCCAAGTGCTCGCACGATTCTGCACCTGCTATCATTAATTGCCAGTTAATACCATTATGTCAGTGCCTGGCAAGTGCTTTTTCCACGCCTACAGATAAGCCCAAACGGTTGGCATTGCGAAAACTCGTTTAAAATGGGGCTTAGCAGCCCCCACCTACCTACCCACTAGTAGCTCTAGTGGGTCTGAGGCTGGATGTGTTCTGGGACCCCCTGCCCCCTTGCTCCTTTACATCTCATGGTCTGTGAACCATGGAGCAGTGATTATGGCATCATGTGCTGCAGGGCTGAATACGTTATTGGTGTGTCCTTGTGCTCAGCAAAATGGGGAAGAACACGGCGAGGGAAGCAGAAAAACAATTGTGCAGTGAGGCTTCATATGAGAGTGACGCCATCAACACGTCATATACGTACTGGATCAACAGTGGCTTGACAGGTGATTGCCACCTGGCAGAGCACTGTTTTAATGATCTCTGGATGCTGCGTCCCCAAATTGCCAACTGAAATACAAAAGTCTTGTTGCACACATCAGTTCTTTTATGATTTGACAAACGAAAATGGCTGCACACATCTTGCCACAGTAAACAAAGGAATACCTTGCCCTCCTGCCTCACTGGGATTGGCCGACTCCTCTTCAACTAAAGCCAATGGGCTTCACCTTGAGGCGGTAGCCAGCCCTGCATTTCAAAGGCCCTGTTTCTAAGGCCTCCTGGCCATTGCCTGGCCGGGCCTGGGGGTCCCCTCACCCCTCTTAATCAAATTGATCATATGGAGGGGGTGCAACACAACTATGCCTTCCTGGCCCACTGAATTCCAGGTGACAATCTTTCTACTTCCCCGAGGATCAACATCCACAACCACACATGCACTTCTATCCTCCACACTTTTGACTGTTACACCCTCCACTTCCATCTCACCTTTACTCTGCTCACAATACCCTCAATCTGCCTTAGCTAAAAATCGAACATGGCTGTGTGCACATGCTGCATTGTGTTTATTTCTGTTTTAGCTAAATTCGAACTTGGATTTGTGCACATGCTGAAATGTGTTTCTTTCTGCTTTAGCTAAATTTGAACTTGACTGTGTGCACATGCTGCACTGTGTTTCTTTCTGCTTTAGCTAAAATCGAACTAGGCCGTGTGCACATGCTGCACTGTGTTTCTTTCTACTTTGTCTAAAATTGAACTTGGCTGTGTACTTGCTCTTTTTATTTCTTAAAATCGTTTTTTGCTTGGTGCACGACTTACTTCACTACCTTTCACAAACAGCGTTGCATCTGCTGTTGAGTACATCCTGCATTAACACCCTGTATGTTCGACCTTGTCCTCAGTGCTTCTGCCTCCTACCTCTGTCCCCCACCCCCTGTGTTTTGCCCCCCCACACCTCCATCAGTACATCAGCCTGGTAAGTGTCCTCCTCACCATTGCAGCTAGCTATGTTGCTATCTAGCTCTCCTATTTTCTTCTCCATTTCCTATACCTCTCCTATTACTAAATCTGGCCGGAAGAAACGTAAGGACGACATACTGGGCTCCAACCCAGGCCTTCCTATTGCAGACACCTATGTCACGGCTTCCGCCAGAGAGACTCTCACAAACATCCTCTTTGTTGTTAACTCAACTGACCTATGGCCCCGGTACACGGTCACCTTTCTCTCCCATCGCCTTTTCTCCCATTAATGGTGACACTCGCTGGGAGGTCCTCCTTGACCTCTTTGCCATTTCCAGGGTCATCAACCCAACCTTCATCTCTTGGACAGGCTCCTACCTCGCCTCTCTAATCTTACCTCTCCCCCCTGGACAGGCTCCCTTGCCTGCTGTGCCTTCATCCTCCTTTGCACAGGCGCCCTTGCCTTGCCTCACTGGTACAAAATACATATACTTTCATTCCAGTTCAAAGAGATGGATTCAAATACATAAACATTTATTGTCCCTTAAACGAAGAAGGGATGTAATTGACAAATAACATGTATAGTTGATACAAGCAATAGTGCTCAAATGACAGTGTAGACAATATACACTATAAAAACAAATCAGTAGTCGACACTACTGCGTTTCGGCTAAATACACGCTTTTTGGTGAAGCTGGCATATGGTAGGCCTACATCATAACGGTAAAAGGTGGAGTTCTGGGTGGCCTACGATTCTCTGCCGTGCGCAGGAATTTGCCACGGAGTAGATCGTTGTGTGTTCTCCTGTGCCAAGTATAGGAGAGCCTCGAAATAGTTATGGGTCTTGTAAGTACCCTCGGCGTCAGGATCCAGTCATTTGACCACATCCTAACTAGGGCTGCACGGCCGTCGGATTCCCCTTAAACACGATAGACACCGTGTTCATAAGGTTCTCGGGGGTACTTACAATACATATACCTATTTCAAGGCTCACCTAGACTGTAGAAGATCAGTGAGTGTCTGGCGGTCGAATGTGTCAGTTTCCCCACAATAAAACTTTTTTTTGTATTGTATATCAGTTTAGTACAAAACTTTTTACCATTTTTTACAGTCCAGACTAAAACACTCAAGCTAAAACAATTCCAATTCTCCATAAAGGGGGAGAAGACAAAGATGGAAACTCTCAGCGAGGGAGGGGGCCTTTCCTTTAGATCTCATAGTTCATGTAGACCCACAGGTAGGCCCACTACCTCTTTGCATGATGACAAGAACAATAAAGTTAAGGTTCCAGCGGGTTCTTTACTTTATTTATTTAGTTCCAAATTCCCCCTTTTGCAAGGATTTCAATTTATTTAAATTTTTTTCATTTTAGACATTCTTTGAAAAAGTCAATCGTGGCAATAGTTCGGCCAACATGTTCGCCTCTTAGCGTCAGTTGCCACCATTCCTCAGGGGATGACAATTCCTCATTCTTAATGAATTTGGCTAAGTGTTTTGAGGGAGGATCCCCTGGGTGGAGGGTCTTTGGGGACTGGGAGTGGGGGGCCCTTGGGCGAGACATGGTATCTCCCTTTTCCTAATAACAACTCACCCAATCCTTCTCCAACATTTAAGGGTACCAGCTTCCCTTATTTTGTCTCAGTCATACCATTCTAGTACTGAGACAAGAGAGAGAAGACCAGGAGGCATACATACCAACATACAACCACACCACTCTGGTACTGAGCCAAGGAAGAGAGCCTCAGAGGAATACCACCACAAAGATCAATCATGTCACACTAACAAGCCTAATTATAGTCAGGCAATTGAAAGAGAGGGCTCACACCTGCAGCTCATTCACACACCACAGATGTATAAAAGGTGGGAAGCCAAAAGAGCAAAGAGAGGAGGGAGAAAAAGGAGAGACACTGTTGTGAGCCGTTGGATGCTGACATGTGACGAGGGCCAGAATACTAGGGACTGCAGAGGCTGGTGGTCCGAACTGGGGCGGCGAAGAGAACAGGAGTTCTCTGGTGTAACTGCAAGGCAAGAGCAGGTGGTATGCTGAAGGGTCATCCTTCTGATGAAGTGACAGAGTATGCATTCTCCCTTGGAGCTGCAAGAGTGCAGGAGTGTCTTGGGGGCAGAAGAGGGTACCTTGGAGGCAACAGAGTTGAAGCGAGTCTGCAAAGGAAGCCAGTGAGTTTCAGAGACTAGGAAACTTGGTGTGAAACTGACCACGAGTGCTGTGAAGGAACCGTGATTGTATACAATGTAGCGGAGTGGTCACGTGGGTCTGAAAGAAGCGGAACATGTTCTCAAAAGTCTCCATCTGAACTGTTTAATTAAAAATCAGGTGAAGTGTTAAAAGGGATGTGCACCTTGAGAAAAGGAAGGGGGCAGTCCTAAAAAGGTTCCCACTTGCGAAATAGACATTTCAATGGTGTAAACGAAAAGAAATCTTCGTTGCTCAAACTTATAAAACCTACAAACCTATTTTGAACATTGAGCTGAATTCAAATAAAGCAGATGGCTCCTTTTTCCAAACACTGGATTAAATACAGGTCAACCACAAGAAGGTGAAAACCAGAAATTGGAAATCTTTTGAGCCTCTTAAAACTGTAAACCATTCTTTTCTTTTTTTTAAACTCTTTATTTCTAATTTCAACAAGTTACAATAAACAACAGAATTAACATCCTAGGTCATTGAATTGAAAAATACATAACAGTGGAAAACAAAATAAAACACAATTCCAAAGCATAACTCTGTATTCCAACATATGAAACTTAGGACTAACCTAAAACAAAGCCAGATGTATCAAACAAATGACAACAAACAAGTAAGACCACACAAAACAACCACATAGACAACACAAACCCCCTCCCCATATATTAATGCTAATAGACCAATGCACTCCACTCCAGAACCTAATCTAGCATCATCCATAAAGGTCAATAAAGCTCCCCCACATTTCCTCATAAAGGGTTTCCTTGTTTTGTTTACAATACATCGTTTTCTCAAGTCTGGATACAATTCTAACATCTAAAATCCAGTCCTCCACCATCGGCTTCTTCCGTGTCTTCCAGACCCTCAACACCTGTTTAGCCGCCACCAACAAAACTTTGATTACCCCACAAGATATCACCCAACTCACATCCCGTCCACCACTATACAATAATAAGATGACCGCTAAGGGAGTGCGTGGATAAACAATGTTCCAAATTTGATCGACCCTATCAATAACCTCCCTCCAAAAACTCACCACTCTTTCACAATACCATAACATATGTATTAAAGTACCTTGTTCTTTCCAACAACCCCAACACCGATCATCACCAACCAATCCCAATTTACACATACGAACTGGGGTCCAATATATTCTGCCCAATATCCTTTGATGTATATAGCGTAATTGCAAATCCACTTTGGCAGTGGTCGGCACTCTCCAAATCTTTTCCCATTCTCTTGGCGGAAGTTCTCTGCCCAACTCCTCTGTAAACCATTCTTAACTTGTGTAAGGGAACACCAGCATTTCTACTGTGAATTATTCTGAACTTGGGGAAGGGGACTCTAGCATTTCCACTGTAATTTATTTTGAACTTGGGGACCGGAACCCCAGTGCCTCTAATGTGAATTATCTTGAATTTGGGGACGGGAAGCCGCCCTGGTGCTTTTGTTGTGACCGCCTTTAACTTGGGGAAAAGAACCCTGGGTCTTGATTCAAACTATTTTCCCTTTTGTCTACAAAGGATAGTTTTGAGACTGTTACAAAACTACTTTACACTCGGGGAAGGGGTAGAACTTTGTGTTGAACACGGTTTTTCTTTGGTTGCGGATATCCCTACACACTGTATAAAGTTATTTGTGAAGGCAAGCATAGGTTTTGGACACAGACAGATTCTTCAGTTGAATGAACTCTGACGTTTCTTAGTTTTCTTCAGGTAGGGAAATCCCACCTTAGATTAGGGCAAGCGAGGCCTTTTTCCATCTAAAACCTTGGACTCGTCAGAAATCCAAAAGCTGAAATATAAGAAAAGGAAGGAGTTCCGGAAATGGCAAAAAACATTGTCTCCTGATGACAAGTCAAACTACGCCCGTGCAGCAAAGGAGCACAAAGATGCTATCTGTACTGCAAAAAATGCTCATATGAGAACAGGATTAAGAGTGCTGCTTCATACACTAAGGAACTCTTTAAGATCTTAAAAGAGGTCGAAGATGCCTGTCCAATTAACCCTATAGTCGTGAAAGACTGACTGGCGTACCCAAATCAAAAATGCTATGTCCAACAAGATTACTATGATCAAAGGGGACATTGAATCCAAGCTAGCTCAATTGAACACCACACCGCCCCCTGTTTGTTTCAGGCACTTGCCACATCCTCCTCAGCTTTTTAAATTTGTGGAGGTGACTGAAGCAAAGGTTTTTGATATATTAAACAGGATAAACCCCACCAGTTGCATGGAGATATCTGCCCTGCCAAAGTAGTAAAATATTGTGGCAAGTCTCTTGCCCCTCTTATTACAAAGTTTTTTTTATAGAGACAATTCGGTTCCAACAGATGTCAAACAAGCATGGATCACTCCCCTTCTAAAGAAACCATCGCTGGATCCTTGTGTGGTGGGTAATTATCGTCAAATTACAAACTTGCCCTTTCTCCTTAAGATTCTAGATAAGATTGTGCATGGTCGAATCCAGGATTTTCTGAGTACACATAATATACTAGGCCCTAAGCAATCGAGTTTTCGGAGTGCAAAGAGCACCAAATCTACTCTGTTAGATCTAAAGACTAACATACTTCATCACATGGATAAGGGCAACGCTTCATTGTTGATGCTCTTGGATCTTACGGCCGCGTTTGAATTGGTAGATCATCCCACCCTGGCTAGCAGACTACTAGAGCGAGCATTGTTCACTAAGGAAGCAGTTAGCTGGGTGCCTTCCTTCCTGTCTGACCGTACTGCCAAGGTTTTCCATGAGGATGCCATGTGAGAGGGGTATGCCTTAAATTGTGGCATACCACAGGGATCGTGTCCGTCTCCAACTCTCTTTAATATCTTTATTCTCACATTGTTTGATCAATTAGATGCTGAAGGTACTAGTCTAGTTATGCTAACTATGCGAACGATGCTCAGTGTCTTCTTCCCACTCACAGGCGATTACAATCAGAGATACTGAGGTCACGTACAACAAAATTAATTCCTGGATGTTGCATAATGACTTGGCTTTAAACAACTCCAAAACCGAGATTATGATCTTGGGCACTGCTCCTAAATTGTGCAACTTAGATCAGGCCTATTATTCCCTTCAAATTGTAGTTTGCCTACTTCCCACTCACCAAGAAAGTGAAGACACTGGGAGTGATTTTTGATCAAGAGCTCTCAATGAGGACACACATCAGTACTTAGTGTCAAATTCATCTTACTACATTAAGCTACTGGCACAAATTAGGCTGTATCTTGATGCTTCGAGTTGCGCCACTTTGGCTAGGGCAATCAAAGGCAGCCGTCTGTACTCTGCTAGTATCCTACTAGGCGATGGGAAAGGAGACCTTTCCGTCTACAAGTTGTTCAAAACAACACAGTGGGGTTGTGGTAGGTCTACATAAAACTGATCATGTATCAGTAGCACGGAAATCACTACACTGGTTGCCTATAGCAAAAAGGATCATGTTTCGTACCCTATGCATTGCACATTCATGCCTTCATGGAACTAGTCCATCGTACCTTGCAGTGCAGCTTAAATGGCTACCCGATAGACGTAGCCTTAGATCCAACAACACGGGTCTACTGCAAATCCCTAAGGCAAGACTCTAAAGGACAGATGTTTTGCAGCCTCTACACAACAATTATGGAATACCCTTCCCCCTGATTTGAGGTTGTGCCCTAGCCTCCCCAGATTCAAATGTAAACTGAAAACGTTCCTTTTCGAATGACAGAGAACTATCATATTGTGCCTGATCTCTGATCCCTTGACTGTTTTCATATGTTGCGTGTTTGTCAGTCTCCGCGCTCCCATGCCTCAGGGCTCTTGTTCAAGCACTTTAGAAATAACTTAAATAAATAAATAGGGAACGTTAGGACTACTAGTTTTACTTTTATAAAATATATGCCGGAGAGTCCGTGTCCTTCTGGCTCGCAACGATACACAGACACATGCATGCGCACACACAGTTTTAATCATTATTTTCTTACCTGCGCACCCTTCAGGAAGGAAGGAACGAGGAAGTAGGGGGAGGTGTGAATCAAACATCTCTCCCAGAGTCCTTGTTCCTGGCAAGCGAGGCAGAGCAATATGAACATGCCACCCTAATCAACAGGGAGGTTTAGGAGCTCCCCCTATGCATTTTCAAAGTGCAGTACACCATTCATAATTGCCAATGGGCTGTGAAGGGCTGGGGAAGCAAAACATGCATTTCCTTGCATAGCTCATTCTTCATGCACAGTTTAAGTACTCCACCAAAGGAACAATAAAGGTGGCACAGAAGCACTCACGTAGCTGTATAATGCAGTTGAGGGACCACTTCCTTAGCTGCATGCTGCAGTTGAGAAGGTACCATATTTTCATGTTTTGTTGCCCTCTGAAACACTTGTGTACGAGTGCAATATAAATAAAATATCAATTCAATTCACTGGGCTGGCTTTGGCTCAACCATAATCAGTGGTGAGTCAGTACCCAGTTACACATTATGGACAAGCTGCCACTGGTTTGTTGACTGGGAAAAAGATGCTGTGCAAGAATGGAGGATGAGGGTTGGCCCTTCGTAGCTTCTTTGACATTCATAATAGTTGAAAGCTGAGATTTTATTATAGAACATCACATACTTGTTAATATTTACCTCAGTGTCTACAAATGGGAAAGTATCCGCTAAAAGCAGCATACACTCATCGAATGACAAGGTACCACCACTCTGCTGCAATTGTCCTTTGCTCTGCAAATACAAAACAAACACGGGAATGTCACAACCAGAAAATGTAGTATTTCTGATCATTTTTATGTTCAACTTTTACGTGCCCTTACATATATTTGTGCACTACAAAAACAGTCTAATTTTCAAACATGACATTATTTAAGCCACATTTTGGGGCGTGGGAGGAGAGCAGAGAGCCATGTGATCCCTCCTGCCTCCACACCGCCCTGCCATTATGGACTAATTCTCTGGGATCCCTGTGCCCAACCTTTGGACTTTGGGCCTACAGAGGTGCAGGTACTCCAGAGAGAAAACAGTAGGAGCTCTTTGCCATTTTACTGAGATTTCTAAAGCAAGAGAAATTATATAGTTTTCATTTGTGGCTTTCATAAAACTATTTGTTACCAGTAAAAAAATAAAACACTGAAAAAGACCATATATAGAATTACCGTAGAGTTCAGAAATTATAATGCATCTTTAGAGTTAAGAGCATACTTGACAATGCAAGCAAAACACACCAAAACAATGGGTGCATGTGCACTGAACATATTGGGAATATGTTGCAGCTGGATTCAGTGCATTAATGTTTAGTTGGGGTTGTTCCCATTTTTATATTTAAACATGATCCCAACCTTATGTAAAGCTACATGTCTTACCTTCTGCCCTTAAGACAGGGGGCAAACATTCAATTTACAAGCTACTAGTCAGCCATACAAGTCACTTGTCACCTTCATTCTACACATGCACACAGCACACCATGTCAATCACCAAGAGCCAAATATCATTAGCTAATGGCTAGTTCACATTTTGCTTAGGAAACCATTGCTCAAGTTGGAACTGGAACTCAGTGAAGTGACTTCTCGCAGTTGTTGGCCTGGCATGATGGCTGTGGGGTGCCTTTAATAAAGCTCCTTGCTGTTCCTGCTGTTTACTGCGCCCTTCATTTCACTGGCAATGAGAAGAAGACCAGTGGTGAGCACACACAGCCCAGAGGACCGATCTGAGGATGTTGGGTGACTGTTGGTCATGCTATGGTACATTGTGGCGTGACCCAGATGCCAGAACATCAAGGCGACGTTGGGCCTCTCTAGGCCCCAGTTTGCACTGCAGGTGCGAGTGCTAGATGCACGATGCGTGTTAAGATTCCATCAGAGACACCGTCCCAGCGGAGCCAGTGCTGATGCAGCTCAAAGCTCCCCCCACCGCCCCTTGCGGTGTGCTCCACTGAGGGTTTGGGGGTCAAAGGACTGCAGCGGAGGACAAGTGTCGGCCCCGTTTGGGCACTTGGATTGAGGGGCACTTTAATTTGGAGCTTCACGGTCGGTCTCCTCACTGCTTCCCTAGTAGGCCCAAGCAGCACATGGCATATCTTGTGCTGGTGAGCACGTATACAGCACAGACTGGATGGCACATGCGCAGCAAATGGCATGCAACCTCTTACACCGCCCTCCCATAACTCTTTGCGACCAGTTAAAATGATACCGGTTAACAGCACAACCTCCTAGCAATTCAGCGCAACTACTGTTTGTATAAATCCAAGTGAAAATAATCAGCGCTTCTGATATTGGATAGTTACTGGAAACTACATCCTACCTAGCCTGTTTCGCTACACCCATGTGACAACCTTACTGAACCACTGTAAACATGCGGTCAAACAGTGCTAACCAACTATATTGTCGTGCCTGGCGTGTTAGACGACACCGGCACGTGTATCTGAAAAGGGTTGTGAGAGCCAAGTTGAGAGCACCCTCCGAGCATGCCACGTATGCCTCAGCTTGCAACCACAGTCGCCCCTCTGAACCCCTGCAAATGACACCACTCCCCTGCGGGAATAGGTATTCATGTACTTCTTTGGTTCGCTCAGATCGGGAGAATAAACACTTGTGGCCATTGATGAGTACTCCAGGTACCGCAAGATCGAGATCCTGCAATCCACAGCAGCCACAGCCGTGATCTCGGTGCTAGATTGCATCTTCTCCTCGTATGCCAATCCGACAATGTACCCCCTTTCACTAGGCACGACTTCCGGGACTTTGCGCGATACATGGGCTTCCATCACAGAAAGATCCCCCCGCTGTGGCCCCAAGCAAACAGGACAGTTAAACTATTTATGGACCACGTCAAGAGGGCCGTCAGGATATCAAACATCATGCACATGCCCATAGAACAATCACTGTGTCAACTCTTGCAGGACTACCAAAACACCCCACATGACTCCAGAGGAGCTTGCCCTGCAGAGCAAAGGTTGGTCACCCCGTATGAACGAGAGTGCTCCACAACCCTGGGAAGACAGAAATGCGAGCGACTGAATTACAGAGAAAGCAAATGAAAAGATTAAAATACACTGATCGCAAGCATCGAGCCCGAGAATGCCACCTACAGACATGGGACCCTGTTCTCGTCAGGCAGACCACCTGCCACAAAGGAACGCCACCCATTGACCCTCGACCCATGGCTATCACCAGCATGAAAGGCTCTATGATTACAGCTGAGAGAGCAGACAAACGCTTGCCAAGAATCAACTCCTTCCTCAAGTAGTTACATGGGGAACACCGAGACAAGGATCGAGACTGGAGCAATGATGAGAGCATCACACATGAAGAATCAGGGTATACGGGGGATGAAGAGGAGTCTTAAGCGGAGAGAAATGCTGACCCTGGAAAGAAACAGATCGGAGAGCCCCTGCATCCCAGGACTGATGGCCAGCCACGTGGGATTATCCGTTGGCCGCGACTGTGGATCGAGGAGATTGGGTAGGATGCTGTTATTTTGGGGGGAGATGTAATGTCATGCCTGGTGTGAGGTGACACCAGCAAGTGTATCTGAAAAAAGTAATGTGAACCAATTTGAAGAAACCCTGTTCCGAAAGGCCATAAATCAGTTGACGTTAGATACTCACCACCGTGGTTGTGCTGTCATTTAGCAGGTGCAATATTCAGGTTAGGACCCGACACCAACCACCTTGTTTTTGGCTTACCTCAGAAAAAAGCCTATATACCATGGGATTATGATAGATGCTTTCAAGTTCTACTTCTGAGCTGCCAGAGGAGACACTTATTCAGATGACCAGAAAGAGGCAGCTTTGCTAAACTGCATTGGAACGGAGGACCTGGGAGTGCTCAGACACTTAACTGGTG
This sequence comes from Ambystoma mexicanum, assembly GCF_040938575.1. Lineage (NCBI taxonomy): Eukaryota > Metazoa > Chordata > Amphibia > Caudata > Ambystomatidae > Ambystoma > Ambystoma mexicanum. The sequence continues at coordinate 932,399,321 of NC_090931.1, read as the reverse complement.
ATGAGGTGACAATCCCACTCAGGGAAGGTGGAACAGAGGCTGTAGTCTGTATGTGACTGCCTACGTGGAATTGGAAAAATGTTTTGGCAAGAATCCCCGATTTGGGACCAGGGTGCTATCACTTTCTCCCATGCACCCAATGGCCAGGAGAATCCACCTATGCCGATATTACTGCATTGAGAACTTTGATTGCTTCTTGTAAACTTACTGGAGGTCATAGAGGAGTACATCAGAGAACAGATCATGATGAAAACCTGCAAAACCAAAGTGAGTGAAAGTTTATGGATCCATAGGGCCCCCACGCTTGAGATGGCAGAGAGATGGCTAGGTCTATAGAGCAATCGGCCAAAAGTGTACAACAGGTCACCGATAAAGAGGCTCACATGGTGGGGGCAGGGCGGGTTGAAAGAGTCCAAACCATACAACCACCCAGGAGGGTTGTGGCATGCAGAGTTTCACCCAAAAGAGACATGTAGAGTGAAGGGGCCAGGCTCAAGGCAGATGGGAGCACTTCCAAGCGCTAGAGGGGCATCCACTCAGGAAGCAGGTTCTCTTGTGGCAAGTACGGGTAGTTCAACTCCAAAAAATCCCCAGTGGTTAATACAGAGTGCAGGTGGTGTGGGTCAAGGAAGCGTTTTTCCAGGCAGTGTAGAGATATTGGAAGGAGAAGACCTACTGAAGGAGTCAGAAGGTGTCTTCTTAATACAGAGGCAAGCATCAAAGAAGAGCTGCCCTTGGGACGTCATGAAAGTCAATGGCATATAGCTGAAGACATTAGTTGACTCAGGCTCTCTGTACAATGATTTCACCTGAGCAGTATGAAAGCAGTTATAAGAAACACATTTCTGCTCTCATTCCACACCCCCACGACATAAGCCCCAGTGCTAATGGTCAATTTCCCCATCGCCATCATGGGTTACTAATGAGCTCAAATTTACTAAAAGGCCACCAGGAAGTTGCTTGTGGTCCATAAGAGAGTGAGTGTGTTGGAATGGGAGGAGCATGTTAGGTGCTTATGGTATGTTTGAGGGAGTCCAGAATAGTGGCCCCGGGAGCTCTTAAAGTGCTATACCTGCAAGGTTTCACTGACGATCTGGGCAAGCTCAATTGGCTTTCACATAAAATCCTTATTAAAAGCGGGGAGGAAGAGGAGAGGATTGTATGCAAGGTACATAAAGTCATAAATGTGCCTGTACTAGCTAGGGAAGCTCTCAAAGCAGTCGTCTGGTGTTATCGAGTAGATGAAGTCCCCTGTGCCACTGTCCCCAGTGATATTGGCCCAGAAACATGATGGTAGATTAAGAATGTGTGTTTGAGTGGGCAGGCATCCCTGGCCCAAACTCAATGAGCTATTGGCCACTGACGATTCACTAGATGTCATCACTTCTCCCTGAGGGGGAGCCCTTTCCCATGAGGCCAGGGAGGTGAGGCTGCTACCCGATAGCCCCCCTGGGTGTGGAATAATGCGGCAGAATCTCATGGAGAGGGGCTCTCCCTATGGAGATAAGGACGACCATCTAGGGTACACCCCTTATGAGAATATCATACCCCAACATACTCTAGCACTTCCCTTTTCTGCTAACCTCTTTCTAGGCAGTAGACCTATGTACTGTTATAAGGCAGGGTACCTCAAGTTTCTCGAAAGCACTGAGACGAAGAAGAACAGGAACCTAGGTAATCCAAGTACTGGGACGAGTTGGCACCACAAAGTAATGAAGATGGAACCTGTGAAAGAGACGAAGGACTTCTACAATGGGCCCAAACAATGCTAGCAACATTGCATAAAGATCGACAAAGGACTAAAGACTTGCACTCAGGCAACCGAGGGAGACTTCAGGTGTGCAGCGCACCGAACGCAGGACATTAAAACCTGCGTCGCTGATCCGAAGGTAGGGCACTCCAAGGACGTTGGCTGTCTGCCGCATCTGATGATCGGAAAGGTCCGCAAGAGCAGACCTGCGCACGGTGTTATGGAGAGGAGGAAGGAACGCAGAAGGCAGCGAAAATGCGGTCGCACAGCCGCAGGGAAAGCAAGACACAGGAGATGCCAAACCAAACACCCATCATCCCAGGAAGCACAGGTGATGAGACCCTGACAAGGTAAAGGGTGGCATGGAAGACCCACAGGGCGACTCACCAGGAGGGCGCATGCAGTTGTCCCTAGGCACCTTTGCAATCATAACGCTTGGGTAGCACGGCAGGGGCAGAACACCTACAGACCTTCTGCTCCTCATCACAATGGTGGGACGAAGCCAATTGACCACCAGGGAGGGTTGAGGATTACAAGCACCATAAAGAGGACTTGAGAGGGAAAGTGCCTTATGACAGTGGCAGAGATGAGTCCACTGACAGCCTAAGGAGGATCAGGGACCCCAAAAAACATACGAGTAATCTTCCTCATGGTCATGCTTGGCAGGGAAGTGAACCAAGTGGGCCAGTTCAAAGAAGAGGAGGAACCAGTGTCTGGGACCTAAAACAAAAGAGTGATACCAGTCATCTTCCTTGTGGCAGTACTTGGTAGGGAAGTGAACCAAGTTGGCCAGTTGAGAGAAGAAGAGAAACCAGGGTCAAGGAACAAAGGAAGAAAGTGGTACGAGCCATCTTCCTGATTGCAGTACTTGGAAAAGTAGTAGACCAAGAGAGACAAATCAAAGAGGAAAAGAAGTCAGAGTCGTGAACATCTTAACATTTAGAAGCGGGTGTTGTAGGTGTGAAGCCAAATGAAAAGAAGACTAGAGGAAGGGAGTCGTTCCCCCTGGTTGTAAGAAACTGATAACAAGATACCAGGAGAAGGGAGTCATTCTATTGGTAACCTGGACCGGAAGTAAGGTCCGAAAGCCTGGGGAAGGGAGTTATTTGCCCAAGCTATGTGATACCGGACATCTGGAGAAGAGAGACATTCTCCTGGCACATACAGAAGACAAATAAAAGTATTATCTGGAACTTTACCATCAGGGGAAGAGAATCATTCCACCAGGTAACCTTTGAGACACGAGACTGTTATAAGAGTTGGGAATTGTTTTAACAAACCAGGAAACATGACCCAGGAGAAGGGAGTCATTCTCCTGGGACCAGAACAGTACTGCCTTATTCTATAGTTTCTAGCATAAGGGACAGACGTAAGGTTTTCTTGACACAGGACGGTGGACACTTTTGAACTGACAGACATCCTGACAGTCACCTTATCTCTTTAGTTGAGGCAGGGTAAACCCGTACTAGGAATAGGGACAGATAGGTTTTCCTTTTTCTTTATTCCCTACTCAATAAATGTCTTTAACCCCAAACATGCCACCTTTGTGTAGGCCTCCTTCTTCTGCACCCTTACACCACTATGAGGTGGGCATCTTAAATTTCCACGTTCGGTTTGTCCTAAGCATACCAGCAGATCAACTTGCATGAGGCATTGCGCCCACGTACCGTCTTCATAATCCTGGATGGGGCTGTCTGGTTCTATAGGATGCCGTTTAGGTTGTCATTAGCGTCTTCTATGTTTCAGCGTCTGATGCAAGATTTGTTTGGTGGCATGCAAGGCGTGAGATACTTCCAGAAGGGTATATTGGTGTGGGGAAGGACGGAACAAGAACACTATGAGGGTGCACACTGTTTTAATTGTGTTGCAGGGCTTGTAGGGCCCATGCTCCTACATCCATGGAACATCTCAGGTCATTCCTTTGCATGACCAAGTTCTCCATAAGGTTTATCCCCTCATGATGCGAAAACCATGCTCATGAGAACTGCTTGAGATACAAGTGCCCATGGTATGATCTTAACAATGTCAAGTGGAGGTTGAGTTGCTCAAACGCTACGCATACCAGGCACCCTCCTGGTCTCCCTCTAATGTGAGATGTAAGACTGTTCTTACTGTTGATGGCAGTGAAATTGGGGTGGGTGCGGTTTTGGCTCAGTGGCATAAGAGGGGGTTCTGAACAATTGCTTCAGCCTCAAGAGAGCTCTGGAACAGAGGGAAACAATATGCTGTCATTGAGCTATAGGTTGAGATGGTTTGCATCCCACTAGTTCCGTACCATTTTGTGCGGCTTTTCCTATGTGGTCAGAACCAATCACAAGCCCCTATAACATGAAACAAATGAAACGGATACAACGGGTGAAACGGATGCAGTGGATGCTGCGGATGGAACGGAGGAAGTGGATGGAACAGATGGAGTTGATGAACCAAATAGGGCGGAGGGAACATATGGAATGGATCGATATGATGGAGTAGATGAACAGATGGAGTGGATGGAAATGATGGAGTTGCACGAAAAGTCGGAATGGATAGAACGGATAGAGCAGATGGAACAAATGGAGCGGATTGGAGTGGATGGAACAGATGGAGTGGATGGAACAGATGGAGTGAGTGGATGGGATGAGTGGATCGAACGGACAGAGCAGATGGAATGAATAGAGCAGATGGATTGGATGGATCGGATGGGTGGATTGGATGGAGTGAGTGGATCGGATGGAGTAGAAGGAGTGGATGGAGCAGATGGAGTGGATGGAATGAATAGAGCGGATGGACCAGATCGAGTGGATGGATCGGATGGAGTGAGTGGATGGGATGGAGTGGATGGAACAGACAGAGCAGATGGGTGGATCGAACGGACAGAGCAGATGGAATGAACAGAGCGGATGGAACAGATGGAGTGGATGGATCTGATGGAGTGGATGGGTGGAGTGGATGGATTGGAAGAAGTGAGTGGATCGGATGGAGTGGACGGAACGGATAGAGCAGATGGAATGACTAGCGCAGATGAACAGATGGAGTGGATGGATCGGATGGAGTGAGTGGATGCAACAGATGGAGTGGATGGAACGGATAGAGTACATGGAACGGACGGAACTGATGGAGTGGATGGAACGGCCTTACTGAAAACCACCATAACACTCTAGCACGCTTACTCGCTCCTACACACCACCACTCAACTAGAACACAGCGATACTATGACACATTCGGTATAGCTGTTCTTTTACTAACACCCGCCACATACTCCTCATCATCCTAATTAAACACAGCTAGCTGAGCACACACTGCTAGCCTAAGCGTCTCCTCAGGCCTAACGCAGCCAGAAATCAGTCCGGTTGTCAACCCTCCAGAATGAACACATATTCCTGAACTCCCAACCACCACACCTACCACTAAGAAGCAGCTATCATGCAAGTGCCACACCAGCTGCACACATATCCAGTGCACCCCCGCAACTTATGACTCTCTCTCGCTCTACTGACTTGAACTACGGTTCCCGAGGGCATTCAACCTACCAGTGCTTTGAGATCATACCAATGATACATAAGGCGCGATATAAATGCAAAGTAACATAACATAACAAGTCATGACCGCCAACGGGCTAAACCCAATGTTGCATCGCTAAACAGATGATGGATCTACAAGATTACCATTTTGTGGTGGAGCATGGTCCAGGAGAGAGGAATGCTGTGGCTGACTGTTGTGGCTGCCCTCTCAATCTTTGGGTAAGAGGGTGAGGACAAAGTATCGATAGGATGCATAATATCGGGCCGGGGCAAAGGCGAGTGGTTGGTTGAATGTGTCAAAGACCTGGAGTTAATTTGGATATGCAAGGGTTTACGGAAAGAGTGGGCAAATGTTGACCAGTCCCAAGAAGGCAGTCGCTATTTAGCGGTTTTGGATGCATTAGCTTAGGGACCATGGGGAGTAACAAGGGGAGACCGATGAGTCACTCCCATTTCTTTCAGTGGTCGTTTGATTGCTTAAATCATTGAAGGCCACTTAGGTAGGAATCTCACGAAAAGACTGCTGCAAGAATGATGTTAGTCTGGGCCAGGGCTCCAGATAAGGCGAGTACCAGGCCTTTTTACGCATGAAAATCTTGTAAATACGCAAGCTTTATTATTTTCCTGGGTACATTTACACACAGGTTTAGAGCAGAGGGCAGTGCAAAGGTCAGGTTACTTGACAGAAACCAGAAGGCTTCCCGTGATTTTTATCTACATGGATGTAATTGCAAGCCACCTCTGAAACAGAATGTATTTCTCTGAAGCCTTTCAAAAAAATAAACTGCATACTGATAAAAGGAATGGTTTCTTTCCATTCAGCTTCAGAAGCACTGTGCATGTTTTCCTAGAATTTTAGGATTGTATAATTAATAAGATGGAAAACTAAGTTGCAATTGACAATTATTTTTCAAGTTATGCTTTTTTCCAATGAAAGCAAACCAGTATTGCACAATTGGATTTTTCAGAGTTCCGGTGCTGTGTGTATAATTATGCAGACGCAGATCATTTTTACACTTCTAATTTAATTTACAGTCTAATTATAAAAACAGTGTGTAAAATGATGACTATGCACAGTCTAGTTTACATCCATTCAACCTTGCAGTCAATGGGGTACATTACTATAAATGGTCAGTGGCAGCAGAGTCTTTGCTCAAGGGTGAGTAATTGTCATTACACTGATCACATGTGTTCTAGCCTCTCAAATCTCCAAGACGACAAATAAAACATCCAAAACCTGATTCTGAAGTGCAAGCGCTGTTCAAAAACAAATAAATGAAAGTTACATTGGTAATTGAAATAGAAACTCAGCAAAACCTGTCCCTGTGATAATCCAGATAGGTATTTAACTTTATATAGCGCTTCATAAATGGTTTGTCATACATCTAGGTACTGTGATCATTATACCTCAGTTGATACTCAGTTAACCAACCTATGAAGGATGTTAGCCAATAAGATACCTCAGCCGGTTGAGCACTCGTTGCTGCAAACTCTGCGTGATCTATGGGTTGCGGGTTCGAATCCCGGCAAGTCCAACTCAGCCTTTCATCCTTTCGAGGTCGATAAAGGAGTACCGACTTTGGTTGTGATAAATATGTTCTATGTACAGCGCTTTGCCAAAAGAGCTATATAAATAACCATTTGACCACTAGATTAGTTATAGAATTTAGCATGGTGTCGTTGCCGCTCTGCACTGTTATATGATAACATTGGCATACCATTAGGTAGTAATAGCTCCAAGAAATTAGGACTTTCATTAAATATCAAAAGACAATTCTCCTATCGAATCTCAAAACACAATTCAAATTCATGTATGCTTTACTATGTAATTGGCTAGGTTTTTGTGATTTCAACATTTAAATATATAAAGAAGAGCTCAAATGGGTAGAAATAACAAGAGGTGTATTCCGTCACAATGCAGAAAGCTGCTGCATAGTAATGATTTCCATACAGTTTTTTCACACGTCGGCTGGATGTCGCATACATTTTACTCTCTTGCGAAGGAGAAAAGTAATTTTTACTCTTTTTTTTCAATTAATCTTTTTATTCGATTTTAATAGTAAACAAACATCTCATGCACCTCAAATTACATCTTGTATAATTCGTTTAGAGATGAACATAACAAACAAGACAATCAGGTGGGGATGGGGGGTACACTGGGGGAGGGACAATCGGGGGTGTTGTAGTTCTTGGGGGTGTTGTTTTGGGCAGTTGTCTTTCACCGTGAGGCCTAACTAGTCGATGTCTGCGGTGGGGCGCTTCTGGGGCTTCGCCTTTCCCTCCGCTGCTCTTGGTTCCGAGTTGACCTCACTCGGGAAGGAGAGTTCAGTGTGGGCTTTGGGGCTGGTTTTGAGTTGCGTTAGTCGTATTTGTCTAGCCAGCGGAGGGGTGGTGGTTTCCTTGCCATTCCAGGGAACTGGTCTGCGTAGTCTAGGAAGGGGGCCCAGATGTCAAAGAACTTTGTTCTATTTCCCAGGCGGATGGCGGTTATTTTGGCCCACCTCAGCATTTGGCCCACCACAGGCTCACTGCAGGGCCCTCCGGATGTTTCCATAGTCTTGCCATGGCCATCTTTGCTGCTGTGACAAGTTGTGTGCATAGGCTTGCCAAGTTGCCAGTCAGCGGAAATTGGCCATCCCCTGTGCTGCCCAGTAGGACAATTCCTGGGTCCCATGGAATCGTCAGGCCTGTGATCTGCTTGATAAGGTCCAGAATTTCCTTCCAGTATTTATATCCAACATTGCGGTGACCTCACTGGGTTGCTCTTGTTCAGGGTCTCTGGGGTTACGTACCTACCATCTGTAGCAGGTTTTGATCGCCCCTTCCTTGTTGGTGACGCATTTCGAGCTCTTCTGTGTTCTGTCCCAGATGCGCCCCCATTCTTCCATTTCATTTGTCCTCCGATGTCCCTTTCCCATTTTTCCATATAGGCCTCCTTTTGGTTGGGATCTCCTCTGTCCAGTAGTCCGTATAGGGCCAATGTTTTCCCTCTGGGGGGAGGCGCTGTGAGCGTTTGTTCCAGCGCCGTTAGTTCTCTGCAGCCCTAGGATTTCATGGGCTCGTGGGAGAGCCAGTGTCGGATCTGCGCATAGCGGAATCTCTGTTTCCGGCACCCCGAATTTCCTCTTGCATTCTTCGAATGTTAGCGGGGATCCCTCTGCGTAGAAGTCTCCCACATGTTTCAGGCTTCCTGTTTTCCAGTGATCGAAATTATTGGGCGTCTTTCCGGGGGTGAAGTCCGGGTTGTCCCAGATCGGGGATAGGGGGCCTATTGTGCTCCCACGGGTCCATCTCCTGGCTGCCCTCCTCCAACTCTCCACTGTGTTCTTGGTTGCGGTTAGGGGCACATCTTGGGGGGGGGGTCAATGGGTCTGACGATGTGTGGGAGCACTTCTGGGGGGCTCCAGCACCAGTCCTCCTCTAGTTTCGCCCAGCGAGGCCTGTTGGTGGTTAGTGACCAGGTGAATGCTGGGGAGAGTTGGGCAGCCTCTATTTCTGGTGCTCCCAGGCCTCCCGCTCCCTTGCTCCTCGTCATCACCCTTCTGGCTATTCGCAGCTTCTTCCCATTCCAGATGAATTTCATGATGTTTGTTTGAAGCTTCTGTAGGTCTTTCCTAGGGATGGAGATTGGGAGGGCCTGGCAGTGGTAGAGCACTCTTGGCACGATGTTCATTTTTACTGCTGTTATTCTTCCCAGCCATGACACCTCTTGCTTTTTCCATCTGATTAGGTCTGATTGGAGCTCCTTGAACAGCGTGGGGAAGTTCAGTTTGTACACCTCCTCTGTTTTCCGTGGTATCTTTACCCCCAGGTAGGTGAAGTGCGAGCTGGCCCACTGGATGGGGTGGATGGCGGCTAATGTTTCTATCATGCCTTCTGGGGTGTTAATCCCCAGGGCCGTGGATTTTTCGGGATTGATGGAGAACCCCGAGGTCGCTCCGAAGCTGGCCAGCTTGTTCCACAGCACCTCCAGGGATGTCTCGGGCTTGGTCACGGTTAGTAGGACGGCGTCCGCGTACAGAGCTATTTTGTATGCTTCCCCCTCACCGTTAGTCCGCTTATTAAGGGGTTTTGGTGAACTCTACAGGCGAACGGCTCCATAGACAGTGCAAAGATGAGTGGGGATAGCTGCCGTGTGCCCCTGGTGATATGGATTCTGGGCGATTTGGTGCCGTTTATCCTCAGTGCCGTGGTTGGGTGCTGGTAGTTGGCCAGAGTCCATTTCTGGAACTTTGGGCCGATGCCTAGGTGCTTTAGGGCTTCCTCTATGTATCCCCAGTCCAACATGTCAAATGCTTTATTCGCATCTAGTGACAGGACTGCCATTTGTTCCCCTGTTCTGCTTGCTGATTCGATAATGTTTAGGGTGTGCCTGGTGTTGTCGAAGGTGCTTTGGCCTGGGATGGGATGAATCCCGTCTGGTCCGGGTGGATGAGTTCTGGGAGGTATTTTGCCAGTCTGCTTGCCAGAATTTTGGAGAAGATTTGTGCGTCATTGTTCAATAGTGTGATGTGTCTGTATGAGGAGCAGAGCTTCATTATCAGTACCGTAAGGGACTCCTCCATTGGGGGTGTGACGGAGCCTGAGTCTAGAATGGAGTTATACAACGAGGCAAGGTGGGGGGGGGGTCAGAATGTGGGAGAACTTTTTGTAAAACTGGGTGGTTAGACCGTCAGGGCCCGGGGCAGTGTTTTTCAGAGACCGCATGGTGTCTGCTACTTCTTCCGCAGTGATGGGGAGTTCTAAGGCGTCGAGCTGTGGGAGCAAGGGGTCTCGTCGGACCGTTCGCAGGTATTGGGCTTGTGCTTCCTTGCTCATGATCGGCACGGACATGATCCCCCTGTGGTACTTGGTGATGATGTCCATCTTCTCTGCTTCTGTGCAGCAAGGCTTGCCCCCTTGGTCCTGGAGCATTAGTATCTTGTTCCGGGAATGTAGTTTCTTTAGCTTCTGTACCAGCAGGCGGTTTGCCTTGTTGCTGTTTATATAGTAGTATTGTTTTGTATAGGCTAAGGCTCGGGCCGTCCGGTCTGCCAGGTGCATTTCGAGTTTTACCTTTGCTTTTTTAAGTTCTCTGCCACCCTTCACGGATTGGCGTGCTTTGTAACGTGCTTCTGCTTCACCCACTTCTGCTTCCAGCTTGGAGAGTTGGAGTTGGTGCCTCCTCTTGTGTGCTGCTGTGCAGTTGATCGCCACACCTGATGACTGGCTTCATTGCATCCCAGACCGTGGCTTCCGAGGTGTCTTTCGCTAGGTTCTCTGTGAAGTAGTTTGCAAGGGATTCCTGAGCTCAGTGCTAGATGCTATGTCTGCTAGAATGTAGTCTTGGAGTTTCCAGGCTCTCCTCGGAGGTGCTGGGAGGCCTTTGACTTGTAGGCTGGCTATGCCTGGGGCGTGGTCAGATATGACTCTGCGGCCGATTTGAATATCTTCAATTCAGGGGTAGAGTTCACTTGACATCAGCAGGAGATCAATCCTTGAGTAGCCTCTGTGTACAAAGGAGTAGAATGTGTAGTCTCGTTCTCCCTGGTGAGCCAGTCTCCAGGTGTCAACGGTGCCTGTGTTCCTCAGAAATTCTGCCATTCCCAGCGCCCGGGAGAAGTCCTCCCTGGAGGGGGGGAAGCGTCTTGTCCATGTTAGGATCTGGGGTGAGGTTGAAGTCTGCTCCGATTAGCAGGCGCCCTTCTGTGAAGGAGGTGAGCGTGGGGATGATGTTGCTGAGAAAGCGATCTTGTGCGTTGTTCGGGGCGTATATCACTGCTATGGTGATCGGGAGGTCTACCAGACGCCCTTTGAGCAGCAGGTATCTTCCCGCCGGGTCTCGTTTGACTGAGATTCGAGTTAGTGGTACCGCATGGCTGAGGAAAATAGCAACCCCCCTTTTTTTCTGGCCTGACGGGGCAAAGAGTTTCGTAGGGTATTGTCGGAAGTTTACTCTCTTCTCGTCCTATTGCAGGAAATGTGGTTCATGAAGGCACACGATGTCCGCTTCCAGGTGTGCCAGTCTGTGCTCCACAGATTTCCGTTTTCTGGGTGAATTCAGCCCCTGCATGTTCCAAGTTACCATGGTGAGCTCTTTAGTGGTCTCCATATTCCGGGGTGGTGTTGCTTATGTATTCCTTAGATAGCCTCCGCTGATACTCCTCTCGTAATCCAGCCCCCCTGTCGATTACTGTGATTCTGTCCCTTATCCCCCACCCCTGTTCCTTCCCACCCCCAAAACAGTTTTGAGTCTTTAAGGTCAGCCTTCGTCCAACGGGGTGTCCAGCCGGGCCAACGCAGCCGACTAACTTGGAGGCAACTGTGCCTCAACTGGTGTTTGGTGACATGGTGGTTTTCCGACGTTCCAGAGCCCCGGCTTGCAGTTCCCATGGTTGTATGATCTACACTTTCACGGGGTGTGGTCCTTGTCGTGGTTTTCTGTTCGATGCTCGTAACTGGAGTCCATCAGTGGGGGGTGCGCTCGGTTCAAGCTGTTCGGCTTGCTCTTGGGGGGTGGTCTGCGGAGCTTGCAGCATCTCTCCACTTGGGTCCAGGAGGGGTCAGGATTCCTTGCTTGAGCTGGCCGGGCGGATGTGTCCTTATCAGGGTCGTCATCTTCTGTAGCCGGGTTTAAGAGCATCTCGCCCTCCTGTAGCGTACGGATGAGGCGGGGCTTTCCCTCCCAGGTAAAGGCCAGAGCTGTGGCGAATGCCCAGTGGTAGGTGGTTTTCTTTTCCCTGAGCTAGACCATGATGGGTCGTAGGGCCTTCCTCTTCGCGAGTGTGATGGTGGCTAGGTCCTGGTACAGGAAGATGGAGGCTTCTCTGAAGAGAATGCGAGGTGAATCCCTGGCTTACCGCATGATTTCCTCCTTCACTTTGTAAAAATGGACTCTGGCTAGGACGTCAGGTGGGGTGGCTGCGTTTGCTCTGGATCTTGTCCGATGCACTCTCTCCAGTTCCAGTGGGGCCTCGTCTGGGAGGGTCAGAATGAAGCGAAACAGATCGTTGACATAGGGGCCAAGGTCTGCGTCCGGGACTGTCCTAGGAATCCCTCTCAGGCGGATATTGTTCCGACGAGAGCGGTTTTCGGCATATTCTTGTCTCGACTCCATGGCTTCACATCTTGCCTCCAGTGCTGCGATTCTGTCCGCGCCTTCCCCGATCTCATGGTCGTGTTCGCACAGGGTTGCCTCGACCTCTTCTGTTCTTGCCTCCACTTCTCCCATCTGTTTGTCCAGGACAGTGATCTTTTTCATGACCTCTTCTGTGCCCTTCTGATATTCTTTTGTGAGGGCCTGCAGCAGGTCTTGTAGATCCGATTTGGTCACTGTTTGTGCCATGGGGCCAGGGTCCGCTTCCATGTGTGAGTTTGCGGCCGTTGCTTCAGGTCGGTCTCCTCTTTTAGGCTTGTCTGCGCTTGGGGTTGCCAGCAGGGTAGAGATGTCTGTCTGTTTTGTGGCTTTAAGTGCCTTCAACATGTTGGGGGGGCTAGTGTGTGCCCTTGTGGTGCCTCGGAGGAGGGCCCGTTTTTGCTTTTGTGCGTCTTGTCTGATCTCGGTTTAGCTCGGATTGGGGGAGGATTAAGGTCCGAGGTAGCAGAGCTGTCTGGCTGGGGCTTCTAGGATGGCCTGTATGGGTGTGGATTGCTCTGTGACCTTGTGGGTGGAGTTTCAGGTCGTTAGTCCTGTGCCCTCCGGGGTTTGGCTGTGGCTGGCCGTAGGCTGTCTCTTTTCAGGGTATGGAATACCCGAGGGAGACGGTTCCTTTGCTGCCGGTCGGCTGGCCAGAGGCCTCCCTGGATACCCCTCCGACCCTCTTCTTTGTTGGTTCGGCTATGGGAGTGGGGCAGAGCTTCTCCGCTGTTCGGGTCAGGCAATCCTCTCTTGTGGGGAAGAGTGTCATCTCCGGGGCTGTCTAAGCCTCTACGCCGCTGGGCCCCGTCCACCAAGTCAGGTTGTTAACTCTGCCGCCATTTTGTTGTCCGGACGGGCACCCCGCTCCTCTGCAGCTCTCAGGTCTCGGGATCCCCACATCTTAAGGTGCCCAGCGTCTGGCACCTCACGCCTCACTGTTTTAAAGCTCGAGAGCTCCGAGCATTTCTTGTGGAAAGTCGCTATCACCGGTGCATTTCCTTCGGCTGCGTGGCGTCGGCCGAGAGCTCTCACAGAGCCCTTCCGTCCTCCATGGCTCCTAGCCCAGCCTAGTCCTTGTGGTCCTTCCGGGCTCAGTTATTGTTTATGGGTTGCTGGTGGAGAGTTGTCTCTGGCTGGCTTTGCTTTCTGTGCCTCTATCCTAAGTGGTTCTCGACGGTCAGGCGGCTTGGTGGTGCCTATGATTGGCCCCTGTACCTCTGAGGGGTTGTGTCGCTTGGTGTCCCGTTATGCCACCTCTGTGCCGTCTCTTTCTTCTCTGGCTTGGCCCCTTGCCGCCAGGGCACTCACGGCTCCCACCCTGCTTAAGCCTTTTGGAGGTTGGGGGCTTCAAAGTCCACGTGGGGACCCCCTCGCAGTTAACGGTCCCCCTGTTGTCTAGGGTTCTCAGAGTACGGGGTCCTGTGTCTCCGTAGTAACTTCTGCCTTGGTTCTCCCCCAGCGGTTTGAGCCTCCTCCTCCTTCTTTGGACTTGGCTCCGGTGTAGCTTGAGAGCTATTCTCCTATGTGTGTCACCTTAATGCATATTTTTGTGCACTATGGGATACTCTTCCGAACGCTGTTCACCTCCTGACGGTGTATTGGTGTTGGTAATGGCACATGTGTTGTTGCGCCTCCACCTGCGGTCTGTTTATATTGTTTTCCCGCCATGAGGTTCTCTATAAGGTGGATTCCATCTATCTACTTTGCTGTTCCGTATGCTCCTTAGTGCCCTTTATGCTCCGTGCATCACAGTGCCCACACACCATGTACCGTCTTCTCAGCCGGTGTGGAGAATTCAGGCTGTCGTGGGGGTTGTTCCACTTGTGTGTCTATATCAGTATCACTTCATATATGTCGGACTCCCAGTTCTCCGGGCAATTGGGCCGTTATATTGTCCTTGAGCTGATGAGATTTGTATATTACATAGCCTCTTCCATGCGCACTGGGCTCGCTTCTACACCCACTTTCTTTTCTGTGCCCCCGTCAGGGTATTATTGTCTATGCAGCCCAGAATCAAGTCGAGTGCCACTGAAAAGCTCAGTATGGACACTGCGCCAGCCCCAGTCGCCTCAGGCGCTGTGTGCACCCTGTATCGCTGACGGCCCACGTACCTTATGCCTCTGATAGATGGCCCGGTTCCGGCGCAGGGCTTCCCTCGACCCTCCATGGAACGCACCGCTCGCTCACAGCGCACACGGCGGTCCGTCGGGGGAGGGGAGACTGCCCCAGATGCCGGGGGATTCAGCAGCTCTTACGTATAATCAGCAGGATTTATGAAGTTGGCGCAGTGACTGAAGTGCATGGACACCGGAATCAACCACTGCAGTTCCCCTGGTGGTGGGGCGCTCTGATGGCTCAACAATGGACGGGTAAAGTTGTGTGTGAATCTGTTGTTGGACCTCCACTCAGTCTGTTCGTTGCCTTATGGTCCCTGGGGGTATAGGGTGCGTGTGGGTCAAGTTTGTAGGTTGAGGGGAAGCGGTGGCTTACTTGTGTGCCGTCGCTGAAGATCCTTTATTGTCCTCTGTTGCCGGCGTAGCTGCGGGCTCCAGCCTTTTCGCTGATCTCCTTGTGTTCTGACGGGGTGGAGCTGCTTCTTGCGGGGCACCAGCGCCGTCGTCCTCTTCACGCCGTGCTACGCGGCTCTCCGGCTGGGTGCTGTGGCACTCTGGGCTGGAAAGGCTGTCGCTGCCAGTAGATTGTTCCCACGTGGACCCGGAGCGCCGCTGGAGCTGGGCTGCTGCCGCGATGCGGGGGCTAGCGGGCTCTGCCAAGCTGTTGGGTGGATTCGCCGGCAACAGGTGCAGCGTGGACACCAGATGCAGGACCTGAGTGCATTAACTCCCCTGTGCCTCCACGACCATCGGGGGGTGACCCGTCTCGCCTCAGGCCTCGTGGGGGTCTGCGGGGTGGCGAGTGGTCTCAGCTGTAGCCCTGGACTGCACGTAGGGGCGATGGGAGATCCCGCCATCTAGGTATCGCCTCTGCTGTGGCGCGTACAGGGATGTCAGGTGGACTGCTGCGGTGCTCGAGAGTTCAGGGCTGAGTGCCTGCCTTTTCGTAGTGCGCCTCACCCGGGTTTCTGGGTAGGTGCTCCCCGGTGGGCCTTTCGGATGATGTCACAACGCCCCTGGTATTGGCACAGAGGGCTGTAATCTCTCCTCGGTCCGTTGGCTGAGATGGCCCCTGTCGCAGTTACTGCTGCATAGGGCCGAGGTCCCACGGGACTTGGGGCTACTGGTTCTCAGCTGTTTCGCCCCCCGATTTTTGTTGGGTTTTAACTCTGTGGGGGGGGGCAGGTTTTCATGCAGCAGTACGTCTGTTCACAGGGTCCGGGGGGATCCCGAAGTGGGGGCTCTTTCCACTTTTGCGGACCGCTTGAGGAGAGCTCACACGGAAGGAGACATTGTCCGTGCGCCCCCTAGTTGCTCCCCCATTTTTACTCTCTTAAAATCACATTTACTCTCAAAGTTTAAAAATGGAGAGTAAAATACTCCCACCTCAAAATCTTATCTGGAGCGTTGGTCTGGGCATGGAAAGATATGTTGAGCTGGTAGAGAGGACGCGAACAGTGTGTACCGTCAGGGGATAGAGCCAGTCTGTGAGGGCGCAATTAAGTTTTCTGGTCTTGGTACACAACAAAGTTTGGAATAAGGTGACACTTCATATGATGTAAGTGTCTGTTTAATCCTTTGGTGGTGGATGAGATTGTGGTACTGGTGGCTACACCTCCAGGTGGTTGGAGGTATCTGCCATTGAAGTTGTCACCACAGGCAAGGTGGTGGACTTTTTGTGAAAGGTCTTTGATTGGGACGGGGTCCCTGGTAGTTTGGTAACAGACTATAACATGAGGTTTACATCCCAAAAGATGACCCACATTCTTGTAGGAGCTGGGTATAGGGCACCATTGGATCAATGTAATTTGGTTGGCTTTGTTTATTAGGCTGAATTGTCGCCCTGTGTTGTCCATAGTTGTCATGGCACACAGACTCATACCTTCTGGCCTCAAAGGGCTTACCCAATTTGAGATGAGGGGCAGAAAAGCAGACTCCAAACAGACTTATATGGTTGTGCAGTGGTTCGCAATCATGCATTGAGATGAAGGCTATGGTGGCGAAAGCTAGGCTAAAGCAGCTACACAGAGCCAGTTTGCCTGATGTCAGGTGGGGTTCCAAATCTGTCCAGGTGCAAATGGGTTACCTAGTTAGGTTGTGAAATCATAGGTTTTGAAACAAAGGTCTACCAGTGTTTACCATCCAGCAGAATCCTCAAGGCGGGCACAGGATATGCCCATTTGGATGACCGATCAGTCTGGAGCAAGTGCTGCATTTCAGGATGCCCGGTGGGCTGACGGGAAGGATGAATTGCAGTATTTGGGCGAGGTTGCTGATGTTCACTCCAGTGCTGTGCGTGGTGAGTTAGAAACTGGGGTGTAGAGGGTGTAAGCAAGGCAGCGAGTGCCAATGTGTGTGTTGACCAAAATGCTGGACCTCATAGTTATTACAGATTCAGAGATTGTGTGCATTACGAGATGTGTTAGAAATTCTAAAGGGGGGGTGAGGGAGATGATGTAGCTGGGATTCAGTGTATTGATGTCTAGCTGTAGTCGTTTCCATTTGAATCTATAAACATACACCTAACCTTACCTACAGGTACAGGTCTTGCTTTCCACCCTTTTGACATCATTGCCCAGGTTCGAACTGGAACCTAGTGAAGTCTCTGCTGGCAGATTGTGGCCTGACATGATGGCTGTGGGGTGCTCTTAATAAAGCTCCCTACCCGTTCTTGCTGTTCTGTGCCCTCTTTATTTCAGAATATCATTAAACCGCTCTTATGGTGGTCATGCCTCCACACAGACAGAAACTATCTGTGGTGAATGATAATATTGCTAGCTTGCATTTATATATTGGTAAAACAAAGACATGGCATGCATGTACTGAACACTACAGATATATTCTTACACAGCTGAGTCAGCTCCAACATGATTCAACTCGGGACCTTTTCAGGCTGAACATGAGCTGGGGCTTTGAAAGCCAACCTTTCCAATCGACAGCTATTTAGAGCAGACAAGAAATCCTCAGTACCTACTTTCAGTCAGTACTTTCTTTTGCTCAATTAACAATTGTGTGCATCAGTGACCATCTTTGAAGTACACCGGTTTTCACTATCCGCACTTTTTTCCCTTTACATGTGTTGTCTCCTCTTCCACAGTTGTTAGTTTGTCACTGTATTTTTTATATAGATAACCAGCACTGCAATAAATCAAAGTACTTTGTTTCTGCAATGATACCAAAAGATGTTCAAAATTCCATTGCAAAATCCCAAGTGCAGCTTATGTTTAATGCCCACTTTATACATTGTTTTGGGCTGTGCTATAGGATGCTACTGTAGGTTGGGAATCTGATCAGATTCCTTTTTCAGTACCTGTAGGGCAAGTTCACCCAATGGGTCCCTTTTCTCAAATCTGCATGAACTTTGGAGTAGGAACCAAGAATTCAGTTTTAAAAAAAAAGGTATCGACGTTTGAGATCTCAGCTAATGGTGTGCAGCTCTAATGATTGGATGGTAGCACTCCCCGCTGTGAATTAAGTACAAAAAAGGGCGGTGAACGGATGACTAGAGAATTATCAGATGTTAACAATAGTTGACAGAAGACTAACCACCTGGAGATACAAAGGTGTAGGACCGATTCATCTTGCACTGCATTTCATTGAATTTCACTTTAAAATGTGCACCTGTGCTAACCACCCGAGTATCTAAGCACTAGAGTATCTTAACTAGATACCAAACCAGAGACTGAAGGAATCAAGGAAGGTTACGTGATCTCAAACCACGCAGTTCAAGTGGCAGAGAATTCCAGAGGGATGGCGCCTGGACTTGAAAGGATCATTCCAAAGCTCTTTAACACTTAGTAAAAGGGACAGAGACTAGAAATCCATCTTTGGCCCTTAATGATCTCTTTGGGGTATTCCAATATATCAGATCTGTCACATAGGCAGGTGGTTTGCCAAACAAGCTGTGCCTCAACCGGTAGCCAGTGCAATTTCAAAAGTACTGGGGTGATATGCAGAGCATTGATTTGCGCCCTTGGAGGAGTATTGGTCACAATGCAAGCTGCAGAATGAACAATTTTCTTATTTGGCCCCCAAAAAGATGGCATTACAGTTATCTACTTTCCCACTGATAATAGCCTGCGCAATAAGATTTTTTTCTGAGACTAGAAAGGAGGTTATCTACCTCAACAGCATGATATAATAGGAAGATAAACTAAGCATTGCATTGGCTTGTGGGCACATGGACATCCTGTCATCAAACAGCACGCTCAGAGATTTAACTTTGACATTTACTTTAAAAGTGTGTTGCGCTAGACAGATTTCGGTTTAATCCAATTGCATTTCGACTGAGCTATTTAGAGCAGACAAGAAAAGTTGAAAAAGTTGTTGTTAGGCGTTTACCATATTTTAAATACAATCTATGTGACGCCTGCGTAATTATGAAAATCCACACCGGACTTGCCCAACAGATTGTGCAGAAGTTTGATATAGAAGTTGAACAACAGGGACAGACAGGAGCCCTGCACAATTTCGCAAGCCTGGAAATACGCTAAAGATGAAAGTTTGCACTGTTCTAAAAATATTTGAAATAAAGGACGAAAACCAGTTTGTCATCTAATCACGTTACAATTCTTTCATAAGGCAGTCCATCAAGATATGAGGATATCAAATGCGGCCAATAAATCCACTTTAATTGGTTTGAAAAGGTATAAAGATGGGTGTGATCCATCTGAAACTTGAGGTTCTTTATATTTAACATTAGAGAGTTTTTACACCTTATTACTCTTCCCCCCACCCCTCCACCGGCCCATAATGAATACAGTACAAGCAGAAAAAGGACATCCCTGAACTTTGCTCAATATCCAAAGTCTGACTTGTGGAGGGGCCACAATTTGGGCACATGATCACCTCTTTTGTATTCACGTTGTAAACCTGTGTAGGTGAATGACCCAAAACTCGAATGATAAAAAACAATTCCAAGTAGGTCAAATAATCAAAGCACAGTTCGCACGGAAAACAAAGTTTTATCACATGCCAAAAGTATCAGAGATTCTTGTAGAACCGAACCAACACAGAGCTCACTCCACCCAAAGTAGTTACAACTTTTATAATGGAAAGATGCAAATTAACAAAACTATGCATAATAATAAAGTTACTCACCGTAGTGACTACCTTACTCCTAGTCCATAGTTCCCTTTCCCCCATACTTATGGGACATTCCTCCGTCCTGTGGGACGGGACCAGAGCACTTTATAAAAAGCATCACATTTTCAAAAATGTGTCCTTCCTCTCTTTTTACGTGGGGTACTGCACGCAGCCGTAACATCCGCCCTCCTTAGCACCGTCCAGCGCATCGCCCATCAGTCCTTTTCTATCGCCAGGTCATAGACCTTTAAGCAATAACAGAGGAAACTTATTAGAGGGGACGGCGGGCAGGCGTATGGAGGAAAGGGGACTATGGACTAGGAGTAATGTCACTACAGTAAATCACTACAGTGAATAACTTAATTATACTCCTACGTCCCATCCCCTTTCCTCCATACTTATGGGAGATTCCCAAGCACTCAACACAGGAAATACGGGTGGATGGAAACTCCTTACTGGAATAGGTTTTTAAGCACAGCTTGACCGAACTGAGCATCAGCCATGGAGCTCAGGTCCAGACAATAATGTTTACAAAAAGCTGATGGGGAAGCCCACGTAGCTGCTTTTGCGATGGCCTCCCAGGGGACATACTTTTGGAAGGCAACGGCAGCTGCCTTGACCCGCACAAGATGAGCATGAATCCCCTTTGGGGCCTGGAGACCCTGAATGGTATAAGCCTCAGAAATACAGGCAGCTATCCATCTGGAGATGGTCGCTTTCGAAGCCGGCATACCTTGCGGATTACCGAAAGTCACAAAAAGCTGTGAAGAGTAACTGAGCTCAGATGTTCAGTCAAGATAGAACTTAATGACCCTTCTAACGTCCAGGCAGTGCAGCACCCTTTCAGCCTCTGAGGCCGGGTCCGGAAAGAAAACGGGCAAGGAAATTGACTGATTCAGATGGAAATCAGTAACCACCTTTGGAAGAGAGGAAGGATTTGTCCGTAGGACAACCTAAGCCTTATGAAAAACAAGGAAAGTATGCTCTACCGACAAGGCCTCGAGCTCACCCACACGCCTTGCCAAAGCAATCAAAAAGGACACTTTCCAAGAAAGGTACTTAAAATCGACAGTAGCCATGGGCTCAAAAGGCTTCCGACACAAGGCTGTAAGGACCACATTCAAATCCCACCTTGGATGCTGGTTGCGAACAGGAGGGTAAAGATGTATGAGGCCCGCAAAGTGTCTTTTAATGACTGGATTAGTCAGTGAAAACAAGCACTGGTAGGTGGACAAATAAGCGGCAACAGCTGATAAGTACTGCAGGACAAGACATGAATGCCGGACTTAGCCAGATGTGAGACAAAGGACAGGACCATGTCGATAGTAGCCTCCCTGGGGTCCAGCTGCCTAGCCAAACACCAGTGGCAGAACTGTAGCCATTTACTTTTATATTGAGATCTTCTCGAGGGCTTCCTGGCCGCCTGAATAATGCCCATGTTATCCGTGGACAAATTAAAACGCTCTAAAGATCTGAACTCGGGCACCAGGCCGCCAAGCTGAACGATTGTGGGGAGGGGTGCCACAGCTGCTGATCGCTCTGGTGAAGCAGGTCGGGGACTAGCGGAAACTTGAGCGGCGGGTAGACCAACAGATGCTGAAGCTCCGAAAACCAAAACCTGGCCGGCCACCAAGGGGCTATGAACAGCAGGGAGCAATTCACTCTGTTCTTTAGCTTGCAAAGTGCCGATGGATCAGAGGAAGGGGCGGAAAAGCATAGGTCCTCATGTTGTGCCATGGAATTTCGAGAGCATCCCCCAGTGACTAGGCTCCAAGCCCATTCCTGGAGGCATACCGGAGGAAGCTTCCTGTTTGTAGAAGCGGCAAAAAGGTCCACTTCTTGAGTGCCCGATCAGCGAAAAATATCCGAGAGGATCTGCGTGTTCAGTTCCCACTCATAACTGACAACCGACCGCCGGCTGACAGCATCTGGCAGTGGCATTCAGCTGGCCCGGGATTTGTACTGCTACCAGCCAGATACCATGCTGAACAGCCTATTCCCAAATTTGAATGGAAAGACCCACAAGAGGAGGAGACCTTTTACCCCCCTGCTTGTTGATATAGAACATAGACACTGCATTGTCTGTGCGGACACGGACCACCTTGTTGACAAATCCTGGCTTGAACGCTTTCAGCGCCAGGAATATCGCCAGGAGCTCCAGATAATTTATATGAAGCGGTCTATCCTGTGGCGACCAAAGATCGGAAACCTGAAGATGATACAACGTCGCACTCCAACCCAGAAGGGAGGAATCCGTCGTAACAGTCAACAGTGGGCAGGGGTCCTGAAAAGGAGCACGCACCGACTGATTGCTGAGAGACGACGACCACAGGAGGTCCGTCACCATTGGAACCAATATCATTTTGGAATCTGGATCCACTGCCTGAAGCCATGAGCTCCGAAGAGCCATCTGCGTCAGCCTCATCTTGAGACGAGCAAGAGATACAGCGAGTACGCATGAAGCCATGAGGCCCAGACAGAATCCTTTGGAACCACCAGGCCGACATGCTATCCGACTGCAAAAACGCCCGACACATGGCCAACAGATCGGCCATTCTGTAGCCAGTCAGGTACACTCTGCAATCGATCGTGTTCGTGTTCAAACTAAATCCCAGGAAAATCAAGTCCCGAGAGACCGTCAAGGAGGATTTCTGCCAGTTCACCGACAGCCCAAGGTGGAACAAGAGCTGGAGGAGAGACTGAAGATTGCTCGAGGCTTTCAGTGGACAAGGACTGCGCAGCAGCCACTCGTCCAAATACGGATACACATAGATACCCTGTAGCAGAAGATAAGCTGCGATGACCAACATCATCTTCGTAAAGACACGCGGTGCAGAGCTGAGACCAAATGGGAGCACACGAAACTGGAAATGCTCCTCCCCCATGGAAAACCGTAGATATTTCCGATGCAGGCTCCAAATGAGGATATGCATATAAGCATCCTGAAGGTCCACCACGCTGAGCCAGTCGCCCTTCTGTAGAGGACTTTATCTGACAGGGGGTGATCATCTTGAATTTCTCTTGGGGAAGAGAAAGGTTGAACTGGGAAAGGTCTCGGATGGTGCGCAGGCCAGCCTGGTTGGGTTTGGGCACCTTAAACAGAAGGGAGTAGAAGCCCCCCCCCCCTCGCTCCCCTAGGGGAACGGGTTCCACCGCCTTGAGATCCAGAAGCTTCTGGACTTCGGTTCTGAGGGAGGGCATCCCCAACTGCTGGAAGGGATGATTGATCAGTGGGGTATGGGGAAGGGGCAAGTGGCACCCTGCCCGCTCAACAGGCAAATGAGGTTTTTCGGCACTTGCACGAGACTTCGGTGGGAGGGCGCATTGCATCTCACTAGGTGGCGTGGCAGGTCCTCAGTGATGGTCTGCCACGCCTCCTAGTGAGATGCAATGCGCCCTCCCACCGAAGTTTCGTGCAAGTGCCGAAAAACCTCATTTGGCGGGTTTCTCAGCGGCGGGACCCCTACATCCTGAGGAGGAGGCAGAAGACTGAGAAAAAAAACGGCCTCGCTGCTGACGCCGACAGGAGTTTCCAGCTGGAGGATAGACTCTACGTGTCTTTCAATCCAGCAACCCCCGAAAACCAGAGGAGGACCGAGGCTGCAAGGGCATTTTTCTGAGCCCCGAAGGGTGCTTTCACCAGAACCGACAGGGACTTGGCTGTCTCAGTGCTGCCCTTAGTCTTAGTCAGTTCTACATCCGTTGACGAAGCACAGTTCTTTGCCGTCAAAAGGCAGGTCCAGAACTTTATCCTGAACCTCCTTGGAAACCTTCGTGGCATGAAGCCAAGCCTGACGAAAGGTGTCCACGCCAAGCATGAGGCCCCAAGCCGAGGTGTCGACATGATGCGCCACAGCCTCAAGCATATCCTGCGGCAGACACTTGAAATTGTCACCTCTAAATGATTGCGCAGCCCTGAGCAAATGGTAAATGTCCTATTCAAATTGAGTGTGTAACTGGACAACAGATACGGTGTCTAAAGTAGTTGATTCTCTTCAAGAAAATAAGCGGCAAATAACTGAAGCCACAACACTGATTTCGTGAAGCGTTTGGACTTTGGCCACAGTGGGGAACCAGCCCCTGAACTCACAGTTGCAACGTTTGAACAAACTCCCATGTTCTGGGAATGTACCACACTGTATCAGTAACAGAGACTGCTTCAGTTATTTGCCGCTTATTTTCTTGAGGAGAATCAACTACTTTAGAATTGGCCCATATATCTGCCCCCCCAGGAGGGCTATGGGTTTTCCAACGCAGTTTGAATAACATACGTCTTGCCTTGAAAAGGACCCGTTGTTCTGGGTCGAAACACGTGTCGGCAGTCTTGTTTTTGCATCATTTCATAAAATCTGTTTCAACAGCGTATTTTGACTGAAGAATCTACTTGCTTTGGACTCTTTGTTTCACCGTATCTGTTGTCCAGTTACACACTCAATTTGAATAGGACATTTACCATTTGCTCAGGGCTGCGCAATCATTTAGAGGTGACAATTTCAAGTGTTTGTATCTATTAGCAGTTTATGAGGTGACTGCTGGTCCCTCTTTCGTGCAGCAACCCAATCTTATTTGGTTTGTAAGGGTCTCATTGACTTTAGTTTGTCTTCTCAAATTTAGTTCTAACCCAGCGCCTCACCACACCGGCACACCTCAATTTCGTTTTTCAATATCCTGCGGCAGGACTCTGCCATCCGACAAGCCACCTTTAAAATCGTCCAGCTTGTCCGCAGGAATGAACGCCTCAAATTGACAGACCTTTCCACATTTTCATATTAGCCCCCGCTAAAATAAGCTCTGCGTTCGCCTGGCGCAACTGCAGGGCCGAATTAGCAAAGATCTTCCTCCCCAAAGAGTCAAGCAGCTTGGCCTCTTTGGCCAGAACCTGAGCCGCTTCAGTAGACAACGTTGAAGCCGGTCTGAATTGAAGTGTGGCACCCGTCACCACCGTGGAGGATGGGAGTGGGCAAGACGCTAAGGCTATCTCCTCCAAAATATGAAGCCTTTAACGAGAGTCAATCTCTTTGTTAACGTGCAGTCCAGAGTGTGGCTTTTCCCCGACTTTGCGGACCTCAGCCAAAACGTCCCTCTGGAAGAACAAGCCAGTACACTCCTGAGGAGACAAGGTACGCTCCTGAGGAGACGAGGTGAACACCCCAGAAAGCAACCCTTCTTGTGGAGGGGGTGCCTCAGGTACTGGAACATTCAGAAGAGCCATCATGTCCAGTACCCGGTCATGTAACACCCTAACAGAGCAGCGCTGGTCATCGCCATCCTGATCCCCTTGCGTGTCATGCAACGTGTCCGGGTCGACCTGCGTCACATCTGGCTTCGCCGAAGACTTGTCTATTCGAGGCAGGGGTGGAAGTGGACCAACTGGTAGAGGTGGGACAGCTTCTGGAACAACCGCTGCTATGGCAAACTGTCGGCATAGGATTCGGCACTGGAGGGCAGATTTCCCTAAAAAAGGCCTCTGAAATACTCCTTCATACGGTCAGAGTGCATGAGCTTCTGAAATTTTCCAAAAGAGGCATCCTCCGCCGAAGGCTTAGCCAATGTGGCGGGCGGAGGCCTCTCATGAGGGGAGTAGCTCCAGGGCTGCAAGACCTGCCAAGAAGGGCCCTCTCCAGCCGAGTTAACACAGATCAATGGCGCAGACGCCGCAGGGAGCGAGACCCGTGTGCAGTAATGGCATCCGAGTGTTCCAGTCATAAACTGGACGAAATGGTGCGCAAGGAAAACAATGTTCATCTGAAAAAATGCTCCTAGCACCAAACGCTGATGGCATAGGTATAAAGGAAGAGTCCAAAATGGCCGTCGTAGTTTGCGCGGGAACAGGCACCATTTTGTCAGAGCCTGAGGAAAACTGCATCACATGTGTGAGTGAGGCAGGGGTCTCCACAGATGGATCAGGGGTCTTGACTTTAGCCTTAACACAAGGAACCTCAGCAGAGCGGGTACTGTGTGGCCTAGGATGTTTTCTGAGACATACTATTAGCCAAATAAGCCTCTAAAAGAGGAACCTCGGCAACCCCAGTAACAGAGGAATTACAGTCAGCGACCTCTCTATGTGCCCCCTCGACAGAACCGGTATCACTGCAAAGGCGGGAACATTGAGGAATCCACCTCACCGATAAGACCTTAACTGGTCTCTCAGTTCTGTCGGTCACCTTAGCCCCAGACAGAGGAACCTCAGACCTGAGTCCGGTAACAGCTCCCTCACGAGGGGCCTTGAGCCTTGGCTTGGTACAGAAAGCCTCTACCGAGGCCTCAGGGCATGCCCCGGTGTCTGTATGGGAAGCTCCAGACAAGGAGAACTTGAAGCAAGCTCCGGCACCCCCAGCCTCAGTAGAACTGGGCCGTTGAATAGCCCCCATAGGAGGGGCCTCGGATTGTAATCCGGTGCATGCAGGCCCCTTACGGAGGCCCTCTGAGAAACTCTGGTACCTTCTTTAGGCCTAAAAGGCACCTATGGGGAAAACCTGGTAACAGAGCTTTTGAAGCCCCTTACCGGGCGTCTCTTCTTCTCGTCGATGAAACTCTGAAAATGCAGAGGAGGAACGCGCTGAAAAACCTCTTCCCACCACTCCAGACGACGAAGTGCCCAGACCGAAAGGGGATTGGAGTAGAAACATGAGTCCCACCGGTGATCCGGACCCAAACACTCTAAACAAAGAGGATGGGGATCCACCCTAGCGAAGCGTCGCTGGCAAGAAGAACAAGAAGGAAGATCTAACCGAACCAGCATAGACGGACTACTAGGCGACCGCTAAACCGGAGCAAGAGAGAAGGACACTGGAAGGAAAAAAATCTTCCAAAGATGCAAGTGTGTCCAGTCCTGAACGTGCAGAGAAAAGGACTGATGGGCGATGCTAAGGAGGGCGGGGTTATGGCCGCGTGCAGTACCCAGCATAAAAAGAGAGGAAGGACACATTTTTGAAAATGTGATGCTTTTTACAAAGTGCTCCAGTCCCGTCCCACATGGAGGAAAGGGGATGGGACATAGGAGCATAACGATTAAAAGATGATCCCGCTCTCCCCATTGGCCAACACCTATATACAGTTCTAATTATCCCCTGTGGTCCATTACCATATTGGTCACACATTATAAAAAAAACATTCCCCTAAACATGTGACCTACCACATCGTCACTGTGAAACTTAGGAGTTTGTCTACCAGGTACATTGTTACCATATTATATTTCTGTAATGAGTGAATATTCCTGACCATCACGTAATGTGCACCCCTTTGTCGGAGCTTGATCAAAGTGTGAATAGCGAGGTCAACTCTGCTTGGATAAGACAATGAGCCTCCTCATTATACCAGACACTGTGGCACGCACAGGTAGCTAGCTCCCTGCCCTTTGTGAGAAACCAGAAGATCTCACCCACTAGTCCCAGGGGATCTTTCATCCAGGTGGCCATGACACGGCCATCGCTTTTGGATCCAGTTCATGGGGGTGGACCAGTGCGGAAAGATCACCTGGGAGAAGGGTCTTCAGGGAGTGGAAGACCAGATGGTGAGACGCGGTTCCCCTTCCCTGTAACATCTTTACCCCATCCTACCAGATGGGATACGTATCACCCCTGCCCCCTGCCCTTCCCAACACAAACATGTTCACACGGACAGCCCGCTACGGGAGAAAACAGACTAACATCCAAGCAGTGTACCCGACCTGTACCAATGCATTGGTCAGGCAATTACTGACAATTACTCACACCTGACTTCCATCACACTTCCCCACACAGATAAAAGGTGGAACACGAGAGCACACTCGGAGCGAGGCAAAGCACACGAAAGGATAGCAATTTCAAGGCGGCAGCTGAACGAAGGAAGAAAGACGGCAAACCCAGATGGAATCGCAATAAGGGAAACACTTTTGACGTTCCTGTCAAGGAACCGTTACTTTCAAAAAACCTCCAAATTAAAAGGCGTAAGGCCAGGAAACCAAGCTGAAGAATCCTGCATTGTGTGTCGGCGGTACCCACGCTCCTCCTACATGACTGATCAAGTCGGGGAGAAGCAGCAGCAGGTGGGCTAAAGTCCTTGGCTCCAAGAACAAAGAAGTGACAGAGAAATCAACACAGCCAGTGAGTTGGCGAGACCGACACAAGACCGGTCTGTGTTGAAGCCAAGGTTGCAAGCAGCAAGATTGTGTAACTAACACTGGACCAAACATTGTTAAAAAGCGTGTGATGAAAGACACGAGTAAAGCTAAATTGCAGATGAATGTCTGAACTGAGATAAGATACCTTTGACAGAGTGGTATGACAACGCGTGGGTGTTCAATCAAAGGTCTCTGTAAGGTATTGAGCCGAGAAGCAGCAGAAGTGAACGTTAAAGAGTTGTAAAAAGAAATCGTGTATCGAAGTGATCCTGCAACGGGTCAAGCAAAATCTTGCGCACATTCGATAGTTTTCCATCTTTCATGCAGAAGAAAAAGGTCAGAAATTGAGATAAAATGGACCGAGCAGGCAGAGGGAGACCAATTAAAAACATTGTGTTAAAGTGGATCTGATCCCGGCAGAGAGGTTCCCAGGGTGAATAGTGAATGACCTGAGAAATTGTGCATATGGAAATCCTGACCAGAAAGGAACTTTGAATGTTTTCTTTATTTCATCAGGCCCTCTCAGATAAGAGACTTTTAATGTTTGAATGGCAGAGACTTTGGCACAGAAGGTCCTGATACCGATGTTTTGAACTGCATCCTCGTGCTAAAGAAGCCAGAGTATCTGCCAAGCCTGAGTGTGCCGCCTTGTCCCGTGCTGAAAACGTGGGGAAGGGAAGCTAACGGCACAACTATCCTGACATATCATTTCTTGAACACTTTTCTTTTATATAACATTGTTTCCCACACCATTTGTATTTAGAAGTAAGAATTGGCAATGGGTTTATTAGTATAAGCCCTTTTACTTTGACAAGACTCTACTAGAACTGCGTTATTATTTGATGGTCGTAGCTTGCTCCCATCTTTAGATTTAGGATTAGATAGGTGTTTATCAAACCCCATTGAAGTTCAATAAAACCCCTTGAACTGTGATCACTTGTGTCTGACTTACTGTTTCACACCATGCCTTCCTTACACCTTGTAGATGAATTATTGCCACTGGCTCTGCTCCTCCCATTCCAAATCACAGTACAGCCTTAGCACATCTCCCCTCTTATCTCTTTGGGAACCCAGGTGCCCATGAACGGCGTGATCGGGCACCACTCTTATGGTTGAATTTCATGTATTTATTGGTTCCCTGGAGCAGAGTGCCTGCAGTTCAAAAAGGATAACCACTCGCCGGGTGAGGGCAGGAGTGCTCTAGATCTTCACCAGGCCTTTTGGCAACACAGAACCCCATGCCCTGGTCACATGAATTCAACCTTCAAGAGACGCATCCCTACCCTTCCTCCCTGGACCTAACTTTCCTTTCCCAGCTCCTTGGCGCTCTGCAGCTGCACTCAATTAACTATTAACAGCATAGCGCGGCTGCCTGCGACCTTGGCAGCATAACGTCTCTCTGGGAGACGGAAGGGGGACTCGTCTTTGGATCAACTGGACAGAGCCACAGCTCCATTTTAAGCCCACTTCTTGTACTTCCACAAACACATCCTGTAATGTGCCCTCAAATCCAACATGGCCGATCTCCTGCTATCCTAGCCCTTGGACCTTGCCTTTGCCGCAATATTTCTCTGACTCCATCTCACATGCCTACCTATGTCAACTAGGTACTAACACATAGTTGAAAACATAACACTGGATACTACATATATGTCAAAGGTAGCTATAAATGGATACATGCACATTCTGACTCGCCCAACGAGGACTGCTAGCACTAGGCCGCCTGCTAATATGTTTTGCACAGTCTAAATCTCTTCACCTGCCTGGAACGCTGCACCAACATCCCAACACCCTCCCCCCTTTAGCTAATACTCCATTAACCCAGCAGCTTCCCTCCTTCTATAAGCATTGTCTTTGGGCACCCACACTTTGCAGAATTGATGTAAACTTTCCCCCATCCAGGCCTATTCTTCTGGGGTACACGTCATAAAACATCCCCTGCCAGATTTCCCAATGCTCCACTTAGTTTTCTGGATCAGGTTGGGGGTAAGACAGCGTCGCCGGGGGACCAACTGGTCGTGAGCATCCTGTGCTCTTTTTCACCATTCCACTTATCGGTATGTGTGTACACGTGTTTTGTAAGGGGAGCAGCTATGCCTGTTACAGACACCACCACCATCATCATCATCATCATCATCATCATCATCATCATCATCACACTCTTAGGCGGGGTCTTGAACCAGCACCATAGAATCATTTGGCAGGAACAAACAATTACAAGAAGAAATACCACGATCGGAACCAGCACTTTTACGGCTATCCCTAACCAAGATGGGGCCCATGAAAACGGCTCGAACCAATCTTCAGCAATCACTCCAGCTTCCTTTTGCATGGCAATCCACCAGTTGTGGACGGCGCCTATGGCATGGGTTCAAGATCCATTATCCGTGTCATTTGGAGGGAGTGTATATGCAGCATAAAGCCCCTATCTTTTTGCACATGCCCCAATCCTTTGCCGTAAGCAAATCCAGAACATACCGGTTTTGGAGGGTCATGAGACTGATAGCCCGCAATTCTGTTCTTGAATTGAGACACTGCTCTGTCTGGTTCGCTATATGGAGCATCTCCCACCTGGTTATCTGCAACCACTCGGCATTGGCTGCAGTTTGGATACCAGGCACATGGAGGGCGGTAAAAAAGGCTTCCATCTTTGTGAAAAGACAGAATTCTTCTGGGATCACTTTAAGATCGTCAGGAGTCTTGGGACCAGTAATTCGATCTCTTAGATTGTTGAGCTTGTAATGAGCAGCAAGCACGCTGATGTGGAAGGGGTTCAGTTGTGACTGGGGATGGCACGTTCATGACAGTCAATTGAAAGTCGAGTACTATGAGAACGGCAGAAGATATGGTGGTGAACAAACAGATGGCTCTTTAGGATGGGGAAGGTGGAGAAAAACGTATTATCCGCAATTCCATTAATGCTGATGCGCCATTCGTCAGGTCGGGAATGAGTCTTACTGCACTTTTCATTTATGCCTCAGAGTATAGTGCCATTTTCTTTGAAGGAAAAGGAAGAGTGTGCCATTATTTGCACCTTAACAGACTTTTCATTCAGTTCAGTCCAAGTAGGTTTTGACACATAGGTGCTCCAGGTTTTAGAACATTTCTGGGTGACATGTCCCTACAGCCTGAGAACTCCAGTAGACCCTTTCCACCCCCCCTGCACAGCTCACTCCATCTGCGGTTGGAAAACAGCACACCTTTCAATTTTAATAATGGTCTTATTTCACATTGTGCTTGCTCTTCATTCTTGGCACATTTGCTTTCATCTCTGTCCATTATTACTGCCTGGACTGTGTGGCTTCATATTCTGCAAAGAGTCAGGTGCACTAGACATGGGGCTATAAGAGGTGGCATTTCTTGCAGGATAAACCGTTTGGATGTGCCTTTTGCATGGGCTATGTGGGCTCAAATGTTGCAGCTCTCATTGGACTTTGCTCTTCCTACCTCCCTCACGTAGTTGTACGACATATCCGTTTTGGGGTTTTGTACATCCACAACTGTATCTAAGATGATACAGTTACATTTATTATATTCAATTTCATTTTCTGTTTCCCTTTTATTTGTTGCCATCCCTATACTTAATGTTTCTGCGTCATAGTCATTCCTATACTCCCCGTTTATATGCACAAACCATATCAAAATTACCTATAATAAAGGAAAGAAGATGGAAACAGAAGCATCCTACATTGCACAACTTCCTAATGTTTAATGCTAATGTTGAATGCTGTGGGGAGGAAGATCAACAATGTTATGGTGCCCATGGGGGCGCAACTGTTGAAAAAACGTCACTAGAAATGTAACTACAGTAATTTTTTTATTTTATTTCCCTGTTCTTGAGGCCCTGCAGAAGGTGGAGCTGGTCAAGTTGCTTTCAGGTCGTCCGATAGATGTTTCCAATACAGTAGCTCTGTTACTCGTACAGCAGACGGGGTGGCATAAACTACCTTGAATGGACCCTGGTACTGACAGTCGTCCCATTTTCTCATAAAGGAGCAGGCATAGATGAAATCTCCAGCTTAGAGCTGTGGCACTTTCAAAGACGTTGGGTCATCCATAGTCGTGGCAGCTGTTGGGAGATTACTTTTATGCATTT
Source organism: Ambystoma mexicanum (assembly GCF_040938575.1). Taxonomy (NCBI): domain Eukaryota; kingdom Metazoa; phylum Chordata; class Amphibia; order Caudata; family Ambystomatidae; genus Ambystoma; species Ambystoma mexicanum. Next base: position 932,367,558 of record NC_090931.1, on the reverse strand, counting down.
TGTTAAATCGCTCAAATACTCCTGAAACTCCCGCCCCAAGATCTCAGCTGCCCTGTGTACACCTGATGCAGCACGTGCAGGTGTGAGTGGTGTGTGCAACCTTCTCCTTGTCACTATCTCGAACAGTGAAAAGTAGTGGTTGGCAGGTTCCTAAGGTTGAACAAACAGAGCCAAAGGAAGACAATGCAGCCCGTTCCTCCCTAATATATGTCACAACTTGGAGTATTTTTGTTTCAAGAGACCGTTAAGACGTTCCACAATTCCGTTGACTTGAGGGTGGTAAATCGAGTACAACTTGTGTTTGATCCCTAGTAGGGATGTGATCTCTTTAAGTGATTGGTTGAAAATTGAGTCCCATCTTCTGACTTTAGGACTTTACAAAAGCCCCAGCGAGGAAATACCTTGCATACTAAAGATTTGGCAGCTGATTTAGCATCTGGTTTTGCAGAAGGGTCTGTCTCAATCCATCGGGAAAATGGACACACAAAAACAGTAAGACAACGATAGTTAGTGCACCGGTTTATCATATCCACATAGTCTATGTGGAGTCCCTAAAAGGTCCTGTTGGACGGGGCAATGTGCCACACAACGTCCTGAAGGTGAGTCCGGTGCTGTAAAGGTGGCAGGTAGGGCAATCTGCCACATATTTGTCAACATATTCTTGAAGGTTGGGGACAAACCAGTCTTCCTGAATATCTGATGCAATATACTGTTTAGGCATATGCGTTGTATAATGCAGTTACTCAAGAGCAACCATACGCAATATCTGCAGCATTACTACTTTACTTATAATGTTTTGAATCCAGATAAGAACTTTCGCTGACAGTCAGCACCCCGCCTCACCCACAAATCCTTCTCATCTTGGGGTGCCTGGCCTTGTAATTCAATTATCTGGGTGAGCCAGTCTGCTGTGTAAGGTACTGCTACCTACAACTGTTGTATAGCTACCTCAGGATATGCAGTAAATCCTGGCACATCTAAATATGTTGCTTCTTTGGCGGTCCCGTCTGTGGCATGATTGCTGTGTGAAACAAAGTCGGTGTTCACTGGTGTGGGTGACATATTTCACCACTGCTACTACTGATGGGCAGCATAAGGCATAAATTAATCTTTCTAGCAATGCCGCATGCTGCACAGGAGTCCCTATCGGCCATCTTGAACCTTCTCCTTTGACCGTTTTGGCACCACTGAATATACTGTGAATGTAACATACGAATCAGAATATAATGTTACTAGACACCCTTGTAATGCTTCTAGTGCGTCAATTAGTGCAATGAGTTCTGCTGCGTGTGCAAAATAATGTGTTGGTAACCACTTTAACTGCTACTTCGCATTGCCCATATAAGAGGCGCACTACCGCAGTACCTATATGCCTTTGGCTAGTCTCCTGATCAATCGTCGATGACCCATCAATGAAGAGCGTCTCCCCCTCTTCGGGTGCATCCTCCCTTGCATGAATTAAGTCATCCTCGGATACTCCATATGTTACACAGTCATGCACCTCTTCCCCTGGCTGAACGGATACTGCAATAAATGTAGCAGACTGTTGAAAAACAAACCTAGGGGTCATAAAGAGACAGTGCACTAGTTAATACCACCAATAACTAGTAACAGAAGATAAAAGTGGATCTGCTGCATCCTTACTCTTCCACTGGTATCCCCTAGATGGTGCCAGGACATATAAGAAATCTATTACAAAATAAAGTTAAGTCCAACGCGCTGATCCTAAATATTGTGAAATGGCAATAGTCCAATAATTTTGAGTAGATCTTCTATAAAGAAATTACTGCTTGAACATCAATTCTTTTTGGTAAGAATAGTCTTTATCTTTGTAAGGTATCACATAGAATCAGCCGACATGTGTTTCGACCCTCTGGGTCGTTATCAAGGCTGGATACAAAATCCAGAATCGTAAGCATATGATGGATGCAATAGTATAACAAAAGACAGATGAACACAGTGTAATATGCAAAATAAAAATAACAAATAAAACAAAAATATATATAAAATATAATACAAGTTAGGTGCCATACCATGATTCAGTAGTTGAATGATATATGTGATGCAAAAGCGATCATGGCGGCGGACATCAGAATGAAGAAAAAACAAAAAACACAAATTCATATAATGGTGTTCAGCAACTCATTCTTTTGGGTATAATTCTACAGTAATCTTAAAAGATTGTTATCTATAAAGTGGATATGAGAAGTCTGAAGCCAAAAGGTCCAAGAAAAAGGAAATGAGAGAGGAGGGAAAGGGAACATCTCAGACTGGAAATGGATAGTATATGGGCGTGTACAAAATTGGTAAGTGCACTAGTATGGAGCCTGGGATAATGGCCTCACCCATGTGGTAAAAGATGTGAGTTGTTATTGTGAATAGGTGGACTACGACATAGTGTCAGGAATATACCTTATTTTGCATGCTTGTTAAAGTAAAAGCTAAACATACCGTGTATCCACATGTGGTCATATGTGTTTGCAGATTAGAAATTGGCTGTTGTATAGATAAGTGGGCACCTAAAGAAAATGAAATTATTCAATTATAAATATGAATAATCAAGGGGATCCTTAGCGAGAAGCAAGTTCCCAATGTCAATAGTTGGAAATAAGAAAAATAACATACCCTAAAATAAGATGATGTTTGGTTGAGGCAAAAATTATAAGTAGCAAGTATTTCTGTAAAATTACGGTCCAGATCCTATGAAAACCAGGGAATAAAATAAGTATAAATGTTCCCATAGTGTCCCAATATACCTAGTTATGTTCCAATTAATATATGTACCTGGGAAATTAAGTAAAGGGGCCCAGCTCAGCCGTAGTGTCAGCACCTAATCTGTATGGGCAACGCTAACGCGGTGTCCAAATGGAAAATGGAAGCAGCGTTCTGTCGTCACACATGCGCCGCGCCGTCACGCACACGTTGTGTGAATGACGTCACACGCACGACACTGCACGCGACCATTGTGTATTATGTAAGCAAAGTAACATAGTGAAATACAATATGATGATATCATGACAACAACTTTTTTTTGTTCTTCATGCTAATGTTATACAGTACATTACAGTGCTTAGTCAAACAGTAAGAATGTGCATAAGCACATTAGAGTGCTTTATCAAACAGTGAAAAATGTACGTATCAAGTCTGATGTTATAGATGCTCATTGTAAGTTGTTTGTCCAGAATATAGTTAAATGGACATAATGATAAAGATTAAACAGCTAGACAAACACTCAGTAGTAAGACACAGGTGCAATTGTCTGATGTGTCATTAAGGAAAGAAAATGCAAGAGATGTTCCCAAGAGACTTGAAGAGAAGGTATGAGTGGAGAAAGCTATTAATGAGCGACCGCAGACAGAAATAAATAAATAAATGAGAGGAGCAGCAGGGCAGTGCAAATGTCAATACAACTTATAGTAATAACACTGACTTAATAACAGAAGGTAAGCAGAATGAATGTGCATACAACAGGATTGTCAAAAATAATTGCACTCATCACTGGAGATGTACTAGTTACACATAGGAGTTATTAAACATAAGAGTTGTTAATTTGGTATTTGGCATATGTTGAGAGAAAAACAAATGTGCATTATACTGCATATAATGAAACAATGACAAGTTATTTTTACAGGAAAACATGCATCTCATGGTCTGAATTTAAACCCATAGTCGTGCAACATAGTTGGCAAATAAGCCTGGATTCTAGCTGCCTGAGTTTCATGCATAGGTTGCCCCCACGTTTATCATTTTTTGCTTTGATATGACATATGAAACGTATATCAGCTTTGTTATCTAATTGGTGCTCTGACTGCCAGTGTATCACCAGTGGTAAGTTGACATCTGTTTTGTTCAGGATTTATTTCATTCCCTGGTTTGCACAGGATCTGGACCGTAATTTTACAGATATACTTGCTACTGCCTCAACCAAACATCTCATATTAGGGTAAGTTATTTTTCTCATTTCCAACTATTGACATTGGGAACTTGCTTCTTGATAAGGATACCCTTGATTATTAATATTTAGAATTGAATAATTACATTTTCTTTAGGTGACCACTTATCTATACAACAGCCAACTTCTAATCTACAAACACATATGACCACATGTGGATACACGGTATGTTTAGATCTTACTTTATGAAGCATGCAAAATTAGGTAAATGTAGCACAATGTGAATGGAAGTATTTGATAAACTCATAACTGATGCTCTGTGTAGTGACTGTTGATTTGGACCTCTATAGAATGGCAAAAACCATGTGTTTCACATAACTTAAATTACTTACCGTAATTGTATTTCTAATGCGTGTATTTGCTTAGATTCACATTCTGTGCATAGGCCACCATCTAGTGGTAGGTGTGGAGTATTGCATCCTGTTTTCAAAGTTCGAAAAGTGACGAACGGGCAGGTTTGTAATACTATCCCTAGTTTGACGTGTACCCATGATCCTTCATGCTTCGAGATCCCTCTGATTGTTTTGTTTCTGACATGAAGGACCATGAAGTGTATGTGTGAGTATAGGAAGTAAGAAAGGTTTAAGATGTCTATGTACCTTCGACTCGAAGAGAGGTGGAAGGGTGGGCACATGTGAAACTAAGCAGATGCAAGCATCAGAAATACTATTACTGTAAGTAATGTATGTATTCTGAGGCTTGTCGATCTGCTTAGAATCACATGATGTGCATAGACTAGCGAGCAGTACCAGGAGAAGGTGGTGGGTTGTTTGAAGATACATCAGCAAAAAGAGGTCTACCGCCTTACCCACCTGTGAATCACCCTTAGAATGTGTATCTAAGCAGTAGGGTTGTGTAAAGGTGTGAATGGAACTCCAAAGTAGCAGCCTTGCAAATGGCTTCTAAAGGTACATTTGCAATGAAAGCTAAAGTCACCCATGTACCATGTAGAATGTGCTCTAGGCTTGAAAGGTAAAGTTATCTTTCAAAAAGAATAACGCATATGGATGCATTTCACAATACATTTTGAAATAGCCGACCTCGAGACAGGATCCCCTTCTCTTCCAGTGGCTATGGAAACAAAGAATGTATTTATTTTTTCATAGTGGATTTGTCTGAGTGATTTCCTACATCACAGCTCTCCTAACATCTAATGTACGGAGGCTCCTCTCTGCTGAATTCGTACAATTTTGGAAGCAAGCTGTAAGTTCTATAGACTGACTGACATGGAATTTCAAGATGAATTTAGGAGAGAAGCGTGGATGTGTGCACAAAAATCACTTTGTACTTGTAAATGGTGACAAATGGATCTTGAACTGAGAGCACCTGCAGTTCACTCCCCCTCCTTATTGATGTAATGGCCACGAGAAAAGCAGTTGTTAGCAGTAAGCATTATATTTGTCGTTTTTGCAAACAGTTAACTACAAACCTGTTTTAAATAGCTTCAGTGTGCAAACACACAGAAAGTTCTTGCGAGGTTGCAGCTGTTGGGCTTGGGGTTTTAGAGCATGTACAGGATAATGTTAAAATAGCTAGGAGCAGCTGTAGAGGGGAATGTGATACCCAGGATGCAGTTTAATTATAGCAAAGTAAATAGCTGTTGCAATGTAATCTGTGTTCCAACTTGTGCATATATATATATATATATATATATATATATATATATATATATATATATATATATATATATATATATATATATATATATATATATATATATATATATATATATAATACATTACTCACCGTAATCGTATTTCTGATGCTTGTATCTGCTTAGATTCACATGCTGTGCATAGGCCGACATCTAGTGGAAGCTGCGGAGTATTACAGTTTGTTTTTCGAAATTCGAAAATGGGCGTCGACACAGGGTGTGCCAGTAATACTATCCCTAGTGTGACGTCCACTGTACCCAAGATCCCTCACGCGTCTAGGATCCTCAGATTGTATTTTTTCTGACATGAGGTAGCATGAGGAGTAGCGTGAGTACAGATAATCCAAGCAGATAGACAGAAAGGTAAGACTACAAGCCATCATGCGCCTTCTCTCAGAGGGGAGGAAGGGTGGGTCGCATGTGAATCTAAGCAGATACAAGCATCAGAAATACGATTACGGTGAGTAATGTATCCCTTCTGAGGCTTGTGGAATCTGCTTAGATCACATGCTGTGCATAGATTAGCAAGCAGTACCTGAAGAAGGAGGTGGGATGTGAGAAGGGTCATGAGCAAATAAGTGTCTTAGAACCGCTTGTCCCACTTGTGTATCTGCCTTGGAATGGGTGTCAATGCAGTAATGCTGAGTAAAAGTGTGAATAGAGCTCCAAGTAGCTGCTTTGCAAATGGTGTCAAGGGGCACATTTGCAATGAAAGCCAGAGTGGCCCCAATGCCTCTAGTAGAGTGGGCTCTTGGCGTGAAAGGCAGAGTTCTTTCAGAAAGTGAGTAACACAGCTGGATACAGTTAATAATCCACTTTGAGATGGCACCTTTAGAGACGCGATCCCCCTCTCTGCCTGTAGCTACGGAGACAAACAGTTGATCTGTTTTTCTTAGCGTCTGGTTTTATTTACATAGTAGAGGACCGCCCTATGCACATCTAGGGTGTGTAGTTTCACCTCAGCCGAGCTTTGCGGGTCCTGGAAGAAAGCCGGAAGCTCGATGGACTGGTTTACATGGAATTTAGATATAAATTTAAGTGAGAACCTAGGGTGTGTGCGTAAAACCAGTTTGTCTTTATGGACAGTAAAGAAGGGATCCTTCACTGACAGAGCCTGAATTTCACTGACCCTTCTTATAGAAGTAATAGCTACTAAGAAGGCCGTTTTATAAGTCAGGTGTTTGAGACTGCTTTTATGCATGGGTTCGAAAGGGGGGCCCATGAGCTTGGCTAGCACCACATTAAGGTCCCACCCTGGTGGTGGGTTTGAAATAGGAGGGTGAAGTCTCTTTACTCCTTCCATGAAGGCTTTAACTACTGGTACTTTCCACCACGAAACCTTGCTATGGGAAGTGGTGTAAGCCGACAGGGCTGCCAGGTGTACTTTCAGTGAGTTAAAAACCAATCCTGCATCCAGCAGGTGGAGCATGTATGTAACAATAGTGGAAGGAGTGCAATCAACGGGGTTGATTGATCTACTCTGGCACCAGATAACGAACCTCTTCCACTTGTCAAAGTAACAATGCCTTGTATTTGGTTTCTTAGATTCCTTTAGGATGTCCATACACCTCTGTGGCAAATTGAGATGTCCAATCTCTATGACTTCAGGAGCCATGCTGCCAGGTTCATTGAGTTGGGTTGCTGGTGCACTGTTTGACCTTGGTGCTGGGACAATAGGTACCAGGCTGGAAGTTTGCTGGGCTCGCACACCGCCATCCTGCGTAGGTGTGGGAACCACGGTTGTCTTGCCCACATGGGAGCAACTAGGACGAGCGTCATCGACTCTCTGTTCATCTTGTTCACCACTTTCCTGATGAGGAGTTGGTGGAAAAGCATACGCAAACATCCCTGACCAGTTCATCCACAGGGCGTTCCCCTGGGAGTCTGGTTGGGGGATCCTGGATGCAAATCCTGGGCACTGTCCGTTTTCGCTTGTGGCGATTAAGTCTATTGTGGGGAAACCCCACTGAGAGAAGATATCTTCTACGACCTCTCTGTGCAGAACCCATTCGTGTTCCTCTGGGAGGGAGTCTCTGCTCAGAGCATCCGCTAGGGAATTGAGCTCCCCTGGAACATGTTGTGATGACAGGAAGATGTTCCGTCTGAGTGCCCATATACAGATTTTCTGGGCAAGCTTGGACAGATTTGGCGAGCGAGTCCCTCCTTGCTTGTTCAGGTAGAACATGGCTGTTGTGCTGTCCGTCCGGATTTGCACTGACAGGTTTAGTAGGTGGGGCTCGAACGCCTGAAGCGCTCTGAATACTGCCAGAAGCTCTAGCAGGTTGATGTGATTCTTGGCCACTGAGTGAGACCAGAGACCCTGAGCTGTGTCGTGGAGATGGTGAGCTCCCCACCCCGTCAGACATGCATCTGTAGTGACTACTGCCTGTACTTCGGGATGGTAAAAGTGTTTCCCCTGTGTGAGATTCTCTCTTGTCCACCAGTGAAGGCTTTGTACCAGTGTTGGCGAAACGACCACTAGATCGTCCCACTGACCACTTGCCTGAGACCACTGTTTCGCCAACCATTCCTGCATGGGACGCATGTGCATGCGCAGGCGCGCGTGGGGGACCAGGTAAATACATGACCCCATCATGCCCAGTAAACGCATCGCTTTGCGTACCGTTATTTGTTGACCGGACTGATAATGCGGAATTTGCAGTAGTATATTCCGAATTCTTTCTTCTGAAGGAAAGGTCACCCCCTCTTGATCATCTAGGAGTGCTCCTAGGAATTGTTTGGAGGTGCTTGGCACCAGGCTTGACTTTTTCTCGTTGATTGAGAAGCCTAACTCGTGGAGGAGGTCGATAGTCCTTTGAATGTTTATCCTGCAAATTCCTGGGGTTTCCCCCGTTATGAGCCAGTCGTCCAGATAAGGGTACACTGGGATTGCTTCCCTGCGTAGGTGTGCAGCCACCACCGCCAGTACCTTGGTGAATACCCTTGGTGCCAAAGCTATCCCGAAGGGCAGTACCTTGAATTGGTAGATTGGTAGTGTCGACTGTCTACCTTGAAGCGCAAATACTTTCTGTGCGCTGGGAACATGGAAATATGAAAATAAGCATCATTCATATCCAAGGTTGCCATGTAATCCCCCTTTTTTAGGAGGGGGATTACCTCTTGTAGCGTGGTCATACGAAATTTTTGGGGCTTGACATACTTGTTGGCAGGGCGTAAGTCCAATACTAGCCCATTGTCAAATCTTTCTTTGGCACAAGGAAGTAAGTTGAATAAATACCCTTGTTTACCTGGTGTCCCGGGACAAGTTCTATCGCGTCCTTTTCTAGCAGAATGGCAATCTCCTCGAGGAGAATCTTCTGATGTTCTAAAGAGTGTACTCTTTGTCGTGGAGGATGGTTCCGGGGACGCTGCAGTAGTTCTATACAATATCCTGTGGATACTGTTGACAGCACTCATCTGTCTGATGTGATCCCTTCCCAAGCCTGGGTGAAGTTGGAAATGCGTCCCCCTACTGGGGTTGCGTGAGAAGGGACCCTGAACTGAGCGTCACTGCTTTGGTGGAGGTGTGCCGCCTCCCTTGTTGGGGCTGCCTCTGCCTTTACCACGACCTCTCCTATTACCCCTGCCGTAACCCTGGGTAGACTGTTGGTTGTTCCACTGTGTACCCTGCCCCTGGGAATAAGTAGATCCTCTCTGGGAATTTTGGCCGCGTGGGCGACGAAAATTACTATTCCCTCTCTGGTTAGGGGGTTTGTTGGTTAACTGGCCAAGAGACTTGAGTGTTTCGTATTCGTCCTTGGCATTCTTCAGTGCGTCTTCGACCGCCTTACCAAACAACAGATCGGTTTCCACCGGTTTGTCCAACAATGATGCCTGGGTTTCTGCCTTAAAACCAGACTGCCGTAACCACGCAAGTCTTTTGATAACAGTGCCTTCCGCTATCAATCTGCCTGCGTTGTCCGCGGCGTCGAAGGTTGCTTTCAAAATGCAACCAGACACGGCTCTACCCTCTGCGGAAATCCGAGCTAACTGGCCCTTTAAAGGTTCAGGAGCAGAGGCTATGAGTGCCGCGACTTCTTCCCACTGATGGCAGTTGTAGCTGGCCAACAGGGTGGTGGAGTTTACAATCCTTGCTCGATAGGCGGACGTTGAGGCTACTTTCCTGCCGAAACTGTATAGTTTTTTGCTCTCCTTGTCGGGAGGAGCTTCGGATGATAAGGGTGTTCCAGCCCTTTTACGAGTGTTGGTGACAACTAGGGAGTCTGGCTTCAGATGCCCTCTTATATAGAGAGGGTCAGGCTGGGCCGCCCTGAAAAGTTTTTGAACCCTGGGATTGACTGCTCAGGTGAGGTTCGGGTTCACCAGGGACGGATCTATTCTCCGCTGAATGGACTTAAGGATAGGGATGGTCTGGGCAACAGGCCTCCTTTCTCCCACTAACTCTTCTGCAAAGTCCCTTTCCTCCTGGACACCGTGGGTGTCAATGTGTAAATGTTCTGCTGCGCGTGCGAGAACCTCGTTTAGGAGGGGTTGGTTATCGACCGGGGAGTCGGTAACCGGGGCTTCGTTCTCTACAGGGGAATCTACTCTGTATATTTCCGGGTCCTCCTCTCCCTCTTCCTGGTCCTCATCATCCCCATAGTAGCCCATCCCGGTTTGCTCTTCTATCATACCAAATTCTTGGTCCTCACAAAAGGAAGCCTCTCCTTGATACAGTGAGTATGGTCTTGCGTAAGGTTGCACCTCTAAGGGTTCTGACCTCATCGGAGTTTAAAAACGGGGCTTCTTACTCGGGGGGATAGGATCGGTAGAGCCTAAGGTTGTCGCCCCCTGTGGATCATACAAGAGGAAATGTTCTGGATTTTTATCATAAAAATCTGCCAAAGAAGACATTCTTGACATGACCCTATCTATGTCTTCACTGGACCATTTTTTGGAACTGGGGATGACTCTCTCAGCAAGTCTATGGGATTTTTCTTGAGTAGCTTTGCTGGTTTTAGACATATCAGCAGACCTGGCTTTGTCTGTCTGTTTAGGGGGAGAGGTGTGTTTCACAGGTGTGGAAGAGTGCAAAGGTTGTTTCTTCTGCTGTTTTCCCCCCTCCCCGTGAGTGGAAAAATGTTTTCCCTGTCCTTTAGTGGCTCCGGAGGTTTTCGACGCCTGGCATCGAGGATCGGGGGTGGTGTCCCTATCCTTCCGGCGTGGGGCCTAACTGGTTTTAACTGCGGGCTCCGACTCCTGGAGCGCGGCCTGGGGGTGGAAGTCGTCTTCGTCTCCCGACGATTGAACTTCTGTTAGCCTAGGGAGCGAGGCACTCTTGGCAAGAGTGGATGATTGCCTGGAGTCATGCGGCGATCTTGATCGAGAGCGCCCAGAGGACACCGAATCGGACCGTTCTGTTTGTGCCTCTTTCCGAGAACTCGACGTCGTCGAGTCTCGGTTGGACTTAGTGTGTTTAGTGTGTGTAGTATGTGAAGCGCATGTGTCGCCGGGGGTCTTCCCCATAGCCGCCCTGCCGGACGACCTTCCGAGGTCGGGGACCTGCGCTCGGCTGTCTTTCGACGCCGTAATGCCCTCGCCGACCGAAAGTACAGCGTCGCTGCCGTCGCTGAAGGCGCCCTCTGCTGCCATGGCCGCCTGCCTGGCGTGGTGGGCCCAACGCTTCGTCGAACGGATCCTAAGTGTCTTAGGTTTAAACCTACTACACGCTCTGCAGTTCGCTTCGGGGTGGTCCCTCGGCAAGCAGAGATTGCACGTGGCGTGCCTGTCGACCCAAGGGTATTTGCGATTGCACTTGGGGCAGAATTGAAAAGGGGTACCCTCCATACGCACCTTGAGGCAGCGAGCTGTTAAGTGTAGGAAATGTATAAGGTGTACCTATATACCAAGAGTGTAGAGTATGTACCAACCCTCACTCTCCCTACTTGCAGGGCCGAGGCCAGAGGCCTTCCGAGGCCCAAATCCGTCGTGCAGCAGCCGACGGTCGATTTCTTCTCCAGCCGGCGTCGAGTGTCGAAGTTCGACGTTGGGGTGGGGAAGGATGTCAATAGATTATAATTTTAAATTTTTAGCAAAAGTATGGCTAAGGCCAGGGGACTCCGCAAAATGCTTCCGACCAGTATGGCGGAAAAAAACAATCTGAGGATCCTAGACGCGTGAGGGATCTTGGGTACAGTGGACGTCACACTAGGGATAGTATTACTGGCACGCCCTGTGTCAACGCCCATTTTCGAGTTTCGAAAAACAAACTGTAATACTCCGCAGCTTCCACTAGATGTCGGCCTATGCACAGCATGTGATCTAAGCAGATTCCACAAGCCTCAGAAATATATATATATATATACACATGCTTTGTGTTTGGACAAAGGTACGAGAGTTAAGCTCAGAGGGTGTCCTTACACCGAACTGAGTAAATAGCTGCAGCTGTTAAAAAATAAACTCTTGCTTGCTGAGCATGAAGTAACTAATACTCTGTTTGGGTGCTTCATTATTTTCTAGGCTCAAGGAAATAGAGTTATTAATTATTATTATTTGTTGACATTTTACACAGTCTTATAAGTGAGGCATTTAAGACTGGTTTTATGCATTGGCTCAAAAGGAGGGCCCATAAGTTTAGTGAGGACAACATTCAAGTCCCATCTGGGAGTTGGGTTTCAAATTGGAGGATGCTATTTTTTGACTCCTTCCATAAAGACTTTAATGACAGGGACCTTCCACCATGAAACTGTATTCCGAGAGGTGGTGTATGCAGAAAAAGCAGCTAGATTAATTTGCTAAGTGAATTCAAGACTAGACCTGTGTCTAAGAGGTAAAGTAGGCATAGAGCAATATGAGAAGGTGTGCAGTCAATTGGATTGAAGCGACGTGAATTACACCAAATGACAAAGCATTTCCATTTATTGAAATAAGTGTCTGGTATTGAGTTTACGTGCCTCCTTAAGGATGTCCACACATCTTTGTGGCAGGTTTAAAATGTTCAAACTCTATGAACTCAGGAGCCAGGCTGCTAGGTTCAGTGTTTGAGGACATTGATGCAGCGTTGACCCCTGATCTTGGGACAACGTGTTGTAAGGGCATGGTAATTTGACTGGAGGGCAGTATGACATTCTAATTAGATGCAAGAACCACGGTTGATGGGACACATTGGTGCTATGAAGAAAGTTTGATTTCTTCCTGGTGCAGCTTGTGAACTATCTTGTTGAGGAGAGGTGTCGGGGGGATGGGAAGCATAAGCAAATAACCCTGACCAATTAATCGGCAAGGCGTTGCCCTTGGATTCTGTTTGGGGATACCTGGAGGCGTAGTATGGGCATTGTGCGTTCTCCATTGTTGCAAAGAGATCAATATCTGGATCAACCCAGTCTGAGAAGACACGGTGTGAAATGTTTGCTTGCAACTGTCATTCGTGTTCTACATGAAGATGTAAGTTTCTGCTGAGCACATCTGCTAGAAGATTGTTCTCCTCTGGAACATGTTGGGACAGGAGGGACCCTATATTCTGGCCTAGTTTGAACAGACCAGGTAAGTGTGTCCTGCCCTGTTTGTTTTTATAGAACATGGCTGTTGTGCTGTCGGTTAGGACTAGAACTGTTTCCCCTCACAGCTGGTGTTTGAAGGCCTTCAGGGCTTTGAACACTGCTAGTAGTTCTAAAAGGTCCATGTGCTGGTCTGCTAATTCTAAAAGCACACATGCTGTGTGCTCTATGGTGAATAATGTGGACTCCCCACCCTGTCAGGGATGTGTCTGGCTAGAGTGGCTTCTACTAGGAGTGGTGAATGATTTTTCCTTCAAAAGATTTTCTTTTGTTCACCATGGCAGACATAGTATGACGGCTGCGAGACAACCACTACGTTGTCCCATTGATCGCTTGCCTGAAACCACTGTCTTGTGAGCCACTCTTGCATTGGACACATGCGCAGGTGGGCGTGTGCCACTATATAAATGCAGGACGCCATCATTCAGAGCAAGCGCATAGCCTGTCATACAGTTATCCGACGACCAGCTACATATTGTGGGATTTGAACTAGCATGTTTTGGACCCTCTCGTTGTAGGAGTAGACCAGTACATCCTTTGTATGAATTAGAGGCCAAGATACTTATTTATGTTACAGTTTACAAACAAACTTTTCACACAAATCAAAGTTTTTTTACAAGAGAGAACCAAAGAAAAAAGAAATGTGTCCACATACATAAATATCATCAATTTCATCAGAATTCATTTTAAAATTAATCTAAAAGTTCAAACTCATTAATATTAAGCTCGTTATACATTGCTTAAAATACAATTCATCACAAATATCACATTCATCATTACTGTCAAATTCATCATAATCATAACATTCATAAAATATAAAATGTACAAACCCTCTACAATACATTTAGTAGTATGTTATGATATAATATATATGATATGATATTTTATTTGTATAGCGCTCGTACACAAGTGTTTCAGAGCACGACTAGGCAAGGGAGGGGAACAGGGGAGAACACCACAACAACAACAACAATCTTACTAGGCCCAGTGACATTGAGAACACGCAAGTGCATGGGAGAGGGAAAAGGGAAAAAGGGAAAAGTGCATGGAAGGGAGAGAGTGGAAAGTGCGGAGCAGAGGAGAACAGATAAATAATAAATAAAAATAAATAGAAAATGGCGACAATAACAGTGGTAGTGCAGCCAGCAAGTGGCAAGTGCTGTGTTTAAGGCAGCAGACTGGGTAAGTCTGATAAGTGCAGAAAAAAAAAGCAAAATGGGGGGGCTGTATGGGTACAGATGCAGTCCCCAGTGCAAGGAGTGGCCAGGAGGCAGTGCAGGAGGGTGGCAGGGTGAGCAGGCACCTTGGCCCAGGGGACAGAGGATGGCCAGGTGCACAGTGCCAAGAGAGCAGATCAGCAGGGCAGAGGGGGAGCAAAGGCAGAAGCAAAGAGGAAGGTCTTGAGGTTCTTCCGGAACCGGGGGTGGTTCTCCTCAAGTTTTAGATTGGCAAGGAGACGGTTTCAGAGGGAGGCCCCTGCTGAAGATAGAGATCTAGCCCAAGCTCGTTTCTTTGTAAAACGATTGACCCGGAGGGAGTTAGAGGTAGAGGAGCGATATTTGCGGAGGGATAGCTGAAGGTATTTTGGATCCAGGCCCCAGAAAGCCTTGTGGACAATGCCAAGGGTTTTGAATTTAATCCTTGCATCCACTGGGAGCCAATGGAGAGATTTCAGGGCTGGAGAGATATGATCCCAGGGCTTGAGGACAAGCTGTATTGGGTCTTACAGTCCTGTTCTGGATAAGTTGCAGAGGGTGGAGAGTAGAGGCAGGTAGATTTAGAAAGAGGTTGTTACAATAGTCCAACCTAGAGAGAACCAGAGCTTGGGAGACAGTGAGCTTCTGAGGGAAGGAGAGGAATGGCAGAGTATCTCTGAGGAGGTGCAGTAGGAATGACTTTTTAGCGACAGAGGTATGGGCGAAGAAGGAAAGTAAGGAGTCAAAGATGACCCTGAGGTTCTTAGCCTCGCAGGTAGGGGTAGAAGGCGGGCCAAGGGAGGCCGGCCAGAGGGTGAGGGAGAATGATGGAGAGGGTGTGCTGATGAGGAGGTTCTCAGTCTTGCTGGCATTCAGACAAAGATCATTGGCGACACACCAATCTTGAATGGCAGTTGGGCAGTCAGAGATGAGAGAGGGAGAGGAGGTGGCCGAGGGAAGCTGGAAAATGAGTTGAGTGTCATCAGCGTAGCACTGAAAATTTGAGTAGAAAATGGCAACGCAGTGAGCAAGAGTTGCCAGGTATTGGTCGAAGAGCCAGGGTGAGAGGTTAGACCCATGGGGAACCCCACAGGTAGAGAGGAAGATAGATGATAGGAAGGACCCCAGTTGGACTTGGGAGGGTCAATCAACGAGGAAAGAGGTCAGCCAGGCCAGAGCCTGATCAGTCATGCCCATGTTATCACGGAAACGGTTGAGCAAGGTGGTGTGGTTGACCGTTTTGAAGGCAAAAGAGAGATCAAGAAGGATGAGGACAGAGGGAATGTTAAGTACAGGTTGGAGAGCAGATCTTCACGGATATTCAGGAGAGCTGTTTCTGTGCTTCTGGCCGCTCTGAAGCCAGACTGGTGGTCATGGAGACAGTCAACAGAAGGTTAAGCTGAGAGATGGCCAGCTTTTCCAGGCGTTTTCCCAGAAAGGGGGTAATGGAAATTGGGTGATAGTTAGCCGGACAGGAAGGATCAGCTGTGGGTTTCTTAAGAGGATGCAATTAGCATTCCAATGATTTCATGTGCTCCAAGACCTCAACTGATCCGGAAAAATCTAATCTAAAAATCCCATTCCTGCGATCAACAAAGAAGATGAGGGATCTCCAAGCAAAGCATACCGAATTCTCTCATTCCATTCTACCCTTGTGGAGCACAATATGTTCCTAATGTATTTTTTCAAGGTTTACTAAGTTCTGGACATATCATTTCTAAGTGATGCAAGTTTCTATTACCCTACTACAAAACCAACAAATTCTCTCACACCTCGGTATTCGTTTTCTCGCTCCCCTTACTTGATGCGTTTCAAATAAATTCAGTTTGAGATACAACCAGGCTTGCCTAAATGTTTTCGATGGATATTTTTGCAGGGCAACACTCAGCGAGGCGCTGGGTCTGATATCATAAATAAAATGACTAAAGAGCCTGTAGCTAGATAGCCCCACCATGTTCTCTATCCAATCAAATTCATAGAGATAGTCCTTAACTGTATTGGGTATACATACCAACATTTCCTCTGTAATCCCCACACGACGCGTGATCTTAATGCACTTATCAGCCCGAGCAAGGAGCAGTTTACAATCGCCTGAGAACAGTACCTGGCAGGACCAACAGACGTCTATATAGTTGTAAACTTCTCCAGTCAATTAAAGCCTGGATCAATCTATTATCCAATACATGTCTTATTGCAACCGCTGGAGTACCCTGTGCCAAAGAGAGCACTCTGCGCCATATCTTCCCCTCAAATTGCAGCCAAGACCCCTCATCCGTAAGCATCTCAGCACTATGGATGCCTTTGGGATAATCTTCTGGCGATAAATTATTAATAGGGGTAAGAGAGAAAATCATCAAAATGTCTTATCAAGTTGTCTCAACTGTGCCACCGATGATATAATTGCATTCTTACTCGATGTTCATTGTTCGTAGAGCTTCTTATTACTGCAGATAATTGTTACTAATATTTAAAATATTGCACTTGCTCAACCTTCTGCTCGTTTATAGTACACAAAAATGTTTTGATTTCCTTCTTTCTCAATGTAATGAGAAGACGAATTTTGGACATTCCCACACTGATTTCCAACCCCAGTATTCATTAACTGTAACAAGTAACACTAAATCATCAGCGTACAGTAGATATGGAATCAGTACATTTCCCAATTTAGGAGGATGGGTATTAATTTGAGGGAGCTTCCAATGTCCGCTATATAAGCATTAAGGAGGAAAGGGGTCAACACATCCTTGGCGCAGGCCCCTCTCACTCTTTATCCAACCAGAAAAACTCCCACTCACATCTAACCTAACTTTTAATCTTGTCTCTGAATGCAACACTTTCAACATATCAAGCAAAGCAGGAGGACAAGCCTGGAGCCTTTACTTTGTCCAAAGAAGGGCCCGATTGACACAATCAAATGCCTTTGTTATATCCAAAAAGGAAGCAAATATTTGTCTCTTTGCAGCCTGAGCCCGGGCAGTCAAAAAAGATATAATTAGGCAGTTCAAGGAAACATTCGCTCCCTTCTTAAATCCTGATTGATAAGTGTCATGGCTCCACAGTATCTTTGTTTCAACCAAATATTTCAAGAGGAGGGATGTAAAACCTGTATATGTCCCATCCCATAACGAATTAGGACGATAGTTGCCTGGTTCCAATCTAGTACAACAAGTGCATCTTTCCAAGAAACAAGGATTGTCTTCGAATTTTTAACGTTTTCAATAATTCAGGGTCTGGTTTTAAAGTGAGATTAAAAAGGCCAGGTCTGGGCGGATTCAATCTTTTAGATCTAATAATTGCACCTTGGACATCGTTCCAAGAAGAGTGGGTAGTCCTCTGCTCCTCATTTTGCCGGGCTGTAACAAAGGCACATCACCATACAAATTAGAGTAGAAGTTGACCCAGACATTGCCTCAGGGTTAGAAATGGAGAGGAGCTGAGAGCTATTTAGCTCCTGCTTCTAGCATAGTAGAGCCTTGTTAGCTTGAAGCCAACAGCTACCAGGAGCTACGTTTGGCTCCTAGGGCCAACTGGTGCCTTCCAAACTTGTAAATGTGACATTACCTTTGAATATTTGAAAGAAAAACCACAGCGTTTTCAAACACAACCGCGTTGTGTTTCTGCCTGCTGTGGCTATCACTTTGGGTCTCCGGTGCTCCTTCAGGGGAGCACCGGAGACCCAAAGTGAAAGCCAAGGCAGGCAGAAACACAACGCGGTTGTGTTTACATGCTGCAGTGTTTCTGCCTAAATCTGATTTCCCATTTGGGGCTCTCGGGCTCCCCACGGGGAGTCCGAGAGCCCCAAATGGGAAAGCAGATTTAGGCAGAAACACAACCGCGTTGTGTTTCTGCCTGCCTTGGCTTTCACTTTGGGTCTCCGGTGCTCCCTTGAGGGAGGGAAAGGCTGTAACACAGCCCTCCTAGAGCTCCAGGCTGGGCTTGGGGATGGTCGGCCCACATGGGAGAAGGGTGCCTAAGGCCAGGGACATCACCCCCGACCATCCCGGAGGTCTGGCTGGCATGCGTTACAGAATTTAACTCCGGGAAGGGAGGGGGAACCTGCCGAGGCTCCCTGGGACTGCCGCTGCACTTGGGGGATGGTCAACCCACATTGGAGATGGGTGCCCAAGGCCAGGTACATGATCCCCCCCCAATCTTCCTGGTATTCTGGCTGGCCTACGTTACAGCTTCTCCCTCCGGGAAAGGACGGGAAAGGTCCCGGGCTTCCCTGGAACCACCGCTGGGCTTGGGGACGTTCAACCCACATGGGAGTCAGCCGCTCAAGGCCAGGGACATCATCACCGACCATCCTGGAACGCTGGGCTGCGATAAATAGATAAACAACCTATTTACACCCAAATCTCATGGACATTCGTACTCTAGTAGGGTTCCTAATAACCAGTTCAATTGGTGGGAAAGAATCACCTTTAAGCTACTTTAAAAAGTGGCATAATGAGGAACCTAGTCCCTCAGTTTAGCATTATCTTCCAGACAAATAATCACTAGGTCATGGGAATATTTTTGCATTCGCCCGAGTTTCTTCGTTGAATGTACTACTACATGCTGGCTGCAGTTGGTCTCACTGACCTCCCTTTATTTAAGAAACTTGCTAAAACAATGGCAAGAGTCAGTAACACTATCTCGTATGCGCTGCCTCTATCCGTCTCCGTTCAGCTCTTCTCCAAGTTAACGCCTGAAAGACCGACCACCTTCAATGGACGCTTTGTAGAGCATATTTTTGACAGAACTACTATGTGCAAGGAACCACTCATTTATGCAGCCCAAATCTTCCCTGAAACACTCAAGTTTGTGAAAGGAAACCGGGCACTAGAAAATCGTTTTAATGCACTGTAGATCCTGTGGTGTTATTAAGGAAGAGGGTGCAAAAGGTGAAACTTACTTTCTATTCCCGTAAACAACCAATTCCTACCCATCCCTGGAACAGAGGAAATCTTCAAAATCAAAGAAACAATCTGTTGTAAATAGTACCTGCAGAGCACTAGGGGAAAGGCGGGAAGCTTCTGTTTCAATGTGCTGTGCTGGCAGGATGGGAACAAACTCTCCAGTCTCCTCATCTAGTTGCAGCTGAGCCAGTAAGGCTTTTTCTTGCTCTCTCTGGAGCTCTTCCAACCTCTCTTTCTCGAGTTTCTTCTGCTTCTCCAGCTCATACTCCTTCTTTCGGTAACAGTAATCAAAGACTTCACGACCTGCTCCAAGGTCTATGTCTTGTCTCCAGAGAATGTCAATTAATTCCATGTCCTGTAGAGTAAAACAAAGGCCGTACATTAGAAAACAGTCTAACAGGTCGAGAGTACAGTAGGAATCTACCAGGCATGAAAAGAACTTGCTCATCAACAAACAAAATGGACACAGGAGAGATGACCCAATCCATAATGTGGAACAGTAGCGAAAGCAAGTGTGTGGGGAGAGGGGATGAATAAAAAAGTATTAGAATATAGAAGGAAAGAGAAAGAAAATAAAACGTGCATTGGAAAATCAAACAGTTTTGGCTTTTGTGACGGCATGAGAAAGGCATATGATGGAAATCAGTGCCTGACAAATTAATACATATGCACAAGGCAAATTCAAAACTATTGGCTTTGCCAATGCTTCTTTTTTTAACAGGACTGCAGTGCAAGGAAAAAATGCAACGAGACACATATTGCTCATGAATCAAATGGCTGAAGGAACACTTGGTAATTACACCAGTAGTGCATTCACAATTCTAATTAAACATTTAACTCTGAGAAGAGTGTTCAGAACTAACACTGGCAAGCCATAGGCAACACAAAGTTTGATGTTACTTCCTGACAGAGCTAGCTCAAAGAGATCCCAAGAGGATACGTTTTTCGCCAGGGAGGGGTAAGTAGTGGCTGGCGATGGATATAGATATCTGCAAGGCCATTGGCAGTCAATGGGTGGATAATAACCACTCACAAGCGTTGTGTTCTTCCTCAAATACCATATCCCTCCTATCTGTACTCCAATAAATAAACATTTGGCTCAAAGGGGGAGCTTGAGCACCACCTAACGACCAAAACTAAAAAGTAGTGATAGGTAACTTTATTATTGAAATATCCTTTTATGTTTCAACACCACTATTATATTATTGTCAACCAATGTCTTGATATCTGATACTTTCTATTACGGCCCTAAAGGTGAATGTCACAAATGTTTATTAGTTGCCTTCTTGTACTATCATGGCAAATCTGGAACTGGGTTCTTCACCATATCACAGTATGAATGAATCTCAGGACAACCACACAGAATACTGGGTGTATTCAAAAGCAGCCGCATGGTTCTGCAATATGTGAATTTGAAGATAGTCCTGCAATTTACTGATGATACCAACAATTTACAGTTTTCCACTCGGAAAACAGGGTTCTGCAATCAAAAAACGTTATGCCGTGCCCGCTCCAAATCCTTGACAAGTCACCAAAATGGACTGAAGATTTCCTTTAGCCACACAGTCTCAGTCAGTGTCACACTTCTCACTGTGCATCGCAAATCTGCACGACAGGAAGGAATACCTCTTTCAGGTAATTAATATTTAGACGCTCCACCTCCCCAAGCTTTAGTACTCGCAAAGCATCTGAATATCCACTGGACAAGGCACCCCAAACAGTGCAAAACAACTCTCCGTGATGAACACCTTAGGGAGAGGTCTGTCTTCAGCTGACAAAGTTAAGATACAACTAATTAAAAAAAGGTTTTACTTAGTATGTCAGGAATTTAAAAATGTAAGCTTACAGAGGATGAAGACGACCGAGTAAATCAAGTTCACTAAGTGTTCAGTGAGCTTGAGGAAATGGTCTGAGAAAGTGCTGTATTCCCTACCCAGGGACTGGCTTGACAGATGTAAAATTAGAGCTAAAATAGCAAATTAAAAAAAGGTGGCCATTTACCAATGAAAATTAAAGCAAACTTAGATTCTGTGGCAATCTTGTTTGTAGGCTCAATTCCTGAATAAGGACTCCACAGGAAGACTGCTGCCTGCACTTCCTCTCTCCCGCTCTTGCTTCTTTCCCTCTCCTCTATTTTGCACCACGCTCATCCCCCACCCCTCTATCTTTCTTCATCTTTCCTTCTCTCCCTCTGGTGGTGGTATGCCCCTTTCTCCTCCTCAACCTCCCTTCTTGTATTCCAATGTTCCTCCTCTCTCTGGTCCCAATGCTCACCTTCTCTCTTTAGCACTCCTACTTTTTCACCTCCTCCCGGTCTGATGCTCTCCTCTGCCTCCTTACCGCCCCTCTCCTCTTTCTCTCTCTGGGCTTCTCTCCTCCTCCTCTGTGCTACTCCCCATCACCTCTTCCAGCACCAGTCATTCTTCTCAGCTCCTACGCTCAGTGCCCCTTCACCACCCATTGCCCTTAACCTTACAATTTCACTTCTTGATTTGCAAACCATTCTCGGTCACCGTCTTCTTTTTGTAGTCGGGTGGGATTACTGCTTAAAGTTTTCTACTTGTTTGATCAACTTCACCTGTATTAAGCGATCAAGCGAGCATTGTGTTGAAAGCGCACGCCATGGCACTACCAACGTCTATGCCATTATGTGTCCAGGCCTGTGCAGGTCTCTTCTGAGATCATTTGTATGCCGAACGTCATCTTTCATTTGTACTAGTCGTTGTAGCGGCCGTGGCCACTGTCCCGGCTTCAGAGCAAATAAGAGCTCTGAAAAGTCCTGGCACCCGCAAACAATGGCTATCCAGATGTGTGTGCAACTAACAGCCACCGTCAAAGGACTCCACTGAAACCAATCTTCACTGGGACCAGGGAACGAAATTCCTCCTGCTTGGTAAACATGTCACTTTCATTATTAGCAAGACCGCTGTGAACTAAACAAGCTGCATTTCTTACAGGGAAAGCAGCCAGATATCTCAGACCAGCACAAGAGACATTCTTATCAATGAGAGCAGTGAACTCTCGATGGCATGAATTAAGCGATTTCGTAGCAAGCAAAAGTCACTCAACTCTAGTTGCTGTTGGGTAGGGTCCATTGCAGGTTCTGCATTATACTCACCCTTCCCAGAGGGAGTGAGCACAGGCTCCAGGCTGGAGTTAACTGTGGACCCAGGTCCCTACCGTCCTCTTCCCTATAGCCTGACCCTTTATAGCGCCGCTTGGCCATTTGGTGGCATCTCTCTGAGAACAAGTCTCCTCCTCTATGTCAGTTCTATGCTAGCCAGGTTTTGTGGGCTAGTAGTTGTCAAAGTCACCCCTCCGGGGACTAAAGGCATAAGGCTGGTGATGGTGGGGTAGCTTGGGGAATTCTCTGTGTCCTGCATCAAAGAGTGCGTGGTGGCTCCCAGCCCACAAGGTAACCAGATTAACATCGTCCAGCGTACAACACAGGAATTTTGTCACACACCTCACATACATTTCAAGGACAGCACCATTTACATATGGTTATGATATAATGTGGTCGTACACGAACCAGCAAAGGATACAGCTTACCATACCACTTAACCATGCACAATACTATTGTAGCGTTACCATGAGGACAAGTGCCGGCAATGTATAGTCTGGGATGTTCAGTTTTGTTAATGTCCATCTTAAAGAATGAATATGCCAGGCTTTGACTTTCAGCAATGTAATACTCAAGGCCATTTAATTAGCAGTGCTGATCAAAGTTTAGATTTCCTTGCAGACTCTTTTCCTTTCTCATTAGTACAATTGTGGCAGACATCAGTTATTTCGAGCATCAGTCTTGCTGTATCGCCTTATCTCTTGACCGCCGCAGTTCTGTTTCCTTTCCTCTAGTTCTAGAGGAAAAGAAACAGGGCCGCAATTGTACTAGTGATAAAGAAAAGGTCTGGCTACTCTTATGAGATAATAAGACCCAAGGAAATAGCCCAGTGGTTTAAAGATTTGATCAACACACAAAATCAACCTTTGTCCTGACGAAGGCCTGATATCAATTATTAAAAGGCGGTGGTGGATGAACGTATTTTGATATAAAGGGCCACAATGCTCTGGTATCGACATGGTTTTGATCTAATCCATGTTTTAGCAATAAAAATAAAAAAAAACAGATGGTAAAATTTCTAGGGAAGTTGGATTATATGTGATTATCAACACAAAAAAAGACTACAAAGTGAGAGTGGTCTGTTCTAGAAATATCTTTTTGATTGAAAAACAAATATAAATACACATCATTTTTCAAATTTTTTAGGTCAAGAAATGAAAAATATCACACTCCCAGCTCAAGCTTGTGGTCACAAGCCAGAAATATTTAAAATGTCAAAATGTACTTGTTGATGTATGAGAACCACACTTGCTAACCCCATCCTGCACTATTGAATGTATTGTGGTTTTATGATACATTATCCAAAGAGAAGACGAAATATGTATATGATCCAGAAAAATAATCCAATTTGGAGGTATATAGTCTCTTATAACTGTTTGGAGTTACATATGTAGCAAGAAAAGGTTCTACAAAGCTACAAGGTTCACAAGATAACACATTTGAGATTTAAACAAAAAGGAGACGAGAGTAGTGTGTGTTGGTTGTTGTTTTCTGGTATTACTTATCTCTGTTCAACACACCCCCCTGTTAACAAAAATCGAAGGGATAGACCTGTTTAACTGGTACTAATGAACCACCTATGAACCAAAACTATATAATAAATAAAATAAAATAAAAGA
This sequence comes from Ambystoma mexicanum, assembly GCF_040938575.1. Classification (NCBI taxonomy): domain Eukaryota; kingdom Metazoa; phylum Chordata; class Amphibia; order Caudata; family Ambystomatidae; genus Ambystoma; species Ambystoma mexicanum. Next base: position 932,343,616 of record NC_090931.1, on the reverse strand, counting down.
CAGCTTGTTCTAGAATGATCCATGATAGCATGCCTCAAAGTTTGCACTGACCACTAGCAACTTGCAAGGGAATAGTTGACTGTTGGTGAGTAAGGAATAGTGTGCTCTGTGCATGTCGAGAACAGAGGAGGCAAGTTTCTGGTTTCCGATTTCTGGCTATTAGCCTGCAATTGAAATGTGTAGCAAACATGCACATGATACATTATCCAAAGAGAAGACGAAATATGTATATGATCCAGAAAAATAATCCAATTTGGAGGTATATAGGGCCTCATTACACGGTAGGCGGTAGGGACATACCGTTACCGGTAAGGGATTACCGATATCGGTAAATCCCCTCCCCAATCACGACCCGGACATACCGCTATTAGCGGCACCGCAAAGTACGGTGGCACTATTAGCGGCAAGTCCGTGAGCGCGCGGCCCCTCAGACCGGAAATAGCGGCATAGCGCTAATATCACGGCATCACGAGCCATGCGTACATGGCAATACCGGCATGTACTAGACCCAAAGAACCCTTACCGGCAAGGCGCTAATACCGGCATCGCGAACCACACGTTAAAAGAGCACAGCAGAGTTCCAACCTGCCACAGGTGGACAAAATCAGCACAGGTGGAGGCAATGGAGACTGGCAGCACAAAAGAGCACACCACACCCCTCCCCACACCCATTCCCACACCAAGATGGATGCAATACTAGCAGCATTACATGGGCTAGAGGACATGATTGCTGTGCAGCAGCTACAACAACAGGCAGCACAGAGGAGACGCAGGAGGAGGAGGAGGAGGGCAAGACAGGCGCAGCAAGCACCACCAGTGCACCTAGTGATACCACAGAGGCAGCCACCAATTCCCAGGATCAGAGCCAGTCCAGTCAACCTAACCCCTGAGCAGATACACACCCTGTACCGTCTGGACTGGGATACCATCACCACCATAGTAGACATGATATACAACGACATTGTGAGTCTCATTGACATCCGTACTGCCATCCCCCCTCTACTGAAGGTAGTAACAGTGCTCCACTTCTTGGCCACAGGCACCTACCAGCATACGGTAGGTCAGATGCATGGCATATCACAACCAGTATTCTCACGCACACTGAACCAGGTGCTCGATGCCCTCCTGCAGCACACAAGTCAACACATATACATGCCACGGACTGCCCAGGAGATCTTCAACACCAAAGTAGGCTTCCATACACTGGCAGGCATCCCAAGTTGCATTGGGGCCATCGACTGTACCCATGTAGAACTGGTGGTCCCACATGCCAATGAGGTAGTGTACCGTAACAGAAAGCAATACCACTCCATCAACGTCCAAATGGTATGTGACTCCAATAAGATCATCACACATTGCTGTGCCCGATATCCCGGTTCAACCCATGATGCAATGGTCCTGCGGAACTCGACAATACCACGATACATGGAGCGACATGCTGGACAACGTTCGTGGCTACTTGGTGAGTAGCAGGCTGACCACATGTCAGTGTGATGTGGAATGTGAGTGGGGGGGGGAGATGCATACTCCAACTGGCCGTGAATGGGGGGGGGGGAGATGCATACTCCAACTGTGCGTGAACTTGTGTCATGAGAAGAATGGACATACATATTTGCATCACTGTACAGTGAGGCAGCCCACAATGGACCAGAGACAAAACCACATGCCGGAAGTGAGTGCCACGGCAAACATATCAATCCATTACGCCAAACAGGCCATTCCAAACAACATGCACACCGCACAACACACCATTCCCCCATTACACAAATCAGCAACATGCATATCAAAATCACAACTGAAATGTACGCTGAACTACATCAGAAATGGTCCGCGCACATGAGTGCATACAAATGGATCCCCTGTAGCCATTGTGGTGAGGCACACCCGTACCCCACCACAGAATTGCCATCAAACAGCATGGGGACATCAACTAAGGAATGGCAGTGTACTAGCAGTGTGGCACTAACGTTGCCAGGGCCAGGAAACACAAATCACTTAAACTCTGGCGGGACATGGCAATCCCTGCTGTATGCATGCATGGTGCATGTCCACTTGCAAGGACCACCTCACCTTCCCACATTGCAGTTACCCTGATTGCCATGCGTGCTTGGATCAGTGGATGTCGTTGAATATGCAATGTTTGTTTGTGTGACATGTGCACGCTCCACATTATGTAGACACTTACACATACCCATTGTTGCACCCATGCAGGTGATGCAGGTTATCCCCTGAAGAGGTGGCTCCTTACCCCTGTGCGGAACCCACAGAACAGGCACGAAGAGGACTACAATCATGCACACACCCGTACCCGCGTGGTGATCGAGCAGACATTCGGCCTATTGAAGGAACGCTTCCGGTGCCTCAGCAGGTCGGGCGGGGCACTCCTGTACGGGCATGAGAAGGTGGCCAAGATCACCATGGCATGTGTCATGCTTCACAATATGTGTATCAGACGGAATGTGCCAATGCCCCCTGACATAGAACTGCGACCACCGTCTGAGGATGATGACGGGGATGAGGATGGAGGAGAGGGGGCTGCAGGTCATGCAGGTGGCGATGCCCATGAGGGACGTGCTGTGCGGCAGCACCTGATAGACCATTGTTTCTGATGCACATGGATTAGGAGGGTGCAATTGGTGTTCAGCTCAGGGCACGGGGTGTATGGAGGACATAATCACAGTGCACCCTTCAACAATAAAACACACATACACAATTATCAATGTCCAGTCATGTGATTATCCATGCCATTACGTCTGTATTGAGCATTATGACATTCAAACGTGCATGTACCCTCCACCCAAAACACCCTCACCCCCCTCCCCCCACAACTCCCCCAAACACCCTCACCCCCCTCCCCCCACAACTCCCCCAAACACCCTCACCCCCCTCCCCCCACAACTCCCCCAAACACCCTCACCCCCCTCCCCCCACAACTCCCCCAAACACCCTCACCCCCCTTCCCCCACAACTCCACCGAACATGGTGTGCACATCAGTGCTGCATTAGTTCCCAAGTGTCAACAGGGACAGGCTGGCCCTACTTCCCTCCTCCACTACCACCATTGGGGGGTTGTGAGTCTGACCGCCGCAAGGACCGGCTGGACCTGCGCAGGATGGTTGTCTGGTCGGAGCTAGTAGACGAGGGCGTGGCTGGTTGATCTGCTCCCTGTGAGTGACGCATGCTCTCCATCGCCTCTGCAATGCGCGTTAGGACCTGCCTCACAGCGGCCATCTCCTCACATAGGCGCGTCGTGTTGCTGTCCATGGCAGCTTTCATGTCCCTTGACAACCCCCGGATCTCCTCCCTGGTCGAGGCAGCCTCGCTCACTTGCCGGGCAACCAGGGCATTGAGCTCCTCCTGGCGCTGGCGTATCAGGCTCATGGTGTCGTCTGCGGCCCTGCCCCTGTTACTCCTCGGCGCAGCTTGCTGCATGTGGCCGACATCAGGTGAGCTCGCCACGGGACTGAATGACCCATCCATTGCATCTCCGGCATGCACCTCATGGATGTTGCCATTGGATGTGTTGCATGGGCTGTGGAGTGGGGACAGCTGGGGGCTGGGTGTACGCTGCCCTTCCGGTGTCGGACATGGGTCGTCCACATCACTCATAGGTGCCGTGGCTGCTGCTTCCCCAACGGAGCTATTGGCTGCGGACGGCGTGCCTTCTGGCACTGGCTCCTGAGTGGTGGGGGTGGGTGGTGGGGGTGCTGCCACAGTGTCGGATGGCATTTCGACCCTTGGTGTGGTCGTTGCGTGGGTGGCTTTTGTACGCTGGGCCACTCCAGATATCCCAGTGCCCCTCGATGTACTGGGCCTGGTGCCTGCATCCTTTCCCTTGGCCTGCTTTTTGGGTGGTGGGGCCTGCGTTGCAGCGTCCAGCTCCTCACTGTCAGATTGTGACCCTGTGGGGGAGCAAGACAGGGATAACATCAGTGATGGGTCAACGTGCATCATGCATATGTTGTTGTTGCTGCAGTTCTTTGGATTTGGACATCTACTTTGGGCCTGCAGGTTGTTGGCCAGATGGGTGGGTCATCCGGACATGTGTCAGGGTGACACGTGTGTGAGGTGCTGCATGCATGTGGTTGTGTGGGGATGTGCAGGGCATATATGCAGGGTTGTGTACATGTGTGTGTGATGACCCCATCCATTAGCTAATTCCCAATTCACATTTAGGGGAGGGACTCATGCTTGGCATTGCTGTGTCTTGCGTGGTCACTCACCTCCGTCTGACGTTGTTGCCACACCACACTCCATTCGGCCCACTCCCTCGATGGATTCTATGCCAATGGTGCTGGCACATGTCTCCTCCCACTCCTGCATCTTCATCGGGGATCCACCTCCGCCTCCTGTGCCCATGGCCAGATTCCTGTTGGCCGATAAAATGCTGCGTACATGGAGGCGCAGATCATCCCACCGCTTGCGCACGTCCTTTACGGTGCGGGGGGTGGAGCCCACCGCACTGACTTTCTGCGCCACCTCAGCCCAGATTTCCTTTTTTCTCAGGAGTGCCGGGCGCCGCATGTCGCTAGCGAACACTACATCTGCATTTGCAGCCAGGGTGTCTGCCAGCATTTTCAATTCCTCATTTGAGAAGCGTTCTTTGCGCTGGCGCGCATCGGCTTTCTTTAGGGCCTTGGGCATTGTTTGTTCTTCTGGGATGTGGTTTTGCCAGTCGTGGTGTTGCTGCAGGTCCTGAGTGCAGGGGATGGCAATGGATTGTGTTTTTAAAGATGGCCGCCGGGCTCTTTCCCGTTCCGGTGCGATGACGCTATTTCCGGTTCCGGTGTTTTACGGTGACCGCTAATAGCAGTGACCGCTAATAGCAGTGACCGCTAACAGCGGTGGCCGCTAATAGCGTGCAGCATGAGGGCGGAGGTGCTATCAGCACTTTGGTCGGAGCCGGTAAGGTGCTTTTCCGCCATGGCGGTGGGGTCATTTACCGTCATGGCCCTATGCGCGTGTCCGCTAACTCGTAATGTTACGCTATTAGCGGTCTCCTACGATGGCGGACACGCTAATGGCGCCATGACGGTAAATCACATTTTTTAGCGCCTACCGTGTAATGAGGCCCATAGTCTCTTATAACTGTTTGGAGTTACACATGTAGCAAGAAAAGGTTCTACAAAGCTACAAGGTTCACAAGGTAACACATTTGAGATTTAAACAAAAAGGAGACGAGAGTAGTGTGTGTTGGTTGTTGTTTTCTGGTATTACTTATCTCTGTTCAACACCCCCCCCCCTGTTAACGAAAATCGAAGGGATAGACCTGTTTAACTGGTACTAATGAACCACCTATGAACCAAAACTATATAAACAAAGTAAACTTGTTCTGCCTCCGCATCTCTCTCTCTCTCTCTCTCTCTCTCTCTCTCTCTCTCTCTCTCTCCACACATACACCAACAATAGTTCTGCCTCACCAGGTAGAGCTAATCCAACTTATGAGCCAAAACTAGTGCCACCTACGAGGAAAACTTCAATAAAAGACAGCTTGTTCTAGAATGATGCATGATAGCATGCCTCAAAGTTTGCACTGACCACTAGCAACTTGCAAGGGAATAGTTGACTGTTGGTGAGAAAGTGAAAGCAAGCGTCCCCAAACAGCACGATCCTCCCCGCAATGAGAGACAATGAAGGACTCTCCCGAAATGGGAATAAGGCCAAGACAGAGTGCGGGTGAGCGTAAATGGGAGTTTATCAATCAGAATTGGGCATGCAAAGAACTCTGCAAACTCCGAGAGCGCTCTGTCTGACAATAGCAAAGACAGGCGTATATATTTACAAAAAAACGTCATCAAAACCTACATACTATAGGGGGCACAAGTTCATTGGGATTGGGTGGCGACGACTAACTATAGGTGCTGCTGCGGCGTGGTTGGTCTTGGCTGGAGGACGTCACTGGTCACCCTCGTGGGTTGGGCTGGGCCTGGCAGGTCGGCTTGAGTTCATCTGGGCGGTGTTGGTGTGCCAAGGCGGCCTGTGGCAGAGATGAATGCCTTTTCTGACTTACTTGCCCTCGGCCATGCACACCGCAGTCATTCAGTCATTTACAGTGCTATTTTCTTTAGTAAATCTTCCAATAGGTTATTTTTATAGGTTAATGCAACACAGGAGGAATGCACCTTGTGAGGGGTCTGGAGGTAATATATTGAGGCCTGGTTACTCGTGATCTGTTGACCGGGACCATAGGTCGAGGGGCTAAGCTTCGGGGACTGGGGCGGGTGGTACAGGTCTTTCTGTCTTGTTAGAAGTGGTTATGGATGTTTCGCTGTGTGTTGTCAAAGTGTTGGGTGTCCTGATTGCACAGGGCCATAAATCTGAGACAGTCCGGTGGGTTGTGGGGTTTACGAGGGGGCGCTTGAGTTTAGACAAAGGTTTACTGCTGTGCTGTAAATAATGCAGGTGGCTGGCCGCGGCCTTGGGTGCTGCAGTGGGGCTACAAGTCTTTGAAGCGGCTCCAGTCGGGTCGGGGGAGGCGTGATAACGCAGAGCGGGGCTCTGTTCTCATGTCTTGGCAGCCTTCTCAGGGAGGGAGGGGGATACATCGAGACCTTGTACGCATTCACAAAGGTATCTCCCTCGTGTGTTGCCGAATATAGGTAAAGACATCGCAAGCATTTGAATACTTTCTATAATACTTATTTAAAATCACTTCAAAACATGCATTTAACCTTTGCTGGATGCGTCTCGATTATACCCAGTCCGAGCACCATATTTGTACATTATATTCTAGCAGCTACAGTGCTTTAGTTACATGCATATACATTCGTAGTAAATGAGGTAGTGGTTAGATCAGTGGAGTACATAGAAAACGACCCGCCACTGTACGTGACGGTGGTGGCACATAAGGGGCTTAGACATTCACACATGATAAGTGCACTCTCGCGCATTCTTTACATGAGTTCATAGTATAGTTGCATTCGCTTTCTCGTGTACTCTAGCAGCATTAGCTTTAGTTATGGCGCAAAACCATGCGAGGTAGGCTGCCCAGTGATACACGCAACAAACAGATCCCTGGAGCGTTCCTTTATCATTGGCATCCACCTGTAATGGTGCGAGCTCGCCGTAGCTTATATCATGGGAGCATATTCTCTCATTCTAATACATTCTACAGGCATTTGTGTTTTGTGGAAGAAAGAAATAAGGCAAGAGGTCTTGACACTAATATATATACATATATATAAAGACTGTCTGCCATTAGAGGACCATTTTACTGTTCTTCCCATTGTTCAGGCCTGCTGGCCGGGTCAGGCTGATAGTGATGGTACACTGCGGGAGGTGAACTGCTACAATGTTAGCGTATTGCGCTAGCTCATGTCCGTCTTGTTCGTGGGAACGTGCTCGCAGCGGATCTGCCAGGGTGCTGCGGCAACAGGGATGTTCTCCAAAGGTGGGGGCCGCGCTACAGTGCGCTGAGCTCACACCATCTTTACCAGGCAAAGAATGGTTTTTGGGCCTAGCTAAATTTGTGTTGTAATCAATACATGTGGGCATTTGATACGTGTGGGAAATGTCTCCAGTGGGTGAGCCCTCCACCACCTGGGCCCGGGTGGCATGAGGGAACGCCCAATGGGCCATAGCCCTCGGCTGGGGAAGAAACGCAGGCGAGAAGGGTCTCTTGGACCAGTCCTCCCCTACAAAAGAAATAGTGTGCTCTGTGCATGTCGAGAACAGAGGAGGCAAGTTTCTGGTTTCTGATTTCTGGCTATTAGCCTGCAATTGAAATGTGTAGCAAACATGCACGGAGGTTCAAGGAACGCCCAAGAAAAAGAGTCCAAAGTAAAGCTCCTTTATGTTTAAGTATTAAAACAAATATAAAAGCGAGTTATATAAGGGCTAAAATAACCACTCAAACAAGAGCTCGACAAACACATTTTCAACGTTTCTTGGTGAAAACAACCATAATGAAAGAAAAGGCAGGTCTGGGGACAGGATCATGGTTACGGGTTGGACCTCGCTCCTTAAAGATGGAACATGTTTGGCAGACTGATTTATCCTCTGAAAGACATTTTAGGAACATTCTGCCAGTTATAACGAAAAGCGCCTAGTCTCTATTTAAACAACCATCATGCTTGAGCAAGGAGAGGAAAAGATCACCCACCGAAGCAAGCATACAAAGACTATCTTAAAGGGTAGGCCCCAACACAGATTGTTTTTTTTAACCTTAAAAAGTCCAGTCTGAAAACTGTGCTGTTTAAAACACTGTCAAGAAGGCACAAACAAAACCCCGATGCTTTATGCACTACAAAAAAACCACCCAGACTTTGTTGCGATAAAACACAAGTAACCGCACTATAACATTGCTTCATATTTGACTCAATACCAGCAAAGGCATTCCTGGAGCTGCCAAATATTTCTCCAGCATTTTTAAAAGTACATTTTTCAATCTAATACCAACAAATAATGGCTAAGTAATGCTTCAGGTTTCCAGTTCCAAGCTGTTCAACTGACAAAAAGAAAAATAGATGTGGGTAAGTTGGAAGTAAAAGCCTATGAAAATGCATTAGTATAGCACACAAATCACTTTGAGGCTTTTAAGTGCCCAGAAGATTCAGGGAGGCACTAAAGGGGAAGGCTAGCGTCAAGAGCTATGCTTTTGGTATTTTCTTGAACAGTGAGGCAGCGTAATGAGGAGGTGGGGGGAACATTTGAGAAGGCTCTACTGCTGCTTCAGTAGCATATGCTGGACCACGCAATTTGCCACGTCAATCCTAGAAATCTGGGAAGATCCTAAACCTAGGTCAGGGATTCTAGCATCACACATTCAGCAAATCAAGCATACCTGTATATTAATGCATATATGCCTTTAATTACAAATCACCCAAAGAGCTAAAAGATAACAATGGAGTCAAACAAGTAGTCTCCAATAGTACAACTAAAACCGCCACTTAAAATCCTACACAACTAGGAAAAGTAACTCCGTTAGAAAAGCTGCCCCTCTTGTGCATTATACCTGCTACAGGACAGGACCTCAAGTCAAGAGATCTCATCTCCAACATGAAAGATTCATTCCAATCCCCACAGAAGAGTCCACACTTTACAGCTCATGGGGTCCTAGGGTAGAAAGAGTTGGGCACCATCAATGAATCCCTCTGGTGCACTCTGCCTCAGACAAGCCAAGCTAAAGAGATGAGGATCTTCACTGGACTTATGGCTGAAAGCCACTAAACAGACTTCTGTTTCTCAATAGTTTTTTTTATTTTGCATTGTGTTGGTATTTTCAGGTATATACAACAAACATTAAAGAAGTTGGCGATATTGGTCTGCCCAAGTACAGAGGCAGGGTATACAAATAATTTCTGGTATGTCAGAACATATATTACAATATGGCATAATTAAAGAAACAGACATAGCATCAATCCCATAATGATTTCAGAATTCCATAGTCAGCAAACATGCTCAAATTATTAATCAGCTGAGGTTCGGAGACGGTGAAGCTTAGTGATCAATTGTACATCTCTAAGACAGGTTGCCAGGTGCAGTCAAAGGTGGCTCTAGGTCCCTAAACCCGCGAGGTGGTCTCTCGAGGCCAGCCAGGTCTGACATTACTGTTAGCAGTGACTTGATGTGCAGTTGGGATTTAACTTTCCAGTGTCTCAGCACAAGTTTCTTTCCTACCTTTAAGCCTTTTTTACCCACAGTTACATGTCTTTATTCAAACTATTGACACTTGAGAGGCATTTTACTATTATTCCATCTGTCTTAAGGTTAAGCTCTTTGATCACAGTAATCAAGAGGCATTATTGAATCTCTTTCCGTCAATCTCTAGTTTTTGAGCAATTCACTGACAAATGGGCCTGGTTCTACACACCTTCAACAGCAAACACTTTGGTTCCGCACCACAGAGTAAATTTTTTTGGGGTTCAATACATCTGTAGTATAATTCTCTGGTGTCTGAAGAACGAATGTTACGACTCACATTAAAGACGCCCTTCAGGGCACTACCCCAAAGTTTACCCAGAATAGCCACACTGAGTTCCGCTTTCCATGCTTGTTTTGGTTTAAGAAAACTTTGCATACTATCTTGCTGCACACACTTGCATGCCCCTACCACTGCCATCTCCGAATGCTGCTAGCAGAGGTTTTATCCTTAGGAATTTGGTTTAATTTGCCTCAATCGTTTACCATTTGTGCCTCGAATTGCCATCAGCAGCTAGACAGATCACAAGTTCGTAATAAGGAAGGATGTATTGTCTCATGATTTAAAGTGGCACCTTGTCGTCCCATTAGTGACTTTGCCCAATAGGTTTAATCAGCTGTCAACCGATATAGAAAGTTGGGTTTCGGAATTAAAAGGGCGTAATTGGTAATAGAAGTTTCTGGGCTAGAGAAGTTTCTGGACCAGAAACCAAGTATAGAATTTTAAGAAAATCGTGTTGATGAAAGCAGCAGCACCAATTACCTTTTTGCTTCAATTGTACCTGGAAAAATGTACCACTAGACTTTGAAGTAATTAACCCAATTTTACAAGCGCCAATTTTTCATAAAAATGTTTCTCTAAAAATACATTTGGAAGAGCCCCGACTGGCTTCCTACTGCTTCAAGTTGCAATGGGTTTTCCAAAATGATGCAATGCCCACCATAGCAGTCATTTTAATTAATTTATAATTTATGTACAGTACATCTAACCCCCATGTCCAAAAATACAGGCAGATGGAGGGGTAGATCTAAATCTGGGAAAAGTCATCTGGTGAATAAATATTGTTGCCGGTAAACTACTTTTAATTTTGCAGCAAAGATCGAACAAAAATGATACATGACCAAAATTATAAAGGTCCACCCTGAAGAAGGCAGGGTTATGGGTATTACGATTCAGGAACCCGCTCTGCCGAAACTGTATAGTCGACTGCTTCCATTACAAAAGTATATGTTTATATGTTATGTGTATGTGATCATACCCATTTATGATGTGTTGGTGTAACTCTTTTTCATGCCTTGTGTAAAAGGAAAAAGAAAAGAAATGTAATCAATATGTACTGTGTAGGATTGTAGTGACTCTTGTATGATTTTATGGGGTGTGTGAGGTACTTGAGGGTGTCCTCACTTCTTTTCCCCCTGAATCATCCTCTCATGTGGCCAGGGAAAGGCCATCGCTTTTGGATCCAGACCCTGGGGGTGGATATGCAAGGGAGGATCACCTGAGTGGAGGGAAGCGAGACATGGTATCCCCCATACCCTTTTCAAAATGAACCTTCTATCCCCAAGCCTTTGTAAGCTACCATCAGCATTTTCACTTTTCTCCCCAAAATGTCCCCCAGAAACACCACCTCAACACTGGGACGAGGAAGAAGCCCACTAGCAGGACATATCCTCATTTGGGTGAGATAAACACATACAAGATTTATATTGTTAATGCCGACACATATCAGTCAAGTACCAAGACAAGGAGGAGACATCACAGAGTTATGCACACTTCCTTTAATTCAAACCTCCCCATACACTACTCTGGTACTGAAACGAAGAAGATGGGTATGGAAGTATGCAGGTGGAACAACCAGGCACGACCACCTAAATGATCCATCAAGGTCAGACAATTGAACTTAATGACCCACTGGCCATTTAACAATCCCAATAGGTATAAGAAGGCTGGCCACACAGAGCATGAGAGAGAAAGCAGACTGGAATGAAGCAAAACGAGCTGGAGAAAGAAGCAGACTCGAGAGAGAGGAGCGGGAGACACAGGTGTCGAGAGCCGTGTCGAGCAGGAGAGTGGAATGCCCAGGTTGGCCGCAAGAGGGTCTGAAGTCCTGCAAACCCTCCTTGCCGGGAGCTGTGGGGCACCGAAGCACTCCAGTCACTGCGAGACTCCAGGAGAGCGAGTGGTGCACTCTATGTCCTCCGCAAGGGAAGGGCAGAGGTATCACAAGTCATAGAGGCCGAAGGAAGCTGGCGCATACAACTGGCGATGGAAACAGGGAAACACACGTACTGGGGCCCTTTTTGAACATCGAATGAAGTGAAAGTTGTAATGAGCACTTTTGCATGATGAAACAATTAATCTTGTATACCAATCGAATTGAAGACATGTTAAGCACTTTTGAATGCCGCACAAAGCAAAAGCAAGTTATGAGTGCTTGTGCATGGAATGAAATCTAGGTGGTGCAAGCAGCAGATAGCACACAATTATTTGTTTGAGACACAAGTGCGGGTAAAGCCAAGAGAATACTAAGAAGGGTATGAAGTGAAAAACCAATTATTGACCAAAGTTAAAGAGTTCAAGGCACTGCAGGTTAAGAGGAAACCTGTATTGGCAAGAGCCAGAAGAATACAGAAAGTGTAACAAAGTGCATGGTGGTCCACCAAGCCACGTAAAGTGTCAGAAGAGAATAACTCTGGTGAAGGAAACAAGACTCACTGTCAAAGGAAAGCAGTGGACAATTGTGGAGGGAAAACAGATAATAATGGGTATCGGTTGCATGACCTGTAATGGGTAGACCGTGTGGTCTGACAACTGCGCCAAGACAGAGTACCCCCCCCCGTTTATGGAAAAAAGACAATGAAAGTATCTTTAAAGAAGCTTGTGTTTTGTAACAGCCGCTTATGTGATTTTGAGGTCAAGAAACAGACTTGCCTATGTGAACCAGTGAAAAGTACTGATGATAAAAGAACTGCGAAGTATCCCAAGGAATTGTGGCATTTTAAAAGCTGGAAGATTTGAACTCTTGCGTAAGGGAACCCCGATACCTTGTGAACTTTTTTGAACTTGGGGAAGGGGGAGCCAATTAAAAGCCAAGACCTGGAAGAATCTCTGAACTTTATTTAGAACCCTATTCATTTGATGCCGACATCTCTACACACTGTATACTGTTAGTTGTGAGGGCAAGTATAGGTTTTGGACACAGGCAGACTGCCGATTTGGACGTCCTGACACAGTCTATCTAGTTTTCTTTAGGTAGGGAAATCCCACCTTAGCATCGGGCAAGCTAGGCATTGTTCCATCCTGACATTTAAGTTAACTAAAACGTTTGAGAGCAGATTTTGAATTGGTTGTTTGCGTCTACTTCCTGATACCTTCACAGTGGTGACAACAATTTCTATTTGATTATTTGTTCACCTCTTGCTATATGTATATGTATTTAAATAACAATGAAAAGCAAACTCTTGAAATAACTTGTATTATCAAGTTAGAGATATTGCAAGGCATGCATTTCCATTCAGTGACTGGAGAATGTACTTTTAATATACCTTGGGGAACTTTTGTAATAAATGCTCTATATATTGTCATGGACACCTTGCCTGATGAAGCCATTGGAGCTGGATTCTCCCAAAGAAACTGAGCCCAAGCGTGTCCCGGTACAGAAGGATTACCCACCTCATAATAGAACCTAACGCAGGATGTATAACACCATGAATATTCCTGCTTCTCCCCGTATGCCATTAAGTTGTCTGACAGGACTTAAAATTGTAAAGCAGTAGTCTCTGTTCCACCTGTGACTATCTGATAAATGTTACCACAAAAGTGATGGGTGGAAGGTTTTGAATGAATCTAAACCACTGGCGTTGCTCTGGGCAACCTTCCACACCACCGTTTTTTAGCCCTTCTGCGCCATTGCAAAAGGGGTCCAGCCATATGCAAGTCAGTCAGGTACTGCCACCAATGGTAGCAGCCCACCCCGAAGTGCTAGGCCAGGTCCCGTAGCAGCTGCCCTTCTCTGGCCACATGGAGAGGGAGGGAGGAAGCCTCTGGATTCACCACAGAAGTCTTCTGAGCAGTCCTCCACACCCAGCACCAGGTCTGCATTTCACCCAACTTGCCAGGTTCTTCAAATGCAAGTGCATAGCACACTTTAGTGCTGGGGTTACGAGTTAAAGTACACCCTTACTTTAAGCAAGCATTGGCAACGCCAACAGTTTAGGATTTCGTGTAGGCATGGGTAAGGCACTTGCCAGGCAATGTCGTAGTGGTATTCAATGGCCATTGACGGTAGCAGGTGCAAAATGGTACCTAGGCATCTAATAGCAGTGCCTGGCAAATGTCTAATATTTCCACACACGGCAAAACTGCTGGCTTTGCCGATACTCATATTCAGTGAAAGGCATGCATAGTGCTAACAAATCGTGTAGCTGAAGGCAGCCCTGGTTAAGACATATATTACGCCAGTGGCGCATTTACATCTCCGATTAAGCCATTAACTCTCAGAAGACTGCTTTATAAAAATGATGGCAGGCACTTCGAGGGCAAAGTTTCATGGGAAGGCTTGATTTAAGCAAACTCCAAGAGTTCTGATGAGGTGTTTTGGGTGGGGAGGGGCAGGAACTGGGTGGGATGGTCATAAGTATTGGCATGGGTAGTCAATGGAAGTGCAAATAACCGAACACCTACAAGCTTTCTGTCCCTCCTCATATGTCATTTCTTCCCAGCTGCACTTAGTGTCGGCTAATAATATCCCATGGCCCAAACTAACAAAAGGCCAAACTGTCAACAAAAGTTGTAGTAAGTCCAACAAGAGAACATGTTGACTTTCATCCAATGCTCTTGAATAAATGGGTAGAATGTACTTAGCCACATTCTCATTAGTCCCCAAGCACACTGCGGAGAGCCACACTATCGAGCTCCCAGCTGGGGATACAGCTGTTCCTGCAACAACAGGGAGGCTGTGCCCCCTGTAAAGATGGCCACCACCAAGGAGACCCAGCCAGGATGCAAACAAAGGCCTACTGCCTCTGTTGCACTGCCAACCATCCTTCATCCCGATTGGGCCAGGCCCCCTACACAAGCTGGGAGGCAAAGCCGGCCCTGCATCAAGGCCATGGGGTAAGGCTTGAGATGTCCGTCTGTGCCTGACTTGCCATGCTTGCCGGCCCGCCCCGACGTATTGCTATTCCCGATGGTGAGATTACAGCTGCCAGCACTGCCCCATACCCTGCAAGCGAGCGATGCAAGCAATCCACCTGTCGCACTTCATACCCAGGTAAGAGGCGATGCTGCCCCTCTTCAGAAACCTACTGCACCCCTGCCGATTGATGTGATGTCTGCTGATGGTCCCCCCCACTTGCCTATTGCAATCTGCTTTGGCATTGCACCAGCACGATCGTCCAGGGCTAAAACCCATTATCATCCTTGTGCCAACTCCCTGATGACATCCTCATCCCACCAACGGCACCTTTTTTACCCACCCTACTGCGGGAAGGTGTTTTGAGTCCCTCCAAGGCACCAAACACTGTTGTTGGGAAAATCCCCTATGACGCAACGTTTCCATCCCAGTTGGGGCATTACATACCAAGGAACATATCCTGTATGATCTCTGTACTGCTGGCTATCAGCTCGCCCGTGTTCATCTGACCGCTCACTTCCCTCTGCATGTGAAACGCACCCTGGGACCTTATTCCTGCAACCAGCTTCACTCTCTCATCTTTGCCCCCATCTCCTAACTTTCTCACACTGTGAACATGGTGGAGCTCACAGAATGCTAGTATGAACACCTGCATGCCTGGACTGCTGTAATCCTTCACACATCTCGATGTGACTTCTGTATTGCGCAAGCAGGCTTCCTTTAATCCTCCCATGACTCACTCTACCATCATCATCTGGCGCCACACACGGTAGCCCTGCTGTAACTGATCTAACCTTTGATGTTTTGCAGTATTTGTAACCGGCCACCCCCTCTGCAACCTTTACAAGATCGTGTGCCTCCCCGACTGTCTCCTGAACACTTGCATTCTTGATGCAGCCCCTCGCACCATGAGGCGTGGCTTTGCAAGGCTGTTTGCTTACCCAATGGTCGCATGTTATTACTGTTCTTTGGACGTGGGCATCTCTCCATGGACCTTGGTACAGCGGTTATTGACATTATGCCTCATCTCGACTTCCCATCACTTATTTAGTCCCATATTATGTTGCATCTTACCTATTTGTACCTGTACATTTGATCTAGCCCCCTGCGCCACGAGGTGAGGCTTTCCCAATCTGTGCATCTACATTAAGTCGCTTCTCACCACTTTGTACCTCTACATTCGATGTAACCCCCCCCCCCGCACCATGAGGTCAGGCTTTCTCAATCCGTGCATCTACATTATGTTGCACCTCACCGATTTGTACTTTTGATGTAGCCCCCCGCACAATGAGGTGAGGCTTTGGTAGTTTGTAGTATTACAAAGGTAGCGGGCGCCCCTCTCTCGCAAGAACAGACATGATAACCTGTTCAGTGGTTATTAACCACTTGAGAGTTCGCAGCCACTGCTTTTACTCACTGTGCCTTTCACAGATGGGAAATATCCATTTGCGTATCAGTCTTTGTCCTGCCCAGGGGCAGTCCAGCACCGAAATACAATGGCAACTCCAATCTGAACGAGAGTACCACCAGCAACCCCATACACGTGTTTCACCCTTGTTGGGGATCATCAGTGAGGTGAAGCTGATGCCTCTCTAAGCACAGTGAGAGGGAGACCACGTCTGGTTGCCCCCAGGAGACCTAGGGTTACCAATCCCAGGTTCCTTAACAAATAGTATTACAAAGGTAGCGGGCGCCCCTCTCTCGCAAGAACAGACATGATAACCTGTTCAGTGGTTATTAACCACTTGAGAGTTCGCAGCCACTGCTTTTACTCACTGTGCCTTTCACAGATGGGAAATATCCATTTGCATATCAGTCTTTATCCTGCCCAGGGGCAGTCCAGCACCGAAATACAATGGCAACTCCAATCTGAACGAGAGTACCACCAGCAACCCCATACACGTGTTTCACCCTTGTTGGGGATCATCAGTGAGGTGAAGCTGATGCCTCTCTAAGCACAGTGAGAGGGAGACCACGTCTGGTTGCCCCCAGGAGACCTAGGGTTACCAATCCCAGGTTCCTTAACAAATAGTATTACAAAGGTAGCGGGCGCCCCTCTCTCGCAAGAACAGACATGATAACCTGTTCAGTGGTTATTAACCACTTGAGAGTTCGCAGCCACTGCTTTTACTCACTGTGCCTTTCACAGATGGGAAATATCCATTTGCATATCAGTCTTTGTCCTGCCCAGGGGCAGTCCAGCACCGAAATACAATGGCAACTCCAATCTGAACGAGAGTACCACCAGCAACCCCATACACGTGTTTCACCCTTGTTGGGGATCATCAAAGACTGATATGCAAATGGATATTTCCCATCTGTGAAAGGCACAGTGAGTAAAAGCAGTGGCTGCGAACTCTCAAGTGGTTAATAACCACTGAACAGGTTATCATGTCTGTTCTTGCGAGAGAGGGGCGCCCGCTACCTTTGTAAAACTATTTGGTAGTTTGTATACACTCACCTATTCTGCCAGTAACCAATATGAGTACTCTTGCACTTCACTAATGTAATTGTGCTGGAGTGCTACTTTGGGATTGTTTGAGTTCATATACATATTCTGTGGCTGTCATAAAGGAAAGGGGGTGAGAAATTGCTAATTTGGGCATCATGTGGCTCTGGTGCCGTCCTTGAAATGTTTCAGCCTCCTTAAGTACTGAAATAACATCCACAGGAGGGCATGAAAATGCTTAGAGCTAGATGAATTGCGAAAACAGGCCAACCAAATTAAGTTAACGTGTGGATTGAAATAATAAAGCGAAGTAGAGCGTAATGTGTAGTGTTAACGTGAGGGTGGAGAAAACACTACATGTTCTCTCTCTATGCAATCCCATGAAACATGAGCCAATTAGTTTCCAACCTTAAATCAGGAGGAGGCAGAACCATATAATTACCCAAAAGAGCATTATCTTTTGTCTTGGGAGGATAGCTGAGCGGCAAAGTGCTCGCCTTGGAAGCAAGACAACACGGAGCAACAAAGGTTTGATACCAAGAACCGCGCTTAAAAACCTCTGGGTATTAAGCGCATTATAAATAACCTATCATATCGTCCCGTGCTGTGCATTTGTGACTATCTTATTCCACCCCCACCTTCTAGGTGCTTAACCAAATATATTACCAAAATATGTATCTTTGTTTACTTAGCTCTGACGCCCACGAATTCAAAGTGGTTTAAACGTGCATTTCCAAACACACGTGGAGAAGAGCGACCTAAAATAATACAGAGCACAAATCAATATTTCTGTGTGACCTGTGCAAACTTGAACACTACTGCAAGACCGCAGTTCTGTCTCCAATTAAAAATAAGTTGTTTACCATTCAGACTGTTGTGGTTTTTATCATGCGACATTCTCAGCCTCCTCACTAATGAACTTCCTCAGTCGCGCGTAGGCTTGCACTTGGCAGCAAGAGTAGGTTATGGGAAAGAGGAAGTGCAAAAATTCCAGAGGAAGATTTATGACCACAAACACAATTCTATGTTAGCGAAGGCATTGTAATGGTCTATGTACAATCAAATGCCATTAAGATCAATATTTTTCAAAGCACACCTTTCATTTTGCGACTTAGCGGTCATACTAGTAGCTCACATTCAATACGTATCCACTGTAAAAAATAAGAAATCGACCAAAACAACTCAATGTTTCTTTAAACAATCAACCACAGAAAACCGATAGGAACTGTTACTAAAATAGTTAGTGTCTGCAATTTCGATAAGATTATTTTCATACCGGATGCTACTCCGGCAATGATTATGGTGCTCTTAGTTCATAGACTAGCCTTCTACCAATGTATTGGGCCCTGCAACTGCCCTGGACATGAACATTGATTCTTATGCAGCAAAACAACTAACAGTAGTCTGTCACATATAGGTCCCATGCATGCAAGTCCTACTGCTCGGCCAACCTCACCCCATCTGTGTGGGCATCCTGGGCAATTTAGGAGTAGCCAGCCAGTTGACATCTAAACCATGAGTGGGAGCAGAATTGTGGAAGGGGACATTCAGAATGACAAAGACCGTAAAAATAAGCATATAGCGTAATTAGATCACTTTCAGCAAGATGATGCAAATTATGAATAATTGAGACGTGAACTGCACTTAGAATCTGTCCCTGATGATGTATCAATTTGACAGGCTTGCAGCTGGCACACATCTCTAGTCACATGGCGTCCCGCAGATCTTTCCAAGTGGAACATGCCTTTAAAAAGCCCCATGGGTACTGACTGCCTCAGCTCTAGAGGTTTTTATGGATTAAACTGCCTATGGCTGCACATAGCTAGGAAACCCAAGGAGTGTAAAGCACATAATGCTAGTATTGACGAGCGTACAAGTTCTTTTTAATAATACAGTTGTATTGCCTTAAATGCGATTGGGCTGCGTGCCAAAACATGGGTACCGAGTAAGAGAAATCGAGGAAAGGCCTAGTACAGGGACAGCAAAAAATGCTTGCTAAAAGATTGACAACAGAGTAGAAGATATACATCTTTTTTAAAGGCACTTGCCAGCAAGAGAGCGTTACACTGATTGGGTTGGGTCTGTGTAGAGCGTTACACTGATTGGGTTGGGTCTGTGTTTGGCAATGTGCTTTGCAATAAGCTAGAGAAAGACATGTATATTGATCACATTTGGGCCCGTCTGTTTTAACACGTGAAGAGTTGAAGTAAATTGTCCATCAAACAGATCGTTAGTGATTTAATGCTACCAGACTAGATTGGACCCTCTCGAGACGTATATGGGTAGATCTGTATATGGTCTGCACAGGAGTGGCAACGAGAATACAACAGTGCACTGCTTTAAATAATGGAAACATTAATTGAAATCAATAGACATGTGACATCTTAAAACAATCCCTTTGTATGTAATAGATCAAAGTTGATCACTGTATTCATTGTCCATAATCCCGCTTCCTCCATAGTTATAGGAACTCCCACTCACGGGATGATAACCAGAGCCATTTTCCTGCAATAAATCCACCCCCAGGGCCATGTCTGGTGGATGGCTAATTTTATGGTTTTAGCAGGTAAGGTAAGGAGGGTGTATGAAGGAAGTGGGACTATGAACAAGAAAAACAAGCAGTCACTATGATGAATAACTTATTTACTCCCATGTGCCGTCAACCACACTTCTGGGAGATTATCGAACAATCTGACCCAGAGGTGTGAAGGATCTATGCTAGCTTGTTTGAAGAAGTACTGAAGTGCTGCAGGCATCTGCCAGACAGCTGTGATCCAGGTAATAATGCTTTGGAAAGTACAGGGCGAGATCACATAGTGCCCCTGGTAATAACCTTGCAGGGAACATGCCTCTGGAAGGCGATTTAGGAATCCTTGGCGCTGAAAGCATGTGTGTGAAACCCTGTAAGGACAGCCATCTACTGACAACTGTAGCTTTCCGAGATGCAAGAGATGATCCACCTGGCTATGGTTGCTGAAGACAGCGCACCTCTCAAAAGCACAAAAGGAATCTGTACTGACCTGATTAAACCTGAGAAATCTATGAACGTCCAAATTGTGAAGTTTATGCTCGAACTCTGAAGAGGGGTTTGTAACGCAAGTAGTCAAACCAATCTCTTGGTTGATGTGGACATCAGAAGCAGAAAGAGCTTGAAGTTTGTCCACTCTACGAGCCGAAGTAACAGCCCCCAATAATGCAGTCTTCGTTGGACCCAGATTTATCTGTTGAGGCCATGGGCATAAAGAGCTTGTGTGCGAAAGCAGAAAGACCACCACTAAGGTCCCAAAAGGACTATGGAGATAGAACTGGTTGGAAAAGATGCTCGATCCCTTTAGAAATGCAGCTTCACCAAAGGATTGGAAAGACAAAAAGGGGTGGCCTCCGAACATCAATAAGCAGCTATTGGCCGAACGTGAAGTCTGACATGAATCAATGGCCAGGCCAGATCTAGCCAGGTCCGATACAAATGATAAAACAAACGAGAGAGTCCACCCTGCAAGAAAGAAGATTTACCTGGTGGAAACAAAACTGAGATGACTTGCTCTTGTGCAGACTCTTGGAGGAGGGCCTCCATGACTACATAATAATCTGCGAATTGTCCTCAGAGCGGCTCAGGTGTCCCAAGGTAGGCACTTAGGAATCAGGCCAAGTGTAGAGATTAAGGGCAGAAGTGGAGAAGCTTACCCTCTGCCAGCAAGAGAATATTTGTCATTTGAGGTAATTGGATAGGAAGCCCCCTTAACCATCACTGTGCAATAGAGGTCCAAAAACCAAAACCAGTCCGGCCCACAAGGCACCAGCATGATCATCTGGCAGATCTACAATACTCGAAACTTGCAGATCCTTCTGCAAACAAGAGGAACTGTGGGAGATGGGGAAAGGCATACAGAAAGGGGCCACCCCACACAATGATCTTGCTGTTGTTCAGGGATCCCAGATTCAGGCCCAGACAGGAGGCAAAATAAGGATATTTTGCATTCTGTTGCAAACACATCTACTGTGGGGGAGCCGCACCGAAGGACGAAAGGTCCTAAAACACCAGAGGTATTAGATACTACTCATGACTGGGAGAGGCTAACCTGTTGGGCAGGCCAGTCTCTAGATGGAGGAGACCCCCAAAGATGTAGGGCTCAGATATGAATGCTCTGGCTAATCACCAATTTCCATGTGTTGGCAGCCAAACAGAGCAGATGAGGGCATTTGGTATTGCCCGGTTTGTTCAGGTAAAACATGGCTGTGGTGTGGTCAGTCAAGACTTGCACTAAGAGGCACCGGATAAATGGAAGAAAAGCTTGAAGAGCATTGAAGGTAGCTTGCACCTGAAAAACTGTGGTGCAAGCTCTCTTCCAGAGGCCATACGCTGTACAACTGCAGGTCCCTGACCATCATACCCAATTGCACATGGGAAGACTCTACGGTGATGATCACCATGGGGGGGCGGAGGCGCCTCAAAAGAGACCCCAGAAGAAGATGGTCTGTATTGCACTACTCGTGCAAGTCTGTCGCTGAGCATGGAGGAATCCGTTTTACTGCCATTTGGGGGTGAGCAGCCTGCCTCAATTAGAAGGCCATGTATAGTTGCTTTTGCATCTGGATTTTGGCATGAAGGAACGCAAAAACAAAAGGATGCCATCAGGTTGAAGGGAGATTGAAACCACCAAGCAGAGGTCAACTGGCAAGTCAGGAAAAAGGTGCGGGTCTGTAAGTGAAACTTCTCTGTGATGGGAAACACCCGGACCACTTGTGACCCACAGGAAGTACAAAAAATAAAACTCCCATCTGGCTGGTGAAAGGAACCATGGGGCCGAAGATACTGCCATCTAAGCCTCCAGATGAAAATAAATCCTACTCTCCACCAAACAGGAATGAGGGAAAAACAAGCCGGTCATTGATATTTGCCAAAGAGGCTTAACTGAATACCCTGGTTTTAAGCCTACCTGCTTCTTATGAAGTAAGGAGGGAGACCAGTTGACCTGTCTCGCCCTTCTGTCTAGAAACCTTTCAAGATTCCAAAGGACAAAGACCTGCTCCCAGGAGGCTGATGCATTAGCCTGAGAGAATAGAAGGGAAGCATTCTGGTAGATGTTCTTGCCCGCTGCATCTTGCAACTTTACTCTTTGTTGAGCATGGAAGAACCGCTCCAGAGCCTGACTTAGAGTGCAGTGGACAACTGTAACACTAACGAGAGAGGTGGAGGGTGAGAGGACACGCACACCGATTGGGCATCAATCCTTTTATTCATGGTGAGGGTTCTTCCCTAAGTTAATGTCCTTCGCCATAAAGTCCTCCAGAACCCCCGAACTCTCCACACTATTAGTGGCCAACGCCACTGACAGATCCCCAGGCTCTGCCAGGGGGGCACTGAGGCCCTGAAATTTCATTCCAAAAAGGCCCATGGCACTCTCTTAAAACACACAAGCAGAATAGGATACCTACACTTTGGCACTGTCGGGCACTCCGCTCCAATCCTCTTTGCCTGCCAAGTATCATTCTGTCAAGGAAACAATGGAAACTGTAGCTGGAGTAAAATATCTAGAGGAGGCCCTAGCCAGAGTGGTGGAGGGGCCTCCAGTAAGCACATGGGCAGTAACCTCACTGGCAAGGACGAAACACCCAAGGGTACTTAGCCTGGATGAGATCCCACAGAAATTGTGGAATTTGTGGCAGCTAAGGGACCAGAAAATACCATGCTCCAATGCCAGCTGAGAAAACACTGGTGGTCAGCGGGACAGACAACAGCTCCCTTTTTTTGTTGCTCGAGTGCCCGTTCATGGCCAGGTACTGCATATGCGATTTAAACTATTTAAACAAGGAAAGAATCCCTTCCTTAGACAGGTTCACAGGTGGTGAACGACCACACAAGGCTGTAGAAGCTGGGTACCAAGACAGACCCCCCTTACCACCATCCGCCACGGTTACTGTAGACCAGTGGAGATGAGTAAGCATTAGGTTACCTGTTGGTGGTAGCTGCATTCTCAGACACGGACCAATGGGTTTCCGGCCAAACAAAGCAGAAGCAGAGAACGGCTGTCCAAAGTGACCTATGACAGCACGATGGAATCACTTTTTTGCACATTTTGTAGGGCCTAATGAACAAAGATCAATAGGAAAAAATAGCAAAGCCATACATTTTCTGAACATGCACACTGCAAAGTATCTGGAGGCAGGTGGGCTTTGGGTGTGAGGTTCTTGGGTTTTTTGCACCTTTTTCCAGAAAGATAATGTCAATTTTAGGTTAATGTCAGTGGGACAGAAGGGAGTTTCTCTGGATTGTTGACCTACTAGATCGGCATACAGTAGTTGCAGGTAGAGGTCCTGTCTGCGATAGTCAATCGCTACTCCGAATATTCGATGGACTCTATGGAGCCATTCACCCTATATTTCTTGGAATAAAAAGAAAAACAGTCCAGACCGTAAGGGACATGGTGAAAGTCCATATTTTTCGATTCTTGCCACCAAAAGGAATCCGAGATGGAAGCCCGGAGGCCAAGTTAAAAATGCAGCTAGTTTTTATGCATGGGATTTCCATATGTCTCTCTTTATTAGGAACACATTCTAAACAGAAAGGCACAGCTATGGCTCCTTTCTGGCTCCTGGATGTAGGGCTATCAGACATGCATCAGTGCAGACAGAGTTTCTGGCTTCCAGGTGCAAATCGGCAGCCCCCTCCCCTCTTAACATTCTATGCCATAATACGTAGGCTTCATCCCTCCATTTATTTGGGACACTACTTTAGAACCATAAGCAATTATTACAAAACTATACAGCACACCAAGTGATCAATGTGTGGGTAGATGAATTAGTGAATTCATGTGGCCAGAAAAAGAAATGCGGTACATGGTGCTACATTTGGGGGGCGGAGGGTGGTGGGATGTAGACGCTGAAATTACAACTGAAAGTATTTTGAAAAAAAAGAAGCAACTAGTAAAAATAATCAGTTGGAAACAGCCATGTGCTAGCAGCTGGGAAGGAGGAGTGTTCTCCCATCTGAACCTTTCGTTAAAAGGCCAGAAGAAACAGCAGGGAATAGAGTAGGAGGCATGTGTCCCCAAAATTCACAAATTCAGGTTAAGGATCCTGAATTACAGAAGGATAAGAAGTGGGCATGGGTATGTTTGGGGGGCAGTTGACGAAAAGGAATTTAAAACTGACCATTAACACATAAAAGAGCCACCAAGAACAAATAGGTTCAAACTTCCATTTTTGAGCTCAGCATAGCAAAATATATTTCGAAAGCAGCATTTTCACTTTCAAACTCAAGACCAATAATGGAAAAGGGAGCCTCAGTGTTTGTATATAGTATTTCCATTAAGTTGTCGTCAGTTAGGCCTTCCTCCTACAATCACATGTTGCGCGGGAGGGAGGGGGGAAGGACTTCAGTCCCTGGGGTCTCCCAAGTGTAAGGATACAAACGAAACAAGTGCCCACATGCTTTCTGACCCCCATATGTGTATAACCATAGTGTCCTCCTAATCTCTGCAAAAGCATTTGGTCCATTACCCGATGGGAGGAAGAAGGAAAACCATTGGAGTATTGAGTTAGCAGGCTGTTTAAACAGTTGTAGCCCTGTTCGAAAGTACACTTTGGGGTACGTAGGAAGAGACAAAATGGAGTGTGAAAATGGGGGCCGATTAGACTTGTGGTGGACAATCATATTTGTATTGCACTAAATGTTTCATCCCTGCACTTAACAGTAGAGGAAATGAGTACCGGGGTAATTGTTGTAAATAGCTTGCTCATGTGAGAATGTGCCCTCAGTTGCTAGCAAGCATTTTACTACTCAGAACTACAGATGTCAAATCTGGATTTAACCTACAGAACGAACTCACTCCTCTGCATCCATTATTGAAACGTGGAAAGTACTCTGTTGCAGGTCTCCGTTTTTCAGAAGTTGCTTTGTTTAATTAATAGAGCTCGTACTAAAGAACATTTAAGACCACAAACTATCAAATTGAAACCAAGAACAGCAGTTCGTGTAGGCTATGGTCCCAATCTTTTCAAGTCTTCCTCCACCATCCCAAGTAGAACTTCAGAGCTTTCAACTGCAATCCGTTGGCTCTATGCTTACATCGTCCTCATCTAAACACAGGTTGCTCGCCTCACCTTTTAGTGCATCATCCCCACGTCAATGACAAATTCACTGACATTGCAACTTCGGCAGGACCCTGTCCCCAAACCATAACTCTAAACAGAACGTTAGAGTAGTTGCCATCGCTGCCAAAAGTCTGCCTTTGCATGTAAAGCAATTTACTGTCAAGTATGCTCAGACTATGGTCCGCAGAACTCCCAGCCAACCTAAAGCGCTTCGAGACAATGACAACTGCAGTTAGTCGCTAAACAAATATCACATACAGAACATAAATCACTTCATTATCAGCAAATTATTCTGATATAGAACGGTACCTTAAAAGTGTGATTCGAAGTAGGCTGAAATGTGCATAATTAATGAGGAGGCATTTATTAAAAAAAAATCCACTTCCTCCAAATGGGCCAGACAAACTATGTTCTCATAGGGCATTTGACACAAAACGAAAACCAAATCAACCCGACATGTCAGAGACAAAGGTAAATAGCACAGATGAGGTTTGAAATGCAAGGAGGGTGCAGTGGTGTTCAAAATGCCAACAGATGTTCCATGCTTCAACATGTCATTTTTGCATGGGCCAAACCAAGCTGAGAGCAAGGGCACATTGTTCAACCTGCTAAGATCTTCCTCAAAATAGTCATGATCTTGAGCCATTTTAGTAATATTTGAAAAATGTCCAGGCAATCATGACTTTTGAAACAAGTTTCAAAAGAACTAAGCAAACATAACTGACAATTTTGATAGTTTATGGCCTCTTTGATCTAAAACGGGAGCACATGTGGTCTGCCGGCCACTTTCGGCCCCATCAACCTTTTTCTGTAGCACCCATCTCACCCATGCCCTGGCTCTGCTGACACTGCGGCACAGTAGCAATGGAGCCAATAGGGGGACTGTCTCCAGAGTTTAGCACTTGCTGAACCTTTCAAGTGTATTTACCCGCCTGTTGGTTTATATCACCTGCCATTTGGCTTCATACATTTTGGAGAACCCATCAGCGTTACTTGACATTTTGTAAATGTGTTTGTGAACCATGTGTGCAACCTTACAAGTCTCTGCGAGGAATCTCTTCCCAACCCATTCCCCCCTCTTCCCTCCTCCCATGCCCTCTCCCCTCCAGTCTCCATTCTCAATCCCTGGTTAGTGGCGTCTGATCTGGATCAGATAGAAATGTCGATCCAACGTCGGACCACCATTGGGAACCGTTACCTCACGGTCCATATTTAAATAACATTCTCAATAACATTTGAGCCTGATTCCCGTCACCCCCCGTTTTTCTGTTCCGTGCCCCCATCCCCTGGAACATAACATTAACTCTGTAAAAGGATATTTGGTGTCTCATATAACTTCGCCGCCCATTATCAGCAGATTGTTCATTCTCCCTTTAAGGAAGAGTATCCTGACGACTTGTCTACTCTCTTTATTCGAACCCCAAGTGGCTCAGGTCACCCGGCTCTAGTCGGTCTGCCTATCGCTGATGTGTCAAGTTCGTTCTAGCCGGTCGTTATATTCATTTCTCGCTATCGGGTGTGACATTGCCTCGTCTGTATTTCCTTGACCCCTTAGCTCTTTTCCTTCGTGGTCCTGAAGTTCCCAACGTCTCCCATTCTGCCCTTCTTCTTCTTGGTCTCCTTCTGGGAGTGTTCCCAAAAGTTCAGCGGTACAGTCGCGAATCTCCCTTTCTGATTTCAATCGTATTTTCCTGCTTCCATGTTCAAAAGAGAGGGAGAAGGCGTATCCCCATCTATATCGAGTACCTTGCTCCTTAAGCCATTTCGTCAGAGGGCAGCACATATGCCTCAAGGCCAGAGTCAGTGACGATAAGTCCTGAAAAATGGTAATATGGGCTCCCCCAAGAGTGAGTGAGACTCCGGTCCTCGCTTTCTCAAGGATCCTAGCTTTATCCTGGTACTGTGAAACCTGGAAAGGACTGATCTTGGGCCACCAGTTAGCCCTCTGGCCCTATGTATCCTTTCCGTTTTGGGCTCATCGATGTCTTCGTCTGCTACTAATATTTTGATGATGTCATGAATCGTTTTCCTGAAGTCTCCCTCTGTTTCGCCTTCATGTTCAGGGATGCCAAAAAAAAGCATAGGCTATTTCTTCTCTCTCGATTTTCCAAATTGTCCATTTTTAGTCAGAATTCCTCCTCCCTTTGCTCCATCTATCTTATTCGTAGGTCCATCCGGGTTTCGAGTGTGTCTTTGGAAGCTTGATTGTTTTCGACACCTTCAAGTCTCTCTTCAATCCTGTCCATTCGCTGTGTCATCTTGTCTATTTTCCACCTAAATTGGCTACCATGTTCTTTATCTCACTTATCCTTTTGTCGCTGCAGCTTCTGATCCGGAGGCCTTCATGGTCACTGTGCTCAAGCTATCTGCGGTTGGTGGTGATGGAGAGTAGGCGTATTTGGCCAATTTTAGCTTGGTGTACATATATTGGTCGTTATACTAGAGGAGGCACTTGCCCTGTTGCCGGTGGGCCCTACCCTCAGTGTCAGTCATCGGTGCCCATGGCCCCAAAATGTATCCAAGGGTGTTTTGGTAATTACTGAGTTTGAGTGGAGCAGTGGCGGATCTGCAATGTGTGGGTTGCTTCAATCCACTTTGAACAACTTCTAACCCCTTCGACGGTGTGAGGTCGCAGTTGTATTCCTCTGCACTTGGGGAGGGCTGTTATGATATTATACGGTAGTTGTGACTTAGGGTGCTGTTTCTGCTGAGAGATGTATCCAGATGCTTTTAGAGTGATTCCAAAAAGGGGGGACTCCCGAGTGTTAGACAGGCACCGGAATGCGGCGGTCAGAGGAAAAGGGAGGTGACAGTCTGTTCCAGATTCCTTTTATTATGAGTTCTGGTAGGCCAGAGAAGAGAGTTTAGGGAATTAAGCTGGATTCCCAACCCTAGTGTGGCTTGGTTTTCCTAGGGGAGGGTTACCGTGCCGCCTCTCTGATTTATAAATATGCAGCTCTACACTTGTAGGCATCCAGGGCAGTGTATTTGCGTATGGAGCGTGGTTGCACACGCCTTTTCACATATTTTCCTTTCTGCTGTGAGGAGAGTGGTAGTCCATGTGTTTCCTTCTCACTGAAGGTGCCTGCCGGGTGTGCCAGCGAGCAAAAACCTAATCTTCAGGATGGTGTTTTTATGTCGGGTGACTAGTTGTGCGCCTCCTGCATGTCCATTAGGAGGGGTGTGTGGGCCCGGTTGTTGTAGCACAAGGTGTTGAAGGAATCCATGTGTTGGTAGTGATGGGTTACCTTTTTCCTAAAGTCAGTGACTCTTTTCAGCGTGATGCATATCACTGTGTGTGCCCTGGGTCATTGCGGGGACACGGGTGGAAGGCCACTTGAGCCGTAGCATTTGGAACAGTTTGAGTTCCTGCAGGTATGGGAACCAGTTATCCCCTCGCCCATGTGGTTTTTGGCCGGTGCGGTGTAGCTTAGGTTGTTTTCGCGGCGGTCCTTATGGGGTTGCTCAGGTGGGGCACTTTGTGTTGAGAAAATACTTTTTTCGGTGGCCTGTGGTTAGCCCTGGGTGTTTTAATGGGTACCTGGGGCATCTGGAATTGATTTAATTCGTTGGCAGGGGCGGGGGGGGGCCGGTGGGATTCACTCACTGTGCATGGTTGAAGGGTACGTTAGAGCGGCCGTCCATGCACGTGGGGTTGCGCTCTCAGTCCTGCGTTGTCCGACAATGTTCCGCACTCTCTATGGCACCGCTCGTTCTCTGGGCAGTGCGTTGTGCGCTCTCAGCGGGGCTGCAGGGTCGCACCGTCGGCCCCTTTTCCAACGTCGAAGACCGCAGGCCACCTGCGTCTGTTTTTCGCTGGTCCCAGCAGGATCTGGTTCCTTCACGTCCCGGGATATAGTTTAGGAGTCACCTCCACTGCTGCTGTCCTGCTCTGTCCACGCACCGTCCGCGACGATGATGCTCCGCTGCACCCGACAATGGCAGTCGGTCCCTTGTATTTTTTAATGTGGGATTGGTTGGTTCACTTCTTTCTTTCCGTTTAAACTGCCAAGTTTGGCATTATATTTTTTGTATTGGATGATTGGATTATTAAAAGTTAACCATGTTGATGTTAAAAAAAGATACTCTTTGTTGCCTCTGGGGACACATTAATTCCTCTTTCAGAACTGCCATCAAACCAGAGTGCCCAAAACAGCTATGGTTAACAACTCTGCTGAGGAAACCTAGCCTAGACCCCAATGAATTTGCTAACTATAGTCCTATTTCCAGTGTACCCTTACAGTTTAAAATCCGGGATAAAGCTGCAAAAATACAGCTCCATGACCATGTAGAAATTAAACAACTCCTGGGTGATGGGCAGTGGGGTTTTCGCACTCTATGAAGTACCGAAATGGCCGCTGTGGATGTTAAGGACATCGTTTTGGAAACCGCAGACATACAGGCATGTTCAGCCCTACCGATAAGGGGTTTATCGGCCACTTTAACTGCCTAAAAATAGGCAAATACTGGCAAAAAATGAAAATAGGGAATACAAATAATCCCAACAAAAAATAGTTAATTGGCATGTAGGGCCTTGTGCCCCTGCTTTCACCCACACAACTCCTTGGATATGTTTGGAACCGTAGTGTACGTTGTACCACAGGAAGAGACTACTGTTATTAGTGCCTGATCAGAAGTAAACATGCATCTTTTAGTATGTAGGAATAACTAGGTGCAAAGGAATAATTATAACAAACACATTTCCGTTTTTCCAGTATGTTTACTCACTTATAAAATACTCCCATTGGGAATTGGACTTGTATTTTTACACCTTAAAAATTCATTTTACTCCCAACTTTAAAAAAAAAAAGGCAGTAAAATACTCCCACTTCAAAATCTTATCTGGAGCATTGGGCATGTTGATGCTTCAACACCCTCGACCACAAGTTATTATTGGAACAGCTGATGGTCACGGTGACCGTGTCAACGGAGGTGGTTACTTGATTTTCAGTTTTTACTATCCAGAGTTAAGGTCAAGTCTTGCATGTCCTGAGGTGGCGACATGTGGCGTGGCACAGGGGTCATGCATTTCCCCATTACCTTTTAACATTTATATAAAATTTTTAAATTACACGTTAATTAATCTAAGGGTCAGGTTTCAGAACTACGCTGAGGACACCCAGATTATTTTCCAATTGAAGGCGAAATTACACGAGAATGCATCCTTTAGTCAGTCCATGTTCCATAAAATATAGCTTTGGATGCCGTCAAATTTGTTAGGGCTCAATCAAGCAAAGAAAAGAACTAGTTTTAATTCCATCTTCATAAATGATGTGAAAACAGCTCCTGGTTTCTGTAGAGCTTACGTCTGAAAGCTGTCCAATTCAGTTCCTAGATAGAATGAAATCTCTTGGGATCTTTTTTGACTTGTCCCAGTCTAAGGCTCCACATTTCAGCAGTCCCATTGGTGCAACCCATTAGAACCTTATGATCCTTAGAAAGTTGTGTTCATTTGTTTCAGAGTCTGCTTGCGCTACACCAGCAAAAGCCATAATTGGAAAGAAGAACTAGTTACTCTTACCTTGTAACGTTCTTTCGATGGGATGTTCCTCCGACGTATTCCTTATCTTAGATATAAATCCTTCAGCTTTGCTGGCCTCGGAAAATTTTTTCGCCAGAGGGCGCTGCGCGTCGATGATCGCCCAGTCGATGACCCTCGACGGCCTCCGTGCCGACGTCGACGTCATCCTGCCTATAAAGGCCGCGCGCAGCGTCCGTTGCTCAGTTCCGTTTTGTAGTCCCCAGTAATGTTTTTGGATTAGACTAATCACCTTGAAGGAGCATAGGCTGCAAACCCACAGGAAGTCATACTGCGGGGATGGATGGGAGGGTCGATAAGGAATACGTCGGAGGAACATCCCATCGAAAGAACGTTACAAGGTAAGAGTAACTAGTTCTTCGAAGGGATTGTGTCCTCCGACGTATTCCTTATCTTAGATAGACTCCCATAGCAGTGGTATTGTGACTGGAGGCGGGAGTAATAAAAGTTATGTTACCCTTCCAGAATGGACAGAGTGTAACACAGCCTTGCCGAATCTAGTTTCTTGACTAGAGGAGGAATCCAGGCTATAGAATTTGGTAAATGTATGTGCGGACGACCATGTGGCAGCCGCACATATATCTCGAATTGGCACCCCTCTTTGAAGGGCTGAGGATGTTGCGATACCCCTGGTAGAATGAGCCCTTAGATTTTGAGGAGGCTCCTTTCCTGCCAATTTGTAGCACTCCAGAATGGCTAAAATAATCCATCTGGAGATGGTTTGTTTTGTTATTGGAAGGCCCAACTTATGTCCTGCATAACCTACAAAGAGTTGGTCTGCTTGTCTGATCTTAGCCAATCTGCTGATATAGAAGCTCAAGGCTCGCTTAGGGTCCAGCCTGTGCAGTCTCTCTTCCTCCTTCCCCGGATGAGGAGGAGGGTAGAAAGAAGGTAATATAATCTTCTGAGTGATGTGAAACTCCGAGACTACCTTCGGGAGGAAGTTAGGCTTCACCTGAAGAACAACTTTGTCCTTGTAAAAGATTGTATGTGGAGGTTTACACGATAAGGCTTGCAACTCGCTAACCCTTCTAGCAGATGTCAATGCTATTAGCAAAACAGTTTTGAGGGTGAGAAGCTTCAATGAACAAGAGTGTAGTGGTTCAAAAGGGGCACCCTTTAGGAAGTTTAAAATTAGGTTTAAATCCCATAAGGGAACTTGAAAAGGTTTCGGGGGATAAACATTAGTTAATCCTTTTAGGTATTGTATTACCAATGGAATTTTGAAGTATGAAGGCTCCTCTGCAGTGCGCTTAAAGATTGATAGCGCTGCGAGATAGCCCTTAATTGTGCCAACCTGTAGGCCTGAATTAGCCAGGTAAAGTAAGAATGACAACACCATAGGTGTACCACAAGAAAAGGGTTCAATATTCTTTTCTCTGCACCAGCTGCAAAATTTGTTCCAACGGCAGCGGTATAGAGTTTTAGTTGCCGGCCTTCTGGCCGAAAGCAACACCTCCATAACATCATCCGGAAGGTCCCAATCCTTGTACCTCAACCTTTCAGACACCAAGCGTGAAGGTTGAGGGTCTTGATGGCTGGATGGAGAACCTGACCTTCCTTCTGCGAGAGAAGATCCTCTCTGTATGGCAGTCGAATTGGAGGGCAGATGGACATGTCTAGAAGGTCCGGGTACCACGTTCTCCTGGCCCAATCCGGGGCAATTAGGATCATGGTCTTCCGAAACCTTCTCAACCTCCTGATCATTTGAGGAATGACAGGGACCGGAGGGAACGCGTACAGAAGTGGGAACTCCCAGTCCACTACGAACGCATCTCCTAGAGCTCCTCTCGGGGGAAATTCCCTTGAGCAAAATCTGTCGCACTTC
Organism: Ambystoma mexicanum; assembly: GCF_040938575.1. Lineage (NCBI taxonomy): Eukaryota > Metazoa > Chordata > Amphibia > Caudata > Ambystomatidae > Ambystoma > Ambystoma mexicanum. The sequence goes on along the minus strand of NC_090931.1, from coordinate 932,310,932 downwards.
CTGTTGATACTGGTGGCGAACAGATCCACTTGAGGGGTTCCCCAAAGGGCGAAGATCTCTTGAAGGACTTCCTGAGCTATCTCCCACTCGTGAGAGACTGTGCTCTGCCTGCTCAGAGCGTCCGCTGTCAAGTTCTTCTCTCCGGCTAGGTGAATTGCCGATAGAGAGATTCCTTCCTGAATTGCCCAAAACCAGAGCTGCATCGCCTCTCTGCACAGTGGTAGTGAGCCTACGCCTCCTCTTTTGTTGAGGTAGTGCATGGCCACTGTATTGTCCGTCATTATTAGGACGTTTCTTCCCCGTACAGACGGCAGAAAAGCCTTCAGCGCTAGTCTGATGGCTCTCAGCTCCAACAGGTTGATATGTAGTCTGGACTCCGATGGAGACCAACGACCGCTGATGGTCAAGTCGTTGGCGTGAGCTCCCCACCCCGTGAGTGAGGCATCCGTGACTACTGTTATCTCCGGCCATGGTTGCCAAAACATTTCTCCTTTCAGGATGTTCTCCCGACAGGCCCACCACTGAAGGTCTCGGGCTACTTTGACCGGGATCCGAAGGAGATCTGTCATCCTTCCTGAGAACTGTGACCACTGAGTTCTCAGTGCCCACTGGAGGGATCTCATTCTCAGGCGAGCCTCCGGCACGAGGAATATGCAGGATGCCATGAGGCCTAGCAACCTCAGAAAGTCGTAGGCTGGGAGATATTGGGCATTCTGAAATCTGATGACCATCTGCAGAATATCTCGAGCCCTCACCTCTGGTGGCAAGGCTTTTCCCAGGGAAGTGTCCAGGACTGCTCCAATGAATTGGAGTCTCTGTGATGGTATCATCTGTGACTTCTTTAAATTGAGGGAGAAGCCCAGCTTGTGAAGGAAGTGGCAAACATAATCTAGTTGTCTCTGAGCCTGTTCCGAAGATACAGCTCTGATCAACCAATCGTCTAGGTAAGGGTAGACATGAATCCCTTCCCTCCTTAGACTTGCAGCCACAACCGACATTAGCTTGGTAAAGACCCTCGGGGCGGAGGTTAGCCCAAATGGCAGAACTCGAAATTGATAATGAGAGCTGCCAATTGCGAACCTCAGGTATCTCCTGTGCCTGGGATGGATCGGCACATGGAAATAAGCGTCCTGGAGGTCTAGAGATACCAACCAGTCCTGAAGCTGGAGGGCCTGAAGGATCTGAGAGAGAGTCACCATCTTGAACTTGTCCTTTCGGAGGAATTTGTTCAATTCCCGTAAGTCTAAGATGGGTCTCAGTCCTCCGTCCTTCTTCGGTATTATGAAGTAGGGGGAGTACCAACCCTTGTTCCTTTCCGCTACAGGTACCAGTTCTATGGCACCTTTCTCTAGCAGGTCTAAAACCTCCTGCAAGAGGAGCGGATCTGGAAGCTTCAAAGGGTTGTTCCCCGGTGGATGACTCTGAGGGATATGTAGGAAGGGCAGGCAGTAACCTTGGGCCACTGTCTCCAGAGCCCAAGCATCTGACGTAATAGCCTGCCATTCCGTCAGATGGTGAGTTAACCTGCCCCCTACTGGTGTTCTGTGAGGGGAGACCTCAGAGTGGTTTTGAAGCGGCTGATGCAGTTGCCGAAGGTAAAGTGGCTCCTGCTCCTGCGGGTGCGGCTTTCTTTCCCCTACCCCGTCCACCACGGGTAAATCTTCCTTGGCCTCTTTGAGCCGGTCGTCCCCTGCCCCTTCCATATGAGGAATAGTAACGAAAGGACCGTCCTCTCCACGATGATCCCGAAGGACGAAAGGTATTCTGACGGATAGCAGCTCCCAATGACTTGGCTGCTGCCTTGGACGTTTGCAGTTTCTCCAAACTGTCATCCGCCTTCTTTCCAAAGAGGGTAGAACCGTCAAAGGGCATATTCAAAAGCCTGGTCTGCACGTCAGAGGCAAAACCAGACTTCCTCAACCACGCATGCCTGCGGATTGTGGTACTTGCCGCCATGGCCCTGCTGATACTGTCAGCAGAATCTAGGCCAGTTTGTAGGGTCTCGCACATCGCATCTTTACCATCCCTGATGATGTTTAAAAATGCGTCCCTTTCCTCTCCTTCTTGGAGGCAGTCAGCCGCTGATGAAGCGCACTCCCAAAGGGTGTGGCTGAACCTAGCGAGCGTACAGGTCGCGTTAATAGACTTTAACGCCATGCTACAGGCAGAAAAAAACCTTCTTAGCCATGGCATCATACTTTTTGTCATCCCTATCCTGCGGAGCAGTGGGGTATGCAGATGTGCTGCCTGATGAGGTTGCAGCCTGTACAACCAAGCTCTCAGGAGTAGGGTGTTTTGACAAATATTCAGGGTCAGAACTAGCCACCCTGTATTTTGTTGACAGTTTTTTATTTACTGCCGGGATAATTTCTGGCGTTTCCCAGTTTGTCAAAATCCTTCTCTGTAGAGCAGAGTGAAATGGAACCACAGGATCCTCCTGTGGGCCCTTGTCCAGTATGTCAGTGAGGTCATCCTGCTGAAAGGCAGGAGAAGGTGCAGACCAACCCATAAATTCTATGATTCTAGACATCAGAGCTCTATATGGAGTCTCCGCATGTTCTCCTGGGTCTGGTTTGATAAATTCTGCTTCAGGAGAAGTGTCCAAGCCACTAGCTTCCTGAAGTGCATCCTGAAGATTTTTTAATCTTCCTTCCTCAGAGGCGAAAGTCTCTGGCTCTGGTGATGTGGTCCTCTGTAAATCAATATCTTGGTCTGAATCCTCCCTTTCCTCAAAAATCGAGGTTAAAGGGGGATACATTGGTTTTTGGAATGGTATAAACCCCATTTCCAATGCAGAAGGAGCCATCATCACAGGCCTTGAAAACGTCGATGTCGTCGACACCGACGTGAAAGTACTCGAAGGCGCCGTGAAAAGCGTCGAGAAATGTGTACTAGGCCTCGAAGAACTCGAAAGGATCGGAGTCCTGCTCGAGAACGACGTCGACGTTCTCGGCGTCGAGTCGGAGGTCTTTTGTCTAACCGTTGGCTGTGGAGTAGCCGTGGTTCTTTCCTTCACCGGCGTCGATATCGGCGTCGACGTCGGCGTCGACTCGATCGACTGATGCGCCGATGAATCCTTCGACAACGGCGTCGATGGCGCCGACCTCTGTTTCGAAGGAGTTTTCGACGATGGCGTCGATGATGCTTTATCTCCCGATGGCTCGAGGCGCTTTCGGGTTGACTTTTCCGCCGGGTACTGCGACTCGCGGCGTTTAGATTTTTTGGGTTTTTTACCCGGGGTATCACCCTCAGCTGTCTTCGAGGGGGACGAGGCCGCTTTCTCGAAGACGCTTAGCATCTTTTTCCTGAATTCCTCCCACTCAGCTTGCGAGCTGCGTTTTGTGGGGCAATGAACTCTCTCAGGAGAACTCGACGAAGATGACGAAGGGGATCTCCTACGTCTCTTCTTCGAGTGTCTCGATGTCGACGAGTGGTGGGAGCCACTTCGTGATCTAGATCGAGAGTGTTTTTTATGGTGAGGAGACGAACGTCTCGACTCTACCGAAGAAGCTTTCGAGGAAGTTAAAGTTGACCTACCTCTCTCGAGCTTCCCCCTACGCTCCTTCAAGGCTTTCGCCGTCATGGAAAGGCATTCCTCACACTCCGAACTCTGGTGCGTGATTCCCAGACACCACAAACAGACCCTGTGAGGGTCCGTCAACGACATTTTCTTCCCGCAGTCTCGGCACTTTTTGAAACCGGACCGAGGGGTCGTCGGGTCGGAGGAGGATGCCATCGATATCGAGGTAAATAGTAGTTATTATATACGTTATCTTGACGAGAACTGAGCAACGGTGTTCCGAGGCACAACGAAGCGCGGAAAAACGGAACTGAGCAACGGACGCTGCGCGCGGCCTTTATAGGCAGGATGACGTCGACGTCGGCACGGAGGCCGTCGAGGGTCATCGACTGGGCGATCATCGACGCGCAGCGCCCTCTGGCGAAAAAATTTTCCGAGGCCAGCAAAGCTGAAGGATTTATATCTAAGATAAGGAATACGTCGGAGGACACAATCCCTTCGAAATTAGATTATTGTAACTGCCTCTACCCAGGAGCTACTAATTGTATCATACACCGCCTAAAGATCCTGCAGAACATAGCTGCTCACATTGTTATGAACAGAAACAGGAGAGAAAAAGTGTTCCCCATTTTAATGAAGCTTCATTGTCTGCCCATCCATGCCAGGATCAAATTTAAACCTTTAACTCTGATCCATAAAACTCTCGATGGCACCCCACGTTTATATGTGAGCAAAGGGTTTGCATGGCATAACCCAACAGGCCCCTTACATCTTCATCCTGGAACTTGATACCCAGTCTGAGGTTTTTCAGATCAAGGGCTTACGGCAAATCTTGCACAGTCATTGGGGCAAAGCTCTGGACCAAGCTTCCTTTAGACATCAAGAACATGTAAATCTCATGGATTTCAGAAATATTCTGAAAACCTTTTTGTTTGATTCCTTCTGACAGTGCAAGGTAGTCTTAAAACTTGAATAACTCACTTGGTTACCAGTTGAACAGAGCATTGAAAAACGTGTGGTAGTTCTACCCCAAACCCCCTACCTAAACTTGAAATGCTAGGTTATATACTCCATTTGCCAGTGACGTCCATGGGTCCAGTGAGCGAGAGAAAAGGGTTTGGGCATCTTAAAAAGATGCAAAGCGACCCGTCTTCAGTTTCTGTTTAAAGATTAGGATTTGGGATCTTTTACTGACATACCCCAGCAATGCCACTCAATGACAGTTAACACCTTATCCACGGTATTGGCATAATTTTCATTACAATGCAGGATACTATCATCATTTTCGAAAAATGCCTTTGTGAAGTTCTCCAACTATTGTGTACTCTAGGCACAGTTTCTGTTTTTTTTTATTTCTTTAAGAATTACTCCATGTAGGAGCACTCTAGCCTCACTGTAGATTGCCCCTGGCATCCTTTCCTGTGTTCTAATGTCATTTCCTCAATGTGCTTTAAATTGCGCCATTTGGTACTAGTTTTAACCAAAGTTCCTTGGGGAGAGAATGGTCAAACCCTGCCTTAGGAGGTCTCATTGTAGGTCTGGTGACAACACAAATACTGTCTATTTTAGTGCCCAGCATACAGAGCATATATCCAGATATTATTCCCTTGGAATTTCTCCACCAGTACATACCACTCTATTACAAGGCGGAATAGCACCTTGAAATACCTCCAAAGGTTAGACTAAAACTTGGAGAATCTCCCCTAATGTACTAGAAATAAGCTAGGCACACAAAAGCACCAAAACATTTTCAATTAGGACATCGTTAGGGAGTTAAAAAGTGGCCATCTTTGATGCCCACTTTCACCATGTACTGCATAATAGGGTTAGATTTGACCCTTTGTGTACTGAGAATAATTTACAGAAGCAGTCCAATCCATTAATGTACAGAAAAATGCCCATCCTAAACAGGAAGATGAAAATGGTTAAAAACATTTTTACATGATGCGTGACGATTTATCGAAATACATCTGCAATATTTCACCAAATCCTCTTTTGATACCATCACAATGACAGTAAACTAATAATGAGAGGGGACACAGATTACCACCCGGGTGGGGGGAATCAAGCGAAATTCTCTGTGCCTGTAACTGGGCCCACTAAGTGGTATTTAAATAATGTCATGTTCCGTCAATATTACTGGCTCAATATGCTTTTAAAAATACCAACTTATTTTTGGGGACTTGGGAACGCCATGGCCATTAAAACTGAAGTACTCATTTTTGGGGCCTTGAAGTGTTGGGTAGTGAGAGGTAATCAATTTATTCGCTGGACGAAGACCCATCCTAACTTTTTGGCATGCTAGAAAAGAGATGTAACCCTGATCGAAGCCCTCATTAAATTTCATCATTCCATCACTATGATGCTCGTACCCAGGCACTTGGTCAGGCAAGTATGGCACTCTGAGTGAGGGAAGGCCCACACTTCCTGTTCCTCTTCCCTCTTGTTTCTTCCGTATTTACTTTGCACAAAGTCCATGATGGGCTCAGTCCCTTCTGACAGCTAGCTGGGTGATCCCCAAACTTTCCTGTCCGGGGGTCTGGCCAGTTCTGTTAACGTCTAACAGATAAACAAGCCTCCATGCTTCAAGGATATGATGGAGCATAACGTAAGCCCATTATGCAACCACTTATTGGGGAAATTAAGTACTCCTTTAAAGTTGAACCAACCCACACAGGTTATACGCTCGTTTTTAGGAGCCTTATACATTAGTCATTTGCCTGATCAGCTATATTCTGGGAATGCTCTTCAATGACACATTAGGCATATCAACTATCACGATCTCCAACACTTCCTTGTAACTCCTTTATTACCTGTACAAATTTCAAGTTTTTTTTACAAGTCTCGCCCTTTTCCTCCAATGACCTTTTTGATTCCTCTGCAGCCCAAGGTCTTAATATCCCAACAGATGCACAAAATGCCATTTTCCTGATAAGCCTCTGTGCTGTTAGACCACTATGGGGATGACTGGAGCAGCATAAAATACTATTACATAAGGCACATCAAAGCTTTCCAGAAGGACACATGATTGTCAATGGTGCATACAAAAGAAACTTCATTCAGAAATTCATGTTAAGCCATAGACTGAAGTGGCCTCACTCCACTTCCTTCTGGATTTAAAAAAAGGAGGTAACCAAATGTCTTCTTAATTCAGAACGAAGAGGTCCTCTGCTGGAACAGTGTTCCGGCTAAACAATAAATTAGGGCCTTTGTTAGCAGTAGTCATGATGGACCATGCAAAGGACTTTAAACTTTATGTCAAAGTCCACCGGAAGCCAATGGTGTGCCTGCAATGTAGGTGAGATAAGGATCTTTGGACCCCAATAAGAAGCTGGGGTACTGATTTTGGAATTCCCACCCACTGGAGAATCAGGCAACGGGCATGTCCAAATAAACGTGCACGTAGTCAAGTCTGGAAGGGAATGTTTCTGCAACATCTGCTCGTGAGAGAATACAGAATATTTGCAGCACGATGCCAAGCTGGAATCGCTGCAATCAAATGGTTTGTCCTGGGATATAAAGCCAGACTAGAGTTTAAAGACATGATTGAGTATAGTCAGTGGACACGGTCTATGAAAGTGGACCCCTTTGGAGAATTTAAAAGGCCATCCTTTAGGATGTGATGATCAACGGTGCCAAAGGACGCTGGCAGATGTGCAAGAAGGAAATAGTTTCTTACCTGTAACTCCATTTCTCCAGCATGGGTATCTTTCATGGATTCACATGCTTAGAATATTCCCCGTCGTCAGACTGGGAACCCTCGGCCCTTGGTACACTTCTAAAGCAGTTTCCCATAGGAAATCTTCCAACACTTTTGTGTCCTATCTACGTCGTTTTCGGGGCCGCCTACGCATGCCCCACTAGGACATAGCGGTATAAATGCCCCGCCCCCGCGGCGCCCTTCAGATTTCAACCCCCCCAAAGCAGAATGGGGTGAAAACCTAGCTATACAATTACATTGCATTCCAGGGAGGCCGGCGGGCGTATGCAAATCCATGAAAGATACAAATGCTGGAGAAATGGAGTTACAGGTAAGAAACTATTCCCTTCTCTATATATACACACATGCGCTAGAATAAGTACAGACCCTTCCTAAAAAGGGCTTACCTTATTGAAACAGATGGCGCAAGACTGCTCTTCCCATTTGTACATCGTCCGCATGCTGCCGTTCGTGGCAGTAATGGCGGGTAAACGTGTGAAGCACTGACCATGCCGCCGCCTGGCAAATGTCTGTCAGCAGGATTCCTGCCCACAACGCCGTCGAAGACGAAGTTGACCTCGTGGAATGAGCTCTCGGACGCCCTTGTAGCGGTTTTCCCGCTTTGGAATGACAAAAGGCAATCGTCGACGAGACCCATCGGGCCTGTCCCTGCTTTGAAATTGCTTTTCCTCTCGTCGACGGACCATATGCAATGAAGAGTTGCTGCGTAAATCTAAGTTGTTGAGTCCGATGAAGGTAAAATTTTAGAGCTCTCTCCACGTCAAGGTATGGAGGGCTTTTTCCGCAGCCGATGAGGGGGGTCGCGAAAAAGGTAGGCAGGACAATGGACGAGTGTTTATGATAAGCCGTAGGAACCTTTGGGATGAAACGAGGATTAGTTGACAGAACCACTTTGTCTTTAAAGAACCTTGGGTACGGCGGGTCTACGACCAATGCCTGCAATTCTGAGAGCCGCCTAGCTGATGTTATAGCTATTAGAAAAGCCAACTTCCATGATAAGAACTTCATCGACGATGTGGCCATTGGTTCAAAGGGTGCTTTCATTAACTCTGCTAGCACCACATTAAGGCTCCACGTTGGTGGAAAGCGTTTAGTCGGCGGGAATGTTCGGAACAGACCCCTCATGAAGTGTTTCACCAGCCTGTCATTAAACAAGGGAGACGACTGCCTCTTCCTCGTGAACCTAGAGATGGCCGCCAGGTGTACTTTTATTGATGAAAAAGATAACCCGCTCTTCGCCAGGTGTAGCAGATACGGTAGAAGTTGCTCCGGAGTTACCCTTAGAGGTTGCACTCCCAGCTACCCTTGGCACCACGTACATGCGTACGACTTGTTGGTGGAAGGGGCCTGTGCTGCCTGCAGGATTCTCCGACAATCCGAAGAAATGCTCAAGGCACCAAATTCCGAAAAGTCAGGAGCCAAGCTGTGAGATTGAGACTGTCTGGATTGTGATGCCACACTGTCCCTTCGTCCCGGGACGGGAGATTCGGAACCTTCGGAAACGTTATGAGTTGTTCTATTGACAGGTGAAGCAGGTCGGAAAACCACGGCTGCCTCGGCCAACACAGTGCCACTAGGAAGACCCGGCACCTGTACCTGCGTATCCACTGCAGAGTTCTCCTTAAAAGAGGGAACGGGGGAAGGCGTAGAGCAACTTGTCCGTCCACGGGAAGGAGAACGCTTCCCCCAGAGAACCTTCCTGTGGCCACCTGCTGGCGTACAGCTTGCACTTCTTGTTCCCCTTCGTTGCGAAGAGATCCAGCGGGGGCTGACCCCATTTCTCGAAGACCTTCGACAACTGAACGCTGTCTATCTCCCATTTCTGTATTTGGTCAATTTTTCTGCAGAGTGAGTCCGCTTGCTCGTTCCTTACTCCAGGGAGATGAGCTACGATGGATATATCGTGTTTCAGAGCCCAATGCCACACCTTCGGAGCCTCGATGGAAAGGGTTCTGGACTGCGTGCCCCCTTGCTTCCTTAAGTAAAACATTGCTGTCGTGTTGCCTGTAAATATTCTCACTATTGACCCTCTGATGTGCGGCAGGAAAGACTTCAAGGCCCAGAGCACTGCTCTCAGTTCCAGAACGTTGATGTGCTGGAGTGACTCCCTCCGGGACCATCGACCTAGCGTTTGTAGAGTGCCCATGTGTTCTCCCCAGCCTGTCAGGGATGCGTCCGTCACTATGGTTAGCCGAAACTCTGGCTCCTGTAGGGGTACCCCTCTGGATAGATTCTGAAAGCTTTGCCACCACTGAAGAGCTAGCAGGAGCTCATCGTCGTTGACGGTCAGCTTGTCCGACCAGAGCCCTTGGGCCTGCATCCACCGGTCCACCAGGAACTCTTGAACCGGCCTCATGAACAGGCGGCAGTTGCCCACTAGAGGAATGCAGGACGCCATAGCGCCCAGAATCAACACATTTTCTCACTGATAGTCTGGTATTGATTCTCAGCCGACTTGCCAATCAATTGAGTTTGGTGATTCTGTCGAGGGATGGCTTCACTAACCCTGACTGGGTCTTTAATTGCGCGCCCAAGAACACCAAGCTTCTCGACGACGTCAACAAAGATTTCTCAAAGTTTACCGCAAACCCCAGCCGTTGTAAAAGTTGCATGGTGGCCTACAAACTTGTGAGTCGACATAGGGGAGGACCCCCTCACCAACCAGTCGTCGAGATACGGGTACACATGATGACCTTGCCTTCTCAGCCAGGCTGCCACTGGGGCCAAACATTTCGTGAACGTTCTGTCTGGAGAGGATTTCAGCCCAAAGGGAAGTACTGCGAACTGGTAGCGAGTCCGTCCTACCACAAACCTTAGGAACTTTCTGTGTCGCCGACACATTGGTTTGTGGAAGTACGCATCCTGCAGGTCCAGAGACGCCAGAAAATCCCCTTCTTGAACTGATCGGATTACTTCCTGGAGTGTCAGCATCTTGAATTTTAGGGTTTTCAACGTCTTGTTGAGATCGCGCATGTCTAGAATGGGACGCCATTTTCCGTTTGGTTTTTTCACCACAAAGTATCGGGAATATAAACCCCTTGACCCTTCCGCGATGACGGAACCAATTCTATAGCTCCTTTTTGTAGCATAAGTGCTACTTCCTGCTGCAACACGCTCAGATGGGGTTAAGCTACAAACGCCGGTGGAATGTGCAGAGGGTTGCTTTTGAATTACAGGGAATGTCCGTACCTTACTGTGTCCAACACCCACTGATCCATTGTTATTTGCTCCCATTTGTCGATGCAGTACGATACTCTGCCTCCCAGAAAGTTCCGATGCCCGTCACTGCTGGTCCTTGGTCTGCTTATCTCTCGTCGATGACGACTAACCTGTTCTCTTCCTGGAGGTCTGGTAGTCCCGGCGTCGTTTTGCTGCTTGAGAAGCCCGTCTGTATCCCTGGGAGGGGTATGCCGGCCTACTGAAGGATCTGTCTCTCGATGCCGAGAATCTGGAGTTTCAAGATGCTCCCCTAAAGGGACGAAAAGACCCGAAACTTCGACCACTCTGGAGGGCACCCAAGGAATGCGCTGTGTCCGAGTCCTCCTTCATGCCCTTCAGGGCCTCGTCCACCTTCTCGCCGAACAGAAGGTCTCCCTCAAAGGGCATATCCAGCACCTTGTATTGCACCTGTGGTCTAAAGTTGGTGCATTTTAGCCATGCTTGCCTTCGTAGAACCACCCCGTTATTCACCTGTTTAAACCCCGATTCTGCGAGGTCCACAGCGATGTTTATAGCATGATTGGAGGCCTCTTCACCTTCCCGGACGAGTAACATCGCCGCCTTCCGATTGTTCTTCCGGAAGATGCTCCAGCATAGGTGCCAGTCAGTGCCACATCTCTCTGTCATATCTGGCTACTATAGAGAGTTGGCCGCTTTCACTGTGGTTGCTCTTACCGACAGCACTTTTTTGCCAAAGGCATCCTGTCTTCTGGCCTCATTTTCCAGGGGGGTCGTGCACTTGTGCTGGGCCCTCGCCTTTCTCGCCGCCGCCGCTGACACCACCGAGTCAGGGGCTGGTTGGGAGGACAGACACTTGGGGGTAGCTTCTGGGGCCTTAAATTTCTTCTCCAGGCGACCTTTTATTGCCGCTTCCGAGAAAGCGTGACGCATGGTCTGTAACCCCTCCTGCCACACATGATCCAGGATGGGTACCGAGAACACCAACCTTCTTCTCTTTCCCATGTGGTCGAAAAGAATAAAGTCCTTTCTCCCGTCTTCCTGGGCCAACCCGAATTCTGTACACGCTTTGGCCATCATGGCGTGAAACGACCCAATGTCGTCCGGGGGAGACGGCTGAGCCGGGCTTCTTGGGGTTTCTAACTCCGCCTCCAACTCCCAGGTTGGATCCCTGGAGGGGGAAAGTGAGACATCCGATAAGGTTCTCCAGTCCGAGTCCGAATCTATCAGTTCTCCCTCCTCGTGGTGTGCAGCTGAGAGGTCTTCACCCGCTGGCACTGTCGTGGGGATTGACAGAGTTAGCCGACGAGACAGGCCCGGTTCGTCGATGGTCGACATGGCCGGAGTTGCTTGAGGTAGCCTCTCGTCCAGTGTCTTCAACAAAGTCTGTAACGTGGATAAAATTTCCAGCGACAAGAGTGACTGCGGATTAAGATGAGGGGTAGACCCCGGAATGCTGGCTCCCCCGGAGAGAGGCTTGGTAATTCCTCGTAACCCGAGGTCTGCAGGGCCAGCTACTCTCACACCCACCTCATCTCCCGAGGACACCGACAAGGCCGCCTCTTGCTGCAGCAGGGTCTCTGGAAAAACCAGGACGAATACTTCTGGTCGCCAGGCCTCTTGCGGAATCTCCGTCGACGAGGCTAAAGCTGGCCCCGTCGTCGTCGTCACCACCTGCGGTCCAAGAATAGTTGAGACCAATTGTATCAATGGCAGAGAAGGGGTCGACGACTGCCCTGCCGTCGACAACGGTGGTGGTGGTCGTGTAGGTCCCTGAGGCGTTCCCGCCTTTTCTGAACTTGACCATACGCTTCTCCGCTTCTCGACTCGAGGTCGATCTATGGTGATCGCCCGAGGAGGATTTCGACTTTTCTTTTCTGTCTTTCTTCGTCGAAGATGAGGATGACGAGGCTTTCTTCGACGAGGACTCCTTAGAATGGCTTCTTAATGACTCTTTCTCCGCCGGTCGTGATTTTTTCACCGGGGGTTCCGACGAATGTCGAGCGGCCGAGGCCCCTGAAGATTTTGACGCTGAGGCCACGCTGCGCGTGGAGCCTACCTCCGAAGGCGGGTATGCCCCCGCTCCATCGTTTAACCATGCCACTAGCCGCCGACGACTTCGATCTTTAAGAGTCTTTTGGGAGAAGCCCTTACATATGTCGCACTTGTTTGCCGAATGATGAGGCTGTAGACAATATATGCAATCCATATGCCTGTCCCCCTCATACACTTTCTTCAACCCGCACGTAGTGCACGGGCGGAACAGCGCTTTCCCAGACATCAGGACAAAACTCCAACAGCACAACCTTGACAAAATAGTAGACTACGCGAGGTGATCCCACTACTTTGGAGACGGTTGAAATCTGAAGGGAGCCGCGGGGGCGGGGCATTTATACCGCTACGTCCTAGTGGGGCATGCGTAGGCGGCCCCGAAAACGACGTAGATAGGACACAAAAGTGTCGGAAGTTTTCCAATGGGACACGGCTTTGTAAGTGTACCGAGGGCCGAGGGTTCCCAGTCTGACGACGGGGAATATTTTAAGCATGTGAATCCATGAAAGATCCAATGCTGGAGAATAAGGTCTGTGACACCTCTGCTGTCAGTTGAAAGTTGGCCAGACGAATATCCAGTCTGTTGGCAGACTAGGGAATCAGTGGACAATTCTGTTGTGAGCATTTATTCCAGCAAACTTGCCAAATGTCAGTTAAGAATTGTGAATAAACTACTCGGCTAACAGAGATCAAGCAAGGATTTTCAGAAGGAACGTCACCATTACCTTCTTAAAGGCTGCGGAAAAATCCTAAACAAAATAAGGCACTGACCAGCTGAATTCAGCACGGGTGCAATGGGATTTCTTACATCTCACCAAGCAGAGCAGCTCAACATGAACCCAAGGCAGATTCTGATTTTCTACGGGCTACAGGATTGCACACAATGGGGACAAGGAGGTTCGTAATTATGTAAACATGGAGCAATAAACCTTCAGCAATTGAAAGGTTATTAAAAGGCATACAAGGTAAAGTTGTGGAGGACTGCACAGAAATATTACTCAGAACGGTCTATAGATAATTGTGGGAAACCTGATGGTATCCTCCCGCCTACTCCCTCGGGATTGTCCATTTGGGTGGCCAGGGAAGGGACATCGCTTTTGGATCCCCAACCCGGGGGGTGGACAAGACAGGGAGGATCGCCTGAGTGGAGGGTAACAAGAGATTGGGAGGAAAATACCCAAGGGTGAGATATGGTATTCCCCCAGTCCCAGAAATAACCCAGCATACTCTCCCTCAGCCTTCATGTGGTATTTTCAATCTGACCCTATCTCCCCTTCCCCATTTACAACAGATACTGAGACGAAAAGGAGGTGGCAACTAAGAGCAATAAAGTTTAGCAATTGAAACATGGGGAAAGTAAGGGAAACCTACTATAGAATGAACTCAAGTTGTCCCACTAAAAGTCAGGCAGGGTCAGGCATTTAATAATGACCACTCACACCTGACTCCACTTGACTTTTTTTTCAACTATAAAAAGGTGTGGTTTTTCACAAGGAAGAGCGCGAGCTGGGGATGATGTCAAGACCCGAGACGCCAAGGAGCAGAGAGCAGCAGGAGTAAAAGCCTGGAGGAGAACGGCGTGCCGAGACACTGGCCCAGTGTTTGAGAGGGGCTGCAGCGTGGCTAGGGAGCTGTGCCTCCAAGGAGCTTGAGTAAGGCAGCCTGTATCCTGCTGTTGGCGTTTGGGAAAATGCTAGTTCCCTTGGCTCGTGCTGGTCGCAAAGGTATCTGAGGGGCAGGCGGTGAGACCCTAACCTCAACCTTGTGTATCCAGAGGAACCGTTTGTCAATGCGATGCTACCCGGTGAGTGTGAGAGAGAAACTCGGGAGCATGCATTTGACTGAGGCGGAGCGGAAGAAAGTCACAGTTTTAAAGCAGCACAGAGCGGAAAGGTTTGAAAGTGTGTGAAGGGCAGAAAGTATAAGAAATAAGAAGAGAAATAGAAGGAAGAAACTTGCGCTACCGGCGCAGAAGAAGAGAAAAGTGAAAGAAAGGCATGTGAATAGTTTAAAGAGTGCAAAGTGTATACGATGAAGAGAAGTGCAAAGCATACACAGTAAAGTGAGGACAGTGTGTTAGGCATGCAGGGAGCACGAGAAAGAAACAAACAAGAGCAAAAGTGCACGGTGGAACAAAAGGAACATCAAAAAGTGTGCACGGGCAAGAAGCCAAGGAAAACAAGAAGGGGTGCAGGAAGCACCTGAAGGGAAAAGGTTTAAAAAGAAGAGCAAGGAATAAAAAGAGGGGTTGCAGATTAGAGTGTTCACACCTAGGAGGAGCAAGAACCAGGCGGTTTCGTAAGTCTCTGATTGTACCCCACAAATGAAGTGTGTATGAAAGAACTGTGTTTAAAAGGAAAGGTACATTCTGACAAGTTGAACTTGTGTTTGAAACCAACAAGGGGCGTAAGCTTTGGGAAGGGAACCCCGAGAGCCCTACCAAAGAAAGCAAAGTACATCCCAACAAAACTGAAATTGTGTTGGAAACTGAAAGGGCCTGAGCTTGGGGAAGGGAACCTTGAGAGGCCCAATCGAGCAGGAGACTTATTGTTTTGTAGTGTTGAAAGTATTGAAGCTTGGGAAAGGGAATCCTGAAAAGTTTCAAACGGAGCTGTGTTATATTTCTTCTGTGGTATTTGGAACGTGGACAAGTTGAAGCTTGGGGAAGGGAACCCAAAGACAATGAAGGTATTTGAGACCACTGCATGGGCTCTGTGGAGAAAGTCTTACGAATAGCCTTTTTCGGATTGAACTCATTTTTGTGACACTGACCAAACTACACCTGGTGAGAAGACCAGGTGAAACCAACTTTGGTTTCCAATTTTCTGTAGAACCGCTATTTTCCTTTTTGAAAACTTCCTATCACATTTTGGTAAAGGGTGAGGGCAAGCATAGGTTTAGACACAGACAGACTTTTATTTTGGACTGTTAGACATTAACGGCCTTTAGAAAAATCAGTTAAGGGAACCATCCCTTTAGAGTTAGGACCAGTCAGCCATTACACACCAACCCAGGAACCTTAGCAAATAAAGGTTTTGAAACAAACACCTTTGAGTCTGTGTCTCTCTTGATACCATGCCGGTCTCACAGATTCCAGAATGGTTGGGGTCAGAAAACGTGGTGCAGTGATGGTGTTGGCTGGTGGGTAAGGAATGCGCTTCATGTTTATGAGTTAACAGCTAGGCCTCTTAAATAATGGTAGCCATGAGTTTGCCATACTAAGGGTTGATTAAGAGTGACTTTAGGGCTGAACCAGCCAGACTGATGTTCTTTTTGTAGGTCTAGTAACTGCATTTAAAGGCAGAGGGTAACCAACTTTTCATCACCAAAATGAACTCTGCATGATCAGTGTTAAAAACGGATAAGAAGGAATAAGACAGATTTACTCCTCTCCTACTTCCATCTCCAGCTGGGGTGTCCCCTAGGGCTCTATACGCTCCCCCTGGCTCATTCACATCTACCTTGCTCTCTTTGCACAATCTCCTCTTTCTCCTCCAACTTCCAGTGTTTCGCAGATGACAAAGCTCTTCTTCAAACTCCCTGCTGACCCTCTTTCACCCTCCATCATCCCTGACTGCATATCTGCTATCCAATCCTGGTACGCCTCCAACAATCTCTGCCTCAACGCCTGTAAAACTGAGATCCTTCCCATTGGGACCCCTGCTCCCTCCTTCCCCCCCTCACTCTGGCCTTCTTCTTGGGCTCCCCCCCTGCGCCTTAAACTGAAGCCAGAAACCTTCGACTCCTCTCTCTCTCCTTCCTCCCCGACACTCAGGACATTGCCAAGAAGTCCCACTTTCAGCGGTTCCTTCTCAAAGCAATCTTACCTTTTCTCACTTTCCCACAGAGGCTCAATGTGACCCAAGCCCTGCTTCTATCTAGGCTTGACTACTGCAACAGCCTCCTCCTGAATCTACCATCATACACTCTGCGACCCCTACAGCTAATCCAGAATATGGCAGCAATATTTATCCTTGGCCTTAAGCCCAGGGACAGCATCTCTCCTGCACTAAGTCGTCTTCAGTGGCCCCTAGTTGCTGCACTGATTAAATTCAAATCCATCATCTGCATCATGCACAAGGCTGTCGGGCCCGGGGACCACACTATCTTCCACTTTATCTCATTAACCATTACGTTCCTCTGGCACTAACTCGTTGTACGTAAAGTGTTTTGCTAAACAGAGGGCAGGGGGTAGTTCGCCCTTCTCTGCGGACTCCCTCCTTCGGAACACCCTCCCGCTCAACCTGCACCTTGAGCAGGATCGCCTCAAATTCCAGAAGCGCCTTAAGACTTTCCTATTTTCCTTCTCCTTCCCTTCTTCTCTCCTCTGCTATTCCCACAGTTGCTGAATCAGTGTCCCGGGCCCTCATGCATCCTCAGGGCCCTGACCTCCCACACCAATTCTGCCCAGCTCCTGTCTATCTACAGCACTTGCATCTGCACACCCTCTGCTTTGGAGGTTTCGCACTTGCACCTCCCGCGGCCTAGTCCGAGTAGCTCTCAACGTTCCTAGCACTTCGTCTGTGGCTCACCCACGAGCTTGGATTCTTCAGCACTTACCCCTCTTCCCTCTTCCTTGAAAGAACTTGGACGTTCTGAATAGGCATAGTAGGTTCGTCCCTCTCCCACTTCCCCTGCACTGCCCTTAAATACTGTGTTTTAATTGTATTTCCCAGCTCTCTTCCTGCCCTGTGGGTGCTTTGAAACAGCATATCCTTATTGTATAAGCATCTAACAAGCAAACAATAAATAAAATAGGTTTCAGTTGTGACTTTTTTCCCATGGACGTGAAAAGATAGTGACAGAGGACAAAAGTCACTGGTGTATAAATTCAAAGCTTGACCCGCAGAGCGAGTGGGGCCAGATTTGGGCTAAGGAAGCCTAAGAGGATTAATACTGGACACAACTTAAAGTCATGCAGGGTCTGACAGTCTAACCACAGATTACAATTACCATGTGCAATGAGCGTGGACGACCAGAAGGCTTCTGCCATACACTATTCATACAGAAAAGAAAAGGAAATTGGTAAAGTGAGATTTGGGCCTAATGCTACGGTTGAATCATGAAAATTAGCACCTTGGGTGGATTACTGGAATCCTGGGAGCCGATCAAGAGACGGGTAGTCCGAGCAATATGCACCAACGTAGCCACGGATACTAATGGCTCTCACGATTACACCCACCACCTTGTTGCTGCCACAGTCGCTGCCCACTCCCTACCTCTGGCTGTCAGAGATCTGTCTTCTCCAGCAAGTCCCCCTCACACGTTGCCATCTTCCCTGGCTTCATCTCTCGGCTCCTTCTAACTTTTATCCCTGGATGCATCTGGCCCCACTCTTTCCGTCTGACGTGGAGACGACACGAAAACAGGAGACTTCTCCCTTCCAGCCGCCAACTACTCGTTGCTCGGTGGCCATGACGAAGGTTTTTTTTTTGGTTCTGTTTCACGGCAATCCCCTATCTGGACCTGCGGTTGGGTGTGAATAACATTATTGCACGCAGCTACAAGGTAATATGGCCTCTTATGGGCTCAGAGCCATCTTTATGCCCATTGCTTCACTCTGGCCCATAAGTCAGGCTTCCAGGTGCATAAGTGGCCTTATTGCCGCAACTGCATACAATAAATCTCAGGAATGAGAAAGTGGGATGCAGAATGCACTTATGCATTAGTGTCATTTGAATATTATTGACACTGTGAAGACAGAGTATTAGGTCCATCTATTGATCTTTAATTGGGTTGTGCAAATCATAATGTTTGCACATGGATCGAACAATAATTAAGATACATTATGAGGAAGATCTGAGCGAAAGCATGATAAGGGCAATTGAAGTTGGAGAGAGACTGGGTGTGGGGTGCAGCAGGGGACTAGGAACCAGGCTAGCTCATGGATTGGCACTTGAGATATTCAAATAAAAGCTTTCCTTAAGGTTTTAGGGATGTTTATGGCACTGAACCATTTATGGCAAGTAGCTGTTCAATAGAATTCTTTTGCCCGAGTAAATTCTGATAGGACAATAACAGCATTCAGCAGATGCTTTACTTGGAAAGCAAAGAAAAAAAAATCACAAAATAAACCCAATACACAAATCATAATAAACAATTGATGTGTGGAAGCCATGTGGTGTTGGTATACTATAATTCACTAAAAGACAATGATGTTAGGTCTAGTTGCAATACATTAGCACCTAACTGCACACAGCAGTAAAGGAATATAAAACAGAAATCAAATTATAAGCGGAAGACAAGTGGCATGTATTCAGAAGATTTGGGTCATACAGCTGGGATCCGCATTTCTGGCAGCGACTATATGTAGCTACTGCCTGTTGCCTAGAAGAGCTGGTTAGCATGAGCCTGAACAACTACAGGAGCTACTTATGACTCTCCGAGCCAACCAGTCCTTTACAAACGTACCTGAATTACATTTACTCTGTGGGCTTTGGAATGTGTAAAGGAATATGAAGACATATCTAGAAGACAGATAAGCCATACATCATAAACAAAAACGAATAGTTTGCATCTCATGTGGAAGTACTAGCTCCTTGTTTCAAAGGGGAAGCTCCTACTTATTCTGGGTAATGTCAGATTATCCACGAACATGCGTTTAGATCTCTCTTCAAATCTTTATTTTGATACCTGGACATACATATTAATGATGGAATGCTTGAGAAACGTTTCAGGCAGATTTTACAACACAAACCCCTGAGACCTCTTCCTCCCAACTCACCACTTTCATAGCAAAACCTCCCTCTCATCGGCAAACACCTCAGAGAAAATGAGCAAATTGAAATTGTGAAAGACCTAGTGATACCGAACAATGCTACAAATCTACATTAGGCAAACGTGAGAAAATGGAAAAGCCGGTCCTTCAAAAGCTCAATAAGGTGGGATAATGGGGGTGGGTGCAGTCGAGGGGGAGACTTTGAGGGCAGATTACAAAGCATGGATAGTAGTGACGTTTTATATGCTGGGAAAGGCAGATCCAGTGAATTGGAGCAAGAAAAACAAATGAGCAGGAGGCAGCACGGTGCAGATGGGACTAGAGATTAGGTACAGCACTGTAGCAAAAGGTGTGCCCAGGAGATTAGTGAGTGATAGGAGTTGGCAAGGTAAGGATGCGTTAGGCCATGGATAGATTTAAAGAATAGGAAAAGACATTGAAAACGGGATTTCGGTGCACAGAAAACCAGTGCCTTCAGAGGATGTGTGGAAGAAACGAGAGGGGGAACAGAGGAAGTTGCATGCAGTGCGAGCAGCAGACATTTAAATTGTGTTGGAGGCACTGCATTCGCGAGAGAAGGCTAGGAGGCAATAGGTGAGTTGGCTGCGTCTAAAGGGTTAAAATTAGAGTTTTAGTTGAGTGATAGATTAAAGGTTGGACGATTTTCATGATGTTCGGGGGGGCTGAGAATGGCAGCACCAAGAGTGGAGGTTAGACATTGGTGGAGTTCATGTTATCTGTCAAAGATGGCACCCAGGTTGAGAACATTGGAGATGGCAAAGGGAGGTCAGGGGCTAAGGGTTGAGCATGGTGCACCCGGTGGTAGATTACATCAACATAAAGAAACTGCTGAGCTAAAACAGCAAAATGTGTTCCTGTGTCGGATAGCTGAGAGGGAAACAAGAGGAGCATATCATCTTTAGGTGGAAGTGGGAAAGGAGAAGAAAATTCCATCATCCGCAGAAAAGATGTGGCAAGGAAACCAAAGGAGATGAATTCACCTACATAGGAGGAACAGAAGGTGCAAAGTTGTGGGCCCAAGATGGAGTCTTGGCTGGCTCCCACGTTGAGGTAAGTGGAATCATTTGGCTGCCCTTGCTCCCTTGCTGCTTTGTTACCCTTTCCTATTTTCCTATCTTTCTCTCTCATCTCCTCCTTGCACTTGTATCATATTCCCTTTCCTCATCTCATCTCATCTCCTTTTTTCCTTTCTGATCAGTCAATTTGTTTTGTAATTCATCTCACTTCATCCTTAGTTTCTTCCCTACTGTCGCCTCCTCACTTCCACACTACCCATCTCGCACTTTATGCACTGTGGGGGAAAAACAAAATGCTAATTTCAATAGTTAAAGGATTTTAGGTAAAGATTTGTGTCCACACTTAAACGCCTTACTTGCAGCCTAGCCAACCTTTTTTTGTAAATAACACTGAGTGCCCTTCGGAGGGATACATGTAATAAGGTGCCCCAGTTTGCCCTTAGGGTGTGTATATATAATGGCCTAGACTGAGTAGGTAGGGCAGTTCTCTGTACTCTCTTCTCCCAAAAACCTGTTTGTTTGGCTGCAGCACTCGGAGGGGGCGGAGGGGTTGCATAGCCCAAGAGTTAAATACAACCACTAAAACTAACCCTTTGTGTTTAATTTTATTTGTTACACATTTCTCTGGCAGACTTCTGCAATGACTGTCTATTTGTCCCATGGTTTAGTACTGAAAAAAAGTGGCAACATTTTGGTTAGACCCTGGACATTTTACACTAATTCTCCTATATCTATTTCAGTATTTTCACTAATGCAAATTATAATTGATAACATTTCAAATACGGATTTACCTTTTCTGAATTTAGTTTTGCGTGAAGATTAAGTATAGCTGTTTAAACTCCTCCAAAGCATGTCTACCCCTTTCAACAACTATATAAAGAGAACAAAATAAGAACCACCTGTTACAAAATAACCGATATTAAGTGGACTATCAAGTTTTCAACTCTATATACATTGGAAATCTGAAAACGCACTTGTTCTGAAAACGTAAAACTTATCTTAGTGTCAGATACTGAAAAGAATTGTTTTCAGTACAAGTTGTAAAATAAAAAGTAACACGTACATCATATGTCGGAATTTTTGGGGAAAGTGTCAACGCACAACCACAGACAGTTAAAAACTGCCTATGTCAAAAAAGGATGTGAAATTTGGCTGGATGTGCTAGTCCAAAAAGAAGAAAAAAACAGCAATGGTATTTCCGCAACCAAACAAAACCGCTCGAGTAGTGCTTATTCACTGGAGTGTTAGGTTGAGGTGGGGAAATGCTAGAACCTAAACAGGTTAGTTATGACATTTAAAATGGATACTTTAAACAAAGAAAATCACTCTGCACTTGTCCGAAGGCAGCTAAATCCTACAAGACAGCCTGGGCTAAGTGGTACAACTGGTATTTGGCTAGGCACGTGCATTCCGCTACTGCAGATGTAATTCACATAGTATATTTCCGAGTAGTCCTGACAGCGCAAGGCAAAACATACAGGACGGTGAACACCTTCAGATCAGCCAATTCGGTGGGACACGAACAGGTGGTGGGTGCGCCGATTGACGAGCACGTCCTGGTTTCTAGGCTGCTCAAACGCCATTCGTCCGCTGGCACCGAAATACTCACACTTATGGGACATGAACAAAGTCCTCAAGTTCTTTTTAAGATGGCCGGAAAACGGCAAACTGAATAGGAAGGCGCTTTCGGACAAATTTGCAATGCTTTTTTGTCTGGTGTGCAAGCGAATGTCTGACGTTGGTGCCCTGGAGATAAACTAAGTCTTTCTCCCCATAAGGGGTGACCTTCCACATCAGGAGTAGGACTAAAACAGTGATCTGTACGGTCACCTTCTCCGCTTTCCCGGACCAGCCCAAACTCTAACCGGTCAGGAATCTGAAAGAATACGAAGTTAAGACCACACTAAGACCTGAAGGAGAAAGTAGGGTTTTCATTGCTCTTTGCAAACCCTCCAGGGCAGTGTCAGTGGCCACCTTAGCCCGGTGGGTCAGATGGGCCACGTAGCAAGCGGGCATAGACGTAACCTGCTTCGAAGCGCATTTAGCGCAAGGAGCTATGGTGTCTAAAGCTCGCCTGCAGGACATTCTGAAAGCCACGGATTGGTCTAATGAATCTGTGTTTAAGAGCTTTTACTTTAAACCAATCGATCAAGTAGCCTTGTTGGTGGTAAGCTTTGAACAAACATAAAACGTGCCTCCGGCCTTGGCATAGTATGGAAAATCTGAATTCTTTCCAACAGGAAAGTCATGATGCTTTTAAAGACACAGAGGCAAAATATTATCCCACCCGTGCAATTTCTAGATGTCTAGAGAAAGCATGCACAGTCAAGGCAGGGCCGTCGCGGCATTACAGTAGTAGGTGCTACAAGTGAGGCTAGAAGATGGCGAGATCCTTGGTGTTTACTGTCTGTTTCTCCAGGAACGGAGCCTAAACCTGCTGTCTCATGAGCCTCTACAGGTGAGGTATTAGCAAGCGCTAAGGAGAAGCGATGGCATATCGAGAAGAGCTGATGGACTGTTGATCATTCTGGTTGGCTTTCCTGTTCTATCATCGCTCGGGCATTCGGTTATGAAGTTCACAGAGACTGCAGGGGAGCAAGGAAAGAAAGAGGAAGGTTTAGGAAGGACTTCGAGTGTTAAATGGGTTTAGCCCTTATGATTGGTGGATGGCATCACGTGATGTTAAAGTTGGAAGTTTCAAACTACAAAGAGATTGAAGTTTCGAGGAAATTGTACTTGTCCATTATTCATTGGTGTTCAAATCTTTGTTATATTTGCTACTCGAGTTTGTAAAGTAGTGAAAAAACGTAATACTTTGCCTCTGTGTCTTTATTAGAATCATGACTTCCCTGTACGATAATATGGAAAACCTGAATTGTTACCAGAGGCCCCCTCTACCTAGTTCAATCAATGTGGCGAAACGTTGTGCCTAATATTGAATGCAACCGACAAATCAATAATTTCTACAAGTAGTGTTTCTTCTTTGTTGATCCGGGTACGGCTGCTTTCTTGCATCCATCATTCCAGTTTTTCCCTGTAAGTAACCGAAATCAAGAACGCAAATTCCCAGAAAACACCTTTTAATCCCAGTTAAAACCCAAAGCATCAAAAGTGTGCAGGGATGCCGCAGATAAGGCAATAGATTACCAAGTTTAAATGGGGTCAGCCACAGAAACACACATCCACTCCAGGCACAGAAGAATACGTTTAGAAGCATCACAACAGGAATCTCTCTACTAAGGAAATCTGTAACCGAGAACCAGAACTATATAGCATGGTGAACTTTCCCTTTGTTCAAGGAAAAAATGATCAAATGGATATGAACAGGCTTGTGTTGAACATGGAACACAAGCGTGGAAAACGGTGCAAATTCACATAGGCTACAATGAAGAGTTTGGAAATTGCTCGACCAATGCATCTCCAACAGGCAGTTCACTGCATCAACAACAGGTCCTCAACGGGGTGTTCACTTGTTTTTGTACCACTTTCCTTCATCTCCTATATTGAAAGACAGTCCAAAATGGTCTATTATTCTGGATGACAACCAACAAGATTAACTAACATCTTTAAGACAATACCTCCAGTCCACTTTCAGAATAGGCGACCACTAGCGTGGTCGTGCCTGGACTATTGAAAAAAAACATCTTCATAGGCACACAGAACAAAAGTACTAAAACCTACAAAGGGTTCAGGGACAATCAGACAGAAAATGCACGGACCATAAAAATATGTAATGCATGCTCTGAAAGCACTGATTGGCTCTGTATACTGCCTCACTCACCACCTTAGTGGTCTAACAGCACCCAGGGATGTCTGGAGAGTAGCGTATCATGCCCCTGCCATGAGCACCAAAACCCTGCTCTGCGAGAGAATCAAAAAAGGGTAGCAGAGTAAGACTGAACACCATCTATGAAGGCATATGTAGGCAACCATTAAGTGAATCTAAAAATACGAGCTTCCCACTTCAGCCCAATGAGGAAACGAAGATACAAAACAGCAAGGCAATTTAGCAGGCCCAATTCAGGTGTACAATGCATTGGCTGCTGATGAAAACTACCCTCCTATGCAAGGCCTTCTCCACATCACTGGACCACAGCAAGACCATCTCTTACGTCTCCAAGCAAGAGAGTGGCCTCGTCAAACATGGACTTCCAATCATTCAACACAGTTGAGCAATCACTCCTAACCAACCACTGCATTCAAAACGAGAGCTAATCTACAATGAAGCAACATAGTCCTCAAACGTAGCACTTCTAAGCAGGTGCATAGTGAAATGTCGGCACTCAATGACACCCCTGAAAAAAACCTCAGAGGCTGATTAACTCACACAACCCACACCAAACAGCACCTAGAACCACTGGCAAAAACGCCAATCACTGGTTCAAGTGTTTGTTTTTTGTTGCTAAAGATCTTTTTCCCTGATGCAGTCTACAGAATGTGACCAACTGCAGAGCCAAAAGATCAACACCTCGGTGCAGTGTTGCTGTGTGATGTTAAGGAGTTCGTGTGTGCTGGATGCCTTGGGTGAAAATGTGAACATACCACATCTGCAGGAGTGCAACAGTACTACTGCACGTAAACTTATTGTAAGATTATAGAAGATGTCTGTCTTTCTCCTGGACTAAGGCATTAAATGGCGTACTCGGTTGAACTTCTCGAATATTGGCAGCTAAAGAATTAATTAGTTACTATACTATGAGCGGTTGCACAACATGTGTATATCCTAATGACACTCGGCTCAAGTTCATCGTTAAACAAACAAGTTAGTACAAACTCGACTCCAGCATGTCAGTGAAAACTGGCTGCTGAAACATGTTGAAAATTAACTGGCCGCACCTTGCATGCGATGTTTGGGTTACTTTGATACAAACAATAATTATCAGCACTCTTTAACAAAAAAAAAAATGGTTAACGAAAAAAAAAAAAAGAAAAAGAAAAAAAAACAGCACTTTCCACTGCCTTTCCTTTGGATTGCTTTCAGAAGCGTGCGCAGATTGTAACGTGTGCAAATTGCAATCGAAGTCTGCAGATAACGAACAAGGATTTACCGAGGACTCACTCAGCTGAAGACGTGAGAACTGCACTCCCACAGCACATACTGGCCACCCATTACACGTAAAGAGATTGCGTTTTGGTTTTAGAGTTGATTGGTTGATTAAACCAAACGGAGAAATGTCCGTTTGCTTCTTTTTCTGTTAAGGGGAACTCCAGCACAATATTTCAAAATAGAGAAACTACCACTCTGGCCACCTCCCAGAGCAATACATTATGTTGTAAAGCCTTGACGAATATTAAACAATATGCCAACGTGGGTTCCTCAAACCACCTCCGCAAAGGATTTATGATCCAACTTTTCGGGCAGGAATCGTGCTGCCCACACGTCATTATGCTACATGGCGACTATGTGTCGCAAAAGCAACAGTACTTAATACTTTATTCTTAGATTCATTCACAAATTCCCCTAGTGAGGTCGTTCTGACTACTATCAGTGAGCCAGTTCCCTCAGTCTAGAGAGTCATCCTGTGCTCATGGGGTCAGTGTCCCATGTGCCCTCTGTCACCATCAATGCCAATACGCCGAGTGATACTAACCCCAGCAGCAGTGCCATGCACTAGTGTACATGCACCCAGTGAACATCGCCAACACATCTCCTGCCAACAACTTAATCCTCCATCACCACCAGTTTGAACTCAATCATGTGCAATGCAACAACAGACCCATATTATCATCCGCTCCAGCAGGGATTTAAGTGTGCGGGGGCTAAGTCTCCAAAAAAGGCTTTGCACTGGGGCACTGGCGGGGCTCCAACGCCCCAAATAGTTCCAGATAATCCGACCCCCCAGAAGGCAGACTGTTTAGCCAAAGAGCCACGCATGATATGATTAAAGGGTTGTCTTCAGCTTTCGGCGCTTCTGATTAGGAAAAAGGAAAGGCATCCATGCCTTCCAGTGGGAAGATCACGGCCATAACAGGCCAAGCAGGTAAGTTTCAAGCCAAGGTCAAAAAGTCAAGTGGTTCACAAACAGGCAGAAATATGGATATTAGCCCTTTCATATTATGTCCTTCTGGTTCCATTAGTTATTATGACAGTAGCATTACCGGAGCTTATGGTGTTTAATGTGGCCAGGACAAGATGCTTATTCAGGCAAAACCTTAATTGCTGGTTAGGACGGACTGGTACATACTACACTTCCAGGCAAAAAGGCAATTATAGCAGTATGTTAAGTGGGCATTTTTCAAAAGTACCAGTAGAAAAACATGCCTGGCAAAGACTTTAAGAGCACTCAAATGGGCCAGGAAAAGGAAGACCAACCTAGTCCTACAGGTGTGGCGCCAAACACAAACTTTGTCCCTGGAACTGTTAGAGGTGGGATGCAATAGTGCTCCACCTTCAAAACTCAGTAACATTCCTTTCAGTATATAAATGCACGGTACAATTCTGGTTGATGGAAAATGGCTGCGCTCACAGCCTCTAAATAGGAGCAGGGCAGCAACAGGTTCAAAGGACCCGATATAATACTTGAACACTGGGTGGAGGGCACACGAGTTAGGCATAGTGCTAAGGCACGGGTCAAGTCTACATCCATGCCTCTCCTTTTTCCTAATTGGAAGTGCTGACAACTGCAGGCGTCCCTGTACCCACGCACAGCTCTTGGGCTAAACGGGCTGCCTTCTGGGGGTCAGGTCCTCATTAAAAATCAAAAGGAGAGGCCAGGCGCCCAAGCTCTTCTTTTGTTCCTTAATGAGGGAAGCTAACCTCAAGAAGCTGCATGCTTAAAGGGCTGCATTGGGACGGGGAGGGGTCAGTAACCCACGCAGGCGGCCCTTTAACCATGCAGCTCCTTGAGTGAAAGGACTCCCTGCTGGGGATTAGCTCCTCTCATAAAGAAACTAACCGAGAGCTGGGGTGCTTGGGCTCTCCTCTCGTTTCTTAATCACAGACTGACTTCCCCATAGGCAACCCGCTAGCAGGGCGCAAAGCCTGTGATTTAGGAACAAAAAGGACAGGCTCCCACTGCCGGCGAGTCTAGCCTTTGCCGGGCCCCCATTCCCCATAGCGAGGGGGGCCTCTAGTTAGGGGGTGTGGCCTAAGTACAGGTGGGTGAGGTACCCCACTCACCGCCCTTAGGTCATGCTGCCCAACTAGAGGCCTGCTCAATTCTGCCTCCCAATGAAAGCACCGAGATCCAGAGTCAGCAGTCTAAATCATCATTCATACTAGGGCCATCGAATCACTGTTTGTTGCATACACCCTAAATCAGTAACCCCTCAAAGTAAGCACCAGGGCCCCGGAATAAGCGTCAATATCAGCAAAGCCAGACAGCGTCACAGCCAGTTGCTGTACATGTTAGGGCTCCTAGGCGTTGGGAGAGCGTTTGCCAAGCAATTACCACCAGAGTCAGGGCCTCCAACAACAGGGGCCACAGGTCACCATTCACCTCGTTCGTTTTAAGATCCACGTTGCCCTCATGAACATGAAAAACTGCTGGGATACACATAACCGCAGAATCAGGACGTCCAGTCACCATTACCAGCAAGACCTCTGTCACTAGGCCCAACAGCTCTACAGTCCCCTGGCACAATCAGTGACGCATTCCCAGATGCTGCTAGAACTCTCACCCCGCCAGCCCTAAAAGTAAGTCGCACCACCAGTAGCACCCAGGGCACTTTTTGCAATAATTGCCACGCCAGAACCTACGGGGAGAATGAATGCCAGGGCCCATAGTCACAATCAGCACAAGTGACATCAGCGTGCTGGCCATTGCTACATGAAGTTGCTGTTAGTACCTATCGTAGGTTGGTTCACCATGTGGACATTTACTGAGTTCACCGTTGACGGGTACACCTTCAGGTGAAGAACATAAATGTACATTGCAGAAAAGGCTTGCGATGCCAAATCACATCCTTTGCAACACCACAACACGTTTTTTTTATCAATTCACTACATACGATTATTTAATCACAAGACACATGTTGCAAATGTACATGCATGGGGCAAGAGACAGTATTTCTCTAAATTGCAAGGTAGTCGCCATCTACATTTAGTGTATTTTTCCTTTACACGTGGCTAATTTTTCAACACTGAATTGTTCAAGAACCATAACGGGGGTTCGGTGTGACCACCATCGCAAAATTGCCAGAACCTTACTGAAATCTAAAGGAGCTCTATTTTCGGGAACTCCTAAGTGCTTGCCTCAAATAGTCAGCTTGCACTTCGCAAATTCAAAACCCAAATCCCGCAGCAGGACAGGACACCCCTTCATCCTTCCTACTAATACATTTAATACCATTAAATTAGTGGCAATATTATTGGTTATTATAGTGCTGAGATGAGGGAGGAATCTTCATGAAGCTCAGTATCAGAACACAACTTGCCACGGTTTAAACTAATTACCTTTTATAGAACTTATCCTCCTTTATGCTACATTAAATATTATACACCAGACCTAAAATAAAAATAAAAAAAAACACTTGAGATCATTTTCACCCAATTCTATGTCAAGACCGAAGGCTCACATTATGCTTCTCTTTCTTCATTCACTTCTATAGAAAGAGCTCAGCAGCAAGTTTTGATGCACACAAAAAAAGATGACATCTATACATAGTCAGGGTGCAGAAAAAAAAACATAAGAACATTAAAACTGAAAGACTGAAGCAAAAAAGTTAGAACATTTCCAGTCAATAAATAGTAAACAGTAACTGCATATAAGAAATTCCATTTCCCAGGCAACTAAGTCCAAGTTCATGAAAGGTCACAGAACATGTAACACCAGTCCTCCAATGGCAGTAGGTCAATCCCTCCAAATAGGGACCCGTAGAGTATCTCTTGCTCACAGCAAGAGATAAGTCTATTTCATTCCCTCATATCTTTTCTGTTATATTGACTATTTGTGCATATAAACGTTATCAATTATTATACTTGAGGCAGTTAGCATTGAGACTTTATCTGCCTTGTATAGCCTAATCTACGCTGTTCGTGTAGTCCGTGTTTACTTTTTCTCTCTCACTCGTGAGAGCACGTCATTTCTTGTGCCCAGTTCCGGCCTTCATTCGGGCGTCGGAGATTCCTTTCTGGTGGCGGAGCTTCGCTCCGAGTATTGCCCGCAGCTTTTTGCTTCACTGCGAGACGCTCGCGCGTGCCTCCCCCTCATCTCTTTATCGTTCCCTATGAGAGGAAGAGGCCACAAAGAGCATATCACTGCACGCACAGTTACACACAAGCACACAAGAGGGAACTCGTGCTCCCTCTGGGTGCTTTCCTCTACTCCGGCGCTCGCGCTGCATGTTTCCGTTGTTTTTCCAATGGATTGTACAAGCGCGAGCGTCGGGGAGAAGTATTTCAAGCGGTGCAGCATTATCTGGGCCTTTTTTGTATTAGATTCCTGTTATTACCAACAAAAAACAAAAACAAAAAAAAGAAAACCAAACCAAAGAAGGATTAACAGTGGGTTGAAGAGAAGGCAGTCAAATCACCCACAAAACAAAAAAAAGAAAAGGTGCTAACTTTATTATAATGGCTGCTCAATATTCCCCCCAGGCTGATCAAGCTGGGTCAGAGGAGGAGGAGGAGGAGGTTTAGGAGTTTAATGACATGGCTATGGCAGATAGTTTCAAGAGGGTTTTAGGATCCTCTGTGGAAGCCACTATAAAGGAAAGCATTTCACAGACCGCTGTTACCCAAAAAGCACCGTTAGGACAGCATGGAGGAACATTTGCAAACAGCGCCTCAGACGGGAAAGAAAAGAACGCACAAGAGAAAGCACCTGTCAGATGGGGGATGTACACCGGCTTGCAAGAGTAAGGACTCTTTTACCCCCCCAACCCTCCGAGCCAGCCTGAGCAAGCCACAACTGCCATTTCGGACGCCTTCTCCAGGCTTAAGAAAGCCTTTCTTACTAGGAAGGAGACCCCTGTTCCAATAACATACCCTCTCAACCCGAGGAAGTCAACGCGGGTGGCAGACCCTGGAGCTCAGCGGAAGAACAGCAGGGCGTAGATGACAATTATATCGAAGGTGAGCACCAAAAGGACGACAGACCCCCCCCACCCCCCTATCCTCAGAGGAGGACGAACACACTACAGGCTCTAGACCTTCTACCTCTGCGAATATGGCAGTTCCAATTGCCAAGCAGACATCCGGTAAGCATCCCACTCTTGAGGGTATGTTTACTCAGGAGGATTTAATCCACCCCAGGTCTACAGACTGGGAACCGTCATCAAGAGCAACTGAATATATCAAGGCCAGACTGCGGCGGCCCCTGGAGAAAGAGGTCAGAGCCAAGCTCCGCTCTGAGTGTCCTTGGCCAGAGATTCCGGGAAAGGTGGCTTTGACCCCTGAATTGGACACTAAAATGATCACCTTTCTAGGGAAGAACGTGAAGGATCCAAAGAACGGTATATACCGTGCCTGGCGTTCTTGTCAGGACAAGGTTCTTGACATCACGGGATCCCTGGCAAAATTTATGGATCTGGCCGAAAAGGCCATGGACACGGGCAATCCAATTGACCCTCCTAATTTGGCAGGTTGGTCCCAAAGGGCACTCTGCATGCTAGGAAATGCCAACTGTGCCATTTCTACAGAACGCAGAAAGAGCATTCTCCTGAAGATTGATCCTAAATTAGGGGAACTGGCAGACAGTTCTGCCAGTCTGGTCCAGCAGCTCAGGGGCTCTTATTTGGTGATCCCTTCGTCAAAGAAATGTCAGTTCGTAGGCCCTTTCACCACCTTGGACAAGGCTGAAGCCTCTATTAAAAGAGTATTTGCATCAGAAAAATGTTACCGGGCCGGACGAGGCAGGGGTCGCTCTTCTGGCCGATACTCTTGACAGGAGACCCCAAAATTCACGCGATCAACACAATTCCTGGCAGGATAGTTCTGAAACCTTCTTCCCATCCAGAGGTCGAGGAAGAGGACGCAGCTGGACGAGAGCAACCAGATATCCTGCCCAACAGCGAACAGGTCAGTGCGACCATAACAGCGCCAGCACCGCTGTCACCTATAGGGGGAAGAATAGCTTTCTTTGTGCAAGCTTGGGACGCCTTATCAGGGGATGCCTGGATTTGGAACGCAGTGCGAGGCCTGCACCTAGAGCTCTTTGCTCAACCTTTCCAGGCTTATCGCCCCACACAGTTATGTCCGAGGCAGACGCAGCGGCGCTAGACAGCGAGATACTTCAGCTCCACCAGAAATGAGCCATACGCCTGTGTTCGAGTCCAGGCGGTTTTTTTAGCCCCATATTTCTAGTTCACAGAAAACAAAAAGTGCGTCCAGTAATAAATCCCAAGGCTCTAAAAGACTTCATAATATACCGCCATTTCAAAATGGAGGGCATTCACATGCTCAGAGACATCCTGAGGCCAGGCGTCTGGCTGATTCGCCTAGACCTCAAGGGCACCTATCTGGCAGTGCCCATTCATCAGGCACACGTAAGCTACCTCAGGTTTACTTGGCAGGGCCAGGACTGGGAATGTACGAGCTTGCCCTTCGGGCTCTCTTCGCCCCCCTGGGCATTTACCAAACTCCTGCGGCC
Organism: Ambystoma mexicanum; assembly: GCF_040938575.1. Classification (NCBI taxonomy): domain Eukaryota; kingdom Metazoa; phylum Chordata; class Amphibia; order Caudata; family Ambystomatidae; genus Ambystoma; species Ambystoma mexicanum. The sequence continues at coordinate 932,279,176 of NC_090931.1, read as the reverse complement.
GGTCGTATCTCATCTCAGAGAAAAAGGTGTCAAGACTGATTATATACATGGACGACATCTTCATGGCTCAATCCCAGGCTCTGGTGCAACAACAAGCCCGTCTCGCCATAGATCTCTTACACAACCTTGGTTTCCTCATCAATTGGGAGAAATTGTTTCTCTGCCCCTCCAGGAACCTAGAATTCCTGGGATTCGTGGTGGACACAGACCTCTCAACTCGGCCTGCCTACCACCAAGATACATGCTACGCGACTGAAAATTCGCAGGCCTCCACAGAGAAACATCTCTCGCCAGGAGTTAGAGGGGATAATAGGACTGTTGTCCTCATCCATACAAGCAATTTTCCCAGCCCCTTTCACTAGCGGGAGTTACAGAGGCTGAAGGGCCAACATCTCAGACGCAGCCTTTCCTACTCTCAACCTCTAACTCTATCACCACAGGCAAGGACAGAGCTCATCTGGTGGCTCACGCATATGGAGGCCTGGAACGGCAGGGCTATCTTCGGATCCGCCCCGGACATAATAAGAGTCGGACGCCAGCTGCTCTGGCTGGGGAGCGAGATGCAGCGCAGTGGCCACGGCGGGGAACTTGGTCCTCTCAGGAATTGAATATGCACATAAACTGCCGGGAGCTCCTAGCAGGCTCCTTCGCCGTGCGATCTTTCGCCAGAGACAGAGTGAGTTGCTGTATTTTACTCAAGATGGACAACATCTCTGCACTAAGATACATCAATCATCTGGGTGGCACCAAGTCAAGGCCGCTAGCGGAACTAGCCAAGGATTTTTGGCATTTCAGCCTGGAACACCACATTTCCATCAAGTGGGAATATCTTCCAGGTCTCAAATGTAGTCACGGATTGGCACTCCCGCCGCTCCACCGACTACAGCGATTGGAGACTCAGCAGAGAGATCTTCTGCCAGCTTCAACTAGTATGGGGTCCCATGTCCAAGGATCTCTTTGCCTCCCGCCTCAACACCCAACTTCCAGAGTTTTACAGCTGGAGACCGGATCCAGCAGCCACAGCGACGGATGCATTGCTAAAGAGGTGTACCGGGGGAAATCTTTACGCCTTTCCCCCTTCACCATGATAGCGAGGACCCTGGCGAAGGCCTGTCAGGAACAGGCAGAGCTTGTCCTCATAACCCCAGCCTGGACCTCTCAGACCTGGTATCCAGTTCTTCAGGAACTTTCCTCGGATTTTCCATCCTTCTACCCCAGTCTCCAGATCTCTAGTGGGTCTGGCGGGCCAACGCCACCCCCGTCTCCTCAGAGAGTCACTAATGCTGGCAGCCTGGAGGATTTCAGGTCAAGATGGAGGGTCCCAGGCATCTCTCTCAAGGCAGTCAGTCTCATCGAGGAAAGGTGGGCTCCTGCTACCTACAAGAGGTACTCCAACTGCTGGGGCACCTGGACACGCTTGTGTCTGGACTGAGGGCTCCATCCAGTTTCACCACCTATAGAGGACATATTGAACTTTTTGGCTACACTAGTAGAGAGGGGACTCGCCTATAGGATAGTTAACGCTTACCGCTCTGCAATTTCACGCTCGTGGACGGCCTCCCAGCAGGCGAACACCACCTAGTGTGCAGATTACTTAAGGGCATCCGCCTTTCAGTATAGCCTCCGTCCCGATACAACACTCTCTGGGACGTTAATAGAGTACTGAATCTTTTTCTTTCCTGGCCTCATAACGAGGAGTTATCTCGCACTGCTCTTTCCGGCAAGCTCCCAACCCTTCTATGATTGGTCTCCTGCAGAAGAGGCTCTGATGTCAGGGTGCTCGACCTAGCAGGCAGGTCCTTTTTGCCTGACGGCATAGTGTTCCATTTATCCAGGAGAACCAAATGCAATTCTAGAGTCATCTCATACCCTACCTTTACGGAACAGCCTAAACTCTGCCTCGTCAAGTGCTTGAAAGTCTACAAGGCGATGACCTAGCCACTCAGGGCCTCTCCTAATGGCCAACTGTTGATAGCACTTCACAAGCCACATAAACCGGTTTCCTTGACAACACTGGCGCGATGGGTACGCTGGACTCTCTCACAGGCAGGAATAGATACAGATCTCTTTGGCGCTCACTCGGTCAGAGGCGCCATGGCCTCCAAGGCCTTTCAGGTCAGAGTCCGTTTAGAGGACATCATGAGGATGGCCGACTGGGCAGGCGAGTCTATTTTTAAACAATTTTACCTGAAGCCGGTAGAGCAGCCTGCGTACGTAGTGGTAAGTAAGCTTTAAACGAGCATAATGTGAGCCTCCGGTCTTGACATAGAATAAAGATTTTCCAGAGCAACTTCCTTAGAAAGTCTTAATTCTATTAAAGACACAGAGGCAAGCATTATCCCGCCCGACTAGAGAAATATAGGGCACGTATCACGCTTGTGCGCAGTTATGCTATGTTTTATGCAAGAGATTAATTTATTGTATTACATGACATGTAAGTTTTGCCTAATGGAATACCGTTTTTCTCTCCCGCCCTTGTATACAGAATAGGGTTGATATATACATCAGGTAACCCTTGACTTTTTCTTGTTTTCCTAGTGACTTCGGATAAGCCAACCTGACATGCCTTGTATCTGCACGGACGTCCACTGCCAGCAAACAGCTGTTAATTTTCTTCTGCCTGGTTTCGTTCAAAGCTTGCAGCCTCGAATGAGGAGGAGATACTTTAGGGGTCCCTATTTGGAGGGATTGACCTACTGCTATTGGAGGACTGGTATCACATGTTCTGTGACCTTTCACGAACTTGGACTTAGCTGCCTGGGAAATGGAGTTCTTATATGCAGTTAGTTTACTATGGACTGGAAATTATGTAATGTTTTTTCTTCAGTTTTAATGTTGTTCCTATATGTTTTTTCTGCAGCCTTTTTACCAATGGGTTGGAGGTGGAGAAAAGGTTGTCACCAGAGTTCCTATATGCACCTACGGCTGACAGATAGGTGCGGCACGCGTTCACCTGCACCCTGGAGTGTGCTAGATGTGCTCAAAAGGGGTCTATGCCTTTGTCCTTGGCTTAATGGCAGAAACTGGTCCATTTGCTTTTGTATTGGCTCCTAGTGGATGCACTTCTTTCCCCTTGGATGATGTCCAGATTGAACTGTGACAAATTAATGTGCCTGGCTGCTAGGGCCAACTTCTCCGAGAAGGGGTGGACTACCACCCCCATCCCGGTTGGGATAGTGGTGGAAACAGCCCCAATGGGAGGGGAACTGGTGGTTGACTAGACAATCATAACAGTTCTGAGAATCATGGGCTGGCCGGCCGCTGTGCAGCTATCAAGATGTGACATAATAGCCCCGTCTCCCTAACCTGAATGCGAATGCCCACATGCCGTCCCACTGAATCTGCAATGCATCCCCCAGAAACCCTGTGCCTTGACCCATCCAGGACGTGAATTGACGACACCTCTCATTGATCGGGGTGGTGTGCAGATTCAACTGTGGCTGACCCCATTTGTGGTCCCATTTTTGAAAGATCTCCCTCAGGACCCTCTCATTCTGTTGCTGTTCGTAATTGTTGATTCCCAGCCTGCTGATCCTCCAGCCTACTTCTAGTTGGACTCCCCAGGCAGGTAAATGGCAGAGAGTAATATATTGTTTGCTAGGGCCCATTCCCATATGTCTATTGTTAGCCTGCACATAGCAAGGGATCTGGTGCCCCCCTGTTTGTTGAGGTAGTACATGCAGGTGGAGCTGTCGTCTGAATGAAGACCGGGCTGTTGATTACCGGGAGAAAAGCTTTCAGGGCTAGCAATAATTTGTAGCCAAATCATGTGCCTGTCCTGGTCCTGTCTCGACCAAAGGCGATGGACACTGTGCTTGTTCGATGTGGCTCCCCATCCCTGTGGTAATGTTGTATGCTGGTTGAGGCTGCCTGAATGGATTGGAGTCTATCCTCCACCATAGCAGGCCCTGGTGGAGGTGGGTTGGTATGCTGACTAATGCCGCTTGGGAGCTAGTTTTCACGTTCCTGCATAGGTATAGCTGTGTGTGTCTGCACATGCTGCAGATTCCTCCCTGTGCTTTGCCTGCGTCCATGTAGCACCCATGGGTCGATGTGGTTTGCTAGGAGGTGCACCATGTCACCACTGGAGACCATTCCACCTTTGGTGTGAAGTCGGCCCTTTGATGCTCGGTGGACAAACGTGTCTCTTGATGAGCCGCCATTTTGTCTGGCTGTATGGCCATTTTGTCCTGTACTGCGCCACATGCTTGTTGCATGTCGACTGCTGTACTGGCCCTGGTCGCCACCCATCTGCTGGAGTGCATAGGCTCAAACTCGCCCTGCACCACAGGCATAGACCTGGGAGGCAGTGTGCCCTCAGACATGACTCCGATAGTGCTTTCAGTGCTGCACGTAGGCGCCCCCTCAGGCTTGCGCCTGGTAGTAGAGCAGAGTCCCTCAGGAGATTCCCCGGTGTAAGAGGCCTCTGGCCCCTCAGCGGTGGGACCGGGAGGATCTGTGGACCTCTCAGCCATGTGGCCAGTAGCTCCGAGAGCCTCGGTCCCCTAGCTGGCAGTAGAGCCTACTAGGCCCTTCCTGCTTGGTCGCCACCCTGCAAAGGAGTTGCGCCTTTGCAGGGTGCTTTGGAGAATAATATACTTATCTCTGGTTTGATCTTTCTGCGTACATACGCTGTGCTCCTGTGGTGACCTGGAGAACAGCTCCCTCCACCTGGCCAGCCAGATCTTTAATCACCGGAGTGTAAGTGCGGTGCACGCCGGGCAGACTTCCCAGCCGCGGTCTTCGCCAGGTCACCAGAGGCCGAGTGCGTGCGGGTACAAGGTGGGAAAGGATCCGTTGCACACCGGGCACCGGCTAAAGCCTGCCGTGGTCGACATCTCTAAAATGAAAAGAGTGATTAGTACAAATACAATAAAAGGAAAAAATATCCCTGGGGAAGTGTAAAAGCGTGTAATTACAAGGAAAAAAGGGCCTCAACTACAGCTTAGGTGAAAAAATTCTGCTCCCGTCGACGCCGAATAGAGGACTGCGGTGTGGCACTGGTGGGTGGAGTCAAGGGAGCCCTGCTCCCGGCCCACGCCCACACATGCAACTAAATTTAAAGGAAGATGATTTTTCTGGTGAAAAAGGTTCCGTTCCCGTCCCTATCGCAGTACGCCCGTACAGTATGAAGGAAAGGGGACGGGACGTAGGGGTAATGCACAGAAGGAAAACAATAAGAAACTAAACCTCCACTACACTCCATACATTACAAAACAATCAAGGGCACCATCGGCACCATCAACCAGAAACAGAAGAGGATCCAGAAGAAGACAAACCCAATAAGAAACCTAACCGTATTACTTAATGATGAAACAGACCCAATAGAGCATAACCTGCACCAAGATGACAATGAGCATTGTCAACAAGACCACCAGAAGACACAAGCAAGGACAAAACAGGCCACAATAAAGAAGAAAAAAATACACTACAACCTACTCAACATTAGATCTATGTCCAAACACACACAACAGAGATTTATGATCTACTCTGCGACGGGGGGGAGGGATAGACATCCTATTTTTAAATTAATGTTTTTTTATAACACGCTTAATTCTGCAGTTCGGTTTCTAAGCGTGGATCCGGGATTCGATCCTCTGTTGTTGTGCGTGGTCTTGCTTCCAAGACCAGCACATTTCCACAGAAACCTGGCTAGCTCAAAACTACAGTCATACTGCACAGCTGTCTGCCTGACAACTTTAAGTGCCTACAGGTAAACAGAAAAGGAAAAAGAGGAATCGCTGTTGCATACAAAGAACATCTAAAAATAATAACAGCTGATCCGCTGAACATCCCGAAATGCGAATCCCTCGTCTTACAACCAACCTCAGACCTGCAAACAAACCTCAGATTTACATTCGTCTATAGACCTCTGGCACAACTTTCGTAGAACCTGTCACTAACATGGCCATTAAACATGATCGCCTGATCAGTCTCAGTGACTTCAACAATTGGTTCTAAGAAGAGAACGTGAACTCACAGAAAAAAAAACTAAACAACTTGAGACAATGCAACTACGACAAATGGTGAAAGGAGTCACGCACACAGCAGATCACACTCTTTGCCAATTAAAATCTGATCCTTTTTTTTTTGGAGCAACCACCTCATTATACCCTTCGTGGTCCAAATCCCATCAAAAGCATCCAACAAGCCCCAAAACAACCCCCCAATCTGGAAAAGAAACTGGAGAACCGTCATAAGCAGTGACCTAGAGGACAAACTAGAATCCTCAAAGCCAACGATCAGCACCATGAACACAACTGACATGGCAGACATAATCCTGAACTGGATCATGAAAACAATAGATAACCTCTCACTGGAAAAAACAGGCATCCCATTTTGAAAGAAATCTGTGGCTAGGTGGTGCATGTCCCACCGCAAAGCAATGAAAAACACAAACCGATAACTAGAACAAGAATGTAGCTAAAATTACGACCAAGACACAAGAATGACATATCAAATACAGTTGCGATCATATAAAGCACAAATTCTCAAAGCAAAAAATAAATACTACCAACCGATCATGAAAGCCAACAACACTCAAAAATAATTGTTCAACTTCATAAACGAGATGAGAAATCCTCCCGGGTGCAATATCACACCGGTCCTCTCACAAAAACGATGCGACTATCTCGCAGATAACTTTAAGAGTAAAACCCCCAACATACAATGGATCATACAAAATAGATTGACCCACCCGATCATTCACCTCAACCAACCAACCAACACCTGGCCCACAGACCAGGCTGAACCCGTTTCCTCCAATATCAAGAGAAAAATGTATCAGCCTGCTGAACAAAAGCAACGAGGCAGGCTCCCAGCTGATCGCAGTCCACCAGGTAGCTACAAATCGATCTTTCGAGAGGGAACACCATCGGAAAACTACCTAAACCTCTTTAATCTGTCACGGTCAATGGGAAGAGTACCACAAGCTTTCAAATCAGCCTACATCAAACTGCTCCTCAAACATACAGTGGGCGATATGGAAGTACCCTCACACTACAGACCGATCGCAAACATTTCATACCTGGGAAAACTAATGAAGACCTATGTTTAAGAACAAATACTGGAACGCATCGAAAACAACCAGCTATTGAACCAGGCAAAAGAGGGTGTCAGACCCATGAGAGGAACGCAGACGGCTCTAATCTCTATATGGGATGACCTATAAGACCATGGCAGACTCCTACACAAAGTCGACACTGATACTACTCGACCTCTCTGCAGCATTTGACACAGTCAACCATAACACCATCGTCAAGAGAGTTGAAGATGTAGGGCTCGGCAACACGGCGTGGATTAAATCTTTCCTGTTCGGAACAACAGAAACAATGTGGCTAAAACCATTCAAATCTTCACTGCACTACAGCACATGTAGAGTACAAGGCTTCTCGCTAGCGCAACTATCGTTCAACATCTACATGACACCTCTAATCGACCTCATCAAAAGACACAGCCTCACATGCTACAATTACACAGACAAAACCAACGGGAATGAAGAGGAGAACCCCACGCTAACAGACTGTCTCAAAGAACTCTACCAATGGATAATAATAATCTTAGAATTTACCCAGACAAAACAGAAAGCACAATTTCACCCAATAACCAGGGAAACAACCAGAACATCCCATGGCCCAAGAACTGGGAACCCCACCCGAACTACCCAAAGTAGTCAAAAACCTTGGCATCCTAATGGACAATGAGCTAACACTAGAACCACAAATCCATGTGATAATTCAAAAATGCTTCTTCCAACTGCACACTACTCTTATTTTTCTTTATGCACAAAACACTTGCGAGCATCTCCCTCATGTCCTGGATAGACTACTCCAACGGCATGTACCTTGGAATGGCAGAAAACTTTGAGGAAACTACAACAAATACGGAATGCAGCTGCCAGACTTCTCCTCAAACTCTCCTGAAGAGACCACATCACACCAGCGCTAAGGATGCTACATTGGCTCCCAGTCAAAAAAAGAATCGTCTTCAAAACAATGTGTGTAACGGAATTCATACCAAAGAAAATCACCATCTACAAACCAGCAAGAATACTTCGATCCAGCAACGGCATCCACCTAGAACCTAAACTCTACACAAGAAAAAAACTTGGCGGATCAGCCTTCTCTTGAATAGTCTTAAAACTCTGGAACCCCCTCCTTCAGCTCTGAAGAGGATAAAAACGCCTGAACAACATACACATTGATTGTAAGCGGGTGAGGTGCCGGGGGCACAGGCAACAGGCATGGTATGGGCATCTATGATAGATGTCCAGTAATAAATACCATGCCTGACCAATGGCCACCTGGCATACATACATAATCACATTGAATGTGTGCGGGAGGAGCTGGGGACCCAGGGGGGGGCAGGCATGTAATTTTTTTTTATTGGGCATCTATGATAGATGTCCAGTAAAAGAAATAGCATTCCTGACCCCTGTGCCCCCCAGCCCCTTACATACACACAATCACATTGATTGTGTGTGTGTGAGGCTCTGGGGCCCAGGGGGCAGGCATTGCATTTTCTGTACCGAGTATGCCCAGTAAAGAATGCCAACCCAATCCCCTGGTATTCCTAGCGCCTCACATGCAATCTCATGACTGACCCCCAAGCCCCCTGTTGGCCACGCATGCACACAATTGATTATCTGTGCATGCGAGGTGTGGAGGGCCCAGGGGAAGGCATGCCATTTATGAATGGCCATATAGTCCAGTATAAAATGCCATGGGTGTACCCTGGGACCCCAGAGACTCACACATATCTGCCCCTGGTCCCACCCAGTGCCCCGCACTCCCACATAATCACATTATGTCTGAGCGCGAGGCGCTGGCATACCTGGGAGGCAGGCATACCATTTTTACATTATTTACTGGGCATGGATGATAAAGCAAGCAGTATAAGTGTTATTATGTAGCTAAACTGTCATTTTAATGCAGCCTGTCTAGCCATTTCCTATTGCAGTATGACATTTGTAATTGGGCATCTTTGGTAAAGGAAGCGTGATCAGTAGTATTATTCTTACTGTGGCATGACATTTTGTATTGGACATCTTTGATAAAGCAGACATGATAAGTGTTAATATGTAGCTAGACTGGCATTGTGTGTGTCAGTATTTGTGTGTCAGTCAACTGGAGTATGTTCTTATGTTGGGATACTGCTATATATTGGCTGAACAAGCATGGACAGGTTTTCTTATAGTATCTTTACTGGCATTATGTGCAAAGCAAACACAGGTATGTTCTTATAGTGCAATACTAGCGTATTTGGTACAGCCAGCATGGAAATGTAAGGGCACAGCCAGTGTGAAATTTGTTATCATGGCACATATTGTAGGCAAAGTCATCTTGAAAACGTGTTGGAGAAATGCTCCTCTGCAGTGTTGGATTTTTCATGAGTTACCTTGCAAAACCAATAGCAAACTGTTTGGCTTTTTTACCCAATTTTTCTAAAAAGTGTGCTCTAAAATGCACCATTTTAACCCATTTTTTTTTTTTTAATCCCTAACCGCATTCGGTTGGTGCGGGCTTCCTCTCTACGTTCTGTCGCTAGGGCACATCTGCAAGAAGTTTCTTAAAATATTCAACAGCCGCCACTGTTCAAAACAAGTTATTTGCTTCAATAGCTCCAAGCAGACACTGAGAGCGATCTTAAACACCTTCTCTACTGCACAAATGGAGAAAAAAAACTAAGATTCAAAATGAACTACTCTCAAAAGGTGTGCATCAAGCAGGTGAGCGTTTCATCCTGCACAAAATGTGGGATGTAGGTGTCCCGTTTATGTAACATGTACTGGCACTATGGGTGAAAAAAATCATTTGCAACAAGAGTTTACGTAAAGATTCTGGAGGGCCTATATAAAGTTGTGAAGGTTAGATACAAATTTAAACTGCAATATTCAGGAGCTGTTTGTGGAGCTGTAAAAACAGCATAACACAACCTGCAGGACCATTTTTCGAACCCTACATCACCAATCATTTCCTGTAACATAGGCTCTCCATGGTGCAAATTTCAGTTGGCCAATCACAAAGGATTTGATGGGGTGGGGGAGGTGTGGGTGGGAGTGAATCAGTTAGAGGGATGGAGTCCAGATTGAAATACATTTTATTGTATGGGTCCCCACCGAGTTACCAGTGTATAAAAGGGCCATGTTTGGGGTACCACCTACTGCCAAAAGATCAACATAGGCAAGGGCCAACATATTCATCAAACATTATATCCAGTTGGTTGGCAGGGCCTACGGGAAGAACCAGCGGGCAAAACCATACTCATACACTGAAGGTTAAAGACTCATACCACGGATACGCGATAACAGATATTTGAAAAAAGGGTTATGACTCTACATTTTTTGATGAATATTTGAAAGCTAAACAAAAATTCCACTCGGAAACATAGCAGTCGACACATTGGAATCTTTACTCGGTTACAGACATACCTGAAGTTACGTGTTTTACCAGTTGCACGTTACAGCAAGAACTGGAGCACCAGCTCCAGCACCTCATTTATATTATGCTCGCACCACACTGAAGATGTAAGGCACTTATTGTATTGATGCCCTCTGCTTGCGAAAGCCAAGGCTTTTACATTACTGTTTTGGCACAGTAGAAGAGGCACATGAGCTTTGCATGGATACTAGAAAAAAGATGCAATCAGTGCCATAGCCTCATATCTCGCAGTGGTATGTAAAATAAGATGAAGTCATTGCAAAGAGAAAATCCAATGGCCTTTTGAGCATGGATTCCTCTCTTATGGTTTATAACGCCTATTAACTATACTAGAATCATTGCTTGAATAGAATAGTGGTCTTTTTTAACAATCTCCCTCTTTTCATTGCAGCAGAATTTCACAGCACACACATGTAATGTGTTTTTATATAGTTGTACGAAAGGATCAATCAATGCTTCTTATACTCCAAGTCAAGTTATTGATCTTTTATTTCTCCTTTAGTTCTTAGAAAAATGCCCTATATGATTACACGTGTTTCGACATTCTATGTCTTTTTCAAATCAGGGCTAATCTGTTTCTTTCAAAATTGATAAGTTGAATTAGTATTTGAAACTGAACCGAATGTTGAGCTCTTGCTGGGATTTAACCCATGACCATTGAAGTTAAGCATTCAATTTATGAATTTTGAAAGAAACAGATTAGCCCTGATTTGAAAAAGACATAGAATGTCGAAACACGTGTAATCATATAGGGCATTTTTCTAAGAACTAAAGGAGAAATAAAAGATCAATAACTTGACTTCGAGTATAAGAAGCATTGATTGATCCTTTCTTACAACGTTACGACAAGGGCGCATGATATTAGTAAGAGTAACACAACTCTTATACATATTTTCGAACGGAGGAAGGGGGCCAGGAAGACTCCGTTGTTACCCAGGCATGCGACCGGAATTGGTGAATCATAAACTATTATCAAAAGGGCGCTGAGGTCCACTTGAGGAGGTACCCAATAAAAAAGGCTCCCCACATTTTTCAAGAGTGTTTTTATATAGCACAACTACTGACATATTTGCTTGCTGGTAATTACGGGGAGGAAAGAATGCAAAACCTTAGGAGTGCATACATGAACTACCCAGTTTGTTTGTGCTGGTAAGCTCAGTGCGTTCTGGTGCGAGCATTTATAGGGTGCGTTTCCCAAGCACAGTCTCCGATTACGAGTCCTGCTCGGTACTCTACCAACGATGTCTTCCCCGAAAGCGAGGACGGATAAGGTTTGTGGTGGACATGTTGGTGTGTGGTTTGGTGTGATAACTGTGGGGCAACAAATAGTATTGGTGTTAGCAGTAGTGGGGAGCGTTGGCGGGCAACACAGTGCGGTGTGTGTGTCCAGTAGCTGCAATATAAGGTGCAAAGAAGAACGGTGAGCAGGTAAGTGAAGAGTGGAGCAGAAGAAAAACATGTATAAATGTCAACACCAGCTGTGTTTTTCCAATGACAAACTAGATCTGTGGAATGCCATCACCTACGCCCAGGAACATGGAAAATAGTTAATTATGCTAATGAAAGAAAAAAGGTTGGCATTCCTAACTCTGAACTTTAATAGAGGCAATGATTACTTTGCCAACGATTGTTTTACCTAAAAGTACAGCCAAGTGCCACCAATAGAGACTTAGGGATGCTTTTGTCAAATATAAAGCACGCTATAAAAGGACGGAGCCAAGAACAGCAAATAGGAGAAGGGCGAATGGCAACAAGCTGGAGAGTTAATGCAGATAGTGCCAGGATACTGCCAATACAAATATCCTTAGATGCCACAGGAGGAGTCTTCGCTTTATTGGTGTATTGTAAAGCACAAAGATACAAGTCATTGTGTTACAAATATTCAAAATGAGAATATCCGAGACGCAAAAGAATGTCAGAGTGTAAATAGAGTTCTCCCCAAACATGACAAAAGTTATTCTTTTTCCTAAAGGATATCACCGCACCCCAGCAAACAATAGGTCATAGCTGAGAACATAACCAATATTTTCTATGCTAAAACGATCATATCTATGATAAGAACTGTTCCATCGAGCGAGTGCATACTTCTCTATAGTCCGCTATCTATACACCTTCAAAAAGAATTTACTTCAAAAGGACCTTGGGCCATTAACAAACACCTGAAAATCTTCTGGCTCATCAACTGACCCTTTAGCCCCCTACATTAAGTCCATCCTATCGATTTTTAGGATAACATTTGTCACCGTTTCAATTCCTCCCCTAGTACATGTATATTAGCAAAGTTTCGGAAAAGGCCAGTTGTCAAACTTTTGCAAAAAAAAAAATATATATATATACCTTGAATCTGGAAGAACCTGGAAACTTGAGACCAATTTCCCTGCTTACCTTTCTCGCAACACAGCTAGAATGAGTGATCATGCACCAATTGCAGTCCTTTCGGGATAATGATCTGAAGCACTCTGAAAAGTTGGGTTTGAGACAGTGAATGGTGACAAGGGTCATGTCTGATCAGCTACGGGAAGAGCCAAAGGGTGGAAGTTTCCTGTATTTTTCGATCTATCTTTGGCATTCAACACAACAGACCACTCTCTCCTAAGGGGGTGGATGAGGTGCTACTTCATTAAAAAGGGAAGAAGTTATATTTATCCGTCCATCAATTGAGGTCTCACTTCTGCTTTGCAGTTCTCCGTCTGTAGCATCCCATAGGGTTCAACCTTGTCTCCACTTTAATGTATACATTCTGCACATGTGAAACGTACTAAATCTGGGCCCTTTTATATTAGAAACTACGGATATGACATTTTTATCTTGATCAAAATCTCAGCTAATAACCAAGGCAATGTTTCTATAAAAAACAAATTAAAAATCCTTGTAATTGATGAAAGACCAGGTGCCGATACCCTCCTGAAGATTAATGCAAGTACAACAGACATTCTGGCCAGTACTTCTTCAGCCAATGTGTTAACTTCAATTTGTTTATCTTGAATGTTTAGGCTTTTGCCCTTAGCCAATACTGGTGGTGCGTAATCTAGGTTATATAATGGTGTCAGATCTAACACTAAAAGCACAAGTGTTGAAGGGCATACAAACATATATTTTATTATTTTAACAATGGCGCACTTAACCCATGGGCGTCGAGGCACTTGCATCTTAGTGATAACAAAAACAGTAGCAGGAAGAATGCTGCTAAAGAGGAATCATAAAAGTGTTACAGATAAATAGCAGGGGAGCAATTAATGAAAAGGAGAAGTCTTCAGTTTCTTGCAAAACGCAGTGTAGGAAGGCTCTGATTTCAAGCCTGGTGGAAGGGCATTCCACAGAGTAGCAGCAGAAACTGGAAAGCTGGAGCCTCTGGCTTTAGTCTACCTGAATTTCAGAACACAGACGCGGTTGGCATAGGCTGACCGAGTTGGCCTGGTTGTGGCTGGTTTGGACAGTCTTTCGGACAGTTATCCCGGGGCGAAGTTGTCAAGGCAGCGGTGGGAGATGGGTGAGAATCTTGCATTTGATCCGTTCTTGGACTGGAAGCCAGTGTTCCGCTCTCCTGGCTGTGGTGATATGGTCATGTTTATTGAGCCCCAGCCCGGCTCTCAGGGCGTTGTTCTGAATTTTTTGTCATTTTTTTCAAAATGTTGCTCTGAGGTGGATCCTAAGAGGGTGTTACAATGTTAAGTTATGTTATCAGGTTTTATAGAGTGCTCATTCGCCCGAAGGAATTATGGCGCTAAGAGACACAGGGAAGCCACGCCGACTCCAGTCTAGAAAAGTACCATCTTTAGAAGATGTCTACATTCCGAATGGTTCCGGGTACATCCAAGTGTGAGGGGCAGCACATTCCACAATTTACCAGCAGCGGTAGTTGAACATTACATCACAACTAAACATAATGAGAATGATCTTGAATGGACAGTTCTTGAGAAGGTGGAAATACCAAGAAGAGGGGAGGGGACATAGGAGCTATGCTGCTAAAACTAGAACAATTATGGATCTTTTGTTTGAATTCCCACACAGAGGGTCCAAATGAAAACACTGGTTGGCAAACCCTAGCAACAGTACGATGAAATGCACAGTTCAGCCACGTCTCCAATAAATATGTAAAATTGATACTATATAAGAACACAATAGAATCCAGTGTTGGGTGGCTAGAGATCAGGCCATAGAAATATATGAATCTATGTAACAACCACCCCTTTAGATGTATGAAAAGGCAGAGTGCGCAATATGCATCTGAGTGAGCGAGAGATCAAATAGATGAAACTGTGCACACATGTTGCTTTTATTAGACACATTTCTGTAGTTGAGTCCTGTTGTGAAAAATATGTAAATAATAGAATAATTTATATGGCTATGTTTCTTTACATTCATGACCTATGTAAGGAAGGCATGGTATCAAAAGTAGACGGACATAATGGATGCAAGTTTCAAAAACCTTTATTTTGGTTGGGTTGGTAGAATTTCTAACTGGACCCAATTCTAGAATGGGAGTAGTCTTGACCGTTAAACAAATAACCCAAGTCAGTCTAGTCAAAATAAAAAGGCCTATACTAAAAACAAAAAAAACAAACCTTGCCCTCCTTCTTAAATAACACATGTGTAAAGGGAATACAAAAGGAAAAATGGTGTCTTAAAAGAAATGTCAGAGTGGCTTAGGTAACAACTCCCTTCCCCACGTTCAGCAGCACAGGGACTCGAGAGTTTCTTAAAAAGGATAGGTGGATGGCACAGTTCCATCAGTCTTGCACACTTTGTCTTACTGGTAGAATTCAACAGTTTAGGCTTGGGCCTCAAGCTTTTGACAATTTATTAAATTCCTTAGGCTTCGTCCGCCTTGTCATAAATAAACAGTCGTACTAATTTACCACAATTCAACACAGGCTTCCCTTCGCCAGGGTTCGAGCCTGCCTGTCTTTTGACACTGACCTTTTCATTGTATCACAGTTCAGCACAGGCTTCCCTCTGCCGGGCTCGAGCCGGTCTCTATCTTTGTGGAGGTTCCCTTCCCCACTTTCCTTGACACTTTATATCTTTTTACTGTCGAAGACTTTCGAAACTGCACGGATTTTACGTAGACCTCTGCAGGATCACTTAGACCGCTCTTTGAGCAACTCAACAATCAAAGTCACCTCACAACAGCAATGATTCTTGGTACCTGTAGTTTCTAATTATCTTTACTTTGCCCTGTTGGCGTATTCAGAGTTCAAATACTTTGCTTTTCACTCATTCAACTATAGTTCGGGATCGCAGTTACTTTCTTGCCTTCAGTTCCCATTTTAATGCACAGGATGCACTGCACTAATCCTTCTAGACCTCTCCGCCGCTTTCAACTCCCTGGGAATCTGTGGAAACACTCTGAAGTGGATAGCATCCTTCCTCAACAATAGGAAACAAATAAGCCTCCTCTCCACCTTTGCATCCGCCGCCCAAACAGTCAATACCGGAGTTCCACAAGGAGCATGCCTATCAGCCGTCCTGTTCAACCACTATATGTCCACCCTCCCAGGAATAATTCGCCCGCACAATATCCTATGCTATAACTATGCCGATGACACCCAATTAATCCTAAAAATCCTCAACTCAATGCACAACAATAAGACAAATGACTCAACAAAAAGGACCTTGACACAGGGGTCCACCTGCGAGACCCAGGGAGACGGAGGCAACGACTCCAGCCAACCCTCACCATCCCCCATCACCCGTACAGCCACAACTAGGTACCACGAGCTGTGGAACGGACAAGACACAACTAATCACCACACAAACGGAAGTATGGACACTAGCAGCTGCGCTAGTCATGTGGGGGGGTGAGGAGCATGCAAAGTTATTAAGGGAGCGGGCGGAGGGGACAGCTAAATCCTCAAACGGCCTCGAATGGAGAAAAAAAAAAAAACGAGCACGTACCTCCTGAGGCACAGGGTGTACAAGCATCCCGTCGTGTAAGATTACACGAGCCCAACCGGCTCAATCCAGGATAGAGATGCCAACTAACCAATACCACTAACAACTTCCTTCTCTGCATACACCTCTCAAACTCCAAACCAAACACAACCACAAACCTCCAGCACAGCAAACCGCACGAACTTCACTACACTGCAACAACAAAACAAAAACACACATAGACTCGCACATCAGCACACGACAACTACCGGCCGCATACACCCCAGGCCCAGCCGACGGAACCACCGGGCTGAGGCTGCCAACAGCACATCACTGCAATCTTGCACTTTTCCAGCCTCCACCCACTAACCCACCCCTCCCTCCCTCTTTCAGAGCCGCCAGAGCGCCAGGGGACCACTCCGGTGGTGATAGTGCGCGGTACAAATGACCTTTAACATTAACATTAACTCAAAACCCAACTGTCAGCCCGACCTCGCAGCCTGCCTCCTTGACATTGATCGCTGGATGACCAAAAACCACTTCCTCTTAAACCTGACTAAAACTGAAATCATGGTGTGCAGCAACACCAAACTTCTCCCCCATCCTCTACCATGGCCATTATCCCTGGGCAGTTCACCCACCACCTCGACCACAGTAAAAAACCTTGGATGCACGCTCGACTCTGACCTAACCCTCTCTCCCCAAATTAACACCGTCTCTAAATCCTGCCATTACCACCTCAAATTCTGAGACACATTTTTCCTACCTCTCCTTTCCCAACAGACTCGCCGCTGTCCAATCTATTCTAATGTCGAGACTTGACTATGCCAACTCCCTCTACGTCAGGGTCAAGCATACCACCTCATCAACTACAAAGAGCACAAAACGCTGCAGCCAAACTGCTTCTAGCACTTGGCCCAAGAGACCACACCTCTCCAGCTCGCATAACTCTCCACTGGCTCCCAGTTGGACAAAGGGTGTCTTTCAAAACCATATGCATCTCCCACCGAGCAGTGCATAAAACTGGCCCCCTATACCCACAGGACAAGCTAAAACCCTACAACCCACTGCACACTCTAAGATCAAGCTCTGCCCTCCTTTTAGTGATACCAAACTCCCACTCAATCAGGTTAGGAGGATCATCATTCTCAGCATTAGCCCCTACTCTGTGGAACTCGCTTCCACCCCACATTCGACACACTGAAGACTGACTGTCTTTCTGCAAATTACTGAAAACGTGGCTCTTCCCTTAAAGAATCGACTCTTAGAGCAAATGAAAGGAACAGCCACAATAAACAGAAATCCAAAGGGAGTCGATGGAACTGACAGAAAAACTAAACCCGATAGTGTACCTAAAAATGGAGTGACTGAGTGAAACAGATGGAGTAAGTGAAATGGATGGAATAGATGGAACAGATCGAGCAGATGAAACGGATTGAGTGGATGGAAACGATGGAACCGAGAGAGTGGATGGAACCGAGAGAGTGGATGGAACCGAGAGAGTGGATGGAACCGAGAGAGTGGATGGAACGGATGGAGTTGACGGAACAGATGATTGAATGGAACGGAGTGAGTGGCTAAAGTGGACCGAGTAGATGGAATGGATCGAGTGGATGAAACCAATCGAGTAGAAAGAACGGACGAAGTGGATGGAAAGAACAGAGTATACTGAAAGTATGAGGGATGGAACGGATGAGGGGGTGGAATGGATGGAGTAGACGGAACGGATGGAGTGGACGGAATGGATGGATCGGTTACTGATAACCACCATATCAAACCACTACGCTTACTATCTCCTATACACCATCACTGAACTAGAACACAGCTATACTATGACACATTCGGCCTAGCTGTACTCATACTAACATGACCCCATGAACACCTAATCCTCCTAATAAAACACAGCTAGCTGAGCACATTCCGGCTAGCTTAACACATTCCGGCTAGCTTAGACGTCTCCTCATGCCTAACGCAGCCAGAACTCTGTCTGGATGTCCACCCTCGAGACTGAACACATCCAACTGATTTCCTCAGCACCACACCTTCCCCTAAGAAGCAGCTCTCATACTACAACCACACCAGCTGCACACATATCTGGTTCTCTCTCTCGTTCTCTCTCTTGTTCCCTCTCTCTCTCGTTCTCTCTCTCTCTCTCTCTCTCTCTCGTTCTCTCCCTCGTTCTCTCTCTCGTTCTCTCTCTCGTTCTCTCTCTCTCTCTCTCTCTCTCTCTCTCTCCCTCTCTCTCTCTCTCTCTCTCTCTCTCTCTCACTCTCAAACTGCGGTTCCCAAGGGCATTCAACCTACCAGCGCTTTGAGGTCATACCAATGACACATAAGGCGCTATATAAATGCCAAGTAACATAACTTCAACTCAGAACATTGCACAGAGACCTTTGAATGTGCGATTCCACTTGCAGGGCCACTCTGTTACTTTGTATTACACCTTATCATAGTTCCTTGTATCTAGGCCCTCCTGAGCATACAGCATCTCATTTCAACATTTTTCATATTTTACTTCCACTTTGTTTGCTCCCCTCATCAGCATTTCTCCTTTTTTACTTTCGGGAGACTCCTTGCAACCCTCTCGGCTTCATACCCCAGTATCCTTCCTCCCTCAAGGATTCCCCGGCTGTAATAGTGTGTCTCTTTTGTTCCCTTAAACTTCAAGTTCCATAATGGCTTGCTTCAGCACTCTCCTGGTGCCACTTGCACCTCCCATCTGTTTACTTTCTTTCCTTTGTTTGCTTTATACCATTTACCGCTCCAGCCACTCACATGCTAGGGTGTTTCTCTTGCTTCCTCATGAACAAAAAAACTCACCCATAGCGCCATCCTGGTGGTTTGCCTTGCCGGATACACATGTCGAGGTCAGGGTCTCCTCTACTGCCGCCTGACATCACTGGGACCCGTGTCTCAGGGGAATGAGCAATGGCCTGGGCACGGCCAGCCAGGCACAGCTTTGTCCCCTCCAGGCACGAGCCTGGAGACCCGGAACCTGGAGACAACAGCTCCCTTGCCACGCTGCAACCCTCTCTGCACACAGGGCCAACGTTCTAGCGCTCTGTCCTCTCCCAGCCTCTCTGGATCTGCTCTACTTCCATGAACCATCCCGCATCCCAAACTGGTTCAAAGTGCTCTTTTTGCTGCTGCTTTTATACTCCCAGCTAGAGTGGATAGCTTTCAGGTGATTGTAATCAGCTTTAAGTGCCCGACTCTGCCTGACTTCATTAGTGGGACAATCAAGTGTTGGAGTATAGAAGTCTTTCCTTTCCCAGTGTTGTTTCTTTGGGTAATCTTCAGCACTCCTGGTTGTCTCTTCCTCGTCCCAGTACTTTGGCAGTCAGAGGGAAAACAGGAATTATGGGAGTTGTAGTGTCTCACTGAAAGGGAAGGAAAGTTGGGTAGATTGACAGGAAAGGGGGCATACCATGCCTCACCCTTAAGCACACTCTCCTAAATACCTGAGGACCCTCTACCCAGGTAGTCCTCCCTCGCTAGTCCACCCCCAGAATCTGGATCCAAGAGCAATGGCCTTTCCCTGGCACCGGTGTAGGAGATCCCAGGGGAGTAAGGTGGGTAAAGCCCTTAGGTTTTTCACACCATATTAAAAAAAATACTATAATGGAAAAATACAGTGTCAGCAAAAAAAAGCAGAAACTTTTTTTACAGCCTCAACATTCATATAATACCGAGCAGGTCCCCCTCAAAGATGGCGGTGGGCAACTGCATTGAAATAACAAAGCATGCATGCAGTACGTGATAGCGTGCATGTAGTACGTGATCATCACATCCTTAACATTGTGACAGCGGTGCTGCAGTCACTAAGCAACGTGAATGCTGTGTCCCCAGCATCTGATAAAGGATTAGACATCGGTAAGCAATAACTTAAGTACGAGTACCAATTTACAGGTATACGTGCACTGGGGAGAAAGTGGGCACCGCATGGGAGCACTTGCATCGATACCCGGCACATGCACGGCTTTGCAGGTAATATTATAGGAAAAAAAGACATTGAGCCACCAGACCCGCCTAATATCCAACATGGCATATGGTAAACGAGAGGAAGGGGAAGACAGAAGCGTCTTTGCAGCGGGACTCCATGCTAAGATAAATACTTCTGTAATGTAAGCACAAAAACTGTTGTTGATAATTGGTACACCGAAGTAATATTACACCAAGAGTAAAACAGAGGCAACTCTGTATTGTGATTAGGGGTGTGCCGAACTTCGGCTTAGAGTACGTATTCGGCCAAATTCCGGTTGAAATCAACTATCGGCATTCGGCTGAATATGTACTTGAATGAGCACTCGAAGCCGAAATTACACCCCTAATTTAATCACGTGTGGCCAGTATATCAAAACACACCTGGCAGTCACGTGACTTGGGTTTAAGAGATTTCAGCTCAGCCGCGATTTTGTAAAAACACTCAAGGTTTTCCTGCCCAACTGAAGTCACAGTGTACAGGGTCGCATGCTTACACGCACTTTGCATTTCTTCTATTAAAATGTCTTCATAGACTGTTTATAAATATACATTGCAAGTGAAAACATTTCAACCAAAGAGGAAAACGTGAATGTATGACTGGCACGACACATGGAAACTAATCAAGCGTACTGTCATCGGCACTGAGTTTTCTCTGCGATCTAAAAGGCTAAAGGCAAGGATTATCCCGTGCCATTTGGGGTGATCAAATGAATCCAAGAGCCTTGGAAATCAGGGTTTAGGCGCCATTAAAATTAAAGAAGCCTACAAGTCCCAGAATGCATTTGTTCTAATTTTTATGTTTTGTATTAAGGGTGAAGCTGGAAGGTCTGTTGTCCCGAATTGTGAGATATTAAGGAAGGCCAGCTGAGGTGTGGGTGGAAGAGTCCCGACTCGGGATGGGGTGAGAGTGCTAGGCCAGAAGAGACGACAGCCGGGCAGGGAGCCGTGCAGGAAGTCAGCCCCCAGCAGGCTGACCCCAGCACCTGAGAGTAATCCGCAGTAATTACCGGCGTGCTGGAGCGCTGCGCAGGCCCACGAGCTGCCCTGACCCCTGTCCACATAAAGGCGTGATTTATGAAGTGCAGGCCACGGCAGTGGGGCTTCTGTCTTCTGCGGCAGAAGCAAATTACCGTGCTGGAGATTAACATGCTTTCACCCGGGCCATTTTCCAGACCAAACAACACTATTTTTTTAAATTACATTTTTTCTACCTTTAATTTCAAAGGAAAGGAGTACAAGTACAAAGGAGGAGACACAAAGTCGCAGGAACAGATTAGGCTGTTTCACTCCCGCGTCCTAGCTATTGAAACCGGCTCGCTGCATTTTAAAGAGCTCTGCGGGTGGCCTGGGCACTATCCTGCAAGCTACAAGATGCAGCTCAACAGGGGCCTGGGAGCAGAAGGGGGTGGGAGTGTTTACAGCAACAGTCTGGTTTAAAGATGCACGTTAAACAAAGCCTTGCACGGTATCGTCTATTTGCGCCCAGTACGCGTGAATGGCAGGTTTCTGTTCATTGTAACATCGCTCCAGTTTTCATTGTGTTCAGCGGCTATAATCTACATAAGAGGACTGCCTGAAAACACCACAAACTTGATGCTATTTTCAAATAGTGTTTGGCTATTTGCAAAGCAATGCAATGTTATTGTATTTGTGTAAAAACAGAAGCTCAAAAAGGTGGGGCTGGTGGCACTTACCTTCGACTGTTAATGATTAATTGCATCTGATAATGTGTTTCAGGATCACAACAAATGCAATAAGGGGAGCTCAACCAGCCCCCACAAACAAAAGTCGAACCATGCTCTGTGACTGGGTTCGAGCTTCACATTTCTTCAAGGTAGTCGACCAAGGTTCAAGTTTTTAGTGGGCACCTCTTGGTTTTCAGTTTTCACCTCAGTTTGCTTTCCGTTTTCTCGCTGAGACATTTTTTTCCCTCTGACCTTGTTGCCAAGAAAAATGGAGTAGTGTGTAGCGTCATGCAAAAGTGGATGTTTGATAAAGCAAGAAGTATTCAGAAAACAATAAAGACACCCAATCCCTCTACAATACCCAAGGTCAGAGTCGCCTCTCACCTTGACTCACAAGCAGTATGCCCAATAGTCCTAACATCTTTCCCAATTGCTACAGGCTGCTTTCTCCTGCATGTACCTCTCTCCCTCATTCCCCCAATTCAATAGAGGAATTGGGGGACGGCAGGGTGAGGCGTTGCTTAAACCGCACCGTATAACCTCTTGGCATGACCAACCTGCCGCACCCGGCACTGTTTGCCGCCATTCCCACCTGCGAATTAGTGGTGGCTCAAAGCACTGAGAGCAGCACTCTCCCCTCACCCTCTAAAGCTTAGTTACAGCTATGATCCATTTATAAGCACTCTACAGGTCCTTCATCGAAGTTCTTTTAAAACAAGCATTGGCAAAGCCAACAGTTTTGGCTTGTTATGCATATATTGACATTTCTAGGAGTAAATCACTATTCGGCTCACTATCCGGCCGAATACTTTGGCCTACTATTCGGTATTCGGCCGAATAGTAAATGTACTATTCGGTACACCCCTAATTGTGATAAAATGTTTATGTTATCTGATGAAATATTTTCGGGCTATATACTGAATGTGGGTGTTGCGCCTACAGGATTCATAGACAAAAGAAAAACAAGACAGAAAGCAAGTAGAAAAGTCTGCTCGACCAACATTTCCAAATGGCTAAACAGTCCACAGGTAAGGTAAAATAATAAAAAGGAGAGTGTGATAATGTACATATTGCACAAAAACATGGTGTAGACTCTAACGAAGCCTGAGTATTTCTTCTCTTGTGGTTCTCTCCTTACGGGGATAGTTTGGCAGAACAAATTACAGGCCCTTTGGAATAGGACCAGAATCATTATGGTGGGTAAGAAAATTTGAAAAAGGAAAAATCCCTAATGAGAATTCACTACGGGATAGATATAGTGATGTCCGAGATGTTTTATGTCTTCCACTGCAGGCTTGAAACAGAAGAAGAGACACTTCTGACCCATATACAGAAGATTTAAGAACGTTCTGTTTTTAGAGGGAAACACAGCTTTAGGCTGTTGTGTTGTGCTGAAGAAAGCAGCTAGACTATAGTATAAACCGCTGAAACCATTAGACCGACCATAAGGTTCAGGGTGATTCCCTGAACCCCTAGGACACTCAAGACTTACTGAAAGCCAGGGAAAGAAAAATCACTTTTAAAAGTAATGCAGAGAAATATGCAATTTTAACACACTAAGGATGGAGGAATACAATTGTAGAACACTCCCCCAATTGTTTGAGTTTTTGGCAAACTAACAGTAGGAGGAAGATAGTGAGCTAAATTAGGGTCAGCCTCTCATCTATCCCCTTTGCTAGATAGGCGGCACATCGGCGCCAGCTCAGAACAGAATATTACATGGGATAGGGATAATTAGACTTTCATACAGGGAGATTTAGCAAACTGTAGGCCGCTTACCCAATATAAATTATGAACAGGAAGGATGCAACCCAGTTGGTGGTGTTTTCAGAGAAGAATGCAGTAGACCGTTAAGTGATGACAGAGGATGGAGTGGTCTACCAAGTCAAAGGCTGCCATCAGGTCCAGAAGCATGAGAAGAGAGAGGTTGCCAGAATCTATGGCATCATTGAGCTGGTTCTTGAGGTCCAAGAGTGCCAACTCTGTTCTGTGGCTTCGTCGTAAGCCCGATAGACGCAGGCTTAGGATGTGGTGTTGCACAAGGTGTTGTTGAATTTGGAGGTAAGCGGCTCGGTCTATGATCTTCAGGAGAAAGGGGAATATGTTTGCCCAAACAGCTCTTCCACTTATTATTAGTCCCACAGAGTCCTAGCTGAATGGCAGTTTTCTCTAGTTTAGATTATGTGACTATCATTAACGGAGGGCCATATGCTGTGCTTATTATCACAGCTACAGCAAGTCCAAAATGTGTCCACCAACCTTTTGCTGTGTTTACCAAAATGTGACCATATTTTGCCTGCACTGGCTTCACTGGGCCTGCTCCCCATCACAAGGTGAATAGGATTCAGTCACTATCTTTGTCTAAGCTGAAGGTACTATCCAACATAGGATGCACACCTATCACCTCTCAAGACCGCTGCGCTCCCAAAATAATACCTCTCTTGTTAGACCAGTTTACAGCAGAGAGACAATAGTTGGCAAATGCCTTGACGTGGTACCATCTAAAATCTGCCCCTCCTTCCGCTCTCATTCCCGACTGACTACTATTCAGGCATGAGGCGCTGCTAACAATCTCTGCATTAACGCCAGTAAGACTGAGATCCTTTTCATTGCGACTCCTGCCCCCCTCCTTTCCTCCTACTCTCTTGACTCTTGGACCCACTCCCCTCACTCTCATGTGAGGCTAAAAACGTGGGTGTCATCTTCGACTCCTCTCTCTCCTTCTCACCTCATATTGCTGACTTTGCCAAGAAGGCTCACTTTCAGCTTCATCTCTCAGAGGCATTCTCCTTTCCTCATCTTCCCCCAGAAACTATGTACCCAGAGCTCTGGTTCTCTCCAGGCTAGATTACAGCAACAGCCTCTTCCTTAATCTGCCTCTTTCCTCCCTTCGCTCTCTTCGACTAATCCAGATTAGGACTGCAAGACTTATCCTTGGCCTCAAGCCCAGGGATTGCATCTCTCCAGTCCTACAATCTCTCCACTGGCTACCAGCAGTGGCAAGGATCAAATTCAAGACCCTCTGCATCATTCACAAGGCTTTCTGGGGTTTGGTACCACGCTACATCCAACTCTCTCCCCCTAAATACTTCCCTACTAGAGGTCTTCGGTCCTCCAGCTCCAACTCTTTGCAAATCAGATGTTTTATCAAGCAGAGAGTGGGGGTGTGGGGGGTAGATCTCATTCTTTGGCAGGAGCCTCCCTCTGGAACGGCCTCCATGCCTCTCTCTCTGACTTGAGAAAGATCTCATTAAATTCTGGCAGCTTCTCAAGACCTTCCTTTTCTTCTCCTCTTTCCATCCACCTCCCTTGCTAGGCTCCATCTGCCGCTGCGACTGGTTGCCTGTGTCCCTTATGAGTCTTATTGGGACCAGTCCCTCCTTCAACCAGTCTTCCCCCTCACCCCTTTTACCAGTACTTGCCCTCGGGCTCCCTTCCCCGACTAGCTCACTGAGTTTGGTCACCCACACTTGCTCACCCGGCACTTACCCTCTTGGCCTCCAATTAGCACTTCCCCAGCCCCTAGGGCCCCCTCCGCCCCCTCTCCCATCCCATCCCCCTGATCTCTACCCTCTCTCTGCACTTCTTATACTACACTTGCACGGTCTGAATGTCACAAGGTCTTGTAGGACCGTTATTGTTGTTTTCTCATCTGTCACTGCCGCCTCCCTCACCCCCCCCAATTCTTGTCTTGTAGCACCTGGAAACAGTTTCTGCTGTATAGGCGCCATACAAATGTTCAATAAATAAATAAACATGCTGCCAAATCATCACCAAAATAACAGAATCATCTACTCTTCTGAAAAAAATGTAAACATTGTTTCTCTCAGCGATGGATACATAGGTTTTATAGACACCATAGTTTCTGCCCTCAGTGGGAAGAACAAGGCTAACATTTGCACTTTATGCACCCAGATAACACAACATAACAGGCCAATGGACAAAAAGTCAAGTGGTTTGCAAAAATAAACAAATATGGACATTAGCCATTTCATATTGGGTCCCCCCTGCTCCCTTAGTTATTATGACAGTCATATTACCAAATCTTATGGTTTTTAACATGGCAGGGCCAAGATGGTTGTTCAAGCAAAACCCTAATTGCTCGCTAGGGTTGAGTGGTACAAATTAAGCCTCCAGGCAAAAGGGGCAACTAGAGCAGTATGTTAAGTGAGCATTATTAAAATGAATCAGCAGAAAAACATGCCTGGCAAAGAGGAAGCAAATAGGCCATGAAATTGAAAACCAAGTTACTCCCTCCAGGTGCTGCCCAGCACAAACTTTGTCCCAGGAGCTGGTAGAGGTGGGTTGCAACAGTGCTTCACTTTTCAAAACTCAGCAACATTCCTTTCAGTGTTCAAATGCATGATAAAACACTTGGTTGATTGAAATCAGTGTTCAAATGCATGATAAAAAAACTTGGTTGATTGAAAAAGGCTGAGCTCACAGGCTGGAAATGGAAGCAGGGCAGCTACAGGTTTAAAGGACCAGATACAGTACCGGGTGGTGAGCACACGCGTTATGCCCACTACTAAGAGATGGGGCAAGCATACACTCCGATTCTAATCATGACACAGCCGGCATACCCTTTCAAAGTCGAAAAAGTGAGTACCATTAAAGTAGGTAAAGTCAGTTATTACAGTGCTTAGAAGCATGAGGAAGCCATCATGAAGAGCCACATAAAAACCTGCTATTATTGCTCGGTAACATGAAAAACAGAATATTGTCCCAGCACACAGGCTAAGGTGTGCAAACCAATTCAATTCCTAAAAAAAGACTTTAAATACACATTATTTTTAAATCTTGGGGCTTTGTAGAGTTACCATAAATTGCCTTTTGTCCACTTCAAGCATTTTCAAGAGCCTGAAGAGAAGAAGGCAGTGCGAGGGATTAGACGCACAGATGGCGAGAGCAGGAACCATGTAGGTCTTGGGAGGCGGTGGGAGGAGAGATGAGGAGTAGCACAAGTGGGAGAAGTGTAAGTTAAGTTATGTTAAGTTGCTTGTTTGTAAGTCACATTCTTGGAGAACCTAGTCCTTGGAAAAATCTATATTTTGACCATTGAAGGAATATATATATACGATCCTTAATAGATCCCAGTAAGGAATATTACGCTGAATATCAACTTCACGCATTCTTACAAGACATTGGATCTCTGATAGCCATCTTGTCAGCAAACATGATCAAGAAATGGATTACAATAAGACTAGCGGGGGTCAATCAGAAGATAACCGACCCGTACATGTGATAAAAAAGTGGATCAGCCTAACCTAGTACAAAACAAGAAAACGAACTGGCCGTAAGCACTGCAAGCATCGATATCAGATATCAGACAAAGAAGCAGACCCCTGTCATGCAATACACCTCATGTCAATTGTGATGGGCCTGTTAGTTGATACATGCTGATGGAGGTTAACATAACAATGGCAGGGCGGCAGGGAGATCGAGAAGATCAAGTACAGCTACCTGGCAAACAGCAGGTCGAATTTCAGCTTGAGAGGACCATGTGCACACAGGAGGTGTGGGCAGCGTCAGCTTACAGGAGAAACAAAGCTGCAGGTGTCGGTAAAACTATGTGCAAAAAGAAATACCAAGTGCACCAACTGCTGAGAACGTGAAGCAGACTTAATTCTGGAATTCGTTGAACCCCACCTAAGAGTTCTTCCATGTTTAATATTCTTACAAAGGAGCCTGAAAAGCACACCTCTTTAAGAAGGCTTCCATAAATCGACAACTCCGCGGTGGGACCATCCTTCTGAAGTGAAAACTGCAGAGCCATGTTCAAACACCCAAGGAAAGTTGTCCAGTTGCCTCTGGTCCAATAACAAGAACCTATCCGTCATAGATTACTCCTTTTTCTCTTAAAGACATACAACTGATGAATATCATGATTTTTACCTATAGCACTGCTTAGTGGCAGAAAGCAGCATTACACAAGTTTACAATACATTATCTCAAGAGAAGGAGGGTAAATGCAGAAAGGAGAGCGCTCAGTTGCATAGACAAACCTTTTCAGCTCACCTGCTGCTCCAATATCGAAGGCATGACCATAGCTGTCCTGCTTCGGCATCCCTGCAATGGCCTCCTTTGGCCAAAAAGAAAATCAAGTCCATCTACGTCATTCACCAGGGCTTCAATTATCAAGGGGCCCCGTTCCAGATTCAGAATTAAAACAATACACTCCAGCTGGACTTTTTGATTCCCTTTCTTCCGATACCTTTTGTATATTCTGTAACCTCAGAAGGCTTGAGCAGCAGCTACGTCTTTCCTGTTCTTACTATCGCATCTGCAATTGTCTGCCTCGCACTATCTAGGATGTAAGAGAAGGGGATAAACATTGGCAAGCAAGTAGGTTTCAGCAGTCAAAAGGCAAGTAGAGCCTCAAATTGCCCAATAAAGCCATCAGATGCATGGTAAGTCACCATATGTAAGGGGTATATTCGCAGGTGCTGGCATGATAAATGCAGCCTGAAAATGCCACCATAATAATGGCATTTCTGTATATGTAAGGTGGACTTCTAATTTGGTTCTTAATAAGTTAAATGTTCTCTAATAAAAAAAAGCGTACTGAGAAATCAACAATCATGCCACCTTGCCCCAAGTTAACCTAAAATATTAGCCGATTCAGCTCAACTAATATTTTAATGACACATCAAACACCATTCAACTTCCTGCCCAGTCAGTTCACACATAACAAATAGTACCCAGCATTAAAACATTTAGTACAAAAGTACCTAAAAAGTATAGCAGAAAAATACAACACTGCTCTATCACGCCTTGAACATCTGGGCTTCTACCTACTACATTACCACCAGAGGCAACCAAGGCAAAACACAGAATGTAAACCTTTTAGCAAATCCCAATGCCAGAACTATACAAGGAGATGGAATAATGACATCACTAAGGCAGGTGTCAATTCATATTCATTTGCTGCCCGCCATTATCCGCATCAGCAGGTTTTGCTCCACTACATGTTGCTAAAGCAACACTGATTAGCAGAACAAAACGGCACCCATCATAAAAAATACAAAATGAATAAACATGGAATTAAAACTTGAACTTCCTTCAGACTGCACTATTTCTTTGGTAACATTTGATATATACGTCAGAAAAACATACGCTTCTTACCATAGTACCCCAGAGACTCCAACAACCCCAGGCCCATCACAAACTCTAACTTCACCCTGAACAGCATGGATAAAGTAGCCACCTCGCAACTCCAAGCACACGTGGACGCCTCAGAATCCCTTCACCACCAACAATCGGGATTCAGACCAGCACACAGCACCGAGACAGCCATGCTTGATCTCCAAACTAAAATGCTAAGCATTATGGACAGGGGGAAAGCGGGGCTCCTCATCCTACTTGACCTTAGCGCAGCATTCTATCTGCTGGACCACAACCTCCTCAAAACCGCTTTAAGAAAAACAGCCAACTGTTCGGTAAAAGCAATAGGTTGGATAATGTGTTTCCTTAAAATCAGGATCCACGGGTTCACTGGGGAGATACATTCTCAGCCGAAAAGGAAATCCTCTGTGGCGTCCCACAAGGGGCCAGTATGTCACCACTACCATTCATCACGTATCTGAGATACCTTTGCCTTGTACTAGATCACATTGACACTTTTTTCACCAACTATGCTGATAATACTCAGCTTGTGATTGAACTTAGTGGAGATCACAAGAAAGACAACGAACAACTTCAAGGTCTATACCATAATAGAACTATGGATGGACACAAATTGGATGTGCCTTAATGGCAAGAAAATTGAGTTAATGACATTCGGATCCCACCAGACCAGAGCCACACTCTCTCCCGAATACAGCTAATTTCCGATAGAAAACACCCAAATACAGGTTCTCAGCAAAGTCAAAACCCTAGGAATGATGCATGAATATTCCCTTTGGACTGAAGCACAAGCCCAGTACATAAAGAAAACCTGTGCCTACTACCTCAGACTTCTAAACGCCATTAGGCCCTATCCGACCAAGGATAACTGTGTCACTATTGCTAGGGCGACAATTCTATCCCACCTGTACTAAGGCAACGCACTGAAGCTAGGGTCTAACGAAAAATGCCTCCATAGCTATAAGGTTACACAGAATAATGCAGTGAGCATCATAAAGAAAAAAACCAAATCCGACCACATGAACGACTCCAGAAGAGAGCTACACTGGCTCAAAAAGTTAAGGCCCTGACCCTGGTTGCCAGGTGCATCCATGGGAAAGAACCAGAGTACCTAAAAACCAAAATGTAAATCCTGATGAGGAACCTTTCTCCAAGGGACACTTATCAAAATGGACCTCAGCGCCCTAAAATCTATTGCAGAGATATTTTGTGTCGCATGAGTTGCGCAACAGCGGAGAAAATGTGGTTCCTCCACTCCGCTTTATAAATCCAAAAAAGAAAAAGGTTGTTGCACTCTCTTTCATGCGCCAACTTGAACAAAGAAAACTCCACTCAATTGGAATATAGAAATACATTTCTGTATTGGTGCGGGTAAGTGCCCTTTGTGATGACACGTGTTTCAATGGACCACGCCGTCTTTTTCAAATCAGGGCTAATTGGTTAGAAATGATACAATACAAATAAAAAAAAAAAGTTGAAGTCCAAAAAAACCCATTCAATGTGTCAAGTGTAGCACAGACAGAGATGGTGGGAAATGGGAAGGATTGATTGGGGTGAACAGTGGGACATTAAGTATCAAAACAGAAATTGATTCATTGTATAATGCCATTCAATAAACAAATTGGAGACAAAAGCGGGATAGGAATGGAAAAGGGTTTGGTTGGAGAGAAAAAAAACAAATAAGATGCCATGAGTTCATTTATCTCTGAAAACATGAATATGCAAATTGAATATAAAATCGTTTTTGGAACAAATAAATCTTACCCAATATTATAAGTTGCTTAATTTGGAACATTACTTTTCAGCTTAACAAAAAGATCCACAGGATCAATCCCAGCCTGCCAAACAATATTCAGGTTATTAGGTTCTGTATTGGCACAACTGTTAGCTTATATCTATCTAGTTAGTGTTCTAAGAGGTACGGTTACGTTCATAGAGAATGTAATTGACCGGTTAAATAAATCATGTTTATCTTTTAATATGATCAAGTATCTCCGTTCCATTATGTCTTCTTGTGAATACAGAAACAAAGCACATCTTTCGTGCTCCTAACAAACGAGAGAGTAAAAAATTCCAGGTGTCTGAATCAGTAGTTGTACCATTCAATCTAACAACGTGCTGCTTAGAGAGTGCGCTTCTATATCTCCTTGTGCTACGTGTGCTCATTAGATCGGTCTTCTCCCATGCTGTGCGGGCTGGGGCAGCAAGATGATCCCTTAAGCGTGTCTTACCTCTGCAGTACCGCATTAACACCTCTGTACGATTCTGTCCGTGTTCATGGAAGAATCCAAAATGGCGGCTTTAAAAGGTTGTTGATGTGGTTGTCACAGCAACCGCAATGGTCCTTTGTTAGTTACTAATAAAAGCGCCATCTTTTAGTGTTGTGTAAACATACCGCCTATTATCCATGGTTACGTGTGATCTTGCTTTTAGAATAATACAGATTACACAACGTGTATTCAAGGTATTTGTGAAGTAAAGATAAGAAATGTCACCAAAATATAAAGCAAATCTGATTCACATTGAGGAACGATTATCCCGGATGTTAATGTTCTGGATGGATAAAATAAGATTAGAAATACGTTAAATTAAATCAGTTGCTTACAAAGTATATCTTTTGGAAGTGTTATTAAATCAGATTAAGATACAGATAGACTAAATAGAAAAATAAAAGAATGTAAGGTAATTATGTATTACAGAATAAAGAGAGGGTGAACCAATGTTAAGAAATATACCTTCCTGTCCATATATGCAATTGTCTATGTCTAACCATACCTCTTAGAACACTAACTAGATAGCCATTAGCTAAAAGAGGTGCCAATACAGAATCTAATAACCCGAATATTGTTTGGCAGGCTGGGATTGATCCCGTGAATCTGTTTGTCAAGCTGAAAAGCAACGTTCCAAATTAAGCAACTTATAATATTGGGTAAGATTTATTTATTCCAAAAACGATTTTATATTCAATTTGCATATTCATGTTTTCAGAGACAAATGAACTCATGGCATCTTATTTGGTTTTTTTCTCTCCAACCAAACCCTTTTCCATTCCTATCCCGCTTTTGTCTCCAATTAGTTTATTGAATGGCATTATACAATGAATTAATTTCTGTTTTGATGCTTAATGTCACACTGTTCATCCCAATCAATCCTCCCCATTTCCCACCCTCTCTGTCTGTGCTACACTTGACACATTGAATGGGTTTTTTTGGACTTCAACTTTTTTTTTTTTATTTGTATTGTATCATTTTTAACCAATTAGCCCTGATTTGAAAAAGACGGCGTGGTCCGTTGAAACACGTGTCACCACAAAGGGCACTTACCCGCAC
The DNA here is from genome assembly GCF_040938575.1 of Ambystoma mexicanum. NCBI lineage: Eukaryota > Metazoa > Chordata > Amphibia > Caudata > Ambystomatidae > Ambystoma > Ambystoma mexicanum. Next base: position 932,246,740 of record NC_090931.1, on the reverse strand, counting down.
CAATACAGAAATGTATTTCTATATTCCAATTGAGTGGAGTTTTCTTTGTTCAAGTTGGCGCATGAAAGAGAGAGTGCAATGACCTTTTTCTTTTTTACCTAAAAACCAAAATCCACCTGTATGCACCCAATCGCACGCTCAGATCTTCAGAGCAAGGAAAGATCACAGTAGCCACTCACAAACGCAAATTTGGCTTAGGGAAATCTTTCCCATTTTAGCCGCTGGCCTATGGAACAACCTCCCAGCCACTATAAGGGAAGCCAACTACTTGCGCTTCCGTAAACTAGTGAAGACCCATATTTTCTACTGATCCTCTACTCTCAACAGACCTCCCATCTGTAATTGTACGTTGAGTCTCGTCTCGTGGTAATTTTTTATCGTACCTCGTGTCCATGTTTCTGCGCCGCGAGACTTGCGAGTTACGGCGCAATACAAATAAATAAATAAAATAGTGACTAGCATGCTCCTAGTCCATAGTCACCTTTCCTCCATGCTCGTGGGACTTTCTGTCCTTCGGAACAGAACCAGGTACTTTTGAAGCATCAAAAAACGTATTGTCCTTTTATTTGTACGTGTGCCAGTATGTGTGGCTTTAGCCCCGCCTTCCTGAGCCCCACCCAGCGCATCGCCCAGTGCACCGCCCTTCAGTCCCGAAGGTTGAAAGACAAATTAGCAAATTAGCAAAAAGAGAACCTTTTAGAGGGGAAGGCAGACAGGAGTATGGAGGAAAGGGGACAAAAGGACTAGGAGTACGCAAGTCACTACGGTGATTAACTGTTTAACACCTATATCCCATCCTCTTTCCTCCATACTTGTGGGAGATTCACAAGCACTGACACTAAAATAGGTGGATGGAAAACTCCCCTACTGAAAAAGGTTCTTCAGCACAACCAAACTGAGCATAGAGGCAATAAACTTTACAAAAAGACGAGGGAGAGGCCCATGTGGCCGCCCTAGCAATTGTTTCCTAAGGATTAAAGAAATGGCCACAACTTTGCCCCTTCCCCACAAACACCCTCCACCCCCGCAAGTGCGCATGTTTGCCTTTGGGGCTTTGAACACACTGAACCAAGTATGCTTATGAAATGCAGGAGGAAACGGAGGCTTTAGATGCTTGCTCTCCTTTTGGATTCCCAAAGATAATGAACAGACGAGAAGAGGTTCTTAAAGCTTTCTTCTTTCTAAATAAAACTTTAGAGCCCTTCTAATGGCCAGGTTGTGAAGGATCTGCTCAGCGTCTGAGGCTGGGTCCGGAGAAAAGACTGGCAAGGAGATAGACTTATTAATGTGACAATCCAACACAATTTCCGGAAAAAAAAGAGGTTTATGAGGAGCACCACCTGGTCCTTATTCAAAGACAGAAATATCTTGTCAATGGACAGAGCCTGCAGCTCCCCTATCCTTCTGGGTGATGTAATGGCAAGCAGAAAAGCCACCTTCCAGTTGAGTTTCAACGCCACCATTGCCAAATGTTTGAAATATTTGTGACAAAGCACGTTGAGCACCACATTAAGGTCCCGTTTAGGGTGAGGTGACTTGACGGGCGGTGTGAGAAACCTGTGCGCGTCCTCACATCTACTTCCCTTGGGTCCACTTCTCAAGTGGCCAGGCAAAGGCTATCGCTTTTGGATCCTGACTGCGGGGGTGGAGAAGCGAAGGAGGGTTTGGGGGGGGGGATTGGGGACGAGACGCTCTGTTGAGACACGGTATTCAGCATTTCTCTTTCATGAAGAACCCTCTATCCCAGATGTAGTTATGGGATATTCCTACCCCCATCCTACTGACCTGAGATATTATCCAACCAGTAGCACCTGAAAAAGGGTGAAGAAAAGAGGAGTAAAAGGCGAGGTAGGCAAGACATGGTATCCCCTTTTCCCTCTGAAAACCAACCTAACCCTACTCCAGCCTTTATGGACTGTTGTACGACATCTCCCCTCATTTCCCATTTGACCTATCACAGTACTGAGACAAGGAAGAGGCGACTAGGAGTAGTGAACACCAATAGGTATTTTCACCACTCTGGTACTGAGACGAAAAGACTGAATGCATATAATTGGGGAAGTCAAGAATGTACTACTAATAGGTTGACTAGAGGTCAGGCAATTGACCTTACTGACCCACACCTGCGGGCCCTTAATACACCTAGGTAGTATAAGAGGTGGGGCTGCCCGCCATGGAAGGGGACCTGCGTGCGAGCAGGGAGAGCAGGGGATGAAACGGGCCGGAGCGAAGCAAGTTGGAGCCAGGACTGGGAGCCGTGTGAGTCCAGAGAAGGAGAGAGACATCTAGGCCAAGTGTGGGCCGCGGGAGGGTTTAAATCTCCAACCGAGCTCTGGTTGCCAATAGCAACAGCAGGGGGCTGTGCTCCGCCCAAAGCCCACAGCCACCGTGGCAAGTGGGAAAGCAAGGGAAGCTCTTGTGGGCTATTTTTTTCAGTAGTCTGCTTGGGACGTAATGCCCAATCCTGAGCCCTGTAATAGCCCTGTTCCCAGTGATCAGTGTTTGCCTTCTTAAACAACCAATTCGCTGGAAATGCTACAGGCACAACTGTGTGCGGGTAAAAGGGGGGGGGTGGCTTAAGTCTTTAGCATGCCCCTTAAAAGTGTGAATGGTGGGTGATTAGAAAGGGAGGGCATATGAAGCTGTGTACTGTGTGTGAGAATGCCTGAAAGCAATGGTGGTCATTTAAGATGCTTTTTCTTTTACTGTGTTACTTTCAGTCTTTGTAGTACAATTGTAAAAAAAGTAGTGGGGGTGGAATGGGGGAAAGGGAGGGGCTAGGTATGGGTTCAGTGGGGAGCTGGGAAGGGCCAGTAGGTAACATAGTCTACTTCTTTTTTTGTACACTTCGACCCCTGCTGGTGACTATTAACTTTTTAAACATTTCGCTTCAGCTTCGATCCAAAGGGAGCATGTTTATCTTGGATATCATAATTTCGGAAGGGGAGGTGCAATCGCAGTAATGTGTGGCTGTACACTGATGCATTGGATGAGCATCAGTGGCGTATCGAGTGGCGGGGGCAGGAGGGGCAAGCCCCCCCACCCAAAGGCTATTTTAAGAGCCTCACTGGGACATTTGTCAGTGGGACACCTCTCCCATTTAGCACCTCAATGAGGGTGCCCAATGGAAATGGTGTCCTGCTGGTAGGAAAATGTGTGCTGAGCAATTCCTACTCAGCACGCTCATTGTCCTGGCAGCAAGACACCTAACCCTTTCTAAACGGGAGAGGTGTCCCGCTGCCAGGACAATGTGCCAAGAAGCTGCGGGCATAAGAAGGGCTCTCACTTACCAGATGCCCCAGCCCATGCAGGGGGCGCTAGAGTGGCAGCTGGCATAGCGGATCGCCCCTCTGCCCCCCCATGCATCAGGCTCGCCTCCCCTCACCTGAGGGGGCGGAAGGGGCGTGCACCCCAGGGCCTGGCCAGAAACCGTCGGGTCTGGTGAGGCACTTAAAAAGCCTGGGCTAAGAGGGCCAGTTCTCTTTCCATCCCAGGAACCAACAGCCACCCTCCCACTCAAACTGAAATTGCATAAAATATGAAGGATGAAGTAGTTGTAACAGGTGTGGATAACAAATTCTATTTCGTTTCTAGGTATTTTTGGCAATGTTTCCAATACTGTTTTTTCTGTCGCAGGTGGAGTTACAAGGGCGGTCCTAGAGAAGGAGGCACGCTTTGGTTTTGCCGCAAACTATAACCACTGGCTGCATCAGCCAGGCTGGGGGGGAGACAGGCACTGATACCACTATGGACGGTTGGGACTCCTTATCAACTGATGCAGTGGCCTTGTTCGTTCAGAAACGATGTAGAGCAGAGGAGACAATTGGAAAATGGACTACGGCGTTCTCCTTGTTGGCAGCAGTTACAATGGAAAGGTTCCCTGAGCAAGGGCCTGCATTATGTAGGTACAGGGACACAATTGCAGAGGGGCAGAAGGGCTATGGGTCTACAGGTTGGATAGCCTAGGACAGGGGACTACAGGTCACAAATGGCGCAGATACCGAGCATGACCTGGGATCAAAAAGATATGGAGGGTTGGGTAGTGTACATGGGAGGGAGAGAAAGAGCCAGCCGACCGAGCATTGAGGAGGGCAAAACTCTCCCTAGTGCATGGCAGGGTAAGTAAGTCGAAGGAAGGAAAGAGAATTGGTAGCCCTTACGGCAGAGCAGGCAGAATCCCAGAGGTAGGGAATGGTCTCACAAGAATGAGACAGTATTGCATATTTGCCCATGTGAGCGAGAAATGTAAGGGGTCACACCTGGCCACAACATTCTACAGGGGTAGGTGGCAGAACAAGGGGGGCACGATAGAGGTTGCTGGGTTAAAGGGCCCTCGCCGATAAACAATACGGAATTGCACAGCTGGTTAAATGTTTACTCCAGGGTTAAAGAAAGGGAACTGTTGTATAGGGGATTTAGGGATGGGTTACATATTCCTTATGAGTGACCACTCACGACAAGACTGTCATGGTAGTTTCCCTCAGCTGACAAATTACCTGAGGTTGTGACTGGGAAGATAGAGAAAGAAAGATAACTGGGGAGAATATTGGGACCATTCGCATTACCACCCCTGCCCAATTTTATAGTGTCCCCACTGGGGGTGGCCCTAAAAAAGAAAAAGGCAAATACAGGCTTATCCACAATTTGTCATATCCAAAGGGAGTGTCAGTCAACGGTTGGTTGGACCCAGACTACTGCTCAGCGAACTATTCCTCCTTTCGACCAGACGATGGAGCTCGTCTAAAGGCTGGTAAGGGGGCGCTTTTGGTGAAAGTGGACAGTAGTCTGCATTTAGATTCCTGATGGTCACCCCTGACAGTTTTCACTTACTGGGATTTCAGTAGCAAGGGCAGTTTTCTTTTGACGGGTGTATGCCAATGGGGTGTGCAGTTTCATGTGCCTTCTTTGAACAGTTCAGCTCATTCCTGGAATGAATCGTGGGCATGAGGTAACAGAGTGGGGCCATCACGCACTATTTTGATGATTTCTTTTTTGGGGTCTGAGGACTGAGGGCTGCACTAGTATGCTTCCAGGAATTGATGGGAGAATTGAACATTCCACTAGCGCACGATAAAATGTAGCCCGCTGTGGCAGGATTTGACATTTCTGGGGATAGAAAATGACATGGGGAAGACACATGTAGGTTACCGAAAAACAAAGTTGAAGGGCTGATTGATGAGATTAACAACAATTTAGCTAAGGACAGGACGGCACTAGGTCAAGTGCAGAAACTTTTGAGGAAGCTCAACTGCAGCCAGGGGTAGTGACGGCTGGCAGGGTGTTCGCCAGAAGGTTGGCAAGAGCCACACTAGGGGTAACATGTAAGCATCACCAGATCCAGTTGAGTGCGCCAATAAAAGAGGATTTGTGCATGTGGTGCATATTCGTGCAAGGGTTCAGCCTGTGTTGGACACCGTGGGTTTCCAGCAGAGATTTACAGTTGTACTCGGACGCTTCTAGGAAGGAAGGTTTCAGGGTTATCCTGGGCGTGTGCAGTGGTGCACCCAGAAATGTTGCTGGAACTATTCCCCATTATAGTAGCCCTCCTGCTGTGGCCAGGTGAGTTGTGCAACCGGAGGGTCGGTTTCTGGTCCGATAACAGGTCGATTGTCCAGGCCATTAACCTACAAACTACCTCATGCCCGGTTGTCCTGGGATTGTTAAGAAAGTTGGTGGAGGTGTGTTTGTATCAGAAAATTGAATTTAGGGCACGCCATGTACCAGGAACTGTGAACATTGCTATTGACGCTCTCATTCGTTTTCAGTGGGAGAGGTTCCGGAAAGGCCCATCCAAGAGCACAGCAACCAGGCAGAGAGTTCAGGACAGAATGGTGGCAACTGGTTTTGTGGGCCCAACGCTCTGGGAACTTAGGGAGCAGTCGCTCACGCCAGGAGTATGGTCCAGATACCAGAGATGCTATAGTAAGTTTGTGAGCATGTCACAGGAATTGGGGTGTCCGGATAGGGCGCTGGAGGAGCAGGTCGAATTGTTTCTCGTATGGGCTCACAGAGAGGGGGGGACCAGGAGCAGGCCGTTGGGGCACTTGGCAGCTATAGCATTTTACACCAAGCTGAAGGGAGCAGAAGACCTCACTAAGGGCTTCTCAGTGCGGGCCAGTATGAAGGATTGGGGGAAATTGTAAGGACCCACAAAGGACGGCCGCAAGCCGATTGACTTTGAGGTACTAGTGAAGCTAATGGGTGCATTAGAAGGGGTCTGCTCAAACGAATTTGAGGTCGGACTCTTCAGGACTGCGTTTGCAGTAGCCTTTTTTGGGGCACTTCAAGTAAGCGAACTGGTCGCGACTGGTAAGGAGGATCAATCGGGAAGGGTGCTGGCAATGGGGGCTGTTACATATATTGGAGATGGGTGTAAACATAAGGGTGAGGAGGTCTAAGACAGATCAGATGGGAAAAGGCAGCTCTATAGCTCTATACCGGGCAACGGATCAAGCCAGTGCCCCACCCTGGTTGCTCTCACAATACATATTGTCCAGGCCATCAGAGGGTGGGGGGCCAGTACCTGCTGGAGCATGAGGATGGTTCCCCCTTAACCATTTTTCAATTTCGTGTTGGCAGCAGCATTGAGGAAAGTGGGATGTCATGGGAACGGTTGGTCTTCACACGGGTTCAGGATAGGGGCAGCAACCACGGCATTCTGGTCTAGAATGCCGGGGTCATCCATTAAAAGTGTTGGCAGATGGGAATCAGAGCGTCATAAGTGATATATTAGGGATAAAGGGGACAACATCAATTTGCTACCTCTGAAGTGAGGGACATATGGAACAGTGCTGGGGACCGGGGGTAAATTGGAAAGAGGTATAATGTTTGATGTTTTGTTTTTCAATCCAGCAGGTCGCACAGTGTGGGTCATTGGACATTCCTTCAACACTCAGGCAGAAAAAGAGCCTGGGTGGGGCCTAGGCGAGGGGTCCATTTAGGATTTCAAAACATCAAGCCGTTTTGGCTGGGCACACTGGGCATGCAATGGTACTCTTTGCTCCCTGAGGTGCGCAGACAACTGGCCCGGTTGGGAGCGCCCAGGATGCTCGTAGTGCACCTTGTTGGCAACGACCTCACGGACTTAGGTAGAGGTTGGTTACTGAAACAAATGCAGGATGGCATCAGAATATTAGGGCGGATGCTTCCTGAACGGAAATAGTGTGGTCTGAGATGCTCCCAAGAAGCGTGTGGCGAGGAGCAGGGTGAAGCGCGGCCATGGAAAAATCCAGGAGGCACGTAAATAAAAACATGGAAAGATGAAACAGGAGGGTCAAGGTTTCGTCAGGCACTTGTTTTTTCGAAAGAGACCCTGTGGACTTTGCAAAAGACAGAGTTCACCCGTCAGATGCTGATACTGATACTTTTAACTTGGGTCTGCGGGAGTGCTGATGAAGGCAGGATGCTCAAAGATTACGATGGTGGGTATGGTGAAAGAAAGGTACTTCTGGTGCCGCTGTGGGTCGCGGGGTGCCACCTCCAAAGCGTGGTGAAGTTACAAGGGCCGTCGTAGAGAAGAAGGCATGCTGCGGTCTTGCCGTGAGCTATAACCACTGGCTGCATCAGCCAGGTTGGGGAAGACGGGCACTGATACCACAAGGGACGGTTGCAACTCCTCAACTGATGCACAGGCCTTGTTCGCTCCATTGAACAAAATGGAGCGACTGAACTGGTAGTCGCATACCAGGGCGGGCCGTTCTCGCAAGAGCAGAAAACCGAAGTGAGAAGGGCTCACCATTTTTTTAAATGGGACTATGTAACACGGAATTGGCAGAGCCATCTGGGAAAGGAGTTTTGGGAAAGGCATACTTGTGACCTGAGCAGGGCTAGGACCGCCCGTTAGGATGACTCCAAGAAAGTGGCCATGTGTTTTTCCAATAAAATGAAAAATGTGTTTTCCAATCAGAAAAGGTTGCAGTCTTACCTCATTATGTGTGGAACAATGTGTATGATGTATTCCTGTGTTTGGGGTGCTACAGTAGGGGTTAGCCCCGATATGCTGTGCGTCAACAGAGCATTTCAATATGAGCCATTAAGCATTGATGGGAGGGGGCGAGTATTAGCCGGTACTTTTGTCCCTTTAGGAATGGGAATGGGTGGGAGTGATCAGAAGTGAGAAAGGTGCATCTTGCTGCATGCTTTATGAAATAATTACTATGGCTTTAAAAACCAAGGGGGATTTGTTAGGCTCACATTAATCTGCATGATGCAATTGTCACTGCATGCAGGATGGGGAGAGTAAAACTAAAGCCATATTCTTATTGCTCAACATAATTCTATGACAATGTATATAGTGTGTAGTTAGTTTACTATGAAAGGCTAGTTTATTATGCAATATGGTTCGCTTCCAAGGCATTACTATGAATAAATTATTTCAACACATGAAATGCAAAGCAAAACCTTAATAAATATCCCTAGCAACTAAACATGGGAAGATGTGCTCAGTTGCTTTAATTGTCCACATCCTGGTTTCACCATTTAACCAAAGTGTGTGATCCTGGACACATCATTTAATCGCACTGTGTCTTATCTGCAGCTCTGCGAGTGATTCCCTTCATACCGTATGTTAATATATCATGCTGTTATTAAAAAAAAAAAAACAAAAGCGCAAAGACTATAGAGTTACTCCATATATAATAATAGTGCAATTTAGGTATTTTGCACTACAAAGTTATTTGCCATTTGGCTTGCTTATGGCATCTTATTCTAAAGGCACTTTGATGGTGCCCTGACGGTGCCCCTGTGATGTGTATTTTGCCCCAGAGTTCCTGGACAGAGATCTAATAGGCGAGTTTCCTTCATCTGTAATTATTCTGCTGCTTTATTTATTTTTTTGTTATGTGTTAAAATGCCATCAGCCACTAATGTTACCAAAAAAGTAGGGGGGCGCTAATGAGACTATATGGAATTGCAACTTTTTTCGTGGCTCGCTCTCCCAACCGCTCCCCTCTCTTGCAATGCTGGATACTCCCCTGCTGAGCATCCACCCTACTTTTGAATTTAAAACTATTTCCTTGGCTGCACTTACAGTAAAAGTAGGTGCAACGACAAGCACATGAGGACAAACCTCACAGCAGCACCATTCCTAGATTAGGCCACCATTAAACTACAGAACAAACTAAAAGGCAACCCTAAAAAACGGTCAATGCCATATTTATAGACCAGCGCGCGAAAGTGAAGGGCGCCATTTTCAGCGTACTCACAACTCTTACGTCTAACTCCGGAAAGCAAAAGTAATGCAGAAATGGCAAAGTACTCAAGCCAATACGTGATTTGGGTGAATATCCTTGGGGTAGGAATGCTCCCTCACAACAAATTGCAGCATGAGCAGAACTTACTGGTAACACAGCTCATTATGTCATTGCCAGAGCAGATATGTGAAGGCAAAACATATCGGCAAAGCTTGAGAGATCACATGACTACCAGTCACCTGAAATCTCATTTGGCTCACAAGTTAACCGCCAGTCACTCTATGGTTTCTTTCAACCTTTACTTACATCACAGTTGCAGCATCCCTCCCAACCTCCCACCCCCAAACACCTGCTGAATTCATAATATCAAATACGTCAGAGGCTGTGAGACCGTTTCAATACGCTTTTTTTGGTTTGTGATTCTAGTTGGGTTCGCAATCGAAAAAACATCTGTATTCAATGGGTTGCTGTAAACTCAAAAGAGTCTCCCCTCTGTGAATAACCGCATTCCCGAGAACTGCCAAACACTGCATGCGCGCTAAACGCAGTCCATAGATAGCAGGGAAGCAGCAAGAGCGAGCAAGCAACATGCATTAAACCGCTTGCCCAGATACGAAATGGGAACATCACAGCCGACAGTGGCAGACACACAAAGAGAGAGAGCCACACACTGCAGACCTACAAGCAGCTACAAAAGAAGAGAAACGCAATCGAAGATGGTGGCCAAGGTTTTTAATCCCTTCCTGTATCAACTTGTCATACCAAGAGGTCCCAGAGAAAAACTGGGTTGGCCTGCAGAAAGGAGACCCAATATAAGGCCAGGGAAGCCAGAGGAACTCCCAGACCCAGCCAGAAACAAAGGGAAGGGAAGGGGTGGGTGGTTTCCCTCTTATGTAAGGCAGAGAGAAGAAAGAGTGAAGTAGTTCGAGTTTGCGAAGAGCCTAGAGATGATACAGTCTGCTGAAACTGCATTGGCTCCAGACCCTGATCCAGACTGGAAAAAGCCAGGAGACTGCAGAGTCTCCTGCCTCCCCTGAATCTCTAAAAAAGTTGATGAGAGCCCGAATTGAGATGCAGTTTGCAAGCAACTAGCCTGGCTTAACCACGCAGTGAATTATCACTCGCCAATGGCTATTGGCCAGTGCACATTTTTAGGCCTGCTCTCTATAATAAAAAGTTATCAATGCTGGACTTTACGTATATTCACTTGAGAATTCCTCACACCACGCAAATGGCTTTGCCCAGGTAGGTGGTTTCAAGCCACTGCATAATTTGTAAACAGGGGGTTGTAGTGGGTGAGTGGTTGCTGCATCCCACAGTACATCCCTGACATACAGCGATGCACCTGCGACGTGGCATACCTGCTCCAGTTTCCCCTGTGCTGTTCACCCCTTCAGAAACAAAGGGGAAACTGCAATGCTAAAGTGGGTCTATACAGAGCCTTCATGCAAATGCTCATGTAAAGGGGAGGGGGAAATGTGAGAATTGCATTATAATGACAGACCCCTAAAAGACAGTTATTGTAAATGCACACTGAGTATTGGGGCAATGCAGATCTAAGTGTCAGGCACACAACCCACACTTAAATAAGTGTGGTGGGACTATCTTCACGTTCGTTGCATCTCCAGTCACCCTACCCCCTGCACGCATGCCCAGTTGGTAAATATGGGGCTGGCATGATGGGATGTGCCACAGAAAACAAGGCACAGTTGTCAACATTTACTGCAGCTGTTAATTTCAATTATACTTGATTTGCTCCTGACAACAGGAACTTTTAGCTATGTGTTGAAATAAAAGTAAAAATGGCTTCTTTGTTACTATCCCAAGAGTCTCCAGTGCAAAGCTATTGAACATGAACTGAAAAAAACATTCTACTTCTACCGAGCGCCCTTATATGTACACGATAGCTCTAGCGACTGATACCCCAGCGCTTGCCTACAGGTCTCCAAATGACAGGTTGTACCCAGGATTGGAGCTAAGATTTCAAGGTGGGAATATTTTACTCCCTACTTTTAGGAGGAAAATAATTGTTCAGAAGTTACAAAGTTATTCTCATTGTCGACTCAAGTATTTTAGGGAAGTCAAAATTATTTTTTAAATACGTAGGTGTTTTTGATGGATTTTCTTTTGCCCAGTAACTACTATGAAGAAAGTTGTTTTTCATTATGTACGGGGATATGTTCAGTTGAGATGACTCAACAGTATTTGTGACGTGCTGCCGAGGTCTGTGGCCTGAACACAGCAGCGCAGGTGACAACAAAGGGAACACTGCTGCCTTTTATACCTCTATTTCTTTCGTTGTGGAATTTGTCCAATTTCGTGAATAGGGGGCTTCGCTAGCGGGCTGGTTGTACTCTCTAGGATGGATCTTCATGCTAAAGCTGCCTAGTGCAGTGAATACTAACTACGACACCTCCTGTTGATGGTGACACGCATGCTGGCCTATTGAGCTGCCCACATCATTAGGCATCAACAGCAGTTCAATAAAAGGCAGAGCTATGCTATAAACATGATTTAAAATGATACAAAATAATGAGAACTACAATGCAACAACTGTTGCCTAATACAACACAAGGAGGCCCCTCCTAAACAATATAACAGGCAAGAAATGATCTTGGAACTGTTTCTTTCAAAAAGGTTACTGATCAGACCAGTAAAGAATGAACATTACATACTTTGATAGCCACCAAAGGAGAACAGCGTAACTGAGAAGGATGAACATGAAGATGATGTGTGGCTGGTAAGCAAAACGTTGTATAGAAGCAGTAAGCTTGAAAGGTAAATTGGGAGAGTTAAGGTGGTGTCAAAATCCCAAATAGACTCAGAGGAATTAGAGTCAGTCCAAACCAAATACAATGACGGAGTAGGCTAAGTGCACAGCAAAATCCAGCTTTATCATCATCAAAACAAAGCCGGGAAAGCAACAGGCATTGAAATGTCATCGCTCACAACATGTTCATAAAAACAATTGCTTAAATACTACAAATGTATCATCAATGACATCATAACAATCTCAGTTTTCAAAACCAACAGGGAATGGGGATACGTTAGTGGGTATGGCTATAAAGAGATTCCATTAAGGGCCTAATTCACAGAAGCGTTTTATAATGGAAAAACCCCATTGGGAAACACTCTGTGAATAAGGGCCTTAATTGGGTAACAAGTATCGGAGGGCCCCATCCTTATGTTGATAAAGGTAACAAATGCCTCATCTCTACGACGAGTGGTTGGTTATGATGATATGATATGATAGTTTATTTATATAGCGCCTATACACAATGTGTTTCAAAGCGCTTCAAGGAGGGAGGGGGACAAAGGAAAATACAGTTACATTCAGCAAAAGTCCTTGAAACAGTACAGAATGTAAAAAATAACTATCATAATAGGCCTGGCGACATTTCTGATAGTGCAAGTGCATAGAACAAGTAAGGCAAGAGGTAATGGATAGGAGGAGAACAAAGCAAGCAGTAACATTACTATGTCTAACGACAATTTACGCAGTGCAGGTGGTAACAAGAGGAGGGGTGGGAGGGGGGCAAGGGTACGGAGTGGAAAGGAGAACAAGGCACGATACTGAACAAAAATGTCAGTGACAAATTTGAAAGTAGGGGAGGAGGGAGGAAGAGAACAAGGGGGGAGAAGGGGGGACAGACAAGCTGCTATCGAGAGTCACGGAACAAAAGATAGGAGTAAGTGCTAGGAGGGGGAAGCCTGAGTGGGAGAAGGAGTGGGGAGTAGGAAAGGTAGTAGAAGAAGATGGATGTGAGGAGGTGGGAAGGGAAGGAGGCAGGAAGGGGGGTGGAACGCAGAGCAAAGAGGGGGAGCAGGCACTCAGGGGGGAAGGGGGGCACACAGGCACTCACGGAGGGCCAGGGGGGAACACAGGCACTAACGGAGGGGCATGGGGGGAACACAGGCACTCAAGGAGGGGCAGGGGGGCACACAGGCACTCACGGGGGGGCAGGGGGGCACACGGGCACTCACGGAGGGGTAGGGGGGCACACGGGCACTCACAGAGGGGCAGGGGGGCCCACAGGCACTCACGGAGGGGCAGGGGGGCACACAGGCACTCAGAGGGGCAGGGGGCACACAGGCACTCAGAGGGGCAGGGGGGCACACAGGCACTCACGGAGGGGGGTGGAGGGGCACATGGGCACTGGCACTCACGGAGGGGCAGGGGCACACAGGCACTCACGGAGGGGCAGGGGGGCACACAGGCACTCACGGAGGGGGAGGGGGGCACACGGGCACTTACAGAGGGGCAGGGGGGCACACGGGCACTAACAGAGGGGCAGGGGGGCACACAGGCACTAACAGAGGGGCAGGGGGGCACACAGGCACTCACGGAGGGGCAGGGGGGCACACGGGCAATCACGGAGGGGCAGGGTGGCACGGGCACTCACGGCGGGGCAGGGGGGCACACGGGCACACAGGCACTAGGAACTCACGGAGGGGCAGGGGGGCACACAGGCACTCACGGAGGGGCAGGGGGGCACACAGGGACTCACAGAGGGGCAGGGGGGCACACAGGGACTCACGGAGGGGGACGGGGGGCACACAGGTGCTCACGGGGGGCGGGGGCACACAGGCACTCACGGAGGGGCAGGGGGGCACACGGGCACTCACGGAGGGGCAGGGGGGTCACACGGGCGCTCACGGAGGGGCAGGGGCACACAGGCACTCACGGAGGGGCAGGGGCACACAGGCACTCACGGAGGGGCGGGGGGCACACGGGCACTCACGGAGGGGCGGGGGGCACACAGGGACTCACAGAGGGGCAGGGGGGCACACAGGCACTCACGGAGGGGGACGGGGGGCACACGGGTGCTCACGGGGGGCGGGGGCACACAGGCACTCACGGAGGGGCAGGGGGGCACACGGGCACTCACGGAGGGGCAGGGGGGTCACACGGGCACTCACGGAGGGGCAGGGGGGTCACACGGGCACTCACGGAGGGGCAGGGGCACACAGGCACTCACGGAGGGGCGGGGGGCACACGGGCACTCACGGAGGGGCGGGGGGCACACGGGCAATCACGGACGGGCAGGGGGGCACACGGGCACTCACGGCGGGGCAGGGGGGGCACACGGGCACAAGGCACTCACGGAGGGGCAGGGGGGCACACAGGCACTCACGGAGGGGCAGGGGTGCACACAGGCACTCACAGAGGGGCAGGGGTGCACACAGGCACTCACGGAGGGGCAGGGGGGCACACAGGCACTCACGGAGGGGGAGGGGGGCACACGGGCGCTCACGGAGGGGGAGGGGGCACACGGGCGCTCACGGGGGGCAGGGGCACACAGGCACTCACGGAGGGGCAGGGGGGCACACGGGCACTCACGGAGGGGGGAGGGGGGGCACACAGGCACTCACGGATGGGGGTGGGGGGCACACAGGCGCTCACGGAGGGGCAGGGGCACACAGGCACTCACGGAGGGGCAGGGGGCACACGGGCACTCACGGAAGGGGGAGGGGGGCACACAGGCACTCACGGAGGGGCGGGGGGGGCACACGGGCACTCACGGAGGGGGAGGAACAAGTTACTTACCTGTAACTGTTGTTCTCCAGCATGGGTCTGGCATGGATTCACATGCTCATGAATATTCCCCGTCGTCAGGCTGGGAATCCTCGGTAAAGAAAAAACCAGTATCAGTTTCGTTTCTGATCTGTCTTTCGTAGTATTAACCAATCACTGGTCTCTGCGTCATACTGACCACAGCCAATGACTGCCCTCTACCTAAGCACCGCCTCTGGCAGCCATCTTCAGATTTGGAAGCACGTGAAGTGGCAGTATGACCAAGTGAAGAGCCGCAGAGGGGTAGGCGGGAGGGTTCGCATGTGAATCCATGCCAGACCCATGCTGGAGAACAACAGTTACAGGTAAGTAACTTGTTCCTTCTCCAGCATGGGGTCTGGCATGGATTCACATGCTCATGAATAAAGAATACATAGCAGTACACACATGCACAACCACGGGAGGTGGCAAAGGCTCAACATTAAGCATTGCATCAAACTCAACATTAAGCATCTTACCTCCCCACCAGGCTCACCTCAGGCGAACAGGTTGCGCAGCACTGCTTGGCCGACCCTGGACTCCTCCCTGGAATCCCGATCGACGCAGTAGAACTTCGTGAAGGTGTGCGTCGACCTCCACGTAGCAGCCCTGCATATGTCCAGCAGGGGCACACCAGAAAGGAACGCCGTGGTAGCTGCGATCGCTCTGGTGGAATGGGCTCTCGGACGGCCAGGCAGCGGTCGGTTTGCCAACCGATGACAGTACATGATACAGCCGGAGAGCCATCTGGAAATGGAAGCCTTCGAGAGAGCCTTCCCCTGATTGACAGGTCCAAAGTTCACAAAGAGTTGTGACGTCTTCCGAAAACACTTCGTGCGGTCCACGTAGAACTTCAGCGCTCTAGCCACATCCAGCGAGTGCAAAGTTCTCTCAGCCGGCGACGAAGGCGACGGGAAGAATACAGGCAACACCAAGGGTTCGTTGAGGTGGAAGTCCGACGGTACCTTGGGCATGAAGGAGGGGTGCGTCCTGAGCACTACCCTCGTGTCGTGAAAAGTCAAGTACGGGGCCTTGCAGGAAAGGGCCTGGATCTCTCCCACCCGAAGTGCGGAGGTGATGGCCACAAGAAACGCTGTTTTCCACGACAGAAACTTCAACGGGGCCGAGTGCAGAGGCTCGAACGGAGGTCCCATGAGCTTGGTCAGCACCACGTTGAGCTCCCACGCCGGGGCTGGCGCCTTCACCGGCGGGAACGATCTGAACAGTCCCTTCATGAACTCTTTCACCAGTCGATGAGACCACAAGGACGTCCGCCCCGTGGTTCTGGTGTATCGGGAGATCGCAGCAAGATGAATCTTGATGGACGCGTGTGCCAGTCCAGCTTTGGCCAGCGTCAGCAGGTACGGCAGTACTTGGGGAGCCGTAATCCGTAGAGGGTTAATCTTCTGTGCGTGGCACCAGACAGAGAACCTCTTCCATTTGTGTCCGTAGCATTTAAGAGTCGAGGACGCCCTGGCCTTTGCAAGAACCTCTCTGCAGTCGGCCGGTATGTCGTATCCTCCAAACTCTAGCGCTGCAGGAGCCAGGCCTGCAAGTTCAGCGATTTCGGGTCGTGGTGGAGGATGGCGCCTCCTTCCCTGGAGAGCAGATCCGCGTCCACCGGCAGCTTGATTGGCGGGGACGCTGACAAGTCCAGAAGGTCCGGGAACCATATCTGCCTCGGCCACGCAGGTGCGACGAGGATCATCCTGCACCGTGACCTCTTGAGCTGGTTGACGAGCCGGATTAGCAGTGGCAAAGGAGGGAACGCGTAGAGGAACAGGCCCTCCCAGGGGAACGAGAAAGCATCGCCCATGATCCTCGCCTGGGGAAACCTGCTGGCGAACCTCCGGCACTTGGAGTTCGTCGCCGTCGCGAACAGGTCGATCTGGGGTGTGCCCCACCGTCGGAAGAGGCGATCCACTAGATCCTGCCGTAGTTCCCACTCGTGGCACGAGCGCAGCCCCTGCTGAGTGAGTCGGCGATGGTGTTTTTTATCCCTGCCAGATGAAACGGCACCAGAAACATCCCTTGGGCGACTGCCCAATGCCACAGGTCCTGCGCCTCCTTGGACAGTGCTGGGGACCTGGTTCCGCCCGGTTTCCTGATGTAAAACATGGTGGTGGTGTTGTCGGTGAAGATCCTCACCACCTTGCCCTTGAGGGACGGAAGGAAGGACCTGAGGGCCCAAAACACTGCATGGAGCTCCAGGACGTTGATATGTAGGGATTTCTCCGTCGGGAGCCAAAGGCCTCTTGCGTGCAGATTTTCGGTGTGCGCTCCCCACCCTTCCAGGGAGGCATCCGTGGTCACTGTCTCCTGGTGGGCTGGGGTCTGGAAGTCCATGCCCGCCGTCAGATGCGCGCGGGTGCCCCACCACCGGATCGCTCGTCGGAAACTCTCGTCGAGTGTGATCCTTTCCTCGAAGCTGCCCGTCGTTTGGATCCAGCGCGCGTCCAGGAAGTCCTGCAACGGGCGCATCCGGAGCCTGCACATGGGAATGAGGTAGATGCAGGAAGACATCATTCCGAGGAGGGATTTGATGGACCTCACCTTGGCCGCGTCAGCCACCAACATCCGCTGCACCTTGCCCAGGATGGTCCTGGTCCTCTCCTCCGACGGGGAGGCCAGAAGGGACACTGTGTTGAGCCTCGCTCCCAGAAACAGAGCGTCTTGCGCGGGCACCAGGTGGGATTTGGCGTAGTTCACGGAGAATCCCAGGTCCGTGAGAAGTTGGACGGTCCTTGCCGTGTGAACCACGGCGAGCTCCCTTGTCTTGGCTCGGATGAGCCAGTCGTCCAGGTAGGGGTAGACGTGGATCCCTTCGCGGCGCAGCTGAGCCGCCACCGGTGCGAGGCACTTGGTGAACACCCTGGGTGCCGACCGTAGACCGAAGGGGAGGGCTTTGAACTGGTAATGACGCCCTTGGACCACAAACCTGAGGAATTTTCGGTGCCCCTTCAAGATGGGAATATGGAAGTAAGCATCCTCCAAATCCAACGACGACAGGAAGTCTCCTTCCTCCAGCTGACCCAGGACGTGCTGGAGGGTGACCATCCGGAACTTTTGCGCCTTGATGAACTTGTTCAGACGTCGCAGGTCCAGGATGGGGTGCCATCCCCCCGTCTTCTTCTTCACGAGGAAGTATCTCGAGTAGACTCCGGAGCCCCGAAGCCTCTTTGGGACGAGTTCGATGGCGCCCTTCTTGAGCATCGCCTTCACCTCCAGGAGAAGTTGAGGGACGTGAAGTTCTTTCCTGGCCACGGGGGGGACGCGCGGACACTTTCTTTGAAACTCGAGCGCGTGGCCCCGGGCCAAGGCGTCCAGCATCCAACGGTCGGTGGAGATGGACTCCCACACGCTGACGAAGCTCGCCAGCCGGCCTCCCACCGGGGTGCTTCGGTGGGGGCCCGACCCCCCGGCCGGTTCAATCCTGCTTCGACGAGGCTTTAGCGCCTTGTCCTTGGCGACGACGGCGGGGTCCGCCAGACTTGCTTCGTCCTCTGTAGGCCTCCTGAGACGAGCGGGCTGCTTGACGGTAGGAGGAGAAACCGCCGCCGGAACCTTTGGAGGCGCCCTTGCCTCCGCTGCTCCGAAAGGGCGTCCGTCGTTATTGCAGAACTCCAAGGGCCCGGGGCGTCTCGGTGTCCGCTTTAATGGCCTGAAGGGAATCGTCCACTGTTTTCCCAAACAGGTTGTTCCCATCGAAGGGCATGTCCAGGACTCTGGTCTGAACGTCTTGACGGAAGTCCGTAGCCTTGAGCCATCCACGCCGCCTAAGGCAAACGCTGTTGCCCAACTGGCGGAACCCAGTGTCGGCGATGTCCGTCGCAACGGTAATGGCGTGGTCCGAAGCCCCCTCACCTTCCTGCAGGATCTCCAGGGCCTCTGCCCTCTTGTCGTCCGGCAAGAAGTCCAGCAGGGGAGCCAGTTTGTACCAGAGCTCCCTGTCGTATCGGGCCACGATAGCCAAGGCGTTGGCAGCTTTAATCGTCGTCGCTGCAGACGAGATGACTCTGCGTCCCATAGCGTCCAATTTCTTTCCCTCGCCGTCCGGTGGGGAAGTCGATGTGGAGGCCGCACCCCCCCCCCCGCTTTTTTCCTGGCCGCCGCAGAGACGACGGAGTCCGGGGTAGGCTGCGCCCAGAGGCACAGGGGGGCCGTGTCCGGGACCCGGTACTTTTTCTCGTACCGGTCTCTTCTAGCTGGCGTCGTGGAAGGGTTCTTGAGGAGGGTGAGGCCCTCATCCCAAATGTCGTCCAATAGAGGCACCGCGAGGACCGTCTTCCTCTTGGCCTCGCGCCGCTGATAAAGGAAACCTTCCTTCTTCTCCTCAGGGCAGAGTTGGAAAAGCTCGGATGCCCTGGCGATCATAGAGTGGAACGATCCAATCTCGTCGGGCGGAGAAGCCCTGGTGTGAGGCGACGACGGTACATCCTCGTCGTAAACCTCGTCGTCTGTACCCGTCGCTGCCGTGTCAGTCCCCGTATCATCCCCTCGGGTGGACGGGGAGGAGGGCTGGAAGGGGCGCGACGGCTGAAAAGGAGGTGGAGGGTGGATCCTTCTTTTCTTGGCAGGGGGAACACCAGAAGGTCCCGGTTCTGGGTCCCCCGACAGGAGAGGTTCCGTCGGCAACGGTAGTCTCGTCCTTATCTCTGAGCATAAGGACTGTATAGCCAACAAAATGGCCGCCGAGTTGTCTCGCGGCGCTGGCAGAGGGGAATCCGACGGGCGATCAGGGGCCCCGTCGGTACCCTCGACGATGTCGTCGTCCCCTGCGTCGGGATCCATCCCGACAGGCCGGTCTTCTTCCACGCCGAGGCCGTGGCTTAAGACCTCGACCAGCTCCTCCTCCGAGGTTGAGGCCGAATCTACGATGACGCCCTGCCCCCCCTTTTTCTTCCCCACGGGGGATTTCACGGGGGTCCTATCGATGGGCACAAAAGAGGACTCCCTCCGAGGTGGCAGGGAGACTGAGCCCCGAGGTCGCCACCACTGGTGTAGCCTCCACAGGCTGAGCCAGGGCCGCCGCGACAGTTTCGATAGAGGGCTTGGCCGGATGGATTAAGGCCTTCACCACCTTAGGTGCGCTCACCGCCTTATCCTTGAGGGGGGGGACACTGCCTTGCTCCCCCTCCGCCTTCGAGCTCGACCGGGGCCTCTCCAGGAGCTTCGCCGGGTGCTCGGCCTTCCTCTTACCCGACCCAGAGCGTTGGCTCGTGGTTGATGGTGCCGGGGAGGGTGCGCCCTGCCTGGCGCCCGTAGAGCCCGACCGTTCAACGCTCCCGGTGCCAGCGGACTCGCGGTGCTTGGCCTTATGTTGGACCCCCGTCACCGGGGCGTCCTCAAAGGTCTTAGAAGACCGCTCGGATTTCTTCCTCTTCTTCTCGCCGGACGGGCTCTTCCCTTCTAGCCAGTTGGCGAGACGTTGATGGCGGTCCTTCATGGTCCACTCCGACATGTTGCCGCAAAACGCACAGTCCTTCTCCACGTGCGTCTTGTCCTCATGTAGGCAGTAAAGACAAAAAGAGTGTTCGTCCTCCTTGAAGATGTTCTGCAGCTGGCATCCAGGGCAGACCCTGAACAGCTTTCCGGGCGTCGAGCTTCCCTTCTCCTGGGCCATGACCGGGCCTGAGAAACTTCTGGAGTCCTCCAAAAGCGTAGCTCGACGAAATATTCACCCTTGAGGGGCGCAGACGAATCCGAAACGGGTCCCCGTTGATCGGATGGAGAGTCGGTGGAGCTTGAGGCTCTTTTGACCGAAAAAACGAAGTTTTTGAGAAAAAACGTGAAAAAAATAGCACTAACGCTCGAGAGCAATAGCACGAGGATCCCAACACATGAACGTGCGGTAAAAATCTGAAGATGGCTGCCAGAGGCGGTGCTTAGGTAGAGGGCAGTCATTGGCTGTGGTCAGTATGACGCAGAGACCAGTGATTGGTTACTACTACGAAAGACAGATCAGAAACGAAACTGATACTGTTTTTTTCTTTACCGAGGATTCCCAGCCTGACGACGGGGAATATTCATGAGCATGTGAATCCATGCCAGACCCCATGCTGGAGAAGGAGGGGCACACAGGCACTCACGGAGGGGGAGGGGGGCGCACAGGCACTCACGGAGGGGCCTGCGATCCGGCGTACCGCGGTGGACAGCGGTAGACAGGGCCTTCGTTGTGGGCCTTAGGTGGTGCGGCCGGCTCCCGCCTCCCGGTTGCAGCCATTGGCTAAAGGGGCCAATTGCAACCAATGGGAGAGGGGGCAGGGGCTGGCCCACCAAAGCAGGAAACAAATCACATATTCCTCAAAATGGCAAACAAAATGAAAGAACGGCCATCTTGGAGGGCCTCGGCAAGGTGGCATTTAGCAGGGCAACACATGAAACAAAAGGTGCAGGCAGCAACTAGTGAGATGGACGCATCATGCTGGACACAGCAGCCATATGTTTCAAATTCACGATCGATTCGTGAGCATTCCGACCAAGATGAAAAGTTACTCGCGTTGCCACGCAAAGTCAATGATAATGTCTCCAGACACCCTACCCCCAGCATAGCGCCGTGTGATTGTCAGTCCAGCGCAGATGGAGGGCAGAGGGCAGGGCTCCAGCCCGAGGTGAAGAGTGGGAGAGGAAGAGGGGACACGACACTAGGGATTCTGATATGTTGGCTCTCTGCTAACTAACTTTGGACACTTGACAAGTCATCAAGGTATGAGCCAGACGTAGAAAAGGGTGGGGATGGGGAGGAGGGGGGGTGGTGGAGGTAAGAGGGGGGTGGTGGTGATAAGAGGCCCATGGACTGTTCTTTCTTCAATTAAAAGTTACCATCCGTTATTCTCGGCCCATGACACCGGACAATACCTTTGTACCTATGTTGGCTTCTAATGAATAGTCGGTGTACTCCAATTATGGGCCATGTGCTAAAAGACGATCTATGAAATTGAATAACCTCCTATTTATTGAGGTTTTAGCTAATATTAATGTGTGCGTTATTTTTTCTGTTGCCACCGGAGACATTCTTCATGGTGTCTTTTGGCTTACTGTTTCACTAAACTTGGATAAGAAAGACTGGTTGTATTCTTATAAAACCTTTATTAATCTGGGAGTATACTGCTTACGTCTTGGGAATTGCTATCTTGTGCTTCAGTTCCACTGTCCCAATCTTTCCTTATTTCACTCTAACACTGGAACTAGTTGCAAGCTACTGTCTGAGCTCTGCACGGATATGCATTTCTGTGGATTCACCCTTTTGAGTGTTCCCAAGATCATGAGGCCTTTGCTCATTTAAAAACCATGCACGGACTTCCATTTTTAGCAAGATGGCTTTACAATTATAATCTTCTGTGTTAGTGAGCTACATTAGTGTCGTTCATGTTGCATTCACCTAATACAGGGGTCATGTTAGTGTCCTTCCTGACTGTGGATGCCATGTTAATATTCCTCAAGTCTAAATGCATAGATTACCTATTGTACGTGCTCTTCATGTGGAGTGGAGGTTTGCTTTGTGTCTAATGCATGTGCTGTTACTGTTACAACGTTAGTTTGAAAGCTTTTGCGGTCTCCAGCTCACAATGTCCCCAAGTCCTGCTGCACCTGCAGGGGATAAGGGCGGAATGGTTTTTTCAGTGAGTAATAACTCAAGTTTGCGGTATTGGTGCGGGGGGAGGGGCAGAAGTTATGGATGACATTCATCTGCCTCTCAACAGCAAAACAGACTGTCCCAGAGCTAGCAGAGACAGTGAGTATACCCAGAGACATAAACAGCACAGGACAGATCCAAGAGCAGTGGGACAGCTAAAAGAAGAATATTTTGAAAAGGAAGTAATGGATAGTGAAGAAAAACATATGTAGAGAAACCTTCAACAGCAAAAGACTAAGTAGGGTGGATTTTAGGAGCTGAAAAAGTTACATTCATTTTCTTAATATTACAGACCTGGTAGGTCAGAGGGGATGATGAAATGTATTTATTTGTTTGGCCATTTATATAGCGCACCCAACCCGCAGGCAAAATTGGTTCAGAAAAGTAGGGTGATGAATAAAAAAGAAAAAGAAAAAAAAAGGCACAATTGGAAAAATAATATTGATGGCTAAGACGGAATGGTCAAAGGGGCATGGATGGCCTGAATGAGGGAGCATCTGAAGAGGGAATGAGATAACTTCTTTTCAGTGTGGGTTAACGTGAAGCTAATAGTCTTGCTCCATTAATCAGTGACGGCCAGGGAAAGCCTAACAGAGGTGGGATAAAAGATACATTTGTGCATCAGTAGCATACACTGCAACCTGGTAAAGAGGAATGTAGGACTATTTACGGATATGAGAACTTGACAAAATACTTGAGCAGGAACACCATTGTTGAGGGATTTGATTTGATTTGAGAGATACTTACTGAGTGCAACATTCACCCGAGGGCATCTTAGCACTACTAGCAGGAAAAAAAGAACTAAAAGAGAAGGCTTTTCGGTTCTATGTGAAAAGACATCATTTAAAAAAGGTCTAGAAAAAGACAGATTTACAATGCCCGATTTTCTTTTCATCGTAAAAACTGCATTGTGAAGGTCTTTCTCTTAAGACCTTTAAAATGCGTTAAAAAAAATCTAAATATTTTGGGTAGTTTCACCGCCCGAACTCCCCATTGTTCTTTCCTACCAATACCCCACCCCCAGCCCTGTGCCGCTGGATTTGAGCCCCAGCCCTCTCCCACTCCCCCTCTCTCCCATGGGTTTTCAGCCCCAGCTCCCTCTTCCCACCAGAGACTCCCCCAAACCAATACTCATACATACACACAACACACAAAAACACACTTACCCGTTCTCCTGGTCCTGCGCTTCTGGCTCACGATATGCCCGTCAGCCCCTGCATGCACTTGTGTGCAGCAGGGGCGTGACAGTCCGATTTAGAAAGGCTGATCCGTGCGGTCACAGAACAGTCTTTCTAAATCGTAGCTGAGCGCAAAGGCGCTGCAAGATATTTGTCCAGGGATTGAACCCAGTTAATTACGACCGCAACAATTACTATGCTTTGAAAATATACAGGCACACAGCCCGTATTTGAGAAAGGCTAAGAGATTAGCTGAAACACGTATCATACATAGGGCTACATGCAATAAATACAACTTTTCCAAAAAGTATATTTGGCGCTGTCTCTCATCTGGGTATTTTTGAAGTCGTCTTTCTAAATCGGTCTCTAAGTGAAAAGATCTTTTGAAAACTATCTTTTCACTTAGAACAGGGTTTTCAGGGCTTCACGAAAAGCCAAATGGTTGACAGTGGGTCTAAGAGGGCACAGAGGAGGCCATTCCAGAGACCCACTTCTACTACAGAAAAGGAGCGACCCCCAATGTGGCTTTATTTCACTGCAGGGAAGGCTAAAAAGGCAAGCGTCGGACGTATAGGGGCGAAACCTAGCCTGCAGATTTTCTACTCCTTGTCCTTAGAAGGCACGATGAAACAGGCACAATACTATAAAGTGAATACGCTTAGCCACGGGAAACCAATGCAACTCAAGCAAAATGGCAGAGCTATGAGAACAGCATGGCTAGTGGTAGCCGGCCGGGCAGACGAATTTTGTAGGATTTTTTGCCGTTGCATCAAATAAGACGGTTGGGCTAGGAAAAGAGAGTTGCAGCAATCAATAGCAGAGGAAACAAGAGCAGAGCTGAGGAGGAATTAATCAGACAATTAAAAAAGATACCAAGTAGGTGTAGGCCTTGCGATTGTGACTTGAATTGGGATCAGGACAAAGCAATGATGAACACAGTGTACACAACTATCACCTCTCTTCTACTCTCCACCCACTTGATCACTGCACAACCTTCGATAATGCAGACCATCCCTCTACGTTAGAAATCCTCTCCCACCTTGGCTTCAAGGAAGCTACACTTGACTCGATGGCCCATCTGACTGCTTTTTCTCCATATCACAGAACTGTAACACCTCCTCTCCCATATAATTGCTAATGAAGGCCCACAAAGTCTGCCCAGTCATCTAAACACTCTTTACCATCTCCCTATGCAAACTAATCCTTTGTCTTTCACTACACCTCTTAGCTGAGGATACCCAGATCTTCTAGTTTCCATCTTTCACCCATGACATCTCTAAATGCATTCCTAACTGCCACAAAACCATCCATCGCTGAATGGTTCTAAAATGCCTGATATTACACTCCGCCACAGGGGAGGTTCTCCTTCACTCCATATCCAATGCCAACCCAACTCTGCTATCTCTTTCCCTCCTGACATCCTCGCTTTTTTTATCCAAGCCTCGCTCAACCTTGCATCCTATTTGACAGAGACCTGACACTCCAGCTGTTCATTAGAGCTATCAGAGCTGCGAGAGTTGATCTTCTCAAGAGCAGAAGAATCCGTCCCCATCACCCCTATCTAACTTTCATCTCAACTCCTGTGCTAAGCCCACTGAAATACAGTTCTAGTATACTTTTTGGTTTTCCCCTCTAGTCCTTCTCACCTGTTTACAAAGCCTCAATTCGCTACATGTACCCTCTACAACCTACCATGATTCTGCTCACCTTTGTACACCATCATCATGCAGGTTGCTCTTTATGCAGAATGGCTGTCTATTCAAATTCTTACTCCTAGTGTAAAAATCACTTCATGGTCTCACCCCCTTTCCTTGCTGACTGGACTGTCCCACTTAAACAGCTTCTGCTTCCATCTACTTGCCCCCTTCTGGAACTCAAAGCCAGGCCATTTGTGAAATGGTTCAAGACCAGATTTATGCTCCATTTACTAGCCAGTGATCTGGCATCTGCCATGTCCCCTACCACTCAACTAACCAAAGCATATTCAGACAGGCTAGGACTCCCACATAAGTACCATATCTAAACGCTTCTGGCCTGGATGCTGTGTGTTAATTAGGTCTGTGTTCTAGTCTTCACACTCAATTTATGTCCCATTAAAGTACTCCCCCAGCAGCCTGTCAAGTCCTGCTCAGATATCCACAGTCATTTGTAAAGGCATCCTACCCAGAGACTGCTTTCATTATCTTCAGTACTTCCTTTGTTCATCCTTCATGTTTAAAATAATGACTTCATGTTCAATAAATGAAATGATGGCATTCATGTTCAATAAATGAAATGATGGCATTCAAGTAGAGAGTCTACATCGTATCGAAAGCAGCAGCCAGTTGTGGGATGGTGGCTCTAGGGAAAAGAGTATTACAGCATGAAGAGCTGTTAAGGTTAAATGTCCAAGTAGAAAACCTGACTGAATGAGAGAATGAACAGTTAGGATAAATGTCAGAGCAGAGTACTCTTTGAAGATTCTTGGAAAAGTAAGGAAGGAGCAATACGATATGGTTGTTTTATGAAAAATAAACAGAGTTCAAAAAAGCATTTTTAAGTGTGGAATCAAAACAATGATATCAAAAATTATATAGGAGGTAATTTAAGAGTTGAACGTAATGCAGAAATAAAGTAGAAACAAATGAGCACAGTTAACAAGTGCAAAGAACAGAGTAGTGTATGGCTTCAGATTCAGAGATGGCAGATTAAATGTGAAACCAATAGGAGACCTGATCAGGAAAGAGGCACACTGAACAAATTGCAGGGGAATGGTCTATTTCATCTGTGAAACGTATGGAGAAATCCTGGCCTGGAAAATTAGAAGCAATGAACGGAATACAGGCCTAAAAGGGGAAAAGGAGATTGAAAATACTATTCCTTAGGCCTATTGGTGTCTCAATGAAAAGGTTTAATGAAGGCCTACCAATGATCACAGATTGTATGGAAATGTGTTCATTCTAGCATTGTTCAGAAATCTAAAGGAGCTATCCATAGCTGGAGAGGTCTATCAATATAACATGGGATCATCTGTCATTAAAGCCTAAATGGCGCTGGAAACTTTACTCGGAAGTGAATGGGGTATGAAAATGCCCTAGTTCATACTAAAAACCTAATTTTAGTGTTAGTTGGATGCCCCACGGGACATAGAAACACACCACTATGAAGTTTGAGCAATTGCTACTTTTTTTCAATGTTTTCATTTTAATCCTATTATATGCTTGGGCTGAACTGTGGAAACTACTAACTGTGGGATAACCATTATGCAGCATTCTCTAGGTGGTTACTAATTGTGATCAACATCATCTTTGCTGAAATCCTCTTCATTGTCAGTCTGATATTGTTGGTACGTGGGAAAATCATCATCATCATCACATGGTTCATAGTTTTTGCCACTCATGGTAGCTTGATTGATAAACATTTACATGATGGGCTATCTGTTCTTCGCGTACACACATTTTATCAACTGCAAAATGCAGTCTGGAGCACATGACATTTCACAGAGAATACTGGTTATGGTCTAATAAGACTTAGAAAATGAATATGTCCAGTTTATCAAGAACCTGTTCGGGAAACTGGTCTTGTGTTCCTAGTATATTACGTGTCAAAAATGTATCTCAAAGGTACTGACTGTACTTAATGCTTCCAAGCATGAAATGTTAACTTTCCCTAACAAAGTACCCATGCAATCAGACAAAACAAGGTGTGAAATGCAGCTAATGCACAAGACTTTAAAGAATTTAAATGTGTTTTGATGTATGGACAAATGAATACCTCAGCGAAGTCTTGGATGTCTTGTTATTGCAAGAATGAAACCATTTGTGCAAATATACAGACATTTGCAAAATCCTCCTGTGGCATTGATGAACGAAGCAGTATCTTAGAGTATGCTTCTTGTGTATTACTAAGACACTCCAGAAACAATATTAGGTGGCAACTTCTGTACCCCACACCACTAGTCTCTTTTGTAGCAATTGTACATGCTGGGGATGTTTGAGCTACAGTAGCAGTTAATTCCTCTTTGATGTTAAAGTGTGGAAGTAGCTTCTTCATAATAACACTAGCTGTGTTTGTACGGTGCATGATTTTGTATTTGGTTGGAGCCTCTTTTACCTGGTTATACGGTTAATAGTGTTCGACAAAGAAAACTCGAAGTGCCGGTCAAGTGGCACAGCGAGTAGAGCGCTCGCTTTGACATCGGTGCAGAGCCTGCGAACGCAGGTTCGAATCCCGGCAGCGCCAAACTCAGCGTTTCATCCTTCCGAGGTCGATAAATGAGCACCACACACCGTGGGTAATAATAAGCAGCGCTCAGATGCCAAATTATTATTATTATTATTTATATTTAATTATACTTCCAAAACTTCTTTGGAATTTCTTTGTTCATCTTATTTATAGCTTGTACCTCTGCCATGCCATCAACAATGGCGATAAACAAGATCCTTTAATTTCAAGTATTGGTAATTGCTGTGTTTGAGTTTAGATTGCCGTATGCGCTGCTACATTGCCGTGGTAGTGGGATCGTCTTCAAAGATTTCAATCAGTTTGTTTTTTTTTGTTGGCAAAGATGCATAGTTCCAGCATGATTCAACCGTGATCACGGGACAGCAAAGAATTTGTAGGGCCCCAACCTCTCACAAAAATCTACTGGATGCTGGGATCTGTTTACAAGTAGTCAGGCAAACAGTGATCTGTCTGCTCTTAACTCTAACACTACCAACATTTTAATTTTCGTCTTCGCACTTTGATTGTCCTTCTTGAAAGGGTCTCAAATGTCTGGTTTTAAAATCATCAGGCAATCTAATACCAAGAGCATGGAGCTAACGAACATATTTTCAAAGCTGCCTTGGCTGCAATATTGAAAATATCAGGCCCATGAAAAGGAAATGGATTTCCAATCTGTTTAAGTTCAATGAGTAATTTGTTTATTGGCAGAACTTCCCTTATTACGGTTTCTTTAGAGTCATAATGGGTTTGCGTGATGTTGCTTCACCTGGTATCCTGCCATGCTCGATGTCTGTTCATATTCATGGTCAGGTAGTGAGACTGTTAGAAAGAAGTAGTTTGCCGGTACCCTAGGGTGTTGTGTTATGCCTACAAAACCTCCTGTACCTTTCAAAGTGGTTTTGATGCTCAAGCACTTCATCAGCTCCCACGGAGCAAAATGGAATATTAGTTTCGTTTTCCAAAGTCTTTCCCTATTGCAGGATCTGACTCTTTGAAAACATGTAATTTTTAATGATAGTAAGCCATCATCCTAGAGTCATTATGAATATTTAATGTGAAGAAATAAACAAATGCTTCCACTGATGAAATATGCATTCCAGTGACCATATCTAATTGACCTTATTTACTTGCAGCATGTATTCCACGATTGCCATGTAATCCAGCACAATTTTAAATGTTGGGTCCGTGAACAGTATCAAAACCTTTCATTATTTCAGACGGATTACATTTCTCCATGGAACAAGGCTGTAACAAACATGACGTTAGAAAGGCTCAACATAAGGTGACAAATAAGTCCACAGATGATTTGCTGCATGTTACAATAAAGAAAATAGATCCAGAATTGATACCTATAATGAAATATTTGAATCAGTGTCTGAAACTACAAAAAACACATATAACTTGGAACTGTATACATTTCACAGTGCTTTGCATAGGTATTTTCTAAACTGCCTCCGATGATCTATAAAAAATTTAAATCATTTAGAAACGTATTAGTCAGAACAGATGTTGGGGAACCTTTGGATTCAAATAAGAGCCATAAAAGAAGCACATTTCAGTGCCTCAATTGCCAACATCGTAGTAATGTCAAGGTTATTTCATTATACATCCACTCACACACAGGTGAGTGTGTAAACTTAATATACAGTATTATGGTCCCGGTAGCTTTTACTGTATAGGTAATAACAATAGAAAAGCCAAGAAATTCTAAATGGAACAGAGATCAATAGAAGACATTTTAGAGAATTGAAACAATATTACACAAATGAGATTTGTGATATCAGAAACAGTTAAGGAACACCAGAGACGTAACAATTTTTACAGACCTTTCCTTCAACAAGAATAATATTGGATTGATAAATTGAAGACTGGAAATTCAAATGGTCTGAATGAGGAACGGGAACTGAATTGCTTTTTGCAAATATGATACTACAAATGAGTTATTTTATTTGCAAATAGATATTCACACTGAAGCCACTTCACATCGTTGTATGCTTAAACTTTGTGTGATCCTATGCAATAACAAGCATCATAGTGATAATGTTGCCTGTATCAGATAAATTAATAAATGAAAAGACTTAACAAAATCACCTTTGTTTCAGTAAACTATTTTGCAGTAGTCGCAGTAAATATTCTTTTCCTGTACAGATGAATATATTAATTATTGTCAAGAACATACAGAAACAGAGAAATATGTTTTGAGGCAACTATCTAAAAAGAAATCATGTTCTTAAAGCAGTCAACGGTAAAGAATATATTATAATATTGTGGCAATATTCACTATTTAGCAGTGGTCATCTTCAGTTGAGAACAGACTAACAAATCCATTATCATTAATGAATTCGTACTAACTAGATCGATTCCATCAATATTCTTCATGGAGCTTAAGGTACGGATTTTCAGCGGTACCTCTTGAAAAAAGTCTTTTTACGTCACTCCTAAATGTGAGACATCAATCTCTTCCTTTTATCTGGTGTTTGTAATCTCAATGAGTTTAGATTGTAGTACTTTTTTTTTATGATTGAATCAATGCTAAATTACATAGTTATAAATCTTTTAATTTGAAAGAAAATGCATCATTTAAAGGATGTAATGAAGATTACTTTAACTAGGTAGAGCGGTCCTTGACAAAAAAAAAACTACAAAATGTTGCATATATTATAGAGCGGCAGTCGCTGCACTATAGTATAAGTGGAGTATCAAATTTCATTGAAAACCCAAAAATGCAATTGCTAATAACTTGTGTCTCGCATGACGGATTTGGCTGACAGTTTGCAAACAGAATGTTGGGACACCCCCTCGACCCCCAGACTGAAAAGATTTGTCAGAAAATGAAACATCATTAAGAAGTAAAAACAAACGCTGTTTTCAGGTTACTCCCATTCATTTCTCCATAGAGAAAAAAAGTCCAGATTGCTTTGCAGCACACAGCAAGAACCACTGGACAGAATTCAACCAAGTACGAAACAACTTGGACACAAATTGTTGACTTGAATTCCAGGAGTATGGGGTTATTCCGTCCAATTGTTGTTAAAATCTTTGACAAGGAAGGGGGTGCATCCTTCAAAATTACAGCTATATCTCCCATTGTGCTTTGCAGAAGAAAGCCTTTTCAGAAATGAAAAAGCTGGCATTTTGTTTTTTGTTTGATGCAAGAGATAACCACAGTTATTTTCAAAATAACAGGGGTTAGTTGAAAACAAAAAGTGGAAGAACTGCCATTTAGAGGAGTAAAAGGGATGAAATGGCATCATACTAGAGTTGGGGAGGGGGAAAGAGGACACCGTGTGAAATTGGAGGTTTTGGAGAGTGTGGACCAAGTTCAGAGCTCAAACATTTTCTCATAACCAGGGTTATTTTTGCATAACCCGGGTTATAGTAGAAAACTGGATCTGGAATTAAAAAGTGTGTCACATGAATAACTGGAGTTATTTTACAAATAACCAGGGTTATTTTATGAATACCCAGGGTTATTTGTAGTTCATTACTATTATCAGGGTTATACTAACCATTATGGGGGAAAACGTTTTTTACTAAAACCAGTTAAAAAATGTGATTAACAAAACAAGTGGAATGATACAGCTACAGTGAAGTGTGGTGTAATGCTGAAGACCATAGCTACTGGGTTACTTTAAGGAACCAGATGGTGTAATATGGAAAGTGGGCATGGAAAAAGCCAGTGGCTAGTGGGCCCCAACAAAACCTATTGGGGCAACATGTAAAGTTGTCAAACTTCATTAGCAACTGTTTGCTAAAGCTGGATAACTTTACTATAAGCATCTAAGGAACCCAAGCTGTGCATATGATGCACAAAGAATGTGCTTTGAGCTGTCAAATGTATTGTTAAGGCCAACAGCAGCCAAAAAATCTGAAAATTGACTTGTGCGAATGTAGAGAAGTTAAGGCACTGTATGAGGGCCGCATTTCAGTCATAGATAAGAGTTTAGGACATATTAGCAGCCTTCTGGTTCAAATGTGGAAGTTATTCTTCATATGCATTTACATTATTTAAACAAAGGATACATCTTCTTGTGGCAATGCTTTTGTAACTTTTGTGATGTTACCTGCGAGTTTCCGCTCCTCCTCCGACAGGATGGTTTTCCGTAACACTTCAGCGGCCCGATA
This sequence comes from Ambystoma mexicanum, assembly GCF_040938575.1. Lineage (NCBI taxonomy): Eukaryota > Metazoa > Chordata > Amphibia > Caudata > Ambystomatidae > Ambystoma > Ambystoma mexicanum. The sequence goes on along the minus strand of NC_090931.1, from coordinate 932,214,850 downwards.
TACAACCTTCCCATTTAAATTTATGTTAAATTTATGTTGGAACCTGCTTCTCCACGTGAAAGCATAGCATTGTTGAATGATTTGAAAGCGCTACACTGCAACAGGTTTTAGGAGAAGGATTGCAAAATACTACATCCATGACAAAAATGTACAGGGATTTGTTTCGATAGCCTTCCAGGGTTAACACTTTTTGATGAACAGATTTACTTGTAGTGTTGATCAGCGTCTGCCATTAAGCCAACCTTACCTTCCAAAAATGGCCTCCAGTAAATTAATTCTATCTGACTTGCACATTTGATGGGGGTTTCATTTTTTCTGCACATAGCACAACAATGTGTATATTTTTCACATATTGATGCACCCACTCAACTTTAGTTTCCATTGGCTGTTTTCACTCAACTGAACAGCATCATACATCTTCAGTGAAAAATTGAAGGCCTCTTAGCTTCATGTCTAACGCAAAAGGAGTGGGCATTTTTTTGGGAATTCCGTGCCAGTACTTTGGGGTCTCGTATAGGCAAGCTTGTTTCCGCTTACTGAGCTCTAACCAGCAACGTCATGTTATTCCAGGGTTTTCACATCTAGACTGTAGTTCATCAAGATTATCTTTGTATGGTCTTTCTTGGAGCTGGAAAGATGCCACCTTGCATTGCCTTGGTCTATTCCTTCTGCAGTTCTATTTTCAAAGCTTCTGCAAGTTGTTTACAATTATAGCCTTACACTCATTTTGATTTCTTACAGCATCAAGTAGCTTTTAATTTTTTCTAAGAAAGTCTCCTTTTGTTGGCGTCAATATAATAAACACAAATGTTTATACCATTCAAACACTTGTGTTCGGATTTTTGATAGCTGATCTATCTGCCTTACACCTCCTAGAACTTGGTTACACCGGATACAGATAATAAAAATTAGTCATTGGACAAAACAAACTTCTCGACGTATAACACTAGCAATGCAACTGCTTAACTGTACTATAAATATGGATATTTAGACACCAATTACTTCGGAGTAAATTCTGTAGTTATGGACACTTTTGTAAGCCTGCAAACATTTTTCAAATAAGAACTCGTACATTAAAATCTGTCCATAAATAACAGATAATGAAGATTAGACCTACTTTGTTGGCAGCCATCTTGATATAATCAATACTACATGCTATGCAGCATTAGTGACACCATGAACATTATTCATGTATAGTTAATTTCTGATGTCACAAAACCAGTGCCACCTTTGCCTTACTAAAATGGCCATGGTGCAGGTTTTATCTACTTATGCTTCTGTAAAAGGAGGTTTAAAACATTTTTTGGGGAGAAAGGGCTTTGGCTGTATATATACTGATGTGAAACAGGAATGAGATGTTAATCAAAATGACCACAAGGGCAAGAATAGCCTCTTCCGCATAAGAGGACACTTGGAGGTTGTACCAAGCTGCACTTACAAATACCATGGAATTCTCACTAATGGGTCTGAATAGGAATAATGAAGTGGCTACAGACAAGCCGATCAAGTACATGACATTGAAAAGCACCATTGAGGGGTTTAGGAGGCCGTTCTTGGCTAGATTCTGAGGAATTGCAAAAAAACACACAAAACCAAGAACTGGGTATTCTCCATTTCAGATCTGTGTACCTACATCTTCCTTGTATAAAAGTCAGCGGCGGTATATCTTGCGCAAAATGTCTTGGAGAACATCAGAAGCAATGTTTGCAGGCCAGTTTCTGGGAACACCCAGTTACTATTAACGAAACATTTCATCCGTTCCCACAACTGAAGAACCGTCCAACAGTGTGGATGGTAACTCCAGCCCATGTACATAGGGAAAACGGTACTTCTATGACTCTCTGGTTCAGTTAAGTGGATCAATTGCACTCCTGAAGCAAATGATGGAGGACATGCCTGCACAACGCATTAACTGCATGATGTGCAATAACACTGTGCAACATCATCGGCAGTTGAGCAGTAATGATGCGCTATGGTATGGCAGTTGGCACTGTGACAGCAGAAAAATACAACAGGAGTGAATATTCTGGGCGAAACCTGAAAGTGGATGAACTGTATCCAGATGCACAGGGCAGGGCCTGCATTGGTGGAAATTGGGACGAGGACAGCAGGCATTGGAAAGGGCATAGGTGCATGCAGAAGGAGGGGAAATTTGGGTGGGAGAAACATGCACGAGGGATGAAGGCGGCCTCCTTTGCCGACACCCCACCTTTCAGGAAAAGTAGCCTGGAAAAAAACCCATCTTCAAGATGATCATGCCTAAAGGACGAATGGAGCAGACGAGGTACAAGGGGGCATTAAGAGGGCAGCCCAGATGTACAGACTAAGCAAGATAAGGAAGACTGCCCTGTTTTGTGGCATGGCACCAAGACGGTGTTAATTAGCAGACACGTATATATCAGTGATCCTTGCATTACATTTCATACGTTTTTTACCTAAAAGTGTAGCAAACTAGATACATTTCTCAGCCACATGGATGTCACCAATGAACTGGTCCCCATGCACCGGAAATTTTAAAACTTGAAAATAAGGAACAGAAAATAATGTTTTATAAATAATTCACAGAGAGAATTAAAACAAGAGGATATAAGAACTAAAAAAAAAGGAACCTTTCAGGAACACAAATTGCAACACAAACAAAAAACGGAACAAAATAAAATGTAAACTTCAACTAAAGACAGACTACCGTATAATGGAATGCAGCAAATATTGTGATGTCACCTGGAACAGACAGATTTCTCCAGATAAAAAAGGAAGAGGGAAAGGTTAGATAAATACCATATGTGGTGTGGGATCTCCAAACACGCGGAGGACTTTAACTGTGTTTTGGAGATAGAGAGCTTTTATTTGACTGACAAAATGTATACATAATATAGCATGTTGATACTGCCCTTTAGGTGTGAACATAATGTAAAAATTTGAAGACCCCCACATCCTTTTTTTTATTCATTTATTTATTTATTCTGGAGCCTCAATGCTATGTATTGGGAGGGTACATTCGAGTAACCCTTGTGTTTTAGAGAACACGTTCAATGTGTATTAGTGCAGGCGCACCATCTGCCATGACGCATCCTGAAAACGAAATCGGTCTCGTGGCCTTAACATTAAACATCACATAGCACCAGTGGAATTACTAAAATAAGCACAGTATGATTTCTTAAACATGTTGCTTTGTTCTTTGAAAAACGAAAACAAAGCTGCATTGTGTGACCACGGGTCACGAAGCACAATGGGAAAAAGCTACCATTGAGGTAAACATATAGGACAAACCCCCTGGTCATTTTAAGATTAGTCACAACCTGTTTGGGTCTGTTTATGTTTCCCCCTCTGCGAACTGTTCACTGGGTGACAGTGAGTTATCCGGAATTACTGAGGTGTAATGCCACTAGGGATTCATTGGACAGCCTGCCGAATCAGTGGTGACAGATTCCTGTCTTTAGAGGTACTGTAGTGTAGGTAACAGGGGAGAACCTTTGGGCAGGACATTGTGGGTGACATTGAACTGTAAAACGACATGAGTGTGAATGACAGGATTTCACAGTTGGGATTGGTTGTGTCGTCCATGTGAGAGTAAGGTGACTGGTGTCTGAAAACAATAGTTTGGATTCTGGTCAGGGATAACATGACAAGGGGCTTCTCCCTTGGGAGGGACCCCACCCCACAAACAAACAAGACCTGCATTGAATTGTACTACATCCAGCCTCTGAAGATTGTCACTTAAAAGCTAGACTACACGTGCATTCGTAATACACTCTGGGTTTCTTCAGGAATGGGTATTTCGTGCTTTTTGATTATTTTTAACTACAATTGCATTCCTTATTTGTGGTTCAAAGTGTGTGTTTCTTATACACATACTGACCTGAAAAGCAGACACATTTCACTCATTCAAGCGAATTTTCAAAGCTTGTCAAACATAAATCTACACATGCAATCACTGCTTCGTCAACAATGGTGCCACCCGATTTTGCGTATACTTAAATGATCAGATGTACAGGATCCCTGAACATGCTGATTGTCAAAGAGAAAGAAAATTCAACAGGGGTGTTCTAATGCAATACTCACAAATGTTCCTCACTACAATGATGGACACAAACTAGTGATGCCTTACTCAAGTATCCTGGCTGGCACTATCCACACTGGTCTACAAGCTAAAGACATCTAAATATAGTTTAGCAATTGAGATATAAACTACTACATTGCTTTGCACTGGTCTATAATCCACCACCATAGCACAACACTTCAGTACTCCTGATCTGCTTCATGTTATGCCACAAAAACCTAACATTGTCAATAAAAAGGGATAGTCTTGAAAACTATTACCCTCCAATCTGGTCTGAGAATATTTTAGAAAGTGCAGCATTCACAAAGTTGGAAAATTGCTTGGAAGAGGCTGTCTTTTTTTGCGTCTCATAGTAAGGGGGGAACAAATCACGTTGAAAGCTACTATGCAGCCATAGAAAGTCACTCCCAAACTCAATTCTATACATACACAAAGTGCACCACTTCTTGCTTGCCAAGAGTCAAATATCACTAGTCATTAGCTAGTGCAAATGTTACGCCTTGTCAGTATGCATTAAGAACCTATCAATCGAACTAAATGGTAATGTTAATAGTATATTAATGTGTCTGTTGCCACTTGTGTGGTATCTTGGCGCTCTGGCGGATCTGCAATGGAGCAGGGTTGGGGGGAGTTAGTGGGATTGAGAGGGAGAAGAGCAAGAGAGTCTGGATGTGCTGTTGGCAGCTTCAGTTTAGAAAAAAAACGGAGGTAGGTTTTCGTTAGGTAGCGGTCATTTGGCGTTGAGGTATGATTCTGTGTGGTTTGGTTTCCTGCTGGGTGTTTTGAAGAGCGTGTGGTTTGTGGTGCAGTAGAGGTATGATTGTGTTCAGTTCAGGTATGAGGCAGGGTATGCAGAATGTTGAGCTTTTAGTATGGTTAGTTAAGAGCAACACAATTCTTACTCTCAACAGTCAATCTAAGTGAGATACATTTCGTACCCCCAACAACCAGTTAGGTTCAGTGCAGCACATTCCATCCCCCACAACAACCTATCTAAGTGCAATACATTTCCTGGTCCCGACAACCAAGTGCAGGTAGAGGGAGCGGGTCGGGGAAAAGAGGAAAACTGGGAGAGCAGGAGAGAAAAAAAGGGGGCAATCAGAGAAAAAAGCTGCAGAGAGCGAAAGAGAGAAAAAAGATGTATAAGAGCAACGATGGAGGGGTTAAAGAGGAGGGCCACTCACCTGCAGCAGGACAGAGCAACAGGACCCGCTTTCACGGGCCTGCTGCAGGTTACAATACCGTCCTGGTTCAGGAAACCATTAAGGAGCACAGGCCTCCACTGAGGTCTGCCAATCACAGAGGTGCGGAGGCGGGAAGGTAAGGCGGGAAAAGGAGGGGTGGGAAACAGGTGGTCGGGGGAAAAGAGGAAAATTGGGAGGGAAACAGGAAGAAAAAAAAAAGGGGGCAACGATAGAAAAAACACAGCAGCCACAGAAAAAGTGGCAGACAAGAGCAAAGATGGAGGGGCTAAAGCGAGGGGACCCTCACCTGCACCAAGAAGGAGCAACAAGACCCACTTTCACAGGCTTGCTTCAGGTAACTCATTGGCCTGCTTGGGGAATTCTTTGGTGAAGGCCCTGGACAGAGGCTGTATTTCAGTCCTTGTTATGTTGGACCCATCACTGTTGACCGTGTTCTTGTTGAGGTTTTGGGGGAACCATTTAATGGATAGGCTCATTCCTGCACTAGCACCCAGGTGACCATTGGACCCAAAGTTTCAACAGTGGTTTCAGACCCTTATGAAGGTTCAACAGGGTTCCATCTTTTCGCCCTCTATTACCGAAAATATATACCAGGATTCTAAGTGCCATTTACCAGGGTATGGCATGCAGTTGCTATGAGTATGGCTCAGGACGCTCCGATATTTTCCCCCTACAAAGCAACTCGGAGATGGTGTTGGAATCTCTGGCAAACCAAGTGAAGTCACCATTCAGACGGAAGGAAAGCTTAACATAATGAAGTTGGGTTCTGAAAAGTTACTGTGAAATGGACAGAGAGAGAGTATGAGTTGCCATCGATCATTTGTGGCCAATCCCTCACCTAAGTAGACAGTTTGGCTGTCCCGTTTAAATGAATCTTTAACATGAGTGCACAAGTCACCACAATGGTTAAGGCACACTATTTATTTAATCAGAGGATGATCAGAGGCTTATCCATTAGCTGACAGGAATCATGTATTGCTGCTTTTGAATCAATGTGTTTGGACAACGCTAACCCCACTTTGTCCTTCCCTGCACCCCCAGTGATCACAATACACTCTAATCGGCCTAACTGTGAGACGCACGTCACCGGACGTTGCATCTTTCAGCCTTCGTCCCCCCACAGAGTAAATGCGTCCGACTGTTAGGATGCCAGAGCATTACACTCAAGGTTTCTGGTGGGAACAAAATAAACTTTACTAAGGGATGGTGCCCACCGTGCTTTCTTACTTCACTAGGGGGCATGCACCTTCTTACGTTTTGTCCCAGATAATTTGAAACCTCTGCCCTCTTAAAATGCCCACATGTATTGGTCATACTGTAGACTCTTTATGAGGCCCATTTCTTCCATTTGGCGAGAGAAGGGGGTGGGAGGGATAGGGCTAGAGGCAGGGGAACGAAGGAGTGGGAAAGAAGGAGCGAGAAAGGAGAGAAGAGAGAAGGAGAAAAGGAGTGAGAGCAAATTACAAAATCCCAGATTCCAAGAGCATACTTGGGATATTTCGGTCATTATTATATTTGGTTTTCCTTGCTATGTAATTGCCCCTGTGCTCTAGCGGCCCAACTGACAGTTCCTACATTCATAGATATGTATCAGGTGAACATATTATATCTTTTGTTCAGCTCCACAGTAGTAGATGAAAAGTCTAAAAAGGGACTACGTCGCACTACTAATGCGACACTTGAGCAGTTGCAGGCAAGCAGCCAAAGTACTGTAGTATATGTAAACAGTAAAGAGTACTGTTTGCATGATGTGAAGGCATCATGAAGCAAGACACAGGCAACAGATTCAAAGGTCAAATAAAGTACTTTTATTAACTTAAATGTCATGGGAGAAGGCCTAACTTGCCCTAGCCTAAGGTGGGATTTCTCTACCTAAAGAATCATCTGTGTCCTTAGGCTCAACTTAAAAGTCTTTGTCCAAAACCTATGCTGGTCCTCACTTCTAAAATGATACATAAAGTTTAGGGATGTCAGAAACCACAAAAATAGAGTTCAAAACAAAGATCTGAGCTTCTTTCAGCTCCTCGGCCTGTAGTATAGCCTTCTTTAAGTTCAAAGCACCTCCACAAACCCAACCTCAGCGATACTTTCTCCAACCGTAACAGTCTTAACAAGGATCTTTGGGTTCCCTTCCCCCTGCCCCCCAGCCCCACCCCCCCAAGTTCAACACAGTTCCAAAATAAGGCCTCTGGGTTCCCTTCCCAAGGTTTAGGGCAGTTCCAAAAGAAGATTCAGTTCTCTTGGTTTCCAGTACGTTTTCCACACCAATGTTGCCGTTTACCCTTTGCGTGGTCCAGAAGGCTTTCTGGGGCCTGGGTCCAAAATACCTTCAGCTGTCCCTCCGTAAATATCTTCCCCTCCCGAGCTCTTCGCTCCTCCACCTCCAACTCCCTCAGGGTCAGTCTTTTTCAAAGAAACGAGCTTGGGGTAGATCTCCGTCTTCGGCTGGGGCCTCCCTTTGAAACAGCCTCCCTGCCACTGTGAAACTTGAGGAGAGTCATTTCCGGTTGCTGAAGCACCTTAAGACCTTCCTCTTTGCTTCTGCCTTCGCTCCCCCCCCCCGACTGATCTGTCTCAGCATTGTGCACCTGGGTACCCTCTGACTTTTGGGCCCAGGTCCTGCTCACCCACCCGCACTGTCTCCTGGCTATCCCTTGCACTGGGGTCTGTATCTGTAACCCTACAGCCCCCCCCTTTTCTGCACTTATCAGACTCACCCTGTCTGTTGCCTTAAACCTAGCACTTGCCACTTGCTGACTGCTCTACCACTGTTTGTTGCTTCTTATTATTTATTTGTATTCCTTTGCTTAGCACTTTCAATTTCTCCCCTCTCCCATGCACTTTCCACTCTCCCTTGCACATTATCAAGGTCACAGGGCCTAGTAACTTTGTTCTCCCTTTTTCCCCTACCTTGCCTCGTCACGCTCTGAAAAACTTGTGTACGATCGCGATACAAATAAAATATCAATCAAGCAAAAATTTGGCTTTGCGGTCTAGGCACAGTTGTCGGACCACGCGGTCCACCCATCACAGGTCACGCAACCAAAAAAAAAAACCTTCACACTTTATCATTGTCACTAGTTCTCTTTAAAAATTCCTTGCAGGGACAGGATCCCTCTTTATGCCTGCACCATTTAGCTATTTGCAGCACTTTCCTCTTTGGCAGCCTTCTAGATGCTGCCTCTACGTGGCATTAACAATGTTCACTTGGCAGAGACTTTCCTTGCCTCCTCAACACACTTTCACACTTTGCAATAGTGGTGCATTCCTTTGGCTTCTCACTTCGTTTAACATTTGTCCCGGGAGTCTAGCTCAGCGGCAGCGTGCTCGCCTTGGAAACAAGACGACACAGAGCAACACTGGTTCGAATCCTGGGTCCGCGCTTAGAAACCTCTGGATATGAAGCGCGTTATAAAGAACCCATCATATCACATCAAAAGGCCCTGGTTACTGGCTCTCCTTTAATTCTTATTCCCACAATGTTCATTGACTTCTTCATTATTGTCAGAATTGTATTTCACTTTCCTTTCATTCACACAATAGGTTTTACGTGCTTCACATAACTTTACTTCAGTTCGGTATTCAAAAATTGCGGGTAATATTCAGCAGCTTGTTCGGGTTTCATAAAACTCCCCTTTGGTCTCTTGACCCAACATACATTCACCTTGCTCCAATCGGCATCAATGCCTGCCCAAACCCAGGCCCCTGGAGTGCCCTGGCGCGACTTTCCCTCACCGGTGTCCGGCAGTTCCTTTGGGTGCCTTTGGTTCTCTCCTTGAAGTTCACTCGCTCCAAGTCCCGTCAGGAGCATCGGCGAGCCAGCTCGCCTTTTCCGTACCTTCCTGCTGTACACTGCGTCTCCCTGGAGTCTTCAGTGTCCAACAGCTCCAGTGGGGGGGGCAGGCGGCCTCGTACCCTGCAGGACTCTGACCCTTCCCGACAGCCCGGCTGGGCTGCAGCGTCTTTCTGCCTGTCCTGCAATTCTCTGCGCCTTATTCACTGAGCAGGCTCCTTTATCCACACGGGACACTGTCTCCTGCGTGCAGTGTTCTCTCTCCCAAATGGATTACGCCAAACTAGATTGTCACTCCCAGCTGGATTCCAAAACCCTGGGTTCTCTCTGCCAGATGGATTCTCTGGCCCTCTGATTTCTTCCTACTTATATAAACCTTTGGCCTAGAAGTTGGCTCCAGGTGCTATATGATATACGGCATTTATAACGCGCCTATACACACATGTTTCAAGGCGTGTAAGTCCTTTGCCTGACTCCAATTAGTGGGACTTGCCAGACTTGTATACTGATGTTTCACAGCCGTCTTCCTCGTCTCAGTAGTTGAGTAGTTACGTGACATGTCAGTGTGTACTGCTCCTAGTCGCCTCTTTCTCGTCTTAGTACTAAAGTGGGTTAGACATGGGGAAATGCTCTATGTAGCCAATAAAGGGAGGGGGGATTTTCAGAAGTAAAAGGGAGATACCATCTCTCGCCTGTGGATATCCTCTCACCAATCATCAAGGACCCTCCACCCAGGTGATCCTCCCTCGCTTCTCCACCCCCACGGTCAGGATCCAAAAGGGATGGCCTTACCCTGGCCACCTGAATAGAGGATCCAAGGGGTGTATGTGTGAGGATACCCTCTGGTTTCTCAGAATGATCAACACAGAGATAAAATATAGGTGTTAGTTTTACTTTTATCAATGCCATCTGGTGAACGTCTTAAATGGAGGGCATACATATTTTCTCCAAAGTTTGTCAAAGTGAGCCCTAACCTTTTGTGGAATGTTAAACTTCATTATAAAATGGCACATTTTACAGCCCAGATTTAATCAAAAACAGAAGGAGAAAAAATAAAAAACACAAAATGTACCGTCTTCAAACTTTGCACTAGCCACTGATGAGTGATAATGGTCTCTTGACGAATAAGAAATGGTGAGCTCTGTGCATGTGAAGGACTAAGGGGCAGAGTGACTATTCAAGCCTTTTTAGCAACCTCCAACTTGAAATTATTTTCTCTGAATTTGCAATAGCTTCTGTAGGGCATCACATGAATAAGTATAATTGACGCCAGGACAAAAGAAAACGGACACACTTTGAAATACATTTTCAAGGTGTTTGGGTGCAGAGAAAAAAAACGTGAAACAGGTTTCAATACATGCCACCACTACCCTGTAAAATAAATGTTTATTTTGCTGGTGCCCAGCGCTATGCGCCAATAGTGACAGTGCAATAACATGTTTATGATGACTATGACCAATAAAATGGACAGAAAGTTACAGTTTTAATGACACGTGGAAGTTAGGCTTGTGACAAGCCATCTATAAGCATCTCGTTCCCCAGAGGTAGCACCTACCTATTGTTTGATGTCCGATACCTATCATCCATTTTTAGCTCCTGCCCATAAAATCTTTTTTTTTTTTATTCCCTGCCAATACATATCACTATAATAACATGATTTTCAGCTGAAGGTTGCAAACATATTCCAACATTCCACTATAAGAACAGATTTTTCATTCTGTCCGTGTTGATTTCAGGACAATCTACAAAACCAACCATTACTTCTAAAGCTTCTACATCTTGCACAAGTACAGCGATTTGTTTTGAATGCACCCCAAGACCAACAGCATATAGGAGGTTTAGCAAGTGTGGTGAGTAGGCCAATCCAGCAAATCCATGGATCCTCTTGAGGACGCAGACTGACAAAATGCTAGTAATTAATTTATCGGATTACCAAATTGAATCATCAGTACTCAAATTATTTGTTCTGACTTTCCACTAAAACATATGACAAGGGAAGGAAAGGTTACCCACATTAAGTTGAAAGACAGCCCCTTTTAAAGTGGGATCAAAATCAAGAGCACAAGAAAAAAACAAGGTGTCTGTACATTTGAGGAGAATTGTAGGGGTGGGCCTCTTAATCACCTTAACCCAAGTGGGCCCATCACCTGGGGAACGAGTGCACGTTTTGTACATAAAGCAAGTTCATTGTACAATCATCTAGGGAGGAGCTACATGACACTGTGGAGTCAAACTAACCCAAATCTCATTGAACCACATAAGCCAACACATTATTTACAATTTTGCAACAGTTAGAACACTCGCAATATTGTATTACAATCCACCCCCCTACTTGTTATTGAAGAAAACCTCTTCAAAGAAATCCCATCTTTCTCCAATTCCTACATTCTCATTGGTAGCCGTTATCTTAACTACCATCTTCAGATTGCATTCAAAGCCCATCCCTTGATGGGATTCATCCTTGGTAAGTCATGACATCATCGAAAAAGTAAACGTGTGTGTGAAAACATAATTCATTACTAGTAAAAACTATCCCGAGCCCTTTAACGTTAATTGTGACTGAACATGGTTTGCATAGATACTTTATGCAATAGGAGGAAAGCTAAATAAACAGGTTCTCTTTTGAGCCATCTCATCTGCCCCGGCTCCATTGGAACATTTTAATCTAAATTGCTATTTCATCACACAAGGCACATCTTGAGAATACAATTGAAACTCCTGGGTTTATATTACTCTAGCCTCACGCATTGCTTCACCCCACGGTTATTGCTGGTCAAAAACAAATAGCTGAAACCCTATATAAAGGTCTCATACATTCAAGAGATTACATCTGCTATCTGCAATACTATCAGGTCATAAAAACCATGGCCGGCTCCTTTAGCTGAGCGGACCACCGCTAAGGTCGTAGTTACTTATTTACACTCCGACAGACATGGTGGACCCAGAGTTTCTTTTTCCGATAAGAAAATGCTTAATGATCTAAAGCCATCAATTACAAATGGCCTATACCCCACAACTTGAGTATCAATCAACAGAGGTGCTTAAGGCAAGGCATAAAATAAGCTGTAAAATAAGCGGTATCGCATCGCAATTTGCGATACAATACCGCTGTTTTGCTGTATATTTAATGAATCATGTCGCACAAACTGCGATATGTTTCATTAAATATACAGCAAAACAAAAGATTGTGCCTAAACTCTGCCTCTACTCTGCCTGAGGTAGTCTATGCACAGCGTGCACTGAAGGCGAGGCAGAAGCACCCAGGCTGGGCTAAAAACATTGTCTCAGTGTTATGATCCCAGCCCAGCCCGGGTGCGACATCATCGCGTGAGAGGAGGATCTCAGTCCCCCTCTCACACTTAGTGGAGGTTTGGGTGAGGGAGCCGGGCCCGTTTTGCATTCATGTTTTATGGGGGGCTGGGTGTTTAGCAAGTGGCCATCCTCGGAAGAAATGTTTCTCCCGCCCGTTAGGGCGGGAGTAATATTATTGCCTGCCACTCTCCAACACCCAGCACTGGCAGTAATAACGCAGCCTGCTTGCAGAAGGCTTTACAAAAGGTATTCTGCAAGCAGGCTGCGTTATTACTGAGGGTGCTGATGTTAGCAAGTGGCTGAGAATAATATTTCTCCTGCCCGTTCGGGCAGGAGAAAGATTATTGCCAGCCAATCTCTAACACCCAGCAACAGGCCCGGCTGAAGATGTGTGCCCCCCCCAGTCCCCCCACTGCTGAGGATGGAAAGTGGTGCAGGGTCAGACTGGGGCATGCAATAATTGGCTCGGGCACCAACTAAAAAGTGCTCCACAGTTGCAAATGGGAATTCATTCCTTTTGTGACGCTGTTTGAATAACCCAAAGGGAAGGTTTCTGATATGCAAATTGTACATTTTAGAGAATATTTATTCAGCAACACTGGTCAAAACTATAATAGTCCAGTTGAGTAACTCTTCAAACTGGCCCACATTGGCAAAAAAGGTGGCCCACCGATTTGGCCCAAAAAACAGGCCCACACAGCTTGCAGAGCCTTTCAAAAGGTCTTCTGTGAGCAGGCTGCGTTATTACTGCGGGTGCTGGTGTTAGCAAGTGGCGGAGAATAATATTTCTCCCTCCCATTCGGGCAGGAGATATATTATTGCCAGCCACTCTCTAACACCCAAAACTCACAGTAATAACGCAGCCTGCTCGCAGAAGGCCTTTGAAAAAGGCTTCTGTGAGTAGGAACAGGCCCGGCTCAGGATGTGTACCTCCCGGCCCGCCACTGCTGAGGGTTGAAAGTTGCGCAGGGTCAGACTGGGGCATACAATAATTGTCTCAGGCACCAACGAAAAGGTTCTCCACAGTTGCAAATGGGAATTCATTCCTTTTGATACGCCGTTTGAATAACCCAAGGGGGAGGTTTCTGATCAAATGTGATGCACATTGTACATTTAAGAGAATATTTATTCAGCAACACTGGTCAAAACAAACTGGCCCACATTGGCAAGAAAAGGTGGCCCACTTTGACCCAAAAAATGGGCCCACACAAGCATTTTGCCCTATTGGCCAGTCCGAGCCTGCAATGGTGCATGGAGGTTAGCTGCCGAATTTATCACAAGGCAGGCAGCCAGAGCCAGTAGGAAGCTTTACACTGGCCATAACGTTAATGTGAGCACTGCAAAGCACATATTAAAAGCCCCAGAACGAAAATTGTGACTTTTTTTTGCTGTGCTTTGGGGACTGGAAACATGGGGGCATTTGCTAGACCCCCCTCCTTCCAGAGGCTCGAGTCCTCTTTTGTTTGTAAAGGCGAAAGGCCCCAACGCTGTCCCCGATTGCTGGGTTGGGTGTTAGCAAGTGGCTGCGCTGGCATTTATTTCTCCCGCCTGTTCAGGTGGGAGAAATATTATTTTCACTCCACAGTGGGAGCTGAGGGGCCATGTTGATTCTCAAGCCGCCCTGCCCCCCCACCCCCCAGAGTGAGTGTGGGTAATGAGTTGCTTTTTGCCTATTTTGTAGGAATTGGTCTGCAGTGTAGAGGAAGATTAGGCAGAGAGGCCCAAACCACTGTGACTTGAGAACAACGGGCCCGAGAGGTAAGCAAAGCCTAGCCCAACTTTTTATTCTAAAAATATCTTTTTAATTGTAGACTATTTAAAGGCCTTCTGCAAGCAGGATGTGTTATTGGTGCAGGTGGCTGTGCTGTTTTCAGGGTGCTGCAAATACTCACCCAAAGGTGGTTGCTTCGAGTGATTTGTGTTCTTTGCAAATAAACAATCATTTTGTAGTTCTTGAAACAAAACAAATATGTGTACTACTAATTAGAATTTGGAAGGTATGTGGCAAGTTGCTTAAATTGCTGGCAAATTCTGGCTTCACTGCTTAACCCAACTGTGTGATCCTGGGCAAATCATTTGACCCAACCCAGCCACACCAGTGTGCTGGCAATTACATAAATGTGCATTATTTATCCTTCGGCAGTGTAGGTGGCCTGATGGGCATTACATTGCACAATTTGCTGCTAACTTGTCACTCAATACTTCCCACAATGCCATGGAGTCACAAAATGTGGTGCCTGTGTGCCATAGGTTTAGAGAAGAGATTTCTGACCTCTTGGGCACCCTGATTATTTTTCTATTGGCTTTTAGGTATCTGATGGCACTCCCTCTTTAGATTATTTATTTTGATCTTTTAAATCGTCTCCCTTTTTGCTGACTTGCAATAAGCCAGACCACAAATGGATGATTACATGTTAACTTGCTGGGCCCATTTGTCTCGCAGATGCATGACACTTTACGGCACTAGTAACTGTTAGGTGCTGCATCAGGGCCTCACTGACGTGGGCAGACCAAGAGACTGGCATCTGGACATTTGGTTCTGCAGAATAAGATAACTAATGTCCCCAATGTGTCACAAACTCCTCGTAGCTACCGTCTTCATCTTGGGGAGTTGCTTGTGACTGTTATATGCCAGAACACTAGCTAAAAGAAATTTGATAATATAAAACTGACACACTCACAATTGCATCTGTATTGATGTCTTGTTGACAATTGATGGACACTGCACTATGCACCAGTGACTGCTGCATGACCCAGCTGCACAGAGCCTTGAACTGAAAAAAGAAAAAGTCAGAGCTTTTTTTTTAAATCAGATCTATTTATGTGGTCCATTCGTGCAGTGAACCTTTACATTTTACAGACACTCATTGTACTTGAGAGGTACATAGAAATGCTGTATTCTTGCTAATTGTATGTCTTTGGGTAAAACTAACTTTGGGTGAAATTTAAAATCGGAGTACAAAATTGCTAATCAAATACGTTTATTTGCTAATCAAAAATATTTTAATTAGTAAATTCTGCTAATCAATTTTTGAAAACTAATTTATGCCTTGTTAGGGGTTTGGCCATCAATCGTAACCATTTATTCGATCCAGCCAATAAAGCTAGAGCTTTAGTCACTAAACACATAGTGTGCTCTAATCATGAGTGCTGGATATCATCATCAGATTTGGACACATTTAAAATTAGACTATGGCCCAACTTCTGATGCCATCAGAATTACTGATGTATATCTATCATCTGTACAGTCTAATGAATGGATTACCTTATCGATCAAAGAGTTCTTGACAAAGCAGTACCCACAAATGCATCTCTTTTGCCAATTTACCAAAGATCCATATGAGATTGATCAACCCACCTTCTTTGCAGCCACTAATAGTTTACTACAACCACTTGGCATTTACCTAGACACATGCCTACAACTGTGTTCAGTTCAACAATTACATATTTGAAGATTCCTCTGATTTTCTAAATTGTTTCAGATTAGCATGGTTTCATCAAATTGGATCTTGTTCTCAATGGACATGCATATTTTGTATACAATTACACCCACAAAGATGGGAAGGACAGGCTTCATTGTATCTTACTTCACCAAAATAGATTCAATACATTTGCATCAATGAAACATAGCATTGGATCAAATTATAGATTTTCCAGAAACCACATAATGTCATGTTATGTTATTTGGCATTTATATAGCGCTCTATATATCATTGGTATGATCTCAGAGCACTTGTGGGTTGAACACCCTTGGGGACCGTAGTCGAGGTCAGTCGAGTGAGTAGGTTAACATGGGGTGCTTGGTTGCACTCAATATGTGAGCAGCTGATGAGATTGCCCGGTGATCGCTGCATCTAACATTAGGTGCTATGATAGTGAAAGATCAGTCAAATGTGTGCAGTCTGGAAGTTGGTCTCCGAGACTGAATTCTGGCGGCATTAGGCCTGTGTAAGACGTTTATGTGTACAGCTAGGCTGATTTGTTTCTTGGGGTATAGCTGCGTTCTGCCAGGATGTTGAGGTGTTCATGAAGTAATATTCGTATGTGAGCAGCTATGCCGAAATTGATCGAGGGATATAGCTGTGCTCTATTGTGTGTTGGTGTACAGTAGAGAGTGAGCATGGCGATAGGAGAGGTGGGTGTCTGGAGTGGATGTTCTATTCTTATGAGCCTGCTGTTTCAGGATTACATTCTGGGTCTGGATGAGCTGGCAGTCGTTGTCTTCATGTTTCACAGTCACTGCACTCTGAGGTAGAATTCACAGCTCGGAGCAGAGTAAAATATGTTTGCTTGGACAGGGGTTATTGTTTTTAGGCTGAGTATTATGGATCTTACGGTTCCAGATTACTGCTTGTGGTTGGTGGTAGGTTGCAGGGTAGGATTAGGCAGGATATTTGGTTATAGGGCAGGAGCTATCTCGCACTAATGTAGTCACATCGAGCTCATTTTCCGGGTCACTAGTTGTTGTTAATGGAGGGTTGCAGGGTAGGTCTAGGCTGGTAGTAGCACAGGAATTATTTCTCACCAGTGTAGTAACATCGGGCAGTGACGTTATAGGATAGGCTGGACAGAAGCAGTGGGGCGGGGGGTAGTGTCGTAGTTATGAAGGTATGGAGCGAACTGGTAGTCCTGGTTAGAAGGCGCGAGAAGCTGCTAGGCTTGTGTAGTAGACTTGTGAAGCAGAGAGTCAGCAAATACATACCTTAGCTCCTGCAGGATGCCAAGGTTGTTATCAGTGGTGTCCATTTCAGAATTCTGTCTAGTGACTGGTCGATTTCTGAGAACTCTTTGTTCTGTATTTCTTTGAACATTTGTCCGGAGGCTGTAGTTACTTTTCTAAATAATGACTTTGAAGTCGGTCCATGATGCAGCATTAGATCGTCATAGTTAGGTTTACGGGAAGAGCCAAGTTTTTAGAGCTTTGCAGAAAGCCATGTAGTCTTGGCTGTGTCGAATGTGCGGAGGGAGTGAGTGCCACAGAGTTGGAGCCAGGGTTGAGAAGGCGGACCCTCCAATCCTGGCCGAGGTGGAGGCTGGAATCACTAGCGAGAGGGCAGTGCTTGATCTTAAGAGTGCGTGATGCGAGAAAACTGATCAGTTTGAATCTGTGATTTGTCATGCACATATTTCACATAGCCAATTTAATGGTTTAACATGATTACAGAGCATTAAGTCAATAAATGGAAAGTTGTTGGAGCCATCCCATTTACCTAATTCACCTCTTACACACAGTCTTGAGCCATCATCTTTGCAGGCTCTGTATCACAATTTCAAAAGCATTAGTAAGACTTCAGGATCAACTGAAGAAATAAGATTGCATACAAAGGACATCTAGAACACAGCGCTCAGGTCTTTGTTATTAAGGTAGTGAAGTACAATAGAATTGCAAATGTTATTAGTGAAAGTGGAAAAGGACAACAATTACAGCCTATTCAGTCCTCCATATAAGAGCTCATTACAAGAGCAAAGTGTTCTACCGGAAATAAGAAAATCCAGTAAAAGAAAGTAGGGCCAGTACACAGACTTGCTTTGATCCCCCATAGATTACAACTGAGTTTGAAACCATAGTATCTATCTTTATATATAAGGCTCAATGTATGTATGTGTGCATGTATGTTTGTCCGGCTACACAAATTCACACTGTTGAACCCAAGTCTACCAAATTTTGCATGCATTTCTCTTTTGTCTGGGGCAAGATCGTACTTTATGTTTGGTTACAAACAAATTCACTCTGTAGGCACCCTCATTTACTGATGCTCACCCTGATTCACTACAGTAAGTACTAGAAGGAAGCAAAACGTTCGATGTGTTGGTTATTTCTTTGAAATGTATGACTACTGTATACAGTTCAAAAGTGTTTAATAAAGCCTTTTTAAAGGGATTTTTTTTAAAAAATGTTAAACTATTTTTATCACACCACTCCAAATATGGGAAATAGCAAGGTTACAGTTTACTTAAGTTCATTCATAAGAAGAGAGCACAATCAATATTTCTTGTACTTTTTCTCAAATGAGCTAAAGCCCATTTGAGAAAAACCAAATTTGAGAAAAACCCAAGCCCATTTGAGAAAAACCCAAAAACAGTATGAACCATACAGCATAAATAAACAACATCACTTGGAAAAGCTCCATCTGATGCAAAGCAAAATAATCAATATCAAGAGCTTCTGAAACAACAACACGACTTCCCAAGGGGGTAAAGGATTAAGAGGGGTGGGGAGGGAGTTGGGGTTTAAAATATAAGTTGAATGGGAGGGTATGAGGGGTGGAGCACTACCGCCCCCAATTTAAAAAAAAAGTGTGTTTTTTTTTATTTTCGGTAAATGTATCTCTGTAAAAAAGGCTTTGGTAAAATGACAGTAAACCTCCCTAGGGCCTTCCCGATTTCCTTTCCTTTTTGAACATTGGAATTATGAAAGTTTCTCTCCATTAATCTGGAATGTCAGCTGAATCAATTACCTTCATGAACAACTTTTCTCCCGACACGGCGGTTGCAACCTCATAAGTAAGTACTGTGACCAGGAAAAGTGGAACTAGGAGTAATGAAGATTACGGGTGAATAATCTGTGCAATATTACTTCTACACTCTCCAAACTGCCCAGTTCTGTGGTGCATAAATAAAGATGTGGTCCTGTTCTGTGTCCCTTTCTCTACTGGATGTAATTAACATACATAACACTGCCCCTTATAGAGACACTTGTTTCTCCATATATTCGCCCTTCATTCACTCATCCCAATCCTCAAAACTTCACGTCACAGTCAGGAGCCTTCTTGAGCCTTTTGGATTTGAAACAATATTTTAATGTATTTGAAAAAAAATGGATATAAAAATTCATGTATCAAAACATATCACTTGTGCAGTTCACAGTAATAGAAAAATACACCATAAAACAGAAGAATATGTAAAACTTGATAACATTGACAAAGAAAAACTATATTTTGCAACAAATGCTTAAGTGGTGTTGTTAGTACTACATTGCCAGATTTTCACCAAAACAATGTATCAATTTTGAGGCACAGTATTTCAAATAAGGAACAACACTATACTGGTCCGGAATGTTCTATCTTTTAGTTGACATTTCAAGTCTAGTCATTTTTTTTGTTTTTTAATATAATATTTGCTTTTCACAGGTTCTACTTGACCAGGATTTTTGTCGCCAGAACTGCAGAACCGTGCCCAAGAGCAACCCAGTCTAGGTTTCTACCTTCTCAGACCATATTTTGCATCTAGAATATACTGTGTTTCTACCATAAAACATTCAACAATTGTGTGTTTCGGCCTCTACATAAAAGATGCACTCGTACTCCGCTGAGTGCTCCTAATTATTCTCAATTAGGCCTTCAACAGGTCAGATATCAATACAAAGCCCCAAAACAACATTTTCTCAGACATAAGACTTCTGAACAAGAATTTCCCAGGCCTTCTTTATCTTTTTCAATTCGCAGCACCTACAGACCAGAGATATTTCAATCAATCTTTTATCCCAATTTTAAAAACAGATTTAACAAACTGATTTCACACATTCCTCAAAGGCTAGGAGAAACAAACTCACTTGGGACTTTTACAATTCAATCTCTTTTACTGCATTCTATGCTATTTTCACAACTTGAGAGGATTTTCCTCATGTGTCTCTCCTCCTTAGAAAACATGCTTTCAGTTCTATAAAAACATTTCTGTGGTGTACATTTCCACACAGACAAAATGGTTGAAACATATGACCGTTTGTCTGTACAACGTGCACCAGCCAGTCGGTTATCTCAACTGCTAGTGTACTGGTTTAACAAGTTAAAAAAAAATCACAAGACCTGAAATTCTGGTTGTTACTTTTAGGTTCAGTGTTGCATTGACAAATTCCTCTTCCTGCAGATGGCCCGTTCATGCGATTATTGCCCTGCGTTTAAGCAACTAACCTTAAGTCGAATGCAATCTTACTTTAAGCCAATCAGAGTCCAGGAATTGTGGCCACTAACTGCTGATTGAAAATACACTTCGGAAAGAAAATAAATTTCTATCACTCGCACACAATTGGTAGCATGAGTATCATCCGTTATTTAGGATAGGTTTAAAGGATTGTTTAGGTATTTTTAGGTGCAGGGGAGAACAAGTACAACCCTGGCATATGGGCTGTATAATGAATAGACAAAGATAAGTTCCCTATTAGTGTGCAGGGGATGGGAGTTCCTGCTTCCCGCTCTTTTTCACCACTTAGCAAGCTACGCCCACCTGGTGCCTTCCTGCTTGCCACTCTGTTTCCCTACTTAAGGAGCCCTCCAGCTTCTTTTCCTTTGCAGATGGGGAGCAGGCGCAAGTGGATCTAGGTCACCTGGCCTAAGCCCCGTCCACCTGGTGCCTTCCTGCCTGCCGCTCTTTTTCACCACTTAGCAAGCCCCGCCCACCTGCTGCCTTCCTGCTTGCCGCTCTTTTTCACCACTTAGCAAGCCATGCCCACCTGGTGCCATCCTGCTTGCCGCTCTGTTTCCCTACTTAAGGAGCCCTCCAGCTTCTTTTCCTTTGCAGATGGGGAGCAGGTGCAAGTGGATCTAGGTCACCTGACCTAAGCCCCGCCCACCTGGTACCTTCCTGCTGCTCTTTTTCACCACTTAGCAAGCCCCACCCACCTGGTGCCTTCCTTCACCATCATTGTCTTGTGGCCAATGCTGGATTTGACTTTTATGGACTTCATTCATTCACGGTGCGTCACTCTTTCTCAACTCTCATGCTGGACTTCCTTTGCATCTTGTACTCATGGTGGCCCTGAATCATGCTGTTCCCATCTTCATCTTGTATCCTGGCTTGCAACATTATGTGTTACTAATGGCTTCTGCAATTTTATTCGCTCTCCACTCTTGCTTCGCCACTCTTTTTGACTGCTTACTCTATTTTCTCTCCTCCTTTCCCTTCTCCCTTTTCCTATCTCCTCCCCTTACTTTCTTCTATGCACTTACTCTTCCCCTTACTTTCTTCTATGCACTTACTCTATCAGAATCGTCCCTGGACCTTATATGATAGCAACGTTGTCTGTTTCCTCCACCCACCCATTACTGTTTTTTTCCTCCCCACCAGACCTCCAGCGCTATCTGAAATGTCGTCAGGCCTAGTATGATTGTCGCTTGTTTTGTTCCTCCCCTCCCTTTCTGCACCCCTCTCCCTCACCTTTTGTTTTTCTCCGGCACTACCAGAAATGTCGTCAGGCCTAATACGGTAGTCGCCTGTCTGTTTCCATTTCCTTCCCCCCCCTCCCTTCCTTATCTATGTCTTAGCTCTTGCACTATCTGAAATGTTGTCAGGCCGATTTCCCATCCTTACTGTTCATGGCCTGTAAGAATGTGGTTGTATTTTCCCTTGTTCCCTCCCTTGCCTTGAAGCGCTTTGAAACACATTGTGTAAAGGCGCTATATAAATAAACGATCATATCATATCAAAAGGCTCAAAAAGCCAAATATTTTCAATAATACTATTATATATTGTGAGAAATTCATTTGAAGGTTGTTTTCAAAGTACACATTTATGAGAAAACAAATAAGTAGCAAGAACAGGTTTATCTGATCAAGTGCAAAATATATTTTTTTATTCACAAGAGGGTAATATGCCCACGCTTTTCGAGATGTGCTCTCTTCTTCAGGGGCCAATACAATTTCGGATTATTTTCAATCTGGTCAAAAAAATTGACTTCTGAATGAAGTCATGAATGACCATTTCTCCAAACTGTATAGAATGTCTAGTTCCTGTGAGATCATAATGAAGCCATGAATGACCATTTTTTCAAATGATAGATCGTCTATCCACCAAATCTATGGCAAACTTTGCTGAATAGCTTGACCTATGCCATTGAATATTTATATGCATACTCTTGAAATTAGTTGATTTCTAATCACATGTTTGATTTTTTGACCAGATTGAAAATAATCCGAAATTTTATTGGTCCCTGAAGAAGAGAGCACATCTCGAAACGCATTGGGCATATTACCCTCTTGTGAATAAAAAAATATATTTTGCATTTAATCAGATAAACTTGTTCTTGCTACTTATTTGTTTTCTCATAAATGTGTACTTTAAAAACAACCTTCAAAAGGAATTTCTCACAATATTAATAGTATTATTTGAAAATGTTTGGCTTTTTGAGCCTTTGATAGTGTCCAGGGGATGGGGAGGAGGAACTTATATTTGTACACTAACTGCTGATAGCCATTCACAACTTCCTGGATTCTTTTGGCAGAGGTACATTTTTATTTTAAACCCCTGTGCATGCCAGTAAAGGAGCAACCTCGTAAACACTGCAACGTTAGGTTGAATTGAGCATAATGTACAAGTTTGCTATCCATGCTCAGCTTCACTATGGTGGCCATCTTGGGACTGCTTTCTTGAAGTTAAAGATGGAGCGATAGTCATTTCTCTGTTCTTCCTTCTTTTACTTTGCACAAAATCCAGTGGTCCTGTTCTAGTGGCAATTTAGTACCTTGGGACACTAACGACTGCTAGGTGACCTCTGTCCCCCAAAGTAACACCAAATACGGACACTAATGCTCAAATAACTGTTTTTTTTTACATGATTTGCTGCTACACTTGTGCATTTGTTGCACTGTAAATAAAAGATGTTGATATTCGGGGCCTGAAATTCAAGCAGACGCCTTTGCCATCCCAGACACTTTACAAAATGATCAGGCTTCTGCAACTCAGACCACATCAACTACCGAGCAATCCAACACACATGCCTTGCCCTCTGCTCTCTGTCATACACGAGAACTGATCCACTTACAGCACAAGCAGAATAAAGTGATCTGACAATGGTACATTCAGAACTGGGCGCACGTCAACGGCACTTCTGCAGCAAGCAACAATGCATAACTTGACGGGATAGGTTATGTTATTTAGCTTTTGTACTGCGCCAGGTTATGCACACATCGGAGACCTTTGAGGAGTTTGGAAGCTCCTTACTCACAAGCCAGGCAAGGAATAAGGGTTTCTTTTTGACGATATGAATTCACACTGCACTGGTATTTGGTTTACTGTGTAGAAAACCCATTTTCCCTGACGTGTATAATGTGCTTATATACCAGCGGTTTCAACAGAAACATCATTAAAACCTAAAGGCATTTGCGAACTGTTATTAAGTCACGAGGGAACTTTAGGTACCCTTAATGGTGTAGAAATAATACATCACGAGGCCGCTCGTGCATTTGTCCTTATGTAGGCATGTCTTGGCAAATACTAAATATGAAATTATGTTATGGACTCATGCGAGCAAGGTCCTGTGGGCAAATTCCTCGTCAAGCTTGTCAACTGAATTTAGGTTGGGGTTGAAAATATCGTGGATCATAGCAGGAGTGCCTGTTAAAATAAAGAATGCAAATATGCAAACCTATCAACATGTACAATATTTCTATGTTTCAGAAATAATTACCTATATATTGTGTGGACAGAACTGGCTAGACTGCTTACACAGTACCTGCAGCAGACGAGTTGGTGGTCTTGTTTAAAATGATATATCAGTAAGCCTACATTTTAAAACGAGGTCACATAGTAACTGTAGCAAGAACACGCACATTTAGTTATA
Source organism: Ambystoma mexicanum (assembly GCF_040938575.1). Classification (NCBI taxonomy): domain Eukaryota; kingdom Metazoa; phylum Chordata; class Amphibia; order Caudata; family Ambystomatidae; genus Ambystoma; species Ambystoma mexicanum. The sequence continues at coordinate 932,190,926 of NC_090931.1, read as the reverse complement.
AGGAGTACTGCTAATCAGAAACTGACCTTTATACATTTTAATAATAAAAAGTCAGGACAGGCAGGAAACCCATCTCTTAGTATCCCCGATTAGGAGTGATGTTGTTACATGCGATTAGGGGTGGTGTTTAAGGTGACCAGATTAAAAAAGTAAAAAACTGGGGCAGGGCAGCTAACATAAAAGTAGGACTAACTCTTGTAAGTGGCTGTCAAGGCACTACAATTCAGTAGCGGTTGGAGGGGAAGGAGATTTAAGTGTTACTGGTGGAATAAACACATATTATAATTAATTTATTAAAAACGACCACTATTTTCGTAAAATGGGGCATTTCTGTGTGAGATTGTGCCTTCCTGTCTGCCAGCTATGAAGACCTACCATCAAAAACCAGGGCCACTGCATTTTAACCCAAAGGAAAAATAATCTTGAGAAAGGGGGACAGTAATGGGTGGCATAGAAATATAACTGATTATATACTAATTCCAACAGATAGTTGGCATTTTATCAAACGTTTTAAAAATAACAGGAGAGTAAAGCGACTTTAACACTTGTATCAAAATAGGGTATTACATACCCAGTTAAGGATGTGGGGAATTAAAACCAGGTGTAGGTAGCAAGTAAGGAAGGAGACTGTAATGCTCTCTTGAACTGGTAGATACATTATATGCTCGACTGTTAGTGGATGTCAGGATGCAGTGGTGTAAATGGAAAACACGTGGAGGGGGATTCCACAACGGCCGGGGGTGGAGTTTGGAGGAGGTCTATGAAGGGAATTTTAAAAAGTGAGCCTGCAAAGATCTAATCTGCCTCACTGTGCGAGTTCACTGTGCACACACAGCAAATTACTCTGTGTGCACAGTGCGCTCGCAGATGGAGCAGATTGGATCCTTCACAGGCTCACACTTTTTCAAGGTTGATGGTGGTGGCGGCGCTTCAAGATGTCGTGGGCTGGGACTGAAGTCCCAGCCATCCTTAGGGTTTTGGCCTGGTGTCCTGCTGTGTGCTGCTCATGGCGCCAATATGCTGCTCCTCCCCCCTACTCCATACCGGAGTAACACTGCTGTGCAGAGCGCTAATTGCATGGGTTGTTTGGGACCGACTCTGGCCGGATCCCGGGATCCGGCTACACATCTGGTGCTGGATCTCGTATCTGGCGAGAGCCGGCCCATTGGCCAGCGCTGTCAGGATGCCGTCCTGCCATGGACAAGGTACCCGATCGCTGAGGTGCTCCACGTGCTGGCGGTTGCCATGGCACCTCTACCAGAGTCACAGACGATGGCACACCAGAAGACAATGGCCCGGAAACAATGTGCGCAATGACATCGCCGCACACGCAATGGCGTCACACGTGACAGACCAGGAGGCACACAATGAAGAATACATCTATGGACAACTAAGGATTTATGAAGGTAAGCCGTCGTTGTGTTTGACCTTGGAATTGCCCTTTTGACTGCTTATTTTCTGTTTTGCACCATTTGACCTCGGCTGTCTGTTCTGGTCTGTCTTCTGCCTACTCCTTTCTGGTTCTGATCTTCCTTCCTAGTTTTGGTGAACAGATTGTTTTTCCCTGTGTTTTTTTACCCGATACCTGTCTCTCTTTGGATTTTTGGACTTTGCTTTTTGTTTTGTTTGGCTAATTTTCTTGAGGAATGCAAGGAGAGTTAGTACATGAGAGGGGGAAACCTCAAAAACTTCTAGCATAGATTGAGTTTCTAATCAGGGTTTTGAAATGCAATTAGAATTCTATTCTTTGCATGTAAAATGTTCTATGTACGCCGCTTTGGCGACAGCGCTACATAAGGAACATATTATTAGTTACGGTTGCCTTGATTCATGGAAGTATTTCATGCAATCATAATTGTCCCATTATATACATTATATTTTTTTAAAGGCGACAGACTCACCAAAGTTATGCAGCACATTTAACTTAATTCATAGAGTTGCTAAACGCTTTTGTAGAGTTTTCTTTAGTTTAGGATATTATATGGTGCTTGCACCACCTATAAGCTGAAACAATTGCATTAGAGTACGGCTATGGAGGAATAGCATGTGAGGAGGGGCACACAGCTTGTAGGTGTGGTTTGGTTATTTGCTAATCCCTATGGCCATTCCAACTCACTTACTCCCCCTCCCCACCCGAAACACATACTTGTGTGAACTATTTGAGCTTGCTTTAGTCAAGCCTTACCATACAACTTTGCATTCAAAGTGCCTGCCAGTGTTTTTTCAAAGCAATCTTTTGGGAGTTAATGGCTATGGGATTGAACATATGTTGCCACTTATGAAGCTAAATCATTTTCGGGTGGCTGTAATGAGAGTTTACAGATACAAGTACACTAAAACTATAAAACATGTTTTTGTCAGTTTCTACTGACGCCAATTTCAGTAACTGCTTACAATATTCACCAATAATTAATTGTAATGCATCTCTCAATATGCATATGGAAGACCTTTGCTGTCCTAGTATAACATCTGGAAGAATTAAGAGGCTGCTTTGACAAGGGAAATGTTGTTAATATAGAACTTCAGGATATCTAAAAATACAGTGACTTTTTCATGTTAAGAAAAACAATCCTACTAACTTTAGTGGGTGGTTTGCCACTCCAGGCATTACCTGCATGTCCCCCTTCCTCGCCCCAGTACTTAAACTTGAAGTACACCAAAAAAGGAAGGCTGAGGCGGTCTTGTAAAAGACACACAAGTAGCCCTCCAGCCCCTTTTCCTTTGAAGTTGGTGAGCAGGTGCAAGTGGATGTAGGTGAGTGGTACTCCCCACCTACCTTCTTAGCCCTGCCTCCTTCTTTCTGCTATGAAAGCAAGGGCATTGCTCGGCAGGGCAGATGAAGGAAAGAGCAATTCCTGTTCAGACAGGGAGGACCCAGGACCCGAAAGCCACGCTTAGACGACAGGTAAGCACACGCCGACATGTGTTTTATCCCTCCTTCCCCACCATCACCAGGCAACATCAACATCAACATCAACATCATCACCCCTCCTCTAAGGCATGGATTCTGCAATGCAGCAACCTTAACCATATCAGCCTCAAGCCCAGCTGCACCCCCTCAGAGTCCAAAACATCGGCTCATTTATCACGCATACAGCAGACAGACATCGCCATTCTTAACAAATGACCTGGATGCCATCTTTCTCATTGAGAGCTGGCCGACACCCACCTCCGTCCACATGCTAGACGTCCTTGTCCCGGACAGCTACAGCATCCAACACAGGGACCGGCCAAACAAGACAAGCGTAGGCCCTGCAGCCATCCACAAGACCTTGTGGCTCTGCACCAGACTTGATGCCGACAACATTGGCTCCTTCGAAGTCCTCTCTTGCCACTTCCCGCTCTCCCCAATGGACACAGTCACCTTCCATCTTATTTCCAGACTACCCAAACCCAACACTGCCTTCATCTGACACTTCATGGACCTGGTGATCACCATGTCCCTCAAACATGCCAAAAACATCTTCCTAGGTGGCTTCAAGCTCCCAGGGAATAAGGTCACAAAACTGAAGATGGAAGCTCTCCTCAGCCTTCTCGACATCCCCCGCCTCACACAGCCGATGAAAGACCAAATGGACGAGAAAGATAATATCCTTGACCTAATCATCACGACACTGCCTTCTCACCACTACAGCTCTCCTCTCCTGCTTGACTGTTCTGACCCCTTGGCCGTGCCTTTCAACAACTGCACACCACCCCAGTCAAGCACTCCCAGCAGAAACCCATCAACCAAACCTTCAGGTCCTTCAAGAACTTCCCAGTGGAAGCCCTCATGGGAGACTTAGCCAACCTCCACCTCACATGGACTGAACATCCCCAACAAACTGCAATCTCTACTGGAAGCACTCAACGGCACCCTCTCAGCCTCCATCGGCTGACACACATCTCTGAAACAACACACCTGCAAACCAAAACCGTTGCACCCTGGTACACTCAAAAACTCAATCTAAGCAAAAGAGCCATCAGGAAACAAGAGAAAGCCTGGCAGTGCTCCAGGACCGCATCCAGCTTGACGCTCCTCAAAGAACTCTGAGCAACCTGCCGACAACTAATCAACACAGCCAAGATCTCCTGCTATCGGAACACCACAGCAGATGCCAACAACAAAAGCAGAGCCCTCTTCAAAGGACTCAAGCAATGCGTCAACCTGCTCCTCGACCCCGCCATACCACACTCCATTGAAAAATCCACCACCATCAACACCTTCTTCATTGACAAAATCATCAAGATTCACCAGCTCTGCATCTATAGAACTACATCACATCCCTCCTCACAAAATCTCCATACCCTGAATAACATTCAAGACACTCTGTACAGAGGACCAGGAAGAAACCCCAGCATCCCTCAAAGTCACTTTACATACAGACAACAGCCTCAAGACCTTGCCTGCAGAAGCTTTCCTTCCCTTCCCTCTCAGGAAGACAGGACAAATACTCCCTCGACTAATAAAACCCACTCTGGATCCCGACAACCTGGGCAACTATCGCCCCATCACCCATCTTCCCTTCGTAGGTAAAATCATCGAGAAAGCGGTAGCCAGGCAACTGCAGCAACACATTTACATCAACATTCTTCTAAAACCTACCAATCCGGGTTCAGACCCAGATGCAGCACAGAGACGGCAACCATACAGGAGGTCGACAAAGCCCTCAACACTGTTGACGACAGCCACCCCTGCCTCCTGGTTCTACTCAACCTCTCAGCCGCTTTCAAAACAGTAGACCACAAGGTACTCATGGACACCCTACATCGGGCGCATGAGGATCAGTGACCTTGCCCTACACTGGTGCAAGTCGTACCTCGCCATCCGCCAGCAGTTCGTTCAGGTGGACTCCTCTAGATCGCCAATGCTACCCATTACCGGTGGAGTCCCATAGGGTTCCATCCTCTCCCCAGTGAGCTTCAATCTATACATGGAGCCACTGGTGGCCCTCCTAGCCACACAACATCCACATCCACCAATACGGCAACGACACACAGCTATACCCCAAGACTGACTCCATCAAGGACATCCACAGGCTCAAAACCTGCCCCTCAATGATCCAGTCTTGATGTCCAGTGCATACATGAAGCTCAACCCCATAATACCGAATTCCTACTCCTCACCAACAACACCGAACACCCAGACATACAGACCTGGCAATCAACCATGAACCCAGAGGGCTTCACACCCGAGCTCCCCTCCTGCGACAAGTCCCTCACATTCCACATCAACAAACACCTCTCCTTCAAGACACACATAGCAAAGAACACTCAGACAGCTTGGTATCAGCTCTCCCTCCTGCGGAAAGTCAACCCCTCCTTCTGGACAGCTTTAGATCCACCATTGAAGCACTGGTCCTATCCCACCAGGACGAGGGCAATTCCCTGTTCGAAGGCCTCCCGTCATCCTCCCTTGTGCCCCTGAGAAGCGCCCTACATGCGGCTGCAAGCCTCATCAAGGGTCTATGCAGATACAAACACATCACCCAGACCTCATCGACCTTCACTGGCTCCCACTGCACTCACGAATTACCTTCAAGTCTTGCTGCAGCATCTATAAGGCAGTCGTCCTCAAGTCACCCAGCTACCTCGTGAAGAAACTCAGCATTTCTGGCAGACAGTGCACCACCAGAAGTCAGGACACATGCAGACTTGAAATCCGACACTGCACAAAGGAATGGATCAGAAAAACAACCCTTCTCTGCCTATGCCCCAAGACTATGGATAATCCTCCCCGCCCGCATCAGACTAGCCCCAAGCTCATAGAATTCAGAAAAAAACTCAAGACCCACTCTTCAAGGAGTCTCTCTCCTTCTCAACACCTAGGCTATCACGTCGCCCCACCGTACCACCTGGCTTGCTAGATGCCATCCGTACCTCTCCTCCCACCTACCTGTAACAGCTGTACCCCTCTGTATCCTAGCCCCCGCTGTTATCTGTTCTGTTGTTACCTCTGAATAGCACTCCGTTATGCATTGGTACTGTTGTATGCCTCTGTAAAGCACTCAACTGCTTCTCGAAGCTAGGTCCGCGCTCAATAAATACAATAATAACAACACAAGACACAAAGCAACTGCACACCCATTGAACTTGGATGACTAGTGAAACTCTTTTAACATAATATTACACCAAATACAGAGTGGACAAACGCCTGTTCCTCCTGACCTGGGAGAAGGAAACTATAGTACTTTACAATAGTGAAAAGGGATGCCCCACTGGCTGCCTTGCAAATTTACAAAATAGAAGCCCCCCCACGCCTCCACCAATGAAGCTGCCATACTCCTGGTTGAACAATCCATGATCCCAGAAGTGCACTTAACACCTCCTGGGCTGTATTCTAAAGTGATTGTTCGCTTCAACCAACGATAGATGGTCATGGGGAGGACCTCTGACGCCCACTAAGGGACCAAAAAAGTTACCAAAGAGGCTCTGAGTATCGAAATTATCCTGTATGACCCAAATAGGTCAAGAGGACGGTCTAATGTGTCTAGATGAGGCATAGCAGCTGCCTCAGTCTCCGCCATTCCTTTTGAAAGGAAGGGAAGGGGTAACAACTTCCTGTGCCAGGTGAGATGAGGAGACCACCTTAAGGATGAAAGTGGGGTCGCATTTCAAAATGATAGCTGCACTAAAGTGGAGAGCAGAGGACGGCTCCCAAATCAACATGCCAATATGATGGCTACAAAAAAGGTGTTTAAGGTTAAAAAGTAAGGTCCACAAATGCTAAAAGCTTCTCGGGGGCTCAGGATAACCTGTAAGCATCCCAAGTCTGAGTCAAGGACCTCACCCTCGGACAAGCAAAAGCAAACCTCTATAAAAAAAGATGAGACACGGTGGCGCCAACCAATATTACGTCCCTCCACACCCAAGGAAAATAATAACAGATCGCAGCCCACTGTGTCCAGAGGGAAGAATGCACTAAACCAAAGTCAAACCCCCCTGAAGAAATGATGCAAAGTCTACCACTCGGTATTCTTGAGACATGACCACACAAAAGAATGCCAATGATGGGCATATGATTTAAGAGTTGCTGGTTTCCAAGAGTCTTGCAAAGGCCTGGCCATCCCATTTTTAATGCCTCTGTAGAGGAGCAGGTGTCTCACATCTCTAGTCCCACTCCCTAACCGCTATCATACCGGAACAGCAGTAAGAGAGCAGTATGCGTGACACAAGGTATGGTTCCAATACCGCATCAAAGATACAAGAGAAGTTATGAACTCAGACAACCATATTGAATGTACCCTCACACGGACATATTGGAAGGGTGTCTGCATACACCATTGGAAATCAAGGAGCTGTTACTGAAATCGGACAAGGGTAGAGTGACGTCATGAAGAAAAGACAAGGATGCACCGAAACGATCTGCGAAAACTTGCAGAACAAAGATGTAACAACAGAAACATGTAATTGAATATGAAGAAATCATGTGCACCAAAGACATAAGTGAGAAGAGGCGAGTGAATGTACATACGCAGAAACGCAAGGTAGATGAGACATATGGAACAAGTTACTTACCTGTAACTGTTGTTCTCCAGCATGGGTTTGGCATTGATTCACCTGCTCATGAATATTCCCCGTCGTCAGGCCGGGCATTCTCGGTAAAGAAAAAAAAAAAATCAGTATCAGTTTCGTTTCTGATCTGTCTTTCTTAGTAGTAACCAATCACTGGTCTCTGGGTCATACTGCCCCCAGCCAATGACTGCCCTCTCTATAAGCCCCACCTCTGGCAGCCATCCTCAGATTTGGTAGCACGTAAAGTGGCAGTATGACCAAGTGAAGAGCCGCAGAGGGGTAGGAGGGAGGGTTCGCATGTGAATCCATGCCAGACCCATGCTGGAGAACAACAGTTACCGGTAAGTAACTTGTTCCTTTTCCAGCATGGGGTCTGGCATGGATTCACATGCTCATGAATATAAGAATACATAGCAGTACACACATGCACAACCACTGGAGGTGGCAAGGCTCAACATTAAGCATTACATAAAACTCAACATTAAGCATTTCTTACCTCCTCACCAGGCTCACCTTAAGCGAACAGGTTGCGCAGCACTGCTTGGCCAACCCTGGACTCCTCCCTGGAATCCTGGTCGACGCAGTAGAATCTCGTGAAGGTGTGCGTCGACCTCCACGTAGCAGCCCTGCAGATGTCCAGCTGGGGCACACCAGACCACTCTGGTCGAATGGGCTCTTGGACAGCTGGGCAACGGTTGGTTCGCCAACCGATGACAGTGCATGATGCAGCCGGAGAGCCATCTGGAAATGGAAACCTTCGAGAGAGCCTTCCCTTGGTTCACAGGTCCAAAGTTCACAAACAGCTGTGATGTCCTCCAAAAACAACTTGTTCGGTCCACGTAGAACCTCAGCGCTCTAGCTACATCCAGCGAGTGCAAAGTCCTATCGGCCGGCGACGAAGGCGACGGGAAAAAGACTGGTAACACCAAGGGCTCGTTGAGATGGAAGTCCGACGGCACCTTGGGCATGAAGGAGGGGTGCGTCCTCAGCACTACCCTCGTATCGTGAAAGGTCAGGTATGGAGGCTTGCAGGATAGAGCCTGGATCTCTCCCACGCGTCGTGCGGAGGTGATGGCCACCAGGAACGCTGTTTTCCATGACAGAAACTTCAACGGGGCCGAATGCAATGGCTCGAATGGCGGACCCATGAGCCTGGTCAGCACCACGTTGAGCTCCCACGCCGGGGCTGGCGCCTGCACCGGCGGGAATGATCGAAACAGTCCCTTCATAAATTCCTTAACCAGGCGATGAGACCACAGGGATGACCGCCCTGTAGTCCTGGTGTATCAGGAAATCGCTGCCAGGTGTATCTTGATTGAAGCATGAGATAGTCCAGTTTTGGCTAGCGACAGAAGGTACGGAAATACTTGAGGGACCGTAATCCGCAGAGGGTTAATCTTCTATGCTCTGCACCAGATCGAGAACCTCTTCCACTTATGTCCGTAGCACTTGAGGACGCCCTGGCCTTCGCAAGAACCTCTCTGCAGTCGGACGGGAAATCGTATCCTCCAAACTCTAGTGCTGCAGGAGCCAGGCCTGCAAATTCAGCGACTCCGGGTTGTGATGAAGAATTGCGCCTCCTTCTCTGGAGAGAAGATCTGCGTCCATCGACAGCTTGACTGGTGGGGACGCTGACAAGTCCAGAAGGTCCGGGAACCAGATCTGTGCCTCGAGGAACATTCTGCACCGGGACCTCTTGAGCTGGTTTATGAGTCGGAGCAGCAACGGCAACGGACGAAACGCATATGGGAACAGGCCGTCCCAGGGGAACGAGAAAGCATCGCCCATGCGCCTCGGTTGGGGAAACCTGCTGGCGAACCTCTGGCACTTGGGAGTTTGTCGCCGTCGCGAACAGGTCGATCTGGGGTTTGCCCCATAGCTGAAAGAGTCGGTCCACTTGATCCTGGCGTAGTGGCACGAGCGCAGCTCTCTGCTGAGTGAGTCGGCGATGGTGTTTTTTATCCCTGCCAGATGAAACGGCACCAGAAACATCCCTTATGCAACGGCCCAATGCCACAGGTCCTGCGCTTCTTTGGATAGGCCCGGGGATCTGGTTCCGCCCTGCTTCCGGATGTAGAACATCGTGGTGGTGTTGTCAGTGAAGATCCTCACCACCTTGCCCTTGAGGGATGGGAGAAAGGACCTGAGGGCCCAGAACACTGCCCGGAGCTCCAGGATGTTGATGTGGAGCGACTTTTTCTCCGGGAGCCAAAGGCCTCTCGCGTGAAGATCTCCAGTGTGGGCACCCCACCCCTCCAGGGAGGCATCTGTCGTCACCGTCGCCTGGTGGACCGTGGTCTGAAAGTCTGTCCCCGCCGCTAGATGAGCGCGGGTGCCCCACCACTGGATCGCTCATCGGAAGGTCTCGTTGAGAGGGATCCTGTCCTCGAAGCTGCCCGTCGCTTGAATCCAGCAGGCGTCGAGGATCTCCTGTAGAGGGCACATCCGAAGTCTGCACAGGCGCACGAGATAAATGCAAGAGGACATCATCCCGAGGAGGGACTTGATGGACCTCACTCTGGCCACGTCCGTGGCCAGCAGAAGCTGCACCTTGCCTAGGATGGCCTTTGTCCTTTCCTCCGACGTCGAGACCAGGCGCGCCACTGTGTCGAGCTTGGCTCCAAGAAACAGTGCGACTTGAGAGGGGACCAGGTCGGACTTGGGGAAGTTGATGGAGAACCCCAGGTCCGTAAGCAGCTGGACGCTCTTCGCTGCGTGTTCTACGGCGAGCTCCCTTGACCTTGCGCGGATGAGCCAATCGTCCAGGTAGGGGTAGATGTGGATCCCCTGCAGGCGCAGCCGCGCTGCCACTGGAGCGAGGCACTTGGTGAAAACCCTGGGTGCCGACTTCAATCCGAACGGGAGGGCCTTGAGCTGGTAGTGCCGCCCTTGGACCACCAACCTGAGGAACTTCCGGTGTCCTTTTGGAATGGGAATGTGAAAGTAGGCATCCTCCAAATCCAACAACGACAGGAAATCACCCTCCTCCAGCTGTCCCAGAACGTGCTGGAGGGTGATGATCCGGAACTTCTGTGCCTTGATGTACTTGTTCAGTCGTCGCAGGTCTAGGATGGGTCGCCACCCTCCTGTCTTCTTTTTCACAAGGAAGTACCTTGAGTATACTCCGGAGCCCAGGAGCCTCTTTGGGACGAGCTCGATGGTACCTTTCTTGAGCATCGCCCTTACCTCCAACAGCAGTTGAGGGACGTGGTTTTCTGTCCTGGCCACGGGAGAAATGAGGGGGCACTTTTTTAGAAATTCGAGGGCGTGCCCCTGGGCCATGGCGTCCAGCAACCAACGGTCGGCGGAGATGCAATCCCACACGCCGACAAACTTCGCCAGCCGGCCTCCCACCGGGGTGCTTCGGTGGGGCCCCGACCCACGGTCGGTTCAATCTTGCTTCGAGGACGCCTTGCCACCTTGGCCTCCCTGGCGACAACGGCGGGATCCACCAGACTTGCCTCGTCCTCTCTAAGCTTCCTGCGACGAGGAGCGGGCCGCTTGTCGGTACGTAGAGGAGCCACCGCCGAATCCCTTGGAGGCACCCGGCTTGCCTCCGGAGCTCCGAAAGGACAGCCTTCGTTGCTGGAGAACTCCCAGGGCCTTAGCTGTCTCTGTGTCCGCCTTGATGGCTTGAAGGGACTCATCCACTGTTTTCCGAAACAGGTTGTTCCCGTCGAACGGCATGTCCAAAACCTTGGCTTGTACGTCCTGGTGGAAATCCGTCACCGTGAGCCACCCTCGTCGTCTGAGGCAAACGCCGTTGCCTAGCTGGCGGAAACCAGTGTCGGCAATGTCCGTTGCCACCGTAATGGCGTGGTCCGACACCACCTCACCTTCTTGCAAGATCTCCAGGGCCTCAGCCCTCTTGTCGTCCGGTAGGAAGTCCAACATGGGGGTGATCTTGTACCATAACTCCCTGTTGTAGCGGGCCACGATCGTGAGGGCGTTGGCCGCCTTAATCGTTGTTGCCACCGACGAGATAACTCGTCGTCCCATGGCATCCTGCTTCTTTCCTTCGCTGTCCGGCGGGGAAGTTGACGTTGAGGCCGATGCCCCCCGGCTTTCTTCTTGAACGCCGCTGAGAAGAGCGAGTCAGGGGTCGGTTGCGCCCTAAGGCACAAAGGTGCCGCGTCGGGGACCCGGTACTTCTTCTCGCACCGATCCCTCTTGGTAGGCATCGTAGACGGGTTCTTGAGAAGGGTGAGATCCTCGTCCCAGATGTCATCCAGCAGAGGCACGGCGAGGACCGTCTTCCTCTTGGCCTCGCGCCGTTGGTAAAGGAAACCTTCCTTCTTCTCTACGGGGCAGAGCTGAAAAAGCTCAGATGCCCTGGCGATCATAGCGTGGAAAGACCCAATCTCGTCAGGCGGGGAAGCCCGGGCTGGAGGCGATGGGAGCTCCGTCCCGTCGTCATCCGTACCCGTCGTGGCTGTGTCCATTCCTGTGTCATCCCCAGGTACGGGGGACGTGGGCAAAGGCTGAGCAGGCCACGAGGGCTGAAAAGGCAGGGCTGATTGGGACCGTCTTCTCTTGTTTGGGGGACTTCCCGACGGGCCTGGCTCTGGCTCCTCTGTCGAGCCTGGTTTCGGCTCCTCCGTCGGTGGTAGGGGCAATCTCGTCCTTATCTCTGAACATAAAGATTGTATTGCCAACAAAATGGCCACCGAGTTGTCCTGCGGGTCCGGAAGCGACGGGCGCGGCGGTTGACTAGGAACCTCGCCGGCGCCGCCGGCGCTCTCGTCGTCCCCTTCGTCAGAGGCTGTGTCTGTGTCCACAATGGCCACCGGCTCCCCCACTCTTTTTCCACCGGGGTCTTCACAGGGGTCTTCTCGATGGGCCTGAAAGAGGCTTCCCTCCGCTGTGGCAGGGAAACTCTGGGCTCCGAGGTCGCCTCCACTGGTGTAGCCTCCTCAGGCTGCGCCAGGGCCGCCGCGACTTCCTCGATAGAGGTCTTGGCCGGGTGAATCAAGGCCTTCACCACCTTCTGTGGGCCTGTGACCTTCACCTTGGGGGAAGGGTCGCCGCCTCGGTCCCCCTCGGCTGGATCCTTCGAGATCGACCGGGGTCTCTCCAAAAGCTTTGCCGGGTTCTCCGCTTTCCTCTTCCCTGAGCAAGAGCATTGGCTCGTGGTTGATGCCGCTGGAGAGGATGCGCCCTGCCTGGCAGCTGAGGAGCCCGACCGTTTGGCGCTCCCGGTGCCCGCGGACTCACAGTGCTTTGCCTTCTGTTGGGCCCCTGTCGCCGGGGTGCCCTCACAGGACTTAGAAGACCGCTCGGACTTCTTCTTCTCACCTGACGGGCTCTTTCCTTCCAGCCAGTTGGAGAGACGAAGGTTTCGGTCCCTGATGGACCGTTCCGACGTGTTCCCGCAAAACGCACAGTCCTTCTCCACATGCGTTTTGTCCTCATGAAGGCAGTAGAGACATTTCGAGTGCTCGTCCTCCTTGAACACATTCTGCAGCTGGCATCCAGGGCAAACCCTGAACAGCTTTCCGGGCGTCGAGCTTCCTTTCTCCTGGGCCATGTCCGGGTAGGCCGCAGAAACTTCTGGACTCCAAGAAGCATAACTCGACAAACACTTCACCCTTGAGGGGTGTAGAAAATCCAAAACGGGTCCCCGTTGATCGGATGTAGAGACGGTGGAGCTTGAGGCTATATTTGACCGAAAAATGAGAAAATCTCTTTGAAAAAGCACGAAAACGCAGCAAAAAGCTCGAGAGCTAAACACGAGGACTCCCCAACACTTGAGCGTGCAGTAAAAATCTGAGGATGGCTGCCAGAGGCTGGGCTTAGGGAGAGGGCAGTCATTGGCTGGGGGCAGTATGACCCAGAGACCAGTGATTGGTTACTAAGAACGACAGATCAGAAACAAAACTTATACTGATCTTTTCTTTACTGAGGATTCCAGGCCTGACGACGGGGAATATTCATGAGCATGTGAATCCATGCAGACCCCATGCTGGAGAAAGACACTTGCTGCAGAAGAAAATATAATGCGACTCCAGCAGCCATGATTAAAAGATGGATGTCGGACCTGTATTAAGAATGACCAAGCTACCTCAAACAAACCAGGGCTGCAGAGCTAAGAGTCACTGGAAAAACAGCTGTGTATGAGGAACAAATAATATCTATTGGCCTGGCATCAAATGTACCACATCAAGGAATAATTGCAAGGCTCAAAGGGAGTCAAGAGGATAAGCCATGTATGTAAAATCTATTTCTCTTAGATTAAGAAAAGATGAAAACATCTGCAAGTGCCAAGTGTTGGACAATTAAGGATGTAGAAAGCATGTGTGAGGTAGAGCAACGAAGTCTCCAGAGACCAAGCGAAGTAATGACACCCAGGATAATTGAATTAAACAGCACTAAATAAGAGGTAGAAATGGACAAAATCGTGGTCTCCTCACACGTGATTGAGAATTTGAAAACAAGGCCTTTTCATTAAAATCCAGATGAGATAGTGGTGTACCTAACCTCCCTTAAAAGTCCCAGAGAAGAGAACATTCTGCAAGGTCAACTACAAAGAAGAAGCCTTTGCTTAGGGCCTGACCGATGAGAGATGATGGACTAACTGGGCGAGTGGGTGGTAGTCTGATGTTCTCTGCAGCTGAGTTTTGTTTTGCTTACGTGCCGCTAACAAGCCGAAATTGCAAGGTTGGCAGAGAAAGTCAACGAATCATGAGGCTCTATGTAGCAGCGTGTTTTGCATTGTTACACATTGTTGCAGAAACCAATCTGCTGCGGTTATTCTGCATTATACTTATTTAGAGGTAGTTCAAGGAGTGCCTACCAGATAAGGAGCATCCAATAATTATACTAACACTTATATGAGCTATAGGTACATATGTTCCCTTAAACAATCCCTCCCGTCAATAGGTTTTTTAAGTTTGCCACGTAGGATGATGTCATAGCCGACATATATATTGAGGTATAAAGCCGTATTATCGTGAATGTGTGTAGTACGATTTGTTGTTCGCCAGGTTTCCCCTCTTAATTGAGTTGATAATAAAGTATTATTGTGCCATATTCTTTCAGTCTGCATCTTTATTGGCAATTCCATCCAGCACTTAGAACGCGCCAGGTGCTACTGCACAACTCCTCATCAAACCCTGCCACTCAACAGCCAGGTACCCCAATGCCAATTGTTGATCAGTATTGAGGCATCCGGACGCAGAACTGGTGAAGGCATCTTTGGGATTTGGGGTTGTTTACCGAGGTGGAAATGTTCGAGGGAGAAACGACCAAAGATTATTTGTTCAAAATAATCTTCGGTCTTTTCTCCCCTGAACAGTCCCAATGTGCCCAAACCACTACTCACACTCTCACCTACCTGCAGCGCTGCCACACCCCCACCCCCTTACTAACCTTGCTTTCTGTATCGCTGTGGCCCTGCAATGCCTGTTCCCTTTCACTTCGGGAACCGCCACCGCAGGGGTGACCCCCGCAACCCCTGCTCACTATACTGTATAGTATACGGAGCGCGGGACAACCCTGCAGCCTTTTTTTGTGTGACTGCGGGACAGCTGCAGGGGTGTCCCCCCCGCACTCCCAGCTCACAGTATACTGAGCAGGGGTTGCGGGAGACACCCCTGCAGTCATTTTTTATGTTCTACTTACCAAAAATGAACAATTATTGGTATGTTTTTTTAGGACTTTTGGTGGTGTAGGTCATTTAGATTCGGTCATTTTGGCTGAAACCGTCTTTGGAAGCATCTAAGGGAGAAAGGCAGATATCTGCACCAGATACAGAAAACAAGCTCTTCTGGGTCACCAGGAGAACTTGCGAGCTGCCCTCCTAATCTTCTGCAGCACCCTAGCGATCAGAGGGAAAGAAGGTCTCTGACCAACTCATGAACAGGGCATCCATCTACCAGGCAGCCTGTTCCCTGAATCCTGAGAAAAACAAGGGAAAGAAGGGTATTCTTTGCAGGAGCAAACATGTACACTCTAGGTAGAGCAAAGTTCTTTGTGGTCAACTTAAAGGTTTTTAATGGCAGAGCACCACTGTGAGGATGTCGGGAAAGGCCAGCCCGAGTGTCTGCCAGTGGGTGCTCAAGACAGGAGATTGGTCTCGCCCCCACAAACATAGGGAGTGATCCCGGGGACTGTTGTAGGAAAGGGCAGATGTGTTGTCCATCCTAATCAGTACAGGGAAATCTGACATCATTCCTGGAGATGTGCAGAGGAGAATAAAGTAGAAAATGAGAAAATTGCTAATTACTATGAGAGAGGAAGGCCATTTTAATAACTATCCAGTAGGATATTATTTACATATGGCTCATGTAAAAGCTTAGCAGTTTATCTAAAGCTAGTAAATAACCGAACACATAGGGTAGTCCTTACGCAGCTCAGAAAAGGGACTTAACCAGTATGATCAGTTATAGCAACATGGTTAGGCAGTTCGAATCAATAGGTCTGTGCGATTCTGGAGATGATGTGAATGCCTCATTACATTTTTTGCCTGTGACATAAAATCACTAAGAAAACATTATTCAGTGCCAATTTGTAGGCAAAGTAAACATTTGCTGATGCATGAATAACCCCCAGCCGGGGATTAAAAAAAAAGGATTCCTGGCGCATGAAGCCACGTGGGGATCCCAAAATTAAAAAAACAAGAAAATCGGGTCCGCGACGAGAGCCGCCGACCTGGAAGAAGGGAGAAACAAGTCAGAGTAAGGGACCTTTGCATGTGAGCATGCAAGGGTCCTATTGCTCTAAAGGAAGAAAAAAGAAAAAAAACATTTTGAATTCAAAAATAAATAATTAAAGCACGTCACCGGAGTGCCGTTGACAGTGGATAAACCCTTCAACAGGGTTATATGCGCTCCGCTCAGCGTCGGTGCGACTGCCACAGCCAGGGCCTCTATGCTGGCGGGCGCTTTGAATATTTTGCTGCCCCTCCAGGTCACCACTGATTGCTGGGGCCCAGGGCCCACTAACTTAATTACTGGCGTTCCCCGTAGCTGTGGAGCGCCTTAAATGTGTTTAGCCCTCCTGGTGGCTTAATTTAAAAATGGGGGCCACCTCCCTTACAGGTGGCCCACCAGAACTCATTGGGCCACACCTGACAGACGTGGCCCGGGTGGAGTTAGTAGTGTGCGGCCCCCTCTGAGTGCTGGGCTGCATCTGACATACGCAGCCCAGCCCATGTAGAGATGGGGCCGCTACACCCTGTTGCTGCTGCCTGCCGCCCACTACCAAAAGAGCCAGCACCAAAGAGCGCAGGAAGAAAGAAGTTCCAGAGAGCAGCAGCAAGGACCTTGAGACAACCCTGGCCAGGTTGTCTTGCAAGTAAGGTCATTATGAATAGTTCTTAATACAGTGCAGTGTATAGACTGTGTACTTTTTTTTTTAAAGACACGTTTATAATTTTAAATGACTTTTTATATGTTTGCGTTTTATTGTTTAGTAACGCAGCTGCTTAGGATAACGTAAACGGTCTTGTGTTTTGCCACTTTGTGTAAAAAACTCACAAAACCCTGCGGGTGTAACAGAAATTTATATAATTAAGCGTTTAACAAGGACTGTACACCAGAAATCCTTTTGTCCGCCTCTCCTTTTGTGCTCCAGTTACTCTAACCTTGCATTTTCTACTTGGGGGTATTTGGGGAACCTGCCTGCCCTAACCTCTTGATCTTCCCCACCCTTACCATCTTCCTAGCGAGGTAGACCACAGTGATCTTGGACCTAGGAGAGTGGGTTTGGAAACCGGTAAGAGGCAAATCAAGTTATAAGTGAAGGGCTAAGCTGTATACTGTGTGCCCACCTACACCTGTCTCCCTATAAGGTGCATTGGAAGATCATCTGCGCTACCATGCATGCTCTAATGCATGCTCAGTTTTATTTGATAATGGTACCAGATCTTTTACTGCGTTACGCATTGGATATGCTTGTCATGAAGGCCTGGAATATTGAAGAAAATGTAATTTCCAGTCTATTTTGAGTGAAGGTGAAAACGTCTGGTAATATATGTTCACTTTTGGTGCTCTGTGCTGTAGGGCCTGATTTGTTTTTAAACAAAATGCTAAGTGAATTAGTTTAGGAGGTATGGGGAAACGAACTGGGAAATTAAAGGAAATATTCATTTATTTCGATCTGAGTATACGCAACGTATTTGTTATGTTATTGAGTATGCAATACTACATATTGAGTATTCAATACTACATATTGATAGATATTTGGGGTCTCCTGTGGTTTTCCCTAAGTAAAATATTTCATTTGTAATTTACTTCGTGTACATTACTTAGACATGTTGTAGGTATTTGCTGGTTAAGGGGTAAAAAGGGGGGTCGGGGGCTGAGACAACAAAACAAATTAAAAAAATCAAAAGCAATTTACACAAAGTAAATTACAACAAAGTAATTTTTTTCGTTGTAATGACAAAGGAACCACATTTGTATGTAGTCGGTTAAGGTAGCTGTAAGCTAATGATATTGAGTTTTGAGGACTTGGGCTGGTTTGTACTCTAGCCTAGTTGTGGGGTGTGCAAATATGTGAAATGTATTGTTAAATAATGAATGCCTTTTAAAAGGAAGCTGTATTCTGAATGTACTATTATGGAAAATAATTTTCCGAATACATGTTTTGAATATGTGGCAGAAACTTGACCCGGTGTAAAATGGGCTGCACCAAGTTCACATGGTACAATTGGGACGGAATCAGTCCTGAAAGTCCATTCAACTAATTGTGCTCCAGCCCTCCCCCACCCCTCAAAATGTTAGCTGAGGAACGGGGCTTCCTAACATAGCTTTTTGTACGTTAGAGAGGGGAGAGAAGCCTTTCCTGAAACTGGTGGCTTTGATATGATGTGTCATTTGTAACCTGTCTGTACACAAGTGTTTAACGTGTTATGGAGTTACTGCAAAAAAATGTATTTGCACAAACACAGCAAAACTTTAAAGCTGCTAGTTTCAGGAAAGGCTTCCATCACTGCTCTGCCTTTCAATCATCAAATACACACATCAGCCCCCTTCCCACGAATGTAAGCAAACATATAACGTTATGAGCAGAGGGGGCTGATGTGTGCACTGGCTTTTTGTTAGGCAGAGAAGCGAGAGAAGCCTTTCCTGTCAGTGTTAAAGAGTGTTGCATGTTAGCTCATTAAGTATGCATGCATGTGTGTAAGGAGTGTGCATGTAATGTATGTGTGACTGAGTGTATGAGTATGATGTATGCGGAAGCTGGGTGCGCATGTGAATGAGCGAGTATATGATGAATGGGATGTTTGTGTGAATGTGTAATTGTGTGTGCTTATGTGTAATGCTGGGCTGAGGAGTGGATTCTGGCGGGTAGAGGGTGGGAGAGGCATGGGTGGGAAAAGGGGGATTATGCTAAACATAACATTTTAATGGACATCCATGATAAAGTAATCATGATATGTGCTTTGTGGCTAGAATGGCATTTTGGTGTAGCCAGTCTAATCAGTTTTTATTGGGGCATGACTTTTTTTACTGGGCATCTATACCCAAGTAGGCATGACATGTGTTATAATGTTGCTAGACTGGCGTTTTGGTACAGCCACTCTCGCCATTTCTTCCTGTGGCTTGACATTTTTTACTGGGATAGACATGTTTTCTTATAGAATCATTACTGGCATTAGGCGCAAAGCAAACAGGAGTATGTTCATATATGGGAACGTTGGCATATTTTAGTGAACCCAGAATGGAACTGTACGGGCACAGCCAGCGTGAAAATGTTTATGCTGGCACGTAATGGTATAATGAACAGAAATGTGCGCCTTGTATCTCGTGGGGAAGTTGGATCAGTGGCACACTGTATTTCTGCCTGGTCCCCTAGTGGTCGATTTTGCTTAAAGGGTGATGCATGATCGGGATACCCGGGCTTTGGATATACAAATTATCAAAGCAACTAAATGCGTATGTTACCTTTAAATCCAATCACTCTGTCATTCTCACTTGTATATTACGCTTTAAAATGAATTTGATACTTGGCCCCCACGCCAGACAACCCATGGGGTAGAAAGTTTGCCCCAACCACTTTCTGAAGTGCCGCCCCACCCCCGAAATGTAGGTTTCTATATGTCACCCTTAATTTTGATCCGACAGACTTATAGATACGTGCACTTAAAGATTTCTCGGGGTATTATACAAAAAGGCTGGAAGAAGAGGGGCCCAATTCAACGAGCCGGGAGTGTTCGGCAGATGCTGCAGCTGATGATTTCCATGCCAGCGAGCCATTTCCACATGCAAAGGAAGCGTTCACAGGCTTTTTGTTTTTGCATACACAGTTGGAGTTACTAGGGCCCACTCTTTTAAATAAATGCTCGCATTCCATCCATCTGCTTTCCGAAAGAACCGTTTCCGTCACCCTTATTATAAAAACCCCTGCTTTCAGATCAGAGATGCGCCGTGCCCAACAAAAAAAGCACACTTGGCTCAAGACAATCTAGCATTTCAGAACTGTATGAAATATACCCTTAAAATACGATGACGCCATTGGATCGCCGACACAAGACACATGCACTCGTCCTTTCATGATTCTAAGCTAGCACCGACCTTGCACGGTGCCCTCCAGGCGGCATGCTAGCGAGTGTGTTCGCATGGCTCGAGCCCGCTCTCTGTGGCAGGAAGCAGGAGCCTGGCTAGCAGGGAGTCGGGGAAACATTGCGCAAGCAGCTCCCAGTGCCAGGAACTGGGGAAGGCGTGCCCAGCCTTCGCACGCAATGTGTGGAGGAGCTCCATGAACAGAGGCCGAAGCCCGCTGCTGGCGTGATAAACAGCAGGACCATCAATTTCACTATTTACAAAGTTCCACTCACAGCGCAAGTTTATACCATAGGCCTTGCTTATGTTTTCTACAAAAATACTATACTCGAAGTTTTCAAGAAAATTCAGTCTCTTCTACCCATTACATATCTAAAAGGGCAGATTGCAACAGCGTGGAGCCAGGAAGCATGTTTCGCATTTTTTCTAGAACGTTCAAAGGGTCCATTAATCATACGTACCTCGATAATGTCAGATTTGTAAACACCGTGTCAGTGTTGAATAAAATATAAAATGGGAAATCAAACACATTCGCTGGGGAAATAATATATTTTGAAAAAATATAGGGGCACACAGAGAAACGAACATCTATACATGTATAATTATCGATGGATAGCTTACACTATGCAAATCGTTTCCACTGAGAGGTGTTCCTTCAGAGTGAAGTCTACTAACAGGAGCAAAGGTCGTGTGGTTTATGATGTCACTAGGGACCCCGAGGTGGACTAAAGCCAGGAGTTGAAAGCAAAGCAGCTATAATTCTATTATGTGGATGTTGCTCCAATCCGGTCTCTGTTCCGCCTCCTGTGCTGTGCCCATAAACCAACAGTGCAGAAAGGGGAGGCATGGGGGAACCATATAGAAGATACCCAATACCAGGTTCCCTCACCCAACAGCAATCCAAAAGGGAAAAATAAGAAATACCCGTCACAGAAAATGTTGTAGCCCATAGCAGTAATACATTTATAAGCTTTTATATGACACAGATCGAAATTAAGATTGGATAAGAAGGAGGTAAAAGCCGCTCCTGGGTATCCGGCATTAACCAGTGAGCAGGAGCTAGCACTGCGGAACGAGAATATAGTATATAGCATTCCACAAATCTAACTACCATACAAGACGCAAATGAAAAATGTTTGCCATTATCTATGACCCCTTAGGCTTTTTATGTCATTTAGATGTATCCTAAAGCTTATTTATAGATTGTCATTTGGGCCAAAGATTCATTCATATAAGGCATGTTCGGCATCAGTTTCTCTGGGGAGCCAAAAGTAGCTCCTGGTAACTGTTGGTTTCAAGCTAACCCGGCTCTCCGATGGTACCAGCAGGAGCTAAGTAGCCCCCCCCCCCTGATTTTGAACCCTGAACTATGACCATCAACACTGTAGTGATCTTACAGCACAGAGGAATGCGTGGATAGGGGATAAACAAGAGCGTGGTGTGTGGGTGTGAAGAGGGGAGGAAAACGGTGTGAGTAGGAACTCACACAAAAATGTTAAAGTGTTCAGGTGAAGGGAGTACAACTGTGGTAGTACACGTACATATGTAATCATTGGAAGACGATCAAATGAACGTTGATTAGGAAAAGAGGGAATAAAGCCCACACGTGATGCCAAGCAATGGTCAGCAAGGACAGTATTTAAAACTTTGAGAGTGATACTGAAACAAGCATAGGGCTGAATGGTTAACTAAGATGCACTAAAGCATACCTTGAAGTAGGGACATTTCTTAAACCAGATCAAGTTTTTCTAAATAACCCTCCGGGTAAATCTGGGCGCGCCAAGGCAAATGACAGACGTGCCAGAATTAATAGTAAGGCATACATCTGAATGCAGAGAGAACCAAGGGAAAGAGGAAAGGATAATCTCGATGGTCCAAGTGCCATATCTGTTTGGCCACTTGATAAAGGACGAGATGTATCACTCATATTGGAGGAGGTCAGTGGCATTATTGGAGGAAGCCTACAGAATCTGACTAATATATTCCCAACAAGACCCTGATTTCCCCACAAGCCATGCATTCCCAGTGCAGCCGACTGCAGCTGAGGGCTCTGCAACAACATACCACATAGCACCTGATCACGAGAAGAAAAAAGAAAAAAAGAAAGAAACACACACATCAAGCGCTACACTAAGTTGCAATGTACATGTAAAGTTAGATTATTAAATCACTCATTCCTAATTTGTTAGTTGTGTCTTACCCAACCTTTTCTAAATGTTGTACCCTCCTGCAGTGACATCATGGCAGTGGATTATGCAATTCACAAATCAACATATATCTGTGTATAGTTTTCTATAGAAAAAGTCCAAAAACCCCTTCATCATGCTTTTCTGATTTGAAGGCGGGGGAACACAGGATAAATGTAGACTGGAAAATAAAGTTTGCTAACTTTCATAGGTGATGGTGGGTTGCTGCCGACGAGGTGCTTAAATGAGGGGCGAGATACTTCAAAGCGCAGGGGACTAAACAAGAGTGGGATCTATTTTAATTACATTGAAACAAATTAAATAATCCTTCGTCATGACAGTACAGTAGGCAGAACATTCAGAATGGGAAATGGTGGCCAAGCCATACACAACAAAGAGATTTGAACTGAGTGATTTAATGTTTTGTATAGGATTTTTGCCACGCTATGCTGTCATCTGCATGGTTGTCAGGCACTCGGACATGGAAATGTTACATAACTAGTTCTCTCAAGAGAGAACTACAAAGAGAGACGTCTTGTCAGCAAAGGACATCACACAGCCATGCACAAACCAGGTGAAGCATTGAAAAGAGCGTTCCATGACACTGCTCCTTATATCAAAACGTGGGTGTTATTTTACTCTAAGAATGGTGCCCCTCATGGTGAAGCGTATAACCTTTGTTAATTGTAGGTCAATCAGCTTGAGGCAGGCCACTTCTATTGATGTATTTTTCCATTCCAATCCTTTATGCAAGTTTTGGAACTAACTCAATTGTTCTACTAGATATAAAGATATACCACGTAAAAACATGTATTCAATAAAATGTACCTGAAGGGGAACTAAAGTACAGGAACAGAAGACTACTGATATAGTAGTTTACTGGTTTGAGTGACAAGTAACACTTTCTAGGAAAACCGGAAACAAATACAAAAGCAAATATTGACAAGCATTTACAAAACATTCAGCCTGCTCAACAACGAGATAAGTGAGAGGGTTAATTTAGCACAACAGGGCTGGATGTGTGGCCAATAGTTCGACGTTAATTTATAGGGGGAAAAAAGCATATTGCTTCAAGGCCCGGATTCCTACTTTTGGTAACAGCCACTATACCAGGCTGAAATGTGCCATTCACACCTGAATTAGGACAACTGAAGCCCTGTTTTACAAAGCAAGAACATAGCTAGAAAGCAATGGAACGATGTACATGTGTGTCTTCGAGAATAAAACACGAAGTAAAGAGGCGGTAGTTACAGCATGTGGCATGGGAAGTGATTCAAGAACGCAAGGAGCTTAGATGGCATTTGGGTATTGACTGAAGAGCAAGATCGTTTTCTATCATTCTCTCTTCCACAAGTCCAGTCCTATTTTCCACCCTCTGCAATTTCCAACGGCAAAAATCGCTTCAGATGGACTCCGAATCTGTTGAAATAATTGCATGTGCAACTTGAATATACCACTGATATTTAAAATCCTAAACTAATTTATTCAGAAGGGCTCTATGTGGCTGCCATACAATCATATAAAGACAGTAGCGCCTGATACCGTTCACCCTGTATCAAAGCACTTGCATGCTTATGACTATGAATTACATAGCAGAAAAACTGCCTAGAGTGCAGCCAAGAGAGCTCCATCTAATCTACCGCTCCAAATCAAATCTATTCAAATGAAACAAATTAAGACCAAATACAAGAATTGGATATGATCAATAAAATCTGTAATCATCTAACACGATGCAAAAGAACTGCTGCAAGCCATCGCCTCTAAGAATTCAGCTATATATTGTGTAACGTTGTTCGCTTTATTTAGGAGACACCAAACACCTGCCCAAATAAATGCGGTGCCAGAAGAGATCTGGGACAGATATTATCGAACCTTATATGCATCTATACCCTTATGCAGTTATGACGTGAGAAATTTACTTAATGTCAAGGACATAAGTTTTGATATAGAAGATATTATCTTTTATATTTTCAAACTTAGCTCCTCAAGAGCCCCATGGCCGGACGGCCTCAGTAACGCAATAATCAAGGGTCATACGGAAACCTGATCAACATATTTACAAGAGCCTTAAAAACTTGCCTAATTCCACCATCATGGCGTAAATCAATAATAGTCCCAACGATAGAAGACACTCACCAGAAAACTATCGGCCGATTGCGCTCCTGGAAGCACCAGGTAAACCGTTTGCACATATAATACAAGCATTTCAATGGCTGGATGCAAGTAAGGCAGCAACATGATCACTTCCAGAAGAGTTTTGTTGCCGGCTTAGGAACCTCAAGCAACTTGCAAACTCTCCACGCAATCAAAACACATGAATTCCAACACAAACAGCTCGTCTATATGGCATTTATAGACTTTAAAACTTTCTACGACTCTTTATCCAGAGAATTATTGATGACAAAACTAAAAAGAAGCTGCCTGTTCGACTAATATCCAATTTTGGATTTTACAAATTCGAACACCACTATCTAAATTTCTCTAACTTTTGACAGTCGATTAACGGATCCAATTCCAACATTTAGAGGCCTAAAACAAGGCTGCATTTTGCCTCAGCCTTAGCCTTATTTAATTTCTTCATCTCCGATATGAGACATCACTTCGGGAAAATGATCTCTGACTCACCTAAACTAGGCTCAAAGCGAATTCCGCTGGTGTTTTACACTGATGATCTTGTTCTACTGGCTAAAACACCAAATGGTTAGGCAATTATGCCGATTTGAAACTTGCTAACAGTTAATATGAATAAATCTAAGATCATGATACGTGCAACCAAACATCACATCAAGAAATCTTCCTTCAGATGGAACTTACAAGGGGAATCTTTGCAAATGGTTGATGACTTTAGATATCTATGCCTTAATAAAAACAAACAATCACATATCGGATCGACCATACCTCCTTGATCTGAATAAGAAAATTCGAACTGCAGCCACTCATGCTTGCATTTTAAATGCAAAATATGGCAGATTTTCCATTCTCCCCCTTGAAACTTTCTATTATCAGAAAGCTATTCCGACCATTATATACAAAGCGGAAACAAGAGCCTGGCGCGCTGAATCCTCCTGACTGAGGACGGAAGGTGTTTTGTCACTCCCTCGCAGCCAGTCGATGTGTATCCTACGCCACGAACTAGGCCTTCTATCCTTAGATGGACAATACATGTGGAAATTACTGTCACTGTGTAGGAAATGCTTTCTGCCCTCTACTCTGGTCTCTTTGATGAATACGTTATCCATCTATGTTAACACTACTGACCACAAATTGATGTCTATCTGGAAACAGAAGATTCTTGCATATATGACTGAAGCAGACATATCTCCTAATCTCTTACAAACTAATCCTACTAGAGCGAAACAAAAACGATGGAGATACAATTGGATCTGCACCAGAAATCAATGTATGACATACCAACCCTTTCAAGAAGAGCAATTTCATCCAAAACGCTTGCGTACTATAGAATCATACTTGGCCAAATTTCCCTCGGCCAGATACAGAAGCCTGTTTCTAAGATTTCGATTCAATTTGTGGCCAACTAGAGATATCTTAGCAACCGGTAGAAAAATCTTGAAGAATGAAAACATATGTACATTTTGCCGAGATAATGAACAGCTGGAGACCCTTAGGCATTTGTTGACTAGCTGTCCCCAGCTATTACTGAAACGGAAAAATGTTCTTTAAAAAATGATCTGATCATTACATATGAATCGCTGTGGAATAGATTATTTAACTCTGAGCAGACATCTGTTATTGATATTTATATTTTATTTCTATCGCGCTCGTACACAAGTGTTTCAAAGCGCGGCAAGGCAATGGAGGGGAACAGGGGAGAACAAAACAGCGATCTTACTAGGCCCAGTGACATTGAGAATGCGCAAGTGCATGGGAGAGGGGGAGGGGAAAAGTGCATGGAAGGGGGGAGAAGTGGAAAGTGTGAAGCAGAGGAGAAACAGATAAATAAATAATAAGGTGCAATTATAAACGTTCTTATATCTCTAACTTAGATTAATTTTATGTTAGAAATCATGTAAATAAGATTTCCTCATCGTCTGAGATCTCAGAAGATTAATGTAATGTGATAATCAATTGTTTTGTTGTTTAACTGTCTGGTTTTTGATTGCACCGTGTTTTTTGTTCATGCTTGGTTTTAATGATGAATTGTAAATAGTGTAATAGAACCTGTTTTATCTTTTTGTAAACTATTTAAAAGTTGATTTGTTTTCAACTATATCCATTTTTTTAATGCATTGCAGCTGTCCCGATTGCCACTGCCGTGGACTCTGACTGATGTCAGAACTAACAAAGGCTACAAATCGCTGCATGGGACAGACGTATGGGGGTGAGTACGTCAGTATCATGAAGAAATACAATGGAAAAAGCCAATGCTATTCAAAATCAAACTATATGAACCAACATGTTTCATGCCTCTAGCGATCATCGGGGCTCTGTGTGAAATGTGTATAATTAGAGTTGCATGTCTAGTGTTTTTTTTAATGCAGTGTTTATCACTGGACTCAGATAGTACTTATGCCTCGTGTGTACTGCACCAAAGTGCTTCCGTATGATGGCGTTCTTGGCTGCTGAACCATTACATTTTAAAACGCTGCTAGACACAAACGCAGCCCTACAGATAAGGGGTGTATCTACCACTTTCACTTTCTAAAAATAAGGAAACGCTCCCAAGGATTAAAAATAGGGAGTTAAAAGACTCCCAACAAAAATAGGAAACGTGCACGCCTGTACCACTCCTTTCATTCCTACAGCTCCATGGATATATTTGAACCACATGTCCATGTAGTGCCAAAGGAAGAAACAATATATTTTTTAATATGCATGAATGACTTGGTGCAAA
This sequence comes from Ambystoma mexicanum, assembly GCF_040938575.1. NCBI lineage: Eukaryota > Metazoa > Chordata > Amphibia > Caudata > Ambystomatidae > Ambystoma > Ambystoma mexicanum. Next base: position 932,163,888 of record NC_090931.1, on the reverse strand, counting down.
AAAATATTGAGGAATGGGACTATAATGCAAATTAACACAGGTCACTGCTGAACACGGCTACCCAAGTGAAACATGTGTTTGTTTGAATAAAGTTTGGCTTTTCATGAAATTGCATCAACCCAATCAAGGCCACAGTACTTCACTGATGGGGAACACTATAATTGAATTTCTATTAATTCACAGCGTTGCATTGAAGCACACGGTTTGGTGCACACATATCACGTAACAATGGATGGCTATTTCTGCCACATCCCAATTCAAGGGTTCCTTAATGGGGAATCCAATGTGATGGCCATGTGGTACCTGTCCACAAAGGATTGAGAAAAGGTGTAAAACAGGGCATCAATAGCCAATGATGCCTGTAACTAACAAAACGAACCTGCCGTAAGGACAATACTAACAAATATACATATATCAGGATTAAAAAGGGTTTGTATATAGTGTAGCTCTAGATTGCAAAAGTAGGAAAATTGCGTTGAGCCAACAAGTGCTTGCCTTATTTTATGTCTCTTGTATCCGAATTATATAATACTTTATTAGGCCAATCTACTAACCATTACATACATAATACATTGGAGAAGTCATTGTTATCAACATATTGGTCCAGCGTGAACTTTCCAATTTAATGCACTAGTTAGTATTAACATCGGCGGGCCACAGCAGGCAGTTTGGTAATATTGTGAAACGTGGGGTGAAGGGTCGTCCAACGCGTGTTTACAGCTATCCGACAATAAACTCGCCCCATGGCTGGCTGTCCCCAAGAATGAACGCAGGGAGGACCCAGTGGCTCCATTAAACACATTGCAATCCGGCAGAGAAGCCCTTGGAGTTTTTATGCCTTCGCAGTTCCTCGTAGAATGGATCACGCCAGCGGAAGCGGGCGGAGAAAAGCGCATCATGGGAACAGCTGATTGCCGGTTTATGAGGGATGGGATTAAAGGGGTGGGATTTTTTTCATACGAGGGGGAGAGGACTTGTCAGAACTGAAATACCCCAGCTCAGCAAATTGACGCTTCGCAGGTACAAGGTCACCCCATTCCTACCTGTTGAGGCGGCTGGGCCAGCGGCAGCTCGAGCGACATCATATTTGATATCTGGTGGTCGCGCCTCCGTGTAATCCCAGGAAACAGATGCGTGTTGTTACCTAATGCTAATGGGAGTGTGGTAACCGAGCGGCGTTGGGAGAGGTTAGCAGTACTGTCCTAAAGCGCCTGACACTATCTTATTGAAGGGAAGTGGGTCGCTTCAGACGGTCCTACCCACGCAGGCTGTCAGCCAATAGGATGGAAGGGCCGAACGGTCAGGTGCTTGCTTGTGAACTAGCTTGGTGACTGCACTGACGTCATGAAGGTGGGCGGGCCATTCCCCAGTAACTGAACGTTGTGCTGAGAGGGAGGAGTTCGAGGTGTCCTTCGGTGGGGCTGAGCTCTTCTTAGGGACATGTTCTATGCTAGGATGAGGCGCAAGTCATGTGACTACCAGGATGCAAGTACATTGGAGGATGCCACTGGAGCGACATGCACCAGGGGCAGACGCCGCATACGCCCCCTCGTATTGCTCTTCTACTGCTACCACGCAGTCCCTCGCAAACAATATTACATCGTTACAAGTTTGTACTTAAAATAAACAAGTAGACAACAATATTTTCTTTTTCATTATCTCATGTTCATGGTAATTATGATCTAATGAAAGGACCCTCTAGGTCCTGTATAATTTTCACAACAATTTTGCATATCCACGATGCATTGTTCATCTGTCTCTGAACTGGAAGTGAACTGGTTACTCGGTGGTAATGGCTGAAATTGCAAATTCTGTTTTCGAATTTCAAGCACTGTCATAATGGGGGCCGCACCAGTGCAGGGTGCCCCATGCTGCCAATGCCCAGCAGGGGCCGGGGGAGGGGAACAGTGGCAGTGGGGGACAGGGGGCACTCAGCGGGGCTTGCAGGGGGCATACCTGCCTACATTTCAAAATGGAAAACCCTGAGATTTGCATCACATGATGCCCCGCTGAAGACTCTGCCCACAATCACACCCACTTTTGCCCACCAGCCCTGCACCGAAAAATCTTTTCTCCCTGTCCCTCAGTTCACTAATTTAAATATAAAAGTGAAAGCCCCCTGGCTCCGTCAATAATTGTGCCAGCCCACCCATCTGTGTATCAAGTTCAAATGCCAGGTGCAGACATGCTAACATTCAAACTCAGCTGGGTGGGGGATTCCATCAGAGAAATCAGGAGTTGCACATTTTCCCATAGGGATGCATTGGGGCTAGAAGTATTTTAGGCGGGAGAACGTGAAAAATAGCAATATTTTTTGACAAAAAGTCGGGAGTCCCCCCCCCAAATCGGGAGGGTTGGCATGTATCCAGGAGTGAGTAGTTCATCTAGATGCCTGCCTCATTGCCTTAAGTGGCACTGCTAAATGACCCCGGGCTCACCAAGGGTGCATGGCCTAACGGCGGGGGGGGGTCGGCTGCTGGCCCATTAGGCCACGCCCCCTTGACAGGCCCGGCTCAATGGATTACTGGCAGGGGACAGCGCCTCTCCTATTCAGCCTTAATGGTGGTGCTGCCCCTCACAAGCGTCACCATTAAGGCTGAAAGGGTGAGGCCTCTGGTAGTGGAGGCCTTATTCCTAAAGAGTGAAACTCCCGCGAATGCGCAGGAGCTTCAGGATTTAGAAAACAAGGCCTCTGCTTCCAGCGGCCTCACGTTTCTCTCCATAATGGTAGTGCAGGCCCACAGGCACCTCTTGCTTTAAGGGATGCCTCGCAGGTGCGGTGCCACCATTATGGATGAAAGGCATTTTTTTCTTAAGCCTGAAGCTCTCGCCTGTAGTGGCCGGGGCTGCCTGGGGAGACTAGTGAGCCCGGCAGGGCCCAGCCTCAAAACAAGATTTCGGAGCCTGCTGGGGCTCGGCCCCGGCTGGCACCGGCCCACTTACAGCCCTGGCCTGCCTTTTCTCTTTCATCGTCCAGTTTCTCTTCAACTTTTTGAATGTGTACTCTGAATTTTCACGCAGATGTTGCTTCAATAGAACTATTCGTTTTTGAAGCTGTCAAAAACTGCAATTGTTATTTGGACAGACCCACTCACTGCTCGACAGTAAATGAAAGGTGTTTTTAAACGGGAGTGGGGACAGAAATTAGCCACTTTGCACAACTTTGAAATATTGTACTTTTTGTTTTTAGGGTTCGTACAGTAAACGGCAATTGTTTTTTCTGCCTTTACATGAGACCACAAACTGAAGAGGTTTCCAAGACCCCTTAGCAAGGAGGAGCTAAGGGTTGCAAAGCAGTCACTTGCTCGAATCCTTTCTCATGTGGAACATGAAGGCTAACGTTCACCCACTCTGCCCCTTGGTGTCCATGGCCCATAAAGGGCACTTTGCCTCCAGCACACGTTCATGCAAAGTAAGCTCGTGGCAAATGGCCCTTCCTCACAGAGAAACACGCAGCTTCTTCACTGCAGCTCTCCTCAGTTGACTTGTAACCCTGTCTTTCATGTGAAAAGAAGCTGCAGGACATATCCGCCCTGCAATGTTACAGACTGAAGGGGCCTGTCATCAAACAGCCAGAAACCGGAGACTCCATGCTCTTCCCGGGTGATGCGGAGAAGAGGGTAGAAACCCTGAGTCTCTGGGCTAAACTCAGAGACATGGCAGGGGCCCCACATTTTGTGTCACGCCACTGATTTCAAGAGGATTCTTTTCAAACATTTTCAAACCCAACATTAATGGTGTTTGCTAAACATGTCTCAATGCTCCAACCACAAAGTTTCAGATGGCTGGGCGTTTGACTGCCCGATGGTTTGTTGGTGAATGTTTATGGAAGCAGCTGTACGGGGAAAAGATGCCACTGCAGAGTCGGTGTGTGGGTGGCACAGGTAGCAAAGCTCTTGACTACATCCCACATTAATGCATGCCAGCCCCACCCCTTACCCCCGATTTGGATGGGAGGCTCCCGATTTTTTTCATGAAAAACTGTGCTATTTACTTTTCGCTCCTAAAATAGTTCGAACCCCAATTTAATCCAATGGGAAAATTCAATTCTCTCGATTTCTGTTGCAGTAAAATGTTGGCATATATGCACATGGGAGAGCCCCTCGCACAGACAGGAAGGAGTGCACAACAGGGGTTTCCCTTCACAAGGAAGGAAGTGCAAACATTGTGAGGGCTGCTGAAGATAGTGGGTTCTGAAGAAGACATGTCAGAGAGCACCATAAATGTGGCAGGAAAGAGCAAGGTGCCAGGGATAAAGCAGGAGAGCAAACAGTGAGACGAACAGTAACTCTGGGGAGTTAGAGATAAGGGAGGGCAGAAGGAGGGTAATATCAAGATAGGAGTAAAAGGAAAGGACAGTAAAGGGAAATAATCTATAGCACAGTTGTAGTCGTACTTCTTTATACTGTGTTTGAGTACAAATATTGTTTCTGCCTCTCAAGAAGCTATAGCTGCTTATATGTTCTATTAAAAGCAGCCACCGTAATCCCTTTTAGACTCGTACCCACAAGGCATCCTTAAGGACAGGTCCCCCTAGGGTGACCAGCCCCACACTTGAAGACCACTGGAAGGATGTAGGAGGAGTAAGAAGAGACGGAGATCAAGGAACAAGTGCTAAGCACTCTCGAGTAGATAGGAAGTATATCGGAGAAAAAATGAAAACAGTCAGTGGTTAGCAGGGTGAGAAGGCTGATGGTAGCAATGTCGGTCATTTTATAATAAAGATGTAGCCGAAAAAATGCATGAAAGTCGAAAGGAGAAAGGCCTTCCTGGCGAGAACAAGAGAAATAAAATACAGACTTTAACGCTTATTAGGGATTTATGCCATTTGCATGCTAGCAGGTTAAGAAAAAGTACATGCCAAATTGCGGGGCCCTCCCAAAAGTTGGAAAATGAATGTTGAAATAATTTAATTTCAATGTCAGACTTAATAATAACAATGTACAGTGACATATTTGCTTTCCGCCATTGTGCAGCCCACAGAAATGTAATTCCACAAATGCCCACCTTGAATATGTGTTTGATAAGCCTTCTTGTTAATACATACCCATGTTGTGTGTGAAATCCTGAGCCCAAAACATTAAGCACAGGAAGTATCCATTTAAAATGCAGCTTTGAGCAGAAACAAACGGTAAGGTTTAAAGTGTTACAAGAATGAACCATGCTACATGTGAAAGAGGATTACGGCTCCTTAATTGCTGGCCTAAACCTCTCATTAGATATGTTATTAACTCTTCCGAACGGGGTCCATGTTCTAAAGAAGAAGGCCCAAGTCCTTGCTTACTGTAAAGATGTTGATTGCCTGTCCTCCCTGACACTATATGAATACAGCAAACAGGGTTTTGGCAGAAATGGCAGAAATCTTCCCTGGACATATTTAATAACATTTTATTCTGCATCAATTAGGAGATTCATCACCTATCTTCCCATTAGCATCGTACCTACCCTTAAACATATGGGTAGATGAAAAAAATGCCCAGGGAGGAAAGGATCTTCCATCTCTGCAATCAAACTGTGGAGTCTGCATGACACATTCTCACACAATGTCCAGCCATGACTGTTTTTTATGCAAAAGGATATGCTAGTTTTATTTCCCATGTGTTGAGTAGAGAAGGCGATGAATTTTAGTACATTGTTGGGAGTGGAATCAGTTGTGATCACAGCTGCAGCATACTATGTATGAAACTGCGCCTGTGCACTTATTAATGGTCAATGATTTTAATCTTTCCATCTGAGTCTGTTGTGACCGATATTGTAACAATGATTTTTATCATCTCTTATTTAGCTGTATATTCTTTTATTGTTTAATATTTATGATATTGTGTTTATATTGTATCTTTCTACACTAATATATTAATAGTGTATAACATTTGTTTTAACCAAGAAAATGAAAAAAAACATGTGAAAGGCGGCCCAGAATTAAAGTAGTTATTTTGCAGCGAATACTGCAAGCCATTTAATGAAATGTTTTACTCCGATTTCTTTATGCATTTTTCCAATGTATATAGCATAATAGCATATGCAAAGATTATGTCATAGCAGCAACAAGTGTATTCCAGACAATGTGAGAATATGTGTTCTTTCATTCTGCCATGTTAGACATTTCTTCAAACTATATTTTATGGAACTCAAAGGTAGGAAAGGAAATGCTATTAACTTCTTTTTGCTTGATGAGGTACATTGAAAAGATAGGTCTGCATTTATAAATGAACAAATTGAACCCAAGAGCTGGAGTGAAAGAGCTGAATCAAATCACATTGCAAGTTTCTATTCTCACAAATAGGCACACATGAAGATTTCAGTGCCTCAAATCCAGTGGGAATGGGATAGAAAAGAAATCCATATTGTAGTAGGCCAGATGGCATAAGACCACCCCAAAATGAGCATGTAAGAACTTGCTTCAAAGAGATATCACATGCTTTATTTTCAATACTTCAACATAGCAAAGTTTTCACTTTGGCGTGCAGAAACGAAACATACATTTTATCATGGTAGCACCAATGAGTCAGAAGTTAGAGCATGAAAACGAAATTAGCTTGTCTTTAGAAAGAGCAGCAGGCCTTTCATTTTGGTCAGGTGGCTGGGAAACCACACCTCTATGCTAAGAGTAGGGTATGGGTAAAGGCGTATTAGAATAGCATGCACGTAGGATAGAGGAGATGGAGACGAGTCTGGATTCTGGAATATTGAGCGAGGAACAGACAGAAGAGGAACAAACTGGAGATTGGAGAGAAAAGGACTGGTACATTGAAAGAGGGAATCCAGAGCATAGATGGATGTCCAGTTTGTGCAGGAGAATTGACGTCCAAGTTAACCATCTGAATACAACGGGGATTCTGCTAACAGAATGATGCCTGCCTGGCTGGATCCCTGGCTGGTTATCCCAGAATTAGAAGTTGCACCATAAAAGTTAAATCTAAAGAAAACCATACCTATTCCCTAAAATTGTCCAACTTTTATCAGTGTAAACTCTGGGAAGGGAAAGGGACTGGGAATGCAGAGGGGGCGCAATTCGAATTTAAGGGCAAAGCTGTTCATATCCTACTGCCCTGTGTTTCCTCATTTATTCATTGAATGCAAATTGAGATATTGGTATTTCAAGCCCATTTCACTTCACAATGAAAAACGAATTGCAAAACTGAAAACCTTTTGGATGGCACTTTAAAGTGTGATTGCCTTTTGTAACGATTCACGAGGTGTCGTCACTTTTCCCCAGGGATGAGGCCCTTCTCATGATGCTACGGAGATGAGGCCACTCGCTACCCAGTAGTCCCCCTAGGGGTGGCTTAATGCAGTAGGACCCAATGGGCAGGGAATCACCTCCTGGGGATAAATAAGGACGAGCCCATGGGTAATAAACGGCACAACGCACAAATGAAAACCTTACCGAAACCTCTGGCACTCCTTCATACCCACCCTCTGACTGACACAACCATGTGCTATTACAATATCAGGTCAGTTTCACCAACTGAGACAAAGAAGATCACCCAAGATGTAAAAAGTAACATGTCAGTTTCATCAACTGAGATGAAGATCGAAAAGCAAAAGTCAATACCAATGCAAGTACTGAGAAGAGGTGGCCTCACAGAGCCATGAAGAGTGACTTGTGCAAGACAATAACTGATTTCAGGCCCAAATAACCCGACAGACTCAAAGAATTTGGCAAAACACAATTTTATTATCAGTTCCATAAAGTAGGTAAATCTGGCAAGCATAACAAGTCGCAGCTCACACACTCCTGAATACATTTCAGTTATACAAAGGCTTTATACATCAATGTAAGTCAGCTATGACATCATCCTACGTGGCAAATATTCAAAATATTCAGGTGTGGGGAAAAAACGTCAGACACCTGCTCACTTGGCTAATTAGCATACCATCTCTCATCAGTTAGACCCTGAGCCAAATCCTCTTCTTTGTAGTTGACCTTGCTGACTGTTCTCTTCTTCAGAGTAAAGGTATATTGCCATCTTCGTCTGGAGCGTTATGACTATGCCTTGTTTTCTGGTCTTGCACCACGTGTGAATAGACCATGATTTTGTCCATCTTATCCTTCTATTCAGTGCTATCTGATTCAATTGTACTGGGTGCTATTACACTCCTTGCCCAGGGTCGGTCTGGGACAAGAAATAGGCCCGGACACCCAAATAAAAAAAAGTGGCCCACCCCTCGCTTCAAAAAAGTGGCCCACCCTGCGCCTCAAAAAAAGTGGCCCTCAAACCATCATCCATGAATCGCGTTAATTCATGACTTTACAGAAAATGCTATTATGGAGGGTTCATGTGCCTGTTACATTACACCACAACTCATAAAATAACATAACGTTGCATACAGTTCTGTGACAGGTCCACAGCCCCGAGGCACAGGAGTGGCATGAACACAACCTTTCACCCCTTGACAAAATAGGAAGTGGCATCAAATAGCATTGTTACTAAATACACTACGAAAAATATGGTTATTATTTCACCAATGTGATATACATTTCATACAAGAATGGATCACCATATGTATCATTAATATCTGTGTGTATAGGTCCATATTGTCAAATTATTGTGAATGCAAGCAGATGTCCAAGGCCAAATGATAATGTTATTGTATAGCACTTACGCTTAAGCTCTTTTTTTATAGAACAAATATGCATACAATATCACCCAACCTGTGTTGGTACTCATTTATCGACCTCAGAAGGATGAAAGGCTGAGATAGTTCGAACCTGTAACCTGCAGATCACATTGCAGCAGGGTGCACTCAACCCACTGAGCTATCATATCAGCTATAGAAAAATGAGCAAAGGTCTTGATATTCTGAGGCACCAACAGGCAAAATTAACCCAAGACTAATCTATACACGATTTGTTCCACTGATAAGAGACATAGAGTGGTGGATTGAGACCAGCACTTTGGGCAATGCCCCATATAGGCCAGTTCTAGAGTTCCCATTTCCCTATAGACGAAGGCCAGGCCACTCAAGTAGTGGCCTCAAGCAACCACCAAGCTCCTTATCATATGCAATAATACTTCTCAACCCCCTATTGCCACCAGTAGCGCGAGTACCCCAAAACACTGAAAGCAGAAAACATACATGGTATACTGTGAAAGGAGCACAACTTGGCCCATTTTATAGAATCTGGAAATAGCACAGAGAGGGGCCGACTGCAGTCCTCTCCATTCTATGTGGATTGCTTTTGTGAAATTGGGGGTAGGGAGGGGGACTGGGGAGTCAATTCAGACATGGGACTCTGGGTAGTCTTTGCTTTCCATAGCTGCTTACACCCCTTCAGAATAACCATTGTTGATGCCTTTTGTCATGTATATGCAGAGCTGGGGAGATAACATTGATCACTGTAGCTTCCGCCTGCATTTTGGAGGTGTAAAAAGCAGGCGGAATTTGCAGACTGAGGCAGAAGCAGATTTGAAGCCAAGCCCCACACCTCTGCCTTGCACAGACCGCAAATTACTGTGGGGTACATGTCTCTGCCAGCAAATTACGACCATTGCCTGCCTCAGCCACTACCACATGAGTACCAATGAGTTTTAAGAAATTCTGAAATGCTTGCCGGTGAGATGACAGTGGAGACGACTGAAAAGCAAAGGACAGGATATTAGATCAGATGAAAAATAACTAATAGTATAACTGGCTCTAACCACTTCTATTGTTGGAGCAGAGAGCATGCGCACAATATTGTAATCAGGTTTATATTCATATATAAACATGACATGGGGCATGTGTAATTTCATCAATAGGTCAAATGATAACACAACAAATCTACATCACATTGGAAAATGAACGCAAAGAAAAATGCACGATTACGTATTAACAGAAGCTTTTAGGCACAAGGATTTTGTCAAGTGACCGAGGACACCGAGATGGAATGTCTTGTGATGATCGTAACAGAGACAACAGCAGAAAAAACATGCTATTACTGCAACTTGTGATGCAAAAAGCAAAATGCATAGGAGATCCCTCCTACCATGCTATTGGGTCTGCCGCCTGCCGGAATCGCTTGGAAGCCTTGCCCTTGGAGACAGTCACACAGAAATCCTGGCCCCACTCCTGCAACTTGGCGGAGAGCAGAGTCTGTAATACAAAACACGGGAGGTAGCAGGCTGGGCTGAGGCAGCCGTGCCCAGCCCTGCCGCTTCCTCCTTGTTTTGTAACACTGACTGCTGCTGGCGCCATGGTGTCACGGGCCACTTCGGTGTTACCTTTCTCTGCATCTGCGGCGGGCAGGCAGGTGGGGCTGCAAATGCAAAGGATCTGTAAGTTACTTACTTACAGATCCTTTGCAACTTGCGTCCAGCGAGGCCCTGGGGGCCGGTTCTTGAAGTGAAGCTCATGCCTGGGCTGGAGTCCGGCCCAGACGTGGGCTTCAGGAACCGGCCCCCAAAGTCCTTGCCATGATTTCGGACCGGCCATGGGCCGATTGGCCGGCGGGTCAATCCGACCCTATACTTGGCCCCTGGATACTTGGTTGCTCCATATTCCTTATACTTTTGCATCTTTGATTGTTCAATACTTGGCACTCACAAAAGACCCCAGGAAGAACCAGCAGACCGTCCCTGCTCACGCCCCCCGAACAAAGTAAGACCCCAGGAAGAACTGGAAGAGCGTCCCGAAGCTGGCAAAGTTAATGGGTGTAACGTGGGAACTGGTAGGGGCATAAAACATGAAAGTAAATACAAGTTAATTGGAAATACTGAGTGCCAAGTAACTGAACTTGATGATATGAGTAATCCTCCTTGTGACAGTACTTGGCAAGAGCGTGAACCAGAGAGGAGGAAAGAAAGGGTTTGGCACTCAAGCAGGATAAGGGTTCTGGGACCCAAAGCAAAACTAAGCAAGCATCAGAGGGAGTCGCCTTCAAGACAATGGCAGAGCTACGTCCACTGGCCACCAGGGAAGAGTCTGGAACCCTGTTCATAAGGCAGTGGGGAAGAAGAGCCCACTGGCCACCAGGGAAGGGTCTGGAACCCAGTCCATAATTGCAGTGGTGAAGAATAGCCCACGGGCCACCATGGAAAGGTCTGGGACCCTGTCCACAATCACACTGGGGGGAGAAGCATCCACCGGCCACCAGGGAAGGGTCTGGGACCCTGTCCACAATCGCAGTGGGGAAGAAGAGCCCACTGGTCACCAGGGAAAGGTCTGGGACACTGTTCATTGCAATCGGTGGGGAAGAGGAAACCACTTGTGATAAAAGAAGGGTCTGGCATACCAGCAAAGAGACATTAAAGCAAGTTACAAAGGCAATATATATATTAATCTCAAAGCTCTGACTGTCAAGAGATACCAGGAGAAGGGACACATTCTCCTGTTAAGAAAGCAGAGGCAGAGAGACGCCAGGGTAGGGAGTCATTCCCCTTGTCTTTGGTGTATCAAGAGCAGACAAAGAGAAGGGAGGCATTCTCTTAGTCCTCACATAAAAGTCAAATTGGTAATGCCAGGGGATGGGCGCCATTTCCCCTGGTCTTTTTTGGGCAGTACATGAAGACATACTGGGGAGTCGTCCCCCCTGGTTCTTTTGGTACTTGTATAGAATCATATCTAGGGAAGGGAGCCATTCCCCCTGACCTTTTTGGGAAATATATCTGTTACTCCTTCTAACTGGGCCCCTGCATGTGGCCCAGACAGACAACACAGGAGCCATACTCTTAATTGACCTTCTCTTTATTCACTCCAACACAAACTGTCTTCCCTTCCAGCTGTATCTCCCCTTCCTCCCGCCTCCCATTCCCTCCCACTGTCCTGGGTCCCTCCTCCTTTGAGAGGCTCGTCCTCTTTCCCTGGTAACATCCCCCCTCATTTAACATGGGATTTCCCTGGCTACACTTGTTCAATCAGCCATTGGGGTCTCCTTGTAGTCCGATGAGGCCTGGCAGGTGACTTGGGAGTCTCGCCCGTTTTTTTTTTGTTGCAGGTTTTCATTTGCCTCTTCATCCTCTGCTCCTCCTGTGTTAGCTGTCGCCTCATCCCTTGTCTCCGGTTCCTCCATGTACAGCTTGTGGAAGAAGGAGTCATTCCCCATTGTCTCTCCCTGGTCTCCGGTCACAGTTATCATCAGTCTTTTAACCGGTGGCTTGTACTTGATGGGGGGAAGTCGGGAGTGTTCATCCACTATAACGAGTCAGAGTCCACCTTCCTCTAGTGGGCCATGAAAGTCTAGGACTATCCTTTGCCATGGTCCGTCGGTCAGGGGTAATATTTGCAGGAGGGGGTGTGGGGTTTTGCCAGAGGCTGCTTTCTGACAGGGCCAGCAGTGGTTTAGTACGTCATCTGCCTCTTGTGGTGTGCTGTTATCTGTTTCCCTTTCCGGGTGTTGAGATAAGTTGTCTGCCGGGTGGGCACCCCCCCCCCGGTTTGCGAATACTTGTGTAGTCGTACCCTTGGAGATGGAATCCGACCCTACACTGGTGTTGGGGTCCCAGGGGGGACGCTTGGATTTATGTGGATGCCGATGACAGTTCCTTTTAGCATCCCTCTCCTGTCAAATGATTTTGGTAACGTGGTTTTGGGTCTTTCGAAGTCCTGCGCTTGGTGGGACATTGGTTTTACCATCTGTGTGCCCGGAGGGAGGACCTGGATTAGGGTTAGTATTGGAAGTCGATTAGGGCAAGTGCTCGTGCAGTCCAATAGCTGAGATGGCTGCGCCCTATGGAGGGACTTTGTATCACATGGATTGTTGTGGGTACTCTGCGGCCTCTGTGCATGAGGTCACAATGAAACTGACCTTTGGTCTGTAGTGGGTGTGTTGCCCCCCACTGCAATATGCAAGCTTGGGATTTGCGCAGGGTGTATGCTTCCGCTATGGTTTGATAGAGCTGCTCGTTCATAGCGTTGACTGTCGTCCCGTGTCCACAACAAACTGGTTGTGTATGCCCCAGAGTTGTACAGCTGCCTTTGGTGCAATGGTGTCATCTACTCTCAGCTATACCTGTCGTGGGGGTAGGGTTGAGTTTCTCCCCACTCTGGCAGCTTTCCTGCAGGCGGGTTTTCGTATGGATCATGGGCATGGCATGGGACGGGGTTTGCACACAGGTCATATTCTTGCTGGAGTCCATGTCCTCCTTGGTATCCTGACTTCCGGGTTGGCTTGGTAGTCCCGTATGTCAGGGCTGGGCTGGTAGTCGTATGCGTCAGAGTGGCGCCTGGGTGAGTCAATGGTACCAACAGCAACCCCATACACGTGTTTCAGCCTTGTTGGGCATCATCAGTGAGGTGAAGCTGTGCCTCTCTACCAGTTACCAGGGGAATACAGACGTGGACCCCTTGCTCACTGCTCTTACAGAGGAACAGCTTCACCTCACTGATGATGCCCAACAAGGCTGAAACACATGTATGGGGTTGCTGTTCGTACTCTTGTTCAGAGGAGAATTGCATAGTATTTCAGTGCTGGACTGCCCCTGGGCAGGACAAAGACTGATATGCAGGGAAATTTCTCCTCTGTGAAAGGGACAGTGAGCTAAAGACTTGGTAGAGTCTCTCCCAGGGGTTATTCACCCAAGAACAGGTCATTGAGCTGTGTTAGTGCTGGTAGAGAGATTCCCAGACCTCCCCTTGTTTTGCATAAATTAACTTTGGGTCTCACCCTAAGTTGCCAGGGCGATCTAGATGTGGACTCCTTGCTTACTGATGATGCCCAACAAGGCTGAAACACGTGTATGGGGTTGCTGTTGGTACTCTTGTTCAGAGAAGAATTGCCTAGTATTTTGGTGCTGGACTTCCCCTGGGAAGGACAAATACTGAAATGCAGGGAAATGTATTCTCTGTGAAAGGGACAGTGAGCTAAAGACTTGGTAGAGTCTCTCCCAGGAGTTAGTCAGCCAAGAACAGGTCATTGAGCTGTGTTTGTGCTGATAGAGAGATTCCCAAATCCCCCTTGTTTTGCAATGTGGTAACTACACTGAAGTGTCTCCTATTAATGCCTAATCTCTGCAGTGTACCACAATAACAAACCATGATATTTGTTATTTTCTCTCACAACAATGCCGAACACCCTAGAATAGCTGGAAAAGAACATCCCTCTTCCCTAAATAAGTAACAATACCAACTGCATGGGCAAGCAGCACAGTGTAAAAAGAAATATTGGTAATATGTATTGCTTTATGTACACTTCACACATATGTTTGTGTGTAAGAGGACACACTTTACATTGAAGGAATGCATCAATAGCGGCACCTCTTCCACAACAGCATGTAGCCAGATGAAATCTATGAGATACTGTAAAGAGTAATGTACACAGCCATTACGTAAAAATTGAACAATTGCTAAACAATTACTAGTACCCCTACCCTGTCCAAATACGGCCGATGTTTCTTACAAATTAAACGTGTACATGTACACTGTTTGTGAGTGTGTGCATATTTGTTACTTTGGTGCTGTCAATACATTGTGACTCTGTAGCGCGCAGTGCTGCCCCAGATGCCTGCAGGTAAGCAAAATGGAGGTTTCTTAGTGAGAGTGCATGTGGCCGGCGTATGTTCAATCGCAATGGAAGTGTCCATACGACTACAGAACTGGCCTCATATCCGCATCTTCTCATTCCCTTTTTAGTTAGTCATGCACCGGACATCTGTCAGTTGCACAGCTATACATACGCATATGTCATCCTTTGTCTCCTGGTAATGCCGCCCCTGTCGCCACGCCTTCCGAATCATGCCACACACTACCTCTTTTCAAACTGTGCTGCTGCCTACGGATTTCGTGTTGTAAAGCTACCAATTTATGACTACGTCACGGCTGGCTGCCTGGCCCATTGAGAGCAAGGAGCCGGATGCTCCAGTGTACAGTGGGCGTGTTAAATGGGCCATTGACTTGATTGATGAGATGCTTGTCGTTCCATTACGTGTGAAACTCACACACCATCTCTGCATTTAGCAACATGAGGGTACGTAGCAAGTTCCTTACTACCGTTTGCACAAGTGCATAAAATATTGCACTGCACGTATGACAATCAGTAGTGACTCCGGAAAATATGAACGGTGTTCCTGCTTGCTAAATCCCAGACAGTTACATGTGAGCACAGCTGAGAAAACAACAAAATCCTGGAATCTCAAACATTAACAGTGCTGGTTAAAAAAGTATTGTGGCTGCGTGGCGCTGCCTGAACAACTGTCTTGTTGTACTTCCTAATAAAACTGAGTGTCTCCTGATGAAAAGCATTCCTATGTGGCAAGATGTACTCATCTCCATAAATGCTACAGATACCACTAATATCGTACCATCAAGTGAGGGAACATTTGCCTGGATGCACAGATTGCTATATTAGAAGATGTACAAATAGCAGTTTTGTGGGGTAATATATGGCATAGAATATACTGCACATCAATAAGTACGAGAACAAATTATCCGTGGTGAGACATTAACACATATGGCAGCGCCACTGTACAAGCTGTGTAGGAGTAGTGCATGAGATGGTGGATAAATACATTTGCTGTTCTATTGTACTGTTGAATGCAACCTGTACAGTGGCCCTTTGTTCACAGGCAAGACGAAAGAAACACAGTGGATATTGGGACCTAGTTTTAGTCGACGGCTTTCATTCGCAATGCATGTCCAAGTCCCTGCCCAACCTTTGCAGTAGCTATTCCAATTACCTGCTAACAACATCATATACAGTACTGTAATATTCAGTTGGTGACTAATTTACAAACGTTACGCTTCCAATATTGTACCATCCAATTCTCCATGTAATACGGCTCTGCACCCAGTGGAAAAAATCAACAGGGGGGGGGTCGTGGAGATTCATATAGGAGCTTTGCACCCTAAACAATATAGTCGAAGCTGAGTTTCCTTTAGTTGCAAATCATGCAACAATATTGTGTAAAATCCCATCTAAGGCCAAATATTTTACAGTTATAGGTTTAAAGAATGTGTTCTTTTCAATTCCCCTTCATGAAGACTCATAACATTTGACTTCCTTTTCACATAGAAATATTCGTCTGAAACATACTTGTTTGCCCCAGGGGTACTGTGAATCCCCTTCAATATTTAACAGAATCCTCCAGATGGACCTAACTAATGTTCAGCTCGAAAGAGCAATAATTCAATATGTGGATGACATTTTGGTGTGCATTGAGACAGAAGAAGGATGGAGAGAAGTTTCATTTAAGCTTATGACTATACTCGCAGAGAAAGGGTACAAGGTGGATAAAGAAAAGTTACAATGCTGTCAGAAAGAGGTATTGTATATAGGACACTTGATCTCTCACAACGGAAGAAAAGTGACACCTGAGAGAGCAGAAGCAATTATGAAGACTACAGAATCTGAAACAGTGTGAATAAGGCAATCTAGGTCTATGTAACTTTTGTAGGGCCTGGGTTTTCAATTACAGTCCATATATTCAACCACTTTTAAGAGACTTAAAGAGACTTAAAGAAGCATAGGTGGACAAGAGTAAAGTAATGTGGACAGATGAGATGACTAAAGTATTTGAAGAATTCAAAATGGCGACCAGTAAAGCCCCTGTGTTTGGAATTCCAGATTATCATGAAGAATTTTACTTATTTTCTCATTCAAATGGAAAAGTTATGACAGCAGTCCTTACACAAAAAACAACACTAGGTCATGGACATAAACCATTTGCTTACTATAATGGGATTTTAGATCCAGTTATGAAAGGGCATTACCCTTGTGAGCAATCATTAGCTGCTGCTCCATTCAGAATTGAAAATGTTTCAATTATAACAATGAGGTATTCAGTAACACAATTTGTAGAGCATGCATTATTTGTGATTTTAGAGAAACCCAAAAGTACATTAACAACACAAAGAGCATCAGGATACAAGGTAATTATTTACAATCCTGTGATTAAAATTGTTAAATGTAAGAAAGTGAACCCAGCAACGTTCATAGCAAAACCAGTAGGGGAGGATGATTATTTACATGATTGCACAACGCATACTGAAAGCTATAATTATATTCCCCAAACTAGAGAAAATGCTCTTGGGAGAGGGGAAGTTCTCTTTATTGATGGTTCTTGAAAAATTTACCAAATGACTGACAAACGGCATACTGGATCAGCAGTAGTGAAGCTGAACTGAGAGCATGAATTTGAGGTAGTGGCAAGCGTGATATTGCCTTCGTATTACTCAGCACATGCTGCAGAATTAGTGGCACTTATTGCCGCACTTCAGAGATTTGAAGATGAAGAAGTGAAGGTGTACTCTGACTCCGCCTATGTAACGTCAACTGTACACAGAGGTTTGTCACGTTGGAAAAGGAGGGGCTTCCTCCATGCAGACGGCACTGCAGTGCAACATGCGGCCCTATTGGATAAATGTTTTGAAGCATTAGGACTCCCATTGACGCTCAAAGTCGTAAAATGCTCAGCACATAGTTAAAGGGCAGATGTAATTTCCTGTGAAAACGAAGCCACAGATTTAGATGCCAAAAAGGCACCCTTTTTCCCAACCATTTCTAATTTTGAAATATGTAGTGTTAAA
Organism: Ambystoma mexicanum; assembly: GCF_040938575.1. Lineage (NCBI taxonomy): Eukaryota > Metazoa > Chordata > Amphibia > Caudata > Ambystomatidae > Ambystoma > Ambystoma mexicanum. Next base: position 932,146,446 of record NC_090931.1, on the reverse strand, counting down.
CAGATGACAGGACGATGCATTTTGGTAAAGGAGGGCTTTAACATGCTGCCTATTGTCAAGTTAATTGAGATACAAGGACAAGCCCCACAAGAAGAGCCAGATTTATGGAGGAAACAGGGGTGTCTATTATCCCCCACAGAGGCAATTTGGAGACAGAATAGCACTGGAAAGCCAATTATGCCTCTAGCATCATTGAGGGTAGTGCTGAAGCAGCTTCACTATCCCACGCATAAGACTCTAGAGAGTCTTGCTGCTACAAGTGCATAAGATTGTTTTTTTGCCAAATATGTTGGAACATGTGGCACACTTTACTGTAAATTGCATCGTGTGCCATTAATTTACTGCAGGGCATACTCTGCGAATAGTGAGAGGAACAATTCCAAGACACAATGGCCCATTTCAGCATCTACATATAAATTATGTGGATATACTACAGACATTCAATGCTTACACGTCGTGGTATGCCATTTTTCTATATGGGTTGAGGCAGGTCCATGCACACACTGTGATGCTACATGCGCCACCAAGTCTTTTGTGTGTGAGGTGTTTCCAAGATGGGGTGTGTGAGGTCTTGTGGTCTGACAATGGACTGCACTTTGTAAATGAATCGTTTGAACAAACAGTTCTTCTGTTAGGCATTAAGCATGAGTTTTCCTCAGCTTACCATCCACAGGCAAATGGCGTCTTTGAGAGAATAAATGGACTATTAAAAGAGAGAATTGCAAAAATAAAAATGACTTTAAGGAAGGGACGGCTACATTGCCTAACCCTTGCCTTGTACGCTCTAAGAAATCAGCCAGGCTGAGATCACCATCCAACTCCTCATGAGTTGGTGACTAGACGCTGTATGAGAATTCCCCTTGCTCCTCCAACTAGGTTAAAAATGGATGCCCATAGTGTAGTGAAGAAATTGGGTGATGAGATGACTGCAAGTGTTTCTTTCATGTTTCAACAGGTCAATAACGGAAGGGAGGGGTCAAAGAAAAGTTACAAAGACAATCAACTCATTGATTCATAGGATTTATTAAAGCAACCCAGTTTATAGCCAGAGGACCAGGTGTTGGTATGAAAGTTTGCATGCACTTGGAGTATGCCCCATTTTGAAGGACTGTATGAGGTGGAAGAAGTTACCCCCACAACTGCCAAGTTAAAAGGAAGAAGAGATTGGCTGCATTTCCATGACATCAAACCATATAAAGGAGAAAACCCCACCCCTCCTGCAACTACCAACAGTGAAGCAAGAGAAGAAGTTCTGCGCATGCAGACTCGTTCAATGGCCAAAAGCAAATCTAAGAAAAATGAAGAGTACAGAAGCACTTTAAATTGAGGACCAATATCTTTCAACATTTGATAGGGAATACATAGACTTGCAGTTATCCTGGAACTTTTTTAGATAGGCCAAAGAGACAATGTTTTTAGCATACCGGGGCAGAAAAGAAAAGAAGCACACTTCATCTCTTTATGTTACCCATTGTAATAACAAGACACACATTCTTGTATGCTATTTTTACATATATATTACAGTGTTATCCAGTTAGTAACAATACATGTACATACTGTAACATTTCGTGGCAATCCTAAGAACAATTACATTATTTTCAGAATAATTATAGCAATTATCTTGCAGTCCTTGATTTAAAGGTGTGATCCATAAAGAATTACAGAAGTTATATATTCTGAGTCAAAACAAAATGAGAAGGTTTCAGAATATAGAAGGCTCATTGCTATCAAGGAAATTGATGAGTTTTCATGGGATAATAATGGTGATGTCATTCTGTATTATGATTTGTGTTTTCCTCATGATTATTATGGCATTTAGACGTGTTATAAAAAACAATACAGATGTGGTGGGTGATAATGAAACATTTACTATCGTCCTCAATGAAAGCATGAACAGCATTTCATATAATCTTACCAGGCACCTATTTCAATTTAAAAGGGATGTTGAGGAAGATCATGAAGATATAAATGCACATCTTGATAATTTGACTCATTTAAAAAATAATTTATGGTATCAGCAAATGAAGAAGGTGGGAGAGAGAATGCTAGATGAAAGCTGCTATGTCTCTTCCTTAATACCATATGCCATGAATGCAGCGAGGACATTCATTGCAAAAGAAATGCCAGCACATGATGAAAACATGTCTCATCTAGCAGCGTGCACAAGAGGGAACTTCGAAGGAAAATTGGCAACTTTAAGATGAAGATCAAGAGGGACATTTACATATGATGGTACGTATGTGAAAACAAGGCGAATGGTTGGGGTGGACAAGCAAAAAACAAATGTATGTATCCAGCCCAGATTGGGGAACAAATAAAAATTGTCTGGATGAGGAGGATGGACTGCTCAGATATGACTGAAAGATCATGAGAACCAGGATGCTGTGAGAGACCTCAGCTATTGGCGTATGGGTGTGTTGCCACCAGTACCGGATGGGAAGAAGGACTATTATCTTGACCTGCACCTTTCTTGACAAAGGAACCAGTAAGCATAGTGCAAATAGTGAATGACAGATGCCTAGAGTCTTGGGCCAAGTGCTCTAAGTTACTAACATGGGTCGACAATGAAACAGGACCGTTGTCAACAATACCGTTAAAGAATGCACCAACATGCTTCAAGAATGGAGGCTCGGTTCTGGTTGGAGAAAACAAAGGATGTGGACAGACAATCAAGGTCCCAAGAATGAATGTAGGAACTGCAGTATTGATGGACCGATATTGGGCCTGTAGATCCAGGGGTTACATGCAGTTGCCTAATAAATGGGGAGGAGTATGCTCCAGTTTAGTAATACATGTTCCAGTATTGGTAACTCAAAGTGACCTCAATATTGATGAATTTCCAACAATGAATGATCACTGGAGGAGGAAGAGGTCGCTCAGTCTTCGCCAGCTGAAGAGGGAGAACTACTTCTCATCAAAATCAACAAAGGCCTATGAGGACATTCCAGATGAACATAACCTGTTTATCAAGACAGCAATGATAATGACATCTATATTAATGCTAGGTCTCCAGACTGCAGTGAACACCAAGTGGCTGCAAATCACCAGATGGGAGCTCTTACAATCAATGCAACAATAAAAGGATTTAATGCAATCAGAGAAGAATTGAGAGCCATCAGGCTAATAACGCTCCAGAACAGGTATGTCCTGGACCTAATTACAGCAATGGAAGGAGGCGTGTTCCCCAAGGTCGGGCCTTCTTGCTGTACATTTATACCGTCTCATGATGGAGAAAATTGAACCTTCATTGAAGCAATAACTATGCTGATGACCCTGCATACGAAGATGGAAGATGAAGCTGATGAGACAGCAGGAGATGACTGGTTTTCACTTCTGATATCATGGATTCCAACGTGGCTGGAAAATGCTTTCAAAATACTTGGAGAAATACTAGTGTTGTTATTGCTAGGATTTTGTCTCATAAGGATCATCCTGGGACAGTGCCAGAAGACGGCTAAGAAAGCTATTGGGATGAAGATCATGAATGATAAAGATTCAGGAGCTGGTGAAAGAATGCAAGATGAGGAAAGTACCCATAAGAAAATAAAGAAAAGTCGCCTAGCACCTCCGGGAACAAAGTTCTACTATGCTAAGGATCATAAAAAATATGTACGACAGTGGATATTCTGTCCACCATCAGGAGATTTTTGTCACATAACCTGGAGTGTAGATGAACATTTAGAGAATGCAGGTCACCTGAGGGGGTGACAAAGATATGGATCCCAAAGAAACGACAGTATGAAGAGACAATGAAAGAGATTGAAGAGGAAAATATGGTTGAGGACTCGACTAGAGGGGGGGAAGGTAAAGGAGTAGGTGGATGCATTTTTCCTAGTTGCCGCCCCCTCACCGCCGTCATACTGGAATAGCAGAAGAGCTGTATGTGAGACCCCATGTGCTATTCCTAGGCCACATCAAGTGTATGAGAGGCGATATGCATTAAGGCAACCATTTAGAATATACCCCTCTACTGAAAGAGTGGAAGGATGTGAGCACGCACCATTGGACATCATGTAGTGCTGAGTGAAATCTGATGAGGGCCGAGTGATGTCATGACAGAGATATATGAGGACATACAGAAACGATATGAAAATACTTAAGAGTGATGATGTAACTGAAGTAACAAGAGAAACATGTACAGAATAATAAAGTAATCAGATATACAAAGAAGATAAAGTAACTTGATGACCAATAAGTGTAAATATGCAGTAACGGTCAGATAGCACAGTGAGTAGAGCTCTCGCTTTGACATCCATGCAGAGCCTGCTGATGCAGGTTCCAATCCCGGCAGGGCCAAACTCAGTCTTTCATCCTTCCTTCATCAGGTCGATAAATGAGCACCACACACAGTGGGAAATAATAAGCAGTGCTCCGATGCCTGAGGGTTCGTTGCACTATATAAATGCAAAAAAAAAATAATAATAATAGATGAGACGTATAGAAGCTTGCTATAGAGGAAAATATAACATGGTTGGGACAGCCATGATACGAAGATGGATGTCGGCTTGTGTTAAGACTCAATCCAGCTACCTAGAGACATTCCAGGGACACAGAGTCAAGAGACGTTGGAGAAACAGTGTTGTGTTCAGAATAAAGAGGTGTCTATGTTGGCCTGGGATCAAGGGTGCTATTTTAAGGAATAATTCCAAGGCATAAAGGGAGACAGACGGATAAGCCATCTACGTAAGACATATTTCTCTTAGATTAAAAACATTTACAAGAGCCAAGTATTGGACAATTGACAGTGTATATGGTCTATACAAGATGGCGTGAGCAAGTCTATAGAGACCAAAAGGAGCAAGAACACCCAGTATAATTAGTTAATAAGAGATCGAAATTGACAAATTTGCGGTCTCTTCACACGTGATTCAGAAGTTGAAAACAAGGGCTATTCATTAAGCTTTGGATGAAGATCGTGATGTGCTTACACTCCTTCAAATGTCCCAGAAGAGAGAGCAACTACAAGGTCAACTATAGATGGGAAACTTTGGCTTATGGTTAGACTGAGGAGAGATGATGGACTAATTGAGAAAGTGGGGAGTAATCTGACTTGACTCGAGCACCTGGGTTTCGCTTTGCTTACCTGCTGCTTCTGAGCCGAAAGTCCAAGGTTGGGTGAGCATGCCAACCAATCTGCGGGTCCATGGGGCAACGTGCTATACAATGTTGCAAAGACCAATCTGCTGCCATTTTCTCTGCTATAATCAGTATTATACGTATTTAGAGGTAGATCAAGGCGTGCCCTGCAGATAAAGGGCAGCCAATGATGTACTAATCCCTATGTATACCATAGGTACATATGTTCCCCTAACCAATCCTTTGCTTCAATAGGTTTTGTAGTTTGTCACGTAGGATGACATCATAGATAACGGGTATATAACTTTTGTATAATCAAGTTTGTTTGTGAGTGTGGGAGCATCAGTTCCTTGTTCATCAGTTCACCCTGCTTTATTGAACTGAGAATAAAGTAGTTGTTTGCCATATTGTCTGTCTGGTTATTTGGTATGAGATTTTTATTGGTAATTTCATCTGGAACAAGAGACGCTTCAAGGTGCTAGAGCACATGACCACTACCAACATTCCAGGTAACAGTTTTGTGTTGTCCCTCAGCTATCTACAACATAGTCCTGTAGGTATGTTGGCTGACATCTGGACTCCCTTATTGGATACCTCTGCTCCTCTTCTCGCACTTGAGCCTCTTCTCTCTGGTATTCACCTCTAAATTGATCGACCGGGATGTTCACCTCATCTGACAGCTGCCTGTTGTCACTCTCGCAATTGTTTCTTGGCCGTCCAATGCTGTCACCATTGATCCTTTGACATCGACAACATGAAATGGGTGGTGCTTATATGTGAGCAATAGTTTCCCAACCCTCCTAGTGTCTTCTTCCGCATATAATGCCTGGGTTGCAACTTTCGTGATCGGGGATGAGACCTTGGGTCATCTTTGTAACAAATCTTCTGCCGGGACACAACTGTGGAGCAGTGAGGCATAGTCCAATATTCAAGCAATAATTAATGCAGTGCTCTTTTCACGCATGCACCCTGGCCATGGACTATCCTGAAGGCCTTGTTAAGGGCCTGCATAAACCTTTCAACCTCCCCATTCACTCTGGGTCAAACCTGGGTGTTTTGTCTGTGACGGACCCCACAGCCATGCAGGAACTCTGAAAATCCTTCACTCTGCAATGGGGAACCGTTAACAGAGCTCACTTCGATTGGCAGTCCATGGCTAGCAAAAACCTTCTCCATGACAGGAACAATGTCAGAGAGGGCTGTCTACGCAACAAAATCCACTTCGGGATATCGAGACCACTGCTCAGCCATTACCAGAAACTGAGTGTTGCTGCTTGTGGACCCAAAGTCTATGTGAATACTTTCCCTGGGGTTACAGCTCCTCGTCATTGACTCAATTCGTGAGTTTCTCTGTTTGGAGCTGCTGCCTGGCACAATACGCAGGCTTTAACAAATGTGTCTACTCAATCTTCCAGACAGAGAAACCACACTTTCAATTGCAGCAAAGTCTTTGTTTTGGCTGTACCTTCGTGGCCATGGTGTGGTTGCTCAAGCACTCTAGGTGCTAGTTCTTTGGAGACCACCCTTTCCAGCCCTCATAGTAATAGGCCATCTTCGGTGAATGTGAGTTCACTCTAGACACACCATAATTGCTCTAGGGCCACTTTAGCATTGCTGGTTCACCTGTCAAGGATTGCCAGTATCCCTCTCCATTCGCCCTTTGTCACTGCTTCCTGTAATATTTCAAAACACTCATCACTTTCGGGTGCCTTCTTCAACTCCTACACGGACATTGAGTCGGGGATTGTGGCTTCCGTGATCATGCAAACAAACTCTTCTGTGCTTTCTTCATCACCTAGTGATTTTGCAACCCAGGTGGCAGGTTGTCGTGACAGATATTCTGCTGAGTTATCCCTCCATAGGCGATATATCAGTGTTACATTGTATTCCTGGGGGGCCAACATACACTTTTTAGTGTGGGCTGGGGGTGTTGATGATGAGCAAGCAAGAATGGGAATGAGGGGTTTGTGATCCGAGATCATTTGCACCGGCTTGCCATATATGAATAGGTGAAAGTGCTGGCATCCCCACAGTACTGCTAAGGCCTCACACTCTATTTACGAGTAGCGCTGTTCGGTAGTTGACCGCGCCCTGCTTGCATAGGCTACCGGTCTCACTTCTCTTCTGTGACGGCACTGTGTAGAACTGCTCTGAGGCCAAATGGACTGGCATCAGCAATTAGCTCTGTTTTTTGTCTGGGATCAAAAAAGGCCATCATGCTGTCAGCAGTGAGCGCGGCCTTGATATCCTCAAATATGGCTTGTTCCAGTGGTGTCCACTGCCATGAATTCTCTTTCTTTGTTAAACTTCAAAGGGGTTTATATATGTTCACCAGGTCTTTAATGAACCTGCCACAGTATGTGACCATACCTTGAAAACTTCACTTCTGAAACTTATCTGGTGGTCTGGAGCTTTGAATGTCATTTGCCTTTGCTGGGTCGGCTGATATGTACCCTTCCTGAAAATGAATCCGAAGAATGTGATTCTTTTCTGCAGGAACTAGCACTTCTCGTCATGCAAAGTCAACCCGATGGACTGAATTCTCTCCAGGACACTCTCAAGGCGCTCCATGCGCTCCACTTCAGATAGGGCGAACACCAGAATATCATCGCTGATATTGATTGCACCATGAATGCCAGCCAATGCCCCCTCACTGAATTCTGGAATACCTCAACCGCTGAGGATATTCCAAATTTCAACCTCTTGTATTGGTAGAGTCCTTTGTGGGTGGTGAAGGTTGTGATATAGCGTTAATCCTGAAGAAGAACTAGCATTGATAAACTGCCCGTAAATCCAACTTTGAAAATAAAACAGCACCCTGAAGAATAACTAGCATTGATAACATGCCCGTAAGTCCAACTTTGAAAATAAAACAGCGCCCTGAAGATCTTCTACAATGCCATCTATGGGGAGGGTGATGTGCCTCTCGGTTTTTATCGCCTTGTTGGGGAGGCGCATGTCAACACAGATGTGCACTTAGGCTCTTTCAGCTTTTGCGCCACCACAATCGGGGAAGCCCATGGATGGGTCCCCCCACTGGTTCGATGATGTGCAACTGAACACGTTTCTCAAGTTACTGCTCTACTTTGTCCCTTAGAATGAAAGGTATTTGTCTGTGTTTGAGGGCCACTGGTTGAACAGTGTTGTCAATGTGCAGGCGTATTGATTCACCTTTCAACTTGCCGATTCCTGAGAACACATCCTTGAACCTCTCAATCAACAATTGTACATCCTCAATGTACACTCCAAATGCGAAATTCATGATCTTAAGGGCTTCAGCTGCCGCCCACCCTAACCGTGTATCTTCAGTTACTTTTGTCACAAAGAATCTGGCTTTGATCCTTATCCCTTCATGTTGCGCTTGTGGCGACAAACATGCCCTCGTGGGACAAGGGTGTCTTCCCACCAAATATGTAGATTTGTATGTGCGTGCTGTTGAGTGGCGGAGGCTCCTGTAGGGTTTGTAATGAGAGTCAGCCTTAACATTTACTGATGCCCCATTATCGACTGGGGTGTCTGTGTTGTGGATGCACACAAAACATTTGGGTTGATGTTTTGTTTTCTTTTACTTCTCATCTCCAGTAGACTCAAGATAAACAATACGTCTTCCTCGTCCTCTTCCCTCATTGACCGCTCATCTTCTTTCTCTGCTGGCTCAACCTGTGCCACTTTCTGTGTCCGTTTCTGGAATGTCTAACTTGGCCTGAGAAGCCCTTGCAAAGTGATTGGAGATTCCACATCTCCTGCAGGTATGACCTTTGGCTAGGCAGTCTCCTGAGTTTGGCAGGTCATATCCACATTGTGGGCATGCAGATGTAGGCTCAGTCCGTGTGCCCTTTTTGTGCCAGTTTGTTTTCTTACTGGATCTGTTTGATGGCTGGTTGCCCACGGTACACACCACTTCCAGCTTTACCGTGTTCATGGCGGCATCCATCTTGGATGCTCTGACATCAGCAAGCTCATGCGACCGACCAAGCTCCAGTATATGAGCCAACATGATTCTAGGCTCACACAGAATCTGTCTTCTCATCTTTACTGATAGGCAGGCAGCCCTGAATTAACTGTTGGCGCACCTCCTCTTCCTCATTGCCAAAGCACATGTGAATGCCAGTTGACAAAGCCTTCCATGGAACGCATCAAGTGTCTCACTCTCCCTCTGCTTCGCTGAACTCATCAAAAAGTCAGTATTGACAATCGGGGTAAAGTATTCTCTTGGCACTCCCGTGGCAGCAGCATATGAATTGTTGGCGGGTTGCAGGATCTTGAACACCTTATGTACAGATGTGCCAGCGGAAAATGACAGAGTGGATTTCTTGGCATGATCATTCAGTGCCCCAGTGGAGTCAAAATAAATGTTAAGCCTCCCCATCCAAAGGTTCCAGCCTGGACCCAGGCTTGATGGAGAACCCACAATGACAAATTTGGTTAGGTAGCGAGGGACCCTTGTTGTCATGGTAGTCTACCAGCGTCTGGGGCAACTTCCTCTTCACCACCCTCAGTGTTCCTGACAAGCAAACAGCAACCACTTTCCTAATGTGGAGCAATTGGTGAAATTCACACACAGCTACCCCTTCTGCAGATTGTTTTGCATCCTTAGGTGCCCCTCCCCAACCAACAAACACCAGGTTTGTGTGTTTAAAATGCATGGGAAATTCACTAGAGCGGCAACATGTCTTCACTGTAGGCACTTGTATAGCAGGCGACCAGAACCAGCATTTAGGAGCCCTTGGGGGAGCAGCCGCAACCCTAGCTGCTCACTTGTCGGTCTCGGATACACCTTTTGTTTTCCCATCTATTTTCACAGTCTGATCACTGCCGATTCGGACCTGGGCACGATGACGTAAAGACTGCCCATCGCTCACCGTGATCTACAGGATGTGGATGACGGCGCAGCAGCAGTCGCCCTTGTAGCTGCTAGGCTGCTATGTGCAATGGCAGTTTCTTTAATTTTATTTATTGAGCATTTATAAGGCACACTGTACATCAGAAAGTGTTTCTAGGTGCCACAAGGCAGAAAAGTGGGTAGAGAAGGGGCAGAGGATATAAACAACAGTAACTGTCCTACTAGGCCTTGTGTAATTCGGATTGTGCAAGTGCAGGTAGAAGTGCTGGGGAGTGGAGGAGTGGTGATGTGGGGTGGGGGGAAATGGGCCCAGCCCAAGGGCCAGGCAAGTGCTCAGAGGGGTGTGGGGGAAGGGGAGGGCCACCGTCTAAGTGTGACCAAGGAGGGCAGTGCTGATTAGGGAGTGCTGGTGTAGACTGGTAAGAGAGGGCCTGGTACTGTGTTCCTCATAAATGCACCAGGCCCCCAGTCACAGGGGCTGGATGGGGAATTTAGCAAGGGAGGGAGAGGGGGAAGGAGGTAGAGAAGAGCAGAGCCTTGAGAAACATCCAGAACTTAAAGAGGTCCGGCTCAAGTCTAAGAGGGGCAGGGAGGACATTCCATAGGGAAACACCTGCTGAAGAGAGAGATGTACCCCCCACTCTCTGCTTGGAGAAACGTCTGATCTGCAGAGAGTGGGAACTAGAGGACTGAAGGGCTCTAGCAGGGAGGTATTTAGGGAGAGAGAATTGGATGTAGCAGGGTCCCAGACCCCAGAAGGCCTTGTGGATGATGCAGACGGTCTTAGTGGAGAGATTTAAGGGCTGGAGATATGGCGTCCCTGGGCTAGAGGTCAAGTATAAGTCTTGCAGTTCTGTTCTGGATAAATTGAAGGGGGCGAAGAGTGGAAAGAGGAAGGTTGAGGAAGAGGCTGTTGCAGTTGTCCAGCCTAGAGAGAACCAGAGCTCTGGAGACATTGAGTTATTGGGGGAATTTAAGGAAAGGGAGAATATTTCTAAGGAGGTGAATCTGAAAGTGGGCCTTCTTAGCAAAGTCCGTAATGTGAGGGGAGAAGGAGAGAGTGGAGACAAAGATAACACCAAGGTGCTTTGCCTCACTAGATGGTGAGAGGAAAGGGCCCAAAAAAGGTGGCCAGAGAGAGGGAAGGAAGCAGGGAGCAGGGGACCCTGTTCCAATGAGAAGGATCTCAGTCTTACTGGCATTAAGACAGAGATCATTAGCTGAGCACCATGCCTGAATAGCAGTCAGACAATCAGGAATGAGAGAGAGGAGGAGGAGGAGTTAGGGCCGGGGGGCTTGAAGGAGAGATGAGTGTCATCAGCATAACACTGGAAATGAGGAGAGAAGGATGAAATCAAGTGGGTCAAAGGGGCAAGGTAGATATTGAAGAGCCACAGCGATAGGATAGAGCCCTGAGGGATGCAACAGGTACAATGAGAGGTGGAGGTGAGGAAGGGGCCCAATTGCACCTGTTAAGTTCGATTAGAAAAGAAGACAGTCAACCAATCCAGTGCAAGGCCTTTAATACCAAGGGTGTTGTGGAGCGGCTTTAATAGAGTGGCAAGATTCACCATGTGAAAGGCAGAGGTTAAATCAAGGAGGATGAGAACAGAGGGGGAGTTAGAATCAAGGTTTGAGAGCAGGACTTCACAGGTGTTCGGGAGAGCAGTTTCCATGCCCCTGGATGCTCTGAAGCGAGACTGGTGGTCATGGAGGCAGCCAACGGATTCAGTGTGGCGGGTCAGTTGGGAGATGACCAATTTCTCCAAGAGTTTGTCCAAGAAGGAGGTAGAGCAGATAGGGTGATAGTAAGTCAGGCAGGAGGGGTCTGCAGACAGCTTCTTTAGGAGAGGCTGCACAAGGGAGTGCTTGATGAAAGTGGAAAAGGACTTGTGACAGAAGAATGGTTACAGAAGTCGGACCAGGCAGGATAGAGTGGAGATGTAGTTCTGGAGCGGAAGGGGAGCACATTTTTGGAGGAGACTTTCATAGAGCAGATTGCTTTAGAGACCTCATCCGGTGCTATGGGTGAGAAGGAGGTGAATATAGGGGAGGTAGAGAGGGGGGTCAAGGGAGGGTTGCGAGCAGGTGGGGGAGAATTGTGGGGATAGAGGACAGTGAGGACACAATGAACTGGGATTTTGGTAGTGAAATGGTAGACCAGTGTGGTACACAAGACCTGGTATGGAAGAGGAGAGGTGGAGACTGCAGTAGGATTGGTGAGTTCCTTGCAGATTTTAAAAAGTTCAGCCGTTTTGTTGGTGGTTCCACAGATGCAAGCTTCGATATCAGCCCTATTCATAGAGCAGATGGAGAGACGGTAGTGCCTTTGGAGCAGGTGACAGGCCAGTTTGTCAGTGGATGTGTTTGATGCCTGCCACTTTCGTTCTGCAGCTCTGCACTTGCTTTTCAGAGCAGCTAGGTCGGAGTCATACCAACTATTGCATTTGGAAGCATGCTTCATATGGATCCTCATGACAGGGGCAAGGGAATAAAAGGGTAACAAAGGTGTTGGAGATGGAAAGGAGAGGAGGAAATAGTCAGAACAGGAGAGAGGTGTGGTGAGAATGTTAGAGATGGGGATGTCAGTTGAGATGAGTGCATCCCAGGTGTGTGTGGTTGAGTGGGTCCGACCAGAGGGAAGAATGGTGAGGGAGAGAAAGATACAGAGGTCATGGAAGAGTACAGTGGATGCTTCAGAGGAATCAAGATGAATGTTGAAATCTCAGAGGGAGAGAAGCTTGGAGGTAGAGGTTGTGAGAGAGGAGGTGAGGTCAGCCCATTCAGAGGTGAAGAGAGGGTGTTGGCTAGTGGGCCTGTAGATGGTGGGGAGAGTAAGTGAGAAGGTAGGGGAGACACCAAGCCGACAGATGAGGCATTCAAAGGAGGAGTAGGATTGAATGGGTATGAAAGTAGCAGGGACCCATTCGGGGAAGATCAAGCCCACTTTGCCTCCAGCCTGGTTGGGCCTGGGTTTGCAGAGGATCTTGTAGTCCTCAGGCAGAAGCGTGTCAAAAGCAGTGACAGGGCTGCCATTGAACCATGTCTCAGTGAGCGCAAGAACATCAAGGTCAAAGTCTTCAAGCAGGCAACAGATGTCGGAGAAGTGTTTACTGGCAGAGCGAGCATTGAGAGTAGCTCAGTGAAGCTGAGTACCCCTTTTGAAGTTTTTCCGAAGAGGGATACATGGATGTGGTACAACCATCAGTAGTGGAGAAGGGGCCAGGGGGTGGCGGAGGGAGCAGTGACAGGAGAAAGTAAGACATTAATGAGAGAGGGTATACACCTGTCAAGAACTAGGAGGTTGGGCTGAGAGCCCTGAGCCATGACAGTGCCTTCTGATAGACATTAATGATACATCAAGATGATGGTAAGTGTGCCAAAAGAACTTTATCTGGTTCCACCATAAATGTGTGAGGAAGAGAATGGGGAGAGGGTAGCGACCATGTGGGGAGTCCATATGTCAGGAGAAGGAATGACAAAGAGGATGTCAGTAATAGTCTGACTGGAGAGAGCATTGACTTAGGTGTCAGCAATGGTCAGACCTGGGTTGGAGAACAGAAGTGTTTTCTTAAACTGTTTCCTTCAAGGCTTCGAAAAGAGAGGAAGGATATCATAACAATTGGAGTAGATAGGAGAGATGGAGAGAACCATGGATTCAAGGGGGTGGGGGAGAATAGAGGGAATGCGCAATGCACAACAAATTCAACAGGTGGCCTAGCAGCAAGACAGGCGGAGACATATCAGGTACAAGTGAACGCACCAGTGAAGAGAGTCCTGCAGCAGGCGGAGGGCAAGCTCAGTGGAGAGGCTAAGAGATTATGCTCACTTGATCAACACTTTATTCGATCTACCTCTCAATCTTCTTCCATGTGTTGAAAAGCATCTGTATCACTCTCACTACTTTCCAGATTGGTACCCCAGACTCACTCCTGCTGCATCAAACTTTTTACACACATACTGCACAGACACTAGAGATTCACCACGGATTGCCCTCTCCCCGCAAACAGAACCAGCACAGCTGAAGGCAAGCCAGGCAGACCAACCAGCAATAATTCCTTGGCTCACTGCAGTTCATTTGAGTGTGATGTGATTACTCCTACCTGATCTTACAAGGGGCCTTCATTTTCTTTATGCCCTACTAGTAATATCTATAGCACCTCTGACACTGATTCACCCAGGCTCAGGCTACCCCCACATCCACTGATAAATGCGAGATCCAGGTTCCCACTATTGTCGCACAGGGCTGGCCTCCTCTACACACAGGGCGGCACGTTCTTGGAAACTTCCGCTGAGCTTGTTGGCCCCCAGTGGGTGTAACAAACAAAAGCAGGCAGTTCACATGCTGATATAGGTATGGTCTGCTGCACAAGCACAGAGGGTGTCAGTGGAGCCGCACATCCCCTATTCAGGCACTACTCTTTATTTCAGACTCGGGTTAATCCAATCAATAGGGCTTATCAAGGCATAAGGATCCGTAGCAATGACACTCGCAGACAGGGGAGAAGCCCCTCGGTCTACCAGACTACGCTGCATGGTCGACCAGACCCCCTCCCATCGCCATTGTTGTGTTTGGGTGTGACAGGCTGTGACAAGGCGGTGGAAAGGAAGGAAGATCAGAGTCAGGACAAGACCTCTAGCAAGAAGCCAATCAGACCTTGGGGGATGAGGTCATAATGGAGGGAGGCTACAACCTGGGAGACCTTGGGGGATGAGGTCATAATGGAGGGAGGCTATAACCTGGGAGGGACAGACAATTGGACCAATGGTAATGCTCTAGAACAAGAAAGATTCCAAGGATGTCATACTGGTACAGGTCTTTGGTGTTTGTCTTTTGAATTAGAGAGAAGAGTTGGAGGAGGGCCCGGGGCCTGAGGAGGAGGTGGCCTATGAGTGGGCCTATTGACGTCCGACCATAAGGAAACAGTAGTCCAAGTTGCTCCCGTTGTGCCCTATCCTGTTATAACCCGTTTATAGAGACTTACTAAGACATTTATCCCCAAAGAAGAAGTTAGCCGTGAGAGAGTTGCTGCTGATGGCCCTAACGGCACTTGAGACCCAGCTGGAGGCCTCTATCATCCGGAAACAAAGGTGAGCGTTGAGTGAATGAGAGGAAGACTGAATGAACAAAGAGGCAGAGGACCGTGCTAACAGTTGTCCAGGAAGCCTTCCCAACAAGGGGAGGGGCTGGGCCAAGGAGGCTGGAGTACAACCAACACCAGTGAGGGTGTGAGCTGGAGACCCCATCTCTGGAGAACTATAGAGAAACGAATAGGGAGGCTTGAGAGACAATACGAGACTTTAAGGAAATGATGATGAATGATCCCTAGGAAAACAGTTTCCAGAGAATAAAAGGTCTCATCTCCTGGAGAAGACTCCCGAACACTGTTAGCCTCAACAGAATGATTTGTGAACAGTATCTTCACCTTTTTGAGAAAGAAAAGCAAACGCCATGTTGTGCCCCATTTTCCCCAGAATTAAAGAAGCTTGTGGTTTCTGCAAATAAAATAAATAAAAGTCAGTAGGTCTAAAGTGTTGAAGGCTGGTCTTCTCATTTCCAAATACCTACATTTGGTGGCAGCGGTGGGATCAAGAAACACGATGGAAGAGCTGATAAAGTCACTAACGGAGGGACAACAAATGCTGCAACAAGCCCTTCAGATACAGAGCCAGCAAGCCCAGGCTGACCGGCAAGCTTTCCAGCAAGCTATTCAAATGCAACAGGCTCTGCTGCTAGAAACTACCGCAGTTAGAGCCCAGCCACATGTACCTGCGTCAGTGTTGCAGAAATACTCCCCAGGGGAAGATCCAGCCCATTTCTTTGTTAACTTTGAAAGGGTAGCCTGAAATGCTCAATGGCCAGTCGAGAGGTGGACACACTATATTGCTCCCCTTATGATGGGGGAAATGCAGAGCGCATACCAGGCCGCTAACCCCATAGGAGACACTACATACCCTGAGATGAAACGGGCCGTCCTAGAGAGAATGGGCCACGATGAAGAAGCCTACAGGATCAAGTTCAGAGATACCAAGCTGTTGCCCGAGGAAACCCCCTGACAGTTGTTTTACAGAATCAAGGAACTTGGGGACAAGTGGTTGCAAACCACTTCTGCTACTGTGCATGAGATGGCAGAGAAGGTGGTCCTCGAGAAATTCGTGCAGGCCCTTCCTCCTCCAATGCAGAGATGGGTGCGACAACACCATAAACCCACCCTACTCGAAGCCGTGGACATAGCTTCCGCCTACCAGAAAGCGGGACAGGGGAGATTGGCCTCCTATCCTCCTCAAGCTAGGGCTGTCGGAGTCCCTAATAACATAGGCTCTAGACAGGCCAACAATCCACGCTGGCCAAATTCGATGTTCTACAGAACAGACTGGGACCCGTAAAAACCATGACCTAACCATGAAACTCCTGGATCAACCTTCCCTTCCCGAACCCCAAGCGTCCCGCTGCGGGGGCCCCCAGTGTTTTGAATGTGGAGAATGGGGGCACTTGGCGAGGTTATGTCCAAAGAAAATCAAGTCAGAGCCAATGGACATCGGAAGTTTTGAAAGAGCTGGGGGAAAGGAGGTAGATTCATGCAGTTCAACCCCAATTCACAAGATCGCCTATCCATTTGTTTGTGAGGCTGAAGTGGAAGGTCGGCCAACCAGAGCCTTGTTGGACTCTGGAAGTCTACAGACAGCAGTCCAACCGGAACTGGTAAGAGAGTACCCACTTAAGAAAATCAAGATAAAGTTAGCAGGTGAGCAAATGGCTGTAAAAGCCGCTGTGATGCCAATGTTGCCTGAATCGCTTTTGATTGGCTCTGATGTCCCAGATCTTCCCCGCCTTATCCACAAATTGGAAAACCACTGGCTGAAAGAAGCCCCCTTTTATGACCAAGACCTAAACTCCGGAAAGCCTAAGTTGAAGAAGAGTAAGTCTACCAAGAGGCTAGAAAAAAGGGGCTGGATAGAGAAAAATATGTGTCCGGTGGTGATAGATTGGAGGATTGATGAACAGGGGGACAGCTTTCGCATGGCACAAGAGCTAGACCCAATCCTGAAACATGCAAGAGCCTCAGTGGTCGACAAACCGGATGGAAGAATGCCATGCTTTGTGAAAGAGAACGGCTTATATTATCGCCTTACAGAATCTACAGAAAAAGCAACCACACAACAACTTCTGGTCCCTAGCAAATACTATCAGACTATATTAGAAGTGGCTCATCTTCAAGTGGGAGAGGGACACCTTGGGGCGGAGAAGACCACTCAGAAGATCTTGGCGAGATTCTACTGGCCTGGGACTTATGGCCAGGTGGTACGCTTTTGCCAGCGTTGTCCTGAGTGCCAAAAGAAGAACAATCCCAAAATTTTAAAGGCACCCCTCCAAACCATGCCGTTGATATTGGAACCCTTTCCACGTATAGGGATGGACATAGTCGGACCTCTGGACCCTTCAAGTCAGGGCCACAAATACTTATTAGTAATAGTAGATTATGCCACCAGGTACCCAGAGGCCTTTCCCTTGCGTTCTGCGAATACTCAACAAATATGCGACGTCTTGCTTCCTTTCATGGCCAGAGTGGGGATCCCCAAAGAAATAATCACGGATCGAGGCACTAACTTTATGTCCAGTATATTAAAGCAAGTATGCGACACCCTTTGTATCAAGCAAATCAGGACGACAGTATATCATCCCGAGACGGATTGTCGGGGGGTTTCTCCCGGGGTCGGCTGGAGCTTCCGCGGACCTCCGGGCTGGGAGGCCCCAACTCCTCCCGCGTATCCCAAAAATGAGTATGAGACACACACAAGAAGCAAGGTGGTTCTGCTGTTTATTGAATAACGGCAGGGATGGGTCTAGGATCGTACGCGTCCGTCCATACTCTCGAAATTCGTGGGGCTCGCAGGCCCCTTTTTGACTCAGTATGACGCGCTACTTGCGTCACCTGGGAAAGTTAGCAAAAAACCTATCGCCACTCTGGATTGGTTCCTCGAGTGGTAGGGTTAGTATAGCATACGTATAGAGAACGCTGTTAGTGGTTAAGGGTCAGTCAGGTGGTATACTTGGGTTGTCCCTTCTATTAGATACTTGAAAATTGTTACACGAACACCCCTAATGATTGGCTAAGGTTAATGGCGTCAGTGATGAGTGCCCCATGTTCTGATTGGTCCACTCGCGAGCCCCCCAGCCTGGGACCATCGTTGTTCCCAGCTCGCGGTGTACCTGTCATTTGCAACAATATGTAACTATGTGTTCGTGCGGACAATGCGTGGATTTGCTCATATGCCTGAGAGCAGACCATTGCCATCGCTGTAGGTGTCCATTGGGTCATTTCATTGTTGCAGCCTGTGTCTCAAACGTGGGTCCCAGGTGACTTCTCCATCCTGGGTCTGGCACCCTGTCAGGTTTGGCTTGGTCACGTGAGGAGAGACCGTGGTTGAGGCAGAATTCTGCACATTTAAAGTTGTATTTTCCACTGCGTGTCTGGCTTTACTTGCAGGTGTGACCTTGGCGTCGGCTGGTAGCATGCGAGTTGCAACATCGCTCCCTTGGCTGTCAGTTCTCGCTGGGCTCGTTCTGCAGGGTCAGCAATTGTGCTCTTGCTCGTCCAATGTTCGTGGAGGCTCTTGCTTGCGGACTACTTGGGCCTGGTGCATAGGTGGGGATGTTTAATGCACAGCACTTAAGTTGCGGTATCACATTGCTTCATAGGCGGTATCATGTCTTCGTTGTATTTTCATCACAATGCAAGGGTTAGGAGAAGCGTCAGCAAGCATTTAGATGAGTGCTTTGTGCGTCTTGCATTTCTGCATTTCGAAAAACCTACGTGAAAAATAATAAAGATGCGCGTCAGTGGGTGTGTCCGTCACCTACGTCATAGCACTGAGTATGTTCTTCGTGTGGATTGGTGTGGGGGTGTCCAGTGTGCGTGGTTACACGGGTGGTCTTGACAGTTGGCTAGGTCGTCATGGCATCTCTAACGATGTATTTCCTTACTGTTGAAGGGTTTAGTCGAGTTCATCCATGCCGCAAGTGTCGGCTTGAGCAGGGCAGGCTGTTGGGCAGGCTGGTGGGCACATCCGTATGTTCCTGTACCAGGGTATTTGGTCATCTGGTAGATAGGCAAATTCATCTCGTGGTGGGTGTCTGGGGCGCGATCCTCTAGGCCAGGGGCGCAAGGAGATTGGGGGGGAGTCTTTTCTCCCATTCTCCCATTTCAGTCCCCCCTCTGGTCGACTTGTCGACCACAAACATATCCTTTTCCTTATCTCCTCTTGCTCTCCATATTTTAGTTACTCCTCCCAGGTGTCCATAGTGGTTGACATGGTCCTCAAATGACCAATACATATACACACAACTTCCTCCCGGTGTGCAGTATACCCATTTCCCGATGTAGCTCCTCGGGTTTCCTGGGTTTTCGAGCTTCACAGATGGCGGGTCCAGGTGGTTGATGATGATCTGTTTGCGCAGTCTCTCTCTTTCCTTTATTATGGTATCTGTGTGCTGGTCATCATCAGTTGGCATCAAGGGGTGCATACCAACCATTTCGATCATTTCGTCTGTAGTACGTGCCTTCCGGGCCTTCCAGAACCTTATTATAATCAGTGCAGCTCCAGCCAGTATTATACATCCAACTATAATCTTCAGCCCGTCCGACAGCCATGATGGCATCCATGACCATAACAATGAAAACCAGCTGTCATCCTTCTTCACTCCTTTACTTTCTTCCATTATTTTGGAGTGCATCTGGGCCAGTTGTGATACTGCTTCGGTGAGTGTACCATTGTCGGCATCGTTAGCAGGAATAAATGTGCAGCATGATTGTCCTATCTTTGCGCAAACTCCTCCCTCCATCGCTGTAAGGAGATCCAATACATATCTGTTCTGTAGTGCCACCATCCTCACCGCTCGTAGTTCCTATTTTATTGCGTTGAATCCATTTACAGTTGAATTAATTGTCATCATCAGCTCCCATCGGGTTATCTGGAGCCATTTAGCGTTTGCATAAGCTTGTAGTCCAGGGTGTATTATTGACGAGAAAAACATTGCTGCTCTGCTGAATAATCTGTGTTCTGGTGGGATTGAAGTGAGTGCTGTTTCCGACCTTCCCCACAGGTAATTTCCTGACAGAGGTTCTCCTTGTCTCTTTTTCCTGTTCAGGACATTGTTGTTGTCGTTGTCTGACCCCCTCTGAGATTGTACCAATCTCTTCTTCCTCTTGTTTCCTTCATCCATTTTGGGGAAGTTCGCCATGTTCACATGTTTTTGGGGCACCACTCGTGATGGTACATTAATGTGTACCATTGTGCATATACCATTCCACAGCGGGGGCAGGGTGTGATATGCCTTATTTCCGCAGGCCCAGTAGTGGTCCATTAATACTGCTGTTCCTGCTCCCCCCTCTGGTAACTCTAACACGCTTGCACAGTTGGTGTTGTATCCCACTTCCACATCTCCTCTGTGTTGGTACATAGCTTGGGTGCAGTCAGCGGCAGTATGCTCATTGGGTCTTCATCCTTCTCCATCCATGTCAGCATGGGTACGTACTTGCCCCATATCATCCAACATCTGTTATTGTGTTCATCTATGGTGGTAATATTTTCTCTTGTTACCATGTTGCTGTCAACCACTCCTATGTCCCATTTATTGTTCATGTATACCTTCCCTGTTATTGTTACCAGTGGTCTTTCCCAACAGCCTTGTGTACCAGGAACTTCAGTGGCGTACCAGTCACATGGTAGGTATTGTAGTGTTACTTTCTTCGTTTCTCCCTTTTCAGGACCACTTGGCATGTATCTGAACGCTTCAGCATGCAAACTGCTCTTGTGGTAACTCAAATATGACTTGAGGAAGTTGTTTTCGTATGGATATGTGTCTCGCGTTTTCCACACCAGTCTCACCACCGTTCCTTGAAATCGCCCTCTCGTTTGGAATAGTGCCAGATATATTATACATCGTGCCGTCTTCTCTTCTATTTCTGTGGCGACGAATGTTCGAGAAGCGCTCATAGCGTATGGGATCAATGAGCAGACATAACAGCTGTCTTCTGTTGTCTGCTTACCTATTTGGGTCATGTGCTGGTACCACATGTTGTTCGAGACGTGTGCTGAATCTGTTAAGTAATTATCAATACCCTTATTATCTGAGTATGTGCTGCGTTTAACTCTACTTCCCTTATGCGGAGGGTTGCTAGTATCACCTGACGTAACACCTTTTGCAGCCGTGGGTGGGGGTACGTTAGGTTTGGGTGCAGCCATAATATTGATAGCATAACTTTTCTGCCATACAGAGGCAGCCAATAGACCAGTGATGACCAAAACCCCTATCATTTTTATTACAAAAGCTTGTCTCACCGGCATTTGCTCTTACCTTGCTGCAGTCCGGCAGCTTATTCTTGCGACGTTAAAGTTGTCCGCCTGAAAATTCTCAATACGCTTGTTATTATGGTTAGTTATCGTTATCAAGCCCTCCCTATCAGGTAGTCGTTCAGTGCCCAGGCGAAGAGCTGCTCCCACGCCAATCTAAGTGATCTATCTCTTAGAGCAGGTAAGTGCTGGTGAAGATGGGGCATTGATTGTTCTATGGCCAAGATAAGTGCAGTGTAGTAAACACGTACCCTCCTTCGTTTTAGGTACTTTGGCCTTCTTATGTGGTATACAAATTGGTGTGATAGGGCTTCAGGGTAGTTATCGTCTGTGGGTAGCATCTACTCCTGGGCAATGTACGCAGTTAGTTACCTATTTTGTTAACAATACAATTACACACGGTACCTGCATGTGCGAGAAAGAAAAAAGAAAACATACAAGTGTTTACATGTGTATGTGCGCAAAACAATGTCCTTCAATTGGGTGGTGGCTGTAGTGGGCAGGGGGTTTGGGGTTCAACTGGCGGAAGTCTGTTTACTCTTCGATCTTGTGACCATGGGATGGGCGGTGTGCAAATGACCAGTGTCTATTTCAGTACTTGTCTCTGGAGACTCTGGGGGGTGATAGGGTATAGTGACACTAAGGTCGTCAGCTGTGGTAGACGTTTCCTTCTCCGTAGGTGATGCTGTCGCTGTTCTTCCAATGGCCCTGTCAATAACGCTAGGGCGGGTCTGGAGTTTGCATATCTTCACGTCGTGTAGGTGATTCCAAGCACGCTTATCCTGCAACTTCACTGCTCTCGTAGATACCTCCTCTACCAAGTGGGGACCAGTGAAGCATGGGCTGTTCCACCTTCTATTGAAGTTGCGGAGTAGCACGTGGTCACCTTTAGCAATTTTGCACAGTCTTTCCTTTTCCAATTCTTTGTCGGCGTCTTCTTGTTGGTAACTCTTAGACCCCCCCCGCGTGCGCTCGAGCTGTTGAGACACAAACGCTATACTAGTAATCAAAGAAGACACATATTGGTACATTTCATCACCAAGAACAGTTGCAGTGTTTTCATAGTCTGTGAATGCTCTTGATGTTGGCGTTAGAGGAAGGCGCATTTGATGTCCGGTCACCACCTCGTGAGGAGTGAGGTGGTGGTCTGACCCTGGTCTATTCCTTAGCTCAAATAGAGCTAGCGGAAGACAATACAGCCATCTCTTCTTTGTTGTTTGCTGTATCTTTGCGATTGCCTCCTTCAATAGGCCATTCAGGCGTTCACATATACCGTTGGCCTGCGGGTCATATGCACACGCAAATTTATGCTTGATGTTCAGTAAGGACGTGATGTGCTGAAACATTTCATTAGCGAAGTGCGGGCCGTTATCTGACCACAGTACTTCGCACACTCCCCACCTGGGGAAAACCTCCCTCACTAGAAATTTAGCTGCTCTGAAAGCATCCGCATGTGAGCAGGGTCCTGCCTCAATCCACCTAGAGAATGGGCATACCACTACAATCATATAGCTATTTCCTTGACATACATTGATCATATCAACGTAATCAATATGAATGTGCAGGAAGGGTCCCTCTGGCTGGGGTATAGTACCTTTTATCACTTGCAGCGTGTGACCGGCCGTAAACTGTTGACATGTAAGGCAATTGCTGATAAAATTTGTTACATGAGAATTTAACTCGGGGTAGAACCAGTCTTCCCTAATTCGTGCTGCAATAACTTCCTTCCCTGTATGAGCTGGGTGATGGAGCTGGCCCAGGGCAGTGTTCAACAGTGCCAATGGCATGACCATCTTTCCAGTGTTACCCTGACGCCATAGTGTGTCAGTTGGCGACATTGTACATCCTCTTTTTACCCATAGCTCCTTTTCTGCCATTGGTGCAGCCGCCTGTAATTCCATTATCTTTGTGGCTGGGAGATGGGTGTACCCTTCTTTCATCAACATCTCTTTGGCTATCCCCCTCCCTCTCCCTCTCTCTGACTCTGGGGGGTTCCATATTTCACCAAAATACGCAGCATACTTGGCATGTGCGTCTACTGCTTCATTCCCTTTTGAGATATGATCTTCTCCATTAGTGTGTGCGGGACATTTGACCAAAGCTAGTTCTTGGGGATTATTTATTACTTCAATTAATTCAGCTAACAAGAGAGCATGTTGCACTGGGGTGCCGTCAGCTCTCCTAAACCCCCTTCTCTGCCATTTTGTCAACCCCGAGTGGACAGTTGACGTGACATATGCGTTATCAGAATATATAGTAACTCTTTTGTCAAAGATTTCCTTCAACGCCAAGATCAGTGCAACCAATTCTGCTGCTTGAGCAGAATAATGCTGTGGTAACTGTACACATTTCACCGGGACACACACCAATTCTTCTGTCATTTTTACAACTGCTGCCCCAGTTCTCCTTATCCCATCACTCTGGTCTATTGTCGATGACCCATCAATGAACAAGAGCTCTCCTCCATTTAGCGCATCCTCTTCAACTTTTCTAGTACATGAGTACATTTCAGTAGTCTGCGTACAATCATGAGCATAGTCACCTTCCTCAATAACTTCCGCTATAAACCTTGCAGGATTAACTGTGCTGCATCTAACTATAGATAGTTCTGGTCTAGATAAGATGATCTCATAACCTGACGCCCTCTGCGTGGTTAGTGTGGACTTAGGCTTGTTCAATATTGCAAATAGTGCATGCTCCACAAATAGTGTGGTTGGGCACCCCATTGTAATTGATGATGATTTCTCTACCGCAAAGGCAGCTGCGGCAAGGCCTTGTTCACAAGGGAAGTGACCTAACATAACAGGGTCCAAGTGACCGCTGTAAAATGCTATTGGCTTGTATCCCATGCTTGTTTTCTGAGCCAATTCTGCTTTCATTACTGCTGAGTCGCAATGTGAAAAGATAAAGAACTGTCGTTCATAATCTGGGGTGGCCAGTACCGGAGCAGTTGATATTGCGTGTTTCAATTCGTCAAATGCTTCCTTCATTTCCATTGTCCACCCCAATTTTTTCTCCCCTTTGTTTGCTTCTCTCAATGCTTCAAGTAGGGGTCCTATGTATGAGCTGTAATCAAAAACCCATGCTCTGCAGTAGTTGCACAATCCCAGGAACTTTTGCAGTTCCCTCACTGTTTGTGGCAATGGCGTGTTTGATATAGCTTGTGCTCTTTGTGGTGCAATCTTTCTCCCGTGTTGGGATATCAGTTGACCAATGTATAATACCTGTTCCTGACAGTACTGTAACTTTTCCTTGTCTACCTTGTAACCCTTTTCAGCCAATATTGTCAGCATTTTCAATGAGTCCTCCCTGCACCTTTTTTCGCTTGTGCTGCAAATTATTATGTCATCAACATATTGCAGCACCGTACTTTCCAATTCAACGTTTCCCAAGTCCATCAGTAGTACTCTGTTGAAAATTGAGGGTGACTCGCAGTACCCTTGTGGTAACCTGGTGTGTTTCCATTTTGTGTTTTTATAGGTGAAGCTTGTCAGGTCTTGTGAATCTGGATGCAGGGGTATTGAGAAAAAGGCATTTTTGAGGTCAATCACTGTAAATCGTGAGGCCTCTGCTGGAATTCCACATAATATGGTGGCCGGGTTTGCTGCTATGGGGTATTCTGCTTCTACAATGTTGTTCAAGGGCCTGAGTTCCTGGATGAAACGCCAAGACCCTCCTTTAGCTTTGCGCACTGGATACACGGCCGTGTTACATGGTGATTCTGATGGTACCAGTATGCCGTTATTTATAAGGGCCGTTATTGTTTCATATATGCCCTCATCTGCCTCTTTTGATAGTGGGTATTGCTTCACTCTAGGGAGTATTGCACCCTTTTTCAGTTTTATTCTTACTCCCCCGATACTCTTTATGCAACCCACGTCATAGGGACTAGTGGTCCACAGTGATGTTGGAACTTTTGCCATATCCTCCTCGTAAAAGGGAACTGGGGTAGGTGCGGGTGCTTCAAGTGCCATGGCAATTTTCTGTGCCACTTGCTTGTATGTCACTCATATCTACACTCATCATAAATACCATTTCACCCTCTTCCTTGTCTTCTGAAAAGAGCTCCTCATCTGACACCTGGGTGAGCCTGCATCCCTCAGCCAGCGCTATCACTGCCCTCCATGCTCTTCCTTCCCGGTCTTGGGCATGTACTGCGATATAATCAGCAGTCGCTATAATGCTCTCGATGCTCACTGAAATCACCTTTCCTTCTGGTTCATTGGGTGGTGTTTCAGGTCTGAACAGATAGGCTGCTGGCCTCCTCCAGATCTTCCCTTCTATTCCTGGCATCCATGCGAATGCCATGTCCTTTCCGTACTGGAACAGTTCGCCATCTACTGGCTCAGCCTGAGTCACTGTCTGCCCACAGTATGCTTGCATAATTTGCCGTGCAGTGAGCATGTTTATTCCAGGGGTGGAACAAATTATGCCGTCCTCCGTGAAGGAGATTGTCATATTCAACCTGCTCATTATGTCTCTCCCAAGTATGTTTACTGGCGAGTCCCTTGAATATAGGAGCGGGACGGACATGTCATAATCCCCTATTGATAAGGAGATGTTATCAGTAAAGGGAACCAACCCCCTGGCCCCAGAGAATCCTTGGGTGTTCATGGCCTCACCTGACATCTTAAATTTACCCTCCCTTATGCAAGACCGGGTTGCCCCAGTATCAACAAGGAATGATAATTTCTTGTCACCTATCGTTACCTCAATGCGTGGTTCCTACGCACTATTAGGTGTTACCGACAGGATGGGACACACCAAGGACGTCTGTGGGCTGTCCTATTGTGGGTATAATGATTGACCACTTCCTGTGTAAGGGTTGTGTCCCAGGACCGTCACCCTTCCCAGTTGTGTTTGATGTAGCTGTGTATTGGTGGAGGTTACCTTATCGTCCTGAATTTGAGTGGGCTGCTGTACTTGCTGCACTTGGGGTTGTTGTGATATCGCTACCTGTTGTTGCGGTAGTGAATATATCTGTGGCTGTTGTTGTGTTACTAACTGTTGCTGCGTACTGCCCTGTTGCAGTGCCTGCTGTTGTTGGTGACCCTGCTGTTCCCTTGTAGGCCCTTGTTGTCCCTGTTCTCCCCACGCTGGTGTGGAGGGTCTCATGCTACATGTGCGTGGCATGTGTCCTAACAATCCACAAATCCAACATACAGGTGGTTCCCTGGTCTGCCATGGGAAACTTCCTGAATTGTCCTGGTATACTGGTTGCCCAGTGGGGTAGAAGTTTCTGAATCCTCCCCCTTGCTGTTGTGTGTTATAGCCGTATCCCCTCCCCCTCATCATTCCTCCCTTTCCCCTGTTGTAATTATAATATCCAGCTCCTGATGTCGAGTATCCTCCTCCCATATTAGTCGTGTATGGTGGGGGTGGTGGCAGCTGTTGTGCTATAATCTGTGGTGATTGTATTTGGGAGGGATCTTGTGCGGCCACTACTTGCGTGGGGTTTGGTGTCATTGTTGTAGGTGTAGTTATTAGTGCACCTTCCATCGTGTACTTAGTAAGTTTTTTCTGCACTAATTTAGCCTCTTCCGCTTTCCTATCTTCTTCCTTTTGTTTCATCTTTTCTTGCCATGTCCTACAATGATGTACTATCGTCAGTTGTATTTCCGGCCAAGCCTTTGCTTCCATCCCCACTACTTTCTTCAATTGTTTCTGCACCGCCTCCGGGAGCCCTTGTATTAGTATGTGGTAAAATATTGCTGGTGTCTTGTCCCACTGCTCTCTAGTTTCCATACGCCACTTTTCTTGAATTTCCTGGATATAATCAACAGGATCTTTGTTCTCACGCATCTTGCGCGATGTAATTGCTCCCATGTCTGATGTGTCTGGGTATTGTACCCTCAGTGCTTGCCATAATGCATGTCTGCAGTTTGCGAATGGCGCCCCTTCGTGTGATGTGTTTGTTATTGTGATGCCGGGAAAGCCCGCTCTCTTCCAGATGTCATCTGCTGCATCCCCCAATATTGATATTAGTAGGCCCTTCACATCTCCTACTGCCAGTTTCTGTCCTGCAGTGTGTTTTTCCATCTCATATATCCATTTCCCCGCACCTCCACTTAGTGATGGGAGCCTGAACTTTATATTTTCCTTGTCTGCATGCTTCCAAGGGACGTATTGTGGTCTAACCCCTCCTCTCTCCAAAAGTGGCATTAGGTTGTGTCCTATCTGACTCCCCGGGTTTCCCGGTGTTGAGTCTGTATACCCCTCCTCTTCTTTCGTGTCGTCTACATCGTCTGTTATGTCCATATTTCCCCTGCTCGTAGCTGTTTCTCCTCCATCTCTTCCCCTCTGTTTATCATTTCCTTTATTTGATATGGGCGTGTGTATTCGTTCTTCCTGCCTGCGTCCAGGGAGATCTCTAAGCCTGCCAGCGTAGGGTGTGTGTTCGTGAGGGGCGGGTGTGGGTGTAGGTGGGCATGTTGCACGGGATGAGTGCGGGGTGGTGGAACATGTTGGACGGGATGATGAGGGTGTAGCTGCACGTGTGTGCCTTCCCGCCATTCCTTGCTCTTCTCCCTCACTTCCCCCCAGTTCCTCCTTCCTTCTGCAGGCCCATGGTGATTCCCTGTTGGTCCGGGTGATGTACAATTTATCTAAGCTTTCCCTTTCCCTATTTCTTCCTTCTCTCTCCATTCCTTCTTCTTCCTCGCTGCAAAAGTCATCCAGGAGCGACAACCCCCAATCTGTCTTTTTGCCCCGAATCGTCACTGTTTTTAAATCTATTAAATCCGTTCCTCCCATTTCTTCTTTACCAATTGCTCCCCTTTGTGCTGATCTTGTTGCTACTTCTGTGTCTCTGCGTACATATCTCCTTATTTCACTCTCCCCTCTCCTATCTCCTCTTTCCCCTTCTTTTTTCTCTACTATCTCTCCACCCATTTCCTCTCTTTTCTTTTTTAATTCCTCCATTACTTCACTACTCATCTTTTCCAATAGCCTTTCCTCTTCTCTCCTCCTTTCCCATCTCTCTCTTTCCCGTTCTAATATGCTTTCTATCATCCTCCCTTCTTCGTATTTCTTTGTCGTTTCTGATAGTTTTTTCCTCTTCCATATTTCCATTTCCTTTTCTTTTTCTTCTTCCTCCCTTTTCTTGTCGCGCTGTGCTGCTCGAGATACCCTTTCTGCTGCTGCCTTCACCCTTTCAGCTTCCCTCTTTTGTTCTTCAGTTAGTTCCCTCATTTTTTCCAAATCATTCTTACTTTCTTTCCTTTCTCGTCTTCTCTCTCTTTCCTCCCTCTCAAGCTGTTTGATTAGTGCATTTTGCTCATTCCTTAACTCCGCTAATCGTTCCTCCAAAATTTCTTCTTCTTCTCGTAACAGTCCTTCCTCCTTTCTTTTCCCCCCTTCCCCTTTCATCTCGCTCTTACTGTCATTGTCCTCATTCATTTTCCTTACTACCTCCTTCTCCTCTCCTGTTAATGAACCTTGCAATTTTAATAACACCTGTGCCGCTACCCACTCATCGTGTCCTATTGCTGCAATTTGTTCTTCGTTAGTCTTCCCCTCCCCTGCGGGCATCTTCGTATAAGTTGACCCTACCGTACTTGTCGCCTCCCCTCCCGTGTAGCCACCTGTAGCTGTATATGGTGGTGGGCTGTATGCTGGGTTCGAATACCCCTCAGCCGCCCTTAATTGTTCTCTCACTATTTCTCGTAGTTCCGTTATAGGATATAACCCCCCTTCCTCCTTTTTCACTACTTTCGCTAGGGGCATGTCGTCGCCCTGTTCCTTTTTTATTTGTGTTTCGTTTACGTTGCTACTCTTTTCTCCTCCCTCTTGTCCTTTCCCCGTGCACTGTGTGCCTTCACTCTCTTTTTCCCCATTCTGTTCTTCCTCCTTAACCTTCTTCTCCTCCTTTGTTTCCCCCACAGTGAACATTCCGTTTGGTCCTGGTCGGGACCCCTGGAACATCCTCCATAAGTTAAACACCTCCACATGGTGGGTCAACTTCTTCCCCTTGTATGTGTTATGTAGATGGGTCAATAGTGAGTGTTGGACATATGGGTCGAAACTGCCATTAGGCGGCCAGGGTGTCGTCATTTTATTGTCCGTCCCCTGTGTCCATTCTATGCTGTATTTAATCAGTTTCTCCCTATGGGGTGACAGTGTTTCACATATATGCTGTAGCGGAGTAGTGAGGGTGTTCCCCCACCCTCCCGATCCTGTCCCGTGTGACATAGTAGCACTGTGTTGTTATCCTCCCTCGATATGGTAGCGGTTATCTTGCTAATAATGAACGATATACAATTTCAGATGTTTTACCTGGCCCCGTAATTTTGGGGACTTGCGATCGTCCGCTAAAAGAAAATAATAAAATATAGCATTTGCAATCATAAATTCTTTGCTGTCTTTTCTTCTTTCACCTAACACCGTTACGGCCCCTCTACGGCCGAGGCGCACGTAGCCCCCTGCGGCTGCGTGCCCTGTGTGACGTGTTTATACAGCCGTCCCACTTTATTTCACCCCTCCTCCTCTTTCCTCACTTGTCGTGGCCGGCGTTCTCTGTGCGCGGTCACGTCCCTCTCTCCACCTTGCCCCGATATAATCATTACCGTTTACCTCCGTGTCCACTCCCTTACCACTATTTTCTTCCCCACCACTCTTCAACAATGCTTTGTGCTCGAGGTATCCTATGAAAGCCCTACTGGTGACGTCACCGACCTCTTCCAAAACTACCGGTAAGTTCTTTTCATGTTTTAAAAGTTCGAAATAAGTTTGCTATTTATCCCCGTTAACCCCACAGCTGTCCTCTTGTCACGCCTGGAACAAGGTAACCAACAATATAATCAGACTGCGCACGCTGCGTCGCCTCGCGTGTGATACGCCCTTCAACAGGAGGGCTTAACCAGCCAATTATCTTCCGTATTAGGCAACCAGCTAGCTACCGCCTACAGGAAAACGTCATCTATCTATAGAGTTTCTCTGCTCGATCAATAGGGATCCTCATCTACTCATTGATCAATAATCGCCAATTCGTAGGAAACCGCACACACACACACACACACCCTTACAGGTGGTCGCGACCTAGGCCAATCAGTGTCTACGAGCGGCCGCACGTGATGTTTTCGTGCTCCGCCCACCCTTCTTCGTAGTGTAGCGGACTGCTCTCGCACTTGTCCAGCTACCATTCACTTCACCGTCAACACTAATTTATCAAATCTTCGCCGCGCACTTTGGTAACACCTCCCACCTCCCATATTCTATTCCTCCCCCCTCCCTCACAATTTCACATTGCTTGTTGGGTGTGGCATACTCACCAAGTTCTCTTGATGCGTGGCAGCTCGACTGCGTGCACCCCTCCAAGCGGCTCGCCACCTCCCCTCGTCTGGACCACGTCTGGACACTCGCCAACCGCGGGCGGGATACTTCTCAACTGGCTCCCGAGGGCCAATATCCGGATTGCGCTGTCCGGTCTTCTCGCAGTTCCGCGATGGTCCTGTACTCCTCAAAAAAAGGGGCAGCGGCAGAGGGGGCCGCGCCGCCGGGCCTCCTCTCAACGAGAGCACTCGGAAAAATAAAATAAAAGCAATTCTTAAACAGATCTCAGCAGTGCCTCCAACTTGTCGGGGGGTTTCTCCCGGGGTCGGCTGGGCCTTCCGCGGACCTCCGGGCTGGGAGGCCCCAACTCCTCCCACGTATCCCAAAAATGAGTATGAGACACACACAAGAAGCAAGGTGGTTTTGCTGTTTATTGAATAACGGCAGGGATGGGTCTAGGATCGTACGCGTCCGTCCAGACTCTCGAAATTCGTGGGGCTTGCAGGCCCCTTTTTGCCTCAGTATGACGCGCTTCTTGTGTCACCTGGGAAAGTTAGCAAAAAACCTATCGCCACTCTGGATTGGTTCCTCGATTGGTAGGGTTAGTATAGCATACGTATAGAGAACGCTGTTAGTGGTTAAGGGTCAGTCAGGTGGTATACTTGGGTTGTCCCTTCTATTAGATACTTGAAAATTGTTACACGAACACCCCTAATGATTGGCTAAGGTTAATGGCGTCAGTGATGAGTGCCCCATGTTCTGATTGGTCCACTCGCGAGCCCCCCAGCCTGGGACCATCGTTGTTCCCAGCTCGCGGTGTACCTGTCATTTGCAACAATATGTAACTATGTGTTCGTGCAGACAATGCGTGGATTTGCTCATATGCCTGAGAGCAGACCATTCCCATCGCTGTAGGTGTCCATTGGGTCATTTCATTGTTGCAGCCTGTGTCTCAAACGTGGGACCCAGGCGACTTCTTCATCCTGGGTCTGGCACCCTGTCAGGTTTGGCTTGGTCACGTGAGGAGAGACCGTGGTTGAGGCAGAATTCTGCACATTTAAAGTTGTATTTTCCACTGCGTGTCTGGCTTTACTTGCAGGTGTGACCTTGGCGTCGGCTGGTAGCATGCGAGTTGCAACATCGCTCCCTTGGCTGTCAGTTCTCGCTGGGCTCGTTCTGCAGGGTCAGCAATTGTACTCTTGCTCGTCCAATGTTCGTGGAGGCTCTTGCTTGCGGCCTACTTGGGCCTGGTGCATAGGTGGGGATGTTTAATGCACGGCACTTAAGTTGCGGTATCACATCGCTTCATAGGCGGTATCATGTCTTCGTTGTATTTTCATCACAATGCAAGGGTTAGGAGAAGCGTCAGCAAGCATTTAGATGAGTGCTTTGTGCGTCTTGCGTTTCTGCATTTCGAAAAACCTATGTGAAAAATAATAAAGATGCGCATCAGTGGGTGTGTCCGTCACCTATGTCATAGCACTGAACATGTTCTTCGTGTGGATTGGTGTGGGGGTGTCCAGTGTGCGTGGTTACACGGGTGGTCTTGACAGTTGGCTAGGTCGTCATGGCATCTCTAACGATGTATTTCCTTACTGTTGAAGGGTTTAGTCGAGTTCATCCATGCCGCAAGTGTCGGCTTGAGCAGGGCAGGCTGTTGGGCATGCTGGTGGGCACATCCGTATGTTCCTTTACCAGGGTATTTGGTCGTCTGGTAGATAGGCAAATTCATCTCGTGGTGGGTGTCTGGGGCGTGATCCTCTAGGCCAGGGGTGCGAGGAGATTGGGGGGAGTCTTTTCTCCCATTCACCCACTTCAGTATGGACTCGTCGAAAGATACAACCAGACGATGAAGCAAATGCTGCAGAAAACCATCCTGCCAGGAGAGAGGAATTGGGACCGACTAATACCATGGATCTTGATGACGCTGATAAATACCCCCCAATCATCTACGGGCTTCGCTCCTTTCGAGTTGCTATTCGGCAGACCAGTAAGGAATCTCCTGGATATCCTAAAGGAGAGTTGGGAGGAGCAGCCAAGTACAGAAGTGTCGTTGACCGAATATGCGGCTCAGCTGAATTCCAGAGTGGAGAAATTGCAGGAGGTGGCACAGTCACATCTACAACAGGCTCAGGTCAAACAAGAGCGTTACTACAACCAAAGAACGAAGTTACGTACCTTCCAGGTGGGGGACCAAGTCCTCGTGCTACTCCCTACTACAGAAAATAAGATGCTAGCATCTTGGAAAGGTCCATACCAGATAAAAGAAGTTTTGGGCCCTGTTACTTACCGAGTCCATCAACCTGGGAATAGAATTCTCTTTCAAACATACCACATTAATCTTTTAAAGGAATGGAAGGAGCTGATGGCCACAATAGGGGCGTTCAAGACCGAAGAGATCCAATCAAAGCAGCTACTAAAGCTAGGGGGTCACGCTGTTAAGGAAACTTCAGATATTAATACTGAGCATGACAAATAGCTCCAGAATATCTACCCTCAGCGGAAGACCACATAGGAAAAGAAGCCCTGAATGTCAACCCAGACCCTGGCCCACGTCAAAAGAAAGAACTGTGTGACCTAATCAATCGTTACAAAGGGATTTTTTCTTCAGTCCCAGGTAGAACATCATTGACATGTCACCACATACATACATCCCCAGGTACAAAGGTGAGGCTGAGTCCATATAGGATCCCGGAAGCCAGGCTACAAGCGGTTAATAAAGAAATAGAAGAGATGCTACGCCTGAAGGTAATAGAACCATCTCACAGTGACTGGTGTTCAACATTAGTAATGGTCCCTGAACCAGATGGGAGCACTCGCTTCTGTATGGATTTTAGAAGGTTAAATGAAGTTTCGAAATTCGATGCATACCCTATGCCCAGAATTGACGATCTATTAGAGAAGCTGGGCAAAGCGGAGTACCTGTCGACAATTGACATGACAAAGGGGTATTGGCAGATACCACTGTTCCATGCTGACCGTGAGAAAATGGCTTTCGCATCCCCGGCCCGATTGTTCCAGTTTACTGTGTTACCCTTCGGGCTACATGGTGCCCCAGCCACATTCCAGAGGCTAATGAACCATTTGATAAAGGGCCATGAAGAATACATCGGAGCATATCTAGACGACATAGTGACATACAGTCAAAGTTGGCTGGATCTCTTAAAACATTTAAAGGCGATTTTCCAAACCCTAAAGGAAGCCGGCTTACATGTCAATCCCTAAAAGACCCATTTGGCCAACACATATACTAAATGCCTTGGTTACTATGTCGGTCGAGGAGAAATCCGTCCTCAACAAGAGAAAGTAGAGGCCATCAGTAAACTACAGTTCCCTGTAACAACTAGACAGGTCAGAGCCTTTCTGGGCTTCGTAGGTTACTACAGGCGATTCATCCCACACTTCTCGACAATCGCTGCCCCCCTGACGAACCTTCTGAAAGCCAATGCACCACGTAAGAGAGAATGGAGGAATACAGAAACCGAAGAGGCGTTTGTGGCCCTTAAGAGTGCCCTATCGGATAAGGCCATTCTAAGGTGTCCGGATTTCGAGAAACCTTTTTACCTACATACAGATGCCTCTGGTTCAGGATTAGGCACTGTACTCTTCCAGAGGAAGGGAGAAGAAGAAAGGCCTGTCTTGTTCATCAGCAGAAAGCTCTTACCTCATGAAATTAATTACGTAACCATCGAAAAAGAGTGCCTGGCAGTGAAATGGGCCGTAGAAACTCTAAAGTACTATCTATTGGGAAGAACATTTACTCTTGTTACGGACCACGCTCCCTTGGTCTGGCTGTCCAGGAATAAGGATACAAATCCCTGTGTCTTAAGATGGTTTCTCTCGCTACAACCATACTCATTCCACACCATCCATCAGCCGGGCAGGAAAATGGCTCAAGCTGATTACTTATCCAGATTGCATGCCCTTCCTGATCGTAAGGGCTTAAGGGGGAGGATTTGTGACAAGGCGGTGGAAAGGAAGGAACATCAGAGCCAGGACAAGACCTCTAGCAAGAAGTCAATCAGACCTTGGGGGATGAGGTCTTAATGGAGGGAGGCTACAACCTGGGAGATCTTGGGGGATGAGGTCATAATGGAGGGACGCTACGACCTGGGAGAGACAGACAATTGGACCAATGGTAATGCTCTAGAACAAGAAAGATTCCAAGGATGTCATACTGATACAGGTCTCTGGTGTTTGTCTTTTGAATTAGAGAGAAGAGTTGGAGGAGGGCCCGGGGCCTGAGGAGGAGGTGGCCTATGAGTGGGCCTATTGACGTCTGACCATAAGGAAACAGTAGTCCAAGTTGCACCCATTGTGCCCTATCCTGTTATAACCCGTTTATAGAGACTTACTAAGACATTTATCCCCAAAGAAGAAGTTAGCCGTGAGAGAGTTCCTGCTGACGGCCCTAACAGCACTTGAGACCCAGCTGGAGGCCTCTGTAATCTGGAAACAAAGGTGAGCGTCGAGTGAATGAGAGGAAGACTGAATGAACAGAGAGGCAGAGGACCGTGCTAACAGTTGTCCAGGAAGCCTTCCCAACAAGGAGAGGGGCTGGGCCAAGGTGGCTGGAGTACAACCAACACCAGTGAGGGTGTGAGCTGGAGACCCCATCTCTGGAGAACTATAGAGAAATGAATAGGGAGGCTTGAGAGACAATACGAGACTTTAAGGAATTGATGATGAATGATCCCTAGGAAAACAGTTTCCAGAGAATAAAAGGCAATAGAGTCTCATCTCCTGGAGAAGACTCCCAAACACTGTTAGCCTCAACAGAATGATTCGTGAACAGTATCTTCACCTTTTTGAGAAAGAAAAGCAAACAGCATGTTGTCCCCCATTTTCCCCAGAATTAAAGAAGCTTGTTGTTTCTGCAAATAAAAATCAGTAGGTCTAAAGTGTTGTTCTCATTTCCAAATACCTACACAGGCACACAATGATCACACTGGGCGCGTTATGCTGGTTAGCTGGTCTCTGCTTGTGCACTACCCTGCGGGACCACCTTCTTTTCAACATGTGCAGCAATGTATTTCGCACCGCCGCCTTAAAGCGACCACATAATAGGTTTGTATTCCTGGGTGGGAGCAGCCTTATCACACTGCTGCCCTAGCAAAGGTAGTTCTTTTGTTTGGCTTTTCTGCTTCATGTGCAGAAACCTGTTTCACATTCTGCCACTCCCTAAAGCACGAAGGAGCAACAGTACCAAATAGCCATTGACTCTGAGCATGCCCTGCGGCACACACTCCAAAAGTCAAACAGAGTTTAGGAGCTTATCTCTTTCATTTTGAAGGCGAGGCACTTTCAATGCTACGCCTTTAGAACATATTGTTTAGACAGAGCATGCCTTTAGTCATAAATATACAAATGTTCACAGTAGTAACTTTATACAATATGAGCGACAACAGGAAGGGTGTGGCAGGGTTACTAGGGCTGTGATAAGACATTGTTGGTCCAGTGGAAGGCATGCAGCATGTTGCTTGTAGGCACAGTCCAGTGAGGATAGGTGATTCTTCTTGTAGAATGCCTAACATACTCCATCTTGTTGCCTGCAAACAGTTGCAAGAAGATGTACAACAACTACATTCTGAATGCTCTTTGGAAAGGCATTTTGAGAGTAAGATTGGGAAGAATCGGTAATTACAAATGATATGAATGATGCATTGGACCTGTTGGGGAGCTGTGTCCTTCCATTCAGTTGAAGAAGCCTTTGTGAGCTTGGAGTCAGAGCTCACACACTGTACAAAAACACCCAAAAGTGCTTCACACTATGCACCTCATAAAAGAAGGACCACAAAGAAAATGTCCAGGTCACAGGACTTAAAAAACTGTTTGCAGCCATGTTGCTCCTTTTCAGGGAGCAATGGTCTACGAAGGTGCCATAAGGGTGGCTACAGATACTCTGAAAATGCTACACCACAGTGCAACCAAATGAACAGTGAACAGATGCCACCAGCCTGTAACTCTGAAACTTTCTTGGCTCGGGAACTCGCCATGGAGCAAATTGGTTACGCCAGCCCTGTTAGCATTGTGGGATACCTAGGCAGTACTTCAGAGAAGAGTTGCAGTAATCGCTGAGGCTTTAAGAAAAGAGATCCACTGTTGACAAGAAAGGATCAAGACACAGGCAGATAAACAAGCAAAAACATTAGGGGGCACACTCTAGTGAGACAAAGGACTTTCTATTCTAACATATTGAACCTATTCAAGGAGTGAACATGCTGGATCATCTGGACCTTTAAACTCAATAGACATTTTATCAAATATTTTTCCTCATTTTTTCTAGACTGTACAGATTCCTGGTAACACTTTAAGAGAAACCGTTCAACCTCTTCAGTTTTAAAGTTGTGACCTATATAGCTGAGATTCTCTGGGGGAGGCTTTCGTATTTATGTAGATGAATCCCAGTTTTACTTGAATCTCAGATGCCATAGTCACCTAGTGATTAAACTTTTATGCAGATTTACAACTCTATGAATATACATGTTTGAGCCAGAGATCCAAGAGACACTTCAAAGACAGCTAAGATACTGAGACCTGGGCGGTGGGGACCGGGTGTGGGAAGGAGAATCCTGGGAAAGAGAGCAGAGAACAATATACAGGCAGCTGAGTGGCCTTTGGGGTGTCTGCACCATCAGATTCCTTTTAAATCCTTAGGATTGTAGCAACTACTGTCCCATCTCGAAAGGCTCATTCTTGCTTAGAATCCCAGATATGGCGGCCTCCAAGCAATTACATACCTTCTTAAAATCTAGGTATATGTTGGGGAATTCTCGAACTGGATTCCATCTGCAAAGGCATTTGGAACATGCGTTCACAGATGTCAAAGACTCTCCTCTTTGCATCATGGACCAAAAGTCTGCAGGCTTACCGCTGTTATTAGATTTATCAGTTGCACTGAACACCTTAGAACACTCCATTCTTTTACAGCTTTTTTTTAACATCATGGGCTTTCTTTCCCAGCAACAGAAGATCTCGGATAAAATAAGTTAATATATCCTCTAATGTAATTAAAGCTGAGTACTTTGCCCACAAGGAGCCTGTATTTCTCTGATTTTATTTCACCTTTATCTTTAATCGCTTCATGACATTCTATCAAAATTAGGTGTGCATTATCAATCTGGAAAGAGACCTCCAATGTAATCAAACAAAAATCAAATACATTTTTTAAAGCGTTGAACCATGGATGTATGAAAAATTGCCTAGGTCCAAATAGAGAAAAAACAGAGATTGTGATTGTTAGAAAACCAACAAGTTATACCAAAATATTGGACTGCTATCCAGGATTCAGTTTAGGAAGAAGCAAGATTAAACCTGCAAAAGCTGTCAAGACCCCTAAAGAACTCATTGATTCAGGGCTCTCCATGTCTTCACATGTTTCTAATATCCTGCGATTAACCATTTTTCATCTTATGCAAAGGCAGATGAGCCCTTTATTATCGTGCCATCACCGTGCAACTATTGCTAGCACAATTTTTGGAGCAACATTAGATTATTGAAATGTCCTATTTGCAGGAGCTAGCACATTATCTATACACTCCTTGCAAATACTTCAAAACACTGCAGCTCAGATAGTCATAAACCTCCCCAAACATGCCCACATTTCTCCAGCTCTCAAAACACTTAATTGGCTTCCTATAAAATCTAGAATATTCTTTAAATTGCTTACCATTGCCACAAAGCTTTATATGGAAATGCTCCCATTTATCTAAAGAAATATCTAAAATCGTCTACATATAGTCACCTCCTATAAATATTCCATATTTGTCCCTGGCACCTGCAAATCCAGAGGATATGGCAGATCAAGTGCAGACAAAGCAATTAAACTTTGGAACGGCTTAGCACTTGAGCTGCAGAAAATTTGAGATCTTTTGATGTTTGGAAAACACATAAAAAAGTTTGTATTTTAAAAAATCTTATTGCGAGTTCACCTCTTTCCTGCACATACTCTCTGTTCTCTCCTCTCCTCCCCTCCCCTCTCCCTTTTCCTATCTCCTCCCCTCTTCCCCTTACTTTCTTCTATGCACTTACTCTATCAGAATTGTCCTTGGACCTACTATGATAGCAACCTCGTCTGTCGCTCCCCTATCCCCTTACTGCTCCCCCTCCCTCCAGCACTATCTGAAACGGTGTCAGGCCTAGTACGATAGTCACTTGTTTTGTTCCTCCCCTCCTTTTCTGCACCCCTCTCCCTCACTTTTTGTTTTTCTACGGCTCTACCAGAAATGTCGTCAGGCCTAGTACAGTAGTCGCCTGTCTGTTTCCATTTCCTTTCCACTCTCCCCATCCCTTCCTTATCTATGTCTTAGCACTTGCACTATCTGAAATGTCGTCAGGCCGAGTACGATAGTTAATTTCACATTCTTACTGTTCATGGCCTGTAAGAATGTGGTTGTATTTTCCCTTGTTCCCTTCCTTGCCTCGAAGCGCTTTGAAACACATTGTGTATAGGCGCTATATAAATAAACTATCATATCATATCATATCATAAGTATGCACGTTTATGGTCTTGGTCTTGAAAGATTTGGAGCACTCCCTGCCCATCTTGATGGAACTTCCGTCTAATATCAATGGGACTTCTGGATATAAATTCAATGGGGCCAATCGGAAGTGATGCCTTTGACAATAACATGTAATAAATCGATGATTACCTCTTTGGGCTTTAAGTGGTGTGCTGACCGGTTGTGATTGTCAGGTGTATGGTTAACATCAAAAATTGAGGACATAGGTGGTCATTACGAGATTTGCGTTAAAAAACAGTTTTTACCGGCATGGAGCAAATAACGTGTCTGTGTAGGAAAGAGGCCGCTAACAGTGGCCGATTACGAGTACGCGTGCATGTGCGTAGCGGCATGCCGGTATCGACCAAAAAGGCCCATTAGCGGCATCATGGGAAGCACAGACTGCACTACCACCGCCATCCACCTCCAAATAACGGGCCTGGCATCAATGGATACGGCATTGGCGGCCACCGCTATCAGTGGGCACCGCTAATAGCGGCCACCGCTAATATCGGTGACCGTAAGTAACATCATCGCGCCGGAACGGGAAACGGCACGGCGGCCATCTTGAAAAACACAATCCATTGCCATCCTCTCTACACAGGACCTGGAGCCTCAATCCGACACAAGAAAATCATCTACTCCACCAGCATCATGCCAAAGGCAGTGAAGAAAGGGGCATCCCGGCAGCGTAAGGAGCGGTTCCCGGAGGACGAACTGACAATGCTTGCAGACACGATGGCTGAAAATGCTGAGGTGGACTTTGCAATTGACCTCAAAAGAGCAACCCAGCTAAAGAAAAAAGAGATTTGGGAGCTAGTAGCCCATAAAGTGAGTGCAGTTTGGAACACCCCTGCACAGTGAACAACATGCGTTAACGTTGGGATGACCTGTGCCTCAGAGTGCGTAACATCATGTCGGCCAACCGGAGCCAGGGCCTGGCTACTGGCGGTGGCCCTAGCTCTCCAATTAAGCTCAGCTGCTGGGAGGAAACCTGCGGCAGCACAATCGGCATTGAGTCGATCGAAGGTGTGGGCGAGATGGAACATGGAGCCACGTCATCGACAGATGGAGGTGAGTGTCCTAAGAAAACACAGTAATGCAAAGTTTGATGATAGACCACCAATGTGACCGTGCTATGAGGCAATGCATGGCCCATTAAACACACATGGACACATCCCTGCCTAGATACCATCCTCAGCACTGACATATCCACGTGCATGCAGCATGCCAATGCCATACCTGAGACACACCCCACAAACATGGAAATGGCATTAATCACACTGCACACAATCCACAACAGAAAGGCATGTCACACAGCATACACCACCTCAAACATGTGTGAACCTGACGTATGCCTGCATGATCCCCCCATATTGCAAGCAACCTGAATGTGAAAACTCCAATACCTAATCCCCTCTAATGTGTAGAACAGCAGCAATACCATGATGCATGTAGAACCATCACTGATGCCGTCCCTCTCACGGTCCCCCACAGGCTCAGATCCTGACAGCGAGGCCCGGGACTCTGCAGCGCAGGCAACGACTCACAGAAAGAAGGCCAGGGGCAGGGAAGAAGGCAACAGGCCTTCTACATGAAAAGGCCCAGGCAAGCCACAACTGCCACAGAAGGTGAAGGCACCACAGGATGCTAAGCCACTGGGACGGCTAAAGGCCACTGCCACAGCAACAATGCCCACAACAGCTGTGTCCACTGCACAGGAGCCAGAGGCCGATGGGGCCCTTTCACCTGCCAACAGCTCTATTGGGGAGGGGGCAGCCACGGCACCCCAGAGTGACGAGGAGGTACAGAGCCAAGGCCAGGTGTGTGTCCCTGTGGAGGATGTGTCATCAGACCTACCTGGCACACCCAGCCCCCTGCCATCACCCCAGATCACCCCATTCAGCACCACCAATGACAGCACACAGGAGCAGTCTGGAGGGGAGCCAGGGCAAGGGAGCTGGAGCCCCACAGAGGAGCCACATGATTTGGGACACTTGCCACATGCAGCATCCACCTCCACTTGTGTCCGGGATGGGGAGCAGCAAATGGCACAGACAGAGCAGCGCCAGGAGGAGCTGACAGGGCTATTCAGACAGTTTATATCGGACGGTGCCCAGGCAAGGTAGGAGGGCCGGGACAACACAGCGTCCTTGAGACAGGCCATTGAGGCAAGCACAACTCGCATCTGCGAGGAGTTGTCTGCAGTAAGGCAGGTCCTTTGCTGAATAGCGCATGCCTTGGAGGCAGAGCGTCCTTTCCTGAGACTGGAGCAAGCGGACACGGCCTCCTCTTCGAGCTCCACACAGACTAGCCCCCTTCGTAGGCCTGCGCGCACCTTGCGGGGCTCAGACATGCCGCCACCAGATGCGGGAAGTGGGTAAATGTAGCAGGGGCAGCCTGAATATGGCAATTGATGCAGAAACCTGCAGCATTCGATTGAACACCATGTGTGGGGGAGTTGTGGGGGGAGGGGGGAAGGGGAGAGGGTGTGTGGGGGAGTTGTGGGGGAGGGGGAGAGGGTGTGTGGGAGAGTTGTGGGGGAGGGGGAGGGGGAGGGGGAGAGGGAGAGGGTGCGTGGGGGATTGCGGGGGGAGGGGGTGTGTTTGAGGTGGAGGGTATGAGCACTTATTAATTTTTACTGTTTAATACACCCGTTGTGTACCAGAAAAAATACTTGACTGGACATTCCTTATTGTGTATGTGTCATTTATTGGTTTACATTGCATAGTGTCCATGTACTCCCACACCCAGTGCCCTCAGTCCCACTTTCATGGCACCCTCTGCACCCATGTGTCTTAGAAATATTGGCCAATCACAGACTGGTGCACAGCACGTCCCTCCTGTGCATCGCCACCGCGATGATGTGCGCCCACATCTTCTTCATCTTCTTCATCATCACCTGGTGGTTGCTGTTTAATGTCAGGGTGCAGGGGCACGTTCCATCGGATACACATGTTGTGCAGCATGGCACATTCCATGATGATCTTGGCCACCTTCTTATGCTTGTAGAGGAGTGCCCCACCCGACCGGCTAAGGCAGCGAAAACGTCCAAACAGGCCAAAGGTCTGCTCGATGACCACACGGGTACGGGTAATGGAACGATTGTAGTCCTCTTCACACGTCTTCAAGGGATATCCACTATCACCTGCATGGGTGCAAAATAAGGGTAACTCACACGGCACCTGGACGGGTGACACCGGACAGACTGGAACACAGGCGGCGCGCACAGAGACTGAGTCAACTACCCCAGACAATCCCACAAACACCTTGCCCACCCTTAGTTACCGCCAGGTGCCACCGTGGTATGGAATTGACGAGATATTGGCAATCACCACACTACCTGAGCGGTTGACATTGGCAGGTGCACTGGCCACAGGAGTATTAAGGGAGGATAAGGGGAGCTCTGAGAGAGCATGTTAGAGGTGGGGGCCAAAGGAGTAAGGAACCTTATATGCCAGTCGGACTCAGATCTGGACAGAGCCGCATCAGGGGAGACCACGCAAACCGAGCGCCTCAACTCGGGATAGAGACGCAAACTAACCAACCCTACTAACAATTTCCCTTTCTGCATACACCTCTCAAACTCTAAACCAAACACAACCAAACCTACAGCACAACAAACCGCACAAACTTCACTACACTGCAACAACAAAACAAAAACACACATAGTCTTGCACAACAGTACACGACGACTACCGGCCGCAAACACCCCAGGCCCAGCCAACGGACCCACCGGGCTGAGGCCGCCAACAGCACATCACTGCTCTCTTGCATTTTTCCTGCTTCGTCCCACTAACTCACCCTCCCCTCCTTTTTCAGAACTGCCAGAGCGCCTGCGGACAACTCCGGTGGTGATAGTGCGCGGTACAAATGTCTTTTAACATTAACATTAACATGTGTTAGTCAATTCATGATGGACAGCTGTACTTATCACACATGCCTGCAGATATGTGTGGCTCACATGCACATGTCCCTGGTTGTATGCACACATTTTACCTTGCCATAATGTGTGCTTTGCCATGGTCTTATGGTGTGGATTGCG
The DNA here is from genome assembly GCF_040938575.1 of Ambystoma mexicanum. NCBI lineage: Eukaryota > Metazoa > Chordata > Amphibia > Caudata > Ambystomatidae > Ambystoma > Ambystoma mexicanum. The sequence continues at coordinate 932,103,356 of NC_090931.1, read as the reverse complement.
TCTTCAAGGTGATGCACGGTGTACACTGCCTTGATGTTGCTCATGCACTGTGGACGCATATCGCTGTGTTTGTTTTATATATGTGATGTATAGTGTTCAGTATGATTTTCTTTCTGGCAGCATTGGCAGTAGTCTCTGCATTATTTAGCATTCAGCGCTTATTATTCCCATGGTGACATGCTGCGCTACTGTGGTGGTGGCCCTGTGACAAGCAGTGGATTCCCTTGGTGGTTTTGATTTGTGCACTCTCATGGATGCTTGTCCTGTGTAGTGATTTGCTGCAGACATTTACATTGTGCATACTCACAGCATGTTGCTGGATTGTGTTACTGAGGGTGAGGTCTGATGATGGGTGGTGGACGTGTTGTGGGATGTGGGGTGGTTGAAAGTTTGGCATGTTGTGATTGATGTGCAGCTTCCTTCATTGCTATGGGGATTGGTTGTCATGTTCAGTTTGGGATGCTTTGGGGCACAGTGTTTTGGGATGTGGACATTGTGCTGTCATCACAACAATGACACCATGGTGGTGTGTGCATCTCTCCCCCCATTACACTGCCATGTGCCTGTCATGCAATTTACCAAGCAGCCAGGCACGTTGTCCTGCATGTCGCTCCATGTAGCGTGGTAGCGTGGAGTTCCGCAGGACCCTTGAGTCTTGAGATGATCCGGGAAATCGGGCACAACAATGTGTGATGATCTTGCTGGAGTCACATACCATCTGTCCATGGATGGAGTGATATAGCTTACAATTGCCGTACACCACCTCTGTTGCATGCAGGACAACCAATTCCACATGGGTGCAGTCAAGTGCACCAATACAATTTGGCATGCCTGCCAGTGCATGGAAGCCAACATTTGTGTCAAAGATCTCCTGGGCAGTCCGAGGTAGGGATATGTAGTTCCTTGAGTGCTCCAGGAAGGCATCCAGCACTTGGTTCAGCATGCGAGAAAATAAGGGTTGTGATATGCCATGCATGTTCCCTACTGTGTGCTGTTAAGTGCCTGTGGCCAGGAAGTGGAGCACAGACACTACCTTCAGTAGAGGTGGGATGGCCACAATGGTGGTGATGGTGTCCCGGTCCAGACGGTACAGGGTGTGGATCTGCTCAGGGGTTAGGTTGAATGGACTGGCTCTGATGCGAGGGATTGGGGGCTGCCTGCGTGGTACCACTGGCTGCACTGGTGGGGCTTGCTGGGCCTGTCTCACCCTCCCTCTCCTCCTGCCTCTCCTCTGTGGTACCAGTTGTTGCTGGTGTAGCAATGCAAGCATGTCCTCCAGCCCCAGTATTGCTACTAGAAGTGGAATCATTTTGGTGTGGTAAGGGGTGTGGTGTGTGGGTGTGCTGCTTTTGTGCTGGGCCAGACTCCATTGCCCCCACCTGTGCTGATTGTATGCACCTGTGGCAGTTCGGAACACTGCACATTGCTGTTTGCGGGTGGTTTGCGATGCCGGTATTGCCGGCATCCCGGTTTCCCTTATTACCGCCTTCATGATGCCGTTATTTGCATGTCCGCCTGACTTGTGATGTCCTCCTGTTAGCGCCATCCCGCTATTGCCGGGCCCAACCGGGATCGTTTTTCCATTACCTCCAACCTCGTAATAGTTTATGAAAATCTGAAGGAGCTATGTAGGGATTTCAGACTAGATCTGGAGAGATGGGCGTTACTAAACCTATCGTCATAGGGGAAAATAAATGCCTTAAAAAGGACCTCTACTTCGAAGATTAACTATGTGTTCAGTATGTTGCCGCTAACAATTGGCCCTTATTACTGGAAAGAACTGGATAGGCTCATGCAGAATTTTATCTGCGATAATAAACTTCCAAGACTTAAACTTTGGAAACTCCAATTGCCTCTGGAAAAGGGTGGTCTCGGGGTTCAAAGTTTTTCCGCTAATCATCTGCCACTTATGGCTCAATTTCTTGCCCCGTTCCTTGATAATAATCCAGATGATTGGGTGATTGCGGAGGCAAGTCATGCAGGCCCACTTTTGCCTAGGGCAATTCTATCAACAATGGCAAGACATGGTTGTAAGGCGCATCCCACCACTGAATTCTTGCGAAGCTCCTTGAAAAAACCTCTTGGTCTCATGGATGTTGATGCACTAATGGGACTTTGGGCTTCCATTTGGTCTAATGCCAGGATGAAGGATAATGGGTGAACTCTTTTCTGGCCAGAATGGTTTTTGAGAGGGGTCATTTGGATTGGGGCCCTTCAAACGGAAAGGATATGGCTTACAGCTAATGAAGTCAAGGAAAAATGGGATATCACAGATTTTCCGAATTTGGACTACCGGAAGTTGAAAAAAGGGGCAAGGGAGGTCTTGCTAGTAGAATTTACAAACAGATTGTTGCAGAATATATAGAGAATAATTGTTTGCAGGGGGATTGGAGTAGGCGACTTGGTTGTGACATTTCTTCACAACTTTGGTCGAGAATGTGCAAAAATGTTAAACTTTGTTCAATTAGTCTGGGTGAAAGGTCCAGGCAAATTTTAATTTTGAACAGAGTCTACTGGACTCCGCAGCGCTTATATAAAAGAGAGCTTTATGACTCCAATGATTGTTGGGTTGTGTACACCAGATTGGAACGCTAGAGCACATATTGTGTGATTGCGTGATTGACAGAAGTGGTAATTAATTTATCCTTAGAAGAAGGATAAAACTGTGCAGCACAGGGGAGGGACTTAATTTAAGATACCTCTGGGGTACTCTAAAGTTGTGTGTTACATTTTTGATTTCAAAATGATAGCTCGTAGGAGTTGCCAAATATGTATATTTGGCAATCCAGTCCCATCGCTCTAATTTTGTGATGAATTATTTTTGCGATACATGAAGATCTTCATCCCAGTTAGGGCTCCATTCTATTGCTATAAAAGTCTCATACACCATTCTTGTATGTTTACTTCTAGCGTTTGCACTGATTTCCTCCCCCAACAGTTGTAATAAAGGGTATCTCGGGCCAACTCTTTATGTTAAGTATAGCAAACATCTTCTTTTTAGAGCCAGCGTCACGAGAGATGTTAAACCCATTTCCAATCTTATTATTTCCATTGGCACACTGGATCCTAACCCTAGAATTCTTCTCCAAAATGTGTCCTCTATTGTTTTCAGCCAGGGTAGGTCATCCATGCATAGGGCCTCAAGGCTATACAACATAGTTGAACAGAAACTTTGCTTATATAGCATCAGTACCCCGTGCAAACTGTATCCGGATGCTTCTCTAACACATCTTGCAATCATTGAGGTCAATACTATAGCTTTCCTTTTTTTCAGCTATGATGGCTAGATAATCACTTTTAGTTGTTAACAGCAGATGTAGGTATTTAAAACACATAACATGTTCAATATAATTTTCCGCCACCAGCATCCTAGGTATGGATGTGTTCCGATGGGTAAAGTGCAACGATTTAGTTTACTCAAAATGTATCTTTAGCCTATTGATGTCTGCATAGTTTGGTAATTCAGTCAACTATCTTTTGAGGCCCATGATGGTGCGATCACACAGCACAAGATCATCGGCATATAACATGCACACCACTTTCTCCTCCACGATACTCTGGGGACAGTTGTTAATGCACCTCAGGTACCCAGATAAGTCAGCAAAGTATATATAGAAAAGCAGGGGGGCCATCACACATCCCTGTTCGACTCCTCTAATGGTCGCCATTGGGTGTGTGACAGGACCCATGCCGTCCAATCTAACCTGCACTGGGGTCTTCCCATATGGACCTCGCACAGCAGGCAATAGGCTTTCCGGTCTGCCGTGAGTTTCCGTTTTCGACCATAGTCTTTCTCTATCAACCGTGTCATAGGTCGGCTGGAAATCGATCATGACCACGTGCAAGTAAGGGTTGCTCTTGGTCTTTGTTTCCCTAATCGGGTACTACGCATTTCCATGAGCCAATGGAAATGCGTAGTACCCGATCCTGGACCTGATTCCCATTTGAAATGTATCCAGAAGGTTAACAGAATGGGACCATTTCTACAGACCATCTAGAATTAAGGATGCAAAGATTTTCCCTGAGATGTCAAGCATCGCCAAGAGTGTAAAGTTCACAGGTATCAATCGTTTGCCCTTTTTATAGATGGGGACCAGGAATGATCTCTGCCAAGAGGCCGGTATATTACCTTCTTTATAAACCCTGGAGTAAAAAATAAAAAGCAACCCGACCCAAAATTTGGGTGATCTTTTCAAAACTATATTTGAAAGGTTATTTGGGCCTGGAGCTCTAAATCTTTGAGGTTACAAATTTTAATTTCAATATCGTCCTGGTCAAAGACCCAAAGTTTCATCTAAATTTTGATTTGGATGACATTCGCCTGTTTATCAAGAAGTCCAGTCGATCTGGTGCATGCGGACCTGATGGTTTATCTAATAGAATGTTCAAAGATCATCCAGAAATCTGGTCTAAAATATTATTTCAAATCTTCTCTATCATTATTAAAACGCAAACTCTGCCCCCCTCTTGGACTCACTCAATAATTATTCCTATTTTCAAGAAAGGGAACAGGAAAGATCCTACATGTTACAGACCCATAGCTTTATTGGACGCTCCTGGTAAAATTTTCTCATGTATAATTTTAAGAGAGTTTCAAAAATGGACTATGCAAGCTGGACTTAACGATCTTTTGCAAGCAGGCTTTGTGGCACAAGTAGGCACTATCCCTAATATTTTTACTCTAAATACACTTCTTTCTGAGCATATTGTTCAGAAACAGACTATATTCTTAGCCTTTGTTGACTTTAAAGTCGCTTTTGATTCAGTCCACAGATCTCTTTTATTTTCAAAACTAATCAAATACAATTGCCCCTCTTCGCTGATATCACTAATAGTTCTTCTTCACACAAATACTACCATGCAGGTTAGACTTGCTTTGGGGGGCGATCTGTCGGCTAAATTTAAAACCCACAGAGGATTGAAACAGGGGTGCATTTTGGCCTCCTATGTATATTCAATTTCTTTATTTTTGATTTGGGTATTGCTCTTAAGCAGATAAGTAGTGACTCTCCGTGTATGGGTTTGACCAAAATCCAATATCTTCTTTATGCAGACGATTTGATTCTCATTTCAAAAACTCAAAGTGGTTTACAAAATCTCTTAAATGGTCTGGAATCATATGTGGATGCAAACCACTTAAATATAAACATGAATAAAACACAAATAATGGTTTGCAAATGGCACGCAGGAGTAAAAGTCAAACCTTTTACATGGAAATTGCATAATTCTGCCCTTGTCAAGGTTTCCATAGACAAATATTTGGGGATTTTGATTACCGATACTCCTGCAAACCCCAGTCAAGATATGGAAATTAAGGGCAAACTACAGACTTTAGTTGCTCAGGCTAAATTATTAATGGGCAAATTCGGCAAATTCACAGCAAAACATATTGTAACTTTCTATATGCAGAAAGTCCTTCCAATCTTAACTTATGGGTCTGAAGCGCAGGCCCCCAAAAAAGAAATTTGGTGGGATAGATTGGAATCATCTTTCTGGAAGCAAGTACTACATCTTCCGGCAAGTACCCCGTTGCCGTTGATTAGGTTTGAACTGAGCTCTCTTTCTATTTTTTCGTATGTCACTTGGAAATACTGTGCATTTTTCCGGAAATGTCTTCTCTCTCTTGATCGTACAGATATTTTGGGTCAAGTGGCTGTCCATCTATTAAGCAGAGATCGAATGTTCTCCCAACAATGGTGTAAGTTAACTCTAAATGCATTAGCTGATGCATCAATTTCGCTGGAGCCTTTAATATCAAATGAAGGCCGCGCAAAAAAAAAATTCAACAGCATGATTGGTGTACTAACCAAAATAAATGCTTAACTTACAAAGATTTCAAACTGAATTTATTTGGTCATAAGCGTTACAGTGTCATGGCTGATTATTTGGTCAAATTTCCATGCTCTAAAATACGTCACAAGTTGCTTCGCTTTCGTTTAAATTTGTGGGCAACTCGAGATGTTTTGTCTCGCAGAAATTTAATCCCGAAGGCTGATAATTATTGCCATTTCTGTAAAGTTTTAGACCAAAAAGAGACCTTGGAACATTGTATAGTGTACTGCTCTCAACTGGCAGACACTCGTAAGCTATACTTCAAAAATTATCTGGAAGAACAAAACAGGTATATACACAAAGATCTTTTTTTCATCACCTAAGCTAGTCCTAAAGATAGCCACTATACAATTTTTGGATGCTGTATTTCCTAATGAATCGCTATAAGCTGCAGTCAAATCCTACTGAACATCAAAAAGAATACCAATTGAGTAGTCCAGACTGTTAAACCCATTTACTGCAATTGCTGTTTTTGTACAAATTTGCTGGTAAAAATCATGAAATGCAATTTGTATTGTTCTTTCTTGTATGTTGAAAATTTGAAAGGTTGATTGTATTAACCAAACAAATAAATAAAAAAAAAAAAAATAAAAAAAAATTATAACTTTCCCTAGTAGGAGCCTCTACTATTTGGGGCTCATCCGTGGAGTTAAATGTGTCATGGATGTATTCGGCTCATTCATGTTCCCTGATACTGCAGGTCACTTGCTTTAATTTATTTGATTTAAACTTACCAAGCAGTTGCTACATCTTTCCAAGGCCTTTAGTTTTAGCTATGGTTAACAGATGTTGCCATTGGGTGTTTCTACATTAGAATATCCACCCTTTGACCCATCTCCTTTACCTATTTTTTACTGGTCAGTTATACAAAACTGAGGGGAACTCCGTACTCAGCGGGGACTGAGAGGAGTATTAGAACATACACAAGCAAAAGGGTATTTCCGTTGGACTTTAGTTAAATTTGACTCATAACTCATTCAGCATCAAAACATGCATAGGACTTAATCCTATTATTCATGGTGTGCATGATATGTTTAGAGGTTGTGATACAACAGATGGACCACAAGTGACATAACAACGTTTGTTTAATTCTTAAAAAATAAATATATACTCAGTAGATACGTATAGGATCAAAGCTGACAAGTGTACAGAACATAAAATCACGAGTATATGACACTATCAAACTGAATTCATACAAAAAGAAATATGTACATCATAACAGAGGAGCAGAAACAAACGTGTGAATGCAAAATACAAAATACACAAAAGTAATCAGTCAAAGAAAATATATATTTTCAGGAAACAAGTGCAAGTAGGTGCGGTTAGTCACGCACAAAGATTGACTGGCCCTGGCTGAAATAGGTACAGTTCACAATATTTGCACTGCAGCATGAATTTGTGAACACTTGATTTTTCAGTTACCATACAAGAAGTCAATGTTATAGTTATTAGAAATGGGGTTGAAAAATAATCAAGATTAAGTCAACGCCATCCGCCATTGGATTAACAATTGGTTCAAACTAGGTGTGCACAGCAGAATTGGTGTTTTGGCGGGGTATACAGTTGATGACCGCCTTCTTCAGGACAGAATGTCGCTTATCAGCCCCTAAGGAAATGAACACAATACTTGCTAAGTGTCAGGGATACAGAAAAGACCTCCAACTGGCTGAGAGAATTCCTAATCATGCACTGTGCATATCACGCTCAGTGCCTAAATGGGGGTGCACAATTCACCTTGTGACAAGGAGCAAATCAAAAGTGTGAAAAGCCCTCATCTGCCACCATCCTTACTACTTAGAATAAGCCAGTGTACCGTAACCAGAGAGCAGTGGGAAACATAATAAATGTGTATAGGCATCAAGGTCAGAAAAGGAACCTACAGCAGAAGAAGGAGCAGTTAGATACTCCAGCAGCACTCAAGATTAGTTGCAACAACATTACTGGCTCTTTCTAAATTCTTCTCTGTCCAGTTCATCCTGTTGCCATTCGGGTTGCCTTCTAAGTCTCCGACCTGCATTGGATCAGCACAGGGATCCCAACCCACTGAAGTTAAAGTAATGGTAGCATGGTCACTAAACTCGTTTCTTGCTTCTACTAATTTTCTAACAGAAGGGTATAACTGGGTCATTACAGAAAAATAATACAAGGTGGCTATTTTTGCGCCTCTTTTCCAGGTTTGTTTACCCGGTCTGTGACCAAGCACTCGTCCATTAAGCATCCCAAATCTAACGTAGACTCGGTCCATGCAATTTCCTTATTGTTGACAATATTACTTTCCATCTTAGATTTGCTGTTTAGTACCTGATTCAGTTATCTCACTCTTGTAGCAAGAGTGGGTGTTGAAATCACCCCCTATTAATATTAAATCATGTTCTCTAACACATTTGTGTCGCCGATTATTTCAGAGACAGATTCCATAATATTCTCAGTGCGCTGAGCAGCCAGAGTATCATAGATATTTATTATTACCAGATCTATTTTACTATTTGGAAAGTGTGCTCTCACAGCCAGCATGGACAGACTTTCAGCAATAGAGGATATTCTGATGGCTTGTATATGATTTTTCACTCCAATTATTAGGCCTCCATAATTCACCTAATGCCCTTTTTAGTCATTATTTGAATAATTCGGAAGCCGTCGATGCCAAGCTCCTTGAGCAGCCGGTACTAAGTAAAAAGATCTTTTTCACTGTACCGAAATGAAAAAAGATCGATTTAGAAAGCCCGCTCTGTGACCACACAGAGCAGTCTTTCTAAAATGAATTGTGAGCCCCTGTCGAGAACGAGTGTGCGCAGGGGCTGACAGGCTCTGTGAGCCCCTGCGGAGTCGTCGCAGGGGTCAGAGATGAGTTTATTACTGTATGTGTGTGCGTGTCTGTGTGGATATGTGTGGTGAGAATGCATGTGTTGATGCAGGAAGTTGATGTTTGGTTGTTCAAAGTTGGAGTTCAGGTGGGTTAAACCCCCCAGAGTAACGAGAGAATGAGCGGGACAGGGTGAGGGTGGGAAAAGAGAGGGGCAGTATATAATATTCCAGCATTTTAAAGCAAACACAAACATGGCCAAAACAAATAGGTCTTTTCTGTGTTTGTGCTTTAAAATGTGGGGCTATGACATAGAACCCGCTCTCCTGTAATAGAAAGACGTCATTCTGTAGCAGCATTTTTAATGATCCTTCCACATCTAAAAGATGGGTAAAACTACACGTGTTCCAGCTGCATATTGTCCATGGTTGGTGCCGGTGTTGTAACAAGTCCGCCATGGGGAAATGGGGAAATACTGCCCCATTCCAAGGCTGGCGGGGCGGTATTTCCCCATTTCCCCATGGCCCTTCCCCATTCCCATTTTTGCCCGATAGGGCTCAATGGGAATGGGGAAGGCGGCAATTACGGTACCGCAAATTGCGGTACCGTAATTGCCTGCGAGGTCCCTTTGCGGGTCCCTACTTTAACGGCTGGTCCAGACCAGCCGTTCAGGTCGGGTCCCGCAAAGGGACCTCATAGTAAGGCGCTAAGTGGTTAATGGCGCCGCAGCCTTTTATGGCGCCGTTAACCACTTAGCGCCTGGGTTGTAATGAGGCCCCCTGTGTCCAATGTCTGACATTCTGTTACAGGCCTATTTTCAACAGCAGCATCCAACATAACCTAATTCAAGGAACCTGTTTTTATATAATCTCACCATATTTGCTGTTTCAATTGTAGAGCAGTGTACTCTGCTAAATAGGTGCATAGCGTTTTTAATTGGTTCGATGAAGTCAAAATCTTTCGTATCCAAGTTTCGGAGCTGTAGTATTTGACGTATTAAGCCTAAAATGTCAGATCTATTAACGTGTGGTTGCATTTTGTTAATCCTTGTGTTATCCGTTTTATCGTGAATACTGGTTGAAGATTACTGATCTTTGCTTCAGGGATCTTTTCTTGGTTAGTGCTGACCGTTCTTTTCATTTTAAAAGCCGTGCTCTCTTCAGTAGGCTTCAGCAGAATAGGCGCCATAGGTATTTCCTGGGCTTTGTTGTTAGTGTTTCTCTGATCTGAGTATTCGCTAATAATATATAACGACTCATCAGCAATTTCATTGTAACTTTTGTCATGTATCAGCTAGCTTGTCAGTAGGCCTTTGATTTTTATACACTGCTTCTTCCTTTTATGAGACTTCTTACTGCCCTACTTTTTCGTAATTGTCTCAGTAATATTAACTCTTATCTTCTTATTTTTTTTAAACTATTTTATTCTAATATTGGTCATAGTATGAACATATGCATTTAAAATCCAATAAAACAAATACTATACTAGCAAACAATCAGAGAAAATGAAAACCTGCAAAATGACTCCCCCTTCACATTTATGCAACATGAATAATGAAAAAACAAAGAGAAATAGAAAAATAATTCCAACAAATTATTGATTTAAACTTATCTTATCTTCCAGGTTCATTCTGTACTTCTTCTGATAGCAAATCACTCAAAATCACAAGTAAGAAATTTGCTCCAAATTTGATCAAACATTGTGTCTTTTCTCTGCAGGTTCATAACAATTCTCTAACAATTCTCTAAATATTGCACATTGAATACATTTCCTCCAACCACGCATCCTTAGCTGGGAAGATTGCAGATTTCCAATTTCGTAGAATTATCCTTTTTGCAACCATCCAAGCCCTCAAGACCCAAGTCACCAGATGTTATGACAGTTTTAGATCAGTGCCCTCACCCAAAATCAGAGTTCCTAAGTCATGTTCTCTGTCCACACCCAGAACTTTATTAATGACACTCGTTACTTTGCTCCAAAATGATTTGACCTTATAACAATCCCATAACATACACTCAAGAGATCCTCTTGATTGCCCACATCCCCAGCACGCATCTCATAGACTCAGACCTTGTTTATACTTGCGTTTTGGTGTCCAATAGACCCTTTTCAGCAACTTCACCTGTCAAGCCCTCTCTCCTATGTTGATAGACATCCGGGGAATATTTCTACATATTGTACCCCATCTCGTTAACGTCATTTCTTCCTGAAGGCAATATGCCCAAGATTCCTGGAGTTTTGTATTCCCCCTTGAACCACTACCCAGAAGTTTTACATCACTGATGCCATATGCTCTTGACCCCCTATGTATGCAACAGAGACCAGTAGATCGGAGTCCTTGAGATCCGTCAATGACACAGCTGCTCTGAGGGAACAATACTCTCCATATGTACAACCCTCAAGACCATCTTAGTTCTTCAAAGTACGAAAAGGGAGCCAAGATCCTCCTTCAAATAGGCCACTTATCTTTCTTAATCCCTCCAAAAACGAATTAGGCCAAAATAGAATTTTGTTTATTGAGGGTAATGGAAGGATTCAGCCATATAGATGCAGAGCCCATCAGGCCCGGATCCATTTCTTAAAATACAGCTATATCTTTCGAACTAGAGCTTAAAATGTCAGTCAATACAGACCTCTTGCCCCACCCCATGCTCGTGGTGGATAGTAAAGCCAACCGTTCCAGTGGACCAGTCATGCTGCCTCAGCAATCGACCAAGCATCAAATGGCTCTCTCAATAATGGTAAGAAATGCCTTGTCATGAACGCCTGGTGATATCTAACAAAGTCCGGAACACTTAGCCCCCCTCTTTCACTCTGAAGCTGCAGTTTCTAAACTTTCAACCTTGGTGGCTTGTGCTCCCACAAAAACGATTCAATCATACTATCCAGCTTTTTCATCATGGGTTTACTTGGTGGAAAGAGGATCATGCTCATGACAAAGGTGATCCTTGTTGCTGCCGTCATTTTCAGTGCACATTGATAGTTTGGGGGATTCCCAACGCTCCAAACTGCTGACAATTTTTCCATCACCAATCTCAGGTTCAAGTACATCATGTGTTTCATTTGTCCAGTAGGCCAGATCCCCAGATACTTCATCTTCATGGGTAACCATTTGAAACCAAGGCTAGTTAGATCTGAACTACTGCAGAATTGTGAACATGGCAGAGCCTGTGATTTCAACAAATTGATTTTATAGTTTGAAACTCTGCCATATCTCTCTATAAGATCCATCAAAGCTATGGTAAACACTGTTAAGTCCTATAAAACCAGAAGAAGATCCACTGCATAAAGCCATAGTTTTTGTCTTACTCCATAGAAGTTGATCCCAACTATCTTGCCCTCTGATCTGATTGCAACAGCCAATGGCTCCAAAGATAGAAGAAAGAGCAAAGGTGATAATGGACATCCTTGATGGATCCCTCGAAGTAAATTAAACTTAGATGAAATAGTGACATTAGTTAACACCTTCACCGTTGGGTTCATATAGTCATAAATTCATTCTCTCTAAAGTCCCAAACAGAAAATCCCAATGTGCTCTGTCAAAGGCTTTCTCTGCATCCAGTGAAAGAGCAGCTACCCCTATCTTTAGCTTGCTAGATTCAGACAGCGTCAACAAAAGCTTTCTCATATTAGTTGCAGAGATTCTCCTTTTTATAAAGCCAGCCTGATTTGGGTCTTCCAATTTCGATAAGACTCTTGCCAATCTACTCGCCAAAAGTTTAGATATGATTTTACAGTCTGAATTTAACAAGCTGATTGGTCCATATCTTCCAGGATCTAGAGGAGGCGTCCCTGGTTTTAAAAGGACTGAGATTGTGGCATGTCTAAGTGAGGGTGGAAGTCTACCCTTGTCCCTGCAAAATGTGTAAGTTGTTTTCAACAAATCAAATACCCCCTCAGGCAATGCCCTAAAAAAGTCTGCAGGCAACCCATCATGTCCCGGGTTCTCCCTCTAAAATCATCTTTTCCTCCGCTGACAAACATTCCAAAGATTGGTTTCTCAAAAATGTATCGATTAACTCTAAATCATCTAATGGAGTCTCCTGTTAAAGACTCTCATAAAAATCTCTAGATTTATTGTTAATCTCCTGTGGATCATATGTAATACTTTTCCCAATCACACACATAGTCTTGCTTCTAGCAAACGATGTGCTAGTAAGCAGCAACATTCCTCCCTCCACCTTCACAGTAATTGCACCTTGTTTTAAATAGTGCTCGCTCTGCAAACTCACTTAGGTGTTTATTTAATTTGTATTTCAGTCTAATAAGTCTTATCCTTTTTCTTTCATCTGGTAGTTTCATCACATCCTTCTCCAAGTCTTTCACAGATGCGCTCATTGCAATCAGTTCCTCATTTTTCTTTATTCGTGTAACTCCTGAGAGCCTTACACACTTGAAGTTTTGAAGTTTAAAGTTGAAGTTTTCCCATACAGTGGCCACTTCCACCTCACCATTCTAATAAAATTCAATGTATTCTTCTGCCTCTCTCACCAGCACCTCATCTTCCAATACTGAAGTGCTAATTTTCCTTTTCCATGTGTTTGATCTGCGTGATGAATAATCTAAAGTTAAAATCATGATCCGAAACCACAATATTCTCAATTCCTCAACTTTTGACATTTTGTGACACCAATCCACTGTAAACATGTTATCTATTCTTGAGTAAACATCATGTGCCCCAGAATGAAAAGTGTATTCACAACCTGACGGGTGTTCCAAGATCCACACATCAGGTAAACTAAAGTCATTCATGAGTAAACCTAATGCCTCCCTGTCTTTCTTCCTCCCACCTCGAAACCTTTGACTACTTCTATCCAGGAAAGGGTCCACCACTGCATTAAAATCGCCACATAGCAATATATTCTGTTCTTTTGTATCTTGTAAATGTCGTCCTCACATTGCCAAAAAGGGCTCTGCTGTCAGCAACTGGTCCATAAATATTGAATACTAACATGACCAGGTCCTGGATCCTCAAGGTCACTGAAACCAGTCGCCCTTCTCCATCACTGTGCGAAGTTAAAATCACTCCTGGAAAGTTTTTCCAAATTAAAATCATTACACCTCTGGAACACAAGGAATTTGAAGAATGGAACACTTGCCCGACCTAGCTCCTAAACATGTTTTCTACCTCTGTCCTAACTAGGTCAGTCTCCTGTAGGAGAGCAATATCCACCTTCAAATGTTTGAAATGAGACAACACCTTTGTTTATCTTTATAGGGCCATTAATCCATATACATTCCATAACACTACATTTATTGAATCCTTAATTCCAGCTAGCGGAACTACCATGACTCCTATTTCTTCCTCAATATAGCTTGCCAACCTAAATCCGGCAGAACCTGGAAATAGATGCCTCTGCAAATTAAAATTAAAATATAAAATTAAAAGGGCTTGCAAAGAATTTAAAAAAACACAACCAAAATATAACACGCCACTTCGAAGCTGTAACTGAGTGTCTTGGCAACAACCCAATCGTAGTTGATAGACTATCCAATGTCACTCCTCCCCCTGGATCCATTGCAGCTTCTAAAACTTAACAACCCCTCCATTTATATTTGATTTCTATCTCACACAAAGTCCCAAGCTTCTGTGGATTGACCCACTAAATAATTCTTGCCACTGGAATAAGCCTATTTTCAAATATGGTATAGACGACGGTATAAGAATCCACCGTTTATAAGGTCCTTGCATCCCTGGAGACCCTGCATTTATCGATAATGCCCATATTCCCCAGGCACTACCCTACAACTGACTCTCTAAATAGCCTTTCCAACAGCAGTCCCTCAAATCATTGACAACACTTTTGAAACAGTCACATAGATATCTACTGGGTCCTCTGGATGTTGGAAGCACTGACAAAATACTTGACTCGCTAGCAATGCATTTGTTTTGGCTCTCATTGTTATTTATGCAAAGCAGTGTCATGCAAATCCCACATTCCCTTATTGAGTCATTTACTTTGAGTATGTTGTTGAACTGTATGCAGCTCCCTAGGTGATTTAAATTATGCCATTTGTTACAATCTTAAATTACAGCAAAAATAACATATTGCATTACATTATTAAAAAGGTGAAAAGTGTCCTATCTGGCATATTCTAGCATATATAAAATGGGCACTTATGTTTACGACTGTACCCATAGCTTTAACATTAAGTTATGATAATATAATGTGCTCCTGTCCTTATGAGCTAAACTGGCCATGTTGGATGTGTTATTAGTAATATGAGCTTGGCCTAGCAGAAAACGGAGTCATCAAGAGAATGATGTATCAGCAAAAGGGCGAATGGAGAAAGAGACAACCGCAGAATGAGGGAAGAGCCGTTGTGATTAATGGCATAAAGCCGAGGGGAGCGCAAGCCCGCCACCCCGGGACAGGACCAAAGAAAATGGGACCGGATCCACAAAAGTAGGCACAACTCAGCCATGATCTGCTTTGAGGCAGAAAGTTAGGCGACACTGGGTCATTGTATACATGACATATACACTATTCGAAATGTCCGGGTCCTTTTCATAAATATATATTGCAACCCGAATAAATATTCTATGGCATAACTTCCGAAATACATGTTTTACCCGAAAAGCCTTAAATATATCTCACCACCATCTGCTCCGGGTACGACACACTCCACCTCCCACTTCCTTATAATGATAGAGTAAGGCACCCTCCTAAGTGGCATGCGCCACCCCTCGATCGCATCACACACTATCCATAGTCACAGCCTTCTATAACGGCACAATATTTCATAAATAGTATCCTTCACATGCCAGAAACAGCTCCATCTAAACTCTCCTGGGCCAAAGCATGGGGTATTATATATGGTCAAACAGTCACCACACATCTCACTCCCCCATATCACCAGGTACAAGAACCAGATGGCGCTAGAAGAGGAGAGGCCCACATAATCAGCACAAGGGAGCTCATAAATCTCTCATCCATCTCACAGCCTCCTCTGGGTTCTCTGTATATTTGGTACCATTTGTCAGGAACAATTTTAGAATGGCCGGTTTAACCAGGGCAGTTTTCAAATGTATCTCTTGCCAATTTCTTTGCCTCATAAAAAGCCTTCCACTATTTCACCAAATCTTTTGGGAAGTCTGGAAATATGGCAATTTGTTACTTGTTGTAATGAACTCAGCCCTTCTCTCTTGCAGCCTTCAGTAATATTTCTTTTGCACTTATTTTTGTAAAAACCATCAGAATTTGTCTGGGCTTTGTATTATTGGGTTTACCAACCCTGAAGGCATAGCCTAAGTCCCCAGGTTGCAAAGTATCCTGACCATAAACTCCAGTCAGCACTTGTAGTAAGGTGCCTTCCAATGGTTTATGTCCAGAAGCATTTTCATGAAGGCCCACCAGTCTCAGATTCTGCATCCTGGCTCTTAAATCTAATGCCAAGTTTTTACATTTCACATCAGCCAGCTTTTTTCTTAAATCATTGTATACCCTGTAACTACCAGCCATTTCTGATGTCAACCCTGCAGACTCCTTCTCTACCTGGCTGACTCTTCCTTCCAGATTAGAGACTTTTAGATTATGGTCAGCCAAAGAGGACTTCATCTCACCTACGTTCCGGGCTACCTTCAGCAATAGGGAGTAAATATCTTTAGGACTAGGTGCCTCCTCCATGTCAGCCTTTGATTGTTTGGGGGCAGGATTTTCCAGGGTTTCAACCTACTTTTAAGTGTTCATGGAAGTTGATATCTTTTCAATATCAGAAATCAGGGGAGACAGGAGCTCCAAGCTGAAACTGCTGCCTGCTCAGCCAACATTCCGGAATTTTGTCTTCTGAGGGACCATTGCTTCCAATACTAAAAAGCTGTCATGCTTTTGACGTTTTTGGCACTTCTTTTGTCTCTGTTGTTTTCTAGTTAAATGTATTGTAGATGCTTCACTAGCATCCTCACAATATTCAACCTGCACAGATCTTGCTTCCTCTTGCCTAAGGACCAAGATGGATTCATTTGCCTGGGGGGAGGTTGGGCTCTGTGCTTGCATTTCAGTCACTGCAATTAAGTCACCCAGTTCTTTGTCTGCATCCTCTAAGACAGGCTGGGGGGGGAGACATTTGTGTGACTTCATCAAGTATTTTCCCACTCAGTCGTAGTTGGACTTTCACTCCGAACCTGTTAGGAATCCGGGTAATGACATCCACACGCGCAGGTGCCTGCCTGCTGAGCATCCCATACAATCACATTCTACCATGTATGGCTCCATTAACAGGTATAAACATCTTCTTTTGGGGAGACACTCGCCATTCCTGCATAAATACAGGTTACTATGGCGACCAGTGACGCCTGTGAGGAGACACCGTGCACCTGGAAGCGCTCTGTCAGCTGTTCGTTCTGTCGCTCTGAGGCACGTTCGGAAGTTTACTTAACTCTGCCTCGAACAGCTGATGGGCGCTTCTGATTGAAGTTGCTATCTTTGGAACCGTGTTGCCTTCGTGTCTGTTTTCCTGCTCCCTGGTCCTTGCTTCACGCGTTTAGCCCCTCTGTCTGTTTTTTGTTTCTGGTCCTACGTTCTGCTTCCTTTTTGATCTACTGGTTTCCTCCTCTGACTCAGAAATCTTCACGGACTCGATTGTGTTTTTATGTTGGAATTGTCCTTGCCTTCACGCTGCCCGACTCAGAATGCCTCATAGACCTTGCCTTTGCCTTATGTTTTGTCCTTATATTGCCTACACGCTGCCTGACTCGGAAAGCCTCATAGACTTTTCTTTGGCTCTACGTTTTGTCCTTCTACTGCCTGCACATTGATGAACCCGGAACGTTTATAGGAGTGTTTTTTGCCTAATGTTTGGTGTTGGATCAGAACTTGTTTGCCTTTCGCCTGAAATCTGCAAAACTGTTTATGTACAATCCTAACATCAAGATTTTGGAACAGCTCTCAGCACCCGGACTAGAGACGCTTTGCTGTTGGTGCTTTAGGTGTCCTCATGCCGTCGGGGTAAGAGTGGAACTTTTTCTGGGATTACTGGGATTTACTAGGCGTCCTCGTGCCGTTGAGTTAGTCCTGGACTCCTTCTACTCTACGGAACACCGCCCGGACTATTGAAGCTCTCAGACTGGGATTTCCGGTAAGAACTGGTCCTTATATTATATATACTGGTTGGGCTTTATTCCTTTTTTCCATTTTAGTGCATAACACTTCTGTATATCTGTCATAGAATCCAGTACTGGGATCCTGGGGACATACCATCACGCCATCTGATTGACCGACTACCGTAAACAAGACTCATTTCAGATGGGACTTGTTCGTTTGGTGGGCCTGGGGTTTACAGTACACTGTTTTCAAGTTACTGATTATACCTATTTTACTCATTACATCCGGTGAATCCTGGGCGTGTCACCTCTTCTGACTGCTAGACCTCTCTGTCTGTTTTATTTAAACAGCAGTGAGTTAGAACAGTAGGAAGAATTCTTCTACTACTGTACACGGTTCCGGGCTCTCCTTCTGAGAAGCACACTTGGCCGGTATCAGGTAATATTATCCCCATATATATGGTCGCCGTAAATAATATCGCCGGGAAAAGGTCACAGCAATATTATATGGGTGACCATATATATGGGGACAGGGGCAAAAAAAAAAAAAAAAGTTTGGGGGTTGCAGGGGTGTCCCCCGCATGTTCTATGCAATAATGTCGCTACAAAAAACGGCAATTTTCCGGCGATATTTTTGCATGGCGAGATTTTTGTGGCGACATTATTACATGGAACCACTTGGCCTTGGGTTGTGACAGAACCGTAGTGCTGAAAGTTGAGCTTACATTTCATTTTGGTAGACTATCATATCAGATAACGAATTTGCCACACATGAGTCCTCTCCAGCTAGGCACATATTAGGGGAAGTGGACAGTGGTTATGTGCCACTGGTATTAGAGAGGAGTGCAGGCACCTCTTGTAGAACTTCTGGAGCGTGGGTGACGAGTCAATGATTTTTGCTGTATCAGTCGTAGCCGTTCCTGGGAATGTTTCAGTTCCAAGAGTGTAGCGTAATGTGTAGCATAACACGAGCAGCACATTATTATTATCAACAGCTGCAAATGAAGGATCCATAGTGTTCTCAGGGCCCTGTCTCTGCACCGTACTCATGGTGCCAATATGTCATATTTCCTTATGGTGTACGGTAGTTTCCACTGGAAAAAAAAGGACGTGATTGTGCCTGCCCCCCTCCCGCCTTTTTACTGTTGCGAGCAGTTGAGAACTAGTCACCTGTGAGTTTGTCTTGTGAGTTTTCGAGCGAGTAGCAGAGGCGGCCTGGCCTTTTTTTATAAGGGGTATTTTTCCATAGGCTATAAATATTAGCTCTACTTCTTAATGTTTCCGGCATTATCTAACCGCTCTCGGAGTTAATTATGGTGCAAGTAGTTGAAGAGTTAATTTCCAAGCTGAGTCACACTCTAAGATTGAGGTAATTAATATGTTAGGCTAAAACATTCAGTCAGCTGCTGATTTTATTGAATCAGTTAACGCGAATGTGCAGTATAATTCTCTGCTGTTTTAATTACCAGTGGCTTTAAATCCGCATCAAGTTGTTCAAGTGCTGAATAAGGAGCTTTCACCTGAGCTCACAATGCTTGTTAGCTTTGTTCCAAAAAGGGGGGTGCGGGGGAGGGCAAGAGATCAGGCTCTTTTTTGACATAGTGCTAACAGTGCTTTAGTTTTTACCGGTGTGGGTTCCGGATGTTTTCTTGGTACCCATGGGGAATGCACCTCATCAGTTGCTGGTTACGTTGCAGAAGATAAATCCACCGTCGGCCAGCACAATATTAGCTGACCTTCATCATGGGAACACTGGGAACACTCCAACAGCCCTCCGCATCACTCCGCTTGAGCAAAGCAGTTTTGACAGGGGGGCTCCTCCTTACAATATAAAGAAAAGGCAGATTGGCACTTTCTGGTGAAAAGAACACTGGGAACACTGCGACAGCACTCCGGCAATTATATACAATCCAAAACAAGGTGACATAATACCCCTATAATAAATCAGTTAGTGGAGTAATTTTTTGCTTGCAGGAATGTATAGTGATAAATGCACTCCTGTACTGACATGCTATTTTTATATATTTATGTGCGTGATCTGGGGAATTAATTGAAACAGGAAAATTCACACAAAGCCACTTAGAAATGCGTTAAAGAACATATGCTGGCACCTCTGACACAGGGTTGAGTACTCTTATGACAAAAATCACCCCGAGCGACCCACAGAATGTGTCAAATTATCACTTTCTCGCACCAGTGATAGTGTTAAGTATGCACCAAAGTGGAGTGCCATTGTAAATAATATCATAGAATTTCTCTAACACTTATGGGGCCTTTGGAATCATGACATAAGAACAGCTAAATCGGGCTGGCTTATCACACCCAAAGCAATTGAGAGCCACTAATTGAGCATCTTCACTATAGTTCTACACTGGCCTATCACACTCCAGATCAATAAATCACCTGAGATCAAAAATAGATACAATCCAGGAGACCATCAACATAGCCCAGGCAAATACAACCATGACTGCCGGACCACAGACACTGGGCGAAATGCAGATTACACTAAAACTCACCTGCCTAGAGCCAATCACAGAAGAAATCTTCGCCAAACTGATCAAGGACACAAACCTTGCAGGATCCCCAAAGGACCCTTGCTCCAATGACATCTTCAAAGGAATTGTCAACCACAGAACCCCGGTGACACACCCCCGGAACCTAATGAATCTATCGCAGGAGGATAGCTCAGGGGCAACGCACTCCCCTCGGAAGCAAGACGACACGGAGCAACACAGATTCGATCCCGGGTCCGCGCTAAGAAACCTCCGGGTATTAAGCGCGTTATAAAAAACCTATCATAATATCCCTCAAAAGAGGAATCATATCGTCCTCCTTCAAATCAGTATACATTAAACCACTGATAAAAAAGGAATAAGAAAGCGCAGAAGACCCGAGCAACTACAGACCGATATCCAACCTGCCCTACCCAGCAAAGATCCTGGAGAACCACTTGTACAAAATCCTTCTTAAACACATCGAAACAAAGGAAATACTCGACCGGTCACAAGTTGGCATCAGACCAATGAGAGGAATAGAATCAGCACTCCTCTCGATATAGGATGGCCTGAAAATAAACACAGACGACGATGCCAAATCGGCCCTCATACTATTGGACATATCAGCAGCATTTGACACAATCAGCCATGCAACACTAATAAAAAGATGGATGGAATGTGGCATGCAGGAATCCGCACTAAAGTGGCTTACCTCATTCCTTACAAACCGAACTGAAAGAACATACCTTCATCTCAAACACCAAAAATATATCCTGCGGAGTCCCACAGGGATCCAGCCTCTCCCCACTGCTCTTCAACATCTACATGTGCCCACTGATAAAAATCATTCCAACCCACGGATCTATCGCCTACAACTATGCAGACAACACACAACTGATTCTGAAAACTAGCAGAACCCGGGAACAAAATAACAGCTTCAATAACTGCCTCACAGACATCTACAAGTGGATGGCAATGAACAACCTTAAACTAAACCCGGCAACAATTGAAATAATGCTCTCTCCCGCAGGATTCGACAGGGGGAACCCACAACTGGACTGGCCGACCAGCATTGGGAACGCAACCAGAGACTACCAATGTAGTAAATAACCTAGGAATACTCATGGACAATGAAACGCAATCACCCAAAAATCCTTCTTCCTCCTACAACTGCTCAGAAGATTACTCCCCTACCTTTCCTTCCCGCAGAATCCTCACAATCATATCCTTGATACTCACAGGAATTGACTACGCAAACAGCCTTTACCTAGTAATGCTGAAAAGACTCACCAAGAACCTCCAAAGGGTGCAAAATACTGCAGCCAGGATCCTACTAAGACTAAATAGAAGAGACCACATCATTCCAGCACTGAAAAGCCTACACTTGTTACCAGTAAAAAAGTGCACCAAATTCAAAGTACTCTGCACGCCCACAAAACCGTGCACAGACAAGGAGCCAAATTCCTCCAAGACAAGATTAGCCGATATTGCCAAGGAAGGGACCTTAGATCCAGCAAGGACCTACAAATAGAGGCAAACACTATGAAAAAATAAAATTTGCAGAACAGCGTTCTCACATCTAATTGCTAACATGTGGAACACCGTGACCAAAGAAATTAGAAGCACAGAAGACCAAATCACCTTCAGGAAACTGCTCAAAACCTGGCTATTCAACTGACAATAATAACCTCGAAAAACACTGGCAACAACACCACAGACAAACAAATAGAGTGGAGTCGAGACGGGCCAAAAAAACCTCAACCAAGAACCAGGCAAGATACTGTCAAGTGAGAACCAAAGAGCGGCGCCAGAGGCTCCAACAAACCGACCGATTTACTAACCATTCTCCCATTCCTGCTGCTCCAACATAACTGACGCCATACCAGACCGTGGGCTAGCCACACTGCACATACACAAACCACAAATCAATTCTATGTTCACACCCAGCATCTGAAAATGCTGAAACACACCTGTAGTGAACCACTCACATAGTCCATAAAACCATCAACAACGCAATTACACACCGGATAATCTTACAGCTACGGCCACCCATGACTCTGGATCCCTTATGGACACTATCTAAGCAGTGAGCACAACCAAACCCACCACAACCCCACTCAACACACTAAAACCAACACAAAACACTATCACACACCCGAGGCACAGAATCCTACCCATACGGTTACAACACAGGCATTCCGCACAAACTCCCACATGCAGAACAACACTCACGGATGCCAGTTACTCCTGGTTCTGAACCTATCCTCTCACCCTATCCTCACTAACCTCCTCACACCCCTCTCTTGCAGAGCCATGCAAGCGCCTGGAGATTACCCCAGGGTGGTATGCGGTATAAATCAACATAACATAACATAACATTCCTCGGGCAGAAAGACAGGGCTCCCTTATGAGAGCTGGGCCCCCTGTCAGTACTAACACAAACACCCGATACACAACATAATATAAAGCAACGGCAGTAAAGGGCATGTATTTATACATTTAACCCACTGACCATATGAACAATATGCTTCAACACAACAGGGGTTTGCTTAAGGCACTGCGCATCTGTGGCTCAATGAACATAAAACCAACCCTTCATCTCCTACATTCTGATAATCACACTGTTTGTCAGCTAGGAAAAATCAGTAAAAATCCCTCATAATCGATGCCAAAAGCTCACCAGGGGCTAGGCGCAGTCTACTATAGGGACTTTTCACTTTTTGAAGGTCCATACTGCTTGTATCAGAGAGCCATACAAACAGGTTCAATTACATCTGCTGTTGTATGTTTTTTGGCTCCCTCCTTACATCAAGGAGTAGGGATCTCATGCAGGTTAGGAATAAAAGCACCCAGTCCAATGACAGTTTCTGGGCCCCTTACCTTTACTGTGAGAGGGGATCTTGTAGAGATGTCGAGTAATAACACAGCATATGAAAATAGTAAAGTTTCACAATTTGTTTTTGAAATTTGCAATACAAGGGCTTGGGTTGAATGATTGCCTATTACTAGGGATATTTTCTAGAAAGAAGTTAAGGATAGTCAAAAATGGTGAAGTAAACAGCATGTGAGCTGGTTATGAAGTACTCTTTAGGTTCAAATTTCAAATACCCCCTCTCCACACACACACACAAATACACACAAACAGACTTACCTGCTCCCTTCGCCCGCAACTTCTGTCTGCCGGGCCGCTCATTGGAATAGCCTAACTATACCGGTGAGCGCTCGTGTGCAGCATGGGGTTGAGATCAACTGTCTTTGGCAATCAGTCTTTTTTGCCCATCATCTATTGATCCCTATTTCTCAGCACCCATGTGAATCCCCTGTTTCCCGGCCCTTACCCAAGCCAGGGAGCATCCAATCCTGGCCAGGGTGAGGGACAGTTCCCATGAAAACCACAGCCTACCCCCCCAGTCCGCTGGGTATAGAGCGACACTGCGCCTGCTAAATAAAATTTCTAAGAACAGGAGATATGCCACACCCTGAGTTCCATGATCACTAAGCGACACAGACACCAGAGTGAATTGTATAGGGATCCCAACTGGGACCCCTCTTTATTGAATATAAACACTAATTCCTTTTCCCTTTTCCCTAGGGGTTCCCTGGCATGAGCTCCTAATGACTGGGGACCCACTATGCCAGCTCCACCTGCCTTGGAGGGATCTCAGGGACCCTTAGAGTGAAACTGGTGCAACAGACCTGTTAACTAAACAAAGGTATCCATATAGAATATGAGTCCAGAGGATGCCCTTCGTGGGGATCACATATTGCTAGGTGGCCTTAGGCAGTCCTCCACACATTATTCCACTACCTCACGCCAGAGTACCTCCCTTCTACCCCCTTCGTTAACTAATGGCCATATATACATCCTACCCCTACTTAACTTTTCCACCTACTTAACATACCCCCTAATACTTACTTCAACTCTATACTTCCCCTACTTAACATTTAATCTACTTAACCTGTACATAATTATACATATATGAATACACATACATATATACATTGACTCACAATATATGTACAACATAACATTCTACGTCACAGTGGGGTGATCTCTGCATTCAGTCACCCCTTCATTGAGGCTGTCCAGGGGACGCTGGCTCTGTGCAGGCTGATGCAGGGCTGGTCCTGTTGATCCTGGTGCTTGGCCCCTGTTCCCCACAGGTGATGTCTGGGGCCCTGGCCTCTCTTCTGTCTTCAAGGGTGCCCCGTCCACCACATGGGGGCACCCACACTCACTGCGCAACCTGTGCTGTTTTTCTAGACCCGGGCGGCCCTCTATTCGAGTGCGGGTCCACCCACGCTTCACCACCGCGCGGCCATTCTTTAACTTCAGGATGCCATTTTGAATTTGGGCAGCTTCCCCATTGTCATGGGGATGCCACTACGCTCACCAGCACTCCTGGTGCCTATTTTGGGTTGGGTGGCGTCCCCATGACAATGCGAATGCCACCATGCCCACCGCCGCGGTCCGCATGCTCGCCTGTTCTTCAGAACCACCCCCTCTGCAATGCATGGTGAGATGCAGGCGTGGGCCGCCTACCTTCACCCGGACTGCTCTGCTGGGTGGCCTAGGACTTTCTTCAACTGGGCCGCTCAACGGAGCAGCCTGGGATTTTCTCCACAACTCCTCCCTCTTCACAGGACATTTGTTCACCACTTTACTGCTCCCTCGCTTCACCTCCCGTGTTGTGCCTGGCATACGCAGCCCAAGAGGACTTCATTGAAGGTCCAGCCTCGCTGGCCATGAGACCGGCCTTTGGGGCACATCTGGGCAGCCTGGTCTGTGCTACCCCCCACATGCAGACCAGGCCGGGCTGTTCTTTGTGGGCCCAGGCAGCCCCGGACACGTTGCATGGGCCCTGAATATCACTGGATCCGTCCTGTCCGGCCCCTGGGCGGGCCGACAGGTGCCATAGCCATGAGGTGGCCAAGCTGCCTCTGTCATAACAATTCGGGCCCTTTGGTTTAGCCTCTATGGGAGGCTTTCCACATGCTGCCTGGTGCTATTTGATGGATGTAGGCCCTGGGGCAGGCGCTCGAGGCATCGACACCCCACCCCTCGTAAGTCTCTTGTTCTTCTTTTCTTTCTGTCCCATCCACTGTCATTCCCAACTGTCTTTTCTTTTTTAATCTCCTGGATTCTTCTTCTCTCCCCTGCCCAATCCATTCTTGGGCAGGGGACTTATTTTCTATAGTTTCTTTTTCTCTCCTTTAACTCTCCATCCAGCCCCATGGTGGGCTGGATAGTTTAGTCTGAACACAAACACACACAAGACACATCTAAATAAATAGGCACACTACATACACATTTAATAAAACCTTTATTGCCCTAGTGTCTGTGTCTTTATTTCTAGGTATTCCCTCAGAGGACATGTTTGTAGCCGCACTAGCTGGGCCCATGGGGCCACGGGCTACCCCTGGGTTTTTCAGATGGTCCAGTGGTCCCCAATAGATTTTGTGTTTCTTTCCATGTAAAATGGAGAAAGAGGGTGTCTTTCTCGCACATGAAAAGCGCATATAACTCAAGAGATCATGGTCTTATTTCAAAAGTAGGCCATTGAAGGGATTTTTCGCATCGATAGGAGCTTCTTGGCAGTAAGGAAGAGAGAGAAGGGCTTCAGGACAATCATAAATCTGAGGGAAAGGAACAAGTTTGTGGTATTTCGCCACTTCAAGAAGGAGACGATTGCCTTGTTGAGGGGCATGTTAAGACCAGGAGATTGGTTGGTGATATTGGACCTCAATGATGCTTTCAGTGCCCATGCATCCTCCACACAGGCACTTCCTCTGGTTTCAGTGGGAGGAGGTATTTTTTCAGTTAATTTCCCTTCCAATTAACCTAGCCCCCTGGTACTTTACAAAGTTTCTCAAGCTGATTGTTTCCTTTGTCAGACCCAGGGGTATCAGATTATTAATCTACGTGCACACTATCTTTATTGTTATAGGAGCAAACGCCTCTGGCAGATAACCCTAAGACTCCAATGTCCCTGGGGTTTGTGATGAATTGGCATAAATCAGATCTGATTCCATCCTAGAGAATGCAGCTTCTGAGGTTGATGACCAACTGTAGTTGGGTCATCTGGCACAAAAGTTGTGATTTATATAGATGGAGCTTAAATGTGAGATTTAGCAACCCTTAGTTTCGCTTGGAGCTTTGGTCAGGGTGATTAGCCTTCTTTCATCCTTCATTCACTCTATATTTCCAGCCTCTCTCCATTACAGGGTTCTCCTACACCTACATATTCAGGCCCTTCAAGGAGGTTTTAACTATATAGGTTGGGTCCTAGTTTCCACAGAGGCAAGAGAAGAATTAAACAGGTAGGTCCAGCACATGGATGCCTACAATGGATGGGTGAATTTCACTTCTTCCCCATCTCTTCAGTTAGAGTCCGGCACATGCCTAACAAAGATGCAGTGCCAGATATATGCTTGCCAGGTCTTCTGTAATAAGGTGCTTTGCCGGAAGATGCTCTCACTGTATAGTCAAGTTACTAATGTAAAACAGAATGGTGGTACGATGTGTCATCAATCTTGGAGGGACTTGCTTGCAATCCCTAAAGGACGTATCACTATAGTTCTGGAAGTTTTGCCTCTGTTATCGCATGAAGGTCAAGGTAGAATATTAGTGTACTGGCACTCCTGCTAGTGTTCAGATGCACACAATGGGAAACCTCACAGGTCTCTAATCTTGAGAATACAATACCTGTGCCGTCCCTCTCTCTTGGACGTCTGTCATGATCACTGCTTCCAAGGAGTCAGGACCAGCCCAACGTCCTTGGAAGCAGGCCCCTAACCTTAATCCTAGGCACCAGCCGGTCCCCACTGGGACCTTTTGGACCTTGTCCTGGCGCCGGTGGCGCCAGGCTCATCAATGCCATCGGTCCCGGCACTGGAAGCGCCGGGCTCATAATCTATATGAAGATGCTTGGGTGGACTTACCTGCAGCAGACCATGCTGCTTACTTACCAGCTGCATAGGAATCCTCAGTAAGCCGGAACTACTTTCTTACCTGGGTGGGGCAAGCTCCACTCCCTGGATACAACACTGGAACTCTTCTGGAACAGGAACTCTTTTCTTACCTAGGCGGGGCCGTGGAGGAAGACGCCTCAGCACTCCAAGGCTATTTAAACCACACCCGATTGATGAAACGTGCTTCGCGTTATTCTGCATCTGCAGCAGAACGCTCACCGAGTCTGTTCCAGCTTTTCTTCTATCCGGGCCCGAACCTGCAAGAACAATACTTACCATTCCTGCATCCAGTCTTCAGCAGAACCTACAAGAACAATACTTACCATCCCCGCATCCAGTCTTCAGCAGCACCTGCAAAATAAGAAACTACAGGTTAGCACGGCAACCTTCATACGAAGCGCATTACTCACCTGATCCATCGGCAGCAACCATTTCATCACGCTGCATCTCCGCCTGTGAAAACAAAGGCATAGTTATTTCTTACCGGCACTCTGGGTCTCCAACGCTCCAATCCGGACCTGAAAGACAAAAGGAGAGACATTAGACAGGTATTTACTTACGCCCATCGCGCTCGCCATAATAGGACGCCTGCAAATACTCCGGCGTTTTCCAGCATCTCTTCAGCACGAACCCGCAGCTGCAAGAGAAAAGAAACAGTTAGAGCGCTTGCATTTACTCACGCATTTCCAAGCGCGTCATTCTCATTCCAAGGCTCTGGCTCCAGCTTCGGCTCCCTTCACACCATCTTCTGTCTCCAGAGCCCTGCAAAACAAATAGGAGAAAACATTATACCAAACCCTGATCTACATAAAAGTGCCCTCGCACCTAAAGACGTTAAGGACAAAAGGTGTCCGGAAACTCACCGCTCGTGCAGTTAACGGCGGCAGCGATCCTCTGATGTTAAGAGGCCTACGTTTTACCCAGTGAAGGAACTGGCAACGGCACCCTGCACCAGACGCAGATGGAGAGCCCAGCATTCACCTATCTAAGGTGAGCACGTTGACCTGGGGGATTCTACGGGGAAGCTGGGAATAGAGAGAGAGAGAGAGAGAGAGGGAGAGACACTCAACTGCCCAGATCATTAACCCCCATATTCTCTCACCTGCAGAAATTTCACCCTTCGAGTTCGACACACAGTGCGAAGAGGCTCAGCCCCAGAAGCCAACCAAGTCCTGCACATCACCTTTCGAGTCGCAGACACCTTCCTGCCTAGACCAGCGCCTCCGTGGGAATCAGGTGAGCGTTACAGAACGCGAAGCCCACCGCAAAACTCCTACCCAGGCGCAATGGAAACCTCGGACACTGATCATTTGGCCCAATTGCTTGGGGAATTAAGAGCAGAAGTACATGCAGCTCGTCAGGAAACAAACTCACTAAGAAGAGAGCTGATAATATCCAAGGAGCGAACAGAGGATCTCGCTAGGCAATTGCTACAAACGCAGGCAGGACAGACACCTTTGCCCGCTCCAGGAGGAAGTTATCCTTCAGCATCCTCAAATCCTGTGCAAATCAATCTACCTGGTAATGTGCCCTTGGCTCCGCCCGAACGCTTTTCCGGTGACCCAAAGAAGTTTGCAGTGTTTATTAACCAGTGCCGCCTACACTTTTTATGTCGACCAGCTGCCTTCCCAACAGATCAGACCAAGGTGGCTTTCGTACTTTCTTATCTCAGTGGCAGTGCCGCAGATTGGTCGATCCCTTTAGTCACTCAGGATGATCCGGTTCTTCATGATTTCCAGGCCTTCCAGTCCAGTATGGAGAAACTGTTCGCAAGACATGCACAAGGGCAGGCCTTGGACAATGAACTCCTTTCATTACGGCAGGGTAATCAAGAACTCTTGACTTATATTGCTTCATTCAACAGACTTATAGTGGAAACCCAATG
Source organism: Ambystoma mexicanum (assembly GCF_040938575.1). NCBI lineage: Eukaryota > Metazoa > Chordata > Amphibia > Caudata > Ambystomatidae > Ambystoma > Ambystoma mexicanum. The sequence goes on along the minus strand of NC_090931.1, from coordinate 932,074,326 downwards.
GCCTGAGGATAAAAGAATAACTCTTTTCTACAGAGGCCTGCGTGGAGAGCTCAAGGATGTGTTAGCTCAAGTTGTGAATCCTCCACAAGAATGCTCAGACTATATTGACTTAGTTGTTCAATTAGACCACAGATTACAGAACAGGAAGGCTGATCGTTCCAAATTTGACACCCGAGTGTTTTCTAAACCACAGACCTCTACTAGGGGAGCTGACACCGTGGAACCCATGCAAATAGGGGGCATGAAAGGACCTTTAACCCAAAAGGAGCGGGAAAGAAGAAGACAGCTGCAATTATGCCTCTATTGTGGAAACTCAGGGCACTTTCTTCGAGACTGTCCAGTGAAACCAGCTAAGAAGGCTGTAGGAGCCGCAGATACCAGTGCCACAAGTTCTGAACAGGGAAACGACCTAGCCCGACAAGTGTAGAGGTCCTCTTTCCGAGCGTTAAAATCTGTCCCGTGACCTCGCATTTCGTGGTGCCTATGGTCCTCATTAGCCCTGAACGTCCGGATCGTTTGCATGCAATTGAAGCTTACATCGACAGCGGCGCAATCGGTAATTATGTGGATCGTGAAATGGCATCAAGGATGAATCTACCTCTTGTCCCTAAGGCAGTAAAAGACGTCATTACTACAGTGGATGGCACGGAGATAGCCTCCGGACCTGTAACGCACGCCACCCAAGAAGTGACGTTAGTGAGCCAAGATGGACACCGGGAAAAAATCGTGTTCGATGTGATCAAGGCCCCTCAGTTCCAGATCATTCTGGGAATTCCTTGGTTAGAGAAGCACAATCCTCGGATCGATTGGCGAGCAAAGACGGTTCAGTTTCCAGAATGTTTGACCACTTGTTATTCTCGGCCTGATGTCTCATTGGCGGCAATCTCTTCTGAGGTTCCCAAATTACCTCCCGAATACCAGGAATTCCAAGACGTCTTTCGGAAGGACCAAGCTAACACCCTGCCTCCTCATAGGTCTTACGACTGTCAAATAGATCTGATACCCGGAACAACTCCTCCTTGCAGTAGGATTTATGCCCTCACCGAGCCAGAGAATCTTCACCTCAGACAATATCTGGACCAATACCTAGCTAACAGGTTTATTCGTCCTTCAAAATCTCCAGCTTCCTCGGCTTTGTTCTTCGTTCCGAAAAAGGAAGGAGACCTTAGGACTTGTATAGATTACCGCGCCCTGAATCAGATCACCATTAAAAACAGATACCCGTTACCTTTGATCGCTGAACTCCTGGACCAAGTCAAAGACGCATGTATATATACAAAGTTGGATCTCAGAGGAGCCTACCATTTGGTACGAATAAAGGAGGGCGATGAATGGAAGACGGCCTTCCGCACCAAGTATGGGCTATTTGAGTATCAAGTTATGCCCTTTGGACTTTGTAACGCTCCGGCCGCCTTCCAGTATTTTATGAACGATGTCCTTAGAGAACTCATCGATGTGTGTGTTGTTGTCTACATTGATGACATCCTCGTCTATTCATCATCTGAAGAGGAACATCAGAAACATGTTAAAGAAGTCCTCGAGAGATTACGTCAACATAACCTTTTTGCTAAGCTTGAAAAATGCGTTTTCAACGTAACTGAAGTTGAGTTCCTGGGATTCATATTGTCACCTAACGGAGTCCATATGGATTCGAAAAAAGTCGATGCGATCATCAAGTGGCCTTCACCAACCTCTGTAAAAGGAGTTCAAAGCATGTTAGGTTTCGCTAACTTTTACCGTAGATTCATTCCTGAATTCTCTCGAATTGTCCAACCCATCACCGCTCTGTTAAAGAAGAACAAACGTTTTGAGTGGTCTACCGAGGCAGAACAAGCCTTTCAGGACTTAAAAGTTAAATTCATTTCTGCACCTGTTCTAAAACATCCTCGTCCAGAACTCCCCTACATCGTGGAAACGGATGCTTCTAGTCTAGCTATGGGGGCAGTTTTATCACAAAGAGATCCGGTCACACACCAATTACATCCTGTAGCCTTTTGGTCTCGCAAATTCTCGGCTCCCGAGATCAACTATTCAATTACAGACAAGGAACTTTTAGCTATCAGATCGGCCTTTAAAGCCTGGCGGCATTATCTTTTGGGAGCCAGACACACAGTCACCGTAATGACAGATCACCGCAACTTACAATATCTAAAGACGGCCAAGGCTCAGTCTTCCAGGCAACTTCGCTGGGCTCTGTTTTTGGCTGAGTTTGACTTTATAATTACTTATCGACCAGGCAGTAAAAACGGAAAAGCAGATGCCCTCTCCCGGATGGGAATAGATGAACACTTGACCAATCCAGAACCAATACCCATAATCCCAGAACAAAGGATTTTGGGCTTGGTCAGCGCTCAATCCTTTGAAGACATCAAGACTACAGTCAAATCAATCCTAACTCCGGCCGAATTACAGGACTGGCAATTAAAGGGAAAATAATTCTCTGTGGATCAAGACCTTCCATATTTCCGAGGACGATTGTACTTGCCCAGTGAGAAAATACAAGAACAAGTGATCTCCTGTTATCACGACCCACTAATGGAGGGTCACCCTGGCATTACCAAAACCATGGAAAAGGTCAAAAGACATTTCTGGTGGCCATCATGGAAGAAGGATATTAGAGACTTCGTAATCTTCTGCGGTGTATGTGCCCAAAATAAAAGTCAGAAGGAGAAACCAGCCGGCCTCTTACATCCACTAGACATCCCTCCCTGTCCATGGCATACCATGTACATTGATTTCATCACGGACTTACCTCCATGCTCAGGGTATAATACAATTTTAGTAGTCGTGGATCTATTCTCCAAGATGGCTCACTTCATTCCCCTGAAAGGCCTACCTACAGCTTCAGTATTGGCCCGAGAATTCTTAGAAAACATCGTTCGGCTACACGGTTTTCCCTCGGTTTTGGTCTCCGATAGGGGAAGTCAATTCATCTCCCACTTTTGGCGAAGTTGCTGACGTTTAGCCCAAATTGATGTGAGACTTTCAACTAGTCACCATCCCCAAACTGATGGACAAACCGAGAGGACAAATCAAACTCTAGAGCAATATCTACGTTGCATGCTCCAACAAACTGAAAACCCTTGGAAGGACATTCTTTGGATCGCAGAGTACGCTTATAACAATTCGACTCATTCGGGAACCGGGAAGACTCCCTTCTTCCTATTATATGGACACCATCCTAGGACCTCGAACCTGGATCCTCCCCAAGAATTCGAAGCACCTGCTGTGGATCACTTGCACTCTGAGATCACTCGTGCTTTTAAGGAAGCCACTGCCCATCTGCAAAGAGCTAAAGCTCAATTCAAGAAAGGAGCAGATCAACACCGTAAAGAGGCCCCTCACTACGCAGTAGGAGATCTGGTCTGGTTATCCACTAAGCACCTGCCTCTAAAAGGACGCCCCCCCCTTCATTCCGAGATACCTTGGACCCTATCTCATCTCTGCTATAATTAATCCGGTAGCTGTCAAATTGGAATTACCTTCGCATATGAAAATACATCCAGTATTCCATGTCTCCTTACTAAAACCAGTACAACCAGAAACCCGATTGACCGAACTCCCAGAACCTGTTTTAGTAGATGGAGAACTCGAATTCGAAGTAAAGAACATCCTAGATTCCAAAATCTCCAAATCTAAATTATATTATCTGGTTGATTGGAAAGGATACGGCCCCCAGGAAAGGTCTTGGGAACCCTCAGAATATGTCCATGCACCTCGTCTGGTCAAGAAATTCCATCTGAATCACCCCGACAAACCAAAACCCCCGGAGAAGACACGCTTGGGAGGGGCCCTGAGGGGGGGTACTGTCATGATCACTGCTTCCAAGGAGTCAGGACCAGCCCAACGTCCTTGGAAGCAGGCCCCTAACCTTAATCCTAGGCACCAGCCGGTCCCCACTGGGACCTTTTGGACCTTGTCCTGGCGCCGTTGGCGCCAGGCTCATCAATGCCATCGGTCCCGGCACTGGAAGCGCCGGGCTCATAATCTATATGAAGATGCTTGGGTGGACTTACCTGCAGCAGACCATGCTGCTTACTTACCAGCTGCATAGGAATCCTCAGTAAGCCGGAACTACTTTCTTACCTGGGTGGGGCAAGCTCCACTCCCTGGATACAACACTGGAACTCTTCTGGAACAGGAACTCTTTTCTTACCTAGGCGGGGCCGTGGAGGAAGACGCCTCAGCACTCCAAGGCTATTTAAACCACACCCGATTGATGAAACGTGCTTCGCGTTATTCTGCATCTGCAGCAGAACGCTCACCGAGTCTGTTCCAGCTTTTCTTCTATCCGGGCCCGAACCTGCAAGAACAATACTTACCATTCCTGCATCCAGTCTTCAGCAGAACCTGCAAGAACAATACTTACCATCCCCGCATCCAGTCTTCAGCAGCACCTGCAAAATAAGAAACTACAGGTTAGCACGGCAACCTTCATACGAAGCGCATTACTCACTTGATCCATCGGCAGCGACCATTTCATCACGCTGCATCTCCGCCTGTGAAAACAAAGGCATAGTTATTTCTTACCGGCACTCTGGGTCTCCAACGCTGCAATCCGGACCTGAAAGACAAAAGGAGAGACATTAGACAGGTATTTACTTACGCCCATCGCGCTCGCCATAATAGGACGCCTGCAAATACTCCGGCGTTTTCCAGCATCTCTTCAGCACGAACCCGCAGCTGCAAGAGAAAAGAAACAGTTAGAGCGCTTGCATTTACTCACGCATTTCCAAGCGCGTCATTCTCATTCCAAGGCTCTGGCTCCAGCTTCGGCTCCCTTCACACCATCTTCTGTCTCCAGAGCCCTGCAAAACAAATAGGAGAAAACATTATACCAAACCCTGATCTACATAAAAGTGCCCTCGCACCTAAAGACGTTAAGGACAAAAGGTGTCCGGAAACTCACCGCTCGTGCAGTTAACGGCGGCAGCGATCCTCTGATGTTAAGAGGCCTACGTTTTACCCAGTGAAGGAACTGGCAACGGCACCCTGCACCAGACGCAGATGGAGAGCCCAGCATTCACCTATCTAAGGTGAGCACGTTGACCTGGGGGATTCTACGGGGAAGCTGGGAATAGAGAGAGAGAGGGAGAGACACTCAACTGCCCAGATCATTAACCCCCATATTCTCTCACCTGCAGAAATTTCACCCTTCGTGTTCGACACACAGTGCGAAGAGGCTCAGCCCCAGAAGCCAACCGAGTCCTGCACATCACCTTTCGAGTCGCAGACACCTTCCTGCCTAGACCAGCGTCTCTGTGGGAATCAGGTGAGCGTTACAACGTCTTTCCATGTCATATCAAATCCCAACTTCTGTTTTCGTTCACTTGGGGACCAGATCTGTTTGCCAGAGTGATGCATGCTTTTTTCCAACTTTGGGGGCAAGGGTTGGTAGCACTGCATTGGCTGGCAGAGGCCTTTTGTCCAGTGGACCTGCAACTGAGCGTAGCAGAGCCAATACTGTTCCTCATTTTCAAGAACCTCCTGGTGGTTCCTTTCCAGAAACCCAATTCATTGGTTCTAGATGTCACTCTTCACCAATGGCTGTGGGGGATATATGGTTTCAGCAGAGGCTTCTAGACTCACCCACCTTACTGGGGCTCACAGCATCATCCATGTTCATGGCTCCACGCGGAATGCCTGGAGGGATTGGTGCAGAGAAAGGAACCGCTATCCCTTTCTATCAGAGATGTGATAGGTGGTGCATTGTTTGGCATTGAAGACTGCTTTGTGTTCTCATCGCACTGTGAGCACTTATAGATGCGCTATTTCCACTAAGCACAGTGTGAAAGAGGTCTTGCCATTGTGGGTCGACATTATTTGGTGTGCAGATTATTGAACGGTATTCAGATTGCAAATCCACCTCAGATCTAGGTAAGCTGCATTGTGGGTTGTTAGTGGGTTATTGACTCTATTCATAGACTGGCCCAGTAGCAGTGGCCTTTCTGCCAGCTAAACTTGTCATGCTCATGTGACTGGTGTCCTTCCGAAGGGTACGGACATTAAGGGCTTGGACATGGACATTTCAGGCAGGTCTTTCTCACATGAGGGGAAGTCCTTTATGTTGCCCCGCAGGACTAAAAGGTGATCTCACTGTATTGTGCTTTCTTCCGTACCGAATGCCCCCACATTGTGCGTAGTACATTGCCTCCACCTATATGAGTCTTTCACGTGACCAAATTGTGCTATCCTGGGAAAATCACAGTGTCTTTAGAGGCTTGTTTTACCAAAACTTTCAAAATCCTGATCTCCTACATGGGATCTAGTTGAATATGTGCAATAGCGAAATCCCCACTCACATCCTTGCACAATTTATTACATTGTAAAATTGTTGCATGGGCAATGATGGCACTGACCAGAAAAAGGGCCAAAAACTAACTAAAAGGTGTCAAAGGTTCACTCAATGGCAACGTCACTTCTATGGCATGGTCCACCACTAACGTATTTGTGACCAATGATGCACTTGTACTACTGTACTGGTACTATTATATGCTTATAGAAAGACACATTCGCTAGTCTTCGCTAGCCCAGTTAGTTTGGTTTGTACACACCGCAATGCTTATAGAGACAGGCCTGGTTTCTGTCCACACCAGTATTGATTTCTTTTTTCTTACTTATAGCTGCATGGTCACTGCCAGATCTTTTATATGTCGCTTCATAGTGCTGTACAAATAGGTGGAAAAAGATTTCTGCACCCATCTATTACTGCGCCACAGTGTTCAAGTATCAAAACAAAAACAATTTTTCTTAGTTCATCATATATTTATTGGTGGCCCATATAGATGACACGTGTTTCAGCACCCTAAATGTGCCTTTTTCATATCTGGGCATTAAAGATTGTTTGATATACTTGAAAATCTGGTTTCTTGCTTCACGTGGCGGGTTCTGTTGAGAGGCAGAACCCGACGCGTGAAGCAAGAAACCAGATTTTAGGGTGCCGAAACACGTGTCATCTATATGGGCCACCAAAAATAAATATATGATGAACTAAGAAAATTGTTTTTGTTTTGATTCTTGAACTCCACTGTGGCGCAGTAATAGATGGGTGCGCAAATATTTTTCCACTTTTAACAAACGAATGGGGGAACTCTGTGTTTTCGTTTCCTGCACGCACCATTGCGACACTGTAATACTGTTATGTTGCACCAAGTCGCGGAGGTCCAAGAGTGACTGTACAAAACGTTCCCCGAGCTTGACTGTACAAATAGGTGTTATTATCCAACTTCATGGTACTCAGTGTATGGAACTCAGAAGGACAAAGGCCTGAGTCGATCCTGCTAGGATTCAGACCTGTGACGCAAAGGCTGAACACTGGTGTCTTGGATGAGAACTTAACTCACTGAGATATTGTACTACTGGTGTCACATACAAATGCACTAATTTGCATGTGAATAGGAAGCACACCGGTTTGTAGTGCAAACATTTAAAATAGTAATTGGGGGTCATTACGACCCTGGCGAAGCTGTGCTGGTAAATACCGGAACAGCGGCCACCGGAGTCATGAAATTACTGGCACCCGGCAATGGGGTCTTACCGGGTCATTACAGCCCCAACAGTCCCGGTAAATCCCCATTGCCGGGTGCCTGTAATTATTACTCCCCATTCCCATTTGAGTCCCATTGGAATAAATGGGGATGGGGAGGACGGATGCACCGGCACCATTCATGAATGGTGCCGGTGGATCCATCGAGTTCTGCGGGTGGATGCCATTCCTGGTGGGCTGAAGGGCACCTGCTTGCAGAACTCGTAGTTTTCCGGTCCGGAAACAATGGTACCGGCAACCTTACCAGTACCGTTGTTTCTGGACCGGCAAACACGCAATGAGGCCCATTGACATATATGAATTGGATTCAATTTCAGGGATCAGAAGGAAGCAAGGTGATTAAGGTAGGTCCAGGGTATGGATGGCACCCAGTGAGCTGGAGGGACTTTTGGCTGCCAAGTAGCTAGAAATATATATTTTGCCCTGCAACTTTAACTTCACCACGAGATTCAAACAATGCCACATTTTCCATCATGCATAGTAGCCACGTAATTGACAGGCAGCGTGTACAATGGGTCCCTATGGGGTCCGATTGCTTTATGCTATAGCATAAAGCAGGCTGACTCCATACGGATCTCCAGCATTTGTGAAGGTATGAAAATTCATGCCGGCGCAAATGCTGGAGCCTTTGTATGGCGGAGAGGAAGGAAGGCAGTGGAAATGCAAGTTGCGTTCTGCCCCTCCTCTCGGCCACAGAGATGATTGAATATGTGGCGATGCATCATTGGAAGGCGTTAAAGCCTTACTCTAGGCTCTTATGTCTTTCATTGAGGTTACACCGAATAGGAACATGCGCTCCACTGTCATTTGTTGATCATACAATTTCACATAGTTTAAAAAGACTTAGACATGTGATTAAGAGGTATATTTATGGGCCAACAGAAATGTAATATCACGTGTCACACTAGACCTTTTTAGCCCAATCTGCCTGTGATCCATGATGATTATATCATCTGCATAGGACCTAATGGGTAGATGTTATGTACTTACCACTTAGGAGGAAGGTTCCTGCAGTTTTTTAAAACATCTGGAAGGTCGGCCATATACAGATGAAAATGTGAGGTGGCCAGAATGCAACAGTGTTCGCTGTTAGTTTGTATAAGTCTGGTAAATTGGCCCATAGCCTCCAGACGAACGCAAATGGCTGTGTCCGAGTGGAGCTGGCATAGCATGTTAAGTAAGCCTTTATCATTGCCCCAGTTTTGATATGTAGACCATAGCTTGGATCTATTCACGCTGTCAAAAGCTGGACTATAATCAACATGTATTACATACAAAGACAGCCACCTTTCCCCCTTCGCTCGGCTGGCAAGAGTCTGCAAGATCAATATGTCATGTACAGTCCAGCAGTGAATGCGGAAGCCCATTTGGCTAACATGCAAAATGTCCATATCTCGTGCCCATTCTTTAAGGGGCATCAGCAGAATGGCAGCAAAAACCCTGCTGGAAATGTCTGACATGGCCAAAATCCTATAATTTGCAGTGTTTTCTTTGAGACCAGTTTTAAAAACCGGAATCCGCAAGGAATGTTTCCAGGATAGAGGAATTCAATTTGAGGCTACAATGTAGACATAGAAATCATATAAAATGTTAGCTCAGGTACTAGGATCGTCTTTGGCGATCATGTTAGTGAGACAATCCGGTCCCAGAGCACCGGATTTCTTAAGGGCCTTTATCAATAGTTCAATGTCTTCAACATCATAGCTGCCAATATCATATCTTTCCTTCAGACCCTTGAACGGGCAATCATTAATAGTGTAGTAATCTTCAATAATGTAAGTCACCCATTTGTCGCCTGGGACGCTATTTATCAAGACAGAATTAAGTCTGTCTGAGTTCCCATTCACTAGTGCCCAGAACATTTTGGAGTCCTTAGTGGCTAAGATTCCAAACATTCGTCTGACACTTTGTATTTCTATCTGACAACTTATGTTCTATACACCAGTTCTTATAATGATTTTTAAATAATCAAATTTTCATATCCTTTCCTTCCGATGTTATTAATTTATTTTTAGTTACTTTGCGTATAACCCCATCTAAGGTGACGTTTCCTTTGCTGAATTAACACGTCATATGTGTCACATCTTAACTTATATGTCCTGTATGGGGTTTGTTTCCCCCAGTTATTTACCATCCATTCAATTCCTCCAAAGACTGGGGCTCAGTCTATGTCCATTAGAACAAGCCTGTATCAGATTGCATTTTAACAAACTAATGTTTCCGATTTGACCAGTAAAGGCGAGATTGCCTTGTTTTTTGACTGTCAATGTGCCTTTCATGCAAGTCTCTGCAATCGTCACCAGGGTACAATGGGTCTGGTGTTTTATCATGATTGCTTAGGTATGTATCATTGACAATCATTTGCACCACACATGCTTATTTAGAAACACCCACAAACATATAATCAAAGGTGGCTTGCTTAGAGCCCATGTGCCATGTAGGGAGATGGGCTGTGTCCCCATTAGCGCGTCCATTTATCATAACCATACCCTAGCCTGCCATGAAGTCAATTAGCAGGGTTTTTCGACTATACAATTTCAATTTCACAAACTAGTGAAACAGTATGGCCCCTTAGTTCCTCACCCTGCCACCTTCCACCCCAGCACCGTCATGGGCCTCTGCCACCGATGGTTACAGCTCATCTAACTGTGTGCATAATTTCCCTCTCCTGCCGCTACCCACCTGCTCCATCTGTTTTTTTGTCTCATTTGGCAGGGAAGCAGATGTGCCCTTGGCACATTAAGATATAAGGCAGACTGGATCCGGTGTTTCACAAAGGTTTGTATGCAGAGATATGTCTTTTCCCAGTAACCGATCAAATTAAACAAGGGTGTGGGAGCCCCTTTACTGAGAACGAACATGGGCCGAATACCCTGTTCTTTGGGATTTCTCCCACTCAGGAGGGTCTACAACCACGTTTTAGCTCACTGCACCCTTCACAGAGGAGAAAGATCAATTTGCATATCAGTCTGGTGCCACCCACAAGGGGGGCAGTCCAGCACCGAAATGCTAGGACCACTTGCTCACTGTACCTTAGTCAGGCCTAGTGCTTTTTAAAGGAAGTGCCACCCATGCACACGCATGGAGGTTCTAAAGGGCCTTCTCCACCTTTGGTGGATAATCGCAGTGCAACTATCCAGATGTGCAAGCCATTTTCCGCTCCAGCTGAAAAATTATGAGTATCCGGCAGAGCGGACTGCAAGGACAGACACGGAGGAGACCTGGGTCTGCTCAGTTCAGCCTCAACAAAATTAGCCCCATTGGGCCTCATTACAAGTTTGGTAGCCTGGAATTAACGTTCCGGTAATTCAGTTTAGCAGCATGTTTCCGGTCCACCAAACTACCAGCTTGCCGGTGGGGATCCCTGATTTACCTCCAGCCAAGAGTTGGAGTTAAATCAGGCACCCCACCAGCAAAAAACAGCCGGTATTACCGGCACCGGTAATACCAGCAATCCCCCACATTGAGTCCTATGGGAATCCATGTAAAGGGGATTCACCGGTATTCCTGCCACCTGTAATATGCCAGTAATTCCGGCATCTCAGGTGGTGTGAATGGTAATAAAGTTTGCCGGTATTCCATCAGAATTACCTGCAGGATACCGGCAAACTCATAATTAGCCCAGTGTACTAGGGGGCTCAGTTTCCAGGTGCCAGTATAATACAGCAAAGGCTGTGATGCCACATTAATTTCAGCTCTGGTCTTGCTGTTGCCCTTCTCAATACTCTGCATGTATCTGGGTAGGACTGTTTGAGAGCAGCCTCGGCCCCTGGGCAATGCGTAACACTGTGTACCGAGACCGGCAACCACAAGTAACGTTTTTTAGAATCGCTATCAAATGTAAAAGATTGTACACTGCCGCTGTACTTGCATTATGAAAAACACTCCAAAAAGCAACTAGGAATAGTCTGCAGGGAACCTAAGATCTCGTAAAGTGTGGGGGTGGTGCCATTTTGTACTTCCATGGGAAAACTCTGCACGACAGCCCAGTCATTTGAGGGTGGACTGCATATTGTTTTGCAACATGATTGCCACAAGGTTAGCTTTCAGCAGATATGACTCAGCCATGCATGTTTCGAAGCCAAGCACCTGATTGGAGAGGGGGTAGACTCTGCACAACGCTCTTTGTAAACATAATATAATTGTATTACCACTAAGATAAAGGAGGACAGGGGCATTAACATCTGGATTGACAGGAAAAGTGCTGTCTTTTGTTAACCTATTCAAATCAAATTGTTGAGAAACTGGTTTGAGGTGGAAACTGAGTCAAGGAAATGTGAACATTAATCACGTTTTCAACAAATTGACACAATACTGACATGAAAGCATGCCTTTAATAAATAGCAAACTTCTCCTTTAATTTGTCATCAGTGTGCATACAGAGTAGGAGGAATTGTGGCACTCCCTGTCGTATAAAAGGACCATGGAATGTAAAGGTGTTGCATCTCAGGTGCAACCTCTTATATTTGTATTTTTGTAACTACACTGGGCAAAAAGAATGTCTGTTCAAATGGCCTCCCCTTTCACGTTTGCCTTGTGGCTTGTTCTCAGGGTTTCTGCATTGTATCCCACTCTTCCAAATGTAAATGTCTCTTTATGATAATCTCTTTAGTTAAGACCGGTGGGTCTGATTCCTGAGTTCTTCTAACTCTCTAAAACTGTTCATATATTTTGCCCTCCAAATTATAGGATCCTTATCATTATTTAGCCTTATACCAGCTTTCAAACCTCTTTCTAGTAGTTCCAGGGTTCACTGATTTTATGGAGTTTGAGACTTCCCCAGTCTTGGGATCTACGTATTGTATTCTTTCTGTCTTTGTTTATTCCGCGGGACACTCTTAATTCACACCATATATTAGTACTCTTCCTGGTGTGGCCTCCCCACTCATCTTCATTTACCTCACATTCGTTCTTATTCTTGAATAGTTCCTTAGATATCTCAGTATCTTGAGTTTCTCTTCCATGATCACCCCTACGCCAATTATCTTATCTGCTGTCTATTGCGAGCCCTCCTGGCGGCCTCCTGCCCCTACAGCATACCCCAGCAATTGTGTTAATCGGGGTTGATCTTGCGGGACTCAGCACTCGCTCCGGTTTCGCATTCGGCTTTCTGGTTCCTTCCACTCTGGTTACTCACTCGCCTCTCACTCGTTGTCCTTCTTGCTTGCCGCATTCAATGCACAGCGGCAGCTGGGAGGTTACACGGCTCACTGTGCTCCTAGTCTCAGTGTAGTTGTGTGGGCGCCTGGCTCACGGCACGTCTCTGGTCATGCCACCTCTCTGGACGGTGTGTTCCAGCTGGTCCTGACGACAGTTTTCTTGGTGTCCGTTTCCTCAGCCGGCCAGCATCTCCAATGGCTCTCCTCCGCTTCTCGGAGTGTTGCGGGTTCCGTGACCCTGCTTGGCTCTACCTTTGCAAGATGCTCAAATGCAAGGAGGCTTCCCCAGCGTACCCTTCTCTCTCCTACCCTCAGGCCTCCTCGTCTCACTTTCCTACCAACTTATTCTTGAGGAGGTATTTCCTTCTCCTTTCCACGGCTTGCTTGAATCAACATTGTTTACAGCCAAACAGAAGGAAGACACAGTTATGAGTTTGCTGGTGTGGTAAAAAATGGTGGTAATGCAGTGGCAACAGAGTTACCACTGCACTACTGCCGCATTACCACACCGCTGGACTGCAGGTTTGGAGGTAAGGCACAGGACATATATCCAGCAGAAAATGGGCAAATTTGCGGTATTAGCTCCAGTGGTAATACCGCTGGTGGAAATACTGTCAAAATCTCCATGGAGTCTTATGGACTCTAATTAATGAGGACTAATGTTGCCGACCACCACTTGTGATCCAATGGTAATACTGCCAGTGGTAATACCTCCAGGCCAAGTGATGGTTGCTATTTGGTATTACCACTGAGATAACAGCAAACTGGTAATGCGGCTGATTGTTTTTAACATGAAGCAGCCCCACGTCTGCATATACAGTGGGCCTCATTACAACCATGGCGGTCCAGGAACTACGGTACTGGTAAGCATGCCGGTACTGTAGTTCCCGGACTGCTATACTACATGCTCTGCTCGCGGGTGCCGTTTCCCCTGCCAGGTTCTTCCTGGCGGGTGTAACGGCACCCGTGAGCAGAGCACGTCGGATGCACCGGCACAACTCTGAATGTGCCGGTGCATCCGACGTCCCCATCCTCATACAGCCCTACGGGGTAGAATGGGGATCCGGACGCCCTGTTCTTGCCCATTCACCGGTGCCAGAAAAAATGCAACTCCGGCGGCAGTCGTGCCGTTTTTAACGGCACGGCTACCACCAGAGTTGTAATGAGGCCCTCTTTCAAAGGAAGTTCCCCTTGGGAATGGGAGTCCTTGTCCCCTAAGGGTAAGTCACCCCCAGTGCAGTCCCGCTAGCACAGCCACCTAGGGAGGGTCTTGCGGAGCAGGCCCACCTCCCTAGCCACACAAGGGGTGGCTTCCCCTTGGTGAGAAGGGACGAATCCTCCTGATTTGTCACATAGGGCATTACCACTAAGTCCCTGCTAGTGACTCATGGAGATCTGACTAGTGGATGGGTGCTTTGATTGGCTGTCAGAAGAGTATGCAAGTTCAAGGTGACTGATTATATGTGGTGATGTGCATTATGGGTCAGTGTGGTGGATTATGGAAGATGTATGCAGGAGGGTGGCCAGTCCCCCAGGAGGGATACGGCTATCTTCCATTGAGGTGGAGTGTGATACGTACCAGTGAGCAATGGTTGATATCTATTTGTGATGAAGGAAAATGCAGATCATAACTGCCGATCGACTGGAATCCAACTCTGCACGCTCGGTACTGTCTAGTTGTCTCCTCACCTGACTCATCAATGCCCCAACCTACCCATCATGGGGTGATAGTTCATCCATGGTGTGGACTAGGTCAGTCAAGATACAGAAGGGAAGAGCCAGGTCTTGAGCGCCTTCTGGGAGGCGAGGAGATCCTCTATTTCCTTTGCACCCGGGGAGCAGGTGTAAGTGGATCTAGGTCACCTGGCCTAAGCCCCGCCCACCTGGTACCTTCCTGGTTGCTGCTCTTTTTCACCACTTAGCAAACCCGCCCACCTAGTGCCTTCCTGCTTGCCGCTCTTTACCCTACTTAAGGAGCCCTCCAGCTTCTTTTCCTTTGCAGCTGGGGAGCAGGTGCAAGTGGATCTAAGTCACCTGGCCTAAGCACCACTCACCTTCTTAGCCCTGACTCTTCCTTCCTGCTCTTAACTCTTAGATCAAGGGCGTCTCTCGACCGGGCGTCCAAAACGAAGGGCAGTCAAAGAAAAGGGAAATTCCTGTTTGGACCAGGAGGACCAGGAGGATCCAGGACCCGACCCCCTGTTAAAACAGCAGGTAAGCATGCACCAACATGTGTTTACACCCTCTGTCCCCACAGGCCATCCCCACCCTCTCTGGTCCCCTCGTGTTGTTCCATTGTGCCCCCCCCCTTCCCGCACACAGGAGTCTGTCCTGCTTCATTCTGGTTTCACCATCACCGTCTTGTGGCCAATGCTGGATTTTTCTTTTATGGACTTCATTGATTCACAGTGTGTTACCCTTTCTCAACTCTCATGCTGGACTTCCTTTGCATCTTATACTCATGGTGACCCTGAATCATGCTGTTCCCATCTTCATCTTGTATCCTGGCTTGCAACATTATGTGTTACTACTGACTTCTGCAGTTGTATTCGCTCTCCCCTCTTGCTTCTCTGCTCTTTTTGACTGCTTACTCTCTGTTCTCTCCTCCCCTCTCCCTTTTCCTATCTCCTCCCCTTACTTTCTTCTACGCACTTACTCTATCAGAATTGTCCTCGACCTAGTATGATAGCAACCTCGTCTGTCGCTCCCCCGCGCCGTTTCTGTCCCCCCCCCGCAGCACTATCTGAAACGTTGTCAGGCCTAGTACGATAGTCACTTGTTTTGTTCCTCCCCTCCCTTTCTGTACCCCTCTCCCTCACCTTTTGTTTTTCTCTGGCTCTACCAGAACTGTCGTCAGGCCTAGTACGGTAGTCGCCTGTCTGTTTTCATTTCCTTCCCACTCTCCCCCTCCCTTCCTTATCTATGCCTTAGCTCTTGCACTATCTGAAATGTTGTCAGGCCGAGTACGATAGTTAATTTCACATCCTTACTGTTCATGGCATGTAAGAATGTCATTGTATTTTCCCTTGTTCCCTCCCTTGCCTTGAAGTGCTTTGAAACACATTGTGTATAGGCGCTATATAAATAAACTATCATATCATATATCATATCATATCATATCATGTGCAGCGGATGCTTAAAGGGGTAAAGCTCTATGTAGTGGGAACTTGGACAGTGAAGGAGGATCCCCATATTCTGGTTGATTTGAAGGTTGGGATGACGAGGAGAGCTGTTGGGCCTGTAGAGTGTGAGCTTGCACCTTGGATATTCTTGGCCTGTGTTGTGCAGAGCATGGTGGAGGATGCACATAGCCATGAGGTGGACCATTGCCCGATCGGTAGCCAGTGAAGGGCACAGAGGGTGGGTGTGATGTGATCTCTGGGGCCAAGCGCAAGAAGGAGCCTTGCTGCAGTGTTTTGGACCCATATGAGTTTTCTAAGATAAGATGATGGAGCACTCAGGTATTGGGTGTTAGCATAGTCCAGGCGTGAGAGGACAATGGCCGTAATTGCACCGACTCTGTGTGGGAAGGTCAGGTAGGGGAAGATGCGACAGAGAATGCATAGTTGTAGATAGCAGGATTTTGACACTGAGTTGATGTGATCTGATAGTGTCAGATCTGAGTCCATGCTGCATCCAAGTTTCTTTACTGTGTTGGCGGTAGAGGGGGGGTGGGCCTAATGAGGGCGGTCAAGGGGTGAGTTGGAGGAAGAGGTAAGTCTTCCTGCAGATTATGATTTCTGTTTTCATGGGGTTGAGAAGGAGGGGGTTAGTCATCATCCAGTGGTTGATTTCTGTGAGGCAAGAAGCGAGGTTGGGGGCAATGTTGGATGGGATCTTGAAGAGGATTTGGGTGTCATCTGCGTAGTTGTAGTAAGACAGGCCGTGTGAGTGGATGATAGTGGTGAGAGGGCTCAGGTATAGGTTAAAGAGCAGAGGTGAGACAGAGGTGTCCTGTGGCACTCCATTAGTGACAGGGCGCTGAGTCACGGAGAAGGGAGGTATCTGTATTATTTGGTATCTGTTGGAGAGGAAGTCGGAGATCCACTTCAATGCTGCATCACTGATGCTGATGGAGTGGATTCTGTCCATGAGGGTGTGGTGGTCAATGGTGTTATAGGCCATTGAGAGGTCGAGAAAGATTAGTGCGGCACAGTCTTCTGGGTCTGAGGTTCTTTTTTAGATCATCCCAGATGGAGACTAGGCATGATTCAGTTCCTTGCAGGCGTCTGAAGCTAGATTGGGCGGGGTCGATGAGGAGATTAGTTTCTGTTAAAAGGCATAGCTGGGTGTAGGCTGTTGGGTCATTTTGTTTGGCTATGAAACGGTAGTTTGAGAGATCTATAGTTGGCGGGTAGGAGGGGGTCAAGATATTTCTTTTTAGTAGGGGCTTGATGTGGGATGTCTTGAAATCTTCTAGCAAAGTGCCTGAGGTGAGAGATGTGTTAAGGATAGATCTTGCAACGCTGCCAGTGCAGGCTGAGGAAAGGAATTTGTTTAGAGGAAAAGGAGGGCTGGGATCTCTTCTCTAGGGGATCCTGAGGGATGACTTCCAGCTAGTAGCATTTTGACTTGGGTGGGAGATAGGCGAGAAGGAAGAGAAGAATAGTGGGTGGGCGGCTGCCAGGACCCTGAGCCTGGATGTGGATGGAAGGGACTGGGGCAGGAGCTACGCTATTTTAAAACCAATCATGAGGTTTCTTTCCAGGGCTATGTTGTGAAAGTGGTTAGAGAGAGAGTCACAGAGTGTTTGGGTATGGGGTGGGGATGGGGAGGTGCAAAGTGGGGCCTTGAATTCTGAGATGATCAAATGGAGTTCCCTGCATTGGCGATTCTATTCCAGTAGAAGGATTTTTTGGCCTTACACATTTCTGCCCTGAAGGGTTTGGTCTGCTGAGTCAAAGATGTTCTGTTATGTGGTGATGGGTCTGCTTGCCATCTGCGTTCCAGGATGTGGTTTTGGGTTTTGAGAAATTTGAGAGATGGGGTAAACCTTGTCTGCTGGAGAAGGGTCTGATAGGGCTAAGAGTTTCAAAGAGCCAATGGTTAAATTGGCTGATGGAGAGCTGCCCCGAATGGAGTAGGAAGGAGGATAGGAAAGCAAGCAGGGAATCAGCCAAAACTGGGGTTCGTTTTGACCTTGTTCCAAAGAGGGGAACAACAGTTGGGTCCTGGGGTAGTCAGCGAGGATGGAGGGTCTACAGTCGAGAGGGTGAAGAATATGGCTGCATGGTCCATTCAGATTAGTAGGCGAGGTGGGAGCATGGAGATCAATTCAGAAGAGCTGAGGATTCAAGGCATAAAATAAGCAGTGTCGTGCAGCAATTTGCTATGCAATTCTGTAGGTTTTCCAAATAAATTGGCACTTGTGTAGCAAAGCTGGCTTTTTAAGTTACACCGTTCAATGAAAGCACAGCTCGCCCTGCATTTCTCTTGCCTACCGGGCTCTCTCCACCCTCCTTTTCTCTGTTCACTGCAGGTCCAAAGGGGCTAATAGAGAGAGTGCAGCAGTAATCCTCTCCTCCACTCTTATGTGCCAATGGCCTGTGTGGGGGTGAAATGCTTTAAATTTCTTTGTTTTTCAAATAATTGCAAACCAAAAGTTATTGTGATAATACTTTTATGAAGCTAACTGTATACTCTCTGCCAAAGACCAGTATGTGTTAATAATGTTTTTTAACAGTCATGCAATTCCATTTCTATAATGTGTTGCATAATGCATAATTACAGAATTGCTACTGTAAAACACTGCATTTTACAGTAAAGTGTAGGTTAGGTTATCTACATTTCAGTGTCAACTGTTTTTCATTTTGTTGGGGAAGATGCATCATGTTGAAGAGTGGACACTTTGAAAATGGGTCAAAAATGTGAAAACGCCCAGATGTTTGTGATGGACAACTTAGTTCTGTAACCTGCTAGTTGCATACATCTTGCAACAGGTGCTCAACCCGCCGGATGATCCCATACTCTTTGACATTCTATCTTTTCACCCTGTTGCTTTATAACAGCTATGCTGAAAGTGAAATACCCGCAAACTCCAATATTCCATCTAGTGTACCTAGTTCTCTGTTTGCTAGGCCATACAATTTGCTTAATCTCTTACTTTCTATTCTCTAACATAATGAAAAAAGCTAACTAGATGTTTACGCAAACAGGTGATCAATAGTTCTATCCAGTCTGCACATCTATAGATCTGCTGCATTACCATGCACTGTAGTTATCCTCCAGAACTCTCTTTGCTTTATGATTGCATTATACATTGGCACCTGCGGGAGTGAGCTAGCCAAACTATTTTCAGATACCTCTTATCATATCTATTTGTGTCATTCATGCAGCTAACCTTTTATATTTTACAGACACTCATCCAGAGCTCGTAAAGCATTTTTGCCCACTCGCATAGTCGAGTAGATTTTAAGAAAGGCCGGTACCATTTGTAGGGGATGTTTGAAAGTGTTTTGTTTATTGTTTTTTACTACATGAAAAATATTAGTACATCATTTCTAATCAAATGAGTTTGTTTGCTAACAAGAACATTGTAATGAGCAAACTGCTAATCAATTTTGAAAACAAATGTATACCTTGAGATTGCATCTAAGATGTGGCCTTCACAGTCTGCGGTGGCTGATACTAATTGTGTCGGGTGAAGGGATTCCAGGTTGTCTAGGAAGGGCGGTGTCATGGGGTTATGTTTGACATCGAACCATGTATTGAAACCCCTAGCAAGGTGATGGTGGGGTGAGAAACCAGGATGGCAGCTAATGAGTCGCTGAGGTTTACAGCAAAATGTCTGTTGAAACTCTGTGTGTGTGTAGGGGTAAGGAGAAATTTCACTAGGAAGGATTCACCATCTGAGTTGCAGGCGTGTTCCTCTGAGTGTGAAATGGAGAGACGGTACTTGTAGTGGATAGCAAATCCTGCCAGCCCTGCTCTTATTTACGATAAGGGTGTAGCCTGGAGGGAAAGCCTCTTGTGCAATGGTACGGAAGTCCTGGCAGAACCAGGCTTCTCTGATGAAGAGGATGTCAGGGCCTCCAGAGGATATTAATTTGTAGATATTGTGGTGGTTTTTTGCAACAGATCTGGCGCTGATTCGGATGCGTGTTAGTCCGTTACTATGTTGGGTGCTTGATGCAAGGAGAGGAGGGTTATGGGGAAACTGGGGGGGGTGGTGGCAGTCACTAGGTAGGGGTTATAAAGGTGGTGTGGGTGAGAGGGATGGGGAGGGCTGGATTTGAGATCCATATGGGTGGGGGGCATGGGTGACTGGGTGTTGTTGTGAAGGAGTGTTTGAGGGGGCAGGGTGGAGTAGTGGCTGGTAGTTTTTGGGTGATCCTAATGTCTGTGTTCCAGGGGAGTGGCCGGGGAAGCTGTGTGTATTGATGGTGCATAAGTAAATGCACTGACCAATCCAGAAGTAAAGAAATGACATGCACTCTTTATTATCAGTTTAGCAGTGGTTTCAGGTGGAGCTATCAGTTAAAGTATAGCCAATGAAAAGCCTAACCCATGTAGTGTCCATATGTATACAATTCCTTTAACCAATCTTCGTACCTCGTAGGTTTTAATAACCAATATTGTGACGTGACGTTAATGATTTCGTACTTTCTGTTTTTAAACCATTGTCATGCTCGACAAGGAAGAGAGCTCTGAGGATTTGTTACTTTTGGCTATCCCTGTTTTATATCACTGATAATAAAACAGGCCTTTTTCATTTACTTTGACTCTTCCGTTTATTGGGTCTGGGATTTCCCGGCATACCTGGTCTGCTTAAGGGCTTGGCTTTCCCACCCTTCGATTACAGTCTTTACTAAAAACACACACAATACCAAATACACTAACCACTCATCCCTTCAAGGGAAAACACACAGTAAATACAGACTGACTATAGACCTTTTGGCAGGCTTGTAAACTGGTAATCTTACTGCAGAAAGGAATATAGTCAATTGATTTAAAAAGGGAGCACAAACTCAATTATTCTTTTTTTATATTGGTTTTCTGTGAATTACATGTAAAATATGTACATAGTATTACTCCAACACAGTCATGTCAAAAGGCAAGGGAAAATGTATAACAACAGAAACAATTCAAATAGGAATACAGCATAAACACCTATCCTCTCCTATCTATAATAGAAAATTCCTTTTTCTCTCATTTATATTATTAAATAGTAATTTATTGCGAAGAGTAGTCGATCCACAAGGGAGACAAGACAAATCAAATACAAACTAGAAAACAATAGGTAAGTAAGGAAGGGATAATGGAATGAATCCAAGACAATAAGCCGGAACCATAAACTGACTACAACGTGACCAACACATGCAGTAATTAGGCATATAAATCATTGAAGGAGTCCCAAATTAATTGATATTCATCGAACAACTATTTTTTTTACTTAACAAACTTTGGGCCTGATCACGGGTCTGGTGGTATCCGGGATGCCGCCAAGGCAAATAGCGTTACTGCTACTCGGTCTGGCGCTATTAGCGCCGGCTCATGAGTAGTGGGGTAACAGTTATTGCTGATTCGCCATTGGGTCCATTGCGGTAATAGCACAGCTCTGGAGATAAATGTGGCCATACTTGGAATTAGGCAGACCCTTAAATGCGGCAGTAATACCATTACCGCCGCATTTAAAGGATACACCCAACCTGTGATCAGGCCTTTTGTCCCTGTCTGATAATGTTAACAAATATCGAACAAGAGGTAGACCAGTGGAACGGGATGACAACAATTGTTCAAAATGTATCCACTTTAATCACTATTCAAATAGAAAAAATGATTGTTATGTAAAGTTTTCTAAAACAACAATTAGTTCATTTCATCAACATCTCTCAGGCATTCATACTCAAACCCATACTTCCTCATTCGCACATTTGTGTATATAAAACCAATTTGGCATCTACTACACTGTGTGTTCATAATATTCCACAGAGATTTCCATATATTGTTGTCGTGTGTTAATGACCCAGTTCTTAGTGTCAGGTGTCGTATCTGATCGGAATTTTATTTTCAGATCATTCCTATATTCGTCGACACGTGTTTCAGTCCACAAGCAGAGATACATGTCTCTCTTCTTTACAAAGACCTTCTTCAGGACGTAGGGCAGGAAATAGTTAGTCCGCCCTTATGGAATGGTATAGGCCAATCTTCAAATCTAAAAAAATACATAAAACATCCATCAGGATATGTTGTCATCCTTATTTCTTGTTAATAGTGACTGAAATTGTCACATGTGTAATGGCTTAATAAACACATAAAACGTACTCACCCCCATTTTCAACTCAAGGGAAAGCGAGTAGGTAAGCAGAATCAATCCTCCACTGACATCCAGGACCTAATGAGGAGCCTGTGGGTATACAGAGAAAATTGGTTCTCCGTTTGTTCATATAAAATCATAAAACATGAGTCACCCATCTAAGAGTCACCCAATATATAAAATACACTTACATTCTCCTTTTCATAGAGACATATAGTATTCTTCTTAAACAACACTCATGTATAGGTTTGACAGCCTCAGGCTCCATGATCTAAGGGAACAACAATAGTATACCAATATGTCTCACTACCATTGCTTTGCCGAATTTGTCACATCATGCGCCTGCACTATACAAAAGGGCTTACCCTCAGCACGTTGCTGTGTCTGAGTAAACAGACAATGATGTAATCCAGCCACTTGAATCAACGGATGCCTAAAAAACACATACTAGGGGATCAGCTGCCACAGAAATGAACCACTCCCAGCTGCCATAGAAATAGACCACCCCACACGTATGCTTATAAACGATCCCATTACAAGGGCAGAATGCCACAGTGCCAACAATGCTGCTTTAGTTTAATAAATGCATCCACTCGGGACTCTCTGTAAAAATGTGCCAATACTGTGACACATACTCGTGCAAAGGCTGCCACGCGTTTAAAAACATGTATCTCTCAAACCTCATTCGAGCCGCATGATTTCCTGCCTGGGCACCACCTTTATCCCATTTGTTTGTGCAATGTTTATCCCCTATCACCCCGTATCATATGCATGATACAGGCATACAAAACAACAGATGTTATGTTTTCAAACGGCCCCACTACAAGGGCAGAATGCCACAGTGCCAACAATGCTGCTTTAGTTTAATAAATGCATCCACTCGGGACTCTCTATCAACTTGTGCCAATACTGTGACACATACTCGTGCAAAGACTGCCACGCGTTTAAAAACTTGTATCGAGTGGATGCATTTATTAAACTAAAGCAGCATTGTTGGCACTGTGGCATTCTGCCTTTGTAATGGGATCGTTTATAAGTATATGTGTGGGGTGGTCCATTTCTATGGCAGCTGATCCCCTTGTATGTGTTTTTTAGGCACCCGTTGATTCAAGGGGCTGGATTACATCACTGTCTGTTTACTCGGACACAGCAACGTGCTGAGGGTAAGCCCTTTTGTATAGTGCAGGCGCATGCTGTGACAAATTCGGCAAAGCAATGGTAGTGAGACACATTGGTATACCATTGTTGTTCCCTTAGATCGTGGAGCCTGAGGCTGTAGAACCTATACATGAGTGTTGTTTAAGAAGAATACTATATGTCTCTATGAAATGGAGAATGTAAGTGTATTTTATAAATTGGTTAACTCTTAGATGGGTGACTTATTTTATGATTTTATATGAACAAACAGGGAACTAATTTTCTCTGTATACCCACAGGCGCCTCATTAGGTCCTGGATGTTAGTGGAGGATTGATTCTGCCTACCTACTCGCTTTCCCTTGAGTTAAAAATGGGGGTGAGTAGGTCTTATGTGTTTATTAAGCCATTACACATGTGACAATTTCAGTCACCGTTAACATGAAATAGGGATGACAACATATCCTGATGGATGTTTTATGTATTTTTTTAGAGTTGAAGATTGGCCTATAACATTCCATAAGGGCGGACTAACTATTTCCTGCCCTACGTCCTGAAGAAGGTCTTTGTAAAGAAGAGAGACATTTATATCTGCTTGTGGACCGAAACACGTGGCGACGAATATAGGAATGATCTGAAAATAAAATTCAGATCAGATACGACACCTGACACTAAGAACTGGGTCATTAACACACAACAACAATGTATGGAAATCTCTGTGGAATATTATGAACACACAGTGTAGTAGATGCCAAATTGGTTTTATATACACAAATGTGCGAATGAGGAAGTATGGGTTTGAGTATGAATGCCTGAGAGATGTTGATGAAATGAACTAATTGTTGTTTTAGAAAACTTTACATAACAATGGTTTTTTCTATTTGAATATTGATTAAAGTGGATACATTTTGAACACTTGTTGTCATCCCGTTCCACTGGTTTACCTCTTGTTCTATATTTGTGTACGCTACCTGAAGGACCGTGGACATAATTACAGGTACACCCCTTTATTTATAAATCTGATAATGTTAACATACATTGGATCCAATCTTCATGCTGAGGCTTCTCACTACTTTTCCATTTCTTATCTGTTGTTTCGCTACTAATAGAGCTTTATATATCCAAATGTTAATTCCAGTGGAAAATTTCTGAAAGGTCCAATATACAAAGCGACGGGGTATGCAGCAATGCAGATTGTATAATCAACTCCATTTGAGAAATGAACTTCACCCCAGTACTGGCAGATCGTAACACAATTCCAGAGCATATGTGTATTTGAACCAAGCTCTTTCTTACACAACAAGCAAATATCTGACTGTAGAAATGGACACATTTTCTTTTTCGATGGGGGCCAGTACAGGCAATGGATGATGATTCTCTGTTGGGTGCAGCGTAAATCCATGTCCAATTTAAATGTTCTCATATTTTTTACATATTTTCAACCAGTTAAACTCAGAGATTGTCTCTCATCTCAAATTCCCAAATGCTCCGCTCAGACCTATCCATAGGTGATTCAGGAGCAACAGAGATTTGTCTGCATATTACTGTTGCCGAGAGGACATTTCTGCGATAAGGAGTATAGTTTATGTGGGTCATGGATTCTAGCATTCAAAGAAGATAGAATGGATGTGATTATTCCCTGCAATTCATTGAATATTGATATTTCCCCAGCACGCAATTTGCACTGAAAGCGTAGAAAGCCAAAGTCTACAATGAGTTCCCATTAAGGATGTGTTTCGTTTCCATATTCCAGCATTTTGCCAAGAGCGCCACTGCAACATTTTATTGTTGAATGTAATTGCTGCATTTCTCCATATGCTGACTCTCTAGATAGAACGTGTTTTGCATCAGTACCTTGGTTTCCATATTTCCACTCCGTTAATACATGGCTTACTGTAGGCAGGGATTTCTCTATTTGAAGATTACTGTTCATTTTTAGGAGGCAATCTAATGGTTTGACCAAAAATTAGTCTTTTCCTATATTCCATAGAAG
This sequence comes from Ambystoma mexicanum, assembly GCF_040938575.1. Classification (NCBI taxonomy): domain Eukaryota; kingdom Metazoa; phylum Chordata; class Amphibia; order Caudata; family Ambystomatidae; genus Ambystoma; species Ambystoma mexicanum. The sequence continues at coordinate 932,049,237 of NC_090931.1, read as the reverse complement.
TGTTTTCCAAAACTACATTAATCCAGTGAGAAAGGTTACGCAGAGAGAAGGCAGCATGATATTTTCTTATGTCACGGAAGCCAAATCCTTCCTCATACGGAGATTGCAGAAGAAAAGACAATGGAATTTTTGGGCGAGATCCATTTCCCCACAAAAAACCATTGAACACTTTCCGTTTTTCTTTAAGTAGCTTCTTTGAGAGAGGTAGTGGTAGCATGTTAAACAGATATAATATTTTGGGCAACAGAGTCATCTTAATAGTACCAATCTTTCTCCATATTGTAAGATTACTTTCCGACCACCTCTTACATTCAGAAGTCCTCTCTCTGAGTTTAATGTGGACATTACATTGCAGGAAGTCCTTAGTATCTCTTGATACATAGACACCTAAGTATGTAAATCCATCTTTGGCCAAATGAAATTCACAACTAGGAATACAACTTCTGAAACACGTTTGGGTAATTGAGAAGATTTCCATCTTTGTATCATTCACTTTGAAGTTTGAGATTTTTCCAAACCTAAGAAAGATGTCCATTAAGTTGGTGAAGGAATCCTCTGGGTTCGAGAGGAATAGTAGGAAATCATCTGCATATAATAAGACTTTAGATATATACTTGCTGCACTTAATCCCCTGTATATTTTCATTTAGCCTAATTGCCATTGCCAAAAGTTCAATAAAGATGTTAAAAAGAAGAGGAGATAATGGACATCCCCCGAGTTCAGCTAGTAGACCTTGAGCTTAGCTAGCAAATTGGAAATGCCCCCAACTGAACTGAAAATTTAAGATTCAGCTACATATGGCTTCAAACATCGAGAAGGGGCCTTTTTGATTTCCAACATTCACATTGTGTTGATTGTTTAGAGAAACAGTTTCCCTTTTTTCATATGTTCTTGTCAAATGTGTATAAATAATTGTATTTTTGTTTTTCATATGCTCTTTTCAAATGCATATAAATAATTGTATTTTGTTTTATATGAAAAATTGTGTACATTAATATGGACACCCATCTGTTCCATTTGTGTACAGATTGTGCTTACTTTGGAATTTACTTTTAGTCAATTGTGCTTGGTAACTTATAGACCTCGCTTGTGAGCAATAATAACAAAAAAATAATAAAAAAGCTACTTTTGTGTAAATTCTTAAACAGAAGTAGGATATGGTTGATTTGAAAGACTTATCCCAATAAAGATTTAGGTGGACACATAAAGTTATAAAAATCATACCTAGGAACTATTTCAGATAGTTTGTGCCATACTCTTGGCATTGAGGAGACTACTATAAATAGAATTTATATGTATGTCTAGTGAACCTGTCAGGACACTGTTTTGTTTCGGGTTTCTCATTGAGGCATTCAGAAATCCTTCTGAAGGAAGCAGAAGGGAAACATTACACTGATCTGTGTGAGGGGTCAGCAATGCACGGCGGACAACTGTTTGATGATTGTTCAAAACAGGCCATTTTTATTATAGAACAAATAAAGTCAAAATGCCTCACTATCCCTACTCTGCTGAGGATTCCCCCACCTAACCAAAGCTAAAGAGAAACACTCTAACACAGGATGTCTGGCCCTCACAGTAAGCAACACAGACACAAAGAAAATATATGGAAATGTAAATAACATAAACAACATTCACAGTTTCTTGATAACCCAGGATTAAAAGTGAATTCTGCTCCAATGTTCAAGCAAAGAAAGAAATATGGAAATCCTTGTAGGTAGGACAGTCTCAAATCAGTTCCTGATGTTTCAATGTCTAAGTTGTGTGTTATTGCGTTATTGCACGCCGCAGAGTACACAGCTTCTGAAATTAACTAAGAGTCACTTTCCGACTCATTTCTATCCAGCGTTGTGTTGGCTGCAAGATCTGCAACAAATGAACTGTGCATATCCATTTATCCCGATAACTCAGTGTTGATTGTATCTTAGCAACACGTGCATAAAGTGAATCTAAGATGGCCAACTGATTTACTCCAGTGACCAGGAACCTTTTCAGTTCGAGCCCCACAACCTGATTGGTAGCCAGATCCACCATTAGTGAATCGGGAAGACCGGCAGGTGTAAGCCGGCCCCCCAATGAAGGCACCATAAAAAAGGCTCCTGTTCGAACCTGTCGGAGCCCTGAGGCAGCCCAAAACAGCCCTGCATTCCTCACGCAATACAACCTTTGCCATGCGCTAACCAACATCATCTACCCGGTAAAACCTTGTTTAAAAAATCATCTTGCAGAAGCAACTGGACTATCACCGGTTCCAGTTCACTCTGAGCCACTAAGACTATTCCTCCCTGGCGTCCACCTAAGAATCCATTGTACTCTCACCCAGAACGACCTTCTGCCTCCCCAACTTTACCCTCATCTATTCTTATCTGCAGCCCGCCCGCCATTAGAAGGATGCTGTCCACGTTCACATGTATGACGACTACTGCAAAACCCCTAGCAGGTCTAATTATGGCCACCCATTGCTAAATTGGTGTCAAGCTGTTTGTGAACTCTTTTCCCGTGTACTGATTGTGCTTTGTTCCCTCCTCTACACAGACAACGCTACTGCATGCCTTTGGCACCTTCTCTTTTTATTGTCAAATGCACTGCAGATGTTTTAGCATATTGCCTATATGACATGTACTTTTACTACTCACCCCACTTATGCAATGCATTGTCTCCCCTTTAAGCTTGACCACCTGCTTAGCCACGCCCATATTTACCACTGTGCTAAGTGCTATCAAGATGCCGCTTGTACCACATTATACCCAATGTCAATAGCACCCTACTGCAGTCCCACCCACCGCGAACATGACAGCTATTTACTTGGTTCCTAGATCACCCCCTCAAACATTTCACTATGAAGTTGTTTTAGTAGATCTCACCCCCCTACCCACCACTAGGTCCTCCCTAACCCGCTCACCCACTCCGGCTAACAGCACCTTTTTGCTTCCTAAACAAAAGACTATGGGGGTCATTCCGAGCTAGGAGGTAAGTACCGGTAAATTCCGGCATGGCGGAAAGTACGACACCGCCCTGGCGTTAGACCGCTATTTGCGGCCCATTCCGACCTTGCGGACGCACGCTTTCCGCCATGCCGGAAAAGTTCTGAGCGGCATGCCGCTAAACGACCCGCAAACCCCACTACCGGCATGCCGCGACACATAAATAACTACACCGCCGTGGAAGCAGCAGCATCTGAAAAAAACAGAACCGGAAATTTCGTCATCGCACAGGAACGGGAAGGAGCACGCCGGCCATCTTTAAAAACACAATCCATTGCAATCCTCATCAGCAGGACCCTTGGGAGCAAACTGAAGTGGGGAAAAGGATCACACAACTAGGAAGAATGCCAAAAGCCCCAAAGAAGACTGCGGACCAGCTCCGCAAGCACAAATTCAGCCCTGAAGAACCGCAGGCCATGGTGGACTACCTGGCAGAGCATGCTGATGTTGTGTTCAGCCCTGACATGAGCAGAGAATCCATCATCCGGAAAAAAACATCTGGGCTCAAATCGGCCAGAGGGTGAGCGCTGTAGGCACCACCCCCCACACCCCCAGGGACTGTCGCAAGCGGTGGAATGATCTGCGGGTGCGGGGCCTCCTCTCCGCAAACCGGAGTCAGGCTATGCAGACCGGAGGGGGCCCAAGTTCCCCTGTCAGACTTGAGCCTTGGGAGGAGACATGTGCCGCATTGATTGGTACCGAATCCATTGAGGGCGTCGGCGACATGGAGTGTGGGGCAACGTCGTCTGCCGAAGGAGGTGAGTGTCCGAAGTCTACACTGCCAATGGCCATTGCATGATTAAAACTCCCCCAACGGCCATCAAAGGCACCTTCTCATGTTGCCTTCCCCCCAATCCAACTCTACCCCCCCATTGAACTAATGCAGAGCCAACTGGCACGCAATCAAGGGCCAAGTGCAAGTACATAACCACATCAACCATAGTGCATTAACTTGCACATCACATCATGCACACTGTGCAGCCGGTTTGGCAGTGTGCCAGCCAGACTGCACATTACCAGGCCATGGTGAGTCACTCCGAAACCTGGGTACATGTCATACTCATGCACATGTACCACTGCTGTTGCTACATCCAAAAGACCACAAAGCCCAATTGACAGAAATGTGAATGCAGCCATGTATGCAATTAGGACATCATACAATCACTCATGTTGGCCCTCTTTTCTACCCCCACAGGCACTGATCATGACAGCGGTGAGCCACAGTCCATCCGCCCAACCACCTCCATGGGCAGTGGCAGGGTCCGGCGCATTCCTGCACCGAAGAGAACACCTACCCCGGCTCCGGAAAGGCCAGTGGGGGCCGCACCACCCCAATCCCTCCCAGCATCGGCGCCTGCCACAGTGCCCACCCCAACCTCGGCACAGTCCAGCATTTCGGGGGAGGTAGCAGCTACAGGCCCCGTGGAGAATGTGGACAGCCCTCCATCCATCTGTGGGGCGTCCGAGGATGAGTTCTCTCCGACAGTCCACACCCCGGAGCCCTGCAATGTCACGCTGGCCTCATGCAGTGACTCTAGAGATCCACAAACACCTGCCCGTAGTCCTCCTACCGACACGCAGGGGCACGAAGATCGTGGGCCAAGTCCACCAGTACAGTCCTCGCCAGAGCACACAGGGCCAAGTCGATTGAGCGATGGATTACCATAATTACGCTGATCAAATCAATGAGTTCATTGAGGACAACCACCAGGCCACGGTGGAATGGCACAATGAAATCAGGGAAATGCGCCAGTCACTCACTGACAGCACCAACAGGTTGTGTGAGACAGTCACTGACAGCACAAACCTTTTGTGTCACGTCCTAGGACGCATAGCCAATGCCCTTGAGGCTGCCCAATCAAATCCGCAGCATCAGCAGGAGGAAACGCCCTCATCCAGTGGAGCCACTCCAGCAAGCCCACCAAGACGCACTCTGCATTCCATGCGGCGCAGGGACATGCCTCCCCCGGGCCCCGGGAGCAAGAATCAATAGTCAATGCTGCCACATGTGGCCTTCACGTACTACATGGGACTGGGGGGGATATGGGGGGCTGAGGGTTTGTTGTGGAGTTGGGGGGGAGGGGGGTGGGGGGGTTTGCTGTGGAGTTGGGGGGAAGGGGGTGGTGGGGGTTTGTTGTGGAGTTGGGGGGGAGGGGGGTGAGGAGTGAGGGTTTGTGGTGGAGTTGGGGGGAGGGGGGTGGCTGGAGGGAATGTTCACACTCATCCTTTATTTTCAATACACTATTGGTGTTGCAAAGTTTAACCGTTGTGGACATTCCTCATTGAGCATGTGTATTATGACATCTGACAGTGCATGGTCTACAAGTATACACACACCCAGTGCCCTGTGTGCCCATGTAATGCCACCCTCTGCTGACTTGTGTTCCGGTTATTATGTCCAATCATTGTTTGGCACACGACATGTCCCTCAAGTGCACCGCATCCATGATGCCATCTTGCCACTTCCTCCTCCTCCTTCACTCCATCTTCATGTGCTGCTAGCAGTCCCATGTCAGGGGACAGAGACGCAATCCAAGGGATGCACTATTTGTTCAGCTTTACACATGACATGGGGATCTTGGACACCACATAGCAGTAGAAGGGTCCCCCACCACTCCAGCTTCGCCAACTCATATGTGCCTTACGCAAGCCAGGTGACTGATTCATCTCCACACATGCACGGGTATGGCCGGTGTTTAAGTGCTCCCTGGGCCTGTTCTGTGGGTTACTGACAGGGGTCATGTACCATGGTGTCAAGGGACAGCCACCAACACCTGCATGTCTAGCCAATTGAGGTAAGTGTTTGAACTGTCATGGTGGAGAACTGAACTTGGCTGACATAGCAGCGTGTAACTGATGGCCATACGCACATGTCCATGGATGCATTTCGCCCATTCATGGACACATTATGTGTCCAGTTCAATGAAATGCTGTAGGGGGGTGCGTCTACAAGATGGTCCATGAACAATGGCACAGACATCTCGTGGTACATGCTTCGTTGATGCATGCAGCAGTCCTGATGTTATATCCATGTAGTGCTGTCTACTGTGTGAATCCGTAGTTGGGTGTGTTGGATGTAGTCAGTGGCTCGTAATCTTCATACTGCTCTGATCCATACTATGGTGAATTCCAACACTCCTATGGGTGTGCCAAACCGATGACGTGGTGTGGTATCCCTGCTGCTCTCAGTTCAATCCACTCCCAGGGATGAGTCTCTGGTGTGGTGCCATGCTGGGGGCAGCCACATTGTGCATATGCAGTGTGTCTCCCTATATGCCCTTACGGTTGTGGTGGCCGCCAATGAGTGGTGCATGTGTTGTGGGATTTGGCCTTGTCGGATGTTGGAAATGTTGTGTTTTGTGTGTGCCTTACTCCATCGATGTGGGAATCTGTACTGATGTGCCGTTGCACTGGTTCTGTGGTGGGTGGTTGGTGGGGTGAACATTGTGCACTGGCTTCATCATTTCGACCCAGTTTGTTCATGCAGGCACCAATGCACTGGCATGACACAGTCAGACGACTCACCAGGCAGCCAGGCACGTCATCCTGCATGTTGCCCCATGCAGCACGGTAGCATGGTGATCAGCTGACCCATTGAGTCATGAGTTGTTCCTTGATGTCGGGCCCACCCATGTGTGATGTTCGTGGTAGCGTTGCATTCCATCTGCACGTAGAAGGAGTGGTATTGCTTGCAGTTGCTAACCGCCACTTGCATGCCATGCTGGTCCACCTACGACACGTGGGTGCTGTCAGGGGCACCCATGTCATTTGGCGTGCCTGCCAATGCATGGGGGCCAACTTTAGTGTTGTATATCTCCTGGGTAGTCCGTGTTAGGGATTTGTAGGCCCTTGTGTGCTTGGGGAGGTGGACCAGCACTTGTTTATGTGTCCGTGTAATGGACGGTTGTGACATGCCATGCATGGGCCCCACTGTGTGCTGGTAGGTGCCTGTGGCATGGGTGTGGGGCACAGGCAACACCTTCAGTTGTGCCAGGATGGCAGTGTGTATTTGTATGCTGCTCGCTTATCTCGTTATTTCTCGGCCCAATTATAGTGGTGATGGTGTCACAGTCAAGCTGGTAGGGGATGTGTATCTGCTCAGGGGTTTCCTTGAGGGACTGGACATGCTGCGAGGGAATGGGGGCTGCTGGGGTGGTGACGGAGGCTGCACTGGTGCTGCATGCTGGGCCTGTCTCCCCCTCCTTCTCCCCCTGTGTCTCCTCAATGGGGGAGGCCTGGTGTTGTAGGTGTAGTTATTGTGGTTGTGCCCTTGCTGGCACTATTGGTATCATCTTGGTGTGGGAGTGGGTGTGGTGTGTGGGTGTGTTCCTTTTCTGCTGTGTCAGACTCCAATGCCTCAACCTGTGCTGATTGTGTGCACCTGTGGCTCTGGGAACCACTGCTCAGGGTTCTTTACTCCTTCTCTGAGATGCCTGTATGTACTCCATGCCGGTAAGGTACTTTACGGGCTTAAGGAGGCCGTTATTTACGTGTGCTCCTTACTTGTGATCAGCTCCGGTTTACGCCATGCCGCTAATTTTGGCATGGTGGGGCGCGCGCGACCCAAGACCGAAAATTATGGCATTGTAGTTTACGGTGCCGTAATTAGCGGTCTGAGAGGTCAGAATAGCCTGTAGCGGTAAACGATGCCGGTAAATCATTACCGGCATGGTTTTTCCCTTACCTCCTAGCTCAGAATGACCCCCTATATCTATACAGACCACCACACCTCTCATGTGTCCTTTACAACAACAAGACACCGGTCAGTGTAGGACGGTGTCTACTAGCCCAGCACACTGCACGCCCAGCCCGACAGTGAGCACATTGTGTTCTATAGACTGCTATTAATAACAGTAGTCCGTGCTCTATTTGAATTAGCCAATGCAGCACCATCCTTAATCCTAATACTCAGCGCCATCAAAAAGCCCTCATTCTAACAAAGACAAGTACCATACAGAATACTCGCCTAGTAGTAGGATCCCCTATACCATTAAGCCTGAACCTCCACTTTGCACAAATGGTGCCTTTACCATGATAGGAAACGGCCTGGCCAAACTCTGGTGTTATAGACACCACCCTGTGCCCTGCCCCACCCACTTTCTACCAAAAATCTCCCCTTTCCGTGGCCTAAGCACAGAGCTTCACAAGATCAATCACAGCCAACTCATGTACAGTTCAGCTGCCAAACCTTCAATCCTACCTTACGAGAATGCCCTCTCAAAGCGCCCCACAATGCAGCCCTGCAGTATCACCCCCAGTATTGGAGCCACACGCAGAGCACGCCTCAGTTTGAGATTGCTATTAGCCCCTATTACTGCCACGCGCCCCATTCAAGGAACCGTGAGGCTATCAAGACTTGCCTCTCGAACCAGTGCCTGCCATCTCCATAGTCGCCCTCCTAGGCAGCCATACCACCCATATAGCTGGTCCGATAGCACAGCGAGTAGAGCGCTCGCTTTGACATCTGTGCAGGGCCTGCTGACGCAGGTTCGAATCCCGCTAAGGCCAAACTCAGCCTTCCATCCTTCCGTGGTAGATAAATGAGCACCACACACCGTGGATAACAATAAACAGCGCTCAGATGCATGAGGGTTTATAGTGCTATATAAATGCTAAATTATTCTTATTATTATTATGAGCAGAGGCCCATCCCCAGCAAACATGCAAAAAACAAGACCTCGGATGTGACCACACCACAACATGGCACCGCAACTACACAATACAATCATCCCAAACTGACCACTCATGCTACAGCACCCACTTTCCCCCAGCCAGAGCCCTCACCAAAACTCAAAGGTGCTCTCCTCAACAAACGATCTTTAGGAGCCCACGCAATTGAGAAACACATGACCTCATCTTAGACCAACAGCTAGACTTCCGAGCGGTGACTGAAACCTGGCTTCATGAAGCATCTGGCCGACTACTATCACTGGGCCTCCCCCCCGACTTCATTATACTTAGGGCTGACCATCTTAACTCAATGGGAGGTGGGGTAGCTATCATTGCCGAATCCAGCCTTCAGCTCAGACCATGCCCTCTAGACACCATAGATGGCTACGAATTGCTCCTTCTCAAATTAACTACAGATCCCAAAACCACAACTAACATTCTAATCATTTACAGAGCTCCCAACAATGCAAACCATCTGGAATCTGATATCCCACTCCTCATCACACCCTACCTCAAACCCAATACCAAATGCATCATCTTAGGTGACATCAACTTAGGCTTCTACGACAAACTGGACCACAAAGCCAGTGCCCTCCATTCGGCCCTCCTCAAAATGAATTTTACCCAATTAGTCAAGTCTCCCACACATGCAAACGGTAGAATTCTTGTCTGGATGCTGACATTAAATGTTGACGCATCCATTGAATCCAACACGGCACTCAATTGGACAGACCACCACCTAATTTGCTTTAATGTAATGACACAAGGGAAACATATCCCCCCTTCAACTACACCCACTCCTATTGAAATAAGAAATATCTGTAATCTCACAGCAGATATCCTCACCCCTGTCCCAATGGAGGCCCTGCAAACCCACCTCCCCTTTACTACTAACCCCAACTGCCTCAAGACTACTATCAACGCACTAGCACCACTTACAACTAAAACTCCCCGAACAGCCAAACATTCCAATTTCTGGTTCAACGAGAAACTGGTGACACATTGATGCAGAAAAAAGAGCACTGGAACACTTACACAAAAAGACCCAATCCCCCGAATCGGCCTCTTCCTTTCTGGAAGCAAACAAAATCTACAAATCGTCCATCATCAATCACAAAGCCAATGACCTCAACACACACATTAACAATGCTGCCTCCAACTCCAAAGAGCTCTTCTCCATACTTAGAGAATTGGAGCACCCCGTCCCATCTATCACCATTACTTCTAATTCCAGTAAAGTGTGGCGTACCACCATGCTGATTGCGCTACCCTCCAAAATACTCACTCTCCAAGACAAAATTCTAGCCAAAAGAAATCTACTTGCCAAAATCGCACCGCCCCCAGCCCTGGGCAGAGACTGTGAAACCACAGCCACGCATTACAAATTCGCAATGGTCACCCAAGACCAGGTCTTGAACACCATGTCTACACTAAAACCATCAAACTCTAAAGGAGACTGCTTCCCTGCACATTTTGTAAAACTCTGCGCACACACGCTAACACCCATCATCACTAAAATCATCAATGACTTCTTCTGCACCAACTCTTTCCCTGCCAGTATCAAGGAAGCAATGGTAACCCCACTCCTCAGAACCCCACCTGGATCCTAACATACCCACTAATTATCATCCCATAACCACAGTTCCCTTTCTGCTATAAATAATCGATAAAATAGCTTAATCTCAAATACAAAAAACTACCTGGAATGTAGCAATCTACTAGGAACCAGACAAACTGGTTTCTGGCCAAATCACAGCACAGAAACGGCCTTAGAGGACTTTAAAATCCAGATGGACACCATAAGAGATGCTGGCAATATGTGCATACTACGTCTACTAGACCTCTCTGCCGTTTTCGACTTGGTCGACCACGACAAACTGTGCAACACGCTATCTGAAAACTTCCAATTCTCCAATCAAGCCACCCTTTGGGTCAAATCATTTCTGGCAGAACGCACTTCAAGAGTATCCATAGGCAAGGAAGCCACTGACCCAATACAAGTACGTATAGGGGTACCACAAGGGTCATGCCTTTCTCCTACCCTCTATAATGCCTACACAAAATTACTATTTGCTGCCCTTGATGCTATGGGTGTCATCTACACAAATTTCCGGATGACACCCAGATCCTCATCCCCATTACAGGAAACCATGAGCTAGATTCAATCACCATCAACAAGATATATGCCATAATCCAAAACGGGATGGCTACAAACAGTCTTTGTCTTAACAATGAAAAGACAGAGATCCTTGTTGTAGTGTATGTCCGAGTGCTGGTGACATCACTAACTCTGGAATGCTGTGATGTCAGCGTAGTGTAAAGTGCTGTGGTGTTGTGATCTGAACTGGGTTCTAAGAGTTACAGTTGGTGAGTGTAAGCTGGTGCTGTGGGATGTGCCGGTGGCTTCCTCGCAACTATCATACCAATAAACCAACAGGAAACTTACCTGCTGGTCTGGGTGTTGGTTTATGGTACCACGTTATTTCACTGGCAACGAGGATGGGATACTGGTTTTTGTTGGTCCTGAGTTCTGGGCTGCCAGGTGGAGCCCTGCGAATTAGCAGGCACACGGCAAGGGATTGGTGTCCGTGTGGCTGGAGCGGAGTGCAACCGAGATTCCTGTTGCCATGGTTGGGTTCTGGATGGTTGTGGTTGAGCAGGGCACCAGTATGGGGGTCTCGCTGCGCCAGGGACTCCGGTATTGTTGCCGTAGGGCTTTGGCCGCGGTTATGTGAACCCCATGGAGCCGACTGTGGGAATGATGACATTGGCGGACCTTCGGGCAGCGTCCCGACGTAAGGCACTGCCATGCAAAGGGAATATGGAACATGCGTGCTCAGTGCGTGGACATTGGAGCGACGTTAATGTCTCGTCGCCGGAATGGAGTCACAATGGACTGGGCTCCATATGGATTTTGAACTATATTTTAGTCAGCGCATCGAATGTTTTGGACAGCGCATCGAAGACAGGCAGGGAGCTGTCCTCTGCAGTGACTGGATGTAGTGGCATGGAAGATGGTGGACATTTGGACCTCCGGAAGAGGAAGAACAAGAATTGGTTCAAGGTTTCGTGTCCCACTGGTGTATCTGATCTGAGTTTGGGCCAAGAGTTGTGCGGGTGTTTCCGGGTTGTGTCAGGAACCTAGGAGGCATTGGAGTCTTGCGCAAGGAGGACGTTATTGCTGCAACAGGACGTTATGCAGTAGGTGTGAGGGGCCTGTTGCATGGTGTCTCGTGTGCATGTTACATGTTGTGGCCTTATGTGTAGGTCGGCTGTTGGCGTTTGGGCCTGTGTGGTGTGTGTGGTTGTGCCGTGGCCCATGTTCCATTGTGAAATTGTATTTATGCTTTTACTGTTAACGTGATTTTTCTTGCAGGTGGAGCTGATTGGACTCGTGGGTGGGTTGGATTCATGGGTGGCCGGTCTACGTGTCATTGCTGTTGTTTTGGGTTTAAAATTCTATTTTTCCCATGACTGTACTATGTATATGTACTTCGTTTGTTGTATGATCCTTCTTTTTTTCAATAATGTAAGGAGGGAGAAGTGTTGTAGTGTATGTCTGAGTGCTGGTGACATCACTAACTCTGGAATGCTGTGATGTCAGCGTAGTGTATAGTGCTGTGGCGTTGTGATCTGAACTAGGTTCTAAGAGTTACAGTTGGTGAGTGTAAACTGGCACTGTGGGGTGTGCCGGTGGCTTCCTGGCAACTATCATACCAATAAACCTACAGTAAACGTATCCTCTGGTCCGGGTGTTGGTTCACAGTCCTCATCGTTGGCCCCCCTTCTAAACTAAAAACTCTTCACCCTGACTACGCTTCCATCACCATTGAAAGAAAACCCATACCAGTTCTTAACCAGGCCAAAACGCTCGGTGTGTATCTTGGCGCCAATCTAACAATGACCAGACACATTAATGCTCTGTCTTCCTCCACTTCATACACAACTAAACATATTGCTCTTAGTTGTCAATTTCTGACCTCCCAAAACTCTCTCACTCGCGCGTGCCCTCATATTGTCAAAACTAGAATATTGTAACATTCTTCTGCTAGGCACCTCGAATTCAAATCTGGACAAACTCCAACTTTTGCAAAATAAAGCCCTGCGAGCAGCTTTGGGTATAAAAAAGATCTGACCACATCTCCAATACTAGGAGGGAAGCTCACTAGCTTCCCATCAAAGCCAGAATAATCTTGAAAACGCTCTGTGTCAAATGCATCATCAAGAAAGCTCCCATCTATTTCAATAATGCCATCTCCTAAAGCAAAGCTGCTAGAACATTAAGATCCAACTCCAGTACCCAACTATTTGTTCCTCACTTCAAGAGTTCCAGGGCAGGGGGGGAGCAGCTTTCCAATAGCGGCACCCACAATCTGGAACTCTCTCCCCACTCTCACAGGGAAAAAAGCCATCCCATCAGCGCTTTAAGAACTCGATCAAAACATGGCTTGTCAATAAATTTGAATCACTCACCTGTCCCTGCAGCCCCACCTCACATATCGTCACTTACTCATTATATGATGTCACCCATCCTCTGTACCTGAGTCCTGAAAAATGTATACATTGTAATATTTTGTAAAGTATTGGAAATGTAACCTTCTTCCACACTGTAACCAGGAAATGTAACTTTCTTTGTACATATTGTATATCCTGTAATGTATTGGTATTGTAACATTCTTCTACCCTGTAACCAGATAATTAAGCTTTCTGTAGCCTATGCCTGGATACCTCCGGATCTGGGCATATAACAAATGTAATGAATAAATAAAAATAAGTAAAGTTTTGTTAACCAAAGTTTCAACATTAGCAAATCTTTTCTCCTTTGGGAAATGTGGTCTTTCCACTTCCTCAGAATAGCAACAATGGTAGTCCCAGCCACAATGCTTTTGTCATTACTTCCAGCAGAGACTTGCCACAGTTCACAAGAAATGCAACTTCTATCACAGTCAGTGAAACATAGTTCTCAGTTAACAGTTAGAATGTCTTTAGTTACAGAATTAGGATTCACAATAGGTATATTTGTCAGGATGATTTCACAGTGCTGCTACTTCCACTTCAACCACTTCACTTCGACTCAGGTTTACCACGAGAACAGTCTCCTTTGCCTCATCTACCTTGTTTAGGCTGCTGCAATCTTGCATCTACTAACAACCAGATATACTGCCACAGCTTCAGTAAGTTGGTCTTCAAGACAGTATTTGACATGATTCACTCTCAAGTACTTCAACACCTTCAAATAGGCAATTCACTCTTCCTCTGAATATCTCTTTTCAAAAGGGAAGCCTCTTTGCCTTTCTTGTCTGTCTGCCACAATAACAACATAGTTTGCCTTTATGACTCACTACTCTCTTCCTTTCACAGTCTTTGGCAATATAGGTTGTGTCTACTTCAAAATAATTTTTACAAGCAGCCAGTTTCCCTTCCCCAACTTTGCCTTCACCTTTCTGCCAACTGTTGGCCCAAGTAATTACCCAGAAGCCTTGGTGCCACTCTCTTGGCTTCAGGTAATGTTTGCACACTACTATCTTAGGCAGGATTGAACTGTTATTGGGTACACAATAATAGATTGCTTTTTGGCTCCGAGGAAGGTTGGTTTCACTCTTAGTATGAGGAGACTCTAGGCTTGGATAATGTTTGCTCTCCTCTTGAATGGTAGATACACTGTTTAACTGCTTAATTTCTTTTATATGAAAGGTATGCCCGTGTGAAAGGAAAGGATAGATTTCAGGCTTCCTTTGGAAAACACAATTAGGCACATGCGACCACCTCTTGGTGTAGTTTTCAAAGGTTAAAGGGTTGTATAGGAAATGTATGCTGGCGTGAAAATAAAGTATAGAGTTCAGTCTTCCTTTGGGAATCACAATTAATCACACACAGCCACTTCTTGATGTAGTTTTCAAAGGTTAAAGGTTTTAACAACGGTCTCATCAACATTAGGCATTCAGAAATGGCCTTCGCAACATTCAATCTTCTTAGTAAGAGACATGTCACCACTTCTTTATGTAGTTTACAGACTTTTAAGGGTTTAACAATGGGTTTTAGCAGCATGTGCTCTTCATGTGAGTGCTACTTTTTCATTGTTCCTTTATTAAATCTTCAACAAATAACTTCAGCTCACTTTTCACTATACGTGAGTGAAAAGGAAGCTGTATACTGTTGCCGGCAAGGCTCACACAAGATATTAGATATCACTCACCGGCATCTGTAATGTTTGCACTGCAGGTTGCTTGACTTCCACGACTTCTGCCACACCTTCTACTGCTTCTGGATTCACAGAGATGCACACCTTTCCTCGCTGAAGGTGTCTACAGTCTAGCCACACGTTTAAGGATTCCCTCTCACTCCCGAGACCCACAGCTTGATAACAGCTCCTTGCCTCAGTCTCATAGACTTTCTCTGCACGGCAAACACAGCAATCAGCCTCACATGGGGAAAGACAGCTCACCTGCATGTCTTCTGCTGCGCAACCTCTGCACTTCAGAGTTTGTGGGAACAGGACCCCCTCAAAACAAGCAGGTGAAATCTGCTGTCTCCACGTTCCAAAGTCCCCCTGGTTCTCCCACTTCTGCTTGGTTTGCCAGCTTCATCTCTTCTTCTTTCTGCTTCTACTGCTAAAGCTCACACTCATGGGCATAATTTTAGGGGGGAACAAGCGTGTTTGTCCCCACCAACTCTCGTGGCACACCATTTTGTCCCCCTCATTTGGCTGGGGCCCCTTTCCTTTAGCTGTCATGTCCCCCCCAAATTTCCAGCAAGGTTACTCCACTGCAAGCCTTTTCAGCCCACTTCCTCGGCCCAGTAAATGTGGGATTATGGGACTCGAGGTCCCCAACAACAAATGTAGTTCTTTTAACTTATGCTGTTTGGCAAACTGCCATCAAAAGTGTGGGATTAGGGGAACATTACTCAGGGGGGTTTCTATCACACTGCACCCACAGCAGGGTACCTCCCACCCAACCCCACATACCTGTCCGCAGCTTATTGCTCCCTGCTGGATCGGTGGCGCAGCTATCCACGTTGATGCGTTGCTCTGCTACCCGGTGCAGGATCCCGGCACTCACCTGGCTTGGCCATTTCGGAATCACTGTGCATGCGCTGGCTGCGGTATCCTTCATTCGCGCATGTGCAATCTTTAGGACCCTAGGCAATGACGGCTTGCGTTTCAAGCCTCGTTGTGGTGCCGGCTCCACAAGAGCATCAGGAGAGGCACCAGACGTTGTGTTTTAATGTGTGTTTCACTGTGTTTCGCTCCTGGAACTCATTTGTCATAACCTTGCTAGCCTTGAGCCCTGCCTTGCCTTTTGTTAGCTCCTGTCAGGAACGTTGTCTTGCATGGACGTAGCACGTACACCTGCCTTCCATTTGGGTCTTGGCGCCTGGGATATTCACAACGCAGGCATCCGCGACCCGCTGGGGAAAGAGGGTTAGGGTCCGCTCGTTTGGATAGATTGGGGGAGTTAGGTAAACCGGGTTGAGTGGTAGGGAGAGGTTGTGGATAGGGATAGGGGAGTGTAGGAAAATATAACGTTGAACACCCCCTGTAGTTTTCGTGAACTCTGAATGAAGTACTGCCCAGACTTATGCACTCTGGCACTTCCTCGTGCTACAAAATATCACATGACCCAGATGACTCCTCTGGGCTCTGGTGCATTAGACAATACCACACATTGCATAATAGAATTGTCCCAACTATGCTTCCTGACATATAGTGCAATCACAAACATCCAATTCCTCAGTATTTCTCTCTGGTTTTGCAAACAGACATTTCCTGCTGTTTAAATGGTATTCATACATAGGCATTCACAACAACACTGCAAGGTTTAAGCAGTTAGCTTCGTCTCATGAAGAGCTGGATTCTGCCTTGGACCGATCAATGTTCAACGTTCTTTAGTGAGGCCGTGTAGTCGGCGGAGCGCCACTACAAGAAACAAAACATTAATGAGCATTTGTGCTTAGCACCGTTATGCAACAGTAACTTTACAGACTCGACTCCTAGGGCCGGTCTGTGGCATGCAACACTGGAAGTCTAAAAGATTGTTAGAGTTAGTGGTTTCAATCTGTGTCACCCAGTTCAGAACCAACTTTGGTATGGATTAAGGGTTAATGGTGCCAGTGCCCCAGTTCAGCGGCGCAACATTGAAATCCGGCATTAGCATGTGTTAACGTTAAAGGAATGGTTCGGTCAAAAATATGTATTGCCCCTACGGGTCGGCCATGTGTTTTTAAGCCTAAGTCGCTCGATTTCAGAAACATTTCCTATGGACCTTACCCGAGTTTTCATCCATTAAACACACGCGAAAACAGGCATCATGGTGCTGCCATTTTGTGATAATCCTATAATTTCCCCCATCGCCCTGGCTGAACTGCTTTTGCGGCACTAAATCATATCTCCCGCCCCTGAGCCTGTTATCAGCAGACGCGTAAGCACGCCTCGTGTCAACATTCGCTGCGCTTCAGCTAATGATGTGTCGCCATGGAAATGGCAGGACGCCTCTTTCCTCAATAAGTATAAACAGACCGTTTCACAACACACAGCAGCAGATTTTCGATTCCATTCCTCTCTCTGTGTTACTTTGAGTATTCTGTGACTAGTTTCTGTGTTCTGGTCAGCTACCTTCGTTGCTTGTAGCCCGTGTGAACAGATACCAGTACCACCGCTATCAATTATTTTAGTTTGTTTAACACACAATGGCTACAATAATGCCCTACATGTACGAGCCCGAGTATACCGAGGAGGAACTACTGGAAAGGGAAACACGCGTAAACGATGGGTCTTCGGACGGCGGTTGGGAGGACGATTCAACAGCTGAAGAGCCTGGACCGAGTCGCATGGACAGTGTTTCCACCTGGTGCACATGCAATCGGTGCGAGCTAATGCCAACCGAGGACGAGAACTGCTGCTGCTGTGAAAACTTGAGATGCGTGGCCTACATTTCGGAAGGCGAGCCACGACCGCAATGCATCACCGAGCTGCCAGACTTCAGGGCAGCCTGCCTCACACGGTCCGTGTTGAGGATAATGATGGTGCTTATGCACGAACTTCGCGCAACTGTTCGTCCTCGTAATCCGAGTAACGAGTAAGTATACTCTGCTTGTCATGCCACTCCTATTTCATGGTCTTCTACTATATCCAAAATTGCATATACATATCATTGTAACGCACGAAAGTCGTTCAATAGTGTGCAGTGTCTAGATAGCATTTGTCCGAGCAGAATGCCATTAGTTACAAGACTTGTCATTGACAACAAACGTTTATTAAACTTATCTTAGTCATTTAAAAACAATTTGTTTCATTCCTTTTCACAGGTGGTACAGGCTGGTGGCCTATCGTTCCTTTACATGGTGGCTTCACGGGAGGCTTGAACACCGTGTTCGAAGAGTGATACCCGCCTGTGCCGTTCGTGCCATAAGAGAAACGTTCCCGAGTGACAGCGGTCAGTACACGGGATTTTCTCTCGCTCTGCTGCAACCTGAACTGTACAATGTTTAAAGTTTTGTATTTTTGTGTCATCAAAATAAGATACAAAATAAAACACCACATATATTTTAACAACGCTTGTTTCGATTTTTTAAATGAATCAAGTGTGTCTCCATTCAAGGATGGACGTCAGACATCTGTGCTCGGAATGGGTGAAGTTCAGGTCGCTGTGAAGCGGGTGGTCACTATCTAAGCTAATATAATATATTATCAATAATGCACGCACTAACACTTGTTCAAAGTCTTTCAGTCGGTTATGTCTCTATAAAAGTCAGACATATATCTATACTATCAATTAACATTGGATTATACAGGCCTTAGGTCAAGGGTCTTGACCACTATAATACACTGTTTGAAGTGTGGGTCTGTGCTCACAAGAATCTCCGGTATGTGGCATTTGTTATTGATAGGCAACGATATACTGCAGTAGGGGTCTAATGTCAGTTGGGGATCTGCTAGGTGGGCATCATGGCGTGGTCAGTGGTCTGGCACATGAAGAGAATACCTTGCAGGGACACAGGGTCAGAATGGCAGTAAGTTTCCACTGGCGAGGGTGCGTGGGCAAGGACACGTTTGTGGAGATGAACGAGCTGTGTGCTTGGTTCATGCTGGTTCACATGCAGGACCGTGATCTCAGAGGAAGAGTGATGTGTTACATTTATTAGCTGTTGCAAATACCTCTGGAGTTTTCCAGTCAGAGTGGGAACGAGGGTGTGGGCCATGTGCTCTGCGCGCTGTACTATCGCAGTGAGGCCTGGTCACCAAGATGGAGTGGAAAGGGGATACAAAAATGGATGCCCCGCGTCCTGCTCAGTGTTCCCATCTACGCGAATGTCATCCAAAGTTAACATCACATAAGGGCAAGGGGCGAACTCACTACTGGAGGCACTTGGTACGAGTTTCTACTGAGAAGTAAAGGATGAGAGGGGCCTGATGGCCCCTCGCTCCCACACACTTGCCTGCACGCCCCAGGCCCATCCATCCCACCCCTCTCTATCAAAGGCGGTTCTCACCCGGGGATGAGCGCTGGCATGGGGGGCTGTCACGGGCGCAAACGGCCAAGGTGCCAAACAGCATGTACACTTCAAAAGGTTTCAAAAAAGGTAGCAGGCGCTCCTCTCCAGAAAGAACATGGCATGATAACCTGTTCTGAGATGAGAGTTTGCAGCACACGCTTTTTGCTCACTGTACCTTTCACAGATGGGAAATATACATTTGCACATCAGTCTTTGTCCCACCAACATGGGCAGTCCAGCACTGAAATGCTATGGCAATTCCTCTCTGAACAAGAGTACCAAAAGCAACCCCATACACGTGTTTCAGGCTTGTTGGGCCTCATCAGTGAGGTGAAGCTTTGTCTCTCTGAGCACAGTGAGCAGGGAGTCCACGTCTGGTTACCCCCAGGTAACTCAGGGTGACCAACCCCAAGTTCCTTGCAAATATTTCAAAAAAGGTAGCACGCGCTCCTCTCCAGAAAGAACATGGCATGATAACCTGTTCTGAGATGAGAGTTTGCAGCGCACGCTTTTTGCTCACTGTACTTATCACAGATGCGAAATATCCATTTGCATATCAGTCTTTGTCCCACCCACATGGGCAGTCCAGCACCGAAATGCTATGGCAATTCCTCTCTGAACAAGAGTACCAAAAGCAAACCCATACACACGTTTCAGCCTTGTTGGGTCTCATCAGTGAGGTGAAGCTTTGTCTCTCTGAGTACAGTGAGCAGGGAGTCCACGTCTGGTTACCCCCAGGTAACTCAGGGTGACCAAACCCAAGTTCCTTGCAAATATTTTAAAAAAAGGTAGCAGGCGCTCCTCTCCAGAAAGAACATGGCATGATAACCTGTTCTGAGATGAGAGTTTGCAGCATACACTTTTTGCTCACTGTACCTTTCACAGATGGGAAATATCCATTTGCATATCAGTCTTTGTCCCACCCACATGGGCAGTCCAGCACCGAAATGCTTTGGCAATTCCTCTCTGAACAAGAGTACCAAAAGCAACCCCATACACGTGTTTCAGGCTTGTTGGGCCTCATCAGTGAGATGAAGCTTTGTCTCTCTGAGCACAGTGAGCAGGGAGTCCGCGTCTGGTTACCCCCAGGTAACTCAGGGTGACCAACCCCAAGTTCCTTGCAAATATTTCAAAAAAGGTAGCAGGTGCTCCTCTCCAGAAAGAACATGGCATGATAACCTGTTCTGAGATGAGAGTTTGCAGCGCATGCTTTTTGTTCACTGTACCTTTCACAGATGCGAAATATCCATTTGCATATCAGTCTTTGTCCCACCCACATGGGCAGTCCAGCACCGAAATGCTATGGCAATTCCTCTCTGAACAAGAGTACCAAAAGCAACCCCATACACGTGTTTCAGCCTTGTTGGGTCTCATCAGTGAGGTGAAGCTTTGTCTCTCTGAGTACAGTGAGCAGGGAGTCCACGTCTGGTTACCCCCAGGTAACTCAGGGTGACCAACCCCAAGTTCCTTGCAAATATTTCAAAAAAAGGTAGCAGGCGCTCCTCTCCAGAAAGAACATGGCATGATAACCTGTTCTGAGATGAGAGTTTGCAGCACACACTTTTTGCTCACTGTACCTTTCACAGATGGGAAATATCCATTTGCATATCAGTCTTTGTCCCACCCACACGGGCAGTCCAGCACCGAAATGCTATGGCAATTCCTCTCTGAACAAGAGTACCAAAAGCAACCCCATACACGTGTTTCAGGCTTGTTGGGCCTCATCAGTGAGATGAAGCTTTGTCTCTCTGAGCACAGTGAGCAGGGAGTCCACGTCTGGTTACCCCCAGGTAACTCAGGGTGACCAACCCCAAGTTCCTTGCAAATATTTCAAAAAAGGTAGCAGGCGCTCCTCTCCAGAAAGAACATGGCATGATAACCTGTTCTGAGATGAGAGTTTGCAGCACACGCTTTTTGCTCACTGTACCTTTCACAGATGGGAAATATCCATTTGCATATCAGTCTTTGTCCCACATGCCTGCTACCTTTGTTGAATTCTTTGAAGGAACTTGGGGTTGGTCACCCTAGGTTACCTGGGGGCAACCAGACGTGGAATCGCTGCTCACTGTGCTTAGAGAGGCTCAGCTTCACCTCACTGATGATGCCCAACAAGGCTGAAACATGTGTATGGGGTTGCTGGTGGTACTCTTGTTCAGGGAAGAATTGCCATAGCATTTCGGTGCTGGACTGCCCATGTGGGTGGGACAAAGACTGATATGCAAATGGGTATTTCCCATCTGTGAAAGGTACAGTGAGCAAAAAGCAGATGGCTGTGAACTCTCAATGTGGTTTACAACCACTGAACAGGTTGTCATGATTTGTTCTTCCGAGAGAGGGGCGCCTGCTTCTTTTGTTGAATTCTTTGAAGGAACTTGGGGTTGGTCACCCTAGGTTACCTGGGGGCAACCAGACGTGGACTCCCTGCTCACTGTGCTTAGATGGGCTCAGTTTCACCTCACTGATGATGCCAAACAAGGCTGGAACACGTGTATGGGGTTGCTGGTGGTACTCATGTTCAGAGAGGAATTGCCATAGCATTTCGGTGCTGGACTGCACATGTGGGCGGGACAAAGACTGATATGCAAATGGTTATATTTCCCATCTGTGATAGGTACAGTGAGCAAAAAGCAGATGGCTGCGAACTCTCAATGTGGTTTACAACCACTGAACAGGTTATCATGCCTTGTTCTTCCGAGAGAGGGGCGCCTGCTACCTTTGTTGAATTCTTTGAAGGAACTTGGGGTTGGTCACCCTAGGTTACCTGGGGGCAACCAGGTTACCTGGGGGCAACCAGACGTGGACTCCCTGCTCACTGTGCTTAGAGAGGCTCAGCTTCACTTCACTGATGATGCCCAACAAGGCTGAAACACGTGTATGGGGTTGCTGGTGGTACTCTTGTTCAGAGAGGAATTGCCTTAGCATTTCGGTGCTGGACTGCCCATGTGGGCGGGACAAAGACTGATATGCAAATGGTTATATTTACCATCTGTGATAGGTACAGTGAGCAAAAAGCAGATGGCTGCGAACTCTCAATGTGGTTTACAACCACTGAACAGGTTATCATGCCTTGTTCTTCCGAGAGAGGGGCGCCTGCTACCTTTGTTGAATTCTTTGAAGGAACTTGGGGTTGGTCACCCCAGGTTACCTGGGGGCAGCCAGACGTGGACTCCCTGCTCACTGTGCTTAGAGAGGCTCAGTTTCACCTCACTGATGATGCCCAACAAGGCTGAAACACGTGTATGGGGTTGCTGGTGGTACTCTTGTTCAGAGAGGAATTGCCATAGCATTTCGGTGCTGGACTGCCCATGTGGGCGGGACAAAGACTGTTATGCAAATGGATATTTCCCATCTGTGAAAGGTACAGTGAGCAAAAAGCAGATGGCTGCGAACTCTCAATGTGGTTTACAACCACTAAACAGGTTATCATGCCTTGTTCTTCCGAGAGAGGGGCGCCTGCTACCTTTGTTGAACACTTCAAAAGGTATCCCACGCCCAGGGGCCGTCGCTCACATGGCCTACTCAGACCCTTTGTCTCCAGGCAGGCCTCCCCCGAGGCAGGCTGCCCCCCTGCAATCCACATAAGTGTGTCTCAATTCAGCAGTCTTCCTGTGCCTTATCTGCACGCCCCAGGCCCATCCATCCCACCCCACTCTATCAAAGGCGGTTCACACCCGGGGATGAGCGCTGGCATGGGGGGCTGTCATGGGCGCAAACGGCCATGGTGCCAAACAGCATGTACACTTCAAAAGGTATCCCACGCCCAGGGGCCGTCGCTCACATGGCCTACTCAGACCCTTTGTCTCCAGGCAGGCCTCCCCCGAGGCAGGCTGCCCCCCTGCAATCCACATAAGTGTGTCTCAATTCAGCAGTCTTCCTGTGCCTTATCTGCACGCCCCAGGCCCATCCATCCCACCCCACTCTATCAAAGGCGGTTCACACCCGGGGATGAGCGCTGGCATGGGGGGCTGTCATGGGCGCAAACGGCCAAGGTGCCAAACAGCATGTACACTTCAAAAGGTATCCCACGCCCAGGGGCCATCGCTCACATGGCCTACTCAGACCCTGTGTCGCCAGCCAGGCCTCCCCCGAGGCAAGCCGCCCCCCTGCAATCCACATAAGTGTGTCTCCATTCAGCAGTCTTCCTGTGCCTTATCTGCACGCCCCAGGCCCATCCATCCCACCCCCTCTATCAAAGGCGGTTCGCACCCAGGGATGAGCGCTGGCATGGGGGGCTGTCATGGGCGCAAACGGCCAAGGTGCCACACAGCATGTACACTTCAAAAGGTATCCCACGCCCAGGGGCCATCGCTCACATGGCCTACTCAGACCCCGTGTCTCCAGGCAGGACTCCCCCGAGGCAGGCCGCCCCCCTGCAATCCACATAAGTGTGTCTCCATTCAGCAGTCTTTCTGTGCCTTATCTGGACGCCCCAGGCCCTTTCATCCCACCCCCCTCTATCAAAGGCAGTTCGCACCCGGGGATGAGCGCTGGCATGGGGGGCTGTCATGGGCGCAAACGGCCAAGGTGCCAAACAGCATGTACACTTCAAAAGGTATCCCACGCCCAGGGGCCATCGCTCACATGGCCTCCTCAGACCCTGTGTCTCCAGGCAGGCCTCCCCCGAGGCAGGCCGCCCCCCTGCAATAAACATAATACCACGACATACACACATCATTCATTCACAAACACACCCCTGTTTGTAATACTTTATAAACCACTTGATATGTCTCATGAGAACATCTTTGTGCTTTGCAAGTCAACTCCTGAACCTTCTACCTGAGAAGCACTGAGATCTATGCTAATCTGCTAGTCGCCGTGCTATCTGTGACCGCTTCGAGCAAACTCGTCAGTGTGCTACCTATGGCCATCTACCTGTTCTCCTGCAACATACTGCTCGGCCTGCTGAATCCAACTGTTTGTTGGTCAAGGTAAGGCCATGTCCCCTAGTCATATTTCGGTCATTTTTACATTTCAATCTATTTGCTATTACAGTACCCAATAGAGCTATGGTCATTGGTGTCATTGCTGTTGACTTGAGTTCCAATTGTTCTGCTATCAATAGATCTATTTATTTTCATCTGTGTCAATTGTCATCGAATTGCATCCTTTGGGGGTCCAGTCTATAATGTAAGCATGGTTCCTTTTCGTGCAAGACAGAACATCCAAGGGACGAGTCACACGTTCAGAGTTTAGTCACATAATTTAAAAAATGTCTGTAAGTTATGCAAATACTAAGCCGCACATGATGAACTGGTATAGTTCCGCCGACCAAAACAAACCTTGCATTGAGCATGGTATGTTTCATTTACTTTTTATGACATTTTTATTCATCAAGGTTTTATAATAATCTTGATATTTACTTTTCAGAATTTTCAACAATGCCTGCCTGTTCGATTAGCGGTTGTCCTTCGAAGACCCATGCTAAATCTGAAGGCACTACAATGCACGTATTCCCAAAAACTGTTGATCGAATAAGAGAATGGGTCAGACATTGCGGATATCCACTGGATGAGCTGGAAAGTAGAGTCCAACAAGTCTTTGAGGACAAGAGGGGTGATCGATACCGCATCTGCAGCCGGCACTTTCCCTCGAACATGTACACAACATCTTTGGTAACAAAGAAGAATAAATGACACGAAAATTGCTCGCAAACGCTATTCCCACTCTATTCGTCCACAATCCGCCACTGGTGAGTCAAGTGTCCGTTTTTAGCTTTAGGCCTTGCGGTAGTGTGTAGGTAGCCAAATGGATTCATTGATATTTTAGGTGTTGTTTCCAATTTGTAATACTTTCGACATTGATATGAGTGTATAGCTTTTTGAATAATGACATTTATCAATATATTATTTTTAGATTTCATAACCCACAAACGAAATCTATAAATGGGCACAGGGAACTGTGCTATATTGCGCATTACTCAAGTATTCTGTCTCCTTACATGGCAATTTTAAAAGTTGGCTTTTCATTATCAAACAATTTACCTTTACAACTTCTTGACTATCCCTTGAATCTGAAGCAAGAACATTCTACTTCCGTCACATGCTTGCAGTTATCAACCACTTCTAGCTCGTATCAGGTAATCATACTTGGCTATTCCGCTACAGACTTGTTTTATGCATGTCAAGTAAGAGTTTGTATGTATCGTGTGATTATTTTACCAATTGTTGGTTAGTGCTTTCCCATTGATATACACCTTAGTTGTCGTCCCCTGGTGTTTGTTTTCAGTTATAATTAGCGTTATCCATACTAATGCAAGTACTGTCTTTCAGGGAGATGCTGAAGCGTCCACCACATTGACAACAGCCCTAGATGTTCTTCAGCAGCACGAGGTATGGATACTGACAGCTCAATCGACCGTGATCATCAGGACTGGAACACTTGTCGTTTGATTGTTCTACACCATGTTTCATTCGTGGTTAGCCGTTGATATGTACCTGTGCGGTCGACCCCAAGCGTGTGTTGTGTTTTCAATATTGTAATCCTTACTAATGCAAATACTATGTTTCAGGCAGTTGTTGAATCGTCAATCCACGCACTTGATGCAGAGCCTGACATTCAAGTAATTCCGGTGGAAGCGGGACCATGCGGATACGAATCGGCGCAACAGCTTTCGGAAGTGCGCACCACATTGACAACAGCCTTAGATATTCTTCAGCAACACGAGGTATGGATACTGACAGCTCCATCGAGCGTGATCATATAACGTGATTCCATTTGCTATACTTTCTTCCCTATTAACGCAAGTACTGTGTTTCAGGGAGACGATGGAGCTTCCACAACATCCCATTTAGATGATGCAGATGTAAAGAAATCTGAGAAATAAGTCGATTAAATCTGATCATATTTAAATATTCCTTGATTCTTTTAGACAATGCAACATTTGTGGTTATCTCTTTATATGTACCTGTGCCGTCGACCCCAAGTGTGTGTTATGTTTACAATATTGAAAACCATACTAACGCAAGTACTGTGTTTCAGGGAGTTGCTGATGCCTCCTCTTCAATACAATCATTTGTGTCAGTCCATGCAGAGCCAGAGGTATGGATACTGACAGCTCCATTGAACTAGATCATCACAGCTCGAATACTTGTCGTTTGATTGTTCCACACAATGTTTAAATCGTGTTTGGCTATTGAGATGTACATGTGTGTTCGTCCTCACGTGTGTTTTATGCTAACAATATTTTGATACACAGTAATGAAAATACTATGTTTCAGGGAGTCGCTGGAGCCTCATTCCGTGCTGTCTATGCGGATACAGAAAATATAGTCGTTGCAGCGCAAGAGGAAGGGGAGACATGCGGATACGTATCGGAGCAACAGCGTGCAGATGTTGAAGGTCGAGTCAAAAAAGTTGCAAAGAAAAGAAACAAAAATAAGGTTAGTTACAAACAGTTCATAACTTTAGAATTTTTTTTGTGCTGGGGACTATTTTATGTTTTTTTCAAGTCAATTGTACTATACTTTATCTTGTGTTTAAACTGAACATCCCTTTTCCAATCTGTCCTCTAGTTACCCGTGGGTCTACGAACTATACATACACAGACAGTGAAGCGAATGAGAGATGTTGCTTGCCAGACCATTTACACTATGGAGGCTATGGAGGAACTATTAATTCAGACGCGGCGTGTTGAGACTCGGGATGCTCATGTCCAATGTACAGAAAATGAAATGAATGTGTCCGGAGAATCCAGTAAAGTTGTAAAGGACCATTGCTACAGTACGACCGCACCACCGCAACAACATGATACTGGATGTATTGAAGATAGCTCTGAAGTAGTCGCAGATCAATTTACACAATCTACACCCGCCAAAAAATTGCCACCAAAAAAGCTGTCGACATTGTTGTGTTCTCCCATCAATGTTGAAGTAGCAGATGTTGAAATGAGAGAGAATGAACCAGCAGCAGCATTCACTGACGCATCAGAACTTGATAGCAGCAATATTTCTTTCAAATGTGGTGAAATGTCCTCAACGTCACAGGCCAAAACAACTTTGACGCAGGATGACAGTCTAATGAAAGAGGGCAAATACATAGTATTCGACAGTTGTTTGATGGATATTATAAGTATGCTGACATGTGGGCATTCCGTTAGAGGGAAAGTATGTGGGAAGCCATTGATTCATGTGACTCGTCAAAAACAAGGCAGTAACATCACAATACATGCCGCCTGTAGATTACATCATACGTTCTCATGGTCTGCACAACCAATGCTGGGGAAACTGCCAGCAGGCAATCTACTGTGTGCAGCTGCATCACTTTTTAGTGGCTCCAGTTTTAGAAAGTTAAAGTCTTTCTTTCAGTTTGTGGGACTCCATTTAATTTCAAAAACGCAGTACTACAAATACCAACATGATTATCTGTTTCCGGCCATTAGTGATGCTTGGAAAATTGAACAATTGTCTCTAGCAAGCACATTCGAAGTCAAACGATTCAGGCTAGCCGGCGATGAACAGTGCAACAGCCCTGGAATTTTTGCCAAGTACTGCACCTACCACTTTCAGGACATGGATAGTAAGAAAATTGTGATTTCGGTGGTCGTGCAGGTAACACAATGTACATCCTCAGTGGCCATGGAGAAACTAGGATTTATAAAATCAGTGGAATATCTGCAATCAAGGGGAATGCACATCGACCTCATAGCCACGGACAGACACGTTTCAATTGCCAAGACAATGAGAGAGCAGTTCCCACATATTAAACATCAATTTGACGTATGGCATCTTGCTAAATCAATCAATAAGAAAATCTCGGCTGTAGGGAAAAAAAAGGTTTGGAAAGTATTTCAGAGTGGTCCCAGTCTATCAGCAACCATCTTTGGTGGAGCTCCAAAACTTGTGAAGGGTCAGTGGAAATATTACTTGAAAAATGGCGGTCACTGATGCACACTGTACCAACGTGCACCGCTGGTCAGAAAATCCACATTTCCACCAATGTGAACATGGCCCTTTGTCCCCAGTCGAGGCACGGAAGAAGAAGTGGTTGAATCGATCTTCACCAACACACAAAGCCATTGAGAAGATTGTTTTCGATAAAACTCTATCAAGAGATTTGAGGGGACTGACAGAATTCTGTCACATAGGAGGTTTGGAGGTGTTCTACAATATGTGCCTAAAGTACAGGCCAAAGCGCTTGCATTTCAGTATACAGGGCATGAAACATAGGACTCTACTAGCGGTCTTGGCCCATAACGAGAATCTTGGCCGTGAACAATCTAGGACTAAGGGTAATGTAAGGATGCCTCGCTACACTAAGGCCTTTTCAAAAAGAAGTAAGCAATGGGTGATCAAACCAGTCTATGAGGAAATGGAGTTCCACTTTATCAAAAGCCTTATTGTTGCTGTATTAGAGAAGCACAGATATGGAATTTTGAACGTTTCTGTGCAGAGCACTGATCCATTGCCACCCAACATTGCCACTGTGCCATGTCCACCCAAAGGAGAGCTGGTTGTGAAGTACAAATCCTGGTTTAAATAATTGTAATACGATTGTCTTTTTGTAAATAAATGTTATTGTACAGTGTGCATACAAAGTACGCTAACCCTAACCCCTACCTTCACCATCCTGGGTGCCGAACAACCTGGGTGTCATCTTTGAATTCTCTCTCTATTCACCTCATATTGCTGACCTTGTCTATATGTGTATGTATATATTTTTGTTGATGTAACTAATTTTCGCAATCTCTTCTAAATGCTGGGCACTGTTAACCGAGGGGAGGCTTGCGTATTGCAAATAATAAAACAAACAAACAATAAATCTCACTTTCAACTCAACTCCTCGGGTACTTTATACTTTCCCTAACCTTCCCCAAAAAATTAAAAGTCTCAATAGTTATGGTTCTTTAGGGCTTCAAAGCTCGCAGACAACAAGGACAAAATTGGGGGCCTTAGAACGCGCCAAGCGAGCCGTTGCAGATGGGAGAGAAGCCAGTTCACATTTACACATTGAGGTGCACTACATAAATGGATTCGAAACTTCAAGTTCTCACAGATGGCTTTACTACGGGATGTTGCAAAGAAAGAATGTATGCTCATTTCTAGTGAAGGTCAGCAGCTTTGATTTTCAGCTCGCGCCCTGAAGAGGCCCACAACTCGCACTGGCAGTATAAGGTTCTATTGTTTTTTGACCTTGAGAGACAGGGACCATGCCGAAAGAACTTCATTTGAAGGGGGAGTGGGGGGAGCAATAACGAAATAAGAGACGATAAGGCAGAAAATTCTGAAACTAGACCGAGTTTCATGTTAGTTCAGTATACAGAAAATCGTTGTCAAGAGCGCAGTAGGATTTACGGACTGCATTACGCAGAGACACAATGGAAATTGCAAATCTAATGTAAGTAACTCTTTAGACGCTTTTATACCGGAATGAAGAATTAATGAATGGATGCATGAATAACTGAATGAATGAAGAGCTTTGAAAACGTTTGTGGGATCGTCCTTGTAGCGGGCACATGGGCATGCAAGTCCACATTCCACATGCATGTAGACAAAAAGTTGTTTCTCATTGTGTACTAACCTCGATTTATTTAGTTAGTTTTCGCATTGATTTTAGAGCCGGACATACTCCATT
Organism: Ambystoma mexicanum; assembly: GCF_040938575.1. NCBI lineage: Eukaryota > Metazoa > Chordata > Amphibia > Caudata > Ambystomatidae > Ambystoma > Ambystoma mexicanum. The sequence goes on along the minus strand of NC_090931.1, from coordinate 932,019,523 downwards.
GCACTATCCTTGAATGCAAATAGTTTCAGCTCGGCCGTAATAAATAAAATGAATAATATTAATAAAGATCGGCTGGCGAGACTAATTATAAATTTTATGTTTTCATAACAGGTATATCCTTCCCTTTTGCCAGTGCCACCAGTTACAGACACCGGCAGATGGTTTTTTTAACCGCCAGCTGCAGCTTAATGTAAACAACTGCACAATCCTGATGATCTTATGGGACGATCGCAAAGGGCCCATATGCCCTTACGCGGTACTAGCGGCTAGAAGCAACATATCAACCTTTACGCTGGCCTAGTGCCTACTTGATGGAACAGCCTTGTGGTTCAACGTGCGACAAAAGTGCTTCTTTGAACGAAAACCAACACCCTGTGTACCATAAAGGAACAGAGCGTGACTCACGATAAACTTTTAAGGATTTGCGGATAGAGATAAAAGAAAATAAATGACTTTCGGAGTTCATATGGCAATTGCTGAATATTCTATAAACATTTAATGTCAAATAAATGTACTTTACCAAATGTACCGTGTTGCTGTTTGATTTTAAAGTACAGTTTCATATTCCGAATTGTGGCGCGCTGTGTTGTGAGCTGATCTGTGTTGGTTTCCGGGTTCTGTGTGAAGTCCCGTAGAAGACGACTGGGCGCGTTTGCCTACGCAGCACACAAACGTCACGGAGAGAGGCGGGGAATATGAATGTTTTAATAATGTCAGGCTCAGGGGCGGGGGATATGATTTAGTGCCGCAAAAGCAGGTCAGCCAGAGCGATGGGGGAAATGATAGGATTATCACAAAATGGCAGAGCCCTGATGTCTGTTTTCGCATGCGTTTAATGGACGAAAACTCGGGTAAGGTCCATAGGAAATTTTTCTAAAATCGAGCGACTTAGGCTTAAAAACACATGGCCGACCCGTAGGGGCAATAACATTTTTTGACCGAACCATTCCTTTAATGGTGCCGGGGCCCAACCCCAATCCGCGACTTCCAGGACCCAGTGTCGGTGCGGGTTAGTATTCAGTAACTTCCCCACATGCAAGTTTTCCCAGCAGAACGAGTAACGCAAGAGAAATGCACTTATCTCTGATAGGCAGCGGGGCCTGCAGTGTCCGCTGGCGGAGAATGGCCCCACTGTTGGCAGCCTGCAGGAGCCCGCGGAAACACGTCTTCGATGTCGGTAAGTTCGTAGCGCAAGCAGGGAGTCCTGTGGGCTGCGCGCGCATGCACGGTTGGATGGGCATCGTCCCACAGCTTCCCAGAGGCTCGGGGTCGCACGGGGCTTCTGGGAAATGGAGTCCTTTGTCCTTTTCTGTGTTCCTGTTGGCTTTTAAGCCTGTGGAGCCGGTCCCAAGCCTTCTGCCTGCACATATGACATAGAAGGGCCCTGAAATAAAGATGTTTACATCTTTTATGCACTTTGCCACTCCAATCCCCTTCCTTTCTGACAAACTTAGTATTTACCCCAGCTACACGTACAGGATTCTTGACAGCTCCCTTCCTTGTTGGGGCCTTGCCCTTCTACCTTTGTTCTTCTGACTTCCTTTTCTTCCTGCCTTAGTTTCTCCCCTTCCTTTTGCTTCCTTACCTTCCTTCCTGCCAGTGTCTTCTGCCCTGCCTACCTCCTTGCAGTCTTTCACATGCCTATACTGCCTGCTCCTCCTTGCCTGCCTCTGGAAGTCCCAGCCTGTTATCCATCCCTGAGCACCTGGTTGGGACTCTGTCTACCTTTTGGATCAGCGTCTGCTGTCTACTACCACGTGTGAGACCTGAACCTCGGACTGCGTTATAACCTGCCTTTCCAGTCAATGCTTGCACTGTTCCTGCACCACGACTATCTGGGAAGGGCTGCTCTGTGGCATGGGGAGCTGATTCAGGACTACCTAGTCGTATACTGGTGGGTCCTGGGTTGGTGTCCCACATTTCCTAATCTTCTCAAGAAAGCTCGGCGTCAACACTGTGTTCTGCAGGAACATCGGGTACGAAACGCCAGTGAGATGCCCTGCTTAACAGTGTCCCAGTCTTCCCGGTCTGCTACCCCCGCACCCTGTTTGATCCTCCCGCAGTACACCACCCACAGGGTCGGAATCAGGAAGTGTCTGCCTTTCCCTGGCCACATGAAAAGGGTCCAAGACCAGGTTTCTGGGAGGATTCATCACTGATTCATCACAGCTGTCAGAAAGACACAGGGAAGCAGCCCTTAGCGCCAGGCAGAGATTGGATCGATGGCTAACTGAAAAAGTGGAACAAGCCCTGTTCAATGTTAGACAGTCTTATTGGGAGTTTTGGGGAAAAGGTTGCTACCTTGTTGGCCTTTAGACTTAAGAAGATAAACGAAAACAAGAGTATTACATCCACTATCAATGAAGAGGCTGCATTCATGACTAAAAATTCGAACATTGTGGATACCTTCAGGGACTTCTATGAAGTCTTATATAAATCTGAGGATTCGAGCACTGAACTCAGATTTTTTAATATGTGAGGAGTAACGTACGATTTTTCCTCTGATAGTGACCTTCAAAGAAATACAAACATAACATCAACAGATTCCCTAATGTCATGTATACAGTGTATATATTGCTCTTTCATAGTTTCCTTAAAAGCTATGTAAGAGCAAGAATGTATTGAGCCTCCATCTTTGGCGCTGCTAGTAAACACTCGGTAGCCATGCTAATTTTTGCACGGTCTGAAATGACTATGTTCCCTACCGTAGTGGCAACATTTGACAACAACCTTTAAGAAAGTAAAAAGTAATCCATATGCGATGAAGTGTTATGGGAGTTTAAGTAAAAGGTATGTTGCTTGATATTCAGATTCAAGGGTCTCCATGGGTTAATCAATGCCCACATCTGCATCATGTGCCTTGCTACCTTTAGAGCCTTCCCCTCAGTCTGACGTGGACTATCTGGTCACCAATCATGTACACTGTTAGTAACCAGGTTAATGTCCCGTCCTCGGATAATAACGCTCCTTACAATGCTTCTAAAATATTCCCTATTTCTAGGTGGAAGTTACCTTGATCTGTGTTTCTGGCATAGGTATTCACGAGAATTAGGGGTTTTCCATATAGAGTGATTTCCATTGCTACATATCTGCCCTCCCGAGCTATTATCATGTTGCCCCATACCATTCAAGGCATATATTTACCCCTCTAGACCTTTGCTGATAACAGCTAGATGCCTCTACATTATACTTTTTATTTAAAATATAATCTCTATCAGCCTTTAGTAGATGAGTCTCCTGCATGAGAACTATGTCAGCCTTCATCTTCCTTATATGTGTTAGTATATTCCTTCTTTTAACAGAAGTGTTCATCCCTTTGACATTCAAGGATAGAATCTTTAGTCTTGATACAAAGACTTGTTATACTTTAATCTGTGCTTGCACCAGTAGTTCAGTTATCTCGTACATATCACATTCTGTCACAGTTTGGCTTAAGAGGGGACATATATTGGGGTAGCACAAAATAACAATTATTAACATATATAACAGACCCAGTGCTCTATTACTCACCCTTAACAGAAATCTATCTACAAGTAGTATCACATTGAACTCACTCCCAATACGCAATTTAACCAATTCACATTTGTACTCCATACTAGTACTAGTCTGTGAGGAGAAGGCTTGCCACCTCACTATGTCATAGATAGTATATCAGCTATTATAATTATTCTACCATACGAGTTAACTTACCTACCCAATTCTTAACATGAACAATCCCCAAGGTATGAGAGGAAATATAAATATGTATTTGTATACATACATATTTACTTATACAGTCCCGTTAACCATGCCTTAAAGAGGAACAAGGAGAGAGTGGAAAAGCGAGTCTGTCCCTTCTTCTCATTAATCAATCTTATAGGTGAATAGATAAGCCGTACCATTCTAACTTAGATTGAATTACTTCATTTCATATAAATAGATTGCCATCACCACAATAATACAGAAAGCTCTACAGAGCTCTAACAATATCAATAGGTAAACAGTCACCAAACTCTCTGTATATTAATGGATGTGACATGACTCTCATATATTCCTGGGGGAATACTACTTGTTGGCTAAATCCAAAACTAAATTATGTCTGTGTATTAATAATTGACAGGGAACAATACCCGACAATTATTCCATTTACTAGTGATCAAATAGTTCATACAATTCTTTGCCAAAAGGCACCTCTTGGGGCCTGAAGTCTCAATGTTGAATGTTGGAAGGTGTAACGAGGTGGCCTCAATTGCTGCACACATGAGACTAGTAACTCAAGGTGTAGATGTCATTGTTTTAAATGTCTTTGGACAACATAGGGCGTGACATGGTATTTAGCATAGTGCTTGCCAGTAATTTACTTCCACCTCAGAGGCAGCTAGCAGGCCACCTAGGGATGTGGCAGATTTTGCAGCAGAGAATAGTGCTACACCTGACTGAGGGCTTAATGGAAATTGGATAATGTTCTCTGCACTATCGCAAGCAAACCCTCTGATTTTGGGTAACTGACATCTTTACTATTAGAATGTACCAAATCCGATGTATTTATTCATCATTACATAATAACCAATACTCTGAATGCAATATCGACTAAATCCTGGCCAATATGTGTTTCAGAAACTAGTGCTTCTTTGGGGCATTTTCTTTATTGTTATATGAGAATGTTAAGAAAAAACCGAAATGCGAAATTATTTATTTGTGCTTGATAATACATAAAATAAAATGTGTGATCTATTGAATTATTAAATAAAATGATGACCTGTTTGTGGAAAGGTTCTCTGAAATTCAATTGCAATTAATTGGAAGTGTCTTGTTTTTCAAAATCCTGACCACTTGATGTATCTCCAATTTATGTTTCAAGACCACATTCAGGTACAAGTCAGTACCAGCATATAACAAATAAATAAGCATGGATAGTGTAATTGGGTAATGGATGTCAATGTTCTGCATTAAAAATGCTTCAATAGTAATCGGATTATAAAAATAATCTAACCTTGATAATGTGCTCACCCTATCAACTGTTCTTCCGCATGTAAGTCTTCTAATAATCCATTCTTCAATTTGCCTTGTACTCAGATATCCAATTTCTGCGGTAATGTTCGTGTTGTCATTGGTGGTGTTCTGAAAAAGAATCAAGAAGCAGAAATGAGTATAATGCTCCATGTATCTTTCATTCAATATATTACTTAGGCTCTATTCTAATAACTTTGTGATGTCTCCCTTTTTTACAATATGCAGTCTCTGATTAGAGGAGTAATTTTCTTGAATATTTTCATAAGTTTGTGCTGACTACTTTAGACGCCTTCCTGTTGCTCTACGTGTATGATAGCCAAATGCGGCGGACGCCAGTCTGTTAGGCCACCCAGGGCAGTTTCTAGTAAATTTGGTGCCCAGAGCGAAACACTAGGAATGCGCCCCCCCCACACCTCATCCCGCGTGCCATTCCCACCGCAACTCGCGCGCCACTCCCACCGCACCCCACGCACCACTCCCAAACTACACCGTTCAACAACTCCTAACCAAAGTCAAACAGTCCATCACACAAAGAATGAATTGCCATTTGCAACTGTGGGCCACTTTTTCATTGGTGCCCAAGACAATTGTATGCCCCAGTCCCACTTAGGCTGCAGATAATGAGGACTGGGCACAGCAAGAGACCATGAATATGGCACAGGATGCAATATATACAACCAACAAAGAACACAAGATGCTGAAGGGGTTTTAGAGGCAACCGAAGCCAAAAGGGCAATGACAAGGAGACACCTGAACCCAATAAACAATCACTTGAAAATTCTTTGAATGGGAATCAAGTGTATGCTTTGATACAGTAAAGTCTGACTTGTTATGGACCCAGATTATTTAGTTATTCATGCAATGTTTGTCGGGTAACTGTATATTTATTTATGCAATGTTTGTCGGATGCAGGTATCCAACAAACGTTGCATAAATAAATAAATTATCCATGTCCATGTTCCCGACAAACATTGCATAAATAAATAAATAAAACGGAATAAATAAATAAAACGGGTCGGGTCGTGGCTTAAAGAATATTTACTGAGCAACACTGGTCAAAACTATTATCACCATAAGGAAGTAACTCATCACCAGTGCCATGGAAGTGGTTTAAAGTGTAATTGATATAGAGTTTGGCAAAGAAGCAGCATGAAAGAAATAGCGACGCTTTAAACTATTATTTTGTCCATTTTGTGGGCTTGCAGGGACGCACCATGGGCCGTGCGTCCCTGCAAGGCACGCCCACTCCCTACAGCCCACTGCACCTCCCCTCCTATCACGATGCCAGCAAGAAACCATACAGTGATTAATGGCCCACTATTAGCAGTTTCATGCCGGCATTGTGATGGGAGGAGCTGTCCTTACCTGCAGGGGGACCCTCAAGTGTTTTCATTGGTGTGCTTATGCCACCACCATGCCCCCCCCCTCCGCACTAAAGTGGTCAGAGTGAGCCTCTGACTCATGTAATACAGGGCAACGCCAGCACCTGACCTACGGAACTTTTCCCACGGAAATGCGCTGCCCCACAGCCGAAAAACTGGGGAATTTGCTCCCCTCCAGAGGCTCCAGGGACCGGGGCAATTGCGCCCCCCAGGGCTATTGTGCCCCGGGCAGCTGCCTGCCTCGCCCCGGGCAAAGAAACGGGCCTGAGGCCACCAGCACCATTTTGTACATCCATTGTTGTATATACATACTCACAAGCATGTTACATAAAGGCTTAATGGTTACCACCAATCATCGTCATTCTTACTATCTGTAGTATGCTCGCTTTATTTCTGTTAATACTAATATGGGCATAATTATGATTCTAATCACTCTACAACATATTCCATAGGCAGTACGCTGCTGTATATTTAGTTCCACCTAACATCGAATTCACCGGCTTCTAGCCCCTTCTAGCCACGAGGCATGATTGAACATTGGAATTGAAAATTCATTTTAACACGAGGCCTTAATGTAGTGTAATTAAACCTCAGTGCTACTCGGTAGTTTTGGACCTCAGCATGCTTTCCTGATTAATGTCATTTTTTCTCGGACCCTTATTGTTTTAGTGCGTTTCAAGTCAAAGCTGTCAACAGGCATCTTTACAATATAAGACTATCTGGAAGATAACATGAGGAAACTGCTAGACAGTTTGGTTTCGGAACATCTTGGGCTATATGTAACTTGATAGCTGGAAGGTTTCTATGTCTCCTTCCAGCTGTTGGCTGTGGACTGAGCACAGCTGATGTATACATTTATCCACTATATGGATTGCAATGATTAACCCCTCTACTGCTGAGAATTTCTGTCAGGCTATATTATTGGCACTAATTTCCCAGTACCAAGATTATGACACACACCTGCTTTATGCGTTTCCTGCAAATTGCACTCCACGCTTTGTGAAAATGCACGCAGCAGTAAAGGAGTTAAATCACTTACTCCCTGGGCTTGAAGCCAGTTAAGGTGCAACTCACTTACTCCCTGGGCTTGAAGCCAGTTAAGGTGTAACCAATGCCATCACTTTTTAACCACAGAGCATGTGGAGAAAGCGTGTCTGCTTGGCTGAACATGCTTTCTTGCATCAACCACCTTTACTTTCTTTGTACAAATCCGAGAAACGCTGTGAGGATTCTATGTACCACTGCCAACAGTCTATCTATTTATTTCATTTGTAAAGCGCACATACAACCCGTAGGCATTGAGGCGCTGTACGTAGTCCTCTTCGTATCTACTACGTAGGATCAACATATGCGCCTATATCCAGAGCACAGCTCCCCTTCCAAGTACACTACGGGCGTGGCATGTGGCATGTGGTGACTGTGCAAGGGGCATGGCCTTCCACCATGCCTATTGTGCAGCACTCAAACCCAACAGTACTCCTAGATGAGGACCTCTGCAATACCATAGGATGGGTATGTGTGATTACTGTAAATTCGAAATACCGAATCCGAAAATGTCAAATTCTTTTTTCTTTTTGTGTATTTATATGTGGTGGGAGTCTGCAGCAGTCCGTTTTTGTCCTGTGTTGGAAGCCTTTGGTAGTCTGTTACTACCTCTACATACTGTGGAGGAGGAGACTGTACAAAAACCCCTTTGCGCCGCGGAGCGGCCGCAGAGTTGGCTGCTGAGGTGATTGCAGTCTGCAGCAGTCCATTTATGTCCTGTGTTGGAAGCCCTTGGTAGTCTGTTTACTACCTCTACATACTGTGAAGGAGGAGACTGTACAAAAACCCCTTTGTGCCGTGGAGTGGCCGCAGAGTTGGCTGCTGAGGTGATTGCAGTCTGCAGCAGTCCATTTATGTCCTGTGTTGGAAGCCCTTGGTAGTCTGTTTACTACCTCTACATACTGTGAAGGAGGAGACTGTACAAAAACCCCTTTGTGCCGTGGAGTGGCCGCAGAGTTGGCTGCTGAGGAGGTTGCAGTCTGCAGCAGTCCGTTTATGTCCTGTGTTGGAAGCCCTTGGTAGTACGGGCCACAGTGCGCTGAAGGGAGAATGGAGGAAGAGGGGAGACGTCTCCGGAGCCAGCGTTCCCATCGAATAGATTTAGGTATGGTATTAAGGAGCCCTTTGAAAACTCTATCTCAACTGAAAAGGCTCGTATCAACGCCCCCGCTCTCAAGAACTATTATGGAAACAGGTATGAGCACCCCGGACAATGTTAAAGTTAATATATCACCGATTTCATTCCGTAACCTACTTTCTCTCATAACCCCTCCCTCCTCTGGTGCTCCGAACTTTGAAAATTCCCCATTCAGCTCTCTCGCTATACCCCACCCACACAGCACCACAAGTACGGACTTACCAGCTCCCGGTCGAGGTAGTGGAGTCGGTCTGGTGGAGAGTGGGGAGGCTTGGCGGGTTTCTAGCAAGGAGCCGGGAGAACCCATGTCTAAGGACACTCGGCCTGGGCTCGTCCCGGGGGGGAGGGGCGAGATGAACGCCGGAAGTGCTGGCAGATGGCCCGAATGCACCTTCTCTGTGGGGACGGCAGTGTGGCGGAGCCTGGGCCTGCGAGGACAGACATGCAGGCACGGGAAGAGGAGCCCCTCCAGGGGTCAGGTTGCTGCGTGGAAGTGGTGCATCTGTCCGTCTCACCACCTGTGAGGGAGCCCAGGGCCGTGCTCCCGCCCCCACAAGGAGACGTGACAGGCGGGAGCTCGCTTCCAGGATTCGAACTAGAGCTAGACTCAGCTAGATCCTGAGATACTGTCCCAAACAGCCGGGAGAGGGATGGGGGGACTGGGGTTTGCCGAATCCCAACGCTTGACATACGTAGTCCCGTCTATGCTCCACTGGGAGCAAAGGAAGCCGAAATTGACTGCGTAAACACTAATAATGGATCTCGGAAATTACAGGAAGAAACATCTAGTGCTACAATCTGTGCACCCAAAACATTCCAGATTGACATAGAAGTGTATCCAACGATGAACTTGCCTGATCTGATGAGCCCAATGGAGACTATTTACTGAAGCCAACTCCACACCAGTGAATCCTATCGAGAACGCTATGGAAAAATGCCCATTGACACTGAACGATCTCTCTGAAGAGTGGGATTATCGAAACGATTCTATGGATTCTATCGAGAGACCACATGACCCATGAACTCATTGGAACAGATTGATCCTTCCATATCCGAAGTAACAACAAACTGTCGCTAGGGGAACTGTAACAGATCAGAAAGCGATCTCAAAAACATGGCATGAGTAAACCAGCACCTAAAAAAAGAGGCGCATATAAAACCACACAAACATGAAACAGTAATAAAGATAGTAAACATCAAGAAAAAAAAGAGAACATTACGAAAAAAAAATCCACAAAGATCAGTGACATCAATACTTGTGGGGTCAGTGGCCTGTTTCTTTCAAAAACACACACTTCAAGAACAGCCACCCACAGACAAATTATCTGATGCTGAGATATTGGAAGGAGCCTCTGTTCCCACGAACCAAGCAAACCAAGCAATCCACAGTTGCGTTTCACCCAGTACCACAGATACAAATAAGCTGCCTAATCCCAAGGATCATGGGTCAACTGAGAAGGGGAGGGGGGTAACTCTGGGCCTGGTGAAGTAAAGGCTTTTTAACACAAGGCTAACCACTTACTTCTGAACAAAATCAACAAGGCTTCGGCCCAGGCTGAGCCGCACATCGATGCTTGAGAAAGCACAGGGTGCAGCAAGGAATCCGGCCGGGACCCTAATCTGACTGACGATCCCAGAGCCTTTGGCTCAAATTCTATAAAAGAGGTTGCCTTAATTGGCACAGATCGTCCTGTCTCTTCTCAGACTGGTGAACTCCCATGGATTGAAACAAGTAACTCCCGAGAGCCAGAGGAACCACAGAGAGACGAACCATCAAATCACTCCAAGAAGAGCTTAAAGCAACTAGTGAGCACCACCAAGATCTTCTTAGCCTGCAACACCGCAAAACCGAAGATCGACCACATTGCCATCGAAGAGTGGCAAAGAGACACCATAAAAAAACAGACCTCTTTGCCATAATGACGGCAGTAACCATAGCCTTGGAACCCTTCTGTAAACTGCACGAATCCTTAAATGACACACTCAAGACCATACAAAGCTTGCAGCAATGCTACATACAAAAATGATATACCTAGAAGGATAAGTAACAGCGTTGGGAACTAAGAGAGGTTGGATTCCACTCTACCAAATTCTCAACAAATCACAGAAGCAGTAACTTACCCAAGCCAACAATCAGTCAAGGGATCTTGTGCATTAATAAAAACTTTCGTAGCCTCTCAGACTGAAGAGTAACCTAAGAAAACCTTCAGATCTGAATCTACGAAACTACCTGCAAGGAACACTTGGTAAAAGCAAGAGATAAAACAGAGTCAAGTTTAAGCATAACAAAGTCTACCATCAATACTAATCACACAAAGACGTCAGTAAATACTTTACAAAGACCAGTCTCTCCTGCACAGTCATCCGCAGTGGGAAAAGTGGCAAATGGATGCGTGGCCTTGAGTTTGCATGACTTTGCTTCGAGCTTGGACAACATACAACGGGGGCGCTTAGAAGAGAAAATGAATGGGAAAAAAGAAACAACACACCTCCAGCTGTCTTCCTCAAAGCCGGAGACAAGTGTTCTTGATAAAAAATTGGCTACTTACCACTGTGCAAGAAAAGAAGAAAAATCGACCTGAAGGGAGAAGAGTAGCGACTACACAGGACGTGCCAGATACGGGGACATCACAACTAAAAAGAAACAACGTAAAAAATCGCAGAGGTATTTCAGCACCAGCTCCCAGATATTGAACAGTGGTACTCTCAGAAAAACGATGGTCCCTCAAGTGCAAGAACGGGAAAAGAAATCGAGCGATTCTCCCCAGATTTTGATCGAAGATTCAGAAGTTAGTATAGATCTAATGGACCTATCTGAATACTCGGTCGAAGCTTCTGAATCAGAACTTAAAATGCCACTAAACAACGTACAGGTTCCAGGAAATAAAAACACAACTGGTCCCAAGCAATCGGCAGTGGAAAAACAAGTAGGGAATTTTATGACTTTGGCTGAGAGATGCGAAAAATTATCCATGGACCAGCGACATTTTGAAACAAGAGTTAAGTCTCAACCAACAAGGGAAGAGGAATATAAAGCTACCAGCCATTAAAAGACATAAATTCCACCAAGTAAAAACAACAATAAAGTTAAGCTAAATACAACAGAGAGAGAAGCAAGTCATTAAGAAAACTGAGGTCTCACTCGCCGGAGCCACGGACTAAGACAAACAATCCACTCTATACCTCCAACAGCAGGAACAAAGCAAACTTTAAACAGAGATCTAGGCAAGAGTGGGAGAAAGATTGTTACGTGTCTTATAGTCAAAAGTTAAAAAGTGAACGTACCTTCAAACTGGAACATATAGGAAACAAATTGGATGAGCTAATCCTTAACAGGAAGAACATCATGATCTTGTTTCAGTGCATTCAAAAGCTGCAACAGATCTGTACAGATGATGTGAAGATAGTGGAATTTAGCACCTCAGGAAGACGGGATTGTGTGCATCTACATATACCCTCACTCATCATTCATACCATGCTAATTGCTAGGATACAACCTAATAGAATGTCCAAGTGGAAATGGGGCTGGTAGTGGCAGAAAAAGTCATCACTCAGAGCATAAAAATAAACCAATTAATAAACTGAAAGAGCAACGAAAGAGCACAGAGAAAAACAAAACTCAAGTGAATACAACAAGAGAACCAAGAAGGGGAAAAGAACATTTAAACTATGAAAGTGGAAATGATAAGATTAGAGAAGATTGTGCTCAGGAGATCAGGCCAAGACTTGTAAGAATTGAGGAAGATAAAGAGGGAGAAAAAACTGGTAGTGAGATGCTGATTTTCAAAGATCCCTTGGAGATTGAACGAGTCCCAAAATGCCCGCTCCCGAAGTTGACAATAACTTTTGAGCCAGAAGAAATCGAACTAGAAATAGGGGATCTGACAAATTCTCTAGGTGAAGGAGCCGCAGGAAAGGAACAACACAAATGAACCTGGATTTCACAAGCCCTGACAACTAGAATATAGCCACTCAAAAGGCTCATAAGAACATGGCAGCTTAAAATGGAGGGAGTATATACGACCGTCACGGAACAACAAATAACCATGGGCTCCTGGAGCACCAGAGGTTTTGGGCACCTCCTGGAACCGAGTGACGTTAACCTGGGTGCTTTTGACATCCTGTACCTCCAGGAGACGTGGCGAACCAAAAAACCATACTTGGATGGCTTCAAAACCTGCTTATCTCCGGCGGCACAGGGTCTAAGAAGCTGGCTGTCCTCCGAACTCTTGACACCTATACGTTCCGGGAGTTAATTTCAATACATAAAATCTCTGACTACAAATATGTTCTTTCAAGTGTCACTCTTAAACTGGATGCTAGCAAATTCCCAAAACAAGAGAGACCAAGTAGACGCATTGATCCTGATTAATACATATTGGAATTCCTCAACAATTACAAATGTTACATTTTTGGAAATGGCCGAAAATATTCTCGAAGAAGTTTATACAACTTGCCAATCATAATTCATCATAATATGCGGGGATCTGAATGCGATTTGTCCGACATCGAAAGAAACTAAGAAAAACTTGGTACGAGGCCAATTATGGTCATCTTTGATGGCCTCCGGAGATTTACACAATCTCCAAATTGTAACAGCTAAAGACACTGACACAATTCCAACTTGGGAAAGAAATGGACAAAGCCAACTTGGACCATATATTTCTATCAAGAGAATTGCTACCGAAAATGAGCGAGTTTGAAATAATCAGCTAATAACTGTGAGTTTAATCTCCTGAGGGTCAGTCCTCACTACATTCAGTGAATCCAGATCAAGAATGTTGATTGAGGTTGAGGCTTGTAACGATGGTGCACGCCTCAGACTGAGTGCGGAATCAACCATAGAGTTAACTGATACTTACAACCACATTTGCAGAACGGGTAGTGATGGAGGTTCGGTAGGCTCCATCAAATACCAACCCCTCCTAACTGCTTACCAAATAAAGAAACAAAAGTGGAGTAACTCTAAACAGACGTCGTATCAGCACAAATTCAACAAACAACTGGTTACAGAAAGAAAAAAACGTAGAAAGATTAAACAGCTAGCTAAGAAGGCAAACTCCTGCGAACACCACGAGTGGGCCATTGCAGCTACAAAGCTGTATAAGAACTGGCTGAGGTCCCAAAGTGTAACTTTATATCAAGTAGACGCTGCTGAAATGTTGAAAACAGTATGCAGCCATAAATCAAGAGAATTTTGGATGTTGATAAAAACAACATCAAAAGACAAAGATAATTCTCTGGCAAACAATGTAGGAGAAAAAGTCTGGACAGATTATTTTACTGCAATGTTCCAAAAGTTAATGGAAACTCTGATAACAACGTCGAAAATGAACACAGTAACTTGGAGTGTTCCTTCTGAAATTGAATATATCAAGCGGAAAATAGCAAAACTGAATACCTCTAGGGCCCCCGACCCAGATGGGATCACGAATGCAGATATAAAAGAACACCAGCAATAATGGGCTGCTTTCATCCATACAGTGATTAAGAATTGTTTGGAAACAAGAACTATTCCATCTTCATGGACAACATCAATTGTGGCGCCCATCTATAAAAGTGGTCCAAGAGAATTAGCAAAAAAATACCGTCCCATAGCGTTATTGGACATTATTGGTAAGGTCTTCGGGTCCCTAATGCTTGACAGCTTCCAAACCTGGGCAAGAATGTCTGGAAACAAAGACCCTTTTCAATCAGGGTTCGTGAAAGACGCGGGAACTTCATCAAACATCTTTTTGTTGGGCATGTTAAAAGGCAGGTTCCTAGAAGGCAGCCCCAGAATTTACCTGGCTTTCGTTGACCTGGTACAAGCATTTGACCAGGTTAACTGAGAAATCTTCTGGGAGAAGCTATCAGCACAGAATTGTCCTGACAACATCTTGGAGCCAATTAAAGCCTTACATCAAAACACATCAATGAGAGTTACGCTTAAATAAGAGAGGTAGGCTGTCGAAAGAAATATTAACAGCAAGAGGAGTTAAACAAGGATGTCCCCTAGCACCTACCCTTTTCAACTCATACTTATGGGACATTAAAGACTCAGAATCTAATATTAGATAGTTCACTCCAACAGTGTGAAGGGTAAAAGTCTTCCGCCTTCTCTACGCAGATGATTTAATCTTATTAGATTATACACCAATTGGATTGCAACGCCAACTAAACAATCTGGCTGATTATATTATCAAAAATAATTTAGAAGTCAACAAAACAAAAACTATGGTGATGGTTATGGAAAAACCAACAAAGAAAACAGAGCCTTTTCATTGGAAACTGGAAGGACAAGAAATCGAACAAGTCAAAGAATTTAAATACTTGGGGGTGATCCTAAGTAATAGCAAACGCGAAGTTCCTATGTAAACTAACTTAATGGAAAAAAACAAAGAGACGTGCATCACAAGTCAGAACGATCGATAGAAAATATGCCCGTTTCACTATGATTCCGGTCATACAATTCTATAAAGGAAAGGTTGTTCCATCATTGCTACACGGCTCAGACGCCCTCTCGGTGATCCCAAACGAGTGCTGGCCTCAACTGAGAGGCTTCTTCTGGCGCAGAGGGTTAAATTTACCAATATCAACAACAGTGACATCAATACGCCACAAACTATGTCTCCAATCTTAGCAATCCATTATAAATAGGAACTTGCTGATGCTGTACAGAAAAAACAATCACCAGCAAATATACAAGTGTTCTGGGTATCGTTAACATAGAAATCACAGAAAAAAGAAGTAACCTATTGATGAGCTGGGTACAAAGAAATAAGGAGATTCTGGAGGAAATAAGCAGCTCTGAAGATGAATTTATCCAAAACCCTGGTAAGACGAAACAAAAACTAGTAGAGTGGGACTGGATACAGACTATCTCCCTGACCTCCAGAAGAAAATTGATAAGTCATCTGCCACCAGGGACTAGAAAAATAAATCAACTTCCGAACTATTTGAAGAAGTTACCAAATAAAACACGGAGAAACACCTTTCTACGGATACGACTGAATCGTCTGATTACAAATGAAATAAAAGCGATAAGAGGGCTGTCAACTGGAAACGATTGTCGCTTCTGCAAGAATAAGGAATACAAAGAAACAATTAGACATCTGTTATTATCATGTGTTGGCTTAACCACCTTAAGAAACTTTCTGCGAATGTTGAACGAAGAGGAGTGGTGGTTTCTCTTAATTGACGGTGATGAAACATCTTATGTTATAGCTGTCTCACAGTTTTTTCTAAAACTGGAACTGCGAGACACAAAGCCTGGAGAAAACAATCTTTCTTCCAGCGGACACGGATAGGGATTCCTGATGATTTTTATTTTGATCTTGACTTTTCTCTTTGTTTTATTTTCTTCATTTTCTTTTTTCTTTTTGAGGGACTGGAAGGAATGTAAAAAATAAACGTGTAAAAATTGCATGTCAATTAAATCAAGAAATAAAAAAACAAATAAATAATTGTGGCTCAGCATTGCTTCATGTCCTCTTTTGCCTGTATACATTAGCAATACAGAGTTCCCACTCTGAGACCAGGATTACATTGGGTTTGAAATGAAAAGAAACAGCTCTCCAGTGGTATCCCCAACCCCACCTACCTTTGTCTGGAATTCCCCTAAACATTCACACAACCCACAACTGAAATGAATTATATGGATACACACGTGAAGCACTCTAAAGTCTGTTATTGCACCACCCGCCTCCCATCATGGCTTCCCACTGTTGTGGAGACGAGGCAGGCACCCCGGTACTTGCCATCACCAGTAATTTCTTCCCTGCCTCCCACTCCACATCAACGTGCAGCACAACATTGTTTCTAGTATTCAGGGGCCCAGCCATTATGAAGGGTCAATACTCCGAATACAGGATGCTGCAGAAAGATGACATGCAGTCAAGATTTCCAGCCACTGTCTCATTGGCTGCAGTACTCTCATCATCAATGCATGTGCAGGGCGCATATCCAAAGCATCAATAGCAGACTCCCATGGTTCCAATTTTCAGCGCAAAGATGCTTCCAATCGCAGCTCATTTGTGGAGGCAGCCTAGGAGAGCCACTCCATCTCCATCGACGCCGACCAACCAGGTATCAAAGTCCCTTCCTACCAGAGCGGCAAGAGTGGGGGAAGGTCACCATCATCCTAAGCCTGGGAAAAGTGTGATAGGTAAGTGGGAACAATGTAATAGTTCTTAACAGAGCCTCCCGCTAAAGGGCACCATTCTGTCACCAAAGGTCAAACATATCAGTCTGAACAGCCCAATATCTAAAGCCCAACACAGTGTAAAGAAAACGAATGCAACAGCGGAGCCACCAAAGGGGCCGCAGGCAGATATGCACAGTTACAGAGCGCTGATCACCCTAAACACAGGAGGGGGCAGGAGATGGGCAAGGAGGGGTAAATAGCTATATCATCACCCCCATCAGACTCCCACTTGCTCAACCTCAACCCTAAAAAATCCTACCTTTCTCGGGTGTGGGAACAACAATATCAGATCAAAGCTAAGCATGTGTCCGTGCACTTACAGGTGCCTTCCACTTTTATCTCACAGGTCCACTACTGGTGCTGCACCCACTTTCTCAGGATCAGAGGATCCCTGAATGCCCCTGCAGCTATTGGTACCGTCCTCATATTCAGCAGCAGATCTGTGAATAATGTGCCTTATTGTTGTGGATCATCTTCAGCTTGGCGGGCTGCAACATGGCATATTTCTCCTGCCTGTCCCTGAGCACCTACTTCTCATCCCAAACATTGCCTGTGTGCTTACTGCACGTGCAATGTGAGGTCCTGTAAAAGCTAAAGTGGTGGATGCCCATTTGCACTGTGCCCTTCTCCCTAGTAACAGACAGGATGGCACTCCTGTCATGATTATTAAGTGTGTGTGCAACTATGGGTCTGCGGGGCACCGCTGATTGGGCACCAGGGGCCAAATGCACGCTTGGCTCTTTCAACCATGAAAACTGGCGACAACCGCCCCTCAGGGAGCACCTCTTTAATCAACCACACCACAAATTCCTCATTGGGGTCTCATGTGTCCTGCTAAGGGACCCCAATGATAGGGACCTTCCTGACCTCACACATTGACCCCTGATTGTTTTTGGGTGCAGGTGAGGAAAAACCAAATCACACACATTGATACTTCATGTATTTTGCACAGGAGAGGCCAAAACAAATCACACAAATTGAGGCATGCTTTTTTGTGCTACATATGAGAAATCACACATAGTTATATTTGATTTCTTTGCACAGAAGAGGAGAAAATAAATCCCACACATGACTTGTGATTGTCTTTGGACACGTCTTTGGAGATGGGAGAAATCTCATCACACAATTGTACACATTATTTTATTTTGTGAATCAGAGGAGAAAACGAATCACACATATTGATCCATGATTGTTTTAGAGGTCAGATGAGGAGAAAGCAAATCACATGAATTGACACATGACTTTATTTTGTGCAGAAGAAGAGAAAGCAAGTAACATATTATCATCTGATTGCTTTTGGTGCAGGAGTGGCACACCAAATCACATGTAAGCAGGAGAGTCCCATGATTGTTTTTAGGCTCTGGAAGAGAAACCAAAGAACACACGCATTTACATGTAATCAATCCATCCTTGACCAAGCCCTCCTCCGATATCCCCACCTTATTTTCTGAGCCCAGCCCCAGTCCCTCTGACTCCTCCACCACCTACAGTGGCTGTAGATGCCATGGCCACACACTGCCCCCCCCCAACAGGCTCACCACCTTCCTCCACACCTACCTGTATCACATTATCCTCGTCAAATAAGAAGGGCATCTCCTCCTCTTTCTATCTCATTATGTGTTCTGGCCAAAAAAGAAAAATCATTTCTACCTGCCCCATGGAGTCCTATAAAATAAAATCTTATAGACTTCTTATATGGATCTTATTAGAATCTTATAAGATCTTCCATAAATCCTACTTCAAATTTATATAATTGTATGAGAATTTACTGAGTTTTTCAGTGTCATACAAGTTCTTATAAAGTTCTTATTAGTGTTATGAAAATCCCAATAATAGTTTCTCACAAATTCTTATAAACTGCTTGTAAGACTCTTATAAGGCATTTTTGTATGAGGTGACATTTTCCCCACTAATGAAATGGAAACAACAAAAAAACAACACAAAAACAACAAGCATGATAACGCTGAGAATTGACAGATAATAGCGTCCCACAAAATGAAAAGGCACATTTTTTTGTTGTCTGCATTTCCTGGATGAAGTGTAAACGAAACGTGAACAGGGGCTGTGTTTTGTATTTTATGTTTATTTTTAAGAGTAACTAAGGGCAGACTACAGACATAGGACATATAACATTATTTTTGCTTTTTTTCTGGTAAAAAAACAAAATGTAAAAAAAAAGGTACCAGGATAAAAGGGTACAAAAAGCATAAACTTACAGACATTTTTTTTTTTTATTGATTTAGTTGAAATTATCAACTTTTCAATAAACAATGAACTTTCCAATAGACATTTAAGAAAATAATAATTTCTGATATGTACAACATTATATACATCTTCAGTCATTTTATACAACACGGAGAAACACTAATGACATACAAGACAACAAAAGCACAATGTTTACATAAAAGTGTTCCATTCCACAAAGCATAAACCAAATGAAAGAACAAAATAAAACAAACAAAAAAAACGTTCACAACACAAACACCCTTGTTAGAACCTTCTTAAAGCAACACATAATGAATTTGTGATTATTCGACCAAATCCAATTGCAAGGAAAGCAGAAAATGAACAGTTGCAATCTGAAGTCCCAATGCGGAAGATCCAAAAATGATAGCCCAACATTCACTTGGATCACACAAGGAAAATGTAGTGCAATACTTGTTGAAATGCAGTTGTCTTCAAGTACATAACAAAGGACATTGCGAAATAAGATGTTCCAAGGTTTCATAAATTCCAGAAATTTGACAAAAACGACAAATATTTCAAAAGAAGTTGTCGTGTACACAAAAGATCTTTTGTTTTCCTTATATGAAAACGAAATCGTAAAATTGATTGTCTATACTGTGAAGATGGCGCTTTAGACAAATATTTTTGCATGATTCCTCTTGATTTTGGCGGAAATCGTTGACTAATTGCATGCCTATATGTGAGGCATTTCTGTTGATTATCAATCCAAGACATTTGAAAAAAAAATATTTTGCTTTGTCAGGATTTTCTGTTAGAAGATCGATTTTAACATCTGCATGTGCCAAGATCTTCTAAGCTGAAAGCAGATATTTTCGGAGAAATAAATGTTCCGTACTGAACATATAATTTGAAAGCATCTTGAGCAAAGTGTCTGTATGGGTTCATATAAGGCACTTTCTCAAGATAGCACATTGTTTCCAATTATAAATGGCAGACAACGAAGTAATGCCCAGTTCGTATCGTAACCACAAGATTGGTATACATTGAGGGAGATGTAAGACATTCTGCCAAAATTTGGCTTCCCACTTGTCAAAAGGGACGGAGGGAATTAGGGACCCTGTTTCCAATCCATCTAGTATGACTGGAATGACTTTCATTTTCCAGAATGTTACTGCCAGAGTTAGTGAAAATTTGCCATACTTAGCAAGAAGGATACGAGCCTGAGAGATGGCTGTTAAGAGTTTGAAATTGATCTGATTTATGTGTTTTGTAGCGTTTGTTACAGCTTCAAAAATAACCCCCAATTATGTATACGCAGGAACAATGGACAACTTTACGTTGTCAATTGACCAATGCTTCAGAGTGTGGTGACCACGATTGGGATTATACATCTCCACTTGGGTCTTAGTTGTGTTAACTTTCAGTTCATTCTCAGCTATATAAATGTCTAGGGTGGATAATAATTTTTGTAAACCTCCTGGTGTCTTAGAGACTAATACAATATCATCTGCATAAAGAAGGGCTTTTACAGGAATTCCATTGATTCTTGGCAAATCAGACATTGGGCCTCATTACGACCTCGGGGTATCCATGCCGCTATTGGCGGCATGGCTGCTGCCTAAATCGCGTCCGGGTCATCAGAATGAGAATTTACTGGGCCATTCCGAGTTCGGAAGGCCCGGTAATTCCTCCCTCCATGGACCCCGACCCGGTCCTTCCCCATTCCCATTTCAGCCCCCATAGGGCTGAATGGGAATGGGAGAGGGAGCAAACAACGGGCCATTACGAGTTGGCCCGTTGTTTGCTCCCTCTTCCCCTCGCGGGACCCGGTAAGCACGCCTGGTTTGACCAGGCGTTACTTCCTGGGTCCCACGAGGGGAACTCGTAATGAGGCAGTACGGGGTAAACGCGCCGGCACCTTTTACGGCGCCGTTTACCCCGTACCGCCAGGGTCGTAATGAGGCCCATTATGTTTTCAAACTTGAATTTAATATCATGGATGTAATAATTAAAAATGGCTGATGCTAATAAGCAGTCCTGTTTAAGGCCGCGCAATGTAGGAATAGGTCTAGATAATAGACCACTAAGAGTAAGTCTGATTTGTACAGATGTGCACGAATGAAAATGATATATTATGTCACAAAGGGTGGGCGGACATTTGTCTCTAACAAGTTTTGTTATGAGTTTGACTCTAGAAATTGAGTCGAATGCTGAATGCAAATCTACAAAAGCAAAGTAGATTTGCTGTTTTTGTGAGAGACATTGTAATTTTAATGCATTAAGAAAGAACAAGTTAATAGCCGTGCCCATTCTGGCCACAAAACCTGATTGGCATGGATCTCGATGTTGATGATGTGAAGTCCATGCTGAAAACTCTCGAAGTAAAAATTTGGCAACATTTTTTCCAGGAGTGCCAAGTAGCGCAATGGGTCCGCAATTCTTTGGAGATGACCAGTCACCCTTTTTAAAAATAGGCACAATGATGAACATGTGCCATGAAGATGGTAAGCTTTTTGTGTTTAATATATGTTGAAATCAATGATACAAAATTTGCGCCCATTGCTTCGGATTGTGCTTTAACATGATGTTACTTACGCCATCCGGGCCAGCAGCTCTTGAATTTTTGGCCAATTTAATGTAATATATGATGGTATCAATATCACAGTCTAGAACCCACGTGGACTGCATATCATATGAATATTTATCGAATGCGGGATCAGTATACAGATTGGAGAAATATGATTCCCATTGATCTTCTTCTACTCCATTTGCCTGAGATTCCAGTTGGTGCGAGCAATTTTTGTGATTGAGAAGTTGCCAAATGTCTGCAGAACTTTTAGAGGCCAGAGTGTTGAGCATAACCTCACTATCATGCTGAAAGAGAATGGATCTGTGTGCACAAATCCAGTTCAGATATCTAGTTTTGGCCTTTCTAACCTCATCAAAACGGGAGCTAGAAGAAGAGGAAAGTAGTAATGTACGTCCCTTTCTATAGCTTGCTCTCTTATTGTGCAGCTCGGTATCAAAAGAGTGCAAGTGGGAAACAGGCTTGGACTTCATGATTATGATGCTATTTTGAAATGTTTGAAGAAGATGAGTATATACCATCTTCGCCTTGTTGTACGGCAGGCAAGCGAAAGAATGCTTGAGATCACAGAGTTTGTAAGGAGTCCAAGAGAAACAAATTTTAGTCTGATTAATCTTTAAAGGTAGACAAAACCATTGTCTGTGTGTAGAAGTGGACAAAACCAGTCTTGAAAAACCTAAAGACAAAAACTTGTGATCACTATGTATTTGAGGGGTTATGATTAAGGAGTCGATGTCTCGAAACAAATTAGGATCAGCATAAATGTAGTCAATTGTACTGGCACTTCTGTCCCTGTGCCAAGTAGTAGCTGCTGGTAAATCTCCAGTTACAGACAATACAGATGAAGGGGTACACAACAAACAGTTCTACTCCTCGAAGAACTCCTGCAAACCCTTCCAAACTATTTTTTCATCACTTTTTCAAACTTCAGCTGTGAGGTTACACTGCTAAACCGATCTCCATTTGACTGTGAAAACCAAGAAAGGAAAACAAAGCAAACTTGACTCTTTCAAACACTGAAACTTTTTTTCCACGATTTGAACTTTCTGATTGGCTTTTCAAACTCTATTCCAGTGATTCGAGGCACCTGAGTGGGGTCTCGCATCACTGCAAGATTTAAGAGTGAGCCTTTGTTGTTCCCGATGGGAGCCTCGATTCAATGCGAAAGCAGCGAGACTCAAACTCCAGCTCAGAATTTGAGTATGAGTTAGAATGCTCAGAAAACAGGCAGGAGTCCTGCATGACTGCGCAAGCTCCCTAGGAAACAAAACAGGCGTGCAAGCCAGTTTTTAGGTCATTTGAGTATGCTTGTGCATAGGGGACATGTGGCCAATTGTCTAAGCACAATCTTTAACCAGAGTAGCTACAGGAAAGTGTAATCTGATGATACTCCCCAAGCATGTTACCGTGGTAGGGCATGGCATCAGGGCCTGTGGCCATGTCTGGTTGGTTCCATGTCATTCCATTGCGGGATGTTTTTTCACAGGTTTTTTCATCGCGATTTTTTTTACAAAAACCCCCATCACATTTTTTTCACATTATTTTTGGGGGTTCCCCCCAAACCCTCCTTTTGTTTAATGTCTATTTATTCCCAAACACCCACACCGCATATATATAATTTACTAACCCCCCCTAAAAAATTCGATGGGTTAAAAAAGAAAAAATTGCGGCAAAAAAACCTGCGAAAAAACAACCTGCGATGAAAGGACGTCGTACCGTCTGGTTGGGTCTCAGGCCACAGCCTAATCACTTTATACTTGTCTATGGTTGTGAAACCAGCGTAGTCTGGCAATATAATCTCTTCAGATATCAAATGGGCCCCCTTGGAAGCAAAACAACAAAGCGCAACACATGTTTCGAAACCCAATCCTGCACTTAGAAAACACTCACTGGTATTAAGCACGTTACAAACGAACAATAATAATTATAATTATAGTACCCAAAAGGCTTAGGCTGCACCATACCGATAGGTACTGCATGAAAGCGGGCCCGACTGCAGCTAATCACTGCTGTGAGCAATCAACTGAGCTGCAATTTCTCCAAAAACTAGTCCAGTCTCTCATGAAACTATACTGATTTTTGGTGTGTCATTTGGAAGTAGAAGTACATACGCTCGCACACATAAAACACACTTACACTCACTCAATCAATCACGCATTCACTTGCCAACTTACCTACACAAACACTCACACATAGACACATACACACACTTACTTGTGACTGATGTGGGCAGATTAATAAATCGGAAATATGTGTGCTAGCAGTCACTGCAGAGACGCTGTTTGTCTGAGCATGTCGTTGCTGCAGATTGTTTGGAGGTGGACCCAAACTCAAAACCTCTGAATCCGCTAAGCGGAGAGTAGCTGGAGTAGCATTCCTTGCAGAGACGCTGAATGTCTGAGTGTGTCGTTTCTGCAGACTGTTTAGGGGTGACCCGAACTCAAAACCTCTCAATCCACTCTGCGGAGCAAAGCGGAGAGTAGCTGGAGTAGCAGTCCCTGTAGTCCGTGCTATGCTGCAGGGGCTGAGGGTCTACTGCTATACTTTACTTTATCACCACCGTATAGTAGTCTGCTAAGGAAAATAACTTATCCTTTTTGACTCCGCTTGAAGTGTGTTGCCTACACAGAACGCAAGAGGTGAAAAGTGCTGAACGAGTGAACTCGGAGGACTAACGGCCAAGGACAGTGTAAACCGGAGGGTCCTCGATGGCAAGCGGGTCCCACTGCCAGGGGTGAATGAGTTCTGCAGTGGGGACCCGCCTGCTTTAAAAGGGGTTAACTCCTCCCCTTTTCATTGTCCCGCTTCGCGGGCTTTTCCGTTCCTTTGCCGCGCTCCTTTTTCGCGGGCTTCTTTTGTTTTTTGCCGCGCTCGCCTCCCCCCCTTCTGTGGAGAGGGGAAGGGCGCTTTTGGAGGAGGACACCGCTCGGGTTATCGGGGTGCCTCCTCCATTTTGGGTTTCCTCGTCGACATCTGCATAACCCGTGCATCTGTCCATTCTGGACCCATTATTCGGCAATACTCACACACCCCCCTTTTTCCCCCCAAAAAGGTGTTGCATGAGCCTTGCTTGGTTTTTTGGCATAAAAGGCCGCAGATTTTATTCTCCACAGGTCATAAAACACACTGCACACATTAGTGGAGATACTTTGTAAGATGCGGCGACTGCTCTGTGTCCGAAAACCTGCTTCCCCCTTGCTTTCCAAAAGTCCTCATAGGCCCAACTCTCCCAGCCCTTTTGCCTGAGCCTCGCCTGCCCCTGCAGGTCATCTTGGGCGGGGAGAGCGCCGTTTTTTTGGGGGAAGCTGAGCCCTTGTTGTTCCCCCCCAGACGCCCCCGCCGTGTTAGGCTCCCAAGGGGCGCTGGGACTGGAAAGGGCGAAGACCCTTCCCGCTTGCACCTGGCTCTTCCGGAGTCTGTCTCTTGTGTTTGGTTGCCCAAACACCGCCACACCGCCTGTCGTCCTGCGACGTCGACGATCAGGCCTCTTGTTCGTTCTTGTTTGTCGGGTGGGTGGGTGGAAAAACAATGTCCTCGATGGCAAGCGGGTCCCAATGCCAGGGGTGAATGAGTTCTGCAGTGGGGACCCGCCTGCTTTAAAAGGGGTTAACTCCTCCCCTTTTCATTGTCCCGCTTCGCGGGCTTTTCCGTTCCTTTGCCGCGCTCCTTTTTCGCGGGCTTCTTTTGTTTTTTGCCGCGCTCGCCTCCCCCCCTTCTGTGGAGAGGGGAAGGGCGCTTTTGGAGGAGGACACCGCTCGGGTTATCGGGGTGCCTCCTCCATTTTGGGTTTCCTCGTCGACACCTGCATAACCCGTGCATCTGTCCATTCTGGACCCATTATTCGGCAATACTCACACACCCCCCTTTTTCCCCCCAAAAAGGTGTTGCATGAGCCTTGCTTGGTTTTTTGGCATAAAAGGCCGCAGATTTTATTCTCCACAGGTCATAAAACACACTGCACACATTAGTGGAGATACTTTGTAAGATGCGGCGACTGCTCCGTGTCCGAAAACCTGCTTCCCCCTTGCTTTCCAAAAGTCCTCATAGGCCCAACTCTCCCAGCCCTTTTGCCTGAGCCTCGCCTGCCCCTGCAGGTCATCTTGGGCGGGGAGAGCGCCGTTTCTTTGGGGGAAGCTGAGCCTTTGTTGTTCCCCCCCAGACGCCCCCGCCGTGTTAGGCTCCCAAGGGGCGCTGGGACTGGAAAGGGCGAAGACCCTTCCCGCTTGCACCTGGCTCTTCCGGAGTCTGTCTCTTGTGTTTGGTTGCCCAAACACCGCCACGCCACCCGCGGGTTATCGCCCGCTGTGGCTCCCCCCTGGCTCCCCCTTGCCTCCTTGCCTACCAGTCTGACAAATGTGAGCAAATGTTCCAGAAAAACAACTCCAACCCCTGTGGGGACAAATGCACCCCGTCCCTCAGGAAATACTCGGGTGACTTTAAATTGATTAAGCCGTGCCTGATCTGGCCAAAGCCCCTCCCCTTGCAAAATCTGGCCATCGCGCCGTTCAGTTTTCTTCTGGACCTCTCAACGGCTGCATGGTTGTCTGCCCCCCGCCATACCTGCCTCGGGATTAACTCGGACCAGATGATTTCCGTGTCCCCCAGTTGACCTGCCAGCTCCTGTAAGGAGGCCATCATCGCCCGCATCAGAGCCCCTCTCCCTAAGCTCGTTAGATCGTTCCCCCCAAGGTGTATGATCAACCGATCTGGCCTCTGCCGCTTTGCCAGCAGCTTGTGCACCTGCCCCTGTAGCTGAGCCCATTTCATGCCTGGACTCCCGTGCCACTCCATTCGAAACCTGCCCTCCGTCATCTCCTCATGTTCCGTCGACCAGCAGGCCCCTGCCCTTGACACGAATGAGTGCCCTATCACCCATACCGTCTGTTTTCCTCTCGGGGCTGCCGCTTTGAGAGAGAGAAGGTGGCATGTTAAGTTAAATTTTTTCAGGCCTGATATATCTCCTAAAACACCCTGACTTCCATCTGCCCATCTGTTTGATCCCCGCCTCACTCATCCCCATTACCGCGGCAGACGTGGCCGCTCCAATCCTGAATGAATGTGTTCCAAAGACACCTTTGGTCTCCCCAATCCCCTCCAGCGCCATTTCCATAACCCGTCTAAATTGAAAGCGGCTTAAAGCCAACCCCTCCTGGTGGATTATACAGGCCTCTTCACCTGAGGGCGGCCTCACTTTTAGGAACTCGGCCATTGCCCTGACTGGGCAAATAGGGTCGCCCCCGATGGCTTTGAGGGTAACTGTGCACCCCCTGCCTCCTTGATCTGTTTTAGACCGTCTGACCCATACTGCCAGCTGGGCCCCTGTGACCTGGACGTCCTTTACCCTCACAAACCCTGCCCCTTTTGCCTCTTTGTTTTCCGGTACCAGTTCACTAATCCTGAGGGCCCCAAAAAACGCCAGTGTAAAAGCTGCTTTAAACAGGGCCAACTCGAACCCTCCCCGGCACACCTCTTGCAAGTGTGCCACGATCCTCTGTAGTTTGGCCACGTCTATGGGCCTCCTAACGTCACCCTGATGCACTCCTTGCTTCGCCCAACCTTTCATGGCCGTGACAATGTAGTGATCTTTGGTGGGATCCCTCTCCCCCATAAGTTTGCAGTGATGGGCGATGGCCGCCAGGTGGTAAGCCATCCATGACCTGGACTTTCCTTCGCGCCAACCCCATCCCACGAAGGCCCTTACTGGTTGCTCCCCTTCTACGCCAGCCAACACCTCCTGCTTGAATTGCAAATAGCGCCCCCAGCATGCCTTGTATCTGCTCGTGGTGCCCGGGGCGAGCGCCGTTTGGATCAGTGTGCTCAGATCGCCCCAATCATGCCCCACCATTGCGCCTTGAATGTGGCCATCGTCCTGTCCGCTCCCGGGCAATTCCTTCGGAATTTCTCCAACTGCAAACGAGAGAGAGCATCAGCTGCTGTGTTCTGTACCCCTGGAATGTGCCTAGCTCGCACTTCAATGTTGAGTTGCAGCATGCATTTGTAGAGCCCCCTTAACAACCGTAGAACCCTGGAGTTGCTAGCGGTCCCCTGATTAATGACCTGGACTACTGCCAAGTTGTCAGACCATAGCACGACTCTGCTGTCTTTCAGTTGTGCCCCCCACAATCTGAATGCGACTACAATGGGAAAGAGTTCTAACAGCGTGATGTCTTTGGTGACCCCTGCCCGGTGCCATTCCTCCGGCCAGGCCATGCCGCACCATTTGGTGCCCAAGATTGCCCCGAATCCCAGAGCCCCGGATGCATCTGTGACTAGCCTGAACCTTTCATCCTTTCCCTCTCCTGTCTCCATAATCGAACCCCGTTGAAATGATCCAGAAACTTATCCCACATGTCGAGGTCTTCCTGTACCTCCGGACCCAACCGTACGTGTTGGTTAGCATGTTGCAACCCCACTGTTTTCAGTTCAATCTTCCTGGCAAACACTCTACCCACTGGGATCACCTTTCCTGCAAAGTTAAGGTTTCCCGCCAAAACCTGGAGTTCCTTCAACGTGGCCTTCTTCTTCCCTTTTAGACCCTGGATGATTGCCTTCAGTTTGTGTACTTTCTCCGGCGGGAGCCTGCACTCCCCCTTTAAAGTATTTATTTCGATTCCCAAAAATGCTAGACACGTCACTGGTCCCACTGTCTTGTCCCCTGCTAATGGGATCCCCATCTCCTTTGTCAATCTCTGGAATGTGCGCATGAGAGCCTTACACTCGTCTGACCCCTTCTTCCCCACAAACAGGAAATCATCTAGGTAATGTACCACTGCCCCCTCCTTGCACTCGTGCTTGACCGTGAATTCTAGAAAGCTGCTAAATGTCTCAAAATACGCACAAGAAATGGCACAACCCATCGGCAGACATTTATCAAAATAGTACTTGTCTTGAACTTTGAAACCAAACAACCGTTGGCTGTCTTTGTGGATTGGTAGTAGCCGGAATGCCGAATCAATATCTGCTTTCCCCAAGACTGCTCCTTCCCCCGCCTTCCTTATCACCTCCACTGCATCTTCAAAGGAGGAATACTGTACTTTGCACAGTTCCCCTTTGATCCCATCATTGACTGAGTCTCCCTCGGGAAAGGAGAGGTGGTGAATCAGCCGGTATTGTCCCTCCTCCTTCTTAGGCACCAGCCCTAACGGGGATACTACCAGGTCCTTCAGCGGGGGTTTAAGGAAAGGGCCCGCCACCCTCCCCAACCTGATTTCTTTGGCTACCTTGGCTGCTACTACCTCCGGCATTGCCAATGCTGACCTGAGGTTAGCCGCCTCCCCTCCTTTTCTTACTCCTGCACATGGTATCCTAAAGCCCCATCTGAAACCTTCCCATAAAAGTCTGGCGTCTCTGTCGTTATGATACATATTCAACCACGGAGTCATTGCTTGCAGTTTGACCGGGGTTGGCAGCCTCTCTTTAATGGTATTGTTACACAAATGCAGTGTTGGCTTGTCCAATGTCCTCGATGGCAAGCGGGTCCCACTGCCAGGGGTGAATGAGTTCTGCAGTGGGGACCCGCCTGCTTTAAAAGGGGTTAACTCCTCCCCTTTTCATTGTCCCGCTTTGCGGGCTTTTCCGTTCCTTTGCCGCGCTCCTTTTTCGCGGGCTTCTTTTGTTTTTTGCCGCGCTCGCCTCCCCCCCTTCTGTGGAGAGGGGAAGGGCGCTTTTGGAGGAGGACACCGCTCGGGTTATCGGGGTGCCTCCTCCATTTTGGGTTTCCCCGTCGACACCTGCAAAACAACGCTTGTCTCCCATTACTATCAGCTGGAACTTGGCTGAGGCTCTGCCGTGTCTCGGCTTGCCAGGTCGTTAATCAAGGTAGGACCAAGGTAGGACCTGTCACCTCCTTGGTTTTTTCGTTTGAATCTTCGCACTTATGTTTCCCCCATTCACCAAAATTCTCTAAAGACATACTCAACATGTCTTACCCACGATGGACTGGCCCAAAGTGGTGGTAGTGCAGATGAAAGCAGGAGTAAATTAACCTCTGGGCCAGAATGAACCCTTGGAAGCTGAGGCTGAAGGGGAAGGAATGGATGCAGAACCGATGGGCACATTGTCTGTGAGCATTCCATTGGAATGCGAAGTATGCTGTTCCACTGCTCCACTGCTCACCAACTTACTGGAAATGGATAAGGGGTCAAAGCTTAGTGGGACTGTTCTTTGTGTGGGGGGGGTTCAGGCGATTGCGGACCCGCGCCTTTGGAATTATTTGCTAAGCCCCAGATAATGGAACAGGAGCAGGACTCTGTGAGCGGAGTAGCTAAGGAATGTAAGGAGAAGTGGGGCCCTATTTCAATGATGGACTCACATTGGGTGGAGAATTATTTGCACCTGGAAGACGTCTTTAACAGGCCTGAGTCTCCTGAATACGCTCTCTTGGCCGATATGGAGGTAACCTCAATGCCAAATCCACTACATGTTGCTAATAGACACATTGTCTCGGGAGGATAGCTCAGCAGCAACATGCTCGCCTTGGAAACAGACGACACGGAGCAACACAGGTTCGATCCCTGGGTCTGTGCTTAGAAACCTCTCGGTATTAAGCACGTTATAAATAACCTATCATATCATATCATATCTACCCTTGTCACTGGGGTCGAATCTAGAGCAACAGCATACTGTGCTGGTGTCGGGATTAGCCCGGGACTCAGAAGTACTTAATACAGCGCGCTCCCATCAGAGAAGGCTTAGTGCGTTTACTGGCATTGCCACTTCATCTCCTGCTCGATTTGGGGAAACAACTGGGGTCCCCTGCCTTCACGGGTATTGCCCCAAGCCTGATGTGGAGGGTGCAACTTTACCTTCCACGAACCAGACAAAAAATTGGGAGAAATGTCCAAACATTTGGACCTGCCCCATTCTGAATATCCCTGGGATGGCATTCGGGAGATACCCCTGGATTTTCAAGGTTCCCCCACCTATTCCCTGCGGGGCACGATTTCAAAATCATCAGTCTCAAGTGACTCTCAGGCCAACCGCCCACCGTCAAGACGAAGAACCTCAAAGATGAATCCTCTGCTCATCAATGGACCCGGCTCAACTTCAGAACATGATTATGACATCTCTGATGGTGGCTGTGAACCCCTTCGTGAAATTATATGCGACCCTGCAGGAGACAATCAAAGATCAAGCCACTCTATTGGCAATGTCTCACATCAAATTCATTTTTCTGGAATTATTTGTTGCAACAGTCCAGACAAGACTCAACAAAGAGGCGGAGCTAACAGCTCAGTGGCAAGCAAGGCTGTTTGACCTAGCGATAAGTGAGGTGGCTGAAAAATCCACAATATTGACCTCGATCCTGGAGCAAATGAAATGGTTGAGGCACCAGAACATCACACAGAATCGGACGTCATGGCCTGAGACCCAGCTAAGGGAACAAACTTATACGAAAGCTCGCCCAGACCCCCCAAAGGCACCGGGGGGGGGGTGGAGAGAACAGCGAATACAGCAGCCACGGGACAAACTACGACAAACTAAAAAAAGCCACTCAAACAGATAAGAAGACCAGGCCCGTTCTCTTGACCGTTAGGAGTAATGAGAAAGTACCATCAAACGAAGGGCCAATTCAGAGTGTAGACATAGACTCTTGTGCGGAAGCCTCTTCCATTGACAATCCAGATTATCTGGACCCTCCTCTCTAGACCGACACTATGACCACCAAGAGCACAAATTATTCGCTGTGTTTGAAAAACCATCACAGGGCCCCCCAGGAGAAACAAAA
The DNA here is from genome assembly GCF_040938575.1 of Ambystoma mexicanum. NCBI lineage: Eukaryota > Metazoa > Chordata > Amphibia > Caudata > Ambystomatidae > Ambystoma > Ambystoma mexicanum. The sequence goes on along the minus strand of NC_090931.1, from coordinate 931,988,281 downwards.
AACATCATATAATCAACAAAAAAGCCCAAAAACCAGCATTCATTAAAAAATGCCATCCGTGTGGTTCTAGAGCTTTTCGGAGAAATCTTTCGCTCCCAAATATGCAAAGAGTTGTGAACGACTCAATGGGACCTCGTCAGGCTCTGGTTACAAGAAGAGGAATGGTATCAGTGCTCACGACAGCCCAAGATGTCCCTCGAAGAAGACATACTTCTGTTATTGAACTTGTCGACCTATTCTGAGGAGAATCCTTTGGATGGGGGTGATCTTCCCAATGCAATGTTTGATGTGAATGAGCAGGAACAAAGCTCGATTATTTCACAGCCTAGGAAAGGGGAGAAGAAAATATGCTCTCCCACTCGACTCGACGCACGCATGAGCACATGCCAAAGGACCCCCCCATTTTGTACTATGGAGCAAAAAAAACTTCTCCTGCAAAATGGAAATAAGATCTCTGATATTGGCCCTTACCAAAAACCCTCACATTGTAACCAACTCCCAGGGAAGGAACAAGCTAAACAGTCACTGGGATGCCAAGAACCTGTTTGTTACCGTTGAACGATTGATACTGGAAAAAGATGGCCTGATAATGAACAGGAAAAACGTGCTAAAACATCTCCACTGTTCGCCCAGACTTAGATTTATTGGCCCGGAAGACATTAGGATTGTAGAGTTTGTGGAAGTGGGCCGCCTAGACTGGATGACCCTTCACCTGTATTCAGTATTGGTGAAGGATTGTCTACTGGAAGCTGCTGTGGATTTTCTTCCCTTGTGTTTTGAGCTAATAGAGGGAAGATGTTATCATTCCCAAGGTAGCAGCAATGAACCTCCAATATGGAAATCACCCACTCTAGCCCATGCAAAGGGCCGACCTATCTCATTATTAGAGAAGGTCGCCTCTACTAAAGAGTTAAGACCACTTGTGGGAAGGGGGTGGCACAGTTGAAAGTTACATTTGGAAGTCAGATGGGTGAGGAGAGGAAGGCGAATCTCCTCCTTATGAATATGAAACCAGTAGAGTCCAATGTTGATTGGGGTTGGTAGGCCGCCTCATTAGCTCAGAGGTCAGATTCATAACTACAGATCCCCATAGGAGCACCCCTGCGTATGGCCTCATGGAATACCAGGGGCTTTATGCATCTGTTTAGTGATGAGGGCTTTGATTTAACGTGTTTTGATATATTTTGAATGCAGGAAACATGGATCGTGTCCAAACCTGTCTGTGAGGGATTTGATATCCGTTTTACCCCGGCACTGGTTAGAAAGCGGAGGAGACCCTCTGCAGGTCTCATGACACTAGTGAAGAGTAGAGGTCCTTGTAAGATCTTAGAGTTTAAATGCTGGAACCCTTTTATACAATTAGTGACGCTGTCCTGGATAAGAGAGAAGGGCCGGGCTCCTCTGATACTATCCCTCTTTCATCTGTATTGGAATCTGGCTAGAATTGGGGAAGAAGAGTTTGTGGAGACAGTTATAAGATCAGCTGATGAAGTAAATCTGAGAAAGCACGATCCCCACATATTGATATTCGAAGACCTTAATATCAAGTGCCTTGATGAAAAGGGATTAAAATGATCAAAGTCCAAGTTATTAAAGAAAGCTGCTCTATGGGTATCGAAGCTAAAAGAACGGAATATTACTATGCTAAATGGTAATATAAGAGGCAACATCCCTGGTAAAGCAACCTGGTCAAGGGGTTTACAAACTGCATACTTAGATTATATTGTTGCTCATATGCTTCTAAGGATTTGTATGAATGGCTAAGTACTTTGGAACTTATTCTTATGGATAATAGTGATCATTGCATTCTGACACTTACCCTTTGGGGACAAATGCAGGGTACTATGGAGGTACCAGGAGATCCATTACAGGTTAATCGGGGGAGCCGCCTAAGAATTCTTCACAGGGATTTGAGGGATGTGACCTCTAAACTTCAGAGAATCTTGGAGGCTAATGCCGGGGTGGTGGACTACTCCAGCATATTGCTGGCTTTCCTGCACAAAATCAAATCTGGGGGTACAGCAAGAATTCCAGAGGCAGCACTTTTCAAACCGGGTAACGAGAGAGATGAAAAGAATATTAAGATCAGACCCACGTTCTATAGATCAGCAGCAAATGGGGACACAATTAAGCTTAAAAACATAAGAAAACAACGCTATAGAAACTGGCTCTTAGCCTCCAAAGCTCAGTGGTTTTAAGATGACGCTGAAACCATTATGAAGGCTCTGGCTAATAAAAACACTCGAGACCTTTGGAAACTTGTTAATAATAATGCAACATTCCAACTGGCATCTTTGACATCATCGGTCCCTGAGAAGGTTTGGCTCCGATACTTCACCGATCTCTTTGCCTGTTCGGATCAGGTGTCCTGTATAAATCCAGAAAAGCATGCTACCCTGTGGTCAATTGAATTTGACAGAGAGGACATAATGGAATTAATAATGAAACTAAACCCTTCTAGAGCGGCAGGGACAGATGGCCTAAATAATAAAGTCCTTAAACAAAACCCAGAAGGATGGGCGGATTTCTGTATGATTTTATTCAGGCAAGTGTTTTCAGTCAGACAAATCCCGCCCTTGTGGAGGACAGCCTTGATTGTCCCTATATATAAAAAAGGTGAAAGGGCCAATCCGAAGAATTATACACCTATTGCCCTGTTAGACACCCTGGGGAAAATGTTTGCTTCAATATTATTGAAGCACCTGAATATATGGGTGCGTGACTCAGGACATAGTGACATAAAACAAGCAGTATTTGTCCCAGGTGTGGGAACATGTTTGAATCTTTTCCTGCTAAATGTTCTTACAGTCAGAGCACTTAAGACCAAGCAGAAGGTTTACTTGGCCTTCATTTATCTGGTGCAAGCCTTCGATAGCATCAATAGGGAGATGCTATGGGGAAAGCTATCAACATGTGCCTGTCCGCCAGATCTTTTGGAAGCCGTTTAGAGCCTCTATTCGGATACTTCCATACAAGTCAGAATGACTGCTGAAGGGCTACTCTCAGGCACAATTCCAACACATAGGTGACTGAAGCAGCGATGCCCTCTGGCACCCATAATTATATGGCGTCCAGCCCAGAAGGGGTTATAGCCTTCCCTTGTCAACTTTACAAACAAAACATTCCATGGGTCATGTGTTCGGACGATTTGGTCATAATTGATCAAACGCCAATAGGCCTACAAAGGAGGCTCACAAATTTGAACAGCTATTTTGAGACCAATGAGTTGAGAATAAATGTACCTAAAATCAAGATCTTGGTGCTTACTACTGCAAGAGGGAAAACTAAGCCGAAATGTATCTGGTTTATAGGCACACAGAAGATCAAATGCTTAGAGTCAATAACTTATCTGGGAGTATAAATTAATAACAATGTAAATTAAAATTTATGGACTGATGAACTTAGGCAGAAATGCATTAGATTGGCGGCCCAGACCAAGATAATAATGACAAAATGTGGGAAATTCACACTTGTGCCTATTGTAATCTTTTATAAGCATAAGGTTACTCCAATTTTATTTTATGCATTGGAAACAGCTTTTAATATTCCGGTAAATTTCTGGGACATGCTGTAGGGCATTTTGTGGAGGCTTGTGTTAGATACCGCGAATTCATTACCTGCTGCGTTAATGAGATATGAATTGGGACTTCCATTCCTTCATTCCATGGTTTTCTGGAAGTCCTTGAGTTTGTACAGGAAATGTACACGGGTGGACAATCCACCTCCCTTGGACATACTAAGGAGTAATATAATCGGACCCAATGAGCCACAAGATGGGACGGTCGGTCCCTGGAAAAGCAAATGCAGAGAGGATCTTGAAGCACTCAATCTAAAAGAAGAGGTTCTTTTAAGTAATCCAGATAAAATGAAGGCCCAGCTGCGGAGACATGATTGGATCAATACCATTGAGAAAAGGGAAACATATAAATAAAATTTCAATCTGAGTTTTGACCAGAGGGCGATTAATCAATTGCCAAAGTACCTGGTGAAATGTTCTAGTAATAGACACAGGAATGTTTTCTTAAGATTGAGACTAAACATTCTTCCCAGGAAAGAGGTTCTTTGGACAAGAAAGAAGAGGGAGGCCTTAACCCCTTCCTGTAGATTCTGTAAGGCACAAGACTGCTTAGAAACAACAAAACATCTCTTGCTGGATTGTGTGGATCTAGCTGAGATCAGAAAGAAGTATATTAGTGAGACAGCGTCGCAATGTAGGTCACTTACTATGGAGGAATGGTCAGGAATTGTCTATTTTAGGGGAAAGGGATCCCTGGTCTAAGCGATAACAAAACTTTTTATGGACATTTTAGCATTATAGTGGGACACTAGGAGTCCCGGGTAGATCTGTTATGATAAACGTAATGACAGACTGAATGGGGTGGAAGATGTGACAATGTGGAAAGGTCTCATGGGTCTAGTGAAGAGCTCTGTGGGGAACGATACTCTTGTGAAATGTATTGTTCTTCTCTTATTTTACTTTTTAAATTTTTCTTTTAATGGGGCGGACTGCTTTTCTTCCTTTTTTCTCTTTCTCTATATTTTTTTGGAGGGGGAGGGATGTTTGTAAAAGTGAGAGTTATCATGAAAGGTTTGTAATCAACCATAACATGATTAATAAAAAAATAAAAAAGTGGTGTGAGGGTGTGTGTATATAAGGTTGTGTGTGTGTGTTTGTGTAGACTATGCGTTGTGTAGAGTATGTGTATGTTACAGTCACGGATGAAAGGCACTATTTAAGCATGCAATTGATGCACAGAAACAAATACTGAGGAATGCAGTACTTCATCAAGTGGGTCCTGACACTGCCCTTCTATTTAGTACTGAAAGTAGTTGGCCACTGTTGACTTATGTCACCAGTCGGCCAAACCTAAACACAGTCCTATTGAAAATGACTTCCTCTGTTGATTTCAGTGAACGCATGTTGTGCCCTCCACTATTGTTTACACGATAACACAAATCATGTTATACTGACGGCTATCTCATCAACACATCCCACTACTATTTTGGCACCAATTAATCTTCGATACATGTCCAATACATCCATGAGAGACGCTATCATTTCGCCATTAGGTTTGTCCTTGTCATTCGTAAGGGGTCGAAGTGTCTGCACCTAAATCCATTATTCACAACACATACAAGCACACAGTTCTTAAGCACATAATCATTCAGTTGTGCATCATTTGTACTGCACTGGTGGACCAGAGGTTACAACGCTTGCCTCGGAACCAAGAGCTGTTCTCTACCCCCCCCCCACAATTACAGACATTTTTATTTATGCTGCCCTTTCTATTTTGGTCAGGTAACTGGTTTACATGAATTAAAGTCTTCACTGTGGCTAGATTCGTTTTCTTAATTCTAAATGATGTACGCACAACTCCTGCAACTTGAATATAAAAACAGGGCTGCATTCCATTGACTGCACATACTATGGGTATTTATTTAATTATTGAGCATTTGTTGGGCGCCTATACAACATAATAGTGTTTCCAGGTGCCACAAGCAAAGGGGGGGGGGAACTACTGGAGTAAATAATAATGGCAAAAGACAGTGAATATACAATCGTGATCAACTAGGCCGTGTGACATTCGGACGTGCAAGTGCAGTGAAGAGAAGTGTAGGAGATTTTGGAGTGGGAGGAGGGAGCAAGGTATGGTCAAGTGCTAGTAAGAGTCTGGAAGGGAAGTGATGAGGTGTGTCAGGGGAGGGGTTGTAGGTCAACTGGTCGAATCTAAATGGTCGACCGGACAAATGGTCGACACCAAAAGGTTGACAAGTCAAATGATCGAATTGTTTTTTTTAGTTTTTTCACATTATTATTTTTTTTGGGGGGGGTTCCCCTCCCAACCCCCTTTTTTTCGATCATTTGTCCTGTCGACCAAATTGTGTCGACCATTTGTCTGTCGACCATTTGACTAGACACCCAGAGGAGGACATCCCAAAGGTGGGGTGAACACAGCCACCAGGTGGGGGCCTCCAAGGGCAGTGCTGGGGGGTGATGGTGTTGACTGCCAGGGGCCTGGTAACTTGTGAGATGCATGATGGTCCAGGACGCCAGTCCCAGTGGCAGTACGGTGAGTAGCAGGGAAAGGAGAGAGGAAACAAGGTTGAGAAAAGCAGAGTTTTGAGAAGTTTCTGGAACTTAATGAGGTCCTGCTCAAGTCTGAGGCGGGCAAGGAGGATGTTGCAAAGAGAAGCACCAGCCGAAGAGAGACCTGCCCACCACTCTCTGCTTGGAGAATCGTTTGACAAGCAGAGAGTTGGAGATGGAGGAGTAGAGGGCTCTAGAAGGGAAGTATTTAGGGATAGAAAGTTGGAGATAGCGTGGTCCCAGGCCCCAGAAAGCCTTGTGGATGATGCAGAGGGTCTCGAATTTGATCCTTGAGGCCATCAGGTGCCAGTGGAGAGATCTTAGGGCTGGAGAGATATGGTCCCTAGGCTTGAGGCCAAGGATAAGTCTTGCAACCCTCTTCTGGATTAGCTGAAGGGAGCGGAGGGAGGAAAGGGGGAGATTGAGGAAGGGTTGTTGCAGTAGTGCAGCCTATGGAGGACCAGAGCTCTGGAAACATTGAGCTTCTGCGGAAAGGTGAGGACACCTGGTGAGGAAACCTGTTTCAAACCTGAACCACTGGGGAAACCTGTTTCAAACCTGTACCAATGGACCTGAGTGGGGGTTGTTAGGCAAGGGAAGCTGGTTGGTCAAACTTGTGTACATTTAGCTAAAAGGTGATCCCTCCCAGGCAACACATTCTGGTTGTGGAACCAGCATTGTCTGGCAATATAATCCCTCCAAATATAAAATGGGCTCCCTCTTATCTGTGCATCGCTGCCCTCCATAATAAATGATAATTATTTGTTATAGGGCCATGTCATTTTCACTGGGTCCTGTAAAGGAATGCCTGCCATCTCAGGCTGCCCTATCCCCACGGCTGTTGTTGGATGGGTGAGAGTAGCAGCTTCTAAGATTTGATTCTCACCTTGAGCTCCCTCCCCACCTCCTTTACATCATGCTGATTGCTCAGAGCAACAGTATTCATTCTATCAAGTGTATTTGCACTTCATTGCACCCCAAGTAGGGAGCAATAACTTCCCTGCTATGTGTGAATCGATGCCCTCCCATAGGGTGACAGCATTTCAAACTCAAACAGAAACAAGTACAGAATATGCATGATAGAAGTTCAGCTGCTGTGACAATGGTTCGGGTACTACTTGAAGCGAAGAGAGTGGTTACAAGTGCCATCATTAATAGTATTTGCCAGGCACTAATCTGTTCATGGCACCCATATCTTATATGGGACTAAGAAGTTCTACACTAAGCAGATCGTGCCAAACAAATTGCTCAATCAGTGCTGGCCGTTGAGGTGCCTGCCATGAAAAAATAGAAAGACCTCAGAAGGAGAACATCCTTGTAAAGGCCAAGAACATTGTGTTGCATTGAAGAAGAACAAAGTCCTCTTTATCGCAGAAGGTAAGATACTATGCTGTACAGTGTGTCCCTTTCCTTTCACTTCCCTTTCATAAATAGTACATTTATGGTTGGCCTTAAAGAATTTCATATGGGGGCTCAGCCTGTTTGTTATATTGTGTTCTACTCATTTGTGGGGGTGCATGACATTAACCTGCTGTATGTTCTTTTTGCACTTATAGCTCTGCTTCATGGACTTTTAGGTGCTAGCAAAAGAATCTGCCACCATCAGGGTTGCCTCATCCCCCACACTTTTGGATGGAATGGATGTTCAAATGAATTGTAAAGCCAGAAATGGCATATGCACCCATTAAGTAAAATATGTGCCTATGATTGCACATGTCAAATGGCAAGGAGAAGCACAAGGGGTACTAATCAATGAAGAACAGGAGGAGGGAGAACCCATGATTTCTACACCAGTCTCCCAAGACTTACAGGGCTTCCACCACATCACCTTCAAATATTAATGCTAGTGTTCCTCACACTGTCTTCAACTCCAGCCATTACCCCATTGTGCCCCCTTCCTCACAACACACTGCCAACCCAAATTAACTGTTGAAACCCGTGGCAGGTGAGAAGAAGGACACAGACCCAGATTTTCCATTTCACTTCTGACGTTTATTAACTTATATGTGAAAACTCCTGACTTTCCCTATACTAGGGCTGTTCCCTACCTAACATAACTAAGGCGCTCGTCAGTCGTCAGTGAAAGTCCAAAACAATCTTTGTCCACTGTCCAAACTACCCTGTCCTAACCCTACCACTATTAGAACAAAAGAAATACAAGAGAATGACTCCCTTGTATTGTGAATAGGTTCTTGCACCAAGTTAGAGTCAATAAAGTATCTCCTTTGATTAAGTCATTCAGTTCTGATATAGGGTTCTTCACAGTCTTGACCGTCATTTCTCCTTGTTTAATCTTCCTTGCTTCCTTGTACTCCTCTTGGCTTGTTCTTGTTCCTTTCCTTTGTTCTTCTTTCGCTTTTAGCCTTATATCTTGTATGAAACTAACCTCACTGTTCCAGAGGTTATTCTTACTCTTTTCATTCACTTTTGTTACTTTATTATATATTGGGACAAGTATGAGCACTCCAGTGCTTATCCTCACTTTCTTCATTCACTTCGGATACTCTGTTACATCTGAGACGAGTATGAGGACCCGAGTCCTTATCTTTGGTCCCCCTCCCAGGGCTCTCATTTCCCTGTTACCTGCTTTGATTAGTGGTAACATCACCGGGATTCGTGGCAGGTCGGGACTCTCTTTTCCAATTGTTAGATTGGCTTCCTGGTTCCTCTGGAATCTCCTTGCTCTTCCTCTGATTGGTTCACTATGTGGAACTGTGCTGTAGGTGGTATTGGCGTAGTTAATGGACTCCCAGGTCCACCACAATGGACTTGTGGTACCACCACCACTTGCCTCTATTTCACGATGCTCCACGTCCACTTCCATTTCTCGCTTCTCCTTCTCTCTCCAACGCAACGTGTCAGAGTCTGCTACTGTGCTCACTGGTAAAGTTGGATGCTGCGCATCCAGCTGTTTTTGTATCGTGACAAGTTGGATTGAAGCTTGCGGGTTCTCTCGCTCTGAAGGTCTCTGCTTCCCATTCTTACTACGTGGCTGTGGGGCGTCCCCGGCGCAGTGTCCAAGTCCTTCCTCTTTGTTTGATTACGGCTCTGTATTCTTCCAATGGGTTTCCTGATATCAGTGTTTATGTTTTTTTTCTCCAGGTATACTTAAAGTATTTGGGTGCCACCAGCAGATTCGGGATGTTTTTTCACACAGTTCCTTGTTGGTTCTGGTCACAGATTTGTTGGTGTGACTTTAATTAGGGAGTTACCCATAGTAACAGGAGCCTTGCCCCCAGGTGGGGAGTCTCTCTGGTGAGGTTGCACTTGCCTCTACCCTTAGGGAGGATATTGCGTAGCAGGCTCACCTCCCTAGCCTCACAGGGAAATGCTCCCCACTGAGAAGAATTGACAGAATCCCACGATTCGTCACAACCCCCATGACACCTCTCCTATTGACAGCATTGCCCAAGACACCTTCCCCCACACCAGTACTCACCTCTGTAAATCCTTAGTCAGACAATACCCTGATCAATGTGTACTCATTTATTTATTGATGTATATATGTATTTATGATGAAAAGATCACCATCTCAGGAGGTCACTGCCACACCACATGCAAAGATATAGCCAGAATGGAATCCAAGAAGTGCATGAAGTAGAAGACCAGAAAACAAGCATTCTCTTGCGATCCTCCCATGCTCTGGAACAGGCCTCCTGCTAACATTGGGCTGGCGCCCTCCCTCCTGCAATTCAGGAAAGATCCGAAGACTCTGCTTTTGAAGGAACCTTTCACTGGAAAATGAGGCCTATGCATCAATAAGATGATCCACCCCACTATGTGCCACTCCCTTTATAATACAATCTCGCTTTGCTTTCTAGCTAGGTTTGCGTTGTATAAATCACCTACATACATGCGTAATGAAATTCATGTTGGGTCAATGTATGTACATATAACAATCAGTACAACTCTGTGTGTGTGTGTGTCTGTGTCTATGTCTGTGTCTGTGCGCACACATATGGGTGTGTGTGTGTGCGTATTCTTTCTCTGTCTGTGCTGGGGGCTCAGGCCGATGGTAAATCAGAGTTTCCTATTAAAGATCAGGGGTAGCAACCAGTGGCTCCCCAACCAAATGCGGTGGCCATCTCTATTAGCACCGCATTTGGTTCAGTAAAATATTGCATGGTTAAAAGCCCCACTCTCTGCCAAATCCTTTGGCCTGTTGTACATGGGTGAAGGCACATGGGTGAAGTGAGGACCCCGTCACACCAGTTCCCCCTTGTTTACAGTGTCTGAATGACTACACTCGTAAAGATACAGTATAGTGCTGCCATTGCCCCACCCTCTTCACCCCGCCTTCCAAAAGAGCTGTTTGAGCAGCCAAAGTGAACAGGACGGGCAAGAGCGGCTGGGTGTGGGAACAGTTGTATTGTTTCATGAACAAGCAACAGAATACAGTCTGTGAATAGCTTGCCACGTCTCATGCATAACCATTCCCCTTTGATTGTCCATCCCTCCCAGTGCATGTCAGCAGCTTTTGGGTGCCCTGCCTACAGCACTGTGTGTTGTAAGGTGTGGGGAGATTTTACTAAATCCAGTTGCCGTTTTGGTCTCTTGTTCTGTGCAGGGACCAGGGGGTGTTTATTGACTGCGTGAGGACTCAGCATAATGTTTTATTTCCCATTATTTGGATAAGAATTACATTTTTGCAATTCAAATATATTCATGAGATACAGATCACATTTGTGCTTCTGCCTCATTCCATTGAGCAGCCACTGGTAGAACCTTTTTTAACATGCCCAATTGTCATGCTGCAAATGCCTTTTGCATGTACCTCCAACCAGAACGTAGTGATGCCATTCCAACGAGTTTGGCTTTGTTATGGGTTTATGAACATGCTTCAAATATCCCTCGAGGTGAGCCTAGACCATTTAAATGGTGTTAAGTTCTGGAGAGTCAAGCCATTAGTCTTCAGTTTTGCTAATGTTACACAAGTGGGATGGCGATGCTCAAATGTGGGCCTCAAGCCTGCTGTTGCTAGAGACCTCAGCTACACCTAACTTACAATGCCCAATGCAGCTGAAACATGTATGGGGTTACTTGTAGTCTTGTTCAGAAGGGATGTTACCTTGCAGTTTAGGGTTTGGGGTTACATTAATGGGATTGCCTCCCTTGTGGGATGGAGCCAAGCCTGATTTGCATATGGCCTTTCCCCTTCTTTAATGGCATTGCAGACTGGAAGCAATGCTCTGAAGGGTTGGCCAGAGCAATTGCAGAGGTTATGACTAATTTAAAACCTTGCAGCCACCAATCTTCAGTTTTTCTAATATCACTCCAGGTGGGACAGATATGACCAGATGTGGATCACAAGCCTTGTGTGCTAGTGATCCAAGCTACACCTCACTGATGTGTTGTCGGTACACCCTTCGGGTGGGATCTGGGTGAATGGAGTGTGTGACCAATATGCATTCCATATTATGGGTGTCTGGTTTCTGTGTGTGTGACACATTTAATGAGGCAGCCCTTCCCGAAACTGACATGAATGCTGTATGGTGTGCTGAAAGGCTGGGTTCTTTCCCCAATCCACATTCCTTGTTATGGGTGTCTGGGTGGAAGTGAATAGCTTGAATGCCTTTAAGCCTGATTGGCTGCCTACCTGCATGAATGCCCTTCTGTCTGATTGGCTGACTGAGCGTAGCTCAGCAGTGTGAATGAGGGACAGATGTGTATATCTGGGGACCTCTCACGCCTCAATTTGTTCAGAAGCTGAAGTCGAAACTTGAAGCTGCTTATTCTTGAAGCCCAGCTGGAAGAAGAAGAATTGCTGCTGCTTTCCTTCGACCCAATCTAAAAGCTGTCGAGGACTGATCTGAGAGAGGACCTGGCTAGGAGACCTCTTCCTAAGCTACAAGGGAACATCATGCAGAAGCTGATCTCCATCGAGGTACCCTGGAAGCCAGTCCCAAAGGCTGTCAACCGGAGAAAGGGTTTACAGAGAATCTCAAAGTAAAGCACACAGACAATGATGCAATCGAAGTCCATCGCCATCGACTGGGGTTCGGAGGATTTCCATAACCACTGGAAGCCCGTCGAGTCATGTTGCCCAGAAGCAGGGACAGCTTGATGCCATGCTGCTCGACGACCGGAGCTGCACCGCTCCACCTTACCTAAGAACATTAAACAAAGGGCTACCTTCTTGGCATCACTGTCGACCTCTTTGTCCCGCCGGAGAAAGTCGAGGTCGTCAACGACCGAGGAGAATCCGCCAGTGGGTTTCCCGCCACCCGAAGTCCACAAAGACGCTGCCAAGTGAAAATCTGAAATCCAGCTGTGGTCGAATCCCGATCAGCAATGCCGACACCCGACGCCTGCTTCCAGGCCTACGTTCTTCACCAAGTCTTCCTTGCGGCACCAAACTCTTTACATCGAGGTGCACCGTATACCTCGTCTTCGCAGGATGTCCACGTTCGATCGTCGACAAGCACCTCAAAGGTCGAAGTTGCTGCCTCAACGACAGTGTTCACATTTCTTCGAGGAATCTCAACGTCCTGTGGCTCCTGCTTTAAAGGGAGTCCATTCATGAGGGATCTGTCAGGAACCGTCAAAGAAGCTCTTCTAACTCAGCTACATTGGGATAGTTGAACATTTTGACCAGGAAACAAGACTATTTTAACATTAATGATATGATATGATATGGCATTTGTAACGTGCCTATACACAAGTGTTTCAAGGCGCGACGAGGCAGGGAGGGGGGAACAAAGAGAAGACAGACAACGATCCTACTAGTCCAGGTGTCATTCAGATCACGCAAGTACATTGGTAGAGGGGAAGGGAAAAATGCAAGGGGAAAGGAAGGGGGGGAAAGTGCAGTACAGGGTTAGTGGAATAACAAGAATAAATAATAAGGGCCAGCTGGTGGCAAGTGAAAGGTAAGTGCAGACAAGTGCTGGGAAGGGGGACTGTAGGGATACAGAGACAGTCCCACGGTGCAGGGGTTCCCAGGGAGGCAGTGCAGGGGGAGAGTGGCTGGGCCAAGGACCGAGATCGGTGAGAGTGGCCCAGTTGCAGATTCAGTGCAGTTTCAGTCAGGAATTTAGCAGGGGAGAGGGGGAGAGAAAGCAGAAGCAAAGAGGATGGTTTTGATGTGCTTCTGGAACCGGAGATGGTTCTCCTCAAGTAATGGACTGGGCTTGTTAATACTCTGTATTACAGGTTGCCCAGGTGGGGGGATCCTCACTCAGAATTGTGCCTTGGTAGAAATGGAAAACATTCTGCCTTTGTTTAGCTTAACTTGCCTTCATATATATATATATGCTGATACCCATTGCTGTATGATGTGTATGCCATTATAACTGTCAGCAGTTGATGCATTTTAAAGGAGTCAATAGCTAAGTGTGGTACCAAATAGACCTTGTATATATTTGCCATATTACAATTTCCAGAGTACAAAGTGTGCTATTAGTTGATGTATATATCTTGAACCTTATTTTTATATGAAGAACTGTGTTAGCACATAACATAGTGTGTGGACATTCCTTTGTGGGGGGCTTGGGCACTACACTGTACTTAAGAACCAGACTGCATCACCTACTGAGAGCTTAAGCCTTGGTTGCTCGTCCATAGCTACCCTATTGAGAACCTTGGCTGGGGTGCTCTGTGCTTCTACTCTGCCATATAGAGAGCAGGAGTACAGATACCCCTCCAGTCTTTACACTGGAGGCAGCAGTGGGATGCTAATGGTTTTAAGAATCAGTGTGTAACCTTGCCGCCTACAAAATATCCACACTTTGTTGATTTGAGGTTTTAGTTGTGTACTAGGATAACTTCACTACAAGCAATGGAATCTATTATGAATGGCGAATTGACTAGGATGAGCTAAGATGCTCTCCAGAGTGCTTGTGAAGCCAGGGAGTTAGACTTTGAAGATAAGTCTAGGGCTGAGATGATAGCTGCACTGGTGGACTACCAGACTGATTGTGATGCTCTTGATGAAGGGAGGATGAAACCACTGATGCCCAGTCTCCACGTCCAGGTGACGAGGGCATGTGTCCCCACCCATCCCCAGAACCAGAGAATCTGCTCCTTTCTTGACCTGCAGCCACGAGAAACGAACTGCTGATCCTCATCCACGTGCCACGATCATCCTGGAAACTGCAGCACCTTCCTGCCGATGTCCCTCTGAGGCCAGATCAGCTCCTCCTGTGTGAGTTCACCTAATCAGTGCCTACACAGCAGTTTTTTCACCCTTTGCAGCCCGTGGTATTGTGCCTGCACACGCGCAAACCTGATTTCTAAAATAAAATGTCGGGCGCGATGCGGCGCCACACTGAGGCTTGAAACACACGCGTTGCCAGGCAACTGTTTTTATTTATACCTTTACTTCCGCCGGCAGGCCGAAGAGCCGGCCATATCAAAGGCCAATTTAAGGCCCTGTTTGCCCCTCATCTTGCAGTCTCCACATCCAGGTGGTGAGGGCAGGAACCCCCACCCATCCCCAGCACCAGAGAATCTGCTCCTGTCTTGACCTACAGTCACAAGGAACGAACCACTGATCCTCATCCAAGTGCCACGATCAACCTGGAAATTGCAGCACCTTCCTGCCGATGCACCACTGAGGCCAGATCAGCTCCTCCTGTGTGAGTTCACCTAATCAGCACCTACACAGCAGTTTCTTCACCCTTTGCAGCCCATGGTATCGTGCCTGCACACGTGCAGACCTGATTTCTAAAACAAAATGTCGGGCGCAATGCGGCGCCATGCGGCGCCTCAGTGGAATGCACTACCACCACCCCTACGAGGAGAAACCTCCCACCTAGCATTCCGTAAAGCCATAAAAACTGTGCTCTTCACCTAAATCCACCCCAGACGCAACGCTCTGATAAACTGCACTAACCTTTTGTACTGTTCCGCTGCTATGTACTGTGTTCCACTTGAGTATGCTATGCCAAATGCATTGCCAACTGTATTGTACCCCGTGTTAGTTTTGTAACTAAGCATGCCACAAATAACAGCGCCGTGATGCCCCTGGGCTGTATTGTGCGCTATAAAAATGTAAAAATAAATAAACAAGGCTTGAAACACACGCGTTGTCAGGTAACTATGTTTCTTTATACCTTTACTTCCGCCTGCAGGCGGAAGAGCTTGCCATATCAAAGGCCAATTTAAGGCCCTGTTTGCCCCTGTTCGCCACAGGATTTTATGCAGCAATGTTTTCAACTCCCCCAATGAACAATCAATCTGGATTGCCGCTGTCCGGAGGACCATTGACAATTATCTGGACACGTAGCCTGTGTCTCACGGAGACTATTGCGGCTGATACCACTCTCACGAACCTGTAATCCAGCTCACCTGCGCTCCATGTTACTACGGTATGTTAACCACCATACTTCCACGCTCCCGCCTCGCCGCTATAACCCTCTTGCAACGTTATACCAGTAATGTACTGCACTACCCACTTGTATCAACCACCGCTAGAGCAGACCGCACTCATGCACCGTACGGTCTAGTAGCCCACCACTCTCCTTTGTGCAACAGCACGTTCGCTCAGTCCTAATTGCCCAATCTGCATCACGCGCTCCACTTGTACGCTCCCACACTGCTCTGCCAAACCCCACTATTTACTCGGCGAGGGTGCAGGCACTATGATCCACAATGTTTTATTACCATTAGTACACTGTCAATGATACTGTTATTGTTACTGCTAATGTCATTGCCAGATAATTTGGTACCAGCTAACCATTGTCAATGCTACTACTTTTGATAGACAACTCAATACTAGCCCGGTACAGTTAGATAACCGTCACTGCTTTTGATGGACAACTTGGCACTAGCCTATTACTGTTATTGCTACTGTTTGAGAGCTTGGTACTAGCCAGGCACAATTAGACAACCTGGTACTAGACCACCACTGTTACTGTTGGCACCAGCCTACTATTGTTATTGTTATTGTTAGATAAATTGGTACTAGCCTGGTATACCTAGATAATCTGGCACCTGACTCCCACTGCTACGGTCACTACCACTGCTAGATAACCCAGTACTAGCCCACCACTGTTATTGTTACTATTAGACAATCTGGTACTAGCCGGGTACACCTATATAACCTGATACCAAACCTGATATAAACAACTGTTACTACATTTACGTACCTGCCTGCCTCACACTCATCCGTTCTCAGCCAACTTTAAACCACCTCCTCGTTGACTCCTACTACTAGCCCACCCATCTATTATGTATCTGCCAACTATCTATACATTCCTTCTGAGGACTATCCTCAACCTTATCGGCATAGTGTCCCGGGAGGATAGCTCAGTGGCAATGTGTTCGCCTTGGAAGCAAGACGACACGAAGCAACGCAGGTTCGATCCCTGGGTCCGTGCTTAGAAACCTCTGGGTATTTAAGCGCGTTATAAATACGCAACTAAGAAAAAAAAAAAGCAACAATTATGCAACTGAAAAAAAAACAATTCCTGTAACAGCGCTTCGATGCCCACGGGCTGTGTGAGCGCTTTAAAAATGCAAATATATAAATAAATATCCAGCACTACAAATCCACACACCCCACTAGTCTCAGTGGCCACACTTAAGATCATGGGCCTCATTACGACCTCGGCGGTAGCCATGCCGCTATTGGCGCCATCGCTGCCGCCGAAATCGCATCCGGGTCCTCAGAATGAGGAATTACCGGGCCATTCTGAGTTTGGAAGGCCCAGTAATTCCTCCCTCCAAGGACCCGGACCCAGTCCTTCCCCATTCCCATTTCAGCCCCCATAGGGCTGAATGGGAATGGGAGAGGGAACAAACAACGGGCCAATACGAGTTGGCCCGTTGTTCGCTCCCTCTTCCCCTCGCGGGACCCGGTAAGCACGCCTGGTTTGACCAGGCGTTGCTTCCTGGGTCCCGCGAGGGGACCTCGTAATGAGGGGGTACGCGGTAAACGGCGCCGGCACCTTTTACGGCGCCGTTTACCCCGTACCGGCAGGGTCGTAATGAGGCCCCATGACTCTTATTCACAGTCCTCCCCCGAACCTCTTCAGCCAGCACCAGCCCAACTTCAGACCATGTAGCCCCACCCAGAGAAACCTCAGACTTCGCGCAAGGCTACCTCAACTGTTTGAATCCCTCGCCAGAGCCTCTCATCTTACTAAAACAATTATTAGCAGAAATTCTTGTACACAATACAAGACCACCAACTGACCCCTCAGCTCTACCACCTCCACCCACATCACATCACCTAAAAGCTCCCAACCCAATCTGCCCGCCATCACTGCCCCCCCCAAAACTCAATCACAATTTACAGGTACCACTAACAACTCCGACAGAAAGCAACAAGCCAAATATTAGAGGTGCCTTAATAAATGCCTGCTCCGTTGTAGCACATGCCCTATAAATAGCCAATCTTCTACAACAAGAAAAGGTGGACATCCTTGCCATCACTGAATCTTGGCTCCACTCAGCAGCAAGTCCTGCACTGGTTTTAGCAATCGCAGAGGACTATAAGCTCCTTAGAGTAGACAGAAGCAAATCTCGAGGCGGAGGCCTCACAATAATTGCTAAAACTAGCCTAGCACTGAGACTCACCCCGCCACACAACTTCAACTCTTGCGAATCCCTTACAGCTAAATTACCCATCACTGACACCCAAACCTTGACCATCCACCTCCTATACAGACCCCCAAGCCCCTCAGGGTCTTTCAAGGAGGACCTCACTACCATCCTCTCCAACAACCTAAAAAACTCCTCCCAATGCCTCCTTCTTGGTGATCTTAACATAGGGTTTAGTGACCCTTTAGATCAGCACGCAGCATAACTCAACTCGCTGATTCCCTAGCTGAACTAGGGTTCTCTCAAAAAGTAACCTTACCCACTCATAAAAAAAGGCAGGACCATCTACAGGTTTGCAGACCACAACTGCAAGGCCTCTATCCCCGCCATATCTCCTCAACCATGGTCCGATCACCACTTGATAACATTCTCCCTAATGGCCACCTCACCCATTCCCCTAACTAACACCCAAGCCACCACCATTCCCACTAGGAACAAAAGAAATATTACAGCTGAAAAACTCACCCCCCTTATACTATCGACTTTGAACTCACTACCAGAGTCCACTGATCCCTTCACATATGTTGATGAGTACAACAAAATGATGGCATCTTCCCTAGACTCCATAGCTCCACTAAAACTCAGAAAGAGCAAACCTATAAAACACCTAAACTCCTGCTTCCCTCCGCACCTGAAACCACTAAGACTTGAAAAGCGCAAACATTAACAAATCTGGAGACAAGCTCCCACTGACCCACTGAAATCAATAAAAACAACCTTAGTAAACTAACCTCTATCTATAAGAAAGAAATTGTACTTGCTAAAAAATAAAAAATAAATCCTTTGACCAAAGAATCTCCCAAGCAAACTCAAGTATAAAAGAATTATTCACCATACTTAAAGAATTGTAAACCCCCATCCTGGACCCCGATACCTGCGTGAAAGATAAAACATGGTGCACTAGCATTCAAAATGCCTTATCCAACAAAGTAGAAACCCTCCAAAGAAATATTGCGAACAAAAAAGAAACCCTCCACCTCCGCTGCCACCAAACCCACTCCTACTCCATCCAAACAACCTCCCCCTCACTTAAACTTCTCCAAAGTAACCATCCTAGAGGTTGAAAAAGTCATACTCACCCTCAAACCCTCAAACTGCCAAGGGGACCCTTGTCCTTCCCAAATCATAAAGGATGCAGCTAGGGACCTTCACCTTTTATCTCTAAACTCATCAATGCCTCCTTCTCCACCGGTATCATTCCTAGTAACCTCAAAGAGTCATGGGTTCTCCCTCTTCTTAAAAAGCAGACGCTGGACCTCTCTATACCCACCAACTACAGACCTATCACCACAGTCCCCTTCCTTCTTAAAATTCTCGACAAGGTAGCATACCTTCAAATATAACAATACTTAGAATACTTAGAATTAAACCATCTTCTAGGAGTCCGGCAGTCCAGTTTCAGACCCCAACATGGGACTGAAACAGCGCTAATAGACTTAAAGGCACAAATTGACTTGCTTAGAGATAAGAGCAAAGCAGCCCTACTACTCCTACTCGACCTATCAGCGGCATTCGATTTAGTAGACCGCAAAATCCTCTGCAATCACCTGGACACAGCTGCCCACTTTTCACAAGAAGCAATAGGCTGGATACAATCATTCCTAAACAACAGGACCATTCCCGTTTTCTCCTCCTCAGCATCCACTGACCATATTCCCATCACCTGCGGAGTACCCCAGGGATCCTGCGTATCCCCTACCCTGTACAACATATTCACAAAGCTCCTTTTTGATGATCTCGATGGTCTGGGTATCACCTACACCAACTATGCCGATGACACCCAGATCCTCATACCGTTGATGGGAGACTACAGCAAGGATTGGCCTTGGTGAATAGAGTGTACCTCATCATCCAGGCATGGATGGCCTCTCCTGGACTATGCCTGAATGATGACAAGACGGAACTCTTAATCTTTGCCACCCCCGCTAACATTAACAGACTTGGCCACAGTTACACCAACTTCATAATAGATGGCAACAATATCAAAGTAGCCAACAAAGTCAAGACTCTAGGCTTCTACCTAGACGCCACCCTCACATTTAATAAACAGGTCAACTCCATGGCCTCATCCACTGCCTATACATGTAAGCTAATAAGAGCAGCCAAGACTTTCTCTTCCACCAGTAGCTGCACTTCACTAGCAAGAGCCCTTATTGTGTCAAAATTGGATTGTTGTAATGCCCTATATTTAGGGACTAGCAAATACATCATTAACAAAATCCAGATTTTACAAAATAATGCACTCAGAGCAGCTCTGAGCGTCCCAAAAAAAGCTCACATTTCCGACATAAGAAGAACTAACAATTGGATTACCACAAAAGACAAAATCTCCCTCAAAGCAGCCTCACTTACACACAAATGCCTCCATAACGCTGCCCCGCATTACCTCATTATCAGATTCCACAGACAGACCTCCAACCACGCCACCAGAACCGCCAACGCCAATCTTCTCACAGTGCCCAGATTCAATGGCGTCAGAACCGGAGGAAGCAGCTTTCCGGTCAAAGCTGCCAACTATGGAACTCCTTCCCCCCAGCCCTGAGGGAAGACCGATCTTACTTACACTTCAGGTCCAACCTCATCCACTGGATCAAGGAAAACAACCACTAAACTCTACACCACCCCTCCTCACTTCCCCGCCCATCCCTCCTACTATACTTCCTTATTCAGTATGTATATTTTGTATATGACTACACCGTACTTGTATATCCAACGACTTGTACAACCCTGTTTATACTGTATGTCTCTTACTGCACAGCAATGTAACCAAAGCTGAAACTGTATGCATTTACCACTTCACAGCAATGTAACCAACCCTGAAAACATTCTTGATGCTCTTTGCGCCCTGATACCCTCGGGTCTGGTGCGCATTATAAATATTAAAACAAACAAACAAAACAAACCCTACCCCTGGGGTTATAATTAAATCTGTTTCTGTGAGTGCCATCACTCCTGCTGCCTCTATTCCGAAACCCACCATTGTCTCTTCAGGGAATGCCTTGGAACTTGAATTATTAAGGATGAAATTGGCCTTTGAATATAAAAAGTTGGAAACTGAAGCTGAACTAAAGGAGGAGTTGGCACAGCAAGTGATACTCAAAGATAGGGATCTTGAACTCAAAAACAAGGACACTGAATGTCAGAGAATCAAGCTAAAGAAAGCTAGAGTGGAGTCTTCAGCCAAACCAGTAAAGAGCACCAGGTCCCCTGCCAGCAAGTTTATGAAAGATTTGGTTGATGTGTATGTGGAGGGTTGTGATATCCTCCAATGGATTGAAGCGTTTGAAATGGCTTGTGTAATCCGTGACGTTCATAAAAGAGATTGGGCTAAGTGTTAAGTAGAGTGCCGCAGACTGGTTATGACTATATTCTGAAACTGAGTGTGGAAGAAGGGGTCAGTATGAGTGCATGAAAGCTGCTTTGATTGCCAAATTTGGCAAGACACACACCCAATACTTTAAAAGGTTCAGGGAATATAATAAAAGAGAGAATGTGTCTTGGGTTGACTAGGTGAGTGCTGCGCATATGAACATGATGGGCTGGATTGATGGATACAAGGTGAAAACCTTTGTTGAATTGTCCCACCTTTTGTTTTTCAAGCATTTTTCTGAAGCCTGCTCACCAGAGCTGCGTCAGTATGTTGCTGATCAGAACATTTTGGATCCCTTTAAGCTAGATAGGCTGGCTGACAAGTGGGTCTCCTACTGGGTGTCCCCTAAGGAACCCAGTGGGTACGACAAGGACAAAGAAAAAGGGACCTCTTAGAAGTCTGAGGAATCCCAGAAGCAATCACAGTCGAGTAAGCCTAGAACTCCCTCTCCTAAGAACCAAACATCTAGTGGGGATAAGTCTTACGGGGGTGGGAGAAAGAGTAGCAGTTCTCCTGTTGCAAAGCAGGCTCCCAATGGATCCAGTCCCGTACCTCACATTCCTGGCACTTGTTGGGACTGTGGGGCTCTGGACCACAAGAAGGGTGACCCCAAGTGTAAAGGTAAGGCACTTGGAGTCCAGGCTGTCGGTTTGACCTACCCTTGCTTCATGCCTGAGGTGGAGGCCACTGTCCTCCCCTCCTCTACAGGAATCACATTCGGTGCTCCTGCAGAGATTTCCCTAGTGTCCCTTGGGGGCTGGGACCAGTATGCAGAAGTACTGGCTACTATCCCATAGAACACCTGCAGATGTTTGAGAAGTGTCCTCCTGAATGGCCAGCCTTCCACTGGTTTGAGAGACACTGGGACAAGTATGACAGTGGTGGACATGACCCTGCTCTTGCCAGAGGACTATGTAGGTGCTCCTCTGAGAACAACCAGGTTAGCTGGTGGGCCTCCCAAATTAGCTCCTGTAGCCTTAGTCACCATCACGATTGCAGACAAGACAGCAAAGCTTCCCGTCCTGGTTCAGGACAATGTGCCTGCCAACATATTGTTGGAGAATGATCTAGTGGAGTTGGTATTGATCTCGGATGGACTACCCCTGACTGCTACTGCAGTCACTAGGTCTCAGGTCACACTGGGTCTGATTGCTAGTCAGTTAACCAAGCCAAGGAGAAACCAAGGGCAACAAGGAAGAGCAAGAGGGCTACCTCAGTGAAGGGGGCTCCTTCTCTTCCTGCTGTTTCAGCAGCACCCACTGGGATTCAGGCTCTGGATGGGCTGGGTCCAGTGGCACCCCAAGACTCAACTCCTGAGGGAGAAGTGCCAGAGGACCCTCCTGCGGGAGAGGTGCTCAACCCAGAGGATCACCCTGACCTTCAATGCCTGCTAGCTGAAGGAGGGCCCTCTAGGGGCTACTTCTATAAGGGTCAGAGAGAGTGCCACTCTCTCAAGGGTCTAAGGAAATAGGCCCAGATCCAGGCACAAGGTGAAGTGCCTAGGTCATTCAAGATTTATTGGGAGGGTGAGCTCCTTTGTAGTGAGCCCACTAAGCCGGAACCTGGTGCCCTTAAGAGGTTGGTGGTACCCACGTTTTACAGGCCCTTCCTGTTGCAGTTGGCGCATGAGGTGCCCTTAGCTGGTCATCTTGGGGTCAAGAAGACTAAGCAAAGTCTCTCTGCACATTTCTACTGGCCCCGGATGGGAGTAGAAGTGGAGTCCCACTGCCGGACCTGTCCCACTTGTCAGTTGTCTGGCAAGACTGGATGCCGTGGGGTAGATCAGTAGAAGCACTCCCTGGTTTTCTAATATTAGAGATTGATTTATTCAATAATGTGGAGAAGTATACATATTTTTTTGAGGTGCGGGGGAGGAAACGTGAACCTGGCACAGGATCACAATAACAATATGAGTAGAAACAAAAGACGAGGATCCAAAATTAGGAACCCTCCCGTCCCCTGCACTCTATCATAAGTCCATCAATTGATGGTTCAGCAATTTTAAATGCATTTGTTGTAGTTAATTAATAATATTCTGATCAAGTTAGTAGTAAGACTGAACACTCAGTGATTTTGTAAAAAAAAAACAAAAACAGGGGGAGGTTTTTAATTAATGTCACAGTAAATTCACCATACAGATTTGAAGTGAAAAAGCCAAAATGACTGTCTACAAAAAAACATGAAGACAGTAAACAATGATAGTCCATTTATACAATTCGTGGCTGACGCGTTTCGGGATATTCATCCCTTCTTCTTGAGCCTATTGGGTTTGGACTGCAAAACCTAAACAGACATGAAAAACAACATTTAAACAAACATAATATACGCATGTAAAGTGCTAAACATAGTGGTCCTTATTGAACCCACATCGAATTCACATATATAGGTATATCCTAACTGGAGTAGTTCAAATATAACTATCTGAGGTATTCATAAACCTTACTCCCCAATAAGGCGTACCCACTGTGGCCAGTGCACCAGGAACAAATCCATGTTCTATATCAGAAAATAATCAAAGGAATAGAGGTGATTACCCATCTGTGAGAAACATCTCCAAGGAGTGTGTGCCAAAAAAGTAGAGTTGCGGCATACCTTAAGTATAGTGGAGGTGAGGCGTAAGAAAACCCTCAAAGTTTGGTGAACTCGTGTTTCTCAGTTCTACCCGCCAGTTGGTGGAGAAAACCCTCGTCTCAGGCGTGCAAGATGCCTATACAAGAGACATAAATAAAGCGGTTCTAAGAGTTTGGATATTCATTACACATGTAATTGGTCAAAAACAATTATTATATTTAAAGTTTGTTCACAGAAAACGCTAACAACAAAGAAATAAAGGGACAACAGTCCCTTATGAATAGAGATGAGTAGAGATGAATTAGGTCCATAAGTGCATAACGGGCGTGAAAAAACAATGGAAGCATATGTAGAGCTCTCGCTTACCTTACAATCTGCAAGTTAAAACGGGAGTTACACGTGCGGATGCACTGCTTGCCCGGAAATATTCATATGTCCCAAAATATCCTCGGGAACCAGAATCTAAAGTGCTCGGCTGTAAACATGAAAGAAGCAAACAATTCAGAATGCTCCCCAGTGGAATAGGTAAGGCGCCATTAATATCCTGTTGTATTTACCTCTGCCAAGTAGTTTCAGTGAAGCTATACGATTGCGTGTGAAAGCAGAAGCAGCTTCTGTTGCTCAATGTAACTAAAATACGAGCGCCTCCCGATCGGGGGGATGAGATGCTCGTGTGGACTGTGGAGGGTCTCAGCGTCTCCCTGGCAACGATCTACACAGACACCAGCCCATCCAGAACCGAGTGTGTGTGTGGGGAAGATAAAAAAAGGACTAAGTAAAATCTTCATGTGCACTATAGCTGAAATGCTGGTGTTAAAATGAGCGCCATTGTGGAAAGTGTATTGCACAACGGAAAAGAGCATGCTGTTGGATTACAACAAGCAATAATCCACATTGTAAGATTGGACAGTATTTTCGGGATGAGTCTCATAGAGAATTCTAATTATGTTAGTTGTCGAAGGACCCCAGATAAATTATTTTGCGGATAATCTAGGTTAAATGAATATACGTGCTGAGTACTATGACCACAGTGGGAAACCTCCCAAGTGGGAGCTCTAGTGTATGTTAAATAAACCTAAATACAGGACATTTTATATGTTATGAAAACTAAAAAGTGCACTGGTGTAACCGTGGAAACGCCCCCAATGGAGCAATGAATACCAACTCCCTATCAATGCGTTAAAAGGCAGAAGCAACGCATTCTAGGACATAAGTAATTGAACAGTGGGCCGGTCGACATGTCCCGGACTCATGTGGTTTTAACAGTTGTTCCACTGTGGAAGACAGAAATCACACTCAATAAGTACATTAGAGTGGATTCCATTATAGTTAAATTCAGTCAAAACCATTAAAGAAACAGAAAGGAATTTCGAAAGAGTGTGAACAAGGTAAACTGTCTTTGCTCACACACAGTATAGACCAGAGAGGACAGTGAAAGAAGATATCTTAAAACGCTACAGTGTGTTAGCACCATTGTTCTATAGGAGAACATGGAGCAAGGTCAAGTTCAGATAAAACACCTCAGGGAAAATTCCTCATTGAGCCCTTGTGGGTTAAGTGTGTCTAGCTGGTGTATCCAAAACTTCTCCCTGCGGGAGAGGATGGATTGGTAGTCCCCACCCCTATGTGGCTTCTTGACGACCTCCAGAACATGAAACTTGATCTGGGCAACCGTGTGATGATGTTCCAAAAAATGTCTTGCCAATGGGGATTTTGTGTTTTTGCACCTAATGTTGGATTTATGTTCGGTTATCCTCTCCTTAACCGCTCTTGTGGTCTGGCCCACATACAGTTTGCCACAAGGGCATTTGATTGTATAGATAACTCCTGTCGACATACAGGTCGCGAAGTCTCTAAATTTGAATTTCTTATCCGTAAGGGGATGTGATATGCTTTCACCCTTAATCACGTTGTTACAATGGGAACACCCCAATCATGGGAATGTGCCTTTTTTCCTTGTTTGTAGAAGCATTTGTCTATCTTTGGGAGGTTTTTCCTCTCTCACAAGTTTATCCCTCGGTTTCTGGCCTCTTTAAAAAGGCCATCATTGGGTATTTGGGGAATAGCTTTTCCAGTAGTGGATCATTATGTAGAATGCTCCAATGTTTCTTAATGGCTCTACCGACTTGAAAGCTTTGACGGGAGTATTTGGAGATGTAAAGTAGTGGAGTATCCTTGTTTTTAATTTTAGGCGTGAGAAGTTGTTCCTTACTTATGTTAGAGGATCTCTCTTTTGCTTCTTCCAAAATGGGTTGTGGGTATCCCCTCTTTTCAAATTTGTCCAATAGCTTAGTGCATTCCACATCCAGCCCCGCTGGGTCAGAGACAATTCTCTTCAGTCTAAGAATTTGGCTGTATGGTAAACTGCTTAGCATTGACTTCGGATGAAAACTCGAAAAGTGCAATAAGTTATTGACGTCCGTCGGTTTATGGTAGACGTTCGTGGCAATTACATTATTCTTGATCTCCAGGCTAACATCTAGGAAATGTAGGGATGGAGTACCTACCTCCATCGTGAATTTGATTCTCCGATGAACTGAGTTTAAGAAGTTGAAGAAAGTAGTCAGTTCATCATGGGTGCCACACCAAATTCCAAAAATATTGTCAATGTAGCGCTTCCATACTAATATCCTGCTTGACCAATCGTCATTTTCCAAGACATACCTGTGCTCAAATCTATACATGAAAGTATTCGCATACACCGGGGCCATTGCTGACCCCATTGATGTTCCCGTGACTTGAAGATAGAAGTTCCCTCGGAATCTGAAATAATTGTTGTTCAGTATTAAGCTTAGAAGTTTTACAATCAACTGTGGGTCACCCCTTGGCGCCTGTGAGTTTAATAGCAGCCATTCTACTGCTTGAATGCCCTCCTCGTGTGGGATGGAGGTGTACAGACTAGACACATCCATGCTGAATAGTATGCAATCCGAACTAAGTGCTCTGACTTCTTGAATACAGTTTAGGAAATCCGTCGTATCCTTCAGATATGTAGGGATGTTCTGTATGAGTGGTTGAAGTAATCGATCTATATAGATGGATAGTGGGTCAAAGATACTGTCTGTACCAGCCACAATAGGTCTTAATGGGGGGTCGTCTTGATTTTTATGGATTTTAGGCAAGCCATAAAATACCGGTGTAATGGGATGATGGTTAATTAAAAATTCACTTGTTTTACAACTAATCCATTCATTCTCCAAGGCTTCCTCAATAATGTCTTCAATCAACGCTTTTATTCTCATGATTGGGTCACCACTGAGTTTGGTGTAGGTACCAGCTTCATTGAGTAATAACAGACACTTTTTTGTGTAGTCCTCAGTATCCATGACCACAATAGCTCCGCCTTTATCAGCTGGTTTTATTGTTAAGGATTCATCCTTTGCCAATGCTTCCACATGATCTAATTGGCACTTCTTCACATTGATGGGGTGGATATTTGATAGTTAATCCGTTTCAAATCTGTGATAACTTTTTTCTCAAAGGGGTTGAGGATAGAATTCTGAATCTGAGGATCGAAGTTACTTTTCGGACGCATTTCCAATGTTTCCCCCTCTGGTTGGCGGTTATTCAAATTTTCATCGGACTCAAAGAAAATCTTTAGTCTGAGCTTTCTTAGTAGCCTATGAAGGCATATTTTCTCCTCAAATAGGGTGGTATTGTTAGTAGGGATGAATGATAGTCCGCGGTTTAGCATCTCAAGTTGATCACTAGTGAGAACTTTCTTGGAGATGTTAACTACTAAATTCTCACTCATCTGTTTTGCTTTTTTTGTTTTGCTTTGCCCTCTCCTCGTTTTTCTCTTGATTTGTCGCGGAGGCCTAAAAAAACCCCAGTGTCCTCTGATCTTGGTGAGTCAATGCCCGGCGTTATAATGGCTGATTCAGTGGGTAGAGACCCTTCGATAGATGGTGGTGTTGGTCTACTCGCTTTCTCAACTGTTGAGCTCTTAGTGAGTGGATGTGTTGGTTCACCTATGCTGCCAGAGCTGCTATCATTCCCAGAGTTTGATGAATCTGGATTCCTAGGTCTTGTTTTGTTGAGGTTCCTATGGTGATAGTACTCCTGCCAGTTGTATACAATATCGTTCATATAGTCAAAGGTATCCCTTTTGAATTTCCTTAGTTTTCTTTGTTCAATGTCTGATTTATAGGAAGCTAGTTTGTCATTAATATCTACCAGCAATTGTGCTAGTTCTTCAGAGGATTTAAATTCACTGAGTTGGGTTTTTAGATTGATAATGTCCGTGTCAATAGTAGTTAAGACTGGATGCCGTGTCATTGCCCCACTGCAGCCTTTGCCAGTGGTTGGCACTCCATTTGAGAGGGTAGGCATTTACATTGTTGGTCGCTTGGACCCTCCCACATCAGGTGGACACCGGTTCATCCTAGTCCTGGTTGATCATGCCATCAGGTACCCTGAGGCTATACCCCTTTGGACCATTACTGCCAAGGTAGTTGCCAGGGCTCTCCTGGGCATTTTGACCAGAGTTGGATTCCCTGAAGAGGTGGTATCTGACAGAGAATCCAACTTCATGTCTAATTACATGCAAGCGATGTGGAAGGAATGTGGAGTAACATATAAGATCTCCACCTCCTACCATCCCCAGACCAATGGTCTGGTTGCAAAGTTCTATAAGACTCTCAGGGGCATGCTGGGTGCTTTGGAAGAGCCCCTAAGGAGGAAATGGGATCTTCTCCTACCATGCCTGCTGTTTGCCTATAGAGAAGTGCCTCAAGACGGTGTTGGTTTCAGCCCCTTTGAGCTTCTCTTTGGTCATCCCGTGAGGGGGTCCCTTGCATTAGTAAGAGAAGGTTTGGAAGCCACCCCTCCCAGTCCTGCCAGGCAAGTGGGGGACTATGTGTTAACCCTCAGAAGTAGGATAGCACAGATGATGGGCCAGGCATCAGCGAATCTAGGGCAAGCAAGAATTAACCAAGTACTGGCATGACCTTAAGGCTCACAAGTGAATTGGACTCCAGGACAGGAGATCCTTGTGATGAAGCCTACCAAGCCTCAAGCTTTGGCAGATAAGTTGACTGGACCCTTCTGGATAATCTCCAAGATGGGCGAAGTCAACTATCTGGTTGACATGGGAGTCCCTGGGGTTGCCACTCAGGTATTCCATGTTACCAGGCTCAAGCCTTTCCACAGAAGAGAGGAAGTCTCATGTCTTTTGCTAGCTTCAGAGCAAGAGGAGGATGAGAGTGAGCCCCTTCCTGATTTGCTGCATAGCAACCCTCAGGATGACTCAGTGGAGGGAGTACATCGCTCTCCAGATCTGACACCAGAGCAGCAAAGGGCCTGCACAACTTTGCTCCGGCAGTATGCCCCTCTTTTCTCACTGATACCAGGCCTCACCCCGTGGTGCAGGCACGAAATTGACACTGGTGACAGTGTACCTGTCAAAAGCAGATGCTATTGGATGTCAGATACCGTGAAGAACCACATCCAGGCTGAGGTTGCCAAAATGTTGGATCTGGGTGTAATTGAACCCTCAACCAGTCCTTGGTCCTGTCCACTGGTCCTTGTCCCAATGCAAGTTCCTTTTTCCGGTACCAAGGATTGGAGTTTCTGTGTGGACTACAGAGGAGTCAATGCCGTCACCAAAATGATGAGCTCCTAGACACCATAGGTGCTGCCAAATTTGTAAATGCCTTTGACCTCACCTTAGGCTATTGGCAAATACCTCTGATGGACCAGGTCAAGGAACAAACTGCATTCTCAACACCGGAGGGGCTCTACCAGTTTAGAGTCATGCCTTTTGGGTTGTAGAATGCACCTGCCACCTCCAAAAGGTTGGTCAATCATGCGCTCAGTGGGCTGGAGGTCTTTAGTGTGGCCTATTTAGATGACATTGCGTCTATAGTTCCACCTGGGAAGAGCATTTGACTCACTTGGATAGGGTGTTACTGGCCTTGCGAAGGGCTAAACTCACTATCAAGGCCACAAAGTGCCAGATAGCTCAGGAGAAAGTCGCTTACCTTGGTCATGAGGTAGGAGGGGGTCGAATCCAACCTCTCCCCAAACCCAGGTGAGACGTTTTTTTGGCCTGCTCTGACTTCGCCCAAACAACTGAGGAAGGTTTATTGGATGGAAGACTGTCAGAGGGCCTTTGTTGGCTTGAAGGAAAGTCTGTGTAGGGCACCTTTGTTGTGTGTGTCTGATTACAGCAAACCCTTTATTGTTCAAACTGATGCATGTGACACCGGAATTGGAGCTGTCTTGTCCCAGTTAGATGAAAAAGGGAGGGAACATTCTATCATATTCATCAGTAGGCAACTCAAAGGTAGAGAACTTAGGTGGGCTACTGTTGAAAAGGAATGTTTCAGTACAGTTTGGAGCATTTGGCATTTTAGGCTTTACCTTACGGGGTCCACCTTCAAGGTCCAAACTGACCATAAGCCCTTAAAGTGGCTTATGCAGATGAAGGGTGAAAACCCTAAACTGCTCAGGTGGTCCATTGGCCTGCACGGGCTAGACTTCACTATTGAGCATAGACCAGGGAAGAGTCATGATAATGCAGATGGCCTTTCCAGAAGGTAGTTGACCGTATGGATGTGGATGTCAATCTCGTGGGAGATTTGACCACCCTAACCACAGTCTGGGGGGGTGGGGGCACTGTGATGCTGGAAATGCATTGGAGGGACAGGGCCTCCATGTCCTTGTCCATTACTCCCTTATCATGTGTGTTCTGTGTTGTTTTCTGCACAGGAGTCCTTTGGGACTCCTGGCAGTGTAGCTCTTCTTCTTTTTGGTTGTGGTGAACAGAGACCCTTGGCATACCCTTATGGCACACATGGGTGGGGGTACAACCCTGTACTCCTAGTGTATGTTTTCTGGCAACTCTGTGTGGCCCACAGAGTAGGGGGTGGGTTGGTGGCAGCTCCATACTGAATTTGACAGGTGCTCTGAGTATTCTCCATTTTGGGATACCCAAGCCCTGCCATAGGAATCAGTGGATTCCTGATAGAAGGCAAGATGGTCCCTGTGGCCTCTTGGTTTCTATGACCTGTTACTGTGTTTTCCCAAAGGCCTGGGAAGCCCTGACTCTGTCCCTTCCCCTGACTGGCTGTTGGGTGGAAGAACCATATATGGTATTGTGGGGAAGTCCAGGCCAGACTGACTGGAACCTTCCCAGTGACTGTATGTTTTGGGGGTGTGCAGTCATAATGTCGAAAAAATAATGTCGACTTACAAAAAAGTCGAAAACTTAATGTCGAAATTTTTTTTTAAAAATGCTTTCTTTTTTTATTTATGTTTTTTTTGGGTTCCGTGTGTAAAAAAAGGGTAAAAAAAAGGGGGTTTGGAGGGAGAACCTCCCCATTTCAAATAAAAACATAGTAAAAAAGACATTCGAATTTGTTTTTTTCGACATTATTTTTTCGACTTTATGACATTCGACATTATTTAAATTGACTTTATGACTATAAACCTGTGGGTACACCCTTGGGGTGGGGCCTGGGTGAATGGAGAGTGTGACCAATATGCATTCCATGGTATGGGTGTCTGATTTCTGTGTGTGTGACACAATGAATAAGACAGCCCTGCCCAAACATGACATGAATGCATTGTGGTGTGCTGAAAGGCTGGGTGCTTGCCCTAATCTACATTCCTTGTTATGGGTGTCTGGGTGGAAGTGAATAGCCTGAATGCCTGTAAGCCTGATTGGATGCCTGCCTGCATGAATGCCCTTCTGTCTGATTGTCTGACTGGGCTTGGCCCAGCAGTGTGAAAGAGGGACAAATGTGTATACCTGGGGACCTCTCACTTCCCAATTTGTTCAGAAGCTGAAGTCGAAACTTGAAGCTGCTTATCTTTGAAGCCCAGCTGGAAGAAGAAGAATGTTATTATTTTTGTATTTATTTATTTGTTTAGTTCCAAAAAGAACTTTACAAACGTACACGTTATATGATAACCAACCCATTATAAACACAATATAAAACACATAATAAAACACTTTATAAAACACGTTATAAAAGGTTATGAAACATAGATAACAATGAAAATACACAGATCCCTTTTATGGCCTATAGGTCAATCTAATTTCAAGGTGAAAATTACAACCTCAGTTTTCCTATTACAAAGTCTCAAGGGACTCCTCAGGGTAAAACTCTTAACACCAACTGACGATGACAACCCATTACCTGACACATACCCACACTATCCCTATATGGCCTTGGGTACAAAAAACCAGCAAAGTAGTCAATTGTGTGTTATGATATTTTACAACTAGTGTTCGAGTAAAAGTTAAGGTCTCTGGCTAGAACACAGTTTACCAGATACAAGGTAGATACAATTTATACACTTTAAAACCTATTATAAATAATTATAATAAAACCCAGCCATTTACTAGTAGTGTAAGTAGTGACACTTCAGACATGCCACTATCCCTTGTGGGATCCACTAAGATTACATATAGCTCAGCTTCCCTTAGGTAAATGCTTTTTAATGATAATACTGCGGTTGGTACAGAGCAATGTGAACACTCTGAGTCTCTGTACTGAGACAATAGTTCCACAATGCCTCATCCCTAATTGACTCATAGGAGTGAACCATTCTACCTAAGATTGTCAAGATTTTCACCCAACGATGCACATTCCGTAAAAAGATGTTTATCGGTCTCTACTTTTCCCGGGTTCTTACAGATGCAACAGCAGCTGTCTTCTAAGGGGATCCCCATATGGGCTCCAGTGAAGCCATAATTAGGCAGTTGATTGATACGCAACCTCAAGCAAAAATACAGTACTGACGGGTTCGGGCACAGCCTCACATATCTCTGTAGTTGAAAATAACTCTGCGTTACTCCTGAGACGTAGGAATAACTATGTAGGGTTGCCAAGTGGGTGTAGTTGTTGATCCAATCCCACTGTTTGAAAGTCCTACTTCCCAAAGTCCTGGGAAGCCCTGACTCTGTCCCTTCCCCTGACTGGCTGTTGGGTGGAAGAACCATATATGGTATTGTGGGGGAAGTCCAGGCCAGACTGGTTGGAGCCTTCCCAGTGACTGTATGTTGTGGGTGCACCCTTGGGGAGGGACCTGGGTGAATGGAGTGTGTGACCAATATGCATTCCATGTTAAGGGGGTCTGGTTTCTGTGTGTGTGAGACACAATGAATGAGACAGCCATGCCCGAAACTGACATGAATGCAGTGTGGTGTGCTGAAAGGCTGGGTGCTTGCCCCAATCCACATTGCTTGTTATGGGTTTCTGGTTGGAAGTGAATAGCTTGAATGCCTTTAAGCCTGATTGGCTGCCTGCCTGCCTGCATGAATGTCCCTCTGTCTGATTGGCTGACTGAGCTTGGCTCAGCAGTTTGAATGAGGGACAGATGTGTATATCTGGGGACCTCTCACTTCCCAATCTGTTCAGAAGCTGAAGTCAAAACTTGAAGCTGCTTATCCTTGAAGCCCAGCTGGAAGAAGAAGAATTCCTGCTGCTTTCCTTCCACCCAATTTAAAAGCTGTCGAGTCTATCGAGGACTGATCCGAGAGAGGACCTGGCAAGGAGACATCTTCCCGAGCTATGAGGGAATATGGTCCAGAAGCTGATCTTCATCAAGGTACCCTGGAAGCCAGCCCCGAAGGCTGTCGACCGGAGAAAGGGTTTACAGAGAATCTCAAAGTAAAACACCCAAACATCGAGGCCATAGAAGTCTATCGCCGTCGACCAGGGTTCACAGAATTTCCATAACCGCTCCGTCCAGAAGCCTGTCCAGTCGTGTTGCACAGAAGCGAAGTGGGGACAGTTTGACGCTGTGCTGCTCGACGACCGGAGCTGCACCGCTCCACCTTGCCTAAGAACATTAAGCAAAGGGCTCCCTTGCCATCAACGTCGACCACTTTGGCCCACCAGAGAAAGCCGAGGTCATCGACGACAGAGGAGAATCCGCCGGTGGGTTTCCCGCTACTGAAGTCCACAAAGGCGCCAACAAGTGACGATCCGAAATCCAGCGGTGGTCGAGTCCTGATCGTCGACGCTGACAACCGACGCCTGCTGCCGGGCCTGCGCTCTTCACTGAGTCTTCCTTGCGGCACCAAACTCTTTACATCGAGGTACATCTTTGAAGGCCGTCCACGATCAATCATCGACGAGCACCACGAAGGTCGGAGCTGCTGTATCGATGACAGTGTTCACATTTCTTCAAGGAATCTCGACGACCTGTGGCTCATGCTTTAAAGGGAGTTCACAAACGCGGGATCCGTCGACCAACCGTCAACGAAGTTTAAATGTACTGCGTGCTGGCTTGTAGTTGCAACAACTATACTGCGCAGTCTCCCTGGCAGCCCTATTGATCATCATTAACTCTTTGCTCCTCTTCCTTGTCCCAGTACCATAAGCATTATGGGTCTTGAAGTCCATAGTGGTTTTAGAGTTTTCAAGGCTTTTTTGTTTCAACTGTTTGTTGAACTGAAGGTTATTAGAAACAGAAGATGTTATGTGAATAGCAGGTACATTACTCTGCTCAACTTTACAATATGCCATCAATGTTACAGGGGGAATGGAAGAATCATGAGTTTGTGTAGTTACCACTTTCTCACGATATTGGTCTCCTCCCATTTGATCCTCCTTTATAATACCGCCCCCATGGTCAGAATCAGGTAGCATCTGCTTTCCCCTGGCCACATGAGAGGAAGCCAATACTGGTGTTTTAGAGATGATTCACAGGATTCCTCACATATACCACCTGGTTTTTCACTGATGCCCGATATCCAGGGTCTGCTTTTAGCTCCTGCTTATCATATATTTATAACAATCATCCCTGAATCGTATGTATACATAGATATACAATATATACAGTGTGTTTCTATATTTTTCTTAATCTTGTATATGTTTGGTTTCTCAGCCAGACACAACTCAAGTATCCACTCCAGCCAGGCTTTAGTCAGCGACCAACAGCCAGCCAGACAACCCAGCATTGAGGTGGATAAGTAACCGCTGGCACTAGTAGTTGTTTACCTGTAATGCAGTGTAATGTAAAATGGTCTTGTATGCCAAACATCTGCTATTTTGGCGGCCTCTCTGCCCACCTGCTGTCCCCTCAAGGGAGTGTATTTTCATCAGTAACCAGACATAATTACTATACTGATCTTCCAGACCTAGATTACAAATGGGGAATCAATAACCCACCTTTCCAATCTAGTGAAGGTGTGTTCTTGGGAAGGATGCACAATCCATCCAGGCATAATTTGTGCCAGCCCTGCACAATGCATTTATGAAAAACTTGGATTACTCTAGCAAGGCACACATGCGTGGACACAAGCAGGGGTAGAATGGTTGCACAAATGCCACCTTTGTGTGCAAGCAGCATGAATCCACTTGGTATTAAAGAATACAATGTTGCATGCCCATTCTTTGCGTTTTCATTAATTTGAGAATGTGTACACAACATAATGCAGCTTTTCCTTTTTGGGTAACATTTTTACTCAGACTTTAGACCATCATACAATGTACATGTCAGAGGAGAAATAGCATTCATGCACCCACCTCTCTTGAGTCATCATTGTGCTTGAGTTAATTACTGTAACAGTTTGTGGGGGTCATTACGACCCGGGGCAAAGGGATACCGGGCACCGGTAATGACACCGGTGCCGGTAATCCCTTTGCGCCCTATTCCGCGGTCCCTTTGCGGGTCCTTCTTTAATGCCTGGTTTTAGCAGGCGTTAAGGACGGGACCCGCAAAGGGATACCGGGGTCAATAACGGTACCGCAATTTGTGGTACCGTTATTGCCGCCTTCCCATTGAGTCCTATGGGGGCTCAAATGGGAATGGGGAATGACATTTCAAATGGGGACTTACCGGTCCCGCAAAGGGCAGAATGGACCGGTAAGTCCCCATACCACCACGTCGGTGGTGGTACCGGTATTGGTGCTAGTCATGGCGCTAATAGATCCATGACTAGCACCAACCTCAGAATGAGGGCCAGTATGTTATAGATCCAACCAGACATAGGGGGTCATTATGAGTTTGGAGGCAGCCATGGTGCTAATAGCACCATGGCTGCCTCCAAACCCGTGTCCGGGTCTGCGGTGTCGGAATGGGGATTTACCGGGACATTCTGACCTTTGCGGACCCGGTAAGTCCCCATTCCCCATTCCCATTCGAGCCCCCATAGGTCTCAATGGGAATGGGGAAGGAGCTAATAACGGGCCTGCAAATTGCAGGCCCGTTATTAGCTCCCTGGTTCCTTAATGGGTCCCGCTAAGGGTGGCTGGTAAAACCAGCCAGCCCTAGTGGGACCCGCTAAGGGACCTGGGAATGCGGCGTTAGGGGGTTAACGGCACCGGCATCCTTACCGGTGCTGTTAACCCCTTACCGCCACACTCGAAATGAGGCCCATAGTTCCCTTTTTGGAGGGGTGCGGTTACTTACTGAATAGCCCCCTGCCTCTTTTGTTTTGTTGGGACATCAGCACATTATTTGTATTTGAGTGTTGTCTGCTGTTTACTCTGTGACCTGGCTCTGTTACAGAGTCAGAGAGAAAGGTATTTGCTTTTTAAGGAAAGTTTGTTTTAATGGCAATGTCAGATGCATACAGTGAAACTCAGCTAGACTGACAAATTGTGACCTATGGCAGAAATCTGTCAAATGGCTACATTTATGTAATCTAACACTTGTTTTTTCTTATTGTAATACTAGTTGCGATGGCAGGTAGGTGGCATATTTTTATATTCTATCTCTGGGACATACCGTCCGCTAGGCTAGGTTTTCTCTCTGGCCAGGTTGCTTGGACTGACTGTGACATAGGCGAGAGCCCCATTTAAGCTAATTTATCTTTTAGCAGAGAAATGGATCCAAAAAAAAGAAGAGCTGAAAAGCTACAAGATAAAACGAAAAAACAGATCGAAGGAAGAGTCAGACAAAACAAAAAAATGAATAGAGGTTTACAGTTCAGACCATCAAAAAGTCACATGGCATCACTGGGACAACAATGGAAGGTGATTTTGCATCTTATTCAAACACAAGTGTTAAACCGGGTACTTCACTGGAATTTTCAACAAGGGTTCAAGATGTGGGAAGAGAGGAAGTGAGTGAATCCCAAGTCTCTGAAATTATTGAGGCTATCCCCACAGAGGTAGTTGTAAAAGCAACCAAATTGTTAGAAATAATTGAAGATCACCCCCACCCCCAGAGGGAGCAGTAGTAGGAACCAGACTGTTCAAAAAACCTGGGAACATCCCATAAGAGTAAGTGGCAGGTAGTAGTGCCAGTCTGTGGGACATATTGGATGATGCCCCCTCCACAAAGGAAGTGGCAGAAACTAGTCTGTCAGAAAGAAATTAGTACACACCCCAGAAAAAGAGGGAGCCAGTGAGACCAGTCTTTCACAAATAATTGTTGATGCCCTGACAGTGGTCTGTCTGAAAGAATTAAGGACATCCCCTCCAAAGAAAGTGGGAGCCTATATAACCAGTCTGTCACAAATAAAGGAAGATGACCCTACAAGCACAAAGGCAGAAACCAGTCTGTTCAAAAAAACGGAGGACATCCCTCAAGAGGAAATGCCAGCCATTGGTGGTACCATTCTGTCACAAACAACTGAAGATGCCGACACAGAGGAAGTGGAGGACATCAATCTGTGAGAAATAATTAAGGACATCCCCTAAGAGGAACTGGCAGGTCTGTCTCAAACAACTCAAGATGCCCCCAAGAAGGAAGTGCCAGAAACCACTTTGTCTGAAAGAATGGGTGGCATAATCCCCCCCACAGGAGGTGGCAGGTACTAGTCACTCAGAAGAATCTTTATTTCTTTTACTTAATGTAGAAGACTCAAGGAGCTGGGCTGTGAAGTACAGGCCACAAAAAGATAATCCACAGATAACAGACATTTTTTGAACATCTAAAATCAGATCAACTCTAATTTCTTTCAGCATCATCCAATTCAACCTTCCAAACATAAACGGATTAACGAAGTAAGCATTTTGGAGGAAAGATGGGAATAAACGTCACTGAGTAACTTACACTGATACACAAAAAGCACTTTTTTCACAGTTTTTATACAATTTATTAAACTTGGAGAAAGTGGTCTTTTGTGTATTAAAAACTGGAGACATATTTACCAGAGCATTAAAGAACATGAGGCAAGTCAAGGTAATCAAAGGTTCAGGCTATATGATAACATTTTTAGGAGTTGACATAAGTGATCTGCTCTTTCATGACAGAAATGAGCTTGAAGTGAGCAAATTAGAAACAGGAGAGACATATTGGAGCATGTAATTGACATTGTAAAAGTAATTAGGAAAAGGGAGCTCAGCTTTTGTGGGAAATCAGAGTCCATGTTTGAGCTGGATAAAGAAGAGCTGGATCATGGCAACTTTCTTGTAATCCTTCTGTGCCTAAGTGAATCTGACCGACCTCCAAAGGAACACATTGATGCCCTTAAATCCAAATCCATAAAGAAAGTTGGGCAAGGACGGGATGCATCTGTGACGTTCATGGCAAAGACCACTGTTGGGAATGTGATTGAGCTGCTGCGCGTTGACTTAAATCAGATACGCCTGTATGCGCAGTACAGGCTACCGGACCTATGTTTCTTGCTAGCGGGCGGTTTATGTCGAATAGTAGTCGCCATTTGTTGACGAGACGTGTGATACCCATGTGGCTCTGAGATCGCTTCGAGATTACCAAGTTGGGCTACAAGACTCCTGGAGGACTAATAACGTCCTTTCTCATCTTGTTACTATCTGGACACTATTGGATTGGACATCCACTCCAGTCTGGCTGTCATCTGTACAGTTTGAAACATTTGGACGCCGAAAACCTGTGTGGCAGTCGTTACTGTAACTGACAATAGGGGCTTCTGGCTGCTTTCTTTTAAGAGTGTATATTTATCTCCTGATGAAGATGTTACCCAGATAACGTTAATACGTCGAAACCGGTTGAGAAACTTGAGATGAGGTCGCCTGTTGGACATTTATGTGATCCATCTCAACCTTTGACCACTTTTACAATTTATTGTGGCCATGTACATTGATTGCACATTTCTTTTTTATAACAATTGAAATGATTAATTGTTTGTTATGACTTTTCATAGGTTTTATCTTATACACATTGGTGCTTGGTATGAGTGTATAGATGCATGATGGACGCATGTGGACGAATGAATAAATGATTGAATGATATGAATTGTATTTAACTTGTATGCTCTTAATTTTCCTGCTATGTAAATTGTAATTCTAGTGCTGATTAAATCATGATTCAATTCATATATTAAAATAATGTATCAGGTATAATAAAATCCTTTGATACCTTGTCTTTGAAAATTGTATCCTCTGGACTTCTTTTCCGAGACTATTGGTAATACTAATACCCCAGCCCAGATTGTGGGTTTTCCTGTGGCTTTTAGAAATATATATGGGAATGTGATTGAAGCCATTTGCAATCTGATAAAAAATGTAATTCAAAAAAGAAATACAGGAAGCCAGCCTATTTTCAATTCAGATAGACTCAACCCAAGATGTCAGTGTTAGTGATCAATGCTTTATAATAATTATATTTGTTACAGACACTGTAATTGAATGCCTGCTAGCAGTAACCAACTGCACTTTGTCGACTGGAAAGTTGGTGCAGGGTGTTATTAAAGATAATGTTCTTGACCTAAGTAAGTGCATTGGGAATTCAACAGATGGTGCATCCAATATGCAGGACTAGTATAATGGTCTCACGTCCTGGCTCAGCGACGATTCCCCTGGTCAAATGTATGTTTGGTGCTATGCTCATGTATTAAATCTTGTACTTCTAGAAGGGACACAAGCATCAAATGAATCCACAGCTTTATTTGGTCTGTTAAACCCCAGTGCAGTTTTGTTTTTGTGAGTCCCACAAAAGGATGGATGTGTGGTGTGAGCTGTCTAGAGAAGGCGCACAGTCCAAATATTAGGAAAAACAAGGTGGTGGGCAAAGGATGCAGCACCCTGGAAAGTTTTTGGCTCCTTTAATAACCTGGACAAAGCAATGTTCATATATCTGGTCGTAGCACTTAACAATATTGGCTCAAACATGGATAAATTCACTCCAAACATCCGTTACTAAGCTTTAAACTTTGATGAGGACTTGTGCAAATTCCAAACAATGCTCACAGCCCAGTTCTATCTTTGAATATTTCATTCTTCAATGCTGTTATCTAATTCTCCTCAGACAAGTGGAATGGACATCCTTCAGGCATAACAAATGGTCTCAGACACTACAAAAGCCCTTGCTGCAGAGTCAAGAAATTTTGATTCCATGTACTGTGCAGTGGAAAGTTTGCAGAATGGGCCAATTTGGTTTGGAATAAAGAGGCTGTGATAAAGAAGGGAAAACATCGTTCCTGGGGGGAGAGTGTCCCACAAAAAGAGGAAGATTGGAATGAGTTCAAGGGATGAGCTGATCCTCTTGGCTAAATAGCACTGTAGAGTTAGTGCACATAATGCTGTAATTAATTAATCTCTGGACCCAGATATAGTGTGCCTCGATCCCAAAAATGTCAATGTCTACCAAACAAAGCGCTTGTAAATATTTGTTCCTTGCCTGAAAGGATTGATGACTCTATAACGGTACATGGATGAACAGAAGAACCTTTGGAGCCAAGTGGTCTAAACTGAAGAAGACACTACCTGAAGAGTATGCCTTTGAAGACCTACCTAGTTAATATCCAGCACTACAAGAGGAATTTGGAAACAAACCTAAAAATGTAGAGCCAAAATGGAATACATGCCGTAACTGCACAGTATGTTGCTACTCAATTCTTAAAAAGTACAAACATTTCAGTAGTGCTTACCGGTAATTGCATTTGGAATACAAGTTCATCTTAA
The DNA here is from genome assembly GCF_040938575.1 of Ambystoma mexicanum. Classification (NCBI taxonomy): domain Eukaryota; kingdom Metazoa; phylum Chordata; class Amphibia; order Caudata; family Ambystomatidae; genus Ambystoma; species Ambystoma mexicanum. The sequence goes on along the minus strand of NC_090931.1, from coordinate 931,947,918 downwards.
CATTATCTTGTACACAAGTAGCAAGTAACATGTCAAAGAGGTTTTTTCAAAATTGAAGAATATTAAAATCAACTAAGAAACCACCTAAAGCAGGACAGCGTTGAATCCTTTAGGCTCATATCTGTAGAACGAAATGTGCTACTCCAATTGCAAAATGTAGACATAATGAACCTGGTTGAACAAAAAAGGGATTGTTGCAGGAAACTTTGATTGAGTCATTTTCTAGGTTTTCAGGTAGAGCTTTTTGCCAGCTCGTCTATGCATGCAACAATGCTCTTACATTGAACCCGGGAGGGCTGAGAGAATAGCTGCTGGGCAATACACTTGTTTTGGAAGCAAGACGACACAGAGCAACACAGGTTTGAATCCTGGTGATGTGCTTAGAAAGTGCACTCCGAATAAAGCATGTTAAAAAATATTAATTATTTTTCCCTCAGCTCCTTTCGTCATGATTTCCGCTTCTGTTGCAGGTGTCGATGGTCCCGTTGACCCCCACACACTAAGTAGTGTAGATATTCGAACCTACGGAGTGGATATGTGTTGTTGGCAGGAATCTGCATCTGGGACATGCAGTTGATATGTCAGTGATGCATTCCTACTGCGTATTACGACCACAAAGGGGCAAGTTAAGGTTACGGTCTAGTTTGTGGCATGCGGATGCCTTCGGCAGAATTCATCTATTTAAACTTAGAGGTTCAGAACCCTACTCCTGCGTATGCATATGCCATTGATAGCATTCCTTGTACTACACTCAGAGGTTTAGAACCTAATTCCTGCACTGAAAAAAGTTCTACTATCAGGTGTCTTTTACCAGTCACCTTGCTGATATATGCAACTTGATACTATCATGGCAAACGGGTACAACAACCATTCTTTGGCAATGCAACGGATCACCTTTATAAGATTGGGGTGGGAGGTTATTATCCTGGGCATTAACAAGGTCTGTTCTTTTGACCCCGAACTCGCATTTGATTTTGTAAAACACAACTTTGGGGCACATGCTTTTACCTAGGAGATGGCTATGTATTAACATTGACGCTCCTATTCCGTGGCCATTTCTCAATACGCCTATTAACTTTTCTGCACAATCGATGCAGGCTTCAGGGCATTATTAATCCTGCTTGACTCGATTTAGCCTAATCATGGCGCTGTATTCAATGTTCCATGCTGTGGGCATTTACATTCACTTGATTTATATCTTTTTGTCTCCCTGTATTAGGCCTCCTAAATAAAGGATCACCCTCTCCATTTACCTCCATTGAAAGGTTTCCATAACTTGGACGTTATCCAGCTTTACTTTATTTTGGTCCACTATTTTGGCAATTTTGCAAACACTTAAAAACAAGAGGTTAGTACCAGTGTGGAAGCTTAGTGATGTATATTCCTTGGGTTAGATTTTGCTGTGCTATAGTGTAGAAGTTTGAGATAATTTAGCTATATCTTATACTCCACTCTTTTTGTCTCCTCAGATGTAAATTGGTTTTGATCCTTTTTCTTGTTGGGCTGCGTCTACAAAATAATAATGATTTTCTGCGCAATACGCGGGCTAATCTAGGTGAACATGCTATTTCTCTATATTGATCGTCCGTGTTTCAATGTCTAGATGTTTTGATTTGTAAGAGGTTCAGTCAGTGTTTTTATTCTAATTTTGTTCTTTTTTCTTATTTCATTTGTTGTTTTCAATGTTTTTCTTATGGGTTGATGCTTCTACTAGATTTGAGACCTACAATCAAGTTTGGAACAATTGAACGTTTCATCTATGAGACCTACTGGGCTATTGATAAATCATGTATACATTTTGGCATCAGTATGTTTCAAATGTGACTTGTACTCTATAGTGTGCCCTGACGAAGGCGACTACCAGTTCATTTGAGTGAACTAGATAGAATCTTGTCGTCGAAACTGTAATGTGTATGACACCATAACATCCTATATTTACAGTTGGCATTTAGCACTTTGGCACTAAACACTTTATTTTGCCTGTAATACTTTTTGCGATAGCATCTCCATCACTCAATGAAATGTACTAATATCGAGATGGACATGCATGAGTCTTATTAGCATTTGGTCAAGAAATTTGTGAACTTAAAAACTCTTTTATAAATGTTTTTGATACAAGTATTTTGCACTATTATTGATCTAAATTATTTTTAACGTTGATATTTTGCGAATGTATTATGCATTTTTCTAATGTGCTTGATTAATATTAAAATATGATGTTGTAACTGGTTACCTGACTGAACTTCTTCCTTTTCCACCCCTACTCTATGACATGAGTGCTTAAATAATTCCAGTACTTATCCATGTGACTTCCTCCTTTGGTTCTTACGGTCTAGTTCTCACCATGGTTCAGAGGAAGCAAGCACTGTAGCACAGACTATCCATGGGAGCACAGAGTCTGGTCTCATGATATTGTCCCAATATATTGTATAGCTGGGCGATGAAGGATAGCCCAATTATGTGCCTGTTTCCAGGGGGCAGATCAGGACTATGTTACTGTGTATGGTGTGGCTTTAGGATTAATGCAGTTCAGATTTACAGGCAGACCAGCTAGTGCACATTCATACAGCACCTAGGTGCCAGTATGTTGGGGAGGTGCATCTGGTTATCCACTTGCATTAGGATGCAATCAGATTTCCCTCCCAGGGCAGCTTATAAAGTCGTGAGATGTCAGCTTGTGATTCCCAGAGTGATGATCCCTGAGGGTTCCCAGACAATAGGCCAATGCAGTAGTGTTAATCCACATTTATAAGCTGTGGCCGGGTTAAATTTTACATTTAATAATGAGCCTCGGCACCGGATCGTCCTTCATGCGAGTCCGCTAGCCTCCAGTCGGTGTGATATGGGTGTTGGCAGCGACCGCGACGTCGAAGCTCCAATCAAGCAAATATGGGTGCCTAGCAAGTTCCGCGGGCTCTTTGGGTATTCCGCGCCATGTGGAGCCGGCCGTGCACAGCCTGCAGTTCGTTTTAGTGGAGCAGGCAATTGCGTGCATGTGAGGGCTCCATAGCTGTATCAGAACGTGTACGGATGTTAGCAAGTTGCTGCAATGTGGATTTCAGCCCAGTGCATAGTTTACCGTTAGCGCAGCCAAGTGCTTCCGGTCAGGCCTCTCACTTAGTCAGCTTGCGTAGTGCAACACTCCGGCATGCCTGGCTGTGTCAGCCGGCAGTAGCTCCTCCCCGCTCTGTCTCACCCTTCTTCGGTCCATTGCTAAGCCCGCAGACAGCGAATAGAAGTGATTATCGGATCGCGGGTTCTCTGTTTCACCAGACGCACATTGAAAACAGGATTTATGTTGAATCAGGATTTCCATGGACCCAGAGCAATATCTCAGGTGGCCCTCTTCCTGGCTGCTCAGCAGCGCCCCCCTCTAATTTTCTCTTTTGAAGTAAAACAGTAGATTTGGGTTAGGAAACATCTTAAAATCTTACTGTATGGTACCTCCAAGATTCACATTTGACCATAATCATTTAAAAAACTACGACCTCAAAGACGTAGTTCAGGTGAAATGCGAAATAGATGTAGTCTGAAGCCAAGATGTGTCTCATCAAAGACCAAAGAGGGAAGGGTGATACAGAACATAGAAGCATAATGTTTATTTTTCTGAGAAAATGGTACCCTTTGTCAAGACTGTCTGTACTGTCATCAATGAGGACAATATATGAACCTTTCGGCTTTTCATTTTTGTGTATCACATCATTTTTCAGTCCAGCTACATGACTTTCCACAGAAAAAAAGACTTTCCACAAAACTCTAAAGGCCTAATTCATAGAGTGTTTTCCAACAGGGCTCTGTAATAATAAAACGCTCTGTGAATTCGGCCCTGAGTATGCAAAGGATTTTTTTTTTTGAGTTGTGTTGTAATATTTGAACATAAATACAGCCTGCAAGTTACTTTGCAATGTCATCATTTGGTTAAGTATTGCTTATTAAATGCAAATCTATAATTATTATCAGTGGCAACTAGTAGACATGCTTTGAGTCTGGTGCTACAAAATAAGTACAGGGTTATGTGATGATGTGTTTTTTTTTAAAAGAGCTAAATGAATGTTATCACTGGTTTTTTCAAGTGTTTACACAAAACATTACATGCAACAAACACTGCTAACCCCCCATAACATACATAAATAGCATTTTCTGTAAAGTCGTGAAGTGTCAGGATTCACGGATGAGGGACACTTTCCTTTGGGTGCCCAGACTATATCCTGTCCCAGTCCAACGCTGACCATAAGCCCAAGAACGAGAGATAAGGAGTAAAGGAGAGATGGGGAGCACACACACTGAAGAAGAGGGTTTAAGAACAAAAAAAATGGAGGTTGCAATAGTGGCAGTGGCGTGAAACTCTGCACACAATAGGGGAACATATGGGACAATTGATGCCAAAATACAGGTCAGAACACAGGGAGTTGGGAGTGCCTACAATGAAGAAGGCAGGCCTTAAAATGAGAGGAGAGCAAATTGGTCGGAGCTTGGGGTTTGCGAACAAGATGAAGTAGAAGGGGAAGCTATAAGTAAGAAATGGCACATGGAACACGTAATTAAATATATTTTGCAAAATCAACATTTTGTTGCAGTTGGAGGTGTCACTTGCTCAGGAATATAGAGTGCAAGTAAAGAGCAAGACACCCGTGGTCTTTTTCTCTTGAGTGGGGATATCTGACATGCTTTTGTGCAAAACAATGGTGGAACACACAAAGGTTAAAAATATTTTTATAAAACATGTAAGTGATTTCAACCCGGCACTCCACCTAAGTCAATGCCTAGCGTGTGATGCACAGTTGGAACCCTTAATTATATATATTTTTGTCTATCAGTTCTTTGAGTTCTTTTATTTCTGAATGATGTACCCTTATATCACGCCCCTCTCTTTGAATCCCCCCCGGTCTCACTGAACCAAGAAGCAGGTTGTTTTGCAAAGTTAAAAGATTTATTTTATGGATTTGAACAATATATGTGACACACCTTTATGAATTTGAACAATATATATATATATCACACTATTAATATTTATACAATGATCACCATTGGGGGATATCACAACAATCAACAATCTCTTTAATCAAAACGAGTATGGATAAGAAAATTAATGCAGCCTAGAATAATACTTGATATGGATAGGAAAACAATGCAGCGCAGAATAATACTTGATATGGATAGGAAAACAATGCAGCGCAGAATAATACTTGATATGGATTCAATCAAATGCAATGTCACTCTTTCCCCCTGATACTACTCAATCCCCCATAATATGCAATATAGAGATGGAAGGAGAGAAAACAGGTTTCAAGAAAATACGATCTCAACCAATACAGTTTCAATCCCAGTCCCCCCTAGCAAGCAGAGAGAAACAGGAATGATTTCAAAACAGTTCAAATGCTTTTGAATGTGGCTTGGAATGAATGGGAAAAATGCTAAAAATGGATTTAAATCACTAAATTGGATTCAAAACTAGTGGGAGCCGCGTTGGATAGTTCCAGGTAAACACTAGCAATGATGAGTGGATAACTAGCAAATTGAAAATTGAATTCTGAGTTCAGATGCAAAGAATAGCTGTTTTACACGTGTTGAAATTGAGGCAAATGCAAATGTGCGGCAAACTTTTCAGCGTGCGAGAAACGTGATTACAGAAAATCTACAAGGAGTTGGAATGCGGTTTTAGGTTCGTTTGACAGCTGAGGACGTTTCTAGCATGTACGGTATGGAAGTTACAGAGGTTTTAGTAGAGGTCGATTTTTCTCAGAAAGAGTCAAGATTTTCAAATGAAAGATGCCCTTTTGAATTACAAACAAGAATTTTCTTTACACAAAGGGAGGCTATGAAGATGCAAGATACCCAACGGACAGCCACCAGAACAGCGGCGCCTCTGCTCTGACTTTTGCCCGCCAAGACACTTGTCTTTCTTCAGCAAATATACTAGCACAAAGATGAATTTATCACTACAATTAACAAAGGACTATTTGGATGAGGGAAAGATTCAGAAAAACAAGAAAGAGATTCTACAATGCAGTTCTGGATATGATAGAATGGGTTGGATAGGATTACTTAAGGATAAGATATTGGCTGTGGACAATTCTATTCTAGATACTCACAACTATGGTTTGGGCTAGGCCCGTCAAAGATCTGGTCAAAGGATTTGGACTGGAATCTGCTAGCTCACCGGACAGGATTCAGGCACCCGGTTCTGCACTCAGCACGGCACTCTGGTCTCTGCACGGCCTCTGAACTGGATCTGACGGGTTGGTTCTGGGTTATAGCTATCAGGTTACAGCTCTGCTCTACTGGTTTGGATCTCTGTTCTGGCAAGAGTTCTTGGCAAGAAGCAGAAACAGCACAGCCAGGCTGTTCAATTTTTGGTGTGCCCCTTGGAGGTCTGGGGTTAAAATCAGGTTTCAAGATTTAAAGGCCAGCTGAGAAGGGTTCAGCTTTGGCATTGTGCCTTCAGCTTTCAGAGTTCTGGAGTCTTGGATCTGGGTTCTCCTGCAGAGTGCTTCGCCAACAGTCAGTTGATGGGTGAATGTGTGTCTCTCTAGGTCCTAGGCAGTTCCTATTTATGTATTTCCCAAAGGGGTGGGTAGGCTGAATTACTAAGCCCACCCTCTAGGATTCCTATTAGTTAAAGTATTTCCCCTCTCCTGATTTGAGAAGGAAATCTAGTGTCATAGTGATGCTGCATTTTATGATCCAGGGAGTACCTCCCCTTTGTTTAAGTAAAGTAAATCTATTTTTCACATAAATCATATTTACAATATCACCAACTTGCTAATAATACATATTCACATCACAGATTTAGTACAGCACGTACCCGCCCGAGTTCCATCTCGGTGAAAGCTTTAGTTCCAATTTTAGTTTTTCGCTCTTTTGGTTGGGTACCCAGTGTCAGATCTGTCCACATTTTTCTCCATACATGCACATGCCACCTGGGCATAATCCTGTGAAGTTTCATATTTCTAGCATTATCGCAATTGCTACAACATCAACATTTTGATAGTCCTGTCTCTGAACATCGCACAGATTTCAGAGTAGTTTCAAACTGTCAGCAGAAATTTCATTTTAACAACACTATATTTACAGATTATTACCAATTTTGTTCAGTTCTTTGTGAGTCTTTTTCAAAAAGATATTTTCTTGAGGGTCAAGATACACATATCTGTCTGGTGCCGCCCCCAAGGTTTGTCTGGGCCAGAGCACTCCCAGGCTCCCTTCCTGCTGGCAGTTGTTTTCTTTGACATTTGAATCTGCATATCTTTTCAATCAAGGGAGTCTTTTGTCTCTCCTCAGAGCAACAGGCCAAAATCTCCTCCCACCACCTCCATTAACAACTCAATGACAGTTCCTGAGCAGAGAGCAGGGGGGAGATACCTTTGAAATACTGTGGCTAACATTAGTTCACCTTTAAAACACTGTTTTAAAATTGTCTTTTCTAAAATGAACTTTACATTTTTAACAAATATACCCACAGATCTCTTCATTCCAGTCTTTTTAAAACATAGAAACTGAATTGTAGCAACTTATATTGCTTTTGATGGCAAGTCTCTTCTTTTCCACAATTTGATCTTAATGTACAAGTTTAACTAACAGCATAAGTAAATGACAGCTCTGACACAGGCGAACAGCGGTACTGCGCCCATATCTGACAGATTTTTCCAGGCAAGCACCTTTTTGAATGTGGCTTTTCTTGTGATGATATGTGCTTCTCCTGACATTGTGCTTAGGTGGATTCTTTAAATAAAGTGATGTTTAACACCCAACAAGGATGTTGGATCTTTTCTGATGTTTGGGAAACCATGATTTTGCACTTTCAACAGCCAAGGAAAAACGGATTTTAAAGCACTTCTGGGTTTTCCTTGGCAATGCAGTCCTGCCTTTTCAGGTAATTCCATTTCACTCGGTGGGCAGCCCAATGACAGGTTTTGGTAGTGTGGTCTCCGGTTCTACCACTGACACAGGCAAAATGGATTGGCGGCCTATTTTTCAGGTTTCCCTGCGCACTTCTCAGAGATTTCTAGCGCACATAAGGCTTTTCGGTGGCCATTCTGTTATTTTTGATGAAAGCAGCACACAGTGATGTTGCAGGGCAGAGCCTAGTGGGTCAGACCATCCCACAAGCCCCCCCTTGCGATTTGGCATTGATCGTCCATCAATGGGAAGTCGCAAGACTGGGATGATCAGTCTCTTTTCTTTTGGTTCCAAAAATGGCAAAGTTCATCATCTTTCTTCCATCAGGGGTTGATCGACCAGTTCCTCGCCCAGTCCTGATGTGAGTATGGATCTTTGCTTCCTGTCCCTGGGTGGTCCTCCTTGGTTTTAGTCTCCATGGTTTCCAATTCTAGGATGACAAAGCAAAAACATATTTGTAGACATTTCTCCACCACTATTGATGTAGTGGGGCGGACACATACATTTTGACAAATCAGGACACATTTTTCTATTGTAATTTATGGACTATATATGGAATATTTTATAGTTGGAATTCTAGAGAGCTGGAGTGACCCCCTCTGGGGTTCCAGGAGATTCCTCCAGTTGCTGCAGAGTGTGCCTAGGATGGCAACACTTCAGTTGGTTAATATGGACCCACTTATCTTCCTCCTCTGCCAAACTGCCTTTGGGGATGCAGATTTTGTAGGCGACTGGTGAGATTTTGTCTACAATTTCAAAAGGACCCCTCCAGGTAGGCAAAAATGTGCACTGTTTGGCCTGGTTCCTTTGGAAATTGTATAAGTAGACCCGGTCTCCTACATGGTATTCTTTTCTAGTAGTCTTTAAGTCATAGTGGGTCTTCATGCTGTCTGCAGATCTTTTTAGATTTCGCTGAGCATAGGCAAAAGCATGTTGAAGGTGTTTTCTTAGATTTTCAACATACTCATGAGTGATGGAGGCATTGATGAATGTCTGCTCTTGGGTTCTGTAGAGCAGATGCTGGGGAAGCACCATCCTGCGTCCAGTCATCAGCTCAAACGGTGACATTTTAGTTGCAGATGAAGGGGTAGATCTGATGGCCATTAGGACAAGAGGTAATTGAATATCCCAACTTGGCCCAGAATCTGCCACAAACTTTTTTAATATGCTCACAATTGTTTTGTTGTATCTCTCTACTGAACCACTAGAGGCTGGCCGGTAGGCAATGTGTAATTTCCTTTTGACCCCAAGTATCTCCCACATCTTTGTCATTACTTTGCTAGTGAAGTGGCTACCTCAGTCTGACTCGATCGTTTGGGGTAGTCCAAAACGCGAGAAGATGTGGCTGATCATCAGGGCAGCTGCTGTTTCTGCCTTGCAATTTGGGGCCGGGAGACGTTCCACCCACTTAGTAAACAAGCATGTCACGGTCAACATGTACTTGTTTCCCATAGAGGAGCAAATCACGGGCCCGATAAAATCGACTTGTAAATTTTACCATGGCAGTGTCATCCCCCTCTTTTGGAGAGGTGCACAGAGTGTGAGGGATGTTGGCTGAAATTGTGCACACACAAGACACCCATTCAAGTATTGGTCGAGGTCCTGCCCCATGTGTGGCCAGTATGCAACCTTTCTTAAGATTTCAAGTGTTGTATGAAACCCCCTATGACCCGCTGTGGCCTCATCATGGGCGTGACTTAACATCAGGCTTCGGAATGGGGTAGGGACCACCCACTGATCATGGCCAGCTAGGGATTGCCTTACCAACAAACCGTCTTGGATTCGGAACATTTTTGGACATTTCATCAACACTCTGAGGTCCTCTTTCCCTATGTAATCGGTATCCATCAGGGGAAAGTTCTCAGGGTCCTCAATGTGTTGATAAAACTTACCAAATATTGGATCCCCTTTTTGAGCCATAATCAAATCAGCATCTGGAGTCTCCTTACTCCATTGTGCAGTTGAGAGTTCATTGTGAGCATTTGTCTGGGACCTAGTGATGGCAGTGATCTGGATTTCCCCCAAAAGGGACTCGATATCAAGTAGATCCCCTTGGATGGCTCTGGTTTTGGCTAGCTGATCAGCTAAATCATTTCCAGTTTTGTCTGGTCCCTCTACTTTAGAATGACCCTTGATCTTTTTCCAGTAGATGGTCATCCCATTCGATGTGACCAGATCATCAATATTAAGAATTAATTTCCCATGTTTCAATGGTTTGTTGTTAGCACATAGCATGCCTCTGGTTTTACAGTTAACCAGGTGCTCCACAAACCCGTTCTGTACATAATCTGAATCAGTGATTATGGGCAGTTCGTGGAGTTGATGTTGGACAGCAGCAAGGATGGCTTGGTGCACAGCCATCAACTCTGCCACTTGACTACTTCGGGAACCAATCTTGTACCCAGCGGAGGGTTCTGGGGCATCGTTCACCCATGCATTCCCTACGCCGGCCACAAGTTCTTTTTCCTCGTTGTTGTCAACATGGTAGGAGCATCCATCCACATAGGCAGTGGGCATTCCCTCACACTTGTCTTCTTCAAAGACTTTGTGTGGGGAATTGAGGTATGCCTCCATGTTGTCCTTGATTTTTAGACTTTCGTCCTCGAGACAGTTTTCTCAGGTACAATCATGCAAGTCAGCCAGACTTTGCGCAAGGGGACTCTTCTGGTTTTGGCCATATCTGACCTCCACAGGAAAGCCTTGCATTGACAGAATCCAGGAAGTAATTTGGGAATTACTCACATTTCTGGCCCGGATTCTGTCACTTTGGAGATATTGCAGAGGGTGGTGTGGAGTCTCCACTATGATGTGTTCCCCCCGGATAAACGGGCGGTAATTCTTCAGTGCCCACACCGTTGCCAGGAGTGCCTTCTCACAATCATTGAATTTCTCCTCCGCAGAGGATAAAGTTTTACTCGCATAGGAGATTACTTTATTGACCTTGTCATGCTTTTGATTGTTATAATACTGCAGTGAAGCATGTATTTGAGAACCCTGTCTCCAAGAAGAACTCCTTGTTTTTGACAGGGTAAGCTAGGCAAGGCACTTGTGAGAGGCTTCTTTTGGGTTGTCTTACTGCCTCGGTTTGTTCTGGACCCCACTCCCACTTGACCCCCCCTTCAAAAGATGAATCAGGGGTCTTGTGATCTCTGCATAGTCCTCAATGAACTTTCTACTGTAACTAGTCAGTCCAAGGAGGCTCCTTAGTTCCCGCAGAGTTGTGGGGTCTTTCAATTTCTGGAGTGCTTCCACTTTCTTTTCCTGGGGACAGAGACCCTGAGGAGTAATCTCATGCCCCAAGAAATTGACACGGGTTCTACACCACTGTGCCTTTTGAAAGGAGAGTTTTGCTCCAGCAGCCCTCAACTGTGCAGAACATAACGGATCTCCACTATGTATCCTCCACAGTTGAGCTTTTAATGAGAACATCATCTACATAAGCCAGGTTATTCCTCTCACCCAGGTCGGGCATGGCCTTATGTAGAAAAATGTTGAATTCATTGCTGGAGTTGATGTATCCAAAGGGAGTCCGGGTCCATGTGTACTGCTGCCCCCCAAAGGTGGAGGCCAGCTTGTTCTGGTCCTCCATACTGACAGGTACAGTCCAGTATCCATTGGTCAGGTCTATTGCAGTGAATACCTGTAACCCCTGGATGTGGGCCAGCCCTTGGTCAATTTAGGGAAGAGACCATCGGGAAGTATGGACCCGTTTTTTGAGCTCCCTAAGGTCGGCGCAGAGTCTCCACTGGCCGTTTGGCTTCAAAATCCCCAGCACCAGATTATTGAAGGTGCTGTGGACTGGACGGATTATCCCACGGGACTCAAGGTTCTTAATTATTTCAGTAAGGGACTCCATTGATGCAAGAGGCAAGCGATATTGCTTCACAAACACTGGAGTCATGCCAGGGTCCGTGGGAATTGTTGTAGTGTGGATGTCGGTGCGACCACAGTCATATGAGTCCACCGCAAAGAGATCTTGAAAATCCAAGAAAACTTGTTTCAATTTTTGCTTTTGCCCCCGAGTCTCACAGGCATCAGCTAGGTTGACTCTCTCTTCAACTATCTGCCTGAAGCCTGGAAAGACTTCTGGTTTTGCTATCTCAGCGGCCTACTCCAGCTGAGTGGAGAAGTCCCTGGTCAGAGTGCTGATTTGGACTGGTGGCTTCAGGTGGGGAAGGCAGTCCTCGCGGACTTGGAAAATCACCTCATCCCTCCTGAAGTCACAGGTCACATCTTCCTTACCATAAGGGCAGGAAGTGTACACCAGGAAGTTCCCCCCATGCCGGGTAAAGATCCTGTCTGGTGTTGTGTTGTCATCACTATCACTGTCAAAACAGTCCTTGGGGATTGGTCCTAACAGTTCATTGCCTAAATCTATGGAAAAATGTCGGTCATCAACCGCCATTCCAATAATGGTGCCTGCGGCTAGAGTGATACTCTTTAAGTCGCTGTTATCCACCTCTATTGGATTGGTGTCATGTTCTATATTGACTAGTGGTGTTGGGTTTACCCCCAACCCTTGCTGTTGGAGAGAAGCATTCAGATGAACATAGGCGTCAGGGTTTTTCAATTTCTGTCCTCTTTTAACTTTCACTTCCAGGGAGAATTGTCGGGTCATTTCTGGGATGGCAACTTCCTCTCCAATCTGAATTTCAACTGCATATGGCAGCAATTAAGCTGACCTAAATGCTTTCTCTGGATCATCAAAGCCCATGGGATTATCCGCTAATCGGGACCAAGCTTTGAAGTTTATTAGGTCCAAACTAATGGCAAATCGATTGAGAATGTCACTGCCTAAGTAAAAGGCGGCAGTGACGTCTCGCACGACCCAACAATTATGGACTATGCTCTTTTGCCTATGGAGACTTTGAGCATACACCTGCTTGGCAGGAGATGTTTGGAATTGGGTGTTTCCAGATCCATTTCCCATTTGTCTATCAGTTTAAATGTGGGAATGGCTGGATCTTTTGGGAGTTGGCGGAACATGGCTTCGCTGATGAAGCTCTTACCGTTGTTCACACACACTCGGGCGAGAACAGAGTCCTTCCCTTCATTTAACTGAACAGGGATGAACAACTGCTCTCCAATTTGCTGAATATCAGCAAGACACTGAGCTGATTTCTCATCTTTCTGGACTATAGGAGTGGAAATGCCTGATTGTGAATTGGTAAAGAATTTCAGAGTGTTTCCTTCCAGTGTGAAATGCCACCTTAGACTGGAAGGAAGGTTGATTTTCAGAAATAGAGAGGCCCCCCCATCACCAGTGTGTTGTCCTACTGCTATTACTGTCACTTCTAGGAGTTGGTTGTTCTGGAAGTGAAATTCTACTTGGTCAGATTTTTGTTCAACCATGTGGCAGGTGCCGTTTAAGCTAACATGGTTGACACTCTGTTTTAATTTTATCGGTCGGCTAGTCTGGGTCCAGAGGACCTTGTTTACACAATCTATTAGGGGTGACAACCTTCGCAGGAGATCATTCCCTAGTAAACAAGGGGTGCCCTCTGGAGTTACAACTATGACCGGGTGCTTCACCTTGTGTCGCCCAATTTTAATGTCCAAATCCGCAGTCCCCTTGACAGGAATTTCCTTCCCGTCAAGGTTCTGAAGTTGCCCAGGAAGAAGGGTGAGAGGAATTTTGTAATTCTCCCCCCTTCCCGAATTCAGTTTATCAAAGGCCTTTTTGGACCGAAGGGTAGCTTGGGATCCAGTGTCCACCAGTGCCAAAATTGTACCATGCCCCGGTATTTGGACCGGGGCATAGAATCTTCCCTCCTTCTCCGCAATGGGGGCACACATAATGTACATTTTTGGACAACTGGTGGGTTAGTTTTCTAGTTTTGGATACTGTAACGCTCACCTGATTCCCGCAGAGGCGCCGGTCTTGACTGGGTGAATGCCGTATCTTCAAAGGTGATGTGTAACACACGGTTGGCTCTTTGGGCTGGACCTCTGTGCACTGTATGTCTGACTCGAAGAGTAAGATGTCTGCAGATAGAAAATATGGGATTAATGAACTGGGGTTATTGGGTGCCTCTCTCCTCTTCCCTTTCTCTTCTCCTGTAGAACCCCAAAGGTTAACGCCCTCACCTTAGGTAAGTGAACGCCGAGCTCTCCATCTGCCTCGGGGCAGGGTGCCGTAACCAGTTTCTTCACTGGATAAGGGTGCAGGCCTCTTGACCTCAGAGGACTGCTGTCCGTCGTTAACTGCACGAACGGTAAGTTCTGGGCACTTCAAATGTCTTAAAAGTCTTTTGTAATGATATCTCTTGTTTTGCAGGGTTCCGGCGATGGCGGATGGCGGGCTGATGAGAGTTGAGGATCGAACCCGCGTGAGGAATAGAAGCGCCTGGAAGCACGTAAGTAAGCGCTTGTAGCCTGCTTCACGATGCGCACTAACTGTCCCTTTTATCTTGCAGGTACAAGTTCCTAAATGCTTTCTCTGGATCATCAAAGCCCATGGGATTATCCGCTAATCGGGACCAAGCTTTGAAGTTTATTAGGTCCAAACTAATGGCAAATCGATTGAGAATGTCACTGCCTAAGTAAAAGGCGGCAGTGACGTCTCGCACGACCCAACAATTATGGACTATGCTCTTTTGCCTATGGAGACTTTGAGCATACACCTGCTTGGCAGGAGATGTTTGGAATTGGGTGTTTCCAGATCCATTTCCCATTTGTCTATCAGTTTAAATGTGGGAATGGCTGGATCTTTTGGGAGTTGGCGGAACATAGCTTCGCTGATGAAGCTCTTACCGTTGTTCACACACACTCGGGCGAGAACAGAGTCCTTCCCTTCATTTAACTGAACAGGGATGAACAACTGCTCTCCAGTTTGCTGAATATCAGCAAGACACTGAGCTGATTTCTCATCTTTCTGGACTATAGGAGTGGAAATGCCTGATTGTGAATTGGTAAAGAATTTCAGAGTGTTTCCTTCCAGTGTGAAATGCCACCTTAGACTGGAAGGAAGGTTGATTTTCAGAAATAGAGAGGCCCCCCCATCACCAGTGTGTTGTCCTACTGCTATTACTGTCACTTCTAGGAGTTGGTTGTTCTGGAAGTGAAATTCTACTTGGTCAGATTTTTGTTCAACCATGTGGCAGGTGCCGTTTAAGCTAACATGGTTGACACTCTGTTTTAATTTTATCGGTCGGCTAGTCTGGGTCCAGAGGACCTTGTTTACACAATCTATTAGGGGTGACAACCTTCGCAGGAGATCATTCCCTAGTAAACAAGGGGTGCCCTCTGGAGTTACAACTATGACCGGGTGCTTCACCTTGTGTCGCCCAATTTTAATGTCCAAATCCGCAGTCCTCTTGACGGGAATTTCCTTCCCGTCAAGGTTCTGAAGTTGCCCAGGAAGAAGGGTGAGAGGAATTTGGTAATTCTTCCCCCTTCCCGAATTCAGTTTATCAAAGGCCTTTTTGGACCGAAGGGTAGCTTGGGATCCAGTGTCCACCAGTGCCAAAATTGTACCATGCCCCGGTATTTGGACCGGGGCATAGAATCTTCCCTCCTTCTCCGCAATGGGGGCACACATAATGTACATTTTTGGACAACTGGTGGGTTAGTTTTCTAGTTTTGGATACTGTAACGCTCACCTGATTCCCGCAGAGGCGCCGGTCTTGACTGGGTGAATGCCGTATCTTCAAAGGTGATGTGTAACACACGGTTGGCTCTTTGGGCTGGACCTCTGTGCACTGTATGTCTGACTCGAAGAGTAAGATGTCTGCAGATAGAAAATATGGGATTAATGAACTGGGGTTATTGGGTGCCTCTCTCCTCTTCCCTTTCTCTTCTCCTGTAGAACCCCAAAGGTTAACGCCCTCACCTTAGGTAAGTGAACGCCGAGCTCTCCATCTGCCTCGGGGCAGGGTGCCGTAACCAGTTTCTTCACTGGATAAGGGTGCAGGCCTCTTGACCTCAGAGGACTGCTGTCCGTCGTTAACTGCACGAACGGTAAGTTCTGGGCACTTCAAATGTCTTAAAAGTCTTTTGTAATGATATCTCTTGTTTTGCAGGGTTCCGGCGATGGCGGATGGCGGGCTGATGAGAGTTGAGGATCGAACCCGCGTGAGGAATAGAAGCGCCTGGAAGCACGTAAGTAAGCGCTTGTAGCCTGCTTCACGATGCGCACTAACTGTCCCTTTTATCTTGCAGGTACAAGTTCCTAAATGCTTTCTCTGGATCATCAAAGCCCATGGGATTATCCGCTAATCGGGACCAAGCTTTGAAGTTTATTAGGTCCAAACTAATGGCAAATCGATTGAGAATGTCACTGCCTAAGTAAAAGGCGGCAGTGACGTCTCGCACGACCCAACAATTATGGACTATGCTCTTTTGCCTATGGAGACTTTGAGCATACACCTGCTTGGCAGGAGATGTTTGGAATTGGGTGTTTCCAGATCCATTTCCCATTTGTCTATCAGTTTAAATGTGGGAATGGCTGGATCTTTTGGGAGTTGGCGGAACATGGCTTCGCTGATGAAGCTCTTACCGTTGTTCACACACACTCGGGCGAGAACAGAGTCCTTCCCTTCATTTAACTGAACAGGGATGAACAACTGCTCTCCAATTTGCTGAATATCAGCAAGACACTGAGCTGATTTCTCATCTTTCTGGACTATAGGAGTGGAAATGCCTGATTGTGAATTGGTAAAGAATTTCAGAGTGTTTCCTTCCAGTGTGAAATGCCACCTTAGACTGGAAGGAAGGTTGATTTTCAGAAATAGAGAGGCCCCCCCATCACCAGTGTGTTGTCCTACTGCTATTACTGTCACTTCTAGGAGTTGGTTGTTCTGGAAGTGAAATTCTACTTGGTCAGATTTTTGTTCAACCATGTGGCAGGTGCCGTTTAAGCTAACATGGTTGACACTCTGTTTTAATTTTATCGGTCGGCTAGTCTGGGTCCAGAGGACCTTGTTTACACAATCTATTAGGGGTGACAACCTTCGCAGGAGATCATTCCCTAGTAAACAAGGGGTGCCCTCTGGAGTTACAACTATGACCGGGTGCTTCACCTTGTGTCTCCCAATTTTAATGTCCAAATCCGCAGTCCTCTTGACGGGAATTTCCTTCCCGTCAAGGTTCTGAAGTTGCCCAGGAAGAAGGGTGAGAGGAATTTGGTAATTCTTCCCCCTTCCCGAATTCAGTTTATCAAAGGCCTTTTTGGACCGAAGGGTAGCTTGGGATCCAGTGTCCACCAGTGCCAAAATTGTACCATGCCCCGGTATTTGGACCGGGGCATAGAATCTTCCCTCCTTCTCCGCAATGGGGGCACACATAATGTACATTTTTGGACAACTGGTGGGTTAGTTTTCTAGTTTTGGATACTGTAACGCTCACCTGATTCCCGCAGAGGCGCCGGTCTTGACTGGGTGAATGCCGTATCTTCAAAGGTGATGTGTAACACACGGTTGGCTCTTTGGGCTGGACCTCTGTGCACTGTATGTCTGACTCGAAGAGTAAGATGTCTGCAGATAGAAAATATGGGATTAATAAACTGGGGTTATTGGGTGCCTCTCTCCTCTTCCCTTTCTCTTCTCCTGTAGAACCTCAAAGGTTAACGCCCTCACCTTAGGTAAGTGAACGCCGAGCTCTCCATCTGCCTCGGGGCAGGGTGCCGTAACCAGTTTCTTCACTGGATAAGGGTGCAGGCCTCTTGACCTCAGAGGACTGCTGTCCGTCGTTAACTGCACGAACGGTAAGTTCTGGGCACTTCAAATGTCTTAAAAGTCTTTTGTAATGATATCTCTTGTTTTGCAGGGTTCCGGCGATGGCGGATGGCGGGCTGATGAGAGTTGAGGATCGAACCCGTGTGAGGAATAGAAGCGCCTGGAAGCACGTAAGTAAGCGCTTGTAGCCTGCTTCACGATGCGCACTAACTGTCCCTTTTATCTTGCAGGTACAAGTTCGGAGCTTTAGAGAAGCTGAAGGGTGCTGGAATACCCACTGGATTCGGCGTGGGAAGGAGTAATGGCACGTGAGTAATAAAGTTGCCCAATGTCTTTAAACGCACCTTCTTTTGTCTTTCAGATGCGGGATGCAGCGCCGAAGGCCTCCGGAGCGTGCGAAGATCTGGTAAGCTTTTGTCTTTCAGATGCCGGAATGCAGTGCGAAGACCTCCGGAGCATGCGAAGAGTAGGTAAGCCTTTGTCTTTCAGATGCCGAAATGCAGCGCGAGGCGTTGGTGACAGCCGATGGACCAGGTAAGAGATGCGCTGCCACTGAAGACCGTAGTGCTAACCTGTTCTTTCTTTGTCTTTACAGGTGCTGCTGAAGACTGGATTCCAGGATGGTAAGCCTTTGTTCCCTTAGGCCCAGGATCAGAAGCAG
The DNA here is from genome assembly GCF_040938575.1 of Ambystoma mexicanum. NCBI lineage: Eukaryota > Metazoa > Chordata > Amphibia > Caudata > Ambystomatidae > Ambystoma > Ambystoma mexicanum. Next base: position 931,929,684 of record NC_090931.1, on the reverse strand, counting down.
AAGACACGATGAGCGTTCTGCTGCAGAGAATGCAGAATAACGCAAAGCAAGATTCATCCATCGGGTGTGGTTTAAATAGCCTCCTGTAGTGCTTAGGTGTCTCCTTCCACAGCCACGCCTAGGTAAGAAAAGAGTTCCTGCTTTCCAGAAGAGTTCCAGTGTTCTGAACCTAGGAAGTGGCTCCTGCCCCACCCAACAGGAAAAGTAGTCCCAAACAGAAGAGGATCGGGGGTTCAACTGGCAGGTAAGTAAGCAGCATGGTCTGCTGCAGGTAAGTCCACCCAAGCATTATGAGCCCGGCGCTTCCAGCGCTGGGACTGGGCATCTTTATGAGCCTGGTGCCACTGGCGCCAGGACAGGGTCCAAAAGGTCCCAATTGGGACTGGCTGGCACTCGGAACCGGGGTTATGGGTCTGCTTCCAAGGGAGTCGGGCAAGTCCTGATCTTTTGGAAGCAGAGATCATGACAGCACCCCCCGTCAAGGCCCCTCCCAAACCGGGCTTCTCCGGGGGTTTGGGCTTGTTAGGAAATGTTCGATGAAATCTTTTGATTAGACGAGGCGCGTGGACATATTCTGCAGGTTCCCAGGATCTTTCTTGGGGACCGTAGCCTTTCCAGTCAATCAGGTAAAATAGTTTAGATTTGGAGATCTTGGAATCCAGGATGCTTTTGACTTCAAACTCGAGTTCTCCATCAACTAGAATAGGTTTTGGAGATGTAGTTAGTCGGGTTTGAGGTTGCACGGGTTTTAATAGAGAGACGTGGAAGACCGGATGTATCTTCATGTGAGGGGGCAAGTCCAACTTGACCGCTACTGGATTTACTATGGTAGTGATGGAATAGGGACCAAGGTATCTTGGGTTGAATGTGCGTGGTCCTTTTAGAGGTAGATATTTGGTGGATAACCAGACTTGATCTCCTACTTGATATTGGGGGGCTTCCTTCCGATGTTGGTCTGCTCCTTTCTTGTATTGTTCTTTAGCCCTTTGAAGGTGAGAAACGGCTTCCTTAAAGGCTTGGGTGATTGTAGAATGCAGGTGGTCTACTGCTGGTGTTCCAAGATCTTGGAGTGGATCCAACTCCGAGGTTCGAGGGTGACTACCGTATAAAAGAAAAAACGGGGTCTTCCCAGTTCCCGAGTGGACAGAGTTATTGTAGGCATATTCGGCTATCCAAAGGATATCTTTCCAAGTTTTTTCAGTTTGTTGTAGCATGCAGCGCAAATACTGTTCCAGAGTTTGATTGGTCCTCTCGGTTTGTCCGTCGGTTTGAGGGTGGTGGCTGGTCGAAAGTCTCACATCAATTTGAGCCGACCGACAGCAACTTCGCCAAAAATGAGAAATAAATTGACTACCTCGATCCGAAATTAGAACTGAAGGAAAACCGTGCAGTCGGACGATGTTTTTGAGAAATTCTCGGGCCAGAGTTGCTGCTGTTGGTAAGCCTTTGAGTGGAATGAAATGCGCCATCTTGGAGAACAGATCCACGATTACTAGGATCGTATTGTATCCGGAGCATGGAGGTAGATCGGTGATGAAGTCCATAGAAAGTGTATGCCAAGGGCGAGGCGGGATGTCAATAGGGCGTAAGAGGCCGGCTGGTTTTTCCTTTTGACTCTTGTTTTGGGCGCATACTCCACAGGACATTATAAAGTCTCTGATATCTTTTTTCCAAGACGGCCACCAGAAGTAGCGCTTGATCTTTTCCGAGGTCTTGGTTATACCGGGATGTCCTTCCATTAAAGAATGGTGATAACAAGAGATTACCTTTTTCTGTAAATCTGTGCTGGGCAGGTATAACCGTTCTTGGAAATATAATAGGTTGTCCTTCACCGTAAAGTCCTTTCCCTGCAGATGCCAATTCTGTATGTCTGCTGGAGTTACCAGTAGTCTGGCTTTATCCTTAACTTCCTCTATGGATTGTGTGGCGATTACACCTAGAATTCTTTGTTCGGGAATGATAGGTACAGGTTTAGGATTGATCAAATGTTCTTCCACTCCCATCCGAGAAAGGGCATCAGCTTTACCGTTTTTTGTACCAGGTCGATAGGTAATTATGAAGTCAAACTCGGCAAAGAATAGTGCCCAACGGAGTTGCCTAGAGGATTGAGCTTTTGCGGTTTTCAAATATTGCAGGTTTCGGTGATCTGTAATCACAGTAACGGTGTGTCGGGCCCCCAGAAGATAATGCCGCCAAGCCTTAAAGGCGGACTTGATAGCTAGAAGTTCCTTATCAGTATTAGTGTAATTGATTTCAGGAGGCGAGAATTTGCGGGACCAAAATGCCACGGGATGCAACTGATTGGTTACTGGGTCCTTTTGTGATAGAACTGCCCCCATGGCAAGGCTCGAAGCATCAGTTTCAACGATGTAGGGGAGTTCTGGGCGAGGATGTTTTAAGATCGGTGTAGAGATAAATCTAGTCTTCAAATCCTGGAAAGCTTGTTCCGCCTCGGTAGACCATTCAAAACGTTTGTTTTTCTTTAACAAGGCGGTGATGGGCTGGACTATTCGAGAGAATTCGGGGATAAACCTGCGGTAAAAGTTAGCGAAGCCTAACATGCTTTGAACACCTTTTACGGAGGATGACGATGGCCATTTGGGAATTGCATCGACCTTCTTTGAATCCATACGCACTCCGCTAGGTGATAATATGAATCCCAAGAATTCAACTTCAGTCACGTTGAAAACACATTTTTCCAACTTAGCGAAAAGTTTGTGTTGCCGCAATCTCTCGAGGACCATTTTCACGTGTTTCCGATGTTCAGTTTCCGATGAAGAATAAACGAGGATGTCGTCAATGTAAACAACAACACACACATCTATGAGCTCTCTGAGGACATCGTTCATAAAATATTGAAAGGCAGCCGGGGCATTGCAAAGTCCGAAGGGCATGACCTGATATTCAAATAGCCCATACTTGGTGCGGAAGGCCGTCTTCCATTCATCGCCCTCTTTTACTCGTACCAAGTGGTAGGCTCCTCTAAGATCCAGCTTTGTATATATGCATGCTTTTCTGACTTGGTCCAGGAGTTCAGGGATCAAAGGTAACGGATATCTATTCTTAACGGTGATCTGGTTCAGGGCGCGATAATCTATACAAGTTCTAAGGTCCCCTTCTTTTTTTGGAACGAAGAACAAAGCTGAGGAAGCAGGGGACTTGGAAGGACGAATAAACCCATTCGCTAGGTATTGATCCAGGTATTGTCGGAGGTGAAGATTCTCAGGCTCGGTGAGGGCATAAATTCTACTACAAGGAGGAGTAGATCCAGGTATCAGGTCTATCTGGCAGTCATAAGACCTATGAGGAGGTAGAGAGTTAGCCTGATCCTTCCGGAAAACATCTTGGAATTCTAGGTATTCAGGAGGTAACTGGGGAGCCTCTGAGGAAATTGCTGCCAGTGCAACACCAGGCCGAGGGTGACAAGTAGAGACACATTCTGGAAACTGAACCGTTCTTGCTCGCCAATCGATCTGAGGATTGTGCTTCTCTAACCAAGGAATTCCTAGAATAATCTGGAACTGAGGGGCCTTGATCACATCGAACACGATCTTCTCATGGTGTCCATCTTGACTTACTAGCGTCACTTCTTGGGTGGTATGCGTTACTGGTCCGGAGGCTATCTCCGTACCATCCACCGTAGTAATGACGTCCTTTACAGCCTTTGGACAAAGAGTCAGATTCATCCTCAAAACCATTTCATGATCCACATAATTGCCGATGGCACCGCTGTCGACGTAAGCTTCAATCGCATGTAATCGATCCGGATGTTCAGGGCTAATGAGGACCATAGGTATCACGAAATGCGAGGTCACGGAACTGGTTTTAACGCTCGGCAAGAGGACCTCTATTCTTGTCGGGCGAGGTCGTTTCCCTGCTCAGAGTTTGTGACCCTGGTAACTGCAGCTCCTACTGCCTTCTTGGCTGGTTTCACCGGACAGTCTCGAAGAAAGTGCCCCGAGTTTCCGCAATAGAGGCATAATTGCAGCTGTTTTCTCCTTTCCCGCTCCTTTTGTGTTAGTGGTTCTTTCAGGCCCCCTATTTGCATGGGTTCCCCGGAGTCTACTCCTTTGGTAGGAGTTGGTGGTTTGGAAAATACTCGAGCATCAAACTTGGAACGATCGGCCTTCCTGTTCTGCAGTCTGTGGTCAATTTGAACGACTAAGCCAATATAGTCCGAACAGTCTTGCGGGGGATTCACTACTTGGGCTAACACATCTTTGAGCTCTCCACGTAGACCTCTATAAAACAGCGTAATCCTTTTGTCCTCAGGCCATCGAGTTTCCACTATCAGTCTGTTGAAAGACGCAATATAAGCCAAAAGGTCTTGATTACCCTGTCGCAATGAAAGGAGCTCATTGTCCAAGGCCTGCCCCTGTGAATGTCTTGTAAACAGTTTTTCCATACTGAGCTGAAAAGCTTGAAAATCATGGAGAACCGGATCATCTTGATTAACTAGAGGGATCGACCAGTCTGCCGCATTGCCACTAAGGTACGAAAGCACGAAAGCTACCTTAGCTTGATCAGTTGGAAAGTCTGCTGGCCGGCATAAGAAGTGCAACCGGCACTGATTAATAAATACTGCAAACCTCTTTGGGTCACCAGAAAATCGTTCGGGCGGAGCCAGAGGTACATTCCCAGGTAGGTTGATCTGCACTGGGTTCGTAGAGGATGTTGAAGGAAGATTTGCCCCTGATGCGGGTAACGGAGTTTGTCCGGCTTGTGACTGTAGCAATTGTCTAGCGAGATCGTCTGTTCGCTCCTTGGAAATAATCAGTTCCCTTCTTAGAGCATTCGTTTCCTGACGGGCTGCATGCACTTCTGCTCTTAGTTCCCCAAGTAACTGGGCTAGCTGGTCGGTATCCGAGGTTTCCATAGCGCCTGGGTGGGAGTTTTGCGGTAGGCTTTGCGTTCTGTAACGCTCACCTGATTCCCGCAGAGGCGCCGGTCTTGACTGGGTGAATGCCGTATCTTTAAAGGTGATGTGATGTGTAACACACGGTTGGCTCTTTGGGCTGGACCTCTGTGCACTGTATGTCTGACTCGAAGAGTAAGATGTCTGCAGATAGAAAATATGGGATTAATGAACTGGGGTTATTGGGTGCCTCTCTCCTCTTCCCTTTCTCTTCTCCTGTAGAACCCCAAAGGTTAACGCCCTCACCTTAGGTAAGTGAACGCCGAGCTCTCCATCTGCCTCGGGGCAGGGTGCCGTAACCAGTTTCTTCACTGGATAAGGGTGCAGGCCTCTTGACCTCAGAGGACTGCTGTCCGTCGTTAACTGCACGAACGGTAAGTTCTGGGCACTTCAAATGTATTAAAAGTCTTTTGTAATGATATCTCTTATTTTGCAGGGTTCCGGCGATGGCGGATGGCGGGCTGATGAGAGTTGAGGATCGAACCCGCGTGAGGAATAGAAGCGCCTGGAAGCACGTAAGTAAGCGCTTGTAGCCTGCTTCACGATGCGCATTAACTGTCCCTTTTATCTTGCAGGTACAAGTTTGGAGCTTTAGAGAAGCTGAAGGGTGCTGGAATACCCACTGGATTCGGCGTGGGAAGGAGTAATGGCACGTGAGTAATAAAGTTGCCCAATGTCTTTAAACGCACCTTCTTTTGTCTTTCAGATGCGGGATGCAGCGCCGAAGGCCTCCGGAGCGTGCGAAGAGCTGGTAAGCTTTTGTCTTTCAGATGCCGGAATGCAGTGCGAAGACCTCCGGAGCATGCGAAGAGTAGGTAAGCCTTTGTCTTTCAGATGCCGAAATGCAGCGCGAGGCGTTGGTGACAGCCGATGGACCAGGTAAGAGATGCGCTGCCACTGAAGACCGTAGTGCTAACCTGTTCTTTCTTTGTCTTTACAGGTGCTGCTGAAGACTGGATTCCAGGATGGTAAGCCTTTGTTCCTTTAGGCCCAGGATCAGAAGCAGAAGACACGATGAGCGTTCTGCTGCAGAGAATGCAGAATAACGCAAAGCAAGATTCATCCATCGGGTGTGGTTTAAATAGCCTCCTGTAGTGCTTAGGTGTCTCCTTCCACAGCCACGCCTAGGTAAGAAAAGAGTTCCTGCTTTCCAGAAGAGTTCCAGTGTTCTGAACCTAGGGAGTGGCTCCTGCCCCACCCAACAGGAAAAGTAGTCCCAAACAGAAGAGGATCAGGGGTTCAACTGGCAGGTAAGTAAGCAGCATGGTCTGCTGCAGGTAAGTCCACCCAAGCATTATGAGCCCGGCGCTTCCAGCACTGGGACTGGGCATCTTTATGAGCCTGGTGCCACTGGCCCCAGGACAGGGTCCAAAAGGTCCCAATTGGGACTGGCTGGCACTCGGAACCGGGGTTATGGGTCTGCTTCCAAGGGAGTCGGGCAAGTCCTGATCTTTTGGAAGCAGAGATCATGACAGATACTGATAGAAAAGAGATTTGGGCAGCACTCTGTTTGTAGTCTAGGGAATCTGAAAAGAAAAGGTGGCAACTAGATACGGGAGAAGTTTTGGGTTCCCGTGGTTCCGGTTCTGAGCCCCCCCCCCTGTCACCCCACCTTTTTGGAGGCAGTCACCAGGATGGGTTTGAACCAGGGGATTTTCATGCTGTTGGTTCTGGAGTTGGATGATGGGTGGCGCTAGCTCAGTCCCCACATCTACCCAGTCTGAATTTGGATCCTTTGGGACCCATTTTTCTTTGGGAGGAGATCCCCCATCTCTGAAGGAGAAGATACTTTTTCCCAGGATCCTCTGAGGATCTCTCTCCTTCAAATTGGAAGATTTGTACCTCCTCCTCAAAATGGGTCTGTTTGGGTTCTTTGTTTCTCCTACCCCCTCCCCCCCTCTGCTCCTTGGGTGGCAGACTTTCAGGGGCAGGAGATTTTGGTTCTGTTCCTGGGTTTCCAGGGGCTTTTTACAAGTGGGGAAGGAAGCTTCCTCCAAAGCTTTACACCCCCCTTCCCCTTGTGACTCCTCCCTGGGAACCAGTGGGTTGTCGGGGTTCTGCCACCGTCATTGCTCTGGAGCACCAGTCCGGAGTTTGAGGCATTCTGCACCGGCATGCTCATCTGAGGGTTCTGCTGAGCCCACAGCATGCGACACAGATCCTGTGCCATGTTTTGGACCTGGCGCTCTAGCTGTGACACCCGCTCAGGCTGGTACAGGGTTCTGTTGTCTCCCCGGGGCTGATCCCGGGAAGGGTAGCTATCCCTTCTCTGAAAATACCCCGGGTTTGCAAAATGTGGGTACCCCTCCACCCTTGGCCTCGCCTCTCCCGGATTGGGTTGTCTGGGCTCAGGAAAGTGGGGAAAGAAGGATGGATGATTTTGGGGTTGAGAGTTTTGCTGGTACCTGGGGAAGAAGTTCTGTCCTGGGTTTGGGGAATTTCTGCCCTCCTGGGGGAAGTGAGGAGGGAAGTTTCCCGGGTTAGCTGCTGTTTGGTTGGATCTCCTGCCCCCTTGGGCTGGAGGAGTCCACACATAACCCAGGATGGGTCTGTTCCCCTTGTAGCAGGGACTTATGTAGTCAGGGGAGTGAGGGATCCCATATGTGGGACTACCTCCTTGACTCCCTGTTTGTGACTGGCCCGAGGGCCTTCTGGGCTTGGGATTATTCTGCTGTTCAGGCAGGTTTTTAGGCCCCCCCATTTCCAAATCTAAAATGGGGGCAACCTTCACCTCTGCCACCTTAGCAGCAGCAGGGGTGTTGGTTGGTTTGGGGCTTTTTGAATTTTTTTTGTTTTCTATGGGCTTTTGTACCCCATACATTTTTGTGGCCTGATCAATGACCCAGTCTAGTGATCTTTTCTCATGAAAATCTCTCACTAGCTGGGTTATGATGTATTTTGGTAGGGCGTGTAAAAAAGTATTCACAAATTCTTTCCTGTCTGTGCGTACCCTTCTGGTGGTCTGTGCAAAGGCATGCTTTAATTCCTGCACAAATTCTTGTGGGGCCTGATCCTCCCCACATTGCAAGTTGTAGGCTGCCTTGCGAGCTTCCTGAGGATTTCTGTGCACAGAAAAATACTTCAAGATGGCCGCCCTATAGGTGGAACATCTAGAATGATTTTGGTCCGCCAGCCCTGCAAAGAAGCTGGAGTATTCTGGTGAGAAGGTCCATTTCACATTTTGAATACAGCTTTGTCTGCCCTTCATATGGAAAGTTTCCATCATCTGCTCAAAGAGCTCTAAGTGCTCCCAAAGAGAATATTTAGCGTTCTTGTGATAGGGTGCAATGACGCTCCTTATTGCTTTAATTTGCTTTAAGGGGTCCTTAAACCAGGCCCTTTTTACCTTATTGGCCTTCTTGGTTCGGCTAACCCTGGTCCACTCCTCCTCTGACTCAGAGGCACTGCTCCCAGAGGTGCCCGTCTGGTCTTCTAGGCTCTCCCGGATTCTGCGAGCCTGGGAATGGCTGGCAGAATGTGGGGACCTAGTCTCCTGTGTCCTGGGGTGCTCAGAGGAGTCTTCTGATTCCTCCTTGCTCCCAGGATTTGATGAGTAACCCCCTCACTGTCCTAGCGGGGAAAAGGTTTTCAGGATGCCCTTAGTGGGCCTACTCTCATGGAGTTCCCCACTAAATTTCACAGTACTTGGGAACTCATACCCAGATGCCCGCCCATCCATTCCTGGGAGGTGCTGGTCTATGAGCCCCATATTTCTGATTGGATTGAAATCTTCCATCCCCGTCGCCCTTGGCTCATGTGCGCCAGTGGACATGGGGGTGGCAGAGTCCAGGGATTGGAAGAGGTGAAGGCCTCTGGTACTAGGGTTCCTGAGGTTATGCTCAGGTGTTTCCCTTTCCCAGTGAACCTCATCTCTGTCAGCCCCTGCTCCCTGTTGCCTTGCAAGAACCTTTGCTTTCTGTTCCTCTATCAAGGCCTTGCTGGTGTCTATCAATTGCTCTTGCATAGCTACCTGTCTGTGGAGCTTGTCATTGTTGTCACAGAGAGCCTCACTTTCTCTCTGTGCTTCGTGTGTTGTTTTAGAGTGATGGGCAGTATATGCTGCAGGAGGGTTACCTCCTGAGTCCGGTCCATACTGGCCTGGTCCTTCCTTGTTAGAGCCTCCTCCACCCTATTGGTGTGCTCTAACAATTTTTGATGGTCTTTTTGGAGGTCACCCAGTCCCTGAAGGGCCAGGTGATTTTCTTCAAGCTTCTCTTTTAAATAGCAGACTTCCTGGCCTAAGGTGTCCCTTTCCTGAGCAAGAGCCTGCCTCTGTGCCACCAGGTCGTCCCTCTGTCTTTGAAGCGTACCAGCTTTCTGGCGCTCTTCATCAAATTCTGCCTGGGTGTCCAGTTCTTTCAAGATTAATTTATTACTCTCTTCTTTCTCTCTGTCTAAGTGGCTTTACAGGGTGACTACCTGCTCCGCGCATGCCCTGTTGAAGTTTATTTGTTGCTCCAGATTTTTCTGGCTCTGTAGTAGAGAGTCCAAACTTTCTTGGTACTCCTTCTGCAGGGCCAGCATTCTGGTATCCTTGTCTGCCTTTTCCTACTGCAGGATACCCTTGTCCTCTTTTATTTTGATTATGTACTGCCTACATCCATTTTCTGGCTCCTGGCCCCTCTGTAGCCTCTGCTCAGAAGAGTCCAGATCAGTTTGGGCCTTTTCTAATGCCTGCAGTTGCCTGTTTGCCAGATCTTGGCCCTCGGCATATTTATCCGGTATGGCTCCAATATATAGGTATAGATGTGCCGCTATTTTGGCAATCTTGTTGTTTTGCTCTTCCTTTGCCTTAGGGGCCATATATAGTTCACTCAGGGCCATATGTAATGGACCCTGGTCTTGCAATATGTTTAACCCTGTTGCAGTGATCTATTCTGTGATTGCCTGCAACCACACATTCTGATCCTGCTCTGTCCATTCACCCCTTACAAATAGTTTATGCAATAGGTGCTCTTTAGCCATATTAATCTCTATCAAAGTCTCCATTCTGGAAATATTAATTTCCTTCCTGACTTACAGAAGCTTTCTTTTATTTTTGCAAAACAGACCGATTCCTTAGAGTGTTCCTATTGAGGGGTGCTTTTCACAGTATAACACAGCATGGTAGCCCAACAGGATTTAGGTACCCTGTCAGTTAGCACACTTTATTAGACTGTCACAAGTGGTATATCTAATTCAGAAATCCTGCGACGAGCCCCCGATCTTGGAAGTGATTTCAACCCGGCACTCCACCTAAGTCAATGCCTAGCGTGTGATGCACAGTTGGAACCCTTAATTATATATATTTGTGTCTATGAGTTATTTTATTTCTGAATGAAGTACCCTTATATCACGCCCCTCTCTTTGAATTCCCCCTCCCCCCGGTCTCACTGAACCAAGAAGCAGGTTGTTTTGCAAAGTTAAAAGATTTATTTTATGGATTTGAACAATATATATGTCACACTTTTATGACTTTGAACAATATATATATATCACACTACTAATATTTATACAATGATCACCATTGGGGGATATCACAACAATCAACAATCTCTTTAATCAAAAGGAGTGTGGATAAGAAAAGTAATGCAGCCTAGAATAATACTTGATATGGATAGGAAAACAATGCAGCACAGAATAATACTTGACATGGATAGGAAAACAATGCAGCACAGAATAATACTTGATATTGATTCAATCAAATGCAATGTCATTCTTTCCCCCTGATACTACTCAATCCCCCCTAATATGCAATATAGAGATGGAAGGAGAGAAAACAGGTTTCAGGAGTATACGATCTCAAACAATACAGTTTCAATCCCAGTCCCCCCTAGCAAGCAGAGAGAAACAGGAATGATTTCAAAACAGTTCAAATGCTTTTGGATGTGGCTTGGAATGAATGGGAAAAATGCTAAAAATGGATTTAAGTCACTAAATTGGATTCAAAACTAGTGGGAGCCACTTTGGATAGTTCCAGGTAAACACTAGCAATGATGATTGGATAACTAGCAGATTGAAAATTTAATTCTGAGTTCAGATGCAAAGAATAGCTGTTTTACACGTGTTGAAATTGAGCCAAATGCAAATCCGCGGCAAACTTTTCAGCGCGCGAGAAACGACATTACAGAAAAACTACAAGGAGTTGGAATGCGGTTTGAGATTCGTTTGAAAGCTGAGGATGTTTCTAGCATGTAAGCTATGGAAGTTACAGAGGTTTTAGTAGAGGTTGATTTTTCTCAGTAAGAGTCAAGATTTTCAAATGAAAGATGCGCTTTTGAATTACAAACAAGAATTTTCTTTACACTAAGGGAGGCTATGAAGATGCAAGATACCCAACGGACAGCCACCAGAACAGCGGCGCCTCTGCTCTGACTTTTGCCCGCCAAGACACTTGTCTTTCTTCAGCAAATATATTAGCGCAAAGATGAATTTATCACTACAATTAACAAAGGACTATATGGATGAGGGAAAGATTCAGAAAAACAAGAAAGAGATTCTACAATGCAGTTCTGGATATGATAGAATGGGTTGGATAGGATGACTTAAGGATAAGATATTGGCTATGGACAATTCTATGCTAGATACTCACAACTATGGTTTGGACTAGGCCCGTCAAAGATCTGGTCAAAGGATTTGGACTGGAATCTGCTAGCTCACCGGACAGGATTCAGGCACCCGGTTCTGCACTCAGCACGGCACTCTGGTCTATGCACAGCCTCTGAACTGGATCTGACGGGTTGGTTCTGGGTTATAGCCATCATGTTACAGCTCTGCTCTACTGGTTTGGATCTCTGGGTTCTGGCAAGAGTTCTTGGCAAGAAGCAGAAACAGCACAGCCAGGCTGTTCAATTTTTGGTGTGCCCCTTGGAGGTCTAGGGTTAAAATCAGGTTTCAAGATTTAAATGCCAGCTGAGAAGGGTTCAGCTTTGGAATTGGGCCTTCTGCTTTCAGAGTTCTGGAGTCTTGGATCTGGGTTCTCCTGCAGAGTGCTTTGCCGACAATCAGTTGATGGGTGAATGTGTGTCTCTCTAGGTCCTAAGCAGTCCCTATTTATGTATTTCCCAAAGGGGTGTGTAGGCTGAATTATACTAAGCACACCATCTAGGATTCCTATTGGTTAAAGTATTTCCCCTCTCCTGATTTGAGAAGGAAATCTAGTGTTATAGTGATGCTGCATTTTACGATTCAGGGAGTACCTCCCCTTTGTTTCAGTAAAGTAAATCTATTTTTCACATAAATCATATGTACAATATCACCAACTTGCTAATAATACATATTCACATCACAGATTTAGCACCGCACGTATCCGTCCGAGTTCCATCTCGGTGAGAGCTTTAGTTCCAATTTTACAGTTTTGCGCGCTTTTGGTTGCGTACCCAGTGTCAGATCTGTCCACATTTTTCTCCATACATGTGCATGACATCTGGGCATAATCCTGTGAAGTTTCATATTTCTAGCATTATCGCAATTGCTACAACATCAAATTTTGGTAGTCCTGTCTCTGAACATCGCACAGATTTCAGAGTAGTTTCAAACTGTGAGCAGAAATTTCATTTTAACAACACTATATTTACAGATTTTTACCAATTTTGTTCAGTTCTCTGTGAGTCTTTTTCAAAAAGATATTTTCTTGTGGGTCAAGATACACATATCTGTCTGGTCCCGCCCCCAAGGTTTGGCTGGGCCAGAGCACTCCCAGGCTCCCTTCCTGCTGGCAGTTGTTTTCTTTTGACAGTTGAATCTGCAGATCTTTTCAATCAAGGGAGTCTTTTGTCTCTCCTCAGAGCAACATGCCAAAATCTCCCCCCACCTCCATTAACAACTCAATGACAGTTCCTGAGCAGAGAGCAGGGGGACGATGCCTTTGAAGTACTGTGGCTAACATTAGTTCACTTTTAAAACACTGTTTTAAAATTGTCTTTTCTAAAATAAACTTTACATTTTCAACAAATATACCCACAGATCTCTTCATTCCAGTCTTTTTAAAACATAGACATTGAATTGTAGTAACCTATCTTGCTTTTGATGGCAAGTCTCTTCTTTTCCACAATTTGATCTTAATGTACAAGTTTAACTAACAGTATAAGTAAATGACAGCTCTGACACAGGCGAGTGTCGGTACTGCGCCCATATCTGACAGATTTTTCCAGGCAAGCACCTTTTTGAATGTGGATTTTCTTGTGATGAAATGTGCTTCTCCTGACAATGTGCTTAGGTGGATTCTTTAAATAAAGTGATGTTTAACACCCAACAAGGATGTTGGATCTTTTCTGATGTTTGGGAAACCATGATTTTGCACTTTCAACAGCCAAGGAAAAATGGATTTTAAAGCACTTCTTGGTTTTCCTTGGCAATGCAGCCCTGCCTTTTCAGGTAATTCCATTTCACTCTGTGGGCAGCCCAATGACAGGTTTTGGTAGTGTGGTCTCCGGTTCTACCACTGACACAGGCAAAATGGATTGGCGGCCTATTTTTCAGGTTTCCCTGCGCACTTCTCAGAGATATTTAGCGCACATAAGGCTTTTCGCCGGCCATTCTGTTGTTTTTGATGAAAGCAGCACACAGTGATGTTGCAGGGCAGAGCTTAGTGGGTCAGAACATCCCACAAACATACTCAATAGACCCCTCTAAGTAAACATTGTGGCAGTTTCAAACAACAAGCATATGTATCATTGGACTCATTTCACAAATACTAATGTCTTCAAACATCTATTGCTTTAACTGTAGCTGCTGGCTGCTGTATGAATCAACATGTGCGAATACCATAATATCTCATAAAAAAGTATACATTTTATTCAAAAATGTACTAAACAACACATTATTATTTCAATTAGTCAAAGCGACATGTGCACCCCAATAAAGTGACTTGTGCAAAATCAGCCTACTTGAACAGCTTTAAATCAACATATTAAAAAACACTTAAGTTAACAGATTTTCAATGAACCTAAACGTAATTCAATGTTAGACCTATACACTATTACAGTTTGTATTATGGTGTAGCTTCGGTAGGGCCATAGTCCATTTTTGTATTGTGTGAAGTCATCATGAAGTAAGACACAGACAACAGATTCAATTTTCTAAATAAAATGGTTTCTTTCCTTAAATGTCAGGATGGAGTAAGGCCTAACTTGCCTTATGCTAAGGTGAGATGTTCCTACCTAAAAAAACTAAGGATAGTCTGTGTCAATAAGTTCAACTTAAAAGTCTGTTTGTGTCCAAAACCTATACTTGCCGTCACAACTAAAGCTAAACAATGTGTAGGGATGGCAGCAACAAAAGAAACAGTGTTCCAAGTACAGTTCCAAGCTTCTTCCAGCTCCTGGCTTACTTTCCAGCTTCCCCTTTCTTAAGTTAAAAACCAGTTCAAAAAGACCTTGGGGTTTCTTTCCCCAAGAGGACAACACAGTTCAGAAAGTCTTGGGGTTCCCTTCCCCTCAAGGTCAGCTCTTTCAGCTTCAAAACTTACAAGCAGTTCAAATCTCTTGGCTTTCAAAAACAGTTCCAATTCAACTTTGTAATTATCCAGGCTTTTAAACAGTTCACACAGATTGCTCTCTTTCTCATTCACTTCAGCAAGCCTGTTATAAATGCAGCTTCTTTATCTTTGCTTTCCTTGGCTCTTTCCAAGCTTGGGTCTCTCAGTCTAGGCGCAGTTGTCCGATCATGAGGTCCACCCTTTACAGGTCACGCAAATGATAACCCATGGCTCCTTGTTATACTTCTATATTAATCAGGCTTTCTTGTCAACACAGGTTTTCTCTCTCTCTCCCTCTGAACTTGCATAATTGGTTAACATTCACTTTGATTCTCCTTGGCAGTGTCTTGGCTTCGCCACAACATGTTTTCAATGTACCTCACTCCGTGGTGTTCACCCCTTTTCCACCACCTTGCATTCACACTATTCATTAGTGCTCATCACTTGCTTTTCACTTTGCTCATAAGTATTCATATGCTTTTCACTTTGTTCATAAGTATTCATATGCTTATCACATCTTTCCTTCAGTTCATATTCAATAGTACTTGCAGCACTCTAAAAAGTGTTCCTAACACGTTGCAGCTTGTTCGTTATTCAAGAACCCTCACTTTGGGCTTTAAAACCTTCTGTCATAGGTTTCTTTTTGTTCCGCATTAGCATATGCCTGCTCGCAGCCTCCGGAGAGCCCCGGTCTGAGTGTTCCCTGTTTTCCACTCACCGGTATGCAGCCGCTCGTCCAGGCATCTTCTATTTTATTTCTGGCTTCCTTTTCGCTCAGCTTCTGCTTTTGGAAACCCACTCAGCAGAGCTAGCCCTCTTCGAACCTGGCTGCTTCTTTTGTGTAGCTCTGCTCTTCCCTACAGGCAGCCTGTGGTGCTCGGGAGTCTTCATTGTCCCACAGCTCCGTTTGTGGACACAAGGTCAGCGGTACTGCAGGTGACTCGACCCTCTCACGGCCTGCTTGGGCCCCGGTGTCTCCTTCACCCTCCTACTGCACACGGCGTCTTCCCTGATGGCTGTTACGCTCACGTGGTCTCTGCGGGGTTGTTGGGGCAAGGTTGGAGCCCTGCCTGGACTGGACTCCTCAGGTTCGAGCTCTTCCCTCGACTGCGATAGTGTAGACTGCTCGAGTTGCTGGTTATACTCCTGGGAGAAGGTAAGAGGCAATGAGAATGCTGCGGTGGAAGTGCGATCCCTCTCAGGCCCTTCGTGCCAGAATGATATGAGCATGCGTTTTCCCATATGACCTCACCTGTTGTTTTGTAATGATGCGGTCTCCGTCCTGCTTTCTCTCAGCAGTGGCACCGTGGACAGACCAAGTTGCATCACTGGTCTTTATGCATGGTGGCCCAGACCGGCTGCGACCAATCCCGCCTTGGAGGTAAGTTTTCGTAACAATGCCTATTGTCCGTAACCTTTGTGTTGATTTTTCCCCAATGATTATTGTCCGTAAAGTTGTAATGTCCTTTGTTTCCCCTTAGGAATGAAGATGGCCCGCGGAGTTGTGGTGATGGAAGAGGGTTATAAACGATGCTAAAGAAGATGCAGAAGAGCCCACTAGTAGGTAAATTGGGTTTCTGGGTCAATCGCAAGTTTGTGAGTTGTGTGGCCAAGGAGTTAAAAGTTTATGCAGTTGCTAACCTTATGCTTTCTTTCTCCCTTGCAGGTTCAACCAGACGGTGCTTGATGGCGAGCGATGTTCCGAACACCTGTCGGCTACCAGATGGAAGGATCCGCGAGGATGTTGAGCCGGAAGATGTCTCCCGTGTTGTCCAGTGTTCGGAACAGGTAAGGATGCAAGGAGCTGCAAGCGTTGGATCAGCGGAGATAGGTAAGATGCGCGCTGTAACTGCAGAGTTGGAATCGGGTAGCAGTGCTTTGAGCGATGGCGTGGCTGTTCTCAGGTAAAATGCGCGCTGTAACTGCAGGATGGAGTTCCGGAGACTGAAGATAAACGTGATGAACTGGAAACAGGTAAGGAACTGTAGACGGTGGTAAGCGTTATGCTGCTCCAGCAGACTAACGCGAAGCATCAGCATGCGGGTGGGGCTGGCTTATATAGCCTGGCCCCAGCCACTCCCTTTAGGCCCCGCCTTGCGGCCCCACCTTACCACTCCCTCTGACATCTGCACGTGCCTCCAATGCCTTTGGAGGGCCACGCCCGGCCTGGATACATGTGCCTTAGGCACACTGTATGCAGAGCACACTTTTAAATGAGCTTGGCACCAAAGGCGCCAGGACTGGGTCCATTGGGACCCTGCAGGGCATGAAGGTAATGGCCATTGACCACTGGCCATGACAGCACTCCCCCTCAAGGCCCCTCTCACGGTTGTCCTTCCTCCTGGTCCCAGTTTGGTGGGATTGTCCCAGTGAAATTGTTTGATGAGTCGTGGAGCATGGACAAATTCAGCTGGTTCCCAAGTGCGATCCTGAAGCCCGTAGCCCTCCCAATCGATCAAATAGTATAATTTTGAACGCACTTTCTTGGAGTCCAGAATACTCTTAACCTCATATTCAGGTTCACCTGTGAGGATCTCTGGTTCCGGTGTTGTTGAAATCTGAGTGTCCGGTTTCACTGGCTTTAGAAGAGAAACATGAAAAACTGTGTGGATTTGCATGTTGGGTGGTAAATCCAATTTCATGGCTGTAGGGTTAATAATGGATTTAATGGAATATGGTCCGAGGTATCTTGGCCTGAATGCCCAGGGTCCCTTTAAGGGAATGTTTTTGGATGCCAACCATACTTTATCCCCGACATGATATTGCGGGGCTTCTCTTCTATGTCTGTCTGCAAATTTTCTTTAGTTGTTCATTGGCCCGGTTTACATTTTTGCTAGCTTCTTTAAGGGACTGAGTAATAACTTTATACAATGAGGTAATTGCTGGCATTTCCAATTTGTCAAGCGGATCAAAAGAGGATGTTCTTGGGTGCAGACCACTTATTGTAAAAAATTGAGTCTTTGCAATTCCAGGGTGTCCTTCCACCAATGACTCGTGATAGTTTGCTATTATCTTGGTGTGCAGATCTTTGTCTTGGATATATAGTCTTCTTTGAAAGTATGGTAGGTTATATTTAATGGAGTACTGGTCCCCTTTACCCAACCATTCATTTTGGGCTGTCTGATCCAGCTGCACTTGGAGATCGGTCTTCAAGTCTTCCCAGCAGGAAGTTGCAGCAATCTGATTTTGAATCCGTTCTTCGGGAATAATGGCTACTGGTTCGGATGGATTAAAGGTGTCTTTGTCTTCTCCCATTCGTGATAGGGCGTTTGCCTTTGCGTTACGCACTCCAGGTCTGTAAGTTATTACAAAGTCGTATTCGGCAAAGAATAAAGCCCAACGCAGTTGACGGGAAGACTGAGCCTTAGCTGTTTTTAAATATTGCAGGTTACAGTGGTCTGTGATAAAGGTGACTGTGTGTCTTGCCCCTAAGAGGTAGTGTCCCCATGTTTTGAAGGCTCCTTTGATTGCTAGGAGCTCCTTGTCGGTGATTGCATAATTCTTTTCTGGTGCAGAAAACTTACGGGACCAGAATGCTATGGGGTTAAGCTGCCCTGTATCAGGGTCCTTTTGCGATAACACGGCTCCCATGGCAACACTGGAGGCGTCTGTTTCGACCATGTAAGGCAGGTCAGGTCGAGGATGTCGAAGTATAGGTGCTGAGGTGAAAGCTTGTTTTAATTCCAGAAAGGCGTTCTCTGCCTTGGTGGACCAAAAGAATTTCTTATTCTTTTTTAGAATAGATGTGATTGGATGGACGATCTGTGAAAATCTTAGAACAAATCATCTGTAAAAATTAACAAACCCGAGTACACTCTGTACCCCTTTGATAGATGTCGGAGATGGCCACTGAAGGATAGTTTCCACTTTGCGCGCGTCCATATGAACTCCTTGTGGAGTAGGCATGAAGCCCAAAAATTCAACCTCTGTGATGTGGAAGGAGCATTTTTCTAATTTAGCAAACAGTCGGTGCTGACGAAGCTTTTCCAAAACCGCCCTTACGTGGCCAACATGATCTTCCTTGGACTGTGAATAGATCAGGATATCGTCGATGTAAACGAGGAGGCAGACATCGAACAGCTCGTGGAGTACATCGTTCATAAAGAACTGGAATGACGCCGGTGCATTGCATAACCCAAAGGGCATCACATGATACTCGAAAAGTCTGTATTTGGTTTGGAATGCTGTTTTCCATTCGTCGCCTTTTTAACACGTACGAGGTAATAGGCCCCCCGAAGGTCTAGTTTCGTGTAGATTGAAGCACTCTTCACTTGATCGAGTAATTCGGGGATGAGTGGCAGAGGGTATCTGTTTTAAAAAGTGATTTGATTCAATGTCCTGTAATCCATGCACGTTCTAAGGATGCCTTCCTTCTTGGGTACGATGAAAAGAGCTGAGGAAGCAGGAGACTGAGATGGGTGGATGAATCATCTTGGCTAGATACTGGTCTAGGTAGGTTTTCAGATGTTGATTCTCCTGCTCCATTAAAGCATATATTCGACTGAACGGGATTTGAGCTCCTGGAACTAGGTCGATCTGGCAGTCGTAGGGCCTATGTGGAGGCAGGGCATTTGCTTGTTCCTTTTGGAACACGTCTTGATAGTCCTGATACTCTGGGGGTAAGGCACCAGCAAGTCTCAGAATCGTTTTTGCCTTGATTTTTTGGTTCTGCAGGTTCTTATGGTAACAGGTTTTGGCGCATTTCTACAGAAAGGTCAGCACTCGCGTTTGCAAGTCAATCCTGGGGTTATGAGTTTATAACCAAGGCATTCCTAGGATCATCTGGAACTGGGGTGCCCCAATAAGATCAAAGGAGATTTCTTCGCGATGACCATCCTGACACATCAGCATAACTTTGTTGGTGTGTTGTGTTACTGGTCCCGATGACAATTGAGAGCCATCCACTGCGGTAACATTTTCCGCTTGTAGTTTCTGCTGAAGAGGGAGGCCTATTTGCGCGGCTAAATTCTGATAAATATAGTTACCCACTGCTCCACTGTCAATATACGCTTCCAAAGCATGTACCTTTGATGGTTGCTGGTGGTGGACTACGTGAACCGGAATGACTAGGTGTGAGGTCTGAACTACTTTCTTCATTTCGCTCGACAAGTGGACCCCTACACTTGTCGGGCGTTGGAGTTTTCCTGGATTTGGTCTTTTTCATCATTATTGTTATCCGTTGCACCTACTATTTTCTTGTGAGGTTTTGTTGGGCAATCCCGAAGAAAATGTCCTGCCTTGCCACAATATAAACAAAGTTGTTGTTTCCTCCTTTTTTCTCTCTCAGCTTTGGATATAGGGGCCCGTAATCCCCCAATCTGCATGGGTTCGGATGGTTCATGGCTCTTGACTTGATTGTCCCAGGGTCGCATATAAACTGACCTTCCTTCGGTCCTTGTACGATCCATCTTTCGGTCTTGTAACCTATGATCCAGTTGTACCATCAGAATAATATATTCTGCACAACACTCGGGAGGGTTAGCCACTTGGGCTAGTACGTCCTTTATTTCCCCACGCAATCCTTGATAGAACAATGTGGTTCTCTTTTCTTCGGGCCAGTTGGCTTGTGCAATAAGACGATTAAAGGTGGCTATGTACGTCAGAAGATCATGGCTTCCCTGTTTTAGGGACAACAGTTCGTTATCTAGGGCTTGTTCTTGGGTGTGCCTAGCAAACAACTTTTCCAATTCCTGTTGAAATTCCCCAAAATTGTGATATACAGGATCATCCTGGTTTACTAATGGTATGGACCAATCTGCTGCGCTGCCTCCCAATATGAAAGTATAAAGGCGTCTCTGGCACTATCGTTAGGGAAGGCCCCAGAATGGCACAAAAAGTGAAGACGACACTGATTCATAAATATGGTGTATTTGTTGGGGTCACTGGTGAACCGTTCGGGTGGGGCCAAAGGTACAGCCCCCGGGAGTACCACTTGAACTGGTGGTGATGGCTGTGGCAAAGAGGTTGGTGCAATTCCAGGTAAAGGAACTTGTCCTGCCTGAGTTTGAAGGATCTGCCTTGCCGATCCTCAGTTCGTTCTCGAGCGACAATTAGATCTCTTCTTAGGGCATTTATCTCTTTTCTGGAGGCATGCACTTCAGCCCGAAGTTCCCCCAGTAATTGGGCTAATTGGTCAGTCTCTGAGGTGTTCATAACGCCTACGCAGAGATTCGGAGAGGCTTTGCGTTCTGTTACGCTCACCTGGTATCTGCAGGGGCGTTGAGGCACAGTTGGAGCCCTCCCTGGATTGGACTCCTCAGGTTCCAGCTCTTTCCTCGACTGCGATAGTGTAGATTACTCGAGTTGCTGATTATACCCCTGAGAGAAGGTAAGCAGCAATGAGAATGCAGCGGTGGAAGTGCGATCCCCCTGACTCTTCGTGCCAGAATGATATGAGCATGCGTTTTCCCATATTACCTCACTTGTTGTTTTGTAATGATGAGCTCTCCGTCCTGCTTTCTCTCAGTAGGAGTGCCGTGGACAGACCAAGTTGCGTCACTTGTCCTTACGCGTGGTGGCCCAGACCGGCTGTGACCAATCCCGCCTTGGAGGTAAGTTTTTGTAACAATGATTATTGTCCGTAACCTTTGTGTTGATTTTTCCCCAATGATTATTGTCCGTAACGTTGTAATGTCCTTTCTTTCCCTTTAGGAATGAAGATGGCCCACAGAGTCGCGGTGAAGGAAGAGGGTTCTAAACGATGCCAAAGAGGATCCAGAATAGCCCACTAGTAGGTAAGTTAGGTTTCCGGGTGAAGCGCAAGTTTGTGAGTTGCGCGGCAAAGGAGTTAAAAGTTTATGCAGTTGCTACCCTTATGCTTTCTGTCTCCCTTGCAGGTTCAACCAGACGGTGCTTGATGGTGAGCGATGTTCGGAACACCTGCCGGATTCCAGATGGAAGGATCTGCGAGGATGTTGAGCCAGAAGATGACTCCCGTGTTGTCGGGCGTTTGGAACAGGTAAGGATGCAAGGAGCTGCAAGAGTTGGATCAGCGGAGACAGGTAAGATGCGCACGATAACTGCAGGTGTTGGAATCAGGTAGCAGTGCTTTGAGCAATGGCGTGGCGGGTCCCAGGTAAGATGCGTGCGGTAGCTGTAGAGTTGGATCGGGTAGCGGTGCTTTGAGTGATGGCGTGGCTGGGCTCAGGTAAGATGCACACAGTAACTGCAGAGTTGGATCAGGTAGCAGTGCTTCGAGTGATGGCGTGGCTGGTCTCAGGTAAGTTGCACGTGTTAGCTGTAGGATGGAGTTCCGGAGACTGAAGATAAACGTGATGAACTGGAAATAGGTAAGTAACTGTAGACGGCGGTAAGAGTTACGCTGCTCCAGCAGACTAATGCGAAGTGCCAGCATGCGGGTGGGGCTGGTTTATATAGCCTGGCCCCAGCCACTCGCTTTAGGCCCCGCCTTGTGGCCCCACCTTGCCACTCCCTCTGACTTCTGCACGTGCCTCCAATGTCTTTGGAGGGCCACGCCCGGCGTGGATGCACATGCCTTAGGCACACTGTGTGCAGAGCACACTTTTAAATGAGCTTGGCGCCAAAGGCGCCAGGACTGGGTCCATTGGGACCCTGCAGGGCATGAATGTAAGGCCCTTGCCCAGTGGTCATGACACTGGCCCCTCTCCAGCCTGCTCCACGTCTCTCTACCACATCCTATCCTCCAGGCAGGTTTCTCACCCGGATCTGCTGGCGGTCCCTTCTTTTATGCACATATGGCCTACTAAATGGTTGAAGGTGCAAATCCTTGCCTTCAATTGCCTGACCACAATTAAGACTATTAACTGGACATGTCTGACTGTTACACTGGTACTGCTCGACAGTCCTCTTCCTCGTCTCAGTACCAAAGTGGTGTGAATGAATGGGAGTATGAATAACTCCCAGTCTCCTCCTCCTCCTCCTCCCAGCCTAAAAAAGAAAACATTTCTGGGATATTTTGTGAGTTAAGGAAATGACTGACAATAACCTACAAAGGCAGGGGGAGGATATGGTTTATTCTGACAAGGGAAAGGTGCCATGTCTCACTCTAAGACATTCTCTTCCCATTCCCCAAAGTCCCTCCACCCAGGTGACCTCCCTCGCATTTCCACCCCCAGGGTTGGGATCCAAGAGCGATGATCTTTCACTGGCCACCTGAGAGGAGGATCCAGGGGGAGTAGAAGTGAGGATACCTTCAGGTTCCTCACAATGGCTATTTTGGTGTAGCTCGAAACACACTTCTCAACATGTTTCGTTTCCTCTACAGATATTTTGTGAGAACTTCTTCAGTTGATCTCTACCATCGAAATAACATTAGCAGCTTAGAAATCCTCAATAATGTATACACACTGAACACATTATTCTCAATGTACTTGCTACTCGCTGAGCGACTACCTTTCGTTCTTATTACGCATTCACAAGTTGTTTTTGTATTCCCCTGCAACACAATGTAAATACAGTCTAAATTAGTACTTTTACAGTCATCTTTGGGAATTAACAACAAGAATCATGCTTACCACCAAGGGGCAAACTAAAACAAACACCCTTGCTCAAGTGACAACTATATGTCTCAATATCACTAGGCATTTACAATGCACTTTCTGATCCTATGTGGTCTAATGACAGAGTACCAGTACTTACTGGTCCTTTTGATATTATGTGCGTAGTGATTCTATCAGAGAAAACCGTGAGTCGTCTTCCCATTTGGTTCTACCACCTGTGTGTCTCTCAAGAGGAGAACTGGGGAAAGAAGGGAAGAAAAAGAGAAAAGAGTCTCTCTTTAATTCTAGCCCTTGAACCTACTTTTTGAATCTGAGACACGCTTTCCAATAGTGAATCACTAAATTTCACCTCCATTTCTTCTCAAGCACATTCAATGTTTAATCTGTGGTGCTAAATATCTCCACATTGTAACCGGATTAGTTCTGTTGTTAACGAAAGGTTTTTCATTTTGAAACAATCTATAATGGAAGCAAAACGTAATTTATATTGAAAACTGGATAGAATGCAGTGATTTCAACAAAATGGATTGGTGAACCTTTCACGACAATGTGACTCAAAGGTATCCCCAATCCTGGGCACATCTGCACAATTTATCATCATACTCTTCGCATCCAAGCAATATATGGAGCTTATAAAAAAGATACTCTGTTTACCTTGATTGATATACACACCTTAATATACATGACCTGAGGTATTGCTTTTTATCGCTACTATCCTGTGATGACATCTTGGCAGGATAACTTGAGAGGATAGCTCAGGGGCAACATGCTCACTTCGACGCTGAGCAACACAGGTTCGATCCCAGGGTCTGTGCTTAGAAACATCTGGGTATTAAGCGCATTATAAATAACCAATTTCAAATTACATTTCATACGTTTTAACTGGTTAGAAAATGGAGACGCTGTTTAGTTCTCAATCTCTCTTCCTTATGCGTATACTGTTGTCTGCCCGTGTGAAGGACCTCTATAACCTATACCACGCTTTGCTTTCATTAAGACCAGTCTCATGACTTTCGATCAAAAAGATTAAGCTTTGCTCTTGTTCAAAGGGTCTCTTTTGGTCTTGTGCTGCCTTGCCACTCAAGTGGATTCTCATCAGTACAGTCCAGTGTAGCTCCTCACAGTTATATCCCAGACTTATAAAATGCCCAACCATGGGTGCATTTAATACCGGATTTCGTGTATAGCTTGTTAAGGGACAGATGTATTGCCCCAGCTTCTTAACAAGCTCTTATGTTCGTCTATTCTGATCTTCACCTTGGGATAATGTCTTTTTCAACCATGGTCTACTCATGGTCAGGCTTCTTCTGGTCTGTGCACAGCAACTGCAGTGTCCACAAAGGGGGTGCCCTAAGGGTTTGGCGTGACCTAGCTTTCTGTAACACTTATTTGTCTCCCCGCCGGTAAACGGATGTCATGATGTCATTCTTAGTTAGAATTCTTCCCTCTTTTAAAGGCACACCGGGGTAGGCACAGGGGCATGTTGCCTCCCTGTAAAATCGGCCAATTCTTAATGACGCCTTTGATTTTATTTGACAAAAGGTTGTACTGCTGACAAACTCAATATTCTCTTGCTCATCTGGCTTTTGTCTGTATTCTGACAAAGAGTCTCTGTTATTGTTACAAGCCCTTTTGAATGCTCTTCACTATTCTCTTATGGTATCCTCTCCAAAGGTGTCTGTTTTCATCCATGTCCTTGTTTACTCTGGCCAATTAATTTCTAGTCATGAGCTCAGAAACCGTTTGCCTTTTAGTGTATGGGTGGTAGCTGCAGATACCAGCCTTGGAGCCTATGGGTTTATTAGGAAAGTAAACATGATATCTGCCAGTTTCTAAGAACTAGGCAGAGTGTTTGGGCCATTTAGAACCTACATGTTCTAGCATGTTCCAGCAGGCACCAGGGCCTACACGCAGATCTAAAACACACTGCATAAATATGCCTGTGCATGTACCTCTATGTTTGAATTTCACTTTATGCTGGGTGCGGGAGGTGGACTGGGGGTTGAATGGCTCCTGTCCGCCGACCATGTACCAATCTACCAATGTATAATTCAAGTTTCCTCAGGCACCGTATCGGCGGATTGCAAATGCTGTCTGCCTTGCAGGCTTTCGTGTACTGATAATCTGTAATCTTTTCCTAAAAGCTGAGAGGAAACGCCCTGGCATCGGCCTTCATAACGAATATTTTCTGTTTCATTTGGTGCCAAATAAACATAACTGGTTTGGTAGCTCATTTATTCAGGCAGCTAAAACCTTGTATGTCAAAGAGTGCTTTATTATTGTAGACAAATTAATACTCACATGTTATCACCCATTCTGAGGTGGTGCCAAGGTAATTTCGGAGTTCGACGCCCAAGATCATGCCACTTGAAAAGGAAGGCCTGTGGCTCAGTTTGCAGAGTGTTACCTTCAGCTGAGAAAGCATTGTGGGCATGTCTCTTTGTCAAAAAAATGTTTTACGACTGAGAAGACAAATATAAAACATGAGCACAAGTATCATGCTAATTTCCAAAATGACTGATTTGTTCTAAAATGATTAATGATTCCAGAAGGAGCAGGTTAGCTTTGTTATTCCTGTACACAGAAAGCAAACATTGACAGATTTAACATTAAAAGCCCGACTAACATGTTTGCCGAGAGCATTGACACCAACATTTTGACAATAGCGCCTCGCTACCCACCGATTCTAAATAGCACATTGGCATTACCTCCACGCCCTCTCTTTCTCGTCCCAATTGAAACAAATGAAGGAAGCATGGCTCTCCCCAGCCCCCCAGATATTCTTCCAAATAATTGGCTTCAATTCTTTAAATGACCTCCTAGGGAAATAAAAGTGAATTTACCCACAAACCTCCTGTGTTTTTTTCCTCCACTTCCACACAATTCTCTGTGGGGAGTCTGTGCGGCTGGCCTTACCACTTATCTCTATTGGAATCTCCTAGGACTCCTGCTCGGCTTGGGTTCTAGTAGAGGAGGAGGGGCAGACACCATGGCGAGTATTTGGTGGGCTCCTGTGACTTCAAGCAGGGCCGAAGGCCCCACAGGTTCACCCTGCACATAACGCCGCTGGTGCCTGCAGAGAGGCCTTCCACATCCGGTCCCTGCTGCTTGGGGCCAGGACAAGGGGCAGTCCGCTTGTGTTTGACAAGGTAGACAAGGTAGATCTTGTTGCCATCTCCCTCTCCTCTCCTGCCACACCTTTAGTGTAGGGGGACTTCAATCAGTTTGGCATGCCTGCTCCATTCGAGTAGAAGAGCGAGCGATCCCAGGGTGCACAGAGCAAGGCTCTGCATATTTCATTCACGCACAGTGCTCTAGCTCTCAATCATTTGTCTCGCAAAGGCGGGTGAGACGCCCATTGGAATGAATGGGCGTGCAGGAGGCTTGGCGGGCGAGTCAGCCCTTTGCGAGGCGGGTGACACCCGCCAAAAGCGGGTGAGTTGAGAGCTATGTGTTTCACACGCAATGTACCTCTAGGTTAGTGGGTACCCTGTACAGCCGACCAGATATGCACGTTGCACATGGTGACATGGGAACCGCATCACCACTAGAATAAAGGAGACTGGTCCTGCGCATGAGCCAGAAGTCGCCGGGTGAGGATCCACTGGCTCTCACTGTGTTATTAGTAGAGAACTGGGTGAAGGCCATCGTCCGGCAGCAAGAGATACAGACGGAGACCCCTGGGGCTCATTGTGTGTAGCACTGTCTCTCTCTGAGGTTGGAGTCATTGAGTGTAGCACTGTCTCTCTCTGAGGTTGGAGGTGGTGCAGGGCGTGCCTGAGGCCCTGGACATTTCTTTCAAAGTGGCCCCATTTTGCACATTTTGAGTAAGCCCAACCCTTTTCCTATGAGAGCATTTGAAAATAAACTACAAAAGAGGCCCAAGGTGCAGAGGGCAACCTGGTAATCTCCAGAGTTCCCTATAGGCCAGTCCAGCTCTGCCACAGAGGCCCAGGGACATAACAGAATGCATGGTTGAGCAGGAGTGACTGAGAGCCTGTGCCGCCTAGGTAGGTGTGGGGCAGGAAACCTATGCAAGAGTAGATGGAAGCTAGAAACAGGACCAAGAGGTACCTTATTCGGGTTTGTTTGTATTTGGAAGCCCAGGGACTTTATATCTGTTACCACTTTTTATTAGTTTTCATTGATATACCAATTGCATTTTTTTTATTGAGCCGCACAAAATATGACATCCTTTTTTAAAAATGATTTATGGTTAAGGTGTCTTTTTGGTATATTTGACCAATCCCTTTAGGTGTCTGATCAAATATTATATCATCACCAAAGGCTAACCATGGAATCTTCGTCTTTCATAGGCACGGTGGAAAGGATCTGTACCCAGTGAGGGCCTCCCCCAAATCTGATAAATATAAATTAAATGGGCATGGTGCCAACACACTTCTTTGGCATATGCCCTTATCAGTTGGAATGTCCCCTGTTAGGTGCCCCTTAGCATCTCATCTCATTTGAATCTGTGTTTAGAATGTAAAATTATAAGTAGATTTGATAGGGCTCTATGGATGTTCCACCTGTTCAATTTTTCCCACAGGGTATGGCGATTTAGGGTGTCATATGCCACTGATTTTAGGATCTTAGCCTGGAGTAACATCAAAATAAGGCCATTTAGGGAAGTTGCCTGTTGTCAGATTTGCAGGGTCGCTCCTGCCTTACCATAGTCTACCGCCGACTGCATGAAGAGGAAGGATCTGCCTTTAGAGGAGGTCCGACTGGCACTGCAGTTGGTTATTCAAGGTGAACAGCAAGGCTACCTCAGAGCACAGATCCAAAGTACAGAGGGCAAATACTCGGGGAGAAAAAAACTCTTAAGTGCTGCTGCCTATTTCCAAAAGGCAGGCTTCCCGATTCCAAGGAGGAACAATCCCTTCCAGCTGTATACGGCAAGGATGTGAGTTTCACAGGAAGATCCAAGGTCGAAAAGACAAGAAAGGGGGCAGGGTGAGAGAGAGGAACAGAAGACAGAACAAGGAATCAGGAGGACACAGGAACTAAAAGAGAACACTAGCTCCAAGGCAACATTCAGAAACAGTTGCAATGTCGCAATCTACTGCCAGCATCAGAGTATATCCAAAAGAAGAACGACACTCCGTGCGCATACGACAGGGTGTGGAGCGCATAACAACTAGACCGTCACATGCGCTTCCCAAACACAAAAGGGACCACAGCGTGTGATAAAACCGCACTGCGTGGGCTCTCATGCCAATTGTACCTGAAATCCAGTCTAGAATTTTGACAGCCGATTAGTCTAAATTGACCATTTATGGAGCTCTTTTAGGAGCAAAGAAGAGTAAATCTTGCATCCTGCAGCGATGAGTGCAATTGGTCAATAATTGCTTGGGTCGTCTCTTGTTCACTTTTTATATGTCGGAACAATAATTGCCTTATGCCAAGATTCTGGCATTCTAGAAAACAATGGGCCTCATTATGACTCCAGCGGTAGCTGTACCGGTAAAAATGGCATGGCTGCCGCCGGAGTCATTTTTTTCCCGGCGCCCGGCAATGGGGACTAACCGGGGCATTACAGCCCCGGCGGTCCTGGTAATTCCCCATTGCCGGGCTCCGGAAAAAAATTACTCCCCAGTAATTAATAGAATTAATACTCCCTGTGCAGTTAGCAGGGGTAATCTTCATTCCATGACAATACTGGAGGCGAGCATTATTCTTGTTCAAAGCTTC
Organism: Ambystoma mexicanum; assembly: GCF_040938575.1. NCBI lineage: Eukaryota > Metazoa > Chordata > Amphibia > Caudata > Ambystomatidae > Ambystoma > Ambystoma mexicanum. Next base: position 931,901,138 of record NC_090931.1, on the reverse strand, counting down.
CAAACACAGCGACCGCTAAACTCTCGGTCGGCTTTAAAAATGCGATCGTTTGCCCAGTCTGCAACTAGCATAATCTCTCTCAAAGACACTACTGCTGTAAAGGCTTTAGATGCCATGGCTCCACGCACAGAATGCTCTCTGTACTTCCCTAAATCGATGTTTGCAGCTTGCATGATCTCCTTAACCCATCTAGCAATGGTAGCTGTGGATACGCCCTGAAAGGGTTTCCTACGAGCTATGAGCAATTGCGTGGTACTGGCAGCTCTGTGCTCTGCTGTCCTGCTTTCATACTCTTTGATACAGCTTGCTACACACTATTTAGATTTGGTCGGAAAATATGGATAGTGTACTGACGCGGTCCCTGTCTTAGTCCTTTTTACTATGGAGAAAGTTACTCCCTCCGGACCAAAGGGCTTTCCATTAATCTCTAGAGCCTTCACATCTGATACTCGCTTGCACGAAACTAGACACAAAAGCATCGCTAGTTTACCTGATAATTGCTTAAGAGATAGATATCTGTCTAAAGGCCAACTCTCTAAGAGCTGAAGGATTATAGCTACGTCCCAAACTGTATTATAGCGAGGCTCTGGGGGAGCCTTAAATCTGGCACCTTGAATGAGTCTGACCACTGCTGGGTGTTCTCCAGCTGGTACGCCTTCGATCGGTTGATGCCCTGCATCACTGATCTATACACACCTATCATGAGGAATGCTCTTCCGTCTTGCAATAATTGTGCGAGAAAGTTTAGAATCATCACTACAGGCACAGAAATTGGATGAACACCTCTCTCTTTGCACCAGCTAATCCATTTGGCCCAAGCCGAGTCGTAGCTCCTTCTAGTGAACGGGGACCAGGATTCGGCGATAAGCTCTGCAGCTTGCGCAAAATGCCTGGCAACGCCCAACATCTCCTGATATCCTGCACGCGATGAGCGGGAGTGTCCCTCTCACTCTCAGAGGATGATACGACCCAGCTGGGTCCGTGAGCAATTGTTCTCCTTCTGGTAGCACTGTTGGCAGGTCTACTGCCAGTTCCATAAGAGTTGGAAACCACACTTGTGACTTCCACAGTGGTGCTACTAGTAGCAGCTCTGCTCTCTCCCTCCAACATTTTGCTAGAGCTCTGCTCAGCATCATGAACGGGGGAAAAGCATAATGCGGGCCGTCGCTCCATTCCTGCAAGAAAGCGTCCGTCCCTCGAGCACCCGGTTCCAGCCTCCAGCTGAAATACTCATCTATCTGTGCATTTACCCGGGATGCGAAGAGATCTATGCGTAGCGGCCCCCATCTCTGATTCATCCTCTGAAATACTGCTGGATCCAGCTTCCAATTTCTGGAGTTTGTGAGGTAGCGCGAATTCCAGTCCGCTACCACGTTCAGCGCTCCGGGCAGATACTCTGCTGTCACTGACGTCTCCGACTGCAGGCAAAAATGCCAAAAATCTTTCGCTAGTTCCGCTAGCATGTTGGACATGGTGCCGCCTAGGTGGTTTATATAACGGACTGCCGAGATGTTGTCCATCTTCAACAAGACGCACAATTTTAACTCCCTCTTCCTGAAGGCCTCGATCGCGAAGGACCCTGCCAACAGTTCCAGGCAGTTTATGAGAAGGCGAAGCTCCTCTTTGCTCCACTTCCCTCCTGTCTGTAGATCCCCACATCGAGCTCCCCAGCCCAACCGGCTGGCATCGGACTCTATGATCAGGTCTGGCCGGGCTCCGAAAATGGCCCACCCATTCCAGGTGTCCATATTCTTCAACCACCATTCCAGCTCGGTCACGGATTCTTGATCCAAAGGTACTAACTGATGATACCTCAAGCCCTGCTGCAGGTGTCTTATCTTTAGTCTCTGCAGCGCTCGATAGTGTAAGGGCCTGGGAAATATGGTTTGAATGGACGCTGCAAGCAGCCCCACTATTCTCGCTAAAGTCCTGATCAACACCAACTGTTTCTGTAGAGATATTCTTATTTACCTCTTGATGTCGTGTATTTTCCACGCTTGGAGTTCCAGCGTGGCTTTCCTTGTGTCTAATATAAAGCCCAGAAAGTCTAGTCTCTGTGCTGGGATGGTCTCTGACTTCTCCACATTGACTAGGAATCCTAGGGACACTAGCAGGTCCTGCACCCATTTTGTCTGATACAGTAGCGCTTCTCGGTCGTCAGCCAGCAGCCGGAGGTCGTCCAAATAAATGATCAACCTTATACCCTTCTCTCTTATTGCTGCTGCCACTGGCTTCATCAGCTTGGTGAAGGCCCAATGAGCTGATGCAAGTCCGAAAGGCATGGTCTTGAATTGCCAAAACTGCTGCTCTTTCCAGCAAAAAGCTAGGAAGGTTCTGAATTCCTCCAATACTTGAGCCGTCAGGTATGCGTCCTTCAGGTCTAGTCTCATAAGCCAATCTCCTTCTCTGAGAGTGTCTCGGAGCTGGTGTATGCCCTCCATCTTGAAGTGATGGTAGACTACCCAACCGTTCAGTTCCTTCAAGTTTATGACTGGTTGCACCTTCTCCTTCCTATGCACCAGGAACATGTTGCTTATGAAGCAGGGATCCCTCAAACAACTCTCTATGGCGTTCTTCTGTGCGAGTTGGAGCAGCTTGTTATCTAGCAGGCTCTGCTCTGCGTGTGCTATTTGCTGCTGGTGTAGTCTGCACACTTGTATGGGTGGTTCTACGAATTCTAGATGCAGACGTAGCACAGTTTGCAATACCCAAGCATCGCTGGAAAGCGAGTGCCAGTTTCTCCAGAACATACCAGTTCTCCCCCCTACCAGAGGGTAATGCGCTACTCTCACCTGTTGGGAATCCTTGACCTCGGCCGGATCCTCTCCCTCTGCATCCCCTCAGGAAACGTCCTCTGGCCGGGAAGAAGGAATCCTGCTGCCTGTTTTCCCAGTATTGAGTTCTGGTATTCGGGGGTCTTCTATTTCCTTGATTTCGACCAGCCGCGCGACCTCTGTGGCGACCGGTCCTGGAAAAAAGTTGGTTAGGGAAGATTTTTCTAATGGAGGCCTGAGCCTTCTCCAGAGAGGTATAGGTTCCAACAAAACAGCCTATTTCTTTCCCAAATGTTTCTCCGAACAGGAGAACCTGTGCTGCTTCTCCCGCTTCGTATGATGCGAGGTCACTGATTTTGGGATCAATCTTCAGTATTAGGCCTCTTCTTCGTTTCGAGGCAATGGCGCAGTTGGCATTGCCTAATAAGCAGACTGCTCTCTGTGCCCAGCCTGCTAAGGCGCCGGGGTCTACTTCTTCCCCCGTGTCTCTAGCCCTCTCCGCTAGGTCCATTATCTTCACTAGAGGACCGACTAGGTCTAGCACCCTTTCTTGGCAGCTCTTCCAAGATCTGTCAATGCCTTTCCGAGGGTCCTTGCTGTTTTTGGATACGAAGGTAAGCATCTTGGGATCTAGCTCTGGGGTCTCGGCTACTTTACCCGGAAGGTCTGGTTTCGGGGTACTCTGCACGAAGGCGCTGTCGCACCTCCCTGTCAAGTGCTTTCCTTAATCATATGGTCATGTACTGTGCAACTCTTGGTGATGGTTGCCAGTCAGAAGACCTCGGGTTCCGGATGCATTCCGAATCGGACATATCTTCTTCTCCCTCCATGAGGTGTTTTACTTTATGGACTCTTTTGCCTCCGCTGGGCTTGACCTCCTCTTCCTCTCCTGTTTCTTCCTCGTCCTGGGAGGGTGGGTCAACTTCCACTGGCTCCTCTTCTGAGCCTGGGTCTTCCTCTCCATCGCCTTCCTCCCCTGGAGTGGGGGTCGTGAGGTTTGGCACTGTCAGACGCTACAAATATGCTTCTCTGAGCTTTGCAAAGGCGTCGACGACCTCTGGGGCCTTTGGTTTCGCCCCGTCTGAAGGGCCCTGGGGGGTCACAAGAGGATTTCCTCTTACGGGCCTGAGTACTCCCCTTTGACCCTGCTCCCAAGGGTTCGGTGGGGGGCGTGCGGTCTACCATACCAGTGCTATCCTTAGGCTGGTGTAGGATCGCCTCCAGGGTCTCCAGCCTTTGTTGTAGGGATAATGATAATTCTACTGGTATAGGCTGCTGGTATACTATGATATTATTCCTTATATCCTGCGTGACCTATTCATTCTAAATTCCATACAACCCCTAAGCATGCAATATAGGGAGATGAGGGGAAAGTGTACTTATCTGCATGAAGAGCAGTAAAAGAAGAGGAGGAGCTCAGAGACAGGAAATGGTCATAGCTGACCATGGAGTGAGATGGACTACAGAGACTATGGGGATTGTAGTTCTAAAAGAAGAAAAGTCTATTGGGACATTTTCAGTGTTTTGTTATTGGTTTTGTTGAACCTGCTGAGGAGTAGTAATAAAAGAAGTTGAAGCATAATGCTCGCCTCCAGTCTTGTCACAGAATCTGTAATTAAGTGATAAACTTCTATATGATGTACCTGTATATATGATGTACATAACATATACACTGCTTGTCTGTATGTAACTCATTGTGTAACCTTTACGAAAGGCCCCCAGATAACTGAGGGTTAGGTGCGCTATATAAACAAAGAAATAAATAAATACATATTTTGTTCAATTCTTGACTGGACCTTCGGCTCTGTCACATTTTCACTTTCTAAAGCTAGAGTGATAGCTTGTGTCAAATTGCTTCTCGGATTTTTAACAAAAGCGACCAAATAATTTTGGATCTGCATATTTGGCCATTTACCCTCATTTGTGTGCTGGCCGTGAATGAGTCTGTTTTCCATTCTTTTTAGTTTGGCTTTTCTTTTATTTTGGAGCTTGATTATTTTCCACTTTCTCAGTATCAGTCAACCGGGCCGCTGAATAGGGTCTCAAGAATTTCTTGGGACTTTGTATTTTTATAGCCTTTTGATTCCCAGGCCTTTTCTGCTGCTGATTACTAGATTCACCCTTTACCCCCTTTGTCTTTTTCTTCTTTTTAGGAATTTTGACGTACAATATCTCCTAATTTACCCTTAAAAATGGGTTGGGACCCCAATAACTGTTTCTTCAGACGCCCCTAAAAGATCAGCCACATAAGCCACTGATTGCTTCAGACTCTTTTCTTAGCTTTCCTGTATGACTCCATTTATTCCTAGAGATGTGACAGTGGATTCCTCTGTGGGAGTTTCTTAGTTCAACCCAAATGGTCACGATTTTGCTCATTTAAGTTGTTTCATATTAATTCAAGCTTTGCAGTTTTTCCGAACTTCATGACTGATTTTGTCATAGAATGTCACCAGAGATTCAAGGACCAAATTCAAACACGTATTGATGTAGCTCTTAAGGTACCTGTGTTGAGCCCCTTCTGGGTTCTAAACAGTGTTTGAATATTGGGCGATGTCAGGCACTCAAATAGCAAGTCACTTCCGTTCTCAGAGCGCCCATTTCTCTCATCATCACTCCTTCCTGGAGATTCTTATTTTATTGACTTTGGGGAGGTAGGCTCAAATCTATGTTCTTGTTCTAGACTTAAAGAAGCCTTTAAAAAGGATTTGTTCCCCACAACCTGCTTCTTGCTAAGGGGAATTTTTGTCAGAATGGGTTCTTTGCAGTAATTTCTCCTTTTTATCCTCTTGCTGCACTCCCTGCCACTGTTGATCCAGCGTGTTTTGAGACCGCTCAGCCATAGGGGTATACGGTCCACAGGGCATTGATGTTATGTCACATGATAAAGGTTGTGATTGGGCCCATCACTCTACCTTGTCATTTTTTGTGTTTAATTAACCATCTCTACATGGAAAAATTCAATGATTTTTTTCAATGCGTTGGGGTTCATTTTATTTTTCTCACTAGGTTGCCATGGTTTAGGCATGGCTGCGTCTCGTTCAAGCCGTACCACAACTGCACACTTCACTAACTCCCCCAATGTGTTTACTTCTCAAAGTGTACATAAGTGGATTTCAACAGAGTACTCACTGTTTTGTGTTATTCTTGATTTAGCAAGGTCCGCCGCCCCTCAAAGCACTTAAGGCAAACAGTTTCCAACACGCAAAGCCTCTTTCTGGCACCAACCGGCCCCTTGAGGCTGCCCCAACTCTTAGTGGACACTTTCAGTCAGAGCTCCCCGCCGCTCCCCTGCTCCAACTGCAACAACAGCACTTGGCTCACATGAAGCCCAGTGCATTGTTTTTATTTCCAGCTCCTCCTCCTTCACAACACTACAGGATCCAGGGTTCAAAAGCAGACCCCTCCTCTCACTGCAACAACTGTGGTTGACTCGCACATCTGTGTTTGTTATGTTTGCCATTTGTTTAGTAGATCAGAATGCTGCATAGTACCGATATTTTAATCTGGGCGATGATGCATGATGACAAGTTTAGTGGGATGCTATGTTTTTTTAAGTTTTTGGCACCTGGGTCCCACGAAGAATGGTCCTGGCTATTGCTGCAGCTACCTATCAGAAGCACATCTGTTCTCACTCCATTCAAACAGAATAACATTATGTCCACCCAGAAATCAATATAATCCAGGCATTCCGCTATATTGGTTGGAATGCATAGTTGCTATCATAATACTCTTAGAAATGGAGGTGGAGACGCTGTGTGACCTGAGCTACGGGATGCATTGGAGTGTTGTAGTATGTTTTAATCAGGTACCATCTAGTTTGAGGGATTTTCCACCCAAATCAGGCACGCACAATCTTTATTTATTACACTAAGTTATTTGTATGAACCTCTGGTACACCCGTTTAACAGTGTTGATTCCGTTTGGCCTCCGTCCCCTTTCTGGACCCAAAGGGTTGCACAGAAGGTCTATTTATTAATTAATAGAAATAAACAAAACGATTTAAAATGTAAACAAATTATACATTTCCATCCTTCTCCATGAAATCACAATGTCAATGGTTACTCCAATGATGAATGATCAAATACTGGTAAATTCACTTGTCACTGCTGGATTTGACTTGAATGTAGACTTTTTAAAACACACATAGCCACATGTATATTTGGTTTATCCTAAGCGCACATTCCCCATGAGAATTCAGGGCAAACCTTCATTTTATTGAAAACAAAATTAAATCCGAACATCCCTACCTATCTGAAACTCTCTACTTTTCATTTATTAAAAGTCAAATCTCTCCCTTTAATCAATAGACATATCAGTATGTCAAGCAGCAGCCTAGAAAACTCAATTTAAAGACAAGCTACTTGACATGTCTGCATGTAAATTCCTTGCAAATAGAAAAATGTATATTTAAGTTGTATGTTTGCTAATTTCCCTTCAGTGGTGTTTTCATTGGATTCATGTGTAGAAATGCACATTTGTCATTTTCAATTGCCAATTTTAAGTGGGGGAAAACAGGTTGCAGTTTAAAACCCTCTCCCTATTTCCTTGAGTGGGTCAGAGCTAGTAACAGCCCCCTGCTCAGTGATATAACCAGGGAATGACTTCAAATACATTATTTTCTGAGCATGTGCAAAGTGAGCTTTATGACTCCCATTCTGTATTTGGCCATTAAACAGAAAAGGAGTTGGAGATCTCTCAATATACACACAATATGGGTATATGTTTATCAAACCCAAAGTTTCTCAAAGCATTTATTTTTTATTTTTATTTATCATTTGTTAAGCGCGCTAAACCCGTAGGCATCACGACTCTGAAATATTGACTAATTTCTCAGGATGTAAAGTCAATTGATATACCCCCTCAGTAATTTCAAATAAGAGGGTCTGGAATTGAATCTATTGTCCTTTAGAATATACCTCTGCATAGGATTACATTTCCCCCTGGCATTATACTTACATAAGAATTTCTGTGTTACAGGTGGGTACCCTCTCAAGGACTGATTTAATTCTCCCCTTTTGATAATAGGTGGGCATCCGTCAGCAAGGTGGTCAGCCTCCCTCCACAGCTTGGTTTCTCTCCTTCTGCGTTGGGCCTATCTGCTTACCCTTTTCCCCGTAGGAAGGCATGGGATTACATTCCATCTAAATCTCTCTTACAATGGTCTTCCAGTAATCCAAAACGGGTCGAATAGAAGACAGCCAATTCTATTCCCCTTCCTGTTGTTATCAATTCTCATGTTTATATCCTTCTTCCAGTCAGTCTGTCAGTCAGTCCATCCCAGTCTGTGAGTGTGTAACAGATTTTCCTTCTCGGACAATTTCACTCAACGATCCTATTCCCATCTCAGAATAACAGTCTAGCCGGCATGGACGCCACGGTATAGGAATCACTGACGTGCAATGTTTCTGCACACAAATCTCTACATTTGTGTAATTTCCATAATTAAACAAACATAAAAAATATTGTTTTACATTCAGCTGATAGTTTTTCACCCTGAACAATTTTAAAACAGTATATTTCTACAACTTTCCTATCAGAAAAGATTCCAGAAAATATAATCCCGTATGTAAAATGTAAAGATGCATTTCATTTCTTATTTAACAAAATATTAAATAGTTATAGCTATTAGTTACAGCAGCTTGCTGATGTCAGCCTCCAGGTCTCGGCAAGTGTGAATGGTATCCCCACTAAAAGATAAGTTTGCTGATTACTGGAGGGAAGTCTACTGCAAGTCTACTTCTCAAAATATATTGCTTGTATTTTTCAGGAATTATTGGTAGGCCCAACGACAAATGGGATTTGTTAATGAGTAGCATTTGTTTTACTCCCAAGGCCTGTTCCCAGAATAAAGACATTGTTTGGCCCTTTGGTGATTCCTGGCACTGTCATAAAGTTTATAGCCCAGCCTCACAGGCCTGAGTTTACACTTCCTTTGAGAGAACAGGCCAGAGAAATTACAGTGTTGCTGCCCTGCCCAAGGTTGTGGTTTCATTCACAAATATAGTTTTATTAAATAACTTTTATTTTGAACTTTGCAATATTATAACTGTTTCTTTAAAGAGGGTCAACTTTAGAAAATGTTTGCCATCAGGCTTCTGCTGGCAACGGTTTACACTTGAAATATCTCTGTTTCTTTATAGAAAGCTGATTTTCCATCCTGTAAAGATGAAAACAGACACAATGCAGGCCGCAATCAGTTTTTTTACTTTTCTGTAACGTGCTGTGTTGTGTTTTTTCATCCCAGATATGACTATTCTCCCTTTAACAAAGGTTGTTTTTCGATACTTTCATATAAATAGAAGGACTTATTTTCTTGGCATTGTTATTAACTGTGAACAAATAAACTCTTGTTGTAGAGGGCTGCTGACATCACCACATTTACTCCCATGTATTTCTTTCAAATGCTGAGCGCAGAAGGCAATAAATATATTTATTTTTTAATGTGAAGTTATCATTTATATCCTTTCCTTTGGTATAGATTTCCTTACAGTTTTGAACAATAAGGCACACTGTGATAATCCCTCTGCAAACACACATTTTAACCTTTTTGGATTGATATTTGCATATTCAGAGCTGCTGACAGTGATTGGTGAGGAATGCATGTACCTATTTTATAGTAATGCCAGATGTTCCTTTTCATTTTTGCAGGCATTTGAGAAGGCTACAGTTTTCTCCTGTGTTGCAGTTGTAAACCAATTGATAAATGAGAAAGGTGTGGGCTGCAACCTTGTAATTATCAAGAAAGGTTCTCGTATGGCTATCTCTCTGTGTCATTTCTCCTTATTTAGCCTCCACTTTGCTTCCTCTGACCATTGAATCAGTTTTGACATATTTTACTGCGGGGTCATATTGGGAGATAAAAATATACCAGAACACCATCATCGAAAGGGATCCACATTCACGATTCACAATTTTTCTATTTTTGGGGCACATGCCTCATTATGACTTGCCAAATGTATCTGTATTACCATGTCCCCTCTCTTCGGTGCTGCATGTTTGTGAAACCAGTAGCTTCAAATACGCAGTAGGAATATGTCCTTTCCAGGTCACCTTCTCAGTCATCCTGAGCCAGATGCCCACACAGAGATAGGCACATATCCTCCCTTCCACCCAGGCAAATGTCAATATGGCTGAAGTCATAGCTGGTTTCCATAACATTGAGCCGACCCATGGAAAGTTCAATTAACAGCAAGGAGTGAGGACTGTGATGACCTGATTTGTGAAATCATGACATTAGACAGGGATCCTCAGTTGCGAGATCAACGTGTCAAAGGGGTCAGCTGGCAGAGCCAGGTATCCAGTTTTTATTACCTGTATCACCCTGGCTGCCCAGGGCATTGGACGCCACAACCAAAGAAAGCCAACAAGTCCCCCAGTACCATCTTCAAAGGCCCCTGTCTGCCCTGGCCTGGAGATCACTTCCTCTCCCTTCCCACTTGGGGCACTCATCTGGCTCTCTCCCTTTCTCTCCCTCCCACGAGAGGACCCAACCAGGTGGACCTATCATCAATCATCAAGGTAAGACCACTTGTGCTTCGCTCGACTTGCCACGCACCCTTGATGCCACAATTGTATCTTTGTTTCTATGTGTTGTGGCTGCAAACTTTCATCATGCAGCACCTGCAGTGGCGCTGCCTCGTGGGCCCTGATGGTTTCATGCCGGTCGGCCTGCCCCACTCCATCATGGCCGCCGGCACCTTTGTTCTTCAGGCAGCGGAGTGCAATTGCTTGCTTCGCACTTCAGAGGTGCTGATTAGCCCTCTTCCACTACATCTGGCCAATCAGCAGCCGGCAGGCGGGACAGCCGTCCCTTCCAACTAAGGCCCTCTTCAAAGACCAGTGTCTGCCCTGGCCCGCACATCGCTTCCGCTTCCTTCCCACTTGGGGTACTCATCTGGCTCTCTCCCCTCCCCGCCTCCCATGAGACGACCCGACTAGGCGGACCTATCATCAATCATCAAGGTAATCCCACTGGGGCTCCGCTCGACTTTCCGCGCACCCTAGATGCCACAATTGTATGTTTGTTTTTGTGTGTTGTGGCTGCAAACTTTCATCATGCAGCACCTGTGGGCCCTGATGGTTTCATGTAGGTTGGCTTGCCCCACTCCATCATGGTCACCGGCACCTTTGTTCTTCAGTCACTGGAGGGGCATTATATAGTATATGTATATGTAGGTATAGGTGCTATATATATATATATATATATATATATATATATACACATATATATATGTAAATATATATATATATGTGTGTGTGTGTATAGGCACTATAGATATACGTATAGGCGCTATATAAATGACCAATACATATTTTGTGGTGGGCCTGGATTGTAAACACATTTCTTTGTTACCCCAGGCAAGGGAGTACATTCTCAGGAACCAGAAAGAGCAGCATACCAACAAAGTGCAGATGACCTGTGATGCACTTCTCTGCATCATCTACAGCAGTGCCCATTTGCCAGGATCAACCCATTACATAACTGGTCTGTGTAATATGCCTCAGGCTCAATGCATGCAGGCACACATGGCAGCATAGACCTGGCTGTCAGATATGTTACAAATGTACCTCAGTTCAAACTACAAAATGTTCCCACTTGTGTCTTCCTCTCTATACTTCCACTCTCCCCTTCCCCATCTCCATCCACCCCCTGTGGTGTCCACTGGTGATAGGTGTTTCATGCATGTGCACAGGCCTTAAGGTGGACATCAGTGTGTACATGACAGTAATTAGATATGCAATGCACATGTATTACAAGACATGTCTGTTTATGCATGATATTCTTTCTGAACTGACATTTTGTGGGTCCCTCAGCACAGCCCCACATGCAATGGCTCCACAAGAACCTCAAGAAGTTTAATTGGGTGGCAACAATCTGGCCTACATCAGGACAAGTGGCACTGTGAACCAGGCCTGTGGGCCCCTGAAAGGCAGGTTCCTGTGCTGCGCCAGAAAGGAGCCACCCAGAAATTCAGCCGCAAAACCTTCAACTAGATCTTCACCCTGTGCTGTGCTTTAAATAACATGGCCATCAGGGTTTGGGTGCCTTTGTTTGACCTGCATATTTGGGCTTTGGACAGTGAGTGTGAGGAGAAGCAGCCAGACCTTATAATTTGATGAGCAGGTCACACACAAAGGCTTGCTTGGCGATTATTGTTGAGGGCATGAGTGTCATTACTATTCTGCGTATTACTTTTTCACCTCTACATTTTTTATGATAAATTACATCACTTTTAATTTTCAAATTAAAAAAACAAAGCACAGCATGGTTTTGTTTTTAAGGAAAACGTATTATCTATATACCCCACATGAAATCAACTACCAACACAAACCCAACAAACCCAAAACTCCCCATCCTTCCCTAACTCAACATCCATCACACCTCACACACACACACACACACACCAGCAGGGGTGTTGTTAGGTCTGGAAAAGATCTGGAGCTACACTAATGTTGGGACTGACGGGACTCGGGGCTAGCTAGCCTTTTGGCTGCAGACCCTGATATTCTATCCAGGGCTACAACCAAAAGACCCGGGGCTGTAGCCCACTAACCCCCCCTAGCAACGCCTCTGCACACAAGGCCCCCTTTCCAACACATCACCCATTCACAGTCACTTTGCAGCGAACCCGGAAGCCTGGCGTGCAGACGTTGTACTTAGAAGTACAACCTGTTGTGCGTTGGGTTCCTGGGTTCGCATCATACCAGCTTGCGAACGAAGGCAGCTAGAATGTACTGCAAGCAAATGGAGAGGGTCAGTAGCAAAAGGAATGTGAGGAAGGTTTCTGCATAGCAGGGATGGATGGAGTCCAATGGGGGAAAACCTCACATAAAATAGAGAGGACACTTGTGCAAAAGGCCAACCTTTTGTGAGCGGCCTTCATGGGCTTAATTACACAAAGTCGTGTTTTTGTTCATTGTGTTTAGTCAACACCATCCCAAAAGCCCAGATATCCTTCCCCCTAACTAATGCAATGCCCATAACACCTCGCACAGCCATAATTGTCTCCCTCTCTAACCCAGAACCCGCTTCAGCCTCAAGGTCACTTCCTACTTGAATACGTTTCACTGCCACTAAGAGTGGAGTGTCCAGAAGCTCTAGTCTATTGTTCTTAACAGATAATTTGACAAGGGAGATAGGGGAAACCCTTGCAGTTTTAAGAGTTGAAGTTCCACATTTCCTTCCAAAACCCAGAACAATCTTGGTACTTGCATTCTCTTTAGTCAAACCAAATCTAGACTATGATAGTAAATGCTTGTCTGTTCTCTTCTTGCCCATCGTGTCTCTGTAGTACATTAGTTGTACCCAGTTTGTTGACCAGCCTTCTAGCTCCCACTCATCCTCTCCAGAATCTGGATAAAGTCTCCATTCCCTGAAGGCAGAGCATGATGGCTTGATGGACCCCTTCAGGGGTGGACCATGTTGCTGCAGTAGGTCAAATCTGGCCAAAATCACCGGCTCGCCACATTACCATGCCAGAGCCACCTAAGGTATGTTGGAAAAGGACCACATTAAGGACATCATCATCTTTATCATATTTTCAAAACGATGCTGTGAATATCATTAAAAACATTCCGAAGAGGAATCACAACTCTTCTGCGAGAAAAGAGCTTCACTGGCTGCCAGTTGAATCCCGATTCTGTTTCAAGATCACCACCCTGACACATAAATACCTGCATGGATTGGCCCGCTGGGTATCTCAAAGAGAGTCTCACCTTGCAACCACAGGGAAGAATGACCAGGTCTAACGACACCCTACAGGTGATATGCCCTAAGGTTAAGAGAACAAAAGAAAAAGGACGTTTGTTCCCTGTCCAGGCTACATATGCCTGGGCTGCTAGTTGATCTTCGCAGAACAAAAGAGTGTTGTTGTCTTTCAAAAACATCTTAAGACTATCTTGTTTAACTGATCTCTGCCTTTAATAAAGACTTCTGGCTAAATGTGTTTGTCCTGTCGTTAGTTGTTTGGTGTGCACCCTGATTCCTGCAGGTTGTGGTGTGTTAAAAGCAATACATAATAAATAAATAAATAAATCATCATCCTGCACATTGAGATAACCATATGTTCATATCCCCGCCATCATCATGCCCCAGTGGGTGGTGGGTCATGGCAAAGGATCACCACTGATATGTCCATTTCTTGTCACAGTAAAGCAACAACCTTAGCTCAATGATTCATCTATTCCTGGCTGGTCGTGGAGCCTTATGAAACTTGGCTTGTGGGCAGGGACCGCTCTGCTCCATAGGTGTGCCACAACAGTGGCCAGCAGTACCATGTTTACAGGCAGATAAGGCTGTTGCTGCAGAGTTGAAATTGATAGCGGCTTTGGTATCAGAGGTAGTGCTACTGGCAGTTGAGGCACCTAGAAGCAATTGTTACGGCACCTGTACCAGTTCTGCTATCCTTGGAGTCTCCCTCCTCCTCCATGCTGCACTCTGCAAATGGCCAAACACCTGTGCAAGATAGAGTGAGCATACAGTCAGTGGCTGAACCGAGATGCCAAGGTGTACAATGCATTGCATACTAATTAGAAAGTCCTGATTATTGCTAATTGTGGTACACTTATACATGGAACAAAAGCTGAGTAAAGTAACCTAACATCAAATAAATAGGACTATGGGCCTCATTCCGAGTAGGGCGGTAAGGGTTAACGGTCAACTGTAACGAGACTGGTGCCGTTAAACCCTTACCGCCCTACTACAGGTTCCCTTTGCAGGTTCTTCCTTAACGCCTGCTTTTAGCAGGCGTTAAGGACGGGACCCGCAAAGGGACTCTGGGGTCAATAACGGTACTGTAATTTACGGTACCATTATTGCCGCCTTCCCCCTTCCCATTGAGCCCTATGGGGGCTCAAATGGGAATGGGGAATGGCCCTGGTGAATGGGGAATTACCGGTCCCTCCGACCTCGGAATGGACCGGTAATTACTCCATTCACCAGGCCGGAGTTTGGACGAGTTCGGAGGCAGCCATGCCGCAAATAGCGGCGTGGTTACCTCCGAACTCGGAATGAGGCCCTATGACCTCTTTAAGAAGAAATGTCACAGATAAAAAATATAGTAATTCACTGTCAGTTAAGTATACCAATGAGAACAGACACTTTAAAAGTGTAATTTGTAACGTCCAAATTCTGCATAAATAATGAGGGGGTAGAGTTATAAATATATCAACTTCCTTCAAACGTATCGACAAACTATATTTTTATGTGAATTTGATGCTGAATCAGAAAAACGAAATCATATTCACCTCACATGTCTGGGGCAGTTCACATCTCAACGTGCGACACATTTTTGCACTATGTGACGAATAAAAGGTCATTCGTCTCTTCCCCCCAAAGGGGAGCTTCACCTTTTGAGGCTAGGTAGGTGAGCCCCCTACGCAAGACCCTCTCTAGTGGTCTGGGCAAGTGGCATCTCACTCAGAGAGAGTCCTCCATAGAGGACAAGGACTGCCGTTCCAGTGAGGAACTCCCTAACCCATAGAGCATAGAAGCATTCCGGAACCTGAGACGAGGCATGGAACCCACAACTTTCGAAGAGCTGCAGAACACCAGACAAAGACACTGGAGGCCTGGCGTACTCAACAACGGAGGAGATGTTGTGAAACAGGAAAGCAGAGTCCTGTGTCAGTGGCGAAACAACACTCATATTTTGGTGAACAGGACACCCGACAAGCCACTGTGAAACAGTAAAGCAGAGTCCTGTGTGGGGTGTGGCAAGACCACATCCATATTGTGGTGGGCAGGATACCCGACGCAACACGCTGAGAGCTTCCTAACAATAATCCCTTTATACGGCAGAAGGGAAGCTGATGACCGACCAAACTGCAGAACGAGAAGGCAAGGGGGAGTGCGTACAGCTTCCTAACATTAACCCCCTATTCGGTAGAAGGCAAGCCGAGCACGGGAGACCATTGAAAACGAGTATGAGAAGGCAACTGGCAACACAAACAGCTTCTCAATGTTAATCTCTGTATACGGCCGAAGGGAAGCCGAGAAGGGGAACGTGACGAAACCAAAGACCCAGAAAGGCAGTATTGAAGACAAACATCTGTGTTTGTATACGGGTCTAACATGAGAGTGGGTGGTTAAAGAACACACCAATTGTAACACAGACAATTTTGTATACGTAATCACCTGCCTATTCCCATGTAAATACATTGGGAAAAACAATAGAAAGTGCAAAACAAGAATGATCAAGCATAGGAGTTGCATTAAAAATCAAATCGAACTAGCACCTTTAATAAAGTATATTATTGAAAAAGCCCATACTCATATGGACTTTGAATGGACTATTCTCAAAAAAGATTAAGTCAAGAGGAAGTCAATAAAAAGTGTCTCAATCTGGAGCAACAATGTATTTTTATGTTAAAAAGCCATATTAGAGGCTTCAATGAAAACATCCAGTGTCATAATGTAACCTAAATTGGCCCGTCTATGGTGATCTTTCTTGTAAAGCAATTTTCTGGAACTATGGGCATGTACTCATTTGTGTAAAGAGCTCTGTGAAAAATCCACAATGTTAATTGCTGTCACTGAATTATGTCCCACAGTTATAATTACTTTTATTTAGTTAATAAACAGAGTGTGCCATCATCTAGTGCACTGATCGAGCTTAATAATTTAACAAAAAGTCATATTAGTCCAAAGCCTCCCTTTTGATCACCTCTCTTAACTACAAGGAGGCCATATTACAAGCCAAAAAGGAGACTTACAACTCACGCATAGCCCAGGCAGAATCGAACACTAGAGAATTATTTAAAATCCTCAAAGAGCTAGAATCTCCCTCACCTGCCCCGGATACGTGCGCTAAGGACAGCACCTGGTGCAACAATATACAAAATGCCCTTCTTAATAAAATATCCACCTTGCAATCCAAAATCAACGCCAAACAAAATACCCTCCACACCCCTATCTTTAGTAATACCAGGCCACCTAAAATAATTACCCCTGACTCCCTGTGCCGTTCAGCTTCACACCACTCACTGTTCTGGAGGTTGAAAAAATCATCTGTATCCTAAAACCTTCAAACTGCCAATGGGACGCCTGTCCAGCCCCGATCATCAAGGATTCGGCTCATGACCTCGCCCCTTTTATCACCACTTTTATCAACGCCTCCTTTCAATCGGGAGTGGTCCCCAATAACCTGAAGGATGCTTGGGTCATCCCTCTCCTAAAAAAACCCACTTTAGACCCAGAGGTTCCAACCAACTACAGGCCCATCACAACGGTCCCATTTCTGCTAAAAATCTTGGATAGAGCAGCCTATCTACAGA
Source organism: Ambystoma mexicanum (assembly GCF_040938575.1). Classification (NCBI taxonomy): domain Eukaryota; kingdom Metazoa; phylum Chordata; class Amphibia; order Caudata; family Ambystomatidae; genus Ambystoma; species Ambystoma mexicanum. The sequence continues at coordinate 931,884,090 of NC_090931.1, read as the reverse complement.
TACAGAACTATCTGGAATCAAACAACCTACTAGGCATGAGACAATCTGGCTTCAGACCTAAGCACGGTACGGAGACAGCCCTCCTCGATCTCAAAACCCAAATTGAGGATCTCAAAGACAAAGGTAAACTAGCCATGTTACTACTATTAGACTTATCTGCGGCCTTTGATTTGGTTAATCACCAAATCCTCTGTCACCATCTAAAAACTGCAGCTCATTTCTCCGATACGGCCAAAAACTGGATTTAATCCTTCCTGGATAACAGACAGATGAGGGTATTCTCGACCACCTCCGCTGCTGACCCTGCACCAGTCCCCTGCGGCGTCCCCCAAGGATCGTGTGTATCCCCTACCCTCTACAATGTATTTACTAAACCCTTATTTGATGTGCTTGACTATCTGGGTGTCACCTACACGAATTATGCTGATGTCACCCAGATACGCATCCCCATCATGGGTGATCACACAGTAGATTCCAAAGCCTTAAATGACGTTTACCACGTCATTCAAACATGGATGGCCCAACATGAGCTTTGTCTCAATGATGACAAGAAAGAGCTCCTCATCCTAGGTACTCAGCAAAGACTAAACAAGTTGAACCCTATGTTCAGTTCCTTCAACATTGATGGAAACCTAATAAAAGTCTCCAAAGATACCAAAACGCTTGGAATCTACCTCGATTCCACCCTCTCCCTTCACAGACAAACCAATGCAGTTGCGGCCGCCGCCGCTTATACCTGCAAGTTGATCACAGCATGTCGCCCTTTTCTTTCCACGCACAACTGTATTACCCTAGCTAGGACCCTGGTCATGTCCAAACTGGACTACTGTAATGCACTGTACCAGGGCACCAATCAGTGTAACCTAAACAAGCTCCAAATCATACAAAATAACGCCATCAGGGCAGCCCTCAACATCCCCAGATCCGCACACATTTCAGATACCAGGAAGAGCCTTCATTGGTTGTCAGTCACCCAAAGGATCTCACTAAAATCGCTCGCCCTAACATACAAATGTATAAATAACTTGGCCCCCACTTATCTCTCCTCTTGATTCTCGCTGTACACCCCAGCGCGCTCACTTAGATCTACTCTGAACCAGAGCTTACTGATACCGAGATACAAGCTCCAAACAGCTGGTGGATCAAGCTTCCCAGTCCTGGCAGCTAAAGTGTGGAACACTGTCCCCTTGACTATCAGAAACCTCCCCTCCCTCAACCTATTCAAACACAGAGCCAAATGTTGGCTAGTCTCTTCCATTGCCCGAGCTACACTCTGAAACGTGACGCGATAACCTGTGTCTGGTTGTAATCGACAAATCATGTATCGTTGTACTACCTACCTATGCCTTCTTTGCTATATTTATTGACTGTCATGTAATCACTGTATGCAAATTATGTAACCATTGCTTTCAAGATATGCGCCCGGTAGCCTCCAGGCCAGGTTCGCACTATACAAATAAAACAAATACAAATAGGATTCTTCATTTTTATTTTTTTAATTGTAAGTTTTAGAACATAAAGTGCCCTTGCCGACACTTGTTTTGACCAGTATGGTCCTTATCAAGGCAAAACTTGGGTTAACAACTCTTCATGACAATCTATCTTGATATATTGACCATCAAACAGTACAAAGATAAGCAAAAATAAATTAAGATTACATCCACAACATCAAACAAAGATATAAAACAAAACAAAACAAAGGAAGAGATGAGGCAGAAAAGAAAAAACAAGGGAGTATTTTTATTTTGTGACCCAGTATTCACAGTTGTGTGTCTCTTGATGTTGGCCGGTTGTCTAGAATCTCTGTATAGGAATTATGGCTCCAATAGAAGAATTCCAAGAAATAAGGAGAAATGTGGGCGATGTGTTGCCAGTAGGGGGCAGGTCAGTTCGATCCATGATTCAGGATGGTGCTAAAAAAAATGAAAATGTCAATCGTCTTGTGATAAAACTGTGATATAGGGACTTGGTTCCCTAATTGTATGTATAAGCAAAAGGATTTTATCTGGTGTGTGCATCAATATTTTATGAGGACATGTAATTCTGTTATGGTAACATTGGGTTATTATGTGAACACTGTTTTTCTTCTGCCATGTTGCTTGTGAACTATGGAACATGAACCAGCTTTCATGTAGATATTGCATATGTGCAATTAGTAATCCAATAGTCTCATTTGGATTGACACTATGGGCCTCATTACACGGAAGGCGGTAATGGTTAACGGCCACCGTTAATGGTAACGGTGACCGTTAACCATTACCGCCTTACTACGAGGTCCCTTAGCGGGTTGGTGCTTTAACGCCTGCTTTTTGCAGGCGTTAAAAACCAACCCGCTAAGGGACCTCGGAGCTAATTACGGCACCGCAAAATTGCGGTGCCGTAATTAGCACCTTCCCCATTCCCATAGAGCCCTATGGGGCAGAAATGGGAATGGGGAAGAGCAATGGCGGAAGGGGGATTTACCGCCCCTCCAACCTTGGAATGGGGCGGTAAATCCCCTTTCCGCCAAGGCGATGCTGGTATTTTACCGGCATGAGCCATGGCGCTAATAGCGCCATGGCTCACCGCCTTCCGTGTAATGAGGCCCTATGAGTAACTGGCAGGGACTTGTACCTGAGCTCTTTTCTCAGTTGGTTCATATAAGTAAGCGATATGGAACAAGTTACTTATCTGTAACTATTGTTCTCCAACACGGGTCTGACATGGATTCACATGCTCATGAATATTCCCTGTCTTCAGGCTGGGAATCCTAGGTAAAAGAAAAACAGTTTCAATTTCACTTACAAACTGTATTTCTCCTTTAAACCAATCACTCTCCTCTCGGTCATACTGCTCCTATCCAATGACAGTCCTCTGCCTAAACCCCTCCTCTGGCACCCATCTTCAGATTTGGTAAGCACGTAAAGTAGTATTATGAACAAGAAGAGCTGCAGAGGGGATGGAGGAGGGTTTGCATGTGAATCCATGCCAGACCCATGCTGAAGAACAATAGTCACAGGAAGTAACTTGTTCCTTCTCCAGCATGTGGTCTGGCATGGATTCACATGCTCATGAATAACAAATACATACCAGTACAACATTACACAATTACGGGAGGTGGCAATGCTCAACAGAAGCAATCAACTCTTACCTCTGGAACAGATTCACCTCAAGCAAACAGGTCGAATAGCACCGCTTGACCAACTCTGGACTCCTCCTTGGAATCCCTGTTGATGCAGTAGAATTTCATGAAGGTGTGCGTGGACCTCCACGTAGCCGCCCTACAGATGTCCAGCAGGGGTACACCAGATAGGAACGCCGTCGTCACAGTGATCGCTCTGGTGGAGTGGGCTCACAGATGGCTGGGCAGCTGTCTGTTCGCCAACCGAGGACAGTGCCTGATGTAGCCGGAGAGCCACCTTGAGATGGAATCCTTGGACAAGGCCTTCCCATTGTTCAACGGACCAAAGTTCATGAACATTTGGGAAGTATTTTGAAAACATTTTGCGAGTGTCATGCAGAACTTCTGGGCACGAGCAACGTCCAGCGAGTGCAAGGCTCTTTCAGCCAGTGACGAAGGCTTCAGGAAAAGAACAGGTAACACCAAAGGCTGATTGAGGTGGAATTCCGATGGAACCTTTGGCATAAAAGAGGGGGGGTCCGCTGCACCACCCTCGATTCGTGGAAAGTCAGGTATGACTGTTTGCTGGATAGAGCCTGGATCTCACCTACCCTCCTGGCAGAGGTGATGGCCTCAAGGAAAGCTGTTATCGACAAGAGGAACTTGTGAGAGGCATAATGCATAGGCTCGAAGGGGGCCCCCATGAGCCCCGTCAGCACCACATTGAGTTCCCATGCCGGAGCAGTAGCCTTCACCGACGGGAAAGATCAAAACAGTCCTTGATGAGTCGGTGAGACCAAAGTAAAGACCTTCCTGAAGACCTGGTGTAACGGGAGATAGCCCCCAGATGTACCGTGATAGAGGTGTACGCCAGTCCGACCTTGGCCAAGGATAGCAGGTATGGAACAATCTGCGGGGCTGTGACCCTCAGAGGGGTAATCTTCTGACACTGGCACCAAGTAGAGAAACGCTTCCACTTTTGATCGTAGCACTTCAAAGTTGACGACACCCTGGCCTTGACGAGGACCTCCCTACAGTCCTCAGGCAACTCATATCCTCCAAACTCTAGGGCTGCAGGAGCCAAGCCCTCAGGTTTAGCGATCCTGGGCTGTGGTTAAAGACTGTGCCTCCTTCTCTGGTGAGAAGATCCGGAACCATTGGCAGCTTGACTGGAGGTGATGCTGACAGGCTGAGGAGGTCTGGGTACCTAATCTGCCTTGGTCACGATGGGGCGATGAGTATCATCCTGCATTGACACTGTCTGAGTGTGTTGATGACTCATAGCAGGAGAGGCAATGGAGAAAACATGTACAGAAACAGGCCTTCGCATGGGAAAGAGAACACATCCCCCTGACTCCTTGGTTGGTCGAATCTGCTAGCAAACTTTTGGCATGTGGAGTTTGCAGCAGTCGTCGCAAAGGGATTTATCTGGGGCCTGCTCCACTTGACGAAGATGCGGTCCACCTGGTCCTGCTGAAGTTCCCACTCATGGCAGGAGAGCAATTCCCTGCTGAGGGAGACTGTAATGGTGTTCTAGGTGAAGACGAGGGCTCCTCTACATCAGTCTTAAACTGGTATCTTCCAACCAGGAGTTTTTGGAATGATTTATTCATGTTTATAATGATGTATTAATGTCCACAATAAGCTGCAATTGGTTTTTCTTGCTTTAATATGCACATGATGATGGCTTAACTTCACTGATTAGCCAGGGACAGTCAGCCAATTCAGCTGTATTTTCTGTTTTGCAAACACATAGATCCCTCTTGGGACTAATATTGTTTCAAATTACATTGGATGTGCTTTTCCATTTCATGTTGAAACTGTTTTCGTACTTACTGTTTGTGTTTCCTCGCAACAAGATTTTCTCTGTTGCTAGCTATTCCCCATATGATTATGTTCAAATGTACATTTAGATTTTTTCACAATCACTGTTTAATTGTTGAAATATTAGCAAGTTGCTCTATTTTATTTAGCTTTTGTATTACTTTTTGATTCATCAGCGCTATATTAAGCCAGAATGTCTATTTCATGAATCTCAGACAATTTTCTTTTGCACTAAAAAAATAAAAAACTATTTGTTGTACACTGTATTTTGGCATCATTGAGACCCTGAATACTCACAGGGCTTATGTTACAATATATATATACAGGTACCATAGATCTGTAAAAATATGTGATTAAATCACCACTTAAGGCAACATCTAAATAGCATAAATTGTACTTACAAAGTTTTTTGGAGTTCCTCTTTGTCTTACTAGGTGAAGAGGAACCAGGAACATCGCTTGTCCAACAGCCCAGAGCCACAAGTCCTGCGCTTCCTTGCAGATCGCTGGGGTTCAGTGCCCCCCCCCGTTTCCTGATGTAGAACATTGTGTTTGTGTTATCTGTGAATATCCTCACCACCTTGCCCTTCAGAGACGGAAGGAATGACTTCAAGGCCCAGAACACTGCCCGTAGCTCCAGGATGTTGATATGGAGATCCTTCTCCTCCGCCAGCCAAAGGCCTCTAGTGTGCAGACGCCCGGCGTGGGCTCCCCAGCTTTCCAGGGAAGCATCCATGGTGACTGTCTCCTGGTATGGAGGGTTTTGAAATCCTGTGCCCCGGGCGATGTTGGAGCGGACGCCCCACAACATTATCGTCAGACAGAACTCCTAGTCGAGCATGATCTTGTCTTGTCTTCAAAACTTCTGGACATCTCTATCCAGCGAGCGTCCAGGAACTCCTGAAGAGGTTGCATCTGTAACCTGCAGAGCCGGATACAGTAGATGCAGGACAACATCATGCCGAGCAACGACTTGATGGTTCACACCATGGTGGTTTTCATCGTCAACAGCCTCTGTACTTTCCCTTGAATGGCCACTACCCTCTCCTCCGAGGGTGATGCCAGGCATGACAGTGTATTGAGTCTGGCTCCTAGGAATAGAGTGTTCTGCAATGGTGTCAAGCAGGACTTTGGATAGGTGATGGACAAGCCCCGATCTGTCAGCAGCTAGACGGTGCCCTCCGTTTGTCTGATGGCCAACTCTCGCGAGCTGGCCTCGATGAGCCAGTCGTCAAGGTCCGGCTATATGCGTATACCACATAGACGTAGATGGGCCATCTCTGGTGCCTGGCACTTCGTGACCACTCTGGGAGCCAAATTCAATCTGAAAGGTAGGGCCATAAACTTGTAGTGCTGTCCTTGCACTACAAAGCGTAGAAACCTTATGTGTTTCCTGTGAATGGGGACGTGGAAGTAGGCATTGTTCAGGTCCTCCAACATCAAGAAGTCTCCTTTTTCCAGTTGGCCGAGCACGTGTTGCAACGTGACCTTCCTGAATTTTTGAGACTTGAGATATTTGACATCACAGGTCTAGAATGCGCCTCTAGCCCCCGGTCTTCTTTCTGACCAAAAAGTATCTCGAATAGACTCTGGAGCCCCGGAGTCACTGGAGAACTAGCTCTATCGCCCATTTTTGCAGCGTGGTCTGTACTTCCACCAAGAGCTGAGGGAAGTGCTGCTCTTGACGGGCCAGCAGAGGTATCCGCAGACACCTGTGCTGAAACTCCAGGGTATGTCCTTGGGGAAGAGAATCCAAAACACATCTGTTGGTGGTGCTCTTTTCCCACTCGCTCACAAACCTCATCAGCCGGCCTCCCACCGGGGTGCACGGGTGGGGGCCAGATGTCCTGGCCAGTTCAGGCTTGATTTGGCAATGGCGTCCTGCCATGCGTGACAGCAACGCTGTCCTCCCCCACTGTAGGCCTGGAACAGACTTTGTAGGCTTCCTGAGTCGTGGATCTGGGAGGCTGATGGTACGATGAGGAGAAACCTTTTGAATACCTGCTCGACTTTTCTCTGGAGGAGCGAAAAGAAGAGCAGTGCTGCTGGAGGGTGCCCATGGGACGGGCAGTCTCTGTATCTGCCTTGATGGCCTGTAGGCACTCGTCGATGACCTTCCTGAAAAGGTTATCTCCATCGAAAGTCATGTCCAGTACCTATTCTTGGACCTCCTGGCAGAAATGTGTGACCTTCATCCAACCTTGGTGACAAAGGCAGACACCATTCCCCATCTCCTGGAACCCTGTGTCGGCAATGTCCAGCGCCACTGTGATGGTGTGATGCTACCTTCCCTTCCTGTAAGAGAGCGATTGCCTCTGGACCTGGCTTGTACCACAGCTCTCTATCGTACCTGGCTAGGCTCGCCAGTGCACTGGCAGCTTTGATGGTGGATGCCGCGCTGCAAATCACCTTCCTTCCCATGGCATCCATCTTCTAGGGACTGAAGATAACGAGGAAGGGCTAGCAGACCATTTCCACGCAGCCACTGAAACCACTGAATCCGGCGATGATTACAACCTCATGCACTTGGGTGCGGATTCCGGTACCCAGTACTTCTTCTCCAGCCTATCCCGTTTGGCCAGAGCCATGCAAGGGTTCTTCAAGAGGGCCAGACCCTCCTCCCACACATCGTCTGGAAGGGGCACCACCATGATTGTCTTCCTCTTGGCCTCGCCCCTCTTGTACAAGAAACCCTCCCTCCTGGTTTCTTCGGGCACAAGCTGGAATAGCTTGGAGGTTCTGCGATCATGGAATGGAATTACCCTACCTTATCTGGTGGGGACGCCCTAGGCTGCAGAGACCCACCGCCCGCTACCATGATATCAACGTCGTCCATCGTTGTTGTGGCCGTTACCGTCCCTGTACCCGTGTCTGGCTCTGGTGGGGAAAAGGGGCCCCGACGAGGATGTGGAGGCTGAAATAGCGGCGTCGGATGAGGCTTCATCTTCTTTGCTGGTGGCTGATCATGGGCTGGGGGACCGTTGGAACCGAGCCCTGTGGCATCCTCTTCTGGATCTCCGACACCATGATATGAATGTCCAGAGACACATCCCGCGGCTGAGCTGTCGTTACAAGAACACTAGGCCCCGCACCGTCAGCGCCGTCCTCCTCTTCCACGTCCTTGTGGACCACGGGTAAGGACTCCAGGTCCTCTTCATCCGTGGACAAAACTTCCATGGTTTGGACCACCACCTGGGACTGATCTGGGGCTTCCTTCCCCCGCCCCCTTTCTCCACACTGATGGGCCGGAACCGGGTGGACGGTGTTTCCTTCCCCGGCGTGCCAGCAGACTTTGCCAAAGTTACTACGGCGGCTTTGTGCCTTGGGAGCAGGGATACCTTCTGCGCTGCGGGGGCTACCTTCACAGGGTCAGCCCCCTTAGCCTTTGTGAGGGCAGCTGCTGCCAACTCTATCGCTGTCGAAAAAGTCTTATCCTGTGCTGATTAGGCCTTCTTGGGCAGTTTGCCCTTCTTCTCCTCTGCCTGTGGCGTCTCGAGCTTCTCCTACAGTTTTGCTGGGTTGGACAAGTTCCTCTTTGAGCAGGAGCTTGATTGCCGACTGCCAATGAAGGCAAAGGGTGATGTTGTGGACTTGTGGTTCTTGGTCTTGTCTTGGGCCCCCACGGATGGGGTGCTCTCAAAGGACTTAGAAGACCGCTCCTAGTACCAGGGCACGTCGCCAGTCTACTGTGCTTATCCTTCATCGTCTTCTTGGAGAAACCGAGGCATATCTCGCATTCTCCTTCCTTGTGGTCTGGATACAGGGAGTAGAGGCATTGCAGGTGCTCGTCTTCAACAAACACATTCTGTAGCCTGCACTTGGCACAGGACTTGAAGAGTGATATTCCTTCCTTCTTTTCCTCCGTCATGGTCGGAGGGCGCAAAGTAGGTCCGTTGGCCTTCTGGTAACTATGAAGATCTTCACCGTGAGGAGCACTGAAATTCACCTACAAAAGATCCCCGCTGTCAGCAGATGGAGAAGAGAGCACACAGGTTCTTTCGAAACAAAAATAGAACCGTTTTCCGTCGAAAACATGCAAAAACGTAGATGTAACTCGCTGAGCAAACTCGTGGACTCCCAATACTGACCCGTGCGGTAAAAATCTGAAGATGGCTGCCAGAGGAGGGGCTTAGGGAGATGACTGTCATTGGATGGGGGCAGTATGTCCCAGGGGACAGTGATTCGTTTAAAGGAGAATTACAGTTTGTAAGTGAAAGTTAAACTGTTTTTCTTTTACTGAGGATTCCCAGCCTGACGACAGGGAATATTCATGAGCATGTGAATCCATGCCAGACCCCATGCTGCTGAAATTAGACATTGTCCCCGGAAGCGTGGACTATATGCACCTGGCCCCTCCCCTCTGGCAGCCATGCTTGTTGCGGCCCGGGATCGGGTGGGACTAGTTGAGGGATTTCAGCTAGCCCCTCAGATAGGAAGAGTTATTTGCACTTGAACTGTAGGAATCTTGTGAGGTACAGTACATCTCTCATTCACGTTATGGGGAGATGTGAGATATCTGTTATGATGGCAATCCGGTTTTCTTTCATTTTTAAGAGATTTTTCCCCAAGATGAGATCCTGGGAAGCAATGTTTACATGGGCCGTGTTGACACGTTGATGACATCAACGCGCAACGCGACAATGTCATCACGTGTATTTCCACGAGACGACCATTTTGTCTTTACCACGCTTCCCCGATTTGGACCCAGAAAGCTACTCCATTACCCCAAGCCTTGGCACGCAAGTAGGTTACACTGCCATTTCTCTCCCCCAACTAAATTGAAGTAATGTGAAAGATGCAGTTATTTTCTTTAGAATGGGTTTGGGATTTTTTCAGGTTTTTCACTGCTCTACTTGGCTTAATTGAGGCTTTTGAAGCAAGCCCAAACAGAACAGAAAATCATTGCATGCAGATTCGGATAGTAGACTTGAGATGAGAGGATGACAGTACTGTGATCCACTACATTTGCCAAAGTAAGTTTGAATCTCTATAATGTTACAGCTATTAGAGCATTGGCACAATTACATGTGGTTCAGTGTTATCCTCTTTGTTTCCATTTTTGTATAGAATGTTCCATTCAGTTATTGAGAGATAGAGTGCACTAAGAAAGACAGAGAGTTCTTGCTACCCTCAGAGGTAGGATTGGAGCATTGACATGAGAGACAGTGATAATAAGTCTTATATGAATCCACAACTGTTAAGGTTGTTTCTTCTTCCAGGATAGGGAGAGGGAGATAGGCTGACATAGTGCAAGTCAGGAAGTCAGCAACAACAACACAAGTGGTTGCAGGTGGTCCTTAGAAGTCAATTCAGTCAAACCACTCAGGTATATTATTAAAATGTATATCTGACAACCTGGTAAAATGTGAGGTTAAGTAATAAGACCCTTTCAGTATAATACATCTGTGCCTTTATCCCATTAGGGATCTTCAGGAAGACCAGGATGCTAGAGGGTTGAAATTAATCGACAGCCAGTACACGATACACACAAACAGAATATTTGTGCCTCTGATGAATGTCCGGCAGATTTAAGCCTTGAAAAAACAGGCATTTGTATAAGTTGGGCTCTTAGTACAGTGTGAAAAGGTGTATTTATAAAAACCACGCTAGTTAAAACCAGTTCATTGCGATACTGTGAATGCATTTTGTGTAACTTTGTTTACAATTCTAATTTATGTTTGTACCAGATTGTGGTATAATGCATTATTTTTAGTGTTTTATGTTTTTTTATTGTGTGTAGAAATGTTGTTTGATTTTGTAATAAAATTGAGAAGAATCTTTTATATGTCAAAAATCTGTGTTGATTTGTAGGTCTAATATATGTTTGAGATCAACTCCAGGTCTTGCTGAATCAAGACTAATTGAAACTCACTTTAGCACCGTCCTTTTGTTTCTTTAGTACATATTTTCCCATGTAGTAAGAAGATTGCATACCCCCAACGTGGGACCAGCCGATGTGAGATAGGTGTGGCAAGACCACATCCATATCGTTGTGGGCAGAACACTTGACGAAACACACAGAGAGCTTCCCAACGTTAATCCCTGTATACGGCAGCAAGGAAGCCGAGACCGCAAGACCAACGAAAACGCAAACCGAGAAGGCAAAGGAGAGCACAAACAGCTTCCTAACTTTAACCCCTGTATACAGCAGAAGGGAAGCCGAGAACGAGAGACCAATGAAAACGCAGTACAAGAAGGTAACTAGGAACGCGAACAGCTTCTCAATGCCAACCTCTTCATAAGGCAGAAGGGAAATCGAGAATGGGAGCGCGACGAAACCCAAGACCCAGAAAGGTAGTATCGAAGACAAACACCCGAGCGAATGCCGTAGCCTGTAACGTTCCCCAAAGTACAGAGAGGCAATGGAGAGAATGGGAGAAGTGGAAGGCCGCTGGGACAGCAGAATACGAGAGGAGAAACTAGTCTCAGTATTCATGACAAGTTACTTAATACAAACCTTTGCAATTGGACTGTGTAATGTTGATAAAGTGGAGATTGGATAACCCTGTATGGGAGATCTGTGCAGGCTCCGAAACAAAAACCAGATAAACGAGCGAGGGAGGAAGAGAAACTCATCCCAGTACTCACGACAAGTTACTTAATATAAACCTGTGTACATGGAACTGTGTAAAGCTGATAATGAGGAGATTGAATAACCCTGTGTGGGAAGTCTATGAAGACTGAGAACAAATAGCTGATAAAGGAAGCAAATTACTATATGAGTAGTAAGATGAAAAGGGGAGAAACTGCTTAGATCTGGTGAAGAGGTGCATTGCGATGAAGTGGGGTAGAGAGCAGTGTCCCCCTTGGGAATGTGGGAAGGCTGGATGCATAAGTCCATGGAATTGGAAAGACTACTATACAAGAATAGGGTAAAAAAAGAAATGCTCCACACTTCAAAAAACTGCACCACAAATAATATCAAGGCGAAAGAGAATATAAGAGGGCAATGCAATAAATACGCTTATACTCTCTTTCGCCTTGATATTATTTGTGGTGCAGTTTTTTGAAGTGTGGAGCATTTCTTTTTTACTGCTTCACTCAAGGGGTTGGTTCTGTGAGTCCCCTTCTTTGCACCACACTCAACTGTGACGCATTTGGATTACAACAAACACCTTAGCGCATGGACATATAAGTCGGTTCTAAAAAGCCCCAACCTTTCTTGTAACTATACAAGAATAGGGGGTGTCTGCAAAAACACACCATTTTCTGGTGTAAATGGATGCAAAGAGAGCATGAAGGTTGAAATGGGGGCCTCGGTGGCACAAGAACGATGGGGTATTAGTGGGGATGTTGACGGATGCTCAGGATGCTCAAAAGGGGGGGCGCCAAGTGGGGAAGGAAGGGGTGAGGTCGAGGGAAGGGATTTAGGGGGGACAGTTGGGGAGCGTTTTTGAATTTGATATAGGGGAAGTGGAAGGGTCTTGGCTGGGAAAGGAGAGGGTGGGATACATTTGGGGAAAATGTTGTTTAAATTGTGCCACGTGGTTTTGCTCTGTCAATAATTGTTCAAAAAATTCAATAAAGACTATGGTATAAAAAAAGAATACGAGAGCAACTGTGGCATATAGTCTTGTAATAAAGAAGAGACAAGACTAACACAGATAGTTACAAAGAGAGAACCCAGGAGAAGGGAAATATCAAGTGAGAAGGAACCAGAGCCAAGCTGAGGAAGCCTGGATCAATAGAGTATGAGAGGTCTAACACCTTAAACAAGAAGGTGAGAAAATATCATGAGAAATGTTTTCACAGATACATCACTAAAGAGAGTATAGAAACCAAAGGCTGTTGTAGAAGAACTACAAACGTTAATCCAAGGATTAAAGAGAGAATATTATAGAAGATGATGCTAGACAAGCAGCCCAATGAATAGAGACATTGATACAAAGAGACTGTCAGAAGATATTGGCACACCAGGAGAATCAAGCTAATCTCCTGGACTTGTTTAAGTTAGTTATCTAAGAGGTAGGGCCAAGTAGAATTAGATTCAGACTGAGGACTTTTCTTTCTTTGGGATTTACTGAGACCAGACAAGCACCTTTTGTTCCTTTAGATAGGTAGGGAACGTCCTCTAGAAATAAGGAAATATAGGCCTTTTTCTTATAATTTGAATAAATGTGAATTAGAATATCCGACTCCTTCTTCCAACCCACCACAGCATGCCAATTCAAGTGGAGCACAATGAGACATAGTGCAAGTTTCTACACTCTTCCTAAAAATAATCACAATTTAATCACAGTCTAAGCCATTTTCGTATTATTTACACATTAGCAAGCAAATGAGCACATGTAGCCGAATCATATGTCAACAGCTTTTGGAACTAGTTTCTAAACTATGTAAATACATTGTCGACATTCCTGCTAGAAATCATACCAAATTGTGTAAAGGTTTAGGACACTATCATTTCCAGAAAGGCAGTCTTTTCCTTCAGTTAACACCTTGTTAACACTTTGTGGAGAGGGGAATGCCTGACAGCCACTCATTACCTCTAGAAGGACAGCCCCCTGAAATCTGATAAATACTACTGTTCTGCTAGAGAATCCATGTTTCTTTTCAGATCTGTGGAACCCTATTCCACAGGGCAATGTACACTGATCCGCGAGACACACTGAAGACCCACCTGCCACAGGTCCAACTATAATCTGACACCTGATTTGGACAGCCTTCACATCCCTTACCTCTGGGTTGACAAATTGTGTTCTTTTTTACCATGGCATCCTCTGAAGGAGTGCCGTTTGCCATTACCCATTCTTTAGCTTGTGCAGAGAGCTTTTCAAAGAGATCTCCAGATATCAGTACACAATCAGGGGCCACAGATGCTTCCAAAACAAGATTGCAGAGTTCTGGGATTGCCATCCTAGCCCCGCCCCCGACCACACAACATACATGATTTCACTGTCAGCATGCTTCCCTTCCCCTTCCTGCAGCATATTTACCCATATGGGTGTAAGGGTGGTGCTGCCAGCATTGTGGAGCACTTTGCGGAATCCACACGGCAGCATTTAACTTACGAATTCCTCAGCTAATCAGGCTCTCCCTGAACAACTCCCTGCAGAATTTCAGCCTAATTCTGAAACTGAAATTATGGACCTGCCTCCAAATCTGGCTTTGTGTGCTCTGGTAGATGGAATTGAGGTCATCAGGAGACACTGAGTTAGACTTCTCGAGAAATAACCAGGGATTCGGGCCCCTGCACCAGAGGTCCCAGCAGGCCCCGCTGGCCGTACCACTTGAGCTAGTTAGATTCATGTTTGAGATGGCACTCAGCCTGCAAACCAAAATACTAAGGAAGGTGAAGTGAGTGCTTGGGGTTTGCATATCCGGCAGTCCATTGCCTGAGCCTTAAGCTTCTTCCTCCTGTAACTCTTAACATTTTGATTATGGTAATGAGTGGATTCACCACACTGCCCCCTCCCCTTATGTGCCAATTTCCAGATGGTTGCTGTGTGCACAGTACACAGTGGATACATCTGACAGACTAAGAGAGAGAGTGAAAAAAGAAAGAGAGAGAGCTTGGCAATGGAAATGTTATGAAGTGAAAATGCAGCTATCTTCAGAGGCCAGTGGTGGACGCGTGGGGGAGAAGACCAGACTGCTTTGCCATGTTCCGCCTTTGCATGCTATACCTTCTAATGCTTTACTGTGCATTGTCATGCCCTTATCATGTCATGGCCAGGTTATGCCTTGCCATGTGGGACTTGGTTGTTTACGCGCCTCGAATTCCTGCTCCACATTCTATTTCCTACCTTATACTATGCTTGTCCCAGCTGTCCCACTCTGGGTCTACCTCCTGGGATATTCACCCATGTGTCCCACTGTAATTTTGCTACTCTATGTCCCATGGCAATTTCCCCTTCTGAGCTTTTGGTCCCTGGTGTCCCACTGTGATTTAGCATCCTGGTGCCAAATTCAGTTAGTGCACTACTACGTGTTTCCTCTCCGGTGTGCAATGTAACTCACGTGGATGGTTCATCTATATCTCACCTTAACCTTCTAGCATGCTTAGCTGTTCCGAGGGGCCCCACCAGGACTCTCCAGAATACCCACTGCTAGTCTCAAACTCTGTCTACGTAGTACCCAATGCTGCATGCTCCCTACGGCTGTCATTCCTACCCGGCGTCCCACAATCTCAACCAGGACAAGCTGATGCCCACTGTACACTGCGAAAGGCACTGGCTCAATGAAGGGTGACTCAAGAGTTATCCTCACAAGTAATTTGCCCAAAATGCACCACTGCCAGGTTATCCCCCAAGGGGCTCTCCTACTGAGACATTGCAATAGCCACCCTGGATGGATGCTCCATGTTGACCACTGGGCCACCCACTAAGCTCCCTGCACTAACATTCTCAACCTTCTAGCTCAAACACATGATATATAATCCAACAGACCCACTCACACATGGCTATTGAATAATATGTTTTTGTTTATAGGTGATTTATAAGGTGCAACCTGTGAATCACAGTCACTTTGAGGCGGTAAGGTAACCCTCCCAACAGGCATACAACAACAAAATGCTACACCTCTTCATTTAGAAGCAGCCAGCATGCCATGTACATGTGAGTTCTGTGATGACCCTAGGCGGGGTATGCTATATGGGGTCTCCATTGCATATGATCTTGACACTATGTTCAGAAGTTACTTATTTTGGACCTTCTGGAATGACTGTGGTGCTCAAACAGGTAAGGTCTTTTCCACATGGAATATGGACATTGGTATTCTAGTAGCTACACGTATGTGTGACACATGTATGATGTTGATTGTTAGCCTCAACAGTGTGGTTCCCTAAGCCCTTCAGGCATCTAAAGTCAGCACAGAGACCATCTTCTCCTCGGGTTGACGTGCACTAGAACCGATGCTCCACTAGGATACCCCACTGGGATGTTGCCAAGCAACCTTGGCATTTCATTGATCACTTCATCAGCCAGTGCCTGCAGCTCTTGTTCGGTTAGCCTGACCTACCTTAGATAATCACTGTTGGTGCATTTCCGATGGATATATGTCTATAGTGGTGGATTCCAATAGGGTGGAGGTGTGTGGCTGCGTAATATTAATGACCCCACGCTGGCATTTTTACTGCATCTAGTCTTTCAGATTTACTATACGTGGTCCATTGTTTGCTTTTGCATCTGTGCTCTTGTTATCAGGGGCTGCTCCTCGGAGTACTGCGTGCAGTGACAGTAATTGCGCCATACCATAATTTGTTATGAAATACTACAGTAGAATAATCCATTTGAGCCAAGTCACACATGCCACAGCACCACCTAGTAATCATCAGTGGGAGTGCATCTCCAGTCCAGACGCACATCAGCACAGCATTGTGGGTAATTTGTCACTTATAAATCAGATTTGCAGATCTTCAGTTTGGCTGAGGTAAAATGTATGAGAAAAAGCATGTGTGGAGAGACTGTGCATGATTGCAGGCAGCATGTACCTTTAGCCTGCGCGGCTGCGCCCATTCTCGTTTTAGTCGCGTAGCGTGACGTGGCCTTGGCACCACACCATCCACTGATTTTCAGCGCTATTCTTGTCGATGCGCTGTATTGTAAAATACCATTTGCTTTTCATGAGATCCCTAAATAAATGTCTGAGAAACGTTTACATAGAATGAATTGCCTTTGATCATCGTTTGCATATTATTTGGGTCGCTCTGAAATTCTGACTGGAATTAAATATTCTGAGTGTCGACCCCTTTGCGATCTTGGAATAAGTCTACTGCCACAAATTCAGACACAGTTAAAAAAAATATATCCCCAGCCATGAAAGTATAATCATTCATATGCCAAAATTTAAAAAGGGATTAACTAGCCTGGAAAACACTCACACCTGCGCCGTTCTGTATATCACAGCCCTGAGTCGCAAGGTACCCTTATAATTGTGCAGCCATGTAATTCTCATCTATTAATTCCTTCCGGGCAAGACCTAGGCTTAAAGAATTACAAAGCTGTATAGCTAAGGAGATTTCCCCTTTAATTAGACAACGTCACTCGTGGATTTATTCTAATTAGTTGGCTATGTCCAAACCTATTTCATGAATGAAAGGAAAAAGGGTTATTGCAAATGATTATTTATGACCTGTTGATGTATAACTCTATTCTCTGCTTTGCCTCAGCGCTGAGTGACAATGTACAGATTCCTGGCATGTATTCTCCAGTCTTCGCACTCTGGGATCTCTTTTAGCCACTCTCCACCTTTATTCTCGCTACTGCACCCACACACGTGTGTCTAGTATATTCATTCCTGTTTTGTTCAGCGTGATCAATGTCACCTATTTTAACTAAGCGTCACCTTCTTTCATGTCAAATAAAGATCCAGTTTTTTATAGAAGCTTCTTGTTTTAGGTTTTAAAGCCGCACTGTCCATTTTACACCTGTTCCTTCCCTAATTGGTGAACAGAAGCCCATTTTGGGGTGCCCTTTGTGTTCTTGTTGCCATGGTGTTCAGTGTGCACTTAGCATTATGAAGGAAACGCAGAGTCTAGAGGGCACCGAGAGTAAATCAGAAAGATATTTTTCCTTCTTTCAAAATTTGAAAAAATAATGTTTTGTAGCCAGCGTGAGCAGGCGATGAATGAGGAATTATGGGGACCTTTTAATGAACTCTATGGGTGATAATAAATTGGGGTGTTGAGTTTGAAATGTAGAAATATTGTATGGGGAGGGCGTTCTAGGGTGGGTGTGTGTATCTGTTCTGTCTTTCGTATTGTTATATTTGTGTCTTATCTGTGGTGTGGTGTCATGCTTATGGTTATACTCTGGACTTGGGTTTTAGTTGCTGGGTGATTTGTTAAATTCGGTTGGATATATTATTTCACTATATTTTAGATACTGGAATTGATGATAATCTAAAACCTGTGTATCGGTTTTTGTAATGTTTTGATGATTTGTTGAAAAATGAGAAATAAAGAGTAAAAACAAAAAGAACGTTCTTTTTCCATTTTCCATTTGCAAATGGATTCAGAATAGCGTAGCTAACAAGTAGGCCCTTGACGCGTGGCCCCTTCTGCCATAGGTTGCTGTGTCCTGCAAACAATAACATGCAGGACACAGCAACCTATTTCTGCATGGAGCGTGCACTCAGGGAGCAGCTCCATGTGCCGAGCAGCTCCTGTTTGCTTAAATATACAGTCAACCAAAGCTCTGCATTTGCCCGTGCTTTGGCTGACAATACATTTAAGTAAAATACAAATATCTCGGAGACCAGGTGCCTGCGCCCTGCTGGCCGTGGCCAACAGGGGGTGTCAAAATGGGACCTCTGCCCAAAGCACTGCTCCGAAACGATTGGCATCCAAACTCACTTGCCCGAGTCCAGTTTGCCAACCCTGACCTCGCCTCCCACACGTCCCTGTCCTCTCGCATTCGGCACAAAGGCCGTTTGCTCGTTGCTTGTGCGTTGCTTGTGCATGTGAAAACTCTGGCTTCAGAACAGGATTCTCCCTGGAGCCGAGTTATCACATGCACAAGCAATCCATGCTTGAACAAACAGACACTTTCAGTAGTCTTGGCATGGGAAATTGAATACAGAAACAGCCAATACTTCACATTGCAGGTTTCCATAATCGTATATATGCCCTGCAAAGTACACACTTTTTTTTCTTAGGGTGAGTAGTTTGGCCAATCAAAGCTGCCGAGCTCAACTTCCATTATTCGCTCAAAAGGGTTTCTGAATCACTATA
This sequence comes from Ambystoma mexicanum, assembly GCF_040938575.1. NCBI lineage: Eukaryota > Metazoa > Chordata > Amphibia > Caudata > Ambystomatidae > Ambystoma > Ambystoma mexicanum. Next base: position 931,865,495 of record NC_090931.1, on the reverse strand, counting down.
AGACATGTTTCAAATTTAAAATTGTGGACATTCTTATGTTCCCATAATCAGGGCAGTTTCTAGCCAACTTGGTGCACGGACAAAACACTAGAATGCGCCACCCCAGCACCCGACTGGCACACGTCACTCCCCAACTACACCTCTGTCGTGCGACAAAACCCCTCCTCAATATCAATAAATCATTGCTGTATAAATGAAGCTAGTTTCATTACATTGTAATTCAAGTACTTTACAGAAGAAATCTAAGGTGAAAACACAGCTGTTGCAGCCCAAGTAAATATTGTGATATATATATATATATATATATATATATATATATATATATATATATATATATATATATATATATATATATATATAAAATAACTCACCCTGCCCACCCTATGTATACTACCTAACCACGTATATTTGTAAATATGTATATTTTGTAAAAGGTTTTTCGCTGCATTTGTCGTAACTGCTCTAATCGGTATCAGGTAATATTATCCCCATATATATGGTCGCCGTAAATAATATCGCCGGGAAAAGGTTGCGGCGATACTATATGGGTGACCATATATATGGGGGCAGGGGCAAAAATGTGCCCTGCATGTTCCATGCAATAATGTCGCCACAAAAAACGGCCATTTTTCGGCGATATTTTTGCATGGCGACATTATTACATGGAATCCTCTAATCTATGTACACACTTTAATTACTGTACAGCACTGTAACCTAGCTGAGAATATCCTTGCCGTTCCTGCGCCCTTATACCTTCGGGTCTGGCGCGCAATATAAATAAATAAACAAACAAACAAACAAACAAACAAACAGTGTTTCTGTCACCTGCTCTCAGGGAAGGCCTTGCCTGAATGCAGTTTCAAACTGTTGGTACTGGCACACTGCGGTGTGACCAACCTGCTGGGGTCTGAGGGCCAACTGATCACTGGTCCTGTGTTGCACGCCTTCTCTTCGTACCACCTCACATGTATTTCGTGAGGGGCAATACTAGAGTAACAATATGAATTAATTTCTGATAGAAGGTCATCATTCCAAGATGGACAGTCTGGTACAGTCCTATTGTGCTCTTTCAAAATACCTCTATGATAGTGGGAAAGGGGGGAAAAAAGCATCAATGAGGATTTCTGTATGCTTTGCATTAAATCACAGAGCATTTCAGAAATAGTGATCAGAGATCTATTTGATAAACAAGTCTGTGATAAAAGGATTGTATGTGTGAATCTCTAATTACATAACAGACACATGTCTTGGTGCTCAAAACACGGTTCATAACACTTACCCTAAAATTAAAATGTTTGTAACCATGAACCATATATACTCATTCGGACAGCCTACGCTTTTAGATGCAAGCATAAAATGGCTGCAACATCAGCCACTCAAATGGGGTACACCAGCTCTTTTGCTCCTTATTTCTAGAGAATTTTAGATGAGGAGGGGCTGGGTCTCAGTGTGATCATGCCCATCCCCCAATACAGAACAGAAACATCTTTGGGGTATAATATCTACAGACAAGAAAGGACACCCTACAAGAGACATGCAATAAACAATGCACAGAAAGGCTACACAGAAAAGATCCTACCTCTTACAAACTTTAGCCTGACCAGTAATACGCTGATGAAGCGTTTTAAACAATATCGGCTTTGAATGCATGATAAAGAGTCCACAGTTCCTCAGCCACTACCTCCTTAACATTACGCATGCCTCATGGGTTATTTCTGCAAAAAAGAGCAGTTCCATGCTTTATCTAACAGAGCTGGAATTCACATCTCTTATTGCTGGCCTGCAGCTAGTCATAATCATGGAGTGGCAGTGTAGAAAGGGCGTTTGGCCTAGTGAATGTACAATTTGAGGCACCTTCTTTGATTGCTTTATGTGTTTAGGTGTGGGCCCAGTATGGCATACTCGTCCGAGCCACATACACAAAACGTTCCAGCGTGCTGTTATATGGACATTGGACACATCAGACAAAAACAGTCATATGTGCTGTTATATACAGGAGCAGCACATAGACGCCATTAACCAACAGGGTGGTGACTTATGCAGCGCACAAATAATTACAGCACACATATCACTGCATTGATTTGTCATGAACTACGGTCTGCACAGTGACACTCAATGAACTCTGTTTTCCTAATCAAGGTGCCAAGTCACACTGAGGTGCAATCTAGTGGGCAAGCTAGGTGGTGGTTGGGACAGTTAACTTTCCCAGGGATGTGCCATAAATAACAAAAAAGTAATATAGCCCCCCCCCCCCAAAAAAAAGGTTTTGGTGTGTCAAATAAAAAGACATGAAAATAAAGGAAATAGTTTTAATCTTTATCTGTGTGGCAAGTTAATTCTCTTTTAAGAATGCGTAGATTCGGTCAGCTAACTGATGCTTTATGTTGGGCTTCGGAATAAAAATGCCCCATGTTCAGTTCTTAACACTGAAATGTTAAGCACCTACTTTGTAAAATAAATGACTTGTTACCATCACTTGAGCCATCAATTATAAATTGCCCCCACTTGAAAGGCTGTCAACACAAAGAGTGAGGGGCACAGGGTGTGTGACTCGAGCGCATCTCACAGGCTGCGTTTGGAAAATGCATTCCTTTGTTTGCATATTCCGAACGCACCACAGTCATCACAAGTCAGCAGAGAACAGCCAGCTGAACATCGCAGAAGAGCACACACCGGCACAGCAGGCTGCCTCACCTTTTCTCTGGCAAGCTCAGAGGCAGCTTTCTGTCTGGGCCCCTTCCTGCACACCCCACTGAGCTATTTAGCTCTGCGCCCCGGTGTGTCGCCCGCTCTGCCCGGGCCAAGAAACAGGTCTGCCCATAATGCTTTCTGCTTTTATAAATCGCCAGGATTTGGTTCTATGAAGAGATACTATATTGCTGATCTAGCCTGGGGCCACGCCCTCAGCCCCGCCCCCTCCTACTCGGCGGCCCCACCCATCTAAGTATGAGGAGGTCTTCCAGTACATTTTTTCCATTTACAGCACTGCTGAAGCACAATGTACTGTTCATAGGCTGGTGTGCCACAACTGGCGAAATGAGGGTCCCCGTGGTGCAGAGGTCCCCAACACCACATGCCCTGAGAGGAGGCATTCCTTGGAGATAAAAAAAAATCAAAACTTTTTTTTCAATTTAAAAAAACAATATGTGTCTTTTTGAATTCACTCTGCATTCATAAAGAAATTATTTCTGTAACAGAAATTATTTCTTTATGAAGGCAGAGTGACTACAAAAATAACTTTTCTTTTTGAAGTTCGAGGGCCACCCGCACCCCATGACATGAAAGCCTCTAGGCTGGAGGCCTCCATGTCATGGGATGGGAGAGCCCTATGACTTCAAAAAGAAATAGTTTAATTTTGAAATCACTCTGCCTTCATAAAGAAATGATTTCAGTTATGGTTCGATCTTAACGGCAATATTTTCTTTATGAAGTCAGGGTGACTTCAAAAAGAAAAAAAAATTCTTTAAGAAAAAGTGCTCCCCTCAACCCCATAATGTGTGCGTGTGTGAGTGTATGGTGAAAGGGTGCACAATTAAATGTATATGTGGCTGCCTGTCTGAGCGTATGTTAATGTTAAAGGTATTTGTACCGCGCACTGTCACCACCGGAGTGGTCCCTACGTGCTCTGGCGGATCTGAAAAGGGCGGGAGTGGGGTGGTTAGTAGGATGTAGTGGGAATAGGAAAGTGTGAGTGTTGCAATGAGGTGAAGTATGTGCGGATCGCTGTGCAGAGAAGTGGTTGTGTGAGTTTTCTGTATGAGTAGTGTATGCAGAAAGTTGAGGTTTCATTCAGAGTTAGGTTAGCAGGTTTTTTCTTAACTTTTTAACTTTGCGTTACTGCGCTCAACATCTATGAATATCCTGTGTGTTTGATGTTGTATTTTGTCTGCCTAGTTGGCACGCATGTTGAGGAGTGGCAGTTTCCTCTGTGTTACTCTAATGGCATGTGTATCTGGCTGATGCAGGCGTGTTCCCCCACCCTGGGTTGGCAATGTTTGTGTTAGAGGGTTCTGGTCACTCCCTGCCTGTCCCGTGGGGGGTCCTTATCTACCTAGGTTTCCTCTGTGAACTATCTATATGTGGACATAGGTTGTTGGGGTGTCCTCTCCCTGTCTTCCGGTTAGGGGAGATTATTTTAGGGGTCATGGGTTACTCCTTGGGATTCTTGTTTCCCGCTAGGTGAGTCTTTTCCTTCTCGTTTCTGAGCAAAGAGCCACGTTTTGAGTAGTATTCTGAATTGCAGATGATCCCTTGTGTTGCGTATGTTTTTTGGTAGGTCATGCCAGGTTATTGCTGCAAGGTGAGAGAAAGATGATCCTCCACATTTTCTTTTATTGTATGGTTTTGGTTCTGCACGAATGTCATTGCTTGATCTGAGTTGTCCTGTTGGATGGTAGACGGTTATTTTCTCATTTAGAAACTCTGCTCCTTGTCCGTGGATTGTTCTGTGTGTCATGCACATCGTTTTTACCTTTATTTGCTGTTTTATTGGTATCCAGTGTAGCATTTTCAGCGCTGAGGTAATGTGTTCTCTTCGTCTGACCGTGGTGTTTTGGATGCACTGAAATCTCTTTAGTAGATGTTCTGGCATTCCTAGGTATAGGCTGTTGGCGTAGTCCACTCTGGACATGATGAGTGTGATGATGGTGAGTGTTTTGTGGGTGAAAACGAAGAATGGTAGGATTATTTTTACCGCATGTAGGAGGAAGAAAAATTTCTTGATTATAGCGTGTACTTGTGGCTCAAGTGTTAGTTTGTTGTCCATCAAGACTCCCAGGTTCTTTACTATTGTTGATTGAGTCAGTGCTGTTCCTAGTTCTGTCGGCCCTGGGATGCAGTGATTGTTTTCCCTGCTTTTGGATATGATCATTATTTCTTTTTTCCCCGGGTTGAGTTTGAGGCTGTTAGTGTTCATCCAGCCATAGAGTTCTTGTAGTCAGTCTTCCAGTGTTGTGTTTCCTTCCTGTGTATCCTGTTTTGTAGATGATCTGTGGGTCAGCATCATATTTGTAGTATGTGAGGCTCTGTTTTTTAATGTGCTTGATTAGTGGCGTCAGGTATATGTTGAAAAACAATGGGGCTAAGGAGGATCCTTGTGGTACTCCTCAGGTTTATTCCCTTAGAGTGGATTTGAAAGGGTTGATGCACATGGTTTCTGTTCTGTTTGTTAGGAAGGATTTCATCCATAGTAGGGCTAAGCCGGTGATTCCTATTTCTTCCAATCTACCGATGAGGATATCATGGTTGACTGTGTCAAATGCTGCTGAGAGATCCAGAAGTATTATAGCTGTGCTTTTGTCTGAGTCTGCATTAGCCTTTAGATCGTCCCAGATTGAGAGCAGTTCCTCTCATCGGTCTGAAGCCTATTTGTGCTTGATCCAGCAGTAGGTGTTCTTCTATGAATTATTGTGTTATTCTATTGTAGCGTTCACCTGGTATCCACGGGGATGGCACTCAGCCTGTTCTGACCTTTTACGACCTCAAACCCTTCCCTGGAGGCTATTCGACTGGAGACTGGGCCTGAAACACAGGATTGGTAGAATTTAACTCCCTATTGTCTCTGTGTGCTTGAACCCCTTCTTCCCCAGGGTCCAACCCTTCCCTTTGATCCACAGTTCACCTTGTTTTCTTGGATAGTGTGCTCTCTGTCCTGCCTTCAGCGCAGGGGCACTTTCCTTGATGCAGCCTCGTTGCTGCCTAGTTACTTCACTGGCAAGAGTCCGACAGGTAAGTATAATGAGTCTTTTGAACAGTTCTCTAACTTCGTTCCTTTTCGTCCTTAGATGATGGCCGGCGTCCGGGGATGGCGGCGTGCTGCTGAGAAGAGTAGCGCTGAGATGAGTGAGAGCGCGATGCGCGATGCACCCCTTTCGTATTTGCATTGAACTGTGTTCTTTTTCTGTGTCTTTTAGGTGCCGCGATGTTTTCAGCGTGGATGCCTGTTATGAAGAACAAATGGGTGGGTAAGCGTAGTATGCGGCGCCTCTAGATGTTTCCACGCTGACCTGGAGTGTCTTTTCCCTCTTGCAGATGGATGAGAAGTTCCGGAGACAGAGTTCCCCCAGAGTGGTTGGGATTCAGGTAAGTGTTTGAAGCTCGTACAGTATTTAAAAATACGCGAAGATTTGCAGAATGCTTACTAATGCCTTTTTTCTGTTCTTTTCCCTTTTCCTTAGGAAGCGGCGTGCTGGGATGGGAATGACACCGCCAAAGATGCCCGCAGAAAAGAAGGAGCGATGACTGATGGGCAGAAGCGCCGCAAGGTAAGGCTGTTCCTAACGGTGTTCTTGTTCTTGCAGGAGCGGAGCGCAGAAGAAAGATGCAGGCCTACTGGAGACCGATCCGGACACGGTGAGTGTCACGCTGCAGGTGCAGAAAACGCAAAGCATGTTTCTCTGCCTGGGTGTGGCTTAAATAGTCTCTGGATATCCCAGGTGCCTCTGGGCTGAACCACAACCAAAAGACTAGACCGCACATGCAGTTCTGGGAACCGAAATATGCGGGGACATCCATCTTGTCCCCATCAATGCACTACAAGTCCAATCCCAATGTTATCCTATGGGAGTGAGTGAGCCTGGTGCCACAAGCGCCAAGTCTGACTCCAAGTGGGTCTTTGGAGGGATGGAGAGACCCTTGAGGGCCATGTAGGTGATCGTGGCCTGCTCCAGCCTGACATCTTGGAGGGCTGGGGACATGAGGGGCAGGAATCATGACATTTATAGACGTCTGTTTTGAGTAGTTTTGCTGGGTATTGGATGTTTGAGATGGGTCGTTAGTTGAGAGGTCCACGTTTCCTGCTGTGTCCTTGAGGAGCGGCTTGGTGTATGCCAATTAGAATTATCTCAGTACTTTCCCTGTTGAAAGTGACTGGTTGAAAAGGTTTCTGTAGTATTCCATTGGTGTTCCTTGTGTGAGGATTGATTTGTGTAGGTCTGTGGGGCACGGATCAATGGGAAAGCCACCTTTGTTGCTATTGCTTACCAGCTTGCCGAATGCTGACATTTGGGGGAAGCTTCTGAGTTTGTTCTGCCAATCCTCGGACAGTTCGGTGTATTGCATGCTGTAGTTGCTTGGTCTCCTATGTAGGATCTGTTGGATGGTGCTAAATTTGTTTTTAAAGAAGTTGTATGCAAGGTTGTTGCATAATTTCAGTGAAGGTATCGGTGTGTTTTTGCAGCCAGGGGGGTTTCTCATTTTGTTTATGATTTTAAAAAGTTCTTTTTGGGTGTTTGCAGCTTTGGTGATTCTGTTGTCATAGTATTTCTTTTTGGCCTTATGGATTTCCTTTTTGTATGAGTGGTTTTGTCTTTGGAAATGGAATTTCTTCACCAGGTCATTATTTTTCCTCCATTCTAGTTTAAGCTTCCTGTATTTTCTTTTTATGGCGCTGAGTAGCACGGTAAACCATATTGCTGTTGCTCTCTTGCGTGATGGGTTGAAATGTTTTTCCTTGGAAATCTCGTCTATTGTTCTGGCGATCCATTTGTGCAGTAGTTCTGTTTTTCTGTCAAGGTCAACTTCATCCAGAGTTGTTGCTGGTGGTTTGTTGATTTCAAGTAGTTCTACTAAGTTGCTATTTTGGTTGGCCCTCCCGTTTATTTTCATGATAGTGGCCAGTTTGTCGGGTTGTTTGGCTGTTAATGTGGCTAGCGTGATCACAAAGGGTATGATAAGGTGTTTGCTCCAGAGGATATGTAGTGGTGACATCGTGGTGATGAGGATTTTGTTGCTGAAGATTGCATCCAGTGTATGCCCCACCGCGTGAGGTGCTCCTTTGACTAGTTGTTGTAGTTTCATTGTCTTCAGTTGTTTGGCTAGTGGTTTTTGTGTGTTAGCAGTTTCTTTGTCAAAGCAGATGTTGAAGTCTCCTAGCATTATCAGGTGTTCCTGCTCTATGACTAGGTTGATGATGGCTTCTGTGAAGGCATCCACAAAGATTGCATCTTATGTCGGTGGTCTGTATACCAGGATGAATTGTAGGTTTGTTTTTGGGTTTGCTGTTAGATGAAGGATTAGGGATTCAGAGTTTTCGATACTTAGTGGTTCTTCAGTTCCAATTTTCAGGTGTTCCATGCATGCTATTGTCAGACCTCCTCCTCTTTTGTTTCTCTTGTTTACTTGTGAGCTCTTGAGGTTGTGCAGGCAGTTATGGAGTGTAATTTTGTAATTGTCGTCTAGCCATGTTTCGGTTATGAACGAGATGTTGATATTTCCGTTGCACAGACATGGTAAATCCTTGTTTTGTCTTGCGGTTGTTTAGTTTCACTAGTTTTGTGTTGTTGTCGTAGATTGGTTGGTGATCAGTGAAGTCTGCTTGGTCGTTGAGGTGGTCTGTTAGATTGATGGTTGGGTTGATGAATTATTCTGCTTCGTCGTCTTTTATGTTTTGATGGGGTTGCTGGCAGAGCCCTTGTCTTTTGTGATGTACAGAGTATACGGCTTTGGTTTCGTACCTTTCTCTTCTGGGGTCCTCTCTGTTTTTTTGTGGGGTTTCAGCATGTCTGCACCTGTCAGTGGCATTGGACTTTCAAGGTGCTGCAGTTGGGGCGAGTTACGGTGTAAGATATATAGATTTATTTTCTCTTCCCATGATGTTTTTTCTGTTGGCTGTAGTGTTTGTTGGGGTGAGTTCTATATTCGTGACGGTTTCTATAGGATATTGAGGTTACAGGGGCGGTAGCCCACCTGTTGGGCCTTGTGTGGTTTGGTTGGTGTCAACTCTTGTCCTCTTGCGATGTGATAGCTGTATGGGCTCTATGCGTGGTTGTCCAATTAGTGGGTTAGGTTCTGGTGCTTCTCTAGCTATGGATGGATGGCCTAAACCGGGCGCTGGTGGGATACTACGCATTTGAAGAGGGATGCACAGTTGTATATGGGAAGTGGGGGACAGATTACTAGTTAATTTGGGCAGTTACCTGGCTATCGTCACTTGCATTCAGTGGTTGCTGGGTGTTCTTGGGTGGAGGGCTGGCCTAGGATTCACAGATGGCAGGCAATAGGAAAACACACCTAGATTTGAGATTCCTAGGTAGTGGGAGATAAAGTCTAGGTTTCACAGGTAGACAAAGGGAGAGCACACCTAGATTTGAGATGTCTTGATAGTGGGAGAAAATGCGTAGGTTTCACAAATTGGTAGACAAAGGGAGAACACACATAGATTTGAGATTCCCGAAACCCAGGTGCTGTTTAACATCTCTGTCCTGTTCTGTCCAGCAACTGCTCTGTAGGTCAGCCAGGTCGAGTCAACATAGCCCAGAATTTAAGTGGGTGCCTGGGGGGTGCTGAAGACCAGTCAGCTCAATGGTGGGGCACCACTCCTTGTGTTTAATGCCTTGATTACTTATTGGTAATCTTCATTACTCCTAGCTCTATTCTTCCTCGTCCAGTATTTGTGTATGAGACAGTCTGCCTCATACACAAGTACTGGGATGGGTTAGAGGTACATGGAGTTAATGCCCGACTTAGCTAACTGTAATATTCATTACTCCTAGTGCCACTTGTCCTCATCCCAGTAAGTACTGGGACAAAGAAGAGGGATGTGGAGGTAATTCTGGGCCAAGGAGCTGATTTTGGAGGATGGGGTAGGGGGTGGAAAGTAGAGGGGATGTGTGAGGGGGGACAGGATTGTGCGATAAATCATAATGGTCGTTCATGTCCAGGTTAAGCAGCCATGATATGTGGTATTAGGGGCTAGAGAGACATTTTGGTGCAGCCAGTCTAGTAATTTCTTAGTTTGGCTTGACTTGTTTTAACTGAGCATTTCTGGTAAAGCAGTCCTGCTAAGTGTAATCACCTGGCTGGACTGGCATTTGGGTGCTGCCAGTCTAGCCGTTTCTTACTGCGGCCTTATATATTCTTCTGGGAATCTGTGATAAAATAAACATGATAAGTGTTATTGTATCGGCATTTTGCTGCAACCAGTCTAGGTATGTCCAAATGTGGCCTGGCATGCTTTTCTGTAATATGTTATTACATGTCTGCACTGCTCTAGATTGTGCAGCCAGTTGGACATGTTTTCATTGTGGCATGTCATTTTTAATAGCAAAGCAGTAATATTCATGTGCACTGTTGGTGACTTGCATGTATTGGATTTTTGGATTGGTGTTACAAAACAATTGCAAACGCTCTAGCTTTTTAGCCAATTTTTCTCTGAAAGTGTGCTTTATCTTGCATTAAAACACATATTTATATCTTTCTCCTGGTGCAGTGTGTGGCAAACCGCTGCAGCAGCATGTTTGTACGTATTGCGCAAGCGTGGTAATCTAGGCCGGCCCCGAGTGTGGTGCGACCCGTGATTTGTTGCAGAATTGGGGGGTCCCTAAGCATCGCTCACAGAGGGGGTCGCCAAATTTTGTGTTACACCACTGTGTTTCACGGTCTTCTGTGTGACACACTTCGGGCCAGCAATCGATGTTTGTATTGTCCGAAGGATAGAAAAGTGTTTGCACTTAAAACGTAAAAAAATATTTAGGGAGTGCTTTGTCAGTATCTATGTAAGGCCGCAGCATCTTTTAGGTTATTGCTGCTCCTCCTTCAGAGTAGTAGTCGGGATATTTTATGGTGCAGCCTGTCACCCAGATGTACAGGAAACATTGGCATTGCGTGAGGTTTTTGTGTGCTTGCTATAACTAACCCGCATTCCCTTACAGCATAATTGAACTCCATGTCGTACTTATTGTTTGATACTCGCTTGCATGTCTAGTAGCCTCAGGTATCTGTTTTTAAATATGTGGAATATTATAATTTTGATCAATTGTAAAAAAAAATAAAAGTCTTTGTTGCTCACTTTCAAATTTTCAAAAGATGACGAATTGGAATCTGTTTTCATATCTGTTTTGTATAATGGTGGAAGCCTTCATAAAGTATTGAAATCGGTAGCCTGAGGAAGTGGATGAATCGGTCAGGGTCAGCCCTGCTCTGTGGGATTCTTCTGATCTTTTTTACTTTGGGCTATAAGCCTACACTATTGCATTAGAGTACAGATAGGGAGAAATGGCATTTGAGGAGAGACACCCAGCTTGTAGGTGTTGTTTGGTTATTTGCCCACCAGTTTACTGCCCATGGCCATGCTAATATTTATGGCCATTCCCACCCACTTCCTGCCGCACCGCGCCCAAAAACCTGCTCTTGGGAACTCTTTCAACTCCCTTTATTCGAGCTTTGCCATAAAACTTTATACTCTAAGTGCCTGCCGGTGTCTTTTCACAGCAATCTTCTGAGAGTTAATGACTTAATTGGAGTTGTAAAAACAAGCATTGGCAAAGCCAACAGTTTTGGCTTGTGTATAAGTATTAGGCATTTGCCAGGCACTGCTATTAGATGCCCAGTTACACACATCATTTTGCGCCTGCTACCATCAATGGCCAGTTAATACCACTATGGCTGGGCATCTAATAGCAGTGCCTGGCAACTGCCTCTACCATGTCTATGCAAAGGCCAAACTGTTGTCATTAACCATGCTTGTTTTACGTATGTAATGTCTTTCCATAGCCTGAATGGCAGCTTTTCACTCCCTATGAGTTTATCCTTTGCCTACGCATGGACTGTAATGACTGTGGGATTCTTGAGAACATAAGAGGCTAGTGTGTCCCCTGAACTCCATGATTGATTTTGGCAGAAGAGCGGATGAAGTTGCCCCACAGTCGGGGAGACTGGTATGCATGGAGTGTGGTGTTGCATATCAGAGGATGCAGACTGTGGGATACTTGCCATCGACAAAGAGAAATACTTGCTTACTATTTCTCAAGCACTTATCATGCATTTGGATTGTTTACATAACACTTCCCAAGCATTGCTACACATATAAGAAGATCACTTATTTTCTTAGCATTGTGTATACTACTTAGAAAAGGTTCACTGTTTACTTAGCTAATTTACCTTATTTTGGGTCTCATCACAAGTCGGGTGGAAAACCTTAAAGGTGTCAGTAACGGAATTAGCGGCAACAATACCGCTCCCCAGATCATGAGCCGGCACAAATACAGTGACTGTGAAATCAACCGGCGCAATTACAGCCGGCGTTATTACAGCCGGCGCTATTACAGTCGTCGGCCACACGCACACAAACACAGCCGCATCACAAGTCCATGTTCGGCGGTATTAGGGCCGAAACCCATCAGGAATACCGCCGAAAACACGGCGCAGTTACCTCCAGCTTCCAGCTGAAGGTATATGACCACAGGTTCCTTAAATGAAGACACAGATGATCCCAATCCACCTCAGAGTGCTACATAAGGCACACCCCTACCCCAAACACTGTTTCCAACACCATGCTGCCACTAGCCACTGTGAGCTAGGACAGGCAGCTGCTTATGCTGCTGCTGGAAGTAGAGAGGCAGGACAACCAGGCCAGGGCACAGGGAGCACAGGGGGGTTTTGTGAGGGAGTCTGGGGGGGTGGAGGAGGAGAGCCCAGGAAAGGCGTGCACTGATCCCTAGGGTTAGGCCCACACCCTGGACCCTCACCAACAGCCAGTGGGTCACCCTGTACCGCCTCAACAAGGAGACCATATGAGAACTGCCCACCTCAATACAGGACGACATAGGGAGCAGGATCAACATCCGGACAGCTGTGCCCCCACTTATAAAGCTAGTGTCTGTACTACAATTCCTTGGTACTGGTACCTTCCAGCACTCAGTGGCCATGATGCACGGCATGGCACAGCTCACATTCTGCGCAGTGTTGGGCCAGGTGCTCGAAGCCCTCCTGCACCAAGTGCAACACCACATCTCACTGCCTACCACCCCAACCCAGGTCAATGCCATGAAGGCACAGTGCTGTGCCGTTGCCCAAATGCCAAATGTGATTGCTGCTGTGGACTGTACCCATGTTGCACTGGTGGCCCTCCAGGGCCACGAAGCAGTGTACCAAAACCGCACTCCCTGAATGTACAGGTGACATGCAACCCCAACCTTTATATCACCCACTGCTGTGCCCGCTACCCTGGTTCCACCCACAATGCCATGGTCCTACGGAAAAGCACACTGCCAGGATACATGGAGGGGCACAGAGGACAACAGACATGGATAGTGGGTAAGTAGAAAAGCCACACACACATGCGCCGTGAAGCACATGCCCAAATGGAGGTGGGGGGGTGCAAAAGACTACACAAAGGATGGCATGAAAGGTGAATGGCAAATCTGTACTTCACCTCCTTCATCACAGTACATGCCAGGAGCATGCACATGTCAGACTTACCTACATGAGAAGCAGCAGTACACATACAGTAGCAACCATATACACCAACATGACTACAGGTACCACAATGCAACATACCCTTACCAAAGCAATGCAGACAAATGGCCACATTGACTCACACAACAACAACCCGGCAAGTACCACAGCCATTCACCCATGTGAGGCTAGCCCACAATACCCACCCATTGGCACCAGGTGCTCATGGAGGGCTCATGGGGAGCCCAGCATGCCACATGCACAGTGAAAATACACTGCCAAATCACAGCCACCATGTCCGCTGCACATGTCACCAATAGACACCTCACGCAACATATGCTGCAAGGGAACAGGGTTCATGTGAAGCACCAACAATGAATGACACGAGTGACACTGCATGCACAGACATAGAATAGTCACATGCCGTGAAAAGAAGGTCCATGTGCATGCACAAGTAGTACATTGAGCTGATAGTGTGGAAGTCCACCCCCAAACCCTACACTTTGTCTAATGCCTGTACCTGTACAACCCCCCCCATGCAGGTCACTCTGGATACCTACAGCTGCCCTGGCTAATGACCCCTGTGCATCATCCACAAACACCGTCGGATATTGCCTACACCCACACTCACAGCAGGACCCTCTGTGTGCATCGAGCGTGCCTTTGGCCTCCTCAAGGCATGTTTCCGCTGCCTCGACTATACTGGTGCCCTGATGTACGCACCACAGAAAGTGGGTTAAATCGTGCTTGTGTGTGTGCCATGCTGCACAATATATTTGCCTGTGGAGAACTGTCCCACTACCCCATTACGTGGACATGCCACCGCCAGGGGATGAGGAAGCAGTGCCTGTCGCTGACGCAAATGCACGCATTGCCAGAGATGATGTGACGGATAGAAGATTGGCACGCCAGGGACTGACAGACAATTTCTTTTGACACTTTCACATGGCACAAGCCATGCACGACTGTGTGACACCACCCAAACAATAAACACGACAATGACAAAATCAGGAAGGTCCTTACATTGATGAGATTTAATGTTTTTTATGTAATGAAGTGCCCCAACTATCCACCCACACCCCGACCAACTCCCCATCACACAATCCCCCCTCCCCCTCCGTCCACCAACTCCCCATCACACAATCCCCGTCCCCTCATCAACTCTCCATCACACAAGCCCCCTCCCACCACCAACTCCCCATCACACAACCCTCTTCTCCTCTCCCCCATCAACTCCCCATCACACAATCCCCCTCCACTCTCCCCCACCAACTCCCCATCACACAATCCCACCTCCCCCACCAGCTCCCCATCACACAATCCCCCCTCACCCCACCAACTCCCCAGCACACAATCCCCCTCCCACCACTTACTCCCCATCACACAATCACCCTCCCCCTACCAATTCCCCATCACACAATCCCCTCTCCCCCCTCCAACCACCAACTCCCCAGCATGGCCACTCATGGCAATCAGTGTCCCAGAGTCCTTCACAACTGTGGTCTCTTCCCCCCTTCCCCTGCCAGCGCCGGGTGGATTTAGGCACAGAAGGCACAGTGACTTTCGCTACAGTGTGCCCTACTGTGACCCCTCTGGGGGTGCGGTGGAGGTGGATGGGACAGAGTCTGTCCCCAGGTTTGGCTGTCGTTGCACCTCTGTGCTCTGTCGAATGGGTTCTGCTAGTGCAGAGATGCCTTCGGTCATTTCCCTGACCCATTGTGCGCACAGTGTCAGGGTGGACCTATTGGCTGTCATATTCGCACTGTTCCGTGCCATGGCACGTACAACCTTGTCGGGAGCCCCCTTGATACTGTCCTGAATGGCCTGCAGGTGTGCGGAATGAGTGTGGCCAAAATGCCCAATCTCCCGCTGTCGAAGATCCATGTCCTTGAGCCTCTGCAACAGCATGCTGTGTGTTGGTCTACGCTGTGTGGGCGAGGGGCTTGTCACTGGCCCAGGGCTGAATGCAGTGGAGCCATATGATGGAGTGTCAGCATCCGGCTCTGGAGTTCATGTGCGTTGACAGCGTGGAGGTCTCTCTGGGCAGTCTGGCCCACAAGCAGGTGGTGAGACCGGGCTGGTGTCTCCATGTGGCGCGGTCACCCTGCCAGAAGGTGTGACCTCAGTGTCTGTGCATATGGCTGTGGCTGTGGGTGCAGTGTGACCGGCACTGCTCCTGGTGGCCTGTGGCATGGGTGTTGCCTTGGCCCTGCTCTGCTGGAGCGTTACGCGCCGGGACTTCCGCCTTGGTGTGACCTGTGTTGGCCTTTGCTGGGTAGTGTTGGCGGTGGTGGCAGACCTTGAGGGCCTGGATGTGCCGCTACCTGATGGGTCTACATAATCCTCCTCTGAAGCCTCTGGCGATACGTGAGTGCCTGTAGAGGACATAGGAAATGTGATCAGGTATGGTTCCCCCATGTGTCTTGGCATGCAAGACACAATTGCTATGGTACAGACTATGACCCCACACATATGGGCAAATGGGCATGGTTGGTCATGGGAGGATGCATGTGGGCCCAGCGTCATGGGGTTGCTTGTAGGGATGGGTGTGTGCCCCATGGCATGTTGGTCACTGGCCCGTGTTTGGGTAGGGCAGGGTGTCCATGCTGGGGCAGCTTATGTCTGACATGCATGCTTGTGGTCCTTCATGGCCCCACATCCCCCCCAGGTGTCACTCACATGGCGGGAGGGGCAAGGGTGGCTTGTTCCATGGCCCTGTCATGGCTCTATGGGGCACTGCTGTGCAGCCAGCAGGGCTGTACTGTGGTGCACACTGATTGGCAGGTTGGGCACATGTCAGTGTGTCGGACGTGTACTTTCCTGTCGCTTGTCTGCCATGCCATCATGTGGCAGGTCTACTGGGCCCGCAGCATGCTAGTGTGACTGCTGCACGGTCTTGTGATCGCTCAGACACCTCAATCCCGCTGGCATAGGGTGCACCAATAGGGGTGTATTGCGCATGGCATTTGTTTGGTTCACTTGACAGCCCATGTCATTGCTGTGATGCTCAGGTGTGCCCTTGGTGACCTGCCCCATGGCTGCTGTGGAGGGTGGCTGATGTGCCGCCCCATCACTCTGCCCTGTTGGCACGCCTAGCTTCTGGTCTGCTGACTTGTGTCCCTGTCCACTGGGGCATGTTATGCTGGTCTATCATTTGTGCAAGCATTTGTTGGGGGAAGGGGTTCACTCAAGTCCAGCACTGTGCTGCATTTCTCCTCCCAGGCGATGAAGACCAGTGGCTCAATGGGGCCTCCTCCTGTCGCCAGGGACTCCCAGTGGTGTTGGGACAGCAGTCACAGCACCATGACTCTCAGGTTGTTGCACCACTTGCGGCATTCCTCTCCATCACGGGGTACACATGAGACTGCTGTCACCTTCTGGGAGGTGGAGTTCCAGATGGCAGTCCAGCTCTGCCCACTGGTCTTCTGTTGGCAGCTTCCATAGAGTTCCTCACAGTGGGCCATTACCTCACTAAATTTTGGTTTTCACAGGCGATGTTCAGCCCCCTTGCCTCCTGTCCACTCCTGGGACATTTTTACTGCTTTCCAGGACCGGGTGGCTGCAGGACGTGGATATATTTAATGGATTGTGTTTTTCAAAATGTCTGCTGTGATGCTTCCCGTTCCTGTGGTGATGCAATTTACACCAGTTCACCGATGGCAGCGTTATTAGTGCTGCTTTCTCAGTGGTAGCACCTATTCTGGCGCAATTACCACCTGGCCCTAAGAGCATTTTCGCCGGAGTCGGGGGTGCGTTCACGCCAGGTTGTGATGCAACACTGATTCCGCCGCACGACCCGGCAGTAACGCTATTAGCGCCCAGCAGTAATTGCACCGGTTTACTGTCAGATTTGTGAGGAGGCCCTTTGTACCCGCTTCATGCTGACTATGACTTAGTCAATACTTGAATAAGGCTTTTTGGGAGCAGTTTCCTTCTTATTCACTGCTTTAGAAATGCCTTTCATGTGGTACAGGTGTTTGTAAAACCATGGAGTTACTACGAGCACTGAAAAACCTTCCGATATATGTGGGGCTGTGTATGGACTGTCTCTAGGCTGGCATCTTGCTGCCCAATCTGTCGTGACCTGAGTGCTTTGTCTCTGTTCCCTCTGTACTCTAAGCTGAGTGACCGTTTGTCAGTGGAAGCCACGGCAGTCAGTGGGAAGACAAGGTGGATGGCAGACCAGAAGTGATCTAGCTGTAGAAGTCCTCTATGGGCAGCCCCTTCAATTGACAGTCTATCAAGGAGCCATCCAGGAGGCAAAGTGCATGCCCAGGTAAGCCCAGTAGAAGAGAGATAGATGTTCTGGTCCCCAACGCCTAGGTCCCTTTTGGTAACCAGGCCTACTCAGGTAGGCCCAGGAGAGGGGAGGTGACTTTCCTGCACCTCCTCCTCATGTGCCATATGGCACCTTAGTCACGAGTCCTGGACACCTGGAGACTCTCCTGGGTGAGGTGCGATGCAGTTAGGAATGGGAGCTGTTCTGGCAACATCTTTCCCAGCTGGGTGATACTTCTCTCTCTGGGCACTCAGATTCAGTACCTGAGGACAGGGATGTTTTTATGGGAGGGAAAAAGGAGCACTTGCCCAGGGCCCCCACCTTGGAGGGGCCCCACAATGCTGTCTGATCTAAAGTAGTAAGTTTCCTTTGTTCACCAGACTTAAATAGCACACACAAGGATATTGTATTGCATGGTGCTGAGGCTCTAAAACTATTGCCTGTCTGTTTTGGAAAGTACATTTTACCTCAATCCATTCATCATGTAATGCTTTCTGTGTTCACTGTGGTGTTCACTGTGGTGTATATAGTTTGTGCCAAAACTCCTGTAGCATTCTTTCCTTCCTGTGGGAATTATGTTGATCATGTGCAATAGCAATAGCCACATTTGAAATGCATACTGGTAAATTGAGTGCCACAATGGTTCAGAAGTTAGCTTGGTGTGTGAAGCACCCATTGCAGAGATATGTGTTCCTATGCAACATTAGAATAGCACATTCCTGTAAGGCTGGCTGAGCCTTTCCTATGTCTGAAGTTTATAAACCTGCCTGCATATGTACTTGGTCTTGCAGCACAACAGGTGCTATTATCAGCAATATACCTGCACCAGATAGGGGTTGCTATAAAAACGAACATGTCATCCTTATGGTGAAGGTCTAGAAATTGGTGTGCTCAGATGGGGTGTTGTAAAACCTAGCCAATCACCTCCAACAATGAGCATAAACTGTTAGTCCAAGAGATGAATAAGTATCAGAATTTGGAACCAAAGCATTCATGCTTGTATCCTGGCTTTGCCAGCAGACAATACAGTGATCCTATCAATCATCTTATATCTCTTACATTATTGTACTGTCTTCTGTGAAGTGTGCCTCCTCGCATGCTGGTGGAATAGTTTAGCCCATTACTTGAGCTTTCTTCTTATGTAGGCCATTTGAGCGGAAGGGGTGGTAGACAGAGGGGAGCAGACCAGATGGTGAAGGGCTCAGGCAACCATATTTTAAAGCCTGCTAGTTTGACACACAAAAACGCTTTGCCTTTTTGTAAAAGTCAAAGGTTTTTCTGCACGTTTATAAATGGCGATTTGACAAGCCAGTGTTTTGGAAGTATGTAAAGCTTTAAAATACGAAAGACCAACCAAGATTAAATCTGTTAAATCACACTGTTTGGAATGCTGGTACTTATATACGTCTCTTGATGATGTAGAGAATGAAGATAGAATCATTTTGTGTTACACCCTCCTATAACAATTTATTTTTAAAAATGGTCATGTTTGGTTATGTGCTGTGTGTACTTTCCAAGTCAGTTTCATGAAATTAGATCATTTTAGTTCATAAGAACTGGTAACAAAGGTGTTCAAATGCAGACATTGCAGAGTTGGCACAAATCCCAGCTCACCCCTTAACCAATGTGTGATCCTGGGCATCTCATTTAATCTTGTATTGCCTAACATCTCAAAATTGTCAGTCCCTAAACCTCTAGATCTCTAATGGCAACACTATTTGAAAACTATGTCCCACTTATAATCTCAGTCTGTCTGGATACAGACACCTTCCTGGTAGCTTCTAATCTGCATCCACTATCCATGCTATGGTACGTGTAGCTTTCTCCCTCCTACCAATTGGTCTGCTCTATCCATGCTTGAGCACGTTTGCATTCTGTGAGGCAGCAAATGTGAGATCTCTGTCTATTCTGGGTTAAATGTACCTTTTACATACAGTCCTGCATTAATACTACAGTCGGCTTACATTCCTGGATTTTATTGATATAAAGTCTCCTGATTCGATACTAGAACAGAAGTAACCTCTTCCTAGACTGATAAACAAGTAGCATTTGAAGGCCAACATTATCAGTTTGATTAGAGCAAGAATGAAGAGGGTAAGGGGACTTAAAGGGAGTAAACATCCTTATTTTTAATGCTGTGAGGCAGCATATCAACCTACGGGTTGTGATTGTGGCGCGGGGGGGGGGGCGTGCCAGATATTCTTAATCACTTAATTCCTTTGGTTTGGTGGAGGGGGGCCCCAAAGAAGTCCGTGCCCAGGGCCCCAAAAGTGCTTAAAATGGCCGTGCCTGAGGAAGAGTGTGTCTCAGTTGAGCTCTGATAGCAAGGAGATCCTTTCAGAAAGACTTTTCTCATCACTTCTCTCAAGCATTCAGAGGTTTGAAGGATTCTCTTACTGCCTTATTCACTGTATCCCTTCAGAAATCTTATAATCCAATTGCTTAGACCAGAGGTCTGCACCATTTGGCTCACCAGATGTTTTGAACTACAACTGACATTAGCCCTAGCCAGCAAAGTCAATGGTGAGAGATAATGGAAGTTGTAGTCCAAACCACCTGGAGAGCTGTAGGTTACAGACCACCGGCTTAGACAGACTGCCATTGTTTTTGTCCTGTATTTCGTGCAGTTCACGTACCTTATTGAGTGCTATTAATGTCAGAGTATATATGGAATCCATGCCTCCTTGTTTGTTCTATTTTGAATCACATATGTTCCTCGACCCTGGTTTTATGGAACTTCTGCTGGACGCTCCACGTGCTATTGGCAGAGTTGTTATCTGTCATGGAACCACATATAGTATCTAATCACTACCTTACAGCAATGCCACACTCACGATCCTAAATGCACAATGGTGTGGTCCATTGATAACAGGAGCATACCATATTTTGCCTTAGCTGTGGTGTAAGCAATGTCTTCTCTCCCACCTCCGCCTATAGAATCAATGAGAAAGCCCCCTTCCCCAGTTTAATCTGTGGACCAGAGTGCATACCAAGCAGCAGCCACCCCTAAATAAACTGGGCTGGATTTAAACTAACACCTCATTTACGATGCTGTTTGCTGCATTTAACAAATGAACAGTAAAAGTGAACAACTCTAAGATAAAAACATGTAACTCACTTAACCTTTCCTTTTGTTTCAACATTTACACTCCCGCTGTCTTCAAGGTGGAGGTAGCGAAAGCTAGTATCGATCACCAATCTGCATATTTTGCCTGCATCTGCTCCTTCCCCTGAATGTGGGCGGATTGCCTGCTTAAGTATCGTAAATCCATATGTGGGCAAAACGTATGGATTTTCAGCATATATGATGCAGAGACACACCTGGATTTCTCGAAAACATGCAGATTGTCCACATTTCCATGCAAAATCTGAAACCACCCTTTCTGGATGTTGAAGTTGTTATCAGAGGGTAAGAGTGCCAGCAGGTGGCAGGGCTGTGCTCCAGTGGCACAAGAGTGGGACAGTCAATTTGAAGGATCTCTGTAGGGTCCGGAGGCAGGTGACCAAGGACAGGGCAGGTTGAGACAGAAGGTTCATTACAGCAGAGGTGGATGCCGTTAAGGGTGTGTGTGTGGTTGAGGAGGCAACAATAGGTCTCTAGTTCGTCAGTGAGGTAGCAATTGGTTTGGCAAGCTTCCATGCTAATGGACGCAACAGGGGGTCATTACCAGTAGTGATAAGTGTGCATGGTTGTTTTGCTTGTCACTGTGCAATCTCTAATGTTTTTTGCAGATTATCCGTGGGACACGTTCACAACAGTAAACAACATGACCAACATGTATCTATAATATCATGTAGAAATCACTGTAAATGGCCTACCTACATGGTCATGGAAACAGATGGGCTATTACACAGAAAATTCAGGTCCCTGTCTTTGGTGGAGTAAAACCTTCGGTGATGGCTGTGATGTCTCCTGGGGAGTCATCACTGAACCCCAGCCTAAGATCTCCTCCCATTGTGGCCAGGAGATGGCAGGCGCTACCTGGTCCTAACCCTGGGGATGGTATCAGGAGGGAGGATCACATGGGAGGAGATGGCTGTTAGGGCGAAGTGGTGACTCCTTTGGGAGGGACGCAGTATTCATCTTCTTGTGTGGATGAGCGTCCTGTCATCCCCAAATATCTGATGGCATGCTGTTATTGCGTATGTTCCTCTCATGAGAAAGCCCAAGGAACCTTCTGTGAAAAGTTACCTAGACAGAATAAGTTGTATACCTTCAGAGAGTTCCTAAATCAGATGTGACATCCTCTAATGGCCATGACTTTGAAATCTAATGTTAAGTCGCCCACCACTCATGCAACATCTCCTAACTCTGACAACACCCAGTTCAACAATCGAATAGAATGAGGATAAAATACTCACACCCATTATGGGCTTTAAGGTCCATAATGCCTGTGATACTTGGATGTGGAAGAAGGACCAAGAGTCAATGAGGATAAACTGTGACATTGAAAGGAATGTGCGGTCTAGTTGTTTGAATGCAAGGCACCTCAGCAGGACATTTAAACTTGAAAATGGAAGGAGCAGGAAAGGACTAGGAAAGAGGCAGCAGAAGCCATCGGGAATTGCACTGAAATGGTTGGAGCTGCAGCAGGAGTGCGAACGCCAGCATAAACTGATGCAGGAAGAGAAGGTGGGTGGCTTTGCAGAGTATGCGCAGCAGGAAGCGGAGTCAGGGTCAGCAGCAGGGAGAGCAGACCAGCTGTATGGGAGACGTGCTCCCAACCTGGCGCGTGTTTCCTGGAGGTCCTGCAGGAAACAGAGACCCAACAGGGCCGGCAGGGCTCAAGACAGAGGTTGTGCAGGTGGTGACAGGTACGGAAGAGCAGCAGGGAGCAAATCAGAGACACCAAACAGAGCCAGTGAGTTGGCCTGCAATAGAAGGTAACCCTGGGGTGCTCCAAGTGGAAGGTTTACAAAATTCAGACTATTTTGAATACCGAGCACATAGAATAAGAAGGACAAAGAGTTGCAATTCTCCATTTATGAAATGTCAATTTGGAGAAACCTGTAACCCACATTGCCAATAGCCAAGAGGCTATCCAGAAGAAGTAAGAGTCAAAAAAGAGCACAATTCTCCATTTATGAAACGTCGATTTGGGGAAACCTGTAACCCACATCGCCAACAACCAAGAGGCTATCCAGAAGAAGTAAGAGTGAAAAAAGGGCGTCATTCTCCATTTTTGAAACATCAACTTGGGGAAACCTGTAACCCTGCTACACTGCATTTTCTAGCAACCTTCTCCTTATACTCTTTGCAGGGCTCTCCACAATGCAACAAAGGATCACTGGAAAGTTCAAGGAAAACCCTTAGTGGAAGACTAGCTTCAAGTTGTTGTGACATTTTGAGCAAAAGAGAAGGTATCTCAGCAGTGGAGGGACATTTAGATGTATTTGGATGGATCTAGCAAAACCTCTATGAACTCAATTTTGAAGCTTGCCTGTGTCCTAGAAGAATAAAGAACCAATAATGATATGTAAGTAATGTTTGATGTTGCTGTTCACCTCATGGGGAATGCAGAATTCCTTCCTGGCTGGTGTCTCTTCACTCTCCTCACCCGTTCCGCTTGCCCTGTTGTTCTCATTGGACCATGGGTGTTGTTTGTCTTGTTAACTGCCCTAAATATCTCACTTTTCTGATGTTGTTCTGAAAATAATGTTTCTTGTGCCTTAGTTAACGGTTTGTCAATCCAGATCGCTTCCGTGGTCGCATATTTATGCAACCTGCCCATTGTTAATTTCTAGATAGACTGCAAAACCTCAATCATTTAAAAAAAAACAAAAAGAAACATTTCCACTCGTGGTTTGTGTTGCACAAACCACAAATGGAATTGTTTCTTGGTGCAGTATTCAGAGTTATTTCCCAACTGCCATTGTCTTGCCCAGCTTCCCCTGCGCTATTGAGCTGCAAAGCCTCGTTGATCTGACATACATTGCCGCCATTTGTCCAGTGGTGACCCCCGTGGTACCAGAGCTGCCCTGAAACTGTGGGCGAACCACCGAGTCGAGCAGGAAGCCGAAGATTACAACAAGCTCAACATCCGGTCCCTTCCCACCAGCAATTTCCCACCAACTGTGAGTCAACTGCCGGCAATGCAGATGAGACACCATAGAAAACGCCACCAGCTGTTGCAGCAGGAAAAAAATGAGTGTCACTGGAACATTGGAAACACGCCATCCGTCTACTGTACTCGATCCACAGCAGCCTCATAATTACACAGCCATTGAAAGGGGAGTTCTGCTTCTGCCAACCGACCCTTTTTTGACATATTTTTCCAAACACGCCTATGCTACCTCAAGAAAAGGGGGAGGACATGCACCTGTATAGGCCTGACCATTTTGAAGACAAGGGAAGCTGAAAAACAAGCATTGGCAATGCCAACAGTTTGGTCTTTTGAGTAGGCATGGGAATTGAGGGTAGTAGGTGCAGAATGGTGCAAGTACATGGGCAACTAATAGCAGTGCCTGGGAAATGCCCTACACTTATACCCAAGCCAAAACTGTTAATTTTGCCAATGCCTGTTTTTAATATGACTTCAGAGAAGGACACTGATAGTGCTTATACATAAAGTGGCTGACGCCAGACCTGCTTAAGACATTTTTATTACACCAGTAGCACGTTTACAACTCCAACTCCAATTAAGTCATTAAATCTCAGAAGAGTGCTTTGATAAATTACTCGCAGGCCCTTCAATTGCAAAGATTGATGGAAAGGCTTGAGTAAAACAAGCTCAAAGAGTTCCCATGAGGAAGGGTTTTGGGTAGGGAGGGGCAGCAACTGGGTGGGCATGGCCATAGGTATAAGCAAAACCATGGCCAGTCAAGGGGTGGACTAATAACCAATCAACACCTACAAACTGTGTGTCCCTCCTCATATGCCATTTGTCCCTATCTGTACTCTAATGCAATAGTTTCAGCTTATTAATGCACCACCTACCTGCCCAACCTAACACAACTGTATGTAGAGAGAAAGACCTAGGCTTTGGTGTAACATTACAGCAAAGGCTAACATTCTGACGTGGTAGCCCAACCTTTGTTCTAAACCCTGTTTGGGGTCAGCACCTACCAATGGTTATGGCGAGAGACTTCTAGCTTACTTCCAAGGTACTTACCACCCGCTCTATATTCCTAAAGTGTGTATATAAAAGTTAACATTTTCTCACCTACAAATTGTTACTTTGTGTTGTACTCTGTCTGCTACGTCTTAACTTTCCTTGCTGCAGAGCAGAGCTTTGACCTTGATTGCCTAACCACAGGTAGCCAAGAAGCAGCTATCAGTTAAGGGTCCTGTTAGACCTCTGTAGACCGAGTACTTATGCCCTAGAGCATGAATATCTGTACCAGCCCTATCTTAAAATACCGCTGGTTGTTCTCCAAGTTGGCACCAGGAGTGTTACGGCTGTTTCACAGCGCCACCCCCGGCGGCTGTATCATCATTGGAGCCTTCGATGGCACCCGCACACCAACACCTTTGCCTCTCAAACACGCCACATCGCCCATCTCAAGATGTTTGTGTCACATGCACATCGTGCACACAGGACATATAATCCCAGTTCGTACGCAAAACTTTGCATCTCAATGCTGCTCATATTGAGCTGATGTTTTACTCCCGATGAACACTTCCTTCCTTCCCCTGAGGTACTCACTGTCTGTTCTCTCCTTTGTCCCTCTTGATTTTCTGCTGTTTGCCGGCTGTATTCTTGCTGCTCAAGCCTTCTTCTAGCTGCTCGCCGTGTTGCTCGTGAAGACCTATTCTCCCTTCATTGGAGTTCTGCTATCCACAGCTTGACTTCACTCCGTAAGTGAAAAGCTTCACTTTACTCCTTGCTACTCATCTTACTTCCAATGGAACACTATTAATACAGAGGAGGTTTTCCCCCCTGGTAGGTTATTTTTTACTTTGTTTTCCTCCTGGGGTCACTCTTCTCAAGTGTTTTTATGACGCTCTGTAGAGAAAGAGCCAAGTACCCCCACCTCAAGCATCTCGCCCATATTGCCTATATGTTGGGAACCTGAGTGTGAAACACATGCAGTACCAGTGAAAATACCGATACCAAGGAGAATCCTGGAAGCAAGGTTCCCATTGAGGAAGCCATGCCTGCATACAAGACAGTATGATGGCCATTTGAATGAAATCCTAGAAGAAGCATGAACAGAGAGAAAAAGAGGAGATTGGTCACGTCATGCGAAGTAAAAACTGATGCACCTCGAAGAGATGCAGAGATATGAAAGTGAAGATAATCTCTAAGGCATCAAGAAAGTATCAAAAATAAGTGACATCTCTGTCTCAAGATGAAGAAACTTATGCTACAGAAACGATGAAGATATCAAGTTATTTTACACGTGTACAGATGCAAAGAAAACGCAAGCCGACAAAGTATTCTTGAGGCTAGCTATGTAGTGAATAGATTGCGGCAAGCGCCAATGTATACACATATAGGAGTAAGTAAAGAATGGATGTTTCCACTACGTGTTATAGCAGAGCTGGACCAGAGAAGGAAGGCCTTTTCCAGTGTGTCACAGTTGAAAAAACAATTGAATTACAGAAGTGAATCCCAGAAAGGCGAGGCTGGATCAGCCCCAAGAAGCTGAGGTCTTATCGGACTGGGATGAGCAGACATTAGTTACAATTGTGTGAAAGAATGAAACTCCTGCTCAGAATGCATGGATGAAAGCAAGGAAGACGTCAGAGGTTTATTAAAAAAATAGTATTTTAAATGCACCAGAGCTCAAATTTGGGGTCTTCAGTCACGTGGATGGATGGAACTGGAAAAACATGACGAACCACCCCTACGCAGAGGGGCAGAGTGTGGCTCTACTCCCCTGAATTCTCAAGAGCAAGGACACTTCCAAGGCCAAGTTCAAAGCCTTAATTGACGTGCAGACCACTGAGGTGATTATAGATGATATGCTAATTGGTGGGAAGCTATGGTTATGACCAGCTCACCAGCACCTGGACGTCCATCCTGCGTGCGGCTAACGTGGGTGGAAAAGTACTGATGGATGTAAGAGTGCCAACCAATGTAGGGGGCCACGTAATTACGTGCCCTATAGTTTGTATAACCAATGGGATGATGTGTATTTAGTGACGTTCATAGTGACTTGTTTGAAGGGTGGGCTTAGTTGTCCCACCTGATGTTGAAGAACCTATCACTTGCTAGACTAGTATGGAACATATACTTAGACGTTCTCCTTAAGCCTATTACAAAATTGCCACTAGGTATTTGTAGTTTGCCACGTGGGATGACGTAAGCAAATACGTAGGTTAATGTCATCTATGACCAGTTTTTGTTATATAAAGAATGTTTTTTATGAAATGCATTGAGAGATGTCAGGGTTGCCTTGTGACTTAACCACTTTGTGTAGACGAAGAATTCTACCCAGCAATGTAACCCTGTGTATGGTTATAAAAACCAATACCAAGGGATCTATTATTTGGAAGAATGGACTCCATCATCCCTCTAGGTACCAGGAGGTCTCTAGTCCGTACCAGGATGATCGAGAGAGAGGAGCTTCAGCACTTATTGGGCAGCGTGAACAACAGGTAAGGATCCGAATTACTGGCAGTCCGTTGGGCAATCTGAGCCGGCAACAGGTGGAGCAGTTCCAATCCAAAAACAAGAGACGTATGAAGTCTGTTGAAGAGTTCCGGGTTGATAAAGGGAGGTCAGGTAATTATCGGGAAGGAGCACGAAGACAGCAAGATCAATAGGACAAAGCAAGGGTCAGGAATATCAAGGCAGCAGAATACCAGGAGTAACTCTGAGCAGGTAAGGGTCAGGCAAAAACGAAGTCCAAGAACAGGCCAGAGGTCAGGAAACCAGGAATCATAGAAGTCTAAACAGAGAACGTAGCGCATTTCAGCCTAGGTGTATGACAAGAGACGTGCACCATGTCTTGAAGATATTTCCTCCGATTAGAAAAAGGCAACACTTGTGCTTGCGTGAACACTTTAGAGGCATTGCAAGGTTTACTCATAAGAGAACGTGACTGAAGAGCGGATGAACCACAGGGAATCCTGACAGTACCCTTCCTCAAAGAATGCCTCCCCCGGTGCGAAGACCAAAAATCCTGCAACAATGCACGGGCATGAATATGAGCAAGAGGTTCCCAAGTCCGATCCTCCCGACCGTAACCCTTCCAGTCAACAAGAAACAGCCGCACACCTCGTGACACTTTGGTATCGAGGGGTTTATGGTCAAAATCTCGAATAAATAAATCTCGAAAAAATAAATCTCGAAAAAAAAGGCCGAAAAAAAAAAGTCGATTTTTTTTTAATTACGTTTTTATTCGAAATGGGGGGGGTTCCCCCCCCAGTTCACCCCCAATCCCCCCTTTTTTATTTACCATTTTTTTTTATCCCGGACCTCAAAATAAATATATAATTTTAAAAAAAAATCGGCATTCAACAGATGCAATCTAAAACCAGCTTGGAGTTTGGCAAGGGATTGGACACAAGACTGAGCAGCAGTGTTACTCAAAGAGGTTACAAGTGGCAGAGGCAAGGTGCGAGGATAATGTCCATACAAAGCAAAAAACAGGGTCGCACCTGTGGCAGTATGTAACGAGTTATTGTAAGCGAACTCCGCCATAGGTAGCAGCGCCAACCAAGACCCCTGATGGTGGAGCTGGAGACATCTCAAATAATGCTCCAAAGTTGCATTCACACACTGTGCCCGTCAGTTTGTGGATGGTAGGCACTTGAATACCTGTCTTCAATGCCCAAAGTAGAAGTCACAGCCCGCCAAAAGCGAGACGTGAATTGTGAACCACAATCAGTGACAATGATCCTTGGTAGACCAAAGCGCCTGAAGACCTGGTTGATGAACAATTCTACCAATACGGGGGCTAACGGTAAACCCCAACAAGGAACAAAGAAGGCAGACATAGTCAAATAATCGACCAGAACCGAAATGGTATAATATCCTCGAATAGGAGGCAGGTCTACAATGAAATCCATGGATATCATGGTCCATGGAATCTTGGGAACTGGTAAAGGTTGTAGCAATCCTATGGGGTTGGCTTGCAAATCTTTACCCTGGGCACATACGGCACAGGAAATCATTTATCGATTAATATCTGCTGACATATTCGGCCACCAACACCATCTGCTTAGTAGTTCTAGGGTTTTCCGAGCACATGTGTGTGCCGAGAACTTGGAGTCGTGATACCACTGCAAGGCCAATTTGTGGGTTGCCTCAGTGGGCAGATAAACCCGCTCTTGAACATAGGGCATGGAATGAAAAATATGCATATTATCTTTCTTGATGGTCTGTGGGTTTTGCTCCATCCAAGTAAGCAGGAGAGACCTCAGAGATGAATTCACCGTACAATTACATACAACTTGATGGGGAGGCAAGAGAGAATTCTGACCAGCATGCAGACTGTGATCCCCAGGTATGTGAGACAATGCATCTGCTTTAGTTTGCCTAGACACGGGGCGATAAGTAATCGTGAAATTGAATGCAGAAAAGAATTTGTGCCAACATGAGAGTCTGGCCGTTGTACACTTCACAGACTGTAAGGCGACTAAATTGTGGTGGTCTCTCTCAGTGATCGTATAGGTTCGTTCATGGAGATTGAGCTCTCTTGAGTGATAAGCCACAGGATGAAGTTCCTGTGTGTCTGGACAATGTTATGATAATACGGCACCCAGGGCAGTATCCGATGCATCAGCCTAAACCACAAATGGTTGTGATCAATCAGGGTGTTGTAACACTGGAGCTGTTGTAAAAGTAAGCTTTAGTGCATCGAAAGCTGTATTAGCAGCGGAGTTCCAGACAAACTTCTTTTTGCTACTAGTGAGAGCTGTAAGAGGTACAGCAATTTCAGAGAACGACCTCACAAAAAGCCTATAAAAATTGGCAAAGCCAAGAAACGATTGTAAGGCTTTTAGATCTTTTGGGACCGGCCAATCAAGAACCACACTAACCTTGGCAGTCCTCATTCGTATTCCGTGGTCAGTAATCTCGTAACCAAGAAATTCAACAGAAGCAACATGAAATATGCACTTTTCCATCTTTGCGTATAAAGCATTTTCCCGTAGACGTTGTAAGACCAAACGTATATGTTGGACATGGTGTTCGTATGAATCAGAATAGATCAAGATATCATCTAAATAAATGATGAGAAACCTATCCATGATGTCCCTGAAGATATCATTAACAAAATGGTGAAATGTTGCAGGAGCATTACATGAGCAGAATGGCATAACACAATACTCGAAGAGGCCGTACTTGGTCTTGAATGCAGTTTTCCACTCATCCCCCTCAGGTTATAAGCTCCTCGTAGATCCAGGTTGGTGAACATTTTCGATGAACCGATATGATCGAGAAGTACAGAGATTAGAGGAATGAGGTACTGGTTACGGATGGTAATGGCATTGAAGGCACGATAGTCTATGCAAGGCCGTAAATCCCCTTCCTTTTTGGGTATAAAAACAGTGGAGAAGTGCTGGAGAGCGAGAATGACGGATGAAACCAGAATGCAATGATTTGCCAATGTATTCTTTAAGAATAACATCCTCCTTTTGTGTGAGGGAATATATATGACCTGCCGGAATCTTGGCTCCAGGCACTAAATCAATGGGGCAGTCGTACGGTCGGTGTGGTGGAAGAGACTCGGCACCTTTAGCATCGAATACATCCATATAGCTTGTGAATTCTTTTGGTAATATAGCAGCCATGATGGCCCCCACAGAGGATGGAACCTTCAACAGTGGCCGACAAGGTGAACTTGGTTCAGTAACAGAAGAAAAACACAGGCTTCACAGTGAGAAGACACAAAATCCACTTCTACTGATCTGCAATCCACTACTGGATTGCAACGTCTCAGCCATGGTAATCCCAGGATAAACCAGTATTGTGGGGCAGCAATGAGATCAAAACACAAGGATTCTGTATGGCCACAGTTAGTAACCATAGTTAAATGAACAGTTTGTTCCGTAACTAAACCGGAAAGTAATGTAGTACCATCCACGGCATTGACCAATTCTGGCTGAGACTTGGATACCACAGGGATGCCTAATTTCCGAGCAAAAGCATCGTCAATATAGTTGCCAGTAGCTCCTGAATTGAGCAATGCATCTATAAACCATTCATGATTAGGAGGGCAAGAACAGCGGGTTGAAATGAGAAATGGTTTTGAAGTCAAGGAGTCAAGAGGTGCTGAGCTCGACAGTTCGACCCCTTCTACTGTCGAGCTTTGGCATTTCCCAGCCGCTTTGGCTTCTTATTACAAGCCTTCAACAGATGTTCTGAGGAACCACAGTAGAAACATAAATTGTTACTTTTTCTTGACTCCCTTTCCTCAGCGGTCAAAGGACCCTGCACCGCACCAATCTGCATAGGTTCTACACCTCCAAAAACAGGAGCTGGAGAAGTCATTGCCAAAGGTACTAAGGGTCTCTTTTCCCCTTTCCTCTCTGCTCTCCTAGCATCGATTTGAAGCACCATATCAAGGAGTTCAGGGAATGTGGTAGGTGCAATGGGTACAGTTGCCAAAGTGTCCTTTAAGGATTCAGACAATCCTTTATAGAACATGGAAGCTTTCTTATCTTCAGGCCAACCTGTCTCTGCTATGAGTTGGTTAAATTTAACCAGATATGCTAACAAGGATGAGTCACCTTGATGTAACCCCAAAAGTTCAAGTTCCGTTGCTTGAGTTTTATATTAAGTATCATATACCCGACTCATGGCTTCAATAAGGGCATCACAGTTGAACAACAACGGACTTCCTTGTTCCAACAATGGATTAGCCCATGATGCTGACGTCCCCCCTAGAGGTGACAATAGAAAGGCAGCCTTAGTCGCAGAATCAGGAAAAGAGGATGGTCTACAGAGAAAATGCAAGCGACACTGATTCAAAAAGGTGCTGTACGTCCTGAGATCCCCATTCAACCTTTCTGGTTGGGCCAGAGGAAACTGAGCCGTCATATACACTGGTCCAGAATCCTACCTAGGGGGAGCCAAACCAGCACCCGAGGGTTGTGCCAACTCGGGAGCCGGGGGTCAAGTCAGTTGCATACCAGCTTGCAACTCGTCGATACGCTGCTGGGTGGAAGCATGGGCAGCAGTCATATCCGCACGTAACTCTGTGACCATTTGCACGATTTGGGCCAAGGGATTGTTTGGGTCCATGGTTAAGGCTTCTGATTATGTCAGGGTTACCTTGTGACTTGCCCACGTCGTGTAGACGAAGAATTCTACCCAACAATGTAACCCTATGTATGAATATAAAAACTAATACCAAGGGATCTATTATTTGGAAAAATTGACCCAAACGCGGACAGCAGACCTCCTAGAGCCGGAAAGGAAAAGGCACATTAACAACAGCCTCTTTCTTCTATATAGACAAACAAGAGTATTTCTAAATTGGCACCAACCTCAATTCTGCTGTTATACACAGTGGATAACACTGTAATGGCTGGCAATACAGGATAGAATCAGCAGTAGTATAAGGAGCTCTTAAAGTATCTGCAGAGTGACAAGGAAGATATATTCAAGATGAGAAATAGTAAGAGGGATCAGAAGAGGAAGACGGGAAGAGGAGTGGGTCCTTACCGTGTTTGAGATGAACCAGCGACTCAAATACAGCAGCAAGGTGGAATATGCTACTTAGGTAAGATCCGGAAGCACCAACAACGTGATAGGACTATTCCCGACGGAACGCAAATACCTAGAGGCCAGGAAGTTCGTTGTAGAACCCGGCGGCATGAGGACGCTCTCAATCATCCCTCCAGGTACCAGGAAGCCTCTAGTCCGTACCAGGATGATCAAGAAAGACGAGCTTCCGGACCTACTGGGCAGCGTGAACAACAGGTAAGGATCCGAATTACTGGCTGTCCGTTGGGCAATACGAGTCGGCAACAGGGGGAGCAGTTCCAATCCAACCACAAGAGACGTAAGAAGTGTGTTGAAACATTCCGGGTTGATAACAGGAGGTTAGGTAAGTATCGGGAAGGAGCAGGAAGACAGCAAGATCAATAGGACAAAGCAAGGGTCAGGAATATCAAGGCAGCAGAATACCATGTGTAATTCTGAGCAGGTATGGGTCAGGCAAAAACGAAGTCCAAGAACAGGCCCGAGGTCAGGAAACCAGGAATCATACAAGTCTAAACACAGAACATAGCGCACTTCTGCCAAAATCAGAAGCATTGGCTAAACGGCAAGGAGGAGTTTAAAAGCCGTGAAGTCACGTGATTGAATGTGCATGTGACGACGTATTGCCTCAATGTTTATGCCCTAGTCTCCATGGCAACCGCCACTGTGTTTTAAAGGGCGCATGTTTCCTGATAGCCGTGTATGTAAGAGACGTGCACTATGTCTTGAAGCACCATATTTCCTCTGATTAGGAAAAGGCAACACTTGTGCTTGCGTGAACACTTTAGAGGCGTTACAAGGTTTACTAGTAAGAGAACGTGACGGTAGAGTGGATGAACCACAGGGAATCCTGACAAGAGACCATGCTATGAGACACCCGTTGATATCCGTTGTACTCCATGTTTTAGATAATTGATATTAAAACAGTCAACTTTTCCAACTTCCTGAGTCGTTTTGATTATTGATGTTTGAGTATCTTCTTCATCCCCATTCATCTCAAAGTATTGCTACCTCGTCTTAAAGGGCTGGGTCGACTGTCCCGGTTCAGCTCTTTCCAAAGTGGCTTCCAGGAAGGACAGGCCTTACCTCACATCCTCCGGTCACCAGTGTCCAGAAGAGGTAAGGTCCGTCGCTGATAAGGAATTGGAGAAAGCCCTAACAGCCACACATACTGTGGTGCATTACTTCCCACATCTGTCAATACACTAAGAGCTTACATTGACCGAGTTACTGATAATACTATTCCATTGACTGACAGTAGTTATACCATCTGCAAAAAATTCTCTTCCATTCACTTCATTGTCTTACTACTCCCATGATCCTTCACCACTGATTCTGCTGGCTGGGACTGATGGGAGGTGAGTGCAAAACAACTGGTAGAGCCACATAATGATAAGCCATGGCTATTTGCGGATGCACCTACAATCAGTAAGATATGAATTATAATTGGCTCATACTGCTTTGTCCACCACTGATATGCTGGTGTTTGGGGAAAGGGGTTATCAGGACAAAGACTGTAGGATGAGATCACCTGTGTGGAGTGATTATGCTGCATACAGATATCTTGTGCTACAAACAGACAAGTTATTGCTACTGCTTTCTGTAAAGTGCAAACGGCTGAGGCATCAAACCACGTACTCACCAGTGTGGGGGAAATCATTAGCAAAATCAGATAATGAATATACAACAAGAAGGGCTTTTAATTGCTTTCCGAAAGACATAATTGAGACTACTTCATTAATCAGGAGGAAGGGCGTTACAGTGCTTGGCCGTCAGGACGGAAAACGATCTCCTCATGGCTCTGGACCATTTTTAACATTGAACCTCTAAATAGAGGCATGTGAAGAATGTAGATTATGAACAGGAGAGTACCGCTGAAATGGATTGGGTAAATAACCAGGGTCTAGATTATGCTGGGCTTTAAAAACAAGAGTAAGGGACTTGAATCTAATTCTGTTTGCAACAGGCACCCAGTGAAGATTTTTGAGCGAAGGCAGGATGTGGGATCTGTGGGATGGTTTTAACACAAAAACTGGGCAATCACCAACTGTTTCATAATTATGTTATAGCTCATGCAAAACCTAAAAAGCTACATGGTCAAGGGCCGATAGTCATGATGCCTGCCCCCGGGAAACCAGACCAGGCCCAGCGACCCCAGAAGCAGGCATCATGCCATTTGGAGCAAGCCCAAAAACCCCAGCTAGGGGGCGTTTTGGTGCAGTCCTGGCGCCTATGGCGCCAGGCTCATAAGAATAGAGTCAGTCCTGGCGCCATGGGCGCCAGGCTCAAAGTAGAAAACCTACCTGATGCAGACCATGATGCAAACTTACCTGATGCAGACCATGCTGCAAGAAGCCACAAGCCAAATGAGGCTTAGGAGGGACTATTTTACCTAAGGGACTACTTTTTACTCGGGTGGGGCTGTGGAAGAATACTTACCTGGGACTACTTCCAAGGCTATTTAAACCACGCCTGGACAGCAGCACACGCTTCGCGTTATTCTGCATCCAGCAGCGTAACGCTCACCGTGCCTGCAGCAGCTTCCAGTCTTCAGCCACGCCAGCCTCGAGTCCGGAGCTCCTGGAAACAAGAAGAAAGAAGGAGGAAAGGTCAGAATAGGAGTTTTACCTTTAATCCTTACCTGAATCCTGATCCATCACGCCACGGAGCTGGAGAAGAAGTCTTTAAAAACGCCTTACTTCGCATCCTGCAGCGCCGCGCTGTACTCACCTGCCTTGCAGCACTTCAGCATTCCACGACGCTCTTCTCCATCTCGCGGCCGCTCTCCGACAACTAAGGAGACAAAAACAGCAAGGTGAGCCAAGGGGATACTCTAAGACTGTACAAGCTACCCCCAAGACTTACCTGATTTACAACAGGGGGTACTTACCTCATTTCGGGTCGGCGCTGCCTCCGCTGCATCTCCGCCGTGCCCCGGCCCCTTTGGGGAAACAACAGAACAGCAAGGCGCAATAAGGGGAAACCGATTTTTTCCAAATAGACTTACCTGGTTTTACCGCTGGAGGCATCAATCCCCAAGACCTCATACCACATCAGCGCCTGAATGGGGTAAAAGCCACATGTTATACATTGACACCATTTTATCGAACTGAGCCGGATAATATAAACCCTTGCTTGCATCTTACCGGTTGCCACGTGGAACTCTTCATAAGGGCAATACAGCAACCTAAAAGGAATTGGACAGAGTGAAGGTCAGAGGTGTTTTGAACTCTTACGAACTACAAACTTACAGTGTCTCGCCGGCATTCTTTGAGTCAATACCATTCTGGAACTCCCCAACTCCTCCATGCCAGCGAAGAAACTGGTCATCTACGCGCCCCTGCGCTCGAAGCAGGATGGAGAGCTCATCTTTCCAAACCATCAGGTGAGAGCATAGAGGGAATCCAAAAGTGACCTGTGGGAAGAACTACGGGAGAGGGGAAGGTGGTGTTAGCGCTCGAACTCCACAGGTGGTTAATTCCCTTTCTCCATTACAGAAGGATATTCCTACGAGTCAAACAAACAAAGCTGGGTGGGCCAGTCCAGTCCATCATCTCGGCACTACGCTTCTCACTGGTGGAAACAACAGCTGGCCAGTTCAGATCGACGCCCCCGTGGGAGCCAGGTGAGCGTAACAGAACGCGAAGCCTGCCCACAAATACCCACCTGGGCGTTATGGAGACCTCGGAAACCGATCAGTTGGCCCAATTATTAGGAGAACTGAGGGCCAAAGTGCATTCCTCCCGCCAAGAAACCAATGCCCTCAGGAGAGAATTGATTGTATCAAAAGAACGAACAGATGATCTGGCCAGACAACTATTGCAAAGCCAGGCTGGGCAAATACCCCTACCAGGACTCGGAGCAAGTCCAACTCCTGTACCATCGAGTAACCCGGTGCACATAAACCTACCAGGAACCGTTCCATTGGCTCCGCCCGAACGTTTTGCCGGAGACCCTAAAAGGTTCGCCGTATTTATGAATCAATGCCGCTTGCACTATTTATGCAGACCTGGAGCTTTCCCAAATGATCAAGCCAAGGTAGCTTTTGTACTGTCATATCTCAGCGGCAGTGCAGCGGATTGGTCCATTCCACTAGTCAATCAGGATGACCCAATTCTTCGGGATTTCCAGAGTTTTCAAACAAGCATGGAAAGACTATTCGCCCGACACTCCCAGGGAAAGGCCCTGGATAACAAACTTTTGTCCTTGCGGCATGGTAATCAGGATCTTCTATCTTACATTGCAACCTTTAACAGATTAATAGTGGAAACCGGATGGCCTGAAGTAAAGCGAATCACATTATTCCATCGAGGGCTTCGGGGAGAACTCAAAGATGTCTTGGCCCAAATCGTGAACCCGCCTCAAGACTGTGCAGAATACATAGACTTAGTGGTCCAGTTAGATCACAGACTTCAAAACAGAAAGGCTGATCGAGCCAAGTTTGAGAATAGGGTGTTGGTCAACACCCACGTTAGTCCCAAGGGAACAGATGCCTCAGAACCCATGCAAATCGGAGGGGTTAGAGGACCCTTAACTCAGAAAGAAAGAGAAAGAAGACGGCAAATGCAATTGTGTCTGTATTGCGGGACTACTGGTCATTTTCTACGGAACTGCCCTGTAAAACCACCCAAGAAGATTGTAGGAGCAGCAGATAAAAACCATTTGGAACCTGACTCGGGGGGAAACGACCACGCCCGACAAGCGTAGAGGTCCGCTTGCCTAGCTTGAAGAAGGACACTCAGACCTCGCATTTCATCATGCCAATGGTCCTTGTAGATCCAGAGCAGCCATCATGTATACACGCGGTAAAAGCATACATTGATAGCGGAGCCATAGGAAACTATGTGGACTATGAATTGGCTTCCAGGATGAATCTACCTCTCACCCGAAAGACCACCTCAGATATCATCACCACAGTAGATGGAACGGAAATTGCCTCTGGGCGCGTAACTCATTCCACCGCAGAGATGACATTGCTGGGTCAGGATGGGCACCGAGAGGCTATGGTGTTTGATTTAATCAAGGCCCCACAGTTCCAAGTAATACTGGGGATACCTTGGTTGGTAAAACATAATCCCTGTATCGATTGGCGAGAGAAGAGAATAACCTTCCCGCACACCTGTTACCCAAAGAAAACACTAAACGCAGTCCTGGCCTCAGTAACCCCAGCCGCCGTGCAATTACCTG
This sequence comes from Ambystoma mexicanum, assembly GCF_040938575.1. Taxonomy (NCBI): domain Eukaryota; kingdom Metazoa; phylum Chordata; class Amphibia; order Caudata; family Ambystomatidae; genus Ambystoma; species Ambystoma mexicanum. The sequence goes on along the minus strand of NC_090931.1, from coordinate 931,828,256 downwards.
CAGAATACCAAGACTTTCAGGACGTCTTCCAAAAAGAACAGGCAAACACCTTACCACCTCACAGATCGTATGATTGTCAAATAGATCTCATACCCGGTGCACAACCCCCTTGCAGCAGGATCTATGCCCTTAAGGAGCCTGAAAACCTTCACCTGCGCCAATACTTAAACCAGTACCTTGCTAATGGCTTCATTCGCCCGTCCAAGTCCCCTGCATCTTCAGCTTTGTTCTTTGTGCCCAAAAAGGAAGGTGACCTCAGAACGTGCATAGACTACCGCGCACTGAACCAGATAACCATTAAGAATCGATACCCATTGCCTTTGATCCCTGAACTAAAGGACCAGGTGAAGGACGCTTGCATATACACAAAACTGGACCTTCGGGGGGCATATCATCTGGTACGTGTCAAAGAGGGTGATGAATGGAAAACTGCTTTTCGTACCAAGTACGGGTTATTTGAGTACCAAGTGATGCCTTTCGGACTATGCAATGCACCAGCAGCCTTCCAATTCTTCATGAATGATGTCCTTCGAGAACTTATCGACGTTTGTGTTGTCGTTTATATCGATGATATCCTAGTATACTCCTTATCAGAATCTGATCATGTGAAACACGTCCGAGCAGTCCTAGAGAAGTTACGCCAGCACAAACTATATGCTAAACTGGAAAAGTGTGTCTTTCACGCCACAGAAGTGGAATTCCTTGGGTTTATTCTGACCCCGAGAGGGATCAGGATGGATACGCATAAGGTGGACGCAATTCTTAAATGGCCTTCGCCAAGTTCAGTCAAAGGAGTACAAAGCATGCTTGGCTTTGCCAATTTCTACCGCAGGTTTATCCCAGACTTTTCACACATTGTACATCCCATTACAGCACTCTTGTGAAAAAATAAACGCTTTGTGTGGACAGAAGAAGCCGAAAACGCCTTCCAAGAATTAAAAGCGAAATTCACATCTGCCCCTGTATTAAGGCACCTGCGTCCTGAGCTCCCATACATAGTGGAAACTGATGCATCCAGTCTAGCCATGGGAGCTGTCCTATCTCAAAAGGACCCCGAAACTAACCAGATTCACCCAGTGGCGTTTTGGTCTAGAAAGTTTTCAGCTCCCGAATTAAACTATGCCATTACTGACAAGGAGCTGTTAGCCATCAAGTCCGCCTTCAAGGCTTGGCGGCAGTATCTACTTGGTTCCAGGCATACCATTACGGTCATCACCGATCACCGAAACTTGCAATATCTAAAGACAGCCAAGGCCCAATCTTTGCGCCAACTCCGTTGGGCATTGTTCTTCGCCGAGTTTGATTTCGTGATAACCTATCGACCAGGTTGTAAGAATGGTAAAGCAGACGCCTTGTCCCGAATTGGGATGGGAGAAGCAGAAATGACCCTAGAACCCGTACCCATAATTCCCGAACAGAGGATTCTTGGCATGACAACTGTACAGACACTGGAGGACATTCAGGGGAAGATCCCACAACTCTTTGATCCTATTGCCTTACAGGACTGGGCAAGGAAAGGCCCGGAATACTCAGTCACCAATGATTTGCCTTATTACCAAGGGCGGCTATTTCTGCCACAAAAGGAACTACAAGAGTTAGTCATTTCCCGTTACCATGATACCTTAATGGAGGGACACCCTGGTATTGCAAATACTGAAGCTAAAATCAAGAAACAATTCTGGTGGCCCACCTGGCGAAAAGACATTAAGTCATTTGTCATGTCTTGTGGCATTTGCGCCCAAAACAAAAGTCAAAAGAAAAAACCAGCTGGACTATTACAACCTTTGGACATCCCACCTACTCCTTGGCACACCTTGTCATTAGACTTTATCACGGATCTACCCCCTGTACAATGGTTTTAACACCATTTTAGTTATTGTGGATGCCATTTGGAGCAAGCCCAAAAACCCCAGCTAGGGGCTGTTTGGGTGCAGTCCTGGCGCCTATGGCGCCAGGCTCATAAGAATAGAGTCAATCCTGGCGCCATGGGCGCCAGGCTCATAGTAGAAAACCTACCTGATGCAGACCATGCTGCAAACTTACCTGATGCAGACCATGCTGCAAGAAGCCACAAGCCAAATGAGGCTTAGGAGGAACTATTTTACCTAAGGGACTACTTTTTACTCGGGTGGGGCTGTGGAAGAATACTTACCTGGGACTACTTCCAAGGCTATTTAAACCACACCCGGACAGCAGTACACGCTTCGCGTCATTCTGCATCCAGCAGCGTAACGCTCACCGTGCCTGCAGCAGCTTCCAGTCTTCAGCCACGCCCGCCTCTAGTCCGGAGCTCCTGGAAACAAGAAGAAAGAAGGATGAAAAGTCAGAACAGGAGTTTTACCTTTAATCCTTACCTGAATCCTGATCCATCACGCCACGGAGCTGGAGAAGAAGTCTTTAAAAACGCCTTACTTCGCATCCTGCAGTGCCGCGCTGTACTCACCTGCCTTGCAGCACTTCAGCATTCCATCACGCTCTTCTCCATCTCGCGGCCGCTCTCCGACACCTAAGGAGACAAAAACAGCAAGGTGAGCCAAGGGGATACTCTAAGACTGTACAAGCTACCCCCCAAGACTTACCTGATTTACCACAGGGGGTACTTACCTCATTTCGGGTCGGCGCAGCCTCCGCTGCATCTCCGCCGTGCCCCGGCCCCTATGGGGAAACAACAGAACCGCAAGGCGCAATAAGGGGAAACCAATTTTTTCCAAATAGACTTACCTGGTTTTACCGCTGGAGGCATCAATACCCAAGACCTCATACCACATCAGCGCCTGAATGGGGGAAAAGCCACATGTTATGCATTAACACCATTTTATCGAACTGAGCCGGATAATATAAACCCTTACTTGCATCTTACTGGTTGCCACGTGGAACTCTTCATAAGGGCAATACAGCAACCTAAAAGGAATTGGACAGAGTGAAGGTCAGACGTGTTTTGAACTCTTACGAACTACAGACTTACGGCATCTCGCCGGCATTCTTTGAGTCAATACCGTTCTGGAACTCCCCAACTCCTCCACGCCAGTGAAGAAACTGGTCATCTACACGCCCCTGCGCTCGAAGCAGGATTGAGAGCTCATCTTTCCAAACCATCAGGTAAGAGCATAGAGGGAATCCAAAAGTGACCTGTGGGAAGAACTACGGGAGAGGGGAAGGTGGGGTTAGCGCTCGAACTCCACAGGTGGTTAATTCCCTTTCTCCATTACAGAAGGATATTCCTACGAGTCAAACAAACGAAGCTGGGTGGGCCAGTCCAGTCCATCATCTCGGCACTACGCATCTCACTGGTGGAAACAACAGCTGGCCAGTTCAGATCGACGCCCCCGTGGGAGCCAGGTGAGCTTAACACCGATGTACTGTCACCCAAAGAGCGGTGCACTACAAGGCTGTGGAAGAAGACAGAGAGGATAGAGCGAGTGTCTAACTAACCCTGCCTAAATCTGCTCTCTCGATTCACTCAAGTCCGCAGAAGTCCTAGAAAATGTCAAGAAAAAACTGGAAGAATTAGATAAATTAATTCAAAGAATTCAATCTGAATAAGAAAATTCAGAAATTGAAAAAAGATATTTCAGCCTTCTCCCATGAGAAAACGTACCCCTACATTGTGGACACATACTACGATGAACCACAAGCAGGGGTGGCACAGAAAACTGTCCACCCCACCAAGAGGAGATGGCAACCCAGGCAAAATGACAAAAATAAAAAACGGAACACACCAGCTCTCTGGACCTTCAGCAGTGGGAGCTCCGATGAGGACAACAGACCCAGCACCTCTAGAGAACACGAGTGAAATAGTTCTCGCAATCGTGACCAATCAGGTGACAGAAGGGTTCAATTCCAGGCCAGTACTAACCAACGAGTGACAAAACACCAATAGAAGGCCTTTTTATACCAAGGCCAACGAGGCAGAGGTCGAGGACAAGATCTGGGTTCCCCCGAAGTCACCAGGAGCAGGGGCAAGGGAGCACAACAACCACAGAACTCTCCACACATACCCTAACTCCTATAGAAATACAGGTCTTAAAAAAAGGCCTTAGCTTTGTGCCCACAGTCCAACACAATGCCTTCCAAACTAGAATCGAATGGGCTAAACCAATGAGAAACTTTCGATTACGTCAACACTTCGGTACTCTGGGTCAGAACCCGGACTAACTGAGGGAGACGGATGTCACTGGGCTACATCCCATATCGTCCTTTTACCCCCCCCCCCAACCTATCTGCGGAGTCCCTTACTTTCGAAAAAGCCACCCTTAAGAAGCTAGAAGAAATTGAAAAAGATGACAGAACCAGCTTCCAAAACATTTCCAAAGTGGAACGGGATGCTCTCCGCGACCTAAGCAACAACAAGGCAGTCCTATGAAACAGGCTGACAAGGGAGGAGCCATCGTTGTGAAGGATACAAATGATTACAACAGTATGGTTTCCACTTTGCTTGAGGAGGAGGAACATTACAAAGTGCTAACAGGAGATCCCACAGAAACACTAAGTGGGACCATCACCAACATTGTGGAAGAGGCAGCGTGTGAGGGCTTTATTAGTGCCAAAGAAGCCTCTTTTCTCAACCCCAAATTTCCAAAGATTCCTGTGTTCTATGCCCTTCCGAAAGTGCACAAAGGAACCCAGCCCGCACCTGGACGACCTATAGCGACAGGATTGAATCCATCCTAGAACCGCTCTCTGTATTTGTTGATTTCTTCTTGAGACCAGAGATCCCAAAAATGCGATCTTACCTAAAGGACACAATGAGCATTCTAAACATGCTAAACAACGTCACCTTTGACCCTAACACACAGTTTCTGGTGACACTAGATATAGAAGCTCTGTACACCAACATTACCCAGGCAGCTACTTTACAAATAGTAGAGAAAGTCCTGCGCAATCTGACTCCTCCCCCTGAGAATCCTATAGACTTCATTGTACAACTGCCAGAACTGGCACTTACAAAAAATGTCTTTCTGGTCAATGAGACATTTTACCAACAATGCTCTGGCACCGCCATGGGGGCTACATTTGCCCCCTCATTGGCCAATTTGTATGTTGCTGATTTCGAAGAGACACATATATATCAAACAGAGAACCCTTATAGATCACAGGTCTCTTTATGGACCAGATACATTGACGATGTGCTGGCCATCTTTACAGGAACAGCGTTGGAGTTCAACGGCTTCATGACCTGGCTGAACTCAAGAAACAGGTACCTTAAATTCTCACATTGTATAGCGAAAGATACCATCCACTTCCTGGATGTGAAGATCTCTACGCTTGAAGGGAAACTTGCCACAACCGTATTCAAAAAACCTACAGATCGCAACTCGTTGCTAGATTTTTCAAGCTTCCATCCCAGCAGTCTCCGGGAAAATGTGCCCTTTGGCCAATTCCTGCGTTATAGACGCAACTGCTCTAGCATTCAGGAATATGACACACAGGCGAAGGTGCTCACTGATCGCCTTCTGGAACGAGGATATCCCAATAGAATCATTAAAAATGCTAGGAAATGCGTGAGGAACATCCCCCAAGATATCACTTTGCAACAAAAGGTACGCCCGGTAGGGGAGAACACCATCACAGCAGTGTTCAGCTATTCTACCAAAATCAGTCAGATCAAGAGGGAGATTGTGAAGCTGTGGCCCATCCTTAATGTTGGCCCCGTTGTTCTACCTGTCCCCCATTTTGCAATGAAAAAGAGGAGAAATATAAGGGACACATTGATACACTCGTATGCGCCCACACATGAGGTTCGAGATCAAATGACTCTATGGGATTTTACTCAGCCACTTGGACATACCCCTTGTAGACAATGCAATGTATGCACATTGACTAAAAGAACCAAGATCCTCGACCTTGGCCTTAGTACCCCGTGGAGACAAAACTCATTGACGAATTGCAATTTTTCTAATGTAATTTAACTGATTAAGTGCCCATGTGATAAAAAAATATATTGACATGACCACCCGACCAATCAAAAAGCGTATACAAGGACATATGTCCTTTATACGGACAAAACACGAAAATGCTCCCATGGTGGAACATTTCTCACGGAACAAACATCAGGCCAATGATTTACAGTGGACTGTAATTGAGAAGGTAAAATGCCCCAGAAGAGGGGGGATATGGCTAGCCTTTTACTCAAAAGAGAACAAAAGTGGGTTTTCCGGCTACAAACAGACATGGTCTGAATGATAATATCTCGTGGCACTCGCTGGCTTTGATTACATAAACCTAGGGAGCCACCACTGGTCCACACAACCTTATGAGACTGACCACATGAGACCTATCCTGGACCCACATTGATGCTCTATCCACTGGGGCGCAGCCCACATATCTTCCAATGCATCTCTCACCAGAAATGGTTTTAATGGTGAGCTGAATATCCTTTAGATACCTTTGTCAATGAGAAGAAAAACTAAAGCCATGGCACACTGTGCAGACACTCGCAATTGAATAGATGGGTATGCCTGACTTTATCCAGCTTCGCACGTGATTTCCTTATCTCCCTCGTGTCGAGATCCCCTTCAGCAGCTTGGAAATAAAAAAGAAAAATGTAAATAGAAACGATCTCTTTAGAACCTGAGATCCCGCCGCACAGAGATATTTGCGACATAAGGGCATGTTCGCTCTCCTTGTATGTTGATGCACCCCAGTAATACCTGCCTGACTACGTAGGGACACACTCAAGCCGATTGGACTAGTGCCATGTCACGTGAACAGGCTCCAATATGAGAATGAAAGCCGTCTCCCTGAGAGCTACTTACTGACGGCGGGTAGCAGGACGCGGACTCCTATGCGCCTACAAACACCTCTTCAAGTAAGTGCCCACGTTTTTTGAACTTATAATGGGGCTCCTGGCTCGGCGGGTACATGTGCTGAGCCCTCTAGCCCGCTCCACTGCGAACTAGATATTTGACTTGCTGCCAGGAAATCTTGACCTGCGTACAGTTTGCGTGCCGGCAGGCTCCGGCACAGTCTTGTGTACATGGTTTTGAATCACCTTGTACCTGATGTTCTAGCCTACTATATGACAGCCCCTGTTCATCATTTTTTCAATAGAAAACTTGGGGCTTGGATCCACGTGTTCCACAGACATAGGGGTACATTGATTTGACATCACACACAGGGACTACCTAGTTAAGGTACGTGGAACCAGTAGGTTATTTACCTTGTGATATGTGAACTGTGTGGCTGTTGACTAAATAATTGGCCATGTCCCGCCGACTGAGTTGAATGTGGTTGGCACCCCTTTTACGTTAAATCACTAAACAAACAAAAGATATACCCACTGTATGAGATGTGGCCCGGTGGGCGCCTCACTGCACGCTAGATGGTCATCCCGAGTAATTGACCAACAAGACTAAAAACCGATTAGATGTAGGTTGTGTGCGTTTGCCTATTTACTGAGGTTGGCTTAGACAATTACGAGTACCTATTTTCTCCACCGAATGGAACAGTAGTACTAGCAGTGTTGCATTTGTGAATGACATTTAACTTATTGTGATTCACATCTAATTGATTTGAAGTTATTAGCTCAGAGGTGGATATGGCTTCAGAAAAATGTATTTTGTTTCTCATAAATTCCCTCCTAATGTGATCCAGCCTCACGGCACTAACGACTTGGTGGTAATGTATTCATACTTCCAATTGTAGTACCTGTACTCTCTCAAAATGGTCAGTTCTTAACTTTTTTGACTGCACCGATTGATGGGAGAAGAAGACTGTCCTGATAAAGGTGGCCTTACCTACATGTTTGCCACTGAAACCGGTTGACAGTGGTTGCTACACACAAGAGGCATAAATTGGGCCTACCTTGCAGTTTGAGCATACCTTTTACCTAGATTCCCACAACCCGTTATACTGACATTACTCCAAGACGGAGGGTGGGAATCTAGTGTCTTCGTTGTTAAATGTTATGTTGAACATTGTCTGTCATTGTGTTCATGTGTTGTTTTTAGATTTGAGTCCACCATGGTCAGATAGACAGTCTAGAGGCTAATAAATTTCACAATACCGTATTAGATGCCTACTTGGTTGACCATTGGTGTACCATTTTAAAACTATCAATAGAGTTGTTCTCTTCCAATACACACTTACACATAATGGAAGAGAGTGGAAAAGGACCAACAAGGCTGAAAGTATTACCCATCTAGAAGTGGCTAATTTACCTCTTTTTCTATCCCTATTTTGTACGCGCCACAGCACCGTAACCTAGTGGAGACAGCAGATTTAGGCAGGGTTAGTTAGACACTCGCTCTATCGTCTCTGTCTTCTTCCACAGCCTTGTAGTGCACCCCTCTTTGGGTGACAGTACATCAGTCTTTGTCCACGTAGGATTTTTGGTTTTGCATGAACTATAACATAATTATGAAACAGTTGGCAATTGCCCAATTTTTGTGTTAAAACTTGTAAAGAGTAAGGGCAATACCCTGGTAACTCTTCTTTTTTGCCCCCTTGTTTTGTCAAAACATCTGTGGGAGGGTCCCAGAACAGTGCATTCCGTGGTATTCTGGATTACCTGTAGTTTGTCTACCACATATTTGGGGGCACCTAGCAGCAGTGAATTGCTGTGATCTAAGCGTGAACTGGCGGTGGCTCATGTAATATCTGCAGCGTGATCTTCCGAGATACAAGGTCCAATTTGACGTAATATCATAATATAGAAACTAGTTGCAACGATGACTATATTTAGGTGTTGCATCATAGGGAAATTCTGATCAAAATACACACCCAGATTATTCACAAATGGTGATAGTTTAACATTTGATTTGTCAAGAAGAAGCTGCTCGCTGTGGTATTGCTGTGGCATGGATTCTTAGCAGATATAAATGTATTGAGGCATTAGGTTTTGCTGGTATTCAAACCTTCTGATCCATTCATTTATCAATGACATTCAGTGAATGATTGAGTGATTGTTTTGTGATTGTTTTGTGGGTAAATGCTGAACATGAGTTGAGTGTGATCGGCATAGTTCAGAAAGTTGTTATCATTCTCTTAAGGCCATTCAAGTGGTGGCTTTCAATAGATGTTAAAGCGGAGAGGGGATTAACACACTCCTTGTGGCACTCCACAGTCTAGCTTAAACGGTTTAGATCCAGTTGGATTGAACCTGACACAGGCTGTTCAGTCATTTAAGAATGAAGAAAGACAATGTAAAACATCATCTGATCCATTGGCAATGGCTTTTAACCCTGTTAATCGGATGGAACGCTCCAGGGTATCAAATGCTGCTGGTAGATCGAGTAAAAGCAAAAGCGCAGATGAACCCTGACCCGTGACGTGTAAAAGATGGCCTTTTACATAAAGTAATGCTGTGTCGGTACGATGAAGCCCGGACATTGTTAAGTAGGCAATTTGCTATAAGCACTAGCACGAGCGAATGGCACACAGAATGCATTCTGGAGACCATGCTATTAAATAAGAGCCTGCAGGAAACTTCCATTTTGTAATAGGCCATATCATTTACTGTGTAAACTGCACAAGAGTCATTCTCCTCTGCGCTCAGCAACTGTGAGAAATAGGCCACAAGCTAGGAGAGAAAATAACTTGGATAAAAGCAAATACTACCCTTTGTCTGCTAACTGTACAACCTATTGCGTGCACTGGAAACGGTCAGGAGAATGTAAAATTCGCAGACAGGCCGTAGCCAATCAGGTGTACGGAAGCCCATGGATCGCCCAGAGTGATGGCAAGAGGTGGCTGGAGAAAAAGGAGGTCTATGGGAAATAAACTGGACCCATTGGAGCTGCGAAATTAAGGGAAGAAGTTGGCCACAAGCCATGGAATCTATGTAGGAGCTGGGATGGCAGCACTGAGAGATGGACAATGGAAGAGAGTGCAGAAGTGGCGAGTGCAATACTACAGCGGATTTCACTATCCTCCAAGAATTATGCAAGAAACAAAATTCTCCGTCTCCATATACGATGATGCTAAAACATCTTGCCACTATTGGCTGGACCTGGCGAGAAGGGCCATACTCTAAACAAGCTCAAAATGCACTTGACAAGCGGGTGGAAATGTGGGATTGGCTGGAGAATTTTGCTCACCTTAGCTCGCTGAAAAGTTATGCATTTGTACAATATAGATTGTATTCATTTATGCAACCACAAGGGTACCTCAATCTCTGCCCCTCCAAAAAACTGCGGCGATTTATTCTACTATTAAGGTTGGACCAACTTCCTATCCTATTGGTTACGGGTAGAAGACTACAGTTACCAGTGGAACAACGCACCTGTCGGTTGTGTAAAGGATACAATGTTCTAGAGTCAGCAAGACATGTACTGACTGAATGTGGTACTATGATCCATGTAATCCAATATTACTTGGGGATGTTCGCCCACAATCTGGCATCAATTGGAACATTATTATTCTGGCATCACTGCATGAACTCTGAGAGTATGCGAGTGATGTTAGCTCTCTTCAATATATGGTCCAGGATAGAAGAAATATTGGAGATACAGATTTGAACCCAGTACTCACACTCTAAATATTCACTGTGCTCACCACTAGTTGTTAGAAATGGTTTAAGCCCTGCTTTCTCCTTTGAATTGCTGTCCGTATGTTAGTGTGGGGTATACGGGACATTGTGTACTGCTTCGTTTCTTCTTGCCTATATGCTACTTGAGCTCTTAGATTGGTTTCTTTTGTAAATGGTTTGTTCTTATTATATTGATATATCATTTTTATCTTCTTTGTCAAATATTTGTTATCTATGTATTTAGCAATCATATGTGTAAAGTTTATTAAATAGACTGTATCACATTAACTAAATAAATAAATAAATAAATAAATAAATAAAACAGCGGATTTCAAGGCAAACAGGAGGCGAGGGCAGATGCAGGGTGGAGGATGAACTCCCATCCGTACAGAGAGAGAGAGAGAGAGAGGAGCCAACGCGCTTCACTGGCAACTACCAAAGAAGAGGCTGGTGGTTGGTGCCGGTGCTGTCAGGCCACCATCCAAGGTTGGAAGGCCACAGGAAGCAGTGATGGCCACGCCGCACATTATTGGTAGCACCATCAACCATTCATGGGAGATCTGCAGGCCATTAGATTGGCGCAATGCACGAAGGACGTTTTCTGGAGTGATTGAGAACATAAGGGTCACTGTTTTGTTTTTGCATGAAGGTTTCAGATTGAGTCCAACGTGCTGGTTCTGTTTCACAAGAAGTTCAACTCGCTCATCATTGGGATCTAAAGCGACATTATGATCGTGGCGACTATTCTTCAGCGCCATGCATACTGCCTTTCCTAGGTTCACTGATAATATTATCAGGTTTAAATATAGCGCTGCGTGCTGGATTCTTCTCACTTCTGAGCTCTGTAATAATAGCTGTTATCTTCACTCAGTGTATCCAGCCCCGTTAAAGGGGAAGGTCTGAGTCTTTGATTTGCAATAAAAAAAAAATCGGTGTCATGGCAGAAACAAGCAACTTAACTCCAGAGCTATCCGCCGTGAAAAATATGTCATGCTGGCATGTTGATTGTCCACAGCGATTTTTCGTGGTCGACTAGGAGTACAGTCTGTGTGTGCAGGGCCCCCGCACATTTATGTTCACCAATATAAATAGTCCTTGAATATTTGAGTAGGAGTGTCTGCCAAGGCCCATACTTCAGATAGCTCAAAACGATGCTTCCCGGGTTACGGATGAGATATATGCCAGCAATATGAGATTGGCATGCAGCCAGTCAGGTGGCGCCTATCACAGGCATTAACTACCAGCACATGCCTGCGTTCTGAACAGCTTAGTTGGCTGAGCACCCTTTTCCCCGTCTCCCCACTGCCTGCTGCTTGGGGCCAGCGTCATTTCCCTCCATCACCCCCTGCCCTATTTACCCCACCCCGCATCAGATCCCGAGATGCCTTCCTCGCTGCACCCGAGCTCCATGGCTGCCAAGGAAGTGGAAGGTGCGCTCACCGGAAGTGCCATTCCCGTGATGGGCACCTTTGTTGTAGTTTTCATTTCTAAAATAAAAGGCCTTAGCACACTAGAGGTTGTGCCAGGGCGCTAATAGCCATAGGTTGCGTTTGTAAGGCTTTACAGGGTTGTCACAGCCCGCTGCCTTCACTAAAGGGGCTTTCTGCACTCCGGAATATTAACTTGGTTGAGGGGCTGTTACCACTCATCACTGTATGCCAAATTCATCATGATGACTTAAGAATACAGAAGAACGCATATTGATCACACTCTCCCACCCCAATTCCTTGGATATGCCTGTTTATTGTGTCCTCGTCCCTTAAAATAGCCCTGATGAGAGTGCACATACACCCAAACCAACTCTACCCCCACACTGACTGCATGGCCCAGTGTCTGACCTTTCATTGCATTCCCTGCGCTGGATAGGATCCTTCCTATACTGTGTCCAGGAATGTATTCATGTAGAAGTAGAGATGATCAAGCCAGTGAGGGCTCGAGCTTATCTCGAGCCAACTATCTGGCCCTTGATTGGCTCATTGTCCTCTGGAAGACAAGAGCCACACTAGAGCCAGATATCTGGCCCGAGCTAAGCGTGAGCCCTCATTTGCTTGATCACCTCTACTTCTCCATTCATACATAACTGGGCACAGTACAGGAAGTGTCTATGTAGAGTTGCACGTATTTTCCCTTCTTTCCCCCAGGCCCTTTCATGCTGAGCAGAGGGTTTAACTGATAGGACCAGCCAGGCAGTGGGCTTGTGCACTGCCCTTAAGTTGAGAGAGCCTCATAGCTGAGGACTGGACTTACTGTGTAGCACAGTCTGCCCAGGGATCTCAATTCTCTCCTGCTGCACAGAGCGTAGCAAACTGCACTGTCCCGGGGGTGTTCATTTTCTGGTTTATCAGAAAGGTCAATGTAGTCCTTTGTCAAGGAGTGGCTGTAGGGTATCTGGAAAAAACGTTCCCCTGCCTCTTCCTTACGCATACCCAGAAAGGTGCATTTTGAGGAAAAGACTAGGGGAAGAACTAAGTAGGGTGACGGGCAGCTCCTCTATACTGGGCAATGGTTCACCGACCTGCCTGTCTCTCATTATGAACGACCCAAAGCAAGCCACGGGAAAGCACTCCCAAGCGCTTCTGGGCTGGTCTGAACTGGTTTTGGCAGTTTAAGTTCCCCAATGATCATGCCCAGGGGCCATGCAAGAGCAGGACGGTTTGCTTCCCCCCTCCTTACACAGCCCTTTGGGGATGCAGACTGAGGAACTGCAGGCCTAATTGTGCATAGGGGCATCCCGGTGCCTCTCTGCACGTTTAGGCCTCCCTGGGTGCTGTTTAGGAGAAGGTATGGCTCCCCCATGCACCCCCTCTTGAACCAGGAACCTCTCTCTGCTTGCAGGTTCCTGTCAATGCCATATGGGTGCCGGAGGGCAGCGTGGAAGACGGCCTCAGGACCAGGGCAGCAGGTAAGGAGAATGTTTTTTTTAGAATGTATGTATGTACGCATGTGTCTGTAGGTGTGCACTAGTGAATGACAGTGTATGTTGTTTGTAAGTGTGCACAAGTGAATGAGAGAGTGTCTGTTGTATGTGTGCGCACAAGTGAATGAAGAAATGAATGGGTGTGTGGCTGTGTGTTTGAATGAGAGAAAATGATGAATGTGTGTGTGTGAATGCGTGCATGTCGGCGTGGGGAATGGGGGGCTCTGGGAAGGAGTGAGACTGTAAGTGTGGGTGAAGAGGGTATGCAAGGACATGACATCGCATGTTTTTTTTTATGGACATCAAGTGTAAAAATAAACATGATTTATGTTTGCTTTCCTCCCGATGCCCATTTTGTTATTACGTGGCAAGACTGGCCTACGTTGGTTGGGCCAGTCTCTATATATTTTAATACTGCTGCATGGCATGGTTTAATGGTCATCAAGAGTAAATCAGGCATGACTCGTGTTTGCTCTACTCGTGATGCCCATTGTATTACTACGTGGTCAGACTACCCTACGTTCTGCGGGCCATGCTTGATATATTTTCTTAATGTGGTGGGATGGCATGTTTTAATTGGCATGAAGAGTAGAGTAGACATGATTCATGACATGATGCTAATGTTGTTATTACATGGCGCGACTCACGTACGATCGTGGGCCAATCTGGATATATTTTTTATTTTGGCATTGCATAACTCAATGGAAATGAAGAGTAAAGTAACATTTATCAGTGTTATTATGTGGCTAGACTCGCCTACTTTGGGGTAACCAGTCTGAATATATTTTCCAACAAGGCAGTGCATTTTATACGGTCATTAACGATAAAGCCAGAAGGATGAGTGTTCTTATGCTGCGAGACTGGCCTACAATGGTATAGCCAGTCTTGCCATGTTTTCTTATTGTGGCATGGCTTTTTTACTGGCAAAATCAGCAATAGTATGTTCTTACATGATGATGCTGGCATAAATTGGCACAGCCAGCATGGGCATGATTTCTGATAGTATCATTACAGGCATTAGGCACAAAGCAAACATGAATATGTTCTGATCATGGAAACGTATGGGTGCACAGCCAGCATGAACATCGTGTGTATACTAGCATATATATACTAATGCTGCTGATGAGTTTGCTAAAAAAAAAAAAAAAAAAGCAATTGCAAAATGTGTGTGGTTTTTTTAGCCAATTTGTCTAAAAAGTGTGTGCTGTAAGGCACCTTTTCAACCCATTATAGTAAAGATTCTATAACCCCCCCAAACTCCCTTGGATGGTTTGGATGCCCTTTCTATCGTATGGAAGCAAGCTGCAGCGTGGAATGAGAAAGCTCCTGGAAGCACTGTCAGAAAAAGCTCGGAAGCGGGTGGTTCACCGCGTGAATGCCATGAGCAGACAAAGCTGGTGAGTGAAGTCCGAGGCATTGCGGGAACTGGAGAGCCAGTGAGATGCCTGTCAGACAAGGAACAAGCTGCTGGCAGAACCAAGGACCGCGAAGGACACCAAAGCTGCCAAGTGTAAGTATTCTGTTAATATGATGTACAGCGCTTTGGATGAGTGAGCCCATAGAGGGAAGTTAGGATGCTGGGAGGCTTTGTGGCATGTACCGCGTACCATTAGAACTGAATTTAATGAACTTGGTGAGCCCAAACACGGGAGCTGGGATGCCAAGACATTTTTGGAGAGAAACTAAAACAGATGAGAACGGGTCGAGGACCCAATGTATAAAGGAAGAAAATATCAAATCTTGGAACTGTTTAACATTTAGAAAGAAGGCAAAATTGTTCATTGATAGAAAGCCCTGGCAAGAGAGTATAGCAAGCATAAGGATTTCCAGTTTAGGACCTGCACCTTAATACATACAAGCGAGTCAGGAAAGCCCTGGAAGGAGAGTATACCAGGCAGAAGGATTGCAAGTCTACGACCCACACCCAATTGCGTTGATCCAAATCATTGAAAGCTGTGAGAAACCTGAAGGTGTTCTCACATCTACTCCCCTTGGAACCTCTATGCAGGTGGCCAGGGAAAGGTCATCACTTTTTGATCCTGACCCTGGCAGGGGACAAGCGAGGGAGGACCACCTGGATGGAGGGTCCTTGGGGATTGGCGGTGGGACGCCCTTAGGTAAGACACAGTATTCCACACCTTCCTTTCAGGGGGGAACCCCTATCCCAGAAGTGGTTATGGGACATTGTTCACCATGTTCCCTTGTCTCTAAGCAGGACAGGAGATATCAAAACCCTAAAACCGTTAGAAAGAGGTGGAGTAGGATTAGGGATGAGGTACCTTAGGACAAAACAGAGTATCCGCTTTATCCTAATGACAACCTACCAAACCCTCCTCCAACCTTTATGGCTCATTATAAGGCAATTCCCCTTTATTCTGCTCTTGCGGTCCCTAACAGTCCTGAGATGAGGAAGAAAGAACTGAGAGTTATGCACATTATACACTTTCTGCATTCTAGTACTGAGATGAGTGATAAGCAACTGAGAGTAATAGGCAGCACTTACTCTCACCACTTTGATACTGGGACGACGAAGATGCATGAAGGTCAGGCATGTCCTTGTAATCAGAGCCAGGAAGCATTACTTAATGGAATACACCTGCAGCCCATTATAGGATCACATGTGCATAAGAGGTGGAATCCAGAAGCAGAGGACAGCAGCAGGGAAGAGGAAGACACAGCAGAAGGAGCCGTGCGGGAGCGCGAGAAGCCGAGACACTGAGATGCCAACCAAGATCCTGGGAGTCCTGCTGATGGGACGGTGCAGGACAGAGAACTCTCAGAAGGGAAGGTGGCAGCAGGCACTGCCGTGTAGCGGTGGCAGAGCTGCACACTGGAGCTGGCATTTGCTGAACGAAGCACCGGGCGAACAGGCTTTCCTGCTTGGGGAGAAGCCGTCAAGAGGAGCTGCCGGGTCTTGGTAACTGGCAGGGACATTGGAACCATCCGGGAGCTCCAAGGGATTGTGAATATAGTAGCGGTCCAAGAAAGTAAAGCAAAGATGCATTTATTGAATACCGAATTGAATGAAGCAACCAAAGTTGCATTTTCTGAATACTGAATTGAATGAAACACAAAACTATGCATTTATTGAATACCGAATTGAATGAAACAAACACAGATGCACTTATTGAATACCGAGTTGAATGAAACAAGCACAGATGCACTTATTGAATACTGGATTGAATACAAGCAAAGTTGCGTTTTCTGAATACCGAATTAAATGAAACAAGCAAAGCTGCATTTATTGAATACTGAATTGACTGAAACAAGCAAAGATGCATTTATTGAACACTGAATTGAATGGAAATAAGCTAAGCTGCATTTACTGAATACCGAACTGAATGAAATAAGCAAAACATACACTTACTGAAAACTGAAAGGAAAGGCAAGACTATTTGGTTTGAATATTAAACTGCATGACACAGCACAATGACTAACGTTGAATGCCAAAGTAAATGTAAAGAACAAACCTGCTGATATTGAACAATGAACTGGAACTAGATGGGAAACTAAATTGAATGAAGGACTGTGAGTGCATAGTTGGAATCAAGGTTGAGATACCACTCGTATATTTAAGTTGTGGAGCTCCATTTGAGAAACCACTTGTTTGGCTGAAGATTGAACTAATCAAGGAGAAGTGGAAGTTCCTGGTTGGGTGACCTGTAATGAGTGGATTGTGTGATCCAACAACTGCGCCTATACCAGAAAACTACTATCCATTGAATAAAGAACTGCTGAAAGTGAATGCAAGGTTCCTGGTTACATGACCTGTAACGGGTGGACCGTGTGGTCTAACAACTGCGCCAAGACCAGAGAACCCCTATATGCTAGCAAGGAAGTTTGCTGTTGTGTCAAAAAGGAAAACTACTATTGGTGCATACCAGACTTGGGGAAGGGAACCTTGAGTTGTAAAGAATTGATGAAACACAGTTTAAAGGTAAAGCTTCAAGATACTTCCTTTCGTGTCATCTGTTGATATTGAACTTGGGAAAGGGAGCACTGAGACGTGCTACCCTGGAATTATATTGAACTTGGGGGGGGGGGCATCCTGACCTTTACAAAAGCGTGGAACTATATTACATCAAGTCCAAAAGAAGGTAAATTGAACATTCTATCAAACGTGTTGACATTTGGGGAAAAGGTTGAAGATTAAGCCCAAGCTGGAAATAGCTCAGAACTTTACGTTTGTAACACTGTCTAGTTTATGGTTGACATCCCTTCACATCGTTATATCTTAGTTGTGAGGAAAAGTATAGGTTTTGGACACAGACATGTTTTTCAATTGAACTTATTGACACAGAATCTCCTTAGTTTCTTTAGGTAGGGAAATCCCACCTTGGCATAAGGAAAATTAGTCCTTACTCCAGCGTGACATTTTATTTAATACATTTATTTAATAAAAACCTTTTGTTATACATTTTATCTGTTGTCTGTGTCTCTTTCCATGATGCCAACCTCACAAAGTATAATAGGAGAGTGTACCAAACTGACAGAGGAGGGTCATGGACTCGCTCTCACGCTTGTTGAATTTTCTGGAGTATGTGGAATCCAGTGGAAGGGAGTCATTCCCCCTGGAACTAGAACTGGAGCATATTGTGACCAGGGAATAATTTCCCCCTGGTGCTGTCAAAAGGCTAAGAGAAGTGGAGCTGCTTCTTGACCTTGTGGAAATCTGGGAAAGCTCAAGGGAAGAGTTATACCCTTTAAGATTATGAACTGTGAGAATCTGGGAAAGCTCAAGGGAAGAGTCAAACCCCTTAAGACTGTGAATTGTATTAATCTGGGAAAGGTCAAGGGAAGATCCATACCCCTTCAGAGTGTGAGATTTACAAAACCTGAATAAACTCAGGGCAAAGGAAGCCCCTGCCACCCCTGAGACTTGTGGAACTTTGTTTTTAGCACCTTTCTTTGGAACTATATGTTGGAACTTTGGAAAAGAGCTACGAGTGGCCAGCTTAGAAACATTGGGCCTCATTACACGTAGTGCAGTAAACCATGGTGCTATTAGCACCATGGTTCATGCCGGTAATTTACCGGTACCGCCTTGGAGGAAAAGGGAATTACCACCCTATTCCAAGGTTGGGAAGGCGGTAATTCCGCCTTCCTCCATTTCCCTTCCCCATTCCCATTTTTGCCACATAGGGCTCTATGGGAATGGGGAAGGTGCTAATTCCGGTACCGCAAATTCCGGTACCGTAATGAGCACCCTGGTCCCTTTGCGGGTTGGTTTTTAACGCCTGCTAAAAAGCAGGCGTTAAAGTACCAAGCCGCAAAGGGACCTCTTAGTAAGGTGGCAAGGGTTTACCGGTACCGGTGCCCTTACCGGTACCGGTAAACCCTTACCGCACTGCGTGTAATGAGGCCCATTGTCTTTTTCACTTTATATTGAGTTTAGCATGTAAGGGTTAGGTTTGGATTTGGACACAGGACAGGGAACTTTAGTTTGGACATTCTGACACAGACACCATTTTGTTTAGTTGAGGGAGGGAAGCCCCTCTTAGAGTTAGGGCGAGATTGGATTTTCTCCAACTCCCTTTTAAATTTGGATAGTACAGTGGAGTGGAATCTGGCTCAGTTTAAACAAACTTGGAAACCCTTGAATTTACTAAACTTAGTGAGTGAGACTCTAACCCATCTGTAGCCACTAAAGAATCCATTGGCTTTGACTTATCCAGTAGCCACGAAGAAGTATTACAACCCGTAAATCGGTCATTAATTCCCACAGATCTGGTCCTAATACCCACTAAAGGAACCTATATAAGGTTAGCTTCTAAATCTGACTGGTTTGGCTGCATGGCTTGGATGTCATGGCCGCGATAGTAGACCCCGACTATAGGGGTGACGTGAAAGTCCTAATACAGAACAACGGCAAACATCCATACCGCATCTGGGTTGGAGAAAAGTGTCATGGGATGTTAGATAAGGCCCTGTTCCCCAAAATTGTAGAAGTTACCAAGACTGACAAGACTGAAAGGGGTGAGAAAGGATTTGGGGAGACAGATGAAGACCCTCGAACCTCACCCGAGGTTCTAAAAGCGAAACCCAGGGACAAAGAAAATAAGATTATCCCAAACTTAGCGTTTGCCCAGCGCAACAACCCTATGTTGGCTGAAGCCTTCCTCCATACCATCTCAGTGGAAGAGGGGAGAAAGAAGGTGGGACAATCTTTCTTTATCAAGCAAGGTCTGCTTCATAGAGGGGACACTAGTTCAGAGGGCATGCCTGGGTCTCAAATTGTAGCCCCCAAAGGTCATAGAAGAATGGTGTTGGAAATTGCCCATTCTCACCTGACAGGCAGACATTAAAAAATAGCTAAAAATCAAGCACTGGTGACAAACAGGTTTTATTGGCCCATGATCTACGCCGACGTGAAGAACTCTATTCTTACCTGTGCCTTGTGTCAGAAGACCAGTAGCCATATACCTTCACCAGCCACACTCAAACCTTTACCCATTGTTGATATACCTTTATCCTTTATTGGTATGAATATAGTAGGACCTCTTGAACCGGCAAAGACAGGCAATCAATATATTCTGGTAATCCTATATTAAGCCATGCAATTTCCATACACCATGACAGTGTGACATTTACAAAACGAGAATAAACTCATGAGAAAGGAAGTCCCCCGCCCCTGAGGCTTGTTGCAATTGGTGCAGGGGGGGCCAGGGTGCAGGCATGACATTTTTTACTGGACACCTATGTAAAAAGATACCATTCCTGTCCCCTGGGCTCCACAGTGCCTCAGAAGGAGAGCTTATTTTGGCAGGTGGTCAGAGAGATTGTGCAACAATGGCAATTAGGCATTTTTAAAATGCTTTTGTTGTACAACCCTCCTTCCCCCCTCTATCCACCACTTGCCAAAATCAGCTCAACAGACCAAAACAAACTAAAATACACACACACATTCATACAGCAATCACTCTATTATTTACACGAGCATCCATCACCATACACTCACTCATAACACAAGCATACATGCATCCATACACATGTTTAAATAAAAAAATGAACAGAAACGTACCTTCTGCATTGGCCTACGTGTGGGTGCTGATATGCCCCCTGCTCCAGGCTGCTCTGTCCGTATGTGCAAGTAGGCACAGGAGCTACCCCTCACACATACAAACATGCAGTGCCCCAGCCAGCATTTCCAATGAGCTATTCAATGCTGGCGAAGCAAAAACTCCCCAGCACTTGCATGGCTCAGTGAGCATGTGCGGCTGGGGACCTAACCGTAACTGTCAAAGGGAAATAGTGTTTCCCTTTGACAGTTCAGCCAGCTCAGGAGCACTCCCTCAGCTGGAAAAAGCAGCCGAGGGAGTGCTCATTGTTCCACTTGGCTGGTTCCTTAGCTACTCCATAATGGGTGAGGGGGGTACAGTGTTGGCGCCCCCTCGCCATTATGGATGAGCTGCCAGGCTCGGACTGGCCTATAAGGCAATGCCTGTACCAAAAATGCTAAATGCTAGTGTGGGCCAGTCAAAATGGGCCACCTTTTTGGCCAATGTGGGCCCGTTTGACGAGTTACTTCACTATGCAGTTAGTAATTTTGACCAGTGTTGCTGAATAAATATTCTTTAAATATCACAATTTACTTACATTTTAACACAAAGCACCCTCTTGGGTACTATTCAAAGAGTCTGTGACTAAAGGAATGAATATCCATTTACAACTGCAGGCCACTTCTTTATTGGTGCCTGAGACAGTTTCATGCTTCAGCCCGACCATGTGAGCCGCCCCTGACCATTTCTTCCAATCTAAAAAAAAAAAAAGATTTTCATTTTTTACACATTTCATGCTGGGCTTTCACGGTCCCCCAGGGATGCGGCCACAGCCCACTGTGGGGTCACGCTCCACCGTGTGAATACCATTGCTTTAAAGGCTGCAATTGTAAATTAAACCAACTTGAATGAAACAAGGCCTGAACGGCCAAATGGCATTCATCCGTAAACAAGCTACAGGAAGGGGAAGACAAGTGTGAACACTGTCCTTAGAAGCTCACCATAAAACCTTGTGGGCCTCATTATAAGTATGGTGATAAGGCAACAATGGTGCCGGTAGAGCTACTGGCACAGTTGCTACCGTACCGCCATACTACGGGCTGTGCTTAGAGGTGCCTATCAACCCGCCAGGTCGGACCTGGGGGGCAGTGCAGCACACGCAAGCACAGCATGTTGGCTGCACCGGCACCGTTGTAAAGGGTGCCAGTGCATCCAACGTCCCCATTCCCATTGAGCCCCTATGGGGCTCAAATGGGAATGGGGATGTACCGGGTCCGGCACCCACGAAAGGGCAATTACTGAGTCCGGCTGGGCTGGAATAGCCCAGTAATTGCCCATTCACGGGTGCCGGACCCGGATGCAAGTTTGGAGGTAGCCTTGCCGGTTTTTACCGGCAAGGCTACCTCCAACCTCGTAATGAGGCCCTCTGACTTTGCTTCGATCCTGGTTCACAGAGACATGCCTAGGTAATAAAAACAAAGGCTGTCAATATACAATGTACAACTTCCATCTGCCAAAGGAGGTGTGCAAAACACCCTAAAAATACAACAAATAGGCTCTCTGCAGCATTCCACTCTCAAGTAATCAAATTCCTCTCCGGCAAGGGGGAAGGAAACATATCTCCCTTGGAGACTGGATGTCTCACACAAGAGGCAGCCATATCCTAGAATCATTCCTGTCAGTGGGACTCCCTGCCAGCTCTGTACGTTTGCCATTATGACCAGCACTCTCTGGGTCATAAATGCCCCTGCCTGAGCTGCAAAAGGAACTGATACCAGATGTTCTGTTACCAGGCAGAGAAACTGGAGATGGCATGTAATATTTTGGAAATAAGAAAAAAATGACTTTTGAATTTTGCATTGGGAGTCACTATATCACTTGTAACTATTTGACGGAAAGGTCCTAGAGAGCTAATTTATTTTAATGTTCAGGGTGAAAACCTCTATCAGCTTATGTACATAAGGCGAATGTGGATATTTCGCACAGAATCAACATGCACCTGTGTTTCATATATCTGAGCGTCCATGCCAGAGAGCCCTTATTTTAGCTGAAAATGGGATTTTTGCACAAAAGTATCATAGGGTAAACCCAGAAAGTCTATAACACGCCCAACCTATGTTGTGGCAAGATGAAAATCACATTATTAGATTTGCCTAAGTGAGAGAATTCTGATAAACCAGTTAGTAACATGATCTCATGTGAGGAACATGGTGTTTAGAAAGCAACACTTGTTTAATGTACATATCTCCAAGATTACATGGTTCCATGTGTTAAAATCATGGCAAAAATGGCCATGGACACAAAATATCGCGGCAAAAAGGCTGTGGTTTTGCCACCGCGATCCATGTAAAGGATGCGGGGGACACCCCTGCAACCCCTGGACCCATTATACCATTTGCGGGAATGGGGACACCCCCGCAGCCCCTGCTCCCCTTAAATGGTGCAATGGGGTATACCTTTAATCGGTCAATCCCACGATATTTTGTACAGGCGACATTTTTGCTGCAATTGTATCACTGCATACCGATTACATAACATCAAATGGGAAGTTACTCCCATCAGACTGCCCTCTTCATTGATATGCCCAATGAGGGGTTGGTTAAGTGTGATGTCACTTTTAGAACATGTAAGGATGCAGAAGTAAGGCTCTGACACAGAGGTGACATGGTTTTCATTAAAGAAATTTGTAGGTTGGAAAACTGCTTCTCTTCCCTAAAGCTAAGAGGGACTTGCCTGCCTCAAAGAAAACTAATGAGATTTCAGGATGTCAAAGAAAATGCTGGTCAACTGTCGTGTCCAAATAGCCTATTTCTGACACTAACATTAATAACTTAAACTAAAGTTCAAAGGTGTTGTATTGTTCCAGTTGGTGGTAAAAGGTTCTTCACAAACATAAAGTTCCCAATGTCTTTGGTTGTTAATAAAGAAAACAAATGCACTTTTCAAGTACCACAATCTTCCAGTCCCAGAGGGATGGCTCCCTTCCCTTGGAGTTCCTCAGGCTCTCCAATTGATTTAAAACAATGTTCTCTGTGTCAAGGGAAATGTCTCCTCTTCCTTGACCTTCTCAGGCTTTCTCATTGATACAAAACAATGGTCTCTGTGCCAGGGGAAATGTTTTCCTTTCCCTGGTCTTCTCAGGCTTTCACAAAGTATTTTCAGACTTTTCTCTTCACTTCCTACTTCCCCCTCCCACTCCTGTGCTAATGCCCCACAGTCAGTAAGATTGGTGGCCTGGGACCACATGTGCCCTTCTGGGTCCCGGCCTTTCCACCCAATCACCCTCCTCCTTCCACCCCTCTTCCCAGTATTTGCCTTCTGAATGCTCACAAAAGCCCAGTAGGACCGCCCCTTTCCTATTCACAGTGTATTATTTACCTTCATTCCCTCCCCTTTTCTTTGTGGGCACTTGAAACACAATTTCTTGATTTATAAGTGCCTTACAAATGCACAATAAATAAAAAAAATAAAAATGATGTAAAACAATATTCTCTATGCCAGGGGAAATATACCCCTTTCCCTAGCCTTCTCAGGCATTCACAATGATACAAAATAATGTTCTCTGTGCCAAGGGAAATATCTTCCTTTCCCTGGATGCAAAACAATGTTCTTTACTTTCATGTGTCCCACTGTTCTGACTCAAATAGCGGGTAGGTCTGGTTCACTCACCTGCCAGACACTACAAATGAGATCATGCACTTCTGTATTTCTGTGTGTCCGACTCGTCTGACTCACAAAGAGGGTAGGTATGATTCACTCACCAGCCAGACACTACCAATGGGGTCATGTACTGCTGTATTTGAAAAACCTCTCATTTAATTCTTCTGGGTCAAAGACCTTGGGTTCTTTTAAGTTCCCTTCATTCCACAGTTAACCTGGGTTCCTTCTCTACCGGTACTGTGACTATGAAGATCTGTAAATTATGAAGCCTTTCCTAATTCTCAGGCTTTCACATCCTCTGATTGATTGGTTTACTCACCTGCCAAGCATGTGTTGTTTCTTCTCTCTCTCTTTGTATCTTAGGCTCCCAGACCCTCTTATCCCATTCTCGGTATTCATTTCCTGGCTTCCCCGGACCTCCACCACCTCTCAGGTCACCTGCATACCTGTTTGTGTGGTTTGCGTCAATGCCGGCATCTACCGGGCAGCCGCCTTCCTCGTTGAGACTCCGATAGCATTCGGGTATTTCACTTCGGCTGTGGTGGTGCCACAGGTTGCTGTTTCTTCCCAGAATTGTGGCTTTCCCTCTCCATCACTTCCTGGGACTTCAGAATGCCCAGAGGTTCTGTTTGGGAGCAGCCTGCATAGTCCCTTCATCTTAGACTACCCTCAGACTCTCTTCCTCCATACACAGCGTCCCGTTCTGCTTCGCTCCCTCTGCCGGAAAGGTGTCTCTCGGTGTTCCTCCATGGAGGATGGTTCTCTTTGGTTCAGCTTCCCTCTTCGATTTTGTATCGGATCTGCCAAACCAGATATTGAGAAAGGCTAGACTGTTCACTCCGGTTCTTTGGAGTGATCTTCATGTTTCCACCTATCTTCTTCTTCACAATACTTATATTGTGAAGGCCTGATAGGCACGTTTTATTCTTTTGTGTCCTGGTACTTTTTAAGGTGTAAGGATGGTGTACCTTACATAAGTACATGTTAGTACTGTCTGGCAGAGGGTAAAAAAAGGATAGGTTTTTGGGAAATATGGAGGTTGTGAGACAGGGGAGACATACTGTGTTTTCTTGGGATGGTTGTCGCTAGTCCCAAAAGGGGTTCCCTCCACCATGTGATCCACTCCCTGTGCACCACCCCAAAGTGGACTGTTGGACTGTGTCTGGACCTACCTGGCCCCATGGGAAAGATCTCCCCCTATGGGAGAAGGGACGGCATCGGAAGATTCATCACAAACACTGTCCAATCACATACATTGACCAATTATATTAGGGAAATGATACCCACTTTTAAGGTGAGTGGTTCCTGCTCTATAAAAGTTCAGATCCATAGATTCTGGGAACACTAACTCACTCTCAAACTGACTGGCTGACCGAAGAAGGAGAGAAAGGAGAATTGATAACAACAGAAAGGAGAATGGAATAGATTGCCTTATTTTGGACCCATTTTGTAACAATATCAGGGCACTGTAAATGAGGCCTACCTGGAGATAAAGACCTTTCAGTGGAACATACAGCAGAAAGACCCCAATGCAGAAAGATGGAGACCAGACTGTGAAAGGAGCTTACCCCATCTTGCATACTGATGCCCACCTGTTCCTAGAGGGAGAGAATGGAACCAGTCTTTAAGAGGGTGCCCACCTCTCTGTGTAATAGCCAAAATAAATTCATATATCAGTATAATATTAAGGGGAAATATTCCTGAGCTGAGCAATACTCTAAAGGGGACTGGATTAAATCCCAGTCCTTTTTTATTAGTGAAAGTACTGAGTGGGTGTGGTAGATAAATTGACTATACATCCTGAGAAGTTAGGGAATATTTCAGAAGTGTATGTGCTACTGCAATGATAGAGTTGATAGAATAGGTCCTATGCTGTGTGTATACCAAGAGAACCCCTTATTCCTTCTCTGTGTAATGATCAAGCAGAGAAGAAATATTGTGGGAGTCAAAGGGATATCTCACTGTGTGCATACCTAGAAGAATCAGCTAATTGAAGTCATTTCCTGGGTCCATCACCAGGAACAGTCCTGTTACTTTTGTGTGTATGCTAAAGACAAGGGGGGGGAAAGGTGATTAACTGCTACCCATTTTCCCAACGTTAAGGTGTCCCTTGATAATGAGAAATGTACACTTTTACTTGGCACTGCAATAGAAACATCACTGAAGGGAATTTAGCAATCCTATACGTTGAACATACTTTTTCCTTTTCCAAGCAAGCATGTGGCAGTGGTAATTAACCTGTGTTTCAAATAGTTTCTGGAATGCTGCTTGAGATACTCACATATCTTTTGGGTAGAGAGGAGGTGTTTATGTCTATTCTAAATATATAAAATATAAGAAGATTTAAATATGCAGGGATGTTCTGATTTAATTTGCTTTCCTATAAAATGACAAGGTTATCCTGAGCCCTCATACACTGTTCAACGCATGGTGGATGTGTGCTTAGGATACATCAAATGTACAGATGGGGGTGGGGGTGTCTACAAAGTCTATTCAAATAAATTTAGCATTGAAAAGTGATGCAATTTGTTTATTGATCTTTCTTCATCATAGCCACTACTGTCTTTGGAATTTCAGAGATGCATAACTTGTTGATATTGAAATTGATTCAATCATTTCTATATTATTAATAAATACACCTTCTGTGCAACCCTGCATGTTTGTTGTCCCGCATTGGGAGTGTCGGGTTTAATCGCAGCCCAGGATCCCATTAACTAAAAGGCCATGTTAAGGCCCTAACGTGCTGAAATACATTCTTGTCATGGAAAGACACACTGGCAGATGGGAAAGCAAGCCTCAAAACTTCAACACTGTTAAGGTGCCTAGTGGACTCAAGATTTCACTTAAAAAATGGGCCTTGCATGCAACATTGAAGGCCAAGAAAAATGAAAGGCTTATTCTATATGGAAATTGGCATTTGCCAACACAGAAACTGTGATGTCTAAAAGTGCGTGCATTTGGCAGCTTGAAATAAATACATGGAGACAACTGTTCCCTTGCTAAAATGAACATATCATGAGATGGTCCTTGAACAGTGATGGCGTGATGCAATTTATTAAAAATAAATAGAAGGCCTCATTTGCAAAAAAAAAAAAGTTACATTCTAAGTGCAAGTTTTCTGTGCATGGAAACGGGGCAGCCCATGGGGTATTGTCACCTTCCCCCCAGCAGGGACTAAGAGATCTGTTCAGCCTCTCCATCTGAAAGACAATTGCTTTGAAGTTTCAGGCAATGGGAGGAGCTGCGTTTATGCATGACAGAGCCACTTATTGGTGTGCTGGATAAACAGAGAGACTGCTATTAAGCGAGTTCAACTTTGTAAAATCCCCAAAATTCAAGCCATTTTGTGGACCATCCCTGGGCTGATTTAGGAGTGGCCTGCAATCCAGATTATCACATGATGCCAGAGACCCATCTGGCGAGGAAGACAAAATATCCTCAGCATCCATTAGCCCGGCATTTGACTTCACAAGAATAATTGATCATTTTACACCAGGGGAATATCAGCCAAGAGCAGAGAGGCCTTGAATGCATGTTTCAAGAGAAATTAAACCAAGAGGGCAAGGGAACTGAAAAATATGCATATAATTAAGAAAGGCCAATATGAGTGTATGCAGAATCATACTTTAGGGATTTTTCTAGCAATTATAAGTCGCACAGAGGCCATTATGGGGTCATTTTACAGCTAAGTCCAAGGAGGCTTTGTTCAGAGAACCTTCGTCAAAATCAAAATTTCGGAACTCAAGTTAGAATAAAAAATTTGATGGTAGCTTCTCAGAAAATGCCACAAGACCATAATTCAGGGAGGTGGTCACTTAGTGAATCATGCAACTGTCTATAAAGTCTGGTGACACTAAATGTTATCAATTGTGTGTAAATGGCAAAAATCCACAGTTCGCAATGCAACATCCTGCCGACACAGGGATAATTTAAATAAGCCTGCCACGAGTAGCTGAATCAGAATATATAAATATTATTCTGTTTATTTGTAAAACCAACATTTTTATCACTTAGGACTTTTTGAATGAAAAAAACTGTCATGTAAACACTGTAAATGCTAGTAGGTTTGTACCTCTGTCCCATCAATTCCTCTATCAGCATAGAGGGGTTATGCCTTGCGGAAGGAGAAGGGAGTACATCTCCAATGAAAAGTCAGAACCAATAAACTGGCACCTTCTAATTTTTATATTTTGAAGGTGTGGCTAAAAGGTTAAAGAGGCCTTGCACCATGGGAAAGGGGGAGCTGCCTATAAATCATCAAAGAGACTTGCCTAAAACTCATCTGGGTGAATCCTGACACAACTGCCTGATACTACCTGGGTTGGAATTATCGAAGATTGCTGCATGCTTATTTCTACCTGATAGATAGCAATTGGGAAAGCCTAAAGGCTCACTGGGCCCTATGACCAAGGAGAACCAAATAGAGGGATGAAGCTGGTGGCTATCTTTGACTGAAGTACCTGACCAGATCCCTGTGCTTCCACAAGGGAGGGTCCTGAACCACTTCTGAAGTTCCTGCGCTCCAAACCCAGAGTAATCAAATATAAGTAGCTTGTCCAACAGAACCAAGAGTGTGGGATTTGTTTGATGTAATACCTTCCCCTTAGTTAATGGGTGGGGGTATGGAAGTAGATCCTTAGCATATTTGAGCAATAATAATTCAATTAATTACCCTATAGCCAGATACCACAGGGTGATTTTGTTAACCTTCAAAATTGACAAATTGCATTCTAGTGTACTTTAGAAACTATAGTCTGCTCATGTAATTGGGTACACCTGTTTTTCTTGTCAACCCCAGACTTCCCTAAAGGAAAGGAGTGTCCTTCCCCAAAAATGGAATTCCTAACTACACCATTCCCCAGATCTGGCATTTAAGCAGAGGAGTGCTGAATTTACCTGAATGTCTGGATTTGTGCTGGGTATGAGAAGGGCTTTGCTAAATGAAACCACGTGTAATTCCTAATTGAAAAAGTGTCCTGAGTGTGAGGAAGTGATCCTGATAGCAGAAATATTGTGCATTGCTTTGGGGTGAAGAAGGAAGAAGGGTTCTATTAATCTAAAGTCTCAAAGGTCTGTTGTGATTTCAAAACTGCTAGCATTTTCAAGTGTGCAGAGAAATTAAACATACAAGGTTCTGCATGTCTGAAATTGCTTTGAAACAAGAAAATGGTGCAGTTGTTTTAAATCTAAACTTCATCAAGAAATGCTAATGCTCATGATCTGGTAATGTTCCATGGTATTGGTTAATTTATACCTAAGGGGGTTCGTGGGACAAGAGTTTCGAACTGTTTATTTGGCCTGTGTTCCAGGTACATTAAACAAAAGTCACATCAGAGAAAGTAAGATTTTGTATCAAAGCTTTGTTTTCTGCCACAGAGAAGGTGGTGTGTGTAATCATTTAATGCAAATATTCAAGGAAACTATTATGTAATACAAATATATTTTTTCTGCACCCTGGCCTGTGTCTTGGTTTATGGGTGGCACAGCGTAAGGGATCTACGTGGCTCTACATGAGTCATAGACAGGGCTTGCTTGAACAAAATCAAAATAACAGATGTGTTGTGTGTCACCTTAATTAGTGGGAAAGGAACTTCCCATGTTAAGGGTGGTCTCCCAATATATCGTTACAGGAGGGAGGCTGTACAGAAATATTGTTAAATTGGGGATCCCGGGTTCATAAAAAGAACTTTATTAAATAAATGAAAATTTTGTGCGCCTGATTTTGGGGGGAGGTAGAAAATACCCCATAACTAGATGTTGCCCGGTTGAAACATCCTAAAGCACGGTCACTCACGCATATTTGGGGGAAAGATGGGCCAATTAGCCCTTGCCCCCTTTGACAAGCACAGAGGTTTAAAGTAGCACATGCATTGTTTGTGAACCCTATTATTTCTGTAGTACATGGAAATGTAATATGAATGACATTCACCTTTTGAAACTTTCGTTGCTAGGAGATCCCTAATGTGTACCAAAAGGCAATCAACACTGTCATAAAGATTTTAACTTTCAATCAAATATTTCCTTAGAAAAATTAAGAAAACTTGAATAGCCTGGGAAAGATTACAGCAGAACTAATTGTATAAACCTAGTCAAGAGCAGCACAACCTAATGGAAACAGGACCAGAAGTGCCTTTGTGTAGGAAAATGGCTGCCCTTTATTGCAGTGCAGACCTGTTTTATCTCAGCAGGAAATGGGTAGAACAAAGTGAGCACAGGGAACTGAGAAGGAAAATCCCAGGATGCCATGTCCAAGGCTGTGAAGTTGAAGATGGTGCAAACTTTCTATTAGCCATCCACCACCATCAGTGACAAATCACTTTATACATATGCTATAGTGTCAGACCAGAGAGGCCAACGTATCCACAGTGAATGGATGCAATTACAAGAATGTTACGATAGCTCAGTGAGTTAAATGCTTGTCCCTGTTGTCTGTGTGGGATCCACAGTCACAGGGTCAGCTCTTCAATCTTGTGAGTGTTGTTAACACTGACAATTGCAGTGCTTAGATGTGGGGGGAATTTGACATGTCCATCCTATCACCCAGTCTTCTTCCAGCCCATGAGACAGATGGGCAGTTTTTTGTGAATAAATAAGACACTAGCTATACTCGCTGGGTAAACTGGATCATGTGTCTACATATCTTCCAACCTGTCTAAGTTGCAACAAGGATCATTTGACCGTAGCCCTTAAGTGACCCTCTTTTAGAGGTTTGAATATGTATACTTGACTCTGTTTTAGTTAAATTAAACTTTTCATGCTGTGACCCATTACAATGTTCCTTCAGCTCAATGATAATACCTGGGGATTTTTGGATGTGCCTCGCTCTGAGAATTCTTTTAGGCGCTGAGTGATTTCATAGAAACGAATGGATAGTGCCGGGTTCATTGCAGTGCGGTGCTCGTCTCTAATAGGATTACCAGTCTGAAAAAATGCTCCAAAGGCATACATTCAGATATGTAGGTTACCTGGAAAAATGTCATCTTTCCCTTAGAATCTGAGATGTGAACAAAACGCCTGAGACTCGTTCTACCCTGATCCTGGTACATGGGTGAGATGTGTAACTAGTTTATATTGCTTTTGAAGTATAATGGTAAGTGTGCATGTCACTCTTTGTGTTGCAAGAAGAGAGCCCGAGTGCATAACGACAGTGTTACGGTAGCTTTGAATGCATTTTCACTGAAAGTGGTTATTGGTAATGATGTGAGTTCATCATTCTTGAGAAACCTGCAAGTCCAGATTTGCTTGTAGATAATGCTTGAAAATGCAGCCTATTGAATTGTATATTATAATGATGATAACTACAGCATCTTACTTTACATGACACCTATTACTTCCAAAATAGTATGGCTCCTAATTTAAACACCGTTTATTTTTCAATGACTTTGCTCATGCTTCGGTTTCAAGGGCCAAGCCAGACTCTTCACTCGGCTGTGACGGGGCTCTTCCACTGAATTTCAAGGCCTGCTCACCTCTACTAAAAAAAAGGTGGATTCCATTGGAATCCTATGCTTTACCACCAGCATGAAGTGACATGCTGATTTTAATGCATTTATTTGTTTGACAGGCAGCCATTATGGGGCAGGTCGAGATGGTAATTGTGTCTGTACCGCTGCTCCACCTGCCTAAATAACGCTTTGACAATGTTTTTGCAACTTGTTTCGGAAAAATTATTATATATTGAAATATGATGAGGGAAGGGGTAGTTCCTTTGGGATATTGGTAAAAGTTTGTAATTTACTGTAAACTGAACAAAAAAAAATAGAAAATAAGAAAAAAAAGAATAACGACAATGGGCCTCATTACGACCCAGGCGGTAAGTTACCGCCTGGGTCGTACCTTTACCACCATGGTGTAAACTACGTTTACGCCATGGTGGTTGGCGGACTTACCGCCCCATTCCGAGGTTGGCGGGGCGGTAAGTCCCCAAACCCCATTTACCCTTCCCCATTCCCATTTTTGCCCCATAGGGCATAATGGGAGTGGGGAAGGCGTTAATTACGCCACCGTAAATTACGGTGGCGTAATTAACAACATGGTCCCTTAGCGCCATGGATTTTAACACCTACTAAAAGCAGGTGTTAAATCCGCCATGGCGCTAAGGGACCTCGGAATCAGGCGGTAAGGGTGGGCGCTGTTTACGCCGCCGTAAACCCCTTACCGCCTGGGTCCTAATGAGGCCCAATGCCTAGGAGTGCAAATACAGGAACCAAACCTGATGTAAATCTTAGACAAGGTTTTTAGAACTATTTTTGTATGCCCTAGATTTGCGAAAGGATCCCCAGCATGTTTTTGCTTAAATTCGAGAGGACTTAATAGGTTGTAATGGAAATGTTAATATATAAGCATTGTAATCCGTGTCTTACCCGTAGTGACAGTAAAAACAGAGGCAATTAATGATTTTGTGTGCAATATTATGTTTATCATCAAAACCTCATGTTGAGTTATTGTTAGTCCTGAAAAGCACACACTGTGATTTGTTAATCATACTTCATGATTTCACATAATTTACAACATACTTAGAAAGTTGAATAAATTGCATATTTATGGAAGAACACAGGGGTATACATTTTATTTATAGGTTATCACGTGTCTATGTGTGTGTCACCACTTAGTATGCCCCCCAAGTCCCGCATAGGTGTATAGGTGCATTTTTATTTGCTTTTCAACTATTAAATGCCAAAGAAACATGTCCCAATGCATACAACCCCAGAAGCTGCACATGGTTTTTATGGTCTGATAAGTATCACAGAAAGCAGATGTAATCTCTTGGATGCATGGGAGCTTGACAGAGGGTTTTCGGTTTTCGGAGGTTGTATTGTTGCATTTTAGTATGTTGTTTTAGATTGGTGATTTAGATGTCATAATTGAATAAAATATTGCAATTGTTTGATTGAGTATGAATGAGGTATGTCTGGCGTGTGGTTTGTTGTGGGAAAAGATGAGAAGGTTGTGTTACATCAGTTGAGCTATTGATTTTTCGAACTAGTTTACAAGTGCACTGATATTGACACACGTGATGATTTTTAGAATAATGAGATCAGTCTTTTATATTTTTTCTATATACGAATAAAAATGCTGAAATATTTGATAGTGTCCATTGATTTGAATTGAATGCTTTTCATCTCATTGATTGGTTATATAAAGACATGTTTCTTTTTATTATTGTTCTGTGTTATGATGAGATAAAGACTGTCTAGATGTGTGAACTGTGTCAGAGCTCCCCACACAGAAACACTAGTACTATGATCTTTGATGTTAAAACAAATATATGGGTTCTATTCAGGCCAGATCATAGTACTGAGATAATCCTGGTATCCCCTGCCACTCCTGTTTGTTGGCAACATTACTTTGTCACCAGTGCAATACATTAATGTTTTCTTTACAATACTTTGCTCTGAAGCATCATACAAAGGTGGTGTGTACAGGCCATGGAATGAAAATATAACCAATATAGTTTGTTTTCTATACTGCTTATTACCATGGTTTACAGCAGTAGTGTTTGTAAAATTGTGTACTAAATTGGAGGGGTGTAAATATTTCCCCCAAATATGCCAGTGTGATGGAGCGTAGCAAGGGAGCCCAAACCAATCAAGAGCTGGAATACTGATGACAAATAGCACTTCAGCTAAGCAAAAAAAGTGGGCACCACACTAAAAATGGAATCAGTAATTCAAATTATAGAAGCTCAACAGTAAATCTAAATTTAGTTGGAATCTTCAGGAGCAGACTGAGAAGAGTTTAGAGACACCCAAACTCAAAGTATCCGTGGAGCAAGAAGCTAAGTAATCTAACTCAGCTACTCAGTCGCTCTCTGTATGTACCCAAACTGGGTTTCGAAATAAATATGGCGTGTAATACAGAAAAATAGTAAGTATTAGCCGTAAAGTAATGCAGGATAATCTCAAGACATCGTAGCCAAAGTTTTTCCATAGGATTTTATGTTTTTTTGTTCAAATCTTTTCAAAAATGAGGAAACCATCAGCAGTAAAAGATTCATGTGCCAATGCATTTCGGAGATCACTCCTTCTTCATGGCGAATCTTAACTGTTTACAATGTGTGCACAATGTATACACAGTGTGTAATAACATATACAAAATTAGCTTTGGGAATTGAAAAATAAAGAAAACATACCACATTCATAATGTTTCCAAAATTCCAGGCCAAACATGTAATCAAGAAAAATAAATGAAACCAAACAAGTAGAAATTAACTCCAACTTAACTAATGATGCATACACTTAAATAAACTTATGGCGCCAGGACTGACTCTCCATATGAGCCTGGCGCCATAGGCGCCAGGACCGCACCCAAACAGGGGCTTTTGGGCTTGCTCTAAATAACCTGATGCCTGCTTCCGGGGTTGCTGGACCTGGTCTGAGTCCCCGGGGGTAGGCATCATGACATTCTATTGCACTGACAGCAGTTATCAGGAAACTGAACTGTGGGTTTGTGGGTGCCAACTTTTGATTTTCACTATGTGGGCAGAAATTCCCCCACCCTCACCCTGAATATAAGTAAGCTACCAGCCCGACACATCCCCTGGCCGAACACATTTGGTAGCACTTGTTTTTATAAGGAATTGCAGAAAGTCATAGGATTTGCAGCCAGTTTTAAATATATAACATCTTAGCAACAGTCACTCAACCTGCTGAGCTACCCTGGTAGCTTTCTTCTGTAGCACATGTCTATGAGTCCATCATTGTGTTCAACATTACTGTATTACAAACAGTGCAGTTCACGTACATGACTTCAAAGTCAACATGATTTCATCTCCAGCTACACATACCCTATGTATACATTCTTTGACGGTGCACCAGTGGTGCTTCTCCATAATGGGCAAGGTTGTGCTGACCCGCAGGCACCCTTGCCCATAATGACAGAGCCAGCCCATTTTAAACACTGAGCACTCACTGGGGTGCATTATGCAGCTGTGGAATTGCTCCTCGGCTGGCTTGAACTGTCAAAGAGAAACGCAAGTTTCCGTTTGACAGTTCTGTTCCTCACTCTCTTATATTTATTTATTTTATTGTGCATTTGTAAGGCGCTTATACATCAAGTAAATTGTGTTTCAAAGCACCCACAGAGCAAAGAGGAGGGAACATGGGAATGAAAGGCAAATATAATGACAATGAAGAGAAGGAGAGAGGCGGTCCAACTAGACCTTGTGAGCATTCAGAATGTGCAAGTGCAGAAAGAGAGAAGGGAGCAAATGCTAGGAGTTCCACAGAGTGAAGTGCTACGGAGTGAGTTGCAAGCAGCTGTTAAGTGCCTGGCAGAGATCACTTGGTAAGAGTGGTCAACTGCCAATACAATACAATAAGTGCTGGCCTGTGAGACAGCACAGGCTAGTGGGCGCCCAAAGGCAGTGCTGGGAGTGGGCAGAGGCTAAAGGCGATGGGGGGCAGGATGCAGACACACATAAGGGAACTGGTCACTAATCTCAGCGACTGTGGGGTTTATCAAGAGAGGGAGAGGGGGAAGGAGGAGGTGCAAAGGAAAGCCTTGAGGAGCTTCTGGAATTTGAGGAGATCCAGCTCCAGACAGAGAGGAAGGGGTAGGCTGTTCCAGAGTAGGAAGAAGCTGAGAGAAGAGATCGGCCACCAGCTTGCTGTTTAGAGAAGCGCTTGACACACAGAGAGATGTCATCGGAAGAGCATAGCGATCTGGAGGGAGAGTATTTGGTGAGAGCCAGTTGTAGATAGTGTGGTCCCCAGCTCGAGGCAGCCTTATGGAAGCATTGGGATTTGAATTTGATTCTTGCCGCAACCGGGAGCCAGTGGAGAGATTTTAGACTGGAGAGATGCAGTCCATGGGCTAGAGGCCAAGGATAAGTCTCACTGCTCATTGGATTTTATCCAATGAGCCATATAAAGCCAGGGGGGATTTTAGTTCCCCAACCTTGCATGGCCCATTGGGGATACTGGCTGAGGAACTGTATGTTTGTATGTGCGAGCGAGGGGCTCCTGTGCCTCCTTCCACATACAAATGGAGAAGTCTATTTGTCCGTGGAGCAAGATGCTAAGTAAACTAACTCAGCTACTCAGTCGCTCTCTGTATGTACCCAAACTGGGTTTCGAAATTAATATGGCGTGTAATACAAAAAAATAGTAAGTATTAGCCATAAAGTAATGCAGGATAATCTCAAGACATCATAGCCAAAGCTTATCCATAGGATTTTATGTTTTATTGTTCAAATCTTTTAAAAAATGAGGAAACCATCAGCTTATCAGCAGTAAAAGATTCATGTGCCAATGCATTTCGGGGATCACTCCTTCTTCATGGCGTTTCTTAACTGTTTTACAATGTTTGCACAATGTATACACAGTGTGTAATAACATATACAAAATTAGCATTGGGAATTGAAAAATAAAGAAAACATACCACATTCATAATGTTTCCAAAATTCCAGGCCAAACATGTAATCAAGAAAAATAAATGAAACCAAACGAGTAGAAATTAACTCCAACTTAACTAATGATGCATAAACTTAAATAAACTTAATGGACCCATTACCTGTTGTGACTGTGGAGCTGTAATGGTTGCTGACAAACGTGCTTGTTTCTGAACTTTTTCTAACTTGGCGTGTAGCGCCTTAACGATCATAAACACTATGGCAAATACACACAGTATATTAATATAACGATACTATTGCGTGTGGTAATCGGAGAAGCAGACAACTTTTCTGGCTGACTCACCCATTGGCATCTCGTAGACCTGCAGAGTCACGGACGTGTGCAACGTTACTGTTTAGTCCAGTTGCCTAGGAGAAGGAACTATTTTATGCATTAGTCCCGTGTGATCGCTAAACAATCAGTATGATTACGAGATTGCGGATTTAAACCAAACAAATATAGGAAATAGGACAAGGGTCATAGTGCGGATACCCTATTGTAATTACATCAGTGACAAACTGGCTATCATCTGTGTGTGTTTAGTGAAAACGTGTTGTTGCTTAGCAACGCTGTGAGCTTGATATGAAAATAGAAAAGGGACAAAAATCTACAAAGATCTGTTAACCGCTAATAGGAGCAGATAACTGGATTCTCATT
This sequence comes from Ambystoma mexicanum, assembly GCF_040938575.1. Lineage (NCBI taxonomy): Eukaryota > Metazoa > Chordata > Amphibia > Caudata > Ambystomatidae > Ambystoma > Ambystoma mexicanum. The sequence continues at coordinate 931,791,164 of NC_090931.1, read as the reverse complement.
GTGCACTATACTGTCACGTGTGATAATCAGAAAAACAGACAACTTTTCTTACTGACTCACCTGTTGGCGTCTCGTGGTGCACACTGCTCATGCACAGTCTCGGACGCACACAACGTTACTGTTTAGTCTCGCTGCCTAAGAGATGGAACTATTTTGTGCATTAGTTCTGTGTGATCGCTAAACATTCAGTGTGATTTCGAGATTACAGATTTAAACAAAACAAATATCGGTAATAAGACAAGGGTCATAGTGCGGATACCCTATTATAAATACATCGGAAACAAACTGGCTATCATCTGTGTGTGTTTAGTGAGAGCATGTCGTTGCCTAGCAACACTGTGAGCTTACAATGGAAACAGAAATCTAAAAAGATCTGTTAACCACTAATAGGGGCAGATAACTGGATTATCATTGTGACTATTGCTCACAGGATATAGGAGAGGGCAATTATGACTCCTTAGAAGTACATTCAAACGTGACTAAACAGTCAGTATATTGACTTTAAACGGAACCCCAGAGAAAACGGAAGGTGTCGCCAGTGGCGGCACCTCGGGTTCCAGACATAAGAAGCGTCCAGGATGGGTCCCCTGGCTTCTAATGGCTGTGGTAATAGAATGTCAAACACAAACGTGATTACACAAAATAGATAAGAATGAAAAGCAAAATTGGAAACCATATTAAAAGAAAGAATCAGTAAAAAATAAATCAGTGAAAAATTATGCAAAACAAAAATGGATGACAGACATTACCATGTTCACAAGTAAAATACAATATCAGAAATGTATAAAAAAAATATCAAAAAAATGAAACAGAGTAACACCTTGCAAAACAGAATTGTGCAAAACTGTGAGAGTTAATCTCTTCATTGAATCGCTAAACACTGTCATGGGTACGAAAAAATAAAAGTAAGTGCATTTTAATAAGGCCTATAATTAAATAAATCAATAAATAAAACTATGAAACAAGATTAAATAAAGCGGTGAAAATAAATCTCTTCATTAAGTCAATTCGGGGTTAAAGACCCCAGCCTGTCAATCCAGAAAGTCTCCCTTCTGTTAAGTCTTAAACCAATGTCTTCGTGAGGATTATTTTTAGTGCTCACTTCTAAAATCTGGGCCTGAATCTGTGACACATTATGTCCTTTGTTTATCCAATGTCGGCCCACTGCCGAATTCATATTTCTGTTGCGGATGCATGAGCGGTGTTCGTTCCTCCGTATCTTGGCTGGTCGTGTGGATTGCCCAACATAATATTGGCCACAGGGGCATTTAATTCCATAAATGGTGTTTATGCTGTCACATGTCCCATAAGTCCTAAGCATGATTTCTTTGCCTGTCCTTGGGTGATGTACAATATCACCTTTCAAAACAAAATTGCAATTTGTGCAGTGCAAGCAAGGAAATGTTCCTGTACGATAAGTTATCGGTTCTTTAATCAGTGGCCTTATCTTTACCAACTCATCTCGTACGTTGCTACTTCTTTGAAAGGCAAATATCGGTAATTCTTGAAACAGATATTCTGTTCTTGCGTCACTTTTCAAGATGCTCCAATGTTTCTTAATTGTATTTTTAATTTTGTAACTTTGTGTGGAAAACTTGGAGACATATACTGGTGATCTTAATTCTTTCTTTTCTTTCTTAGTAGGCGCCAGTAATGTTTCACGATCTAGCACATTTAGCCTTTCGATTGCAGCAGTGAGTTCTTCTTTTCGATATACTCTAGCCAAAAATGTGTCAGTCATCTCAGTTTGTTGTAAAATGAAGTCATTTGGATCACTTACAATTCGCTTCATACGAAGTAACTGACTGTATGGTAAATTGCGAATTAAGCTAGGTTGATGAAAACTTAAATGATGTAAAAGATTATTTCTGTCTGAAGGCTTACGGAATAGATTAGTACTGTAACCCTGACCTTCTACTTTTACTTGTACATCCAAAAAATTAATATTGGTGTTCGATACCTCTTTCGTGAATTGAATTCTGTTATCAATATTGTTGAGGTAGTCGAAAAAGATATTAAACTCTGCCTCATTTCCTGACCACATGCCAAAAATATCATCAATATAACTCACCCAAAGATGGATGCTGTTCTTCCATTCTTCCTTGCTTAATACATGGTTCATCTCATATTTGGGCATGAAGCAATTTGCATAGGCGGGTGCCATAGTGGCACCCATAGATGTACCTGAAATTTGTAAACAAAAACGCTCCTTTTACTGAAAATACGAATTTTCTGCAATTAATTGAAATAATGTGAGTATAAATTCCTTCCTGGCTCCAATTTTGGGTGCTCTTAATAGTATCCATCCTACTGCCTCCATTCCCAAATCATGGGGTATGGACGTATAAAGGCTTTTAACATCACACTAGACCCTTGTCTTATTACCGATATTTGTTTTGTTTAAATCCGTAATATCGAAATCACACTGAGTGTTTAGCGATCACACTGGACTAATGCACAAAATAGTTCCATCTCTTAGGCAGCAAGACTAAACAGTAACGTTGTGCGCGTAAGATACTCTGAAAGAGCAGTGTGCACCACGAGACGCCAAAAGGTGAGTCAGTAAGAAAAGTTGTCTGCTTTTCTGATTATCACACGTGACAGTATAGTGCACAATGAGAATCCAGTTAGCTGCTCCTATTAGCGGTTAACAGATCTTTGTAGATTTTTGAGCCTTTTCTATGTTCATAGCAATCTCACAGCATTGCCAAGCAACGACACATTCTCACTTAACACACACAGATGATAGCCAGTTTGTCACCGATGTAATTACAATAGGGTATCAGCACTATGACCCTTGTCCTATTTCCTATATTTGTTTGGTTTAAATCTGCAATCTCGTAATCATACTGATTGTTTAGCGATCACACGGGACTAATACATAAAATAGTTCCTTCTCCTAAGCAACGGGACTAAACAGTAACGTTGCACGTGTCTGTGACTCTGCAGGTCTACGAGACGCCAATGGGTGAGTCAGCCAGAAAAGTTGTGTGCTTCTCTGATCACCACATGCAATAGTATAGTTATATTAATATACTGTGTGTATTTGCCATAGTGTTTATGATCATTACGGCGCTACACGCCGAGTCAGAAAAAGCTCAGAAACAAGCATGTTTGTCAGCAACCATTACAGCTCCACAGACAGGACAGGTAATGGGTCCATTAAGTTTATTTAAGTTTATGCATCATTAGTTAAATTGGAGTTCATTTCTACTCATTTGATTTCTTTTATTTTTCTTGATTACATGTTTGGCCTGGAATTTTGGAAACATTATGAATGTTTTCTTTATTTGTCAATTCCCAATACTAATTGTGTATATGTTATTACACCCTGTGTATACATGGTGCACACATTGTAAACAGTTAAGACTCGCCCTGAAGAAGGAGTGATCTCCTAAATGCATTGGCACATGAATCTTTTACTGCTGATGGTTTCCTCATTTTTTAAAAGATTTGAACAATAAAACATAAAATCCTATGGAAAAGCTTTGGCTATGATGTCTTGAGATTATCCTGCATTACTTTTTGGCTAATACTTACTATTTTTTTGTATTACACGCCATATTAGTTTCGAAAGCCAGTTTGGGTACATACAGAGAGCGACTGAGTAGCTGAGTTAGTTTACTTAGCATCTTGCTCCACGGACAAATAGACTTCTCCATTTGTATGTGGGAGGAGGCACAGGAGCCCCTCCCTCGCACATACAAACATACAGTTCCTCAGCCAGTATCCCCAATGGGCCATGCAAGGTTGGGGAACTAAAATCCCCCCTGGCTTTATATGGCTCATTGGATAAAATCCAATGAGCAGTGAGACTTATCCTTGGCCTCTAGCCCATGGACTGCATCTCTCCAGTCTAAAATCTCTCCACTGGCTCCCGGTTGCGTCAAGAATCAAATTCAAATCCCAATGCTTCCATAAGGCTGCATCGAGCTGGGGACCACACTATCTACAACAGGCTCTCACCAAATACTCTCCCTCCAGATCGCTATGCTCTTCCGATGACATCTCTCTGTGTGTCAAGCACTTCTCTAAACAGCAAGCTGGTGGCCGATCTCTTCTCTCAGCTTCTTCCTACTCTGGAACAGCCTACCCCTTCCTCTCTGTCTGGAGCTGGATCTCCTCAAATTCTGGAAGCTCCTCAAGACTTAACTTTGCACCTCCTCCTTCCCCCTCTCCCTCCCTTGATAAACCCCACAGTCGCTGAGATTAGTGACCAGTTCCCTTATGTGTCTGTCTGCATCCTGCCCCTCCATCGCCTTTAGCCTCTGCCCACTCCCAGCACTGCCTTTGGGCGCCCACTAGCCTGTGCTGTCTCACAGGCCAGCACTTATTGTATTGTATTGGCAGTTGACCACTCTTACCAAGTGATCTCTGCCAGGCACTTAACAGCTGCTTGCAACTCACTCCGTAGCACTTCACTCTGTGGAACTCCTAGCATTTACTCCCTTCTCTCTTTCTGCACTTGCACGTTCTGAATGCTCACAAGGTCTAGTTGGACCGCCACTCTCCTTCTCTTCATTGTCATTATATTTGCCTTTCATTCCCATGTTCCCTCCTCTTTGCCCTGTGGGTGCTTTGAAACACAATTTACTTGATGTATAAGCACCTTACAAATGCACAATAAAATAAATAAATATAAGAGAGTGAGGAACAGAACTGTCAAACGGAAACCTGCGTTTCTCTTTGACAGTTCAAGCCAGCCGAGGAGCGATTCCTCAGCTGCATAATGCACCCCAGTGAGTGCTCATTGTTTAAAATGGGCTGGCTCTTCCATTATGGGCAAGGGTGCCTGTGGGTCAGCACAACCTTGCCCATTATGGAGAAGCACCATTGGTGCACCGTCAAAGAATGTATACATAGGGTATGTGTAGCTGGAGATGAAATCATGTTGACTTTGAAGTCATGTACGTGAACTGCACTGTTTGTAATACAGTAATGTTGAACACAATGATGGACTCATAGACATGTGCTACAGAAGAAAGCTACCAGGGTAGCTCAGCAGGTTGAGTGACTGTTGCTAAAATGTTATATATTTAAAACTGGCTGCAAATCCTATGACTTTCTGCAATTCCTTATAAAAACAAGTGCTATCAAATGTGTTCGGCCAGGGGATGTGTCGGGCTGGTAGCTTACTTATATTCAGGGTGAGGGTATTTCTGCCCACGTAGTGAAAATCAAAAGTTGGCACCCACGAACCCACAGTTTAGTTCCCTGATAACTGCTGTCAGTGCAATAGAATGTCATGATGCCTACCCCCGGGGACTCAGACCAGGTCCAGCAACCCCGGAAGCAGGCATCAGGTTATTTAGAGCAAGCCCAAAAGCCCCTGTTAGGGGCTGTTTGGGTGCGGTGGCTCATATGGAGAGTCAGTCCTGGCGCCATAGGCGCCAGGCTCATAGAGTAGAACTTACCTGATGCAGACCATGCTGCAAACTTACCTGATGCAGACCATGCTGCAAGAGCTCCAAGCCAAATGAGGCTTGGAAGGGACTATTTTACCTTGGGACTATGTTTTACTCGGGTGGGGCTGGGGAGGAATACTTACCTGGGACTACTTTGGAGGCTATTTAAACCACACCCGAAGCGCAGCACATGCTTCGCGTTATTCTGCATCCAGCAGCGTAACGCTCACCATGTCTGCAAGCCTGCATCCAGTGTTCTGCCACGCCCGCCTCGAGTCTGCAGCTCCTAGAAAAAAGGGAAACAGAAGGAGAAAAGGTTAGAACAAGAGCAATACCTTCGATCCTTACCTGAATTCCGGATCCACCGCGCCTTCGAGCTGGAAGAAAGAAGTATTTCACGTGCGCTGCCTCGCCTGCTGCAGCGCTGCGCTGAACTCACCGGCCTTCGCAGCATTCTCACGATCCACCGCTTCCTTCTGCACGTTCCCGCCGCATTCCGGCACCTAAGGGGAACACAAAACAGCAAAGGTGAGCCAAGGGAATAAACAGAGGCAATAGTAACTACCACCATAGACTTACCTGATTTACCGCTGGAGGTACTATTCCTCTTCACGGGTCGGCGCAGCCTCCATAGCATCCTCGCCGTACCCCGGCCCCTAAGGGGAACAAAAGGACAACAAGGTGAGACAAAGGGACAAACGAGGGGAATCCTTCTCACCACAATAGACTTACCTAATTTTACCGCCAGAGGCATTATTCCCTGAACTTCATATTTTCTCTCCGCATCTGAATAAGGGAGAAAGCAACAGGTTACATTCTGGCCTTATTTTATTGAACTGTGTTGGATAAGACAAATCCTTACCTGAACTTCGTCAGCTACCACGAGGAACTCTTCTCTGGGGTCAAGCTGCAAATTGAAAGGAATCGGACAAGAGTGAAAGTCAGACATTTGAACTCTTACGAACTACAATATTCTGAAACTCACCAATTCCTTCTAAACAGTGAAGCAACTGGTTATCTACGCGCCCCTGCGATCGATTCAGGATGGAGAGCTCATACTTCCAAACCATCAGGTGAGACTTTAAGGAGGGACAGTAGAGGCGATCAGTGGGGAGAACAGCAGGGGGAGGTGGGGGTTAACTCTCAACTCCACAGGTGGCTAATTCCCTTTCTCCATTTACAGAAAAACACTCCTACGGGCCAAGCAAACCAAGCTGGGTGGGCCAGTCCAGTCTGTCATCTCGGCACTACACGTCACATTGGTGGAGACCGCAGCTGTCCAGTTTGGATTGACGCCCCTGTGGGAGCCAGGTGAGTGTAACATAGAAGCATTTATTTGCGATTAAGCAGTTTGACAAGCATATAACAGCTTTAGAAATATATCCTGTGAAAAAACAAAAACAAAGGGACACAAAAATCACAGTGTGTTTGTGTGCCAGTCCGACAAATAAATAAGACACATTTCAAAGAAAATTAATTAATGTAAGTTCAAGAAGCATGTTTCAGTTTGGAAATGTCTTTTGTTTTTTTCTAGACCAGTGTAAACTGCGCATTTGGAAAACAAAAATGTACCCACCATGTAGGTAGCCTGCTTTTATCAGTGATGGCCCCCAGTGATATACATGGCCCATTGTTTCCTCTGGTGTCCCTTTCAGGCCAGAAGAAAGAACACAAGCTGTGCAAATAGAGCCTGCTAACGTGCGAATGATGGCTGGGAGAAGGAGCACCTTTAAGGCACCTGCAAAGAGTTATTTGCTGGAGGGGGGGCAGAACAACAATTATGGTGGTAATTACGCCCTTCTAGCGACGCCTATGCAGCAATGTCTCGGGCTTCAAAGACTTTCGTAATGAAGTCCTGCCCTTAGGGGGTCGCAAAGCACAATATTGCCGGCCGCATATGCCCCGCGGGCCATATGTTGTGCCCACCAGATGTAAAGGAAGGAATGTGGAGGCATGGACAAGTTCTTTTCAGGTTGGATTGTGATCAAAGAGATACATTTGGACATTTTGGACATGGAGGATAGAAATATTGCCATGGGTACAGGGTTTGAGCAGGGAGGATGGGAGCCGGCACCCTACTGTAGTGCTGAGTATGCTTCCGTGCCTATAGAAGTATTAGGGGAAGGAATAACAGGAGCAGGAGACAAAGAGGAATGGGAATCGGTGTCGAGCAGTGAGAGCAGGGTGTACCAGCCCTACCTTCCGCTCCAGTAGTAGAGAGTTAACCATGGGGTCTTCAGGCGTGCCATGGTACTCGTATGGCCGTAGCAAGAAGCAGGGGAGAGAGGGGGGAAGCCCCATTGAAAGCGGGTGTAACTCGTTTTACGTTACTCCAGAAGGGTCTGGGAAAGGCGTACACTGTCCCGTGATCACACATGGAGCGGAATAACCTGATGAAGAGACTCCCTTTACTCACTGCAGGGAAGTGGATTTACGCATTAGAGAAACATACTGCTTGTGTCATGTTGGCCATAGGGCACATGAAGAGCCCTAATGGGGAGCAGGGTATACGGGGTATACAGGATTTCAGTTGGATACAAATTCCGATGATGGAGCAGGTTTTAATCATTTCGGGGCACGAGTATGGGGTGCCTTGCGGATTATGTATATGATACAGCTAATATAACTTCAATTCTAGCCAAAATGATGAACTCCGATGATGATCCTGCCATACACATCCAGTTTATTCAGGAGATGTGGAGGGCAGGGACAGGAGTAGCGTTGGACAAGAATGTGGTGATTTTTTACCACATGTTAAAAAAGGGACTTCCCAAGGAACATAAAGTCGTAGGGATGGAGACCAAGAGTTGGCCAGCAATTCAAGCACATATTGTGCATTTTTGTAAAAGGAGGTAAGAAAAGGAAAAGTAGAGTATAAAACAGGCACAAAAGGCAGAGGCCAAGTTTGTTCAAAAGAAATGCGTGAAGATTTGTTTAGAAGGGGCAGTAATTACTAACTCCATCGAGGGGCAGCAGGGGCAACTGGGACAACAGCACAGGGTGAATCGGGTATGACACAGGGGTGGATGGATGGGTATGCACCTGGTCCAAGGCAAATGAGAGGGTTTCCAAGGGGTAGGGGAGGATTTCCACGAGGAAGTGGGTCATTTGGTGGCTTCACCGGAATTGGACCCCGGTTTAATGGGCCAATGGGAAATAACTATGGAGGTTTTTATGGGATTCAGTTTTGGTCGTGTGGGAGGTTGGGATATGTGTCACAAGTTTGTCAAGACAGGTCACAGTAGTTTAATGTGGAAGCTCAGAGGATGCAATCCCCGAGCCTGCCATGTGTCCCAGGCACTGTGCAATCGCAGCAGGCACTGGTTGAACAGAGCCCAGTGACTGGGGCTGCACAGACCTATGATTTCCCACTGACAATGCCAGCACAAACACCAGTACAGACATGGGAGAAAAATCCTTTACCCTAAGGTATGTTTACTCATTACACGGAAGCAAGTGTTTTTGGATGGAGACAAGGGTCTCTGATGTGTCCAGTCCTGCCCGTTACCACCGATCTGGAATAGCAACCCCGGATTGGTGTGCAAGTCAGTGACCAAACATTCTCATTTATGGTCGACACATGGGCTACAAAATCTTGCATTTATTAGATTTTTTGTATTTGTTACATGCACATGACAGCCCGAGCCCTATAGAGACACAGATGGAAGCCAAAAGTTATAACAAGGGATGCACTAGGGTCCAGCAGACAGGTAGCTCATACATGGAAAAATAAACTATCTATATCGGAAGGTCTTTAGTGCTCTCCAAAATTGTGGAATTGACTGTAAGATTCTTATGTCCAATGGGAGTGAATTCCATAATTTTGGCCCGAATACAGCAAATCTTCTGTCTCCCCTTGAATTGTAAATGGAATGGGGAATAACCAGAAGATGTTGATCGTTAGAGCATGGGGATCTTGATGGTTGGTATACTTGAATCAGACTCTTAAATATTCTGGGGCAGAATCATCATTAATACATTTATGTACTAGACATGCCACTTTGAATCTAATCCAGTCTTCCACGGCCAGCCAATGTAGTGCCCGCCACGATGATGATACATGTGCATGCCAATCTAGGCTCAAAATAATTCTTACTGCAGCATTTTTAGCTTTCTGCAATCTTAATATTTGTTTGTGAGGGATGCCAAGCAGTTGGCTATTGCAATAGTCCAGGTGCCCATTGGTTAGGGTGCCAACTACCATGCAAACTCTTCCTGTGGATGAAAGGTAGTGCCTGCCTAAGGAGACTAAGGATGAAATGTACCACCTTAACCTTTGTTCCAACTTGGGCTTCACTACCCAGGTCATCCTGTCAGATGCAACCAAGGTTTTTAACCTTGGAGGCAAATTTCAAGTTTGATCCCAGCAGTAATGAGATGAGTAACTTCTTAGCAACTTTTAGATGATGTTTGGGTCCAAGTAAAATCAACTCAGTTTTAGCAGCATTCAACTGCAGCTGATTATGGGACATCCAGGTACTAACCTCATCTAAACACTGTGCCAGTTTGCCAAATGCATCATTAAAATTAGAGACTCGAAGAAAGATCTGAGTGTCATCTGCGTAAGGATGGACATTCAGTCCATGACGTCTCAGGATCTCTAGAAGAGGGCGAATATATAGATTGAAAAGCAAGATCTACGTTTTAAGGTAAGTACTCAAAATGTATCTGCCCCTTTGTTGTATTGTACAGATATCCCAGCAAATCTTTTAGGAAGAGAATGCTTGAGCAAGTTGCGATGTCGATTGCTTTCACAGAGAAGGTATAGTATGCTTGACTCCAGGCTTGTATCGGGTAAGAGAAGCAGCAAGTTTGCATGCATATTGTGGCGACAGAGTGATAAGGGGGATGCCTATACATACAGCCTTGTTTCTTTATGGTTTAATGGTTTTGTTGAGTCGGGTTCCTGGGATCAGAAATCAGACATGGTGGGTACCAATTGAGGTCTTGTTTCAACCTGTTGTACCGCAGGTGGTAACACCAGGCACCATTGTTACGATTCTTTTAGAGGCAGTAGTGATCAAGAAGAACCGGGTGATTCTCTCAGGCACAGATGAGGAAACTGAGAACGGCACATAGTTCTGTGCATCGATCTGACCTTATAGCTAAGGGACGTGTCCGACTAGCAATTATTCGAAGACACTAAAGACACAGGAGAGATAGTTTTTGAAATTGGGATGCCTTGTCAGATAGTGATAGAGCAAAGAGAAGTACCACAGGCTATGCTTATCATTAGAAATACATCGCCACATTGGAAGGAGGATTTGGAAAAAGTGTCGAACCATTTATGGACCAGCAATCCTCATGATGTAGGGATACTGAAGAGTGCTGGAGCAGTGCGAATAAAATTGAAACCAGGTGCGATAATACCACAGGATAAACAGTACCCCATGGCTAGAGAGGCAGACAAGGGGATTTACGAGACCATTATGCATTGTTGAAGGAAGGCATAATACAACCTTCTTTGTCCCCATGCAACACAGCCATCTACCTGAAAGACCAAAGAAATATCGAGGCTTAGTACCACAAAATGAAATATGCCAATCACGGGTTGAAAGATACAAGTATCTTTATTTCTGTACAGAATGCAAAGCAAAACAGTTATCTATCTGGCTCCCAACACCTCTCAGTGTGTACCAGCAGACACAGTAAGGGGTGAGAGTGCTGCACATCTTAATCCAAGCTGTTTTATACATTTTTCCAATCATTGTCCAGCCCCTCTCCAAACTAATCATTTACATACTAGGGTTCGTGCCCAGTTCACATGACAAATATGTCAATATTATTTAACGGATTTAAAAAGTTTGAATGTCCATGAAGTTACAATGACAGTATTGGTTCTCCGGCTCATAGTAAGCCTAGTTTCAAGAAAAAACACAATGGGCCTCATTACGAGTCTGGCGGTAACCGCCTGGTTACCGCCAGACTGGTATTACCATTCTGCCTCCGTGACTCCCAGAATTACCAGGGCATTACAGCCCTGGTGTCCAGGGAATTCCGGAGGCGGAATTCGGTAATTCCCCATTCCCATTGCGTCCCATAGGACGCAATGGGAATGGGGAAGTGGAAACACCGGCACCATCTCGTGATGGTGCTGGTGTTTCCACATCCGCCTACAGGCGGGAGGTGTTCAACCCGCCAGGTCAGACCTGGAGGGAAGATCACCTCCCGCCTGCAGGACTCGGGATCGGGCGGTCCGGAATTAACAGTGGCGGCGGGTTTACCGCCACTGTTAATTCCGGACCGCCCGACCTGTAATGAGGCCCATTACCTTTAAACCAAAGCACACGGTTTGAGTTTGCTCTACATTGTTCCGCTGTTTATATGGGGATGAGGCTTGTGAGCGCAGACAACACTTGGATTGCAGTTCATACGAGTCACAAGGCTTCTTTGCACAGAACAAACAGTCTGCTCTCGGTCAGCCTATATGTTGACACAACTGAAAGTTCGTTCGGCTCCGCTGTATTTGAAAACACAGTCCACCATTTTAGGACACAAAGCAAGAGTTAAAATCAAAATGGCGGATAGTTCTTAAAATGGCAGCGAAGTTGATTAGAAATCAGAGAATTTCAAACGCGGTTTTTCGTGCAACGCAAATGGGCTTAGCCCAATATTCATAACAAGGCGGTATTATATCAATACAGTTTAACATACCCTGTGAAGAAGGTGAAGGGGTCCAGTTGGAGGATGGTACAGGGTTTGCAACCCCTCAATAATATTGTTGAGGCGGAATTGCCGGTGGTACCGAATCCTGCGACCATTCTCTGTAACATCTCTACTGGTTTGACCCACATTACGGTGATTGATTTAAAAAATGCCCCCTTAAACTCCGATTCTCAGTACCTCAGAGCGCTTATGTATCGTGGTCAGAGATTCAAGAACAAAAGGTTGCCCCAGGGGTACTGTGAATCTCTGAGTGTCTTTAGCAGTGTGGTTCCCATGGGTTTGGGGAATTTACATGTGTCCAGTACCGTAATTCAGTACGTGGATGATTTGCTCGTTTGTAGCACTTCAGAGGAGCACTGTTGAGGAGATGCAATAACGCACCTCACCCTGCTTGCAGAGAAGGGGTACAAAGTGGACTAATTGCAGTAATGCCAGACAGAGGTAGTATATTTGGGGCAAGTATTATCACCCGCAGGAAGGATGGTAATGCCAGAGAGAGCCACCGAAGTTCAAAATACACCTCAGCCAGACACAGTGAAAAGAATGCAGCAGTTTTTGGGGCTCTGTAACTATTGTAGGTTGTGGATCTTTGACTACTCTAGTTACGTGTGGCCCTTACTGCAGTGGCTTATGGATGTGCAAAAGGTGAAAGGTCCGACAGAGTGGTCTGAAGAAATGGTGACTTGCTTTCAGGAACTAAAAGCTGCGATCAGCAATGCTCCGGTCTTGGCAACCTTGAACAACAAGAAACCATTTTATTTGTTTTCTCATTCGAACGACAGGTGATGACAGTGGTCCTGACATAGCAAACTTAGCTAGGACACAAACCTTTCCCTTTTCACAGCAGACTCCTAGACCCAGTAATGCAGGGACGGTTCCCTTGCGAGCAACCTTTAGCGGCAGCAGATTTTACGATTTAAAAGTCTTCAAACATTACCATGGCTTGCCCAGTGACACTGGAAGCAGAGCATGCGGTCTTTGCGATCTTAGAAAAATCCAAGTCGACGTTGACGACCCAAAGATTTTCGGGGTATGAGGTAATCCTGTCAACTGCATCAGTACATCCTCTGCTGTGTCACATAGTCAATCCTGTGGCATTTGGAGCGGAGCCAGTGCAGCCTGATGATAGTGTTCATTATTGTACCACTTATAATGGGGAAGAGGATGAGAGGATGAATGTCAAAGAGGATGCCTTGGAGGGAGGTGAGGTACTTTTTGTTGATGGATCTTCAATAATCAATAAGGACACTGGTGAGAGGCCTACCGGTGCAGCCGTTGTGGGCTTTGTGGATGGGGAATACTGGGTCGGATTGAAGAGACGGTTACTTTCACATTACTCCGTGCAAGCGGCGGAACTAGTGGTGCTTATAGAGGCACTAGAAATTAGTCAAGGGAAGGCAGTCACTATTTATTCTGACTCCGCTTATGTCACCTCCACTGTGCATTTGGGGTTATCAAGGTGGCAGAGAAGAGGGTTTACGAGATCTGAAGAGACCCCTGTCCAGCCTGCTGTGCTGCTACCCAGACAAATTGAAGAGTTATCTTTGTCCACAGAGGTAGGTTTAGTTAAATGTGCTGTGCATACTAACCATACTAATCCAATAGCCCTTGGAAATAATGCTACGGATAAGGCGGTGAAGGAAGCAGTGTACTTACATTTTACAGATTTGCAGAAAATGGAAACTGTGTCCCAGCCGGTACAGTTTCCAGCCCCACACACTGCAGTCCCGGTGCTTCAGATTATAGAGCTACAAGGAAAAGCTCCTAGAGAAGAATAGGAGCTCTGGAAAAAGAGAAGATGCCTCCTCCCACCCATGTATTTGCTGTGGAGACAGGAGTTGATGTGGAAGTTAATAATGACCACAGAGCTCCTTCTTTTGGCTCTAGAACAACTACATACCCGTCACACACTTCTTGGTGACAAATTGCAGCAGAGCTCAGGGAAGAATGGTTTGTACCGAACCTCCAGGAACATGTAAGTAGGTTCATCGGAAACTGTGTAGCTTGCAAGGAATTAAATCCTGGAAATAATATGAGGCCAGTAAGGGGAGTTTTGCCTAGGCCCTGTGGGCCTTTCAGGCAGCCCCATATAGACTTTGTGGACATGATCACGAGGTGTAACATTTATTGGTACCTCTTTGTTATAGTTTGTCCATTCTTTAAGTGGCTTGAGGTTGGTCCCTGCGTACATCCTGATGCTAAGTCCACAGTAAGATTTCTGGTGAGGGAGGAATTTCCACAGTGGGGAATTTGCAAGGTCTTAAAATCCGACAATGGAACCCCCTTTTTTAATGCCTTGTTCATAGAAATTACTTCACTTATAGAAACCAAGCACAGGTTGTGCTCAATATTCCACCTGCAGGCCAACGGAACCATGGAGAGACTAAATGGGGTCCTTCAGTCCCGGTTAGCAAAAGTGTACAGTGATTTGAAAAAGTCTTGGTACTGCTGTCTTCTCTTAGTACTGTTTTATTTGAAGAATTAGGCAGGAAAAGACCACAACTTGATCCCCATGGGTTTGTGGCAGGGCATAGGCTGAACCCACCTCTTTCACCTGCGTGCACTGCATCAGATGCACACAAAACCATAGAGGTTTTAGGAGAGGGGTTTTGGGAGTACCTTATGGCTCTAACCAAAAGTGTCAAGATTATATGTCTTGTGTCTTCTCACCAACAGACTACAAGAGAAAAAGGTAAAGGAAACCAGTGATGACACGCAAGCCACAGCTACTCCTGGGATACTGAATTTTCATCCGGACCTTCGTATGTCGCTGGAACAAGCAGCATTTTCATGGGCCACACTGTGTCATTGATGCGACTCCTACTTCTGTGAAGGCGGAGGGCAACAAGAGTTGGATCCAGTCAGTGATACCGAAAGTGATACCGACACCCCTCTGCCGGCATAGGAGCAGGCTCAAAGTTAAGTATGCCCTAAAGATTTGCTGTTCATTCCAGTGGAGGCGGGTGCAAACGAAAATCTGGTACTTGAATTTCTCTGTTTACAAAAAGAAGAAATACTCAAATTTATAATGTGTGTTCAAATTAGTTTTTACTTGTTTTTTGTGGTTCTCTTGTCATCATGTTTAAGGATGACCACAAGTGTACATTTCAAAGGTTCAAATGTATCTAGTTTTATAGAATTTGAGGATGTATTGTCAAGAGCAAGAAGTAATGTTGATTTCCTGGATAATGGGGATGATGAAATAGATACCACAACAGATGCACATGGCTTCGTAGTAGATAATGCATGGTACAGCCATAGGAGGAAGGTGTGGGAAACAGAAGGTGTCTCACGCACTAGTCCCCAGGGATCTTTCATCCAGGTCGCCAGGACACAGCCATCGCTATTAGATCCAGTTCCTGAGAGTGGACCAGTGTGGGAGGATCATCTGGATGAGGGTATTTGGGGAGTGGGAGTGGGACACTGGATGGTGAGACATGGTATCCCCTTCCCTGTAACACCTTTTCCCATCCTACCAGGTAGGATACTTAGGAACTCAACCCTCACCCTCCGTTCCCGACATGAACACTTTCCCACGCACAGCTCACTGTGAGAGAAAACTGACTAACACCTGAGCCCTATACCGGACATGTCCCAACACAATGGTCAAGCAGAGTCAGGCAAATACTGATCATTATACACACCTGACTTCCATCACACTTCCCCACACAGAGAAAATCCGGAGCACGAAAACACACTCTGAGCAAGGCAAACACACGAGGAAGCAACAGTTCCAAGAGAAAGACAGCAAGACCAGAGAGGGTTGCAAGGAGGGAAGGGCCCTTGACCTTTTCAGAGAAAAACCACTACATTCACGAGCGCTCGAGAACAAGAAACATAAGACCTGAAGTACAGCTGAAGAAACGTGCCTTGTGTGTCGGAGGTACCCTGGGCTCTCCCGCGTTGATAGCCAAGGAGGGGAGGAGCGTTTGCCGCCATGGTACTGTCCTTGGCTCCTCCAACAAAGCAGCGCCAGTAAAAGTCAGCAGAGCCGGTGAGTCAGGGAGACTGACAGCAGACTGGTCTGTGTTGGAACTGAGGTTGCAAGTGGCAAGATTGTAAGGAGAAATCTGAAGAGAACAGTGTGTGAAGCGTATGTGGTGAGCGACACAAATATAATTGAACATAAAGGGAGTGACTGAACTTTTTGAAGCCAAGTTAGATACCATATAGAAAGTGGTCCAGCTCCACATGGGTGCTCATTCGAAGGTCTCTGTTAGAGGTGGCAAATGTAAATTGTGAATTGTGGAATCGAGTGGTCCTGCAATGGGTCAAGCTAAACCCTGTGCACATTCAAAAGTCTTCGATAGTTAATACGAACTGCAATTGGTCCGAGCCCGGCTTAGGGAGACTAATTGTGTAAGAGAAAGGATCTGAGCCCGGCTGAGGAGGATCCGGGGTGAACCATGAGTCACCTGAGAAATAATATTCTCTGAACATTGGAAAAGGGGATCTGAGCCAGGAAGAGAGGGGTCCAAAGTAACGATTGCAGTACAAAAAGGGATCTGAGCCCAGCTGAAGGGGGTCTAGGGTGAAGAGTGAATCACCTGACTTGAGTAATTGTAAGAGGAAAGGAACTTTTCATTTGTTTTGGTACATCAGGCCCTCTGAATCAAGAGACTTTGATGACTTAAGAGACTTGCACTACAGAAGGCCCTGATGCGAGTAATGGAATTGTGTCCTTGTGCCGAAGAAGTCCAAGAGTGTGCTATGCTCGAGTGAACCGCCTTGTCCCGTGCCTGAAACATGGCTAAGGGAGGCCTATTGGCTGAACATCCTGACATATCATTTTTGTGAACATTTCTTTCTTTTTTCATGAACACTACCCCACACTGTTTGTATTTAGAGGTAACGATTGGCAATATTTATTTTTAGTATAGGCCCTTTTATTTTGACGAGACTCCACTAGGACTGCATTATTATTATTTGATGATCGTAGTTTGCTCCCATGTATATATTTAGGATTAGATAGGCCCCACACTATTGTTAAAGTTCAATAAACACCCCTGAAATGTGGTCACTTGTGTCTGTCTTACTATTGATACCATTCCTTTCTTATATATGGTTTCGGAGTGGGATGTGATTCAATTGATACAAATTGAGAATCCATGCTGATAATTGTCGTATCACCAGAAGGGGAAAATAGAATCGTTGAAGTCCTTGACTCTGATTGTGTATCTAATCTTAAAGAGGTTTTGCTCTCTCAACTACATATCCCAACTAGTCAACAAGACCTGTTTTTCAAAACTCAAATACTATTAGATACCCTCCCACTCTCTCACTATCATATCCAACAGTGGGATGGAAAATCCAACCAGCCTTTACCTTCATTAGATAGACCCTCCAGGATATTGCGGCATGAAATGGCAATTTGTGTGGCATGAAATGGCACATTTTGCGGCACAAACCTTTATTTATTGCAGCATTTTTGCGGCACATTTTTTTATTGACTAGAGCATGTAAGATTGGCACATTGCAAAAAAGAGGCAGTGTCCAGGGCTACAAGAGAGCCAAGGTGTCATTATGTGCACCTTTTGTCTCAATTTCAAAGGAGAAGTCCCAGATATCTTTGGCCTGGCAGAACAGTGTTTGTTTTGGCTATGTTTTTGGTTTAATGTGCATGCCTATTTAATATTATTGACAGTATTGACTGTTATCAGTTGTAATGCTGAAAATATCCCCCTTCTATGTTCTCCAAACGTCACCCACATACCTCTCTCACCAACACAGCTCACACGTCTCACCAATTCCCCATCACAACTTGCGTTCCCGAACCTCTCACTCTGTCATACACATACTCATGTGCTCTGTCGCACTGCCAAGTCACAATTTGCGCCACCCCAGTCTCTGCCACAACTCCAAATCATACGCCCAACTCACACCTTACACTCCTCAATTCCTCCCACAGCATACAGTGCTTCATTCTCTCATGCTACTTCTGCATCTTGCATTCTTTCTCCCATTCTATCGCACTCTGCCCTCATCTTTTCTCCCAATCTGCAGTTGACTGCCTCTTTCCAGCTAACCGCTCCCTCTCTGCTTTTTGGCCCACCCTTCCCCCTAAACCCATGCTCTCCTCGAGTTTCTGTATCTTACAAAGGTTGGTAGAGAGAGATCATTAGGATATTGCTACATTTGTTCTCTCATACCCCATTCTCGTGGTGTCCCTAGGGTGTTTATCCTGAACAAAGTAGAGGTAGCAGACATGCTGTGTCTAGTGTAGCTAGCATTGTCCGAGGGCAGTTTAAAGGGCAATCAGTTACAGCATCCGCTTTGCCTATCGACGAAGAATGTTCAGTTGCAGATCTTAAAGAGAAGAAGAATGTCTGGTGTATACAAAGGGTTCAGTTGAGTTTAGAAGGAGCTATTCTTTCTAAAAACTCCTGGGAGCAATGGGTGAAGAGTTGCAGAACTGGAGGAATGAGGGGATTTCCAGAAGAAGGGGTGGCAGGCATAAACAAAACAAGAATGTGGGCACATGTGATGAAGTTATTTTCGGCCCCTGACTTGGCTCAAAGAGCCAGAAAAACCTGTTAATATACAGCCACATACACATTTTCCTCTGTGTTTTAAGGGCGATGGCACAGTGCCCATTGGCACAAATGGGAACTGCAGCTGCACGCCTGGCATTGCTGATCTGGGTGGCGGCATGGCTGCCCTTCTGGACAATTTCTGGACTTGTGGATCGTATGGCTGTAGGCAGTTGCCTCCAGCCAGGCAAGCTGTGTGCAATTTCACTACACTCCACGTGCCAGTTCTCATTATCCCTGAGGAGCACCTCGCCCGTCCAATGCCCAAAGCTACATCTGTGCCCCCTTTGTCTCCTATGCCCCTTCATCATCATATATGGGCAAATCAATTACTTTGCTCGACAACAGGAACCAGGAACTATTGCAACATACCAAACAATCAAACTACTTTTCAGCGGTCTCATAAAAAGCCTTAATGGACATTCTTGAACAGTACCGGATGTTTAGTCATACCAAAAAAAATTGTCTTCTCTTCTGGCACCTGGCATTCAAACCACGACAAATGCCAAGTAGCACAAGGTGACCAGATATGAACTTCTACTGTTTGTCAATGCGTCTGAGTTAGGTTTTCGGGACATTAAGGAAGAGCTATGGGCCCTTCAGTTTATGACTTTTGAAAAGGGGGACCCCTGCATCCCTCCAACAGCATTTGACATCTGCAGTTTCAGGTACTGGAGACTAGACTAGGACAAAGCAGGAAAACGGATGCCCGGAAGGTTCACAGTCATCTTTAATATAGGTTCAGAAAGATACACTGGAAGCACACCAAGCTCTTACAATCATCTTGCATTTAATACACTTTTGAGAATGATGCAACATTTCATACAATTTCATGGTCTGATTGGTCCCTTCAGCCAAAAATAAACTGCTCTTTGTCTGTGATTGGTTGGTTTAACTGTGACCCACAAAGCCACATTAGTTCATCTTGGCGAGCATTATTTGACTCGCACATAATCTGATAAACTTGCGTGAGAGCCAACCGGCCTCCTTATAAATCCTTAAAAGCCTGCCAAGAAGCAGCCCTTATCCGATTCTCGAGGCCATGACAGCTAAATGCTGTGAAGGCCTCCATGAGTTAATCTTATTTGTTTCCAAGTAAGCAGCTTCTTGGTCTAATTAGTAGCTTTCCCATTCACCTATCTGATTTACTATCAATCATTGTCTACTTTGTCTGCCAAGAAATTCTAAATATATCAATCCCAGCCATGCTTATCTACAGTGAACTGCTTCCAAAGAAATATGCATTATCCTGCATGATTAAGGGCTTTTGACACATGCACCCAAGACGCAATTTTGTCTCTGGCATCCATTTTAGAACATATCTGAGCCTGTTCAGCCTAGATGTTCGGCTACCAAACGGCGCACCAATCTACTTTTGTACATAATTTATTTTCTAAACAGTTTTCAGACTACATTTTCACATATTCATGATGTGTGTGTAATACCTGAGACACCTTCCATCCCCTCGGTCCTTCTGACCCAGAAAATATATGTTGCTCTATTATGCACTCTTTGTCTTCAAAAGCACTATAATTCTGATTTCTGCAATACTGGAACCACTGTCATACATAAAAAGTAGGATCGGAGTAGTTCCTAAGCATAGAGTGGATTGGGACTTGTGAAAGGTATATATATTTTGTTAAATCAACAATATCCACTACGCTAATGTAAAAAAAATAATTTGAAAATTCAATTGACTTAATTTGTTGTGTATCTTAAACAGTGGATATCACAATTATTTTATACCACTATATTTACTGAAAACATTCCTTTTGTTAAAGCAATTTATTATTTTGTGCACATTACAAAACTACATTTCAAAGAAAAACATATTTAAGATTAAAAACACAGTCATAAATTATACTTAATTGTGAAACAGAAATAGATTTGAAAGAAACTTTAACTCAATTCATATGGAAAAGACTTGAAAAACATCCATCAGATTTTTGGAAGAAAAGGGGTTTGAAAACCAAGACGGAAATTCTTTAAGGAAACCCAAAACTTGCGAAGAAATAGATGAAAACAGCAAATAAGCAAATAGATGTGAATAATAAATAAGCAAATAAGATGAAAAAACAGAAACAAATTCATGTGGCCCAAATTTAGTATTGCAGGTTCCGCTGTTTGGTGGATGCAGGTCTGGAATCACTGATCAGCCCATCATGCCATTGACACCCAGTTTGGGGGGTGGGGGGGTCTAGCGCCTCTTCTACAATCCCCCCTCTTACAATCATCTTGCATTTAATACACTTTTGAGAATGATGCAACATTTCATACAATGTCGTGGTCTGATTGGTCCCTTCAGCCAAAAATAAACCGCTCTTTGTCTGTGATTGGTTGGTTTAACTGTGACCCACAAAGCCACATTAGTTCATCTTGGCGAGCATTATTTGACTCACACATAATCTGATAAACTTGCATGAAATCCAACCGGGCCTCCTTATAAATCCTTAAAAGCCTGCCAAGAAGCAGCCCTTATCCGATTCTCGAGGCCATGACAGCTAAATGCTGTGAAGGCCTCCATGAGCTAATCTTATTTGTTTCCAAGTAAGCAGCTTCTTGGTCTAATTAGTAGCTTTTCCATTCACCTATCTGATTTACTGTCAATCATTGTCTGCTTTGTCTGCCAAGAAATTCTAAATATATCAATCCCAGCCATGCTTATCTACAGTGAACTCCTTCCAAAGAAATATGCATTATCCTGCATGATTAATGGCTTTTGACACATGCACACAAGGCGCAATTTTGTCTCTGGCATCCATCTTAGAAAATATCTGAGCCTGTTCAGCCTAGATGTTCGGCTACCAAACGGCGCACCAATCTACTTTTGTACATAATTTATTTTCTAAACAGTTTTCAGACTACATTTTCACATATTCATGATGTGTGTGTAATACCTGAGACACCCTCCATCCCCTCGGTCCTTCTGACCCAGAAAATATATGTTGCTCTATTATGCACTCTTTGTCTTCAAAAGCACTATAATTCTGATTTCTGCAATACTGGAACCACTGTCATACATAAAAAGTAGGATCAGGGTAGTTCCTCAAAGCATAGAGTGGATTGGGACTTGTGAAAGGTATATATATTTTGTTAAACCAACAGTATCCACTACGCTAATGTAAAAAAAATAATTTGAAAATTCAATTGACTTAATTTGTTGTGTATCCTAAACAGCGGATATCAAAATTATTTTATACCACTATATTTACTGAAAACATTCCTTTTGTTAAAGCAATTTATTATTTTGTGCACATTACAAAACTACATTTCAAAGAAAAACATATTTAAGATTAAAAACACAGTCATAAATTATACTTAATTGTGAAACAGAAATAGATTTGAAAGAAACTTTAACTCAATTCATATGGAAAAGACTTGAAAAACATCTATCAGATTTTTGGAAGAAAAGGGGTTTGAAAACCAAGACGGAAATTCTTTAAGGAAACCCAAAACTTGCGAACAAATAGATGAAAACAGCAAATAAGCAAATAGATGTGAATAATAAATAAGCAAATAAGATGAAAAAACAGAAACAAACTCATGCGGCCCAAATTTAGTATTGCAGGTTCCGCTGTTTGGTAGATGCAGGTCTGGAACCACTGATCAGCCCACCATGCCATTGACACCCAGTTTGGGAGGGGGGTCTAGCACCTCTTCTACAATCCCCCCTCTGGTCTGTATTTTGACACCTATTCAACAAATGACCGCTACACCCAATGTCCACCCTCCCACATATTCAGTGTACCTATGCATCCCTGTCCCAATCACCCCCCTCAGTGTGGTGATTTGTCTCAACATGGGAGATATCATAAAAACATTTCTACATAATCAGCAATAACTTCAATCATATTGCGTTTTCTTAGTCTAAAGCATGTTTATATCTCCCTTTATGAATCATGTGCGTGTAGCTTTAAAGAATACCTTTGTTTGCTTCTATCTGGATCCCCTCTCTATTACCTAAGTAAATATAAAGAAATCATACATAACAGGAGATTTCTGCCACCACAAGAATCGAGAGAAATCATTCCCTGAGGAAACCCACCAGCCCATTTCTTAATGTGTCCACGTGCGACTTTTACTGCACACTTTTTCCTTCCTCCCACCCCATGACATTCGTCGTTTCCTGCCCTCTCTTCAGACATATTTTCTTCCATCGGTACATACCGGCATATACCGGAAAACTCATCAGAGCCTGTAGACCATTTCTCTCCCCTAACAGTTGCCTCATACTAGCCAGAGCCCTTATACAATCGAAATTAGATTACTGCAATATTCTCTACTTAGGTGCCAACCAAGCGATAATTAACAAGCTCCAAGTCCTTCAAAATAATGCACTACGGGCAGCGCTAAATATTCCCAGACGTGAGCACATCTCGGCCACCAGAACCACATGCAGATGGCTCACCATCCAACATAAAATCGACCTAAAAACACTTTCCCTGACGTATAAAGCTCTCAATAATCTAGCACCCCCATACCTGACCAACAAACTCACTATGAAACCCTTCGTTAGAACCACGAGATCCTCCAACACCTTATGCCTAACAGTGCCTAGATTTAACTCTAAAAGAGCAGGAGGCTCGAGCTTTACTGTCCTCGCCCCCCAACTTTGGAACTCCCTGCCACTGAGCATCAAATCATCCAATTCCTTCCAGTCATTCAGGAAACTTGTCATCGGGTGGCTTCTGACAAATAGTCAACTTTGAAGTCAGACCCAGATATATACTGTACTGTCCGTTCATGCCTCACGTATTTGACTATTGGGTGCTTTCACCGCCACTGCCTGTATATAGCTGCTATTTAAAATTGTTCTAGCATCACTGCTTATTACCATGTACTGCACCTTGTAACCTTGTGTGCCTTGTAACCTGTACTAAGCGCCCCTATACTCCTGGGTCCGGAGCGCTATAGAAATAAAATAAACAAACAAACAAACACCTTCCTTTGACACATCTTCCACCCGATTCATCTCGATTTACCCACCTAATGAATTGTTCAACGAGCCCAAACCCCTGCAGCGCCACATACAACCATTCCCAGTAAAGAGAATCAAAAGCTTTAATCACATCCAGTGATACCACTGGTCTGTGCACTTATGTGTTGCAATCAGTGTAAATTTAGAGCTGTGTTTCGAACTGGGATAAAACCCACCTGGTCACCATGTACCAATCCCACAATCACTTTGTGGAGCTGTCCTGCCAATATCGTCGTTAGAATTTTCATGTCAGAATTAAGCATTGCCAGAGGTCTGTATGATTCCCACCTGTCTGTGGACTTCCTGGGTTTTGGCACCGGGACACACCACGGTATCCTGCATGCTTGCTGGGAGTGCACCCTTAGTATATGTTTCCTCAAAGATCTTGTGCAGCACCAGAGCAAGTGTTTAATTATATGTCTTATAAAATTCAGGTGGAAGACCATCACTACCTGGGGATTTACTTGTAATGAGGGAAGAAATCGCATCCCGCACCTCTTCTACAGTGATGGGTTGGTCCAGTTCAGCCCATTGTACATTCCATAACTTGGGAAGTGCCATCAGTGAGATAGCCTCTGTTAATTCTTCACGGGGAACCTGCACTTCATGTCATTACAGCTGAGAGTAAAACCTAGCAAAATTATCGTTAATTCCAGATTGCGTCCTACATACACCCCCTTCTTCCTCGATCAGCTCAGTGGCCAGGTGTTTGGGGTGCTCCCTCCTGCACAGCCAAGCTAGAAGGCTCCCTGCCCTATCTCCCTCGGCATGTGCTCTGGCTGTTTTTACTGTAGAGTCAAATTTAGACAGTCTTTCCCAAGCCTCAGAGCAGCGTGACCAGGCTTTAGCTAGCATCTCCTCTGACCCCAGCTGAGCTATTTGGGCCTCCAAGTCCCAGATCTCATCCTCCACAGTTTCCAATTCTGCCCTCAGCATTCTTCTAATCCCTCCGGCACCAGCTATTACCTCCCTCCTGACCACAACCTTCAGCGTTTCCCACACAGTACCCCACTATCTGACTCTACAAACATTATTTTTGTAGTTCTTTTCTAAGTAAAGAGGTAAGGAAACAAGGTAAGTGATTTGGGTAAAAGGTACAGTAGAGCGATGTAGGAAATTTATTTATTTACCCAATTAAGGACAAATTCCCTGTTAGAAGAATAGTATGTTAGAGCTGTGAAAGGGAATAGATAGTATGTGTAATCTATCTAATGGAATTGTACCTGGAAACAGGAATATGATTGATGGAGTATTCTGAAAGCAGTCTCGGAGATCGGGAAAGGAATCTCGCAGTGTCTGTAAGACCGACACGGCGTTCTTGTCCCCGATTGACTGCACAGTGTAGATCAGTACTGCTGCTCGGCAAAACCTTTCGAGGAAGGGACGGCAAGGGAATGAGAAGGCTGGGAGTTTGGGTAGCGGTCGAATTACCCTGAGAATTGATAAGCAGAAGTTACGGTGGTAATGAGAAAAGTGAAAGATACATAGACAGTAAGATACAGCCTAGGTTCGTACTCACGGAGCGTTGAAAGCGCAGTGTAGCAACGCGTACACGCGTTGTGGCGAGTCGCTGATCTGCAGTGTGCTGTAGAGGGGGCGGAATCTGCCAATCCTCCAAAGGCCAGAAAACTAGACTGTTACTGTCAGATAACAACGCCTTCTTGGAAGGAAAAATGGAAGACCCCCATCTTCGGGACCATCTGTGCCAAAGGGACCAACGCCTCCTGAGAGGCGTGACAATTTTCTAGGTACTCTATCAGCAGCACCTGTAGCTTGTCTCTAAAGACCTGGTCTGTCAGTGCATCCGTCGGCATATGCCACATCAGAATGGGGGGTCGTGGACTCTATAGATACCAAAAAACCACTAGTGGGGAGTGATCCTGTATGGTTATCCCCAAGTACTCACCTCTATCTGCCATCTGATGTCGCCCAACAATAATATAATCAATCCTAGTGTACAAGGCGTGTGTTGAGGAGTAGTAGGAATAGCCCCTAACTTCAGGATTCAATTCTTTCCATACATCCACTAGATCCAAATTGGTCGGCAACTCATTGAGTGCAATAGATGAAGACAATGAACCACCCCAGGTAATAAAGGATCTATCAAGGACAGGGTCTCTGGCACAATTGAAATCACCTCCCCATAAGAAAAAGCACTCTCGCTGATGCGCCACCTTGGAGCACATCATGGAAACATGGGTTGGAATACTGTGTTTTGGGAAGTATGAGTTGCCAATACACACCTCAACATGGTCAACATTGCCCCGCAATATGAGGTACCTCCCTTCCCTATCTGCCTCCATCTCCAGCAGCTGGAATGGTAGCATGTCACTTATCCATGTAAACACAACTCTTGCATACTTAGTATGCCTCCCTGTACCCCTTTCCGCCCATTGCTCTCGAAACCTCTCAAGCTCCTCAATCGTTAGGTGGGTCTCCTGGAGCAGGGCGAGGGAGATCTACTTCCATATTAGGAAAAACTTCACCCTGTTCCGGCACAGGTACATACCCATCCCTCGCACATTCCAGGTTAATACTTTAATGGGGGTCATGAGTCAGGTATTTACCCACCCCCTTGCGTACAGACTCATATGCCCCTTTCAGCCCTGTCTGGGTAGAACCAGTACCTCTCAGTCGCCTCCAGAGCCCCTCAACCCGGCACCCACTCAACCGATCAAGCCTTATGTAGAACATACGGACCAGAATGCATAGAGAACACATAACCACTAACAATAACATTACAAACCAAACAAGTCGAATTTGCCCAGCGACAGCGCAATGTGCACCACTCTAGGTGCTCCTACACCAGTAGAGCCAATCCAGGCTGCTGTGTGTTGGAAATTGATGGCTAGAAGCGGGCTAGCCAACCACAATTGCGCAGAGCGTACCCTCAAAAGCCATTGGTGGGTGAACAAACTTTGCCCCTGTATACGCTGGATTATTCGTCCAGATGGACATGTCATTCACATCTTATACCCATCTCACCTACAATTTCAGGATCACATATAAATATACACCATATCAGAGGGCAGCCATTAGGTCACAGTCTTAACTCACACTCCTCACCTTACCCCGGCGGTTTTTACAGATATAGTTACAGTGTGGTGCATCCAGGCATCAAGACCGTCATTGACATGCGGCCCAGCACTCAGTGATGTCCTTTGTGTCAGGTGTTAGGTTCATCACCACTAGCCAAATTGTTTTGTTCCAGCAACATATTGGCAACTGCCAGTGATTCCAAAAAATGTGCCTTGCCTTGATAGATGATTTTAAGCCTAGCCGGATAGATAAGCATGTATTTAATGTTGAGTTGCCAAAGCCTCGCCTTGATTGGAACAAACAATTTCCTGGCCCTCTTTACCACCGGTGTGTATTCCGGGTAGATGGCTATCTTGCAGTTATCTCTCTGGATTTCTCTGCCTTCCCTAGAGTATTTCAATATCACCTCCCTGTCACAGAAGTTCAGTATCTTTGCAATGACAGGTCTGGGATGAGAGCCTGGAGGAAGTCGCTTCTGTAATGAGCGGTGAGCACGCTCAACTGCAAAGCCCTGAGATAGATTCCCAGGCCCTATTTCCTGCAGTAGTAAGTTCTTAACATGCTGGGTGGGGTCCGAGCCCTCCACACCCTTCGGGATCCCAAGTAATCGTCCATTGTTCCGACGTGCCCTGCCTTCAGTGTTCTCAGCCCACATTCCAAAGTAGTGTTCCTCCTCTCCAGATATCGAACCCGGGGCTCCAGTTCCTTTGTAGCATCCCTCGTTTACTTCAGCCTCACCTCAGCCATCGCAACCCTTTCAGCCAGCTGTTGAACGTCCTGCCGCAGCAGCTACACATCCACCTTGACTTCATCAATCTTCATCTCTAAGGAGGATCTTAGCGCCGCCATTGCTGCCAGTACTGGATCTTCCTGAGGGCCTGCAGCAGTTGCACCGGTCTCTGCCTGCGTCGCGGCTACACGCTGCAGAGATTCACAGGATTTTCCTGTGCCAGCAAACGCATCCATAATTGTAGCTTTGACTTTGCCCTTGGACGGGGCCTGCCCCAGGTAGAGGTGAAGCAGTCATAGGGTGATGTCACAGGTAAGATCCAAGTGTGCAACCAGCCCCAAGAGCCAGGCCAACGCCTTCAGACAGTATTGCACAAGTCACTGTATACCAAAGACCCAATACACCTGGCCCAGCCCATTCTCTCACCACCCAAAAATCCCAAGATCCTCAAGCCGTGGGGGCACCGCACACAATCCCGGTACTCATGGAGCACCCCGGTACTCATGGAGCACCTCTACCGGTACTCATGGAGCACCTCTACTGTCCCAGTACCACCCACACAGCATTTGGCGGCAGCAGCCACACTCAAGTGTCAATTCTGGGGCAGCAAGTATTTCTCTTGGTGGTGTTCCACTTATTTACGTACTCTCTCGCATTGCAGCTTCTCCCTTTCCACCTCACAGGACGCTGCACTACAAGCGATCACTAGGCAGGCCTCCATGTACCAATACCAGATGTCAGGTCTGCACAGGGCCGGCCGTATCAGGGCCACCACGTGCAGGTTCCACCCTCTGTGTGCTGTATGTGTCCAAGCTCCTCACCCAAATGTATCAGGCAGGTGCTGGCGTAGTGCTATTCTCTCACTAATCCACTCTGCATAGGACCCACATGCTGCGCTGGTTCGCTACTACTGCAGTGCCAGGTGCCCCCCCTGTAAACCCAGTCCTGGCCACGGGTATTCACCCTGCCCGGCCTACGGACCTGTGAGGACCGCACTCAATGCACAACAAGCACACTGTACTTGTTTAGTCTGTATTGTTAGCCTTCCCTGCACAAGCCAATAGATCTGCCCAGCCTCCCCCTGCAGTCTCTGTGTCCCTGCCGCACCTCAGCAGCACATCAGGTGCCTCGCTGCTCCTCTGATCCTCTTCAGGCCTCTGGCAGAACTCAGTATGTATAGGGCGCAGTGGTCACCTTGCCGTCAGCCGCATTGTGCTGCTGCAGGCTCAGTAATTATCACTGTTGGGTTGCCGATCACTCCTACGTCCTGGCAGCCGTACGTGCTGCAGAGCCACGCATAGGTAGGTGGTTCAACTCAAAATCAGCTGCAATCTCTGTGCCCCCAAGGCATTGTGGGCCCCGCTTCACCCGCCATGTCTCAGCAAGTCCTCATAAGGAGGGTGGGTGGTCCCGCTCCCATCCAGGTCACTTCTCAGGCACCGGGCGTGGATACTCCTCTGCTGGTCCAATCCCGACTTTCAGCACAAGCGAGCGCCCAGCTGACCTCCTCACGCTTGTCCGCTCGCTGCCATCACCAACTGGAATCCGCACACAGCACACCAACCTCTCAACCTCGCTGTGCAAGCCTCGCACAGGCTTGGGCGGATAATCTTTATAAGCCAGTTGACCGCCATCCAATGCAGCTCTCAGCTGCAGGCAAACCAGCCGTGAGCTTCAGCACGCCAGCCCCTCAGTGCACGCCGGTCATTACAGCGGTGCCGCCTCTACTCCTCCCTCTGCGCTATGCCGCACAGCTTCAGCTGCCATCTTCGTTCCTGCCGGGCCCAATATCAACAAACGCTTGTTCTTCGGCATTATCACTCTGATTTCAGTCACAGCAACTTCCCCCAGCAGGGCAATGATTTCCCCCACAGGTTGGTGTTCTGAATTGTGTTGTGGGTTATCAGTCACCACCAAACATCAGGATCAATGTTGGATCTCTACAGGAGCTCCGAGAGTCCACAGCTTACCACATGGGCTCAGACCACGCCCCTCTAAATGCATACGTTCATATTTCAATGCTGCCAGCACACAAAAAATACCTAAGATTAAAATTGGGAGACAAGCACTATCAATTCAAAGTGCTTCCATTTGGCATTGAATCAGCACCCCGGGTGTTCACAAAGGTCCTAGCCATGGTAGCCGCCCAGTTGTAATGGCAGTCCATTCCAGTGTACCCTTACATAGACTAGCTGATTACTG
This sequence comes from Ambystoma mexicanum, assembly GCF_040938575.1. Lineage (NCBI taxonomy): Eukaryota > Metazoa > Chordata > Amphibia > Caudata > Ambystomatidae > Ambystoma > Ambystoma mexicanum. The sequence goes on along the minus strand of NC_090931.1, from coordinate 931,761,614 downwards.
GGGACACACCTCAAAGGTGCCTACACAACATGCAACAACAAATCAATCTGTTGTTCCAGTGAGGCTTCTCGATAAACAAAAAGACGTCAAGTCTAGTTCCCAGCCAAGTAAAACAGTTTCTCTGGGCCCTAATCAAGACAAACAACGGGCTAGTCTTCCCCTCAGAAGAGAGGGTCCAAAACATGTTCCAAACACCTCAGTATGTACCCGGTCATCAGGTGATGGTACAAAAGGCAATGCGCCCGCTAGGAATTATGGCTTCCGGCATCTACCTAATGCCACACGCCAGGCTGCGCAGGTGTCCAATGCAAGAGTGGCTAGTGAAACAGTGGTTGCAAGCAAGCAAAATATGGGACGATCTAGTGGTAGTTTCACAACCCCTGGTTCAGTCACTACAGTGGTGGTCAAGAGACAATCTGTTAAAGGGAATACCTTTTAACACACCGCCGATTTAAGCCACTTTTACAACAGACGTGTCAATAACAGGGTGGGGAGCTCACTTCCTCCTTCACACTGCTCATGGAGTGTGGAAAAAAGCACTAACCAGGAAACATATCAACCTTCTGGAACTGCTAACAGTCCTCAAAGCACTTCCAGCCTTCAAGTCTCAGCACACAAAACAGTGCTATACCTAACAGACAGTACAACACCCATGTTTTCTATAAACAAGCAGGGGGACACACACTCTCCAGGGCTGTCCAAACTAGCCCAGAACATCTGACTGTGGGCACTAAATCTCGACATGTTTCTAGTGGCACAACATGATCCAGGGGAACTCTATTCTCTGGAAGATGTGCTAAGCTAAAGTACAATGCTACCGTCAAAGCACAAGTGGCAACTAAACACAGATGTGCTAGACCCCATCTTCTCAAGCTTGGGATTCCCAGAAATAGACCTCTTTCACAACTCAGGAGAATGCACAATGCCTAGATTACACACCCAGGTTTCCCCAGAAAGGTTCCAAAAGGAATGCACTACTAATTAATTGGTCAGGGAGATTTGCATATGTGTATATTCAACATCTACTTGATTCCACTAATCAACCTAATCGAAAGGCACAGGCTCATCTGCTACAACTACGCAGAAGACACCCAAATCATCTACGAAATCCAAGATGTACGAGGAAAACACAATAGTAGTAAACTGTCTGAAACAACTTTATGAAAGGATGAACACAAACAGCCTCAAAATCAACCTGGGCAAAACAGAAATCATGATTATTTCAAAAATCCAAATCATGATTATATCAAAAAACCAGGAAAGCAACCTATACATCCCAAGGTTTGCAGTACTAGGAACAGCGCCCACGCCATCGAAAATAATCAAAAACCTTGGAATCCTAATAGACAAGGAGCTAACGCTAGAACCGCAAATAAACACAATAATGAAGAAATGATTCTTCCACCTACACACGATCAAAAGGATTCAACCTTTCCTCTGCTTTACGCACACAACACTAGCAATCCTGTCCCTCATCATGTCCAGGATAGACTATGCCAACAGCCAATACCTCGGAATGCCAAACTATTTACTGAAGAAACTGCAACTTATACAGAACGCACCGGCCACACCTCTCAAACTCCCAGGAAGGGACCACAGCACTCTTGTGCTTTCAAAACAATGGCCATTATGCAGAGAGCGATCCACGGCCAAGGAGCAGATTTCCTACAAAAGAAAATCACCATTTACCAGCTGACCAGACCACTCACATCCAGCAACGACATCCACCTGGAACCTAAACCATACACAGGAAAGGAAAGAACATGGTGGATCAGCATTCTCTTGCCTAGCCACAAAAATGTGAAACTTCCACCCGAGAGAAATACAAAACAATAAGGACCATGTCAAATTCAGAAAACGCCTAAAAACCTAGCACTTCAACTCAAAACCGGACGGAAACAAATGAGCAACACCCACACCCCTCGGAATGACCACACATATGGCAAGACGGAGGACTAGACCGTGCCCGACAAAGTGCAGGGAGGTGGAGGGACACCCAAGTGGGAGGGAGACCCAGGTGCAACCATTCCCACGGAGGGCCCTGCCGGAGGCTAACGAGGGAGATGGGAGCGTCCTAGGTTGAACCACAGACAGTGGGCATAGGCTTTGAGGTGGAAAGAGTGGCGACTGAACAGAGGGTCTAGGGAGCTCAAGTGCACAGGGAAGACGTGCCCCTCCCCCTTAAGGGGCTCATGGAGGTGATGGCAGCTGCACACCATGATATGACAGGGGCCAAAGCAGTGTAGACATCCATTAGTCTGAACACAGGGGTGGAGGAGGCAGTGTAGAGGAGAAGGTAGGCGCTATCCTTCCAGTCCCCGCCCCCTCGCCACCTTCAGATTGGAACAGTTGGAGAAGAGCTATAGATGGGACCCCCTGTATCGTTCTGATGCTGCATCAAGTGTATGAAAGACGTTATGCACTCAGACAGCCATACAGAATGTACCCTTGCATTGAAAGTGTGGAAGAATATCTCATGGAAGAAAGCTACATGGAAGGATGTTGTTTGCCAAGATGTCAGAATGCACTGGTGAATATTGTGGATGGACGTTAAATGAAATCTGACAAGGACAAAATGATGTCATGAAGAAGATCTATGAATCTATGTTAAAACAATATGAAAATACTAAGTAATGAAGTAACTGAAGCACTAAGAGTAACATGAACCTGAAGTTAAAGTGATCATGAATCTTAAAGACAAAGAAGCAACTTACTGACCAATAACTGTAAATACGCAGTAACGCAGGGTAGAAAGATAAAGTATAGAAGCTTGCTATAGAGGAATATATAACATGGCAAGGGTGGCCATATAAGGAAAATGGACGACGGTTCACGTTGATTATACTCATTCTACCTCAGAGTCTTCCAAAACTGTAAGAATCAGGAGACATGGAAAGACAGCCCCATGAGCAGACCTGACGATGAGTCAAGGTTGTCCCAGAATGAAGATGCTATTTTTAAAGGACAAGCACAGAGCACAAAGGGAGTATGTGGATAAGCTCAGAATGGGAAGCATTCTTCTTAGATGAAGAAAGCCAAAATCATCTGTGTGAGCCAAACTACTGTTCAATTAAAAGCAAACAAAATGTAGAGGAGATAGAGTGAGCAAGTCTGTAGAGGCCCAAAGGAACAACAGCATCCTGCATAATGAAATCAAATAGCAGTAAATCAAAGACTGAAATTGACAAATTCGTGGTCCACTCACACATGACTATGAAGTTGAAAACAAAGACTATTCATTAGAGCCTTAAGCTAAGATAGTGGTGTGCTCACACTGTCTTGAATGTTCCAGGACAGTGAGGAGCAACGAGGTCAAACTACAAATGAGAGACTTTGGCTTGTGGCCTGCCGATCAGAGATGATGGACTAATTGGGAAAATGGGGAGTAGTCCGATGGGATTCAAACACTTACGTTTCGTTTCAAGTACGTGCTGCTTAGCAGCCACAAGTCCAAGGTTGGGATAGTATGTATCAGTGGGGTTGGAGGACAACCTAACACACAACGTTGCAAGAGTCAATCCCCTGAGGTTTTGTTGACTATAACCAATACTGTATGCATTTAGAGGTAGTGCAAGGCATGCCCTACAGGCAAGGGGTAGCCAATGAAGCACTAACCCTTATATATTTTATAAGTCGATATGTTCCCTTAACCAATCCTTCCTTCGGTAGTTTGTGTATTTTGCAATGCAGAATGATGTCATAGATGACGCATATTGGGGTATAAGATCCCCATGCAATCAAACTTGATTGTGAGTGGGCATGCATCAGCCCAATGTTTGTCAGGTGTCCCTACTTTATTAAACTGAGAATAAAGTAGTATTTTGACATATTCCTCGAGTCTGTCCGGTTATTTGATTTGTGACCTTTATTGTAATTCCCTCTAGCGCAAAATATGATCCAAGGTGCTACAGCACAGCATCACCACTAAATAGCCCTGCAGACAACCCACAACTCTGCACAGAATATAGGAGGTACCCCCCCAAGCACACAACAATGCGCGACACTGGCAGGGAGGGCGCCACAGGTGGTCAAAGGGGAGGAGGTACGATAGGGCGCCAACACTAACCAACCCACTAAAAACTCATACCTCTGCTTATACCTCTCAAACGCTAAACAAAACACAACCATACCTATATTGCACAACAAACCGCACACACTTTACTGTACTGCAGCAATGAAATAAACCACAGATAGCCTCGCACAACTGCACATGACACCTACTGGCCAAAAAAATCACACCAACGCTCAACGAACGGTGCAAACCGAACTGAAGCTGCCAGCACATCACAGCTCTCTTGTGCTTTTTCCCGCTCAGTCCAACTAACTTACCCTACCCTCTTGCTTTTCATACCCTCTTGCTTTTCAGATCCGCCAAAGCCCGAGGAGACCACTCAGGTGGTGATAGTGCACGGTATAAATATCATTTAACATAACCTCAGAACTTCCAAGGTCAATGCATGAGTACCAACTTCGGTTGGGTAGTTATAAATGTATTTAGCAGATAAACGAGTACCAACTTTAATTTGGCAGTTATAATTGTATGTAAAATGTTCTATGTATAGCAGTTGAGTGAAAGCGCTACATAAACAACACATGATTATATTATTAGAAAGCAGAAAGGTGGGGGTAACATCAGGACTATGGCAGCCCCGAACTATAGAGGAAGTAACAGCAGATCAGATTGCAATTGAGAGAGTAGACACCCAGGCAGATATGACTTGAGCACTGTGTATCCAGTGTGCAGGTGTGTAGTCTGTGACAGAGGAGAGCAGGGATACAAGATATTAAAACGCAACCCCGCCTACAGTCCATGTCCACACTAAGTGGTCAATTATCGAATGCAGTACCAGAGAGCAAACATGAGGACAAAACCAGGAGCCAGGCAGGAGGCCAGTAATAAAAAGTAAAGAGCAAATGCTGAAGGATGAGCAGAACAAATGTTGTCGTTTGTAGAGCAATGAATGCTGCATTTTATGGGAACGTAAACCAGGAGTCCTGGCAACACGGAACTACTTAGGGTGGTGGTTTGTTATGAGCTGGTGTTTGCACGGAGGTCAAATCAATTGAAAGCTGGTAACAATGCAGAGTGAGGTCATTATGTGCCTCAAAGTTGCCTGCAATTACAGGATTGAACCCCAGGAGGAGTAACTGAGCACTTCATGCTTCTGAGGTATAGAAATTGAGTACCATTCAAGTGGATGCAGATAACACTCTAGGCATACTCTGTTAGGGCAGCAACACCTGTATGGTCCCCCATGATAAACCAGTATTGAACCTAGCTATCTGTTTATAGTGTTTGTTTTGGTTCCACATGGAATAAGGGTCCTCTGACTTAGTTGCCATGCCGTCACTCTGAAAAGCAAAATTTGATAACGATAAAAATCGTGCAGCCTGGTGTTAATTTAGTAACAAGTCAGAGTAGGGTGTTGTAGTAGCCTCCTGAATTTACAAGAACTGAGTCAGTACCAAGTCATTTTCTTAAAATAATTTGTGTTTCGTCAATTCATGTTACATAGATAAGCGAAGAAGGTTCTATTATTGTCAACATTTTATACAAGTCAGATCACTGCTTCTTCAGGACTGATCTCCAGCTGAAACTGGGCACTGTCACAAACTCTCCCATGCCCTCAGCAGCAGGTCTGGGGCTACAGTGTGGGCACGTATTTTACAGCTTTGCCTTACAAATGTCTTTAGGGGTAGATTTTAAAAACAACACAGACTAGGTGTATTCTCTTCTGCTTCAAATAATGTAAGGACAGTCGTTGCTATACAACTGCGAGGGCCGAAAACGTCATTCCGCGGATGCACATTGCCCACACCGATGAGCTACAATGAAATTAAATGTTCAGTATGATTTCTTTTTTTTTGTTACATTCCCTCCCAATACTGTAGCAAAATCATAGTGTTGGTACACTTACAGTGTACGTTAGTAATACAAATAACTCATATTCTGGGTTCCATAAGACATCCACATTTATTATGTGAATACTATAAATGTGACCCATTGATTGACAGAGTGTTTTTTCATTTAATTCTAAGCACTTTATCGAGGTCATGTTATGTTAAGTCTAGCTGAAGGCAACATGTGAAAACATCTTTTTTTTCTTTCTTTATTAAGCATTTTTAAGGTTTACGAGACACAACAGTAAAGTATCATCCACATCGAAATACACATTTCCTTCCCATATAAGTACATTTGGACGATTGCAACTTCTGCACTTGTCCATTTAAGTCGTGTAACCCCTTATTTCTCCTTCCCCCAGAGACGTGATGGATCAGAGATATCAGTTGGCGATCAAAGAGTTCCGACGAGTCGGCGAGGAGCCTGGGTCAGAGCATGGAAACAGTTTATTGGTATACATTGAGGAAGGGTAACCATTCCATTTGTCTTCTTGGGGTACGGTGTTCAGAGCGCCCCTGTAATGTTCTCCATATCGTATATCTCCATGGCCTTCTGGGCCCATCTTCTTTCTGATGGCAGGGTCTGTGCTTTCCATCCTATCTTGAGGCATACTCTTGCTGCCAGAAGTAGGAAATGTGGCATGTTCTGGAGCCGTGACCATCAGCCCTCCGATTCCTCCAGCCCAAACAGTACTAGCCAGGGGTTGCAGCTGCACTCCACCCTGTCTACGCTTTTAATCCATGCCAGAACCTCCTTCCAGAATGCTTGCGCCTTCGGACATGACCAACGCACATGTCAGTAGTCTGCTTGATCGCCGCATCCACTCCAGCACAGCGGGCTCTCTCCTTGGAACAATCTGGAGAGGTGTTTGGGGTCGTATTGCCACCTGTGGAAGAGCTTTAGTCCATGCAGTTTGTATTAGCATGAGATAGAGGTTTTATCAGCGCCTTTGCAGAGGGCGTCTCCAAAGGTCTTTGTGTATTGGGCTGCCCAAATCCTTTTCCCACCTTTTCCTTAGGTTATGTCCGTATTTGACTCTTTGTTCAGGAGGGCTTTGCATATTTGAGAGATGAGACCCCTTCATGATGTGGCTTCGCTCAAGATCTTCTCTAACGGAGTTGTCTTTCCATTTCGGGGATGTCAGGACTCCCTTCAGTTGCAGAAAGTGGTAGGTCGCTATAGGTTTTATTTTTAGCCCAGCTTCTAATTCTTGGAGTGAAATGCATGATTCGCCTTTTAGCATCTGACCAACTCTTTCCAGCCTTGCTTCGTACCATTTGTGCAGGATGGACCCCAGCCAGCGCATAGGACTGGGGGTTTCCAAACAGCACTTTAAGATTAGAAGCAGCACCCTTGAGATAGATGGGGATGCAGATTTGTACTCTTGCACCAAATAAATAATGACAACTCAATAGTTTGGCAAAGGGAGTCCGTATATTGACAAGTACAAATACGGGGAGTTCAATTAATATCAGCAATCGCGCGATCTTCCTTCTCGCTTCAACTCCAATTGATTTCAGAAAAAGCATAACATTTATACCAAAAACTCGTCATCAATGACGTGTAACTCTTAAAACTTAGCATGCAACTTGATTGGTTCTAGGAAGGTAACTTTAATATAGGTACTATATCTGTATTTGGTAATGGGGAGAGGGGATTGGATAAACACTGTCACGTGGGGCAACTAAGCCCTTCCTTCAAAATGGCTATTATAAACGTCACTAAAAGTACAATGTCTCATTGGTTCTACTAACCATAGGTCCCTAGATTACACGGTCCACTATGATTGGGTTGGCATCAACCCCACTCATACTTTTCCACTTGCACTTAGCAGCGTGCAGAATAGCCGGCCAAGTGCAGGGAGTTCGTCTGCACCCCAGCTTCCTTCCAATTATTGTTACAATCAATCATCACCTCAGTGGTCATGTGTCAATTATTTCTTTGTAGTTGGCCTCAAGTCTGCTTATTGGTCTGAGAAAGTTAAAACGTCTGGGTATGGCAAAGGTCCATGTGTAGGTGTGAAAGTTTCATCCCTTTCTGCTTGCCTGGTCACGTGATTCCGACACTGTGAAATCGGCCTTTTCTTCATGCAATTTTGTGTATCTGATTTAATTTTGTCGGTCGTCTGCCATCTGTGGCTTATCTTGACCTATCCAAATAGGATACTCTTTTCTTCTTTCTCTTTAATTGTATCCACTGTCGGCCTATTCCAGCTGATATGACCTTGGCTTCTTGGCATGGTTACCTTCGGCTGAGTTTAATTCTGTCTTTAATTCTCGATTTGTTTGCTGCAAAGCTCTCCTCTTGAGACCTTTAGTAACCTCTGGTTGATTCTGCTCTTGTGCGTAGTGGAAGTATACTTATATAAAGTGCTTTTTTGAGGTAGATATATGTGTAGGTGGCGCTTGCCACAATCTATTTTGCTACTAAGCATAAGCAAGCCTCACGATTTCTTGGCTTCTTGCGGTTTCTTGCATCTGTACATGTTTAAACTAACTGAATATCTTCATCATGCATGTGGCATAAGTTTCTGACATTTTGACATCAATTGTTTCACTTAAGGCTCTGGATGTCACTTATTCATGGTACTTCATCTCTTTTTGTCATCATTCTCAGGTCGTTATATTTTCTATATGTGAGTCAGTCCAGGCTCTTGTGACGTCACCATTCGTCTTCCTTCAGTGTCTTCTTAGCTTCTTCAGGTATTACATTCTGACAATCATGCTGTCTCACTTGTCGATATGGTTTTCTCAATGGGTACCTTACTTTCCAGGTTTTCTTAGGTGTCGGTACTTCAATAGGTGCTGTTATTCTAATAGGTACTAGACAGAGCCCAACTGCAGCTCTCTGCTGATTTATTTGCTCATCATACCTCACATATTTCGGCATGAATGTTCCTGGTACTTGAAAAGGGGCGGCTGGAGTGTGAATCATTCTTGGCACTTCCTCTTCACTCCCCCCTCTGGGAAATTCATCGACCACTCTTCCTTTGTATCCACCTTTATTTCATCCTCTGGATCCAAACATAGAGGTCCGAAGAAATGTCTCTTTGGGGTCCATATCTTTTTGACTCCCTTCAAGCATCCTGCTGTTCTTACATGCTCATCTTTGTTGCATGTCAGTAGTTGACAATCTCCATTTGGATTGCAATAGATCCATCTTCCCACGTAATTTCTATGTTCCTTGGTACCCGAAACTTTGTTCCTTCTGGTGCATAAATGCTGGCCTTCACAAAGTCTCTTATTTCATCATCAGTCAGGTCCTTGGACTTCCATCCTGACTCGACATCAATCATGATCTTCATCCCTATGGCCTTCTTTGCAGTTTTCTGGCACTGAGAGATTATTATTTTGATAACCCAAAATACAGGCAATATCATCACTAGCAGGGCTCCTAGGAATTTGAATGCATCTGACATCCATTGTGGAACCCATGAAAACAGTGATCCAAACCAACTGTCGTCATCAACTTCGTCAACTTCATCTATCATCTGATTCTGTAGGTTTGTCAGCATACCTATGGCTTCTGTTAAAGTTCCATTCTCGTCATCATGTGACAGTATGAATGTGCAACATGATTCTCAAATTTTTGCACAAACGCCTCCATACATAGCTGTGATCATGTCAAGGACATATCTGTTCTGGAGAGTCATTAGTCGAATTGCTCTTAACTCTTCCTTGATTGCATTGAATCCTTTTATGGTCGTGTTGATGGTCTGCAGTAACTCCCACCTGGTTATCTGCAACCCTTTAGTATTTGCTCCAACCTGAATTCTTGGCATCAGGATTGTTGTGAACACTGATGAAGTCTGACTGAACAGTCTATGTTCATATGGGATATCATCGAAAGCTTCTATGGATTTTGCAGAAAAGTAATTCTCTCTCCGTTCGGCTCATCAGTTCCACAGATCTCTTCTTCCTCAGGTGAGCATCTGCTTTCGGGAAACTGCCAATGTTTAGATCTCTTTTTGGAATCACCAATGCTGGAACATGGACATTTACTAATGTACATATACCTCTCCAATTCTTCGGTAGTCTGATATATGCTTTGGATCCACATGCCCAATAATGATCCATGATCACTGCTGTGCTGTGTACCATTCCTGGAGCATCAAAGACTCTGCCACAGTTTTTCTCCCATTTTCTCGTACCATTGGTCCTGAAGCAGAATGTTGGACTTTCCAATGGCACTATCTGCAAGGGTCCTCATCTGTCCTCGACCCATGTTATTAGTCTTGCAAGTCTTGGCCATAATGGCTTGCATCCATTCTGTACTATGTCAATGGGTAGCCTGGTAATGATCGATGACCATCCATGCTCTGCAGATCACCACTCCTTTCTCCCATCCATCTGGAGAAAGCACTGTTTCCCAAATGTGTATCTGACCTCTGTTCTTCCAACTTCGAGCTTCTACTGGAGTTTTTCCTTGAATGTTCAGCTTTTTGTTTGTTTCTCTTCTGATCTCTGCTCCTTTCACTCTAGGCTTCTCATATCTGATCACAATGTTCTTTGTTTTTCCATTGTTTCTCATAATTATGTCCTGGACATACTCTTCTTCATTTGGATCAGTTGCTTCAGTTGCCCATTTGAGTGAGGCATCACTTTGTATGAACTGGCCTCTGGTCTTGCACATTGCGATGTGTGATAGACAGTGCACTGTTGTGATGTCTATTTCCACAGCTATGAAGATTTTCGACTTCCCCATGCTGTATGGTAAGAGTGCACAAACAAAGCACTCGTCCTCTGAAGTTCGTCTTCCAACTTCTTTCATATGTTGGTACCATATATTATTTCCCAATTGTGCTGTGCTGTCCAGGTAGTCGTTTAGTTCGTTGTTGACTTCTTGTGTGCTTCTTCTGATTCTTAAGGATTTTCTGTTGTTTGCTATAACCACATCCTTAAACACATCCATATAGCTTCTTCTTGCTGGAGGATTGTGGGGTATCACCATCAATGGTCCAGCCATTGTCATCTGTACCATTTGAGTAGGCGAAAGTCTGGCAATTCTTTCCTTGTCCTCTTGCATCTTTTTTGCTCTTGTTATGAATGTCCATATTGACTCTGCTATGGTCCCTGCATGTGATAGGTTTGCAGGACTTGTGCTTGTCAATGCTCTCTATGTTTGTTTATTCTCCAACTCCTTTTGTCTCTTTAAGAGTTCAGCCATCTCCACTGTCTTTTGACTTCTCTTGGTGTGGAGCTCTTCGTCGTTTTTCTGTCCAAGCTTCCCCCATTCTTTGGAATGTGGTTCTGCAGTTATTGACACTAGACCAGGTATATGTGCACTCACCATTTACGTGCGTGTATCTTTCATTAACCAACCCCTTCTCATGTTTACTTTGCCGACCCTGTCTCCGGCGGTTCAATCCATTTGTTACCACAAGTGTATGTGTGTGTCATTGCTAATCACATCCATTTCAAGTTCACTCACTTCTCTATCAGACTTTATAGGGACTGGAATGACTATGTAAGGTATGGGCACCTTTGTGGGTCTCATGCGTGCATCATTAGGTGGGTGCACTGGAGTCTGAACGCTTTGTGCACCAATAAAAAATGCAGTTCGAATCATCAGTGACAGTAATACAATAATGAAAACTATGCATAATTCCTCGGTATGTCAGTTTACAGCACTTATTTCTGGGCCAATATGAGCATCTCTCCTCCTGAGGGAGGACAAGATTACTATTTTGAATGCCCATTTTGATCATCTAAGGAAAATGTGAACTCTTTAATACATGCTAGATATTGTTATATCTGAATTCTGCTGTCTCTGCTTGCAGGTTACAGATACTGGAACAATTATCCTCTTTGCCTGAATAATAGATTGTCTCCTGTCTCTGGAAATAGTTCTCTTTTCCGTGTACGAAAATGTCAAATAAGGTAGTAAGTTCAGCAAGTCTTTAATTGGATGTTCAAAATAAACATGCTCCCAGTCGATGCCTCGTATTTGTTTCACTCCCAACGACATGTCCTTTCCTTGTCAACATCGGGCAACACCTTCACGATCTGTCCCTTGAAGGAAAGTTTACAATCTCCTCCGGTAACTCTGATGATGATTAGAAAGCCTCCTTATTGTCTTTTCGTTTTCAGGATCTTGAAGAAATTCAGTGATGTTAGTGAGCCTTCCCACTTAAGACGGGTACAACCTCAATACTAACTCGAAATAGCTCAAAACGTCCTTAGTTATGTCACTACTGCGTGACACCATAAGTGAGTCCAAATAAGGCTTCTGTATCAAAAGAGTCAGGATCCTGTATACTCTTCCAATTTATGTATCCTCGATCAAAATTTGGCATATCTTTTCTTATGAAAGCTTCAGTGTGCCTCAGTCCAAAGTTCAAAGTCAACAAAATATGTTGTCGCTTATACGTGCAATTTTCTTCTTCACCCTGCAACAAGGATGCACAGAGTGTCTGTGTTTTTATGTCCTTATCCTCCTATTTTGCTCAGAGGAAATGTCCAAAATTAAGCCACAACTTTGCACAAAAGTTCTTTGCCTTGGTTTTGCTGGTCATGCGTCCTTCTTCCTCGTCATGGATCTTGTCTGCATGTGCTGTGGTTCTTCCCCATTGTCTGTAGACTCTACGCGTTGGGGTGAGGGCAGAGGGTCTTCTCTGATGTATGGCTTGATGTCACCCAAGAAGATCCAAGCTCTTCTTCCCTGTAACTTGACTGCAGTGGGAGTGACGTGCTCCACTCTGAATGGACCGTTGAACCTTGGCTCTTCCCACTTTTTTCTCATGTGATTTCTCACCAGGACCGTGTCCCCAGGGAACAATTGTGGTACATGTAAACCCTGAACTTGGTTTGTTGCAATATCTCCTTCTGTGTTCTATGCTGCCCTGCACCATTCTTGTCGGCGCTGCAGCTGTCCTGAAATTACAGTAAGACAAGATGTCATGCAAATCAAGTAATTTTGCATTTCTGATCCTAACACTTCCACTGTTGGCTGAGCATCACATCTAGCTCTATCTCTGGGTGTTAATGGCGTGTGCATCCTTCTGCCTGTCATGGTGTCATGCGGCGTGAGATGGTGGTCAGAATCAGGCTGGTTTCTGAGCGCATACAGTGCCAGTGGAAGACAGTGTAGCAATCCTTTCTTTAGAGTAAGCTTCAACTTGGCTATCCTTTCCTTTAACAAGGCGTTGAGCTTCTCGGATATCCCATTCCCTTCAGGATGATACGCAAATTAAAACTTGTGCTTTATACCAAGCAACAAGCTGATCTGTTCAAATACTGCGTTAACAAAGTGAGGACCATTATCTGACCTCATAACTCCACATACTCCCCATCTAGGAAATACCTCCCTCACCAACAATTTGGCTGCGCAGGTAGAGTCTGGGTATGTATCTGGACCTGCTTCTATCCATCTAGAGAATGGACACATCACCACAATTAGGTACCTGTACCCGTTACATACTTGAATCATATTGACATAATCGAGATGCAAGTGCTGGAAAGGTCCATTAGGCCTTGGGATAACTCCTCTAATTACTCATAGTGTATGCCCAGCAGTGAACTGTTGGCAGATTATACAGTTCACCATAAAAAATGCAACGTGTTCTGCCAAGTTCCATATAAATCAGTCTTCGGCAATTGTCGCTGCTAGAGTTTCTTTTGTCATATGTGCTGGATAGTGTAACTGTTCCAGTGCTATTTTCAATAAGGCTATAGGCATCACCGGTTTACCAGTGCTGTCTTGTCGCCATAAGCTCTCGAAGGGGTTTTCTGTGATACCTCCCCCTGGAGCTCCATTAACTGGGTTTTCTCCAAATTACTGTAATTTTCAGGTTCACTGAGTGCAACAATCATTCTCTCATGCACATCAGTTATTTCCACATTCATTATAATCTCGTCTTTGGTTGCCACACGCTTGGCCTCCGTGTCTGCTGCTTGATTTCCAAGTGAGATCAAATCTGTCCCTTTCATGTGGACGGCACATTTCACGACTTCTATGCCCACTGGGAATTGTAGTGCCTTAATGAGCCTGTCCAATAAGGCTGCGTGCTGCACTGGCGTGCCATCTGCTCGGAGGTAGCCCCTTCTTTTCCAGCGCGCTAGGCCTGCGTGCACTGTCGATTTCACAGGCAGAGTCACTGTACACCGTCACTTCCTGGTATGTGTGATTCTCAAGTGCGAGTATCAATGCCAATAATTCTGCAGCTTCTGCTGTATAATGTGATGGTAATCGTGCAATAATGAGTAATGAGACATTCTCCATTTTCCATGTGCTTCATCACAGCAGTGCCTGTATATATCTGCCCATCATTTTGATTGATTCTCGAAGAACCGTCAACAAAGACAATTTCTCCTTCTGCCAATGCATTTTTTACTCTGGGAATCTCATCATAAAATTCTTCATAGTTTGCGCAGTCATGGATTGGTTCTCCTTCAGTCACTGGCTCTGCTATAAGCACAGCTGGGATCACTATCTTACATCGAACTATTTTAATCGATGGATTTGATATGATCACTTCATAAGCTGAAGCTCTCTGAGATGTCAATGTGCCTTTTGGTTTCTCTAAAATGGCAAATAATGCGTGCTTGACGAACAATGTTATTGAGCATCCCATTACAATGCTTGCAGCCTTCTTTATGGTGAACGCTGCGGCAGCTAAACATTGTTCACACAGGAAGTGACCCCTCATCACTGGGTCTAGATTCCCACGGTAGTATGCCAGGGGCTTGTACCCCAGCATGGTTTTCTGTGTTAGTACCGCTGTCATAAAACTGCCATTCGTGTGTGAAAACAGGTAGAATTCTTCTGCATAATTGGAATCCCTAAAACTTCCCTTAGTTCAACAAACCCTTCTTCCATGATCTTTGTCCACACAATTTTTTCTTTCATCACCCGTGCCTTCTTTAGGGCTTGTAACAAGGGCTTGGTATAAGAGCTGTAGTCAAAAACCCATGCCCTGACATAATTGCATAATCCCAAAAAACTCTGCATTTGTTTTATCGTGTGTGGCCTGGCTGTGTTCAATATGGCTTCAGCCCTTTCAGGGGTAACCCTTTTCCCCTAATATAAGTTTAGATGGCCTATGTACAGCACTTCTTGTTAACAGTACTGTAACTTTTCTTTGTCAACTTTATATCCTTTCTCAGCCAATGTAGTCAATAGCTGAAGAGAATCATGTCTGCACATTTCCTATGTCGTGCTGCAAATAAAGATGTCATCCACATATTGCAATACAACACTCTCTAATGCAATATTTCTTAAGTCCATCTGTAGGACGCTGTTGAAAATTGACAGGGACTCACAGTACCCCTGAGGTAACCTTGTACTTTTCAGACGAATTTGTCTGAACGTGAATGACGTCAAATCTTGTGAGTCTTTGTGCAATGGGATTGAGATCAAAGCATTTTTCAAGTCAATCACCGTGAAATACTTTGCCTCAACGGGTATATTACATAGGATTGTGGGCGGGTTAGGGACTAGAGGGAACTCGGCCTCTACAATATCATTAATTGCTCTTAAATCCTGGATTAAACGCCAAGACCCTCCCTTTGATTTTTTGATAGGGTAAACTGCAGAGTTGCATGACGACTCTGACATCACTAACATGCCCTGCTCCATCATAGCAGAAATTGTTTTGAAAATCTCTTCATCTGCTTCCCTCAACATGGGATATTGTCGTGCCTTTGGTAAAATTGCTCCTGCTTTCAATTTAATCTTCACTTCTCCGACCCCTTTCAGCAAGCCTAAGTCATAGGGGCCTCTAGTCCACACTGAGTCAGGCACCTTTGCCATGTCATCATCAAAATATTCAGGAAGCCAGCATCATTCTCTGGGGCACTTCTCTTTTGATCATTTTCACCCAATAGGTGAGATTAACCTCAACTGTCGTTTCATCTACACCTGTTTGCTCTTCAAACAGATCGTCATCAGTGACGTCAGTCAACCTGTATCCTTCCTGAATGGTGATTACTGTGCAACATTGTCTGCCGCCATCATCACAAACATCAATCAAAGCCATTTTTCCTTGCACTATGGCTATGTGTATTACCAAGGGAAACACTTGTCCCTTTTCCCAATGCATAGGTATTCTTGGCCTAAATAGAAACTCATCTGGGGTTCTTATTGGTTTGTCTGTAAGGCCTGGTAGCCATGACATTAATATGCGCGCTCCATACGCAAATATTTCTGGTTCCAATTGAACAGCTTTCATAGTGTTTGTCTTGCGTCTGCTGTAATCATTTTGCATACGTTCAAATAATGCATTTTTGGAGCTGAACATACTATGCCCTTCTCCGTGAACGAGATTGTCATGTTTAACTTTGTCATTAGGTCTCGTCCCAATCTATTTATTGGGGTTTGCCTTGAATACAGCAGTGGCACATTCATGTCACATTCTCCTATGGAAACTGGAAGTTCTTTTGTAAAAGGTACACAACTTGTTGCTCCTGTGAAGCCCTGAGTATTTATGGTATCGCCGGACAAAGAAAACGTGCCTTCACGTATACACGAGCGTGTTGCACCTGTGTCGACTAAGAAAGAATACCCTTTATCCCCTATAAGGACATCTACCCTTGGTTCCTTGTGAGGGTTCGGTGTCACTGATAGGTTAGAACATATCAGGTTTCCCAGTGAGCTGTCCTAATCCATATGTAACTTTGTCCCATGTTGAGTGAATGGACTTCCTTCATCACCAGTGTCATGTCTTATTCCAGAATTCAGTACCTGCCCTGTACGTGTTGTTTGTAACAGTTGATTCAGTGACTTTTGAGAATGTCCTTGTGGAAAACTTGTCATATTCTGAGGTTGCAAACTTTGCTGTGCTCACGGCGCTTGCTGTTGCACTGTGTGATTTTGTGTAACTCCATTCCCACCCTGCTGCAAAAACACAGGTGGATTCACCATCCCTACTCTTGCTCCTTGGTCGTTTTGCACCATGCCTTGACTTCTGCATGTGCGTGCTAGATGCCCTGATATCCCACACTTCCAACATAGTAGTGGTGGTCTGAATATTTGCCCATTTGACATATTCTGATTGCCGTTTTGCATGTTTAGGAAACCTCCTTGATTATTTTGGAAATCTCCCTGATTACTCTGCCATCCTCTTCCGCAAAAGCCTCTCCCTCTTAGGTAAAACCTGTTATTGCCTTGGTAACCTGCTGCATGTTTGATCCGTCTGTATTGGTTATCATTGCCCCCTCAATGGCATATTTTGAAAATTTCGTCTGCACTAATTTTGCCTCTTCACCTTTTTGTGCAACCTCTTTTTTGCGATTTGTCTCTTGCAGCAGCCTGCAATAGTGAGCTATGGTCAACCATGTTTCAGATCACGGTTTGGCCTGTGTTCCTACCAATTTCTTGAGCTCCTTCTGTACTTGATCTGGCAGCCCTTGGCATAATATATGGTAAAATACAGGTATAGATTTCCCCCAAGATTCATGAGTTTCCAGCACCCAGGCGTCTTGGAAATTATGAATGTAAAGCAAAGGATCATCGGGCTCCTTCATTTTACGTGTCATTATAGCTCCCATTTCTGAAGTATACGGGTATAGCACTTGTAATGCTTTCCATACTTCGGTTCTGCAATTGTTAAACGGCGCTCTATCATGCGCATTATTAACTCTAGTCACACCAGGGTAACCTACACGTGTCCACACATCGTCAGCTCTATCACCAAGTATGGCGATTAAAAGACCCTTAATATTCCCGATAGCTAACATGTTCACTCCTGTCATTTTTTCTAACAGGTGTATTCATTTTCCAGCTCCCAATGTCAACATTGGAAGCTTGTTTTTCAGATTTTCTCGATCCATGTGTGGCCATGGTATATATTGAGGCCTTGTCCCTCCTTTTTTGAGTAACGGGAATTGTGACACATGGCACTCCTTTTCCTCTCTCATCATTTTTCTATCCACTGCAGGGGTAATATTCCTGCATTGCCGTCTATCTGGAAATGTCCTTAGTCTGCTCACATAGGTTGGTGGAGACACCCCCCTCTGACCTTAAGATACTCCGTTGTGTCGGTCTGATTGTGTGGCTGACTATGATGGTTTTGGTGCAGATCCACTAGAATCTGACAATCTGATTCCCTTTCCCCACAGAAGCATTTTTCCCGTCTTCTCTCATCTTCTCTTTCTTCATATTCTTCTCTTTCTGCATCGGACAGCTCTCTATTTCTGCTACTTCTGGAGGCGTCTTCAGTGTCGTACAACTGAGGGCTCTCAAGACGCTCATCCTCTCCTTTCCCTAGGGGTACCTTTCTAGTCCCATTTCATCATATATTCTATCGATCATCTCTCCGTTGCTTCTGGTGTCAAAGTCATCTTCCATATTTAAATCGTACTCATGAAAGTATTCTTCTATATCTTCCCAGTTTACTACTGGATCAGGTTTTTTAACCTCTCCTTCCAGATATTTCCAGATATTCAAGATCCTGTGCTCTCTGTCTTCGCTTGCGTTCCATGTCATCATCAAAGTCTCTGCGCTTCCTCGCTTCCTCTCTAACCCTATCTTCTTCCTCGCTTCCTCTCTAACCCTATCTTCTTCTTGTTTCCTTGCATCTCTTCGTTCATTTGCCCTTTGTATTTCCTCATCCCTTCATCTTTTTATTCTCTTCTACTGTATATTTTGTTCTTCTTCTTCTGTTCTCCTTTGTTCCTGCCTGTCCTGATCATCAGCTGTTTTCTGCTTATGATCGCGTTTCCTTTCTTGCTCCTCACAATATAACTGCTCTCGTTTCTGTCTGTCCTTTTTCTTAGTTCCTTCACCTCTCAATGATTTTTCCTTTTTCTTCTCTTTCCTTTTTAATTAATCTGGCTCTCCCTTTTGTCTGATATCCTCAATGCCTTTACCATCGAGTTTCAATAAAATTGGACCTCCCATCCATTTGTTCTGTGTGAATGCCGTCTCATCAGTCCTGACCTCATCACCTTTCCATTTCTTTGCCTCTCTACCCATATCTAGAGATGTACTTGCTTGTGATTGATCTGCCTTATCCTTTTCACGTCTCTCCTTGTCCCTTGGGACTTTGGAGGCAATATCTCTTTCTTTGGTTTTCTCTGGACTTTCATCACTACTTTGCGTAGGTGACTCATACGACAGGTTGCTGTATCCCGTGACTGCCTTAAGTTCCCTCAATGGGTATAATCCTTTGTCTTTACTGGCTTCGCTTTTTGTTTCAGACAGGGCGGGTGGCGCAGAAGGCGTTCACCCCCCTCTGTGCATATGTTAAGTATCCAATCTACCGGCAGCTCCTCCTCCTTTTCGTCTTGGTATATTCTCCAAAGCTAAAAACTAGCTAGGCGTTTGTCTAACTTTTTGCCAGCATACGTGGCATGCAAATATGTTGTCATGTGTTGCAGGACTGTTTTGGATAGCGAGCCATCTTGGGGCCATGGAGTAAACATTTTGTTTGCGGTTCCTTTAACTCACTCTGCACTGTACTGTTTTAGCTTACGTGCATGTTTTGGCAACTATTTGTACAAGTGTACCAATGGGGTAACATCTTCCATGCTTAAAGGCATGGTCTCGTAAAAAATGTTATTGTCCCTACGGGTCGGCCATGTTTTTTTAGCCTAACTGGCTCGATTTTAGAAAACTTTCCTATGGACCTTAACCGAGTTTTCATCCATTAAACGCACGCGAAAACAGGCACCAGGGAGCCGCCATTTTGTGATAATCCTATCACTTGCCGCATCGCCCTGGCTGACCTGCTTCTGCGGCACTAAATCAATTCCCCCGCCCCTGAGCCTGACATTATCCAAACATTCATATTCCCCGCCTCTCTCCGTGACGTTACTGTGCTGCATAGGCAAACCCGCCCAGTCGTCTTCTACGCGACTCCACACAGAACCCGGAAACCAACACAGACCATCTCACAACACAGCGCGCCACAATTCGGAATATGAAACTGTACTTTAAAATCAAACAGCAACATGGTACATTTGGTAAAGTACATTTATTTGACATTAAATGTTTAGAGAATATTCAGCAATTGCCATATGAACTCTGAAAGCCATTTATTTTCTTTTATCTGTATCAGCCATGGTACACAGGGTGTTGCTTTTCGTTAAAAGAAGCACTTTGGAAGCACGGTGAACCGCAAGGCTGTTCCATCAACTAGGCACTAGTCCATCGTAAAGGTTGATATGTTGCTTTTAGCCACTAGTACAGCGTAAGGGCATGTGGGCCCTTGGCGATCGTCCCATAAAATTGTCAGTGTGCTCCAGTTGTTCACACGAAGCTGCAGGTGTCTCACGAAGAACCCGTCTGCTGGTGTCTCAAACCGATGGCAGTAGCAGAAGGAGAGCAAATACCTGTTATGAAAACAAAAACATTATAATTAGTCTCGCCAGCCGATCTTCATTAATATTACTCATTTTATTTATTACAGCCGATCAGAAACTATTTGTTTGCAAGGATAGTTCAATGGAGTATGTTCGGCTCTAAAATCAATGCGAAAAGTAACGAAATAAATCGAGGCCAACACACAATGATAAACGACAGTTAGTCTACATGCGTGAGGAATGATATGATATATGATATGGCATTTGTAACGCGCCTATACTCAAGTGTTTCAAGGCGCGACGAGGCAGGTGGGGAACAAGGGCAGACATACAACGATCCTACTAGGCCAGGTGTCTTTCTGATCGCGCATGGGGAATGGGGGGGGGGGTTAAAAGTGTTGTACATGGTTAGTTGAATACAAATTAAATAATAGGGCCAGCTGTTGGCAAGTGCAAGGTAAATGCCGGGAGAAGGGGCTGAAGGATACAGAGACAGTCCCGTATTGCAGGTAGGCAGTGCAGGGAAAAGTAGCTGGGCCAAGGACCGAGATCGGTGAGACCAGTGGACCTGCATGCCCGTGTGCCCACTACGAACACGTTTTCCTTGCTTTTCCTAGCTCTTCATTCATTCATTTATTCATGCATCCATTCATTAAATCTTCATTCCGGTATAAAAGCGTGTAAAGATTTACTTACATTATATTTGAAATTTCCATTGTGTCTCTTCGTAATGCAGTCTGTAAAACGGACCGTGCTCTTGACAACGATTTTTCATATACTGAACTAAAATGAAATTCGGTCTAGTTTCTGAATTTTCTGCCTTATCGTCTCTTATGTTATTGCGCACCCCCTTCAAATGTAGTTCTTTCGGCATAGTCCCTGTCTCTAGGTCAAAAAATAATAGACCCTTATACTTCCAGTGCGACTTGTGGGCCTCATCTGGGCGCGAGCTGAAAATCAAAGCCGCTGTCCTTCGCATTCTTTATTTGCAACATCACGTAGTATAGGCATCTGTGAGAACTTGAAGTTTAGAATCCCTCTATGAAGTGCGCCTTAATGTGCAAATGCGAACTGGCTTCTCTCCCAAATGCCACGGCCCGCTTGGCGCGTTCTGAGTGCCTCAATTTTGTCCCCGTTGGCTGCGAGCTTTGAAGCCCAAATTGAGACATTTAATTTTTGGCGGAAGGTCAGGGAAAGTATAAAGTACCACAGGAGTTGAGTTAAAAGTGAGATTTATTGTTTGTTTGTTTTATTATTTGCAATACGCAAGCCTCCCCTCTGTTAACAGTGCGCAACAGTGCACAGCATTTACATTTACATGAGATGAGACATGAGAAAAATATATACATACACATATATGAGGTGAATATAGATAATTCAAAGATGACACCCAGCTTGTTCGCCACCCATGATGGTGAAGGTTGGGGTTAGGGTTACAGGTACACTTTACAATACCATTTATTTACAAAAAGACAATCGTATTGCAATTATTTAAACCGGGATTTGTACTTCACAACCAGCTGTGCTTCGGGTGGCCATGGCACAGTCGCAATGTTCGGTGGCAATGGATCACTTCTCTGCACAGAAACGTCCAAAATTCCATATCTGTGCTTCTCTAACACAGCAACAATAAGGCCTTTCACAAAGTCGAACTGCATTTCTTCATAGACTGGTTTGATCACCCATTGCTTACTTCGTTTTGAAAACACCTTAGTGTAGCGAGGCATCCTTACTTTACCCCTAGTCCTAGATTGTTCATGTCCGACATTGCTGTTATGGGCCAAGACAGCTAGTAGAGTGCAATGTTTCATGCCCCAAAAGCTAAAATGCAAGCGCTTTGGCCTGTACTTTAGGCACATATTGTGGAACACCTCCAAATCTCCTGTGTGACAGAATTCTGTCAGTCCTCTCAAATCTCTTGATAGAGTTTTGTCAAAAACAATCTTCTCAATGGCTTTGTGTGTCGGTGAAGATGGAATCAACCTCTTCTTCTTCCGTGCCTCCTCTGGGGACAAAGGGCCATGTTCACATTGGTGGAAATGTTGATTTGCTGTCCAGCGGTGAACGTTGGTACAGTGGTGCATCAGTGACCGCCATTTTTCAAGTAGTATTTCCACTGACCCTTCACAAGTTTTTGAGCTCCACCAAAGATGGTTTGTGATAGAATGGGACCACTGCAAAATACTTTCAAAACCTTTTTTTTTTCCTGCAGCCGAGATTTTCTTACTGATTGATTAGCAAGATGCCATACGTCAAATTGATGATTAATATGTGGGAACTGTTCTCTCATTACCTTAGCAATTGAAACGTGTCTGTCCGTGGCTATGAGGTCGATGTGCATTCCCCTTGATTGTAGATATTCCACTGATTTTATAAATCCTAGTTTCTCCATGGCCACTGATGATGTACATTGTGTTACCTGCACGGCCACCGAACTCACAATTTTCTTACTATCCATGTCCTGAAAGTGGTAGGTGCAGTATTTGGCAGAAAATCCAGGGCTGTCGCACTGTCCATCGCCGGCTAGCCTGAATCGTTTGCCTTCGAATGTACTTGCTAGAGACAATTGTTCAATTTTCCAAGCATCACTAATGGCCAGAAACAGATAATCACGTTGGTATATGTAGTACAGTGCTTTAGAAATGAAATGGAGTCCCACAAACTGAAAGAAAGCCTCTAACTTTCTAAAACTGGAGCCACTAAAAAGTGATGCAGCTGCACACAGTAGATTGCCTGCTGGCAGTTTCCCCAGCATCGGCTGTGCAGACCATGAGAACCTATGATTTAATCTACAGGCGGCATTTATTTTGATGTTACTGCCTTTTATTTGACGAGTCACATTAATCAATGGCTTCCCACATACTTTCCCTCTAATGGAATGCATACATTTCAGCATACTTATAATTTCCATCAAACAACTGTCGAATACAATGTATTTGCTCTCTTTCATTAGACTGTCTTCTTGCGTCAACGTTGTTTCGGCCTGTGACGTTGTGGAGATTTCAACACATTGGAAAGTAATATCGCTGATATCAAGTTCTGATGCGTCTATGGATGCTGCGGCTGGTTCATTCTCTGTCATTTCGACATCTATTATTTCAACATTGATGGGAGAACACAACAATGTCCACAGGTTTTTGGGTGGCAAATTTTTGGCGGGTGTAGATTGTGTGAATTGATCTGCAACTACTTCAGAGCTATCTTCAATACATTCAATAACATCTTCTTGTGGTTGTGCGGTCGCACTGTAGCTATGGTCCAATGCAACTTTGCTGTAGTCTCCAAACACAGTTAATTCATGTTCTGGCCATTGGACATGAGCATCTTGAGCCTGAACACGCCTCACCTCAATTAATAGTTCCTCCATAGTGTACATGGTCTGGCAAGCAACATCTCTCATTCGCTTCACTGTCTGTGTATGTATAGTTCTGACACCCATGGGTAACTGGAGGAGAGATTGGAAAAGGGATGTTCCGTTTAAACACAAGATAAAGTGTAGTCCAATTGACTGGAAAAAAACATAAAATAGTCCCCAGCACAAACATTTTTTTAAAGTTATGAACTGTTTGTAACTAACCTTTTTTTGGTTTTTTTTCTTTGCAACTTTTTTGACTCGACCTTCAACATCTGCACGCTGTAGCTCTGATTCGTTTCCGCATGTCCTCCCTTCCTCTTGCGCTGCAACGACTATATTTTCTGTATCCGCATAGACAGCACGGAATGAGGCTCCATCGTCTCCCTGAAACATAGTACTTTCATTACTATGTATCAAAATATTGTTAGCATAAAACACACGTGAGGACGAACACACGGGTACATCTCAATAGCCAAACACGATTTAAACATTGTGTGCAACAATCAAACGACAAGTATTCGACCAGTGATGATCTATTTCGATGGAGCTGTCAGTATCCATACCTCTGGCTCTGCATGGACTGCCATGAATGGTTGAATTGGAGAGGAGGCATCCGCATCTCCCTGAAACACAGTACTTGCATTAGTATGCTTTTCAATATTGGAAACATAACACACACTTGGGGTCGACAGCACAGGTACATATAAAGAGATAACCACAAATGATGCATTGTCTAAAACAATCAAGGAAAATTTAAGTATGCAGATTTCATCGACTTATTTCTCCGATTCCTTTACATCTGCATCATCTAAATGGGATGTTGTGATTGTAGTGGAAGCTCCGTCGTCTCCCTGAAACACAGTACTTGCATTAGTATGCTTTTCAATATTGGAAACATAACACACACTTGGGGTCGACAGCACAGGTACATATAAAGAGATAACCACAAATGATGCATTGTCTAAAACAATCAAGGAAAATTTAAGTATGCAGATTTCATCGACTTATTTCTCCGATTCCTTTACATCTGCATCATCTAAATGGGATGTTGTGATTGTAGTGGAAGCTCCGTCGTCTCCCTGAAACACAGTACTTGCATTAGTATGCTTTTCAATATTGGAAACATAACACACACTTGGGGTCGACGGCTGCAGATGCGGTATCGATCACCCCTCTTGTCCTGTAAGACTTGTTGGACTCTACTTTCCAGCTCATCCAGTGGATATCCACAATGTCTGACCCATTCTCTTATTCGATCAACAGTTTTCGGGAATACATGCATTGTAGTGCCTTCAGATTTCGCATGGGTCTTCGAAGGGTAATCGCTAATCGAACAGGCAGGCATTGTTGATAAATCTGAAAAGTAAATATCAACATTATTATACAATCTTCAAGAATAAAGATTTGATACAAAAGTAAATGAATCATACAATGATCAATGCAAGGTTTGTTTTGGTCGCAGGAACTATACCAGTTCATTATGTGCGGCTTAGTATTTGCATAAGTTGCAGAAATGTATAAATGATGTGACTAAAATCTGAACATGTGACTCGTCCCTTGGATGTTCTGTCTTGCACGAGAAGGAAACAGGCTTACATTATAGACTGGACCCCCAAAGGATGCAATTCGATGACAATAGACACAGATGAAAATAAATAGATCTATTGATAGCATAGCAATGGAAACTCAAGTCAATAGCAATGAGACCAATGAACATAGCACTATTGTGTACTCTACTCACAAATAGATAGAAATTTAAAAATCTGCGAAATATGATTAGGATACATGGCCTTACCTTGACCAACAAACAGTTGGATTCAGCAAGAAGAGCAGTATGTTGCAGGAGAATAGGTGGGTGGCCACAGGTTTTGCTCTAAGCGGTCACAGAAGTTCATGGATAGCACGACGACGAGCAGATTAGCGTAGGTCTCAGTGGTTGCCAGGTAACACGTCAGGAGTTGACTTGCAAAGCACAAAGATGTTCTCATGAGACATATCAAGTGGTTTATAAAGTATTAGAAACAGGGGTGTGTTTGTGAATGAATGACGTATGTATGTCGTGGTTTTAGGGGGGCGGCCTGCTTCAAGGGGAGGCCTGGCTGGAGACACGGGGTCTGAGGAGGCCATGTGACCGATGGCCCCTTGGCGTGGGATACCTTTTGAAGTGTACATGCAGTTTGGCACCTTGGCCTTTCGCGCCCCCCATGCCAGCGCACATCCACTGGCGTGAACCGCCTTTGATAGTATATCGTTGCTTATCAATAACAAATGCCACATACCGGAGAGACTTGTGAGCACAGACCCAAACTTCAACCGGTGTATTATAGTGGTCAAGACCTGTATAATCCAATGGTAATTGTTAGTATAGATATATGTGTGACTTTTATAGAGACATAACCTACTGAAAGACTTTGAACAAGTGTTATTTAGTGCATGCATTATCGAGGATATGTTATGTTAGCATAGATAGATAGTGACCACCCTGCTTCACAGCGACCAGACCTTCACCCATTCGGAGCACAGATGTCTGACGTCCATCCTTGAATGTAGACACACACCGATTCATTTAAAAAATCGAAACAACCGTTGTTAAAATATTTGTGGTGTTTTATTTTGTATCTTATTTTCATGACACAAAAATACAAGACTTTAAAGATTATACAGGTCAGGTTGCAGCACAGCGAGAGAAAATCCCCTGTACTGACCGCTGTCACTCAGGAACGTTTCTCTAATGGTACGAACGGCACAGGCGGGTATCACTCTTCGAACGCGGTGTCCAAGCCTCCCGTGGAGCCACCATGTAAAGGAACGATAGGCTACCAGCCAGTACCACCTATGAAAAGGAATGAAACAAACTGTTTTTAAATGACCAAGATAAGTTTAATAAACGTTTGTTGTCAATGACAATTCTTGTAACTAATGGCATTCTGCACGGACAAATGTTATCTAGACAATGCACACTATTGAACGATTTACATACGTTACAATGATATGTAGATGTAATTTTGGATATAGTAGAAGAACATGAAATAGGAGTGGCATGACAAGCAGACTATACTTACTCGTTACTCGGATTACGAGGACGAACAGTTGCGCGAAGTTCGTGCATAAGCACCATCATTATTCTCAACACGGTCCGTGTGAGGCAGGCTGCCCTGAAGTCTGGCAGCTCGGTGATGCATTGCGGTCGTGGCTCGCCTTCCGAAATGTAGGCCAGGCATCCCGAGTTTTCTCGGCAGCAGCAGTTCTCCTCCTCGGTTGGCATAAGCTCGCACCGATTGCATGTGCAACAACTGGAGACGCCATCCATGCGACTAGGCCCAGGCTCTTCATCTGTTGATTCGTCCTGCCAACTGCCGTCCGAATCCCCATCGTTTTCGCTTGCTTCCCTTTCCAGTAGTTCCTCCTCGGTATACCCGGTCTCGTACATGTAGGGCATTATTGTAGCCATTGTGTGGTAAACAAAGTAAAATAATTTACCGAGATGGTACAGGTGTTCACACGGGCTACAAGCAGCGAAGGTAGCTGACCAGAGCACAGAAACGAGTCACAAAATACTCTAAGTAACACAGAGAGAGGAATGGAATTGAAAATCTGCTGCTGTGTGTTGTGAAACCGTCTGTTTATACTTATTGAGGAAAGAGGCGTCCTGCCATTTCCATGGCGACACGTCATTAGCTGAAGCGCAGCGAATGTTGACACAAGACGTGCTTTGGCGTTGGGCGGTACGAGTCTGCTGATGACAGGCTCAGGGGCGGGGGATATGATTTAGTGCCGCAAAAGCAGGTCAGCCAGGGCGATGGGGGAAATGATAGGATTATCACAAAATGGCAGCTCCCTGGTGCCTGTTTCTGCATGCGTTTAATGGACGAAAACTCGGGTAAGGTCCATAGGAAAATTTTCTAAAATCGAGCCAGTTAGGCTTAAAAAAACATGGCCGACACGTAGGGACAATAAAAAAATTTACTAGACCATGCCTTTCAACCTGTTTATCCTCTTCTTAAATAACATTTTGTTATGCTTTATGTTTCACAAACAAAATCAACAATATGAGCGAGCACCAATCGTCGTAAACTCCAATCCGGTTTTTTCACAAAAATGTACTTTTTATTTTTTTCGAACAACAACCATCATTCCATATCATACAACATTTGGTCCATCCAATCGCACAATTTTCATGCTATTTTTCCCCAAAAATTGTCTTACCTCGTGACGTCAAAAAGAAAAAGAACACAAAACACACAAGACAGACTAGACAGACTCCGGTCGGCTACATAAATCTCTTGCCATCTGCTTCCTCAGATGCATTTCTGCCCCTATTAGTATTCCGACATGGAATGTAAGCCCATTTCTTTCAGATCATCCTTAATCCATTCTGGTCTCCTATATCGTCCTATTAATTCAGGAATTTAAATGAAGGCTTCTTCTAGCGCGCTATTTATCTGGGCGTATACTCCTCTCTCGGTTATTCTCCCGGTATCTCTCACTATTGCTCGGCCACCCTCGAGTCAATATTTTCCCCTTATATATACATTATACTCTTACTCTGTCTTTATTTTAATCCCTCCTCCCTCCGTTACCTTCCCTTTACTTGTTCTAACGCATGCAGCTTTTTGCCAAAGCATTCATTCTTTTTCACTCACCGTTCGCATTTTTTCCTCTCTGGGCGCTCGGGATCACCGCCTTTGTTACCGCCCCTCCGTGCTGTTCGTCTGATCAGCTGTTCGTAGCAGTGGGAAGGGGTTTTTGGGAGAAAGCAAAGGTTCCTTCAGACCTAACCTGCATGGTTTTTACTTAGATTAACCACTATCTACGGATAGCTTCTCGTTCTACTCAGCCGGATGGCAAAGGGCTCGTGATATTGCCGAGGACCCAGAGTTACTTATGTCGACGGCCATTGGGTGTCTTATCTAATTGATTCTAATGTAACCATCAATATCTGCTACCAAGTGTGCAGGATGGACCCCAGCTGGCCCATAGGACGGGGGGTTTCCAAACAGCACTTTAAGATAAGCAGCAGAACCCTTGAGATAGATGGAGATTCAGATTCATACTCTTGCACCAAATCAATAATGACAACTCAATAGTTTGGCAAAGGGAGTCAATTTAATGACATGTACAAAAAACGGGGAGTTCAATGAATATCAGCAATCACTCGATCTTCCTTCGCGCTTCAACTCCAATTAATTTCAGAAAAAACATAACATTCATACCAAAAACTTGTCATCACTGACGTGTAACTCTTAAAACGTAGCATGCAACTTGATTGGTTCTAGGAAGGTAACTTTAATATAGGTACTATATCTGTATATGGTAAAGGGGAGAGGGGATTGTATAAATACTGTCAGGTGGGGCAACTAAGCCCTTCCTTCAAAATGGCTACTATAAACGTCACTAAAACTATGACGTCTCATTGGTTCTACTAACTATAGCACCCTAGATTACACGGTCCACTATGATTGGGTTGACATCAACCCCACTCATACTTTTCCACTTTCGTTTAGCAGTGTGCAGAATAGACGGCCAGGTACAGGGAGTTTGTCTGCACCCCAGATTCCTTCCAATTATTGTTACAATCAATCATCACCTCAGTGGTCATGTGTCAATTATTTCTTTGTAGTTGGCCTCCAGTCTGCTTCTTGGTCTGGGAAAGTTAAGGCGTCTGGGTATGGCAAAGGTCCATGCGTAGGTGTGAAAGTTTCATCCCTTCTGCTTGCCTGGTCACGTGATTCTGACACCGTGAAATTGGCCTTTCCTTCATGCAATTTCATGTATTTGATTTAATTTTGTCAGTCGTCTGCCATCTGTGGCTTATCTTGACCTTTCCGAACAGGATACTCTGTTCTTCTTTCTCTTTAATTGTATCCACTGTCGGTCTATTCCAGCTGATACGACCTTGGCTTCTTGGCATGGTTACCTTCGGCTGAGTTTCTTTCCGTCTTTAATTCTTGATTTGTTTGCTGCGAAGCTCTCCTCTTGAGACCTTTAGTAGCCTCTTGTTGATTCTGCTCTTGTGTGTAATGGAAGTATACTTATATAAAGTGCTTTTTTGAGGTAGATATATGTGTAGGTGGTGCTTGCCACAATCTCTTTTGCTACTAAGCATAAGCAAGCCTCAGGATTTCTTGGCTTCTTGTGGTTTCTTGCATCTGTACACGTTTAAAGTAACTGAATATCTTCCTCATGCATATGGCATAGGTTTCTTAATTGTTTCACTTTAGGATCATGATGTCACTTATCCATGGTATTTCATCTCTTTTTGTCATCATTCTCAGGTCGTTATGTTTTCTATATGTGAGTCAGTCCGGGCTCTTGTGACATCACCATTCGTCTTCCTTCAGTGTCTTCTTGGCTTCTTTGGGTATTCTATTCTGACAATCGTCATTCTGTCTGACTTGTCGATATGGTTTTCTTAATGGGTACTTTACTGTCCAGGTTTTCTTAGGTGTCGGTATTTCAAAAGGTGCTGTCATTCTAATAGGTACTGGACAGAGCCCAACTGCAGCTCTCTGCTGATTTATTTGCTCATCATGCGTGACATATTTCTGTGTTAATGTTCCTGGTACTTCAAAAGGGGCAGCTAGAGTGTGAATCGTACTTGGCACTTCCTCTTCACATTCTTGGAAGCGCAGTGCGTCTAGTATTTTGTTTCTGATCGGGGAGCCCAGATGTGACTCAATGGTGAAGGCCATGTTGAATGCCCCTTCATTTCGGCTTTATTCAATTACAATTTAAGGAGGCGGCCTAGTATCCTGTGATTTAGAGCCTTTTTTGGGTATGCCGATTTCGGCATCAGAGCCGTTCCCCCAGCGTCACTGGTCTCAGTAGGAAGTTCTCTATCTCCACCCACTGCTTATCTTTGTATCCTCTGAGATGTGGCACCAGAGCCCTGAACTGAGCTGCACGATAGTATGTGTAACAGCCAGGAAGGCCTATGTCCCAAATCATGGTACTGTATGCTATCCTTTGCTTCTTCCCTTGCCATAGGAACTTGCTGATTTTGCCTTTCAGCTCTATGAAATGGACCCCCGGGATCTCTATTGGGACCATTTGGTAATGGTAAAGGATTTTGGGGAGGATTGCCATTTTGATTGCATTGAGGCGACCCAACCAAGAGATTGTCTATTTCATCCACCTGTCCAGCTCGGCACTTAGCTCCGACATAAGCGGGGGGAGGTTTGCTTCATAGAGGACCCTTTAGTCTTTCGGCAACGGGGATTCCCAGGCTGAGTGAATTCTCATCTGTTGTGTTTGTTGTATGGGAAAAGAGTGGATTTCTCTATCTTGACCTTCAACCCGGCCCATCTGCCGTAATCCCTTATGGTTTGAAGGACTCTCAGTATGGAGGTGGACGGGTTTGCCATGTGGAGGAGCATGTCGTTGGCAAACATTCCCAACTTGTATTCGTGGTGCCGCACCTTGATTCCCTCTATGGTGGGATCTTTCCTGATCTTGTTCCCTAGGGGTTCTATGGAGAGGGCGTACAGGAGTGGTGAGAGCGGGCAGTCCTGTCTGGTTCCCCATGTGAGACAGAATTCCCTCGAAGTTTTCCCATTGACTAGCATCCTTCCCATGTGGGCGTTATATATTGCTCTGACCCCTGTCATGAACCGTTCCCCAAATCCAAAGCTCTCCAGTGTGACCCAGAGGAACTCCCACTCCACCCGGTTGAATGCTTTTTCTGAGTCTAGGCTGAGCAGGGCATGGTTCGCATGATGTCTAGGGTTTTGCGCATGGCGTCCACTACCTGTCTGCCTTTTATAAAGCCTACCTGATCCAGATGGATCAGGTTAGGCAGGATTTCCTCCATGAGGGAGGTCCGAGCTCTCGTGTAAACCTTCGCATCTTTATTCAAGAGGGATATCGGACAGTATGATTTGCAATTGGTGGGGTATTTGCCACTCTTGGGGATGACTACTATGTGTGGTTTTGTGAAGGAGGGTGGGGCTTGACCTGAATACTGTATGTGATTAAATAACCTAGCCATGTGGGGGGCCAGGGTATTTGCAAATTGCTTGTAGAATCCCATTGTGTAGCCGTCTTCCCCTGGCTCCCCTCCCATTGGTACCCTGTTCATCGCTGCCTTTATTTCTTTGGGGGTGAATGGGGACTCTAGGAGGCCTCTATCTGCTGTAGTCAGGTGCGTTACCCCTGCCCCAGTTATGCATTCGAGCATTCCCTTTCTGTCCTCGCAGCCTTCACTTTTATAAAGCTCCTCATAATATTTGGAAAACTGGTCCGCTACATCTCCCTGGGAGGTGGCCCATTGTTCATTTCCCCCTATACGTGTTCAACTCATCTCTCTGCCCTCTGAGCCCTCAACCTGGCGCCCAACATCTTGTCATCCTTGTCTCCTTCTACGTAAAATCTTTGCTTTAGGAATTTTAATTTCCGTAGTGTGTCCCCTGTTCCCAACGCATTCAGGTCAGCCCTTTTTTGTCTTAGCACTCTCAAGTCTTCATCACTGTAGGTCCCCTGGGAGCGTAGTCTGTCCTCTAATTGCTTAATATCCCTGCTCAGTTTCTCCCGCTGCAACCTTCGCTCTCGTTTATTCTTTGCTCCTTCCCTTATTGCTGCCTCTAAGAGTGTTGTCTTGTCTACTTCCCTGTTATCATTGTTTTGGAAATATTCCTCTGTCACAGCAGTGAGCTCCCGGGCAAAGAGCTTGTCTCACTACAGGTACTCATTGCTACTGCCACTTGGACTCCCCTCTACTTATACCCTCCATCACGAGATCCATGGTGACCATGTCATGGTCTGACCAGCCCACTGCACCAATTTTTCAATCTCCTATTCGTGATTTATGCTCTTTGCTTATTAGTAAATAGTAAATTCTGGTGAAGGTTGCATGTACACTTGATAGAAATGTGAATCCCTTCTGGTCTGGGTGTCGGGTCCTCAAGACATCTGGTAGGCCACTAACTTCCAATTTATTTTTATTTGTCTCGCCCACCCAGGGGTGTTCCCTTATGCTCCGCTCTCATGACTTGCCTGTCCATTTGTGGGTCCACCCATGTGTTAAAGTCTCCTCCTATTATGGCAACCCCTCTACACATGGCCAGTATGGTGGAGGGGGCCTCATCATTAAAAGCACTCTGTCCCTGGTTGGGTGTGTATACTCCTGCTAGGGTTAGTCAGTTCCCTCCCAGCTACCCTGGACCACCAAGAGCCTGCCCCCCATCATTGCATGTACCCCGGGATTCAGCAGTCGGATCCGCCGATGTAATATCAGCCCCACCCCACCTTTTTTCACCGTGGCTGAGGCCCATTAGGTCTGTCCCACCATCTTTCCCCTCAGTGGTCTCTCCTCCCCAGCTTTCAGTCTGTTCTCCTGAATGAAGAGGGCATCAAGCGCAGCTCTCTCAAATTCCCACACCACCAGTGACCTTTTGATGGGGGCGTTCATTCCCTTGACCTTTAGAGACCCCACCTTCAGGAGGCTCTTCCCTTTGCTGCTGTCAATTCTCCCTCCATACCTGCATTAGTTCCTCTCGATTAAATTCCTGTTTCTTGGGTTCTCTGTTTCACTGCCCGCCTCTTCCCGCTCCCTCATCTACTCTTAGTATGATGTCCATCTGTCTCCCATTCCCCCTGTTAACTAGTAAGAAAACTAACGTAACATTCCAAAGGTTGTGTATCCAACCCATGGTTTCTTGTGTTGAGACGCAATCTCTTAAAACTGAGGGCCACTAGGTTAGGTGCTCTCCATTGCCTGGGCCATTTGATTCCTTCCCTTCGCCTTTCCCAATTACCTCCTGAGTCCTTTTTTAAGGGCTGCTTTGGTGCCCCCTTCTGATTCAGGGCAGCTTTGACAGCGACAGGGAGCTCAATTTCATGTACTTCATTCCCACTTTAGTTCGTTTGCGCCTTTGGGTCATTACTTCCGCTTGCATTGTCTTGGGAGAGTGTGCCCCCTGTGGGCCCGTTAATGCTCTTGTTTATGTATTCTCTGTTAGGTGTTGCAGGACTTGATTTGTTTCTTCTGCCGCTGTGACTCTATACTCTTCTCCTTCAACCTCAAACAGCAGGACGAAAGGGTAGCCCCACCTGTACCGCATTCCTTTGTCCATGAGCCAGGTGGTGAGTGGTCTGCATTCCCTCCTTCACCCTAGGGTAAAGCCAGACAGGTCCTGGAACACTTTGACCTTTGATCCCTGATAGTCAATTTCTTGTGCCTGTTTCGCCCTGAGGAGGACTTCTGCTATTTCTTTGTATAGGATGAATTTCACCTCTATAGAGCGTGCACCGCGGCTGAACGCTCCCCCTCCTCCCTTGCTCATGCTGCCCCCTAGCCGCTGCTCCTGTGGTGGGGCCCCTGAGTGGGGGATGGTGCCTCCCTCACTAGAACTGCTGGGCTCTGTGTGGCTTGGAGGTGCCGTGGTTCCTCTCACCTTCTTTTTACATTTGGCTGCCGCTGCTCACTGGTCCTCTGTGCTCCCTCTGAGGTTGCTTCTTCTTGCTTTCTCTGTTTTCATGCAGACTGAAATCTGAATGCTTCTTCTGCCGAGGTGACTCTATACTCTTCTCCTTCAACCTCAAACAGCCGGGGTGAAATGGTAGCCCCACCTGTACCGTATTCATTTGTCCGTGAGCCAGGTGGTGAGCGGTCTACATTCCCTCCTTCACCCTAGGGTAAAGTCAGACAGGTCCTTGAACACTTTGACTTTCGATTCCTTATAGCCAAATTCTTGTGTTGGTTTCGCCCTGAGGAGGACTTCCGCTATTTCTTTGTATAGGATGAATTTCACCTCTATAGAGCATGCACTGCCACTGAACGCTCCCCCTCCTCTATGTGCCCTTTCAATCTGCACTTTTTTCCTCATTCCGCTTGATAGAGGAAGCTCACAATGGGCCTCATTACGACCCTGGCAGAGTGGGATACCGCCAGCGGTAATCGCGGCGGACCCGTCCGCCCTA
Organism: Ambystoma mexicanum; assembly: GCF_040938575.1. Classification (NCBI taxonomy): domain Eukaryota; kingdom Metazoa; phylum Chordata; class Amphibia; order Caudata; family Ambystomatidae; genus Ambystoma; species Ambystoma mexicanum. Next base: position 931,727,200 of record NC_090931.1, on the reverse strand, counting down.
CTACGAGTTCCCTTAGCGCCATGGAGGTTTTCTCCGCCTGGTTTTACCGGGCGGAGAAAACCATGGCGCTAAGGGACCTCGTTGTTAATTACGCCGCCGTACTTTACGGCGGCGTAATTAACTCCTTCCCCACTCCCATTATACCCTATCGGGCAAGAATGGGAATGGGGAAGGGTAAAATGGGGATTGGGGATTTACCGCTCCGCCAAGGTCGGCATGGGGTGGTAAATCCGCCAACCCCCATGGCGCTATCGGCGGCTTTCCGCCATGCTCCGCGGTGCATTTTGCACCGCGAATTCCGCCAGGGTCGTAATGAGGGCCAATGTCCTGCACTTTCTTCTCGACCTGGGCCGGGGTTTCTCTGTCTGTCTCTGCCAATCTGACTATCCGAATGTTTGACCTCAGTTCTCTATCCTTCAGGTCGTCTAGCTTTAGGGCGTACTCTTCCTCCCTCAAATCAATATCTGTCAATCTGGCATTCATTTTGATCTCACGTCAATGTTGATCTGGTTGTTCTCCAGGTTTTCTACCTTCCCCTCGATTTTCTCCATTTTTCCGCGCAGTTCTGCAATGGATGTTTGAATGTGCAAGCGCAAGGCTTTTTTTTCCACCATCACCCCCGCTTTGTCCTCCTTTATAATTGTGTCGCTCATTTTTGGGACCAAATTGGGGGGACCCTTGTTCGATGTGCCTCCTTCCTTCTATATTGTTGTAGCATTTCCAGCCCTCTTGGGGGAGGGGGGCCTTGCACCGGCCACCTCTCGTCTTCTTTTGAGCCTATGTTGAAGTTCTACTTGTTCTACCCAAGGAACTTTGCTGCGGGCCCGCCCCTGAACCTTGCAGGCTTGCTTCTCTGAGTGCTGTCTTTTGCTCCTAGGGTGCAGGGGGCCTGGTGTTCTCTCCTTGATCTTCCCTGTGGGGAGTGCTTATGCTTAGTCCTCCTCTTTGGTGATGCTTATTTCGTAGGTCTGCTTGTTATCCTGCTGGTCTTGGTGGTCCAGCCGATGCTATAGGTGGGTCGTGCATGGGGGGCTGCCCCTCCTTATTGCTGGCGTCTATGCGGGGGGCCCATTCACCGATGGATCCCCTCTGCCTTTTTTAGTTGCTCGCCTCTCTTCTCTTTGCCCTTGCTCCTTGGGAATGGCTTTGCAAGTCTCCAGCCGGGCCTTGTCTTTAGCTCCTCTCACTCCCCGGAGCGGGGGTTTCCCACTCTCAGTGACCTTGGTGGCTCTTTTGTTGCGCGTGCCCTGCGGTGCTGCCCTCCAAGGTGGGCCCTGTTGCCTCAATTGGGCCCAGTGGGGGCGAGTCTCCCTTACGCTGCCGCACTAGGGAAGTTGGTTGTGTGGGGAGGAGCAGGTACCTGCAGGACCCCGCTGAGGAGCAGGGGAGATAGGGTCTCTTTTCTTTCCCACTATAGTGTCTGCAGGGTTAATAGGAGCCTTTTATTGAGGGGGAAATCAGTCCATGTTTCAATGCTCCTTCCCTTGCTCGTGCTGCCCCCTAGGTGCTGTTCTCGTGGTGGGGCCCCTGAGTGGGGGATGGTGCCTCCCTCCCTGAATCTGCTGGGCTCTGTGTGGCTTGGGGGTGCTGTTGTTCTTCTCACCTTCTTTTTCCAATCGGCTGCCGCTGCTCACTTGTGCCTTGTGCTCCCTCTGAGGCTGCTTCTTCTAGCTTTCTCTTTTTTCTTGCAGACTGAAATCGCAAGGCTCTGCTATGGGAAGATTCGTTTCTGCCTCCTGTCTTTCCTCAGTACCCGTGCTGCATGTCTTGGCTCCCCGGCTTTGCTCTTAATGCTGCCGCCTTTCCCCCACCTCTTCCTTGTATTCCGCCTGCATCGGGCCATTGGTGTCTGCTGCCTCGCCGTGTCGGGACTGTCCTGTTTGGCTCATTGCTCCTCCTCCGGCTCTCTCTTCACTCCGGAGCGTGCTGAGTCTTCCTGGCACCGCTCTGAGTCTCCGCTTTCTCTCCAGGCTCCGGGGTGCGTGCCTTCCTCTCTGTTGGGGACCTCCGAACCGAGGTCTGCACTACTACACCTCCCCCACCTCTTCCCTGCTTACCGTCTGAGGCAGTCTGTAGGTTTAGGTCAGGCTGCTTAAGCCTGGAAGTGTTTTTGTGCTGGGGAGTGGCATGCGGGTGACACGGATGGATGACAAGTGTGACAAGACAGGCAATACAGTAAGGACAGTTGTAGGAATGAGGAGACTGACGACCAGGATGTGAGGTGGAAAAAACTTTGGCCACAAGCTTTATTTTAGTACCAGCCATGGTGCAAAAGAAAAACCAGCCATAACATCACATAAGGATAACAATACTATATTTTGGGGACAGAGGGAACAGGTGAGCGGGGGGCCCTAATCCCAATTAGGGGCCCGCTCGAGGCTGATCCCCGCCGCCATTCAAATGAAAGCTTGTGACAATTGTTTGGCCCCAGCGTGTGAGCTGTGACATGTTCATAATTGCTTGTCTTTGGAGCAGGTTCAACCTGCTTTCTCTTGTCCTTTCCAAGTGAGGTGGGGAGGTGTGCGCTTGTGTGCCTTTCATTGCTGTCCAATCTGACCAGGTTTAGCACTTGTGCCCTCTCTTGCTCACAGGGTGGTTTTCGCTGAAGTTATGGCTCTTGATCCGTATTTTTTGATAAAACAAAACCCCGCGTTGTGAAGCCTTTCACTTGATCTTCCGCGGGATGTGTTCTTGGAGCCATTTTGATTTATTTGGTCATGTGTTTTGCACTTTTCCATGGATGGAGGCGTTTTAGCCTCTTGGTCCACTCTTTGGAGATGAATTTGGCACTTTCTCCACACATGATCCACTTGTTTTTGAGGCCCCACGCTCCGTTTGCGTGCTAGTTGTTTCCTCGGGGTGGGTTCTAAGAGCCTTACTAGGGTCTTCCCTGCTCCTGATCCACTTGTGCTACGAGACCCCTTCTGCGCATTAGGCTGCTTGTTTTTACAGCCGGGGTGGGTTCAAAGAGCCTTACTGGGTTTTTACCCTGCTCCCGATCCACTTGCATTGTGAGACCCCCTCAGCGCTTAGAGCTGCTTGTTTTTACAGCCGGGGTGGGTTCAACGAGCCTTACTGGTTTTTTACCCTGCTCCCGATCCACTTGCATTGTGAGACCCCTCAGCGCTTAAAGCTGCTTGTTTTTACAGCCGGGGTGGGTTCAAAGAGCCTTACTGGGTTTTTACCCAGCTCCCGATCCACTTGCGTTGTGAGACCCCCTCAGCGCTTAAGGCTGCCTGTTTTTACAGCTGGAATGGGTTCAAAAAAAGAGCCTTACTAGAATTTTCCCTGCTCCCGATCCACTTCTGTTGTGAAACCCCTTCAGTACTTGTGTTGTACTATTTCGCTGCTGGGGTGGGTTCTAAGGGCTTAGCTGGGAACTTCCCCTGCCCACGATCCACTTCTGTACCCCAGTGTGCTTATCTTGCATATAAAATGCGAGGGGGTGGGTTCCGGAGCCTTACTAGGAACTTACCCTGCTCCTGATCCACTTGTGGTGAGACCCCCCCTTCTGCATGCATGGAGGTGGATACTTGAGGCTTCGTAGTACATGTTTCTGCTCAAGTTCCTCTCTCCTTTTCAGTTTTGTAATACCCCTAGAGCTCCCACCTGTATTGATGTTCTCTGGTGGATTCTGAGCGCCTGGGTCTTCTATAACTGTATTTTCCTAGAAGATTAACTAATAGACAAAAGACCCCCCGGTATTTTAAAAAAGGCCCTTCTTGGAGTTGAATTTTTATGTTTATTTTTTAAAATGAGGCGTTTTAGCCTCCCCTAATGATATGCTTGTGTTCCATCTTCTACCTGGCCCTCGCTATAGCTTTTCCTTACAGTTATTTGCAGGGTGGGAGGGATGGTTTTTTTAGACCTGCAGCCGTCCTGCTGCTGTTCGTGGCTGACGGGGAGGAAGCATGAGAAGGGCCACCTTGCCCCCGCCAGATAAAGGCAAAATTCGGCCTGGGGGCAAGGCGGCCCTTTCTTTGAACTTCAAAAGGCCCCCGCTCAGCATCCGCAGGATGGGAAGGGGGGCCTTTGAAGTATGGAGGGCAAGGTGACAGGGGGCAGCAACTACCGGTTGTCACCTGCCCCTCTCACCTCACCCTCCTGTCTTGGAGACGCGCTGTCTGGGTTCCCATTGTTAAGGGACCCAGCAGCCCGACCCCACCATGTGCATGCTAAGTGGGGCAGCGCCAAACAGGCGCTGCCCCACCGGACTTCGCACAAATCCCCCACCTCCCAGCTTACGGCCCCGGGCCTCCCATCCGGGTGGGCCCGGGTGTATAAGCCTGGAAGTGTTTTTGTGCTGGGGAGTGGCATGCGGGTGACACGGATGGATGACAAGTGTGACAAGACAGGCAATACAGTAATGACAGTTGTAGGAATGAGGAGACTGACGACCAGGATGTGAGGTGGAAAAAACTTTGGCCACAAGCTTTATTTTAGTACCAGCCATGGTGCAAAAGAAAAACCAGCCATAACATCACATAAGGATAACAATACTATATTTTGGGGACAGAGGGAACCGGTGAGCGGGGGGCCCTAATCCCAATTAGGGGCCCGCTCGAGGCTGATCCCCGCCGCCACCCTGAGGGGATGCTGACCGGCGTCTCCCAGGTCCCCCCAAAATAAGAGATTGTGAATTAAGTAGAGCCTCTGGCTGCTAGGGTCCAGAAAATATTCCTGGTGAAGGTGTCCATACCTTCAATGGACAGGTGAACCCCGTCACTGCAGAACATGGCCTGGTTGTGTACCGAGATCCCATGTTTAATAAATTTGAGGCCTGAGAAAAGGCAGAAATTGGCCACAGCTTTGTTCAGTTTGCGCCTGGAAATCTCCATGGCTTTGTTGCACTCTGCCCCATGCCAATGTTGGCGAGGGATGATTTCTGACATCATCACTTCTGTTCGAAGTCTTAGCATGTGTGCCAGGGATCTGAGGGAGGTGCAGATTTCAGCCAGGAGAAGCTTCCTGCCCAGCTGAGGCAAGTCATTGCCCCCGAGGTGTATGATGAGAAAATCGGGGGGAGGTGAGCAGGCCCCCAGTAGGCCAGTCAATTTGTCGTGTAGGTCTCCCCAGCGCATGCCCGGCTTGCCCCACCAGTAGGTGATGGTGTCCTGGAAATGCATGCCGTCCTGGGTTTCCTCCAGCCATCTGCTGGCTCTGGTAATGAAAGAGTGGCCCACGATCCACGCCGTCTGGGACGGGGGGTAGCCTGTGGTTAGAGGAAAATGAGGGGGGTGGGGGGGTAGACGGAGGATACTATTAGATCAAGTCTTTTCTGATGTATCTTTTGTAAGCCCCCGATTTCCAACCCCCAATCCCTTTTATGGCTTTCTCTTGCAGCCCCCCATCCAGGCTGAAGTGGCTGCTCCTATCCTGAAGGAGTGGGATCCAAACTCAGTAGGATTCCATCCTATAGCTATTATAGTCTTCTTGAGGACAGACCTCACCTGGAATCTACTGAGGGCAGACCCATTTTTTTGTGTGAATAATTGCCCCCCCCCCCCCCGACTGGGGCGCTTGTTCATGAATGCCCTGGTGGTGCAAATGGGGCAATATTCTGTTTCCTCAATGCAGTACAGGTTGATGATCCTCCCTTTTCCTAACTGATCAGTTTTGGACCTACACGGTTTCACAGCCATGGAATCCTTCCCCAGGTGGATGTTGCCTATATCCAGCCCTTCCTCTGATCCTGTGTTTTTGGAGGCTATCTCGCTGATCCTGAACGCCCCAAAGTAGTTTAGTGTGAAGGCAGCTCTAAATAGTGAGGTCTCGTAGGCATTGTTGCATACTGCAGGGAGGGTGTCTAGCAGAATTTTTAATTTAGCAAAATTGAGGGGGCGCCTGGTGTCTGTCTTGACCCATTCCATTTTGGACCAACCCTTGAGTGCATATCTGGTTAGTGCGCCGTGGGTGGGGTCGGGTGCCCCCGCTAATCTAGTGTAATATGAAACTGCTGCCAGATGGGATGAAGCCCATGCCTTCTTTTTGCTTAGTTTGAAAGCCCACTCCATAAAGTCATTGACATGGCACTCCTGTATATCCCTGATGTTGGTGACTTTTGTGATCCTTCCAAAATCAGTCAAGCACTTATTGTACATTTTGGCAGTTTTCTGTGCCAGCGCCTTTTTGGCCAGTTCCCCTAAGACACCTATAGGCTCACCTGTAGGAGTGTGGTGCCGGGAAAGGCAACCCCTTTTGTCCGGGCCCGGGGGTGAGGGTAGAGCTGGGCGCGGGTATCTCAGGGAAGAGCTGTGACCGGCTGGCTGGCGGGGGCTGCCTTGGGTGTGTCCATGATGGCCCAAACCTCTTCTGGAACTGCTGTCCTCCTGGCTTCTGCCTGTGGGTTTAGTGCCTTGAAAGTGGAGAACTGAAAACGGGACAGAGCGTCAGCGGCCTTATTATCTTTGCCTGCAATGTGCCGCCCAATTATTACAATGTTATTTTCCAGGGTGACTTTTGTCATTTCTCTCAACACTTTTAGCACCAGAAGGCAGGAGGCAGCACCCTTGTTTAAAATGTGTACAACCGCCATGTTGTCTGACCATGTGACCAGTTCTGTGTTGGCCAACAGGTCCCCCCATAGGTAGAGTGCCAGCCATATGGGGAATATCTCTAGCAATGTGATGTTCCTGGTCCAGCCCCTCTGCTGCCAGCAGGGCGGCCAGTGGCCGGCACACCACTTGTTACCAAAACATACCCCAAAGCCTCTGCTGCCAGCCGCATCCGTGAACAGGGACCTTTTGTCTGCCCCATTCATGGGTTTGCGCCATATCACTTGGCCATTGAAGTTGTTAAGAAATGCTTCCCACATGGCCAGGTCTTGTGTTATCTCCTTGCCCAATCTGATGTGGTGGTGTGGCTTTGTAACCCCCCTCATTTTTAGTTCCAGGCTCCTGTGAAAAACCCGGCCTTGGGGCATGATTCTGGTGGCAAAGTTCAGCTTCCCAGCAAGGGACTGTATTTCACGCAGCGTTGCCTTGTCCCTGCCTGTCATCTGCCTTATTGTCTGAAGAAGGTCCTCTATTTTGTCCCTGGGCAGGCGGCACTCCCCCATGGAAGAGTCAATCTCTATTCCTAGAAATGACAGGGTGGTGGTGGGTCCTACAGTTTTCTCGGGTGCCAGAGGAACCCCTAATTCCTGCATGGTTTCACTGAATGTTTTTAGGGATGAGCTGCATAGGAGAGACCCTGCTGGGCCAGTGAAGAAGAAATCATCCAAATAGTGTACCGTTCTGGCTCTGGGCATGGCCTGTTGGAACGCCCACTGTAAGAAAGAACTGAACTGTTCAAAATAGGCACACGCGATGGCGCAGCCCATGGGAAGGCATTTGTCAAAATAGAATTTATTGTCAAAATGGAAACACAGCCACTGGTAGGTGCTTTTGTGCACGGGCAGCAGCCTGAACGCTGACTTAATGTCCGCTTTTGCCATGAGAGCGTGTCTACCTGACAGTTTTACTAGGTCGACAGCATCTTGCACGCAGCTGTAAGAGACAGCGGCCTCCGTGGCAGGGATGCCGTCATTGAAAGAGCTACCGGGTGGGTGTGATAAATGATGGATCATCCTGAACTCCCCCGGCTCTTTTTTGGGCACAATGCCCAGGGGGGAGCATAAAAACTCAGTGAAGGGGGGGGGGGTGCTGGAAGGGGCCCTCAATCCTCCCTAGTTGTAGCTCTTTATCAATTTTTTTGCTTATTATGGTAGCTAGGGATGAGGCAGATTGTAGGTTCTTGGGTATGGTGGGAGATCCCTGGCCCTTGAATGGGATCCGGAAGCCATCTTTGAAACCCTGAGCCAGGGATGCTCTAGCTGCTGGGTCAGGGTAGTTCTCTAACATTTTTAGCAGTTGGTCAATTTTTTTTGGTGAGGCCCCTAATCTATAGCTAGTGCATGTTTTTGCCCTCAGTGACTTTTGGGCTGGGCCTGGAAGGAGAGGCTTTTGTGCAATTGTTGCTGCTGTGGCCACCACTGCATGTGCTGCATTGGTGCTTGTATCTGCACTCGGTGCCCTTGTTACATGACCCTCTGTTGAAGTACCAGCAGGACCCCGCAGTGCTTCCTTTGGCCCCCCCGTTGCTGCGGTTGCCAGACTGCCCCTGATTATGCCCTGTTTTTTGCCCCCCTGGGGGCGTTCTTCGAAAGGGGGGTTTGTTTTTGTTAGTATTTATACTGTCATGTTGAGGCCTGTGCTGGTTATGTTGCCTGTTTCTACCCCTTCTATTATACTGATGCTCATAGTCCTTGCTGCTTTGGGCGCTCTTAGCTGAGTTTTCTTTTAATACATGAAAAAGATACAATTTAGGGTCTTCCTCCTCCCAGCCCAGGTCAGGGAATCTCTGCATCTCCTTCCTGAACTCTCTATCATAGTTCAGCCAAGACTCCCCCCCAAAGGTATTGTGAATCTCCACAATTCTGTGGTGGTAGGCAATCAGTGCAGTGCCCTCTTCTGGGAATTTTTCTAGAATTATTGTGGATAGTATTTGAAAAGAGGCCTCCCAGTTCTGAATATTCTTCTCCAGTGTGGGCCTCTTTGCTCTCTCTTTTTCTTCCTCTTTCTTATCCCTTTTTGAAATGCCAAAACCTAATTCTTCATATTCCAATAGGCAGAAAATGTCAATAAATTGCTTTTTCCAGATCTTTCTCTTAATTTTCTGCTCAATGTGCCATGCAATGGTCTTTTTTAGGCTTCTATTTACACTTTTGCCGGCAGTGCGCCTCCCATATTTAGTCATATGAGGGGTTGGAGACGGTACATCATTGCTAGGCCCAACCCATGCTTTAAGGTGGCCCTGGTCATCCTCGCCCCCAGATTCCGACTCTGTGTCTGTGCTGTCACTCTCGCTGCTGGAGCTGCTCGAGTCATCCCTGTGCCTCCTCTTTTTCCCAGCACCCGCACCCTTATGCCATTTTAAAAATTGTTCAAGCATAGGCCCCAAATCATTGCTTTTCACAGTACCTGATTTTGCTTTCCTTTTGGTGCCTGGGTGGGTGTCTGAAGAGGCGGGCATGCTGCGGACGTCAAGGCGCTGCTTCTTCCTAGCTGGTTGCTCCCTTTCTGCTGGCTCCTCATCGCCGTCGACCTCCTCTTCCAGGGCGCCTGCGTCATCCTCGTTGAGGCCGGTGGATGCGAGCTCTGCCATTCTTTCCTGCACCACGTCCATGCCATGGACGGGTTCCGCTGCTTTGGCCCATTCCAGGAGTAATGTTTCTTTCAAGGATAAGGCGTTGGCCATCTCTTGCCTGTTTGGGTCTCTGCGTGCTGGTCCGTAATGGGTTGTCTTTGTGTTTCCCAACTTGCTGTGTGGGTCAGGGTCCTCTTCCCCCCCCCTCTTGTAGTTCCCAGGTAAAGTAAAATGCTGGGGCTCTGTGTCTGCCTCCAATGCAGGTCTGCCGAAATGTGTGCCTGGGAATTCCGGCTGTCCCCTGTCCAGCTGTTAAAGCAGGTGCTCTGTGTAGTCCTGCTTCCCAGGCTGAAGACACAGAAAAGCACGGCCGCTGCAAATTCTGCTCTGCTCCTTAGCTGCACGTTGCTTGTGACCTTTGACTCGGTCAGGTTTGGAATGCTGTGGCCTGTCAGTGTCAGCCCACAGCCCCCCGCTGTATCCCCCAGACGGTATTTTTAATTTATCTTCGCCGTCGTGACACGATGTCAGATTAGGACAGGTCTCATACAGCAATTGTCCAGCTGTACCTTGTCCTATGTATGAACAGCGTTGATTCCTCGCAAAACACTGGCAGCAACAAACACCTGGCTGTAGCTGGGCTCTTCCCTTGAAGCAATTCGCATGAGTGCAACAGTGTAGCGCAGCGTTGGTTTCTTTACAAAATTCCACTTCGATGGGAGGTGCAGGAGGGGCTGGGGAGCTTGCAGCCTTCTCTCCTAGGAAAGCACAGCAGCAGTGTGCCTCTCTGTCTTGTTAAAGCCTGCGGGGCTGGAGAGGCCCACTCACCGACGGGTCTTCACTGCTGGAAATATGTCAATGTCCGCTTTTTCTGCGCAGCCAGGAAAAAATTGTCAGCTGGACCCAGCAAACGGTGCTCCTTCTTGTCCTGGTGCTCTGTGCAGACCTGCAGCCGTCCTGCTGCTGTTCGTGGCTGACGGGGAGGAAGCATGAGAAGGGCCACCTTGCCCCCGCCAGATAAAGGCAAAATTCGGCCTGGGGGCAAGGCGGCCCTTTCTTTGAACTTCAAAAGGCCCCCGCTCAGCATCCGCAGGATGGGAAGGGGGGCCTTTGAAGTATGGAGGGCAAGGTGACAGGGGGCAGCGACTACCGGTTGTCACCTGCCCCTCTCACCTCACCCTCCTGTCTTGGAGACGCGCTGTCTGGGTTCCCATTGTTAAGGGACCCAGCCGCCCGACCCCACCATGTGCATGCTAAGTGGGGCAGCGCCAAACAGGCGCTGCCCCACTGGACTTCGCACAAATCCCCCACCTCCCAGCTTACGGCCCGGGCCTCCCATCCGGGTGGGCCCGGGTGTAATACAGGGTCCTCGCCGTGGTGGGTTACAAGCCTTTCATGGGGTCTTCTCTTGATCTGGAAGGCTCCAGGTGCTCTTGGGTTCCTCTGGTGCCTCCGCCTTTGGTTTGACCATTTTTAAGTTCTGGGAGTCGCTCTTTCTCGTCTCTTTTAGCGCCTCAGCTGATGGAGCGATGCGTTAGGCAGCCATTGCCGTCCGTGTCCCCTAGTGGTCTCTGTGAAAACATCTTTTGAGTTTTTCTTTGGTAATGAGGTCTACTTCAAAAAATATTGAGAACAGTGGAAATGAGTAAAGGATTCAAAATTATAAACAAAGTAACTGAAGTGATGCTGGTAGGATTAGGAATGGGGAACAGCAGGGGTATATGGGGTGGGGGGGCAGAATGTGGGGTTGCGACGTCATACCCCCCTTCGTCATTCACTCTCTACTCTAAAAAGCACAAAGAGAAAAAAACATCCTTGCAAAAAACAAGCTAATTACATCAACCGTGTTACCAACGACGTTTTCCAGGCAGATGTTTTCACGTGGAACCTTGCTGGAAACCGCAGTACTGAACTACATTTCTTTAATAGTGAGCCCTAGCTTGAGTTGTGCTTCGGCAATGCTCACTGTACTTCTGCAGTAAGTCTATTTTCAAAAGGAACACCCCGTTCAAAATAGTCTATTCCCTGGATACAGGAACACTGCATGACTTTCTAGTAATTGCTACACTCTGCGGCTGAATAAGAATGTAAATAACGAGCCAGAGGAGTCCACAGGAGGGCCCAGACCCATTTTTACTGGAATATGATGGGCGTGGTTTATTAGTTGTTAAAAGGAGCAGAAGTTCACACAGATGCGTGCTTCTCTGTGCTGCCACTGCAGGGCGAAGGCTTCCTGGTGCGGAAACACAGTTTCCTGATTCCAGGGGCACCCCCCGAACTACAGCGACATGTGTTTGATGTAGAGGAGAGAAGTCGAAGTTCCTACGCATCTATTTCAATAAGAAGCCATCTCACTGCAAGCCCAACTCAATGCATTTATTTCAGTTAAATGTTTCTTTTTGTGTCATTTCAATTCATTTCAGTTTTTGTATTTCTTTCTTTTAAGTTCTCTCTTTTATTGCTCAATGGGGCAGCTTCATTGAAGCTCCCACTGACATCTATCTCAGCTTACCTTCATTCCTTTTATTGCTTATCCCCTGCTTCTTGCTGATGCTCAACTAAATGCCCAGAGTTTTCGAGCATGTTTTAAAATGCACCTACCATATGCAGCCATTTGAACAGTAGCTCATGAATTAGAGTTTTCATATCCAAAGATTGACTTTTAAAAGCGGAAGAGAGTTCACCTCTCCCAGGTCAATTTCCTATTCTTGGATCTGGCTGAATTCAACCAGAGCTATTGTATTTGAAAAACATCAGAGACAAAGGCTGCAGTCTGTTAGTCAGTAGTCACATGATGCCAACAGACTTTGCACCAGTTTGCATTGATTATCATGCAGCCAAGGGCTTCTTCTTCCACATTGCATTGTGCGGATACACTGGAATGCTAGGAACCGAAACAGGGACTGCAATGATGATTTTTCAACCTTCTTGATACTGTCTTGATGGATGCTATGCAGCCAGAAGAGGCATCTATCGGACTGCGCTACCAGACATTAAGGAGATTGACCCTGCACTTCCAAAGGTTTCCAAAAATACCTCCAACTTACTTGGAGTTAGTCCATGGCGAGCCAGTGAAGCGATACGCTATTTGGTGTCCTCCAAAACCACAGTGCAGATCTTAACCAAGGCCGCAGAGATCAGCCACGAGCAGTCCCTGTGTGCATAGGACCTGCTCTGGTCCTGCAGGAGTGTGGAGCCCCCTGTGGATCGGAGTATGGCAGCCCGCTGGGAGCATAGACCTCTTCCATCGCTCTGACCGCAGGGGAGCATGTTCCAGATATGACGGGAAGGAGTATTCTGTATGCCGCCATTGCTCAGCCTGAACCTAGTCCTGCTCTATCACTACACACCTCGTAGAACAGTGGTGGAAGTGGCATACATCTTAGAAGTGGATCTCTTGGACTGGGAAGCACACTGTCATTCAGAAAAAGAAGGATGGATGTGACAGTCAGTGCTTCAACATACTTTTTATTAAAGACCCATCCCATCTCAAGTTTCATTGTGACTGTTTTGGGTGAGTGAGTCCTGAAACTAGCAGCGGGGGTGGTCTGTTCAAAACCCCTTTTGAGGTACCCTGTGCTTATACACAAATGTCTGCAAAAAAAGAAGGGAAGATGCCGTCCACAAACTCTGACCACAATTTCTCCACATCACCCAAAAGAGACGCACCCCAGCAGAATGACATCTGTACTGTCTTGGCGGAACTTGCAGTCATACAAAGGACCATGTTGACAGGGGTAACCAAGAATTCTAGGAAGAGATGAAGCCCATTCGTGCTGAAGTGAATCAGTTTACGGGACGCCTGAGGCATGCCAACGGAAGTGTCTCCTCACTGGAAGACAGGAAGCAGAGCATGGAACATCTTCAGAACAGAGTACATGAGCTAGAAGCCAGAGTAACAGAGCTAGAACACAGGAATAGGTGCAATAACATCAGAGTGATTAAAGTTGCCTCAAAATGTATGGTGGTGCTAACAAAGCTGGTGCTTTGCTAGCCTCATATTTAAAGCCAAGAAGCACAATAGCAGAGTAACTACACTTAAGACGGAGAATGGTCTCCTCCTAAAAGACACAGACATAGCTGGTGAATTTGCCAGATTTGATGAGAACTTATACACCCCTGAAGAAGAATTACTACATACCCAAACTGAAGAATATTTGCGTGACACCCCGCAACCCACATGAAACACAATTCCATAAGATGAGTTCTAGGAATTATGCTTGAACAGCAACCAATGTGCAGATCCGTACCAGACCTAGAGATATATGACTTCCACCCAAATGTACTTTCGAACACACTCTTCAGCAACAAGATCAATTCCAATCCTCAGATGCTAAGAGAGAATCTATAGTCAAACTGGTGTGTCAGTAAAGGAATGTGCTGGAAGAGTTGGACATAAGCATTGTATGTTACTGTGCACCTCTGTAATGTAGCCTTGTGCAGATGTTATGCCTCCCTCCTCGCCCCCGATATTGTGCTGCATAGATAACTTGGAATTCAAGGAAATGTTGGCTCAATTTGTTTCATGAATAACCAAGGTGTTCACTGTAAATAGCCGAATGGCAAGATGATGCTACTGTATCTAACAAGCACCTTCATGCCTCCGGGTTTAGAGCGCTTGACAAATGCAATAAATAAATAAATAAATGTATGAATTAGGGTTCCGCTGCAACTTAGAGGACATCTTGCTCAAATTTCTTTCTCTCTTCTTTCTTCTGATCCCTATTTAGTCACTCTGTCTGGCTTCTTCTTATTCTTGATACCTTTACCATGCTACAACTATTCAGGTTGTATATCTTCTATTTTCTGCCTGTCTCTGCCAACACCTTTTTATAAGCTAGAACTAAATCGATGAGCTTGCCACTTCTGGCAACTTGCCAGTTTGATAATGAGTGTTTATCGTGGCTTTAATGCCCATTCCACATTATATACCCTTCCCCTTTGGTGTGATAACTTTCTGACCAGGTAATGTTATAATCTCCACACACAAGGAATGTTTTATTTTTTTACATTCTCATGCTTTCCTTTCTTCTTTATTGCTCAATAAAAATGTGTTCATAAAAGAACAAAAGGTAGTGATGTAAAGGATTGCTTTTATAACTGGTGGAGGGTGAAACAGATGTACGTTTATTTTTGAATCGTTTGGGCTGACATTTCAGCCAACTCTGTGGCTGCAAAATGTTGTGATCATATAGTTGGCTGAAATTTGAGGCAAAACTAACCAAAAACAAAATTCCAGACAGGAAAACAAAATGTGGCCGAAATACGTGAATCAGGGAAATGTTGCAGATTTTGCTTCTCAGTGGTAGCATCAGTGACAGATTTAACTGAGAAACAAACAAACTGAAGAGATCTCATTATTTTTAATGTCAAATGTGAGTGTCTCATCGACTCCTGATTTTTTCTTTGAATTCTGTGAATTGGACAGTACTGAAATGTGAAAATAAAACTTGCACATACCCAGAATGCACATATAACCACTCCCGGATAAGCAACTTAAGCCTCACAAGAGCAATTTGTGACATAGACCAGCAAATTGGAATGAAAAGGGCAGCATAACATTGACAATACAATGCATGCAACTTGTAGTGCTAAGGATCCTTTAAATGTTTCACTGTCTGGCTTAAATGTATTATTTATTACTTGGCTCTCTGCAGACAACTTTATTTTTAGTTTGGGCTATTAGATGCCACTGAAAGGGCTACCTTTAAACAAGAACTATTGTCATTAAAATAAGATCTTTAACATAAGAGCTTCAAATATGGGCTTTTGCAATGGAGATGACATTTGAGGAGGGATACACAGTTGTTCGGATTTTGAATCCCTCCCATTCCCTGCCCCTAGCCATGCTAATCCCTTTGGCTAAATCCACCCATTCCTGCCCATCTCGGAACTCTTTGAGCGCTTCCATGGAGGCAGCCATCTTGGATGTCTGTCTCTAAGGAAGGTCTCTGAAAATAAGCCAAAACTAGCAGCCATCATTGAATGGGAAACATACCATGCATCTTTCAAATAAAATGATTCATTATTTAAAATGGCTAAAGTAATTTGCATGTTTAGGACTTGAGACCTGTCCACATTTCAATGGTGAATTATTTAAAATAGCTAAAGTAATTTGCATTATGGGTGTTTGTTTAGGACTTGAGACCTGTCCACATTTCAATGGTGAAGTTGATAAAATAATGTATTGTGGTGATGGCCATGTTGTGTACAGCATGTTGACTTAAGTTGCAGGCTGCCTGTAAATTCAATGTTCTATGGAAGCTCCTCCGACAGGACGTTGGCTTCGAAAATGACGTGCAAATGTGAGTTGGGCATCTAATGTGAATTGCGGTGTTGGATCTGTGGTCTCTGGACATTGTGTGCCTCTCTGTGCACAGGAGGAATATTTTCTAAAGAGACTCAGCTACTAACATGTGTTGTCAATGAAAGCATTGCTTCAAGCCGCGATAAAAGCAGAACTCGCTATTGTGTTTCGGGGTGTGGAAGCGCGGGGGAGTGGGCTGATGACCAGTGTTTACATGTCTGAAGAGGGGTCCCTGGAATGGCCCTCATGTCCCCTATGCAAATGTCAACCTGAAGAATGAGAAACGAAAGATGTAACTCGCTGTTCGAGTGTGTCCCACATATGCAAAGAGATATTCTCTCAGGCGACCTTTTAAACCTTATCCAGTTGAAGGCTTTGAGGAGACAAGTGCCTCATCGATGGACCAAATTGACTGATGACAAAGTCCAGCCATGAAGACGTCAAACAGATTAATAATTACAATTCTCCAAACAAAATGCTGAGCACATTGGAATACTTATGTATAAAGAATTGGAATGAACATGATTGAAAACATTGCAGCTCATTAGAGTAGTGTGAGAGCATCTGGCACTACTGGGTATTTAAATCTGTTTTTTTGTTTGCTATTATTATTAGATCCTAGTGTCATAAGATCAGTTTACTCCAGTTAGCTCCTATATATAACATACAAACTTATCAAATTAAGAATATATTGGATACTAATGAACTATGTGGTGCCGCCTTTTCTTCCACCACTAGTAACAACACAACAGCATCGTTAGTCGCAAAGCAAATTTGCATTCCTGCACGAAGATACGGAGACACACACAAATATACATGAAGAACATGCTTACACCTTCTATAGATAGAGGACAGATACATGTACATACTCTCAAGATATTTTCATTTTCCTTAGCCAACTGCAGAAACGCAAGAAAGCCAAAAATACGTGTACCGAGCTTACAACAGCCTTATTGCAACTAACCATAAGGAGCTATGGGGACATATAGGGAACCTATACGGCTCTATTTTGACTAACCTCTAAGAAGATATCAAAACGCATAGGGGAACCATAGAATGACTGTAGTGAATACAGGTGAAACCACAGGTGCAAAATACGTGGAGGGAGAAGTACAGTCCCTGCAGCACGAAGCACAGAGACGATGTTCGCATACAAGGACAAGGGCGGGTGGAAAATTCCTGATTCCCGAGGCAGTGAGTCACCTGTGAAATATATAATAAAATCCACATAATCGACAGAAAGGCTCAGTTTTGTCATCCTTGCACAGTTGACTCAGCAGAACCAAACAATGGCTATTTATCCATGGTGAGAAGAGGAGCTGCTCCCAGCTAAACAGACAAGATTGATACATGTGTTGTCCACCAAAAACTGCAACCTGCAGCCACTCTCTCAGGCTAGGTGATCAGCCCATTGGCAACAATGGGAACGCATAGTCTTTCTCATTACCTTAAAAAGGTACACCGAGCACTGTGAACGAAACAGGGTCCCAGGCCTGGGGGGACATGCTCCAGCCAATCCAGATGCTCAAATCATGGGGTGGTGTAGAATGTTGCATGGACCAACGGTCTTCGCGCAACCCTGCAACAAAGTAATAGATAGTTTTGTGTTGAAGTCTCGGGTGAAGCTACCTGACATAGGAAGACCAGTGGGAATCCAGACGTACATGGGTTCCATATGTAGTAAGCCCGAGCTAACCAATAGCGTGTTCCTGTAAGCTTTTGGGGATGGTGTTGGTATTTTCAACATCACCAAGATAAAAAACTGGGTGACACAGGCTCAGAAGCTGAGATTGCTGGAGATTTTTGGTTTCCTGTATGATCCCTGTGTACTGGAGAATAAAAGACAGTACAACTTGCCCCATGGCTGAGTCTTCTGTTATTGCAGAGGGAAAGGTTTTGGATGGGACCTAGATACTCTGCTAATTTGTGATATGGTTGATGCGAACGCCCCATCCTCTGGTATACTATTACATGTTGACTCCTTTTTAAGATAACTCGTGCGTCATTGCACCCTGAGCCTTGACCAGTTCTGCCTTCGCAGTGACCTTTGTTACTTGTTTAAGAAATAGCAAAACAAATGCATTTCAGGCCTTGAGTCCGTCGCTGAATGTGCCCTATTTACTCAGTATTATCGCTGCACGGCAGCAGCAGCTCGCTTGTTAAGCACTCCTAGGGGCAGAGGAATAATTGCATTCACTCCTGTTCTGAGGCAGTGCAGAGCCGACAGCTCTCATCCAAAGGCAACCATGAGTTAGGTCAGTGATTGGGAGTACCTGGAGAGGGGGCAAGCTGACCATCAGCTGGGCAGGAACTGGGGGGTTTGGGTAGCTGCACTTCTTTGAAATGTAGACTGCAGGCACTTCCCAGTGGCACTTCCAAACTTTTGTCAAAACAGTACCAATCCTTTCCACTGGAGCTGTCTGGCTGCTTATGTTGGCCTGTTTCATGCCCATGCATGCCGACATCACGCTTGTTATCATCTAAATCTTCTGAATACAATAAAAGCCTGACATCAGGATATGTGCATGTCTTCACATGAAACTAGGTACACGAAAGCTGCTAAGAAAGTTCTGCCGGTTAATGCACCCGGTAATGCCTAATTACAACTAGGAGAGGTCGGGAGACAAACGGACCACTAGAGACCTTTTGGAATAAGGGTCTGATTCACAGAAGCATTTTATAATGGCGCAATCCCATTGGAAAATGCTCTATGAATCAGGCCTTAAAGGGTTATCTCAGCCTTTCATCCTTTTGTAGTTTTGGGAACTCTAGGGGTCGCTGATATTTGCATTATTGGTAACATAGGTTATGATATGTATGCAGCCTGCGAGTCACAGGGTAAAGTAACCAGCGTGGCAGAATTAACACCATACCTTTCCCATGTTGCTAAAAGGACTACCATTTTCCTGGGTATTCAATGAAACCGCTAGCAAGCTGTGAGAGTAAGTGCTACACTAGTATAGGTATTATTGTGAAATTGACGAGCTGAATGAGTGCTTTGCTCTCTTGGTTTGTTTTCTTATAGTAGCAGGATGCAATGCTTGCGCCAATGTCTCAGAGATTATACACTCACACATCAAAGCTTGTGCACAGTTAACCGACAATCTCTTCGGTAATTTGGGCAAAACCAAATATGTCTTTTCCTGTGATCCCGGTTCAAATTAATGCAATAGAAACGTTCACATTATATTTCACCACTTTGTTTCAATGCCACTAACACAGAAGTGTCACAGGTCTTTTTTAAATCTACAAAGAATTCAGAGTCCTTTGGAGGTTGAAATTCCAATTCTTGTTTTGATTACAGTTGGATCGAGTGCAGAGGGATCCTGAGATGGTGATCTTTTCAGCTAAGCAATACACTCCCCCCGTCACCCACACGAACCAGTCAGGTACCTGTTGGGCTAGCGTTTCTGAGGTGTCCCATTCACCTTATAATCTCGCTACACCAGTCATAAACCAGTTGGTATGGTATGCCGGAGGTCTGGAGGTTACTATGAGCTTACCCATTCAGCTTCCAGGAGCCAACAACCCTTGCACCAGAAAAAACAGAGGACTCAGCCAAGGGCAAGTTAGACTGTCGGTTATTACAAAAACCGACATGGATCAGACCGGATATTAAAAAATCTCCTGAGTCACCACTCCTAAACCCATGTCAATCCTTTTTGTTGCAACGTAACATCAGAACATGGGCCCTTACCCAAAAAACCTATCCCACTTTCTGGTTGAGTGATCAGAGTAGTATACCTTATAGATTTCCCCTATGGATCTTAGTTAATTGGCCCTTTTATGTCAGGTGGCTGGCCTGCCCTTCCCCAAGAAACTATCTATTACACAGTTGCACGGTCCCAGGATTACCATTGGCCCTTGCTTGCCCTCTGCCATCCACCCCTCGATTTCTGTCCCCTGATTGGCTGGAACTGGTCTCCCCAGTCCTGGGACCCAGCTCTGTTCTCAGCGCTCTGTGCACCTTTTCTAGGTGATGAGAATGACTATGTTTTCCCAATCTATCTGTTAGCAGTACCACTTTTACCTGTGAGAGTGCTCTACACATTGCAACGTTGTTGACAAGTTCATGTCACTTTGCGTCTGTGTTGCTGAGAACTGTTCGTCTTCCCACTGCAGGTGAATAACCATTGTCTAGCTGAGCCGCATCACGTGGTTGAGGACCACGAAATCAAGCTCTTCGGGTCTGCAATTTATGAGGATTTTTTCTGTTTTTCTGCAGATGGCTCCTTGTCGTTTTAAGTTTGGAATGTGCTGTTTGTCTCTGACCTTGCCTGCGAGCCCTGACCTTCTTGTTCTGTGCAGCCTGGTTCTGCTTTCCCTCATCCCTCTCCTGCGGCTTGTGGCCTTATGTGATTCTCGTTATACATATACTGTGATATCTACATATCTATACCATGCTATGTTTTCCCTAGGTTAGTCGTATTGGGTCCTTCTAGATTCCTTATGTGATCCTGTAGCTCCATAAGGTTAATTGCCATAAGTATTGGCAAGCTTGCTCTGCATCTCTTTGTTGCTTTGCGTTCAGCGTTTCTGCACTTGGTTAATGAGAAAAATAATAAAACCTTTGACAGTATGTATATGTATCTGTCTTCTATCTACATAACTGTGTAAGCATGTTCTTCATGTATTCACAGGTGTGTTTTTTAAACATTGTGCCTGGCTTTGAGTGTACTTCTTGACTAACTTGGCTATGTTGTGATGTCACTAATGACATCAGCACAGTGGTTTCTTAGCATTAGTCAACGTCATCCATAAAGGCATTTGGGTCCTTGAACAATGTTGAAGCACCTGTATCCATAAAGACATTCAATGGATAAGGTTTGAATGGCTGTCTCAGAGAATATTTTTCTGCATACGTGCCAGTCAATGGTCCTCCTGGGGACTGGCCAAATAGTGAGTGACTTTGTGCGTTTTTGACCCTTCAGACTGTCATGTACATGGGGGCGAGGAGGAGCATTCCAGGGACCCTCTCTTCAAATTCTTTTACAAAAAAGGTACAAACAACACTTCCCACAGTAGCTGTACTGAAATGACCCTAACATGAATGCATCCCTAGCTTTCAACTGACCTCAAGATTCTCATCCGAATGCCAACACGGGGTGTGAAGCTACTTTATGGGTTATTTTGGGAAGTGGAGGTAGGGGGTTAATGTTCGATTTGTTAAGCTTCTGCACTGTATTTGCTTTCTGTTTCTAACGATGTGTGACTTGCGTGCAGAGGACGGGCCAAACTCTCTTTGGGAAACTCATAGAAAGCTGATAACCATGCTGAGCAGCTTGTGTTTTCTGTATTCCTGTATGTTAAGTCCAGTGACCTTGATAAACATTGGATCGGTGGAAGATGTGTTTTCATAAGCAATGTTGGGGTGGTTACTTTCTTATTAGAGTGCGTTCAAATTGTAGGGACAGAAACCAATTGCGTCCTCATAAAGGGAGCAAAGAGAGGCACTTACTGTACCCATGGATTGTGAGATATCAAATACTGGAACCTGCTGTACCCCTCGATAATGAGATGGTAAGGACTGCAACATACTCTACCCCTGTTTAATGAGATAGCAAGGACTGGAACATACTGTACCCCTTTATAGTGGCAGAGCAAGGAATTGAAACTATTGCATCCCTTGATAGTGGTTTAGCAAAGACAGGTATGGTCTGTACCCCTTAATAATGAGATAGCAAGGACTGGACCCTACTGTACCCCACGATAATAAGATAGCAAGGACTAGTATACATATTATACCCCTTGATAATGAGGTAGCCAGGACTGGAACCTACTGTAACCCTCGATAATCAGATGGCAATGATTACTATACCTATTGTACCCCTCGATAATGAGATAGCAAGGACTGGAACCTACTGAACTCCTCGTCAATGAGATAAGGACTTGAAAATAGTGTACCCCTCGATATTAGGATAGCAGAGACTGGAACCTGCTGCAGTTTCAGTTATAGGATACCAAAAACATGAAACCTTTCTACCCCTCGATATTGAGAAAGTAAGGATTTAGAACTCTTCTACTCTTCGATAATGAGAAACTATTGTGCTCCTCCATGGTGGGATAGTATGCAGTTGAAACTCTTGCACCCCTCAGTAATGGTAGTGAATTGACTAAGACCCCTAGTACCACGCGATAATGGGATGGCAAAGAATAGAGCCTACTGTACCCATCAAAAATGAGATAGTAAGGACTTGGACTGATTGTACCCCTGAATAATGATTAAGTAAGCACTTGAAATTAATGTACCCCTCAATAATGGGATAGCAATGGCTTCTATACCCCTCAATACTTGGATAATGCGATACCAAAGTATGGGACCTACAGTAACCATCGATTACAGGATACAAACACTTGGCATGTTAGTACACCTCGAATATGGGGTACCAAACCTTGATACTATTGTACCCCTCAATAATGAGATAGCAAGGGATGCAACCTATGGACATTTTGTACCTCTCCATTATGGGGTACCAAATACTTGCGACTATTGTACCCCTCAATAATGACATACCAAAGACTGGGAACTACTGTACACCTCGATAATGTGTTTGCAAAGACTGATAACTACTATACCCCTCGATAATGAGATTGTAAAGGCATGGAACTATTGCATGCTATGTTATGTTATATTATTCAGATTTATATAATGCTCCACCGCCATTTGCATGGTCTCCAGGTGCTCTCGTGAACATGAAAAAGAGTTGGGCGGGTGAAGCAAGTGGAGAGGGAAAGGGCAAGATAACTTTGCTGTTGTGTTTGTCCTTGCAGAATGGAAGTTCACTGAGCTCTGTGTGATCGAAGCATTTGTGTCCAGAAGAGAGACATGTGTGTGGTTTGTGCTGGATGCATTGTGTGGGCCTGACCTACATAAGTTGAGTGTTGAGGTGTAGAGTTCTGTTGTTTGATGTCTTTTGCAAGGGTTATTTACTTAACTTGTGCAAGTGGCTATGTTGGTAGAGTATAGAGGGTTTGAACATAGAGGTTTAGAACGTTATTGCAAGGAGATCAGTCGAGGGCCTGTTGGCCAACATCAAGCACCCATCCATATGTCAATGGCGACGAATCAATAGTAGTGTGCCTTGGGTAAGGTACTTGTGAGGAGAGGTCCAGAGGCACCCTGGAAAATGGCATATGAGGAGGGACAAAAAGCTTGCAGGTGATGTTTGGTTATTTACCCACCCATTGACTGCCCATGAGCATGCTAATCCCTATGGTCATTCCCACCAACTTTCTACCCCTACCCGCCCAAAACTCATCCTCCTAGGATCTCTTCGAGCTAGCTCCATTAAGCTTTACCATCAAACTTTGTGCTCGAAGTGCCTGCCAGTGTTGTTTTCGAAATTGTCTTCAGAGAGTTACTGACTTAATTGGAGCTGTAAATGTTCTACTGTTATATGACAAATGTCTTAAACATGGCTGCCTTCAGCTCCTCGATTTATAAGCACCATGTGTATCCTCCTCTAAAGTCTTGTTAAAAACAAGCACTGGACACAGTTTTAATTTGTGTATTTGCCTGGCACTGCTATTATATGCCAGGTAGTCACACCATTTTGCAGCTGCTACCATCGATGGCCAATTAATACCCCTATGGCAGCAGCCTGGCTAATGCCTTTCACTTGCCTACAGAAAAGCCCAAACTATTGGCATTGCCAATGCTTGTTTTGTTTACTTTTTACTTTGTTGGTTGACTGGTCAGTGGTTGAATATTTACTCAGATGCATGTGTGAGGATGGGTGGGGGTAGAGAGAGTTGGTAGGTTGGGTGGGTTGGGGTAGAGAGAGTTAGTAGGATGGGTGGGGTGGGGGTAGAGAGAGATGGATATTTAAAGAGAGTTGGATGGGGTAGGTTTTGTGGGGGTAGAGATAGTGGAGTAGAGTGGATGGGGTACCAATAGTGGGGTAGGATAGGTGGATGGGATGGAGAGAGTTTGTTTGCGTGGGTGGGGGGTGTAGAGAGCAGGGGTAGGGTGTGTGGGGGTATGGTGGGGTGGGGTAGATAGAGTGGGTGTAGGGTGAGTGGGTGTGGGTAGGCAGGGGGGGTAGGGTGGGTGGATGGGGTTAGAAAGATTGGGGGTTGGGTCAGTGGGGGTAGGGAGATTGGGGATAGGGTGGGTCAGGTAGAGAGAGTGGGGGTTGGATGGGTGTAGAGAGTTGGGTTCGGGTAGATGGGGGTAGGGTGGTTCGGGGCATAGAGAGAGTCGGTTCAGAGAGAATGGGGTAGGGTGGGTGGGGGTAGAGAGAGTGGGGGTAGGGTGGGCGGGGGTAGAGAGGTTGAGGGTAGTGTGGGTGAGTGGGGGTAGGGAGAGTGGGGTAGGGTGGGTGGGGGTAGAGAGAGAAGAGGTGGGGTGGGTGGGGGATAGAGAGAGTCGGGGTAGAGAGAATGGGGGTAGGGTGGGTGGGGTAGAGGGAGTGGGGGTAGAGATCGTGTGGGGATTGTGTGGGTGAGTGGGGTAGAGAGAGTGGGAGTAGGGTGGGGATAGAGTGAGTGGGGGTAGGGTAGGGTGGGTGGGGATAGAGAGAGTGGTGGTAGGATAGGGTGGGTGGGCATAGAGAGAGTGGGGCTGGAGTAGGGTGGGTGCGTAGAGAGAATGGGGTAGAGAGAATTGTGGAAGGGGGGTGAGTGGGGGTAGGGTGGGAGTGGTCAAGAAAGTGGGGGTAGGATAGATGGAATAGAAAAAGTGGGGGTAGGTTGCGTGGGGCAGACAGAGTGGGGAGACAGTGGGGGTAGAAAGTGTTATTTCAGTGCTTGGACTTTTGCAGGATTCCACATCAAAAAACATCTAAACTGCAAGTTAATCCTATGCAACGACAACAGTTTTGCAGGTAATAACTTACCATTTATACAGCAGGAGGAGGTTTGAGGCATTTGCAAGGATTCGTGTCTGCAGCGGTAGTGAGCAGCGACTTAACAAAAATCAAAGGGATATTGTGTGACTGTACCTCACTGCGCCTTGTAGTGCGGGGCAAAGCATCACATAAGTAAACAGTGACATTGCATGGTGAAATAGATGTCATAGAAAGAAAATACTATATATTATAATACTGAAAAGAAACATATTAGTAAGTAAGACCATTATTAAATCCTTCTATGACCATTTAAAAGGTGTACATATCCTATACTGAAAGGCACATTTTGAAAACAGAACATTTAAATAATGTTTATTTGTTGAATTCTATACAGCATAGCTTGTGCATTCTATTAACTGATAAAACATACATCCTTTTGCTTACTGAATTCCGTACATCAAAATTATTCAGTGAAAAAGGACATTTTCATATACTGAGAGTAGTCATCAGCTACATAACCCCTTTTGTGTGAAGCTCAATGAAAACTTGGAGCAGGAAGAAGGAAGTTGTGCTTTCTTCAGAACAGCAGAGCTCCATTTTGTTCTATTTTGCAGGGTGCTATATTACAGAGGCCACTTTAATCACTGCTTCTGACTTTACATTCTGCTTTGCAGTATTAATCTGTTCTGAAAATTGCTGCTGTTTGGTAACATTAACAAACCGGCATTTCTCCAGGGTCAAGTCCTAAAAATTAAAGTGGGGGGACTCATCAACAAACGCAATGGGATGTGACGTCGCCAGAAATTAGAATATCGAGGTGAAAAAATGCACAGCACATTTGAGTAAATTGGCTTTGGATAGCCACGCAAATTGCACAGGACGAATGGCATTTGCCTTTCATAAAAATCAACACATACACAAAACCAAGAGAGGACATTTTCTACTAATAGTATTTTTGAAAACTTTAAAAGGTGTGCAGATTTTAAACTCTTAGAACCAATAAAAAGGTTTCCCCTGGAACTTGCAATACCGAAATGGGACATTTCACCTTTATTTGTTTGTTATTTTTCATCAGGTTATATAGTGCATTGGTGATGTATAAGGCCTACAAATCTGCTGACTGCCGAGGACGACTTTAATTGATAAATTCAAAGAGGATATTCAATGTTTCTCAGTTTTGCTGGGGGGGACTGAGTCCACCCTCTGAATAAAGTGGTTGGACTACACCCCCCGCGTGTACCCTCGACTTGAGCCCTGCATTTCTCACATTGGCTGCCTTGTTGTGTGGGCCTCCTTTGTTTAGCAGACATCTGTGAGGCATCCACGTTGCATAAAAATCGCATTCCTACAATTCACTCTAAATGCTGTTCAAAGGATTACCAGTAGCAATTCTACCAAAGTAGAGGAGTTACTCAGAACTGGTGGCAAATCCTCCCTACTCCAAAGTGGTCTTCTTTCCCATTATGGTTGAGTTTGGAGGAACAACCGCTGGTGGTAATTTTTCTGGCGGTAATTGCTCACATGAATGGCACTAAAGTGAACAAAACAATTCCAGCCAGGTTTTTCTTCAATTTTTTCGTTCAAACTCGGGACATGTTGGTGCGTTAAAAGTGGCGGAAATTCCGCTATCAGCACTTTGTATCGCACCACCAGTTAATCAGGCCTGATGAAGCCTACATGAGTTTTCACACGGAGAACAAAAAATGGGAAGGCTGCATGTGCGTGTGATTTCTATTTTGCCATTTTCATGGCTCAGAGCACTAGCCCTGCTCTAAATAGAAAAATAAATCTGCTCCACCTGGGTAAAATAAACTGCCTGGAGAGAGAAAATGGCTTTGGGGCTTTGTTTTCTTGGGCTGTACTGCACAGCTGTTTATTAGGCCAACCTAATTATATAGTCACTTTAACCAGTTTGTTCTCAGAATTTCAATGTTGTATTTTAATGGCATACAATATCATAGCCGGCTACCCCTCCATTATTGCACCGTTTTATTCACAACATGAACAGGGAGACAAAAAGACACAACTTAATTATAAACACACTGGTGCAGGCTCTCGTGTCATTTCATCAAATCAAAATGTTATTCTGTTGGTATTAAAAATGCATAAACATATTTTCAAACCTAAATCCTGATCGTGTAATCCAGACGCGACCTATAATTAATAGTGATGGGGGTTAGTAAAAATGTCCAAAAATGAATGCATAGGATGAACACATACCAAGAAATTCCTTATTAACACATGCGACAGTTTCTCCATTCATGTGTATCTCGGTTGAGAACAACCATCATTTACATTATTATTACATCCACTTGAGTAATCAAGCAATATTTTTCAACATACAAGTAGGACTCCCAATTTCAA
Organism: Ambystoma mexicanum; assembly: GCF_040938575.1. Taxonomy (NCBI): domain Eukaryota; kingdom Metazoa; phylum Chordata; class Amphibia; order Caudata; family Ambystomatidae; genus Ambystoma; species Ambystoma mexicanum. The sequence goes on along the minus strand of NC_090931.1, from coordinate 931,700,614 downwards.
TATTGTTTGCTACATTCAGTTACACAAAAGGAATGCATTGAGACCCAATTAAATGTGTCACATTAAAAAGTGTCGACACTGTGTGTCTTGGCCCTTTCTGTTGAATACGGGCATCCAAACCCGTTCTTCAAATGGTTCAGTGGGCCTTCATCAGGATGTGTATATTTTCCAAAGCGTGTTTGTTACTCCACCCTACTTTTTTTTTCTTTTTTTTTAACCAAATTCCTTAACTTTTGATTTTAGATGCATGGACTGTAGAAATGACCAATTAATTGTTTCAGTTTTGAGCATTCACCTCGAGAATTAGTGTGGCTCGAACACCTCTTTCGTACTGTAGCGTTGTAATTCTCATTGAAATGTTGTGAGGGGAGGATTACTCATAACCTCTGCACATCGGAGTGTGTGGGATTCATCGCTCGGACTCCTGTCTGTCTACAAAACTGCAGCCCCATCTGAATTTTATGGCATGAAATGGCAAAATTTGCAGCACATCCTTTATTTATTGCGCTATTTCTATGGCACATTTCAAATTGACTGGAGGGTATTACATTGCCACATTGCAGGAAAGAGGCAGTGTGGATGGCTACAAGAGAGCCACGGTGTCATTATTTGTAACTTTTGTATAAATTTACCAGGAACAGTCCCAGATGTCTCTGGCTTGGCAGAATAGTGTTTGTTTTGGCTATGTTTTTGGTTTAATGTGCATGCCTATTTAATATTATTACTAGTATTGATCATTATCAGTTGTAATGCTGAACATATTCCCATTCTATGTGCTCCAGTCCCCCAAACACCCACACACTCACACGTCTCACCGATTCCCCATCTCAACTTGCATTCACGATTCTCTCACTCTCAGTCATGCACATACTTACGTGCTCTTTGTGAGGAACTCATGGTGGCAACAAGTAAGACAGACAGAAGTGATCACAGTTCAAGGGTGTTTATTGTACAATTAATTTGGTATGGCAATTGGAAAAATGCCTATTCTAAACCTAAATCTAAGGTGAGAGCAAGCATTGACCATTAAATGAAAAATAAGGCAGTCCTAGTTGCGTCGTGTCAAAATAAAAGGGCCTATAATAAGACACCTATTGCCAAACCTTACAACTAATACAAGAAAGGGTGTGGGATAGTTCTCAAGAAAAGAAAGAAGTGTTCTCAAATAATATGTCAGGATATGGTAACCTGGGTCTCCCTTCCCCACGTTTTGTGCACGGGGTAAGGTGGTATCTTGGAGCACAGTACAGTCTCGGGCTTCTCCAGCACGAGACGACAATTCTAATGGCAGCTTTCTGGACTGTCAATGGCCAAGTCTTGTTTCACTAAGTCTCTTGCCTTTGAGGACCTGAGGTCTTCAACTAACAAAAACAAAAGTTACTTTAACAAACAAATGAAGACCAGTTTCCAATGTACACCGGGTGATGGGTTCACCCTTGGGCCACCCTCCTCTTGGCACTGACCTTTCCCAATTGTTTACCACAGTTTCACATAGAGTGACGCCTTCAGCCCTGGGTCCCCCTCTTCTGGGCGCTGACCCTTCTCTCCTCTCTTTGGTGGGATTCACTTACCTTGTTTTCTCAATGTCTCTTCAAACAGTTCATAGTGGACATCCCTCTGTGCGGTTTTACGTCTGTCAGTACTCTGTTTCCTGGGAGCTTAGACTTTGCCCCTCTTGGGATTCACTTCCCTTTCTTACACTTAGTTTGCAGATCAAAGTCTTTTGATTGTACAGGGATTTTGCTTAACCCTCATTATGACCAATTTGACCTATTCCGCACGCTCCCCTTTGGCCTGCTGGTATCTGTAGTTTCCCTCAGATGGGGATCGACCAGAGTCTCTTGAGTTAGCACCCACATGCTGTTGGTTTCCCTCTGCAGCTGGTCTCCCCTTAACATTTTACAGTTCTTTCAAAGTTCCTCGAACTTGGTTCAAAACGTGCCACTTTGCGATTATCAATTAAACACAGCCCGGTTCTTATTGGCTCTCCCCTTGACTCACCAGCTGTGATGAGCCGCTTGGCTATCCTGCTCATTGGAGTCAAGGCCAGTACCATGGTCACGGGAGCTTCCCTCACTCCTACTTATCGGCGCAGGCTTGCCCCGTGTACCATTGACATCTGCCACAAGACACTTGTGCTATTGTTCGCTGTTTTAGGCTTTCTTCCTTGAAGGCTCTGCAGGATCTGGGACGAAAAGAGCGAGGTCACTTCTCTCCTCACCACCATCTCGATTCCTGCTGTCTTTCTCCTTCGTTTGAACTGCCGTGCCTTATTAGCCATCTCGTCGGCTCTCAGCCGTGCTCGTACTGTGCTTTCTGGCACCACCTTTAATCCCTGTGGGGAAGGGAAAGGGCCGTCAGGTGTGTGTGATTCTGATCAATTGCCTGACTTTACCTGGCCCTTGTATTGGGACACGTCAGGTGAATGGCTCTGGTGTTAGTCCGTTGTCCTTTGTGTTGTGCAAAAGTGTTTGGGCCTCATTACGACCCTGGCGGTAAGGGGTTAGCGCCAGCGTTAGCTGCGCCGACCCCTTACCGCCAATCACGAGTTCCCTTTCCGCCATGGCGGATTTTACACCTGCTTCTAGCGGGTGTAAAAAACCATGGCGGTAAGGGAACTTGATGTTAATTACGCCACCGTAATTTACGGTGGCGTAATTAACGCCTTCCCCACTCCCATTATGCCCTATGGGGCAAAAATGGGAATGGGGAAGGGTAAATGGGGATTGGGGACTTACCGCCCCGCCGACCTCGGAATGGGGCGGTAAGTCCGCCAACCACCATGGCGTAAACGTAGTTTACGCCATGGTGGTAAAGTCACGGCCCAGGCGGTAACTTACCGCCTGGGTCGTAATGAGGCCCTTTGTGTTGCAAAGGGGGGGACAGAAGTTTGGAATGTCCTACGTGAGGGGATAAGGAAAAGGTGTCAAAGGAAGGGGGATACAGCGTCTCACCTGTCAGTGTCCCACTCCCAGAGGACCCCCCATCCATGTGATGCTCCCTCACTGGTCCACCCCCAGGAACTGGATCCAATAGCGATGGCCGTGTCCTGGATGACAGATCCCTGGGGACTAACTAGGGAGACACCTTCAGGTTTCTCACATCTGTCACACTGCAAAGTCAAAAAGTGCACTCTGTCACTCTGTCACTTACAGATAGCACCACGAAAACGATTGTACAAGTTGGTACCTTTTTTCCCTATACCGTGATGGTGAGGTATATGAAATTTCCCCCTTTCATGATGGAGGATCACGCATGGGGATATTGCTCTTTTACTATTCCAGTATAGCGGATTACGTGAGGAGAGGTAACGTGCGCATGCGTGGTTCCTCCGGTTGGATACATCTGTTTACGGGGTACATCGGTTTGGCCTTTCAGTGCCAGAGAGTGTGTTTTCTAGTGGACGGTTGCGCACTGAAGTACAGGTAAGCGTGAGATGAAACGAGATGACTTGGGGCCAAGACGAGGTAGCGCTATTGTGAATGTAACGATTTGGGTTTAACACTTGACTTGACTGATGTTAGTCTTTATGGTTGACCGTTACAGGCTATTGGTATCAGCTGCGTATGCACGCTGAAGTGCTGGCTGTCTTGCTCATTGAGTTGCATGTCGTAGTTGGGCACTTTGGGAACACTCCGATCCAGCTACTGTCTACTTTTGGTGATTCCCCTATTGGGGGTGAGTACACGGCCTGATTAATGTTTGGGTTATGTTGTCTCATCTATGCCCTATTCACTGGTAGGGGAGGGCCCATCCCTTTAATTACGGAGTGGTACTATGGATCTGTTGTGGGAGAGGGCTAGCAAATAGACGCCTTGATTTAAGAGTGAGGCAGATGGTGCTGCTTTGAATACTTACATGGGTGACACATGCATTTTCTATTTTCCTGGATAGGACGTCCCCAGTGATTTTCTTCCCCGGTTCAAGAGTTCAGGTTAGTACCTGGTATGGGTGACATACTGCTTCTAGATTGGTTAAACATGTGATTAGTATCCTGATGGGTGTTTATCTGTACTCTCTTAGGTGAACGTACACTAATGTGAACGACATTCGGAACAATTAGGCTTTCTTTGCCCTGAAGATGGATTGTTATTCAATCCGAAACGCGTTTGCCATGTAACATCATATACAGAAGTCTTTTCGGATATTGATACAAAAGAAAGCAATTTGACTGTTCTCTACACACTTGTTAACACCTGAGATTAAAGGTTGGATCCATGATATGTGGATCAAGGAAAGATGCCACAATGTTAATATGCTTTTTTCTGCCCATAAGTGATGTGAAATACTTTATGCTTTGAACTGACTTTTTTTGTTTGAATTGACTTGATGTGTATATGAGATTTATGTATCAGCAGTAGATTGAAGCTTTAATTTGCAACTGAAAAATGATACGCCTTGGAACTTATCTTTGTACTTAATTAGTTTGAATTACACCATATTGGTATTTCTTTTGTTTATTAAATTAAACTTGTTTTGAATTTGTACTGAATTGTGTTTGAAGATTCATACGGAAGTGTGTTAAGGAGGGACGCCCGGGTTGTGCTGATTTCCTTTACACACACTACCATACCTACTTTGGGTTCGGAGGAGCCCTTTGGAGTGCATTTGGGGGTTACTGTACGGTGACGTATGCCATATAAAATACTTAATTCTTTTATGCTACTTCTGCATCTTGCATCCTTTCTCTTATTCTATCGCACTCTTCCCTCATCCTTTCTCGCAATCTGCAGCTCATTGCCTCTTTATGGCCAGCCGCTCCCTCGCTGCTTTTTGGCCCACCACCTCCCCGTCTGACCCACTGCTCTCCCTCTGTTTTCTTGCCTACCGCTCCACATCTCACCCATCCCTCCCGCTCTCCCTCCTTTCGCTCTCTCATTGTGTGACCTTTTTTACATTTTGGAACAGACCCTCAAAAAATGGGCTATCTAAAAATAGAGCAGAGGATACGCTATTTTTAGAAAACCCATTTTTGGAAATGAGCAGGTCACCTTATTCTCAGAGGTGACCTGTGCATTTCCACTGTGCTGAGCTGTAGTGCACATGATGCGCTGGCCAGCTGCCTTGAATACGTTTGTGTCGGAAGCACTCCCCTGACAATGTTCTACATGCTCGCAGCGCATTTCACCGTGACAGGCCCTTAAGGGGTCTGCCACTGTAAAATGCAACCCAAAAAATGCATTTCTATCCCGTTTGAGGAGCAGACATGCACACTTGAAAAAAAGAATTGCATGACCGGGTCAGGAAAGACCCTGTCATGCAGTGGCACCCTGGGTGCCTATCCAAAGCAGGCGCATAGGGTTAGCTACAATTTTTGCACATTTAAACGCACATCTTCTTTGTAAATTTAGGGTGCACTTTTAAATGCGCAGAAACACTCTATGATTTGCAAGAACGGGTGAAAAGGGCAGTTTTCGCAGCATTTTGCGGGATTGCTAAATCACTATAAGATGGAGGGTCTGCCTAATGCTCAACAGTTACAATGAGCTTAAGGAAGCAGAGTGAACGGGCCAGGTCACAGAGGGACAGGGTCACCTGATGACTAATCTCCGTTTGTGAAATTTGCGTTTCTTTCTATGCGCTACAGAGCACAGCTGGTAAAAACATGGATTTGGTTTCAGTTAGCAGAATACAGTTTTCATTATACACTGTATAGAATTCAATTAATAACATGTTTTATTTTAAGTTGTCAGGAAGCCCATTACAACACAGAATATACAAAAAATGTATGTTAAATAAAGATGTCAAAATTTCAAAACCTCTTTTCACTATATAGTATATCATTTCATTTTCAACCGAAATCATACTGTTTTCACTAGTGAGCATAAACATCTCAGAATACGGAATAATAGTCTTACTAGTAGATTTCTGTTCATAATATGATATTGTGAGTATTTTCAGTCTATGATATAACGAATTCACCATGCAATAGTATTGTTTTCTAATATAATATATGCATTTCATCCTCTGATACATGGAATTTACTATAAGATATGAATTCTTTAGTATATCATATATAATTTTGAGTATATTATATATTTCTTTTTGTAACAGAAATATGTGTTTTAAATTCTGAGTTGTGTCCCTAACAGACCCTCTTTCTAGTGCACTTATTTCTATTTCAAACTGTCACAAATGTCACAGATGGCATCAAGAAGACATAAAATCACCAAGATAGTTCAAGGATTTGTATTTTGACTCTTGAGTATAAAGGGACTTAGGCCGCCTTACCTTTCTCTCCCGTTTCCTGTGCGCTATGACCTCCCTTGTCCAGGCGTCCTCAAATCCCATGTTGTTTACTAATGACTAGTAACCACTACTATCTAAAATTCTGTCTAGGAGTGAAGACCTAAAGTCAAACACCTTATCTCTTGCTCTCTCTATGGGACCAATCCAGGTGGATCCTAACCATGCCATCACAATAAAGAGATTATCAATAAGTGATGCCTTCCAATCACACAGGTCTTGCTCAATCCTTTTCTTGCAGACTCGTGTTCCTTGACATGATATCCCTCTCACCTTTCCCTTTCTTTTGCTCTCCTCCCTGCTCTTCCTCAACCTCTCCTGTTTCTCCTCTCCCTATCGGCTCCTCCCTCTGTCCCTCTGAGGTTCCTCTGTTTATTGCTACTAGCTTTCCTATCTTCTCTCCTGTCACCTGTCACCTCTCCACTCTACTATTCCCCCTCCACTCTACTACTCTCACCTCCCCACTCTACTACTTTCCCTTCTCCATTCTGACTACTCTCCCCTTTCAACTCTCCCCTATGCACCACCCTACACTACACTCCACCCCTTCTTCTTCCGCAGTCACTCTCCTTTCACTCTCTCAATCACTGTTCTCACACATCCTCAGGTATTCCCTAACCCCCTTTTTGATCTCATTCACTCCCCACTCCCCAATCCCCTCCATACATGCACTTTCACACCCAGGTGCCTCTTACATTTCACCAACCAATACATTGCTCATAGTCTCAGTAATCTTCCTCCAAGCTCTGCTGCACTGCACTTCCTCCCTCTGGTTTCTCGGTCCGCCTTCTCTTCCCTTTACCTCACACAAACAACACACACTGACCCATACGCCCTTTATCTCTTTATTCTCCTCGTCACACACCCATATCCGCGTCTGCTCAGCTGGTTCCTCAGGCCAATTGTTGCATTTCTTATCCCTCTGGGGCAGGTTACAGAGGTGTGGCAACAGAAATCTCCCCTTAAGCCCTGCCCGCGCTTTGTGGGAAGTGCATTTTAGAGTTCACTCTTGGTGAGCAATGCACGTCTTGACCTCCAGTCTCCCAAGAGCAATGCTCTGCTTGCTGTACGCGCTCACAACCCCCTCTCTCTCCAGTGGAGTGCCTTTGATTCTCTTTGCTGTATGGGTTTCTGGAGGTTGCGGACCTAAAATGGAAGACAGAAAACATTGGCAAGCACACGAGGAGGTAAACAAGGGGTGAAAGGAAGTGGTACTCTTCAAATTTACTGAGACCCATATGGAGGAGGCATGGACTAGAGCCCTCTCCACTACCTCCCACCTCTGGGGCAGGACTTGCTCTGACAAGCACCGTGGTAGGCCTCCTGCCCCAGGTTGAGAGGGGTCCCCATACCCTCTTGACAGGTTCTGGTCCCTAATCCCATCACACAAGGCACTCTGTCTTTCTAGAAAATTGCAGCAATTTAAAATTAAACATGTTTCTAGTTTGCAAGTTTAGAAGTGAAAACATATTAGCATTTGCTTTAAAGTGAAGTCTCAAAGGTGAAAGTTCTTTGTCCCTTTCTCTATACTGCAAGCCTCCAGAATTAGAACAAATATCTCAAGTTGTCAAACAGCAGAAGAGTTGTTTAACCAGCACTCAGTTTCTAAACCTGGTATTTGTGAATTTTGTATTCCAATGATCAGGCACGATTTCAAGTGAAATGCAATGTGGTGTGAGCTAAAAAGCTCCCAGGATCCCTCGCGGTCGGCTAGGCCTGATTGCCGTTGTAGTACATACATCTGGAGAGACAACGTTGCAGATCCCTTCCCTGCACCATGTGTGAGTAGCTCCTCCACTTCTGCTTTTTGTGAATTGTGTAATTGTGTTGTCAAATGTATGAGGGAATTGGGGGAACACAAGTATAGGTACCAGAATCAGAGCTCTCAGCTATATCCATGGCAGGTGGGAGTATTCCATCCAGTCCAGTTTTATTTTTTGAATTCTGGTAGTTGTAGCTTTGCATTTTTCCCTCATAAATGGAGGACCATAAATCCCAGAATGCGAGGAAACCAGCAGGATTGGATGGACTACATCTGACTGACATGGCTGCAGCTGACAGTTACTCCAGGATGCAAAGGAAGAGCTGAGAGGAACTGAACCAATTATGTCATCAAAATAATAACTATCTGTCCACGATTTTCAGCCAAGCAAATTTCCATATATTGCATTCTAAAATAAGTAGAGCACATGTACATGTTCAGTTCTACCATAATGCTCCTTTCCAGTATTTATTCTGATGCCAAGCATTTCAACATTCTGCCAGATACAGAAACAGAAGGACAAAGAGAATAAAATATTATTTTTCTAGGATAAAATAATTAGGCCCAGTGGGTAACATTGGGAACAGAGCTTAGGTCACCGGGGTACAAAATTGCGATACTACACGTCCTCCAGAGCATTTAAGTTGTCCCATGTCAGGCCAAGTGTTTCCCTGTTCAACCTTTGACAGCGCATGCCTTACCTGGGACAAGATGAGAGCTCTGCTTGTCTCATTTTGTTAAAGTCTATTTGAAGATTGATTTAATTCTCAGTCACAGCTAATTCAGCTGAGAAAAAGGAATCAAAACAACAAAAAGGGCTTTGGAGTGCCAAAAGAGAGTGGCATGATGCCAGGTGTCTCAGTGCCCCCAGGTTTAGTGGTGGTTTGGTACATATCTACATGACAGGAGTGTGAACTAGGGATGGACGAGCTGCCTTGAATCAGATTCAAGTCTATCTAAACAATGGGGTTCAAATCGGCTTGAAAGATCTGAATTATTTGGATCTGAATCTCGAAAAGGCTCAAAACTTTCTCACCGGAATTCGAGACACGAGCATAGACAGGGAGATTTGATGGCTCGACCCAGCTCGGATAATACTGTATGGCAGCGATGAATTCTGGGTACTGATATCTTAGGAAAGGATGCAGTATGGTAATCATCTCCTGCCTGGTGTCATTCTCTTGCAGGCAGAGCAGAGACACAGACCTCTAGGCCTACTGTGTAACCGCGGCTGTCACACTTTAAAGAAAGTGCAGGACCCGGTCATGATTTGTGCCTCCACCTGGGCCTGGTGCAGGGGGATGACCCTAATTTCTGTGCATTTAAAAGCACACCCTGTTTGTGCATTTGGGATATGCCACAGGAATGCCCCCTGATGTGCGCAAATCGGTGAAATAGGCCATTGGAATGAGCTCATCCAAAATGCTCTCATTCAGATGCCTTTGAGAAATGGCCTGCACCATTTTGGTGCAAGTCATGAGATGTGCTAGTGGATGAAAGATTAAGTATTAATCAAACTACGACTGATTGTCTGATTGTATGATTGTCTTCATCTTTATACAGACCACCTTAATACTAAGATGCAATACATTGTATCACTGTGGGTTTGTTCATTGAAAGATATCCCTTTTCACTCTATAGTTTATATGAAACCATTCCTGTGTACAGAGAAGGGCGAGTTTTGCCGTGCCAGCTAACACAATGCCTCAGCACAAAGATCTGGACATGTCAAGAAATATGCGTTGAGAAACATGAAGTTATTGGGTAGGGGACAAGGTGGGTGGGGGGAATGAGGGGCCAGGGGCATGAGATAGGGAGGTGCACCAAGGGGGATCTCCCCATAAGAAAAAGATGAAATGAAGGTCGACCAAAGTTAGTCAACCAAACTGCAAACTATCTGTCAAATCACGTAGAACCTTCCCCAACAACGAGAGAGAGAGTGTGTGTGTGTGAGGGTTGCATCTTGGACCATTTCTTGGCTCACTGGTGTCTCTCTTCAATAAATGTGTTTATCTGGGAGTCTAATCTTGAAAAGTCACCTAAGGAGCATATCTCTTCACCATTGATGGTTGCTAATCAAAGAAGGAGTGCTATACTCATCCCCATCCTTCAATGGGGATGGGTCTGCTAAGAGGCCAGCGTCCAACCTTACCCCCAGTATACCTGTCCTCCATAGAGTCTAGAGTCATGCCATCGTATGTGGCTTGGAGGATAGCAGTAATACGAACTACAGGCATCCCCGGCCCCCGCCCCACGGCTGGTTTCTCTGCTTATCATACTGCGTTGGGCTAGCCCACTCCAGCCATGGTGTTCTTGCTTGGGCCCACACCCCTCTCCCCTCCGCCCCGTTATTATTTAAATCATTGTTAAACCACCTTTCAGTCTATTGAAGTCAAAGATGTGTGTATTTTGTGGTATTCGGATGAAGAAGCCTGCGGGCTACGGCGCGTTAGAAATAAATAAATAAATAAGAAAGCTGTACCAAACCTTCATTATCACCAAGGATGTCTTATAACACAGAAAGAAATGGATTCCCAGTATACCTGAAAATATACGAAAATGCATTTGAAATACATTTTAATTTAAGCCTGTGAAAATGCAGCGAACGTTGTTCTAGCAGATAGAAAAAAAGAGCGAAAGACAAAGAGGGCGAGAGAAACTGTGCTTGTTGACTGCTCTTCCTCATGCTTAGCTTATAGCTCCATAATTGCCCTTTGCTCATCACTAATGATACTGGTTGACCGTGTATGATTATCAGCGATCATTTCCTGCCCTCATTCAGTGCTCGGGCCACTGTGAACTTTTTTCCTGTAGGGGATTATTAGATAATCAGTGTAGCTGTAACGCAGAACGAAATTAACACAGATATTTCCACCTTCCACTCTCTGCCGCTAATGATGACAGATATTTCCACCTTACACTCTCTGCCGGTAATGATCATAGATATTTCCACCTTACACTCTCTGCCGGTAATGATCACAGATATTTCCACCTTACACTCTATGCCGGTAATGATCACAGATATTTCCACCTTACACTCTCTGCAGGTAATGATCACAGATATTTCCACCTTACACTCTCTGCAGGTAATGATCACAGATATTTCCACCTTACACTCTCAACCGCTAATGAACATGGATATTTCCACCTTACACTCTATGCCGCTAATGAACACGGATATTTCCACCTTACACTCTCTGCAGGTAATGATCACAGATATTTCCACCTTCCACTCTCTGCCGCTAATGAACACGGATATTTCCACCTTGCACTCTCTGCAGGTAATGATCACAGATATTTCCACCTTCCACTCTCTGCCGCTAATGAACACGGATATTTCCACCTTACACTCTCTGCAGGTAATGATCACAGATATTTCCACCTTACACTCTCTGCCTTTAATGACCGCAGATATTTCCATCCTAAACTCCCTGCCGCTTCCCTCACCTTGACCCTTAGGTACAGCACTATCGATGGTCGAACCCAAAGCTCTGTACAAATGCTTGACAAGAGGGTGTCATCTCATTCCATGTAATGCATTTATTAAACTCTGTGCCCAGTGTGCATTGTCTCTTCAGGTGAAATGTGCACAGTGGGATCTACAATTGGGCAATTTGTGATCTGCACATATCACGCGGCAATAGTATAAGGCATGCTCAGGAAGAGTGCTGTTGGGCACTCAAACGGTATCAGGCCTTACATAAAGCAGGATCCTCCATTCTGGCATCTGATTCAGTGAAGCATAATGAAAAGTCGGTGTCAAAAATGCACCAATTGGTTCTGGTCAGAGTAGAAACTGCAACATGAACTTGCTAGAAAATACCCCATGGCCTATTTAACAGAAAATGTGCCCTGGTGCAAGGACAGTTTTTCAGGTTATAATCACTAGTAGTGCAGATATTGCCCCATTGCAAAAAAGATGTCTTTCAATGTATTTTGGCACACGGCTAGTGTTTGTCCTAGTGCTAGTGCATTTTCTGGCACTACTGCAAATATTACCCAGGCACACAAATGTCTTCAATTAATATGTTTCTTGCAGTAAGGGAATGCTTTAGGGAATTTCTACAAAGGTGCAAAACCAATATAAGGTCTGTTCTTCCACAAAGCAAGAGCTTCTGGTTGGGTCCCTGTGTATACCATTCATATCCTGTGCCTATCCAAAACAGGCCAAAGTGCATGGGCAGGAGGATCCCATGAATGCAATCTAGTACACTGGTTGAACAGGCTCATGTGTGTGTGTGCTCCTTCAACTTAAGCAAAGAGGGGAGTGGGTATTCTGCCAAAGTGTTGCTCGAGTCAATATGACAGATAGCAAAGTCATGGTGAGGTATCCCATGCCAACCCATGTTCCTGGCACATGTGAAATTGCTCTTGGTCCTACAATTCATTGCCACTGACTCTTACCAAAGAGTCAGTGACATCACAATGGGAATATCTCAAGTGGGCCAAATTCCATTCCTATACCAGAAGCTGTTGTACATGATAGCATGTGTGCAGTAGCACATCTCAGTGCAACAGGCCAGGCAATAGACCAGGGTTGTCCAATTCCAGGCCTCGAATGCTGGAATCCTGACGGGTTTTCAGGATATCCCTCATTAATATTCATGAGAGAAAATGTACATACATTTAGAATCATTGTATGCATCTGTAGGCCACACACAAAAGGTTGCAACCATGATTGCAGCACAAAAAGTTGCAATCCTGCAGGTGCGACATTTTGTGCACTGTCCTCTCCCCTTCCTTATCAGGAGGTCCACCCCCAAACCCTTGGTTGCTGCGCAGCACCTTCCACCCTCCATTTACTCCCCCACTTATCTGCTGTGGGCACTGGGCTCCAGCCGGTTGCTTTGGCACTCTGCAGAGTCCCGGGTATGCACTCTGCAGACTGCAAGCAAGTTTATCTCATAAATATTAATGAAGGGTATCCTGAAAATCTGACATCTTTCCAGCCCTCGAGGCCTGGAGTTGGGCACCATGCAATAGACATGCCAGCACATTTTGCAGCAGGCCATTTTCCTTTAGCGCTGATCATACTTGACTCCATTCTTAAGACATTACTCTTGCATCCCTTTTCTCATCTCAGTTCATCATCATAGCGGGCCATCGCCAGCAGCAGTCACTCCATTGCTTTCTAAATTCATTTATCACAAACAGATCCCACTCCACTTGGGAAGGCATAAATAAGCCACCCTTCCGAGAGATAACATGCATTGCCCATCTACCCATCTACCCCGAGCCAGGTTCTTTGTTGTGCATCATGGACCATGCTAAGAAATAGGAATCATAGTTTATATGGGAATGTGGTCAAACGCGCAAAGCCCAACATGTATGGGACAGGTACAGTGTAACGGTACCGAGGTTAGATCCCCATACACAGCTTCTGATGCTTCATAAGCTGTGTATGGGGATCGAACCCCGGTATTCCCTTTAACGTGTGGGGCCATTCGATGGCCTGATGACTATTATGCTCTACAACGGGATTTTTCCTTTTTCTCAGTGGCTGCTGCTTTGCCGTATTTTGGATTGATCCGATTTGATTATATCAATTCTCTGAATTTTGAAAACCGAACACAGACTACCGTGATGTACTAATCTTACATCTGCGACTACACCCCATACCTGCTGCATCATTCTTTCGGATTCAACCTTACTTCATTATTGCCCCTCCACTATTTAATCTGGATTTTGGGCCTTGAGAACGACCGATTCGGCCGAAACACGTGTCGGCTGCACAGAAAAATTAAAACATTACCTACCTTTATGATATACTTGTATCTTGTGTTTATGTCTGTACCATTACTCTGTACCTATCCCATACATGTTGGGCTTTGAGCGTTTGACCACTTTCCCATATAAACTATGATTCCTATCTGATTTTCGAACCTTGGAAGGGCAGGTTCGGTGGAACTGTGCACGCAGCCGGCCTGGGTCCTCATTACTAATTTTAGGTGGTTATCTTAGCGCACAGGCACTTTTTTCAAACCCCTCCCTTTTCATTCAGCATGCTAAGAAGTATGTGCAAATCCATCATCTTTCCCTATTGTCTTGGATTTTGTTATTTAGAAGACCTTCCAAGATGAAGATCGAATAATGGGGATTTATTAACATATAAAGATCAGCCGCATTGGCCCTGCGATAAACTGTGTAAAATGACCCGAGTTAAGATGAGACTAAACTGCACATAGGTTGCCCTACGAATTGGTTGAAGTGCTTATCCCAGGACCTTGGCGCTTAGTACACACCATCCTCAAGCAACACACTTACTAGGTCTCTAGGACTGTGAAAACAGCAGCAGCCAGGGGACTAATAAAGATATGAAAGGGGCCATCAATCTGAGGCATAGAGAAGTACTGAGGTGTGGCCAATGACGCCAACATGCATCATAGTTACTGAGTGTTAATCACGTTTAGAAAACTTTGTTTTCTTTGGGTTTACTGCATCCACTGTTCGATGGTGAATGTGTTTTCTACTACTGACCCCATCTGCTTTACAATGTCATACACCGTATGTAACAAAGCTGAATATGCTCAAGATTTGAATTTAGTTACTCAGTAGAACCATTTTTACACTTATTTTCCATTGTTCAGCCTTGAAAAAGACCAAGACTGGTCGAAACACATTTTGGCTTGGCAAGGGCACTTTGTCACCAGAGACTTTGTTATTTGAATGGTTATATAAATTTGATACCAACTCATTGGTTACAATAAAACTTCCAAATCGGATCAGCGCAGTGCTTTGGTGTGTCATTGATAACTTTTCATGTACAATCAGTTTGGGCATCTCATCTTGTCACCAACGAATGCAGCAATCCGCTCCAGTGATCATCATCAATAGATACAAATATTACCCAGGTGCATTAGACACTTGGATTGCCCACACCTTTTTAAGACTATAAACCAAACACGGTAGCTTTGCCATTGCTTGATTTACCGAGGACATCAGTGCAAGGACACTCATAATGCTTATAAATCAAGTGGTTGAAGACACACTTAATTAAGAGAATGTTATTACACCAGTAGCACGTGTATAGCTGCAATTAAGCCATTAACTCTCTGAAGGCTGCTTGAAATAACACTCGCAGGCCCTCGCAGCACAAGGTTTGCCATTCATGCATGATAAAGCTAGTTCAAAGAGTTCCCAGGAGGATGTATTTGGGCAGGGAGAGACAGATATTGGGTGGAAATGATAACAGGAAGCAGCAAGGTCATGTGCAGTCATTTGGTCGGTAAATTGCCCAAAAAACACCCACAAGCTGTGTGTCCCATCTCCTACTAGCTGTACTCCAATAAAACAGTTTGGGCTTATAGGTGGCACTTAAGCGCCACGTAATAGCCAAACATGGCATGGCTTCCACTCAAAATTCCACTGTTCTGAATGAGATGGTAGGAGCCACCAAAAGGCAAATTACACAAGCACAGATATAGTCAGCATTCCCCTACCACTAACATACCTATTTCTCCTCGCCCGTTATGGCTCCTGTTCTCCACACCCTCACAATCTCTGCCGATTAGTGAAGCAGATGGTGGATAGAACTGGGAATGTTCTGCTTGATTCACATTTCTGGCCGGGTTCTAACACTGGACCACTCCCTGGCGCAATGCCACTCCCCACTCAGACAGAAGATAACTCTAAAGGAGATCGTACCCAGCAAACAGCACCAAACTCATTGTGCCTGGAGCGTTGCTCCAAGCCACATCCTCATAGTACACCAAGTAGGGTGACTGACTATGATATGGCTGAAGTCCATGCACTGTGGGAACCATTCCCACGGTGCATGAACACTAGCAGAGTAGTATGTCCCAATGAACCAGGGCAGGGTATAGGATGACATTCCTAAATCAGGAGAGCTGATGTGCAGTAACAATAGCACCGCAACTAGCGACACATATAAATAAACAGACTATGCCCGATTAGTCTTGATTTGTTGTAGTACATGATGTCATGTTTGGGTTGGATACGGGATGAAAAAGCTTGTCCTTTGTAGGGGCACGTATCACTTCTGCTTCATTTGATACATAGGCTTCAGGAGTTCTGACCTGCACTGTTTATCTGTAGTTTGACTTCCTTAATGCACTGCAGAAACTCACCCCAAGTTTCAGCACGCAGTTTCTCTGTAATTTCACTTTCTTAATGTGCTAGTAACTCCAACTCAAAGAACCGGCATGCATCTTTTCTGTGTAACTTTTTCACACTCTGCTCTAAGTATTCCAAGTGCCAACATGCATCCTTTCTATTTATTTTTAATGTTACTCACTACAAATGTTAAGGTTAACAAAAGTCCAGAATCCCAGCATTAAGGTTAAATCAATTATTAAACACTTTAAAAAAAACAAGATTAAACTCAACCCTGTGTTTGGGGATTGTTATTAAAGTATTACTAGTGTTTCTTTGAATATTGATGTTGTATGTCTGTTTCTATTGGTGTGAAATGTAGTATTAAGATGGTAGTCAGTGCCCACCGCAGCAGGAGCCGGCTGGAACCGATACAGGATAACTAAGGAACACAGGGCGGCCCGTGTCAACAGGATATGGAGCGCCTGTCAGTCCTTGGATTCACGACTAATGCCAAGCCACGACCTACAAAAACCAGTGTTGAGTGTTCATGGGTTCTCCTGGCCCTCACACCACTCCGGGGCCTCGGATGGTGTGGGCGGTGTGCTCTATCAATCCCATCCAGAAAGGAACGTGCGGACTACAGAGACATGAAAAATTGGACCTGCCCATCGTACTGGATCTGTAACTGTGCAGGGAACAGCATGGAGTATTGCATGTCATTGTGCCACAGTCTGCGCTTTACCCGCACAAAGCCTACAAATGACCTCCTGGATGCCTGCACAACAGCCAAGAAATCGGGGAAAACTTGAAATGTATCACCATCAAACTACAACTCTCCCTTCTGTCGTGCCAGGCAAAGGATAGTGTCACGATCCCGGTAATTCAAGAGTCATGCTATGATGGGACTCAGGGGCAACCCAGACACAGGCCATGTCGCTGGAATATGGTGCGCCCTCTCGATTACAAACAACAGAGACAAATCTGCACCCTGTAAGACATCTCTGCAGAGGTATTCAGCAAACTCCTCCATTTTGGTCTGGCCCTGACGCTCCCAGATCCCAACCAGCCAGATGCTGTTCCTGCAGGCCCTGCCCTCCAAGTCCTCGTTCTTGGCAGAGACCTCCTTAAGCTGTGCTTCCAGTGCAGACACCCTTACTGCAAGTGACACAGGGCCGTCTTCAAGCCCAGAGACTCAGTGTTCCATCTCATCTAGGCAGTCCTCGTGCTTGTCCAGTTGGTGCTGCATCATACCCACCTTTGAGGAGAGCGAGTCAAGCTTTGAGTCCAGCCCACCAATGCCTGCCTTGAGATCCAACAGAATCGCCTTAATGACCACCTCCAGTTCCTGCACCACTTCTCCAAGAGCTGCCTCTACCGGCCCCAGATCCTGCTGCTGGGACTGAGCATGGGGCATCCTGCAGGATGAGCCCCCTCCAAGGAGAGTTTTTTCTGTGATTTGTCAGACTTCACCATCTTGGAGTCCGAAGAAAGCAGGGGATAGGGGTGACAGCAGGACCCCCGGGGAAGGAAATCAATGCAGGTGACACTCAGGCAAGCAGCGAGGGACAATCCAACACACCCATGGGCGAGTGGCCCCACGGAATGGAGCAAAGGGCATGTGTGAAAGCTCACAGAAGTCCTGTGTGTCTTTTGTTAATCCAGCCAGCACCACACCACCTACGCCGCTTGCAGGACACAAATACAGCCAAAAGAGCCCCAGGCCCAGACTGGGTCCAGAACACCACTAAAGAAGGTGAACCCCTAGGCCCTTTAAGCGGGGTAGTGCTATATGGGATGGATGGGGATGCAGATTTTACTTTTACACCAATAATAAGACCGACTCAGGAAGTTGGCAAATCTTTAGCTGTTTTATTAACAATTATCTAAAACAGGGAGTACAACGGACATTAACGGACGTTGGCTCAAGTCTCTCAATGATTAAAATGAAAAAACACAGTTATATAGCGAAAAAACACGTCATCATTGACGCCATACTACATGGCAAAATAAGAAAACCTAAGTTAGATTGTGGTTGGTCTACGCGGAACATCTTGATATACTTTCTATGGGGGATAGGATTGTGATTGGGTCTCTAAGGTCAAGTGGACAGCTATGCCCACCCCTAGTGCAAGTAATCTTCAGTGTCATAAAATACACAATGTTTCATTGGGTCTCAAACTATAGGGCTCTTTGCTATGTGGCCTTCTATGATTGGTTGGCACGCTTGTACCCTTCTTGAATATTTCACTCACTAGCAGCACGCCAGCTGGTACCCCAGGTGTCTTGGGTTTTTGGCTTGGTCATACCTCCCCACCCAATTAGCTCAACATCCCTCATCACTCCTGCTGTCTGCCATTCGAAGTGTCTTTGAACTCGGCCTTGTAAAGTATCACTGCGCCTGAGAATAGAAGGGCGTGTGAGCATGGTCTTATCTTCAAGTCTCGGTGTAGCCTGCCCAAAGTCTATTTTCATCTCGACCATGTGACAGGAGACCGTGTTTGAGCTCTTTCTTTCGTATTTAACACTATTAAATGAATAAAACCTGGCACTTCTAGTGTTTTTCCATTACACCTCAACAGGAGCTCGCCTCGCTTCCCATGTTCATTGTATCTTCTCGAATAGATAACCAGTTTCTTGGCTGCCCCAACCTTTGACACTGGGCCAGACAAGGTTTCTCAAATCTTCTTTCATCGTCAGATGTTTTCTTCTGCTGTGCCACACTTTCAGCCCTTCTGTTCATGGGGTCCTAGTTTGCTTAAAACACGACGTGGAACATCCAGGTTCTATGCACATACATATATTGGCGGCACCACCTGCAGTCTATTTACTACGTATAGCCAGACTTCATGATTACTTACTCTACTTGCTTTTCAGCATCTGTGCAATTATAAAACAGCTTACCTTTCTTCAGTACTCTCTGCACGTGCAATCTTCATTCTGCACATGAAATGGTGCTCAATTGTTCACTTCGCCATCAGATTCTATAAGGTCTATTAACCTTCTTCATTGGCATCACTTCTGGGTGCGTCATTTCTGCTTCATGTGGCGTCACCAGTCTTTGCTTTCATTCATCTTCACACTTCTTCCGAAACCTCCTTTAAGAGACTGTAATTTCTCTGCGGGTACATCATATAGGGCTTTCTCAATGGATACCTTGTTTCGAGGATTCTTCGCGGTATAGGGACCATTATTGAAGATGTGCATGTCGCAATTTCTGGCTTCCAACATACAGGCAAAATAGGGGTGGGACTTCCAGTAGAGGCACTTGGCGCCTCCTCTACAAAGGGCTGCAATCCCAGCCGTGCCTATTGGCCGCCGCACACCGCTCCCAGCAAGGTAACAACTCAGAGGGGCTGGCACACTGAAGAAACCGAGAGACAATAGAAGGATCCGTGAGACCACCAGGCCTCAGAACTGTCACCACACACGCATTAGGATCAAGTAGCCTTCAGACTGCTGCTGTCTACCAACAATGGAGCCTTTCTCTGTAAAGAAGGGCACCACGTGATACCCCGGAAGACCAGGATAGGCCATCAACACTTGGGTGGGGGGAGGCAGCCACTAATGTCAGCAAGCAAAGGCACTCCAGCCCCCACAACTCGCCCCTCTGCCAGGCCAGAAACTTCAGCAGCATGCATGCTCCAGACTGCCGCCACCTGCCACCCAATCAATGCTCTAGTGCCACTTGCCACCAAGTTGCGGCTTGTAGCAGTAGGCAGGCTCCAGACTGCCGCTGCCCACCACCCTAAAAGAGCTGCACTGCCACCTGCCACTGCCCAACGAGCAGGCTCCAGGGCAGCAGCACAGCCCGCCAAGAGCCATGATCAGGGGGTCAGACCCCTGAGGCAAAGCTATCTGCCTGGCCCGCCAAGTTGGGCCACAGCAGGAGCCATCCCTCCACCTCCAGCAATACCTGCAAGATGCCACATGGACGCCGCTGGCTCAGGGCACACAGCAGCCTCCGTTCACGGCCATTCCACCCTGGCCATTGAAGCGACACTCTCCCACTGCTCCAGGAAGTCCAGCACGTCCCCGGGCCATCAACCCCGACCCAGGCCGGCAAGTGCAGCGGTCCAAGAAATCACTGCCGCCCAGCAGCTGCAGCCACAGGGCAGGCCGCTGCACTTGATCTGGCCTCTGCCTTGCACCAGCGGTCCAAACTGCTACCAGCCGCTCCCCACAGCTTCAAACACCAGGGGGCACCTTCAAACACAGCCGGGCTGCCGCAGTGCCACTATGGATCAGGATTCATACGAGCCAACTCAGGGAGCTCATGGGGAGTCCCTCATTCACGGTTGGGCTCTCTAGCACCACCCATATGGGATTGCCTTTAATACCAAGCAATATACCTTCATTTCTATTGACTTCAGGCAATGCTGGATCAAATACAAAACATGAAGGAAAACGGAAGGCCCCTTTAAACTGAGATGTGCATGTAACTGGGATGAACTGATCGAGAAGAGAGAGAGAGAGAGAGGAAGAGAGCAAGAGAGAGAGAAACATACGCAGGTGAAGCTCTCTGACATAGCTTTGCCTTGAAGGGGGGAGCAGTGTGGAGTCACAGAGCCTGTAGCTGTCAGCGAGAAAGAGAATGCCAGCAGAGAACACGGAGGCCCGGTGTTACGAGTGCGGGTGAACCTGCTGTCAGGACAGAATCCAGGAGACCGTTCTTTGGGGTCGTGTGACCACAGAAACTCAGAGAAACTGGATTTACGAAACCTACCTTCAGCAGTGTGACACCAAACAGACCAAGCGTGACATTGATAAAGCAGAGGCAGAGCCACCAGAAAGCCGCTCAATCTCCACGCAAGGTCCCCTAAACCTAACACCGTGGAATGGAGGTAGCAAGGTACAGCAGGAAAGAGGGAGGCAACCGGGACGACACGTCATATGTAAAAGTAATTGGAATATTGAACGTGAGGCACTGAGAAAACGCAAACGTTTGCATTGGTGACCATCCAGGAAGTTGCCCAGTATCATATTTGTCGAGCATTGGAATGCATTTGGAAAAGACTTTGTAAATCACTTTGAATTAAGTTCAAGCACTAATCACAGAACTATAAAAGGCCAGGAAAGGGGGAAACCAGTGGAGGGGCCCCAGGGATGGTGGTACCACACCCTTGAGAGAGGCAATAGAAACACCAAGAGGGACAGACCTCAATACAACGATACAGCAGGAGTAAAAATAAGAGGAAGAGTTACAAAAGATTATATGCAGAAGAATAATCAGAAGGGCATTAACGTTATAAACAGATCTTGCAAGCCCCAGGAGACATGACACAGATGTGTACAACGAGCTACAGGAGCTCATGAGAGACATTCAGCGAGGCTGAACCAACATTACCCATTGACTTGTTTCCAAATTCTGAGATAACCAAGACTTGTGCAGAGAGATCCCTGAGGGAAAACCCAAGGTAGTAGGACAAAGGGTGTGCCATAGGTTATATAGGCTGGCAATCTTTAGTTAGTACTTTTAGTGCTAGGGCCCAATAGGAACAGGTTTCATGGACTGGACATTTCTTTTCGACGAGCACCCTTATTTAGTTTTGTTAGGGTGGGACCATTCCCGTATAAATAGGGAAAGTTAGGATGTTGTTTCTTATTTAAAATAAAATAGCGTTGCAATGTCCAACGTGTGTCCAGCTCCTTCTTCTGGTCTGTCACACAACACAATGCAAATCCAATAAATTGCCGTTATTAAGGGCTGAACGATCTGCGGTAAGCGGTTCCGAATAAATACCAGACCCTGCTACCAGTTGCTTACTGCGAAGCACTGCTACCATTTCAACAGACAGGGAAAATCCTTTTAGAGGTGATTCAGAGCTACTATTAGATTAGGTCCTCCAGATAACATCTCGTGACAAAAAAAAGCAAGGTTGCCCAAAGCTACCAGCGCCCTGCCATATGTTAGTAAACGCTGCACTATGCCAAAGCCATAATGATAGAGTAACAGATTGGCACTGTTCAGTCTCTAACGTGGTACGCCCCCCTGTGCCTTTCAATGCAATAAAAGATGGGTGCCCTTGTTGTCCAAGTCAGTGTTCACCTACCTTGGACCCACAGTAATGATCGCCGAAGGGCCGGAGCACTGTCGTTTCTGAATCTTGTTCCCCTGTGACCACAAGAACACATAACATTCTTCTACACTCTGCTTTCCAAGGAGCTTTTAATCGAGGGCAAGAAGTCCTCAGTGGAAAGAGATGAAGACTGTCCAAACCACTGCAGGAAACAATGTAACCCAGAACACACTTGCACACTCCCTCCACTTTTACACATCAGATAGTCATATCAAATGGCTAAAATTAGGCACCTTTCAGCATAATCACCCCAACACATTGGGTATAGATATCCACAACAAGGGGTTTACAGGTTTCATCAATGTTCTCTAGGTGAGAGCAAAGATCCTCCATGCCAAGTCTAGTTGCAAGGGACTTAATGTATATAAGCCACGCGAGCAAGCACACATTGTTTTAGGACAGTAAGTCAATGTGTCCGAAATGTCGGGTGACCCACACCGGACCATACGCGAATCCACCACAATAAAGGTTTACAGGTAATAGAATCTTGAATGCAAAGTAGACCCAGTTCCAATGGACAGGGATATTTGGAGAGCTCACCAGGATGCACAGAAGACGCTTTAGAAAATGGTCAACGGTAATTACAAGAGCACCAGGTTTGCAGCAGCCCCAAATCGCCTGACAATGCCTGTGCTCTACAAATCTCTACAACTGGCTTCAAAGAACTGCACCTTGCTTTATTACTGATTGCAGGATGCCATTACATTTTCAACCCATTATTACATCAGCCCGATCCACATGTTTGATCCATCTCCCAACATTAGTGATTTTAGTGTCCAAATAATCAACTTCTTCGACAGTCCCTCCTTTAATATAAAGGGGCGTATTAAAGCCACAGCCCCGCAGGTTTCCACATCGAATGAATTTCGTCTTTGTGACATTTACTTCTAGACCTCTGCTCACAAAAACGTACAGAATTGTCAACTTGTATCTTTCAGGCCATCGGGGTGTGGGAAATCAGCACAATGTAATCTGCAGAAAATAAAATTCCAATCTTCTCACCGGTTAATGTGGGGACGTCTTATGTTCCTATTAGGAAACCCTCCCCCTCCAACACCCTGTCAAAGGAAAGGTTGAAAAGTAAAGGGGCAATAGTTCACCCCTGCTTTACCCTCTTCCTTACACTAAATGTTTTCATAATCTTGCCACCGAGTCCCCACCCGCTCTGGTGGCCGAATCCACGTACAGCTTATACTACAGGTGCACAACAGGGAAATTGGCCTATGATTACTAGGTAACCCGATCTCTCTGTTTTACTATAGGAACCATTTCTGCAAGGTTCCATATCGGGGGTATCAAACTGGATCTCAATACTGCGTTATACAACTTATGTAGGTAAGGTACCCGAACTTCTAGGTTACGCTTAAAGAAATCCGCCGGCATATGATCCTGACAGCCCACTGCAATGGTCACTTCATTTAAATTTAGTTCAAGGGGTAATACCCCAGGAACCTCTGGCTAAGTCATTACGGGAGATCAGACTGGATAGCGAAATGCGACCGTCCTAATACTGCGGAAGCAGCCATAAATGAAGGGACGTGGTATGATCATTTCTCAAACATCTATCAAGAAACCAGTGCTGCTTTTCGCTCTCCAGTCTGATCTCCCGTGAGAAATATGCTCCCTCTGAAAAGAATATAAGAAGACATCACAAAAAAGGGCAATTTCTTTTTAGACATTTGGGATTCTCTGAAGAGTTCATTGGAGAACAAGGATGCAAAATAATTCTGATTCTGTCTCAATCCTCCAGAATCATAATTTTTTGCATCCTTGTTCTCCAATGAACTCTCCTGAGAATCCCAAATGCCTAAAAAGAAAGTGCCCTTTTTTTTGTGATGTCTTCTTATATTCTTTTCAGAGGGAGCATATTTCTTCCCTACACCTCAGGTCCCTATATTTAACTGCCTCCAGTAATCTAGATTTGGCAGCCTGACAATCCTGATCATACCATCCTACTTTTCACAATTGTTGGCCCATTATTTTCCTTACTGGTTTTGTCAGGTATGTACTAAATATAGATGTTATCCTCCCAGCCAATTATATTATATCAATTTCATTTACTAGGTTATTACATACCATGACAAGTTCAAGCAATTCAAGATGGGAAGCCTCCATCAGATTATCATCGAGGGCAGCTCATCCCATTTTAACCTATGCCTGTCATTTGTAGAACATTGCTTATTCAACTGTCTCGAAAAGCCTTGCATAGCGTAAAGCACTGTTCTCTGCCACAAAACCTGCCCCAGGTGGGCATTTAGACTGCCTTCAGTGTGGAACTTAACCTCTGGCACGCATGGATGATGAAAATCATGCTAGTGGGGTAAACCTGTATCTATACTTCCAGACATTCTCATTTCAGTAATACAAAATGCATGAAACTGCCAATACAACAGTAACCAGTATTGGCAACACCAGCAGGTCTGGCTTTTTCGTAATGAAAAGCTTTTGCCTGCTGAGAATTAATATTTTTTCTGTGTACTATTTAAGCAATATGACCCTCGCGGAGGGGGCAATAGTGACTCAGGTAATGCCCCGGGGCCCATAGGTATAGGCCCCGAGCGAAGCGAAGGCCTTACCGAAGGCCCCGGGGCATTACCTGAGTCGGTATTGCCCCCGCCGCGAGGGCCATGTAGCTATTAGTACCGCAGCCCACAAAAACTGCGTGACCGGGGCACTAAAAGCTTTTTTTTTGTCCCAAACGCTACAGCGTTTCGGGAGAAAAAAAAAAGGAAGAAAATGGCCGCCGCCATGGAAAGGGAAAACGGAGTCCGTCTTCCCTTTCCATGGCGGTCATCGGGAGCAGACGCGCTGGGAACACAAGTGTTCCCAGCGCGTCAGCTCCCGAAAAAGGATCAAAAAGAAGGTAAGTGGGGTTGGAAGGGGGGGAGTGGGATGGGGGAGTATTAAAAAAAAAACGTACCTGCGTCCCCGGCGAGGGAAGCCTCCAGCCGTGTGGAGGCGCGGAGGGCGGGGGTGGCCCCACTCCGAGTCTCCACACGGCTGGAGGCTTCCATCGTCCCCCGCCAGGGACACAGGAACAAGAAGGAAAGTTGGGGGGGGCAGTGGGAGGGAGGGAAGGGATTAAAAAAAAAAGACTTACCCGAGCCGGGTCCCCGGCGGGGGGCAAATGCAGCCTCTCAGCCACGGGGAGGCTCGGAGCGGGGATGGCCCCGCTTCGAGCCTCCTCATTGGCTGAGGGGCTGCCACGCCCCCCGCCGGGGACAAAGGCTGTGGAATCGCAACGGAGGGATTCCCGGCCTGGTAATGACTCGGCGAGGGCCAATCAGAATAATTCTTGCCTTCTGATTGCGCCCTCGCCGGGTACTAATTTGTATTCATGCATGTAGAGAGGTAATGCACTTGTTGCCAGTGCCATCTGAGAGCCTTGGCTCAGTTTGCTTGTAAACATTTAGTTATTTTCTAAGCACTTCCAACTCTAGGGATTTCACCAAGATATCTAATTTGGTTGAGTAAGAAAGTTGGAAAATAGCGATTTGACAAAGATAACTCAATATGGCGAAGTGTCCAAGCAAAAATGTACCCACAACTAGAACACATCCTAGAGTGAGAGAAGCACAGAGACAAGCGGGCAACTGGCGAACTCAAACAACAAGCATAACATGAGACTGGCCTTTCCCAACAGAAGATAATATCTCCCACAATTCTGGCTAATGAGGAAATAGGTATTTTGAGATAGTGATTTTGCCATGTATCATACAATTTGGGATGACAGTTCGAGCCAACACTGGCAGGATTCTGACCTGTAGATTCAACCAAGATCCCCATAGTAGACACATTAAGCCATCTTGCTGGTATTGGAATCTTTAACCCACCGTTGCCAACAAGTCAGTTATAAAAGTGAATTAAGTTGTTCACTTCTATCCACTCCCACTCTACTTCCTTCACAAATACCTTCCGCAACCGCATGGTGGGCATATATCTTTGGCAAACTACTTGGCTGGAAGAGGGCTAAACCCCTCACCAGTCTCAGCTCACAGTCTGCACCTTGCTAGTGCAGAATCTGGACCTTGTCATCTCTGGGCTCTTACTACCCATGTCGCCCCTCCTTCTGGTTTATACACGTAATGTGCTGGTAACAATCACCTGCATGCTAATCTGGGTTTCTACACAATTTGTTCCAGAATATGGCACGCCCACAGGTGATGGGCTGACTCGTAGGGAGATTAGCAATGATCACAGGCAAGTAGCGCCAGTTTCTGGGCAAGGGTGTAACTAGAAGAAGAAACTGTGTCCGGAATACACATTCTATGCAACTCAAATGGCATTCACGTTATTGCTTCACATACGTAGATAGCACAGTCAGCTTTTGGAAGTTAGAAAGTTGAACTGACAAATATTTTCACCTATTTTTCAAGCTTGCAAAAGAAACATAGTTTTCTACTTGAATATAGCTATTCGGCAGCCTTAAATATGAGCCTTGCTGACAGGTTGCAATTTGCAAGCGTGTACCATTATAATTTTCAGTACAAGGCGAGCAAGCCTTAACCACATCCTCAACCATAACATCCATATTGGGCTGACAATATTTATTCTAAATGTCTGCTTAGGTTACATCCGTGTCTTCCTCCATCTTGCTGGGGGAAACCAGTTGATCCCTCACACCAGACCCAAATCACACATTGACAATTCATCCTCCACCTTAAATAATTTAATATTTCACCTAATGCACGGGGAAACAGGCACTTCATTGAAACCCGGGCACACATTGTTCAATAATTTAGTCTTCACTTCTACCTCAAGCCTATGAAGCAGGGACCCATTGGCAATTTCAGACGTTGTGTTCTGCATGCAGCTCTCTTTTCTTCACTCTGATAATCCAGTATCCCTTTTCATAGAATCAAGAAACATCTTTTGTGCGTTTACGATATTCTATAATCATTCCAAGAAACTACATCGGGTTCCTTAAAATCTAACAGTTGTCACCACCTCAGGCAAGGTAAAACACTCCTGTGACCAAAATAAGTAACCTTGTCAACCTATATCTGACATTTCTCACGTTTCACTGTCACTCTTGCCTCCTCTAAACTCCTTGTTTAGCAACATTGTTATGAGTCTCTGTGCCTTTAAGGAACAGCCAGGCGTCTAGCGGGAAGCGGGAGGAAGGGGAGGAGCCAAGGCACGGAAAAGACAGTTCCTCTTTGTATGTGTAAGGTGAAGGAGGCAATAAAGAGAAGGTCTGTCCCGAACCAGTGTTGCATCCTTCTTGCGACTGAGTCTTACAACTGGCGACCAGGTGTTTTCCTGCACACCAGCTTTCACTACTCCTCCAGCTCCAGGTCGGTAATCCCACAGAGCCCGCTCCAGCGCAAGGCGATCCCGCCTCTGCTCCTGTTTTCCTCCCATCCAGGGCGATCCCGCCCCATCTCCAAGTATGTGGTGAGCCCACTGATCCCGCTGCGCACCCGCTCCACGGCGATCCTAATGCAACCATATCCAGGCTGCCAGCAGTCCCACAACTCCCAGCAGCAACCAGCCGGTCAAGTCCTGAGGGACAACTTTCACGACGATCCTGCTGCATGGTGAACAACGCATCTGTATCTGCTGTACTCAGTGATCCTGCCGCCCACATAAGCAGTGTAGCAGAAGCTACTCTGCACGGCGATACCGCCGCTCACAAAGACCACATAGCAGGAGCTTCTGTGAACACATGGTCAGCCCCAGGAGCAACCAGTGGAGGAGCACACGGAAGAATGGATTTCTCCAGACTGGACCACCCACACCCTGAAAGTGCAGCTAACAGCCCATGCAGGGACAACCCCAGAGGTATTGTGCACATGCTTCTCCCAGCTTTGCTCATGCCACCACTACCACTCTAGGACCCGGAACATGTGCTTAAATCACAGCCACCATGAGCAGCCCACAGTCCCCGTTCAGCACAGGAACACAGACCCTCTCCATGCCACCCGCCTCCAAAGTGGCCCTGCTTTGGAAACCACTTCCCTTCACGCTGATGCCACAGAGTGACATGGGACCAAGATGGATTGAGTGGGTGGAGGACTTTAACCACTTTGTCAAAGTGGGCGGTTAAGATAAATCCCCAGCGCTGAGTGACATGTTCATTAACCTAGTAGGGGGGGAATTAAAACCATTGTGAAGACAATACCCCCAGAAAAAAAAACTGACTACGCCTCCCTAATCACCGCCCTTAACAAAAAGCTGATCATTGAACCCAACCGTTAACTATGAGCGTCATGTGTTTAACCAATGCACACAAACAACACAGGAGACCATCAATGAGTTCATCACTTGCCTCCGCCTGAAAAGCACTCACTGCCAATTACACCTGTTCTTCCGCAGATGAGGCGATAAGACTGCGTGTGATTGAAGGGTGCACATCATCCGCTTTCCAGAAGCAACTACTCAAAAAGCTGTTGACCAGTGATGAAGTAAGCAAATTGGCCAGAATATTCGAGAGGGTTGATGCACAAGCTGCTTCCATAGAAGGCAACCCGGGACCCAAACAGGAAAAAAGTGAAACAATTTCAGCGATCCAGCAACAACCACAGAGACCGGGGGATGTCCATAGGGAGACCAAGTAGCCAGATACCGCCTAGGACACACAGACAATGCTTCCGATGTGGAATGAACTTCCCACACAGCGGGACCTGCCCAGTCCTTACCCAAAAGTGCTCCAACTGCGGGAGGGAAGGACACTTTCAGTCCGTCTGCAGGGAAGGGAGACCATTCCCCATGCCCCGACCGAAACACGTGTCTGGGGTTTCTGTTGGTGCTCTTGTTCAGAGGAGAATTGCCTAGCATTTCGGTGCTGGACTGCCCCAGGGCAGGACAAGGACTGATATGTTTGGGATATTTCTTCTCTGTGAAAGATAGTGAGCTAAAGACTGGGAAAATCTCTCGTAACCAGGACTAATGTCTGGCAGAGGGAATCTCAGGACCCCCCTTGTTCATTTGCATAATCAAGTAACTTTGGGTCTCACCCTAAGTTACTAGGGGAATCCAGACGTGGACCCCTTGCTCACTATTCTTAGAGAGGCACGGAACCACCCTACTGATGAGGTCCAACCAGACCGAAACACGTGTCTGGGGTTTCTGTTGGTACTCTTGTTCAGAGGAGAATTGCCTAGCATTTCGGTGCTGGACTGCCCCAGGGCAGGACAAGGACTGATATGTTTGGGATATTTCTTCTCTGTGAAAGATAGTGAGCTAATGACTCTGGGAAAATCTCTCGTAACCAGGACTAATGTCTGGCAGAGGGAATCTCAGGACCCCCCTTGTTAATTTGCATAATCAAGTAACTTTGGGTCTCACCCTAAGTTACTAGGGGAATCCAGACGTGGACCCCTTGCTCACTATTCTTAGGGAGGCACAGAACCACCCTACTGATGAGGTCCAATCAGACCGAAACACGTGTCTAGGGTTTCTGTTGGTACTCTTGTTCAGAGGAGAATTGCCTAGCATTTCGGTGCTGGACTGCCCCAGGGCAGGACAAGGACTGATATGTTTGGGATATTTCTTCTCTGTGAAAGATAGTGAGCTAAAGACTCTGGGAAAATCTCTCGTAACCAGGACTAATGTCTGGCAGAGGGAATCTCAGGACCCCCCCTTGTTAATTTGCATAATCAAATAACTTTGGGTCTCACCCTAAGTTACTAGGGGAATCCAGACGTGGACCCCTTGCTCACTATTCTTAGAGAGACACAGAACCACCCTACTGATGAGGTCCAACCAGACCGAAACACGTGTCTGGGGTTTCTGTTGGTACTCTTGTTCAGAGGAGAATTGCCTAGCATTTCGGTGCTGGACTGCCCCAGGGCAGGACAAGGACTGATATGTTTGGGATATTTCTTCTCTGTGAAAGATAGTGAGCTAAAGACTCTGGGAAAATCTCTCGTAACCAGTACTAATGTCTGGCAGAGGGAATCTCAGGACCCCCCTTGTTAATTTGCATAATCAAGTAACTTTGGGTCTCGCCCTAAGTTACTAGGGGAATCCAGACGTGGACCCCTTGCTCACTATTCTTAGAGAGGCACAGAACCACCCTACTGATGAGGTCCAACCAGACCGAAACACGTGTCTGGGGTTTCTGTTGGTAGTCTTGTTCAGAGGAGAATTGCCTAGCATTTCGGTGCTGGACTGCCCCAGGGCAGGACAAGGACTGATATGTTTAGGATATTTCTTCTCTGTGAAAGATAGTGAGCTAAAGACTCTGGGAAAATCTCTCGTAACCAGGACTAATGTCTGGCAGAGGGAATCTCAGGACCCCCCTTGTTCATTTGCATAATCAAGTAACTTTGGGTCTCACCCTAAGTTACTAGGGGAATCCAGACGTGGACCCCTTGCTCACTATTCTTAGAGAGGCACGGAACCACCCTACTGATGAGGTCCAACCAGACCGAAACACGTGTCTGGGGTTTCTGTTGGTACTCTTGTTCAGAGGAGAATTGCCTAGCATTTCGGTGCTGGACTGCCCCAGGGCAGGACAAGGACTGATATGTTTGGGATATTTCTTCTCTGTGAAAGATAGTGAGCTAATGACTCTGGGAAAATCTCTCGTAACCAGGACTAATGTCTGGCAGAGGGAATCTCAGGACCCCCCCTGTTAATTTGCAACCGCAGGGAAGGCCCTACAGCCGGCAGCCATCAGGTTACTCAAAAAGCTTCAACCCAACACATTACCAAGGTCAAAGAAGATACATAAGAGCACTGGAAGAAATGCCACCCCAAGATCCGAACCATGGATATGACCCGCATGACCCATACACCAGTTACGGCGATGAATATAATGAGCCCCCGCACCCACATCAGCAATATGGGGACCAACAACACTACTATCACTATGATTATGACACTGAATATAACAAGACACAACTCGACAAATACGTCAACCTCATCCAAGAAGATATGATATATGATATTTTATTTATATTGTGATCGTACACAAGTGTTTCAGAGCGAAACTAGGAAAGGGAGGGGAACAGGGGAGAACACAACACAACAACAACAATCTTACTAGGCTCAGTGACATTGAGAACGCCCAAGTACATGGGAATGGGAAAAGGGAAAAAGTGCATGGAAGGGGGAGAGTGGAAAGTGTGGAGCAAAGGAGAGCAGGTATATAATAATAAATAAAAAATAAATAGAAAATGGGGGCAATAAACAGTGGTAGTGCAGCCACCAAGTGGCAAGTGTTGTGTTTAAGGCAGCAGACTGGGTAAGTCTGATAAGTGCAGAAAAAGAAGAAACATGGGGGGGCTGTAAGAGTACAGATACAGTCCCCAGTGCAAGGAGGGCCCAGGAGGCAGTGTAGGGGGGTGCAGGGTGAGCAGGTACCTGGGCCCAGGGGACAGAGGGTGGCCAGGTGCACAGTGCCAAGAGAGAGCAGATCAGCATGGGAGAGGGGGAGCGAAAACGGAAGCAAAGAGGAAGGTCTTGAGGTTCTTCCGGAACCAGAGATGGTTTTCCTCAACTTTTAGATTGGCTGGGAGGCTGTTCCAGAGGGAGGCCCCAGCCGAAGATAGAGATCTACCCCCAGCTTGTTTCTTTGAAAAACGATTGACCCGGAGAGAGTTAGAGGTAGAGGAGCGAAGAGCTCGAGAGGGGAGGTATTTGCGGAGGGATAGCTGAAGGTATTTTGGACCCAGGCCCCAGAAAACCTTGTGGACAATGCAGAGGGTTTTGAATTTAATCCTTGCACCCACTGGGGGCCAACAGAGAGATTTCGGGGCTGGAGAGATGTGATCCCAGGGCTTGAGGCCAAGGACAAGTCTTGCAGTCCTGTTCTGGATAAGTTGCAGAGGGCGGAGAGTAGAGGCAGGTAGATTTAGAAAGAGGCTGTTACAATAGTCCAACCTAGAGAGAACCAGAGCTTGGGAGACGGTGAGCTTCTGAGGGAAGGAGAGGAAAGGCAGAGTACCTCTGTGGAGGTGCAGTAGGAAGCTTGACTTTTTAGAGACCTCAGAGATATGGAATGGAGAAGGAAAGTGTGGAGTCAAAGATGACCTGAGGTTCTTAGCCTCGCAGGTAGGGGTAGGAGGAAGGCTAAGGGAGGCCAGCCAGAGGGTGAGAGAGAAGGATGCAGATAGTGTGCCGATGAGGAGGATCTCTGTCTTGCTGGCATTCAGACAAAGATCATTGGCAGCACACCAATCTTGGATGGCAGTAAGGCAGTCAGAGATGAGAGGGAGAGGAGGTGGCCAAGGGCAGCCAGAAAATGAGTTGACTGGACTGGGAATTTGAGCAGAAAATGGCAATGCAGTGGGCGAGAGTTGCCAAGTATTGGTTGAAGAGCCAGGGTGAGAGGTTAGACCCCTGGGGAACCCCACAGGTAGAGAGGAAGATAGATGATAGGAAGGACCCCAGTTGGACTTGGGAGGGTCGGTCAGAGAGGAAAGAGGTCAGCCAGACCAGAGCCTGATCAGTGATGCCCAGGTTATCATGGAGATGGTTGAGCAGGATGGTGTGGTTGACCGTGTCGAAGTCAGAAGAGAGATCAAGAAGCATGAGGACAGAGGGAATGTTGGAGTCCAGGTATCCTCACGGATATTCATAAGAGCAGTTTCCGTGCTTCTGGCTGCTCTGAAGCCAGAATGGTGGTCATGGAGACAGCCAAGAGAGTCTGAAAGAAGGTTAAGCTGAGAGATGGCCAGATTTTCCAGGAGTTTGCCCAGAAAGGGGGTAATGGAAGTTGGCCGATAGTTAGCCGGACAGGAAGGATAGCTGTGGGTTTCTTGAGAAGAGGATGCACAAGGGAGTGCTTCAGAGAGGAGGGGAAAAACCTGAGGCAAATGAGTGGTTGCAAAAATCAGCAGGGGCTGGAGAGAGGGTGTCAATGTGGTCCTTGATGGTTTTAGAGGAGCAGGGATGAACCTGTTTTGGCGAGGCTTTCATAGATCGGACTTGTCTAGCGACCTCGTCAGGGGAGAAAATAGGAAAGGAAGAAAAGGACGGTGGGGGGGAGGTTAAAGGGGGGTCTGCAAGCACAGACTGAGAGGGAATGGGGGGCAGTGGAGGAGAGGGTAGATAGAATGTCCTGGGTTTTTTAAATAAAGTGCAAGGTAAGGGTATTGCAGAAAGCCTGGGAGGCAAGAGGAGGGGTGGAGACTGTTGCAGGGTTGGCAACCTCATTGCAGATTTTAAAGAGTTCAGCCGAGTCGTTAGATGCCGCAGAGACACAAGCTTGAATGTGGGCTCTCTTCTTAGTGTTGACAGAGAGTCTGTATTGCCTTTGGAGCAGGCGACAGGCCAGTTTGTCAGAGGTTGAACAAGAAGCCCGCCATTTCCTCTCAGCCGCCCTACACCTCTGTTTAAGTGTAGCTATGTCAGAGTCATACCAGGAATTGCACTTGGCTTTGGGCTTCAAGCGGATCCTCATGACAGGGGCAAGAGCTTCAAGAGTATAAGAGATAGAAGAGTAGAGAAGGGACAGGGTTGTGTCGGGGTGCGAGTCAGCCAGAGGAGGAGGAGGGGGAGAAAAGATGGCAGTGAAAGCCTCAGCTGACACACGCTTCATAGGTCAGATGTCCGAAAAAGTAAGTGGCAGTGTTGGGGTGGGGTTGGCTTGGGGGGAAGAGAGTGCGAGATGGGAGGAGAGAAGGCAGTGGTCACTCCAGGAGAGAGGAGTTGTCAGAGGGATAGATAGGGGGAGGCCAGGGGAGATCAAGAGGTGAGGAAAGCACCCAGAATTTCTGTCAACGTAGGAGACACATGTTACTGTTTCCTGATCGACTTGGGTGCAACGGGGGAACAAGAGTTCCTACAGATGCCAGAGAGACCGGAAGTCTCAAGGAACAACACAAGGATATTCCAATGGAGTGCAGCACTGCCCCTACACTCGATTGGTCAATTTCGATGAAGTCTGAAGCACAAAGGGCAAACACTTGACAACACCATCCATGTCATAAGATGCCCAACAAAAGGCAGCTGCCTACTCAGTTACCACACAGCGAGCTATATTGGACTCATTGACATCCGATTCCAGGAGGATGAGGTGATCCAGTCGACCACAGCACCCTCGGCCAACAGAGAAACCATATGTGCAATCATCAGAAACCCAGAGGGAGACAGCGCTATCACAAAGGAGATCATCCAATCTAAATATATTTTTGACTAATAGATATAATAATCTCAACAGTATGTTTAAAAAATAAGAGCAGTTGCTCACATATATCTGCTATCCAGCTTTCAAGATCTAAATGTACAAGACACGTCTCAGTTTGTATGTCGCGTCTAACTATTGGAGGTTTATGTAATACCAAAAGCTATTAGTATATAGCTTATGACAACTTTTAATGTAATAGTATCGCGTCTGTTTCCAAAAATACAGTACAGGAAAGACCCAACATGTTTCGTTCCTCCTTATGTTATTATAACAATGGTGGAACTTCTTCAGGCGACATAGAATCTTTTACAGTGGGATAGCTTTCCATAAAAAAACTCTTCTCTGAGGTTGCAAGTATTCTTAATGAAACTCAACAAGGATGGAGTCACAACATCTGGCATATACAGTCGCCACTAAAAAACTAGATTGTGTATATAGTGGTGAGTCAAGCGTCTCGTGAATAGTCTGATACTTATGGTGCAGTTGAGATGCTACGACTTTTAGAAACTCTTTAAGAAATGTAGATGGATACGTGGTGTAGTGAGAACTACCCTTTCAGATGTGTTTTGAAGATTTTACAGTAGTAGTTTCTGGTTGATGCTTTGTATGAAGGGACTAGTAGAGTCCAGCACCGGACGTCTCTAATTACACCTTGCCCTTGTTTTAGGGCTGTCAGTCACGTGCGATATTCCTCCTTTTTCATGAAGTCGGAACACAGGAACGCCAGTTGCAAGAAGGCCAGTGTTTCCTGGCATTGACAGCTGATGTTTAGTTGACCCTCGACCTGGTAGTACTGGAGCTCTGTACTTGTACTTGTCAATGAACAATAAAAGCAACAAAATACATTACAATAAAATAAATAACAAACGGCCCATTCTAAAGGGTGTTGGTGGTATTTGCACCCAGCGCTCACAAACTGTTCTTCATTTGGAGGCCTGGGTCCTAACCACTTCACAAGCCAACACCATACAAAGCCACTAAAAGCCTAGAAAGGCATTAAAAAACCTCCAGACATTACGATGTGTTTGGCTCAGCAGAATCATGCACATGGCCAGCATGGTTTCTGTCTAGTGCCACACTTTGGAAAGAGTGCAAAGGTGCACGTAGTTTCTTTCTAGACATATCGACCATGGGAAAAAAAAGAAGGGACAGCGGGTCCCAATCACAGCAGACTGGTGCATTGTGCTTTAGCAGATACTACAAATCTCAATGGGAAAACTATAAAATACAGTCCACCTGATGATTAAATCATTGTATCCAGGGTACAAAATTGAGGGAGCTGGGAGATATTTAGCTCCTGCTTGTAGCCTAGAAGAGCTTGTTAGCTTGATAGCAACAGCTTGCAGCAGCTACTTTTGGCTCCCCAGGTCAACAAATGCTGAAAAAAGACACCTACGTGAATGTATCCCTGTGCATTTGGGACAATCTGTAAATACACATAAGGACTAATCTATACCACATTAAAAGCATAAGGGGTCCAAAAAAGTTATGCTTGCAACTTATGTGGCAGTTGGATTTGCGGAACACTATTTATTAGCTCCTTGTGCCCCAGTGGCAGCGCCTGGTCACTGATTAATGCTGGATTCCCCCGGGGATTGCTTTTAGCCCCTGCTTATCCAATCTGAATTTTGATCCCTGTTGTATCCATATAGCTAAAGAGGGGCAATGCATGTCCCATGCCCCAGCATTAATCTAACAAGTTGACCATCACTCTCAATAAGGTGCTATGTCAGTAAGCTGTTAATTGTCTTCTTTGATGGCATCAGAGACGTCATTTAGGGGTCACCAGAGGTCGCAACTGCGACCTCTGAGGTCTCCCTTGCTACCCCTGTGGTCTCCCTTGCTACCCCTAAAAAAATGGAAAAAAGTGTCATTTTTTTTTATTTTTTGTAATGCAAACTCCTGGGCTGTGGCCAGCTCCATGTGGCTCTTTACTTCTGGAGTGGCTGGCTTTCTTGTTCAGGCCGCTAAAAAAGAAAGAAAAAAAGAACAGGGGTGCCACAAGTCTAACACTTTCAGCACTGACCCTAAATAAGAAAGAATAGGAATACCAAATAATGTGTCTTTCTGGAATTCTATACAATAATTGCTAGACTCATTAAAGGTTTATTTCAGGCACACTTGAGGGGGTGAGTCACTGATTTAGTCTGTTAACACCTCAACTCAGCCTTTCATCCTTCTGAGGTCGATAAATGAATACCAACACAGGTTGGGTGATATTGGGTGTATATTTTTTATATATAAAGCGCTTAAGTATAAGTGCTATATAATAACACATCATTATCATTTGGCCATGAACGTTTGCTTGCATTCACAGTAATTTGGTAATATGGGTCTATACACACTGGTCTTAATGATACATATGGCGATCCATTCTTGTATGAAATGTACATCACATTATAATGATATCATAAACATTATTTTTCATAGGGTACTTAGGAACAATGCTACGTGATGCCACTTCCTGTTTTGTCAAGGGGTGCAAGGTCGAGTTCCATCGATTTCCGCAATATCACTTTGGGGTAGGGTCAAATGACATCACTTCCTGTGATGTCATCAGAGGTCATGGGTCGTGTGATGTCACTTCCACTACCCCTGGCATTTTGGTGAGATGGCGTCTCTGGATGGCATGCCTCATTCCGATAACGGACGCATTCCACATGCTCGACGTTGTTTTCACTACAAAGAATTGGACTTGGAGTGTTGTATATTTCTCACCAGTAGATGGCGAGCCAGACACTCCTTTCCATTCGCAAGGCAGAAAGTACTGAAAGTACGAGAATTGCAAACAAGAAAAATCGAAGGCTAGATACAGTAACTATGAAATAATGCATGCATCTAAAGATAACCAGAACAAAAACACAATTCACTTAATCTTCAGAAAAATACAGGTTCTTCTTGAAAACATGGACTTAAAAGACATGTGATCACCGTCACCTTGAGACATAGCTCTCAACCATTTATGTGGCAATGGCGGGTGAAAACACCCGATTTTATTTTTGGCGGGTGAGAGGCCCATTGAAACGAATGGGCGTGCAGGAGGCTTGGCGGGTGAGGCAGCTGTTTACAAGGCGGGTGACACCCGGCAAAAGCGTGCGAGTTGAGAGCTATGCTTGAGATCTGTCGACGCAGCGGAGAATGAAGGGGTTAATGATCTTTCAATTGACTATTTATCAATTATATTCCATATTTGAATAAATAAAATATTGTACACATGCGAGTGCCTTGTAGACTTGTAGTGCATCCCCGGAGAATAAGTGATATATGACACTGTCATTAAGCAACATTTCAAACCAATGTGACCGAAAGGATTCACTTTCTACGTTCTAAACATAATGGAAGACGATGCAAGGGCTGCATACTAATAACCTATTATCATATGATATGTAAAAGCATTGTGGGAAAATACATTCCTGGTTCGAGTTAATTTGGGGAGAGGATTTGTGAAGACTAAATACTACCACACTTCATGACCATTTCCTTTCTGCTAAACTAATCTGGTGTTAGGTGCTGTGGTGACTTCCTGTCGCAAGATCGCGGGAAGGCGATCTCGCGAGAACAGCTGCCGAGAAGCGCAAGCGAACGCACAAGAGTGGCAGAAGCGGGTGGGTGGGGAGAGCGCAGGGAAAACCTGCGCTTCTACACAGAGCTAGCAGGCTCCCAGGCCTGGATACCCAGGAAACACACACCTGAGCGTAACGCCATGGCTGAGGACAGCTTCATGGGTGTTCTGGGGTGAACTGTGTGTCCCCCTGAAGGACAGATGTAAGCAGCAGAGAAGCAGCTGTTTGAATAAGGCTGCCTAACTGTGAGTACAGTTGTGCCCACCTTTCCCCTGGACATTATAATCCCAAATTGATCACTTTGCCTCAGGTATCAAATAAATACAACAGTTACCACATACTGTGTCTTGTCTTCATTAAGGCCATCACAGGTGCCTTTATTTTAAACACTTTGGTCATTCGTGCGCAAGAAATGCAGGTATGTTTCTTCAGGGTGGTGTGGCCGCTTTAAAACTGACGCAACAGAGTGATGCAACTCCGTCATATCAATAAACGAGGCATTCACGGCACAGCAGTGCATGAGCGGAGTCCGGATGAGCAACATGTGTCTCTGAGTCCTCTGTGGGGGGGGGGGGGTCCAAAATTACTGCTAGGTCAGAGCGTGCGGCCCTGATAACAATGACGACACATTGGGACTATGCATCAGTGATTCCGGATGTGTTTGCAGGGGGCAGAGCAAAATCACAAGACAGTCAGCGGCTGCGGAGCAGACGCACATATGACGGTGAGCCATACCCATGTCAGCATGACAGGCAGAGGTTGCGGCTGCCTTAGGGAGTGCACGTGCACCTCCTTTCACACATTTTTGGAGCATCCACAGATGTGTTCATTTACAACAACAAAAAAGAAAGGGAATATTTGTTTTTCTTTCTCGAACGTTTCTCTCTATTGTCAATGGAAGGAATGCAGTTTTCTGTTTGGACTTTCCAATAAACTGTGGCCCCACCATGCATGGGTGATCCTGGACACATTCATTTTGTGGCCTCGTTGGAGTCAGCCAGCATAGTGGTGGCTCAATTTGTGGTGGCATACCTGCCCTCCTGTGCCTAGAAGCAGACAGCACGTGATACTGGGTTGCAGCCCTCTGGGTGGGGGTGCATGTGCGCTCAGACTAGTTCTCCTCCAACTGGGTCGACATCATGGATGGATGTCAAGGAAATGCTCCCACAGCTGCTGCGGCTGCCCCGGTGGGTGCACAAATGCCCCATCAATATGGGTCCCTCGCAGCGATGCCTGAGCATGATGTCTCCGGTGCACCATCTAGCATGGGCCTGAGATGGAACCTGTGGATAGAACATTTGGAAATGTATTTTAAAGCCACGGGGGAAGTGAATGATGAGGCAAACTGTTGTCCTCATTTATGCAGCAGGACCTGCAGTTCAGAACATTTTCAAAACTTTGCAACCGATTGACGACTTTTACGAGGCAGCGAAAAATGTTTTGAGGGAGTACTCCATGCCGCTAGCTAATCTGGACTATGAGAGATATGTTACGTGAAACACCAAACAAAAGGATAATGAAGCATTGGACACTTTCCATGGCAGGTTGAGACAGCTGGCATCCACATGTGCATGGGATAATGAAGAAAGCATGATATGCCAGCAGCTCATTCAAGGTTGCATCTCTGGGAAAATGCAACATCAAGTGCTGAGAGAGCCTGGGCTAACCCTGGCATACATCTTGGAGATGGGTTGATCACATGAGTTTGCAGATACATGTGCGTCTAAGATGGATGCAGCAATACAAACATGAAAAATTTACGATGCATGTGCCGTGGGACGCCCACAAGTTGTGAGAGGGGCATGGAAGAGTATGGCTTCGCTGATAGAGAGGAGCACAGAACTGTCTATGCCCTGCCCACAGTGTGGGTATGATCTTTCAAATGCGGTTGAATGGCCAGCCAAAGGCTGGTCGTGCAGAAGGTGTGGTAAACTCAGCCATTTTGCATGCATGTGTCAGGTACCCGAACCAGTGTTAGTGTAGAGGTGGGAGGCGGACCACATTGTGATGTTTTCTCAACAAATGCCATTGTATTATAATAAATGCTTGGATGAAAGCCTCACTATCCCTACCCTGACGAGGATTTACCTGCCTAAAATAAACACTAACAAAGGATATCGGACCCTCACAATTACAAATAGAACAAATGAACAGCAGTTCCAAACATATATGCTTAAATTCACAATATAACCACAGTCTCTCTTGATAACCCGGGCAAACTCCCCTTCCCCAGGTTTAAATGCGGTTCTGCTTCACAGTAAAAAAAAAAAAGAACACAAGGAAATCATGGTTTGAAACAAAGTTCCAATATAGTTTGATGTGATGCAACTTCAACTTGGCAACAGAAAGTTCCAACATAAAAGATATAAGGGTCTTCCTTGAACAAGTTCTCAGGTCATCAATAGTAACAATAATTGTCTTGGTCAGTATGATTTTTGCCACACTGCCGCTCTTCTTTTAGTACCACAAACAACATAAATTGCCTTTGTCAGGACCACCAGGTAGTACTTCTTCAACTTCCACACGGTTTACTTCCATGCCAGGCCTACAACTTCAAAGGTTGGCCATCTGGGTATATTCCCCTGCCCGAACCATGTTTCACAACAGGTGCCTTTGTGGTTATGGTCAACTGACAAAAGGTTCAAAACAACTTCACAGTCTTCAACAAATTGCAGCTTCAACACTTTCAACAACATTTTGGGGAAGACAAGATTCGCATTGGTGCTCTTTTACCACTCTTGTTTCCCCACTACACAAACAACCAATGACCGGCAGGGATAAAGTCTCTTCCTGCTTCTCCCTGGGTTTTGGCAAGGTGTGTTTATCCCAGCATGTGCACAAAATATGGGCAACATTTTTCAGATTTTATGGACCCTGCGTTAGTCCCCTTTAGCTCTTGAGAATAGCGGCTAGGTTGTTTTGGTCTTGGTCTTAGTCTCTCTTGGCTTGGGCAATGCTTGTAGGTATTAACTCTCACCAAAGTTACCCGCTTGGGTTGTTGGTGTTTCCACAGACTCACACTTTCAAGATTACAGTCATTTGGCTTTAACATAATAGACTTCTGCTGCTTTTCCCTAGTGGAGTATTCAAAATCAAATTGGGAGTTACTTTTACTCACACACGAGTGCTGCTGCTGCTTTGCAATAGTTTGGTATTCAAAATCAACTTGTGGGTTACTTTCACTCATGCGCGAGTGCTGCTTCTGCTTTGCAATAGTTCAGTATTCAAAATCAACTTGGAAGTTACTTTTACTCACACACGAGTGCTGTTCACTCGTTGAACGCCTGCTTCTTCTACGCAAGCAGGGATAGAGTGCACCAGGGTTACAACCTGCTTGTGAACTCACCGGGTAAGACGTGTGCCTCCATTCCCCTCGCCGCTCACAGGACTTCTACTGTTGTGGCTCCTCACAACCCGGCAAACTGCTTCCAGATGTCCGCTTTCATCCACGCCACCTTCTATTGGCGCTTGTCTTGCTCCAGAGACCCTCCGGGGCACACCAAACCCCGGGGACGGTCTCAAGGCTCTCAGGTGCACGCTAGCCACCTGAAACAGCCTCCTGCAAACTTCCTGCTGCGCAGCCTCTGCAGAACAGGTCACAAGGGGTTAGTTTTACTCCTGCAAGATTCCCGCTGCAAGACCTCAGTACATCTGATTTCTAGAGGCACAGACCCTCTCAGGACTGGCAGCTGATATTTGCCACACAGTGGTCTAGGAGTCTTCTCTGTCCCCCAGCTTCTGCCTGGGCTGCCAACACAGACCATGCTGTTTCTGCTTCTTGCTTCTTCTGCTCCTCTCCAACAACAACTTGCTGCTCCACTTGGCCTGTGCCTGAGGGGCAGATTCATACATAACTGGGCTTTTCTTAGAAGTAAACAGGTTAAACCCTGATAGTCAAGTGTTATCACACAAAAAAGGGCAAACACAACTCATGAAACTGCAATGCAACACATTCCACATTCATACAAAATTTGAGAGGAGTTGAAGTAACTTCCTACTGATATTGATCCTGACCTATTAACCTAGGCAGTGTTGAAGCAAAGGATAGAGTGACTGTCTAACTAATCCTGCCTGCCAGTGAAATAATTCCAGGCTGCTCTGGTGGGCCACCTATCTGAAAGTGGATAGAATAAGAAACAGTAGAAAAGTATTTTTCTCACAATTGGTTCTATGAGAAAAGTTTTTCTCAAGATACAAGGATCTCAGCTTTTTCATTCTATTCTCCTCTCAAAATTGTTTTGTCAGTCATACGTAAAAAGAGGTTTTGGAAGGTACGCCAGACCATTTATGGTAAAACCTACTTTATTAACCTATGGTCAGGAGGGCCTATACTAAAAATATCAAAATTCAAATAAATGTGAAACACAATACCTGATCAGATTTAGGACACCTGATATCGTATTGGTCCAATATTGATCGGTTTTGAAACTGTATATATGGGTAGGTTCCCCGCGACCCCCACTATAGTTCCTGATGTCTACCTGTTTCAGTGGTAAACATTTCTTGTGACCACTTTCTTCAGGACAGTCTTCATTTGTAAAAAGGTAGTAATATACTCACTGGTCTCTCATTAATATGTACGAGGGCCACATTTCTTACTGCACCATCATTCTAGAATGTAAGTGGAGACTGTAGTCACGGCCCTGAGTGTATAGTCTCAAGGTGAGTTATCCAGACCAGTGGCAACACTGCTGTCCCATGTTTTGTAATTCAACCATTTTATCTGCTAGGAACAGTCTTGTCAGCGTAGGAGTAATTCTTCCGCGCTGCGATAAAACAGCCTCCTGCACGCTTCCTGCTGCGCAACCTCTGCAAAACGGGTTACAAGAGGGTACTCTTTCCTCCTGCATGCTTCCCACTGTGAGACCGCTGCACTTCATATTTTTATAGGCACAGGCACTCTCAGGACCGGCAGCTAATATCTGCTAAACAGTGGTCCCAGCTTCTTCTCTGTCCTCCAGCTTCTGCCAGGCCTGCCAACGCAGACCACGCTGCTTCTGCTTCTTGCTTCCTCTGCTCCTCTTCAAAAACAACAACTTCCTGCTCCCACTGGTCTGCACTTGAGGGGGCCTTTTAAGCCTCTCAGTCTCCCTCAGGTGTGGGTCATTTGAATTAATGATCTGACCACTCATGCAACATTGTACCTTTTCAGCCCTCTTCTTCATCCAGGATTTAGGGAATTTAGGGAACTTGAAGACCCTAATAGAAAAATTGGACTTTTGAGTTTCTGTTGCATTACTTCTAAACCCTAGTGTGTTCTTCATACTATTCTTCAAAGGAACATCATAAGGATTAGTCATCAGCCCTGATTGGAAAGGGAAAGGCAATTATGTTAGGCCGTTGTTATTCACATATTTTCTTTCACTGTACCTTTGGGGGTTGGGCTGGTCTTTACTTGTA
Source organism: Ambystoma mexicanum (assembly GCF_040938575.1). Lineage (NCBI taxonomy): Eukaryota > Metazoa > Chordata > Amphibia > Caudata > Ambystomatidae > Ambystoma > Ambystoma mexicanum. The sequence continues at coordinate 931,657,432 of NC_090931.1, read as the reverse complement.
CAGGTTTCCTACATTAAAGGGGGATTTTGATTTCTCCCAAGGCCTATGGGTTTGTGGTTTTTTTCACCCCTATTTACCCATGCATCTTGTGGACAAGCAAGATGTTTATCACAACAAGTGATTACATATTTTGGCACTGTTGAACCATCCTCCCTAAAGGAAGGAAAACACTTCGTCTCATCCCACGGGTTCCTCCCATTCCCCTGGGCCTTTTCTCCTCCCAGGTGATCCTCCTGCAGAACGCTACCCCCAAAGTCGGGATCAGAAAGCGCCTGCCTTTCCCTGGGCACCTCGGAGGAGACTTTAGGCAGGGAATTAGTGAGGAATCCATGAGATTCATCAAATACCCTTCCCCTAAAGACCTGACCTCCCAGTCCAGGTTCCTTGACCTCTTCTCCACCTTTAGCCTCCCACACATTTACCGTGGCCACATGCTTCCCAGTCCCAGACTGGATCCTCTATGCACAACTCTTCTTGAATCCCAGAATTCTGGGGACAATATGAGGAATATATGGGTTTGTTCACATTCTGATGCAACATCTCGAAATTTGGGAAATCAGTACCAATAATGGTTTCTTCCGGTAACACTGGGATAACAGCAACATTCATTCTGGTGGTATTTCCCTGGATCCCAATCATCACTTGTGTCCTATAATGAATTTCTTCATCCCTGTGTACACACGTAACCTTAATAGGGTGACCTTTCTTAAGATTTTTCAAGGAAATTAAATTGGGGCTTATAGCTGTTTGTCTACTACCTGAATCAATTAGTGCTTGGACTGGAATTCCGTTTACTAAGGCACTATCATGGGTTTTAAAGTTTCTATTTCCCAAGAATACGTTATTTATGATTTCCACTTCTTTATAGTATTCCTCGTATTCTTCCTCTTCTCCCTCCCAATCATCTCCTACCATATATCCACTTTCCATGCGTTAATCTTTCTTATTAAAGGGACAATGGCGTGCCAAATGCTCAGCCTGACCACATGAAAAGCACAACACAGAGGAAGAATTCTGGTTTCACAGTTCTTCCGACTCTCATCTTTTCCTTTCAACTAATTAACCTTCTCTCTCTGCTTACAGTGTCTTTGAATATTGACTTAGAGAAATGTCCATGATTCTTGGGTTCATTATTACATGAGGGGAATGATGTACCGCTTTAGCTTCTCTTTTAATCTCTTCGTTTTTATGCACGGTTCTCACAGGTCTACTGGCTTCCAAAAAATGTTGGGTGGTTTCAACGACCAGGGTTAAGTTAGGTTTATTGATCTATAAAATCGCTTTTCGTAGGGAAGGTGTTACTGCATTTATAAATGGTTCTATGGTTAGAATTTCCAATGTGTCTTCAAGCTGTTTCTTTCCTAGCAACAAACAAAATGGGACCGATTCATGGAACAAATCTGCGCCGAAAAAAGTGGCGCAAGCAGGCGCAAGCGTGAAAAAGGAAGCGCACGCGCACGCGTGCGATTCATGGAAGTCCCTGCGCGTGTTTTTCTCGAGATGTACGCCAAACCCGTGTGTGACGCACACGGACGCACACATCATTGCAACATCCCGAACGCCGTGCGTGACGCGCACAGGGAAAGCGCACAATGTCTGCGCACATACCAAAAAGGGGGCGGGACACGGGGCGTAACGCACGGAATGGGGAACAACGCATGAAAAAGAAGGCGTAACTGGGGAAGTACTGCAGGGAAATACACGGAACGCCCACATGCACGCGAACAGCTCGTATTCATGGATTTGAATACGGGAAAGAAGCGCGCGCTAAAAGACGCGCACAGATGTCAACACATCTGCCACAGGAAGGCCGGCGTAAGCGTATCCGCGCACAGTATAAAAGCGCACACAAAGAACAAACACGTACATACCGCTACGATGAATGCCCCATTTGTCGCAGCACTGATCGTGGGACACCGCAGGAGGAGGAGAATAGCCAGGGCCCGCATTTTTTCCCCCCGGACAAGCCTTTTTGGGATGCCTGACGACCAGGTCTACAGCAGGTATAAGTTTCCACCTCGTATCTTCCTAGACCTGGTCAGGGAATGGGAAGAGGACCTTACATCACCCACCCTCTGCTCCCAAGCATTGAGCCCCTTGGAGAAGGTGCTCAATGTCCTGCATTTTTTGGCCACTGGGTCATTTCAGTGGACTACTGCCATAGTGGGGGAGGTCTCACAGGCCACCCAGTCATGCAGCCTACACCAGGTGTTGGCAATCATGACTGCGTGCCCCTCAGTCCGCAGGCACATATACATGCCCAGAACACCCGCAGAAAGGCAGGCCGTCGTCCAGGACTTTTACAGGGTGGCACACTTCCCCAAAGTGCTCGGTGCCATAGATTGCACCCATGTGGCCCTACGTCCATCTACGGCCACTGAGCACATCTACCGAAACCGCAAGCACTGGCATTCCATCAACGTGCAGGTGGTATGCGATGCCAAGGGAATCATCACCTCTGTCTATGCAAACTATCCTGGCTCCACCCATGACAGTTTCATATACAGAATGTCCCCCCTGAGCCGGGCCCTGGAAGCTGGGCAGCATGGCGACACATGGCTCCTAGGTGAGTACAAATGCCTGTGCACATGCATGCATGTCACAAACAGACAAATACACAAACCCCCAATAATCACAACCATTATCACCTCTCCAGGGGACAGTGCCTACCCTCTGAGCAACCACATGATGATGCCAATCCAGAACCCCACCACACCACCCCAGGTAAGATACAACGCTGCCCATATTGCAACCAGTGCCATAGTGGAGCGCACATTCGAGGTGCTCAAGTCACGCTTCCGCTCCCTTGACCGCTCTGGCAGCCAGCTACTCTATGCACCCCCAGTAGTGTGCAGGATCATTGTGGCAGCATGTGTCCTGCACAATGTTGCAAGACGGCAAGGCGTACCGGTGGACATGATGGTGCCCCCACATCCCCAACCGCAGGCACAGGCACTGCCCATGGGAGGGGATAGGGCAAGTGGCGAGGCAGCCCGGACCCAGCTTGTGGCCACATTTTTCACCTAAACTCCCACCCCTGCGGAGTGCACACAGGCCTGGCACATACCAGGTGACAATCGATGATGACAAAGAGACAGTCAACTGTCACAATCTTACCACCATGAGAATGTTGCCGTGGAAGTGCCACATTGTGTGCATCCCTAGCTACTCAAACCTAACCAATCCTGTGTGACCAAAAGGTACACATGCAAGGTATGTATCACACAGACTTGCAAAACAGGCCTTGACAATCACTGGTATGTCACACAAAGCCACCAAAACCACAACATGACATGGTAAGCAATAGCAAAACACCAACACAATAACAATAATGTACACATTGACATGTGAAAAATGCAAAGTGGCGTCAGACAATGATGCCTGACATGGAATCAGATGAAATGACTGACCAACAATCTCCCACACAAAGCAAGTCATACCCAAATGCATAAGAACAGTTGTAGCTTGAACATAACAATGAATGCCTGTTCACATGCACATTGTGCACGGCAAAATAAACACTGCATAATACGTGTGCTGTGCCCATCTCCTGCAACACACTGCTCAGCACACAGCATAGTGACCAGTCATTGTGTGTGATGCACACCCTGAGCATCACATGAAAATGACAAACTAAATAAAAAAACAAATCACGCATGTACAGGATCCACAAATGGTCATAGATCATGTGCTGCAGGGACACAGTGGTCCCCAGAAGGCTAACTGTGTGCACATGTGGACATGGAAGGGTGGTTGTACATGTTGTGGATCATAGTGTGAGTCTGTGTGTCAGTAGGGACATGCACTCAATACATGCATGTGCAATCATGTGACCATCAGTGTCCTCATCACATGTGAACATTGCCCATGTGTACACCCCAGCATGTCAAACCACAACTATACTCTCACACCTGAAAGGTAAACACAACACATGAACAGCCATTGATCAGCAGAATACATCATGTACATAGGATACCACAATTACAATGTCAGGGTGCCCATCACACTGTGGGGCAAGGCAACTCTCCAACAACAAAATACCCCCCCTCCCTCACATATCACCATGACCCACTGAACAACTGCGCATGGGGTATGTAGCCTTCATCCTTGAAGTTCACCTGGCCACAGGATCACCCTTCCCCTTTGTCTCCATCTTCCACCTTGCATGTAAAAAGTGTCCAGCACCCTCAGAGGCCACCTTGACTTGCAAAAACAACAAATCAAAAAGAACTCAAAGCAGGCCAACACATAAGCCAAGCAAAAAGCCTGCAGGCAGCAAAACAAACCAGAAGAGACTCCAGTAGATGGCTTGAAGTAGCAGTACGTCACAAAGCCCAAGTACTAGCACAATGATGGAACAACCAAGGTAGCACAGTAAAACAATGTCACAACAGGATGTGTACCGTGTGTGGTACATAATATCTAATGATGCACCACGAACTGATGTGTACTGTCACAGCTCCCGTGCACAGGCGCAGGAGTGGCACGAATCAACCACCCCCACCATGGTCTGGGTGCCTGCAAGGTCAAACTCACACAGGCCTCTGAGACCCTGGTGGGGAAGGAGGGTCAGGGGTATGCAGTCGGGACAGGCATTGGTATACTGGATAACCGGAATGAGGGGCAGGAGAAGGTAGTAGGATTGACAAGGGAAAGTAGGGAATGTACAAAAACTTAATAATGACATTAACACATACACAATCAGACCAAACGTGTACATCATGCACATAGTACCAAATTACTCAAATTGAAGTCAAAGAGAAACTTATCTCTGAGGTGAGTGCTGGCCTCCTGCCTGCCCACTCTCAGGTCCGGTAACATGAGCAGTTCAATGCTGCAAAAAGAGCCATAGTCACTAATCTGTGCGTGCCCATAACACACACACACACACCACCATGCATGCCCCAAAGTAACAAGATACTCTACAAACTATCTAGTGTGGTGCTTCGTATCCATACGTAGGATTCCCCCCGTGATGGTTCATACACAGTCAATGCAGTAAGTAATGTGCCGGTGGGTGCGTGGCAAATGTAAGACCAATGTGTCAAGATTCACACAACATCCAATGTTCCCTGGGTAAGCATCCAGACGCATTTAGCAAGGCACGACTTCAGTACAAGTCGTGTTCCAGCAAAACCTAAATAAAGTAGGTAGTGCATGTGCCAGTTCAAACCTGTAAATGAAATGCACTGCACACGAGTCTGTCCCTCGCTGTCTGTTCCTCTGAGCTGCTTCTTTCCCTGTCTTGGAACGCTACATGGCTAATACAACTGCCTCAATGGACCATGTTGGACCGGAAGATATGTGCCACTGCCCCTGCATGTGCCCCTGACAACTTTCCCATCAACTATCCATTACTCCACCAACGCATCTTAGCTGCACTGTGCGCTTCAACACCAATATCTGTCCAAGCTCACCGTCAGTGGTGCTACTTAGCATGCATGTGCAACTGTCCTGGTGGACGGTTGGCTGCGGAGTGGCCCCCTTGTGCTGCTCACCTTGCTTGGAGTTCCTTGAAACACGTCAGCTTCGTTATGATGTATGAGCGCAATCCCTGTGGCTCTGCCTGCGCACTCATGTGCATGTCTGCACCACCGAACGTGGCCAGCTTCCAGACATCCAATGGGCCATGTCTGCTGGGAAAGGTGGTCTGGAGGCTCATCCCCTTGCAGAAAGGGCAGAAAACACATGATTAATGCATGAAATTTCCCTGTGTGTGTCTCCTCAGGCATGTCATGAGTGGACTATGTCAGAGACGTACATCTGAAATCACTCCATCAGTGCAACTTTCCCAGCCAAAGTGTGTCAGCCACAGTCTACAGCATGAATTGCATGAAGCACACGACAGCAAAGATAAGAAACACACTACACAATGGCCCTCATTACGACCCTGGCGGAAATCGAAAAACGATGGCGGAAATGCAATACCGCCATCGAATAGCGCTCGGTGCGACTATGACCCGTCACCGCAAAGTACGATGCCATTAGCGACACCGTAGTGAACGCCAACGCTAACTGCACCAAATACGCGCGCGCGCGCCATGCCAAACCATAAATACCACCATGGCGCAAGGGTACGCGAATTCCGACCCTAGCGGACATGTACCTAACGCCATCAAGCACGGCGGAAAGTACCATTCCGCCATGGTGAGAAGTACGGCATCGCGAATCAACCGTAAACGGCCCCACTGAGTGCCTGTACACCGCTCCCTGGCCACATAGTACAACTCCCCGTAGGTGCAATGAAGTCACAATGCAACCAGTGAAATGTACAAGTCACCCATGCATGCCAACGAACAAAAGAATCTCAAGAGGGGCCAATGGGAGCTGCAGGGCACAGATGGCACGAATACAGAAGCCATTCCAATGGACATGACCTCAGTCCCCCACCAAGAAACGCACGCAAACACAGGCACCTGTGACCAGCAATATTCAGAAAATCACATCATTCCACCAGTCCACCTGGCTGACCGGCATCTGTTACACAAAACCTAATCCCCCGCCCCTGAGCATGACATCATTCAAACAGTCATATTGGCAGCCCTCATCCCTGACCTCACTGGGCTTCGTAGGCAAACACGCCCAGCACAGTACCACGCAACTATACTCTGAAGCTGGAACCCAATGCAGATCTCCTCACAATACATCGCTCCCCAAATAGGAATATGCCACATCACTTGCAAAGAAGAACGCTACACGGCCCATATCAGAATAGAAATTTAATGCACAACAAATTCACCAAGCCCATACAGCCATTAGGCCATGAACTCCAAAACACATTTCACCATTGTGGGCTGCATCCGCAAGAAATGACCAGCTACTTCTTGTGTGACGCCCTGTTCCTTCATGGTACACAGGGCCACATTCTCGTACGAAAAGGCAACATGGAAGCGCACAGAACCGCAGGGCCGTCCCAATGGGGAGGCACTAGTCCAGCTGAAAGGCCGAAATGTTGCTCCGAGCCACTAGTACTGCGTAAGGGCATGTGGCCCATTGGCGATCGTCCCATAAGATCGTAATGCTGCTCCACTGATTAACACGAAGCAGCAGGTGTCGGGAGTAAAAGCCATCTGCAGGAGTGGCATACAGATGGCAGTGGCAAAAGGGGAGGAGATACCTGTCAACCAAAAGAAAAGAAAAAGAACAGAATGGCCATCAGAACTACATTCGAACAACTCACTTCAATGGTCACACTAAATCCACAGCCATATGCATGCTAGCCCACTCCAAAGGATCATCACCACCCCAAAACCACTTGCGACTCATAACTATCTATATCGAGGTGTAAACACCATCACAAACGAGTGTACCTGTGCATGCGTCTGTGAAAACAGAATCCATCAGATGGGATTGGTAACGTGCATGGACACAAGTGTCTGAGGGCGCGTCGAGACAGGGAGGGCTCAACAAGGCCAGATAGACGATGGTCCCACTATGGCAGCCCTGCATCACATAGCGCAGGGGAGGCGGACAGATTCCAAGAAGCCCTGTACATGGCAAACACTGTATCAAATCATCTGTCCATGCATCCATTCATCATTCCCTCATCCCGTAATGATAACGCCTGTTTCCATACTCACATAACATGTGAGAATTCCATTGAGTCTGTGCGTTATGCAGCCTGCAAAATCCACTGTGCCCCAGCCCGTAATTCCAGTGTTGTGAAGTAACATGTATTTGGGAACGTCCGGCCTCACCGTCCACTTCGCTATTGCGCATCCCAAACTATTCATATCAATCATTGCATCCTCGCCATGGCCCCTGTCCCAAGGACATTGAACAATAGAACGTTATATTTGCAGTCAGACCTGTGGGCATCTCCTCGCCGCTAGCTGATAACCGAAAGCGCCGCCCTTCGAATTCCTCATTTGCAACATCACGTCGAAAAGGCATCTGTGGCCGCTTGAAATCACAAATTAATCCATCTAGTGCTGCTGTGTGTGAAAATGGCAACTGCCTTCACTCACAAATGGGACGCCCCGCCCGTCGTTGCAACTCGGTACAGTGATGCATGAGGGTCCACCGTTACTCGAGTACTACGTTCCACTGACCCTTCACAAGTCTGTTCGCGACTGCAAAGATTGTATGTGAAACAATGGGACCATAGCCGAATGAACATATCAACCAATGTTACACGGCCATCGGGTACAAATACATGATTGTAATAGCAAGATGCAATTCCTCGAATTGCAGCGTTGTGTGCGGGACGTGCTCGGCCAAAGGGGAGAGCAGCTTGCACAGGTGGAATGAATCACCACAGGTGGAGGCCATACAGCCTGAAAACACATACATTGCACACCCAGTCTCCTCCCACAACCACACCCACTCCGAAATGCTACCGGCAGGACTCGCGATGTTGGCCCTGGGGGACCTGATAGCACTGCAAGTACTCCAACTCCAAGAAGAAGACGAACACCAACTACAACCGGCCGCACGGAGGAGACGCAGGAGGAGGAGGAGGGCAAGGCAGGGCCAGCAAGGGCCGCCAGCACAGCCACTACCACCACGCAGGCAGCCCGCAATCCCACGCCTCCGAGCACATCCGTTCAACCTCACTGATGAGCAGATCCACACCCTCTACCGTTTGGACCGGGACACCATAGCCGCCATTGTGGACATGACACAGGCTGACCTTGTCAGCATGATAGATAGCCCAACCGCCATCCCACCCCTACTGAAGGTGGTGTCTGTACTCCACTTCCTGGCCACAGGCACCTACCAGCACACAGTCGAACAGTTGCATGGCATTTCTCAGCCACTGTTCTCACGGACACTATTGCAAGTGCTCGATGCCCTCCTGCAGCACGCAGACGACTACATCTCTCTACCACGCTCGGAGCAGGAAATTACCAACACAAAAGTGGGATTCCATGCACTTGCCGGCATACCGGGTTGCCTTGGTGCCATCGACTGCACCCATGTGGAATTGGTCGTCCCACATGCCATGGAGGCCCAGTACCGCAACCGAAAACAATTTCATTCTCTGAATGTACAAATGGTGTGTGACTCCAACAGGATCATTACACATTGTTGTGCCCGATTCCCTGGATCAACCCATGATTCTATGGTCTTGAGGAACTCAACAATACCACGCTACATGGAGCGACACGCAGGGTACAGATCCTGGCTACTCGGTGAGTCTCATTTCATGCATGATGATGTGGGGTATGTGATGCGGCAATGACCTGGCAGGAAGGGGGGGGGTGCGTACGTAGCAATGGCATTCCACATAATTCGTTTATCGTCCACATACAGGTGATGCCGGATATCCACTGAAGAGATGGCTCCTCACACCAGTCCGGAACCCACGGGACCAGCATGAGGAGGACTACAACCATGCCCACTCACGTACCCGTGTAGTCATTGAACAGGCATTCGGCCTACTGAAGACTCGTTTCCGGTGCCTCAGCAGGTCTGGCGGGGCACTCCTGTACCGCCATGAGAAGGTTGCAAAGATGGTGATGGCATGTGTCATGCTACACAACATGTGCGTACGTAGAAATGTGCCCATGCCCCCTGACGCAGAACTGCAAGCACCTGAAGATGGTCATGATGAGGGTGGGGATGTGGCAGCACCTCAAGGAGTCCGCGAGGCACAGGAGGGCCGTGACATTCGTCAGCATCTCATTGATGCATGCTTCTAGCACTCACGCCTGGTGGCTGATACATGGACACGGGACTCGTGGCACTGTGTGTGTCTGGTACATGCACAATATGGACTGTACGCTTATGATGGCCTAGTACACAAAGATCATTGTCCACACATCTCATTGGTTGATCGTGCATTGTTTATGGCATATGTGATATCATGTTGAACACCCTATCGACCCGCCACCCAAGTGAGCCCAACACACCCCCTCCACCCTCCTACCTCCCCCCCGAACACCAGTGTCCAAAGATGCTCATTGTCAGTGGGCAGTCGCTATTGCAAGCCCCCTCTGCGGGTATCAGGGGCACCCCTGCCTGTGGAGCGCAGGTTCCTCCCAGATCTACGTTGGGGGCTGCCCTGGACGGAACTTGCAACGGATGATGTCTCTGCCTGCTCACGTCCATGCATGTCCCTAAGGGTTTGTGAGAGCTCAGTGAGCACACGGCGCACTGCGGCAAATTCGGCACATACGTCTTTGGACGTCGCATGCAGTTCCCCCCTCAGGCTCTCGGTGCTTCTCTCCATTTGGACTCTCAGGCTCTCAGTGCTACTCTCCATTTGGACTCTCAGGCTCTCGGTGCTACTCTCCATTTGTACTCTCAGGCACTCGGTGCTACTCTCCATTTGTGCCCTTAGTGTCTCTGTACTTCTCTCCATTTCTGCCCTAAGTGTCTCAGTTGATGTTTCTATGTCTGCCTTAGTGCCCCCACATTCATCGGCATGGTCCTTGAGGAGCGTGGCCAGTTGCTGCTGTTGCACGATTAACTGGTCGAGGGACTGTTGCCTCTGCTGGGCCATGGCCATTTGCGGTGGTGTCACAGAGTGGCTGTTCGCCTCATGTTGCCCTGCCACAGGGCTTGTGGGGGATGGCCAGTTGTCGTCTTGTGGGTGCCCCTGCGTGGTATCCTCATGGTGTACGGGATGGAACAGACAGGGGGATTGGGACAGGTCATGGATGGATCTGACTTCGACATCCCCGTCTTCTGTGTCGGAGCATGCTGCCATTAATGGGGTGTCACCTATGGTGCTGCTGCCACCAGAGGCAGTGCCTTCTGTGGCATCCATTGGGGGGACCTGTGGTGCTGCTGTTGTGGGAATGCTGGCTGCTGGGGTGCCTGTTGATGTTCCCTCCTCTGTGCTGCCACCTGATTTGTGCTGCTGCCGTGTCTTGATGCGTGCAGCTGAGGTGGAGGGTCTTTGGCCGTTGGTCTTGGCCCTCTTTGCAGGTGTGCTGGTAGGGGTGTCCTGAAGCTCGTCGTTTGGATCGGACCCTGTGGTGGAGTAAAGGAGGGCGAGCGTTATTAATGGGTCTGTGGGAATTGGAATGGCAATGTATCACATGCATTGGGGTGGTACCTGAGGGTGATTTGGGTCGGGGCCTTGGAGGTGCTTTCATTTGTGTGTGGAGTGAGGGTGCAGTTGTTTGGCAGCCTGCAGTTAGGGTGTGCCTGCTGCACGTGTAGTGGGTGTTTTTGGGGTTTTTAATTATTTATGTATTTATTGTGAGTTTTAAAGTGCGCTAACAGGCCAATGTGTGTGGACGTTCTCCTGGCCATGTGTTGCTGTTCCGCTATGTGGACACATGTGATTCACATGATTGGACATTGTGGATTTGGCATGGTTTTATTTGGGCCACCTACCGGATTCTCCGGATGTCTGCACTCCTTTCTCCATCCCTCCGACTCCCTCTATGCTCTCCATTCCAATGGTGGAGGCACAGATTTCTTCCCAGGGGGTCAACTTGATGGGTGATTCCGATCCTCCCCCGGTGGCTGTGGCAATGTTGCGGTTGGCAGAAAGTATGCTACGGATGCGTATCCGCAGGTCGTCCCATCGCTTTCTGCATTGCTGTGGGTTGCGGGGTGCGGTCCCCACCGCACTTACCCGCTGTGCCACCAGGGCCCATATGGCCTTCTTGTTCGCAAGTGCCGTCCTGGTCATTTGCGTGGAGAAGACGGCGGCGGCATTCTCCTGGAGGGTCTCTGTAAGCACGGTGAGTTCCTCACGGGAGAAGTGGACCTGCCGCTTGCGGTCGCACGCTTTCTTCGCTACTTTTCCCATTTTTCTTGGTTTCACTAGGGTGGATGACGGATTGGGATGTGTCTCAGGGTAGTGTTTTTAGTGGTTGTGTGGATTTTGTGGTTTTATAGGTGTACGGCGTGTTGTTTCCCATTCCGGGCCCATGTTTTTACTTCCGTTTCCGTATATTTACGGTCACCGTACTTTCCGGTTGGCGCTCACTGCGGTGTCCGCTAAGATGGGTGGCGGTATTGCACCTAGGGCGCCGTACGGCGGCGGTGTGGGCCGTTTTGGGGTCATTTCCGCCATCGCGGACTTTGCACTTACGCCATGCCGTGGTGCTCGTGCCCGATGGGTCGGAATGGGCCGCACTTTGCTCCATCGTGCAATGGCGGAAACGCTATTTACGCTGTGGCGGTCCGGTCAGTCACTTTCCGCCAGGGTCGTAATGAGGGCCAATGTATAGCAATTAATGCACACATGAATCATGAAACCACCCATCTAGCATAGGAAGAACTGCAGTCAAAATCACCCCTATCATCCCCACTAGGGGTGTAAACACAAGTAGTACAGCAGTACAGATATGACAGTCCTAAGCCCTAGTGTAATAGGCTGTTACACCGAACCATCCTTGCGAGCCCATGGATAAGGGAAACAGGAGTGGCATATGTGAGTCAGGACCCCAAGCTGCAAACACATACACGAGACAAGCTTGAAGGGACCAGCTGGAACAGACAGTGGATGCTTTCAAAAGCCACAAAGGACCACACCGTCACATGAAAGCACAACAGACAAGCAATTTTAAACTATATTAACTAATTACACTAACTATCAAAAACCTACATTACCTAATTAAACTAACTATCAAATAGAAACTTAACTAACTAAACTAAAAGAAAAATCGGGAGGCACCCAGGAGGGGGGAGGTACAGGGTGCTGCTCAACACCCACATGCGATGATGTTGAGGAAAAAAAAAAACTCCATGGGCTCAACGCCTGCACAGCCCGACCTATGTGGGAGATACCTCGTTGTCCGAGTCTGGCTCTTCCTGGAAAGGAGGACGTGTCACAGGAGCCTGACCATGCCTAGCTGCAGCTTGCCCCTCGTCGGCAGCAAGTCTGCCAGACGGATGAGCCTGGTTCTGTGCGGCGATGACACATGGGTCTGCATGCAGAACCTCACGTGATACGCGTGCTTCCTCTTGCAAGGTAACACATGTAACACAGAGTTCCTCCTACAAGGCTTGGCTGGACAACTGATGCACCTCCCGGCAAGCATGTAGCTCAGCCGAGATGGTACGCTCAAGCTGCGCAAACCTCTCCTCTGACCGCTCCCTCTGGGACATCAGAAGGACACCCAGAGTGGATCTGAGGGAAGCATATTCCTCCCTCAGAGCCTCCATGTGTGCCTCTGCGTGAGCAGCAATTGCTTCACGCAGAGACAACATTTCAGCCTGGCGTGCCCTGTCTGAGGCCGCCATGCCCAGCCTGAGCGAGCGGGCCATGGGCCGTGCCGCCTGCTGCTGGAGAAGCACCTGCCTAGCAGGGGGGAGCACGGATTGGGCCACACGCTCCATGCTCACAGTGATGTTCTCCATTGCTGCCCCCTGGCGTTCAGAATTGGCAGTCATGTCTTGCTCCCACTCAGTATACAGCGGTTGCACGTGGTGACCGCGTTGCTGGGCTTGACACCTGCGGGACCCAAGGACCGGGTGTCCTCGTTGTGTTGGCACCGCCGCGGCTGCACGACTACATGCCCCCGTCGACGTGATGGCGCAGGCACATCAGTGACTGGTGTGGAGGGTGACCCTGCGTCCCGATCCACCACAGGCAGAGGTTCCAAGACTGTCTGACGCCTCAGTGCATGTGTCATGGACAGAGGAGTGCCCACATCAGAATCACTCACCCCTGACATTTGGACCTGATGCACATCCAACTCGACATGGACGTCAGAGTGGTCATCAGGGCTGGACTCATTGCCAGCCAAAGACAAGATGGACTGTAGCACATGTGGGTTTTCCTTGCCTACCACCCCACGACCCCCACTTGTGCCGGGTTGCTGTAGTGATAACAACCCTGTGCCTGGCATGACAACACCATCCTCTGGCTCCATTGCGTCATCATCTGAAAAGTAGAGAGAAACAAGGTCACTACACATGTTAGAAGCACACAACACACACACACATAGACATCACACAGACACCAAACACATGAAGCAGACATGTCACACACAAAAGAGAACCTGCCATGCATGCTGAGTCAACTTGACATTGCTTCTGTGATTAGGCATGTAGAAGGGTGTTATATTGCTCTGAAGTGGGTCGATGCAGTGCAGCACATTTGTACGTTACTCACTATCCACATATACAAGTACTTCATGATGTGTGTATCAGAAAATGTGAAGGCAGTGCAAGGTCAACTTCAGCCATCACGTGCAATGTGCATGCAATGGGTAGCATGGCTACAAGCAAACCACCCCTCCCCCCAAGTGCAAATGCAGGGATGCCTTGCATGGCATCAAAAGGATGACCATAGACTTGTGTATTGACAGTGTTGACTAGCTTCAATTGCATCATGTGAGTCAAGTGACAACACAGCAGATGATGATGGGACAGTAAGCAGGACACATGATGAAACCTCAGGAGTACACCCACGTGTGAAGAAAAGACTACACCAGTTGGGCAGAGTCACTGGCCATGAAACAGGCTTAGGCCTGTCACCCACACAGACTGTCACACCCTAAACATGTGTGCGACGCAGGACTGAACCACAGTGGCCATGGGAAGGCTGATGAAATGCCATGCAATGTAGGTCACCCTGGACCCGTACTACAATGATCATCCAGTCAAGGACACATAGGGGCATGCATGGAATCCACATGGAGCATGAATGGGCATCATGTCCCTGCGGGGCATCTGACCTCTGCACAGTCCAAGTGAGGCACCCTGCATCAAGTACAAAGGATGTACCCCACAGCATATGTCTGGCAGATTGGCTGGTGGAAGTTAGCATGTACACAGGACGCATGAACAGGCAAGTACTCAACGGCAAAATTGAAGCAGACTAGTGCAAAGGTGAAATTGGGGTGCAGAGGGGGGGTGGAGGGGCAAGGGAGCATGCCTACGTTGAGTACCCGCATGCAGGCAGAGGACACATGCATGTCAGTCATGCTATGGCATAGTCCCAGGGCTGAGAGGAAGGTCACCCCAGGCTACGTGCAGAAGGGCCAGTGAGCTGGAACATGGACCGGAGGGGCATCCTGGTGACCAGCATGTGAGTAGGGTGCAATAGTGGTGATGCAGACAGTCCCCGTCCGCTCCACATGTCCACCATCCTGCAGAGCAGCCATGCATCAGTGAAGCATTGCATTACTTGCACATCAGAACCATGTACACATGACATGTAGTGGCAGTCATGCACAACACATCACACAAGTAAAACACACATGTCCTCAACAAACACGCAGCAACACTCACTGGACTGGGCATCAAAGTCCGGCATCTCTCCCACTGCTTCGACCGATTCAGGTGGTATGAACTCCGCAACAAGTGATTCGTGCGGAGTGAGGTCTTCCTCCTCAGGTGCAGGCCCACTGCCAGTCACCAGAGTCAAGTTGTAATTTGAGGCCCACTTAGCCTTAGCGCTGCGTTTGAGGTCATTCCAACGCTTTTTGCACTCTTGCGCCGTGCGCACCTCATGGCCGAATGCACTCACATGTTCCGCAACTTGCTTCCACTGGGTATCACGGTGGGCAGCCGTAATCTGACAATTAGGCCCCACTAGCATGTCCAGTTCCTGGTTGCAGAAAGGCTTCTTCCTCGACATGCAGGAGGTTGTGGCTGTGTGTGGGGTCCCAGCCTGTGCTGCAGGTGCAACCTTCCTCCTCTTGGATTGTGGCGCAGACCCTGGCTGGCAAATGCCGCCCTGATTAGTATGGCCAGTGGCACCGGTGGATTGAGCCAAGGGAGTGGCAGGTGGAGGGACGACCAAAGGCCTGACTTGCGTCAGTGGCAGCTGAGTGCCCTCTAATGGACCCTGCGCAGCAACATCTGCTGTGGCAGGGTCATTGACCGCAACTGTCCTGGTTGGCAGACTCACAACCGGGGTGTTGTTGGCTGCATCTGCTCCTGCACTTGCCAACACCCGGCTGGTCGGGGCAGCAGATGACATTACTGCCCCAGGGACACGTGTCTCGTCAGGGCAGCCCTGCGTGCACCTACGGTTTCCCTCCTGCCCTGTTGGAAATCTTCCAAGGACTCCTCAAGTGCCAACGCAGCCTGCGCTGGCAGACCCTGAGCCTGGTTGGTGGTGTCCACAGCTGCACCTGCAGCTACCACTACCCTTGGGCCCGTAGCAGTTGATGAAACGAACTGCCAGGTCACACGGGCGCCAGTGCCAGATGCAGAAGCGGCATCTCCCGGAAACACAGGGGGTGATGGCATGACTGCACCGACACATGGCACAACATCGTGCAGAAGTGGCACACCCCTGCCTCTTCCCCCTCTGCGGCCACCCTGGACACCCTGGAGTACCCCTACTCCCTAGTCACCCCGGCCACGTCCCTGACCATGCCTGCCACGAGGAGGACGCCGAGCTGAGGCCCCCCTCACCTTTGGTGGCCTCCCAACCATGGCACAGATGGAGTAGTGCCAATGGGAGGTGTACACCACAATTGTCCTGGGCAATTGGGGTGAAGGGCGTGGGATGCAAGATATTAACAGCACCCCTGCACCTGCAAGGCTGTATGTGACCCCGGTGATGTAGTGACGGGTCACGCAATGCTCAGGCACCCCAAAACTGCAGTAAAACCGTGCACGCAACTCCTGCAGCCTACGTGCGTGGAATTAACCTCCCGCAGTACGTGGTGACTCCCAGTAACACGAAAAACACATACGTGTGGGACACACAGGCTACTATGACCTTGAAAACGGGTGCGATACACAGGGGCACCCGCAGTGGGAAAAATAGCGTGTGCGACTCACCGTCAGACTAGCGCGATGATGAAAAACACACGTAGCCAATTCCCCTGCCAAAAGAAGAGATACGGCCTTGATCCGCTGTGAAGTTGTGATGGCGCGCGAAACAACACGAAGCAGCAACACACACGTCGGTCTCCACGAAAGGCACGTACAGCGAACTGCTGGCCCCGCTCACCTTTAACCTGTGCTGAGGGAAACGCCCGCGCACATCGCGTCACTTACGCGCGTAGGCCCTTTTCTCGGATTACACACATTCACACGCGAACGTGCAGTTTTTTCACGCGCTGAACCACTATGCACACGTCACGAGGGAAACACCCGTGCGCGAGTAACGTCACAGACGCGCCTACGCGCTAAGGGCCTTTCCTCGGATTTCATGCTGACATGCACTTTTTCCACTTGCCAAATCACTCCGTATCAAGCTGGCCACCCGAAAACACACAGAAGACCACGCTCCTGCCCAGAAGGCCATATTCCTGCCCCCCAGAGCCCCGAGCATGCTCCCTGCCTGCTGCCCATGTGCCCTGCTATTTGGTGCCTGCACATCAGCCAGGGGTGCAGTTGCTGTGACCGCCCCTGCTGGAACTGAAGACTCCCGAATGGGATACCATCGCTCCACAACCCAGCCCCAGGACCCAGTTGCCAACCCACACCTGCCTCTGGGGTTGCCATGTTGGACACTACACGATCTGGCACCACTGGCAACCCCCAGGCAGAGAGGCAGAGGGCCACCAGCTTCAGTGCCAGTGAAGTTGTTGTCCTGGTGGAGCAAGTCCTTTGGAAGTTTGCGCGCCGACAATGAAGGACCGAAGAGGATCTGGATGAACATCGTGACTGCCATCAACGAGGAGGGGGTGGCAGTCCGCGAGATCAAACATGTCCGGAAGCGCTGGGAGGACTTCAGGTCCAGGACCCTCAACAAGGCCCGGCGCCTCTTGAAGGCAGCAGATGCCAAAGGGTGCCAGGTCCACCTGACCGACAACCAGATGAGGGTCCTGGAACTCATATGCCCAGGGCTCCACGTCCAGGTCCTTGAGGGGCAGACCCGTCTGGAGTCGAGCGGTAAGTGTACATGCATACTGATTGGACGCTGTGCGTGTTGTGGTGTGCCAGGAGTGTGCAGGTTGCACATATGTCTTTGTAGGGACATGTATGGCTGCGTTTGTACAGGGACGTGAACCTGCCACATGTGATTCCTATCAAGTGTGAGACACATCGATGGTGTATGTGTTGATAAGCATGCTGTGCAAATGTATGTGTGGGTGCACACATGTAATGAATTATGAGTATGTACTGTGGCATGGTTGTGGTGTCACACATGGATGCTGGTTCATGCTGCATGTATCTGCACTATGCATATGTATGCGGGTGGGTGTATTTGACAAGTGTGCAACTGTGATGCAACATGGATGCCTGTGACACTGACATGTAGAAGGCGGAATGCGAGATGTGACATGGATGGCGATCTCATCACTGCGACACTTGGTGGAGATGTACACATGCATGTAAGTCTGGTGGCGTGTGTGCATGTGTTGTGCACTCCCCGTGTTTCATGTGACGTCAGGCTCACCTTCGGCTGCTCGTGCTGTTGTTTGTGTATGGACGGTGCTGCCTGGTGCAAGATTCCTGTTGATTTGCTCATGTGTGTGAGTTGAAATAACATGTGTGTTGGGGAGTGTGATGCCATGTCTGTAGTTTTACACTGCCACTCATGTGCAACTGTCATGTGTGTATCAGTCCATTGTACAGTGCCCTGATGCCTTTGTTCTATCTCTCCCTGTCTGCAGCGTCAACTGATGAAGAGGGCGGAGAGGGTGCTGTGGAGCAAAGCGGCAGGGATCGCACCACCAGCCGGATACGCAAGGCCCGGCTCCCCTCCCACGTTGTCATCTCTTCGGGGAGTGAGGAGTCTGGTGCCGCGTCCCAGGCTGCAGCTGCCGAGCGTATGTCCAAGAGGCGGAGGTCAGAGGTGGACTCCTCGGCAGCAGAAGGGGCAGCTGAGACCCCACAGGGTCCGACGGAGGAAGATGGCATGGAGTCATCCAGGTTGGTGGGGGGTTTGGTGGAGGAGGAGGTCGTGGAAGGGACACACATGGGGTTTGGAGGCGGGGATTCCACTGGTGCTAGTGGTGCAGTGCAGGGCAGGGACAGGAGGCAGCACAGGCCGCTGCGGATGTGCCTGTGTCTAATCCTGTCCCCGATCCTGTGACTGCATCATCCTGCACCAGCAAGGATGCCTACTCCAGGCCTGTTTTCAGGGAGGGATGAGCACACAACAACTGGCCTTCCTCTCACTGCTGACGTGGCAATCCGGGACCGGGTTGAGCCTGTCCTGGCTGGGATGGCATTGCGTCAACGGGGCATGCAAGGTGAACTGCAGTGTTTTCGTGAAGACACTGCACGTCATCTCGGATGCCTCGTTGACCGTGTTGACCTACTGGGACGGGTCACCAGGGCTGGATTCCTCTGTATGCTGGACCTTATTCCGACCCCCTCCTCACCTGAACCCCCTATGCGCCAGTCGTCCTCCATGGCATCTTCCCACCCATGTATCACCTGGGTACCCTGTGGAGCTGCCTCTGAGCCAGCGGCCAGGCTGGTGGAGGACACATCCCTGCCACAGTCGGGAGTCGGACAACTGCACCCCAGCCGGAGGAGGACGTGCAGGCAGCAAGAGCCAGGGCACAGGCACAGCAGCAGCAACAAGGTGGGAGCGATGATGGCTCGGGCCATCAACATCGGAGGGGCAGGCATCGGCCACAAGGCAGGAGGACCCAGGATTGGAAGTGTCTTCCGTGTGGCAGCGGTTGGGCCAGGCCATAGGTGCGGAGCGGCGGCAGGCAGAAGAGGCACGGCTCACAATGGTCAGGGCGGAGAACTCCATACGGAGGGCACTGAGGCAGGCCGAGTGCCTCGAGGCTATTCGCAGGGAGTTGGAGTCCAACATGGCATCGTCCCTGCGAACCCTCGGGGCCATGGAAAAGGACCGCCTCCAGGACATTGAGCAGGAGTTCGATGATGCCCTGGCCCGGGACATCGGAAAGTGAGCCGTCGGACTAGCCCGCCGCCATTGTAAATAGTTTTTAGTGTTAGGTTTCATTTTCGTTTTGCTTTATTTTGGGGTGATTGGACTATGCCCCACACTTTTGTATATAGTTCTTTTCTTAGGTAGTTTTTTGGATAGGTTTAATTTCTTTCGTTGGGCTCATGGACCCTGGATGAACTCGGTGTACATAGTTGAACAGTGGATCATGTGAGGATTTTATTTTATTAATCACCATGGATCAATGGATTTTTCAATTTACGTTTCTTTTGGATTTCATTTGGTGGACCGTGAGATTGGACACATGTTTTTTTTCATCACTTCGGATTGGTTCTTCATATGTTTTTTTATTCTGTTTCGGACATACATTTCATTTCATCGTTTGAAATATGTTTTATGCTTTCATTTCATTTCATTCATTTTGTTAATAATACATTTTTGTTTCTTACTTCTATGTGTGGTATTAGCTCATTGGGTTACTGCATGTGAAAAAGTGGATTTAGACAATCACTTGTACCCAGTGTATGTGTGTGAGGGACATGTTTTGATGTACATAGTTCACTTACGTTTTTGTCATGGAATAGCCATTTCAGTGTGGGGTGGATTGGGGACTTGATTGCCTCTCAAGACTGGGGTGGCGTGCTGTGGGATTTTGGTGCACATGAGGCCCATGATTGTGCATCTTTATGACGTGTTGGGGGGACATGAGTCGGGGCCTGCTGGCAGGTGCCCGTCAATGCTGGGTGGGTGGGGGTGCTGAGGGACATGAGTCGGGGCCTGCTGGCAGGTGCCCGTCAATGCTGGGTGGGTGGGGGTGCTGAGGAACATGAGTCAGGGCCTGCTGGCAGGTGCCTCTCAATGCTGGGTGGGGGTGCTGAGGGACATGAGTCGGGGCCTGCTGGCAGGTGACTGTCACTGCTGGGTGGGTGGGGGTGCTGAGGGACATGAGTCGGGGCCTGCTGGCAGGTGCCCCTCAATGCTGGGTGGGTGGGGGCGCTGAGGGACATGAGTCAGTGATCACATCTGGCTGGGGGGCATGCCCATGGTGGATGGGCTGCCTGCGGGACATGACCAGGGGTGTAGGGTAGTCGCCTGTGGTGTGGGCTGCCTGCACGGGCTGGAGAGGGGGTCGAGGGCACACCTGGGAGGACCCACACTGGCAATTCAAGTGTGTAACACCCCGCGCACCCCACTGGATACACGTACCCCGCTCGCACAGGGCCAATCGTGTGTGAAAGTTCCCGCGCACCCCCGAAATACACATACCCCGCTCGCACAGGGCCAATCGCATGTGAAAGTTCCCGCGCACCCCCGAAATACACGTACCCCGCTGTCACATATCACTCATGGAAAGTATGGAGGAGATGGTCGATATGGAAGAAGGACTGATTTATTCCATGCAACGCACAGCGCGTTCTAGTCTTCCTGTATTAGCCGCCTCAAAGACCAGCAGATGAGAAGCACCTGTGCATTGCAACTTCCTTACTTTGTACCCGCGAGTAAGTTTGCTTACGCTCCCGCTTGTGTTCCCTCCCCGGTTTCTGCTTACCTTGTTTGTCGTTTGCTAGTGGGTTTTGTTTCCCACTCGAACGGCTCCTTGCCTCCTTCCGTTCTGGTCTACTTACATCTCCACTTGCGTGTAACCTGTTTGCCTCTCTCTCAGCCCTTCCTGCTACTGCTGTACTCTCTCCCGCACTGGGCAGTTCCCCAGCTTTCATTGTTTTCTGTGAGCGGTGTCTATACCGTCGGAACCGTGTGTTCCTGACACACGGTACTTTCCTTGTGTTCCATTATCTCTGTGTGTTTACCGCACGCCAACTGGTCCCCTACCCGGACAACAAGCAACCACCTACTACGACAACAACCAGTGCATTCTGCTACTTGTAGGCAATACTACTCTTCCATCCATATCAAGATCTACCAGGGTTTTTTCATCCAGTTTTTTCCCTTGTTTGGGGTGGGCTCTCTGGAGTCCCCGCTGCCGGGCACATAGGGCCTCATTCCGAGTATGGCGGTAAGGGATAGCGGCCACCGGTAACGAGACCGGTGGCGGTAATCCCTTACCGCCATACTCCGAGTTCCCTTTGCGCCCTCGCCCTTAACGCCTGCTTTGAGCAGGTGTTAAAGTCGAGGGCGCAAAGGGGCCTCCAAGCCAATAACGGTGACCGTAATGAACGGTCACCGTTATTTGCATCTTCCCCATTCCCATTGAGCCCTATGAGGGCTCATTTGGGAATGGGGAAGAGCCTTGGTGAATGGGGAATTACCGCCCCGCCAACCTTGGAATGGGGCGGTAATTCCACCATCCACCAAGGCGCTGCCGGTCCGGGTACGGCGTCAACCAAGGCGTTAATAGCGCCATTGGTTAGCGCCGTACTCGGAATGAGGCCCATGGCCTCTTTGGCAAAGTGGACTCTAGGCAAGCCCGTCCTTCTCTCTTCAAATCCAAGAGCAAGATCGAAACCAAGTCCACAAGGACCACCTGGAGAGAAAAGAAGAAGGAAAGTTCTACAGACGAATCTACTGCGTCTCCAACAGATTCATCAGGTGAGGAGTGGGCTAGTGGGGCTAGTTGTATAGACACTGTAATTGATCAACCTGTCAAACCTGAGAGATTGCAACGCCCGAAAAGAATGGCTAGCCTTGAGCAATATCAGGAAATGGCCAATGCCATACAGGCTTTAACTGTGGAAATGCAAAACCTCTGAGCGGATAACACCGCTTTGAGGCAGCAAGTTCAACAGAGAGAAGACACCAAGGGAGACTTACCTCCTATTTCCCTACCCTGTGGAAAAATTGATGGCAAACCAAAAAAGGTGAAGGAATTCCTCGATGCTTGTACAATACATTTTACCTTTCGCCCTAAAATATATGAGCTGGGCAGGGCGAAGGTGGGATTTCTAATTTCCAATATGGTAGGTAACGCCCTGTCCTGGGCAACTCCCTTGGTGACCGCTACAGATCCAGCCTTAAACAACTATGGCACCTTTGTAACACATTTGAAAACAAGATTTGAAAGACCCGAAGTCTTCTATTCAACTTTTGAGAATCTACTGGACATACGTCAAGGAACCTTGGACCTACAAAAATATGTCACCAACTTTCAGAAAGTAGCAACCGAAGCCGGATGGCCAGAGACGGCTCAACAGGCCATTTTCCGTCGTGGTCTGCACAAAGACTTAAAAGACGAATTGGCTAGAGTGGCCAGGCCTGCGTCTTTCCAGGAACTAGTGGCTTTGGTTTTGCAGATAGACTACTGTATGACCGAAAGAAGAGTAGAGAAAAAGAGACCCCGTTCTTTTTCTGCCCTACCTAGCCTATCCCCAACACCTGAAAAGACACCAACTGAAGAACCTATACAGATAGGAACAGCAAGAGGACCACTTACTGCATGCGAACTAAAGAGACGCAAAGATCTCGGGCTGTGCATGTACTGCGGCTCCAATACTCATTTGTTACGGGAACTGTCCCGAAGTACCTCCCAGAAGGCAGGGAAACGAAAGCCCCCGACCTTGAACAGGGAAAAGGAAGGGGAAAGTACAATGAATCCCTGTGCATTGGCTCAACCCGCTGTAATTGACAGCAACAGTCTAATGGTGATCAAGATTCTTATTGACTGGAACATTGGAAATCCTATTGAATGTCTAGCCATGTTGGATTGTGGGGCAGCTGGTACCTTTGTGGATGATAAGTGGGCCATGGAGCATCAGATACCAAGACGCTCCAAGATACGACCTATCCCAGTTGAAGGGGTTGATGGTACCCCGTTAACCTCCGGACCCATCAGTCAAGAGACACAGGAATTAAAGGTCCAGATGTCCAATCACCATGAATATCTATCCTTTGATCTGATAAGAGCAGCACATTTTCCTATTATCTTGGGCATACCATGGCTTCGAAGACACAACCCAAGCATAGACTGGTGTCGGAACTCGGTTGAATTTCATTCCCATTACTGCTGTCAACATTGTTTGATTCCAGAACCTGCAAAGCCGAAAGTACAAACAATGGTACACAGATCCATAAACAGTATCAACTTGATACCTGTCCAATACCAAGAGTATACTGATGTGTTTTTAGACACTCAGCCACGGAATCTTCCACCTCACTGAAAGGGGGATTGTAAGATCAAACTGGTTCCAGATGCAGAAGTACCGTTTGGAAGAATGTTCCCTTTGACACTACCTGAAAAGGAGGCCCTCAAGGAATACTTAGCCACAAATCTAAAAAAACGGACTCATCTGTGAATCCTCCTCATCAGCAGGGGCATCCCTTTTCTTTATTTCAAAGAAAGGGACGACCGAACTAAGACCATGTATCGATTACCGAGGACTTAACAGTCTAACCATAAAAGACCGCTATCCCATGCCATTGATGAAAAACATTATAGAGGCTGTCCAAGGAGCCCGGGTTTTCACCAAATTAGATCTATGGGGAGCGTATCATCTTCTGAGAATCCATGAAGGAGATGAGTGAAAGATGGATTTTAGAACACCTCTTGGACATTACGAGTACAGAGTCATGCCCTTTGGTTTAGTGAACGCACCGTCCCAGTTCCAACGGTTTATGGACAAAATATTTGCGGATGTCCTATATTGCTCGGTTGTAGTATATTTGGATGATATACTCGTTTTTTCCAACACTCTAGAAGAACACCGCCAACATGTTCAGGAGGTACTACACAGGTTGAGAGTGAACAGTCTGTTGGAAAAACCCGAGAAGTGTGTCTTTGAAGCTACAACCGTACCTTACCTAGGGTTTATACTCTCAGCAGACAGCGTGCAAATGGACCCCTCCAAAACACAAGCAATAGCTCAATGGCCGGTACCCGCATCAGTGAAGGACATACAGAGACTTTTAGGTCTTGCCAACTTTTACCGTAAATTTATACCCAACTTTTCAGAAATCATCTTGCCCATTACTAATCTCTTAAAGAAGGGAGTTAAATTTGTTTGGGACCTAACGACAGAACAAGCTTTCCAACTCAAGACAGCTTTTGTGACTGCTCCCATATTGAGACAACCCGACCAGTCCTTACCTTTCATTGTGGAAACCGATGCTTCAGGCGGTGCAATTGGGGCAGCACTACTGCAAAGGAAGGAGGATGGATTGGAACACCCCATCGCCTACTACTCTCGTACGCTTAGCCCAAGTGAACGAAATTACTCTGTCTTGGAAAGAGAATTCCTGGCTCTTAGGCAAGCATGCGAAGAATGGAGACATCTATTACAAGGAACCATTCATCCTTTTCAGGTTCGTGCTGACCACCAAAATCTAAAGGTACTCCAGAAGATGGAATGCCGGAATTCCAGACATGCCAGATGGGCCTATTTTTTCTCTCAGTTCGACTTTGTTCTGGCATACTTACCAGGAAAGGACAATCCTCTTGCTGATGCTCTCTCACGCAGTCAAGGAGACTTTGGAGGTTATCAAGGTCAGGAGATCCTTTTAGCAGGGAAGCGGTTTGTTAATACCCTTAACACTTTCCTGCAACAAGTACAATCCGCCCAGAGCAAGGAAAAGGACCCTGTAAACAAGGGTATGACTCAAAGGGGAGAACTGTTATTCAAAGAAGGTTCGTTGTTTCTGCCTACGACCGACTTACAAGAACAAGCATGGCCTGGTGTCATGACGTACCATTAGCAGGACACAAGGGACAAAATGCCACTTTAGAATTGGTTTCTAGACAATTCTGGTGGCCCACGATGACAAAAGATGTCAGGAACTATGTCGCCTCATGTCCTGTATGTGCCCAGAATAAGTATGCATATTGCAAACCCCTGGGTCTTCTACAGCAGGAAACCCCTCCAGAAGGTCCGTGGCAACACATCTCCACTGATTTCATTGTAGAGTTACCCATTTCTAACGGGTACTCAGCCATCATGGTCACAGTCGATTCATTCAGCAAATTGGCTCATTTCTCACCCTTAAAGTGCCGTTAGTGGCTTGATTTAATATTGACCACATTTTTGCCATATTTTTATTCTGTAGTGCACTCAGCATAGCAGCTCCGTCCCTTTGGTAAATTACGGATTTACGACATCTCATCCAGTTTTTATACTTGGTTTTGATGTGAACTGGTGCTAGATCTCTTATTTCAGGTGGCAGTTTCAAAGCTTCTCGCTTCTGTGACCTAAACAGGGCTTTTCAGTTTTTAATCACAGGATCATAAACATGTAACTTTGCTTTATTACCCGGGTTTGTGTGGGTCTTAGTTTGATATAGTTGCATTACGTCATAGTAAACTACATCACAGTTTATTTCTCTGATTACTTTCTGAATTTTGCCCTCTAGATGTTTACTGAACGATTGTAAAGAGTTTACTGACCATCATAGTCTGTTTTGACTTGGATTCAGGACTACAAAAAGTTGAGTGTGATTATTTGTTTCGGTTGCTTGCATTTTCCCAGACATCCACCACATTATCAGCATGTCATGATCACTGGCATCAGTCTGCATTATACAGAATTGAGTTACAGATAAAAATATACCAGCATCTACATATACATAGTCAATTGTAGATTGGCTTGAACCTCTACACCAAGTCAGTTAAGGAGGTATATCATCCTTGCTAGCTCCACTTAGCATCTGTAAATAACGTGATTTATTAAAGTAATTCCATTTAAGCATTCTACCTTTAATCTGTAAAACATCAGTCTGCAAACAGTTAAGTTTCAAGTCACGCGCCAAAATGACATTTGTAATGCTTTTATCAAAAACAATGAGATCCATTAACTTGTTTAAAGCATTGAAAAATTGAGTTTCGGATATCCCAACGGGGTTCCAATATAGATTAATCAAAGCACTTGGCGCAGCCCAAAATTCTGATTTCAGCCCCGACGATATTTTAATGGCTATAAGTAAGCCAGAGGACGGTCTTCTGCATGCTGCTTTAATAGCTGGATTCAAGTAAATGTTGTGATTGTCCCAAATTGGAGGAGACATGAGCCATGTTTCTTGTAGCAGCAGCAGCAGCACGTCAAAATCTCTAAGGTGGTTTGTATTATTATTCAGAAGGTGGTTAAATCTTCTAGTGTTCCAGCTGAGTAAAGAAAATGTTGGACTTGCTGCTAGATCAACTAGTAAATTTAGCTTATTGTTGCAGTTGCACACACATTGGGGAATAATTTGGTCTGGCTTCATAGTTGGCTTAAAGGATCCAGACTGTTTTCTCTGACTTAAATGAGAATTTGGCTGCGCCAAAGATGATTCTATTGTAATAGAAGATTCTGTAAGGAGGATGAATCCCATCGAGTACAAGTGACTTTTAGCTGACCAAATAATATTTTGTATCACTCGCAAATGTATCACTCGCAAATTCATCCATATTCTGACAGAATTTAGATTTTTTAATAAACTCGACTAACTCAATGTCTGTTGAATTAATGTCCTCTAAGGCGGGAATATCTGACAATATTGACATCACTGAGTGTCTGTTGAGGTCATATTGGGTAAAAGGGATAGGTCTGCAAGCTATTATCAAGGAATATGTTGCAGCTCGCTTTAGCGGAGGATTGGTTAATTTTTTTATATCAGCAGAAATGGTCGACAGCTTTAAAGATTTATTCATATGGACCTCCTTTGTGTATTTAGAAGTTTTTAAAGCCATTTCTAAAAGCTGCAAGATCTTGGGCCATAGGTATTTGACAGGACACCATTAACTGGTGTAATTGTATTTTTCTCAAGAGGAGCTATGGGTAGTTTCATGTCAATATGAGGTGTACCGATAATTGTTTTTTTTGAGTTATCATTCAATTCCAGAAGTCCATCCCTGTCACTTGTCAAGGGTGCGCTTCTTAAGTGACCCAACTGCACCTGGTCTGAATTTTGATCGTTATTCGAAATGATTCTAGTTGATTGGGTAGATTTCAACTTCGACTCACAAGGTCCTTCATTTTTCTGAGTTGGGTGAGCTGACATGTAAGCATCTACAGCTGTCCTAATTTCTTGCCGGTGTAGATCGATAGAATATTGATCTTTAGGTATCATAGAATTTGTAATTTCTCGGGGTTTACTTGCTTTAATTATGTTTAATTTAGACTCAGAATCTGCAGCCTCTAAAATAGTGGCTGCTTCAACTAGTTCACCCAGAGGAGCATAAGGAGATATATTCTGTGCATTAGTATTAGCTAAAGTTGTTTTCCTAGCTAATGTCTGCAATTAATATTTTTTTGACTTTTTGACACTGCATTCAATGCCAATATTACACTCCTTTTTGGTTGATTGATAGATTTAATGAAATGCTTTGTTGCAGATGAGGCTGATCTGATTGGCATTTTAATGTATTTTTTTTGATTGAGTCACAGGATGTATTTGTGATTTATTTTGGCTTGTGCCGAGGAAAAGATGGTATTATCTGCTTTTGTAGCTGAAGAAGCTATTGGTTGGACTTCCGCTGAAGACATTTCTCCAGGAACATCATTACTTTGATCTACATTCTGGTCATGGATGATCTTATCAATAAAATCAATAAAAGGCACAGCACTAGGCAATTTATTAGTTGAAATAAATTCGCCTGCAGTTGGAGAGTTCAATAGACTCATATATGGCAGGGTTTGAGTCGAACTAGATACTAGTACAGGGCGAGGCATTAGAGAATCAATACTGGCTCTGGAAATCCTAGTCAAGGAATTGGTTACATTGTTTTGCCAAATTAACATCTGCTCCGTTTGTTTAGCCTGATTTGCCGTTTTGTCATTCATTGATTGAAAAAGTTTTCCTAACGATTGCAAGGCAAAGTTCATCGCATTAAGAATTATCTCAAGGAATCTGTTGCCTCAATCGACATTACCTGAATTGCTATTCCCAGTCAATAAAGCCGCTGGTTTACGCAGCGTTGGTGCTATATAAGAAGCCACCATTTCAGGATTGGGATGACTGATATCTAGGAAAAGATCCGGAGATCTGGACACATTTTGTGATAATTCTCGGACAGAGAAACCAGAGCCATTTGATTCGAGGTCCATAATCGCCATACCATTATTTTGAATGCTCTCATTGTCATTTGTCATAGGCAATACTGGAGCTGTTAACACGTTATCTAATAACATAGTATCCAATAACTAAATGTTATTCATATTCGCTATATCGACAGGCATATCCACATCCACAGTTCTTCCCTTTGAGCTAGTGGCAGATGATGGATTAGAGCCAATGGATACCATATTCTCTGGCTGCGTTATTGTAGGAGCGAGATTCACTGTTGATTCTGGTGTTTCGAATTTAGAATTTGCAGAAATGACATTAGTCATTTCTGCAAATTCTCTAAATCGCTCTAAATCCACTCTAAATCCCACCCACTCTAAATTGCACAGCAAACTGCACACACTCTACAACACCCGATTCAACCCAACATACCAAACTGCCCACAGAAAACTACATCACAGACATGCAAACCATCCTATACACATTCACACTCCAAAAGAACACCAAACACCTTCCAACTAACAGCAAACCCAACACATGGTGACCAGTTCTTATAAACTGAAGCTATCAACAACACAGGCAAACTCTCTTGAGCTCTCCATCCTACTAACTAACCCTCCTAAGCTCCTGGAGGCCATGCCAATGGCAGGGGTACACATAAAACATCTCAGTAACTTAACATAATGGCACAAGCAAGCTGAGAAACAATGTAAAATAATTCTACCTAAAGGAAATATCAGGTGATTTGAAACATTGACATAAAGTTTTAGGACTCAAGACTAAATGCCTGATTCATGGAATTATTTCCGTGTAAAATGCAGATTTGCAGACCATTCTGCACGAAAAACCCTGTTTGAGTTATGGGGATTTTCGGGCAGAATGGCACGCAAATGTACGTTTTACGCGGAAATAATTCCATGAATCAGGGGGTAAGTCAGAGGGTTCCTTAATTGTTTATTTGCCTGGATAGTTCACTTCTGTGTTTTTACTTTTCCTTGATAACCCCTAATCTCTACAGTTTATGAAGGGTTATCCCTGATGTGTGCCCCCACGACCCTGGGGTCTTAGGGCAGTGATTACACCATGTACTCTGTTTTTGCCTCAAGTCAGTCATCTGACCTTGCTGTATGTGAGCAGCCCAAGATGGTAGATATCAATGTATCAATTACAGGAAGTAAATTCCAGCTATTCTTCCAGGTCAACCTTCCAGCCATACTTTCTACAATACAGTAGTGAAGTCCTGTAGTTGTCAATTAGTCCGATTAGCAGTGTGTCTGCAACACATTGTAGCAATATATTAGAATGGCTTGCCTACCTGGGATTTCCGGATCTCTTGAGTGAATTAATGTTTTTTGTCACGAAGACTATTTGTCTTTTTACTGTATTTTTTCAAATTTTTGTGTGTTTTTATTTTTTGTATACTAATAAAATGTGTTAACGAGTATAGATATAAATGTTGTGGCCTAATTGTTGATAGGTTTATCTACCTTTATTTAGTAAGTGTGTTATTACAACCATACCTTGTTCCATCCCACAAACCTTTCAATATGTGAATGTCCTAAGGTACTCGCCTTTGTAGAATCATTGTGGAGGACATGTTAGACTTGCTACAGCAGCATTGGTGAGATATGCCACCATTTCCGTTTGGAATGGTGTGGCCGTGAACAGAGCCTTGCTTAAGGGAGCGTACTAAGACAGTGGGACATGAAAGGTTTTTTTTACCATCACACAATTTTTGCGCCATGGACCAAGTACGCAGCTACTGACATATAATTCAGTGTCGGGTAGCTGCACAGGTGACTACCTTCCGAGCCGATTGGGGATGGGTAGAGAATTGCAGATGATATCTGGATATTTCCATTCAGTGTACTATGTTGTGTTGGGAGTGGCAAGCCCCTACGGCCTAGTGTGCATGGCTAGGGCCCTTTGAAGTAACAGCCTGGACACTGGTTGGAAGTAGGTTTCAGAATATTGCCTTCTTGGGGTCCGTTCCTGTAGTGATATGTAACTCCAGCGTACAGTCTTGGAAATATGCATGTCTCCTGTGGGCGCTGATCATTACAGAATGGTTGTGGAGGACATTTTGCAGTTGGTACACCACCAGAGGTGGCCTGAAGTGCGTGCCCTTGCCTATGGTGTACGTCATTGGACTTGATGCCATTCACAGACTGACATGCACCATTTGTGGTATGGTGTGCCCCTGATAATACCCTGTGCTTTGAGAGTGAAGGAAGATATTGCAACATTACACGAGTTACTAAGCATTACACATTTAAAGTATGGATAATGTACAGACCGACCCACATACATTTGCAACGGACAAAATCATCAACGCCGTTAAGTCCCGCCACATACAGGATGGCAGGCCATCTGACTGTTAGCTTTCCTTTGCGTATTTGTTGAGATGGCCAACAAACGCGGTTGGCGTTCCTATTGTGTGTAATTGTAATGTGTGCATCGCTTCTATTACCTATACATGTGGGAGGCATAAACCATCTCAACAGTCATTGGCATAGCTGACTTTAGTTGTGGAGAGTCGTTGCTCACGGCGTGCACTCCAGGTATTTTTGTCACGTGTATGCCATGCGCAGCGTACTCTATCATGTGAGCACCTAGCTCTGGAAAGGAACAACATAAACCAAAGCAAAAGCAGACATGCGCACACAGAGCCTACGTTTCTAGAAAATTCTCATACTTTACCAACAACACTGTGAATTGTTGCAAGTGCTTTATTTTGTTACAGAATGTTAACGAGAATGTGTAAGGTGGCTGCAATCACCGCTCTTTTATTTTGCAAACAAAATCCAGTGTTCAGTGCTGTCTGTGCACTTCTGTACTTCTTTTGCTGTCTAGCCAAGTGGAAAAAATAGTACTTAGTGGTCCTTGGTGGGCCGTGTGAAAGAACACATTTTCTTTGCAAGGTAGACAAGGTAGCTGCTGTTGCCTCTGGAATGCCTTACATAATGAACGTTTGCAGGTTGGTTTGTATTGCCGGAACCGCAAATGAACATACAGGCCCATATCGGTCAGCCCAGATAACAACGACGGAAAACACATTGCTTATGGTAATATTGTAATGCTTGGTCCACCACCCGTCTGTTGGACAGTGGAAATAATAAGAATAGATGTAAGTAGCCATTATTAGTGGCGGCGTACAGGACAAGAGTTTGCAGGAAGGATGTCACAATAGGTGGCTGCCTCATGGACCATGTAGTGTGTGTTATTGAGTAGCGTCATATGTTAACCGACTGCTGTGCTCTCTGTTTTGTAGGTGATACTGTCCTTGTACGGCTCCACACAAGCAAAATATCTTTGAAACGTTGCTCCTTTTCATGTGTTTCCTTTTTTACAAAAAATGGCAGTGCTAGCGAGTGTTGTTAGAGCCACGGCATAATGTCTCTGTGTGTGTCCAAAGAAAAAAAAGAAAAAACACCCCTCATGTGGGTCCCCTCGGATTGCAGGAGAATGCAGGAGCTGGTTTGCTAAAAAAAGCAACATTGAAATGTGAGCTGTCGATGTTTGTGTGCCGGTTGACTGCTGCATGCACCTGTGGCCATTACTTTCAATACAATGAGGGTGCGTGGAATTGGTAATTGTTTGAACGGGCATAATAAGGGCAAAACAGAGAATGTAGCACTGCACGAGTGAGCAGAAGGTGTGCTGTATCACTGCACGAATTGCGTTCCCTTTTCGTCTTGTCCTTTATGTCTGGATGCGCAGGGGCTGGGGAAGAATGGCAACAAAAGAGGTACAATTACAGTTGCAATTTACGGGGAATGGTGGAGACATGGCACTGTAACGGCGCGTGATTACTGCCGTCATAAACCTCTGTACAATGGATACAGAGAAAGTGTGCGGGAAAGTACGTTTATTATTATGTATACAGAACTGCAGCTTAATACATTTTAATTATAATACACATGTGCTGTAAAGTTGTACTTACATAACTTCGGCGAATTCCACATATTGGGTGGGTGACAAATTGCAGTGTACAGCGTGTGGAATCGTTGCAGACTACCTTTGGGGCACATGGGCAGAGCAACTGCACTGTAAATTACGTATCTTTTTTTTCTACAATTCCATACAATGTCTGCCGTTGGAGCTAATCATGCTTCCCACTCAAGGCTGTTTTACGATGAGCATTTGTCCTGTTGAAGGAGAGGTATGTTAGGTTTCGTTTTCTGGAGATGATGCTAGGAAAAAAAAGGATTCAGACGGCAACGTGTTTCGATTGTACCATGCCTTTCTGAATGTTGGTAGTGTCATTACGGTGAAGTTAGTACGACGTATAAGTAGAGATGATGGTGCGGTACACATGCTGCCCTGACTGCACACATGTAAACAAATATAAAATGTGCCTTTACAGTCATAAGGAACATTTACATGTTTAGCGTGTTAGGAAGCAATGGTGGACAATGGTAGGCTGTATGTGCGCTGCCTCAGCATACATGAGTGGCTGAGCCATCATACGCAGTTTGGTGTCTTGCAGCATTAACATGTTTGGGCTGTCGTTGATCAAAGAAAAGGAATTTTTGCGTACGTCCTTCAAACATTGTCAGGAGGTTATGGTGTTCGAATGGTGTTTCCATTTTACAGTAAGAAAGGGACACAGAAGTTTAAAAATGTAAGGCATAACGTAGTGTTTGAAATATGGCTGCAGAGCTATGTACCATGTGCGGCAGGAAAATCGGTGTTGTAGACCTTCTTTTGAAATGGTGTACATAACAATGAAGATGACTTAATGGCCTAAACGGTGCCAGTGGAGTGGGAAGAGCCAAATGTTGCAGCAGTTAGGACAGTTTAGTAAGATATATGGATGCATTGATCAATTTGCATTGTTGTGATTGTGCAGACTGTAGGGTAATTTACTGTAGTGTAGTGTGTTGAGTGTGTCAACTTATTATAAGCTTAGGTGAACAGTGTATGTAGCAAACAGGTTATGTATTGTGGGGAAGAAATGGCAGGCAATGCCAACTGCAGTGGCTAATGGGTAGGTGGCTGTGTTATGTGTGGGGTTTCTGATACGCGGATAGATGTTTGTATGCATAGTTGTACAGTGCAGCGGCAGTTGCGGGCACGGTGTACAATATTGAGTGCAAGACTGGAGCCCCTACACTGTACTGGGTGTAGTGAAGCATGTAAGGCGTAGGCACAAGCTGTGTAGTGTAATATAGGTGTGCATTGCAAATTGTGGCATTGCTATGTGCATTGCAGAAATAAGTGCACACATTGCACTGTGGACATTGTAGAGAATGATTATACCAATAATTGCATACTTACTGTTTGGATTGGGGAGGGCCTGTGCTGTTTTTTGATTATGGAATGTGAAACGGTTTAGTTATTATTGCTGCATTACCTGTGGGAAAAGAGAACAGAACATGTTAGAGCAGGTATTTTGTTACTTTGCAGTCCACTACATTGCATATATTTATTTACTGTGGACCCTCATAACTAGTACTTCATAAGTAATATGCTTTGAACCAGTGTATTGTGCAATGTGTGCAGTTCCTGTGTTTCTTTGCATAATCATTGGGTCTGTCGGGAAAAATAAATCCATGCTGGATTAAAAAAAACCTTCCAGATTTCTTTGCTGCTATGGTGCACATGAATTACAGGAACGTTTGGAGTGGTTATAGCACTTTTTAAGGTGTAGTCTTGAATTAGGAGGACATGTAATGGTTTACGATTTCAGGCCTATACATGTTGGTAGGATGGGTGCCGTTGTATAGCAGTTTGTGTTTTGTCAATGTTAACCTACTTCGTTTTTGTAGCACTGCTTCTTTATGTATTTGGTTGCTACTGGTGTTTTGCAAGTATTGTGGCATTGTACTGTGCTACTGCACAATTGTGATGGAAGTTACGTACCTGTTGGCGTAGTGTAACTGCTCATACTTTGGAATTGTTTGAGGATGTGTTTGTAGCACAGTGGTTGCAGGTTGAGTTGGGTTGTTGTAATGCAGCAAATAACATTGTAGTATTCTGGTTGCAGTTAGATGCCAAGTGGCAGATTCTAACTGTTTACAGTGTCCCTTTTCTATAGGGTACGTTTACAAGCTTGTGAATTCCTGTTGCTACTTTCACATCTGTGTGCATTCAGAAGTGGTGGTGTACAATTATGGGTTTACCTAGTGATAGTTCCATATGTATAGCATGTGCATGGGTATTCTTAGTACTTTCCCTTTTACATATCATGTGGAAAATACTGCTACTGTCATTTATGTACACATATTCTTTATCTGAGTGTACTCATTGGGTTCATTGGGGATAAAATTATCCAACACACACTTTAATGCATTTCTTGAATGCTTGCTGTATGCGAAGTTGCTTTAGGTCCACAGCGTGGAAGGTAATTCTTTATTTGTGCCATTACGACAGTACTGGTTGATGCTGCAGAGTAAGGTATAGTAGTTTTGTACATCAATGCCTAAATTTGGCTGCAAGAATCTTAAGTAGGCATTTGCAAGATTTGCATGTAATCTCTGCTTTGGAATGATGGAAGTATAATTGCATTCCCACCATGAGCATTGCTTTCTAGTGTATGCGGTATAGAGGCCTTCACTGGTTGTGATGCTTGTGTAGTAGATTATGGCTACTGTTGTGAAGGTTTTCTTGCCAAGTGATACCTGACCATGTGTGAAGGCAGTAAGTTTGCAGTTGTTTTTGGTTCCATCTGTATTGTATCTTAGGAGCATTACAATTACATATTGACTATGTCCGAGTACATGTAGCGTTGAACAATTATCAGAATTGCACGACGTACAATATGCTATGGTTTGCATTTTGCACCAGTTGCTGAAATGGAATGGAGTCACAGTTAGGTATTGGTACATAGACAAAGCATTTGTTGGGGACTTGCTGATGAATGACATGGTTGCAGAGACTGCATGTATGTTTCCACATGTAGGAAATCTGAAAGCTTTCATTTATGAGTATGTTTTTCCTTTCCAGTATTTGTAGTAAGTACATTAGAAATTGCTGTGGATATTCTTGTCGGTTTAATGCAAATTTCACCATTGCAGCACAGTAGTCCAATTGTTGTCTTACTCCTGAGACACTGTAAATGTTGTCTGGATTACTTACTGCATTTCTGTGAAGGACGAGCATTTGCAAACACAACTGGTCTGCGCCATTTAAATAAATGTGTTCCACAATTGCTGGCATTTGGAATAGAACATTCATTGTTACATTTCCATAGCAATTAACACCTGCTGTATTAGAAAATTTGAATGGACCAGGTCCTTCTGTGTCTGAGTACTTTGATGAAAGGGTCCGCGGTGTGTTTGAAGAGGTACATTTTTGTATCTGGGGTTGGGTATGTCTTGTCTTTTTTATGCCTTTTGTCTGTGCTTTTGGTAGTTGGTGTAGTGTGAATTGATTTCAATTTCTTTGGTGGTACTGTTGCCAAATTATTTAGCACTGATGGAATGAGCTTTCTTTTCAAAACTTTGGGTTTGTGAGGAACAGGGTACATTCTGAGATGGGGTGTGTAGAGTGCACATAGTCTATTGTACTCTATGATGGAAGGAATGTCTGGGCTGACTGCAGTTGCATCGAAATTCACTAGATATAGACCTTCCAGTGTACGCAGCCGTGACAGTGCTACGTAACTCATGCCTTCTTTAAAGACTGTGCTGCCAATATCAATCATTGCTTGATCTAAGGTTAGACCTTACGATTTATGAATAGTTACTGCATAAGCTAGCGACAGAGAAAACGGTTATATGCGTACATACATGTCTTTGAAAAGAAGGAATTGAGCCATTATGTGTCCTATCTTTTTAACTTCTGAAAGTTTGTCAAACTGGATGTTGACAAACTGAATGCTGTCATCCAGTGGGTATGTGTGGAAGCCAACACCTGTACCAAGTGCTCCATAAACTAAACCTTGCTCAATGTCAAGGTTATGCTTTAGCATTACTCTACACTTCACACATAATGTTAAAATTTTGTCCAAACCAGCTGTGTTGGAGGTAGGGTTTTCGAAGGTATTTAGTCGTGCTATGGCTTGTTGACACATAGGTATTGTCATACCGTGTACGTCTAATTTTTCTTTGGTGTGGATTTCACTAGTGGTTGGTTTTCTTTTTTTAGCATTGTTACATTGAATTGTGCACAGCTTGCTAGAGTTGGTATTAAGGCCATAAAGGTGACATTTTTGTGAGCTAATTGTTCCATGACATCAGTAGCACATGTGGTACGCCCGTACAGCCCATGGATGCATCTAGTGTTGAGGGTAGACTGCGCCTCCTTTGATAGTACACCAATCCGTATGTTTTTTTTAAATGTTGGGGTAGGTTAGGTCTGCAGACTGAAGCATGTTTTCAGTTAGTTCTCTGTATTGGAAATGTTGCCAGAGATTTATATTCCCAGTGCTTCCAAGACTTTTACGGCACACTTTGTGTCCTAAGGTTTTGAAGATTGGTTGACTTTTGACTGGTGTTAATTGAAGGAGATCTCCGAAAACAATTACATGTTTTCCTCCAAACAGTTCTCCGTAGTCTGTTTTGAGGACCTCTTGTAATCAGAGGTGAATCAAAGCTAACATTAGGTTAGAAACCATGCTTGCTTCATCTATTAGGAGCATTTTCATTTGTTTCAAAACTTTGCGTGGCTCCATAGCAGATTCTGCTGAAAGTTTATAGTACTCTAATTTGTTTTGGTATTCTACTGGAAGAAGTAGTAATCGGTGTAGAGTGATTCACCTATGTTGTAGGCAGCTAAACATGTGGGGCGGTTACAACAACTGAAAGGTTGTTGTTTGTTAATTGTTGGAGGTATTTGCTGACAATCCTTATTAAGAATGTTTTCCCTGGCCCAGCATTACCACTTACATACAGCAGTAGAGGTTTGTAGTTGTCACAGGTACACGTTTTACTTTCGTGCTGTATACCATGTTCACTTTTTTCACTCACTTCTAGAAAAATGGTACGCTGCTCACTGTTTAGTTGGGATTTCAGTAGAGACAACTCTTCAGCAGATTGCTCATACTGAAACTTGGTGGTGGTTACTTCTGTCATGGCTAAATCTGCCTCATTTGCTATGAGTGGCTGTTCAAGTGGTTCTTGGCTGCCTATTACAGAAGGTTCACTGCTCTCAGAAGTGTCTACATTTAGTTGTGCTTGAAGTTCTTCTTCTTGTTGGCGTTCATTGTTTAATATGGATTTGTACCGTGTAAAGTGTTCATCTGTAATTGTACTTTCACTTGCATTGAAAGCATCTTCATAGGAGGTGTGGGTGGCTAATAAATCTTCTTTTCTCCATGGTTTGAAAAGTTACAGTAGAGCCATGTAGTACAGTTCTTTGTATTGAGGAGTTTGTAAGGACAATTTCATATGATTAATGAGGCTGCCTTTGGTAAGTTTCACCAGGCTGCCTTCGCAACTTTCCATTCTGTATCAACCTTTTTTCTCATCTGGTTTAATGTTACTTTTATATGATAAGTTTTGGGCTATCTTTAATAGGCACATGGCTTCTAAGGTAATACTCCTGTTTGGGTAGTATATGACCAATACGTTGTTTTTCAAAATGTCCTGGCTGTTGGGATCGTTTTAGGCTATTGTTTGTATGTCTTTGTATGATTTCAGTACTCTCTTTCTGGATGCAGCAGGACCAAGGCTTAGCCACACTATGTTTTCAGATTTCCCATATAAGGCGGTGCCGGTTAAACGGTGTAACGCTCACCTGATATCCACTGGGACGCCACCCAGTCTGGTTGGACCACCTCTGACCTCGAATCCCCTCCCTTGGACTCTTGTTCGGCTGAGGACCGGGTCTGAAAACACAAGAATTTGGGTTTAATCTTATTGTCTCTTCTTGCCTGGAGCCCACCTCCCTTGTGGACCCAACTTCCCCCCTAGTGCTCTCCTCACCTTGCTTTATTGTATGGTGCGCTCTCCGTCCTGCTTCTCTTGGAAGGGGTGCATTGTTGGATGGGCGAGTCCAGACCTGCTGCGACTTCAGTTTGTCCGGGTAAGACTGCTGGTTTGGCAGTTTTGTCCTGTACTTTGCAACTTCCCTATTAATGTCTTTCTTTCTTCCTTAGGTGCAAGAAGAGTTCAAGTGGTGCTGTGCTGCTTGGGGCAGTGAACGAGATGGTAAGTGAAAGTGCGATGCACGGCGCTATGTGCCTTCTCTTATGCTGACCTGTTTGTTCTCTCTCCTTACAGGTCGCTGTGATGTCCCAGAATGGATGCTGATGAGAAGATGGAGAGCGGTGAGTAAATCGTAGCCCGTGCCGCCTTCTTGATCTTTTGCGTGCTAATCAGTGTTTCTGTTTTCTTGCAGGTCATTCTTATGGCCCGGAATGGACGTGGGCCGAAGGCAATTTAAACCCAGGTAAGCATGAAATATTTTGGCTACTCTCAGTATTGAAGCATAAACGCTTACTAATGCTGTTTTCTTTTATTCGTTTCTTTCCAGGTTGCGGCTTCTTCAGGATCGAGGGAACGTTGCCGAGATGTTCTATTCTGAGGACCCAGGAGGGAGGACAGGAACAGGATTCACTTACAGGTAAGTGTAGGCTAAGAGTGTTCTTTTTCTTGCAGCGTATCAGCTCCGGAATGCTGGTGAAGAGCCAAGCTGAACGAGGTGAGCGTCACGCTGCAAAGCGCAG
The DNA here is from genome assembly GCF_040938575.1 of Ambystoma mexicanum. NCBI lineage: Eukaryota > Metazoa > Chordata > Amphibia > Caudata > Ambystomatidae > Ambystoma > Ambystoma mexicanum. The sequence goes on along the minus strand of NC_090931.1, from coordinate 931,618,205 downwards.
AGTAATGCGAAGCGTGTTCCTCAGGCTGGCAGTGGCTTTTATAGCCCCGAGGTATCCCAGGTACCCCTAGGTCTGACCACACCTAAAAGACTAGAGCGCATAGCTCGGTTCTAGGACTGAGCTATGCGGGGGCATCCATGTTGTGTAAAAGGCTCTTGCAAAGCCCAGTTCTAGAGTTCACTTTGCTTTAAACATGAGCCTGGCGCAAAGGCACCAGGACTGGCTCCAAGAGATCATTGGGCGAAATGATGAGGCCTTTAAGGCCATGCTGGAAGATCGTGGCACAGCCCAAGTGGCTTGCCTATTAGAGCCACGGTAGGGGTCATGACAGCACTCCCCCCCAAGGCCCCTCTCAGAGTAGTTCTTCCATCTGGTCCTGGCTCGGTGAGATGGTCGTGATGGAACCGCAGTATCAAACGTGGTGCATGGATAAAATTGCAGGGTTCCCACGTCCTGTCCTGCGGGTCATACCCCATCCAGTCCACTAGATAATATAGTTTAGATCTGACATACTTCGAGTCCAGGATGCTCTTGACCTCGAATTCTGGTTCTCCATTGACCAGGACTGATTTGGGTGGTATTGTAATTCGAGTTCCAGGTTGGACAGATTTCAAAAGGGTCACATGGACCTCTGAGTGAATGTGCATGTTGGAAGGTAAGGCCAGTTTAACTGCTACTGGATTTATAATAGATTTGATGGTGAAAGAACCTAAATATCGTGGGCGAAATGTCCGGGTTCCTTTTATAGGCACATGTTTTGATGCCAACCAGACTTTGTCTCCGACCTGGTAGTTGGGAGACCTTCCATGATGCTGGTCAGCGTATTTCTTTTGGCGATCTTTACCCTAGTGTAAATGTTGAACTGCCTTTGTCAAGGTCTGAGAAATTGTGGTGTGCAAAGTCTTAATGGCTGGCATTTCCAGGGTAGTGGGAACGTCCAGTTCGGAGGTGCAAGGATGTCTGCCATATATGGTTAAAAAGGAGTCTGTTCCGAACTGCTGTGCAAGGAGTTATTATAAGCATATTCAGCTATCCACAGAAAGTCTTTCCAACTTCCTTCCACTTGATGTAGCATACAGCGCAGGTACTGTTCGAGTGTTTGGTTCGTTCTTTCTGTTTGGCCATCCATTTGGGGGTGGTGGCTAGTAGATAGTCAGATATCGATTTGAGCCATGGTACAACACTTCCTCCAGAAGTTGGATACGAATTGGGTACCTCAGTCTGAGATTAGTACTGATGGAAACCCATGAAGTCGTACAATATGTTTGAGGAATACCTTTGCCAGGCTGGATGCATTTGGGAGACCTTTAAACGGCAGGAAGTGTGCCATTTTTTAAAATAAGTCTACAACCACTAGAATGGTATTGTATCCTTGACTGGGTATTAAATTGGTAATAAAGTCAAGAGATAATGTATGCCAGGGCACTGGTGGAATTTCCAATGGCTTAAAGAATCCAGCTGGTTTTTGTTTTGATTACTTATTTTGCACACATACGCTGCAGGATAAGATGAATTGAATCACGTCCTTATGCCATGTGGGCCACCAGTAGCTTCGTTTTACCTTGGCTAGAGTCCTAGCTATCCCAGGGTGACCCTCGATCAAAGAATAATGATACCCTGAGATGACCTGTTTCTGTAGTTCCTCTTTGGGCAAGAATAAACAGTTCCTGAAATACAGAAGTTGGTCCTTGATTGTATAGTGTTCTCCCCGTGTATCCTACTCTTGTAACTGATCGGGACTCATCAAATGTCGGATCTCTTGTTGTAGTTCTTGCTGAGTCATTGGCCCTCATTCTGAGTCATGCCGGTAAGTATCAGTATTTTCCTGCATGGCGTAAAGTACGACACTGTGCTGGTTGTAGGCCGAAAATTACGGCCCATTCCGAGCTCACGGACACACGCTTTCCGCCATGCTGGAAAAGGACCACGCGGCCTGCCGCAAAACCCCCCGAAAAAGCCCTACCGGCATGCAGCGACACGTAAAGTACAACACTGCCCTGTAAGCATTAGCGCCAGTGCATAACGGTGACCGTAATTTACGTTGACCGTAAATTACAGTGACCATAAATTACGGTCACCGAAAAAAAAGGAACCGGAAATTACGACATCGCACAGGAACGGGAAGGAGAGCGGCGGCCATCTTTAAAAACACAATCCATTGCCATCCTCAGCAGCCAGCAGCCCTGTGAGGAAACTAAACTTGGGAACCGGACCAGGCACCACAGGACATGCCGAAAGCACCAGAAAGGGCGGGGGATGGCATCCGCAAGCAGAGATTCTGCCCCAATGAACTCCAGGCCATGGTGGACTACCTGGCAGAGCATGCCGATGTAGTCTTCAGTAGCGACATGCGCAAGGAATCGACCCTCCGCAAGAAGGCCATCTGGGCGGAACTGGCACAGAGGGTGAGCGCTGTTGGTAACACCCCCCGCACCCCTAGGGATTGCCGCAAGTGGTGGGACGACCTGCGGGTGCGGGTGCGAGGCCTCCTCTCCAGCAACCGCAGCCAGGCCCTGCGGACGGGAGGTGGGCCAAGTACCCCAGTACAACTCGAGCCGTGGGAGGAGACCTGTGCGGAGCTCATTGGCACTGAATCGATTGAGGGCGTGGGGACCATGGAGTGCGGGGGAACGACTTCTGCAGAAGGAGGTGAGTGTCGACAGTGTACACTGGCAATGTCCATTGCATGATGTAAACTGACCCAGGGGCCATGGAAGGCATCCTCTCGTGTTGCCCTCCCTCCATCCAATGCATCCCCCCATCCAACAAATGCTGAGGCAAGTGCCGCCTAATGCTGGCCCAAGTGCGAGTACATAACGCACGTCAACCATAGTGCATTGACTTCCACAGCCCATCATGCACACTGTCCAACGTGGTAGGCATGGTACCGGGCAAAATGTACATGACCAGGGCACAAAGAATCACTCCCAAACATGTGTATATGTCATCACCATGCACATGTACCACTGCTATAGCTACCCCCCAAACCGAACAAACCGTAAATGACCGAAATGTCCATGCAACCATGTATGCAAATAGGACATTGCACATACACTAATGTTGTCCCTCTCTCCTACCCCCACAGGCACAGACCATGACAGCACAGAGCCCCAAGGAAGCCGCCCAAGCACCTCTGCGGGTACTGGCAGGGTCAGTCCGAAGCGAGCAGGAAAGAAAAACATCCCCCAGCCTACGGAAAGGCCACTTGAAGCTGGCAGACCAGCAACCCACACAGCCTCGGCGGCAGCAATTGTGCAAACCCCTAGCTCGGCACAGTCAAGCGTCTCAGGTGAGGCTGCTGCTACCGCGCCGGATGAGTGGGAGCCCAGCCCACTACCCATCCAGGGGCCCATGTCGGAGGACGAACAAGACAGCATGCACATGCCGGAGCCATGCCTCGTGACCCTGGCATCATGCAGCGACTCCGGGGATGCACAATCACCCGTGCACAGTCTTGCACTTGTCCCGCAGGGGTATGACGTTGTTCCCCCAAGTCCACCCATACCACCCCCCGCAGAGCATGCTGGTGCAAGTGGATCCTCAGATGGTCTCCCTTCTCATGACCAGCACCGGGTGCGCCAGTTGAGCGATCTCATTGAGAACTATATTGAGGACAATCGCCAGGCCAGGGCAGAACTACATGAGGAACTAATCCAAATGCAGCAGTCCCTCACCGACTGCACCACCAGATTGTGCGACTCCCTGACGGACATCACGACCCGGCTATGCCATGTCCTGAATCGCATAGTGAATGCCCTTGAGGCAGGGCAACACAATACGGAGCCACAGCAGGAGGACACGTCCGCGACAAGTGAGGCCTTCAGAAAAGACCAACTCCCTTGCACGCCAGTCTATACGCGGATTGTGAGCTACCAACCACGGCATCCCTAAGATCAACCAAAACTGGGCACCTTGATGAGGTCGAAGGCAATAGATTCCCGGTGACCATCTTGGCACAGAAGGGTTAAGACTGTTGTGCATTGGGATAATGGACCGGAGGCTATTTCCGTATCATCAATGGTGGTGACTGTTTCAGTGGTCGACTTAGGGCATAGAGTAAGCCCCATCTTTGCTGCGAGATCCTGGTCCATATAATTCCCAACTGCTCCGCTGTCGATGTATGCTTCTACGGTATGCATCCTAGACGGTTGCTGATGGTTGATTAGGCTCACGGGCAACGCAAAATGGGAGGTCTGTAGTTCACTTTCTTCACTCGACAAATGGACCCCTACATTTGCTGGGCTTGGTAGTTTCCCGGCTCCTCATTTATATTTTCTTTGTCCGTGGCTCCTATGATTCTCCTCGGAGGTTTCACTAGATACTCTTTGAGGAAATTCTATGATCTATGAGCTATGATCTGGTTGTACCACAAGGTTAATAAACTCTGCACAGTCTTTTGGTGGATCAACCAATTGGGCAAGGATGTCTTTTAGCTCCCCCCGTAAGCCCCAATGGAATAGCATTGTTCTCTTCTCCTCAGGCCACCCTGATCAACCATGAGCCTGTTGAATGTCGCTATATATGTCAGTAGGTCTTGTTTTCCTTAACAAAGAGACAAAAGCTCATTGTCTAGTGCCTGTCCATGAGTACGACGAGCAAAGAGTTTTCCATCTCCTGCTGGAAGCTCCCGAAGTCCTGTAGCAGTGATCATCCTGACTAACGAGAGGTACAGACCAGTCCGCAGCACTGCCACTCAAATAAGAAAGCACGAAAGCAACCTGTGACTGGTCATTAGGGAAGGCCCCAGGCCTACAAAGAAAATGGAGAAGACATTGGTTCATAAATGTTGCATACTTCTTGGGGTCTCCCGTGAAGCGCTCATGTGGGGCTAAAGGAACTGCTCCTGGAAGGGTTATCTGTACCGGATTGGTTGCTGACGCTGACATAGATGAGACGTTCCCAGGCAATGGGGCTTGTCCTGCCTGTGACTGGAGGAGTTGCCTACTCAGATCATCCGTGCGTTCCTTAACCACTATCAATTCTCTCCGCAGGGCGTTGGTCTCCTGAATGGCTGAATGCACCTCAGCACGTAACTGCCCCAGCATTTGAGCTAATTGGTCGGTTTCTGATGTTTCCATGACGCCCAGGTGGCTTATAGTTTGTGAGGCTTCACATTCTGTAACACTCACCTGATATCCACGGGGACGCCACCCAGTCTGGATGGACCACTTCCGACCTCAAACCCCCTCCCTTGGACTCTTGTTCGGCTGAGGACCAAGTCTGAAAAACACAGGAATTTGGGTTTAATCTTATTGTCTCTTCTTGCCTGGATCCCACCTCCCTTGTGGACCTAACTTCCCCCCTAGTGCTCTCCTCACCTTGCTTTATTGTATGGTGCGCTCTCCATCGCTCCAGCGCTCTCCATCCTGCTTCTCTAGGCAGGGGTGCGTTGTTGGATGGAGCCTAGTTGCTCCACCGGTGCGGGCCCTCTGACTCCAGACCTGCTGCGACTTCAGTTTGTCTGGGTAAGACTGCTGGTTTTGCAGTTTTGTCCTCTACTTCGCAATTTCCCTATTGTCTTTCTTTCTTTCTTCTTTAGGTACAAGAAGAGTTCTAGTGGTGCTGATGGTAAGTGAAAGCACGATGCGTGGCGCTATGTGCCTTCTCTTATGCTGACCTGTTTGTTCTCTCTCCTTAAAGGTCGCTGTGATGTCCCAGAATGGATGCTGCTGAGAAGATGGAGAGCGGTGAGTAAAGTGTAGCCCGCACCGCCTTCTTGATCTTTTGCATGCTAATCAGTGTTTCTGCTCTCTTGCAGGTCGTTCTTATGGCCTGGAATGGACGTGGGCCGAAGGCGATTTAAACTCAGGTAAGCGTGCAATATTTTAGCTACTCCCAGTATTGAAGCATAAACGCTTACTAATGCTGTTTTCTTTTGTTCTTTTCTTTCCAGGTTGCGGCTTCTTCAGGATCGAGGGAACCTCGCCAAGATGTTCTATTCTTAGGAACCAGGAGAGATGACAAGAGCAGGATTCACTTACACGTAAGTGTAGGCTAACAGTGTTCTTGTTCTTGCAGGGTATCGGCTCCGGAATGCTGGTGAAGATCCGAGCTGAACGAGGTGAGCGTCACGCTGCAAAGCGCAGAGTAACGTGAAGTGTGTTCCTCAGGCTGGGTCTGGCTTTTATAGCCCCCATGTATCCCAGGTACCCCTAGGTCTGACCACACCTAAAAGACTAGACCGCATAGCTTGGTTCTAGGACTGAGCTATGCAGGGGCATCCATGTTGTGTAAAAGGCTCTTGCCAAGCCCAGTTCTCGAGTTCACTTTGCTTTAAAGGACTGCCAAAGGTGCCAGGACTGGCTCAAAGAGAGCCTTGGGTCTTTAAGCCCATGCTGGAAGATCATGGCACAGCCCAAGTGGCTTGCCTGTTAGAGCCAGGGGCAGGGGTCATGACAATGGTCTGCGGCCTTTAAGGAGCCACATTCTCTATGGGACAGCATTGTTATGCCAAAGCTGTACAATTTTTGTGACAGTGTTTTGTCAGATGATATGTCATCCCAGAGGTCTTTGAGCTCTGTTCTCTCTGCTTTGGTTAAATAGGCTGTGACATATCGTGCGACTGCAGTGGAATTGTCTGCAATGTACTGTACATCAACATTAGCATTCCATAGGAGGGCAATTATTGCATTGTAATCATTGATGTACTTTGGTGCTTTGCTCCTTTTATGTGGTATGTGTTCTTAGGAGATTTCCCTTTCACACTGTGTCGAACCGAAGACATGAAGCTGTTTATTTGCCCTATTGCTGAAACTGGTCTAGGGAAACCAAACCGGCATTTGGTGTATTATTTTCCTCTGTTTTTATATTTGCACCGACAATACTTTCCACACTTGTGTCTTTGGAACTGCAACATTTGTGCATGTAGGTCACTATGTGTAGTTTCTGAAGGGATTTCGCAAGTGACATATTTGTGAATGAACTGCAAATCAGTTTCATCACTCTCCTCACCAAATTTAGGAGTGTGGGTGCTCCTCTGGCCTGATATTCTTTTCTCCAAAAGAAGTGTTCCACTTCTCAGAGGGGAGGAATTGCGTTATTGCAGATGAAGTGCAGCATGGCAAGGAAGTGATGATGGAAGTAGCATGAAACATTTACAGGATCAAGTGAACAAAGTCCTCCTGGTGTTTTAATGTCTAAACCTGTTTTGTGTATGTTTGCTATGAATAGGAAAGTGTGCAAGTCTTCCCATGCATACTTTGCACAACTTAAAGTGACAAACCATGTGGGTGGACCAAGGTTGCATAGCATGCACCGTACATCTGCGTTCCGCTGGAACCAGTACTCTTTCATACCACGCAAGTTTGCCAAGAGATTTCTAATACTTCACTGTAAAACTTTGTCCTTGTTTTGCACCTTTGAAGTAACTATGTAGCAGACATGTTTTGAAAATGGGAACATGTTTTCAATGTGTATGCAACTCCATAACATAGCATTGCTAGATCACTTTCAAAGAGGAGGTGAAATATGTACTCCACGTTCTGTCTAAATCTAGGGTCTTCAGAATTCATGCGTAAGCAGCGGTATTCAGATGCTGTTATTTGTGTGCATCTTTCATCATATCTTCCACCTTTTCCAGTTGGGAAGAGTGGAGGAAAGGCTTGTGCTTCTACACTTTTTTCCCATATACTGATTGGCGCTCCTTTGGCTTGCCGCATTTGATTTGTTTCTAGTGCATCGTCTCTGGTGTCTTTGGAGTGCAGTTGGTGAATTGTATAGTGGTCTAAAATATTGGAGGCTGCAGTTGGATGTAGACATTGAAATTGGCCAGTTGTTGAGGAGTCCTGAATCATTTTGGTTGTTTCTCTTGGGTTTTCTTCAACGTTTATTTCTTTGTAGTATTCATTGTGGTTTTTAAGGTATTGCAAGGCTTCCCTAACTTTGTTTACGTCCACTAGTTGCTGCCACATTTTTTAGTCTTTTGTAGGTACAGCATTTACTAGGATAATCAAAGATTCTTCTATTGGCTTTTGTACTCGTAGAGTGTCTATATTTTCTTTCAGATCTAATGGCAAATAAACTACTTTCCCACGAATGCCTTTCAGTAATTTGGTGGGAGGAAATTTTGCAGTTTTCAGTTGAAGTCGTTTTATTGTTTGAAATGGGTGCACTGTTTGGATTATAATGCTCTCATACAAATTAAGCTGCTCCAGTGCGTTTGGCAGTGGAAATACTTCCAAATTATTACTGATTGCCCGTGAAGGCATTTGGTTATTGACAAGTTTTGCGGTGCAGTATGTGCACAGTATGGAGTTGTTCGCAATTTTGTATTTATTTTCAGCTATAAGCTACAGAGCTAATTGAAACCATTAGGACTCCTCATTGTCTTCTATTTTCTGCATTATATCTATAGTTTTGATGCTCTTTCTATAGAAAGTTCTATGATAACACACAAATACTTGGTTTGGCACTTCAGCAGATGTGCTTTTGAACGTTTGTATTTCTTTTCTGTATGTGCGATATAAAAAGTTGATAGCTGCTATGTTGTCCGTATTGTTGTCTGAAAATGCTGGAGTTTGTAAGTGCTCTTCAGTTCCACAATATTTCCTTTGGATGTGCTCTATTTCTTCGAGCACTTGTTTGGCTGTACCATGTAGGAGAATATCATTTAAATGTTGCAGTGCTAAAGCTGGGATTTTTGACTGTTGAATGGTGGGTTGCTATCATTTTGATACGATATAAGGTGCTTTTGCAAGCAGGTCCAGAAATACAGGCTAAGGAATGTCCTCATAGTCCTGTGTAGTTGCGCCCTGGACAGGAATCCATAGTTTGTAGTAGTTTCATTTTTATTTTCTCATTGCCTTTGACCTATTGATTGAGGAACTGCTGCAAAGATTTGATTAAGCATTGGAGAACGTTACACATTGATGTGCAAGGCCATTTGTGGGTGAGGCATGTTGGTTTGTTGGAATGGAGAGTGACATCTAAGTTTGAAGGGGGTATTTCTGACAGCAGTGTTTCTTCTTCCATTGTAGTATTGTGTATCTTTTCATACTCTTGGCCACACTGATGTAAGGCAAATTAGTTTGTTTGTTCTTGTTTGTATGATTTTTCATTGAAGTATGGCTCTGTGCTGGTGGTGTGACTCCACTCACCTGTACAGATGTGGCCAAAGGTATCTATGCTGATATTGCATTTGTTTCGATGTAGTGCTTGCAATTTACCAATTAATGTTGTAAGTGGTTTCATTCTGTTCAAAATTACTATAAACAATTTCCGTTTCATGTTCATTGTTAAAGGTATTTGTACCGTGCACCGTCACCAATGGAGTTGGTCCCCAGGCGCTCTGGTGGATCTGCAAACGAGAAGGTGGATGGGTTAGTAGGGGAAGCGGGAGTAGGATAGTGAGGAGTGGTGTTCTGTTGGCAGCTTCAACTCGGTATACACCGGGTGCTGTGCTTTGGTGCGAGTCTCGGATCAATGTCAGTTCTCGTGTGCTGTTGGTGCGGCTTATGTGTTGTTGCGGTGTTGTGAAGTGCATGCGGGTTGTTGTGCGAGAGATGGTTGTGTGAGATTTTTGAGTGAGATAAGTCTGCAGAAATGCTGAGTTTTTTTGTTAGTGGGTTGTATGAGGTTTAACATGCTAACATTCAGAACTCTGTCCGAGTGTGGTGCTCGCCAGTCCTTCCAACCTCATCAGGGTGGGTGAAGGGGTTACGCCTGTTAGAGTTTTAGGTTTGTGTGAGGCGCTCCCTGTGCTGTTCTAACGCGCTCTGTAAGTGTTCTACTTGCTCCTCACCATTCTATTCTAGCGAGCTCTGTAGGTGTTCTAATGCTGATGGATTGATTAATGTGGGTTGGGTGTCTATTATCCTCCTTGGGTGCTGGGGCTGGTGTGGTCTCCTCTTACAAACTTTCTGTCTAAATGTGTCTGCTGGGGGTTTGGATATGGTACGTCCGGGAGGTAATGGATGAGTCATTTAAGGGCTATCGTCTCGGTCTGAGTATGTGATCGGTCTATGGTGACCTCGTTTTTGGCTATTTCCATTAATATCTTATGGTCTTTTGTGGGGTCCGTTCTTTGGGTTCTGTGTATGTCCATTTTGGGAGTGACCGAGGTCGGTGTTATTTTCATCGTTGTTTAACGGAGTGGGCAGTCTGGTGTGTCGCTGTTGTAGTTACGCTGTGAAGAGCCATGATTTGAGGAGTTTCCTGAATGCTAGGTGGTTTGTTGTGTTCTGTATATTCTTAGGTAGCTCATTCCAGGTTTTCGGTGCCTAGTGAGAGAAAGAGGATCCTCCGAGTTTTCTTCTGTTTATGGGGTTTTGGTTCCAGGCGGATGTTGGTGCTTGATCTCAGTGTTCTTGTCGGTTGATGTAGGTGTAGTTTGACGCTTAGGAATTCTGTGCCTTATTTGTGTATTGTTCTGTGCAAGATACACATGGATTTGAACTTTATTCTCTGTTTTAATGGTAGCCAGTGTAGTATTTCTAGCGCGGGTGTGATGTGTTCTCTTCTGGGTAGCTTGAGGAGTCTGGCTGCCGCATTTTGTATGCATTGTAGTTTTTTTAGAAGTCGTTCGGGCATGCCCAAGTATAGGCTATTGGCGTAATCTACTCTGGACATGATCAGAGCGATGATGGTAAGTGTTTTGTTGGTGAACGACAGGAACGGTAGGATCCTTTTTGCTGCTCGCAGGAGGAAGAAACATTTCTTGAGTAGAGCGTTTACTTGTGGCTCTAGAGTGATGTTGTTATCCATCAGGACCACTAGGTGTTTTACAGTTGATGGTGGTGCGGGTGTGGTGCCGAGCTCTCTTGGCCAGGGGATGTAGCTGATGTCTCCTCCCTTTTTTGAAACAATCATTATCTCTGTTTTTCCTGGGTTGATTTTGAGGTGGTTGAGGTTCATCCAGTTAAATATATCACGAAGGCAATTCTGTAATGTAGTGTTTTCTTCTCGGGTGTCTTGTATTCTGAAGATTATTTGAGTATCGTATGTGTAGTTGTAGCATGTGAGGCCGTGTTTTTTGATGAGTTTGATTAATAGGTACATGTAGGTGTCGAATAGAAGCGGGGAGAAAGATGATCCTTGTGGTACTCGGCACGTGGAGTCTCTAGGTTTGGACTTAGAACCGAAACCGTATGGATGAAACCTTTTATTTGTTGGGAAGGATTTGATCCATAGTAGGGCGGTGTCTGTTATTCCTAGTTCTTCTAATCTCTTTATGAGGATGTTGTGGTTGATAGTGTCGAAAGCTGCAGACAGATCAAGGAGAATCAGGGTGGTACTGTTGTCCAAGTCTGCGTTCGTTTTTAGGTCGTCCCATATTGAGAGGAAAGATGATTCTGTTCCTCTCATGGGTCTGAAACCAACTTGTGCCTGGTCTAGTAGGCAGTGCTCTTCTATGAATTCTTGGGTTATTTTGTAGACGTACGTTTCTACCAGTTTGGCTATATAGGGTATTTTGGAAATGGGTCTATAGTTGGATAAGTCCTCTACGTTTCCTGATGTGTCTTTGAGTAGCGGCGTGATGTAAGCCGATTTGAAGGCCTGTGGTACTTTACCTGTTGAGATTGAGAGGTTGAGGAGATTCCTGTGGTTTTCCATGGGGTTCCTTGTTTGAGAATTGTTTTGTATATGTCCCGGGGGCAGGGGTCTTCAGGAGAGCCTGATTTGTTGCTTTGGTTTACCAGTTTGACGAAAGTCTCCACTGATATTTCTGGGAAGCTTCCACTATCTACAAGAGTTTCCAGGATGGCTTTTCTGCAGTAGGTTCTGAGGGTTGAACGTGATTTCTGACCTCTATTTATAAGGTTCTGAAGGACTCTGTGGTGGAACATTTTTTGTAAAATACATTTTTTGGAATGCTTGTTTGTGGTTACATTACCATTTGTACATGCTCTGTTAGCAGTAGTGCACGTTGCACTGTTTTTAGTGCTTTTGTTTTCATTCTCACATTTTGCCAGATGAACTACACTGTCTTTACTGGTAGATGCATCTGTTTTCCTTAATGACTGGATTAGCTCTTCTCTTTTAACTTTATGTAGAAGTTCTGCTTGCAGTGGATGGCTACTTTCTATGTTTCTAGGTTGCGTGGCTCTATTTCTGTGTTGCTTTCTACCGAGTTGCACTTTGGTAGGCATTGTGTAGCAGCTGTTGGCAAAGAAAGTGTGGGTGTGCAGATGTTCAAATGTATGTGTGTGCAATGTGCATGAGTGGGTCAATAGGAGGGTAGGCATATAAATGGAAGTGTGTCACTGTGTAATGCCTCTATCTTTCGGTTTGGGGACAGTATCTTACTATGTGGGAATTAGCTTAATGGTGGCGACATAACAAACACTGAGCACCTGTAGAGTTGTCAAGAGTAACAATGAAGTACATACTGGTGGATTACCGCAAAACTATATGCTACAATACAACAATAGTGCACTCTTCCAGTACGACGTAGAACACTATGATGGTATTGTACTTACTTTGTTGCTCAGTGAGAGTAGCTTTACTGCAGGTTGTATTTTCAAGTGCACATGCCAGTGGCTTTCCAGAGAGAGGTGGGTACTGCACCTGTATAAGAAGATGGTAAGAAAATATGTTGGCTTATGGCATAGTGCTTACATTTGAACAATATATTCTTTAAAACTAAAGGGGGATGTATTGGTAGGAAGAGAAAGTGTGTGTGTATAAATGGCTGGATTACAATATGAATGGGAACTTGGGAGCATAAGCATGTTTGTTAAGGGGGTAGGGAGTGTATTGTATGACTTCTCATTGAACACGTGTGTGTATTAGTGTAGGACTATTTACTTTCAAAATGGAGTACTTCGCATTGTGGAAGAATGATAAAAAGGTGCAGAAAGATGTACAGCGTGCAAAGCAGAATGTTTTTGTGTGTACATTTGCATGTATTTCTCTACATATATATGCTTGCTACATGAGTGGTGCCATTGTTTCCGGTCTTTAATTTCCTTATGTGCATTTATGAATGTTACTGTTGTCAATGCACACATACATTTATCTCTTTTTTAAGTAATGTTGTAATCTATGAAGTGTGAAAGGTAAGTGGCAGGAAACTGTTGTTATGCATGCAATGTATGCACCTGGCTTAGTTTGGTGTGATACGCTGACTGATCCTTCTGTGTGCGATTTTTACAAATTTGATAGGAAGTGTGTTAATGGGGGAAAGTATCGTGAAATTGACGGAACAAAAGAACTGAATAACAATGGCTGCTATGGGCAAATGGGAACTTTGCCAGCACCTACCACTGTAGGAGCCATTTAATGGTAGGTGATGGGAGAAATAACAGTATGAATTTTGAGTACGTTATGGAGATTCAGTGCCAGGTACCCTGGTGCAACGAACTTATAACACAGTTGCAAATGTACTGTACAAAAAGTAGTGATACCTAGGAGCCATGGTGATGGGTAGCGATGCCGATGTATGTGGATGAAGAACGCATAGATCATTTTACAGTACTTTCTAGTGCAGGTGCTTTTCATTTACAGGACACTTGACCTCTGTGTGTTTAACGGTTGGAATGGACTGTTCAACAGAGGTGATAGCGTTAGATGCAGAATTCTTGGATGTAATTGGTGGATGCATATGTGACAGTTTAACAGTAGCCAATGAGGGAGTGCTGCGAAAAAACTACTGAAAAGGGTAAAAGGACCTGCTCTGCTTTACGTGGGCACGGCCCTCGCGATATTTGGGAAAGCGCACGTGCTACATGCTGTCTTTCTTAATATGCTTGCCATGGAAATGGGACTACGGATTATCGATTCAGGTGTATGTCTGCTTTTCTGCTCCATGCTAGGATGTTTTTCTGTGCCCATGAGAACTTGTGCTTCTAGTGTGATGTTTGTCAGTGGAGCTGATATTTTTGTTCACCCTATTGAAATTAATCTTCTGTTCCACAATGTAAAATGTAGTTTGCAGAAACTCATGTAATAATGTAAGGAGGAAAAGCAGAGAGCAATCCCCAACAACTAGCACACAAAAAGGTGTTTCTTTACACGTCACTTTACAAAAATAAAAATAAAACACTTTTCAGAACTACTGATAAAGCGGCCATTCTCTAACATGCTACAAATGTGTTTGCATAGCCCTCCACACAGGACAATATGTTTGTGAAAGCCGCGGCATTATGGAGGTGAGCATGTGCTACATCTGGGTCTTTTCAGGGTGGCTGGAATGAAAATGGGACTGTGCAGGAGTTGGTATTGGTCAATACAATTTCCTGGGTGTGGTGTGTAGCAACAGATTGTGCCACAATGTGTGTTTGCAAATAGGAGTGGAGATGGCTACGGGGATGGTTGTGCTGTTCAGTAGGCGGACTATATGGCTTTTGGGCGACTCCTGGATACATTGGGTTCAAGTTTACGCAGAACGCTGTGCACTGGCAGCACACCTTGGGTTCCATAATGTCAATGTGCAGTGGTACGGAATACGTGGGATGATGTGGCTCCATGTGGGTCCTATTTGTGCCAGTTTGTTGACGCTCGCTCATCCAGACATTATTATTGTTCATTGTGGAGGGTACAGTTTAGGACATGTTAGCAGCATCTCACTGAGGTTTGCAATGAAGGAGACATTTCAGCAACTCATGGAAATGTTTCCAAAGTCGCACATAATTTTTTCTCGCATTGCCCAGAGACACGTTTGGCTGCGTTCTTCCTCATGTGGGCCACAAATGGAGAAAGCGCGGTGCAATGTGAACAAGGCTGTTTGCGCCTTTTTGCGAGATGTTGGCATGTTCTCCTTCTACGATGAAAACATTACGCTTCTTAGTAGCAACATTTATCATTCAGATGGAGTTCATCTGACTGATGCTGGCAATGAGCTGTTTCTGCGTAATATCCAAAATGCAGTGTTTGTTTGTTTGTTTTATTCACTTATAATGCGCACCAAACCCGAAGGTAGCCGGGCGCAGCAGTACAGAAAATGCGAAGCTTAGGTTGCAGGGTGGGGTCATGGGAATACATACACTGTATAAATACAAAATACAAATAATAGAATGCAAAATATCACAGGAAGGCAGCAGTTGCGGTTTACATGCCGAATAGATACAAAATATGATCAAGAGAGTCTATGTACAAGAGAGTGGGACCATAAAGATCATGATGAAATGTATGTTCTAGGGTGGGGTGAAGGATAAGTGGGCGCCAATAGGCTATTCATTGGCAGTCCTTAGCAAATTGATGTAGTTGATTCTGAATTTAGGGAAGGGCTGTGCCTCGCGTAGAGGATTAGGCAATGAGTTCCATAATTGAGCTGCTTGCACCGGGAAGCTACTACCCCCCGCCTTAGATAACCTGAATCTAGGAATGATGAGGCTGTTGGCATTTGCAGTTCTGGCAGGGCGCGAGTGATTTCTTTTTGTGAGTTTATTGCGGAGATAGCTTGGTGCTGCATTGTTCAAGGCTTTATGAACCAGGGATGCTACTTTGAGGTGGATTTTGTTTTGGGAGGATAACCAGTTGTTTAGACGTCTGATGTTTGAAATATGTGATCTTTTGGGTACACCAAGGGCGGCTCGTAGGGCATTGTTTTGAAGAATTTGAAGTCGGTGGGTAATGGATTTGTTTGCTCCGATGTAGAGGGTATTACAATAATCAATCCTCGAAAGGATTAATGCTCTTGCTAGGATAAGGCAATTGTTATCGGAGAGAAAATGCTTGCCTGCTCTAATGAGCTTACATGTGTAGGCGGTGGCAGATGCCAAAGACTTCACCTGCTTATCAAAAGAGAGGGTGGCATCCAGATAGAAGCCAAGTGTCTTAACATCTTTGGAAACCTTGATAATGTTCCCGTCAATTTCAAATGAGGTATAGTCCTGACTGAGTTTCTTCATGTTAGAATGTGTCCCTAGGATGAGCAACTCTGTTTTGTCATCGTTCAGGCATAGACCGTGGGTTGCCATCCATGCCTGGACGATGATATACACCCTATTCACCAAGGCCAAATCCTTGTTGTAGACCCCGGAAAGTGGGAGGAGAATCTGGGTATCATCTGCATAGTTGGTGTAGGTGATACCAAGATGGTCCAGATCATCAAAAAGGGGCTTAGTGAATATGTTGTAGAGAGTCGGGGAGACGCATGAGCCCTGAGGGACTCCACATTGGATGGGGATTGGGTCCGCCGCTGCCGAAGGGGAGAACACCCTCATGGTCCTATCACTGAGGAAGGATTCAATCCAAGATATGGCCTCCTTGGAAAAGTGTGCAGCAGAGTCTAAATGGCTGCAAAGTACTCCATGGTCTACAAGGTCGAAAGCCGCCGAGAGGTCCAGCAACAAGAGGAGAGCCATTTTACCTTTATCTCTTATTTCATCTATTTGTGCCTTTAGGTCGATCAGGGCAGTCTCTGTACCATGTTGTGGACGGAATCCTGATTGGCGCTCTCCTAAGAGTTTATGTTGTTCCAGGAAACTTTGGATTTGATTGTAGGCGATCTTATCCAAGATTTTGAGCAGGAAGGGGACTGTTGTAATGGGGCGGCAGTTTGTGGGTATAAGAGGGTCTAGCGTTTGCTTTTTAAGCAATGGTAGTACCCAGGATTGTTTTAAATTGGTGGGTACCGTGCCGGACGTGAAAGAAGAGTTGACAAGTTTGGCAATAAACGGGGAGAGATCTCTAGCTGCGTCTTTTATAAGCTGGGCAGGGCAAGAATCACCCTGGCAGTTAGACGGCTTAAGAGAGAGGATGACTTTCTCCACATCGAGAATCGATGTTTTGGAAAACATGAACCGTGTGGCTATGTCCTGGGTCTTTGGGGTAGGGTCTGTAGTGAGGTTGTTAGGCTTGGACTGATGAGTAAGGGAAGCTTTCTTTTTAGTTATTTTCGTTTGGAGTAGAGAGATTTTATTGGATAAGGCTAGCTGAATGTTGGAGCACCAGGTTTTGTCTTTGGTGCATGTATCCGGGATGGGGATGGGTGACTCTAGTTCTTTGAGGATGGAGAATAGTTCCCTCATGCTTGAATTGGCGTTGGAGATCCGCTTATTAAAGGAGTTCTGTTTGGCCAGATAGATTTCTTTTTTATATTGGGAGGAGATTTCTGTTAGTTTCATTTTATGGTCTACTGAAGGGGTGAGCGTCCATGCTGTTTCGCAGCTCCTCTTAAGTAGTCGCAAATCCTTTAGTTCGGGGGTAAACCATTTATTTAGGTGAGATTTGGGTTTACTTTTTCTGAGTTTCAAGGGTGCGATGTTGTCAAGGGTAGTTAGCATGATTTTGTTGTACTCGTTGACTAGTGTTTCTGGGTCTAGATGATCTGCTAATCCGTTAAGTGTAGGTAGAATGGCCGGGATCACTTTGTCTCTGGTGATGCTCTTTTTGTTTCTTGTTGGGCAAGGCGGGGCCATGATGGAGGCTGGTGGAGGTGGTCTGGAGGTAGATAGTTCAAATGACAGGAAGAAGTGGTCTGTCCAAGGTTGAGGGATAATAGCTTTGATGTTGGCAGTGCAATTATAGTCTACTAGCCAATCAAGGATTCTTCCCTTATTATGTGTAGGTTCAAGAGTTTTTTGCGTCATGCCCAAATTAGAGAGGGCATTGGCAATGATGGTAGCATTTTTATCTGAAGGGTCATTGAAGCCCAGATTGAAGTCCCCTAGGACAAGTAGTTGTGAAGAGGTTTTAAGGTTGTTGGGGAGTGAATTATGGAGATCCTCCTCGAAGGTCCCTAAGGGACCAGGTGGTCTGTAGATGAGGTGGATCGTCAACGTTTGGGAGCTAGCTAGTGGAAGTTTGATAGTAAGTGATTCACATGAGTCAGTTGCTATTGTAGGTGAGGTTCTCATATCTAAGCTAGTCTTTGCGATGATGGCAATGCCACCGCCGCGCGTGTTGGTTCTATCTTACCTGAATATCGTAAAGTCTTCTGGGATGGCTAGGGAGAGTAGGGGTCCTGCTGCGTTGTGCAGCCAGGATTCGGTGATGGCGATGAAGTCCAGATTGTTGAGCACTATCAGATCACAGATATCTGTGGCATGTGCTATCAGTGATCTTGCATTTATTAGTCCTCCTTTGAGTAGGTGGTTTGATGGATGAGGTGGTACAGTTTTGGTCTGGGTAGTGGGAGGAAGTCTCCTGTTTTTTCGGGGGACGTTGGTGTTGGGCTTCTGGGTATTGGATCTTTTATTGTTAGGAGGTAGGGTTCTAGTTAGAGGCTCATAAAGTTTCGAGAGTCTAGCTCTGAGCCTAGTGTTTCGACAGAGTAGACTACATGGGTTGCTGGGAAACTCGGATAAGGGATTCAGATCCGGGTGTTCCATACTGGTGTCAGTAGAGAGGGTGGTCATGGTGGAATTTAGAGGTCTTGTGAGCATAGTAGGGGGGCTACTGTCCTCTCTATGGTGGAGGATAATTGCAGATAGGTACAATAGCAGGCTGCAAAGTGTGATACTCATGATGTGGAGCTGGATACACTGGGCGCGGTGGGCATAGATCAGCATAGGCAATGGCTAAGTTGACTAAATTGCACAAGGCACAGTGGGCATAGATCAGCATAGGCAGTGGCTAAATTGACTAAATTGCACAAGGCACAGTGGGCATAGATCAGCATAGGCAATGGCTAAGTTGACTAAATTGCACAAGGCACAGTGGGCATAGTTAGCATAGGCAATGACTAAGTTGACTAAATTGCAAAAGTGTGATATTCATGATGTGGAACTGGATACACTGGGCACGGTGGGCATAGATCAGCATAGGCAATGGCTAAATTGACTAAATTGCACAAGGCACAGTGGACATAGATCAGCATAGGCAGTGGCTAAATTGACTAAATTGCACAAGGCACAGTGGGCATAGATCAGCATAGGCAGTGGCTAAATTGACTAAATTGCACAAGGCACAGTGGGCATAGATCAGCATAGGCAGTGGCTAAATTGACTAAATTGCACAAGGCACAGTGGGCATAGATCAGCATAGGCAGTGGCTAAATTGACTAAATTGCACAGGCAATGGCAATGACTAAATTGACTAAATTGCACAGGCAATAGCATTGACTAAATTGACTAAATTGCACAGGCAATGGCAATGACTAAATTGACTAAATTGCACAGGCAATAGCATTGACTAAATTGACTAAATTGCACAGGGCACAGTGGACATAGTTAGCATAAACTTGCAGGTTACCAAAGTCAAGATGTTAAATTGATGGTTCCCCTTTAAGAGATGTAGGGTAAAAAGCCCCTGGGCTTACCATGGTAGTATGGGTCCGTCAGGCAGCATTAGGGAGCAGGCTACGCCTCCCGTGCGCCGAACAGGGCGCAAAACAGGGCCTTTGTATGGCCTTCGTGTGTGCCGGCGTATTCGCCTGCCGGCGGAAGCAGAGGGCTTAGTGGTGCCCAGATCGAGGCTCAGCCTCGCTTTCAGGCCGCGTCGCGCCCGGCATGGGGAAGTCAGGCGAGCGGGAAAGACCTAGTCAGGCAGGCCGCCGTGTGCAGTGCAGCGGATCTGCACTTGCTGCTGCCGGGTGGTCTGCTGGATGGGGGGGGGGGGCTCCTGCCCTCCACCCTCGTCGAAGGTCGCCAGGAAGGGGGGTCCTGGGGGCAGAATAGCGCCTTTATAAGGCCTTCGTGTGTGCCGGCGTATTCGCCTGCCGGCGGAAGCAGAGGGCTTAGTGGTGCCCAGATCGAGGCTCAGCCTCGCTTTCAGGCCGCGTCGCGCCCGGCATGGGGAAGTCAGGCGAGCGGGAAAGACCTAGTCAGGCAGGCCGCCGTGTGCAGTGCAGCGGATCTGCACTTGCTGCTGCCGGGTGGTCTGCTGGATGGGGGGGGCTCCTGCCCTCCACCCTCGTCGAAGGTCGTCAGGAAGGGGGGTCCTGGGGGCAGAATAGCGCCTTTATAAGGCCTTCGTGTGTGCCGGCGTATTCGCCTGCCGGCGGAAGCAGAGGGCTTAGTGGTGCCCAGATCGAGGCTCAGCCTCGCTTTCAGGCCGCGTCGCGCCCGGCATGGGGAAGTCAGGCGAGCGGGAAAGACCTAGTCAGGCAGGCCGCCGTGTGCAGTGCAGCGGATCTGCACTTGCTGCTGCCGGGTGGTCTGCTGGATGGGGGGGGGGCTCCTGCCCTCCACCCTCGTCGAAGGTCGTCAGGAAGGGGGGTCCTGGGGGCAGAATAGCGCCTTTATAAGGCCTTCGTGTGTGCCGGCGTATTCGCCTGCCGGCGGAAGCAGAGGGCTTAGTGGTGCCCAGATCGAGGCTCAGCCTCGCTTTCAGGCCGCGTCGCGCCCGGCATGGGGAAGTCAGGCGAGCGGGAAAGACCTAGTCAGGCAGGCCGCCGTGTGCAGTGCAGCGGATCTGCACTTGCTGCTGCCGGGTGGTCTGCTGGATGGGGGGGGGGCTCCTGCCCTCCACCCTCGTCGAAGGTCGTCAGGAAGGGGGTTGCATTGCTTCCTGCATTGCTTCCTGCAAGTTTAGCACGCATTTTCCCTGTGGGTGTTCACCACTTCGAACGTTGCAAAAACAAACAGCACAAAAAGGCTATTTTCAGAGCCACCACTTTGTTTTGCGAGTGCGTACAATGTTTTGGACGCAGTCCCGCTGCCCATTGTTGACAACCGTGTATGCGGCGCTCATAGGCTGTGCCACCGCCTGCATGCTTTCATTCCAATTCTATTTTTGAACAGTCCAAGGTGGCTGTGAAAAGAGCCTTTTTGTCCCCCCACGCCCTTCTGGTTGTGTTGCCTTTTTCCTGTTGTTATAAGACACACCACAGAAGGACAGGAATGGAAGGAAGGTTTGGCAAAGGGTACCAACCACAGGGATAAGAAACTGCATGTGGAGATCACAAGATGTTGCGTGTACCTTACTTGGGTAGCGGGCACTCTTTGTCATGCTCCCGGACCGAAGCCTCAAAAGCACTTCAAAATTGTTCCCCTTTGCACAGTACCGCATCGCAGTACATGCACAAGACAGTGACCTTTGAAAGGTACGGGTCTGTTGCGGTGCGTATGGCCTGCAAGGCTGGTTGCGGGAAGTGCTGACCCACTGGAGTCTCCCTAGTGGTGGCAGGAGCAGATGCAGAGGATGCTGTAGAGGAAAGTAACCTACTGCCTTGTTCGAAGGGGACAACCCTCCGAACAGCTGCCTTGTGGTTCGAATTCAGGTGCCGCCGCATGGAGGTGGTGCCATAGCTGTACAAGCCAAGTTTTCTGCGACTGAGTGCATTTTACCGGGTTCAACGAGATTTGGGCACATCTCAAATGGTCATAAATAGTTTCCACACCCACGACTCATGCTGGCTGTAGTCAATGGAGATTCCCTGTACCTTATCCTCGTTTCCTTTTTGATGACCATCCACATTATCACGCCTGTTACCTTGCTCAGGCCCTTCAGAAGGAGTTGGTGGTGGTGAGGGTGTGGGTGCTCCTGAGTCAGAGGTAGTAGCAAAAGCCCTGGTGGCCATTACTTGGAGAGGTACATTCCAGGCACAGAATTGGTCAGAAAGCAATTTCTGCACAAACGAATGTGCCCCGCTGCTCTTCTCTGGAAAACCAAACTCGGATTGCAGCGCAGTTGTGGGGTGTGCCCTTTATAGGACTGTTGTGGAGCCCATGCAATCGGAAAGTGGCCCTAAATCTTTCCTTACAATAACTACCTGCAGAAGAGAGCGTGTAGTAACTCTGTAAGGGTGCATTCTGACTGTAACATGCCATACATTGCAGAAAATTTCATGTGCATGGGTCCGGATTGTGTCTGCCAAATAAGGGCCCACGCGCAGCGTGGTTCCGTTCCCATGGTGACATCGCCATTGTTCTCCATTTGGATGGCTGTCCGCGGGACGCATATTGGTCGTAATACTTTGTGGCCACGTGCATAGGTCTCCTACGGATAGCCTTGGCATCACCGGACTACTTAAATGTACGGCACACATGCACTGAACAGTTCCTAATAAGCTTGGTGTGTGCACAGTACACTAGGTGGAAAGTTCACGTACAAAGGTACTCCCAGGACTTGGGTGAGCACTTCCACCTACTAAAACTAAATCACACATTTGTTCGCATATCTTGGCCAGGGGCGGTGTTACCAGGGGTCACAGGAAGAGATACCCATGTGCGAAGTTGTGCGACAGACAAACGTACGGTCCTAAAACTACTTACAGGCTGTTCTGTGCATGCAAACATGGGGCCCATAATGGCATCCTACGGATGCTTCCATTGTGATTGTGCATAGGGCAGTCGGGTGCGGTGGTCGTACGGCTCCGTTGCTAACAGTGCTGCTGCACCTGTGTATCCACTCCCAGAGAGTTCAATAGGACTCTATGGGAATGGGGATTAACAAATGTACCCGCACCTGACTTCCCAGCCACTGGACTTGTAATAGCCCAGTGGCACCTGGAAGTCAGGCGCCAGTAAATTATCACGGGTCCAGCTGCAACCTGCTGGGAGCACCTGCAAGGTTACCGCCGGACCCGTACTGAGGCCCTATGTATTGGAACAAAACAGTCTCCCACACAGGTGAATGTGAACATATTTGATCAGTTGCATCACAACATAGTAAAAACAGATAAGTCTAATTTGTAGCTTAACTTGGTGAACCAGGAAAGAAACACTCACCCTTTGGGGTTAAAAACACCATGCATTCCACTCATTACTCGAGCTTCGTCAGACTGTTAATCATAAAACATTATGACTTGCGGAGGCATTGTTGCGCGTGACATGGTGTAGCAGCTCTCCATGTTGCTCTGCTGCAAAACCGCGATGGGGACAGAATAACAAGGGACATATGGTGATCGGAGCCTTCAGAGTGATAAAAATGATGCAGGATCGGAGGGGCGCTCACGCCGGAACAATATACACCTGAGAGGGCTACCTGAGAGAGTGAAGGGGCCTTCCATGGAGCTGTTTCTCGAATGGCTAATCCAACACTGGATGGCACCACAGTGACTATCGAGGTTCTTCTATATAGAACATACGCACAGAGTGCCTGGGAGGGAACCACCACCAGGCGCCCCGCCCGACAGGTGATAGCCAGACTGATAAACTACAGGGACAGAGACGCTGTTCGCCATATGACACGGAAAAAAGGGCCCCTAACACATAATGGAGCAAAAGTAGCGATATAGCCGGACTTCACCAGGGTGGTCCAGAAGGCCAGACAGACATTTGAAGCAGCAAAGTGGAAACTCAGAGAGAAGGGAATCAAATACGCAATGATGTACCGGCTATATTGCGAGTGTGCGGTCCACAAGGAGTGCGTTTTTTCACCCAACCCTCCAAGGCCTGGGAGTGGGCAGACTCAATGGCGAAGCAACCGACCAATAAGTCCTGGAAAAAGATCACAAACAAGGCCGGATCGGGCCCAATGGAGCCCAGCCCTCCATCATCAGAAGAGCTAACGAACATTGGGTAACAAGATATTTGGCTACCAGAAATCTAACCCGGTGCACGTTGTATAAGGTATATGAGACCACAGGTCTGAGCCTGAGCAGTAACGTATTTGAACCAACCATCTAGATGCCAGGGAGATACCTGCCCTGCTTCTATTATTAAAAGGGCTGCTAGTGACCTAGCCTCCTTTATCACCACCCTTATCAATGTGTCTTTCCGCACATGCACTGTCCCTACTAACCTGAAGAACTCTTGGGTTCTCCCACTGCTGCAGAAACCCTCTCTGGACCCAAGCATTCCAACTAATTATAGACCTATTACCACAGTCCCCTTCCTATTGAAGATTATCGACAAAGCAGCCTATATCCAGATACATTCGTACTTAGATACCAACAATCTACTAGGACTACGACAATCTGGCTTCAGACCCCAACATGGCACCGAAACAGCCTTGATTGACCTGAAGAACCAGATTGATGACCTGAAAGATAAAGGGAAACCGGCCCTCCTATTTCTTTTAGATTTGTCAGCCACTTTTGATTTGGTTGACCATGGAGTGCTATGTGATCACTTGTCTAGGGCGGCCCATTTCTCTACAGAAGCAACAGCATGGATCCAATCTTTCTTGAATAATAGATCCATGAGAGTCTTCTCACCCTCGGCATCAGCTGACCCTATACCCATAACATGTGGAGTTCTGCAGGGATCCTGCATATCACCCACAATGTATAATGTGTTTACCAAGCCACTGTTTGATGACTTAGATCTCCTGGGTGTCACCTACACTAACTATGCAGATGACACTCATCCCTCTGACAGGCGACTATGACAAAGATTTGGCACTGGTCAACAAAATCTCTGTCATCATTCAGGCCTGGATGGCCTCACATGGTCTGTGTCTGAATGATAAGACTGAAATTCTGCCTCCATGAGCACCAGCCAGTCTGCAGAAACTGAGCAACAACTACCTCTCATTCAACATTGATGGCATTGACATCAAGGTGGCCAAGGAGGTAAAAACCCTAGGTTTCTACCTAGATTCAGCTTTAACCCTGTGCAAACAAGTTAACGCTATTGCTTCAGCAGCAGGTTATATTTGCAAGCAAGTTGGCTAGAGCCTTAATACTGTCCAAACTTGATTATTGTAATGCACTTTACCTAGGTGCCAGTAAATACATTATAAATAAACTTTAAATACTTCAGAACAATGTACTTAGAACAGCCCTACGTATGCCAAGAAGACAGCATATCTCAACAATCAGACGGAGTAACAACTGGCTCTCCATCAAGGACAGAATACATCTCAAAACAGTCTCCCTGATTCACAAATGTCTTAAGAATTCAGCCCCTCAATACCTCTCGGAGAGATTCACTGAAAACAATTCCACATGACCCACGAGGACATCCAATTCCTTCTGTCTAAGAGTCCCTAGATTCAAATTGAAAAAATCAGCTGCTAGCAGCTTTCCCGTGAAGGCTGCCCAACTCTGGAACTCCTTACCTATATCACTAAGAGCAGACCAATCCTTCTACAACTTCAGGAAAAACACCAAACATTGGCTCACCTCCAATGACTCATTACAATATTAGCAGTCTGAACCCAGGATCACGTAGACTGCACCCTGTTATGCCCTGTTGTTTCTCTGTTAATAAATCTCTGTATATATTCTATGTCTTATTATACAAACTTTGAGTCTTAATGTAAACCTGTTTTATATGTATGTAACTTCTGATTTGTATGTAATGTAACTAAGAAACTGAATATTCTTGTAATGCGCCCCGATACCTCTGGGTGTGGAGCGCTTCATAAATAAAAAAACAAACAAACAAACAAACAATTATAATCCAGTGCTGGGAGTTGGGCAGAGTTACTCTTTTGCGTAGGCCCCCAATCCTTATCCCGTCCCCAAGGACAAGGAGGGAAGAGAGGAACCGGTTCATGTTTAAAGGACGACAGATGCTTCTAAGTTGGAAGAAGTATAGGTTGGGATGGGGACATGCTGGTTTACAGGGGTTTGGGGGGGAAGTGTTGGGGGGACAGTTGGGGAGGATGGGGAAGATGGGGAGGGCTAGTTTCAAGTTCAAAGCACTAGGTGGAATGCCCACAGGACAGGGAGAAGGCAGGAGGGTGCCCGATGAGCCAGATGGAGTAGGTATCATATGAAACAGGAATGACGAATAGACTGCTTCGATGCCTGACGTGGAACATCAATGGCATACTAGAGAAGATAAAGAGAAGCCTGGTGCTGCGCTACATAAGGGAACAAAAGGCAGATAGTATCCTGCTCCAAGAGACGCATATGCTGGGCACAGTATGTAAATGTCTCGCCAGGGGTCAATACGGGGTGGTGGGGTGGTGGAACATGCAGGCTACTACAGGGGTTCCCGGAGTGTGGCAATCCTGATACACAAATTGGTACCCCTAAATACTAGGAAGGTGATCAGGGACAACAGGGGGAGGTACGTGGGCATTGCAGGAACACTATGGGGGGAGGCCACCATTATTGTGAGTGCCTACGCGCCCCTAGCGCTTTAGGCTAACCTTTTCACAGACCTCCAATCACTACTGGCAACTCATGGGGCAGATTTCACACTGATAGGGGGCGACTTCAATGATGTGGGGGAAAAAAGGTTAGACAGATGCAGTGGGATTGCCGACGGACCAGGCCCTTGTGGGATGCGGTCCTCCACAGATTGGAAGAAGTGCTGCGCTGGGCAATTCCACAGGATCGCAAAATGCGGCTCCTGCATACCTGTGGTGACTTTGAAGAGAAAAGGTGGGAAAGTAAGCTGATAGCCATAGCGGCGATGGTGGTAAAAGGGACCGGGCAGTCAACACTCCAACAGTGGCAACCTGGGAAAGGGGCATGGAAATCTGCTGGAGTATGGAGAAGAAAATCTACCTTAATAGAAGAATGCTGGGGAAATACAGTAAAATATGGGAGAGCTTTGCAGATTAAGGGACTAGGGGACACTCCACTATCATCATCGTCATCGACTGAAGGGAATAACCAGGACCGGATAAAGGGCAGGAGTGGGTTTGCAGGGGAGCCACATGGTGCTATGTAATGCTTGTTGTATTGTACTGTTTTTATAAAATGCAAATAAATAGTTATGAAAAAATAAAACAACATTATGACTTACTTCCCAACATTTTGAAACGTTTGCCAGACCCCGCCTCTACTCCAAAGGTCATGTGACCGCAATAGAGAATTCCCCGCAAGATGGCAGGCCATCCTAGAGTGTCATACTTATCATATAGATACAGCCAGTGCTTAAAGTGGGCCGGGGCTTGCCGGGGCCGGGCCCCGGCAGTCTCCAAAAAGTGGGGCTGAGCCGGGGCCCTGCCGGGGCCCCGTCCCACTGCCCGCAACATTGGCAGGATGCATTATCCCGTCGCGGCCGCAGCCGCGACGGGAGAGGCGCCTGCCATGAAGTCAGGCGATCTGATAGAAGTGGCAGCCAACCACAGCGACGCTGTGCCTGGCTGCCACTTCCATCAGTCGCAGTAACTGCATCTGGTGACCCCTCGCACGAGAGGTCACCAGAGGCAGTGCCTTTGTTTCCCCAGGTCGGCGAGGCGTCTTTAACCCTCGGCGAACCTGGGGATTCCTCGACATATTTCGAGGTTTATAAAAGATGGCTTTGAAAGTACACATTTCAAGCCATCTTTTATAAAGCTTTGCCGACGGACAATTTTTATGTTTAGAAAAGATGGCTTGCATAGTACACACACCATAGTAAGGTACGCACACAAATATATAACATTTATATATATATATGTGTGTATACCCTACGATTTGCGTACTTTTTAGGCCACGCCCCTCCCACAAGCCACGCCCCCAAATGAGGGTCCCCCCTCGATTTCTTACCCCACTTAAAGCCCTGGATACAGCACATGGCAAATTGAAAAAGTAACTCAGTGCATCTAAGTAGATGTTGGTACATTGCAATCGTAACTTATTCACGAGGCAATGAACGGCAAACAGAATTTTACAATTGTGACAAATAATGGAAGCATATTATGCATCTGTATTATTAAATAATAGATGGCCGCTATTGCCCGATAAAATATCGGAGCAGAGACAGCCAAGCCCTGACTCAGGTGAGTGCAAAAATTGAGCAGCAGCAACAGAATGAAATGAAGCTTGTCAAGTGACAGACACTATCAGTTCAATTAACATCATAGTGCGGCCACGATAAAATGAAGTACTCGCAACTCTCCGTCCAGGAAGCCGAATCTCCATAGCCCATATGGGAGTGCCTGTACACACATATGCATCACAATAATGAGAGATAGATCCTCCACAGCCAAGGACTGAAAATGTTGTTACTCTTAGAAAAGAGTGCAGAGCATAGTTCAAGTGACCTCAAAACTTTTTTTTACCACAGAAGTAGTTAGAAAAGGATTGACCTAGATGTTTGATACCTTCAGATTAATATCTTTAACCTAGCAAGTTCTAACGGTTCCTTCAATAGCGATCATAAGGTGCATGGACATGTAAACATTACAAATGGGCAATATCCGCTGTTTGAAACTGTATGCATAAGAAGTGTACCCTACTGATGGAGAGAAGAACAGACCTGCCGGCTGTGCCTTTATGGCCAGTACTTTGGCAAACTGACGTGCGCCTTCCATAGTGAGACAAGGATCACTTCTCAATGTCCCTATATTGGCCCCATCACCCCAAAAATGTATGCATTTCCATGCTCTCTATACCTCGCCAGGCCAAAGTTACTGTCACCAGGAGCCAGGACCCACAAAAAGAGACCATACAGATCTAATAGGGTCATAGACCTGCAGCTACCGAGTGCCCCCTCAACATGGGCCCTGCGGTCTTCCCCCTGTGCACCTGCTTTCCATTGTTGGGGCCTTATCTGGTACCATTACCACCAGGACCATGTATCCACAAAAGGTCTGCATCAACAGCCACCTGTGGCCTTTTTGATGCTTCAACGCAAAAATTCAGGTCTATAGGCGAGACCTAGCTCAATGCCGCAGGGACACCAAGGACTTACAGAACAAGTTTCACATTTCGGGCACCCCAAAAATGAACACCCCAGTTTTATAGTGTTCATCTACAAAAGCGTCAGGCCAGTTTCAACAGTGCTATGCCATTTTCAAATCACTCCGGCTAAGAAGAAAAAAGCCTAAGAGGCATATATGATCAAACGAAATGTTGCAACCTGTATCATCAACCTATGGAAGCACCAGTCTGCAGGGGTTGCCATTCTGAAATGGCTGAAGGGTGAGGGGTATGCCTTTCTAAGCCTATACCTAGAGTGGCAATACTAAGTAAAGAAGGTTGTGACTGGCTCCAGTAAGGGATTGTGCCCCCGCTGCCACCCAAGGCTTCCCAGAGTATAGATGTCATTTTCTTGAAACCCCAACTGTAAATAAGACACCCATCCCTAACCAACCCCAAAGACCTTCAAGAGATCGGGATTTACCACTAAACTACCCGGCGAAGGAGGGTTTGACAAGTAAAAAAAAACAATATTTATACTTAAAAACATTTAGCAAGAAGCATTTAAAAATGTCTGCAGGTTGACAGAGTTCCGGCGAGCCCTGCCTGTGATACTGCCCAACTCTCACCCTCAGCTGCCCGACTCCAGTGGTTTATTCTGTCAAACAGCCCTACGTTCAAACTTCTCCCTAGACCTCATTGTAACCACTGATTCTTAGGGAGATTATGTAACAGCTCATATAGCATAACATTTCCCTTTGACCCACGTCGGTCTATCTGCAAAATTGCATCAATGCTCCTTTCACTTAAACCTGTAACTCAGGGTTTCGCTGTCAATAAAACATTCATTTTTCGATGGGTAAAATGTATCTATCTGTATTTAGTGAAGGAACATTTTTGTGTGCATCATAACTAAATAACAAACTCACGGTGGAACTAGGTGACCGCTTTCTGCTTTGTTAATGTTCATGCAGTGCTGTAACTTTAGCTAGAAGGTCAAAAGTTCACATTTCTGTACTATCATATTTTTCTTTCCAGAACTATAATTGTAATGTGTTCTGATTTTATTACTGTGTGTATTTACTTTTATTGGTATTTTGGGCAGTGCCTCCCTTTTATTGAGTTGTTAACTTGTCTGTTGTGCCAGTGCAGGATTTACTGCCCCACAAGACTGCAGAGAGTTCAGCCGATACTGTTCGGCTGCACTGCCTTGAGGCTTCCATTCTTGAGACAGAACTTGCATGTATGTAGGTTGATTTTTTAGGAGTTTTCTTTAGTGTGAACCGAGTTTGAGTGCAATGGGTGCTGTACATTAGAGGCTCGGTTTGCAATATTGACAGACGCAGTAGGGTGGGAACAGGTCATGTGTGAGCTAAGGACTTACATTGAGAGACTGCCAATATGTTCTTTAAAGAGAAGGGTCTTCAGTTTCTTCTATCTCATCAGGGACTAGACATTCCCGATGCCATAGGCATTTTGTTTAGGAATCCTGGTGCGTTGCATGCAAAAGGTTTCTTGTGTTCTTCTTGCAGGAGCCGGGTGATTTCTTTTGCCTCATCATGAGTTGGGCGATAACCCTGGCGGTATCACCGCCGGGACTATTAGCCCTACTGCCAAACCCCCGGTGATATTAGCACTGGATCCAGGGGCGCCGAGTACGGCAGGGCCCGGCCCCCCACCCCCGCCAGAGAGAAGTGATGCAGCATCGAGGGCCCTTTCCATCAATACTGCATCACTTCTCTCCGACCAGGTAAAAGTGCGAGAATGTCGGATTAAGCCAGGTCCTCTTTTGTTTAAAGGGAAACGGCGTGCTCGCTGCCAGTGCACAGCAAGGCAGTATCATGCAAGGGAGTTTCTAACCACTCTGGGAGGGATTTTAAAACGAATGCTCTGATTAGCAGTTTATGATGACCACAAAAAGAATGGTCTACCTAATATTTTATTTAGTTATGTCTTCTGGACTCCTGGCTTTGCTTATGTCCATGATTTTTTTAAAACGACCGAAATCAAAGCTTTTCAGGCGACCTTGCTTGTCTTCTTTGGACCGGACTTTGAGAGTCTGCGATTATAACATGACCGAGTCACAAACAGCAGCAGCTCAGTATGGGTGCGTTTATCAATGCATATTTTGTACATATAACTTTTAGACCAGTGTGCACACCAATGTATTGACAGAAAGGTACACGCCTGTGTGAGCTCCCTGGGATTCAAACCCGCATTGAGCGCTTAACTCAGTTGTTATCTTGATAGTTGTGCTGCACCTTTTTGTTCATTTATTTATTTATTTATTATTTATTTATTTATTTGTGTTACAAATATTGGTCTAATAATGGCTAGAAATCAATTTGGCGCTGAAATTAGGCTTTCCTTTCCGCATTTTGAACTTTAAAATGTGTGCAATGTTTTTCATTTCCTGTGAAAAGAAAATCGCCCCACTGTGCGTTTAAAATTGTCAGCCATCTTGAAAACCAAGCCAGCCAAGATGTGTTTATCCAGAGCCCAGACAAATGAGTTATATATGCATGTATAGTTATTAATATTCTTCATTTACGGACCTCCCATCGCACCCTCACTCAAAAATGCTATTGTTTAAAATATTGATCATAATGAAAAATATATGTTAACATATTTATTTTAAGTTCCTATGACAAATAATCTGCAAACTGTGCCTCCAAGGAGGGGTGGACTAGGAAACAAAAGAGGACCTGGAAATAATTTTCAAAGTGGCCCCATATCACACATTTTCAACAAGCCCCACCCTTTTCCTATGGGAAAATTTGGAAATGCAAAACAAAAGAGGTCCAAAGTGTTGAGGCCTACTGGGAAATCTCCAGAGTTCCCTTGTAGCAAATCAACTTCCCGGGCACCAGTGGTCCAGGGATGAATATCGGTTTCTAATAATCAATCGGCCCCAAACCTCTAGTAAACCAGAATGTATCCAAACAGATTGGAAACACAAGTATATTATACACCTCCTTGTCCAATTTAGGTAACGTGGACTGAATGGCAGGCTTATTTCCGCAAGGTCGCGGATAGTTGATTAGTTGCAACATAGCGAAAATACAATTA
The DNA here is from genome assembly GCF_040938575.1 of Ambystoma mexicanum. NCBI lineage: Eukaryota > Metazoa > Chordata > Amphibia > Caudata > Ambystomatidae > Ambystoma > Ambystoma mexicanum. The sequence goes on along the minus strand of NC_090931.1, from coordinate 931,586,902 downwards.
TTGCCCAATGATAAAAGGGACTGTAGAGGGAGAGGAAGGAGGAAGTGGAGAGGGAGAGAGAGAGGGAGGGGGAGAGGGATGAGGAGAAAGGGGAGAAGGAGAGGAACAGGAAGGGGGAAGGGAGCAGGAGATTGAGGGCGAGGGATAGAGGGGTGAGTGAGGGGGAGATGGAGAGAGGGAGAGGGAGGGGGTAGAGGGGGAGAGGAACATGAAGGGGGAAGGGAGCGGGAGGGGAGAGGGAGAGGGAGGAAGAGGGGAGAGGGTGAGGGAGGGGGAAGGGGAGAGAGGGAGGGGGAGAGAGGGGTGAGGGAGAAGGAGATGCGCTGAGCATTCCCGTCCACCCTTCAAGGGCACATGCTGAGCACGGTGGTTTATATTACTCGTGGATGAGAGAGATATAAGTGAAATACTCATCTATGAATAATATCAACGTTATGTCACTTTATTAGAATGTCCCTCACTTGTGGAGTGCTGGAAAGTCTTGCCTGCTGCTGGCCAGCTGCCTCTCTATGTAGCATCTTCATACGTGTTCATTGCAATCTTTTGCACACCCGGGAAGTGGTGGGGGCCTGGCAGGGTATGATTATGATGAAAAGAATATGTAGATCAGTTCTATGAAGTAAGTCCTTTGAAACTTTAAGGCACCTATGCATGGAATCTGTTTAAAATATTAAATGAGTCCTATAAAATTAAATGTATTTGTGATTGTATTATCTTGTATGTATTGTAGATATGTATTTAAATGTAATGTGTTCTTTTAATTTATTTTTCAAATGGGTGCAAGCCGTGGTGCATGCCAGCCCTGTGAGGTGGGACATGGTTAGGGGGTGGGCGGGAATGTTTTCTGATAGCATGGGTGCAAGCCCGGGGTGCATGCCAGTCCTGTGAAGTGGGCCATGGTTAGGGGGTGGGCGGGAATGTTTTCTGATAGCATGGGTGCAAGCCCGGGGTGCATGCCAGTCCTGTGAGGTGGGCCGTGGTTAGGGGGTGGGCGGGAATGTTTTCTGACAGCATGGGTGCAACCCCGGGGTGCATGCCAGTCCTGTGAGGTGAGCCATGGTTAGGGGGTGGCCGGGAATGTTTTCTGATAGCATGGGTGCAAGCCCGGGGTACATGTCAGTCCTGTTAAGTGGCCCATGGTTAAGGGGGTGGGCGGGAATGTTTTCTGATAGCATGGGTGCAAGCCCGGGGTGCATGTCAGTCCTGTTAAGTGGCCCATGGTTAAGGGGGTGGGCGGGAATGTTTTCTGATAGCATGGGTGCAAGTCTGGGGTGCATGCCTGTCCTGTTAGGTGGGCCATGGTTAGGGGGTGGGCGGGAATGTTTTCTGATAGCATGGGTGCAAGCCCGGGGTGCATGTCAGTCCTGTTAAGTGGCCCATGGTTAAGGGGGTGGGCGGGAATGTTTTCTGATAGCATGGGTGCAAGCCCGGATTGCATGTCAGTCCTGTTAGGTGGGCCATGGTAAGGGGGTGGGCGGGAATGTTTGGCGATATCATGGGTGCAAGCCTGGGGTGGAGTAGGGGCAGTGATGGCTTACGCAACTCGAAGGCTTAAATCTCCGTCTTACTTGATTTTAGTATGTGCAGTACATGCTAGCCAATGTTTCCACTGTTCTGTGCTGCACGAACCCCCACCCCCACGCGCCTTTGCACCAAGTTGGTGACTACATGCAAATTTGCGGTCATATAACTGCCAGTGATGTCACTTCCTGTATTTGGCCCCCTCCCCCCCCGGGAAATTGATAGGTCGGCTCCCCTGGCTGGATCACGGGTTTGGCGGAACGGTAAGTCCCCATTCCCCATTGGGCCCATTCAGGAATTTCCCATTCCCCATTGGGCCCAATGGGGAATGTTTGGCGCTATCACCGCTGGCGGTATGAGTGCCGAAAATCAGCAAAATATCGGTGGATTTGCCCCCAGCTCAGAGCTGGGGGGAAATCCGTCAAACCTGTGATTTGGCAGACCCTTAAATGCAGTGGTAATAGCGTTACCACCACATTTAAGGGTTACCGCCAAACTCGTGATGAGGCCCTGATGTCCAACTATTCACCTGGATTTAAAAAATAGTTGACACAAAAAGGGAGAATCTGTGGGACCATTTTTTATTCAAACAGGTTTCTTTCTACCACATGGCTTGACGTAGTTGCAAAGGAAATTCCGGTCAAGGGCAAAGCCAACAGTTTTGGCTTTTGTGTAGGCATTGGAGAGGCATTTGCCAGGCGCTACCAGAATGGGGTATCAGGTAATAAAATAGCAGCAAACATTTCGCCGGTAAAAGAAATTGCAGCAAAAATGCTGTGGTTTGACCTGGTAAAGGTGTACCCCATTTAATCATTTAAGGGGAGCGGGGGTTGCAGGGGTTTCAGGGGTCGGGGGGTTGAGGGGGTGTCCCCTGCATCCTTTACATTATTGTGGTGGCAAAACCACAGCATTTTGGCACAATATTTTGCATACACTGCCATTGTTGCTGCGATTTTAAGACATGGAACCCCGAATGGTAGTAATTGGCTATAAAATGATAACTGATGTAAAATGGTGTGTTTACCTGGGCATCAGAGCGCTTTACAGATTCGAACCATAATTTACAATTTCATAAACACACAGAACCCACAACAATGAAAACATTATAAGATGTAACAACATTTACAATGAAGAGATATTAATCAATAGAAACATTTAAAAAACAGATTGCTTTAGCCAGGCTTTCAAATTGTGGTTAACTTCAAATAATCAGGGCTCAAACGAAGGTCAGAGGGCAAGGAATTCCAAGCTGAGACTGCTACCCCTCAAAAGGCCTTTTCATAGAGGAGGACTACTTGAATGTACAGACTTCCAGGTGAAGAGACGCCCCACTTCGATGACCCGCCAAACCCTCCAAATTCCTTAGTTTTTCAGCCAAATGCGCGAGGGTGTGCCCATGGATTGCCTTGTAGATGATGCATAATAAAGTAAAGGGAACCCTGGCATTCAATGGAAGCCAGAGGAGGGAAACTAGGACTGGCGCCATGTGCTCAAATGCCCATGCTCCCCACTACCAATCGAGCTGCTGCATTGATGCCCGCCTTAAAAGGTGCCAGTGAAGAATGCAAATAGAATTGACATAATCAATGCAAGCTATAACTAATGATTGCACTAAGGTGCAAACATTACATGTTGAAATCAAAGGTTTCACTGCCCACAGTGCATAAAGGTGAAAGTTAGCAGATTTCGCCATGGCGTCCATACGTGGAATTAAAGCAAAAGCCCCAGAATTCTTCTTACCTATGCAATTTATCTTACCCCCTTCCATTTGATTTGGCATCTGTTTCGTTAGGTGGCGTGGGAGGCATTCATGTTGTATTTGATAGATTTGTTGATACGCCTGTTATTCAATTGCTAAAAACGTGAGGAGGCAAGGCAAGTTCGTGTTGCCCATTCTTTTGCCAGGTGTTGTGTCTGAAACGGATTCTTTAATCTGTCATTGCAATTGAAAACGGTACGCTCGGGTAAACACGTTGCTTCAAGTTTGCCAAGTTTATCAGCAGATATCCTGATGGCCAGTCCAACCGAAATTTGATAACTGTGTTTTCCGAGGGCGTTTTCAGGCCTTGCCATGGTAGCTAAGCACTGGTAAATAAGAGCAATAAGAGCCTTCTACCAACCATTATAAAACAAACTGAGTATGATCACAAGTACCCAGCTTTGGGATTTATTGCAAATATTAAATCAGATTATATTTCTCATTATGTATTATTTGATAACAGTTTAAATATGACTCTTTTTAACCTTTTAACTGCCATGGGTTTTCCCCCCCAGTGCCAAGGCCTTTTTTGGTGATTTTGGTATTTCGCCATTCAATGCTTTGTAACGTGTTCTGTTTCATTAACCCCTTAAGTGCCAAGGACGAGGTATCTCGTCCTTGGCAACAGGGAGGTAATCCCATGGACTGACATTTACTTTATTTACAAACAGGAATGCACCAACAACAAAAGATATAGCAGCAGGCAATTCTAATTGCACCCCTGTATCTACTGCATCTGCTTGAACTTTATTCCTAAGAGCATATCAAACGTGTTCAAAAGTAACTCTATATTTCTAATGATATAATAATGAACATACAAATCACCTCAAGTCACCTTATGAAGAGGCTGACGGTAGTTCCCCGGCCTCTGTATTCTTCCTGTTCACTTTAGTGAATTTAATCTTAGCGCTTTCCAACTCTGCGCATCATAGTGCGTGCTAAATGTAGAACATTCTTGAAAGCCCTCATAAACTCAGCTAAGTGACGCAACCACGTTTCTCAATGTCTAGAGAGCGAGATCATGTCACTGGCGGAGGTAGAGGCCAGTGGGCAGCTTAATTTGCAAGCAAAATGTACACAAAATGCAAACTTAGACAAAAGATGCAAATGCGATTAAAAGGAAGTGGAAGTAGGCAGGGGTTGACTGGGAGCCAAAAGAGACCTTGGAAATAATTTTCAAAGTGTCCCCATATTACACATTTCCAGATAACCCAACCCTTTTTTATGGGAAAATTGTGAAATACCACACAAAAGAGGCCCACGGTGCAGAGGCCTGCCGGGAAATCCCCAGAGTTCCCTGTAGGCCAGTCCACCCCTGGAAGTAGGTGTACTATATGGAAGGTACCCCAAGAAGCAGTGGGATTCCACACAATGAGCAGACACGACATACTGCATGGGAGGCATTTATTCATTATTAATAAAAATCACAGGGAAAGCAATGCATTTTTGACACAAAAAGGCTTATAGAATTTACCATTGATAAAGCAGAGAACATGTGCCACTTACAATGGGGTGGGAGAATGTGACTTGAAGACCAGATGTTGCAGGCGGAGGTGGAAACATAAACCAGGGACGAGGACAGGAAAGAATGACATAGGAAATGGGATGGTGGAGACACTGCTGAATTAAGGATGGAGGGATGATGGAATAGTGCTTTAGGGTTGTCCATGAAGGGTAGGGAGAGAGGAAAACCGGGCGATGGAGTAGTGTAGAGTGCTATGAAACAGGTTCTTCAGAAAGGAAAGCTTTGAGGTTGGGTTTAAATAGTGGTAGAGATGATATGATATGATATGGCATTTATAACGCGTCTATACAAAAGTGTTTCAGGGCACAACGAGGCAAGGGAGGGGGAACAAAGGGAAGACAGACAACGATCATACTAGGCCAGATGTCATTCCGATCGCGGAAGTGCATGGGATGGGGGAAGAGGGAGAGTGTAGGGGAGGAGGGGGAAGGGACAGTGCAGTACATGGGAATAAAATAACAATAAGTAAAGTAACGGCCAGCAGGTGGCAAGTGCAAAGGTGAGTGCAGGCATCAGGTGTCAAGTGCTGGTGGTGGGACTGAAGGGATACAGAACAGTCCCAAAGTGTGGGGGGTGCCAGGCAGACAGTGCAGGAGTGTGTGACTGACGGAGGAAGGACTTGGGCCCGGGATCAGAGGGTGGCCAGGTCACCAGTGCAGATTCCGAATCTGCCAGGAAGTCAGCAGGGGAGAGGAGGAGAAAAGACAGACGCAAAGAGAAAGGTTTTGAGGTGCTTACGGAACCGGAGATGGTTCTCCTCAAGTTTCAGGGAGGCAGGGAGGCTGTTCCAGAGGGAAGCCCCAGCCGAAGAAAGAGATCTACCGCCAACTCGTTGCTTGGAGAAGCGACTGACCCTGAGGGAGTTGGAGGCGGATGAGCGAAGAGCTTGAGAATGAAGATATTTAGGAAGAGAGAGTTGAAGGTATTTTGGGCCCAGGCCCCAGAAGGCCTTGTGGACAATGCAGAGGGTTTTGAACTTGATCCTCGCAGCCACTGGGAGCCAGTGCAAAGATTTCAGTCCTTTAGAGATACGGCCCCAGGGCTTGAGGCCAAGGACAAGTCTCGCAGTCCTGTTCTGAATGAGTTGCAGAGGGCAGAGATTACAGGACTGCAGATTTAGAAAGAGGCTGTTGCAGTAGTCCAGCCTAGAGAGAACCAGAGCTCTGGAGACAGTGAGCTTCTGGGGGAAGGAGAGGAAAGGTAGAATACCTCTGAGGAGGTGCAGCTGGTAGTGTGACTTCTTAGAGACGTCAGAGATGTGAGGAGAGAAGGAGCATGTGGAGTCAAAGATGACCCCAAGGTTTTTAGCCTCACAGGTTGGAGCAGGAGGAGGGCCAAGAGAGGCTGGCCAGAGAGTGACAGGAAAGGAGGGAGCGGGTGTGCCGATGAGGAGAATCTCAGTCTTACTGGCATTAAGGCAGAGGTCATTGGCGGCACACCACTCCTGGATAGCAGGCAGACAGTCAGAGATGAGAGGCGGAGAAGAGGTGGCCGAGGGTAGTCTGAAAATGAGCTGAATGTCACCTGCATAGCACTGAAGGCAGAGAGCGGCAATGCGGTGGGCAAGAAGTGGCAGGTATAGGTTGAAAAACCAGGGAGAGAGGTTAGACCCCTGGGGGACACCACAGGTAAAGAAAAAGATGGCAGAGAGGAAGGGCCCAAGTTGGACCTGGGAGGGTCGGTCAGAGAGGAAAGAAGTCAGCCACGGCAGGGCCTGACCAGTGATACCAAGGTTATCACGGAGACGGTTGAGCAGGATGGCATGGTTGACAGTGTCGAAGGCAGAAGAGAGATCAAGCAAGATGAGGACACAGGGGGTGTTAGAACCAAGGTTGGAGAGCAGGTCTTCACAGATGTTCAGGAGAGCAGTTTCCGTGCTTCTGGCACCTCTGAAGCCGGACTGATGGTCATATGGACAACCAACAGATTCAGTGTGGAGATTAAGCTGGGAGATGGCCAGTTTTTCAAGGAGTTTGCCCAGGAAGGGAGTGATGGAGATTGGGCGATAGTTAGCCAGGCAGGAAGGGTTGGCAGAGGGTTTCTTAAGAAGAGGGTGCACAAGGGAGTGCTTGGAGTAGTACGGAGAGGGAGAGGAAGAGCATTCCAGAGAAGGGAAGTGAAGATAGAGAGCGAAAACGAGTGGGAGTACAGGGGGTTCGAGTAGTGGCAAGGAGGTGAGCTGAGGTTGATCTTAACGAGCGAGGAGGAGAGGAGAGAGTGAGATGAGCATATTAAAAACCTAAAAACCTGTCTCTTTCCGTAAACCTGATTAAGACCATCTAGGGCCATTGAAACCCTGCAACACCATGGACCACAACCTCAATGACATTACATTGGAAAGTAATTACAGTCTGCGGACAAATGTTCGAGGAGATTCAGAGTAATGACACCACTGAAAGTGACAAATAAGTCACCAAGGCAGAATCAGGAACCGGTTGCCATAAATGACAACCTTAGCATACTGCAGGCGCTAGATATATGATTGCTGACTATCCACTTGCTGAGTCTACAACACATGCCTAGCTGCCTCCTGTGCCATCTCCCTCTGAGTGCAGCTACCACAAAATCCGAGAATGTAATCCGGAACAGTGGGCTCGTAAGAATAAAACATTCACTCTAGACACTCACATCTCTTATCACTATGCTCACTCTCTACTCTACACCAACACACATTAGAGCGCAGCTATACCCAGAAACAAAATCAGCCTATCGGCGCACATACGCATCTTGCACAGGCCTAATGCTGCCAGAATGCAGTCTCGGAGACCAACCACCCGATTGCACACATTCAACAGATCTCTCAATACCACTACACCTAATGTTAGGATGCAGCTACCATCGGGCAATCGCATCAGCTGCACCAGTTGATCACATATTGACTGCACCCATGCACCTTATGGTACCCTACTCTCTCGACTGACCTGGACTGCAGTCCCAGAGGGCGTTCAACCCACAAGCGCTTTGAGGTCATGCCAATGATATATAGAGCGCTATATAAATGCCAAATAACATAACATAACAGATTGGCAGTGTGGGGAGAGTTCATGGATAGTTTTGAAGATGATGAGAAGAAATGCATACTTAGCCCTTTGTTTCATAGATAGCCAGCCAATCTGGCAACGGGCAGAGGAGGTAGAGGTAAAACGATAAAGTTTGAAGAGTGTACGGACCGCAAAGTTGAGGACTTTGTCCAGAGGTGAAAAAGCACAGTTGGGAAGGCCATAGAGGAGACTGGTATAGTAGTCACATCTAGAAAGGACTAAGCCTCATTACAAGTTTGGCGGTCCAGAAATAAAGGTGTCAGTAGCAACATACCAGCACACTTTCCAGACCGCCAAACTATAAGTATGCCATTAGGGGCAGGGAACTCCCAGCAGGCCTGACATGCTGGGAGTTCAGGCCCGTACCTTCAGGCTTTTCACTGAAGCACTGTTACTAACAGTGCCGATGCTTCAGGTTTCCAATGGAGTCCCATGGGGTCCTATGGGATTCCATGGGAATGGGAAATAACCGTACAGCCGCCACCTGTGATATCCTGGTAGCACCGGGATGTCTGGCAGCAGTAACAGTGTTACGGGGTTGCCGGTATCCCGCCGGCTACCAGCGGTTTATACCAGCAAACTCGTAATGACGCCTTAAGCAGGAGATTAGCAGTTTATCAGTATTGAAAAGAAGAAGATGATGGATTTTTCTGATATTGAGGAGGTTAAGTCTGGCAGCAGCGGCAGATTTGGAGATGCACAGCGAGAAGTTGTGTGATGGGTCAAAGATGACACCAAGGTTATGAGTGGAAGCAGAATAAAGAAAGTAGTCAGGAGAGAAGAGAAGAAGAAGAGGAGAGTAAGAGATAGCTTGTTTGGCTGGGAAGTAGGGAACTTAATTATATTTGGAGTTGAGCATGAGCGATTGAGACGCCATCCAATATTTGATGGCAGAGAGACAGTTTGATATTTTTGACAACAGCTAATCGGATAAGGGCTGAATGGAGAAGAAGATCTGAGTGTGGTCAGCGAAGAGGTGATAGGAGAAGCCGTAAGAAGGGATCAGGGCACCAAGAGCTGAAGTATAGATAGTGAAGAGAAGTGGACCAAGGACAGACCTGTGGGCCACTCCAACAGTAAAGTGGGTGAGTGAGGAGGTAAGGCTGTTCTAGGACACCTGAAAGTGTCTGGGGGAAATGTATGAAGCAAACCAAGTGAGGGCCTTATCTCTGATGCCAAGGAGAGATCATGCAGAGAGAAGGACAGAATGGTTGACAGTATCAAACAGTAGAGAGGTCAAGAAGAATAAGAATAGATAAAAGGTTTGCATGCGTGATGAAGAGATAAAGTTGCTGACATTGAGCATAGCTGTCTGGGTAGAATGCAGAGGTCAAAAGCCAGATTGAAAAGGGTCCCGGAAGTTGGGAGTATCAAGGAACTCACTGAGTCAATTGAATACCACTCGCTCTAAGATTTTGTAATAGTGTGGTAGAAGAGAGACAGGGTGGAAGTTGACAGGACAAGTCGGATCTAGACCAGGTTTCTTAAGGAGAGGGATGACAGTAGCTGTCTTATTGGATGACGGAAAAGTGGCATTGTCAAGAGTGGCGTTAAAGAGGGAAGTAAAATGTGGAGCAACACTGGGAGCTATGTGCTTCATAATGTGCGGGGACAGTGGGTCAGTAGGGGCACAGGAAGGGTTTGCCTTGAGGAATAGGGCAATAATCTCATAAGGGTTGGTTGGGGAAAAGGAAGACAGAGTAGTGGGAGAGGAGGTTAGGAGTGGTGCAGAAAAGTGATCAGGAGGAGGGGAGAGAAGGTTATTAGTGAAGGTATTGTGAATGGTAAGATTTTTAGATGCAAAGTAGATAGCAAGACTATTTGCAGAAAGATGGGAGGAGATGGAGGTGGGTTTAGGAGGTGAGAGAATTGAGTGAAAGATTTTTGTAGAAGCCTGGCTTAGGAGGATTGAGATGAAATGTGAGAGATAGAAGTCACGTTTGTCATGAGACCGTTCAAAGCATATGATGTAAAGCCGCACTATGTTATTCTAAATACATGCATTACATTGTTGGCAGAGGTCAGTGAAATTATTATTATTATTATTAGTATGGTATTTATTGAGCATGGACCTAGCTTCGAGAAGCAACGCAGTGTTTTACAGAGGTATACAACAATACAGATACACAATGGAGCACTTTACAAAGGTACACAACAGTAGAGATGCATAACGGAGTGCCTTTCAGAGGTAAAAACAGAACAGAAATACAGTGGAGGATAGGAGGATACAGAGGAGGGGTAAAGGGTCGGGCAGCATTTAGCCAGTCAGGTGGTGTGGGTGGCGGCGTGATGGCCTAGGAGGAGAGACTCCTTGAAGAGGTGGGTCTTGAGTTATTTTCTGAATTGTAGGAGCGTGGGGGCGAGTCTGATGTTGACGGGGAGGAGGTTCCATAGTCTTGGGGCATAGGCAGAGAAGGCATGTTTTCTGGTCCTTTCCTTTTTGTAGCAGCGGATTTCAAGTCTGTACGTGTCCTAGCTTTTGTTGGTGCGCTGCCACCGGAGATGCTGAGTTTCTCCACAAGGTAGTTGGGTGACTTGAGGGCACCTGCCTTATAGGTAATCCAGCAAGGCTTGAAGGTGAATCATGCATGCAGTGGGAGCCAGGGAAGGTCGATGAGGGCCATGCTGATCTGGTCGTATCTGCATAGACCCTTGATGAGGCATGTGGCCGTGTGTAGGACACTTCTCAGGAGCACAAGGGAGGACAATGGGATGCCTTCAAGAAGGGCATTGCCCCATCAAGGTGGGATAGGATCAATGCTTGAACGATGAATCTAAAGCTGTCTGGAGGGAGGAAGGACTTGACTTTACGCAAAAGGGAGAGCTGATACCAAGCTGTCTGAGTTTTCTTAGCTATGTGTGTCTTGAAGGATAGGTGTTTGTCGATGTGGAACCCAAGGGACCTGGCGCAGGAGGTGAGCTCAGGTGTAATGCCCTCAGGGATCATGGTTGATAGCCGGGTCTGTATGTCTGGGTGTTCGGTGTAGTTGGTGAAGAGTAGGAATTCGGTCTTGTAAGGGTTGAACTACAAGTATGCACTGGGCATCCAAGACTGGATCAGCGAGAGGCTGGTTTTGAGCCTCCGGATGTCTGTCATGGTGTCAATATTGAGTTATAGCTGTGTGTCGTCTGCATATTGGTGGATGTGGATGTTGTGTGTGGCTAGGAGGGCTCCCAGCAGCTCCATGTATAGATTGAAGATCACTGTAGGGAGAATGGAACCCTGCAGGACTCCCCAGGTGACAAGTAGCATTGGCTATCTAGAGGAGTCCATCTGAACAAACTGTAGGTAGGACTTGAACCAGCGTAGGACAAGGTCGCTGATCCCAAAGCGCCAATGTAGGGTGTCTGTGAGCGCTTAGTGGTCTACTGTGCCGAAAGTGGTCGAGAGGTCGAGTAGAACCCAGGAGGCAGGGGTGACCGTCATCAAGGATGTTGAGGGCGCCATCAAACACCTGTATGGTTGCCGTCCCTGTGCGGCATCTGGGTCTGAAACCAGATTGGTAGGTTTGGAGGATATTGTTTCTGTTGATGTGTTACTGCAGTTGCCCGGCTACCGCTTTCTCGATTATCTTACCTAGGAAGAGAAGATGGGTGATGGGGCGATAGTTACCTAGGTTGTCGGGATCCAGAGTGTTTTTTTTTAGTAGAGGGAGGATTTGTCATGTCTTTAGGGTCGATGGTAAGGGGCCTTGAGTTAAGGAGCTGTTGATAATCTCCAGTTAGGAAAGGAGAACTTCTTTTTTTTTTTTTTTTTTTTTTTTTTTTTTTATTGTTGTATGATTAGTTTACATAAAACCTTATACAACATATAATGCATTACAAACAAATAAGAAAAATACATTTCATTTCTTTTTATAAACAAATATACAAATATACAAATATCTATGTATAAAAAAATGTCCACGCATTTATCAGCCTTTAAAATCGTTCCCAGACATAAAATCAAATTCGCTGCATATTGTATACAGTTTACATTTCATATACCATAGATCATTTCATATACCATTTCCTATACCATAGATCCGCTCTCAACTCTCTGCTCATTAAATTCCTTATTTTTTACTTCCAATTCCTCCTGTATGTAAAGTAGGAGTGAATTTAATGCGAGGATTAGGGAGATATTTACACCCCACATGCAGCGGCTCCAGAACAGATTCTTCGACATTTCCCAATCCCCATCGAATCTATCTGTAAAGTAGAGAGATCGTTTAGCCCCAAAGTGGGTGCATGTAAGGAGTAGGTGCCTAAGGGTTTCTATCATGTCAGTCGCTCCACAAAAACGACATGAGGGATTTTTGGAATTTTCATTTGACCCTTTTTCTTTATGGGTCCAGTGAAAAATTCTTTCTAGAGTGGGCATCTGGTTGAGTCTGAAGCGCATAAATGTGGTTCTCACCCTCTGGCAAGGAAATCTTTGAATATATAGAGGAATCGATTCCCTTGCATGCACATATTTAGCATACTCCTTGTATGTTACATGAGACTCTATATCATTTACTGTGTCTACCCAGTCTGACCTAAATAATTTTTTTTTAACTAAACCAGGTCGTTGAATCAAATCGTCTAAGCAAAGACCCAGAGATTCCAACAGAGAAAACATTCTATCACTAAAACTCTTGATAGATAGTACAGCCCCCGATTTAACTACCTTATTTACCAGCTCATATAAGGTGTTTATCGGAGGATCATGTATTTTTCTAAATGAAGAGAGTTGCCTCCACAAGTATCTGGCTTTAAGTGATATGAGACATAACTCGTGCCGAATAATGGAATTGGGGACTGCCATAGAAAGGCCCATTACTTCCTTCCACAGTTTCCCCTGGATCACATTTAGATAGGAACTCAAGTCCTTTGTACAAATGTCCAAACCGTACAAAAGCACCGGTTCACATTTCGCAAGATAGAAACGTCTAATAGGCAAGAGCGAGAATTTACATACTTTAGCCTTCAAAAATTTCATCTGACTCTTTAGTTTAGCTGCTTTATCCCCGAGGTTCAATTTCCACATCTTTAGGCTAGATTTGTTAGAAAAGTTATAACCTAGATAGGTTATGGCCTGGACCTGTTCCACAAAATTATCCCCCATCTTCCAGATACATGGTTTGACAACTCTCTTCCTAGAAATTACAATCATTCGGGATTTCGAAGCGTTGGGGGAAAGATTATTCACCAGTGCATATTGATAAAAAATATCCATCCTTCTGCGAAGGCCTCTCGGGGTACGATCAAAGAGGATAAAGTCATCTGCAAAGGCCATCCACTCTATAGCCAAGCTCCCCAACCTGACCGGAGCAATGGAAGGGCCCTGCCACATGTCCTCCACATCACTGACGTACAGGTTAAAGAGCGTGGGAGCAAGGGAACAGCCCTGCTTGACCCCAACCTCCGTATCTACAGCATCGGATAGGGAACCTTCTTGTGATAAACGTACCCTAATGGAGGTATTACTATGTAGAAGAGCCAAGAGTTGGACAATCTTGCGTGGAACATTCATAGCTAACATTTTTGTCCAAAATCTTGCTCTAATAACCCCATCGAAGGCATTAGAGAGGTCCAGGGAAGCCATATATACATCTCCCATTTTAGTTTGATGTACTGTGTCTCTTAAGTGAGCCAAAATCATCCCATTCAGGTCGGTTCCCAAGCCCCCTCTAAAACCAACTTGAAATTTACTATAGCAAGCCTTCATTCTAATAACCTTATTAAGGTCCCTCAAAAGCAAAATACCAAAGACTTTGCTCGCTGCATCAAACAGTGCTATAGGCCTGTAATTCTGTGGATTAAGGGCGTCCCCTTTTTTATAGATAGGGACTATGATGCTTTGCGACCAGGTTTTAGGGATGGTATGATGTTTAAATACATCGTCGTATATGGGTTTGAGTAACTTAGCCCACATTTCCGGGGCCGACTTTATAACGAAAGGGGGAATGCCATCAGGGCCCGGTGCTCTAGAAGATTTGAGCTTGTTAATGGCCCATTTAATATCCTCTATATCCCACAGACACTCACCTACAACCGGAAGGCCTAAGTTCGCATCCTGTTCCCTAGAGAGATTAGAGGATAGAGCGAACTTTTCCTTATAGAAGAGGGTCCACACATCCGCTTGAATGGGGCAGTCTAATTTGTTTTTAGAAGGCATGAGTATAGAATTAACGGTAGACCAAAATTTAACATCTCTGCCCTTGCATAGATTATACATCATCAATTGGTGTGTTTCGTGATAATGATCCATTCTCAGAGACTTGATAAAGTTTTTATGTTTCTGAATTACTTTTTTCTTTCTCAACCTAAGTTCCGAGAAAGGAATGGACAATTTATTCAAGGCTTTGATTTCCCTATATTTAATACGCTTAGCATTTTGAATTCTGGGATCAGCCGCCCGCACCCTTGGTTTCGGCACCCCCAGATCTCTGGCCATACTAATTTTATAGGCAGATGACATTATGATATTATAGTAAGAACCTCCCAACTCAATGTCATCTCCCCTAATAATTTGAAGCTGCACCTTGGACAAATTTTCCAACACCAAGGTATTAAATTTCATAATTATTTTCTTATTCCAAGTAACCCTTCTCCCATTGTTTCCCACCTCTATACCCTGCAACATGGGATTGATATAAATACCCGTGTCGGGGATGGAGAGAGAAAAACGTAAGGGAACATGATCACTGAACTCAACCTCCATAAGTGACAATTTTCCACAAGCTTGCTTCCAGCCATTGGATACATAGAAGAAGTCAATTCTAGAGCTATTATTTCCTCTTTTCCAAGTATTTTTCGGAAAATTCCAATCTAGGGCATGATCTAAAAGACCCAGATCCCAAGTATCCAAATAATTATCCCACCTTATACCTCTTTTAGTAATCGTACTGAGAAGTCTAGGTAATACCCCTCTTTCGTTGAGCACCGCACCGTCGGCACAGGCTGAGTTAAAATCCCCTCCCAAGATAATGCGATTTCCAAACCCTTTCTCAAACCAGCTTCCCAGGATCGTATCAAGAGAGTCCTCCACTTCCTCAATGTCTACTTTTAGCGGATTCCAATAGAGATTCAGGAGGAGTATCGGCTCTACGCTATTCTCCGTTGAGAGCATAATAGCCAAAAGCCAGTTACTCCTAAAGATCACCTCCCCTAGGAACCCCAAGTTACGATCAATGGCAATAATCAGACCGCCACTAGGTCTGCCCAACTGACCCCTAGTAGCTACCGAAGAAAAGGTATAGAAGCCTTCTATGTGCATATCCGACAACATCATAGTTTCCTGGAAAAAATAGATACGGGGGCGTACGTAGTTTTCCCTTTTATTCAAAAACATGTTAAGATGGGTTCCCCCACAAGAATTCCAAGAGATCACCTCAATCTCTATATTGTTAGGAACACCCCTTATCCTGTCTAAATATTTCCAAGGTTTTGAGTGCCGGCTGTAGCCATGACCAATCCTGATTATTATTCAGGAGGCTTGAAATAAGTGACAATCCAGGACCCAAATTTTCTAATTTATTATTATCAAATTGAGTAGTTTGTTTCTTTTGAATATTATTCGGTTCCTTATATTCAAGAAAGTTGTTGGCCTCTTTATTATCTACTAATGAGAATAGATGGTAGCCCAGAGAGTTAAGGTTTTTTTCTTGGGCACGCACCATATCTGCTACCATCACCGAATGAAAAAAACTTACCATTCTGTGATTATTATAGTTAGGAAGAGATATGGCATCTATGTCGTCTGTTGTTATAGCTCGTAACACGGGGATCTTTTTAAACAGATTTAGGAGATGAGTTCTGTTCAAGCTAACCTGTGAGTCTGTTATATTATTGTTAATCCAACCCACGATTTTCCCTGTACAGATCTTAGTAGGGGCCTCAATCACAATAGATTGCTTCTTTGTGTGAACTGCTCCAGAAGTGATCATAACATTACCTTCCAGATCTTGTAGTTTGGAAGGTTGTATATTTTGGGGATTTCCTCCCATGATATTAATGGTAGAATCACTATCCCTCCCTGACAATTCAGTTGGCCCCTTAACGGCTAGGTTAGAATTACTTGTAGCTGGCAGTGTTTCTTGGGAAACCATAGGGAATTTGACTTGTTGAGTTCCTACAGATGTTCTGGCGTGTTTGGTACTAATTATTGTGCCAAAAGCTGTCATCTTTGTTTGTTTGGTTTGAGTGAGCTCAAGGCCACATTTCAGCAAGTTATTCTTTTCCTTATTAGAATCTATAGTAGTTTCCCCACTAGCCACAGGGCCTTTCTTATTCAACTCGCCCAGGGCAGGACTATCTTCCTTATGAGCATCCTTAGGACCCCCCCTAACTTCCCGCTCTTCCTGGAGCGGGATGTTTCTAATTCCTTTCAGGTTGGCATTTCTACCTTTAATTTTTGTGTTGGGCATGTTTTTGCTTTTTTTAAGTATCCTAACCTGCTTTTTTGATTTTTTACATCTACCCACAGGAGATTGGGGCACCTCATTTATATTATAGTTGGAAATATTCACGGGGACTATTCCATCTTTATTACTTTTTGCCTCTAATTCCAGATCTTGATTTACTGATTTTTTTTCTCTATGTCTGATCTTTTGTTTACATTTTTGCCCTTTTCTTGGTGTAGTGTGTAAAGGAGATCTTGTGTCTTCACTACTGATGTTCAAGGGTTCTTCATCATTAAGAGATACACTCACGTGCGTTTGTGCTCCAAGGTTATCCAACTCCTGTTCTTCGGAGCACCCTTCAGTTGCCATCATTATGACATCTAATAGGATAGAAGGACTATCGGGAGAAACCATTTTCTTTCCGTAATTATTATTGTTGTCCTCATTGTCTCTTTGGCCCTAGCTCTCTCTTAGATGAAGTGGGACGGTCTCCTGTAAGCATAACTTCCAACAGAGTGGTAATTTTTGCATCCATGGTAGTTAACCTTATATCTTGATCCTTTCTATATTTGTCACATCGACTCTGTCCTTTAATAATCTGTTCATTCATGGTTTTACCCTCTACTATTCCCTCCAAAAATGCCAGACGAGTCACCAGCTGATTAAAAGCCGCTTGTTGACCTATCATGGAGCCAACAATAGTCTCTTGAGACTCCCCCAGAGTTTTCAAGGCCAAATTTAGACTAATATGTAAGTTGGATAGGAGTGGTAACAGATAATCACCTCTCTCCTTCCTACTTGGACCAGATATTTCTTGTTTATCTTCCTCTACTACATGGTTTTCTCGTAGAAATTGCTGAGGATCCGTTGCTTTGTCCTCCATTTCCACTGTATAAACCTCCCGTTTGTCAGTTTGGGTAGAGGCTATTTTTTTATGTATAAACGAGTTGGCTGTTTCCATAATCGGTTTAACCAGAGATTGTTTCATACCCACTTGTTGATTCCCGGTTATGTAGTTGTTTTCATCACATGGGTGTAAGTTAGAAGGCGCACCCTCTGATAGACTCCTTGTCCCCTTTTCATTACGCACAGGTCTACATACTGGTATCTCTAAATCTACGATTTCTTTAAGCAAAACACCCGTAGCATCTGCCATAATAAAAAAAGAGTCATCTAAATCGCTTTCCCCAATAGGTTGATTGGGGTTATACTTAGGGCGACAAGAGGTCCCTTTGGAATGATCCCCCCACTCACTTTGCTTAAGGGTTTCTAACCTTGGAGAATCTAGCAAAGACTGCGCGTTATCTTTGTTCTCCTTTCCAAAAATGAATGTAGCTGGCGAAATATGAGAAAATTGCATAAGTCCGGATGGGTTTGTTCCCTTCCAAGTTAGCGATTCTAAACCTTCTCCAGCTTGTATTTTACCTTTCAGAATCCTCCTCTGAAGAGGGGTGGAAGCGTGGTAGCGAACTACCCTTTTAGTACCAATAAAACTTTGTTGGAGGCATTCTTCATCTGTAAGGTCCTGTCTAAAATCTGGGATATCCCTAAAAACCCCATTAGATTCAGAATCTGCTAACTCCCTATCCCTATTGCTAGGAGCCACAACATCTGACACTACGGGGTCGGTAAAAGAGGGATCCCTCTGACCCCCTTCAGCACTAAAAATGGGATTTTCTTTATTCTTACCCACAGCTAAAACAGGGTTGGGCATATTTCCAGTAGAATTTATGTACATGGGTGACTCACTCTGCATCCCGGAGCCTGGTTGAACCTCTACTATTATGGATACTTGATTCTCAGCAGTTTCAAACCCACTTCTCAGTGCGGGCATATTAAGAGTAAAGGCACAGGTACTATGTTACTTACAGAGGGGAGATCAACTCGCAACCTCTAAGTAATAAAGGATAATATCTCCAAAATGGATATTAGCAAAATCAATGAAAATAATAGCTGGGAACGAGAGATATGCGGTTAAAATAGTATATAGTGCTTATCAATTATTTTTAGAATTGCTGTCACATGTACTTTCTTTTTTTTTTTTTTTTTAAAAAGGATGAATTTGTATTTAGTATAATTGCATCACCTTGGGAACGCCCGATGGCTTGAGGAGCAGCCTGAATCCGTCTCTCCTCCCCAGTGTCCAATTAAGAACAAAGGTTGACCCCTGTTGTTTCTCCTTAGTGAGCAAAAACCCAACAGGACTTCCTGCGCCACCCAGAGCCAAACAGCAGCAAAACAGTGCAGCTAACGATGGACTGCACCGCCCTTTACTCCGCAGACGGGCTTAACGCCGCAAGGGCGGTTTGGGCTGCTCTATGAGGCTGCACAAAGTCACGTGATTGCCCACGTGATCGCCAGTTGGCTCCGCCTCCTCCAGGAAGCGAGCGTGCCTCGGCAAGAGCCCTCAGTGGCTCGCAGTGCCAAGGAAATTATTTCAACAGATGAACGTTCTGTCAGAACAGGCAGCTCTCTCCTCCAGCAACACAATACACTGCTTGGCCAGTTTGGGCTGCTCTATGAGGCTGCACAAAGTCACGTGATTGCCCACGTGATCGCCAGTTGGCTCCGCCTCCTCCGGGAAGCGAGCGTGCCTCGGCAAGAGCCCTCAGTGGCTCGCAGTGCCAAGGAAATTATTTCAACAGATGAACGTTCTGTCAGAACAGGCAGCTCTCTCCTCCAGCAACACAATACACCGCTCGGCCAGTTTGGGCTGCTCTATGAGGCTGCACAAAGTCACGTGATTGCCCACGTGATCGCCAGTTGGCTCCGCCTCCTCCAGGAAGCGAGCGTGCCTCGGCAAGAGCCCTCAGTGGCTCGCAGTGCCAAGGAAATTATTTCAACAGATGAACGTTCTGTCAGAACAGGCAGCTCTCTCCTCCAGCAACACAATACACCGCTCGGCCAGTTTGGGCTGCTCTATGAGGCTGCACAAAGTCACGTGATTGCCCACGTGATCGCCAGCTGGCTCCGCCTCCTCCAGGAAGCGAGCGTGCCTCGGCAAGAGCCCTCAGTGGCTCGCAGTGCCAAGGAAATTATTTCAACAGATGAACGTTCTGTCAGAACAGGCAGCTCTCTCCTCCAGCAACACAATACACCGCTCGGCCAGTTTGGGCTGCTCTATGAGGCTGCACAAAGTCACGTGATTGCCCACGTGATCGCCAGTTGGCTCCGCCTCCTCCAGGAAGCGAGCGTGCCTCGGCAAGAGCCCTCAGTGGCTCGCAGTGCCAAGGAAATGATTTCAACAGATGAACGTTCTGTCAGAACAGGCAGCTCTCTCCTCCAGCAACACAATACTTCTACAGACAGGGTCATGAGGATGAATGCTGGGAGGGTGTTGTCTGTATATGGTGTGGTTTTGAGGACTGCCAGGGTTTCTACTAGGTCCTCTGTAGGGAGTGGCCCTCATCACAAGGTTCGCGGAATAGGTTTACCGGCACCAGTAAAGGTGCCGGTGCCGGTAAACCCATTCCGCCCTACCAGGAGGTCTCTTCGCGGGACCCGCAATGGGCGCCTGGAAAAACCAGGCGTTCATTCCGGGTCCCGCGAGGACACCAGGGAGCTAACAACGGGCCTGTCATTAACAGGCCCGTTGTTAGCTTCATCCCCATTCCCATTGAGCCCTATGGGGGCTCGAATGGGAATGGGGATGGACCGGGTCCGGGTTCCTCGGACGGGGAATTACCGGGTCCGCCAAGGTTGCGATGGCCCGTTAAGTCCTCATTTGAGGAATCCAGGCCCGGAATGCGGTAAGGAGGCAGGCATGGTTACCTCCAACCTCCTGATGAGGGCCAGTGTCTTGAATGTTGTCCAGGGTGTAGAGATTTCATGAGGAGGGATGTGTGGAGAGTCTGTGGATGCAGAGATGTTGTCCATGTGCCGGAGAATCTTGTTGATTTTGTCGATGAAGAAGATGTTGATGGCAGTGGATTTTTCAATGGAGTGTGGTGTGGCAGTGTCAGGTAGCTGGTTGATGCAGTGCTTGAGCGCTTTGAAGAGGGCTCTGCTTTTGTTGTTGGCTTCTGCTATGGTGTTCTTATAGTAGAAGTCCTTGGCTGTGTTGATTGCTTGAGGAGCGCCAGGTCGGATGCGGTCCTGGAGTGGCGCCCGGTTTTCTCTTGTTTCCTTATTACTCTTTTGCTGAGGTTGAGTTCTTGCGTGTACCAGGGTGCTGATGGTTTTGGTTTGCAGGTGCATTGTTTCAGAGGCACGTGTTGGTCCATGGAGGCTGAGAGGGTGGCATTGAGTGCTTTCAGTAGAGAGTGGCAGTTTAGTTGGGGGTGTTCAGTCCATGTGAGGTGGAGGTTGGCGAGGCCTTCCATGAGGGCTTCCTCTGGGAAGTTCTTGAAGGACCTGATGGGTTTCTGCTGGGAGTGAGTGCTTGACTGGGGTGGTGTGCAGGATGTTGAAAGGCACGGCCAGGTGGTCAACCAGTCAAGCGGGAGAGGAGAGCAGTAGTGAAGGGAAGGCAGTGCGGTGATGATTAGGATGAGGATGATACCTTTCTCGTGCGTCGAGTCTTTCATTTGCTTTGTGAGGCTGAGTGTGTCGAGAAGGCAGAGGAGAGATTCCTTCATCGTATGGTGGCCTTGTTGCCTGGGATGTTGAAGTCGCCTAGGAAGATTTTGGTGTGCATGAGAGACATGGTGGTGACCAGGTCGTTGAAGTCTCAGATGAAGGCTAGGTTGGGTTTAGATGGTCTGTAGATGATATGGAAGGTGACTGTGTCAGTCTGGGAGAACGGGAAGTGGCAGGAAAGGACTTCAAAGGAGCTAACGTTGTCGATGTCAAGACTGGTGCAGGGCTACTAGGTCTCATGGATGACTGTGTGGCCTCTGCCTGTCTTGTTCGGACAGTCTCTGTGTTGGATGCTGTAGCAGTCGGAGAAAAGCTCTGGCTTTTTATTTATTTATTTGTTTATTTATTATAACAACCAATTAAGGCTTTTTATACGTTATAAACAAAGCATCACAATTTTAAACATATTCAACAATAAAAGAATTCATGCATCTATCTAGTTAATCAATAAAAATGACAAAAAATGTGCTAATTGATAGATCTCATTTAAAAGAGATCACTTACTGGTGATAATATCTAGAATTTATTTGATGATTCACATCAACGGCGCAAAATGATTTCAACTAAAAAAGAGTTTCCATAATCGTTCAGAGGGTCCTGCGATAGCAGCACCCTTGCCAACAGCCCTTAGCATCCTCTTCCGAACTATTTACAACCTTTCACAATCAAGCATGAGATGTTTCGTTTTCTCTACCATCATGCCGCCACAAAGTCTATGCGATCTGGCGTTGTAATCCAGTGCCATCCTGGTTTCCATAACCTCTAATGTATTAACCAGATTGAATTTCATGCGCATACATTCAGTTAGAAGGAAAATCAGGCCGATCAAAGAGGTGAGTACTGTGCTTGGAGTAATGAAATATATATCCTATTTCTTACATGCCTTGGTCGTGTGTCAGGATGTTGAAGGGGGTAACGCTCAGTGCCAGTGTCGGGGCATCTGGTTCGATGTCGCTCTTCCCGTGCATGAACTTTTTGCGAGGTTTCTTTTCTTTGGGTTTCAGTCTCCTGAGTTCACCCCTCTCTTTGCCACGTTGGTTGTGTTCTGATGTGTGATGCCTAAATCATTCCCCCCACTGCCCTGCATCCTGGTCCAGATGGAATGTTCTGCACTTTCGGGAGCCTTGTGTTCTATTTCGCCACCACCACCACTTTGTAGTCATCTGGCTCTTTTGTTCAGTCTGACTCTTGTCCTTGCCTTGTCCTATGGCCACTGCTCACGTTGTAGTGCTGACTCCCATTGTTCTGAATTCCCTGTACGTAATTCTGGTTTTGTTTTTATTTCTTCACGTCAGGTTATTTTAATCATCATTGTTTTATTTTCGTTTAAATTGTAAAAACGCCCTGCTTTGTGAACTGTTTCGTGGTTGTAGAGCACACCACCACTGCCTTCGGGACAGAGTTCAGATTTAAAAGATTTGAAAACGAAATAATTAAAAAATAAAATTGCCCCACGCTCTTCTGCCTGGTCTAGCTCTCATGCATCCTCTGTCATTTGCAACGGTTCCTGGGACCTATGAGGTCATCGGTGGACGCTGCAGAACATTTCGCTCATTGGTTCGTGCATTCGGCGTTGCACATTATCTTTACTGTAATAGAGGAACCGCGCATGATCACCTCTCGCCACTCAGCAGCACCAATACACTGATTTCCGGCACACGTGCCTCAACCCTTCCGTTTTCTGGGACCAGGTTTACATTCTCTGTATACCTTAGCAGGGCTCATACGAAGTTTGCCGGTCTGGGGTAAGGTTTACCGCCACGTTTCAGGAGCAGCAAACTACCGGTGGGGTGGCCTGACTTACCCCCTGCCAAGACCTTGAGGCAAGTCAGGCACGCCACCTGCAAAAAAACAGCTGATGTTGGTGCCGATAATACCGGCAATCCCACATGGAGTTCTATGGGACTCCATGGAATGGGGATTTACCTACCCTTGCTAGCACCCGGAATCTACCCATAATTCCCAGGTGCTGATAACAGTATCAGTGTCTGGTATCCCGCCGGATTTACCAGCGAGATACCACCAGACTAAGAATGAGACCCAGTGTCACCCTTGAATTGTGGCTGAATCATTTTAGAACTATGTTAGAAAAAGCACACATGGCATTTCCAAATAAAATATTGACGTATAGAACATGATGTTTTATGGGAGTATGGGCCTCATTACGACCCAGGCGGTAAGTTACCGCCTGGGTCGTACCTTTACCACCATGGCGTAAACTACGTTTACGCCATGTGGTTGTCGGACTTACCACCCCATTCCGAGGTTGGCGGGGCGGTAAGTCCCCAATCCCCATTTACCCTTCCCCATTCCCATTTTTGCCCCATAGGGCATAATGGGAGTGGGGAAGGCATTAATTACGCCACCGTAAATTACGGTGGCGTAATTAACATCAAGGTCCCTTAGCGCCATGGATTTTAACACCCGCTAAAAGCAGGTGTTAAAACCTACATGGCGCTAAGGGACCTCGGAATCAGGCGGTAAGGGTCGGCGCTGTTTACGCCACCGTAAACCCCTTACCGCCTGAGTCGTAATGAGGCCCTATGTGTTTAAGCAGCATATGCGTGTATTGAATTTTGGGCAGCAACAAGAAAGCTGTCACCCAGTGGCAGCCTAGGTACTCATTGGGGCAGATTCTCAAAAAAGTAGTGCAAATGAAAGGAGCGCGGAGAAGCACTCGTTTAATTTGTGGTATTTAAAAAATGCTCAGGTCACCTAATTCACAAAGGAGACCTGGGCATTTCAGTAGGGGCTGGACAGTGCAGCAAAGATGCAGCTCCCATCCATACATCAATGTGCCATTCATTCCCCATTCCAGGGGCTGGAACCAGGATTAACGGCCCAGCAGGCCAATTTACCACACTGAGCCAAGCGAGGGTTGGATAACGAGGGCTCTGGGCCGTTATCCCACGTGCCTGCCCCTGGAACGGGGATGAAGGATTTTCCTTCCTACAATGGGATACGCGCAGGAAATCCTTTTCAAAGAAAGGTGCCATGGAAAGGGAAGGTGAGGCTCCCTACGAGCCCCTCTTCCCTTTCCACGGCGGCCTGCAGGAGGCGAAGGGAAGGAGCAGATGCTGCCGCCCACATAAGGTAAGTAAGATGGTGGGGCATACAAAAAAAATGGGCGTAGTGTGAGGGGAAGATGGCAGGGAGGGGGGGGGGGTGGGCCACGCAGGCTAATACCGGCATTTAAAGTCTGCGTTCCTAGCCAGCTGATTGGCTGGCTCCCCCACCCAGGTGCTAAGGTGTGACAGGCTCCCACAAACTACACGGTTGCTGGCAGCACATTTGGGCCCATCTCCTTGAAATTATTTTTTAAAAAACATTTCCATCACTGTTTGGGGGATGAAAATGCTAGCGTGACAGCTGCAGTTTAAACCGCAGCTGTCACACTTCAAAAACAAATCATGACAGAAATGACTCTGCCATGATTTGCGCACCCCCCTGCACATTTTTCACAAGGCGCAGGAGGGTAACCGTCATTTCAGGGCATTTAAAAGTGCATCCCATTGGTGAATTCGGGATGCGATTTTAAAGGCCATGAAACGCCCAGTTATTTGCGCAAATGTGCGAAGAGGGGAGAAAGGGCATCTGAGTGTGTGCATGCAGATGCCCTTTTAGAACTGGGCTGACACTTTATTTGCACCAAAAGAACGTTCGAGAATCTGGCCCATCGTGTCCCGAGTAATTGGCCAGCGTTGTGAATCCAGCTTTGGGTCCTGAGTCTCATCACACTGATTGCCATTATGTTTCATTGGATGGCGGAATAAACATTGTGCCTTTTCAATTTGAACTACATAAGCAGAGCTTCTTCAACAGCAACCTGCTCTCTATGGTATTTGGAATTCCTCAGTGTAGCATACTGGAACAGTCTAAACTGGGAGTTAACAGGGAGTGCCAAACTAGGAGCTCTCTGAAAATGTCAAACTGGGTGTTTAATGGCTGGGAACATGAGGCTGGGAACTTACCGGAAAGCCAAGCTAAGAGCTTACTGGGTATGTCAATGTTACTGTAAATGGCAAATCTATTGTTAATATGAAACTGAGAGCATGCTGGGAATGACTGGGAAAGCAAAGGTAGGGATTTAATAGCAATTCAAAAACAGGGTACTTACTGGCAATGTCAAGCTTACTGGGACTGTCAAACTAGGAGCTTACAATAAATATTAAGCTTGCTGGGAATCTATTGGGAATGTCAAGCTTAATGGAAATGTCAAACTGGAAGCGCACAGGGAATGTCAAATTAAGAGTTTGCTGGGAATTTCAAAATGAGACTATAGTGAGAATGTCAAGATTACTGAGAATGTCACACTATGCCCTCAATGGGAATCTATCGGCAGGGGCTTATTGGGAATGGTATACTGGGAGATTAGAGGAAATTGACACATTCTACTGGGTCTATCAAGGTAATTGGCATTGTCAAACAGGGAACTTACTGAGAATACCAAATTGGTAGCTTAAGTGGAACATCAAGCTTATAGGCAATGTCAAAATAGGAGCTTACAAGGAATGCCAAACTACGAGCTTACTTGGAATGTCAACTAGGAACGTAGAGGAAATGTCAAGCTTAGTAGAAATATCAAAATGTGAGCTTACTAGGAACTGAGAACTGGGTGCTGTCACGGATGGCTCAAGAAACACTCTCTCACAGACGGTTCAAGGGTTTTTATTAAAGATTTCAATGTGCCCTTTTGGCCACCCCTCCCTCTCTTATCTAGAAAAGCACCTCCTCCCTAACCCAGGTGCCCCTAACCCCCAGGTTAGTAAATACTCATTGTTTACCCCTTCTGTCTAGGTTTGCCTTTTCTGTCTGAACTCCCTCTGTGACTTTCTAGGCTGTCACTACGCTATCCAGTCGTTTGAAATTCTGAAGAGTTCTCACTCTCACTATCCAATGTTCTTCTCTCAATACTCTCCTCGTTCCAACTCCACCCGCTTCTCTCTCTTTCTACTCCCTGGATCCTCCTCCTCTTTTCCTCCGAGGTCTCACACTCCTTCTAAGCTTTGCCTCCACACTTTGTTGTTACTTCTTTTTACAAAACACTATTATTCCCTCCTCTACACTGCTACTACTTCCTCTAAACTACTACTCCCTCCTCCACACTACTACTACCACTCCACTCCACCTCTGACTCAGACACACCCTCCTTCCACTCCCACAAACACTTCCAATTCTCTCCCTATGCTTCCTCTCCTAACCACACTTTTTACTCTTCCACACACGCTCAGAATGCAGTTCCACTTGCACTCACTAACCAATTGCTCACCTGCTCCAAAAACTCCCTCCACAATCCACTCCATTGTGTGTCCTCCTGTTTGTCTCTTGATCTGCACCTTCACCTCCTGTGACCTCACTCGCCATTCCTGCTTCCTTGGGTTACCGTTAAGCCCCTCCCAAAACCAATTGTTGCCCTGCTTACCCTGGCCAATCCGCTCCTGTCTTCCCCGCCCGGGAGGTAGCCGTACCCACTTTCTCTGCTCAGGATCGCTGGAGATCAGAAATGGAATCTGAACAGTGCCCCAGTTCATGGTAGGAGGGGTCTGGTCTGGCCGCACCTGAGGTAATTTCATTTTGGTAGAGTTGAAGTTCCTGGAGGTCTAGGGAGGCCACGCCATTTCCTTTATGAGGCAGGCTGTGGCTGGCATGCAGAGCACGGCTTAAGGGGAGCCATGTAGGAGCTCCTGCTCCTTTTCCTGCTGTTTGCCTGTCCCCAGCTGCTTTTTCTCTTCCGCTCACAACAGGCTTTCAGCAGGTGTGCCTCTCTACGGTTCTGTTTGTGCCGAATCTCTTTCTCTTACAAAACCTCTAAGTGCCGTTCTGTGGTGTGATGGGGTTTTCTCTTCTTGCTGGTACTTTTTCCGCATCATCAGGCATTTCTGAAAAGAGAAGAAAACACTGGGCATAGACACAGGGTAATGCAAATGGGTGCTGCAGTGCACATGAACAAGCTGGAGCTTTGGGGGAAATCGCAGCCTTCTCAATTGCCACACCTTTGGGGTAGGATTGGCCCCTAACAGGCCACACACCCCTCGATTGATAGGGTTCCCTATCCCCTCTTGATAGGTTAGGAGAAGTACCTTGCCACACATCTTTTTAGAATGTGAAACTGGGAACTTACTTGGAATGCTATGCTTACTGGGAATGTGAAACTGTAAACCTCCTGGAAATATTGAGCATACTGGGATCACTGACTGGGAGCTTACTGGTTATGCAAAACTGAAACCTTACTGAAGATGTCAAAATGGGAGCTCTGATGAATCTCCAAATGTAGTCACTTCTCACCTAAGGGGAGCCCATTTCCATGAGGCCGGTGAGGTGAGGCCGCTACCCAAGAGTCTCCAGGGGGGTGGTACTCTGTGGAAGGATATCATGAGGAGGGACCTGGAGAGAATGCAAAATCCCTGCCACTCACCTGACCCTAGTCCCCCTTCCTACTTCCCTAACATCAACCCCTATTCAAATACCTCCATCTGTTATTGTCGCCTTTCTTCACCCAGTACTGAGATAAGGAAGACCTCTAGTGAGTCACAACATCATAACCAGATCAGGACTGAGACGAGGAAGTATAGGGGGTGAATATCATGATTCAAAACCAGAAAGGACGAGGCGAGGAAGAGGTGCAATCTGCAGGGATCACTCAAAGGAACTTACCTGAATGTTCTAGCTTCCAACTGCAGACCTTGATAGGAACAGACACAAAAACTGACAACAGACTTACCCGAATATCAGATGCTCCAGAGAGGAACTGCAAGAGGGGCATAAGCTTGCAGACAGAGGCAGCAGGAGCAGACCCAGGGGCAGAGACACTGAAGAGGTTGTAAGCTCCAGTAGCGCAGCACTGCAGGCACACATGGTCTAGAGAGAAGGAAGACACCAAGGTAGGTCTGAAGACGTGGAGCTGCTGCGGCAAGCCAATGAGAGCCCAAGAGCACCAGTGACGCAGAGAAGGACACTGATCACTCAATGTAGGGGGCAGAAGTAGACCCGGCACACAGAGGTGACATTTTTCTTGTTATGAACTTTTATTGATAGGAAATAAAATGGAATCCCTATCTGTCCCTTTAAATAATAGGGGTTTCACTGGATCGAGCAAAACTAAAGATAATGTCAGAATGTCCGTCAAAAGAAAATTAGTCCACTGTCCTATGCCCCAAACCTATTTCGGTTCCTCACACTTCAAAAGAAAACTATAATACTAGCTTCACCCTGATTCCAGAAGTTGGTTCCTTCCTTCTGGACGGGTGTTAGCAGTTTGAGACTGTAGGGGAGATCTTCCTCTTCCCCTGGTCATCACTAGGACTTCCAAGGTATTTTCACACAGTTAGATGAGGAGGGACCCCTTCCCCAGGTCTTCTTTGGCAGTTCTTTATAGCTCGAAAAGATGGGGGTGATATATCTCCCTCCCCGAATCCTTTCGTAGGCTCTCATTTTGTATTCCTAATGACGTCTGTGGATTTGCTAGAGGATCTCTTTCTCCTCCCCTGGTCTTCTCTAGTCTCTCGTAAAAAGGGTATCTCTCTCCCCTTCTTCTTCTTTTACACTTGTGGGGGTCCCAGATCCCTTTCTCAGGTTTATAATGTCTCTCATTCAGGCCCGGTTCCCTATACTGCCAGACATTGTTTTGCAGATACAATTCTGCATTCCTTTCAGCATTCAGGTCCCAGACCCCTCTTTCAAATGTGTAGTGTCTCTCAATCAGGGCTGGTTCACTAACTTGCCAGGCATGGTTTTGAACCTACACATTTTCAATCCTCTCAGCATTCGGGTCCCAGAACGCTCTCTCAGGTTTATAATGTATCTCAATCAGGCCCAGTTCACTAGCCTGCCAGGCATTGTTTGACATATTCTTCCAAGTACTGGTACGAGGAAGAACACGACTCTTGTACTCAGCTTGATAGTTTTTAGTAATTGGTTTTATCCCAGTGATCTCTCTTTTGCCTCGACTTGGTTCTACTTCACCCCTCGGGGTCTCATTAGGGTTTTTGCACTGTCCCTTGCTCTGTAGAGCATTTTCCCATTCATTATCACAGTTTGACTTATAGTTTATTTTAACCCCAGGGGCTTGCTCCTTAGCCCTGCTCCGTGGGCTCTTTCTCTCTCCAGCTCCTAGCTTCTCTGGGCTTCTCTCATTGGCTCTCAGCCTCTCTTTGCTTCTCTCGCCGGCTCTTGGCTTCTCTGGGCTTTTTTCGCCCCTCAAAGTCATATGGCGGTTCCACGGCCCTGGGTCCTTCACAGGTACAGCAGTACCTTCGCCGGCTCACTGCTGGATACCTTCTTCTCACGTTGTGGTCCGCGGGTATCAGCGGTGTGCTCTGCTGGGACGGATGTGCTGGCTGGTCGGCATCCTGGTCCCCTTCGGTCCCTTTCTCTGCACGGCAACTCCCTCCAGCTTGCAGTACCTCCAGGGAAGATCAGACAATAAGATAAGTCCTTCCTCTCTTTTAGTCTTTGGCCAGCTCATGTGAGAGCTGGTATGTTTGCTTTGGTTCTGCAGAGGGCTCTTCATTCCTCCTTTCTTCTTCCTTGTGTCAATGTTTACAGAGCCATCATTTTCCCTACTCTTCCTCATCACAGTATGGTTTTCTTCATATTCATAAATATGTAACATAAAGTAATTATGAGCAGATGGAAGGAGTACAGAGGATCGTAATGCTGTGGTCTTAACAGTGTGTGGGGATGTGGTTCTAGGAGTATAGCGTTAATTGTCATACCACGTTTTCCCTCGATAGTCATCACCTCACCCACACAGGGGGTCCCCTCCCATGGGATCTTCCTGCCAAGTACCACCCCCAGGGGGACTATCCGGTAGTGGCCTCACCTCTCTGGCCCCATGGGAAGGTTTCCCCTCTGGGGGGAGAAGTGGGGGAGAAGTGACGATACCGAGATTAATTCAATGGTTGCACCTGCAATTTGGTGCCCTGTTACTGACCACATATCACATCTATATCCTAACAGAGGAGACCTCCAGAAATTAGAATGGAACATCCACCAGCCAAGGACCTGCAATCACATGCCCTTCAAAAGTCATCAGTGTCACCAGCACCACCAGGACACACCCTCTACTTTGAATAGTAAGTCTACCACCAAAACGTAATTTGATGTTCACAGTGTTGGAAAAGCGATAAGGAGATAGCTAAGCACCTGCACAGCCTGCTCAGCCCCCTACAGAGATACAAACTGTGCCCTGTTGCCTAGGAACAGTTGAGGAGTCCAAGGAAATGTTTGGGCTCATTGTCTAGGCCCTATTTGCAAAAGTAATGCGTCAAAGCCATTTACACATTATTTTTACACCCCACTGCATTTTACAGCCATGTGGCCCATGATTTTACACATGCACCAACATTCCTCGAGGACATAAAGAAGGGCACCACAGGCATGGGGAAGAAGATGCACAGCACACTGGCTGCCAGTGTGCCTCTAATGATACCCTGGTCAAGGCCATAACCCTGCAATGCCAAAGGATGAGGGCGTCCAAGGAGGCAACATCATATTTCTTGCCAGTGTTGCCGCTAACCTTTGAGGCTGGAGAAATCTCTATCCTCCTGTCCACCGAAGAACTGCTGTTATTCAAGACCCAACTCATTCCACATCTGCAATGTCAACAGAGTAATATTCCTCTGTGGTCATCAGAAATGCCCCAAACCCTCTCCCCAACCCACTCGGTTGAGGTAAAATGCCACACCAGACATACAGGCTATTTAATACTGTTCAGATTGGTGTGGTGGAGTAGTTTGTTGGGGTAGTTCAACTGAAGGGCGTAGGGGTGGGGTGAGTTCAGTAGGAGGGTGGGGGTTAGACGGGTGCATTGGTGTAGTTCAGTGGATGGGGGTAAGGGGTGGAGGGGTATTCTGAGCCAGGTATAGAGTTAGGGTAATGTGTGTCAATACCATTGTGTGGAATAATTACAAATCAGAAGCAGTAGGTTGCCTCCCTCAAGGTTTGTTTTGCCTATGGAATACATTGCAGCCATTGTCGAAGCAGTAGGCAAACCAAAACAATTGTCAGTGCATCCACATGGGCAGAGTGGGCAAATCAAGAATTTGCCCAGAATTGCCTAACCAGGAACATCCTCCTTGTTGCATTACTGCTTGAGGGAGAACCCAAACGTCACAGGGATGTCCACACAGCAATACACTCTCTACTGGAGTTGGTTGACGTATAACATTCCTGTGCCACTGGCACATTTCAACACACTTTTGCCATGTTGCATGGCATGTCCCAGCCCACATTTTCATGAGTCCTTGGCCAGATATTCTGCCCTCTTTCATAGTGCCTCTGCTCAAAGTGCACTATCTACCGTCCCAAAGGCCATTAATGCCGTCATAAGATTCCTCTATCAAATTGCCCAATTCACAAATATCAGAGGTGCCTTGTGCAGCACATATGTCCCATTGGTGAAACATCATGCCAGGGAGAAGGACTACAGAAATCATTAACACGCCTGCAATGTACAGATGACCTGCAATGCAGACCTAACGGTTCACCGCTGCTATATCTGGTTACTTGGTACCACACATGGTACATTGATACTCCACACCAGAATCCCTGCCAGCCTACATGAGCATTCAAATGGATTTGTCTGTAGTTTTCCCTGACTTTCAGTTAGTAATCCATAGGCATCCTGTACAGCAAACACCTGGTAATAAGTTTCTGCCTGTTTGGGGTCTTATTTTCTTTTTTTATCTGTTTTTTAAGTGTAATTTACATATTGCTTTTTCTGCTGGGGTGCCTGTCTGGTGTCAGTAGTTTCCCTGGCTTGGATTTAGAAATCCATAGGTATCCTGTACAACAAGCACCTCATAATATGTTTCCAGCCTGTTTGGGGTCTTTTGTTGTGTTTTCATCTGTGTTTTAAGTGGAATTTTCAAATCGTTTTTTTTCTGCTGGGGTGCCTGTCCACTGCCTGCAGTTTTCCCTGGCTTGCAGTTAGTAATGCATAGGCATCATGTACAGCAAGCACCTGGTAATACGTTTCTATCCTGTTTGGAATCTTTTTGTTTATTTTATGCGTGGTTAAGTAGAAATTACAAATCAATTTTGTGCTGGTTCAACTTCTAGAGAGGACTGCCTTGGTATTTAGTTGTTTGTTTGTTTCTGTTCCTTTTTCCTCTCTCCACCCATATTTATAGTAATTGGCTGAGGGAGTCAGGGGTGCCTGTCCATTGTCTGTAGTTTTCCCTTGCTTGCAGTTAGTAATCCATGGGCATCCTGTACAGCAAGCACCTGGTAATAGGTCTCCAGCCTGTTTGGAATCTTTTTTTGTTTGTTATCTGCATTTTAAGTGGAATTTCCAAATCATTTTTTTCTGCTGGGATGCCTCTCCATTGTCAGTAGTATCCCTGGATTGCAGTTAGTAATCCATAGGCCCCAGCCTAATTTTCACTCCCTCTAATTGGCCTGTGTCCTTGCTCGCATGACCAGTAAACACCCTTCTTCATTGGCCCTCCCAGGGGAGCCTTGTCCGGGCAGCCCTTGGCTAAGCGTCAAAGGGCAGCTTCTGAAGAAGCAGCTCCACTCCGTGTTTGCCCGTTTTTCGGCTGGGATTCCTGGTGCAGACAACCTACACCGACGGATAAGGTGAGTGTGGTGTGGGTGAGGAGTACAGCCATTACTCTACTCCAGAAAAATCCCACCTCTCTTAATACCTATTATTTAGCCTAATTGCATAAGGTAGCCATTTTGGCACTCAGTATAAGTGTGTTAGATAGCTATACTCTAGATGGAGCCTAACTTATGTACGGTAGCCATTCTTCACACCTAAACTGTTGGTATAGCCCTGTTATATTTCGCTGCTGTGCTCTGAGATATATTTGTGCTGCACCCCATAGTTAGCCATTGTGTTCTGCACCATAGCTAATTTGTGTTGAATGTTGCCATGCCCTATAACTAGCCATCGTAAGGTGTCATGGGTGAGAAGCACAACCATTACTGTGCTCCAGAAACCCAGCCACTGTTACACTACTACTATGTAAACAGTGCGAACATAGTTGGCCTCTGAGTTGAATTGTGCTACCCTCCATAGTCAACCATTCTGATACACTTCATAGTTAGGCATTGTACTGAATTGTGGAAGGAAATGTGTTGCACCTACATGCATACTAGGGGGCAGACGTCATGCAGGATTTAATTGTATTTTGCGGGAAACAAAATGTTTTGCAACCAAATGTATTTTGAGGCCCGGAAATGTGTTACAATAGACACATTGGGAAGATTATCAATGTGTCTCATTTGGATAGATCTGGGAAGATTAGCTTCACCTCACATTTAGAAGATTAGCCATGCGTCACATTTAGATAGAATTGTGAAGATTAGCCATGTGTCACATTTAGAGTAGCCACCTAGAAGAACCTTGAGAGTACCCAATTTAATAACCACCCTACTCCCCTCCTACACACCTCCCTTGTACAATATACGCCCATGGGCTAGCCAAACTGCACACAAACACCCACCCAACATAACAAACATTTGCATACAACAACAATCCCAGGCACTGGTCCTTACCCCTACGGACACAACAAGCCGGTGCGCACAACCATAACCTGAAATACCAGCCAATTTACACATACAACACACAAACAAACAACCAACATAACAGACATTCACATACAACAAACAACCCAGGCATTGGGCCTCACCCTTACGGATAGATAAGCCCGCGCACTCAACCACAACCTTAAGTACCAGTCAATTTACACATAAAACACACAAACACACTGTCAAGATTCCGTCTCTCGGGAGAGCAAGAGCAATCAGGGTTCCAATCGGTGCTTATACTAAACACTGCAGGGGCGTCGATATTCGGGCTGCAAGAGTAGCTACAACACCTATTACTCTCCACCCACCATCAAAGCAAACTACAGCGCTTGTTGACATAACTCCGCCCCCATGTTTCCGATAAAACCTGCACACAACCTAGAGGTTGCCATGTTGACTTTGGAGTCTGTTACATTCCAACGTACAACGCGTTGAGGGGCGGGCTCACGTTTCCCCAAGATTAGATATTTAGCTTCCGGGTTTTCAGTACCAGGCGCTTCTGATTTTGTTAAATCTAGTAGCTACATATTTTTATTGTTCTCGTCTTGATCCTGATCTCCTGTTTCCCTTGTTACCTTGTCCTGGTCCTTACCCTTGATCTGCCTTACCTCGGAAAACGAATCCAGACTGCTGCACGACTCGCAACTGCCTGCTGAATTGGTCATTGGTATGCCTTACCTGGGAAAACGAACCCAGACTGCTGCACGACTTGCTACTGCCTGCCGTATTGGTCATTGGTCTGCCTATCTCAAAAACAAACCCGGACTGTTAAAAACAATTTCTTACTTCTACAAACTTTGTTCCATCAAACGGATTCGGACTACCCAAGCCCGACAGCTCACCAGGATCATTGGGATCTCTACTACAGCCTCAGGAACAGCCTTTTCACTCAAACATGACACACCGCTCATGTGTATTGCCCTGAGTCAGCGCAGGAACTCTTGGACTTCCAACCCTGGCGCTCAACTGCCATTAGGCGTCCGCGTTCCGTCGGAACAGGTGACCTCGGGGACTAGAGACTGCAGGTTGCTACCATTTCAGTTATCCTCGTGCCATTGGGACAGAACTCTTGGGGCAATATACACCGGGAGTGATGTCTGGATGAACATTTCTCACACGCACAACTGGTAAGTTTTCCTGTCCCCTCCTAATCCTACTCTATCATTACGGGGCTTGTCATTGTTGTTGCATCTTGTTCCTCTAATCCTATAGGGGGGATCTCCTGCGTATCTATAAACTGCTCTCTGCCAATAACAGAAGGGTCCTTAGCCTCTCCTCTGGGAATCATTGACACCCAATAACAGGTTGGCCAAAATTCCAATAGTCTTGATAAACCTTCACCACCCTGTATTCTCTGGTTGACCATCCTTGTCTTTGTTACAGTCTCCCACTTCGAATGCTGTCTTCTTCTTGCAACCAATGCTACCTGGTTCCAACTGGTGTCCGTCCACCTCTCAGCTAATAGATATCTCTGACTGTGTATTTCACTCAGAGTGTTACATTGGTGGGGAGAATTCTTCGCCTACACTACGTGGGCAGGATTTCTCCACCTACATTACGCAGGCAAGACCTTTCGTCCATTACTTGCCATACCAGGTATTCTGACACACACACCCAACATAACCGACATTCGCATGCAACAAACAACCCAGGCTTTGGGCCTCACCCATAGGGATACATCAAGCCACTGCACGCCATCAACCCATCTGCACCCTAACACACACAGATGCCAGTTTCTCCTGGTTTTAGAGCTATTATATCCCTCTACCCTCACTAAAAAACCCTGTCCTCTTTCTTGCAGAGCCACGTCAGCATATGGAGACTGCCCTAGGGAGGTAGCGATGCATGGCGTAAGTCAACATAACATAGCATAACTATCAGGAGTATAATGGATCCATTAATCAAAGAGTGGCTGTGTCCATTTTCATTTGACTTTCTTGGTCCCCTTCTATAGAATGCAGTACTTCAATGATGCCGTTCCTATCCCGGCAATACAACATCAAGATTGGACTGCCTGTTAGTGCCCATGGGGAAGGAATGCCCCAGGGAATCCGTAACCTCCACCTTCTCCTCCTTGTCACAAGGTTCCACCGTTGCATAATAGCTTCCTATATCCTGGCCTCAATTATACCTCTCTGACAGAGAGTGATAGGACTTTGCTTTGCTTTATGGCAGTCTGGGCATTGTATCAAATTTGGAAGGGCCTTTTCTATCCCTTTGGGATTGATTGGCTGCACCTATGGGTAATTTCACCACACCTAATTCTCATTATTGCTTCCTTTTAGCAGGGGTTAATGTTAGAGGTGTTTTTGCAGTTATTTGTGTTTGGAATTGTGCAGGAATTCCCTGATGCATTATTTCTGGTTGAGCGCAGCTCGGATTTATCGGATGTGGAATGTGCAACTGCTCCACATCCGGTATTTTCACATGCAGTTTGGGACTCCGAATTATTCAGAGCATTAAAACATCCTTCTACTATGGAGGTCCTAAGAATAGTTTGGTAACATGGTGCTGACTAAATAAGATGCCCAAGCCAATTCTGCCCTGGGAATAAGCTCCTTTCAAGGAATAAATTGGTCCTGTTCAGTTTCGTTGTCATACACCACTGGTCTCTCAACATACATTTCAGGACAGCTGACAACTTGTGAAATATTACACTCTTTCAATGTTATTATCTCTTCCAAGGGTTCAAGATCCAGGTCTTATTTTGTTGAGATTTATAACTTTCCTTTTAACACCCCACCTAAATATTCCATCAGATGTAGTGGTTCTGTATCTTCCATATGAAACTATATTTGATCCTCAGGAAACGCCAGTTCAGACACCATCACCTGCACCCACAACACCGATCTCTGATGATTACAAGGCATCAGAATCAAGGGTATTCCTTCTCAAGTGGTAATAGCTTGGCACAGAGGACCTTCAGGATGCACTCTAATAAAATAAATCGCTTTTTATCTGGATTAAGATGCCTCAATAGTCAAGAAAAATCTGGTAGACATGTGTGTGGCTATCCCTACAATGGTCTGACAAATGTGGCTAGTCCAGGAAGGATTGTATCCAGCACACAATTACAGTTCTCTCCCAAATCCAAGGATAATATCAATAATCTGAATATTCAGACACCAGCCCCTCAAATAAATCATTAGCATTAGATTTCGGGCCGTGCACATTCAAAAATCCAAAATGCCGTTTCTCAGTGACCTACACATATCAGCCCAATTGATCAGTCTTCAAGGATTTCACAAAGAATAGAGCTGACATGTGTATTAAAATAAACACCACATGTACGTTGAAGGATAGGATTGCGTAAAATGCCTGCCACCAGAATCACACCTAAAACCAAACAGCGGACCTCATGTTGCAGGTCTGTGAACATACCCCACAATGGGCTGATTTCTTTGCACGTAGGTGTAAGCAGGACAACGTCATTTGCACTGCGAAGTGCAAAAGCGCGGTGTATAATGCTGTTGAAATCGACTTTACACCTCCCACATGCACTTCACAGTGAAAATTGAAAAAACGCTGCCTGCTATTTATGCTCGGCAGGCTGTATTTACAATAGATTGCTATGGAATCCGATCATTTACATCTGCCTCAACTGGTCCTAAGTGAGGGGGGAAGCAACAGCCATTCCCAGCAGCGCTTCAAGAACTGCTCACCACCAGTGCAGACCCTCAACCAGAGACACATTCTCCCTATATACCTCAGGCAGCTAATTCTGAAATTGTGGGTTATTGGACCTTGTTGTGGCTGGCGGTTGGAGGAATTTGGAGCATGATACAAGGAGAGTGGAAGAGTGGAGGCTGTTTGAGGTGCGAAGAAGCCAAGAGGAGTTGGTGAGAGTGTGGCTGAGGGGTACAATTAGGAGAAGGTAGCAAAGATTTGGGGTAGGTCATTGTAATAGGAGGGGTGGTATTGGTCTGGGGCAGGTGATAATATCAGGCAGCAGTTGGTGAAGACATGGTGTTTATAACATGAGGATGAGGCAGGAGTCTGGAGGAGGGAGTAACATTATGATGACATGGTGAAGAGTTGAAGGAGGTGTTAAGATCAGGAGGAGGTGGCAAGAGGGGAAGAGGTGGTCAAATTAGGAAGAGGTAGTGAAGCTCGGCCAGAAGACATTGCAACACCAATAGGGGCAGGTGAGAGATACGAAAAGACCATGGTACCAAGAAGAGGTCGTGAACCCAAGGAGGAGTTGGAAAAAGCCCGAGGAAACAGCAAGAGTAGTAGTTTAGTTTAGTTTAGTTTATTCATTTGTATTGCGCACCAGACCCGAGGGTATTAGGGCGCATGAGCAGCATGGTTATTCAAAGCTTGGTTACAGGTTGCTTATACATTGCATTACATAATTACAGTGTGACAATGAAGGACATGTGTACAGTTTGGCAGGAAGGAGATATTGCAGTACATATATTTAAAGATTTACAAATATTTTATAAATTTACATATAAACATACATTGCGGAAAGCAGCAGTGTGGTGTTAGGGGTGTTAATGGTTTGTGTTCTTTATCCAATGGATGTAGTTGCGTCTAAAGTGTGAGTAAGATTGGGGTGTTCTGAGAGATGGTGGTAAGGAGTTCCAGTGTTGAGGTGCTTTCACCTGAAAGCTGTTGCCGCCCATTTTGGTGCGCTTAAACCTGGGGACAGTGAGCAGGTTAGCGTTGGAGGTTCTGGTGGGTCTGTTGGGGGTGTGTTTGCATATTCTGTCTGCCAGGTAGCGTGGGGCAGCGTTGTTCAGGCATTTGTGGGTGAGCAATGCTACTTTAAGCAGGATTTTGTCTGATGTGCTGAGCCAGTTATGGGATTTCCTGATGTTGGAAATGTGTTCCCTCCTGGGAATGTTGAGCACTGCCCTAAGAGCGTTGTTTTGTAGCGTTTGAATTTTGTTGGTGATTTGCTTGCTGGCTCCTATGTAGAGGGCATTACAATAGTCCAGTTTGGATAGTACCAGGGCTCTGGCTAGTGTAATGCAACTCTGGGTGGATAAGAAGGGTTTGGCTGCTCTTATAAGCTTACATGTGTAGGCCGTGGTGGATGCCATCGAGCTAACCTGTTTGTGGAAGGTTAGGGAGGAGTCGAGGTATATTCCTAAAGTTTTCACTTCTTTGGAAACCTTGATTAGGTTCCCGTCTATGATGAAGTTGGTGTAGTTGTGGTCGAGTTTGGTTAGGTTGGAGGTGGAACCAAGGATGATGAGTTCAGTTTTGTCATCATTCAGGCATAGACTGTGCGAAGCCATCCATGCCTGGATGATGAGATACACCTTGTTCACCAAGGCCAAATCCTGATTGTAATCTCCCGTCAACGGCATGAGGATCTGTGTATCATCGGTGTAGTTGGTGCAGGTGATACCCAGGCCCTCTAGATCGTCAAACAGGGGCTTCGTGAACACGTTGTACAGAGTGGGGGAGACGCAAGAGCCCTGTGGGACTCCAGACGTGATGGGGATGGGCTCGGCAGCGGCAGATGAAGAGAAGACACGCATGGATCTGTTGTTGAGGAATGAATCAATCCAGCTGATGGCTTCTTGGGAGAAGTGGGCAGCTGAGTCTAAATGATTGCATAGGATTTTATGGTCAACTAGATCAAATGCTGCGGAGAGGTCTAGCAAGAGTAGTAATGCAGTTTTCCCGTTGTCTCTAAGGGCGTCTATTTGGGCTTTCAGATCTATCAGGGCGGTTTCAGTCCCATGTTGGGGTCTGAAGCCTGATTGTCTTATGCCTAGGAGGTAGTTTGTTTCAAGATATTTTTGGATTTGTTGGTATGCTGTCTTGTCTAGTATTTTGAGCAGGAATGGGATGATGGTAATCGGTCTGTAGTTGGTCGGGATGGACAGGTCTAGGGAGGGTTTTTTGAGGAGAGGGAGGACCAAAGACTCTTTGAGGTTACTGGGGACTGTTCCTGGGGAGAATGAGGCATTGATGAGTCTGGTGATGAATGGCGAGCGGTCTCTTGCCGCATCTTTAATGATTTGTCGGGGGCAGAGGTCGCCTTTGCAGTTGGAGGGTTTCAGGCCAAGAATGATTTTTTCTACTTCAAGAGTAGAGACTTTAGAAAAGCTGAAGCAAGCAGTGTTGGGTGTGTGGAGTGAGGGTAGAGGGCTCGAGTGGGCGTTGATGGGGTTGGTGAGTTTGGTGAGGGAGTCTTTCTTGTTTTTAATTTTAGTTTGAAGGCCGGTGACTTTGTTGTTTAGTGCATTTTGGACACTGATGCACCATTGTTTGTTCTTAACGCAGGTATCTGGAATTATCACCGGTGTTTCCAATTCTTTCAGGATAGTAAATAATTCTTTGGTGCTGGAATTGGATTGTGAGATTCTCTGGTTATAGGATTTTTGTTTGGCCGCTATGATTTCTTTTTTATAGTTGGCCGTTATTTTGTTGAGCAGTAGCTTGTTATGGTCTGTCGGAGACTGTCTCCAGACTTGTTCCAGTTTACGTTTTTCCAATCTAAGGGTTTTAAGATGGCTGGAGAACCATTGGTTGAGGTACTTTTTTGGTTTGCATTTTCTGAGTTTTAGTGGTGCAATGGCGTCTAAGGCTGTGCGCATGGTGTTGTTATAGCCTTCTACGAGGTCATAGGGGTTAGAGTCAGGGAGTTGGTTGAGCGTAGGAAGAATGAGCGGGATCAGTTTTTCCACTGTAATGTTTTTTTTGCTTCTCGTGGGGATGGCTGCGGCTAGTGCCATGTTGGTTATGGGACTTGAGGCCTCGAGTGAGAAGGAAAGGAGATGGTGGTCAGTCCATGATTGGGGAGAGTTGCTAGTGATCGATACGGCACAGTTGTAGTCTGCTATGCAGTCAAGGGTTCTCCCTTTGTTATGGGTGGGGCTGGATACTTTTTGTGTGAAGCCTAGTTCAGACAAAGTGTTACTGATGAGGGTGGTCTGATTGTCTTTGGGGTCTTTGTAACCTAAGTTGAAGTCTCCTAAGAGGAGGCATTGTGAGGAGTTTTTTAGGTTGTCGGTGAGGATGGCACTGAGGTCTTCCTCGAAGGATCCCAGGGGTCCAGGCGGTCTGTATAGTAAGTGAATGGATATTGTCTGGGAGTTGGCAGTGGGTAGCTTGGATGTAAGTGATTTGCATGATGGGAGGTGTGTAGCGGAGTTGAGTCTGATTTTAAGGTGAGTCTTGGCAATGATGGCCAAACCTCCGCCTCTAGCTTCAGTTCTGTCCGCTCGGATGATGGTGTAATCAATGGGGATGGCTAGCGAAAGGGCTGGGCCTGCGGCTGCATGGAGCCAGGACTCTGTTATGGCTAAAAAGTCTAGATCTTCAGCTAGGATGAGATCAGCGATGTCCGTGGCATGGGCAATCATGGAGCGAGCGTTAATGAGGGCACCTTTTATAGGTGGGGTAATGGTTTTGGGAGAGGTGGGGGTAGTTGCTGTGATGAGCGCTTTGTTGTTAGTTGTGGTGGTGTTGAGGGGTTTAAGTTTGGTTTTTTTCAGCGTAAGGTTAGCGCAGGTACTAATGGAAGTTCGGTTAGTGAGTTTGGATTGGGTGGAGTCCCTGGCTCGGGGCTCATGTAGTTTGGGAAGCCTGGATCGTAATCTGGTCAGCCTGTCCAAAAGGCATGGGGGAGAGAGTAGGGTAAGCATGATTGTGGTGCTAGGCTCTGTGAGGGTGGGTGATGTGGTGCCTAGGCTGATCAAGTTGAGGGCTGAGCTGGGCAGGCATGCAGAGTTGATGAGGTGAAGAATGATTCTCAGTAGTATAGAGTAAAAGCCTGGGAGGAACATTGTGTATGGTGGGTAAGATGCAGTGTGTGCATCTGGTGTGTGGGTAGATAGTATTAGCCACCTAGAGATGAGTTCTGGTGATAGGACAAATGTCGTGTGCCGGCATGGAGCAAGTAGTGGCAGCTAGTGTACCCTCTCTAGGGTCAAAAATCTAGCAGTGGGCACATAGAGGTAGTTAGTGCAGCCTGCCTGGAATAGCACTTAGTTCAAGTAGCGCATGGTTGCAGGCTAGCATCTGATTCAGGGTACAGGCATGCAAAGTGGCCCTTAGATTCAAAATAGCATACGTTTGCAAATTAGCACAGCACTAGATTTAGAGTGACACATGCGTACCAATTAGCATCTAGGAGTAAGTAGTGAGGAAGCCAGGTTGGACCAAGGTTGGACCAGGTTGGACCAAGGCAGGTCGAGGAGAGGTCAAGAAGTACAAGACCCAGGTAAGATGAGCAGAGCAGAAGTAGAGAGAAATCCAGAAGAAAGGAGGTCCTTGGGTGCAACCCTGATCATTGAGAGGGTGCTTGTTGAGTAAATAGTAATAGTAGGGACACCCAGTCCCAACTCCAACTGCTGGAGAAACGCCAGCTGTACCTGCAGGTGGTGATGCAGAGGTGCTTCAATTAAGTTTTTCAGGAAGCCACCTCAGATTTGTACTTGTTAAAGAAACTTGGAGCCGGGACCCAAGAAAGCCTGCCTATACCTGGTTAACAAGGAGCGACAACCACCATGGGATGTTATAATTTGGCACCCAAGGGTGAGCAGCTCTGGTTGGTTACCCCTTTCAGTTGCTTCTTTTGCCCTGACAGAACAAAAACTGTGTGTCTTATGGTATGAGTCCAGTCATTTTTGTGTACCACCTGGCCACCATGACATGACCCACCTT
The DNA here is from genome assembly GCF_040938575.1 of Ambystoma mexicanum. Classification (NCBI taxonomy): domain Eukaryota; kingdom Metazoa; phylum Chordata; class Amphibia; order Caudata; family Ambystomatidae; genus Ambystoma; species Ambystoma mexicanum. Next base: position 931,544,944 of record NC_090931.1, on the reverse strand, counting down.
GTATGTCCCCACAAGGGCTACAAATGTTTGAAGTTTAACAAATGCAATTATTCCACTATTACTTGAGAGGAATTGGGTGTTGGTGGGCCAATGCCATGGGTGGAACCGGTGGTACCCGAAGCCTATCCCTTACTAAATCATCAATGCACTTTCATCTCACATTCACCAGTCTTGAAAAGGTGATCTTGATAACCGTGATAGCAACCTGATGCTCCATCTCCCCCCGGATTGAGGCTTTGAAAGTGTGACGCAATAGGACTCCTTCAAAAACATAAAATAACAAACCCGTTAAAATAAAAGAAATTATGCATGCTCAAGAAATTGCCAAAAAGCATGACAGATGAGTATTAATGGGACATCTGCAACCTGAACAATTTTTTGCATCTTAGGGTTAGGGTTTCTGATTGCTGTGCACTGTGGTTAATCCTACGGATTCCTCACTAATTCCCTACCTAGAGTATCCTCCCATGTGGCCAGGGAAAGGCAGACTCTTTCTGATACTGACCTTGTGGTGCGGGGGGTTTTTTGCAGAAGGATCACCTGGGAGGAGAAAGGGCCCAGGGGAGTGAGAGGTATCTGCGGGATGAGACACAGTATTTGCCATTTTTTGGGGAGGATAACTCCATAATGCCAAAGTATGTAATAGCTTGTTGCAATACCCATTTAGCTATTCCACAAGGACTGACTGTAAATAGGAGTGAGATCAATTATAAACTCACAGGCATTAGGAGGAACAGAATTCCTTAAATAAATCTTAAAACTTGGAAAGTTAGGGACTACTCTGACGCACAAAGGTACAACAAACGAAAGTCTAAGAAAAATAACAGCTCAAAAGAATTGCCTATTCCTTGTCAATTAAGCTTGGTGTCTGATTCTTATGAAATTCCCTTAAAGTATATTGGGAGTATATTGTTTGAAAGTGAAATTCAAGCCCAGAAAACTAACTTTGTTATCGGGGACTCTAAGTCCCATCATTTCCTAAGTACTGGGACAAGGAAGAGGACTGAAAAAGGTGAAAGGTTGTAGGAGTAGCCTCATTAATCCCAATGACCCACACCTGAGGGAGATTGAGAGGCTTACAAATCCTCAGGTGCAGGCCAAGAGAGCAGGAGAGAAGCAGTAGCAGTTGGAAGCAGCAGCATAACACATGCAGACAGACGTACTGAAGCTGGAGGAGACAGAGGATGCCGGGACCCCTGTGCAGCAGATTGCAGCTGCCGGTCCTGTGAGTATCCATGCCTCCCGGAGTTGGAAGGGAAGAGGTTGTGCAGCGGGAAGCATGTAAGGAAGAAGCATACCTGTGGGAGACCCGTGTTGCATAGGCTGCGCAGCAGAAAGCCAAGGCAAAGGAAGCTTTCTTTCCCGAGAGGCCGTCTCTGTGGCTGGCGTGCACCACAAGGGCCTCTGGGCGATTTCTGGTGGCCGGCGTGCATCAGAAGAACTCAGGAGCAAGAGATGCTCCAAATACCGGTGGTGCAGTGGGAGGCCTAAGGAAGCAACCTGCCGAGAAGGCGAGAAACCACCAAAGCAGACGTCCAGCAAGCGACAGAGGGAATGGAGGCATGTGTCCTTTCCAGCTAGTTCACAGGTTTGTAGTGACCCTGGAGCGCTGCTTTGCCCTTCGCGCAGGCCAGGCAGACATTCAGCGAGTAAGCACTACTGCCGTGAAAGTGACAGAAGCTCAGAGTGCAATTTTGTTGAATGAACTATTGAGCAGCTACTGAGCAGCAGGAGACGCGGCACTTGCGTACATGGGAAAGTGATTCCCAAGGCGATTTTTAACATCCAACCAGTGAAAAGCAAGTGTTTGTAACCAATGCAAATTACTGAAAAGGTAAAGGTGTGCATCTGTGGAAAACCCCAGGAAACCAAGGGGGTGATATTAAAAGCTTAGACCTACAAGCATTGCCCAAGCCAAAAGAGTTTGAAACTTAGGCACGCGCCATTTAGTCCAGATTGCCAAGATCAGAAGGGGGCTAATGGAAGGTCTACAGACTGGGAGACTTATGGCCCACATTTTGTCCAAAATATGGTGAAAGCTGGTAGAAACTCACGTTGCCAAAATCAAGGGAGAAGCAGAAAGAAATCCTATCCTTGGCAGTCATTGGTCACTAGTGTGTTGGGGAAACAAGAGTGGCAAAAAGGCTGCCCTTCTGGGGAAGGGATATCCAGAGGGAGAGGAACATCATTTGCAAAGGAATAACAAAGAGCACCAATGTGAATCTAGTTTCCGCTGAAGAAGTGTTGCAGTTGCTGAAGCTACCATTTCTTGAACACTTAGAAATGTTATGAACCTCTTGTCAGTTGATCTAAACCACCAAAGCACTGTTAATGGGAAACATTGTTTGGGCAGTGGAATATACCCAAATGACAAACCTTTGGAGGAGTAGGCCTGGCATGGGAGTAAACCAGGTAGCAGTTGAAGAAGTGTTACGGAGTGGTTTGTCGGAGACAATTTGTGTTGTTTGTGGCACTTAAGAAAAGCTGTTGCAAAGGAATTGCATTTCTTTGGAATTCATCTTTTTGTTGTGGCAAGAATCATCCTGACCAGACAATCATTTCTGCTATTTATGAACTGAGAACTTGTTCAAGGAGGAAGAAAAGTCTTGTACTTTTTGTGTTGGAACTTTCCATTGACGGCGTAAGATGGTGTTGGAAATTCTCTTGAAATCCAGGATTTCCTTTTGTTCTTTCTTGAACGGAAGGGGAATTCGCCCAGGTTGTGAGGAGGTTACATTGTAAATTCCAGATGTTATTTTGAACTGCCATACGTTTCCTTATTCATTTTTTTTGTGTATAAGTGTGGAGGACATATATCCTTTGTTAGAGTGTTTCCTTTAGTTTATTTTAGGCAGGGAAAACCTTGTCAGGGTAGGGATATTGAGGCGTTCATCCAGCCTTGAAATCAAATAAAATGGTCCACCTCACATTTCTGACCCCTCACAACACACATTTTCAGTTCAGAGTGTTAATGCACCTAGTCACATAGGTTGTCTCCCAACATTGCTATTATTTATTTCACAGCTATCTGATTCCTCGCCATGACAACACGTGTACTTTCCTCCTCCTGCCTTGGCCATGACCCTTGGCCATGACCCTTTCAAATAAATGGTATTACCCCTACCCCCTGTCACGGGATGAGCTTGCATTCTCAGACCTTCATAGTCTGCCAGACTAGGTTCGAGTGATGTTCTTCAATCCCCTCCTGTTTTACTCTCCACCTCCTTCTGATGTTTCTCTACCACCGCCTCCAAATCTCTCGCTACTTCCTCCTGATGTTCATTTACCACCTCTTTCAGTGCTTTTTTCACCTCCTCATGATGTTGCTTTAACACCTCCTCCTAAATCTCTAAACTTCATCCTGATGTTGAATTCCCATCCCCTCCAAATAACTCACCCCCTCATTCTAATGTTCCTCTCCTGCCTCCTGATGTTTCCTTACCTTCACCTTACTTGTCTCCACCTCTAATCTCCAATCCATCCTCTGCACTTCTTCCTCGCTCTCCAACAACCTTTAAGCTCTCTCCCCCTTCCATCCTCCTCCAGATTCTCTTTTACACTTCAACCTATTCCAAACTCCTGCCTCCAACCCCCACACCAAACACCCACCCTGCTTGACAGGCTCCCTCTGCTTGTATAGCCCTGAACTCCTCCTCTGGGATTGAGCTCTGTGCAAGGGTTTCACATGTGGATCTACATGAGTGATGGGCTGTGATTAGATTAGCACAATCGCCTCACCTGCAGTTGCTCTGAGTCTTTGAAATTAGAGCAAACATTTATAAGGTTGATCACCTATTTTGAATTCCACACGTACCCCCTTGCCCTCAGCTACTGGCCTTCCTATGGTATAAGTATTTTTAGGCTTACGCGCATGTAGTTTGGAAGTCTGTTATATGGGAAGAAAGGAGGAATTATGTTTAAAGGGCACTGCCACTGAGGAACAAACAGTGGGTCTGTTAGGTTTGTAGGCTTGCTACTTGAGATCATGCAAGACCAGCAGATGGCTTGTTTATTGGTGTAGGCTTGCGAAGCAAGGGATACCAAACCTCTTCTTCCTTTCACTTTGCCTCTGGATGCAAGGCGAGAGAGCCACATAAGAAAATCCTTCAAGTTTTCTGGCCCCCTACAGGTTTTCTATGTCTCAGAGTGTGGCTCCCAACCCAGAGGAGGAGACAATACAATTATAAATCTCCCGATATATTCAGAAAGTTCAAAACGTGTTTCTATTAAAGGGTCGGTGTCAGCTAGTGGATCAATTAACTGAAAGGATAGATGGCTATAGTTGGAATATGAGGAAGGCAGTGGGCCTCATTACAAGAGTGGCGGAATGGATTAACGGGTGCGCAAAAGGATGCGGACCCGTTAAGACCATTCCGCCACATTACGAGGTCCCCTCGCGGGACCCGCTCTGCACGTCTGGTTTAACCAGACGTGCAGAGCGGGTCCCGCGAGGGGAAGAGGGAGCTAACAACGAGCCGGTCGTAATCGGCCCGTTGTTAGCTCCCTCCCCCATTCCCATTCAGCCCTATGAGGGCTGAAATGGGAATGGGGAAGGTCCGGGCCTGGGTTTCGGGAGGGAGGAATCACTGGGCCCTCCGAACTCGGAATGGCCCGGTAATTCCCCATTCTGGGAACCCGGACCCGATTTTGGCGGCAGCCATGCCGCCAATAGCGGCATGGCTGCCGCCAAAATCATAATGAGGCCCAGTTTCTTGAATCTAGATTCTTTTTATACAAAGCTGCATCCTTTACAGAGACAAGGTTATTAAGGGTACTGTGACCATCCACTTACACAAGATGGGGAGAAGGTAGGGGAGAGCAGGATGTCCTCCTCATACGATCCCCGGCCCATCATCTAGTAGTTTGAGGAGGCACCAGGCCCCCATGGTCATCCCATTAGATGTCCATGAGTTAGGCTGGGGAGCTTGTTACTCATGGAAGCAACAGCTAATTGTGAAGGGGAAAAAATCAGGAAGCTCTACTACAATTACAGGATTGCATAGCCTCCGCAAACATCCCAACGTTCCAGATTATGTCCTTCAGAAAAGCTCTCCAGGAGATAACCCAAGTTATTTTCTCATTAAGTTTTAAAAGTTAGCTAGAAATACCTCCTTGTTTGTTTCAAGAGAGGTAGAGCCAACATGTTGTACCCTTCCTTGTTTGGAAAATGTTGTCAGCATATTAAGCGGTCAACGAAACTGGGCACAATCTAGATGGGCAATTGTAAAGAGATATTTTGGAAAGACTTGGGTTTGATGAAGGGACCTGTCACCAAAAATATCGAGCCCTAAAATGATGCTCAAGTGAAACACCTAGACAACTATCTTACAGAAAATGTTCAAAGAGCGTAGGAAGGTCCAACTCTCTGTTTGTGTAATCGGAATAAAAGAGTGAAGCAAGGACTACCAAGAAAACACACTTTGCACCAGGGAAAAATTAAACATTGAAGAATCACATTAATTCTGCATTGTGTTGTTGATAACAAATAGATAGTTTAGGCAAAAAGTGCCAAATGAAAAGAATTGCAGGCCAGTCAGAAAACCTTTTTTCACAGATAATTAATTGCATAGGAACTATAGAGATCTATGAGGTGGAAGTTTGAGTCCAATGGGACCAAAATGTAAGAGAAAATCAAGAAGCAAAGCAAAACAGGAAAGGCAAGGTGCCTGGTGTTCTAAAATGTTGGTGTATTTCTGCTTTCTGATGCTCATTGAGTGATATGACTCGCGAGGCATGATGGGAATGATAAGGGCCAACACTGACGGAGATGCTTGAAAAAAAGTTTTTTCATTAAATAGATATATGGTTCATTAACTGGTGAAGATAACACATAGCTACTGTGTGTGAGTGATATCGAAAACCTTTAGTTGGTATACTGAAATGTGTTCAAATAGACTATGCAGGTGTTCCGTGATAGCGGCCCATTTTAAATTTGCCAGACTCTTCAGATAACCCAGTTACAATATGAGCTATGGGAGTTACTTGCCGACTGCCATGTTTAACAATGACTTACTGCCATAATTGCATTTGTCCTATGTTGTAGTGTGCATGTCTTAACCGCAGAGGTGCTATGCCTTCCACTACATAAGGATGCCCGCTTCTGTAGCCCTCGCTTCTGATGTATTTCCGTTTGGCAAATCGAAGTGTGTTTTAGAGATCCACCTTACCAGGCGATGCACGGCTTCCGCAGGTAGAAGTACCAGTTGGTGGAACATCTCAAACTGAACCGTGTGAGAACCGTGAAAGAAGCATGCACAGCAGGAACTGCTAAGGTATCTTAAAATATATTCCGCTAGTATCAAGATTGTGCTCTCCCAGGCGTGAGAATATAGTGTCTCCGTAGGACTCAATGCTGAGAACCAGTGAACATTATGCTGAAACATTGTTCTCCGTCAATATTATGTAATGCTTGAATCCCCCCTTCCATTGAAATGCATGTGTACACTTGTGTTTAAAATCACAATGCACCGAGGGATTGGGTTTACTCCGCCGATCCTAGTTCTGCCATTGGGTTGCTGTTTGTCCTGTGTATTGTGATGAATCACAGGAATAGGTCTCTTCTCTCCAAGAGGGAGCCTTTCCCTGTGAGACTAGGGTGGTGAACCAGCTCCGCAATACCCTCCCTAGGAGTAGAGGCAAGCGGGACCTCACCAGGAAAGACTCCCCCTTCATAAAGAACTCCCTAGTAGCCATACCAATGGTGCACTTTTACAACCGTTTAGTAAAGAGAAATATGAAGAACAGATTAAAATGTGTTATTGTGATCAAGACATACAAGTCATCCCTTTTAGAGAACGACTAGCTCTTACTGAGACAAAGGGAAATCTAGTTGGAGGAGGACAGAATCGGCAAACTCAAGCAATATGAGTTATCCCTTTAAGAGAAAGGCTATCTCATACTGAGATGAAGGGAAACTTATTTGGAGGAATACAGAATAAATAAACAGAAAGAAAGGACTATAACATTGTGCCAGGGAAGGCACACATCAGAACAATGAAGGAAAGAGGTGGAGATTGGGAAGGAGCTGAGAAAGCCTGTGAGATTCGAGTTTGCTCGCACAGGTGTGTTGAGGACACACATAATTCTATTCTGAAGCGGAACCTGAAATGAGGTTCTTGCGTGCAGCGTCAGTATGAGGAGGGATGGAGAAAAACTAAGTCAGACGTGAGAACACCTTACCAAAGGCAAGACATAGGCAGTGGCATGCCCAAGAAGAAACAGAGGTGGGGCCATAAACAACATAGAGACCACCATGGAGCCAGCACAGAAAGTGCCGAAAGACAAGAAGCTGCTAAATCCTTGGCTGCAAGCACAGAGACTGTACAAGGCCAACCTGACAAGGGAACAGGAATTTCCCAACCAAGCGAGAACCTCAGTGACACTATCCCAGTACACCACAGGCAACAGGAAGGTGGGAGGCCCGGGTGGAGGACTGAGAATCAATACTGGAATGCTCCTACTCATCCCAGTCCAGTGTTGTTGAGTTTGAATGAAGATAAAGAGAATCATTACTGGAACGCTCCTACTCGTCCCAGTCTTAAGCTATTGACATTAAGTCAAGACAAAAGCCCTGAGACGGTGCAAAATAGGAAACCTTGTGATGGGGGAAAAACTGCAAAACCACTTGAGACCAAGTTTAAGCATCAAACCCAAGTTAAAGTCTGTGATATAAAGATTGAAAATCAGCTAGTCAAGAGAGAAGTGTTCATTATTGGATAACATTGCCCTATGAGGGGAAAAGGATAAATACAAACAAATAGGAGAAGTTCATAACAATCAGAAGAGTAAACCAAAGCAAGAGAGGAACGCTATATCAGAACTGTGTGACTTAACAAGAGTAGTTGCACAGAACTACTGAATAACTTATTGAGTTGAATTGGGAAGAATACCAAGCTACAGGAGACGGGAGTCATTCTCCTGATTTTGTTGTTATAGTAATGGTAGGGCCAGAGCAGGTTAGTTTGGATAGTGGACTGATTCTGAGTTGGTCTTTCACTGACAACGGACGAGCACCCTGATCTAGTTTTGTTAGGTAGGGACGCCTTATAGCATAGGGAAAGTTAGGCATTACCCTTTTTTGTTTAATAAAACGATCAGTGAAACAGCTGACCAGAGTCGGTGTCCACCTCCTGACTTGCCACAGTATGCTGGCATTGCTGGCTGGTATTAAAGACAGTGTGAGACAGGTATGGTTTCAAGAGAGACAAAGATTCAAAAGTAACAGTTTGTAAACCTTTGTTATCAAACTTTGTCCGGGGTAATGCCTATCTGGTCTAACTCTAAGGGGATTGTTCCCTCAACTGATGCTGCTAAGGGCCGTCGATGTCCAAAAGTCCAAATGTTCATCTGTGTCCAAACCTATGCTTGCCCTCACTCTTAAACCAAATGTGATAGGGGGTCTTCTTAAGGGAAAATTGGTGATTCAAAAGGGAATATAGACCACAGTTGGTTTCAGGTAGTCTTACCAATAGATGTAGTTCTGCCAGTTCAAAATAGTTCAACTCAAAAGGGTTGCCCTTGGAACCTTCCATGAAGGGCTCTTGCCGTAAGTCAATAGAGTTCACAATGTATCTGGGTCTATTGGGGTTCCCTTCCCCAGGCTCTGACCCCTCTGGCTTTAAATAGAAAAGTCACTGTTTTTTCCTTGCCTATCAGGGTTCAATGGATTCACAGTTTCTTACTTTACAACTGAACTGAGGATTCACAGTTCCATTCAGGACTCCCAGGGTTCCATTCTCCAGGTCTAGGCCTCGCCTGTAAAGTTCACAATGTCTTTGTGGGCCTCTCAGGGTTCCCTACCCCAAGTGTAGGCCCCTTTTATCTTCAAACAAAGTTCTCCTGTCAGGATGTACCTTTCTCTGTACAGTTCTTGTTAGGCCTCTCAGGGTTCCCTTCCCCAAGTTTAGGCCTCGCTTCACAAAGTTTATCAATGGGCCTCATTGCACGGATGGCGCTAAGGGATTACCGGCACCGGTAAGGGCACCGGTGCCGGTAATTCCTTAGCGCCATACTACAAGGTCCCTCAGCAGGTCCTGTCCTTAACGTGTGGCCAGACCACACATTAAGGAAGGGACCCGCTGAGGGACTTTAGGGCAAATAACGGTACCGCTAATAGCGGTACCGTTATTTGCTCCTTCCCCATTCCCATTGAGCCCTATGGGGGCTCAAATGGGAATGGGGAAGGGCCTTGGTGAATGTGGAATTACCACCCCGCCAACCTTGGAATGGGGGGGTAATTCCCCCATTCACCAAGGCGGACTTGGTAAAATACCGGCGGCAACCATGGCGCTAATAGCGCCATGGTTACCGCCGTCCGTGTAATGAGGCTCAATGTCTTTTGTGGGCCTCTGAGGGTTCCCTTGCCCCAAACCTAGATCCCTCCTCACAAAGTTCAACAATGTCTCTTGTGTGCCTCTTAGGGTTCGCTTCTCTAAACCTAGGCCCCTCTGGTGCCGTCTCGGGAGGATAGCTCAGGAGCAACGTGCTCGCCTTGGAAGCAAGACGACACAGAGCAACACAGGTTCCATCCCCGGGTCCGTGCTTAGAAACCTCTGGGTATTAAGCATGTTATAAATAGCCTAGCATATCATATCATATCTCAAACAAACAAAATAGTTCCTCTTGTCAGGATGTACCTTTCACTGTACCATTCTTTCATGGGGGTAGTATCAGAGACTTTTCGAGACCATCAGGTTGCTTGTATCTCCCAGGTGTGACCACTCTGTCATCTAACCCCTCTCCTTATTCTCTGGTGCCTTTTCCTCTTCTGTGCCTCTTTCACTCTGTCCTTTTCCACTTTACTGTGCTGCCTGCACACCATTTTCTGTCGTGCACACTTGCACCTTCTTTCCACCTTTCTGCGCCTCTGGCACACTTCTCCTTATGTTTCACCATGCTCTCTTGCACATTCAGTTTCTCACTGTGCTCTCTTGCACCTTCATTTGCCCTTTAACGTGCCTCTTGCACTCTCTGTATTACCTTTGGGTCGCTTGCACCCTCGCTTAACTGTCCGTTTTCCTTTTCACTGTCTCGCTCGGTTTCAGGTCACTTGTATCCCTTTCCTTACTTTCAGGTCTCTCTCGCTCCCACTTTTGGCTGTTTCCACGCCGCCAGCGCACGTTGCTGTCTTTCATTACTTCTGAGCCTCTAGGGCACCTTTTCTGTTATTCCGCTTTGCTTTCCTTCACCACTTTCCAGCTTTCGCTTGCTTCACTTTCCTTTTACCTTTTGCTTGCTTCGCTTTGCTTTCTTTCACTGTTTTCCAGCTTTCGTTTGCTTTCGTACCGCTTTCGCTCACTGGGCTCTTCTTTCAACAACGCTCCTGCTCCCGCTCTAGTCTCCCAAACGCTACTGAGTTTCACTCTGTCTCATGAAACTCAGTAACACTAGCGCGGTGCCGGAAAGCAGGTCAAATGGGTTTGGATCGAGGTCAGGGTTTCACCACCTGCCCAACACCCTTGTGACCGGTTCACGTCCCAAGGGAACAAGCATTTCCCTGTACACCGCTGGCAGGATATAGGCTGCCTCGCTCCGGCACCCTGGAGACACGCCTCCCGAGCCACGCTGCAGCCCCTCACGAACACCAGGCAAGCGCCTCAGCATGCTGTTCTCCTCCAGATCCCCAAGGCTTCTCTTCCTGCAGCTCCCTGCTCCTTGGCTCCTATGGTCCAGTCAGCATCCCCAGCTCACTCTCAAATTCAGGGAGAACCCCCCTTTTTATACTGCAGGTGAGAGTCAATTAGAGTCAGGTGTGCACAGTTGGGGAAAAGTGCCTGACCTTGCCTCACTCTATTAGTGGCACAATTCAAAGGTGTTACATGGTATGCATCACTTTGTATTCCTATGTTGTTTCTATGGGTAATCCTCATTGCTCCTGTTTGCCTCTTCTTCGTTCCAATACTTATTGGAAATGGGGAGGGGGCGATGAAATGTGACTGTAGATTAGATTTATTTAGTGAAACATTAACAGGTGACTGACAAGGGATATGGTAAATCCCACTAGCCTGCGTTTTTGTATTTTAAAGGGATAGCTTTCCCTCTCGGTAGGTCACTCTGTACCCCTGACATACTGGCATACAAGCATGGGACTTGATAGCATTCCCTGTGGTCTAGAGTAGTGGAAGGTGAATGGATACTTCGCTTAAGGCCATCTCTTTGTCTTATTGGATCTTTTTTCTCACCTAGTTTCCTTTAATAGAATCCTTTCTTGTCCTCTCCTGGATCGGCGTTAATGAGGCCTGGATCAGGGATGATCGAACCAACATATCCCATAAAAGCTTCCGGGACTTCTTCTTCCTCACTTATCGTCCCATTGGGATACCGCGTCTTGCCTGGGGCATCCCCCTGGGTACAACCCCAGACTCCCCTATCAAGATGATCCTCCCTCACTTGTCCACCCCCAGGGTTGGAATCCAAAAGCGATGGCCCTCCCCTGGTCATCTGAGTAGAGGGTTCTGGGGTCTGCATGGGAGAATACCCCGAGACTTCTCACAACAGTCACCAATACACCTGAAGAGTATGTGATTTTTTTTTCCATGACAAAATTGGTGCCTGCAACGTCAAATTCCTGCTGCCCTGTGGTGAAAACCCAGAGGTCTCCGTACGCAACTCCCAGTGATGCCTGAGTTGCAGTGATCTGCAAGTGGGGACCGCTGGCTGGTGCAGCTGGGAATTCGGGGAGAGTAGGCAGAACAGATGAGGAAAAGGAGCAGACGGAAATACATGGATTGGTGAGCGCAGTTAATAGCATTGCTATTTGTCGTCTCTTCTTCACTGTTATTTGTAATGGGTCGGAAAATGTCTGTTTATGGTAACTCTGGAATTTGGAATCTGGAAACTGTCTGGTTATCCCAGGAGCTAGCAAGGAAGGTACCCTACCTACAATTATTCTTGTCTGTATAGAGATAAAATAAAAGCATTTGGCCATTCCAGTAATAGTTAATGTAAAGCAATGCAACCCTGCCTCATACTGATTTAAGATAGCATAAAACCAACAAAGCTTTGCCGATCAGGGTAGAGTAGTAAAGACCAAGATCTTGGTATGCGTGACTCTTGTGCAAATGCGAAGAAAATATTATTGGATGAGAGCTCTGTGTTAATCCTGTCTGGTCCCTACCCTGAACCTGAAACCCTGGATGTGGAACTCATTTGCAACCCCAACTTTTATTTCACGCTCTCACCTCTCCTAGTACGCGATCTGTAACAGGCTTTGTTTCCTCTGTATATGTGTCATGTCTGTGACACCTCCCCAACCCTGTCTCTGGAAAGCTGAGCTGCTCTGTACTCTGGGTAGAGTAATGAGGGACGTGGGCTGTGGTGTAACACGGTCATCCGGATATACATTTGGCCAACACTAACAAGTGTTTCTGAAATTTCTGTACCAGGGAAGGAACACAGCTCATGTGACTCCGCTCAAGCCTCTGAATAGATGCTACAAAGCGGTCAGCTATGAGCTGGGCCAACGCTGTCAGCCTCTGAGCGAAATAGTTCTCAGCACTGATGGAGTGAGGTACGGACCTGGTTCTGCAATAATCCATACCTTGTCTAGCCCCTGAAAGAATGGGTTCCGGTCAGTCTAAAAGGTGGCACTTCCTCCATGAGGAAGTCCAGCACACTTTTTGTATGCACACTACTCGCCCAAAGCTTGCACATTTCTGGATTAATGGCATGATTATACTCTATTCACCTAGACACCTCCCTCGGAGAGGCACATTGGACCTAGATAAAATTACAGCATTGCAGAAGGCAATAGAGAATAAAAGAACAAACATGCACCAGCAACAATCGGATAGCTATTTAGTATAGGGGAAAGTCAAAATGCTAAAAGAAATGGAGTACTCCAACCTGCAGGTCCCCAAGCATCAAATTGGTTATAGCCGCCTACACCCGGTCATCCAAGGGGGGGCCCCTTCCACAGGAATCCCCTGAGGACATTATTCACACCAGCTATACTTAATCCTACAGCTGCCCCGCTGCAGAGTAGTCCCGATCAGGTAGCTAGCCCTGACTCCACCCTGCACGAGCCACCTTTCTATGATCGGTCCACTCCAATCTGCTCACCGGTCAGCCCGGCTCTGCTGCACTCAGTCTCAAACACACAACAAGCCCATATCCCTAGCCTCTTTAGATCTCCTTCTTCAAATACCTCTCACACCTTGTAAGATTTTCCAGGTTCCCCTACGCAGGGCAACATCGATGCAATCCCTCTTAGACACCTGCCAGGAGGAGGAAATACCATTGTCATAGTGCATGCTACATGGATTGGAGCCAATCCCTTCAATATTGTTCATTAGCACCCAGTCGTGGGGAGCCAGCCAATCATGATGATTAGGAACGCAGACTTGAACCGCTGGTGCAAGCCTGCGTTCCAAGCCGCCTGATGGGCGGCGCTCCCCGTCGCCATCTTCCCACCACCCTCCAGCCCTTTTTTTCTTCCCCCCACAATCCCCTACTTACCTTATTTCCACGGCAGCCGCTTCCACTGCTGCATCCGCTCCTTCACTTCGCCTTCCGCAGACCGCCATGGAAAGGGAAGAGGGGCTCTGTATGGAGCCCTGCCTTCCCTTTCCATTGAGGGCAATTTTCTTTCCTACAGTGGGACGGCATGCACGTGCCATTGTAGGAAGGAAACTCCTTTCTTTTTAGCACCCCGGGTTACCGCTTTGGCAACCCGGGGTCCTAATGGCTGGAACGGGGGATGAACGCCACAAAAGTTCCCCAAGATTCAAGAAGATCTTCCAGAAGAAGTTCCAAGAGGAGCTGCAGCTCATCATCGATTGCCGCAGCCCCACTTGTGCCAATCTAAACCAACTGCTGAGAACTGCTCCTCCTAACGACACCTTTGCATTATTTAATCAGCGCTGTAACTTGCCAGAGGAAGAACCCCCTACTGACAGTTTAAAGGCAGTTACTGCCAGATTAGTATAGACGATCAATTAGATCTACCGCCAAAAGACTTACTGGTCCAAGATTAATGCCTGCAAGCAGGCTAAGGGTGAAAGTCTGGTGAACAATGAAAGCAATGTTTTGAGCAATATTCTGGAATTACTGATTGGTTTGCCCAAAGAATGTTGACAAAACTGCATGGCGATAATAATCAACCCATGTCATATCACAGTCTTGCATTAGATTCAGTGGTTGCCGGACTGCCTGCATGTTTATGTGCTGTTGCCACAGCAAAACTGCTGGTAGAAAAAAACAGATTCATTAGTACAAGGTCACCCTGTCACTATCTCTGTGCCCCACTCAATGTTAGCCCTTCTGCTCAATGAAAAGATGCAGCATATGTCAAATTATAGGATGCTGACCCCACAGGACGGGGAAACGCATGATTGTCTTTTGGTTGTTGAAACTCTCATATCACCCCGGGCAGATTTACAGGACGTTCTATTGCATAACCCGGAAATCGTACTTTTCATAGATGGCTCTTGTCTCCGTATGCCGCGGGGGAGTGGCAAACTTGTTTCTGGGTATTCTGTCTGCACCCCCCATGCTGTCCTCAAAGCCTATAATTTGCATATGTCAAGTTAGCCCAGTAGATGAACTCCTGGCTTTCACTCGAGCGTGTATCCTCGCAAAATATAAGTCAACAACTATATACAGCAACTCCTGCTATGCTCATGGAGGAGTGATGCACAGTTTTTCATGTGCTATGGAGATACTGAGACTAACTTACTTCCACAGGTGCCCCCATCTCGAATGGAAAATATGTGTCTGCCCTGCTACATGCCTTACTACTCCTTGTTGTCCTCACCATAATCAATTGCTGAGGAAAAAATCCCTTGCAGTCCTTCACCACCATAGGCAACATGCCTACTTCTGTAGCCATCGCTTCTGATGTATTTCCCGTTTGGCCTATCGAAGTGTGTTTTAGATAGCCGCCTTACCAGGTGATGTAGCTTCTGCAGGTGAAAGTAGCAATAGGAGGTGTGACATCTCACACTGAACCGTGTGAGAACCGGGGAAGTAGCCTGCACAGCAGAAACTGTTAATGTATCTTAGAAGGTCTTCCGCTAGTATCAACATTGTGCTCTACTAGGCGTGAGAAAGTAATGTCTGCCTAAGACTCAATGCTGAAAACTGGTGAATATCATGCTGAAACATTGTTGCCCGTCAATATCATGCAATGCCTGAAACACCCCTTCCATTGAAATGCATGGGCACTCTTCCGTATAAAAGCTCAGTGCACCGAGAGAGGGGGGGTTGCTGCGCTTGTTCTGCCGTTGGGTTGCTGTTTGTCCTGTGTATTCTGGCTTTTCTGACTGCTATTAAAAACGTTCAATAAGCCACCAGAAGAGTCTCGGGTTGTTTTTTCTTGGCAGCATACTATGTTGGAATGATGGCTAGTAAATCTTTCTAAGGAGCTGGTAGTGTAAAGGTTGGCTTGACCAAATTAGAACTTAACAGAGTATACTACAAGGATGATGGAAAAAGTAGTCCTGTGTAGTACTCAGTGCAGGTGACATATGACTGTCAGGGAAAAGAAGAATAGGCCATTTCAGTCAACAAGTCACACATGTCAAAACTCCCCCTAGTGGCCATCCCTGGACGTTCACCACAAGTTCAGAACCACGAAGTAGGCACTATTGGTATGCAAATAAGCAGAATGGCTTATATATTTCTCCATTTGAGATTACGAGCCTGGCGGTCCGGAAATAGGGGGGGCAGTAGCAGCATACTGACACCCTTTTCAGACCACTAGACTACAAGTATGCCTGCAGGGGCTGTTGCTGCCGGCAGGTCTGATCTGCTGGGGGTACCGGCCCCTGCAGGCATGGTTTTCATGGAAGCACCGGCACTGTTAGCAACACTGCCGGTGCTTCCGTTTCCGCGTCTCTGTGGAGTCCTATGGGACTCTACCGGAATGGGGACTTACACTTTCCGCTGCATGACATCCCGGGCTGCCGGGACTTGTAATTTACCGCCGAACTCATAATGAGGCCCATTGCCTTTTAGGACAGTACTATTTTGTACATAACTTTGTTAGCCCAAGAACGAAGGCAGTCTCAACCGCATACACATTTCACCCTTATTGGAGATCAACAATGTGGTGTAGTTGACATCCTTGTGGATGGAGCATTGAGTCATGTTTACCAAATACCATCAAAATTGTGGCATGATTAAAAATGCAAGAAAAAAACCCCTTCCTGTAATGTGAGAGCTGAATAGGCAATGTTAGGTTTAAATTCACACATATTGCAGCACCACATAGCCAACCCTGGAAGTTCACCTTCAGTTTCCAGCCGCAGTATTATGGGTATGCAAATTAAATACAAATCATCTAAAATGTTGCATTACTGCTCCATCTATAAGGAGGGTCGTTTTTAAATGTAATATTTATATTAAGATATTTGAGCATAATAAACTAATTACGTGATACAAATCATCTGTGTATGACGGCATATGAAAGGAGGGTCTCTAAAGAAATCCAAACTCCAGCCAGTCAGGTTAAGACCTGTTAAAGAAAAACGAATTGCAGAAAAGGTAAACAGACCTGATAACTGTGCAAACCCCCTGCACTGAGTGATCAAGTAATTAAGCCTCCATGGTGCGATCAAGAGTGTCAAAAGATGCGAAAGTGGTGTACTACAGCTGAAGGCAATAAAGGACATTGCCTGTCCCTTTTCCGAATGGCCCTTCTGAATGGCAATCGCCCATCTCTTTGAACCGACAGACCCATGTTTAACTCCTGTACACATGGAACTTTTCTCCACATGGCGAATGGGAACCCTGGGAGTTGTGGTTTTGAGAGCGGTCACATTAGGAAGTATAGAAGGGCAAATTCGG
Organism: Ambystoma mexicanum; assembly: GCF_040938575.1. NCBI lineage: Eukaryota > Metazoa > Chordata > Amphibia > Caudata > Ambystomatidae > Ambystoma > Ambystoma mexicanum. The sequence goes on along the minus strand of NC_090931.1, from coordinate 931,528,159 downwards.
CTAAAGGGCACCAATAAGGCCTATTGATAAAACATCAGTGTGATCTAGGGGAAATGTTGGCAAACAGATGTGGGCATCACCACCTTTGTAAGCAAATCAAAAGTGTAAATCATGTTGGGTGGCTGTAGTGCATTTCGTGGCAATTATGGGTGTACAAAGGAATGGAGGAGCGCAGGAATCACAATTTGATAAAGGATAAATTGCACATGAAAGAAAACACATGTGGCTGATAAGCAAAGGGACACCCTAATTATATTGAAAGATGTAGATGTTTATAGAAGGAAGCATGCATATGACATGAGAAATGTAGAAAAGGACAGCAAAAATTGATTTCCAAGAAAAATCATCATTTAACATATTTATAAGTTATATGGGTACAGATTGATATAATTGTACCTTGTGAATATATCAATCAGTATCAAATCATTATTAAACTGTGAGAAAAACTACAGCAAAATCTAAAGAGGCTGAGAACATTGTACATCCTCAGTGTTGAGTCGATAATGTCAATACAAGAAAACTGTGGGAAAAGGTTAGAGCCAGGAAACTTGGGGATCAAGATTCACTAGTAAATGTTATCAACTAAGAGGCCTTGCGTACATTCCTCAGGCAAAAATTTAGATCTGATCATGCAGCACTGCCCCTTACAGGAAACATTGAAGTCGGCTTTGTCCACGAAAGTATAGTCAAGATGATTCAGGGACTAAAGCACTTAAGAGCTCTGGGCCGGAACGGGTTGCCAATAATGTCTTGAAAGCCAATCTGCATCTTTGGGCTGATATTATGTGCCTTTTATTCACCAGAGTTAAGACATCAGGCGTTATACGAGTCCTGGTGACTCGACCATTTAGTGTCAGCCTACAAAAAGGGAAAGAGGACGGATTGTGAAAACTATCGTCTACTCTACTGCAATGTACGAGTAAAGTATACGCTAGCTTTTTACTGCCTAGCTTTTTACTGCGGGGGCTGAATAAGCGGGCTTGGTCTCTTCAGGTGCTTAGCCCTTTACAGACAGGATTTTGAAAAAGGCATGTCAACAGTGCTGAACATTTGTTTTAAATCTATTGATTCAACAAGCTTCAAGTAAAGACGTGCCCCCTTTAAATGCCATGTGCATCAATTTCTCAGCAACATTTGACTCTGCTGAGAGACGCATTTTGTACCTTACCTGAAGGATTGTTGCAAACTTCTTCATCAAGAGAACAAAGCCAGAATTCGTCTTAATGGGGCTGGTAAGCTCTCTGAATATGTAGAGATTGACAGGGGGGCAGACAGGGATGTGTACTGACCCCCTGCTTTTTAATCTCTACATCTCAGATGTAGGTGAGGCACTTGCGAAAGTTAAATCCTCTCTGCCTAGGCTGGGCCACTCCAATACTGGATGGCTCGTCTACCGCGGATGACACTGTCATATTGGATTGTTCCTAGGTGGGCATCTGCAGGAGCACCCAGGAAGTTTTGGGCTATGCCAAAAGGAATGCAATGCTGGTGAATATGCATACAACAAAGTTTATGTACTTCAGAAGACCATAAAATCTAAACGCATTATTGATACCACTAAGGGAGCCATTCAACGGGTCTACAGTTACGGGTTTTTGGGTTATGAGATGGAGGACAAAAAAGGTGGAACTGAGTTACTACATAAAAGGTAGCAGAGGGCACTGTTAACGTTATTATTGATAAAACAGTTTGTTCAACATACTTCTGGATATAGCCTTCTAGGTATGATAACGGTTTACAAGCAGAAGTTGGTGACAAACATACTATGCTTCAGAAACCTTTTGTATTGGCCTGGGTGATTGGTTGAAAGTCCTGGAGGCAGTGCTTAATTTGTGGGGGTGTTTGCCAGGGCTCAGCCCCAGCACTTATTTTTGAACCCCAGCACTTATTGTCTCAAACTCACTGTAATTATGAAATGGTGATAGTCAGTGCATCCATCAACCACAATTAGAAGGTGCAAGCTGTAATGTAATCCCAAATATGTTGACACTTTGGAGAGTAACTATGGGTGGTGGCAGCAGTGGTGAGGAACTGTCCACCCGCAGTGTTGCAGGAGCACTTATTTCTTTTACAAATGAAGCACTTCCTGGAGATTTACCTATGGCATTAACTCCTTGATCGATTCCTTGATCTCACTAATGGTGCCCTGGTAGAAGCGATTAGGATGGAGTCAGGCCTTACTTCCCTGGCGGCTCTCGTGAAATTAAGGATAGGCAATTTATACATAGAAATCACAATGGCTGATGACAACTCGCTGTTAGCAATAATTAAATAGGGTCTATAAGAAGATTCCTGTTGAATTGAGAAAATTCAAGATCTCAAATGAAATATATTTTGAACAAATTGCCTGGGCACCGAAGAGGGCGCTGGGTTTTGTTGAACTATCTAAAGAAATGTGTTGAGTGGTGGGATTGTGTATGTAATCAAGACCATGGACCTCATTACAAGTATGGAGGTAGCCATGCCGTTCTAACCGGCATAGCTACCCCCATACCGGGTACCATGTCCGGGTTCCAAGAAAAGGGAATTACCAGGCCAATCCGACCTTGGAGGGCCCAGTAATTCCCTTTCCTGGGACCAGACCCGGTGCATCCCCATTCTCATTTGAGCCCCCATAGGGCTCAATGGGAATGGGGAGGATGCTAACAATGGGTCCGTTAGTGACGGGCCCGTTGTTAGCATCCTGGTCTGCAAGCGGGTCCCACTAAGGACGCCTGGTTTCACCAGACGTCCTTTGCAGGACCTGCTGCAGACCTCGTAATGAGGCGGCCCAAAATGAACGGTGCCGGTCCCTTACCGGCACTGTTCATTATGGGTCTGCACTCGTTGTAATGAGGCCATGTCTCTAAACTAAAATCCCTGAGCACTTTTACTAGGATGTATTTCCCTTTCAAGAAACAGCAAAAGTACATTTACCAATTCCCCTCACTGAAACTTAGAAGAACATACATGTTAATAAGATTATATTATTTATTTGTATTTGTTTTCAGTTCTAATAGAATTTTAACAAAAACTTTACATCTATTAACGATAAATCATCATAGTTCATAAAAACAAATAGCATTTATAGTCAACAGTATCTAAGAACCAGTGTATTACATGTCCCACTGTTTCACTTGCACGTGCTTTAGTCCTCCCAGTGTTGTACTCTTACTCTCATTGTTACTATAACTATTTAATCTTTGTTTCACCCAGTGCCATACCCAATACAGTGCAATATGAAGTGACCCCCAGCTCGTAATGTAGGCAATAAATCCAGAAGGCCTCGGACCTAATGGTATCATAGTTATGAACGTATTTTCCCAATGTACTCATATATGCAGGGCCAAGCGATCTACACTCAGTACATGTTTTGCTGATTCAGGGTGGCAGGATAATAAGCATAGATGACAGAATCTCTTTTCCAGAGGAATGCCTTGGAGTGTAAACAGGGGCAGTTAAGTAGTTCTCAATTTTAGCAAGCATAGCATGTTGTACTGCAGGGCTCAGGCTCTGCAGCAAATACCATTCAGTTTTTAAATACCGGTGAGAAACTTGTGCCACTTCAGTGTAATTGTGTAGCTTGGACAAGTGTTGATGGTTATTGTTCCAGTCCCACAAATGTGCTTTCTTGTGCATTGAATCCTTGACCTCCTAAAAATTAGTCCAAGAGTCCAGCTGGGTTCCCAATTCATACTCTTAAAGAAATCTAAATTTAAGACTTACAACTTTTTGCCACGGCCCACTCTCTCCAACAAATAGGTGGACTTCAGTTCCTTCAACACCGGGCACTCAGGGTCTGTCTCGATTTCATGTACAGGTCGCCCCTCTTCTTGAGCAGCTGGGTACTTAGGGATAGAATCCCAAGCTCCAAGTGTAGGTACTCCATAGAAGCTGATGGGGGAACGCCAAAGACTCTCTTCCAGAACAATCCTTCCAACTGATTTAACCATCCCACATCCCTCATCAGCAGTGCTTCTAATCCATATAGCACCAGGGGCAGTAGCACTGCCTATAAAGCACTAGTATCCCCTCTATTGTATAGCCAGTAGTTTTATTTGCAAATTTACACGGCCGCTTGTCTAGCTTTCCTTGTTTTAGCATCCTTTATATAGCTGTAGCTGGCATCACTTGGCAACTCTAGCCCCAAACACATGTAACTGTCTATGTACTCTATTTTACCCAATGTGGTCGCCATAAACAACTTATAGACCTTGTTGCTAGTAACCAGCATATGTTTGGTTTTTGATACATTAATAACTAGCTTGTTCTCTAATGCATAGCTATGAAATTCATTTAACCTATCTTTCATTCCTCTATGAGTATGATCTAGGACTACCAAGCCATCCGCATATAATATGCACGGCACATGCTCAGTTCCCAACTTGGGGGGACAGTTGCATTTGGTCGACAATCGGCGGGGTAGGTCCGCCAGAAAGAGATTGAACAGCAGGGGAGCCAGCACACATCCTTGCTTGACTCCCCTGCCTATACTAGTTTCTCTAGACATACATCCCCCATTATCAAGGCGCACTCGCACTGTAGTATTTCTCTGCAGAAGCAGCAGTGCATATACTAGCCAATCCGGGCACTGCATCCTTTTCAATTATTGCCACAATAACCCTTGGTCTACATAGTCGAAAGCTGCCTTGAAGTCTACATATGTCTACATATGTCACTTACAGAGGTGGCCCAATTTTCCCTGCAGCTACCCTCTTAAATCTATCTACCAGCCTGATGTGTGTTGTGGATGAACCAGTACAAAATCCTGTTTGATATTTGTAAAGCACCTTCTTTGATTTTCCCAGTCCTGTAGCTTCTTTACCAAGAGTGACCCAAACAATTTTTCTGTGATGTCCAACATGGAGAGTGACCTTTAATTATCTGGAGTGTACCTATCTCCTTTCTTAAAGATTGGGACAAGTAAAGACTGTCTCCATAAGGACGACACATAATGGTCACATAATGGTCAATGCAGATTATACTGAACAGTACCAACAAAATTTCAGCCCAAGCCTCTGGTGCTTTTTTCAAGACAAGATAAGTGAAACCGTTAGGCCCTGGGGCTCTGTAGTTCTTCAGTTTTTTAATTGCCTTCAGCAGGCTCTCATATGTCAAGCCAATTGGCCAAGGCATTCCGACATTGTTGTCATCATACTCAGTTTCCTCAAAACCCAGAGCTTTAGTCAAATAGCTTAGCCACGCTTCTCATTTGATAGGGTTTATTATCTCCCTTACCCCTGTGCCCTTGGCCTGGGCTAAAATTTGACATATTGTGCTGGTATTTCTCCCACGCAATACCCCCAACATCTTCTGCCATTGTGCATTTTTGATAGAAAACCTCCAACCTCTAAGCCAATTATGGTACCTACATTTCTCAGCTTTTACTCTTGCTATTTCTATCTCTAGGAGTTCCTCTATACTTTTCACTATTCTTATTGCTTTCCTTAATTTGCTCTTTTCATCACGAATCTCAATATCAAATAAATTGTTGTGTTTCCTATCCGAGGCCATGGTGCACTTTCCCCTGTATGCTGCAGACTCATCAGAGGTTCACTTTAACCATTCCTCAAATTCCCCAGGAGTAAAGGAGATCAGCATATCAATTTCATCCTGGGTTGCATACCGTGTCACCCCAGTGATCTTGTCTAGATGTTGAGCTGACCAAGATATATGCTTTCCTTTACAATTACGCTCTATACCCCATTTGTCTTCAAGGCATCTTCTACCTCTCCCGATTCTATAGCGAGAGAAAGTACTGCATGGTCGCTATTTTTTACAAAGCATTTCAGCTCTAATGCTTTCTCCAATATTGCATCACTCCTGAAGAAAATAATCTAGTGTTGCACTTCCCCTATTTTTCCAAGTGGGCTTTCCCGGAACATGACACTTTGTTCTCTCATTCCTTAAACAGAGGTCCCAATCTTGCATAAATTTGACCCAGATCTTACCATTCTTATTGCTCTTTTTCTGAAGCATGTTACTCTTACTTCGTACATTCTTATAAACGGCACTCGCTGTTTCATCCATACATTGAGCATTTAAGTCTCCCCCTACCGCAATTGCTCCCCGACTTCCATTATCCCCCCAATTTCCACAAGCCTCCTCAATGGCAGCATGTACTTTATCTAAATCTCCAGTCACTGGGGGCACGTAGATATTTAACAGTAACAGTTTGTTGCATTTGTCAGCCTTATTACTTAGGTCTTCCACTGCAAGAATATTATCATTATCAATGTGTATAACCTGGTTATTTGATTTTCATTTGTAAGAAACCACAATAATCAGGCCCCCATGTGGCAGACCACATGGTCTCTTCTTAGCCAATACTTCATACAGCTGATAACCATCCAAACTCATGTGTGAAGTCAACCAGGTCTCCTGTAACATAAAAATATCATGACTCAGAAGGATATCCAGGGACCCTGACTTTTCCCATAAATGTGTATGCCCCCTGGTGTTCCAACTAGCAATCCTGATTTCTCATTTAGTCTCAACTCCCTGTATTTGGAGAAATCCTTTTAGTCATGCCCAACCCTTTTTGTGCTCATCCAGAGATTGGGGAGGTACCACCTGCTTCACCACCCATTTATTCCATCCTTCCACAATTCCACTATGACATCTCTCACAACATCCCTTTGCATCCTCCTCCAGACTTACTTTATCCAAGTTGAAGCCTGTGTTTAGCAAGGTTGATTTATGGGAGCATATTAGGCTTGCTATCTCCGGGAGTGCACAATGAACACGTGTGATCAGTCCCTTTTTTCAGGATAAGGGCCAAAAGATCTCATAGTCGCTGAGTTGAGCATTCTAAAAAAATTGAATTTTATACAAAGTACTCAAAAGGTAACTGCATTTTATCCTCCCTTTCTTAATATGAGTTGGTAACACCCCTATTGTTATGATCTTAGGGCCCACCGCTACAGTTGTCTTCTCATTAATCCTTGGAGCGTTTCGAGTCTGATCAGGTCCTTCCTTGCTAGCCATCTGCACAAGCACGGCACCAGAAGGCTTGTTCGTGTTACGCTTCATTGGCACGCAGGAAATAAAGGACTCCTTGCTCTCTGTTTCTTCTATTGCATCTTGGTCCTTGTCCTTCAACAGCCAGCTAGACAGGGTTCCGGGCCGCCTCAAGGCCCTTCTTTTATGCCTAGAGTCCATCTTTCTGGTTTCACATGATTTGAAACCAGTCACCATGTTGGCTGTAGAATTGAATCGATCATTTAGGATACTAACGTGGCTGTTTCTTACCCATGGCCAGTTCCACTTGACCCTTTTGTTGGCATTTTGCCATGCGTCTTTGTTTTCTAGTTTGAAAAATGGTGGATTTGTCTTCGATCTCCTGCACTTCCACCAAACCCCCTGAGAGGAGATTACTTCAATGGGCTCAACAATTGGGGGGACCTTTTTTGTTGCCTGGGGTGTGGGCAGCACAATAAGATATTCTCCCAACTTCCCATTTCTGGTTTCTTCAGTAAAACTTTCTATGGCTACACTTTGCAAGTTCACCTCCTGCAGGATGGTTCTACAGAGTTTCAGCAAGATCTATATAGCATCTATACAGCAAATGGAAGTGTGTCCAAACTCCCACCCGTTGCCACATTGATTGCAGTGCTATGCATTGTAAAATTCAAATCCCCACTCCCTTCTTTTTCCCTCGTACTCCTGTTTACGTCGGAATCCTGGTATAACACAGGGCTCACTGAGAGTCTTTGGCCCTCATTACAACACCGGCACTAAACCATGGCGCTATTAGCACATTCCCCATTGAACCATGGCCCTTCCCCATTCCCATTTTCACCCCATAGGGCTCTATGGGAATAGGGAAGGCGCTAAGTACGCTACCGCAAATTGCAGTACCGTACTTAGCACCAAGGTCCCTTTGAGGGTCCCTACTTTAACGGCTGGTGTAGACCAGCCATTAAGGTCGGGTCCCGCAAAGGGACCTCGTAATTTGGCGCAAATGGGTTAACAGCGCCGCAGCCTTTTACGGCGCCGTTAACCCATTAGCGCCAGGGTCGTAATGAGGCCCTTTCTGTATTTGAAGATACCAGAGGAGAGGGAAGTAGTGGTGGAAGTGGGAAAGGAAAAGTCTCTTGTAGATGTAAGGGGTCAACTGGCAACAGCTGATAACCCCTTGTTTGGCTGTACATTCTGCTCCTGTGCTTCTGTTGTACTTTTATTAATAAATACGCCAGATTGCAATGTATGTGCAGGGTATGTAGCATAGGGCTAAAAGTGAATTATTGTCGATACTGCCGAGGTCCGTGTCTGAGCCATCTGCTCTTGCTTTCTGCTTCCTCCCCACTTGTTCTCCCGGCTGAGGAGTTTTTGGCTCGTCACTGACTTCCGCTTCACAGTGGAAAAAGGCAGTGATCAGTCTGCACTTGTTGTTATCCTCACCTTGGCCAGTCTCTTTACTTGTCACCACTTCTAGCTCTGCTGCTTTCCAGGCCCTGGTCGTATCCATTTTTATGTATGACTTAATCTGCCTCTCTTGCTACTTTCGCTTTATTTGCAGCTTTTCCAGGCATCAGCAGGAGCACAGGTCCCTCTGTCGGTTACCAGACATTGGATCGAAAAAAATTGGTCAACTGGACAAATGGTCGAACCAATTTCGTCGAAAACCAAATGGTCGAATTTGTATTTTTTTTATTTTTACCCCTTTTTTTTGGGGGGGGGTACCCCCCAACCCCCTTTTTTTTCTAAAAAACCCTTTTTTCCTCTAAACTACAACCTTAAAAATATATATATAAATAAAAAAAAATCGACCATTTGGTTTTCGACGAAATTACGTCAACCAAATGTCCTGTCGACCAATTGTTTTCGATGAAATGTCCGGACACCCCCTATGTCACTGGCATTTTCTGTTTTTCCTGCAATGTTACTATTCTGCTCAACTGGAATAGTCCTCTGGTTAGCCCCACTCTGCTCACCCCACTGTTCTATTGCACAGGGGGCGGGCTAACCAATGTTAATCAATAGCGTTTGATGCAAGCTCCACACTACTCGCTCATCCGTTTCTCGGTGGGGTAGGCACCCACTCAGTCCACAGCTGAGCTCAACAGTTCAAGTTCACACTGGGTAAGACCAAAGTCAAACACTTATAAAGGAGCAGCTGCTGGATGCAATACTTTGGGTGGGGTGGGTGTGTAAGGTGGAGGACGAGGGGTAGAGACAGAAACGAGCGCTCTCAATACTTGTTGTTAGCTTGCTCAGTTAGTACGCCGACACCGTAGTTTCCAATACCGTCGCCAGCCTCTCCCCACTTACCCAAACACCTAAACACTTTTGCTCAAGCTACCTCACGCATGTGCTTCGTGCAGGTGTCTGTAATTATAAGTGGCTCCTTAAAGTGACTGCCTCCGAGTCCTCTGTATCCTTGTTATGGGGGGCTGAAAACCTTTTCCAGGCAAAATGAGAGGTGTGAGTCCTTGCTTCCCGAAACACTTTGCATAAATGTATTGAATGTCTTGAAAGTTAGAAGGGCATTGTTGGATACGCCTCACATCCCACATGCGCGGTGATGTGAGGTGCATGTTAAATAAAGGGCCCGCCCTGCCAGAAGGCAGGCAGTTCCGGACACGAGCCCATCAAGGCGTGTCGTGTCCTCTTTATGAGCTCCGGCATCACCTCAGCTGGGCCATCCTATACAGGCCCTGTTTGTTTCTCTCTCCGCCGGCAGCACCGGCAGAGAGAACTTCACAATGGCGACGAGAGGAGGGAGTGAATTACACTCGCAGGTTCTCATGCCTTAAATCAGCCCACAACACGGACACATTTTTGGAACACACTGTGGGGGTGTTCCAAAAATGTGCCTGTGTCGTGGGCTGATTTAAGGCCTGAGAGCCTGTGAGCTCAATGCCTGTGAGCATAATTCACTCCCTCCTCTCCCTCCTCCTCCTCAAATTATTTTTTCTCTCTCTTTGAATTTTTTTCCCCCAAATTCAAGCATCCAGGAATCGGACCACGCCGGAGGCCACTGTGGAGATATATTTTTCTCCCTCTTTGAAACAGCAAGCAGCACAGAGGGAGCCACTGCACCACCCATGGGGACACCCAGGAACTGCCAAGTCTATGGTGCCACGCCAACGGACCGGCAAACAAAGGTGAGGAGGAATCCATCGCTGCCCACACACACGTGATGAACACAGCGCCAAGGCAACATGGCAACTGGCCTTTCCACACCCAGACCAAGCACACCGTCAAGGATAACTGTCACAATTATCACTACTTTCCTTGTTTAGACTGTCTCGACCTGTTGATGGGCTCACCTGTGAGTGCTTGGGTAGTTTCTTTTTTGTCGGCTCCGTCTGCCCGTGTTTCCTGGAAGTGCAGGAATCGTGAAGGTAAGGACGACCTTCTTCCGACGCCCCTTCACCGGCATAGTCTTTTGAGTTCACAGTGTCGACAGTCTTTTCCCAGGGAGGAGAGGTGAAGGTAGTAGTCAGCAAAGGAGCATGTAAGAGTGAGCCCAGGAAGGAATGGTAGCGGTCCGGATGAACCGAGGAAGCAGAATACCCAGGAAAGAAAGGTGATGCGAGCCGCGAGGACCCCAAAGAAAGTAGTCCAGGAAGGAGGATCCGCTGTAGAATGCAGAGCTGTCGCATTGGAAAACAATCCAGCGTGGAACACAGAAGGAATCGCCAGACAGGGATTCCGGGAGGGCGAAGGCTAGGAACAGCAACCAGAGGTTCGGAACTGAAAGCGTTGACACGCGCTTATCTAGCATTGTTGTGTTTCCCAGGAACTAGACCGCGGGTCCGCTTTCCGCCATATTTGGAGGTATGAGCGGTTATCCTGGTTTGTTGTCGAACCGACCAGGACGTCCAAAGGGGGCAGTAGCGTCGATTCATGACAATAGCTGCTTCCCCGACGCCGCCAGCGCCATCCCCTCGATCTTATGGAGGTGCCACGGCTGCATTAGGGCCTTTCGACCCCTACACCGACCCATCATCAGTCGGGCCCCGCTGGATGATATGGATTCAGAAGTTTGAGATGGCGATGGACTGCAAGGACATCACAACACCCAGGAAGATGAGGTCACACCTTGTGCTCAACGTGGGTGACGACATCCTGCACATTTTCAACACGCTGGCCATTGACGATGGTGCAGACATATACCAACTGGCCAAAGATGCCCTTGCAGCATATTTCATGCCACAGTTGGAATAAGGAATACGAAACCTTCAACTTTTGTACCACAGTACAGATGGAGGATGAGACACTGGATGCTTACCACACAAGGCTCAGGAAACTAGCACTCTCGTGCGAATTTGACAACGCTGAAAAGGAAATAAGGTGCCAGATCATCAACGGCATGCACTTGGAGAAACTGTGCAGAATGGTATTGGGTGAAAAAGGCAACCCCCAAGCCAGGATCCTTGAATATGAACGCCAAACAGAGCTGCTGCACGCGGGTTGGCACACATGGGCCCACGCTACAGAAGCTCCAACGGGCGCCAACAACAACAGTGATAGCACAGATCTATAACTGGCAGGCACCAAGGGAAGACTTCATTGAGGTGAACATTTCACTGCAGTGGCATTGAAGAATCCCGGGGGCCTACCAAATGTGGATGGTGCGGTAGAGCACGCCACGGAAGGAGAAACTGCCCGGCGCAGGGAACCACGTGTGAGGCATGTGGCCAGAAGGACCACTACGCACATGTCTGCAGATCCTCAGGGCAGCCTCAACACCCACAACAAGCTAAATCCTTCTCCAAGTAAAAGAAGCAGGCAGATACGCATTGCATAGCGGCCGATGACAACTCATCGACAGACGAGTCTGGAGATGACAATGGTGACACAGTGACGAATGTGGGGAATGGGAGAACGAAGAAGAGGAGCAAGGTCCATCTGATCTCAGCACTTAATCACAGAAGCACGGAGCCGAGAAAGAAACAGAGAAGACACAAATGCCTTGTGTCCATACAGGGCCAAGAGACACTCATGACGATAGACACCGGAGCATCAGTAAATGTCATGCCATTGACAATGTTCCAGACACTACATCCTCGACCTGACCTTCAATCAACTGAAACACTCCTGTTTGCCTACGAAAGCAAGACGCCACTAACAGTGGAAGGATGCTTCAGGACGGAACTAAGCAGAGGCAAAACAATCATCAAATCAAAGATATACATTGTCAATGCTGGAATCGAATGCCTGCTTAGTGGGGATGCAGCAGAAGACCTAGGACTGATCCGGTTAATCTCCGATGTCACAGACTCCTCGGACGTCGCCGACCTCCTAGAGAAGCACCCGGACATCATCAACGGCATCAGATGTTTGAAAGGCAAGCTCATAAAACTTCACATCGACCAGACGGTACATCCCCGGGCGGTACGCCACAGGAGAACTCCATTTCACATGAGAGACCTGGTCACAAAGGAGTTACACGAACTTGAAAAGGCTTGCATTATTGAACAAGTTACATGGCCAATGCTATGGGTTACGCCTATAGTGGTCACGTAGAAACCGAAGCAGCCAGGGAAAGTAAGGATTTGCATTGACATGCGCCTACCGAATGCAGCAATCAAGAAGGAGCGACACATCACCCCCACATTAGATGAGATAATTACGGACCTCACAGGGCCAAAGGTGCTCTCAAATATTGACCTCAACGCTGGATATCACCAGTTGAAACTACACTGTGACCCAAGGTATATCACAACCTTCTACACCCACCTGGGTCTGCGGCGGTACAAGAGGCTGAGCTTCGGCATCTCCTCAGCAGCGGAGGTATTCCAGCAAGCCATCCAGGAAGTGATCCAAGGGATCCAGGAGTGCTGAATGTCAGTGACGACATCCTCATCCACACCAGCGACAGGCAGGTGCACATGCGTCCTCTCGAGATGGTGATTAGTAGGCTGGCGACCGCAGGCCTAACCATCCCGCAGTACAAAGGTGAGTTTTCAAAAGAAGAGATAATATTCTTTGGGTATGTTTTCAACAGTGAGGGGGTGTCAGCCGACCCACAAAAGGTGGCTTCCCCCTGACGACATCCACATAGGTACGCAGTTTCCTGGGCATGGCAACTTATTGCAGTAGGTTCATCCCCAACCTAGCAACCATGTCCGAGCCGCTCAGGGAGCTCACTAGGTCGAACACCAAATGAAACTGGAGCTCTGAATGCCAGGAGGCGTTTGAGCGAATCAAGATGTCTCTGTCATCGAAAACAACAATGGCATATTACGACCCAACGTTGACAACTGAACTATATGTCGATGCTAGCTCCGTTGGCCTTGGGACCATCCTGGTCCAACAATCACAGACAGGCGAAACAAAGCCCTTTGCATATGCCTCCCTAGCCCTCACGTCCACCGAATGGTGACCTTGAAAAGGAAGCCATAGCGGTGCTCTGGGGCGGCCGTCATTTCCACAGCTACCTCTATGGCTGGAAATTCAGGGCCTACACAGATCACAAGCCACTCATCCCAATCTTCACAGGGTCATCAGCACACACTCCGGTCAGAATTGGGAAGTGATGCTCCACCTTAAGCAGTATGAGTTCGAGTTGGCCTACCAAGGAGGCACGGACAATCTGGCAGATTTCCTATCCAGGCACCTGAGGGCCGCGACCCTGGGGGAAGTGTGTGAAGCAGAGGAAATGGAGGAGCACAAATGTGAAATCATACACACCATGAAGCTAAAGGCTGTCGGCATCGACGACATCATGGAGGCCACGCACAATGACCCTTGCTGCGACATAGTGAAGAACACCATCATATCTGGTGATTGGAATTCTTTCCTCCATCACGTACATAACCGCACACCAGCGGCCTGAGACTCGCTTACCAGCATTTTCCCAGTACGACAGGAACTGTCCGTCACCCGCGAAGGGATGATCCTGAGGGGAACCTGCATAGTGATCCCCAGCAGCCTGCAGGACAGGATTGTGGTGCTGGCACACGAAGGCCACCAGGGAATGGTCAGGACAAAAGCCAGAATACGACACTGGGTGTGGTTTCCTCACATTGACACCAAAGTAGAGCAAGTCATTGCATCCTGCCTCCCTTGTCAAATCACAGGATCACCTCCAAACCCTGAGCCAATACAGTCGGCAGAGTGTGGGTCATCAAGGTGGGATGCCATCGGCATTGACTTCTGCACAGTGCAGGAAGGAACATATCTGCTGGTGGCCATTGATGACCACTCACGATACCCAGAAGTGGAGATCATATCCTCAACAGCAGCGGAGATCGTAATACTTGCACTCGAGAAGATGTTCACAACACAACATGGACTGCCAAGACGCATCAGGAGCGACAATGGACCACCATTCCAGGGGACGGAGCTCAGGTAATACCTGGACGATTTGCACATCAAATATCACCACATCACACCCCGGTGGCCACAGGCGAATGGCGGTGTGGAGCGATTTATGTGAACAATCAACCAAGTGTTATGCATATATAGGGCTCCAAACAGCCCCTGGAGAGTGGATCTATAAAGATTCCTACGGAATTACCGGGTGACACCCCACAGCTCCACCAACATACCCCCGGCGGACCTCATGTACGGGACTGTGGTAAACTCAACCATACCACACCACCTGAGCAGCGGAGTAGACCTTTTTGACAGCGACTGCACCCAATGAAGGAGGGTTGCAGCAAATGAGTACATGAGCGAATGGAGACATGCAAGAAGGTCGAGACAAAAAGTTGGCGATTGCGTGTTGGTGCTGCGAAACCCTACAAAGTCCAAGCTGAAAACACGTAATGAATGTGCACCCTGGACAGTGACCCGAATGGAAGAAACGATGCTGACAGCAGCACGAGGACAACAGATGATCGCCAGGAATGCTTCTTGGTTCAAGAGGGTGCCCCAGCGAATGTGGACTGATGGAGACAGACAGTTCCAGGCGGAGGCAGATCTGCCACCACATGCTTTGAGTCACCGAGGCGAGGGAGAAGTGGCACCGAGTGGTGAGCCCGAGGAGCAATCAGAAGGATCTGGGGGGGTGTATCCAGAAGATGGATGTGAGCCAGAGGGGGGACATAACCCTGAGGCAGCGTCCAGGCTGAGGCCCAGCAGGTATAACCTAAGGGCAGCCCCAAAGGCTCCAGAGAGGCTAAAAGACTATCAGCCTCATCACGAGCTGGGCGGTAACCCTTAAATCCGGCGGTAATGGTATTAGTGCTGCCAATACCACTCGGCCGGATCACGAGTACAAATACCACTGGCGCAATTACAGCCAGCGTAAGTACAGCCGGCTGTAATAGTGCCGGCTGTGATAGCGCCGGCACCCATTCGTGCTTTTACAGAGCCATCACGAGTCCGGCGTAGATGCTATTAGCGCCAGAAAACAGGCAGAAAATCTGACAAAAATACCCCTAGCCAAATGCTGGAGGTAAAAGAACACAGAAGACAGCAAAAAGTGCCCAGGTGAAACCAATGCAAATCAGAGGCCTGCAAAGGACTCACCCATGCACAACACACCCGCCCCAACACCATTACACCAGCAGGAGCAGGGAGGAGACAGCAAAAAGTGCCCAGGTGAAACCAATGCAAATCAGAGGCCTGCAAAGGACCCTCCCATGCACAACACACCCTCCCCAACACCATTACACAAGCAGGTGCCGGGAGGAGACAGCAAAAAGTGACCAGGTGAAACCAATGTAAATCAGAGGCCTACAAAGGACCCACCCATGCACAACACACCCTTCCCAACACCATGTTGCCATTTGGAGCCGGGAGCCTTGATTGTGACATCTACTTGCTGCGCCTGGAGCTGCAGAGGCCTGCCAACCAGCCCCGGGTCCTGGGAGCACAGGGGGAATTGGGGATGAGGAGATGAAGGAGGAGACCAGCACCAGAAAGGCAGCCAGCAATCCCCAGGCTCAGGCCAACACCCTGGGCCCTGACTGAAGGGCAGCTGGTGACCGAGTACAGGCTGGACAGGGCAACCATCACGCAGTTGCTGGACACAATCTAGGCTGACATAACCAGCCATATAGCCATCAGCACTGCTGTGCCCCCACTTGTCAAGCTTGTGTCAGTACTACAGTACCTGGGGATTGGCAGCTACCAACATGCCATTGTCATAATGCATGGCATGGCCCAGTCCACCTTCAGTGCCGTGCTGGGACAGGTGCTGGATGCACTGCAGTTCCATGTGAATGAGCACATCGGATTGCCAGCCACACAGGCACAGGTCAACCAGCTCAAGGGTCAGTTCTATGCCATTGCTCAAGTCCCGAACGTCATAGCAGCCCTGAACTGCACACGCACTAGTTGCCCCCCCGGTAACAATAGGCAACTTACAAGAACCATAAGAATTACCATTCCATGAACGTGCAGATGACGTGTAGCCCTGACCTAACCTTCACCCACTGCTGCGCCCGCTACCCAGGGTCCACCCACAACTCTATGGTCCTGCGCAACAGTACCCTGCCAGCCTACATGGAGAGGTACTGAGGCCAAAACACATGGATGTTGCGTGAGTACAATACTAGCCTCAAATGCATGCCAAATTGCATCTGCTGTGCGGGGGGCATACACACAGGAATCCGTGCATGCCAGCATGAGACACAGGCAGCAGCAGCACTGCAATATTCCCATGCCTGTGCCTCGTACGTGGAACCTTGCACACGTTCAACACAGCAGAATACAGTCTGAATGTCACAAACCCGTGAAAGCACTATTGCATATGGAAGTACAACTACCACTAAGCATCTTGTGTGTACCCCAGTGCTGCACCTCACCCAGACACAAAAGGGACATCCAACCCTGGCCACCAGACAATCTTGCCAATAGAGTCCTAATGCAGGGATATTCACAAAGCCACCATACACGAGTAGTTGGAGTCATGACCATCCCTGAGATCTGACCCCTGATTGGGCTGGCCAAACGTACATTTGTATTCGTATTTGTATTTATTTATTTGTATTGCGCACCTTGCCCAGGGGCATCTGGGCGCATAGTTACGAAGATGGTTACAATCAATCAAAACAGCTTTCCACAGGGAAAGGGCAAAACATAGAGAGTGACATTACAGTTCTTAAATGAGACACAATCAATAAACTGGTACAGCATATCAGCGGTTACTATAGCGATTACTATTAGAGCATATATAAATACAGTACATAAGTGGTTAGGAGAAGGAAGCAGAAGCATCACGTTCAAGGAGCCAGAGTTTAGTTTTCTTCTTAAAGGAATGGATGGATGGTTCTGTTCTAAGTGAAGTGGGTATAGTGTTCCAAAGTTTGGCCGCAAGGACTGGGAAACTAGATGCCCCAGCTGTCTGAAGCTTGTAATTGGGTAGAGTTAGGGAGTGTACCTGGGCAGACCTCAAAGATCTGATTGCTGTGTGCCGCGTGAAGCGGTTGGTCAAGTATGCGGGTGCCAGGTTATTCTAGGCCTTGTGGGTAAGAGCAAGGGTTTTTTGTGATATATGATGGGCAACAGGGAGCCAGTGTTGGTTGTGTTTCGTGTTGGAGATGTGTAAAACCCCTGGGGATGTTGAGGGCAGCCCTAATGGCATTATTCCAGGTGACCTGTAACTTGTCGATATTTCTTTGGCTCGTCCCTAAGTAAAGGGCATTGCAGTAATCCATTTTTGACATGATAAGAGTTTTTGCGAGGATAATGCAGTTGTCAGTCGTCAAGAAGGGTCTGCATGCGGTGATGAGTTTGCAGGTATAGGCTGCAGCCGAAACAACAGCATTTGTTTGTCTGGTGAAGGATAGTGTTGAATCTAGGTATATGCAAAGTGTTTTAGTAACGTTAGACACTTTGATAATGTTGCCGTCGATCGTGAATGATTGGTATGCTGGGTCAAGTTTAGAAAGTTTGTGGTGTGAGCCAAGGACCAATAGCTTCGTTTTTTCATCATTAAGGCAGAGCCCATGATGTGCCATCCAATCCTGGATGACTGTGTAGACTTCATTGAGAGCTTTAGAGTCAGTTACATAATCGCCTGTGATGGAGATAGTCAAATATGTCAAAGAGCGGCTTAGTAAACACATTGTAAAGTGTGGGAGATACACACGATCCTTGGGGAACTCCACACAGAACAGGTGCTGGTTCGGCAGAGGCAGGACGTGAGAAGACCCTCATGGTTCGGTTAGCCAAGAAGGAGCTAATCCAGGATGTGGCAGTGTCTGAGAAATGGGCAGCTATTTTGAGGTGGTGACGTAGGATTCGATGGTCTACCAAATCAAATGCTGCTGAAAGATCAAGGAGGAGTGGGAGTGGCAACTTGTCCTTGTCTCTTTGATCCTCGATTTGTGTTTTTAAGTCAATCAGAGCTGTCTCTGTTCCGTGTCTGGGACGGAAACCTGATTGTCTAAGGCCCAATAGTTTATTAGTTTCAAGGTAGTCCTGGATTTGTAAGTAGGCCGCCGGGTCCAGGATTTTTAGTAAGTAAGGTACAGTAGTAACAGGCCTGTAATTGGATGGGTTGCCTGGGTCGTGAGTGGGTTTTTTGATTAGTGGGATGACCCATGCATCCTTGAGGTTATCCGGGACAATACCAGATTTGAATGATGCATTTATAAAGGTAGTGATAAAAGGCGCAAGCTCATGCGCAGCCCCCTTGATGATGGGGGCCGGGCATGAGTCCCCTTCACAATTAGAAGGTTTGAGCCTCTTGATAATATTTTCAACTTCCCAGATAGAGAGAGGATGAAAACTGAAAGGTTTGAAGGCGTGTTTGGGCTTGGGGAGGTCGTGAGACGGGGAGTTAAAGGCCGAGTCTGAGAGGTTACTTCTTTTAGCGTTGATTTTAGTTTGAAGCATAGATATTTTATCTAGAAGTGCCTTTTGGATGTTAGTTCACCAGGCAGAGTCTGGGGTGCAAGTGTCCAGAGGTGCTACAGGAGACTCTAGTTCCTTAAGGATCTTAAAGAGTTCCTTAGTGTATGATTGTGCTAGCAGTATGTGTTTGTTGTACACATCTTTTTTGGCTGCCAGCAAGGCATTTTTGTGAGTAGAGGAGGCATTGGTTAGGTTAATTTTGTTAACTAGTGACGGTATACGTTTCCAATGTGCTTTAGCCTTTCTCTTATCTTCTCGAAGGTCTCTGAGATGTGGGGTGAACCAGGTATTGAGGTGAAGGCGAGGTTTTTGTTTGTGCAGTTTTACCGGGACAATGGTGTTGATGGCTTCTAGCATGGCAGGATTATAGGTATCAACTAGAACTGTGGGATCGCAGCAGGTGATTGATGCAGTATTGAGTAGAGGGAGGATCAGCGGTAGAAGTTTCTCCATCGTGATATCTTTCTTATTGCGAGTGTGGATGGGTGGGGCGAGGTTCTGTTTAGATGTATGTGGGTTGGATTTAATAGAGAAGATTATTACATGCCCTACATGACCGTGCCAAGTAGCAAACACAACAGCAAGCATAGTGAATGGCACGACACATGCCCTAACAATGTGTCGCCTGAACATGCAGACATAAGGGTGCGCCCATCCAGTGATAATGGACAGAGTACTCTGGCATTTCGACACTGGGTTGTGCATGCAGTAAATGGTCCATTGACTGAATGTTGCACCTTGCCCAAAACACACCACAATGAAAGTAACCAAATAGGAATGAGCATGCGTGTACAACAGGAGAGTGACACACAAGGGAATCCACATATCAAGTGATACACTGCTGTATGTAAACCTCAGGCCATGCACGTTTCAGAAGGTGAAGGATGTATGTCAACATGTCACTGGGATAGCGGGAACCTTCACAACGCATACCTGATTGTGCTACCAATGTCACTGATGACCGAGCCTTGTACACACTCCAGCTGAGCTGGCATACAACATTGCCCATGGGCATACACGCGTCTGTGTGGAAAGGGCATTTGGACTGCTGAAGGCACGATTCCGGTGCCTAGACCATACGGGAGGGGCATTGAAATCATACTTACCTGTGCCATGCTGCACAACATTTGCTTCGCC
Source organism: Ambystoma mexicanum (assembly GCF_040938575.1). Classification (NCBI taxonomy): domain Eukaryota; kingdom Metazoa; phylum Chordata; class Amphibia; order Caudata; family Ambystomatidae; genus Ambystoma; species Ambystoma mexicanum. Next base: position 931,508,281 of record NC_090931.1, on the reverse strand, counting down.
GGCATGTGCCGCTGCACCCCTGATGCTGATGGCCAGCCACGTGGGGATGGGAGTGATAATAAAAATGTGGACAAAGCCATGCCACATGCACACAGGGATGCAGTGAGGGAGGGGAGGTTGGCCAGATAGACCTTGATTGACAATTATTTCTGATCCACTACATTGAAACACTTGACACATACCACTTGTAGAATAAAGAGCACCTCAACTCAATCATGAATGTCCATGCTATGCGTGTATTTTGAATGGGTTTTATTGTCATTTTGAACAAACCTCCCACCCCCCTGAGACTCCCCATCACACAATCCCCCTAAGCCCCCTGTAAACTCCTCATCACACAATCCCCCACCTCCCCTCTAAACTCCCCATCACACAATCCCCCCAACACCCTGTAAACTCCCCATCACACGATCCCCCCACCCCCTCAGTACACCCCTACATAGTGCTAGTGTGTCCATGTGCCCATGGCTCTGCACAACTGTGACATGTGGACCTAGGATGGACGTGGCCACTTTCCACAGACGGTTCCCTCCGGTGAACGGCAAGTGTAATTTCACAGGGAACATTGCCTAGGTGATGCCTCCAAGGATCCCTCAGTGGGCATGGATGAGGCAGATAGTATTGCTCCAGAGACCTGCAGTTGATGGAGGAGCAGATTGTTTGCCTCCCGCATCTGCTCGGCATGTGCAGATTGGACCTCGCACAGCTCCCGTATCCTCTGTCCAAAACCTGTCAGGGCCGCTGTGCAGCCCTCCACGACCCTACGGGTCTGTGCATTGTCTCGTGCGATGGTCTTTGCAGCATCCCGTATTGCACTGCTGATAGCCTTGATGTGGTGTGTGTGTTTCGTTGACATTTGCTCAATGTGCTGCTGTCAGGCCTCCATCCGATCCAGCCGCCCCATCACTGCTTCTCCCGTGATGAAGGGTCTTGGAGGTGTGCTGGGGATCGGACTGATGGCGCAGCGTGGGTTCGGAGGGGGGCTGTTTGGGGACATGGTGCCACCTCTGATGGGGCTGCTGTGGTTGGAGTGACGTTCCTCATGGGAGCCATAGGATTGTGTGTCCACATCTGGCCGAGGTGTGCGGGCCCGACGCATACATACATGTGGCATGTGTGCATCCTCTGGCGCATGCTCTAGGCTACCCAGGGGTGTGGCCAACTCTTGTGTGACACTGTGGCCAGGTGACAACAGCAGTGCAGTATGTCGTGCTGCTGTGGGTGTGTGACCCTCATCAGAGTCAAAACCACTTGTGGCTACCTCCACGCCCTAGGTGCCCATGGTGGCTTCTGGGGAATGAGGCTCTGTCGCCCTGCCACCCTGTGGACGCTCCACCTGTTTGGTTGGGCTACGGTGGGGTGACGTTCGATGTGTCCGGCGTCCTGTTTCAGCCTGGCCCCTTTGTGGGTGGTGGTGCTGGTAGAAATGCGCTGGGTCTGGTGGCTGGATGTTACTGCCTCCTCACCATCATCATCATCGGCCTGTGATGAGCGCTGCGTGCCTGTGGAGTACATAGGGTGTTGTATGAGCTGAGGGCAGCTTAGATTTGTACCATGCATATCATGCCTTACAGTGGGTCTGGACACAGTTTCAATCATGCTTCGCCATTGCATTCTGGTGACTCCCCATGTTGTGATTGTTGGGACGTGGTACTAGGGAGGGACACTGCTTGGACATGATGGGCATGCACCCCACCCATATTGCTGGGGGGATTCATGCACACTCACACATCACACTCACACATCACGTTGCTGTGCCATGGCCATGAATGACTTTCCCCTGGGCCTTGTGTTGATGCAGTGTACATACTCAGGGGACAAGGGGACGCTACGGTACAGTGGTACGGGGGGTCCGTTATGGGTGGCTACGGTGCCTCACGCACATTGCATGCACATACATTCACTCAGGGTCTGGAGGCATGGCCCTTACAAGTTCATGCATTTTTAGCGGGGGGGGGGTCTCACCTGCAGCCTCCTGGGTACCGGTGCCAGCCTCTGCTACTCCGACTCCCTCAATGGTGCCCATATCGATGAGTGTTGTCATCTGCTCCTCCCAGGGGGTGAGTTTGGGAGGTGGTGGTGCTGGCCCTCCTCCAGTCGCCATGCTTGCACTCCTGTGCTGGGAGAGTAGGCCACATACTCGGACCCGCAAGTCATTGAGGCGCGTGCGGCAGTCCTCACCATCCCTGGGCACGCGGACCACCGCAGACACCCTCTGACTGATTTGCCTCCATATCTGCTCTCAACACTGGCCACTTGTCTTGAGCTGCAGTGTGCCTTACAGCTCTTCCTGATGGGCCACTGCCTCCTCCACCAGTATGGCTAGCTCCTGGTCGTTGAACTTTGGTTTTCTCCCCCTGTCTAGTGCAGACTTGCCCCTGGTGCGTTCCTGAGCCATTTTGCGATGTTTGCAGGGGTGGATGGCTGCAGGGGCTGTGATTTTTCGGCGGATTGTGATTTCCAAAATGGCTGCCGTTTTATTTCCCGTTCCGGCGATGACGAGTTTCCCACTCGCTATTAGCTCCGCGGCTCGGCTGTACTAGCAATGTGCGATGGATTTACGGGTTCCTGACCAATTTTTACGCCATGCGCTGTTTGCGTTAATGCCATGTCCCTGTGCGCATGCAAGCAGACTTGTGATCTGGTGTACTTTCCAGCAGATAGCGTGGCATTAGTGCAAATAGCGCTCAACGCAAAATATGCTGAAATAACGCCAGACTCGTGATAAGGCCCTGTGAGTGGTGAAATGCCAATGGAGAGACTGTAACTGTGCCAGACTGGATTTGCACAGGAAAGTTAGTATGTTGTTTGATGTGGTTATGTGTGTGTGTTTGATTATGTTCTGTTGGAAAAAAGGAGGAATGTTAGCTCCCCCTCACGTCCTGCATTCGCGTTGACGTGAGGCACATGTTAAATAAAGGGACTGCCCTGCCGGAAGGCAGGCAGTTCCAGACACAAGCCCGTCCAGGGTGTCCTCTTTGTGAGCTCCCGCATCACCTCACCTGGACCATCCAATGCAGGCCCTGTTAATTTCTCTCTCCGCTGGCATAATAACGATGAGTTGGAAACGGCCGGCACGTACTGCCCACGTGTCCTACCTTGTTGAATATGTATGCCCTTTATTATGGCCCTCATGGTGAAGATCTTTGTGAGATTAAGCACGAGGTCTTTGGGTTACGCTCTCTGTGGTTTACCTTATCCATGATCTTGGCTAGTTGTTCAAAGAAAGCTCGCCATGATCAAGGGGCTTGAATTGGATGCTCACCCGGGGAGGAGGAATAACTGTCTACTGGCTGGGAATAGCCATATACATGATGGGTCACATGTTAATACGTAAATATGGATGGCCTATTGACAACGGTTTAAAGCACAATGTTAATTTGTTTAATTTTTTTGTTTATTTTTTATGTCTTATTGATGTGTTTATGTCCAATGTTAAGGATGTGTACTTTTCTTTGTTTTTAATCTTCTTTATTCTGTATTATTATAGACGCTTAGGTGTGTAAAGTTATAGAACTGTATCACACTAAATAAAAAAATAAACCAAATAATGTCCATACAAATAAAATTATTGAAAAATAGTGGTTACAATTGTTAAGGTTCCCCAAATAGATCATTTTTCTCAATCACACCATTATAGCATGTGCGCATTGTACCATTCAGAACAGAGATTGAACAAGCCTTTCCTCTTAACAGAAAGAACACTGGGATCGGGCCCAGTAGCGGTTTAAGATCAGATATAGGTCAGAGGAATAAAGAAATTATAGATCACAAACAGGGCTTCGGGTAAGCCCATTTAGTCATTTACTGCCAGTATTTTATGCATAGAAGTGTTTTGACTTCTAAAATAATTTGAATGGCTTCCCATTCTCTTGGATTAAAAATGTCTGACTCTCTCCCAAAAGTGAACCACTCATTACACGCCTATAAGATTTCTGTTAAAGTAAGGACCTATGAGAACAAAACATTTTCTGTTAAAGTAGGGACCTATGAGAACAAAACATTTGTTTGCTGCGGGGAATCATGCCCAACCAGTACAACACCATGAAGTGGTTAAAGTGTAATCGGCAGTCAAACTTGCCATGCTCTCTTCACAGAAACTCCATGTTGCTCCCTCGCCTCTTCACAGAAACTCCATGTTGCTCCCTCTCCCTCGATTGAAGGATTGGAAGTAATATTAAAGCATACAACTTCAACATGGATGTTTTCACACATTCTTGCTGCTCTGGCACATCTTGCACCACTCCCAAACAACATCGGCCAAAGTCCTTGGCCAGGGCCCCACTATTTGCTAGAGCCGCCTGGCCCTCCCAATTGCCACGTCTCCATTTTAATTTTAGCTTTTAGGTGACACTCTAATGCCACCTTTAAGCCAAACCCATTAGTACTGTAGTACAGATGGTTAGGAAGATGGGATATGAACCGGGTTCTAACACACAGTAACATCAAACTATGCGCACTATGTGGGGCATCCACTGTTATTTTTAACAAGTATTCTGAAAGGTAATGGCTAATTGCAACTGTAAGTCATTCCCTGGTGTAAAAAAACCATGCCTTAGCCAAGTATGCCTTCATCTCCTTGATTCCTAAACAACGCCCTCCTTCAACAAGTTTAACCTTCAAAAACCTCCAACACACTGGTTTCTACTGTTTAATTATTCATGAGTGTTCATGCACGGGAAACTATATTGATATTATCTTCCTGCATATAAGAGTTTTATTTTCTATACGCCCGTGCCATTTGTTCACCACGTCATACTACATGACTTTCAGTATTTAATCCCTAGCAAAACTTGAATGTGCTTATACAATTTCTCCCTTCCTCTTTCTCTGAGAATTCAATGTTAGTGCTTAAGTTTAGCCGGGTCGCACATGAAGAGTTCAATGTTTAATTTCCTCATTTTTAATGATCTCTAAATGTGTAGCTATATCTTATTTTGCCCCAACGCCAAATAATCTAATTGTGTAGAGCAAACTCTTGGCAAGTGACAATCAAAGCTGAAAGTGATCACCTTTGAGGCAGTTCTTGCTTTTCAACTAACACCCCTTTGCATTCTGGGACTTGTAATTTAAACACTGTTGAAAGTAAAGCCAGGACTGGTGTAAGGTGTCATATGACAGGCAACCATTTGCCAGCCATCAACAAGAAACAATGCTGTTGTTTTGCTTTGATAACACAATGCTGCTCAGACCTCTATTTCTTACAAACTTGGTACCGAAACTGGGTTCTGGTGGTTGTTCTGCTTCTTTTGTTGTTTTAACCTGACAATTTTCCCATGTACACCAGAGAACACTGCTGTGTATTTGTACCCTTGTAAATTAGTATGTTTCTTTTACATGGAATGAGACAGTTATCACTTTTCAAGGGAAAGAAGATTCCACTCCAATAGAATTATTCTAGTGTGCTTTAACATTTCCATAGATCTATTTCGAAAATGTTATCTGCAGCCTTTTCTTCTGTGGAATGTCCATTCCTCCACCCCTGCCTCTTTACCGCTTTCACCTCGCATCTCTCTGGTACCTGCCTCCTACATCTCCAACAATAACTTCTATCTCCTCACTACTCCCTCCACCTCTGAGCTGTCCATTCATGTTTGCCACTCAGTTGTCTTATTGTTAGAGAAACATATTTCTGGTTGATAAACCCTCCATAATTCTTAACACGTTTAGTTCCCTTAAGTTTCACTGTCAGGGTAAGGACAAGGACAAGGTAAAGTTATTGTGTTGGGTAGGCATGACTGCCTGCAATAGTATAATCTTGCATGTCCATTGATATCAGATACTTCACTGTTTTATTACATATTTCCCCAGTTGTTACAATATTTACACTTTTCTTCTTCTACACAGTCAACGCTGGCTCTTGTTGGTATGTGCCAGTGGCTGGCAGACAGGGTCTTTATACTTCTGTTCATTTTGATATGTGTCTATCGAATTTCTCGTTTAACCTTCCACTTAGAATTCTGTGTTTCAGATTCAAAAAACATATTCCCAGAAGTCAGGCAAGGACACAAGCCGCAATTTGAGAACATAAGTGTTGAATGTTCTTGTAATCTTCACCCACACACCCTTAACAGATGCTGGCTCAATCTGTGTACTTGCTGCATGCACATCGACATGATATTGGAGTTCTATATATGTAGTTACATTTTTACCACAATGCCAAACCACGTCAATAAGACAACTGGCTAACAATGGCCCCATTCTGGCTTTCCAGCCAATAGTTCTGGTGCTTTTAATTAGGTTGTCCTCATAGGTGGTGTGCGCCTTCAGTGGGTTCATGTATCTTACCTGAAGATCTTTATGCACCCAAAGGTTATTCCTTAGGTTGGGCCTTGTAAATGCAAGAGGAGATTACAGTGAATATGATTCTATGTCAACCGGAGGCGAGCATTATGCTTCAACTTCTTCATTGCTACTCTTCAGCAGCCTTTCAAACCTTTCAAATTATTTTTTTTTAAGCAAACTGTATTTAAACTGAACTGGAAAACATTAACATGAAAAGGACTACAAATCCCCATCAGTCCTTTCTTTTGTGTAGTTTTTCCTCCTTTTAATGTCTACCAATAAGGGCTCTGCCCTCCCTCTAGGTCATATCCTGCCCTGGTCCTTTCCTCTTCTCTTTCTGCTCTTCAAGCGGATAATTACAATATTTCGTGCACGTAGTGTTATTAAATAAATGTCAAAGAGGTTATGTACACACTGAGGTTTAATTAACAGAGGTTTAATGGTGTTTGAATAGTGTGAGGTACTACCACAATTACAGCATATTTCGTACTATGATAAAGCAAAATAACGCACATGCCAAAGAAGCACAGATGACGCGAGTAACTATCAGGGAGCACCGAACATGCTGCAACATGATGCGGCTACGATAGTGATGAGCGCGTAAAATTAGCACTCTGCTCAATAGCGCATCACGACCGTGGGCCGAATCCGTGGGCGGATTACGCCCACTTTAGGAGACTGGCCCGTGCTCTATCAAAGGCACAGACGCTCTGTCAGTGCGCAACAATCTGTCACCTTAAACTTACATCATAATACTTACGCAGTGAAGACGGGACACAGCGGGATCATTCACATTCTCACATCAAAGAAGTGAACGACTCTACAGAACAAACATATACCTTTATACTCGCTGCACGTGAGGGTGAGTGACATTAAAAAAACAGAGGTTGGACTGAGTTAACGGCTCAGGATTGAGAGGAGTAAATTCATCCAGAAAGCTTAATTGCCTCTCCTATCAATCAATGACAGAACAGCATGCAGTGGTCAGGTCACGGGTATGACACCCACCTTTGGTGCTGAGAATTCTGGCACTGGCAGCCTACAGAGTTCAGGGCACAGGCACATTTCCAACACCATTGTTAATTTAATGGAGCCTTAGATGGAACTAGACAGGTTGAGTGAGGGTAGTCTGGAAGACTACATTGCAGAAGACAACAGGGACCTCATCCTGAGCTTCGAGAAGGTGCTGGGTGACTCCCTTGTAGAAGCAGTATCACAATGGATGAAACCCCCCTACCAGGACAGATTACAGGTATTAGAGACCTTGCTGGGGGACAAGGTTAAAAATAAAAGTGCTGTGACAGGCAGAGATAGACTTGCCGCCAGTCCAGGCGAAGGTGCATCCGCTGGACAACCCCAAAGAGGAGTTGAAAGACAGGGGAGGGATCACACCCGGAAGAGGAAAAGCTCTTATACTCCCCCAGGGCAATAAACAAGGGGTAAAAGACACTGCCATGAGTTCTGAATGTCCAAGACCGGAACTGCCAGGTAATGTGGCCGAAATGCCAGAGCTAGATCCCGAATGATTACTTTCGTGACAAAAGCATCGAAGAGTGTACGAAAAGGCATGGACAGGGCATGGAAAGGTTGTCAGGATAAGCTCATAGACCCAGCCAGTTCTATTGCAAAAATGATGGACCTAGCCAAAAGGGCGAAGGGCACGGGTGAACCAGTTGTCACTAGCCAATTGGGCGCCGGGAGCAGTATGTATGTTAGGTAGCGCCAACTGCACTCTGTCCTCAAAGAGGAGAAGTCTTTTATTAAAAATAGATAGTAGACACTGGCCACCAGGGGGCGCACGGATGGCAAGCCTCTCCGTGTGAGCTCCACACCAGGGTCCCATAAAGTGGGTTGAGCCCCCACCACGCGACCCCCCCGGGTGGATAACCAACTGATGTATGTATCTGAAGGTGCTTGGCCCCCTCCGGAAGAAAACCCGTCTTCAATGGGAGCCCACATTGCTGAGATAACCTCAGAAGAAACTGCAAAGAAAAACAGCGTAACGGGCCCACAGAGAAGCTACACGCCGTCATACTGCAGCCCTCCGGTACGTTCTTTACTCGATTGAGAGGAACACAGTTTACGATCAAACACCCAAGACCTAGGCTTCTTCAACTTCACCAAAGAAGCATCAGACCCACTGTCCACACTGGGAAAAGATATTAAAAGCCTGTAGCGGAGGCCTAACAGACGTGTGTTAATATGCGCCCAGCTGGGAACGTGTGCTGCCCAGCGGATCATCGGGTTCACCCGCATTCGTGGTAATATTCATCCCCTGTCCCCGAAGAACGTCCAACCCACCAAGGATTTGCAGGCAAGGTAACAACCGTCTCGGGGACCCCTCCCCCCTCGCTTCAGCTCCGCGCTACGGACTCGATCGGAGTGCCCCCGCCCTGCTGGGTTACAGCCTCTCTTTCACACTACCACGGAGGCCTCCCTGGCGGCGAATCTCAGGCCCTCCCGTGGAGTCATACGCAACTCGAACTATGCGCCCGGACAAAGTACACCTCACGAGGGGTCGGGCGCTGGCAGAGAGGCAGCCGCGCCGATCCTCGGTAGGTAGCGCACATGCCGGTCCCCATTACATGGGAAAGCGCAACCACACATAATCCCGCCGAGAAAAACCGTATTCATCCTTGAGCTTGGTGATCCACCGATACACCCTGGATTGCCTAGGCCCATATAATAACTGTTCCCCCATGCTCAGTGGTACAACACTGCGCTGGTGAATTTTCTGAAGATCCTGCTTCCAATTGGAAACCACGCTCATATGGACACCGTATTTCCAATGACAATTTGGCCTCCCTCTGGTCCACCATATGCATGCAGTCCACCCTCTAAGGCCTGATTGCAAGCGCCCATTCGCGCATTGAAAATATTCACTACCAGTCAGCGTATGGTGAGGTGGGCTGGTCTGCAAAGAGAAGGGACATTGCTGCGAATCCTCAGCCTCTGGCGATACACCAAGTTGGTCTCCGACGGATATTTCAAGGCCCTACTGGACAATTGGAGATCCGAGGGTTGGGCCCCCAGGGTCTGGGGCATGTGCCCTCCTCGGACATAACCGGTGAATCATTAATCCAGCTTACCGCAAATATAAATCCTCCTCACAGCGGCCACACCTACCATAACACATCAAGATACACATATGATCTCAGAGTGAACACCGAAAAGTTCATCGACGCTCTCCATTAAAGTTCCTGGTTTCATTCTGGAGTCAACCTGGCACTGAATCGCGACCGCAAACTCTGAATTTAAAAACGCACCCCTCAAACTGTGAAAAGAAAGCAATAGGATGATGATAAGAGACTCATTTCTTAATAGGTCGCACCCAAAAAGTCCCTATAGCGACACAAATCATCGTCCACCCCTCTCAACAGCTCACTCCAGGCCCCATCCAACGGCGGCTGGAGCTACACTTACCGGTACGTCAGTGTTCCCCATATTTATGGACGCTAAGCAAAATACAAGTTCTCTCAAGCTCCAAATGCGCCACAGACTCCAAAGTGCACGAACATGGCATCCAAAGGACCTGAGGCGGCCTCAACCAAAGCAGACATCGCTGACCTTCTCACCGAAATGAGGGGAATGAGGGCGGACATTGGAAACAAGATTGATAAAATTACAAATAGAATCGATAAAATGGAGGAAAGCTTGAAGAAGTTGAGCATAACCAAACCTCATTGAGCACGCTGGAAATGCAGATAGACCAACGTCTTGCCGAAATTGAAAACAAGGAAGAAGAAATCCGTTTAAAGGTTGACGATTTGGAAAACAGAGAACGCTGCAACAATATACATGTATTTAGCATTTCAGAGACGGAGGGGGAATCCGAATCACACCTAAAGAAAACTCTACACGATATCCTGAAGATACTTTTCAAAGATGACACGGTAGATGAGCCAAAAATTGACCGGATCCACAGAGCTGGGGGCAAACCAGGTGGCCCGAGAATGGTATTAGTCCGGTTTCATAACTATGCAGACAGGGCTCGAATTCTGGAAAAGGCCCGGCTCACGCCGCAGATCGCAATGGGGGAAGCGAACATTGCCATCTTTCAAGATTTATCCTCCCTCCCACTGGCACTGAGAAGAAAATGTCTTCTGATCACTTGTCATATATCACCAATGTATCAACTGAAAAGGATACGGAAACCAATAAAGGACACAATTTGGTAGGGCTCTTCCGGATCCTATTTTCACAAGACTTGATTGTAGGCAGGTCAAATTAGACCTTCCAAATGATACAACTCTCTGACTGGATAAAACAGGCAGAGAGATGGATCACTGGAAAGGGCGTGGGAATTGTGTAGGAAGTATGCCTAGGATAGATAAAGTATCATAAGAAACTGTCCCAATCGAATTACTAAGATAACACAGTTTAGCATTAATTCAGACACTGACCTTATGGCAAAAACTGAAGTAATCCACGAAGGTTCCTTGAAGAAAACCAGGAGTTGAACAAACGACAAAGGAAGGGAAGATTAGTAAGGGAGACTTATCCTGAACGGCACGAGGCTCTCGCTAGATATCGGGTTGGTGCACCACAGGATAGCGTCCAAAGTACTGTGCACAATAACCTTCAAATAGTTCATGAAATACTTCCTTTCCCATGATGAACAAAAATTATAATTTCACCTGTTAACTGTCACAGGTACCAAAGGTTCAAAATAGTTCAGAAAACCGCGTGCAGGATTGCACGCGATAGAATACACGCAGCCAGGCCAGCTCGCTTGAAAACAGCGTCCGCGTGTAGATATTTAGCACGCGAACAGGATTCACGCAGCTCAGGACAGCCGCGCTTGCAGACAGCGTCCGCGTGGAGATTTGGCACTCGAACAGGATTCACGCAGCACAGGACAGCCGCGCTTGCAGACAGCGTCCGCGTGGAGATTTGACACGCGAACAGGGTTCATGCAGCTCAGGACAGCCGCGCTTGCAGACAGCGTCCGCGTGGAGATTAGGCACGCAAACAGGATTTACGCAGCTCAGGACAGCCACGCTTGCAGACAGCGTCCGCGTGGAGATTTGGCACGCGAACAGGATTCACGCAGCTCAGGACAGCCGCGCTTGCAGACAGCGTCCGCGTGGAGATTTGGCACGCAAACAGGATTCACGCAGCTCTGGACAGCCACGCTTGCAGACAGCGTCCGCGTGGAGATTTGGCACGCAAACAGGATTCACGCAGCTCAGGACAGCCGCGCTTGCAGACAGCGTCCGCGTGGAGATTTGGCACGCAAACAGGATTCACGCAGCTCAGGACAGCCGCGCTTGCAGACAGCGTCCGTGTGGAGATTTGGCACGCGAACAGGATTCACGCAGCTCAGGACAGCCGCGCTTGCAGACAGCGTCCGCGTGGAGATTTGGCACGCGAACAGGATTTACGCAGATCAGGACACCCGCGCTTGCAGACAGCGTCCGCGTGGAGACTTGGCACGTGAACAGGAAACACGCAGCTCCGGAATTAGTGTGTGGAGGAAACATGCTCAAAATAGGCCAAAGAAGTTGCTGAAGGGAATGCGAGAGCGCAGGTCCGGAGTTCAGCTACCAAAACGCCAAAATTGACTTAATCAGAAGCAGCGATTGGAGTTTCCACGCTGCTTATGTACGCACTGCCGTGATACACGTGATGGACCTAAGTCACGTGAAATTTAACGACGTGAAAAATGCAGACGTCGTTTTCCGGGCAATGCATCAAACAACCTCCATTTTGAGTAGAATGGTCTAGTGGTTCTATGGGCGTAACTCATTTTGTATGGAGAAGTCGTTCCTGGTCCAGAGGTATGTCCAGCAGGCATGACAGTGCCACCCCCCAAAGGAGCAGCCTCTCCCCTTTTCGAGTGGAATCGCCTTAATAAAGCTGGAGCATGAATGTTAGACAGAGGTTCCCAGGATCTATCCTTGGGACCATAACCTTTCCAATCCACCAGATAAAATGGTTTCCCAGACCGTAACCTCATGTCCAGAATGTCATGTACTTCATATTCGTCTGACCCTTTCACAGAAATAGCAACAGGCCGTATAGTATAGTAGCATCCGAACACGGTTTGATGAGTGACACGTGGAATACAGGATGCACTTGCCACCGTTGTGGCAAAGCCAGACGGACAGCAGCCGGATTTATAACGTGGAGCACTTCATATGGCCCGATGTATCTAGGCAACAATTTATTTTTACCGGGTATCCTCAAGTTTTTTGTGGACAGCCATTCCTTCATACCTGCTTTGTAGACAGGTGCCGGGATTCTATGAGCATCGGCATAGGTCTTGTCTCGTTTTTTAGCTTTCTCCAATTGCTGCTTAACTTTCTTCTGTAGACTTTTAAGATCTCTAAAATTACGTCCTGCTGCAGGAGTATCTAAAGACAAACTGGAATCCAAAGGAATGTAACGTGGGTGTTGCCCATACAAACCATAGAAAGGTGAAGTACCTATAGCACTATGATAGGAATTGTTATAGGCGAACTCTGCTGCCGGCAGAACATTGAGCCAATCTGACTGAAACTGCAGGCGCAAACATCGCAGCTATTGTTCCATAGTGCTATTGACTCTTTCAGTCTGTCCATCCGTTTGAGGGTGATAAGCACTAGACAATCTGTCATCAATTAGTAATGCCGAATTTAGTGCTCTCCAAAAACGTGACGCAAATTGTGAGCCCCTGTCAGTGATTATCACTGAAGGTAGACCAAAAAACCGGAATATATGCCGGATGAATAGATCAGCCAGACAAGCAGCTGTTGGTACACCAATACAGGGGATGAAAAGCGCCAATTTTGTAAAGTAGTCCACCACCACCCATATGGTATCGTAGCCTTTATTTCTTGGAAGTTCAACCACAAAATCCATTGATATCATGTCCCATGGTTTTTTGGGAACAGGTAGAGACTGGAGTAAACCCACTGGTTTGCCAGGGGTGTTCTTGCATTGACTGCATACCGAACATGTTGAAACATAATTTATAACATCTTGTGTTATAGACGGCCACCAACACCATCTTTTCAGTAACTCTAGAGTCTTCTTCTGTCCAGGATGGGCGGCAATCAAGGAATAATGACCCCAACTGAGGGCCTTGTTCTGAGTGGTACCAGTTGGTAGATAGAGTACTCCTTGTTTAAAAGGCAAACCATTGTATATATCAATATTCAATTCCTGAATCAATTGTGGATTTAGTTTCACCCACTCCTGTAACTCGTTTTTTAGGGAAGGTTGTGCAGAACAACTACATATCACGTGATCTGCCAACAACTTATTTTGTACCGATGATTCTTCTTTCACCTCTTCACCGATGCGAGACAAAGCATCCGATTTGACATGTTGTCTGGCAGGGCGATAAGTAATTTGAAAATCGTATTGAGCAAAAAAAACATGCCATCTGGCCTGTCTAGCTGTAAGACATTTCATAGTTTTGAATGACTGAAGATTTCTATGATCCGAATACACCACCACCTGATGTTTGGCCCCAAGAAGATGATGTCTCCATTCTTGGAAAGCATCCTTGATTGCAAGTAATTCACGCTCAGTGACAGTATAGTTTTGTTCATATGGGGTAAGTTTGCGTGAGAAGAAAGCAATTGGATGCTCCTCCTTAGGCTTCTGCACAAACCTGTGAGAGCACAGCGCCTGTAGCAACACTGGAGGCGTCTGCTTCAACGATAAACTGACCATCCGGATCAGGATGTTGAAGTACAGGTGCAGTGGTAAATGCTTCTTTCAACTTCTCAAAAGAAGCATGGGCATTCTGGTTCCAACAGAATGGAATTTTAGAACTAGTTAAAGCTGTCAATGGTGCCCCTGTTTTGGAGAAAGAACGAATAAATCTGCGATAAAAATTCACAAATCCTAGAAATGACTGTAATGACTTGAAATTGTGTGGAACAGGCCAATTCAATATGGCCTTCACTTTGGAACGACTCATTCGAACACCTTGATTGGTAATGTCGTAACCCAGAAATTCCTCTTCTTGTGTATAAAAAACACATTTCTCGGCTTTAACAAAAAGTTTGTTCTCTCTCAGTCTTTGTAAGACAGCTAAGACGTGTTTAACATGTTCTGGAAAAGATGATGAATATATCAAAATGTCATCCAAGTAAATCACCACGAATTGATCCATCATATCTTTGAAGATATCGTTCATGAAGAACTCAAATGTGGCGGGAGCGTTACAAAGACCAAAAGGCATCACTAAATATTCATAAAGGCCGTACCGTGTCTTAAAAGCGGTCTTCCATTCGTCTCCTTCGCGAATGCGAACCAGATTGTAAGCACCGTGCAAATCCAATTTAGAGAAATACTTGGAAGTTCCTAATTGATCTAACAGAACATTAATCAGTGGTAAAGGATACTGATTCTTTATGGTGATGTCGTTAATAGCCCTGTAATCAATGCAAGGCCTTAGATCTCCTTCCTTCTTTGGAACAAAGAATAAAGGAGAGGCAGCCGGCGATTGAGATGGCCGTATAAATCCCATATCAAGAGCTTTATCGATGTATTCTTTCAAGACAACATCTTCTTTGAGAGTCAAAGAATAAACTCGACCAGTAGGAATTTTAGCTCCAGGAATTAATTCAATTGGACAATCATATTGCCTATGTGGAGGCAGCCGTTCTGCCTGACCTTTGTCAAACACATCAGCAAAATCTGCATATTCACTTGGTATATGTGTACCGCTCTGATGTACCACACTGATAGTGGAAATTCCCTCAATAGAGGCCAACATATGTGATTTATTTGACACCACCTGGCTGGTAAAGCAATGTTCGTTGCAAAAAACGGAAGGATATTGGATCAATCCCGTAACCCAGTCTATGGCGGGATTATGAAGAGTCAACCAATTAAGTCCAAGTAATATTTTGTATTGGGGAGCCGCAATGACATCGAAGACTATTTGCTCCGAATGACCATTTGATAAAGTCATCTGAATAGGTACAGTCTCCTGAGTTACCATACCGGAAATCAAGACTGATCCATCCACAGTATTAACAGTTTCAGGTTTGTTCTTGTCTATAAGGGGTATAGAACATTTCTTGGCATATGTGATATCGATGTAATTATTAGTGGCTCCAGAGTCAACCATAGCCTTGGAAGCCAAGTCCTGATCATTGAAACGTGAAATCATCTCAACAGCTATCGGTGCATGAGCTGGAAATGTAATGGAGTCCGATGTAACACTCGACACAGGGACTCCTGCTACTGTCGAGTTTTGGCGTTTCCCGAAGGCTTATTTGGTCTTTTAGGACATGCCGCCAATAAATGCTCAGATGAACCGCAATACATACATAAGTTATTTTTCCTTCGGTTCTCTCTTTCGGTTCTAGACAACCGGCCTCTAACCGCGCCAATTTGCATTGGTTCAGGATCATTCGAAGAAGGTGCCGGTGTATCAGAACGAACTGGTGCATGAAGGAAAGGTTTTCTCTCTCCTTTGCGGGCATTTCTTCGGGCATCAATTTGTAAGATTAAATCAAGAAATTCTGAAAAACAAGTAGGAACCACTGGGACCGTGGACAAGGCATTTTTCAGTTCTTCTGAAAGACCCTTGTAGAAAACAGCCGTCTTCTTGTCTTCCGGCCATTGGGTTTCGGCTGTTAATTGGTTAAATCGTGCAATGTAAGCCAACAGAGGTTGAGTACCTTGTTGTAAATTCAGCAACTCCAGATCTGTGGCTTGAATAGCGTAGCGCATATCAAAGACTTTGTTCATAGCAGGCAGAAGATCATTGCAATCGTACAACAAGGGGCTATTTGATTCCAATAAAGGATTTGCCCAAGCAGCAGCTGTACCCCCCAAATGGGAAAGAACGAATGCTGCTTTAGTAGTTAGATCAGGAAATGAATTAGGCCGGCAAAGAAAATGAAGTCGGCACTGATTAACAAAAGTTCTGTAGGTTTTAGGATCACCTGTGAACCTTTCCGGGGGAGCCAATGGAAACTGTGTAGGCATAACCACTTTAAGAGTTTCCTGTGATAATGATGGTGTCGTAGTCCCAGATCCAGATGCAGTGGCTACTGGAACCCGTGCTCCCTGAGGAGTGGCATGCATGGCATCTTGCATAACAACCATTCGATGCCGTAGCACGTCCTGTGCCGTAATCATTTCATTTCTCAAGTCAGTGATTAACTGAGTCAAAACAGTTAAAGGATCCGTGCCCTCCATGGCTTCTGATTCTGTCATATATCACCAATGTATCAACTGAAAAGGATACGTTAACCAATAAAGGATACAATTTGGTAGGGCTCTTCCGGATCCTATTTTCACAAGACTTGATTGTAGGCAGGTCAAATTAGACCTTCCAAATGATACAACTCTCTGACTGGATAAAACAGGCAGAGAGATGGATCACTGGAAAGGGCGTGGGAATTGTGTAGGAAGTATGCCTAGGATAGATAAAGTATCATAAGAAACTGTCCCAATCGAATTACTAAGATAACACAGTTTAGCATTAATTCAGACACTGACCTTATGGCAAAAACTGAAGTAATCCACGAAGGTTCCTTGAAGAAAACCAGGAGTTGAACAAACGACAAAGGAAGGGAAGATTAGTAAGGGAGACTTATCCCGAACGGCATGAGGCTCTCGCTAGATACCGGGTTGGTGCACCACAGGATAGCGTCCAAAGTACTGTGCACAATAACCTTCAAATAGTTCATGAAATACTTCCTTTCCCACGATGAACAAAAATTATAATTTCACCTGTTAACTGTCACAGGTACCAAAGGTTCAAAATAGTTCAGAAAACCACGTGCCGGATTGCACGCGATAGAATACACGCAGCCAGGCCAGCCGCGCTTGAAAACAGCGTCCGCGTGTAGATATTTAGCACGCAAACAGGATTCACGCAGCTCAGGACAGCCGCGCTTGCAGACAGCGTCCGCGTGGAGATTTGGCACTCGAACAGGATTCACGCAGCTCAGGACAGCCGCGCTTGCAGACAGCGTCCGCGTGGAGATTTGACACGCGAACAGGGTTCACGCAGCTCAGGACAGCGGCGCTTGCAGACAGCGTCCGCGTGGAGATTTGGCACGCGAACAGGATTTACGCAGCTCAGGACAGCCACGCTTGCAGACAGCTTCCGCGTGGAGATTTGGCACGCGAACAGGATTCACGCAGCTCAGGACAGCCGCGCTTGCAGACAGCGTCCGTGTGGAGATTTGGCACGCGAACAGGATTCACGCAGCTCAGGACAGCCGCGCTTGCAGACAGCGTCCGCGTGGAGATTTGGCACGCGAACAGGATTCACGCAGCTCAGGACAGCCGCGCTTGCAGACAGCGTCCGCGTGGAGATTTGGCACGCGAACAGGATTCACGCAGCTCAGGACAGCCGCGCTTGCAGACAGCGTCCGCGTGGAGATTTGGCACGCGAACAGGATTCACGCAGCTCAGGACAGCCGCGCTTGCAGACAGCGTCCGCGTGGAGATTTGGCACGCGAACAGGATTCACGCAGATCAGGACAGCCGCGCTTGCAGACAGCGTCCGCGTGGAGACTTGGCACGTGAACAGGAAACATGCAGCTCCAGAATTAGCGTGTGGAGGAAACACGCTCAAAATAGGCCAAAGAAGTTGCTGAAGGGAATGTGAGAGCGCAGGTCCGGAGTTCAGCTACCAAAACGCCAAAATTGACTTAATCAGAAGCAGCGATTGGAGTTTACATGCTGCTTATGTACGCACTGCCGTGATACATGTGACGGACCTAAGTCACGTGAAATTTAACGACGTGAAAAATGCAGACGTCGTTTTCCGGGCAATGCATCAAACAACCTCCATTTTGAGTAGAATGGTCTAGTGGTTCTATGGGCGTAACTCATTTTGTATGGAGAAGTCGTTCCTGGTCCAGAGGTATGTCCAGCAGGCATGACAGTGCCACCCCCCAAAGGAGCAGCCTCTCCCCTTTTCGAGTGGAATCGCCTTAATAAAGCTGGAGCATGAATGTTAGACAGAGGTTCCCAGGATCTATCCTTGGGACCATAACCTTTCCAATCCACCAGATAAAATGGTTTCCCAGACCGTAACCTCATGTCCAGAATGTCATGTACTTCATATTCGTCTGACCCTTTCACAGAAATAGCAACAGGCCGTATAGTATGGTAGCATCCGAACACGGTTTGATGAGTGACACGTGGAATACAGGATGCACTTGCCACCGTTGTGGCAAAGCCAGACGGACAGCAGCCGGATTTATAACGTGGAGCACTTCATATGGCCCGATGTATTTAGGCAACAATTTATTTTTACTGGGTATCCTCAAGTTTTTTGTGGACAGCCATTCCTTCATACCTGCTTTGTAGACAGGGGCCGGGATTCTATGAGCATCGGCATAGGTCTTGTCTCGTTTTTTAGCTTTCTCCAATTGCTGCTTAACTTTCTTCTGTAGACTTTTAAGATCTCTAAAATTACGTCCTGCTGCAGGAGTATCTAAAGACAAACTGGAATCCAAAGGAATGTAACGTGGGTGTTGCCCATACAAACCATAGAAAGGTGAAGTACCTATAGCACTATGATAGGAATTGTTATAGGCGAACTCTGCTGCCGGCAGAACATTGAGCCAATCTGACTGAAACTGCAGGCGCAAACATCGCAGATATTGTTCCATAGTGCTATTGACTCTTTCAGTCTGTCCATCCGTTTGAGGGTGATAAGCACTAGACAATCTGTCATCAATTAGTAATGCCGAATTTAGTGCTCTCCAAAAACGTGACGCAAATTGTGAGCCCCTGTCAGTGATTATCACTGAAGGTAGACCAAAAAACCGGAATATATGCCGGATGAATAGATCAGCCAGACAAGCAGCTGTTGGTACACCAATACAGGGGATGAAAAGCGCCAATTTTGTAAAGTAGTCCACCACCACCCATATGGTATCGTAGCTTTTATTTCTTGGAAGTTCAACCACAAAATCCATTGATATCATGTCCCATGGTTTTTTGGGAACAGGTAGAGACTGGAGTAAACCCACTGGTTTGCCAGGGGTGTTCTTGCATTGACTGCATACCGAACATGTTGAAACATAATTTATAACATCTTGTGTTATAGACGGCCACCAACACCATCTTTTCAGTAACTCTAGAGTCTTCTTCTGTCCAGGATGGGCGGCAATTAAGGAATTATGACCCCAACTGAGGGCCTTGTTCTGAGTGGTACCAGTTGGTAGATAGAGTACTCCTTGTTTAAAAGGCAAACCATTGTATATATCAATATTCAATTCCTGAATCAATTGTGGATTTAGTTTCACCCACTCCTGTAACTCGTTTTTTAGGGAAGGTTGTGCAGAACAACTACATATCACGTGATCTGCCAACAACTTATTTTGTACCGATGATTCTTCTTTCACCTCTTCACCGATGCGAGACAAAGCATCCGATTTGACATGTTGTCTGGCAGGGCGATAAGTAATTTGAAAATCGTATTGAGCAAAAAAAACATGCCATCTGGCCTGTCTAGCTGTAAGACATTTCATAGTTTTGAATGACTGAAGATTTCTATGATCCGAATACACCACCACCTGATGTTTGGCCCCAAGAAGATGATGTCTCCATTCTTGGAAAGCATCCTTGATTGCAAGTAATTCACGCTCAGTGACAGTATAGTTTTGTTCATATGGGGTAAGTTTGCGTGAGAAGAAAGCAATTGGATGCTCCTCCTTAGGCTTCTGCACAAACCTGTGAGAGCACAGCGCCTGTAGCAACACTGGAGGCGTCTGCTTCAACGATAAACTGACCATCCGGATCAGGATGTTGAAGTACAGGTGCAGTGGTAAATGCTTCTTTCAACTTCTCAAAAGAAGCATGGGCATTCTGGTTCCAACAGAATGGAATTTTAGAACTAGTTAAAGCTGTCAATGGTGCCCCTGTTTTGGAGAAAGAACGAATAAATCTGCGATAAAAATTCACAAATCCTAGAAATGACTGTAATGACTTGAAATTGTGTGGAACAGGCCAATTCAATATGGCCTTCACTTTGGAACGACTCATTCGAACACCTTGATTGGTAATGTCGTAACCCAGAAATTCCTCTTCTTGTGTATAAAAGACACATTTCTCGGCTTTAACAAAAAGTTTGTTCTCTCTCAGTCTTTGTAAGACAGCTAAGACGTGTTTAACATGTTCTGGAAAAGATGATGAATATATCAAAATGTCATCCAAGTAAATCACCACGAATTGATCCATCATATCTTTGAAGATATCGTTCATGAAGAACTCAAATGTGGCGGGAGCGTTACAAAGACCAAAAGGCATCACTAAATATTCATAAAGGCCGTACCGTGTCTTAAAAGCGGTCTTCCATTCGTCTCCTTCGCGAATGCGAACCAGATTGTAAGCACCGTGCAAATCCAATTTAGAGAAATACTTGGAAGTTCCTAATTGATCTAACAGAACATTAATCAGTGGTAAAGGATACTGATTCTTTATGGTGATGTCGTTAATAGCCCTGTAATCAATGCAAGGCCTTAGATCTCCTTCCTTCTTTGGAACAAAGAATAAAGGAGAGGCAGCCGGCGATTGAGATGGCCGTATAAATCCCATATCAAGAGCTTTATCGATGTATTCTTTCAAGACAACATCTTCTTTGAGAGTCAAAGAATAAACTCGACCAGTAGGAATTTTAGCTCCAGGAATTAATTCAATTGGACAATCATATTGCCTATGTGGAGGCAGCCGTTCTGCCTGACCTTTGTCAAACACATCAGCAAAATCTGCATATTCACTTGGTATATGTGTACCGCTCTGATGTACCACACTGATAGTGGAAATTCCCTCAATAGAGGCCAACATATGTGATTTATTTGACACCACCTGGCTGGTAAAGCAATGTTCGTTGCAAAAAACGTAAGGATATTGGATCAATCCCGTAACCCAGTCTATGGCGGGATTATGAAGAGTCAACCAATTAAGTCCAAGTAATATTTTGTATTGGGGAGCCGCAATGACATCGAAGACTATTTGCTCCGAATGACCATTTGATAAAGTCATCTGAATAGGTAGAGTCTCCTGAGTTACCATACCGGAAATCAAGACTGATCCATCCACAGTATTAACAGTTTCAGGTTTGTTCTTGTCTATAAGGGGTATAGAACATTTCTTGGCATATGTGATATCGATGTAATTATTAGTGGCTCCAGAGTCAACCATAGCATTGGAAGCCAAGTCCTGATCATTGAAACGTGAAATCATCTCAACAGCTATCGGTGCATGAGCTGGAAATGTAATGGAGTCCGATGTAACACTCGACACAGGGACTCCTGCTACTGTCGAGTTTTGGCGTTTCCCGAAGGCTTATTTGGTCTTTTAGGACATGCCGCCAATAAATGCTCAGATGAACCGCAATACATACATAAGTTATTTTTCCTTCGGTTCTCTCTTTCGGTTCTAGACAACCGGCCTCTAACCGCGCCAATTTGCATTGGTTCAGGATCATTCGAAGAAGGTGCCGGTGTATCAGAACGAACTGGTGCATGAAGGAAAGGTTTTCTCTCTCCTTTGCGGGCATTTCTTCGGGCATCAATTTCTAAGATTAAATCAAGAAATTCTGAAAAACCTGTAGGAACCACTGGGACCGTGGACAAGGCATTTTTGAGTTCTTCTGAAAGACCCTTGTAGAAAACAGCCGTCTTCTTGTCTTCCGGCCATTGGGTTTCGGCTGTTAATTGGTTAAATCGTGCAATGTAAGCAAACAGAGGTTGAGTACCTTGTTGTAAATTCAGCAACTCCAGATCTGTGGCTTGAGTAGCATAGCGCATATCAAAGACTTTGTTCATAGCAGGCAGAAGATCATTGCAATCGGACAACAAGGGGCTATTTGATTCCAATAAAGGATTTGCCCAAGCAGCAGCTGTACCCCCCAAATGGGAAAGAACGAATGCTGCTTTAGTAGTTAGATCAGGAAATGAATTAGGCCGGCAAAGAAAATGAAGTCGGCACTGATTAACAAAAGTTCTGTAGGTTTTAGGATCACCTGTGAACCTTTCCGGGGGAGCCAATGGAAACTGTGTAGGCATAACCACTTTAAGAGTTTCCTGTGATAATGATGGTGTCGTAGTCCCAGATCCAGATGCAGTGGCTACTGGAACCAGTGCTCCCTGAGGAGTGGCATGCATGGCATCTTGCATAACAACCATTCGATGCCGTAGCACGTCCTGTGCCGTAATCATTTCATTTCTCAAGTCAGTGATTAACTGAGTCAAAACAGTTAAAGGATCCGTGCCCTCCATGGCTTCTGATTCTGTCATATATCACCAATGTATCAACTGAAAAGGATACGTTAACCAATAAAGGATACAATTTGGTAGGGCTCTTCCGGATCCTATTTTCACAAGACTTGATTGTAGGCAGGTCAAATTAGACCTTCCAAATGATACAACTCTCTGACTGGATAAAACAGGCAGAGAGATGGATCACTGGAAAGGGCGTGGGAATTGTGTAGGAAGTATGCCTAGGATAGATAAAGTATCATAAGAAACTGTCCCAATCGAATTACTAAGATAACACAGTTTAGCATTAATTCAGACACTGACCTTATGGCAAAAACTGAAGTAATCCACGAAGGTTCCTTGAAGAAAACCAGGAGTTGAACAAACGACAAAGGAAGGGAAGATTAGTAAGGGAGACTTATCCCGAACGGCATGAGGCTCTCGCTAGATACCGGGTTGGTGCACCACAGGATAGCGTCCAAAGTACTGTGCACAATAACCTTCAAATAGTTCATGAAATACTTCCTTTCCCACGATGAACAAAAATTATAATTTCACCTGTTAACTGTCACAGGTACCAAAGGTTCAAAATAGTTCAGAAAACCACGTGCCGGATTGCACGCGATAGAATACACGCAGCCAGGCCAGCCGCGCTTGAAAACAGCGTCCGCGTGTAGATATTTAGCACGCAAACAGGATTCACGCAGCTCAGGACAGCCGCGCTTGCAGACAGCGTCCGCGTGGAGATTTGGCACTCGAACAGGATTCATGCAGCTCAGGACAGCCGCGCTTGCAGACAGCGTCCGCGTGGAGATTTGACACGCGAACAGGGTTCACGCAGCTCAGGACAGCCGCGCTTGCAGACAGCGTCCGCGTGGAGATTTGGCACGCGAACAGGATTCACGCAGCTCAGGACAGCCGCGCTTGCAGACAGCTTCCGCGTGGAGATTTGGCACGCGAACAGGATTCACGCAGCTCAGGACAGCCGCGCTTGCAGACAGCGTCCGTGTGGAGATTTGGCACGCGAACAGGATTCACGCAGCTCAGGACAGCCGCGCTTGCAGACAGCGTCCGCGTGGAGATTTGGCACGCGAACAGGATTCACGCAGCTCAGGACAGCCGCGCTTGCAGACAGCGTCCGCGTGGAGATTTGGCACGCGAACAGGATTCACGCAGCTCAGGACAGCCGCGCTTGCAGACAGCGTCCGCGTGGAGATTTGGCACGCGAACAGGATTCACGCAGCTCAGGACAGCCGCGCTTGCAGGCAGCGTCCGCGTGGAGATTTGGCACGCGAACAGGATTCACGCAGATCAGGACAGCCGCGCTTGCAGACAGCGTCCGCGTGGAGACTTGGCACGTGAACAGGAAACATGCAGCTCCAGAATTAGCGTGTGGAGGAAACACACTCAAAATAGGCCAAAGAAGTTGCTGAAGGGAATGTGAGAGCGCAGGTCCGGAGTTCAGCTACCAAAACGCCAAAATTGACTTAATCAGAAGCAGCGATTGGAGTTTACATGCTGCTTATGTACGCACTGCCGTGATACACGTGACGGACCTAAGTCACGTGAAATTTAACGACGTGAAAAATGCAGACGTCGTTTTCCGGGCAATGCATCGAACAACCTCCATTTTGAGTAGAATGGTCTAGTGGTTCTATGGGTGTAACTCATTTTGTATGGAGAAGTCGTTCCTGGTCCACAGGTATGTCCAGCAGGCATGACATCACTAAACTACTTAAAGACAAAGGCATAAGATACCAGTGGGGCTACCCATTCTCACTGACATTTGAACGGGAGGGAACAAAGACGAAACTAAACTCCGAGAGAGACATCTCAAATTGCATCGCAGACCTATTGGGCCCTCAGGCAGGCGGAGCAGCCATGAGTATGCAGAGGAACGAGGACAGAGAATGGCATATTAAAAGCCCTCGAAGAAGGAAAATACAAGGATCCAGAAAGATCAGGAGGATGAATGCCTCCCCGGACATGGAACATTGACTCTATCACTAATCCGACCACTTCTCTCACGGTGAAACCTCAAATGACGAAGTCGGAGTTAGGTAACATTGAGGCGAAGGTGACCCACAAACTACAACCTATCACTGAAAAGAATGGCAGCAGATCTTCGTGAACAGAGGTACCGGTGGGAGAAAGGGGGGGCAATGAATCAGAACTAGAATACGTCCGAATAGGAGACCCACTCTGGGGCTAAAGTATTCAAGGGCAATGGGGGGTCTTTAACCTCTCATTTCGAATGACGAAATTGGGGGCTCAAAGTTAAACTGTATTGTTAGATAGATAGGACCGTTTGTTGTGCGGTTCATACTGGTGGTCTGACAGCGATTGGGTGATGTTAACCCGGCTGGATCGGACGCCACACAGGGTGTAGTACGGGGAGGGCCCAACACTGGGACAACTTTGTGTTGAGGGGGTGGGGGGAGCAGGGAGATGAAGATGGACCTTTATCCGTATTAATCATAGTGCGTATGACACACCCACTGACAACCGTCAGGTCAATTGCGCTGCAACCTAATGGCAAAGAACCAACAGCAAACACATGGCTGTATGAGTCAACAGAGACACCGGAACAGGCACACAGGTCAATTAAAAAGACACCAGAAACTTTCAATGTCGATCATGCCTAATAACAACCAACTGCGCATATGCACACTTAACGTAAAGGGCCTAAACTCCCCCACGAAACGATCTTTGGTGGCCAGAGAATTCAAGCGCTCTAACATTGACATCCTATTTCTCCAAGAAACACACTACCTGAGGGGAGAACAAAGGGCGATTCCGGGTGGTGGTGTGGGATACTCCCTATTAGAGCTCTGGAATATCAAAAAAGGTGGGGGTGGGGATCCTCGTCCGGAAGAGCCTCCGCATGTCGATTCGAAGCACCTGGGTTGACACAGAGGGATGGGCCGCGCTAGTGGTAGGAATTATTCAAGACACACTTATCACTCTCGCCACGGTTTATGCTCCCAACCAAGGACAAAAAAGATTCCTCCATAAAACCACTGAAAAAGTGTTTAACATGGCACAAGGACACACGTTTTTGGAGGGGACTTTAACACTTGGATGAACAGTTCCCTAGACAGACAAAGTAAACAGATGTACTCTATCCCCCACAGTCACATGAAGAAGCCGACATTAAAATGATCCTCTCTCTACATGGTCTCATGGACAGCTGGCGCCACCTCCACCCTGCAGACAGCGGATTCACCTTTCGCTCTATCCCACACGAAACTCTCGCGTGGATTGGCTACTTATCTCTCTCTGAGGGCCTCCTACGATTAATCCAAACTGCGAACATACACCCTATTTCCTGGTCAGACCATGACATGGTCATGGTGGAGATACGATGGGAGGGATATGCCCACCGAAACACAAAGTGGAGGTGCAATGAATCACTCTGGACAGACACGGCCTTCAGGGACGACCTTGAAAATTAAATCAAACAATTCTTCATCTCTAATGACACGGGCGAGGTCGCAAAGACTTCAGTATGGGAAGCAGCCAAAGCAACGTGGAGAGGTATCCTCATCAGGGAGGGAGCCCGGATAAAAAGGGAGCGCACCCTATTAGAGAAAAACATTAGAGAGAAGTTGAACACGGCAGAAAGACAAGCCCAATTAGCCCCACACGCGAGATCGATGTATAGCAATGAAGCCAAAGAACTTAGGGAGGAATTAAAAATAATGGAAGTGGGCAAAATAACTCAAACTTTGCAGTATCTGAAACAAAAATACTACGAAAAAGGTGACAAGGCAGACGCCCTTCTGGCGGCCAGACTCCGAACACAGAGGGCAGAGAGGTGGGTAGATGTGATAGAGAGGACAGACGGCACACTCCTGAACACAACAGAGACTTCCCCTGAGGGAATTCAGGAAGCATTTGCCTTCTTTTATGAAGATTTATGCACCAGTGACCCCCCCCCCATCAGGGACCATTGATAAATACCTCAAAGACGTGAAACGTCCGGAGCTGACATGTGCAGAAGCCTAATCCCTAGAAACCCTAGTCAGTGAGGAAGAAGTAATGGATGCCATCAAACGATTAAAAACAGGGAAGGCCCCTGGAGAAGGATGGATTCACCCCCGGCTTCTATAAATCGTTCTCCACGTTCCTCGCCCCCTTCTAGCGACCTTATTCAATGACATTTTTGAAATAGGTAGGGCACCCCCGTCCTTCGCACAGGCCCTTCTCACAGTCATACCGAAGGAAGGCAGAGACCCGAAACTCTGTGGATCATACCGACCCTATCGCTCCTTAACATAGATGTCAAAATATATGCAGCAGCCCGATTGCAAACCCACTTGCCACGACTAATAAATAAATAAATAGGCATTTATATAGCGCTACCAACCCTCAGGTATCTGAGCGCCACTTATATATTACCCACGGTGTGTGGTGCTCATTTATCGACCTCAGAAGGATGAAAGGCTGTGTTTGGCCCCACCGGGATTCAAACCTGCGTTAACAGGCTCTGCACGGATGTCAAAGCGAGCGCTCTACTCGCTGTGCCACTTGACTTGACTGATACACCCAGACCAAGTTGGCTTTGTAATGGGGAGACAGGGGGCTGACACGATGAGAAAGACACTCCATCTGATACATGAAGCACAAGGAATGCAGGGTGACCCAACCCTTCTGTCCCTTGATGCCGAAAAGGCCTTCGATAGGGTCGCCTGGGATTTCCTGGAAAAGGTCCTCGTTGAAGTGGGTCTTGGCCCCAAACTCCGCCTTGCCATAAAGGCATTATACACATCCCGGCAGACATCAGTGTCCGTTGATGGTGGCTACTCCAGATGGTTCCCATTAGAAAGAGGGACAAGGCAGGGCTGCCCACTATCTGCCATTTTATTTGTCTTGTCCCTTGAACCATTAGCACAGAAATTGAGACTTGATGACAGGGTCAGGGGTATCAAAGTAGGAGACAGGGAATATAAGCTGGGCCTTTACGCGGATGACATACTTCTACACCTTACCGATTCCCTTCATTCTGTTCCGGCAGCGTTAAGCATTATTGACGAATATGGCCAGTTGGCAGGTTTTAAAATTAATACTGGGAAATCAATCCTGTTCCCGATCGATAAAAGCAGAGACAGCAAAGCAGACAGATTCACCCCCCTAGGAATGAAAGTGAGCCTGACTACGCTCAGATACTTGGGCATCAACGTCACCCGGGAACCTGACACCCTGTACCAAGCTAACTTCCCCCCTTTGTCACTAATATTACAGAAAGAAATGGAGAAATGGGCTAGACTCACGATCTCATGGTTGGGGCACTTGAACACTATTAAGATGGTAATCCTTCCTAAAATACTGTACTTATTCCAGATGCTCCCCATCAAAATGCCTAAAGAATATTTCACTGCTACCAGGAAATCGCTGATGGCCTTTCTATGACAGAATAAAAAACCAAGGGTCCCCAGATCCCTCCTTCATCTTGGGAAAGACGATGCGGGGGTGGGCCTCCCGAACCTGGGACTATATTACAAAGCAGCCCAGCTACGAGTATTAATTCCGCACCTGAGACAGCAGACGGACCTACAATGGATAGCCTTGGATAACTTTCACCTCTGCCCATTCACTGTAGGAGAATGGTTATAGGTCCCCGGCCACCAATTGCGGAATAGCATCAAAAACCATCCCATCCTTGGGACCGTTTGGGCGATATGGAAACCAAACAAAGACAGGAAGGAGGTCACGTCGTGGCCCTCCCCGCTGGGACATCTCTGGGTTCCAGGAATCCGTGATGACATACCCGAACCACTGAGCTATCAATCATGGTACGAGGCTGGGCTGGAAAGAGCCGGACAATTATGGAGAAATAAGGCCTTCATAAAAATACAAGAATTTGAAGATGCACTTGCCATAGGTCCACTATCAGTGTTTCAATATTTAAAATTGAAAGGCGTTATGACATGAGAGGTATGGAAAGACCAACTGCAAAGAGACCTTACACCTTTCGAGAAAATTCTAGACACCTACACGGGCTCCAGAGGCCTAATAAGCACCATGTACACAGCACTAATAAAGGTCACCACAGCCCCCTCACCCAAACTGAAGAACAGGTGGGAAACTGATCTGAGTAGACATTTCTCAGAAGAGTTGTGGCTGCGTATATGCAGACAGACAGCAAAATCATCCATATCCTGCCAATACAAACTTCATGCACTCAAACTTCTATACAGATGGCAATACGACCCGCTCAGACTCGCCAAAATGTATCAGGATGTAAGCCCATACTGCTGGAGGGGCTGTGGACAAAGAGCAGCTTACTGGCACATGTGGTGGGGATGCAATGCGGTGCAAGCATACTGGGATGACATTCTCAATTGGATCAAAGAACTAGAGGAAGAGGAGAGGGAAAAACACCCTTTTCTGGTCTTATTCGGCCTAATTGAAGATGAAGAGACAATCCTTAAGGCCCCAAAAATGGTCTTGGGTCTACTATTGGCCGCAAGGGCCTGCCTCACGATGAACTGGAAAAGACCAACCCTCCCCACTAAGGCGGAATGGGTGAGGGTTGCCCGTAACATCTTTAGAATGGACAACTTAACTGCTGCCCTTCATGGAAACCGCACTTCTGTCGAAAATGAATGGGCTGAATTTCGTGGTAAATACATCATATGAACGATTGTGTGCATACTGTGCCAAAATGATCAGAAAGATGCATGTGACCAGCTGACTGTGCCTGTGACAAGTTGTTTTATTTGTAATAAGCACTCCTGCTTACTGTTGTTGCCAAGGCTCTGCTAAAGTCTACAATGCAAAGCAATAGAACGTACTCTGTTTTGCCTTCAGGCATAAGAATAGGGAAGGGGGGAGGGACATTCATTCTTAACTGTTACCACTTAACCTACATCAAGTGATAATGTTGTTTCTTTCCTTATATTTTGTTTTATAAGTTATGTTTATATGATACTGTTGCAGTCTCCATCTGTAAAACCAATAAAACTGATAAACCAATAAAAATGAATAGATAGTAAATTAGGAGACCTAGCTTCATACGAGGTGGGAGAAACCACACACGGCCTGCTATTTGGAGAAGCGTTCGAAGAAGAGATGAACAAGTAGCACAGACTTTAATAAAAATATTCCCCAATAGAGTTTTTTCCAGGACTGGCCGAAGCAGAGGTTGTTCAGGCAGTCAATATAAATTGCAGAAAAGGCCTCAGGGTACCAGAGCACAGCCCTGGGAGAACAGACAACAGGATTTGTTCTTCCCAGCCTGTGGAAAAATCTCTTGAGGTCGCAGAGTAAGAGGATATTTCAGACATCAAGGTGCCACAACATGTGAGTTATCAGACAGAAAGCTATCCCCCAGTCGGAGGCAGAACAGATTTGTTTTGAAGAAATTGGCAATTGATATGATATGATATGATATGATATGGCATTTATAACGTGCCTATACACAAGTGTTTCAAAGGCGCAACGAGGCAAGGGTGGGGAACAGAGGGAAACAGAGACAACGATCTTACTAGGGCAATTGACATTGAGAAAGTGCAAGTGCAGGGGGTGAAGGAAAAAGTGCAATACATACAGTAGACAATAGATAAATAAACAATAAAAAAGAACAATACATAAAAGGTGCGGCCAGCTGGTGGTAGGTGCAAGGTAAGTGCAGACATCAGCTGTCAAGTGCTGGTCAGGGGCTTTAGGGATACAGCAACAGCCCAGAGTGCAAGGGTTGCCAAAGGGCAGTGCAGGTGTGCAACCAGCGGGGAGGGGACCTGGGCCCGAGAACAGAGGGTAGCCAGGTGACCAGTGCAATTTCAGTCTCAGTTTCAGTCTTAGCCAGGAGTTCAACAGGGGTGAAGATGAGAGAAAGCAGAAGCAAAGAGGAAGGTCTTGAGGTGCTTCCGGAACCGGAGATGGTTCTCCTCAGTTTTCAGAGAGGCAGGGAGGCTGTTCCAGAGGGAGGCCCCAGCCGAAAAAGGAGATCTACCACCAATTTATTGCTTGGAGAAGCAACTGACCCTGAGGGAGTTGGAGGCGGATGAGAGAAGAGCTCGAGAAGGAAGATATTTAAGAAGAGAGAGTTGAATGTATTGAGGCCCCTGGCCCCAGAAGGCATTATGGACAATGCAGAGGGTTTTGAACTTAATCCTCGCCGCCACTGGCAGCCAGTGCAGATATTTCAGTCCTGGAGAGATACGATCCATGAGCTTGAGGCCAAGGACAAGTCTCGCGGTCCTGTTTTGGATGAGTTGCAGAGGGCGGAGAGTAGAGGCAGGCAGATTTAGAAAGAAGCTGTCGCAGTAGTTCAGCCTAGAGAGAACCAGAGCTCTGGAGACGGTGAGATTCTGGGGGAAGGAGAGGAAAGGAAGAATACCTCTGCGGAGATGCAGCTGTTAGTGTGACTTCTTAGAGACATGAGAGATGTGAGGAGAGAAGGGGAGTGTGGAGTCGAATATGACCCCAAGGTTTTTAGCCTCACAGGTGGGTGCAGGAAGAGGGCCAAGAGAGGCCAGCCAGAGAGTGACAGGAAAGGAGGGAGGGGGTATGCCGATAAGAAGGATCTCAGTCTTATTGGCATTAAGGCAGAGGTCATTGACGACGCGCCACTCCTGGATAGCAGACAGACAGTCAGAGATGAGAGAAGGAGAGGAGGTGGCAGAAGGGAGCCTGAAAATGAGCAGAGCATAGCATAGCACTGAAAGTTGGGACAGAGAGCAGCAATGCGTGGGCAAGAAGTGCCAGGTATTGGTTGAACAGCCAGGGAGAGAGGTTAGACCAGTGGGGAACGCCACAGGTAGAGATAGCGATAGAGGAGAGGAAGGACCCAAGTTGGACCTGGGAGGGTCGATAAGAGTGGAAATACCAAGGTTATCACAGAGACGGTTGAGCAGAATGGCATGGTTGACCGTGTCAAAGGCAGAAGAGAGATCAAGTAAGATGAGGACACAGGGGGGGTTGCAATTAAGGTTGGAGAGCAGGTCTTCACGGATATTCAGGAGAGCAGTTTCTGTGCTTCTGGCTGCTCTGAAGCCAGACTGATGGTCATGAAGACAACCAACAGATTCAGTGTGAAGATTAAGCTGGGAGATGGCCAGCTTTTCCAGGAGTTTGCCTAGGAAAGGAGTGATGGAGATTGGGTGATAGTTAGCCGGGCAGGAAGGGTCGGCAGAGGGTTTCTTAAGAAGGGGGTGCACAAGGAGTGCTTCAGGGGGGAAGGGAAGACTCCAGTGGAAAAGGAGTGATTGCAGAAGTCAGCCAGAGCAGGAGCCAGGGTGTCAATGTGGTCCTTGATGGTTTTAGAGGAACAGGGGAGAACCTGTTTTGATGAGACTTTCATAGATTGGACTTGTCTAGAAACCTCATCTGGGGAGAACAGGGGAAAGGCAGAAAAGGAGGGAAGAGAGGTGGACAAAGAAGGGCGAGAGGAAGAGCAGGGAGGAGGGGGAGAGGAAGAGAGAGGGGACAGAATGTCCTGAGTTTTAGAGATGCCAGAGCCGTGCAGAGGGCCTGGGAGGGAACAGGAGAGGTAGAGACTGCAGCAGGATTGGCCAGTTCCTTGCAGATTTTAAAGAGTTCGGCCGAGTTGTCTGATGCCGCAGAGACATGGGCTTGGATGTGAGCTCTCTTCTTGGTGTGGACAGAGAACCATTATTGCCTTTGGAGCAGGCAACGGGCCAGTTTGCGAGAGGATGTACCAGAAGCATGCCATTTCCTCTCGGCCACCCTGCACTTGCATTTGAGGGTGACAAGGTAAGTGTCATACCAGGAGTTGCACTTGGCTTTGGGCTTCAGGCGGATCCTCATGACAGGAGCAAGAACATCGAGCATATCAGA
This sequence comes from Ambystoma mexicanum, assembly GCF_040938575.1. Taxonomy (NCBI): domain Eukaryota; kingdom Metazoa; phylum Chordata; class Amphibia; order Caudata; family Ambystomatidae; genus Ambystoma; species Ambystoma mexicanum. The sequence goes on along the minus strand of NC_090931.1, from coordinate 931,476,014 downwards.
TATAGCAGAGTGGAGCATGGAAAGGGCTGGGACAGGTTGTGAGTCAGCCAAAGGGGGGCAGGGGGGTGAGAAAGTGGCAGTGAAAGCCTCAACTGACACACGCTTCATGGGTCGGATAACCAAGAAGGTGGGTGGCAGTTCTGGAGTAGGTTTGGCCTGAGGGGTAGAGAGGGTGGGGTGGGAGGAAAGGAGAAAGTGATCACTACAGGAGAGAGGAGTGGTGAGAGGGATAGAAAGGGGAAGGTCTGAAGAGATCAGAACATCCCGAGTGTGCCCTGCAGAGTGAGTCGGGCCAGAGGGGAGAATAGAGAGAGAGAGAGTCGTAGAGGTCACAAAAGAGTCCAGAGGAAGGACAGGAAGCATCCAGGTGGATGTTGAAGTCTCCAGAAGGAGGAGTTGAGTGGTCGAGACCAGGAGGGACGATGAGAGGTCAGCCCACTCAGAGAGGAAGGAGGAGATCTGACTGGGTGGCCGATAGATGGTAGCCACAGTAAGGGAATGGCCAGGAGAGAGAGAGAGAGCCTACAGACAAGGCATTCGAAAGAGGAGTAGGCCTGCGTCGGAATGACAGAGGCAGGGATTCGCTCAGGGAAGATCAGGGCTACACCCCCTGTGGAATGGTTGGATCTAGGCACGGAGAGGATCTTGTAACCATAATGGAGGAGAGTGTCAAAACTCATAACAGAGCTGGCCGTGAACCATGTCTTAGTTAGACCGAGGACATCAAGGTCAGATTCTTCAAGGCGACAGCAGATGTCAGAGGAGTGTTTGACAGCAGTGCAAGAGTTGAGAGTGGCAATATGGAAAAGGTTGCCATCCTTGAAAGACTTCCGGGGAGGGGTACAAATCAGAGGTATGCCCTGTGGAGATGTAGAAGGAGCCCGAGGGGGGGCAGAAGAGGAGGGAGGAGAGGGCAAGGTAGCCAAGGAGGAGACAGCAGGGGGAGGCAAGGATGCCGTGTGGGGAAGAGAGGAGACAGCAGGAGAGGAAAGGAAATTGATGAGGCACGGGAAGCGTCTTTCAAAGAGGAGAAGGTTGGCCTTAGGGCCTTGAACCAAGACGGTACCATTCAGGTAGACACTGTTATTAAAAGGTGCTTGGGTGTTACAGTCTTGGGGTTCATGCTGGAGTTTGTAAGTACGTCAATACACACAGCCCTGACTCGCCTGATAGCATTGCAATCAGAAGAAAGGCTATTGGAGGCAGAACTAAAATAGTTGAGAATAAAATGAGCAATAGAAAGGGGTGACCTTCGATCACTCAGATTTGTCAGTAACATGTTCCTGGTGCACAGAAAGGGCAAAGGGTTTGGGTTGATTACTGCAAATCCATTTGGTCGTGGGAGATTCGTTTTTGTTTTTTACATGTACATTTTGCGACATATATATGCGGGGAGAGGCCCTCTTTAACCCTTATACATCAATTATATCCCTAAACCCACCCCCCACATATATGTGCAGCAAAATGCGGTAAAATAATTATGAGCAATTTTCTAAGGACCAAATTGACCACACAATAATCAACCAATCAGGGGCCAAGTGAGGCCAGTGATCAACCTGAGAGAACTCAGCAGGTGGATAGTGTGCAGACACTTCAAGGTGGAGGGCATAACCTCCTCAGAGACATCCCCAGAAGTGGCAATTGGTTAGCAAGAATGGACCTCAAAGATGCATACCTTACATTTCCGGTGGCCACCGCCACAACTTAATGTTCTTCTGGAAAGGGCAGTCTTGGCAGAGGTTTACCTTTCGCCATTTCTTTAGCACCCTGGGACTTCACCAAGCTGATGGGGCCAGTGGCAGCTGCCATAAGAGAGAGAGAGGAGTGAAGATCATATTATATCTAATCGACATTCTCATTCTAGCGCAAGACAAACAGAAGCTACTGGAACAGGTACAGTGGGTCAAAACACTTCTGTCATCCCTCGGGTTTCTCATCAATCAGGAGAAATTGTAACTGATTCCATGCAAGCGGATGGAGTTCTTAGGGTATGTAGTAGATGCCAGGAAAGCGGCACTGGAACTACCAGCGCAGAAGATGGAAGCTATAAAGAAGGAGTTGAGAGTAATACTCAACAAGATGACTCTTTCCCTTCAGAGTCTAGCCAGAATAGTGAGGCATCTAGCTTAATCGATGCGATTAAGCTATATTTCCGGGGTCATTGTACTAAAGGGCACTTCAGAGGCTGAAAATAAGACACATGCAGGGGGGTTTGAAGTACCATCAACTAGTGCCTCTAGAAGAAGGAAGAACGGAATTAGAGTGATGGTTGCACAACATGGAAACGTGGAACGGTCAAGCTATTTTTGGGGATGTTCCAGAGTTAGTGATAATCTGACACAAGCAGGTTCGTTTGGGGAGCGAGATGTGGTTGGTTAGTGATGGGCGGCAAATGGTTGCAAGAGGAACTAAACCTCCACTTCAACTGTCTAGAATTATTAGCGGGATCCTTCGCAGTGAAGACATTTGCGAGAGAAAAGGCGAACTGTTGTATCTTGCTCAGGATGGACAACCTATCAGTGTTGAGGTACACCAGCTGACTGGGAGGGACAAGGTCCAAGATGCTGGAAGAGTTGGCGAAAGACTTCTGGCACCATTGCCTAGACAGGGAGATATTGATTACGGCGGAGTACCTATCGGGAGAACAGAACGTTGCAGCAAACTGTAATTCCTGTTATCATCAGGACTCCAGCAATAGGATCTTACACAGAGAAGTATTTGCGACATTACAAACGTTATGGGGCCCTCTAGATATAGATCTTTTCACATCCATGTTGAACACTCAGACTTGCATATACTTCATCTGAAGGTTAGACCCGGTAGCACTGAGTTAGGACAAATTCATACAAAGATGGGACGGAGCAGTGCACTATGCTTTTCCTACATTCATAATGTCAGCCAGGACACTAGCAAAAATGCGCAGGGAGAATGCAGGGGTGGTGATAGTAACACTAGCCTGGAAATCGCAAGTGTGGCTTCCAGTTCGGATGGAACTTTCTTAGGATTTCCCACATACGATTCTGCATTGTCAGGATCTGCTGACAGACACGTCAGGGCAATTTCACCCCCTACTAATGACAGAGGTATGCAGGCTTTTGGGTCGAATTGGATCATGACTGGGATTTTAGGACAAGCTGCTAAGATTATCAAGGAATTATGGGCCCCATCTACACTCAGGAGCTGTAGTGCTGCATGACAGCGTTAGGAGATCTGGTGCAAGCAGCAGGGCTTTAATCCCGTTTCTGCCCCTCTAGTGCAAGTGTTGAACTTCTTAGCAGCCCTCACAGAAGGGTTAGGGTAGATCCTTCAGAACTGTCAGAGTATATCGATCAGCCATATCAGCAGGTCATGACTGAGTTGCTGGTTTGCCAGTGGGCAACCATCCAGCGGCAACGCACCTGCGCTGGGGAGTGAAACTTTGTAAACCACCAATGCCAAAGTACACATTGTTGTGGGATTGCAATACAATACTAAACCTTTTTGTGACATGGCCAGGGAACGAGAATCTTTCCGTACAACAGCTGTCAGGTAAACTAGCGATTTTACTTTGCCTCGTGTCGTGTAGAAGAGTGTCAGACGTGAAGTAATTGGAAGTGCATGTCAACACCAGGCCTTACCTTCGCTGCCTTCATTTTCTTATTGCTGAAAAAAGGTCTATCATCTGCAGAATGTACCTTCCCGTGATTCACTCTGACCGGGTTGGTGACCTGAGGGACATTAGCCAAGTGAGGAAAAAACCCTGAAAGGAAAATAACCTCAACGTATTCCAAGCTCCCAGTAGGGGGTGTTGAATTGAAGGCTGACTGGTAAGAACGGCTCGAACAAAACCGGATACCAATTGAAGGAAACAGGAGAGGAGTATGGAAACAAAGTCAAGCCACAACAGGAGGAGGGAAGGGGGTTAGGCAGAACAAAAGGCAAGGAGGTTCAGTACAAGCAGGAACAGGGAGAAGAAGCATAACGCAATAAGGCACAGCTTACCGGTTCCGCTGTTGTTTGATATAGTGTTCAGGATCGGAATACTAGAAGTGACGCCATGCTTGTCGAGGCACCAAGACCTTGGCGGTCGCCATATTGGAATGGGAAGGCCCAGAAAACGGGAGACTCCGACAAACAAGCGAACACAGACCTCGGAGGGGTTAAATCCGCCAGCCCCTAGGCCAGGTAAGGCATAACAGTGCATAGGAACGTATTTCTACCCCGAAGGAGTAGTATTAAGCATTACAAAACTTACCAAATGTAACTTGTCAGTTATATCTTACCCATACTTCGCAGAGAATGCCAAACTATGTGTAACAAGATGGATCAAGGATTATGAAAGAGTGGCATTGGATGTCAGGCCACAGGGCGTCACGCAGCTTCTTATTGCAAGTAGGAGGCATTATCAAGCAGTGGCTGCAGCGACGTAACCAGAGAAGTAATGGCATTGGCGGGTATTGATCTGACTTTATTTGGTGCACGTTCAGTAAGAGGAGCCATGGTGTCCAAGGCCTTTATGGCAGGTGCTAAGCTGCAAGACATACTAAAGTCAGCAGACTGGTTGATAGATTTTACTTTTAAGTCATTCTACTTTAAGCTGTTTTCAGCTGTAACGGCTACCGCGCTGTGGAACTTTCAACAAGCATAATGCTTAACTACGGTCTTCACATAGAATGAAGGTTAGCCAGGCTTACAACACAGGAAGTCTTGATTCTATTAAAGACACGGAGGCAAGCATTATCCCACCCACAGATACGCAAGGCAGGCGGTGTGGCAGCTGAGGCTTTATAATATCTCAGGTTGAGAATTACAGACTGCATATCTCCCGCCCTAATATGCATTTTTTCTCATGGTTCACAGGGAATGAGCAGAAGAATGGGTGAGAAATGACGGTGCAGACGATTTGCGAATATCAACAGCATTCAAATCAATGAAAGTGGTGAAGCAAAGGGACTTCGTTGGGAGCTTGGTTCGAGTTCTCTGATGCACAGTTGTCCCAGCTTCTACGGATGGGTAAAGGATATAAAGTTACCAGTTATCAGATCACCAAAAGAAGAGGAAAGTACCAGCGCAGGATATGACATAGAGAGAGAGGAGAGTCCTGATTGGTGGACACTGAAATGAGGAAAAACTATGCAAGAGAAAGGACTGATGGGGATTTGTAGGGCTGTTCTTGGTAGTGTTTTCCAGTTCAGTTTAAATACAGTTTATTTTCAAAAACAAAAAGTTTATGTTTGAAAGGCTGCTGAAGAGTAGCAATAAAGAAGTTGAAGCATAATGCTCGCCTACGTGTCTTTAATAGAATGAAGACTCCATGTGCTGTAAACCTGGGTAATCTTCATTGGCTTGACTAAGACACACATTCACGAATGGCAATGGCCTACATAAAATCCCAATCTATGCAGTAAAAAAAATGCATGCGGGTAGCCCGATTTTGGGACATATTAGACTGTTTTTGGGGGTTATAATATTTGTTTCCTCACATCTGTTATTTGCTCTGACAACCTGTTAAAGCAATCATTGGCAAAGCCAACTGTTTTGGCTATTATATAGGCATTGGATAGGTATTTGCCAGACACTTCCATCGTATGGCCAGACAGTCACACCTTTTGTCAGATGTTGACATTTTAAAGCTAGGTAATACCATTACGGCAGTGCTTTTCAAATGCCTATTCCATGCTTCGCTTGTGGCCACCACATGTGTTAGATCTGCCCGATGCTGCATTATTTCTCCTTTACTTTGCACATTTTCACTCTTCTTTCAGCACTTGCAAGCCGTGCTTATCCTTTCTTGTTTGTCCTTGCCCCAGCTCTCCTTTCTGTTGCTTCAACACTGTTCTGAACGTACCAAGACCCGTGAATTATCTGATTACTGGAGCCCCTCCTGCATCTGGCTTTAACTCTCCCCACAACTCCCTGTTCGGACACCACCAAAAACTCTGTTCTGCAGTTGGCATTATTACAAATCAACAATAAGTAAATATACACACATCAAGTCAGTTCGATTTGCCAATACTTGTTTTTGTTTCCTCATTGTCCACTCCACTGAGGACCTCAGAGACTACCCCTGGAAGCTCCCAGTGTGCCTGTCTGTGCTGTTGAACGCTCGCCCATTGTGGCTCTGTGTCTCTAACTCTTTTCAGAGGGGACAATCACTTGACCCCTCTTTTTAGTGGACCCCCAGCTGCTTAACGCCGACACCCTCAGTGGGGGCACGCCTACACCTGCTGCTCACACACACACACACCCCCTGCATCCCCATCTTTCCTACCAGCTACACTCCTCCCTGTGAACCCCCCTCCACACCTGGAGCCCCAAATGAGAGGCATGACCAGTTCTCAGAGTGGAAGTAAAATTGCGGCAGCAAACTTTATTAACATACATAAAGTTAGGAGTTAACTTACAGGTGTTCCGGTTCTCCGCTACCCTCAGGATTCTGCGCTGAGGGATAGCATCCTAACCCCTCCACCCCTTCTGGTCCGTGCGGACCCATCAAGGCCCCGTCCCTCCTTATCCATCCTTCTCTACCCTTTGGCTATTTTTCATTATTTTTTAATTTTTCTTTTTTCATTTTTCTTTTCATATCTTTTCCCCTTTCTATTTAAGTGCATTTATCCTTTTCCATTTCGTTTTCTCTTGTTTTCTTGTTCTCCTTTCTTAGTATCCTTCCACTTCTTCTCCTTTTCCCTCCTCATGCTTTCCTTTTTCCAAGATTTCCTCTCTTCCCCTTTTCCCTTGGAGGTCTCTCTTTCCTACCCCTTTAACTCCCCCTAAGTGTTTCCTTTTGCCTGTCGGGATTTCCCCCTAACGTCGAAAACCAGGGCTGCCCTAAATCCAGTCTGCCTAAACTGTCCCCACCCCCCTCAGTCCCCTCCTTCCCCTATGCGCCCTCCTGTTCCCACGAGCCCCCCCCACCATAGCTACCTACCCCCCGGAGCCCAGAGTCATTCCTTACCCATCCTATTCCCCTTACCCATCGCTTAAAAGGTCCTCCCCAGCTCTCCCCCCTGCTCCTCTTAGGCCACTACCCACCGGCTGCCAAGTATCCCGTCCTCCCAGGCATTCCCCAGTATTCTCCCAAAGCGGTCCCTTGTAGCTGCCCCAGCTCTCCTCCTAACCCCCCCTAGCTGACCCATCGTCCCAGGTTCCCCTCCCCCCAACATTTCCATCCTCCTTGCCGACCCTGTTTAAACTAAAATTCTTTCATTCCTTCCCCTCCTCTTGTTGTCTTTATTGTTACTCTCCTTTTTCTTTTTCTTTTCCCATCGATGCACTTCCCATTTTCCCCCACCCATGCTTGGAGTTGGAAGGTCTTCCAAGCCCCTGATCGCTCCCCTTTTATAGGGGCCTCCCCTGAGTCTAATACTCCTGGGCACCGTTCATTCTAAGCTGATGGCTGTGCAGTTCCCCTTGTGGTATCCGCCAGTACTTTCTAAAGGGAACACCATGTAACATCCGCTGGGCGTGTCTGACAGACCTATTCCTGCGACCGGTGCCTCCGCCATGACTCACTGCGGGCAACCGGCAGCAGCGAGTTCCCCTTCAGGCACCTGGTCACCTGTGCTGCCTGGGGCCCCCTTTATAGGGCCAGGTCTGCGCCCCGTCGCACTGTGCAGCGTCGCCTTCCTCTGGGAGGTGCCCACCCGGCCGCGGGCCCGCCCCTCCCGATGTCCAATGAGGGGGTCAGTACTAAGGGGGGGCCCCCACCAATGGCATTCTTTGAATGGCGCGGGAGCCCGGCGTTCTGTTTGCCCAGACCGTCTTCTTCCTCATTCCTTCGCTTATACGAGCTAGAAGGCGTCTGCTGTAACTGATCGGCCATAACTTGTACCGCTCCCGATAGAAGCAGCATGGAGCAGTGAGTAAAATGCAGAGAGAGTGGAGGGGTATGGGAGGTAGGGGGCAGTGGCGCAATGGGGAAATGCCTTACAAATAAAGAAAACAAAAGAAAAATGGGAAAGGAACGGGCGTGAGAGTAACAGAGGGCTGCTGTGGGGCACAGAGAGGTGAGGCATGGGCACATAGAGAGTAAGGCATGATGTACGACAGGGAATCGGGGAGAGAGCCTGCATATATCAGGGAAGGGGTGGGTGCAAAGCACACAAAGAGGGGCCCCGATAACAGTAGCTGCACAACATTCGGCCATAAGTCGAGCCTTACCACACCAAAATATACTCGAATGCAGATATGATATGATATTTATATCGCGATTAATACCCAGATGTTTCTAAGCGGACATGGGGATCAAACCTGTGTTGCTCCGTGCAGTCTTGCTTCCTAGGCGAGCACGTTGCCCCTGAGATTTCCTCAAGCCAAATCGTCTGAGATAAAGGGCACAGAAATCCTATTGAGAGTGGCAGAGTTGCCATAACCTCTGGAAACTAGTGGTCATGGAGATCTATTTCACCAAATTTGGCACTTTATGAAAATCCCCACAAATATCAGAAAAAGAAAAAATAGAAAGTTATGCACTATGTTATGATATGCCGTTATTCTCTGATCTATCAATTATATTACGGCTAGGACTGATCGAGAATCATTGCTGGAATATGTGTGTCCAACACAGAAATACCAAATGCACAGACGAAAACTTTGGAAGGGAGCAACATCTAAATGTGGAAATGTTTTTAGACAGGGGTAGATGAAAGGGAGCGCGGGGAGGACAGGAAGGGCATTCTATTGCGTTGTCACTCATTTCAGGAACCTGCATGCCATCTCAAACCCTATCGTGAGGTTATGTAACAAACCACCTGTGATGTGCATTTTTTACGAGGGGCATCAAATCCAGTGACCAACCTATAACCGCAGTCAGCCTGGCAACACCCCTGTCCAGTGGGACAGTGGGGAGTAGCCCACTAGGTCGCCCTGCAGTGCAGAAGATAGAGGGCAGGATCTCAAACAGATGGGAGACTAAAGAGAGATCAATATTTTCACTGAAATCGCAAATCCAAAATGGCCAACCAGACCGTTATAACATTAGCTCACCTATCGTGAGAGAGGAGGCAGTTTGGAGAGAATGCTGGCTGGAGAAATGTGAGGCAATATCCCTACAAACCAGATCACAAGAGAAGGGATATGAAGAAAAACACATTATTTGAAAGAGGCAGGTTCCTGCCCGGACTTGAAGTAATCGGTGGAATCCCGAAAGGTGCAGGCCCTGACAGAACAGGAGAAAGACCTTATCTCCACTGACTCTTGAATGTGACATTGGCCCAGGCTTTAGTCACCAATAAATCCTCCAAGTGGGAAAGAAACTGTTCTGTCTGGAAAGCTCTGATAACCCCTGAAAGCAGTGTGGACAACAAAAAAGTGATGGACCACAAAGCCGTTGTGAACGCTGTAGGTGGCCTGTATGTACCTATGCATTACCTAGATGTTCTAGGACCAGTGAATTGTCTGTTCTGTCCCCCCTGACCCTGCACCCCACCGTTTCTCGTCTCCCCTCCCGAGCTTGGTCTCAACTATAACACTTCATGCACTTAGATGCACTTACACTAGGAGAAATGTGGTCAGGTCTAATATTCTAGTTTTCTTTCTGTTTTGATCATTCGGAATCTTCAAGGCTTAAGAATGATTACTGTATTCCCTTGTTCCCTTCCCATATTGAAGCGCTTTCAAGCCCTTCACCTGTGTATGAGTGCTGTATAAATAAACTATAAATAAATAAATAATCCTAAAGCAATTTGTAATCTGAAAACAGTTCCAGGCGCATGTGAATCCCTAAAGCCCAAAGAACCCCAAAAGTTTTGCACAGCTTCGGCATCATTGGCTTCTGAGAAACTGGGAATCCTCAGACGAAACCAATCATTCATTTTTTTGCAATAAAGAATGGCAATTGTGTATTTTACTGGTCCACGTGTGTCTTTGATGTTGATGCGCCACAGTGGAGACTTTGGACTTTGGTCAGGACGAGGTTCTTGGATGTTGAGATCAGAAAGATTGAGGGTACCAGGAATGTGTCTATGCATGCCCCAGTTATCATGCAGGAACAAAGAGGATGGAGAACGTTTGATGTGAAAAGTCAAACATGACTGTCGAAGTGTGCTTGCTGCATGCTACTTGCTTGCTGGGAATGGACAGACAGTAGTTCATGGGGGACATACTCTGGGGGGGATATGCGTGTACGCATATGATGGACCAACGATGGCCTCGTTACCAGCAGAGGAAATGGTCACATGGAGGGGAGTATTTTGAGTTAATGCAGATCTATTTATGTATTCAATTATTGTGATTTAGTTAAAACAAACCTTTCAAAATGTCAAAAATATGATAACAAAAGAGGGAAAAAAGAAAAAGTACAAGCATAGAATAACAACTTAAAATGTAACATTATACAAAAACATCTTCATAACACGTAGAATAATTTTATACTAAAATGTCATTATTTCTGAGCTAAAATGACATTAAGAATTCTAATCACCTCTACTGCGCATGCGCGAGCCGCGCATGAAGAACTAATCGCCTCGGCTCCCGGTGGCCGCGATTAAATATCCTTCATTTATTCCGCTCCGGGAATTCGCCCGACCTCCTGAAGCAGCACAACACTGGTGGACCCATCCAGGCACTGCCTGCTACAACCCCGAGCAAAATCGGACCGGGGGGCGTGAGAAACGTCCCTGAGTCCGCCGACGCGAGACTCGCCGCCATTGCTGGGCGGTTAACTGCGGCTCCTTCGCCCCACCCCCCATGAGCTGCGGCGGCCACTGAGGCCCTCGGGGAGCGGACGAGCCGGGGGGGGACCGAGGACGCCGGCCCGAGGCATCGCTCCGGTTCCTCCTGACTGCCACCTGGGGCTCCTCCACCCTGCTGAGCCCCCTGCTTGAGACGGCCGTCCGAGTGCCCGAACCGCGGGCACGGCCGACGCTCGGCGCTGAAGCCGCGACGATCCTGGACACCAGCACTGCACGGACAGCAAGGGACCTCAACGCTGTGCTACCAGACCCGGCGGCGTAAACAGAGGCGAGCAGAACGCCTTTCTGCCCCCACCCGCCTCTCCCTCAATTTGCGGGACTGTCACGCCTGGGGTTGAGCCGCGACACGGGAACCGGTAACGCGGTGTTGCGCTCCCCCATCAGCATTAACGAGGTAAGGGCAACCGGCGGGATACCGACCCGCATTAAGGAGACGCCTCACCCCCCACCAAAAAGTGAATTCGGAGGTCCACCTGTGGGGGGCACGGAGCTGAGGGGACTGGGGACGCTCTCCTCCCCCATCACCATTAGCACCCAGAACTGGTGACAACGTCCGCAGCACCCTCCACAAACGATCGTGGGTCCAGGGAACTGGCAATAAGTTAACAACTGTGGGCAGTGACCCGGGGAGGGACGGAGGCCTCCCGTTGTAAAGGCCACGACTTCACAAGCACAAGGAGCGGGGCAGCCCGGTGTGAGACCGCGCATTGGGGCAAACCCCCGAAATTCACCGGACCAACCCCGACCAGGGACCCTTGGAACCGCCAACGACAAAGGGATCTGCCCCTCAATCGACACAATTAACGGCCTCGAGGGGCAGCACAAAGTGGCGCGCACGGCGGAGAGCCGCGGCTATCGCCTTCCACACGTCACTCAAGAACTGAACATAATACGGGCTCCGGGGGGGCGTATATGCGGATGCCATCTCTGTGAGCCCGCGACCCTCCAATAGACACAACGGACCAACCATAGCAGGGGTCTGCTTCCAGCGGCCAAGCAATCCCGCCGGCACACCTGAACAGGGACACAATAGGGAAGGATCGTCGCCCGACAAACCCACTCCAACTCAGACTTTACAACGACCCCCTGGGGGGCACCAATACGTCCCATCCGGACTTGCCGCCTCACACGAATACCCGACTCCGCCATGGGCAAAGATAAGGCTAGGAGGCAGACTCTACAAAGCAAAATGGACCTCTATACCGTGGAAGCCCCCCCCCCGCCTGGAAATGCAATCCCCAGCGGAAGCGGATGGTGGGGAAGCAGCTCAGGACCCCCAACTCTCCCTGAGAGACTTAATGAAGGCAATTGGGGACTCGAGAACATCGCTGGAACTCAAAATTGGCGGAGTCTGCACGGAAGTATCTCTCCTACGTCAAGATCTGCGCAATTTATCGTCCAGAGTAGGAGAAGCGGAGCAAAGAGTGTCGGACACAGAAGATAATGTCCGCCAGTTGGAACAACAACTCGCCATAATTGCCCAGAAGGTTAACCAACTAGAATACCGAGCTGAAGACAGTGAGGGCAGGGCACGGCGCAATAACCTCAGGATTCTTGGGATCCCGGAGAAAGAGGAGGGCCCCAGTGTCGAACTTTTCCTAGAAGACTGGCTGACCCACATCTTTGCCCCCAAGAAACTGTCGAAATTCTTTTCTATTGAGAGAGCACATAGGGTACCTGCTGGGCGACCTACCCCAGGAGCCCCCCCCCCGAACTATAATTGCACGCCTCCTGAACTACCGAGACCGAGACGCCATCCTCCAGATGGCACGGGCCTCCGGCCCAATCACATACAACGGCTATAAAGTAGGGTTCTACCCGGACTACACTAAGGAGGTTCAGCGGGCCCGCCAGTCGTTTGACTCGGTTAAGAAAAAGCTTCACTCTCTATCCATCAAGTTCGCCCTCTTCTTCCCGGCGTTGCTCAAGGTCCACCACGAGGGAACGACACACCTATTCCACAGCCCCAAAGAAGCATGGGACTGGCTCGAAACACAGATCCTTAATGGGCCGACGACTCGGCGCTCGCCCTCTGGGCCGCCCGCTCGCAAACCCGGGCCCGGGCAGGACTCGCCGCCTCCTACTCCGATGGGCCCCGAAGCAGAAACACCAAGACCCCCCCTCAGGAATACCACTGAGAACGGATGAGGCCTGGGCATCACAGTACTGAGGTCACCAAGGGACACCATGGAAAGTACACCACCGCGGCCACCACCACCTTGACACCGCAGTTCCAAACACAGTCAGGGCGTCTCCACTGGAGCCACCACCCTAGGTCGGGTCATTCCGACGAAGTTTACGTTCAACAAGTTATAAGTTCGATGTTAGGGCGACAGGTGCTCCCAGTTGGAAGGGAAGTGCAGGGTGGGGGGAGTTTTGGGGATTTGAAGAAGCAAATTCACGGGAAAAGAAAGCTGGAAAACGATGAAAGCAGGCAAGTCAGACAAACACTACAGTGGGCCAGGTTCAGAGACGCAGGCACCTGCCAGTCTTCAGACACTCCGATGCAAGGCGGCCGCTGGGGGTCCCCCCCACCCCGAGAAGGAAACAACTTATGCCCCCGGGGGGAAAATGCAACGGCCACTAATCCTTTCAGACACCCCAACAAATAGTCTCACGCTGACAGGATGAACTCCAACAAAGTGAAGATACTGTCCTGGAACGTCAATGGCCTCGGCTCCAGCATAAAGCGAAGACTGGTACTCCAGTACCTAAACCGACACTCGCCAGACATTGCCCTCTTAAATGAAACACATCTGACAGGCACCAACACCATCTTTTTCAAAAGATCCAACTACTCGAAGGTCTACCATGCCGGATTCACGAAAGGGGCGAGGGGCACAATGATACTCGTCCACAAGAGAGTTCCTCTCCATGTTAGGAAGATCAGGACGGACCCCCGGGGCCGCTATGTGCTGTTGCTGGCGGACATCTGGGGTGAGAGATGGGGCCTGGCAGCGCTCTATGCCCCCCCCACACTGACGAAGGAACTGCTCGCTGAATTACAGAACTTACTCCTGGAGGAGGAGGCGGATGTGTGGGTGCTCGGAGGGGACTTTAACGAGGTAATGGACATCACAATCGACAGAACCTATAGGAGAGCTGGAACACGTCCCACCTCTACGCCACTCACCACGTTTGCAGAAACCTCAGGAATGGTGGACACCTGGCGCACACTCCATGGCAACGAGGCAGGGTTCTCCTTCTATTCTGGGGTCCACAAATCATTCTCCAGGATCGACTACGCCTTCATCCCTCGCAATATAACCCACAGGCTCCTCGATGCTGTATTCCTCGCAAGAGGGATCTCGGACCACTCCCCGCTTCTCTTGACCCTCAAGAACTCTTCCTGCCGCTCAGACCGTAACTGGCGCCTAAATACGTACCATCTCCGTCTTCCCGAGATTGCAGAAGAGCTAGAGAAGACGACAGCGGAATATTTCGAACACAATGTGGGCTCGGTGGACTGCCCGATCACGATCTGGGAGGCATACAAAACTGTCCTACGAGGGGAGGCTATCTCCAAGGTCTCCGCCTACCAACAACGCCAAGTCCAGAAGGTCAGGGATGCAGAGACACGCGTCCTGGAGTGTGAGCGACAAACCCTCATACAGAACACCCAAGAAGCAAAGGAGGCGATGCTCACGGCGCAGGCCACCCTCAGTAACCTGTCCCTAGACAATGCATGAAATGCCCACCAGTTAGTCCGAAGCCAAATATATGAAAGGGGCGACAAAGCTAACAAGACACTGGCCTGGTTGGAGAGACGCGTGCAGAGCAGGGGACACGTTAGGGCAATCAGATCTCCGGATGGGACACTACTGACGGAAGATTCAGATATCGTCGAGGCATTCGCCACCTACTACAAAAATCTTTACACCCCGCCCACGGGGAACCCATCAGTCGAACCCTCCCGATACCTCGACCACATCGAAATCCCGACACTCCTGCAGCACCAATCAGACCTCCTGAATGCGGATATTACTGACACTGAGGTGCAGGAGGCACTGGCACAACTCCAGCCCGGGAAAACTCCGGGCCCCAATGGGTTCCCAACAGAAACGTGGAAGTGCCTTGGTAGCATGCTTCCCACCCACATGCACCGCATGTTTCTACGCAGCAGGGAACTAGGAGCACTTCCCCCAGACCTCAGGAAGGCATGCATAGTGGTCATACACAAGCCGGGGAAACCCCCGGAGGAATGTGCCTCCTATCGCCCGATATCCCTGATTAATGGCGAAGCGAAGGTCCTCGCCAAAACACTCGCCAATAGACTACTGCAAGTGATTGAGACCCTAATCCACCCGGACCAATGCGGTTTTATGCCCAATAAGTCGACCCGAATGAACTTGCGCAGGGTCCAATTGGCGCTATCCAGGGCAAAGGAGATACCAGCTCCACTCGCCCTCCTGGCGGTGGACTTCGAAAAGGCGTTTGACTCAGTGGGGTGGGATGCCTTGTGGGAGATCATGGCCAGGATGAACTTGGGGCAGACGTTTATATCGTGGGTAAAACTGTTATATGCATCCCCGGAGGCCACGGTGAGGGTGAACGGCATGTCCTCCAAACCTTTCCCCCTGGGTCGAGGCACGAGGCAGGGGTGCCCGCTGTCTCCACTCCTCTTCCTCCTGGCCATCGAGCCACTAGCGATTGAGCTTAGAGCTAACACCAACTGGAATGGTTCCGTCTGGCCGGGAGGGGGGGAAGACCGCCTTTCGCTCTATGCGGACGACCTGCTCATATACCTTAGTAACCCAGGTGTCTCGTGCCCGGTGGTCTCCCGCATACTCGGGGAATATCAATCCTTTGCAGGCCTAAAGGTTAATGAGGCCAAAACCATCTTCTTCCCGATTCAGGGGGGTGAGCCTGCGATCCCGGAGACCTGCCCATATCGCGTCTCGATCAGGGAATTCAAATACCTGGGTATACGGCTTGACCCGATGCTCGATGGGTTCCCCCGACTTAATATACAACCAGTAATAGAGCGGTTCATCAGAGACATCCCCCACTGGCAATCTCTCCCCCTGTCCCTAATGGGCCGGGCCGCACTATTCAAAATGATGACCCTTCCCAGACTGTTGTATGTCCTCCAGAACGCCCCCTTCCCCATCCCCCGGGAAACCTTCGCACTCATCGACAAGAATCTGCGCACATTGCTTTGGGGAGGGAAACAATCCAGGATTGCCCTTGACACGCTCCAAAGATCGGTGTGGGAGGGAGGCATCGGGTTACCTTGCATACGCACCTATTACTTGGCCACACAAATAGGAGTAGTGAATGACTGGATACATGCAGACCCCACACAGCCACACAACCGTATAGAGCTGGAGACCATGTCCCCACTAACACCGCTCCAAATCCTCTACGCCACCCGCGACCAACTCCCGGCGCTGCCCAAAATGTCCCATCATATCCGGAGGGCTTGGCGGGCCGCTCACAAGCTAATTGGCTGGGAAGGCCAGCCAGCACTGTCGCAACCCATATGGCACAATGCGCTCCTCCCAGAACTGGTAAAAATGGGCCCCTTCGGTCACTGGCTGACCAAAGGAATACACACATTAGCACAAATTATACAAGAGGGCCGCCTCTTGAGCTTTGAGACCAGGCGCGAACGATTCAACCTGGCTCCCATGGATCGGTTTCGGCATGCGCAATTGTCCCATGCAATCCGCGCCCAATTCCCCGACACGACGGTCCTACCCCCTTGCTCCCCCATCGAGACCAATATTCTCCCGCAGTACATCTCTTCTAGGGTCACTTCCAGCCGCTATCAGGCCCTTAGCTCATTCGGGACTCCACAACTCGACGGACTAAAGGCAAAGTGGGAAAGGGACCTGGGCCCCCTGGAACCTGAAGACTGGGTAGAAGCATTAATGTCCCCCAGAGAAATTGGGATAGAATCCAAGCTTAGGCTCATACAGTTGAGGATCCTACATCGATCATATCACTCGCGCACTGCAATGGCCAGATGGGGTGGAATAGAAGACGAGACATGTGTCCGATGCAAAACTGAACCCGCCACCTTCTACCATATGATATGGGACTGTCAGGTGATACAGGCCTTCTGGGTGGAATGCGTTAATACAATCTCAGCCGCTCTGGGGACACCAATTCCCAGGGACCCCAAGATGGTACTATTGGGCATTGGAGGGGAAGTAGACCTGTCCAAACATGAAAAAATGTTCTTGGCAACGGCGCTGGGGGCGAGCAAAAGGCTAATAGCGGCCAATTGGGGGTCGGACGAACCATTGAGCCTGAATCGATGGAGTAACGAGCTGGACCGAGGTGCTACCTTAGAGCGCCGAATTTATAATGCAAGGGGCTGCCCCCGTAAATTCGAGAAAATATGGGGGAAATGGCTAGATGCTCAATAAGCTCTGTGGGTGGGGGTGCACCGGTAGTGATGCTTGCCTTGTTTGCCTGCCTGGTCCTATTGTTGTCTTGTTGTCTTCTGGTCCTCGGCCCTACGGGCCCCGTTGATATGGACGACTGCCTTCAACTTGTATACTGCTGAGATTGCCCTCCACATGTATACTGCTGATTCATGTCTTATTCTTATATGTCTCTTATGTTTTGTTGTTTAAATTCAATAAACAGAGTTATTAAAAAAAAAAAAGAATTCTAATCACTGCTATTGCTAAGAACGTTTAATGTCCATCTAGCAGCATATACCAACATTTGCCAGATGTTAAAAAGGTAGCGTCATTAACGCATTTTGCTGATTCATGGAATTATTGGCGCAGAAAAACGAGGATTTGTGCGCCATTCTGCTCGCCAATCCCTGTTTAACAAATGGGGATTTGCGGGCAGAATGGCGCACAAATCCCTGTTTTTCGGCGCAAATAATTAAATGAATCAGCCCCAAAATCTCTATCTGTAGGGTACCGGCACAGTCCCTGAAGATATGCTGCCATGATTCCAGCTGACCCTGACTGTTAGGAAATCTGCAAGAATTAGGTTGAGGGGCAGGCACAGAGAGGATCTCACAAATTTCAAATTTCGTACGAGTATCCAGATAAAATCTTAAGAAAGTGTATTGAAACTTTGGACAGAGAAATCTCTGAAGATAACTAGGTAATGTTGCAAGTTAACAGAGATTTAATGATGTTTTTTTATATAGTTTACAGAGTTGGTGCCTATTGTAGAAATCCAATCATCATCACACAGCTTAACCATTGCAGCAAATTGAATAACTACAAAGGAGCAGAGAGGGACTCCCAGATGATTCAATAAGTCATTACACTTGATCACCAGTTCTTTTTGATGCACAATAGAATCAAGCATAGAATTGCACGGATAATGTAAGATTTTGTGGTACAAAGTAAGCATGTTCCATTTCACCCAGCCACTCAGAGATGTGAGTCCCAGCACAAATCTAATTTCATTGTCCTTTAATTTCATCATTTGTATACAACCTTTCACCATGGGCATGGTCCCAATGCGCTGTAGGTTGAAAGCCCTCGGAGGGACTGAAGTCCGAATTATGGAAAAATTAGCAGGTGCGAGTATGCGTAATGAGAGAGTTTAGAAGACAATTGTGTAAGGAAAGAACCTCCTTCCACAAAATATCCTCCAGCCACAAAAGAAAAGCCCAATAGCCTTAATTCCAACATTCTAACCCATAAAGATTAGCAGTGGTAACTTTTGCATTGTAATATCAAACAAGTGGAACCAATTAATAACGATAAAACATTGTCTTTAGCTGCTACATGTGGGCAGAAAACAACAAAATCTTTTTTAAAAGGAACAACAGCAGAGTGAGGTTAGGCATATTAAAAATCTGAAAACCTGAAAAACTTAAATGTGACATTGGGGCTCATTCCGAGTATGCCGGTAAAAACAGAGGTAATACTGGCGTTCCGGTATTATCATTACCAGTGGGGTGAATTACTGGCATATCACGAGGGCGCGGGCGTGCGCCCATCCCCCCGCCGGTAAAGCTAATACCGGCATGCTGATATTACCAGCATCAACACCAATTTGCCCGTATTACTGTCAGATATGTGTCGGTAACACTAATATTGGCACACAAACTGCCGGATTTATCGTGCCAGAGTTACCGGCACCGGAATCACAGACGGAATGGGAAGCTCGCTGGCGGCCATCTTGAAAAACACAATCCATTCCCAATCTTTAATTTCCTATTTCCATCCAGTGCGACAGGAGGCAAAAAACATGTCACAGGAAAGGAAGGCACGTGTCCCTGGCGGCCACATCAGGAAACCCAAATTCTCTGAGGCACAACTTAGATCATTGGTGGACACAATTGTCCAGCACTGCAATGAGCTGTTTGGAGCTCGACACCACAAAACGTTGCTATCCCGGAGCTCTGCAACCCGGTGTAATCGCCTCTGAAACTTGGTCAAGTACCTCCCGCTTGGACCCGTTACTTATCTTTATTTCCTCTCTTTCAGTTCCATTCCTTTTCTCCTCCTATCCTTGTTTATTTTGTCCCCTCCTCCACACCTCCATACACGGACTCACTTACCTACACCCTGGGACGCTCTGCTGAATTACGAGGATTGTTCATTTGGATACAAGAATGACTGCTGTGGACGCTCTCCTGTTTTCTTCTTTGGTCACTCATTTCACTAATACCAGGACGCTCTGCAGTATGACACGAACTGTTGTTAACCTGTTCTATTGGGATCACTGGACTTCTCCTGGAACTTCTTTATCTGGTTCTTCATTCCGTTTCCTCCGTTGTGGCCAAGTAGGTTTCGGGTCTTGTTCTTCACGGAGCAGGTAAGAGTGGGAAATAGGGGGTGGTGGCTGACACAGTTGGTACCTTTTGATCAAAGTAGTGAACAGTTGTTATTGTTGTTTTCTCTAGGTCTGTTGCTGCTGCTCCTGCCTTTTCACTCAAGCCCCTTGTCTGTTAGGAGCTTTCTCGTACTCCTACAGACTGTGCTCTTGTGAGGAAAGTCTGGCTGCAAATTGGCTTCAGGCAAAGAGGGGGTTGTGATAAGGACTGTCTGGTTTTGACATTATCAAAACAACACAATTCCTTGTGATGCTTGCCAGCCCTTCTGCTATTGTTACTTTTCAATAGTTCACATAAGTAGCTCAGTATCTTGACTTCCACATCAGATAAAGGTGTTGTAGTTTAAACACAAGCTTCTTTATGGTTGCTTTCAGTGGCTTTTCCAACACTGGGGCAATTGGTCTAGGCGCAGTTGTCGGACCACACGGTCCACCCATTACAGGTCACGCAACAGATACCCCTTCTTTGCTGCTTTTCCATCACCACTAGGCCACTGCTTCAACTTGACAGTGATGCTTGCTTCTATTCACCCGTGTCACACTTTCCTGATACTGTATCGTGGCGTGGTTATCCACCATGCACTTATTACACTTTTGTGTATTCTCCTGGCTCTTGCCAATGCAGGTTTTCTCATAAGATACATTTTATTTGAATTCTCTTGGCTTTTGTAAATGTTAATTTCTCATGTAATACAGTTCCTTGGCTTTTGCCATTGCCCGTAGGTAGATTTGCAACCTTTCTTTCACTCTGATCTATATTCAAAGTGCTCAAACTTGCTTTCACTCTGATCGGTATTCAAAAGTACTTATACATGCTTTTACTAAAATCAGTATTCATAGGTATGCGGGCTTCCATTTAAATATTGTAAATGTTAGTTTCTCATGTAATACAGTTTCTTTGATTCCTCTTACCTTTTTTCAATGCTCATAGGTAAATTCACAACCTCTGTCACTCCGATCTATATTTATTTAAAGTGCTCAAACTTGCTTTCACTCTGATCGGTATTCAAATGTACTTATAATTGCTATCACTCAAATCGGTATTGCTAGTAATGCATGCTTCCGTTTAAATCAATGTTCATTAATTGTTTTGCATGTTTACCTGCCAGCCTGCTGGTGCCCCATTCTGGTTACACTCACCAGTTGAAGCTTACGGCTGCCTGCAAGGCCCCCCGCTACCACAATTTCTTTCCTTCCCATGGGACCTCAAGTCTTCTCGCAGCAGCTCTCCGTGGCTGCACTCACCCAGCGATGCTCCTTCTGCAGCTCGGAATGCACATGACTGCTTCGCTCAATCATACCAGTCTCCCTCTTACTGTTTGCCACAGGGTCTTGAGCACTCCGCTTGCCACACCACCACAACAGAAAGGTCTGCTTGTACCCAGCAGTTTGTGGCACTGTGTCCACAGCTAACTCCATTTCCCTCTTGATTCCGGCTTTTAAAGTTCCCGCCACCATGATTGTTCTGAAAAAGGCTAGACCGCTCACTGCTGAAACAGTAGTCCTGCCTTACTCTTGCTGTCCGCCTTCTCGTATCAGTACCCAGCTGAGGTTGGTATGTGTCTGCATTAATAAAATGAGGATGTGTTGTTCTGCTGCATCTGATGTCATGTGCTACCCCTGTGTGGTGTGTCCTGTCAGTCAATTTAGGGGTGCACTGGTGGGTCCTGCATGTACAGGGCACATTCCGGACATCCATTAGTTACATTGTTAGAACCCCCCCCCTCCTTGGCTGTCACTCAAGCTGCAAGGTAGATGGAAATGTAAATGTACTCACCCAACATGCGGGTCCTTTGTCCTCTGTGACAAGCCATGTACGCCAGCTGGGTGCTGCGCCGCAGAATAATAGCATCGTGAGTTGATCCTGGGAACCGGGCACATCAGTGTGTGATAGTCAGTTTGGTGTCACTGGTCATCTGGACATTGATGGAATGGAACTGCTTCCAGTTCCTACATACCTCCTCTGAGGCGTGGGGGGGTGGGTGTCGGCACCAGCTCCACAGGCGTGCAATCCAATGCTGCTACCACATTGGGCATGCCCTCAATGGCATAGAACCAGGCCTTGGTGGCATTGAGCTGTGCCAGGGTGGTGGGCAGGGCACCGTGTTTTGGTCAAATGGCGCAGGAGGGCCTCCAGCAACTGCACCAGCACTATGAAGAATGCAGGCTGTGATAGGCCATGCAGCTTACCCACAGAGATATGGAATGTGCCAGAGTTCAGGATGTGCAGGACTGACACCAGCTTTACCAGCAGTGGCTGTTTTCATGCCGTCCTGCTCCCTATGTCCTCCTTGATGTGGGTGAGGAGTTATCTGATGGTCTCCCTGTCAGGGTTGTGCAGGATGAGTATTTGTGTGTCTATCAGGGTCCATGGCGTGGCCCTTGTGGGTGGGATAATCACACACCTCCTCCTCCTCTTCCTCCTCACCACCTACATCCCCATTTGCATCCTCCTCCTCCTCCTCCTTCTTTCCCTGTGTCCATTTACTGGCTGCTCTGAAGTGTTGGTATCTCCACCAGAGATTTGCCAGTAATGCTCCGTAATTATTGCCGGCATTACCGGCAAATCTTAACTCGTACTTTTCCGGTATCTCTGTTGTGCCGGTAATACCGGCGATGGTGATTCCGGAAGGTCCGGTATCCGGTGCCAGTATTACCAGCAACAGTGTTTCCACCTACTTGTAATTTGCTGGTACGTTAAAAGTGCCGGTAAATGGAATTACCAGGACTTTTAACATTTACCAGCACACTTATAATGATGCCCCTTGGGCCTCATTGTAAGTTTGGGGGTATCCCGCCAGTAAATCCGTCGGGATACCACCAAACAGTAATACCGTTCCCGCCACTTGGTCTGCTGGAATTACCCGCCGATAACAAGTGTTGAGAAAGGTGGGAATTCCCCATTCAATGGATTCCAATAAGACTCCATGAGCTCCATGGTTGGAATTGCCGGTATTACCGGCACCAGTAATACCAGCATTTTGAGGTGGGGTGCTGGAAGCCTGAAGCTGCAAGTAAATCCGCCACCCCACTACCAAACCCTGAGTATGCCGGTCCGGAAACGTGCCAGTAAATGGAATTACTGGAACATTAATTCCAGACCAGCATACTTATAATGAGGCCCATTATCTTGGTTTTTAATGTATTAGATTCGAGTTTATTTGTAATCAAATAAGTATTGAGAGAATTAAAAGAATGCTGTAAACTGATTGGCATGTGATCAAATAAGAGGATATCATCCGCATAGGTCTACAATTGAATATGTGATTGGCCAAAGCAGGGAGGAAAATAATGTGTATCTTTGAATGCTGTAGCTATGGCTGAAAGATAAAGATTGAAAAGACAGGGAGTGAGAATGCATGCCTCTGTGAGGCCCCTGTCGGTCGAAATAGAATTGGATAGGGCCCCATGTTGTGACAATTTGAAACATACCAAGGTAGATGAGTGAATCTGAATAATGATGTCCAGAAGGCCCAGACAGAGACCAACATGGTGTGAGAAACATGAGGGCTTCATCACATCTACTCCCGATGGATCCTCTGCTCAGGTGGCCAGGGAAAGGCCATCGCTTTTGGATCCAGACTCTGGGGTGGAGAAGTGAGGGAGGATCACCTGAGTGGAGGGTCCTTGGGGATTGGGAATGTGATGTTCTTAGGCGAGACGTGGTATTCTCTATTTCCATCCCAGAAAGAACCCTCTATTACAGAGGCAGTTATGGGATATTGCTAAGAGAGGCATATGTAAGAGCAGAGCACAGTATACCTTAGAAAAGATAGGGAGCCTCATAGTCCATTACGTACACAGTACCTCAAATAAATGATGCAACCATAGGGTGGTTGCAGTGTGTAAATGCAGGGTTTTGCCGCCTTGTGACCACAGCTTGGGACAGATGGTGACCCGAGCAGACTCTGGATCACCCCCACTCACCCGGAAAGTGGCCCAGGTAACACGAATCCTTGCTAAAAATAGGTAACTTCCATATCAATACCAATCACATTTAATGAGATACCTCTCTTTCCCCCTACTCATCTTGACAACATATAGGGTATACAGGCATCCCCTTCTCGACCATAGCATCGGGTACGTGGAGACCCGAGCAGACGCCGTCTAGGGAGACCAGTAACATGCCCTCACTTACATATCTGTTTCACTTCAGTGCTATATATAAATCATTAATTTAGCTAGTTGGAATGCTATACATACTTATATGTCCCTGCAGAGTCATACGGTCCCCCAGTGATCCGGTCAGGGATAAGTCACCTACATTGTACTGTATCCATACTCAAAGACGCATGTAAACACATGCGCGTTACCCATACACTTCTTCCCCGTGTGGGAACGTCAAGGAACACACACACGCATGCGCGGGAGAGCAGCGTTCTGGGCCCGGGGTCCGAACCTCTCAACATGCGCATGTGCAAGTGGTAGGGACCCGACCCTGGGGCTCGCGCTTCTCACCCTGCGCATGCGCGTCTGGACACTGATAGTGTTCCTCGTGCACATGCACGGGTGTAGAGTGGTCAGCCCTGGGGTCCGCGTTGCCCGCCCGGCGCATGCGCACAGGTACACAAGCAGCAGTCAAATACGAATAGACGGATTGGAGAGCGTCACTCTCATGCCGGACGCCGGAGCATTCCCTGTCTATGCTCGTCTTGTGTGTAGAGGTAAGAGACATACCTTCTATCCAAAAAACCCAGAAAAGGTTGTTCTCGGGGAGAGGAAATTACTCACAGACCCATTGGTCAGTACTCGACCCCCAAAAACTTGTACTACAAGATAGCTGCACCGTGTGAGGACAGGGTGCAGGACTTACATACTCCAGCACAAATCAATACTAGGGACTCAGTAAGTTGGCAAAGGGAAGTCCGTTTAATAATACATACATCAGCTTATGGAAATCAGCAGCATCGTGAACACCTGTCTCGCCCCGACTTCCCCGAACTTCAGTCAAACAGCCTTTTTTATTGGCAAATTCCGTCATCAATGACGTACACGTCTATAAAAAATCATCATGCAATATAATTGGTTGGGAAAGGTAACTTAAGTATAGGTGTTATATCTGTATATGAAACTTTTTTCTTTTTAGTTAGGTAGATAAGTAACAATATGAGATTGTTCTTGCCTGCAGTTCTAGTTTTGTTTTCCTAGTTTTAGTCTTTCTTTTTTTTTTTCTTCTCTTTTGTGTATTGATTGTTTGTATATGTGTAAATTATTATCATGTGTAAAGTTTAAATATAAACTGTAACACATTATTAATAAATTAAATTAGAAAGAAATATGAAAATAAGGCATACGGATTGGATAACTCTTATCGGTTGGCAGTCTATGCCCATCCCTCTACACCACACGTGATTGACGTCACTACAAGTACGACGTCTCATTGGTTACAATGTCTATAGGACCCTAGATTACATGGTCCCTTGTGATTGGGCGAGTTACGCCCCTAAACATAAATCTCCACTTTAATTAGCAGCATGCAGAATAGACACCCTGGTGCCTGGTGTCCCAAGATTTACCCTGCCTCCCTTCCATCAATCAGTGGTTTAGGGCTATGTGTCAATTAGTTGGCTGGGTATGGCCTCGGATCTGTTGTCTCTCATCACGAAAAGTTATGGCACCCTCTGGTCACGTGTTGGTCCACCGTGAATCTGCTTCAGTTTCCAACCTTTTGTGCATTTAATTCTGTATGTGCTTGGCCACCTGCATGGGCCTCCCTTATCTTGACCTTCACGGGCGGGCGGGCTGGCATGCTCTGAAGTTGGAGCCTCGTGAGCTCATGCTCACCTCCCCTTCTCTGGTTGACCTCGATTTCCCCGGCATGAGCCATCCTTTGTTAAGTTTCGATCCCGCTCTTTTCCTCCGCTTGGGCCTGGATATGAAACTTGGCCAGTCAGGCCTTGGCCACCTGGGAGTACTTCTGTTTATACAAAATGGAGTCGCACATGTACTTTGTGCTGTATTGAGGTAGATGTATACAGTCGGCGCTTGCCGCTCTAACTTCTACTAAGCATTGCAAGCAGACTCGATTACTTAGCATCTTGCGTTTCAAGCTTATTTACACACGTTCAATAAGGCGGTTGCTTCCATCTTGTCTCATGGCACCATTCTCATACGTTCTTCACAGTGTCTTTCCCCTTCGTCCATTACAATTATCCTCGCAGTTGTCGGTACTGGCATGCATAGCTTTCAGTAGCCACTTCTGGTTGTTCTCGGGGCTGCCCAGGCCCTTAGTCTATTTCCATTGGCCTTCCATTAAGGCCTTCGGGGTTTCCTCATGGACAGTCTGTAAATACTTGTCGTTTCGTACCAATGGCAGGTACGGTTGTCTGATTGGGTACCGTGCTGCCCAGGGTTGCCTGGTTATGGGCATTTCAACAGTTATTGATCTTCTAATGTACACAGGGCAGGGGCCCATTGTAGCCCTTTGTTGGTTCAGCTGCTCCTCGTACGTCACATACCTTGGCGAGTACCTTACTGGCAACTCGCAATGGGGGGCAGGGGTGCAGGTCATATCTGGGACCTCCTCTACACTCCCCCCTCTGGTCGGTTCATCGACCACTCCTACTTCCTCCTTTATATTCAATTTCTTTGATTCCTCAGCTTCTTGCTCATCGTCTCCTGAGTTTACACAAGATGGCGTGAAAGTATGCAATTTTGGTGTCCATATCTTTATCACCCCTTTCAACCTTCCTGCTGTTTTCACATGCTCATCTTTGTTCCAGGTCATCAATTGGCATTGTCCATTTGGACTGCAGTAAATCCATTTGCCTTCATACCTTCTTCGTTTCTTGGGATAAGTGAATTTCGTTCCCTCAGTTGCAAATTTGCTGGCCTTCACAAAATTCCTTATCTCCTCATCTGTTAGGTCTCTGGGCTGCCACCCTGGCTCGACATCGATCATTACTTTCATCTCAATGGCCTTCTTTGCAGTTTTCTGGCACTGTGTGATGATTATCTTGATAACACAGAAACCTAGCAGCACCATTGCTAGCAATGCTCCCAGAAACTTGAATATGTCTGCCATCCATTGCGGGACCCATGAGAATAGGTTTCCGAACCAGCTATCATCATTCACTTCGTCCGTTTCATCAGTCATCTGGTTTTTTAAAGTTTCAACATGCTTATGGCCTCTGTGAGGGTTCCATTTCCCTCATCATGCGATGGTATAAATGTGCAACATGATTCTCCGATTTTTGCACAAACACCTCCATCCATTGCTGTGATCATGTCAAGCACATATCTGTTCTGGAGGGTCATCAGTCTAACCGCTCTCAGCTCTTCTTTGATCGGATTGAATCCTTTTTTTGTGGTGTTGGTGGTCTGCAGTAACTCCCATCTGGTTATCTGCAACCATTTAGCATTCACTCCAATTTGGATGTGTGGCAGGAGCATTGTGTGAATACTGTTGAAGTGAGGGTGAACAGCCTGTGTTCGTATGGATTCGCATAGAATGCTTCTTCTGATTTGGCAGAAAAGTAGTTTTCTCTCTTCATTCTGGATATCAGTTCTGCGGATCTCCTCCTTCTCAGATGAGCATCTGCTTTCGGGAAGCTGTCCAGATTCAGATCGTTTTTTGGAATCACCAGTGCCAATTTCTTGGCAGTCTTATGTATTCTTTGGATCCACACGCCCAATAGCGGTCCATCAGGAATGCGGTACCTTGTGCCATTCCTGGTGCCTCATATATTCGTACACAGTTTTGAGTTTCCGCCATTTTCCTTGTGCCATTACTTCTGAAGCACAGTTTTGGGTTCCCCAACGGTACTATTTGCAGGGGCCCTCCCCTGTCTTCGACCCATGTTAACAGCTTCACCAACTTCGGCCATAGAGGTTTACATAACCTCTGTGAGTTTTCTACTGCTTCCTTGCAGGCTCCAAGGACCATCCAAGCTCGGCAGATTACGACTCCTTAATCCCATCTGTTAGGGGAAACTACTGATCCCCAGATCTGCATTTGTCCCCGGTTCCTCCATATTTGAGCTTCTTCTGCCGTTTTTCCTTGTACGTTCAGTCTTGAGTTTATTTCCCACCTTATTCCTGATCCTTTGACGTCAGGGTTTTCATATCTAATAACGTGATTCTTGATGTGCGCCCTGTTTCTTGTTTTGATGTCCTGGACAAACCCATCTTCATCAGGGTAGTCCTTTTCGTTGGCCCATATCAATGAGGCATCTCTTCCCATGAATTGTCCTCTGATGTTGCACATAGCTACGTGTGACATACAGTGTGCTGTGGGGACATCTTCTTCTACAGCCACGAAGATCTTGGACTTTCCCATGCTGTATGGCAGGAGTGCACAGACGAAACATTCTTCTTCTGATTGTCTTCGTCCAACTTCCTTCATGTGCTGGTACCATATGTTGTTTCCAAGATGGGCTGTGCTGTCCAGGTAGTCGTTTAGTTCATTGTCCGTTTCATATGGGCTTCTCATGATTCTTAACGTTTTTCTGTAGTTGGCCAACACTATGTCTCTGAATGCGTCTGTACTGCTCTTTCGTTCAGGTAGTTTCTCAGGTATTATCCTTGGAGGGGCAGGTTTCATTTCCTGCCCTGCAGTACTATGGGGAGGTTTTGTGTTTCTTCTCCTTTCCTCGTGCATTCTCTCGTAGACCTCCTTCCACGTGTGGCTCATCATCCTTCCAACATGTGGCGGTGTTGTAAGCTCAGTCGTTATCTCTGGTGTTGGTGTGCTCGTTATCACAGTTGCTGCAGTTTTCTTGCTCAGCTCCTCGTGTAGTTTCTTTGCTCTTGGTATGAGCAGAAACACATACTTGACTACCGCATGTTTCTTCCCCATGAGTTCTTTTGTGGCTTCCTCTGTTCTCTTGAGGAATTTTGTCATGCCATCTCTGTCTTGTTGCTCGCTTGGTTCTCTGTTCTCTGGAGCTGTTCGTTTTACAGGTATCTTTTTGTTTTCTGTCGGTTCGGCCTGGGGGCTCACAGCCATTGACACTTGCCCTTGCTCGTGTGCACTCAGTGTGTGGGTGCGTGCTGTGGACAGTGCTATGTTGTCATTCATTCCGTGCTGGGACTGTCTTCAGCTTTTCTCGTCATTCATAATGTCAGGTGCATCCATATCACTGCTAATTAAATTCAACTGTAAATCATTTGCTTTATCATCAATTTTTCTTGGAACAGGGATGACAATATAAGGTTTGGGTGCCTTTGTGGGGCCCAGACGCTCATTACCTGGTGGATGCACAGACATTGGGATGCTTCGTGCACCAATAAAAAATGCAGTTCTGATCGTTAACGACAAAAATACTACAATAATCACTATACATATACATATGATTGCCTTGAAGGACAGTTTACAGCACCTCCTTCCAGGAATGCGGGGGCACCCATCCACTGCAGGCACAGCTAAATTACTGTTTTGGGCCCCCATCTCGAACAAGTTCATAGTCAATAGTTTATTTCTTTTCTTATCTTGATTTCGTTATTTAAAAAGTTCAGCAAACACTAAAGTGGCGGGTGCAGCTTAATGTCCCCCCTCTTGCGAGTGATGACAGAAGTCTCTAGTTAAGGAGTACAGATCCTTTGCTAGACTATGGAAAAAGGTTAGACTACCGTTTTTTGCACATCACATTCTTCTTGCATTTGTGTATACAACGCATTCCCAGGGCACCTTCCCAATTCGTCTTGGCCCTGAGGACATGCAGGAATTTGTTCGCAGTGACACCATAAAAGGAAGGCTTCGCTGCACATCATGCATAGATAAACCCTCGAAAAAAATAAAACAAAAATAAAAATAACAGTGAACATACGAGGAGGTAGGAAAAAATAAGAAAAAGGTTGAAAAAGGTAAACACGAGTTGCTGAACAGTCTCTCTCCCCCCCCATTTACTCCACTGCGGGTTGATGATGAAAAACAGAGAAAAATAGGAAAAGAAGTTCAGGATGTAGTTATCCCCTTTCGATTCGTTCTAGGTTGGAAGCATGAAGAACTGTGTCTTTGTTTCCTTGCTCTGCCCCCGGCTAGGGCTTCTAAAGGGTTTTATCTTGGATCTCTCCTTTCTAAGGCTCGCCTCAGCAGCGGATGTCCATAATTGCTTCTTAATTGTGATGCAATAGCTCCTAGGAGCCTGTTAAATTGGGCATTCTTTGCTGGATCACAGAGAAACGTGTGCACATCGACAGTGATGGGTCTACCCACTAGCTCTGGAAAGTTCTCGATGAGGTGAAAGAAGATTGTGAAGGCAATTCTGCTATCTTCAGGTGATAATGACATTTGCTCTGATTCTCTGTCTCTTAGGTCACCGGTCTTTTTTGCAGTGTGATCAGTTCTTGCCTTCTCGATCTGTCCCTCGCCGACTAATTTCACTGGAATTCTCTCAGAAACTCCCTCTGAAAGCTGGACAGTTCCATTTGTAGCTGTATGCTATAGAAGAGTGTTCCTATCTTTCTCGCGTTGGCAGGGTCTCTGAGGAAGATGAGGGCGTCAACCTCGGGAGGTCTCCCTACCATTTCCGGAAAGTCATTTACTAAGCCGAAGAGGATATTGTGGGCTAGTAGGCTGTCACACGCCTCGCTTTTGCTTTGAGCAGTTTTTGCACTTGCCTGCTGCGTGGATGGCTACCACATGGTTTATTTTATTCCATATTTGGGTCAGAAACTGATTATTTTGGGGATTTCGTATAAAAGTCAGTGTGTCAGTGGTCCTCCCGACAAGTTCTGGGCACTACTCTATGATCCGGAAGAACAACGCGTAAGTAATCTCATCAATGACTGCTTGTGATGGTAGCATCAGTCTTTTGCTCCTCGTGCTCGGGCAATTCAGCGAGGACCTCTGTGATGACAGTCAATAGTTGCCTGATTACCTTCTTATTTTCTGGATCTTGGATGAATTCTGTGACACTTGTTTCTCTCCCTATGAGTGATGGATAAGTCAATGTCACTAATTGGAAGTAGGTGAGTACATCCCACTTAAGGCTTCTGCTGGGGTGTACCATAGGTTCATGAACAAAGTCTAGATACTGGATGCTTTCAGGATAACAGTTTTATCTTATGAGAGTGTCCTGCCTTTACTGCTCATCAGAGTCTTAGAGTTCTTTGTTCACTACTCTGTGGCTCTACGTGTTTACGTTACCAGCGTCACTGCATATTCAAAGTATGTGACCTTTTCCTTTGCTCTGCGATTTCAGCTGCACATTGCGTTTGTTTGAAAAGTCTTGCATCTCGTTCAGTGCTTAGAGAAAAAGTTCAATGTATAGCCACAATTTTCACAGCGAGTTCTTCAGTTTGTCTTTTCCTCTTGTGCGTCCTTCTTCCTCACCATAGCCCTTGTCTGCACGTGCTGTGGTCCTTTCCCGTTGTCTGCAGATTCCACGGTGGATGCAGTAGGAGCGCCTTCTCCTATAAAGGGTTTGACGTCATTCAGGAAGATCCAGGCTCTTCTTCCTTGGAGCGTGACAGCGGACGGTGTGCAGTCCTCTACGACGAAAGGGCCATTAAATCGGGGTTCGTCCCATTTCTTTCTCGTAAAGTTTCTCACCAAAACGCTGTCACCAGGGAAGATGAGTGGCGCACAAAGACTGTGTGCTGCGCCTGTCTCAGCACTGTCTGTTGTGGTTTGTGATGTGCTGTTCCCTTTATGCCGTTGCTGCAGCTGGCCTGAAATGACAGATGTACTAGAGGTAAGGCAGTCAAGGTAATTCTTCATTTCTTCTCCCAGAACCTCCCTAGCAGGCTGGGCATCACATCTAGCCCTATCTCGGGGGGCAAGAGGGGTTCTCATTCTTCTACCAGTGATAATTTCGTGCAGCGTGAGGTGATGGTCAGAGCCTGGCTGGTTCCGAAGCGCATATAATGCCAGTGGTAGGCAGTGCAGCCATCCCTTCTTTAATGTGAGCTTCAATTTGGCTATGCTTTCTTTCAACAGGCTGTTGAGCCGTTCACATATGCCATTTCCTTCTGGGTGATACGTCGACGAGAACTTGTGCTTTATACCAAGCAACAAGCTAATCGGCTCAAATACTGAGTTTACAAAATCGGGCCTGTTGTCTGACCTCATAACCTCACACACCCCCCACCTGGGGAAAACCTCCCTCACCAGGAATTTTCCAGCACAAGCAGCGTCAGGGTGTGTACAGGGCCCTGCTTCTATCCATCTAGAGAATGGACACACCACGACAATTAAATACCTGTACCCATTACAAACCTGAATCATATCGACATAGTCGATATGCAGGTGCTGGAAAGGCCCTTCAGGTCTGGGAATGATTCCTCTCATCACCTTCAATGTGTGCCCAGAGGTGAATTGCTAGCAAATTATGCAATTGACCATAAAGAATGCAACATGCTCCGCTAGATTCGGCGTGAGCCAGTCTTCTGAGAGCATTGCCGCAAGATTTTCTTTTGACGTATGGAAAGGGTAGTGGAGCTGTTCTAACGCTACTTTTAGAAGGGTGACAGGCATTACTGGTTTACCAGTGCTGTCCTGCCTCCATAACCCATCAGAGGGGTTTAAAGAACACCCTCGACGCTTCCATAAATTCTTCTCATCCTGAGGTGCCTCCCCCTGGAGTTCCATTAACTGTGTCTGCCCCATATTGCTATAGGCTCCTGGAGTGGCTCGGGCTATCATCATTCGTTCATGGGTACGTGCCACCTCCACGTCCATGATTGTCTCACCCTTGGATGCCATGCATTTGGCTTCCGTGTCCGCTTCATGGTTTCCACGTGACACGAAATCTGTTCCGTTGGTGTGAGCGGCGCACTTAACGATCGCTATGCACGCTGGGAGCTGTAGTGCTTTTATCAGCCTGTCCAACAAGGCTGCATGTTGCACTGGCGTGCCGTCCGCTCGGAGGTAGCCCCTCCTTTTCCATCGTGCCAGGCCTGCGTGCATGGTGGACGTCACATAGGCGGAGTCACTGTACACTGTTACTTCCTGGTCTGCGTGATTCTCAATGGCGAGTATCAATGCCACTAGTTCTGCAGCCTGTGCCGAATAGTGGGATGGTATTCGTGCACTGACAAGTGCTTGGAACTCTCCATTTGCCATGTGTTTGATCACAGCCACGCCTGTATACCGTTGCCCGTCTTCTTGGTCAATTCTCGATGACCCGTCAATGAAGACGACTTCTCCGCTTGGCAGAGCATTCTCTCTTACTCTGGGGATTTCATCATAAAACTCTTCATAATTGGCGCAGTCAATCACAGGTTCTCCCTCTGTGACTGGCGCAGCAATAAACATAGCAAGGTTCACAGTTTTGCATCGCACTGTTTTGATCGATGGATTTGAGATAATCACCTCATATGCGGATGCTATCTGTGAAGTCAAGGTGCCTTTTGGCTTCTCCAATATGGCAAATAATGAGTGCTCAACATATAATGTCATGGAGCATCCCATCACAATGGATGATGCTTTCTCGATGGCAAATGCGGCAGCTGCTAAATTTTGCTCTCAAGGGAAGTGGCCCCTCATGGCCGGGTCCAAGCTCCCACTGTAGTACGCTAGGGGCTTGTACCCCAGCGATGTTTGCTGAGCGAGCACTGCCGTCATAAAATTGCCATCGGTATGAGAGAAGAGATAGAATTCCTCTGCATAATTGGGGATCCCGAGAACTGGGGCCTTACAAATTGCCCCCTTTAGCTCTGCAAACCCCTTTTTCATTTCTTCAGTCCATTCAATGTTTCCCTCTGTTGCCTGGGCTTTCTTTAAGGCCTGGAGCAAGATTTTGGTGTACGAGCTGTAATCGAAGACCCATGCGCTGACATAATTGCATAGGCCTAAGAAGCTCTGCATTTGTTTTACCGTGGGCGGCTTAGCCGTGTTCATGATAGCTTCAGCCCTCTCTGGTGTTACCTTTTTCCCTTCATGTGAGATTAGTTGCCCTATGTATAACACCTCCTTTTGGCAGTATTGCAACTTGTCCTTGTCCACCTTGTATCCCTTCTCAGCTAATATGGTCAATAGCTGAACAGAGTCGTGTCGGCATTGCTCTCCAGTGGTGCTGCAGATCAGAATGTCATCAACATACTGCAATACAACACTGTCTACCCCAATGTTGCTTAGGTCCATTTGCAGGACTCTGTTAAAAATGGACGGAGATTCACAATACCCCTGTGGCAGCCTTGTAATTTTCAGGTGCATTTGTCTGAAAGTAAATGACGTCAGGTCTTGTGAGTCACGGTGCAATGGAATCGAGAAAAATGCATTCTTCAAATCGATTACCGTGAAATATTTTGCTTCCATGGGTATGTTGCACAAAATGGTGGATGGATTAGGGACTAGAGGGAACTCGGCTTCGACTATGTCGTTCAATGATCGTAAATCCTGGATTAAACGCCAATATCCTCCCTTCGATTTCTTGACAGGATAGATCACCGTGTTACAAGGTGATTCTGACGTTAGCAGAATGCCCTGTTCCATCATGGCAGAGATTGTCTTTGCAATCCCCTCATCCGCTTCTCTGGACATGGGGAATTGTATCACTTTTGGAAGGATCGCTCCAGGCTTGAGTTTAATCTTCACCTCTCCTGCCCCCTTCAGGAGTCCTACGTCATAAGGCCCTTTGTCCATACTGTGACTGGCACCTGGGCCATGTCCTCCTCAAAGTATTCTGGTCGTGCCATCAATAGCATCATTCGCTGTGGCACTTCTCGTTTGACCATTTTGACCCAGAATATGAGACTTACTTCCACCCGTGTCTCCTCTAAGTCAGGGTACTCTTCGAACAGATCATCATCTGTGATGTCAGTCACTTGATACCCTTCTTCAATGGCGATAACTGCGCACCATTGCCTTCCTTCATCCTCGTATCCTTCTACTAAAACCACCTTCCCCTTTACTGCGGCAAACTGTATCTCCAAAGGAAATATTTGTCCCTCGTCTTCATGCATGGGTATCCTTGGTCTAAAAAGAAACTCGTCAGGGGTCCTCATAGTTTTGCCTGAGAGGCCCGGCAATCCCGCCATAAGCACTCGCACGCCATATTCGAAGACCTCTGGCTTCAGCGGTAAAGCTCTCATAGCTGCACGTCCCGAGTATGCTCTGATCATTTCGCATACGTTGGAATAATGCTTTCCTGGCGTGGAGCATACTATGCCATCCTCAGTAAATGAGATTGACATATTCAGCTTTGTCATTAGATCTCGACCCATGATGTTTACTGGGGACTGACAGGAGTACAGTAAAGGCACATTAATTTAATGCTCTCCCACTGAGACCGTGAGAGTGTCTGTAAAGGGAACTCTACTATGAGCTCCAGTGAAACTCTGCGTGCCTATTGCCTCTCCGGACAAGGAAAACTTGCCTTCTCTTATGCACGAACGCGTCGCGCCTGTGTCAACTAAGAACAAATACTCTTTTCCCCCTATGGTGACATTTACCCTCGGTTCCCTATTAGGGTCTGGTGTCACCGATAGGATAGAGCACAGTGAGCCGTCCTATTTCATGTATAGGTTCGGTCCACTGTATACCTGTGGGTTTCACCCACTAGTGTTAGTGCTCTGAGCCACTTGCGTCAGTGTCTGCTGGGGTTGTCCCTGTGGTACATTCCCCATGTTCAGTGGTTGGACCACTTGCTGCGCACCTTGCTGCAAGCCAGCTGCCTGCTGCTGCACGGTATAGTTTTGTGCATTGACCTGTTGTGGGGTAGCCGGTTGATTCACTGTGCCTGCCCCCATCCCTTGATTGTTCTGCCACATGCCTTGGCTTCTGCACATGCGTGCCACATGTCCTGTCACTCCACACAGCCAATACACTGGTGGTGGTCGGGCCATATGTCCATCTGGCATAGCTGGACTGCCCATTGTTGCGCTCTGGATACCACCTTGAACATTTTGAAAACCTCCTTGGTTACCTCTAAAGCCTCCCTGATTACCCTGCCATCCTCTTTCTCCAAATCCCCTTCCTCTCGGATAATATCCCGCGTTACCCTGATTGTTCTGCGGCGGGTTAGTGGCACATTGCGCACTCGAATCAGCTGGGCTTGTTAGCATGGCTCCCTCGAGTGCATACTTCAAGAGCTTCCTTTGCACTAGCTTCGCCTCTTCTCCCTTACGCGTTGCCTCTTTCTTTCGATTCTTTTCTTGCAACAACCTACAATAATGGCCAATTGTCAACTGGATTTCGGCCCATGGTTTAGCTTCTATTCCTACCAATTTTTTTAGTTGTTTTTGCACCGGTTCTGGGAACCCTTGGCACAATATATGATCGAATACAGGGATAGATTTCGTCCAAGACTCATGCGTTTCAAGCACCCACGCGTCTTGAAAATTCTAGATATAAAGCAACGGATCCTCCGACTCCTTCATTTTTCGAGCCATTGTAGCTCCCATATCGGATTTGTCTGGATATAGCATACGTAGCGCTTTCCATACTGCTGCTCTACAGTTATTAAATGGTGCTCTGTCATGAGAGGTGTTAGTTATGGTTACCCTAGGGTAGCCTTCCCTTTTCCACACATCGTCTGCTCTTTCTCCGAGTATAGCAATTAGGAGACCCTTGATGTCCCCTATGGCTAGGGTGACACCCCCTGTCATTTTCTCTAACTCATGTGTCCACTTCCCAGCCCCCGATCTCAGCATGGGAAGTTTATTTTTAAGATTCTCACGGTCCATATGCGGCCAAGGAATATAGTGCGGTCTTGCTCCCCCTTTTTCTAATAGCGGGAATTGGAATGCGCAGTGCTCTCTATCTTTGTGGTCTTTTGCCAGGGTGGCGTTTCCGCCTTGCAGCCTGCCTGGTAATGCTCTTAGCCTGTCCGCATAGGCAGGGGCTGATGCCCCCCTCTGACCGTGGGGTGTCTCTTTGTGTCGGCTGGACTGTCCAGCGGACTTCGGTGTCCTACTTGTGGACCCTCTAGAATCTGACCATCGTACCTCTTGGTTCCCTGGGTGCTGCTTTTCGCACCGTCTCCCTTCGTCATACACAGTTTCTTCCATTTCCCCTTTGGAGTCAGACTCTGAATACTCCCAGTTCATACAGCTTCTTGTATCATCTTCGTTCTGCTCGACTTCAAGTCTATCTAGGGAACGTCCCCTACTCCCACCACGTTGGGTGACATCCTCAGTGTCATATAACTGGGTGCTCTCTAAGCGCTCATCTTCCCTTCCCTCTTGGGAGATTCGTTCCAGTCCCATTTCATCATATATTTTATCAATCGCTTCCCCAATGCTTCTGGTGTCGAAGTCATCATCAATAATTGTCCCGCTTGTACCCGGTACTGCATCACTTGCTGGAAAGAACTCTTCTATGTCTTCCCAGTCTACAACAGGATTGGGTTTTTTCACTTCCCGCTGCAAATATTCTAAATCTCGCGCCCTTTGCCTACTCTTACGATCTGCTTCCTCATCCATTTCTCTTCGCTTCTTCGCCTCCTCTCTAGCCTCATCTATTTCCCTCATCCGTTCGTTTCTACTTTTTTTGCCCTTGTACTTTCCTCATCTTCTCTCTTCTTCACTTTCCTTTCGTGCACCCTCCTTTCTCCCTCCAACTTTAGCATGTTCTGCCTGCACTTTTCATAGGCTGCATATTGCGTGCGACTGAGCGTTATACCCTGCTCTTCGCGATATAGTTGGTCTTGCCTCAACCTATCCTTTTTTCTTGCCCTCTCGTCTCTCATAGCCATTTCTTTCTTCTTTTCCTTACTTTGCGCCTCAACAGACCGTTCACTCGGCCTTGCGTCATTGCTTCCTTTTCCATCTAATTTCAATAGTGTCTGCCCTCCCTTCCATTCGTCCTTTGCAAATGTTACCTCATCGGTTCCTTTCCGCTTCTTTCCCTCTCTCTCTATCGAGAGGTGCACTCGTTTGTGCCTGGTCCTTCCTTTCCTCATCTCGCCTCTCTTTGTCCCACGGGATCGTGGAGGCCGAGTCAATTTCCTGTTCCTTCTCTTTCGGCTCGTCACTGCTACACGCAGGTGACTCGTATGCAGGGTTGCTATAACCTGTAGCTGCCTTAAGTTCTCGTAGTGGGTAAAGGCCTTCCGACTTACTTCCCTCAACAACTGGTTCCGGCGGGGCAGGTGGCACGGTAGGCGTCTCACCCCCCTCCGTACATACATTTAATATCCAGTCTGCGGGAGGCTCTTCTTCCTTTACTTGTTCAAACATTTTCCAAAGCTCAAGAACGGCAAGGCATTTCTCGAGTTTCTTCCCGCTATACGTGGCATGTAAGAACGTGGTCATGTGCTGTAAAACAGCCTTAGACAATGACCCATTCTGGGGCCACGGCATAAACATTTTATTTGCGGTGCCCTTAACCCACTCCTGGCTGTATTTCTTCAGCTTTGCTGCATGTTTTGGCAATTGCTTGCACAAGTGTGCAAGTGGGGTTACTTCTTCCAATCTTAATTTTTTCACCAACAATGATCACACAGTGTTTCAATTTTTTACACTATTATGAGCGAGCACCACATACGCAAGCTCCAATCCAACTTTTCCGCAAACTTTTTACACCAACAGTTTTACTCGAGACACATCAATTCAGTGGCGATTCCCTCTCATTTACAGAATCGCGAAAACCAAAATGCATTGCCATCATTTAATATCACAATAATTCCACATTCAGCATACACAGAACATGTAGGACAGACGCTTGACAGACTAGACAGACAGCAGCTGGTCAACGTATACTTCCCTTCTAATTATTACCCCGTAATGGGATTTTATGACGTCTTTAAATGTCATCGTAGTCTAGTGTCCCCCTCTATGTGGGCTCTGGGTTCAAGTTCCTTCTGACCACTCTTTAAAGCGCAGGAACAAGGCGTATTTACAGTTTTCTCTCGGGTGCCCCCCCGGTATTCCTTACAGTTTTTAATCTCAGGTGCCCCCCCCCCCGGTATTCCTTACAGTTTTTAGTCTTGGGTACCACCCCCAGTATTCTGCTATATCTGTCTTCCTTTAATACTCGAGTCATTAACCCACTATATATATACCGTCTTCTCTACCTCCAACTATTTTATCTTTCCTCTGCCACCCTCTGTTACCTTTCCCCCACTTGCTCTAATGCAGGGGTCCCCAACCTTTTGTGCGCAATGAGCAACATTGGCATATCAAATTGAATGGTGAGCAACATCCATTTTTCGACAGAATATATCGGCGCACAGTTGGCAGACAAATTGTTTGCAACACAAATTAGAAATGTAAGAAAATTAAAACTGCATTTACAACATTTAATTTGCAGTACTTAATAGTTATCTAGACCACGTCTTATTCTAGTCAAGGAAATGTGCAAGGCCTTTAACTTCATTTGACGTTAAGTGGTTGTTTACAAGGAATGTTGAGGAAATTGAGTGGTCAGTAGTACATTTATAGACATATAGGACCAGTCCAGCTGTTCGAAAATAGAGTAGGAGTAAATAAACATTACCAGTGGTTTCAGGTTCCCGAGCAAAATATTAGTGCAAATGTATGGACAGTAAAAATGGCCACAAACTGAGCATGAGATTCTGCCTAGGATTTTATGAGATCTCTAATGGCAAATGGTGCATTCCTAAGCATGCAAGATTGGCAATACTGTTCCACAGTCATTGATGACTGTGTTGTGGATGTTTTTTTTCTTCAGGAATGTTATGAAATGTTACATTTCTTATTGATCAAAGAGTAAACACAATCCTCTTGAGTTCATTTTCCAATGGCCAGGGTACGCACCACAAAGAAGATATCTGATAGCCGAGAGGCTGGTTGGCGATGCCTACGCTCGTAAAGGAGGCATTGGAAAGAATTACTAATTCACAAGAAATTAACATATTCTCTTAAAACTGTTGAGCAGTTCAGAGGCCACAAAGGAAAGCGTCAGTTTGTCTGAGTCTTTAGGAGAAACTATCCAGGACAGAGCTATTGGCAAACCGTGCCCCCAAGTTCAGGAGTTCCAGGTTATAGAAAGGGATGCACCATGGTTCGATGCAGAATATAGAATCTCGAAAAGAAAACTGAACCATGATTTAATGAGGGGTGTGTACACTGCTGGTCAGATTTATAGTTTCAAAATGGCATAAAAAATTGCGGTAAAACAAAAAAAAGAATTTGAGAAAAAAATTAAAGCTTTTTTGAAGGATACCAAATCGTTTTATGTTTATTGTTGTTGTCAAGACAGGCATTATGCCATCCCCTTAGACAAGTATTTCTTGGAACACCAGCCCCTCAAGGTTATAGGCCAATTCCCTTACTGGACATTGGGGGTTATTACGAGTTTGGTGGCATCTCAACGGTACCGTTACTGCTACTTGGTCCAGTGGTATCACTGCCAGATTCCAAGTGGTGGTTTGGCGGTGTTAGTCCCCAATTATGGAGTCTGTAGCACTCCAGGGTGGATTCCGTCGGTATTTGATTGATAGAAACATAATGTGGCGGAATTTACATTTTATTGGAGTCTGTGACAAATCTGTGGATGCTGTCCCTTCTCCCCTATGGGGGAGACCATTCCCATGTGGCCAGGGCGGTACATCCTCGGTACAATAGTTCCCCTGAGGGTGGTGCACAGGGAGAGAATCACATGGGAGAGGAAACCCCTTCTGGGACTAGGAACAACCCTACCCTGAGAACGCAATATACTCGCCAATCACCAGACCCTAGGACCCCCCCCATTTCTATAACCCAAAGAACAACCCCTTCCGTAGATACGTACTGGGACTATGAAGAGCACAACTGACCCAAGGGAGATCAAGGTTAGAAATACTGAGACGAGGAAGAATGGGGAAGAGTTGAAAGATATGTTATTGACAACCATTGAGACAAATAAGCTGCATGGAGGAATGTAGAGTGTTCTGCATAACCAACATGAGCATTCTAGACAACTTGGAATAAGTACTGGGATGAAGAGGAAGAGCGGAGGCATGAAGAGTTCTCCTAAGAACCACAATGAGCAGTCTAGTTGTTGCTGGCTGCTCATTGGTCAATGCATAGTAGAAAAGGATGAGGGACTCAGGAAGAAGTTGTCTAGTCCTTCATGAAGGAGCTGCAGGAGCCAGCACGGTGCAGGAAAGTGCAATGAAGCACTCCAGGATGCCAAGAGAGGAGCTGGAAGGACAAGGGCCAGGCCACAGTGGAAGGACCGAAAGGCAAACTGGCAGAGAGAAGCTCCCGGTGTTCCTGCAGACAGGGAAGCGCGTGAAAGAAAGACCACGCTGTCCTGGGAAAAATTGACCCTGCAGTGTTCCTGGGCAGACCAGAGCCCACTACAAAGGGGAGCACTCAGGCTGGCTGGTGGGAAACTAAGACGGTGCAGTCAGCATCTTAATAGTCACAGTACCTGGCAGGCATGTGAACCATGTGTGTCCCCCAACAAGAGAAACTTAAGGGTCTGGGACCCACCAAACGAAAGCAACAGAAGTCCTCTTCCTTGTGGCAGTACTTGGGAGGAAAGGGCTCCAAGTACTCACACACAAAGAAGGTGTCTGGGACCCACTACACGAGAACCACACAAGTCATCTTCCTTGTGGTGGTACATGGGAGAAGAGAGCTCCAAGTACCCTCACACAAAGAAGGGGGGTTTGGGACCCACTACAGAAGATACACACAAGTCCTCTTCCTCGTGGTGGTACTTGGGAGAAGAGGGCTCCCAGTTCCCAAATATAAAGAGAGGTCTGGGGCACAATCCCATGAGAAGAAGGGAAACCACAGAGTAATTTACTAAGGACCACACTTGGCAGGGAAGTGAACCAAGTTGGCCCAAGCAGAAAGAGAGAAAAGCGGAGATCTAGGACCTACAAGAGAAGGAACCAGGGCAAAGGAGTCATTGCCCCTGGCTGTGGTCCAATAAATAGAGAGTTGCCAAGAGAAGGAACCAGGACAAGGGAGTTGTTGCCCAGGTTGCTACGAAGTTTGTGCAACAGAGAAATGTGTAAGAACTTTATGGAACTTTGTTTCAGATTTAAGAACTTTGGGTTTGGAACCTGTGTTATTTGGATCTACAACCTATTCTTCTGAATTAAGAAGACATTTTGTTTTTTATAGGTTAGTAAATAGCGTGAGGGATGGAAATAGGCTTCGGACTTGTGACAGACAGTGGACTATTTACTTTAGACAAGACATACTGGCAGTTTCCTTAGTTTTGGTTAAGGATGGGAAACCCCTCTTAGCTTTAGGGAAAGGCAGGGGTTTCCCCAGTCCCCCACCCTTTTCCTTTCAATAAAAGTATATGTCAATCAACATGAGCCCACTGTGTCCGAGTCCTACTTCTACATTCTTTCAGGTCACTAATGGTTTTTTAAGTCTTATCCAACGTGATACGCAGACATCTCACCATCTGTCCACAATACAAGATTGTGGAATTATACATTGTTTTCCAACACAAATAAAGGTGACAAGCAGGGATGTCAGTTGGTCCCAATGTATTCCTTTTGGATGTTGATTCTAGTACTTCTGTTAGGAAAGTTAATCCACCCTCCACCTGAAGGGTTCATTTTATAGCATGCACCCTTATGCAGAAGGCACAACTAATTTGGCCTTGCCCCCAGCAGGTCTCCAACAGGGCCTGCTAAACACAAGTTACTATTTTGGGAATTACAATTTGAAATTACATATAATAAAAATAAAAATGATGGTGTTCAGGCAAAGGGTGAAACCTTGTAGATAGTTTTTAAATGAATGTAGAGATGAGGGGCAGTCTCATTTTTATCTGAGCCTACTCTTCTGAAAGAGCAGTGCTTGCGTCAGCAATTTTAATAAGATAGCTGAAAAGGCATCATTAATGATTAAATGGCTTTTTACGTTGTTATTTCAGGTTTGCGGCATTCTGATTGGAGAAGTTGGAGGTATATAAGACAAAGGTCTGCTCCATGATTTTAAGGCCGCAAAATATAGGGTGGTTAGAACTGTAATTTCTTGGAGGGGTTGCAAAATAAATTCCTGGGCCAAATAGCAGGTCTCCCTGCAGATACACCTGCTAGCCCCTTGTGAGCCGAATTGGGGGTGTTCAATTTGAGTGTCAGGCCAGTTAAGAATGTTCCTTATTTTTTAAAAGCACATCTGGGATTTTCTGCTAATCATAAAGTGAATTTCAGTGCAAGTGCGATTGTAGCCTCCCCTGGTGAAGAGAAATACTTGTGGTTATGGGCGGTTGTAAGTCACTGTCCATTTGAATAGGGATGCAATGTAACTACATTTGGTGCATTAAGCCACCTCAAAATAGCTCCAAAAGCAAGAGCGTTTCCGATGGAAAAAAAGTCAGATGTCCAAAATATACACAGGCTGCCCACTTTAGCCTTTTATACAGACTTACATACACATATAAAATGGCAAGGAGAAATCTGTCAAATAAGATTCCCAGAATGCAGGAGGCTGGTGGTAATGGTATGTTTAAATGTACCCACTCCTCAATAAATTAAGAAAGTGTGCAGGAGGAAGCACAAAGTGCGCTTGCAAAATAGGAGTCAAAGATTTGGTTCATTTTCTGTTCATTTGCTGTTGCTTCTCTGTTTTGCATAAGCGTGGAATGCATGGGAGCTATGCTATATATACTTAATTGTAATGTTCAGACTTGTATATATAGCAAGTTTGATTGTGTTAAAGTTGCTTTTTTATTTTGGGCTTGTTCTGTGTGAATTGTATGAAAAATAGAAAAATATGAAACGTTTTTAAATGTTGCTGGCTTAATGAAGAAATATAAATATGAATTAGTACTTCAGGTCATTACATGGTAGCCTTTAAAGATCACTTCATTGGGCCTTTGGAGGTTACCTCCTGAGAATTATTTGGGAATGTTATGGCAAATGGTGTGTATTAAAGCTCCAGAAGGCTGTTGTATTGGTGAAAAAGTGTTTAGGAATAAAAATAATACCTTTCTCAATTATTTGGAGCCTATTTACTCTGCCCAAAAGGGATTTTACACAAGACTTAGTGGCAAACATTGGTCAAACCTTTGAGCATTTGATGACCACTTCATAGAGGGGTGTGGTGCTGTTAACTGAGTATTTGAATCAATTAATTGACTTGTTAGTTTAAACCTATTAACAATCAATCAATTAATTGGATTGGAATACAGAGCAAATTAATTATGGAAAATGTGGCATGCATTTACTGTATCTGCCCATTAACCATGTGCTAGATGGGCAGGTTATCAAACGAAGACCATTTTTCCGCTAGGACACTATGTACTTATAAATACAGGAGACACCAAAATGAATATTGTCGATAAATATGCATGGTGGGATCAAACACAAACATCACTTGTACAGAAAGTGTGCATGCACATTATTTAATAAAGGAAAGTTGGGTATGCATACCACCTCCTTGTCCATTATGCTCATACTAGTTGTATGAAAGAACAGAATATGCCAATTTTCTCCATGACACAAACATGGTTCAAATATTGTACTCATTAATACATTTGTCAGATGGGCAAAGTAACTGGAGATGACAGGGTTTTAGCAATGAGACTACCATAACAAGTAAGGACATTTACTGAAGAAGTATGTACATGGTGGCACCGAACAAATCTTGCATGTATAAAAATAATCCAGCTGGAAACACAGCGGCTCATTGGCCAACATTCTTGCACAGTCCAGGACTCTGTCCTGACTACAGTGCTACTGAGGTCTCATCCATTCAGCACCCCCTT
Organism: Ambystoma mexicanum; assembly: GCF_040938575.1. Classification (NCBI taxonomy): domain Eukaryota; kingdom Metazoa; phylum Chordata; class Amphibia; order Caudata; family Ambystomatidae; genus Ambystoma; species Ambystoma mexicanum. The sequence goes on along the minus strand of NC_090931.1, from coordinate 931,432,070 downwards.
CTAGGCCTTCACACCATGGCCCAGGGCAACTGGCGAGCAACAATTTAGGGTGCCGTGAGCAACATGTTGCTCCCGAGCTACACGTTGGGGATCCCTGCAATAGGTTGACCATTCCTGGTCCTTATCAATGTTCCAATATTCCATTTTTGGCCTATGCTTTTCGGATATACAATCCTTCATCAGGGCCTGTTCAACATTGATGTATAGTGGTTACAATCATTCAATTTCTTCTGTATATCTTCAAGATTTCTTTACTTAAGTAGTGGTGTACCCCATAACTTTGGAATCCTTTTACACAACACTCTTCTCTGTTAACAGTTCCGCATAATCTGGACCCGAGTCTAGTAATATTCAGTCCAGGATGTACATCTCATAGTTCACTCGCTCTGATGTTTCGTGGTGAAGGTAGTCCTCGGTCTCTCGGCCCAGGAACAACCATAACTCGGGGATCGCAGGGGCTTCGGAGGATTAGGGCTGCTAAGGGGTACGGAAAGTGCCGGAACATGCTCTATTGTGCAGGAGACTGTATTCCGCAGAACTTAAAACTATTGTGGAGACAAAATGCAGGATTGTAGGGACAATGGCACCAAAAATGATAGAATTCTCTAATGTATAAATACATGAAAACTACACAACATCCAAGTAAACTACTTGAGTGCTTATAAATAGGCGTGCCCCTCTACGTTTCATTACGTTATTTTTCTCAATAATGCTCACTAGACCTTGTCACCACTTTAGTACTGGGACGAGGAAGATGCCTGCAAAGAGTAGTGAAGGTCCGTCATGTCCTATTAATCATGGTCAGGCAAATCCAATTGGAAGTAAACACCTGAAACCTGTGAAAGGGATACAGGTGTATAAAGGGAGACGAAATGTGCAGCAAGAGGAGAGAGAGGGAGGCCTGTGGGCAGGTAACCAGCAGGGGACCTGTTTTCAGAGGAGGCAGCCATGGTGGGACCTGTGGAGAAGCCACAATGAGGTCACTGTTTAGCTTTAGTTGTGAGGGCAAGCATAGGTTTTGGACACAGGCAGACTTTTAAGTTGAACTCTTTGACTCAGAATTTCCTTAGTTTCGTTCAGGCAGGGAAATCCCACGTTTGCATAGTGCAAGTTAGGCCTTCTACCATCCTGACATTTGAGTTAATAAATTACTTTGTTTTGAATCTTGAATCTGTTGTCTGTGTCGTACTTTAGGATGTCTTCACAACGACAAGCCCTTTTTTTGAGCAACAAATGAATCAGAACAGTACTTCCTCATTTCTGAAGTAGAAAATCATTGGAATTTTACAACAGGAGGCAGATGAATCACAAATGAACCTACTAAAATGCTATGGCGAGAACAAATCATCCTGTCCTAGTGTCTGTATCACACAAGTTCTATATTCTTTGGAAGCCATTTTAAACAATTACATCTGGGTGCAACCTAAGCGTATTTGAAGCCATCCATGTAGGGACATAACTAATAGAAAGAAAAGCTTCAAACCAATTATGATCACTTAGGGTGGTGTAAATGGCCTGACAAATATTACAGCTATTATACAAAGTAGAAGACACACAAATATAATAGATAGTAGAATTACTAAAACCATTGTGCCACATGGTGGCTGAAGAAATATCCCCTGGGAAATTTCCGTTCAGTTTTGTGAGTCCGCAGGTAGAATACAAATGAGGCCAATAAAACCTAAATTCCTTGCCATTCAAGGAAGATTTGATCCTGACGTTATGGGAGGAGTCTGGACAAATTGAATTGAAATCATCTGCTAACACAATGTTTCATTGGTGGCCTTTAGCAAACCAAGAAAGAAGAATAGGCCTCATTACAAGTTTGCCGGTCCGGAAACAACGGTGCCGGAAAGACTACTCCCACTGTTGTTTTCGGACTGGCAAACTACGAGTCTGTGGGCGGGTGCTGTTCCGCCCACCAGGGTTAGACCTGGCGGGCGGAACGGCACCCGCCCGCTGAGCTTCACAGAAGCACCGGCACCGTTATTAACGGTGCCGGTGATTCCGTGGTCCCCATTCCACGGAATGGGGATTTACCGTTTAACGGCGCCTGACTTCCTGGAACACCAGGGTTGTAATAATGGGTGTTACCGGCAAGCCAGGTGCCGGTAAATATTGTAAGTCTGGCGGCAACCTGCCGGTAGCACCAGCAGGGTTACAGCCGGACTTGTAATGAGGCCCGACGTCCACTAAATATTCTAGAAATATGTGACATTTTGAAAAAGTGGGGCAGAGTCATCACGGAAGCACCAGCACCATTAGCAATGGTGCCAGTGCTTCCGTCTCCCCACTGAAATGGAGTGGTGAGATGGTACTTGTAATGTCCCGGTGGCACCGGGAATTCAGGCACCGGATTCGGTGTTACGGGGTTGGTGGCAACCTGCCAGTGCCAAAGGCGGGTTACCGCCAACCTTGTAGTTTTCAAAACACTCTCATTGACTTATGATCTTTGTAAGTCAGGGAAAATTCGGGTGCTGTTTTTCTTTGCAGCTTCCAGCCACTTGGATTCAATTCCACAGAGACATTATAGTTCATGGTTGTCGATGCATTATAGTCACACGACGCAATTTGTGATACAATGTTCCATTACGTGGCCAAGGTAACTTGTTTCCGGTTTCCTTCAGGAAGAGCCCGCAATAATACCTGCGCCCGGCACCCACCCACATGAATAGAGTAGCAAGTGATTTCATCTGGTGAATGATGCTGCTCCCTATGTTGGGTGCTTCCCCATTTTCTGTGTGTTCCCATAGTTGACCATTTATTGATTGTGGTTTTCAGGCAGCTGGATCCTTCCCATTAAGGCCTAGGTTTGTGGCAACTTACGATAAATTGGGCCGCATTTCTTCTTCCTTGCCCTTGGGCTTCATTCCCAGGTAATAATTGCTCTGCAAGGGTGCCCCTGAAGATCTAAGCATAAACCACTCTATTTTTCTGATGGAAGACTGCTGGGCTTAGTGGGTCACCCAACAGCTTGCGTGTGTCTTCAGCTTTGCTATGCCAGGGTTTGAATTCTAGGACCGGGCAATTTTGATGCAACTACAATAACAGAAGTTATGATTAGAAAGCATGGTTTTGAAAAAAGGGCACTGGATTATCTGGGTAGATATTGTTATGTTATGTTATGTTATGCTATCTGTCTCTTATACTGCCCACATCCTCACAATAGTGGTATTAAAGCACGGAGCCTTCCCCAAAAATCTTAACCAAGGATCCAAAGAAAATAGATACAGCAATAACATGTCCTCAGCTCGAAACCATTAAGGGCCAGGATAGTGTTGGTACTTCCATTTGACGGAATGATCCTATTTCACTTCACCGCAGATGAAATCCATACATGTTTTAAAATGGAGGGCACAGCGGCAGTAACGTTTTTATCTACCTTATTTTCTGTCCTAGTATGAGGAGCATTTTTCTTGGGATTGACTGCGCTGCTGATGGAAGCCACGGGTAGCCTTCACTCTGCTTCAAGTCGACCTGTTTTGTCTTGTAGTGGTGAGAGGTATTTTTCTTCCAAAAAGAAGGTTGTCAGAAACAAGGAGGTTGCCAGAAACGAAAAAGGTGGTAACATCAGGAGTCGAAAGGAAGAAAGTAGCGACGTCACCAGCAGAGAGTAAAATGAAGGCAGTGGAGGTACTAAGGAAGGGGGTACATTAGGAGAGAGTGAACCTAAGGAGTGGGTGGCAGTCAAGGTAAGAGATTTCGAGCAAAAGGTTGGTAAGTAGATGTGACAGAACTGGAGAGTTTTAGTGGGGAGAGACTCCCCGAGCAAGGAAGAGGGATGAACCTCAGAGTCTGTGAGTGGCATAGTAGCTATTGCAACATCAGGAGAGAGTGTTATTGAGGATGTGAGGAGGAACTGGACAAGACCAAGTGTAAGAAAGGGAGCCAACAAGACCAGGCCTATCCAACAACAATAGGCGGGTTCTGGCAGGCCAAGCCGGCTCATGGCAGGCCCAGAGTGAGAGGAGGAACAAGATGGGATCAGGGAGAATGCAGTCCGTTTAGAGAGGAGAGGACATCTAGGTCAAGTCACCCTGCCCACAGATACCCCTCTAATTGTCCCTGCCAGCTAGGACCAAATATCTACCCACTCACGAAGATTGGTAACAGCATTAGTCCAGGGGTACTGGACCCTGGAAGGACTGCACCTAGAACCAACTAAAGAAGAGGGTGCAGGATCCCTTTGATACTGCAATGCTAGAGAAAGGACAGGGAATGTGGTGCATGCTCCGTGAACTCCAAGCAATCGGAAAGAAGATTGTTCAGGAACCCCATGAGCCAGAAACACTGGAGGCAGTAGGTGATGTCACTTGCTGGGAACACTAAGATCCTGAACCTTGATGCCAGAGACTAATCGGGCCTGGCCACTTTCCTTGGCAGGAGAAACACTTAAATGCACGAACATCCTGTCTCTTATTAATGTTATGTTATGTTATGTTAACGGTACTTATATAGCGCACAGTCACCAACGGAATTGGTCCCAAGACGCTCTGGAGGATCTGTAAATGAGAAGGTGGAATGGGTTAGTAAGGTGGAGAGGGAGTAGGATAGTGAGATGAATGGTGTACTGTTGGCAGCTTCAACTCGGTAGACACCGAGTGCTGAGCTTTGGTGTGAGTATTGGATCGGTGTCAGTCTGTGTGTGCTGTTGGTGCTACTTATGTGTTGTTGCAATGTGGTGAAGTGAGTGCAGCTTGTTGTGCGAGAGATGGTTGTGTGAGTTTTTTTAAGTATGCAGAGAGTTTGAGTTTATAGTGGTTAGTGGGTTATGTGACATTTAACATGCAAGCATTCACAGTTCTGTCTAAGTGTAGCACTTGCTGACCTACATAATTCAGTCTGAGTATGGCAGTCACTAATCTTCACAATATTATCTAGATACTTGCACAGGCTAATGTTCACAATTCTATGTAAGTGTGGGACATGCTAACATTCTCATTTCCTTTTAAGTGTTGTGCTTGATAATCTTCATAATTCCGTCTAAGTGTGGCACATGCTAACATTGAAGTTCCATTTCGGTGTGACCTACGCTAACATTCACATTCACAATCCTGTCTAGATACGGCGCAGGCTAATCTTCTCAAGTCTAAGGGTGGCACATGCTAACATTCAAGTTCCATTTAGGTGTGGCCTATGCTACCATTCACAATTCTGTTTAGATATGGTGCAGGCTAATGTTCTCAATTCTAAGTGTGGCACATGCTAACATTCAAGTTCCATCTAGGTGTGGCACATGTCAACATTCACAATTCTGTCTAGATGCGACGCACACCCAGGTTAGGAATTACGTCTAGGTGTGGCACATGCTAACATTCAAGTTCCATCTAGGTGTGGCATATGCTAACATTCACAATTCTGTCTAGATGCGACACAGGCCCAAGTTAGGAATTACGTCTAAGTGTGGCACATGCTAGCATTCAAGTTCCATTTAGATGGGGCCTCTGCTAACATTCACAATTCTGTTTAGATATGGCGCAGGCTAATGTTCTCAATTCGAAATGTGGCACATGCTACCATTCAAGTTCCATTTAGGTGTGGCCTCTGCTAACATTCACAATTCTGTTTAGATATGGCGCAGGCTAATGTTCTCAATTCTAAGTGTGGCACATGCTACCATTCAAGTTCCATTTAGGTGTGGCCTCTGCTAACATTCACAATTCTGTTTAGATATGGCGCAGGCTAATGTTCTCAATTCTAAGTGTGGCACATGCTAACATTCAAGTTCCATTTAGGTGTGGCCTATGCTAACATTCACAATTCTGTCTAGATGTGACGCAGGCCCAAGTTACGAATTACGTCTAACTGTGGCACATGCTAACATTCAAGTTCCATCTAGGTGTGGCACATGCTAACATTCACAATTCTGTCTAGATGCGACGCAGGCCCAGGCTAGGAATTACATCTAGGTGTGGCACGTGCTAACATTCAAGTTCCATCTAGGTGTGGCATATGCTAACATTTACAATTCTGTCTAGATGTGACACAGGCCCAAGTTAGGAATTACGTCTAAGTGTGGCACATGCTAGCATTCAAGTTCCATTTAGATGTGGCCTCTGCTAACATTCACAATTCTGTTTAGATACGGCTCAGGTTAATGTTCTCAATTCTAAGTGTGGCACATGCTACCATTCAAGTTCCATTTAGGTGTGGCCTCTGCTAACATTCACAATTCTGTTTAGATATGGCGCAGGCTAATGTTCTCAATTCTAAGTGTGGCACATGCTAACATTCAAGTTCCATTTAGGTGTGGCCTATGCTAACGTTCACAATTCTGTTTAAATACAGCGCAGGCTAATAATCTCAATTCTAAGTGTGGCACATGCTAACATTCACAATTCTGTCTAGATGCGACGCAGGCCCAGGCTAGGAATTACGTCTAAGTGTGGCACATGCTAACATTCAAGTTTCATCTAGGTGTGGCCTATGCTAACATTCACAATTCTGTTTAGATACGGCGCAGGCTAATGTTCTCAATTCTAATTGTGGCACATGCTAACATTCAAGTACCTTCTAGGTGTGGCACATGTCAACATTCACAATTCCATCTAGATGCGATGCAGGCCCAAGTTAGGAATTACGTCTAGGTGTGCCACATGCTAACATTCAAGTTCCATCTAGGTGTGGCATATGCTAACATTCACAATTCTGTCTAGATGCGACACAGGCCCAAGTTAGGAAGTACGTCTAAGTGTGGCACATGCTAACATTCAAGTTCCATTTAGGTGTGGCCTCTGCTAACATCCACATTTCTGTTTAGATACGGCGCAGGCTAATATTCTCAATTCTAAGTGTGGCACATGCTAACATTCAAGTTCCATCTAGGTGTGGCCTATGCTAACATTCACAATTCTGTCTAGATGCAACGCAGACCCAAGTTAGGAATTATGTCTAAGTGTGGCACATGCTAACATTCAAGTTCCATTTAGGTGTGGCCTCTGCTAACATTCACAATTCTGTTTAGATACGGCACAGGCTAATGTTCTCAATTCTAAGTGTGGCACATGCTAACATTCACAATTCTGTCTAGATGCGACGCAGGCCCAAATTATGGATTACGTCTAAGTGTGGCACATGCTAACATTCAAGTTCCATCTAGGTGTGGCCTATGCTAACATTCACAATTCTGTCTAGATGCGACGCAGGCCCAAGTTAGGAATTATGTTTAAGTGTGGCACATGCTAACATTCAAGTTCCATTTAGGTATGGCCTCTGCTAACATTCACAATTCTGTTTCGATACGGCGCAGGCTAATGTTCTCAATTCTAAGTGTGGCACATGCTAACATTCACAATTCTGTCTAGATGCGACGCAGGCCCAGGCTAGGAATTACGTCTAGGTGTGGCACGTGCTAACATTCAAGTTCCATCTAGGTGTGGCATATGCTAACATTCACAATTCTGTCTAGATGTGACACAGGCCCAAGTTAGGAATTACGTCTAAGTGTGGCACATGCTAGCATTCAAGTTCCATTTAGATGTGGCCTCTGCTAACATTCACAATTCTGTTTAGATACGGCGCAGGCTAATGTTCTCAATTCTAAGTGTGGCACATGCTACCATTCAAGTTCCATTTAGGTGTGGCCTCTGCTAACATTCACAATTCTGTTTAGATATGGCGCAGGCTAATGTTCTCAATTCTAAGTGTGGCACATGCTAACATTCAAGTTCCATTTAGGTGTGGCCTATGCTAACATTCACAATTCTGTCTAGATGTGACACAGGCCCAAGTTACGAATTACGTCTAAGTGTGGCACATGCTAACATTCAAGTTCCATCTAGGTGTGGCCTATGCTAACGTTCACAATTCTGTTTAAATACAGCGCAGGCTAATAATCTCAATTCTAAGTGTGGCACATGCTAACATTCACAATTCTGTCTAGATGCGACGCAGGCCCAGGTTAGGAATTACGTCTAAGTGTGGCACATGCTAACATTCAAGTTTCATCTAGGTGTAGCCTATGCTAACATTCACAATTCTGTTTAGATACGGCGCAGGCTAATGTTCTCAATTCTAATTGTGGCACATGCTAACATTCAAGTACCTTCTAGGTGTGGCACATGTCAACATTCACAATTCCATCTAGATGCGATGCAGGCCCAAGTTAGGAATTACGTCTAGGTGTGCCACATGCTAACATTCAAGTTCCATCTAGGTGTGGCATATGCTAACATTCACAATTCTGTCTAGATGCGACACAGGCCCAAGTTAGGAATTACGTCTAAGTGTGGCACATGCTAACATTCAAGTTCCATTTAGGTGTGGCCGCTGCTAACATCCACATTTCTGTTTAGATACGGCGCAGGCTAATGTTCTCGATTCTAAGTGTGGCACATGCTAACATTCAAGTTCCATTTAGGTGTGGCCTCTGCTAACATTCACAATACTGTTTAGATACGGCACATGCTAATATTCTCAATTCTAAGTGTGGCACATGCTAACATTCAAGTTCCATCTAGGTGTGGCACATGTCAACATTCACAATTCTGTCTAGATGCGACGCACGCCCAGGTTAGGAATTACGTCTAGGTGTGGCACATGCTAACATTCAAGTTCCATCTAGGTGTGGCATATGCTAACATTCACAATTCTGTCTAGATGCGACACAGGCCCAAGTTAGGAATTACGTCTAAGTGTGGCACATGCTAGCATTCAAGTTCCATTTAGATGTGGCCTCTGCTAACATTCACAATTCTGTTTAGATACGGCGCAGGCTAATGTTCTCAATTCTAAGTGTGGCACATGCTACCATTCAAGTTCCATTTAGGTGTGGCCTCTGCTAACATTCACAATTCTGTTTAGATATGGCGCAGGCTAATGTTCTCAATTCTAAGTGTGGCACATGCTAACATTCAAGTTCCATTTAGGTGTGGCCTATGCTAACATTCACAATTCTGTCTAGATGTGACGCAGGCCCAAGTTACGAATTACGTCTAAGTGTGGCACATGCTAACATTCAAGTTCCATCTAGGTGTGGCCTATGCTAACGTTCACAATTCTGTTTAAATACAGCGCAGGTTAATAATCTCAATTCTAAGTGTGGCACATGCTAACATTCACAATTCTGTCTAGATGCGACGCAGGCCCAGGTTAGGAATTACGTCTAAGTGTGGCACATGCTAACATTCAAGTTTCATCTAGGTGTGGCCTATGCTAACATTCACAATTCTGTTTAGATACGGCGCAGGCTAATGTTCTCAATTCTAATTGTGGCACATGCTAACATTCAAGTACCTTCTAGGTGTGGCACATGTCAACATTCACAATTCCATCTAGATGCGATGCAGGCCCAAGTTAGGAATTACGTCTAGGTGTGCCACATGCTAACATTCAAGTTCCATCTAGGTGTGGCATATGCTAACATTCACAATTCTGTCTAGATGCGACACAGGCCCAAGTTAGGAATTACATCTAAGTGTGGCACATGCTAACATTCAAGTTCCATTTAGGTGTGGCCTCTGCTAACATCCACATTTCTGTTTAGATACGGCGCAGGCTAATGTTCTCGATTCTAAGTGTGGCACATGCTAACATTCAAGTTCCATCTAGGTGTGGCCTATGCTAACATTCACAATTCTGTCTAGATGCGACGCAGACCCAAATTAGGAATTATGTCTAAGTGTGGCACATGCTAACATTCAAGTTCCATTTAGGTGTGGCCTCTGCTAACATTCACAATACTGTTTAGATACGGCACAGGCTAATGTTCTCAATTCTAAGTGTGGCACATGCTAACATTCACAATTCTGTCTAGATGCGACGCAGGCCCAAATTAGGGATTACGTCTAAGTGTGGCACATGCTAACATTCAAGTTCCATCTAGGTGTGGCCTATGCTAACATTCACAATTCTGTCTAGATGCGACGCAGGCCCAAGTTAGGAATTATGTTTAAGTGTGGCACATGCTAACATTCAAGTTCCATTTAGGTGTGGCCTCTGCTAACATTCACAATTCTGTTTAGATACGGCGCAGGCTAATGTTCTCAATTCTAAGTGTGGCACATGCTAACATTCACAATTCTGTCTAGATGTGACGCAGGCCGAAATTAGGGATTACGTCTAAGTGTGGCACATGCTCACATTCAAGTTCCATCGAGGTGTGGCCTATGCTAACATTCACAATTCTGTCTAGATGCGACGCAGGCCCAATTTAGGAATTATGTCTAAGTGTGGCACATGCTAACATTCAAGTTCCATCTAGGTGTGGCCTGTGCTAACATTCACAATTCTGTTTAGATAAGGCGCAGGCTAATAATCTCTATTCTAAGTGTGGCACATGCTAACATTTACAATTCTGTCTAGATGCGACGCAGGCACAAGTTAGGGATTACGTCTAAGTGTGGCACATGCAAACATTCAAGTTCCAACTAGGTGTGGCCTATGCTAACATTCACAATTCTGTTTAGATACGGTGAAGGCTAATGTTCTCAATTCTAAGTGTGGCACATGCTAACATTCAAGTTCCATCTAGGTGTGGCACATGTCAACATTCACAATTCTGTCTAGATGCGACGCACGCCCAGGTTAGGAATTACGTCTAGGTGTGGCACATGCTAACATTCAAGTTCCATCTAGGTGTGGCATATGCTAACATTCACAATTCTGTCTAGATGCGACACAGGCCCAAGTTAGGAATTACGTCTAAGTGTGGCACATGCTAGCATTCAAGTTCCATTTAGATGTGGCCTCTGCTAACATTCACAATTCTGTTTAGATACGGCGCAGGCTAATGTTCTCAATTCTAAGTGTGGCACATGCTACCATTCAAGTTCCATTTAGGTGTGGCCTCTGCTAACATTCACAATTCTGTTTAGATATGGCGCAGGCTAATGTTCTCAATTCTAAGTGTGGCACATGCTAACATTCAAGTTCCATTTAGGTGTGGCCTATGCTAACATTCACAATTCTGTCTAGATGTGACGCAGGCCCAAGTTACGAATTACGTCTAAGTGTGGCACATGCTAACATTCAAGTTCCATCTAGGTGTGGCCTATGCTAACGTTCACAATTCTGTTTAAATACAGCGCAGGCTAATAATCTCAATTCTAAGTGTGGCACATGCTAACATTCACAATTCTGTCTAGATGCGACGCAGGCCCAGGTTAGGAATTACGTCTAAGTGTGGCACATGCTAACATTCAAGTTTCATCTAGGTGTGGCCTATGCTAACATTCACAATTCTGTTTAGATACGGCGCAGGCTAATGTTCTCAATTCTAATTGTGGCACATGCTAACATTCAAGTACCTTCTAGGTGTGGCACATGTCAACATTCACAATTCCATCTAGATGCGATGCAGGCCCAAGTTAGGAATTAAGTCTAGGTGTGCCACATGCTAACATTCAAGTTCCATCTAGGTGTGGCATATGCTAACATTCACAATTCTGTCTAGATGCGACACAGGCCCAAGTTAGGAATTACGTCTAAGTGTGGCACATGCTAACATTCAAGTTCCATTTAGGTGTGGCCTCTGCTAACATCCACATTTCTGTTTAGATACGGCGCAGGCTAATGTTCTCGATTCTAAGTGTGGCACATGCTAACATTCAAGTTCCATCTAGGTGTGGCCTATGCTAACATTCACAATTCTGTCTAGATGCGACGCAGACCCAAATTAGGAATTATGTCTAAGTGTGGCACATGCTAACATTCAAGTTCCATTTAGGTGTGGCCTCTGCTAACATTCACAATACTGTTTAGATACGGCACAGGCTAATGTTCTCAATTCTAAGTGTGGCACATGCTAACATTCACAATTCTGTCTAGATGCGACGCAGGCCCAAATTAGGGATTACGTCTAAGTGTGGCACATGCTAACATTCAAGTTCCATCTAGGTGTGGCCTATGCTAACATTCACAATTCTGTCTAGATGCGACGCGGGCCCAAGTTAGGAATTATGTTTAAGTGTGGCACATGCTAACATTCAAGTTCCATTTAGGTGTGGCCTCTGCTAACATTCACAATTCTGTTTAGATACGGCGCAGGCTAATGTTCTCAATTCTAAGTGTAGCACATGCTAACATTCACAATTCTGTCTAGATGTGACGCAGGCCGAAATTAGGGATTACGTCTAAGTGTGGCACATGCTCACATTCAAGTTCCATCGAGGTGTGGCCTATGCTAACATTCACAATTCTGTCTAGATGCGACGCAGGCCCAATTTAGGAATTATGTCTAAGTGTGGCACATGCTAACATTCAAGTTCCATCTAGGTGTGGCCTGTGCTAACATTCACAATTCTGTTTAGATATGGCGCAGGCTAATAATCTCTATTCTAAGTGTGGCACATGCTAACATTTACAATTCTGTCTAGATGCGACGCAGGCACAAGTTAGGGATTACGTCTAAGTGTGGCACATGCAAACATTCAAGTTCCAACTAGGTGTGGCCTATGCTAACATTCACAATTCTGTTTAGATACGGTGAAGGCTAATGTTCTCAATTCTAAGTGTGGCACATGCTAACATTCAAGTTCCATCTAGGTGTGGCATATGCTAACATTCACAATTCTGTCTAGATGCGACGCAGGCCCAAGTTAGGAATTACGTCTAAGTCTTGCACATGCCAACATTTACAGTTTCATCTGAGTATGCTGCTTGCTAATACTCACAATCCCATCTAGATGTGAGGCAGAGCTAGGAATTCTAACTAAGTGCGGCGTTAGGCAGAAGCCGATATTCACAACCTATCTAGATGTGACGCAGGCCAGCGTCCACAATTCCCTCCAGGTGTGACACTTGTTAACATTGACTAGTATGTTAGGATGCAGTGTAAGGCAACATTTCAAACACTGTCATGGTTGATGTTCAGTTGGTGATCACAAAACCTTCTAAGTATGCATAGGCTAGGTCTATGGCAGTCTGTGTTATGGGAAGGTAAGGTATAGTGCTGGGGGCTTTCTGGTGGAGAGTAATTGCTCTACACCCCACCCATGCCACAATTACAGTTTTTGTTGATGTCTGTTAGTTGCTGGCTTCCTTGGCTTCCCCTGCTGACACCTGCCCGTCACCTCTTGGAGCTGCCAGTGTAGGAGCCGCCCTTTGCCTTGGGGCCCTTAGCTGAAAGGGGCTGCCGGGCAGAGGGCTGCCCAGGGGATTTCAGATTTGTCTATCAGGTGGCCAATCATGGTGGGGGGGTGGGCGATAGGGGACAAGGCAGCACGCAGGCCGCTGGGGGTTAATAATTATTTTAAAAAGGGCCCAAAGCGGGAGGAGGGAGGGAGAGGGTGTCGGGAGCTGCAAAGGACTTGTGCCGGGTCTGGGCCTAGAGAAATGGAGGCAAGTTTGAAAATACACCAAAGCAGGCCCAGGAGGGTCGCCTGGCCCACCCACTCACCTGCTAGCTCTCTGGGGTGAAAACGAGCGTGCAGGGAGGCGCTGGTCAGTACACCAGCCAGGTTTGCTGCATTGCCCAATCAGGGCCCGGGGCGGTCTGGGAGGCGGGAGGTGGGAGCGAGAGGGTGTCGGGAGCTGCAAGGGACTTGTGCCGGGTCTGGGCCTACAGAAATGGAGGCAAGTTTGAAAATACACCAAAGCAGGCCCAGGAGGGTCGCCTGGCCCACCCACTCACCTGCCAGCGCTCTGGAGTGAAAATGAGCGTTCAGGGAGGTGCTGGTCAGTGCACCAGCCAGGTTTGCTGCATTGCCCAATAATGTTTTTATTATTGCTATTATTACTTTTCTTTTGTGTGGGAAGTTTCTTTGGTTTGCCTATAGTGTACACAATCCCTAACTAACCCAGGAGAACGAACCCAGGTGGTCTTAATATTATGCCCACCTGCAGACAGAGATCTTGCTATAAAAACACAGCACACTGTAGCCTCCAAAACACCGGAAGACTAGGGTGCCCACATTTTTGTAACCAAAAAGTGAGACAGCCTGGGCACGTGGATGGGCAAAGTCAATACAATAGATAGAGAAGAAGGGCACAAACATCTGAGCTCAGGCACATATTGTACAGTCTAAAACACTACATTGAAAACACTGTGTTGTGACACTGGGTGCACAGAAGTGACCCCCCTCGTCTTTTTTCTTTCTTCTTTTCATTCTTCTCACACACACATGCGTGTTCCCTTGCAGGCCTTCATCACCCCTCGCCTAGTTTTGTTCTTAACTTCCATCCCCTGTCCGATAATCAAGTTTCAATAACGTCTGTAACTTCCCAACGGTATCAGGTAACAAAAATGTTGCCGGTAAAGTAAATCTCAGCAAAAATGCTGTGGTTTGACCCGGTAAAGGTGTACCACATTATACCATTTAAGGGGAGTGGAGATTGCGGGGGTGTCCCCTGCTCCCTTTAAATGGTATAATGGGTCTGGGGTTGCGGGGAGTCCCCCGCATTCTTTAGCAATATTTTGTATTCACTGCCATTTTTGCCGTGATTTTAAGACATGGAACCTTCCCAACGATCTTTATGCAGTCAAATTTATTTTGTAGCTACGTTAAACATTTCTTTCTCATGTAACTTTCACTCTCCCTATAGATTGTCTTTCCTATGTAGATATTTCTCGCTAGAACACAATTTCTTTCACTTCTTTTCTTGCCTCTGCATGCCATACTTTACATGTCCCTTCTATTCCTGTCCTTAGATGCACTTATTTCAATAGTATTCCTTCCTCTATCGTACATCTCTATCCAGTGATCTCCTCAATCCTACCCTTCATTTTCACCACCTTCCATTCTTTTTCCCTTATCCCTTCACATCACATTCACACCCAGAGGAGATTTAGCAGGCAGCCAAGGAGCAAATGATGATGCCCTTCTCACCCGCTGGTCCCTGGCGCCTACTCTCTCAACAAAGACATAAACAGCCCGGGTTGCTCATGGCCTCCCATTGAAGTCTGAATTATCTTGATAACACCTCTTTCAGCAGCCCATTTACAACAGAATGTGATTGGTGGTGGAGCAGGTTATTGGGAATGACTATTATCACCGACACATAAAATGTGTTTGTGGGGGAGTGTTAGAAATGATGGGTGTCAAAACAAGCAGCAAGTGGTGTGAAATAATAACCCTTTCAATGCATTTTATTTTTTGTAGGTTTGCATTACTTTTCATGCTGTAAGTCGGAGGCTTTCTTTCAAGATGGGAAAGAAAGTCTGCATACATGCTCTTTCTGACCAAAATGTTTCATCAAGTGAAATTTAAGTGGAAGCACATCAGGACAATTGCAACATCTGCATTACTTCAAACATGCTTCCAAAATGATTTACCTGTTGTCATGTTGGTTTGTTATGTGATTTTTGCACTTTTAAAGTAATCTCTATGTTACTGAGTACTCTGGTTAGTCTTGAAATCCAAACATTAATAAAAAGTTTGTGCTTAGAGCTGCGAAAATGTGTGCCTACATTTCAGACTTGGCTCGAATGCCGGCTTCACCACTTGACCAAAGTATGTGATCCTGGGCAAATCGTTTAATGTCACTGTGTCTTATCAGCCAAAATTGTGAAATTCCGGAAGTGGTTCTTTTTTTAGTGTATGCTATTCCTAAAAAGTCTCACTCATGGTTTTCTAGACTCCATTTGTAATAATAGTGACCATTCATATTCACTTTACAAAGAATCGTTTGTTATTTGTATGGGTCGCCCGTGGATTTTACATTTCCAGTTGCTGTTGCTCTTGCTCCCTGGCTTTCTTTCCTGCATCATTTCAGTCCCTCATTGACTCAACTCAATTAAAATCTGTCATAATAAACATTGTTGTGCTGCAAAATGTCCCTTTGTATGTAACAAAATGTGCCATTTCGTGCTGCAAAATGCTGGAGAGAGGCTGTCTTTCACAACAAGATGTCAAGCCCCCACACTCCGCCTCTGTTGCCTGCTGGGAGTGGTCACAGTGCTCAGTGAACCATTGTTGGAATCAGCAGAAGCTGAAATGAAGGAGGGGGTGGGGGCATCATTGCTTGGCATTGTAGAGAAAAGGAGACAGCCCTCTTGCTTCTTTCCAGCCAGGCCAAGATAAAAAAGTGGGGTGCTTGTGCTGAGTGTGACTGATGGGAAACAGAAATGGTGGTAAGGGGGAGTGAACGGAAGGTGAATGAGATTGGAAGGTGGATGCAAGGAAAAGGGCAAAGGGGAAGGGACGATCAGTATAATGGGCATCATTATGAGACCGGCGGTAGCCGTGCCGGTAAAATCATTTTTTTTCTGGTGCCCAGGAATGGTTAATTACTGGGGCATTACCGGGGCAATTACTGTCCATTCCCGGGTGCCGGTAAACCTTAGTCCCCATTCCAATTTGAGTCCCGTTCAGGGGCGTTGCTAGGGGGGGGCTAAGGGGGCTATAGCCCCTGATCTTTTGGTTGTAGCCCCGGATAGAATCTCAGGAGCTACAGCCAAAAGACTAGCTAGCCCCCAGTCCCAACAGTTCCGACATCAGTTTAGCCCCGGGTCTTTTCCAGGCCTAGCAACTCCCCTGGTCCCGTTGGACTCAATGGGAATGGGGAGGCTGGATGCATGCGTGAATGATGCCGGTGCATCCGACATGGTCTGCTTGCCGGTGCCGGTCTGCCCGCCTGGTGGGTCAAAAAGGCACCTGCGAGCAGAACTTGTAGTTTGCCGGTCCGGTAACAATGGTACCGGCAAGCTTATTGGTAGCATTGTTACTGGACCGGCAAACTTATAATGAAGCACAATATCTGTCTTTTTGGTGGACACACACTAAACAGACAGCTACTCAGTTTGATTATCTAACGTGAAATGTTTTATTTAACTCCCCTTCCTCCCTATGTAACCTCTTGCACATGACCTGACATCTCATGCATCCCGTGATTGTGTGGAGCGGCTACAGCTCCGATTCTACAACCTCGCCCGAAAATAATAATGTCTCACCCTATCTCTTCAATCCAACGCTTTGCAAGCGTTATGGTTCTGCAAGGTCGTCCTTCATCTCTTGGAGCTGTCTTGTCTCCTGGATCTTCGTGCTGCTCCCTCCTTTCATCATTTAACTCTTCTTTGTCTCCTGTATATTCCGATTCTTCACACCATTCATGGTGGCCACTTTTTCTGCTGTGTATGCTCAATTCATCTGTGTGCATTCTTCCAAAGAACGATGCATTTCCTGGTATGTTCTTATCGGGCAGTGACCATCGATGCCTTCTTTTGTGTTATCACTAGTCGCTGGGAGTAAAATGGTGGCATTCCTTTGTGGGTGCTTGACTGCCTCACCAGGACACTCTCCTTCTTGGATGACAGATGTTCGTGTGCTGCAACGTCGGTCCGCATATTCTTTCCTTTTCTCTTTCACCTCCATGTCATTTGGTCTGACTTCTTGGTCCTCGTCATCTGACCCTTTCTTGTGCGCGGTATGCAGCAATCTCGTATGCACTGAGCGGCCAAACATCAGTTCTGCTGGGCATACTCCTGTGGAGCTGTGACGCGTGTCCGTACACAGGAGCTGATAGATGGCCCGTTCCAGTGGCTTGCGTGCGATGTTCGATATCCTTCCTGCTCGCTTAAGATTTGCCATGAAGAGTTCGACCGCTCCATTTCCTTGAGGCCACAGCAGTGTAACCCGCCTATGGCAGAACCCAATGTATTGTGCAAAATCTTTGTGGTCACTTCCTGTGAACGGGGGACCACTGCACGATTTCACAATTTTCCGGATGCCATTTATCGAGAATATTCTGTGCAACGCTGGTATGTCGGATATAGCTGGCGTGGACTGTAGCGATTATATGTCAGGATACCTCGAGTGTTCATCTAGCACTACTAGGATGTAGATGCCTGATTGAAGAGGGCCGAAGGAGTCTATTGCCACCTCCTCCCACACGTGTTCCGGTAGTTGTGTCATTTGCAGTGGCTTCAGGAAGGTGTGAGGCTGTAGGCTGCGACAAATGTGACATGATTTGAGGGTGCTTTCCGACCTGCTTTCCATGCCAGGGAACCATACTTTCTGTCTGAGTAGCCATTTGGTAGACACGATTCCCGTTGTCCTTCGTTCCCCGTTGTCCTTCGTGCGCTACCTCTACTACTTGCTGCTGTAGTGGTGATGGTACTACTATCTGGTTTCCTTTCAGTATGAGGTCAGGCGGCGAGAGGGAGAGCTTGTCCTTCACTCGAACCAGCGTTCTTAGCAGTCTTATGTCTATGGCAGAATTTGAGGACACTGTGCTTTCCATTGAGTGCCAGTGTCTGTTTTGGATACATGCTGACACCAGTTCCAGAGTTGGGTCTTCTGTCATCTGCCTTATGAGTTCTTGCAGTGTGATTGTTGATGGTCGGGCGTGATGTACGACATAGTTAACTTCCGCGCTGTTGCTTAAGGGTTTTGGACCAAGTAGTGGATGGCGGGACAGAAAATCTGCAGGGTTGGCTTCTTTCCCAGGCTTGTGGACAATGATGAATTTGTATTCTTGCAGCCTCAGACCCCACCGGGTGATGCCTGGAGGTATCTGGGTTGTTGGTTTGCCATATATTGTTATTAGAACCTGGTGGTCTATAACAATAGTCCATTCTTTGCCATAAAGAAATACGTGGAAATGTTTGCATGCTCACACGACTGCAGATTTTCTTTCTCCCCCTGGGAATAGTGCTGTTCAGTATCAGTCAGGCTTTTGCTGGCATATGATACTATTTTCCTTTGGGAGTGATCTCATCCTAAGTGTTGGGCAAGTATGGCTCCTAGCCCGACTGGGCTAGCATCCGCTGTCACATTGGTCATTAAATTAGGGTCAAAATAGGACATGCATACTGCTTTCTGATCCTGTCAAACGCTTTCTGGCACAGTACGTCCCATGTGAACTCGTGTTCTTTTTTTGTCAGTGTTCGTAGTGGATCGTTGATTGATGCAAACTCAGGGAGGTAGTGCGTGCAATAGCTTGCAAGTCCTAGGAACAAGCCCATTTGAGCTACATTTGTCAGGCGTGGGGCCTCCATGTGTGTCTTTATCTTGCCGGGTCTGGTTCTATACCTTTCTCTGAGAATATGTGGCCAAAGAATTTCAGCATTGACTTGTTAAAGTCACATTTGTCCTTTTTGAGTATTAGATTGACTTCTTCTAGTGCTTTGGATATTCTCAGTACCATGATGTTGTGGGAATCTTGGGACTTGCCAAATATGAAAGTGGCATCATTATAATTTAGACAGTTTGGTATGTGACATATTTAATTTCTGATCTCTTCCTGAAATATCTCGGGTGCCGAGGATACTGCAAAATGTAATCTTTTATATCAGAACAGTCCTAACTGAGTGGTGAAGGTCATTATGTTGCATGACTATTCTCTTATCTCAGTTTGATGGTGCCCCTAGTTTAGATCTAGCCTGGAGAAGACGGTTCCTCCATTCAGGAGGTGTATCATGTAGGTAATGCGTGGCGTCTGGTGGCGCTCTCTCAGGATGATTTAATTGGGTACTTGCATGTCGATGCATAGTCAAATTCGTCCTTCCGGTCCTTTCTTTGGCACTGGTACCACAGGAGATATCCACGGGGTGGGCTCGATGGCGGGTTCAATTATATCCTCTTTGATGTGGGCCTGCCCTTCTTTTTCTACTTGATGCTGAATATTAAACGGTATTCCCCTGTAATGCTGGGCTACTGGTTTCACTAAAGGGTCAATATGTATTTTAATTTGGCACCCTTTGAGTTTCCCTATTCCTTTGAATAAGGAAGGGAACGTCGCTTTTATTTTAGCGGGCAATGTTATGTGTTTGTTGGCCATTATGCAGTAGATGATGTGGATTAGTTCCATCTGTATTGCCGACTGAAAAATCAGTATGCATCCGCATGTAGCTTATTCATTAATTACATGAATTGTGAGGTGATCAGATTTTCCTTTGCATGGCAGTGGTTGTTTTGCACCATACGCATATATCTCTAACTGGGCTTTCTGTAGGTGTGGTGGTTTGTTCAGTTTCCTGAATTCGTTTTCTGAGATCACATTCACTGTGGCTCCTGAGTCTATTAGGAAGATGTGTGTTTTACCTTGTATCAAAAGTGGTAATGTCAGGAAGTGCGCTATGGCTGTCGGATTCCCTAGGGAGTATACTTAAACCTTTCTTCTTTCTGTGCTCGATGGTGTTTCAGATTCTTGTTGATGGTGTTGTCGTGCGCAGGTGATGTATGCGCCTCTTCCCTTTTCTGCAAGCTTCAGGCGATTGTGAGTGCCTTGTTCTGGTGCTGCGTCATTCGCAGGTGTAGTACTTCTTTTCTGAGTGTCTATGCCTCTCCTCTCTTGAGTATCAGGACCTCGACTTGTTTGGGTGTGGTCTCTGTTCCTTGTAGTGTGATCCTGATGTCCTAGTTGGCTGGCACATGGATCTAAAGTGGTTGTTGCCTCCACACGCCAAGCACTCTTGTCCTATCGCCGGGCACATGCCTTCATGTGGAAAGTCACAACCACAGCAGAAGCATTGTCTCTTCTCTTTCTTTTCTTCTTTCGATGACGTGGGCTGTGTCACAGGTTTTTGCAGTAATTCCTCTTTTATCGCTGTTGCGGGTGTGATTTGCAGTTTGCCCATGGTCAACAATTGGTGTTCTAATGCTGTGGTTATTCTCACTAGTAGCAGTATTTCTGCCAGTGTGTGCCGCTTCTGCAGCAGTTTCTTTTTCAACGTCATGGACATACATCCCACAATGATCTGCGATTTAAGGACCTCCTCATTAGAATACAGGTGGAAATCACATTTCCTAACTTTGGCCCTTGACAGTGTTACAAACCTGTCCCTGGTCTCTCCCTCCATCTGCATGTTGGGCTTGTAATCTACATTCTATTGGATCACAAAGTGTTTGTTGAGGATGCGCTTTAGCACTGGGTAGGAGTAGTCAATGTCTTCAAGTAATTCGAAGATGATGTCTCTCACTTCGGGATCTGCTGTGAGTGTGAGGAGCCTCTTCACCCGTTTGTCATCCTGAGGTCCCAATGTGTCTAAGTACACGTTGAATTCCCAAAACCATATGAATCACCGAGGACCGGGGTTTGTTGTGTCGGTCATATCAAAAGGGAGCAGTTTGGGTATGGGGACGTTATCTCTTACTTGTTGTGCCAGTTGTTGTGTCCTGCCCTCCCAATGCTGGTCCTGAGTTATCTTCTGCTTGTTCTTGGTCCCCATCCTCTTTCACTAACTTGATGCACTCAAGTGAGATCTTCTTGGGAGGTTCTGTATATTGTGGCGCTATTGACACTCTTGTCGGCACTCTACCACTGCAGACTCACTATGGGATCTCTGTTGGAGTGTGCCGCCAATTTCAGAGTCTGTTTGGCCCTCGATGTGGGCTTTAGCAGCCTTCTATGCATGCCATCAGCCTTGGGTCCTTCAGAGTAGTATTGCCTTCTGTTTCAACGCAGTCTACCGTGCGCTGGGTCTGTACTGCAATTAGTACCCTTGGCGTCTGGTGGGCATTCCCTCTCTGGGTGGTATAGAAGAGGGTGGCGCTGCTCCACCTTCGGGGTGTCATGGGTATCCGTCTCATCCTCCCCACCTTGCTTCAGCTGTGTCTTTGCGTGTCTCACAAATGCGGTCATGTGCCTGTGTTTCCGAGAGTCCCCTTCACTCAGGTATAACACTCCTCATCCGCTGGACGGGTCAGGTTCCACCTCTGTCATCACCAGTATAATGCCCGCCTTTTAGGCAGGCACAGATGCATAATAAATAGGCAGCCACTCAATTCGATTATCTAATGTGAACTGCTTTATTGAACTCCCCATGACCTGACATGTTATGCGTCCCGTGATGGCAACCAGTAGATAGTTGTTTCCACACTACCTTTCTTGTTTTTCCATATGACTCTTTTGCTCTTGGTGTGTTTTTTTTTCTTGATCAATTAATGCATATGTGTTCAACCAAAGGTGGATGCCATTTTTCTTGGGGCATGATTAATTGGGATTCACCTCTCAGGGACTGCAGCATACATTTTTCTTTTATTCAAGGTGTGGCACAGATCGTTTCCCCACAGGGCAGGGAGGAGGATAGAAGGCGCAGAGCTTAGCAGATGGAAGGATGAAGAGAGGTGGAGGGGCTCATCGAAGGTGAAGATGGAATGGATGGAAGAGGAAGAAGAGAGCAGAGGATTTTGTGATTTTGCAAGAGGAAGAGGAGAGTGTGTTGTTTTGGAAGTGGTGAGTGGAAGAAAGGGGGAATGCATTTGCTACCTGAACAAATTGAATAGGCTTGGACAAATCACTCAATGTCAGCAAAACCTGGTGAGGAACCAGGCTGTTTCCAGCCAAAATCAAACTCGAGAACACACAACTCCAGCAGTAAAAAAGGCAATCTAAAAAACGTGATGACATGTTTGTCCCTAACGTTCATAATGTTTGAACCATTAACTCAGTCCACCCTAAACTCTGCCTCTACAATTCACCCACCCGGTGCCCTCTGTCATTCGTGCTCATGGGGCCCTTTGCCTTAAATGTGCCACTATTCATACGTTGCCTTTTCTGGCCACTAGCAGATTCACTGTCAGCACTGTTTTTCTCTGCAGCTGCACTTTGACATGCACACACTAATAGCCAGAGAGGTGATGGGATAAGAATTTCCTTTCAAACCTTTTGTAGAAACCAGGGCATGGCATTTTTGCAAAACCTTGTCAGAGCAGGGAAAGATGTTGTGAAAAAACCAACTCTATTGCCCCCAAACCTGGATGCCTGGTCAGCCTGAAGTAGGTATGGGGTTGGGTAAGCATCTTTCTCTAATTCTGGCGTGCTAATGGCCCTAGCCAAATAAAACCGGCTTTTCAGTGTCACCAGCCTGATTGGAATCCTGGCATCTGTGCTCCCTGTTGACTTCAAACCCTAGCCAGCATGCTCATGCTTTCTCTATATGGGAAAGTGATAGGGTGGGCGACCATGATATCTTTTGCGGGACTTTCCTGATTTCATGGGGCCTCATTACAAGTCAGGCGTTAAGGGTTTAACGGCGCCGTCGGCGCCGTTAACCCTTAACGCCTGATTAAGAGGTCCCGGGTTTTAACGCCTGCTTTTTGCAGGCGTTAAAACCCATGCCGCAAAGTGACCTTGGTGCTAAGTACGGTGCCGCAATTTGCGGCACCGTACTTAGCGCCTTTCCCCATTCCCATTATGCCCTATGGGGCAAAAATGGGAATGGGGAAGGGCAAATGGTGAATGGGGAATTACCGCCCCACTCACCTTGGAATGGGGCGGTAATTCCGCCATCCACCAGGCCGGAGTCCGGCATGGACCATGGTGCTAGTAGCACCATGGTCCAGCGCCGGACTTGTAATGAGGGCCATGGTCTGTGCCCTGCGTCCCACTGACTTACCTTTGCATGTCTCAGATTCAGATTTGCAGATTCAGCGGTTCGCAGACTTTCCCGCACTCAGAGTGATGGAGCTCTGGTTGTCTTTTTTTTTGTTGCTTTGTATTTCAAGCACAGGACGGCTCGGGGACTCCCCCAAATAGTTGATCAAATAATGTCTTAAAACGTGGCTTTGTTTCTGCAGAGCAGTTGGGTCGCTAGGTCGGGGATCTGGGGGGACCGTGCCCCCCCTCTGAAATCCTGTGCCCCCCCTTGTGCCCCACCTACCTAAGGTGAGCTGTGACCATGTTCTCTGTGCGTGGTGTTATTTGTGACACTCACTGGGGCAAATTTCTGCATATCACACAGCTATACTCCTTTTGTCTCAAAGGGAGCAATGATCGAGCAGCTTGCAGCCCATCCCATCAGAATGTAGCCACAAAACTGCTAATGCAAAAAAGTGGCCCTACTTCATACCTGGATCGCAACAACCCTTGACGACATCGCCAAAGAAAATCCCTTCACCCCATCACGCAAGAAAACTACAGCAAAATGGTTCACCCCACTACTCAACGCCATGAAAAGGAAAAACCGAAAACTAGAATCTCATTGGAGGAACAACAACAACACCACAAACAAACTGAAATACCTACAACAGATCCGCGCATATAAAAAGGAAATACAAAAAGCGAAGAGGAAACATTACGATAACCGAATCTTCAGAGCACCAAACGCTCCAAAAGAATTATTCAAAATCATAAACGAAATAAAAAACCCACCGGCCTGCAACAACATGCCAATCCCATCGAAAAAACTCTGCGAGGACCTCGGAGACCACTTGAAAAACAAAATAACCTCCATCCAACACACCATACAAAACAGACCAAACGTTCACAGCTCAAACCCCACCAACACAGACGAGGAACACGCAAACAAGCTACGAAACTTCCCAGAAATATCAGTTGAGGCTTTCGTCAAACTGGTAAACCAAAGCAACAAATCGGGCTCTCCTAAAGACCCTTGGACCCCGGACATACACAAAACAATTCTCAAACAGGGAACCCCCATGGAATACCACAGGAACCTCCTCAACCTCTCAATCTCAACAGGTAAAGTACCGCAGGCCTTCAAATCGGCTTACATCAAGCCACTACTCAAAGACACAACAGGAAACGTAGAGGACTTATCTAACTACAGACCCATCTCCAACATACCCTACATAGCCAAACTGCTAGAAACGTATGTCTACCAAATAACCCAAGAATTTGTAGAAGAGCATTGCCTACTAGACCAGGCACAAGTTGGCTTCAGACCTAAGAGAGGAACAGAATCGGCTCTCCTCTCAATATGAGACGACCTAAAAACAAACACAGACTCAGACAACAGCACCGCCCTGATCCTCCTTGATCTGTCTGTAGCTTTCGACACTGTCAACCATGCCATCCTCATAAAGAGATTAGAAGGACTAGGGATAACAGACACTGCCCTACTATGGATCAAATCCTTCCTAACAAACAGAACAGAAACAATATGGATGAAACCTTGTAAATCCAAACCCAGAGTCTCTACATGCGGAGTACCACAAGGATCATCCTTCTCCCCGCTTCTATTCAACATCTACATGTACCTATTAATCAAACTCATCAAAAAACACGGCCTCACATGCTACAACTACGCTGACGATACTCAAATAATCTTCAACATACAAGACACCCGAGAAGAAAACACCACACTAGAGAATTGCCTCCGTGACATATTCAACTGGATGAACCTCAACCATCTCAAAATCAACCCAGGCAAAACAGAGATAATGATTGTTTCAAAAAAGGGAGGAGACATCAACTACAACCCCTGGCCAAGAGAGCTCAGATTGAGTTGCGAATGTTAGCATGCCCACAGCTGGACGGGTCTCCAGACACTAGCATGCGCCGCAGCTGGGTGGGAGTATGAGTGTTGGCATGACCACACCTGGATGGAGTCCTGAGCTCTGGTCTGCGCCGCGTCTGGATGGGAATGTGAGGGCCGGCAAGTGCCACACTCAGACAGACCTGTGAATGTTAGCATGGTAAAGGTCAGGTAACCCACTAACCAATATAAGCTCAACCTCTGAACACTTATCCCACTCAAAAACTCACACAACCATCTCTCGCACAACAAGCCGCACGCACTTCACAACACTGCAACAACACATAATCCTGAACAACAGCACACGCGGACTGACCCCGATCCAATACCCGCACCAAAGCTCAGCACCCGGTGTATACCGAGTTGAAGCTGCCAACAGAACACCACTCCTCTCACTATCCTACTCCCTCCTTCACCTTACTAACCCATCCCACCTTTATCGTTTACAGATCCGCCTGAGCGCCTGGGGACCAATTCCGTTGGTGACGGTGCGCGATACAAATACCTTTAACATTTAACATTTTAACATTTAATGATGGCCCATTAGTCACTGAATGGTTTCGTGCCTGCATTCTGATGGGTGGGGAGGTGCAGTGGGGTGTGGGTAGCTGGTGTGCACAAAAGCCTCTCTGCAGGAGTGCCTGTGATGTCACAAATTACCTTTCATAGATGCCCCCCTACTTTTGTCTGTGCCCCCCTACTTTTGTCTTTGCCCCCCTCTGTGCCCCTCCTAAATTTGATTCCTGGCGACGCCACTGCTGCAGAGCAGTGAAAGGGGAGAGATTAGTGGTAGATGGCTACAGACACAGCAGTGAGTGGACCTTAGGGAGGGACTACTCTCCCATAAGAGGTGTGAGTGGTGGGTGATTAGACATGGTAAGGGTGCTTAAAGATACATGATGTGTAAAATAATGACTGCACGCAGATTAGCTCACTGTACCTTTTCTTTCAGTGTACCTGTATGTGTGACAGTACGTCTTGATATAATAGTTTTAAAACAAAAGGGAGATTTGTTAAGTCTCTCATTGTTTGTTTAGTCTCACATTGCTTTGCATGCTGCTACTGTATTCTTCCATTCAGGATGGGGAAAATAAAGCTATAGTCCATGCTATTTTTGCTGTACATGTTTCTATAACGCTTTATGTATTGTCAGATTATTTTATTATGGCATGTGTATACTTTTGTAGGCATTGCTTTAGAATTAAGTATTATTTAAGCTTTTGAAACTCAAACCTTAAACATTTGTTTAAAAAAAGGAAAGCTCGGAAGATATGTGGTTAAAGTCATAAATCACAGACTGGGCTCAAATCCAAGTTTCACCAATTGACCGAAGTCTGTGATCCTGGGCAAATAGTTTCATTTTATGGTGTGGCCCATATAGTGTTGCTCTGTATTTAAAGTGACTATTCATATATTGCCCACTACACAGTTATTTGTCTCTTTGCTTACTCTGAGCAACTTTTTGGAATGCCACTTTCTATGATCCAGCACACACACCATCACCAGCCAATCTGTTTATGACTCAATTTGAACAAACACATGCTTTGAATAACAATCCACTTGCCAAACATGTACACGAATGGCATAGATACATTGACGATATTTATCTTGTTTGGGATGGGACTCCAGATGACTTTATCAAGTACACAGAACACCTGAATAACAATCATTTTGTATTAGAACTGGTGGGACATCTCAGGCAGTCAGAGATCTCCCATGTAGATCTTAAACTCTATATTAAAGATGGTCATGTAGATACTAGGTTTTTCTGTAAAACCTACTGAGGTTAACGCAACACTTTTGGCGACTATTTGCCATACTAAACATGTTGCTCAAAATATTCCAGTAGGCGAACTGATCAGGGCGCGATGCAACTGTAGCGAAACAATGATCACTGGATTAGAAATTAAGAAAGTCATTAATAGATGCAGACAACAAGGTCAGAAAGATTCAGTATTATTAACAGGTGGAAATAAAGCCAGGTCCAAATCACGACAAGAACTAATCCAAGGTACTACCAGAGTAAAACCTGATATGAATAACCGAGTGAGATTCATCACTCAGTTTAGTGGCGAGAATCAGATACTATACAAGATGCTTAAAAAGCATTAGCATCTCATACAGATGGACAACGATCTAAAAACCTATGTTGGTGATTAACCTAGAATTACGCATACAAAGGCACCGACCATAGGTAGTAAACTATGTCTGAGTATCATGTCACCCATTCCGGCAGCAAACATTTGGCTCTCAACATCAGGCTTCTATAAGTGTGGTTTATGCACAAAGTGCATCTTTGCATTAGAAACAACTCATAAACTAACTCCAGAGGGTTTACCTACCATTCACATGAACCAATTTTTGAATTGCAAAAGTAAGTTTGTGGTTTATATTATTATTTGTGTCTGTCATAAATACTATGTGGGCAGTACAATGGTGAATTAAATACAGAGAGCATCTTGGGACAATTGGAAGCCAAGAAGCGAGATACCCGTTGACATATCACTGCAGTGAACATCACCAAATGGATGACAAAAAATACATCAGGTTTCTTGCCATAGATCATGGCAAACCACTCTTTAGTGGAGGGGACAGAGAAGAATGTGTAAGAATGAAAGAAGCAATATACATGTGCAAATTGAGGTCCACAACATTTGGTCTCAACACGGATCATGAACTGGAAGTTTTCTTGTGAAGCAACCTACTGACGAGATAGGATTCTGAATAATGTGTGCAACTTATAAAAATGAAGGGTTATATATTATATCAAATAGCATGTGCAACTTTTTGAAATGAAATGGTACACACTATACACGTGATAAAAGATGTGGTAACAGTTTTGATCAAGGGCTTTAATGGATACTACTGAGTGGCTCTGTAAATTACTGTAGGCCCCAAACTTTAATCTATAATTCAGTAAAATACTTTGTTAAAGGGACGTTATGGTTCAAAGTAAAACCAAAAACCCCCTGAAATTCGGCAGTTATGGTAAGATAAGCAACCATAACTCGCGCCACTGTGCACTGCTAACACTAACACCCAGGACATCAAAGATGACATCACAAATGTCATTGATGACATCACTGATCTTACCATAACCAAATTTCAGGGGTTTTTCGGTTTTACTTTGAACCATAACGTCCCTTTAACAAAGTTTTTTTACTGAATTTGATAGGTTTTTAGTAGCGCAACTTAACCATAACGTCCCTTTTAACAAAGATTTTTCACTGAATTTCATAGGTTTTTAGTAGTGCAACTTAACCATAACATCCCTTTAACAAAGTTTTTTTACTGAATTTCGTATGTTTTTAGTAGCACAACTTAACCATAATATCCCTGACTTTATATACATGTAACATAGAACATACTGAACCACTAGCTAGTGATTTGGATGTCCGCAGACTACTGCCATGTCCGCGGACATATCGAAAATCTGAGCGTGGTGAATGTAAATTTAAATAGTGTGCCCCATTTCCCCTTTGAGGTTGGCTCTGAAAAGAGCCATTTTTTGGGGGGTTGTTTGCATATGCTTGACAGACACCTGTTATTTTGTATTTTTTTTCTTACTTTACTCCTAAAATCTTCACATAACCTTCTCCAAAGCAGCCCTTACATTCCAAAACAGAATGGCATTTCCCATAAAAGATAAGGAAATGCCATATTCTTTAAAATAAACAGCATTACTGGAATCAATATTCTCATTATTACAGAAGCACATACCAGCTCTAAGCATGAAGGCACACATGCCTCCGTTGTTTACACACCTAGCATTGTTTTGCTGACGAAAAAAAACGGAACTATTGTCCCATATTGCCCTAGGTACTAATCCAGAAAAAATTACTTTGGCATTTGGAAGGATGTTCTTTACTGCTTGAACCAAGTGTTCCAAATCTGCCAACAAAGTAGGGGCACTGACATAGCCCAAATGGAAAGCACCATAGTGCAAAACTACCACATGGGGACTGTTGATCCTGCCCATATCTTCACAAACTTGTACAATTCCCTGTACATTGCAATCAGGCACAGTGCTCCACACCACCTCCACTCCTTTAACATCAACATTCTTTGCAACATGCCTGCATTGAGCATACTGTTGTAAACCATGCACAAACTTATCTCCAAGCACCAACTCCCTGACTTTCTCCACTTCTGCCATCTTCACTACACACAGTCTCTTTGAACACAAATCCACAACCTCAACATCTGATTGGCTGATCCCTACAGTCTTCTTTCCATGCTGGATTTGCTGGAAAACCCCGGATGTAGCACGCCCTGTCCGCAGACCGCATAACTCTTAGACAGCCCTTCTACCATTTCCACTCCATTCTCTGTGCCATTCCCTCATTGTATACAGCTAAACAGGCACACAATACGGAGAACGTCCTCAGAACACCCCCATTTTATTTATTTTCAAACATTTCAGGACACCGCGAGTGTTCTTAGAACACATTCAACTTGCCAGCGAACAATACGGACAACGTCCCCAGAACACCCCCATTTTCTTTATGTACGAACATTTCAGGACACCGCAAGTGTTCTTAGCACACTTTCTGCTAGACAACGAACAATACAGACAACGTCTTCAGGACAACCCCTGCGAACATTCCAGGAAACCACGAGTCTTCTTAGAACACTTTCAACTTGACACCAAATCCATTCTGTTTATTTACGAACCTTTCAGAACAGCCGTGTTGTCCGCAGAAAAATTGAACACAACAAAAGTGTCTAGCACATAAAAAAAAACAGAACATTGAACCTATCTCATACTCCCCCACCCTCCCCAAACACTCTTACACACCAACACACTCCACTAAATACAATTTTTAATCCAAGTTTCACCGCGAATGCAAGATGGCGGGCGCCACAGAAAATCTGACACGCTTCACGCACCACGCCGTCCAATCAGCAAACACGTCGCATGTCTGCGGACATCACGCAAGCCGCTCGGCCAAACCGGGAAGTCCGTCCGCGGAGCGAACGGAGATATCACAAATTTTTTTGCCTTACATTTTGGTCATTTTAAAAAAAAACGACTGGACGGATTTACACCAAATTTACAAAAGCACGCTTTTGGGACCAAGCCCCCACTCCTGCCGCAAATTTGGTGTAAATCCGTCCAGCAGTTTGGGCTGTAGGCGTGCACAAAGCTTTTTCCCATTATGTCTATGGGAAAACACAAAAGTTTTGGGACCCCCCTATAACTTTGCCCCCCCTGGACCAAACCTCTCCAAACTTTGCAAAAAAAGTATATGGCCCACTCTGTAAATACAGAGTGGGCCATATACTTTTTTTGCAAAGTTTGGTGAGGATTCGTCCAGAGGGAGTGAAGTTATAAGTCACCCAAAAAATGCTCTTCCTATGGAAACACCAACTTAACCATAACTACATGGACGCTAATGCGTCCATGTAATTAGCAACTTAGGTGTTTTGATGAGTATTCTAATACATATGTGCATAATTAGAGTACTATGATAAATTGGAGGAGGTATACATGCCATTATATCAGTGGCAAAGGCCTATCAATATGACCTGAATCTGAGGTTACCTAATCTCTTGTACTAAATGTATATGAAAATGAACTTTTAAAAACACATTTTTTCAGCAAAAGATTATATGGATCACTAGGGCACTAGATGCAAACTGCACATTTATGCCAATAGCACTATAAAATGTGAATTGATAGACAAAATACGGGAGTGCACAAGTTACAATTTGTAATAATTATCAAATTATTTTCAGAGACGGGCAACAAAATAGCTTTAAGTGTTTTCTAATTCCTGTTTGGACAGTCAATACTTACAAGTGTCCAGGCTCAAATATATTATATGTATTGCGTGCATATAGTTACATACAACATAAGTTAGGCCTATTCTCCTTCAGGAATCTTCCAAACACATTGTTATCTTATTTTATCTTATGCTATGTTATATTGATTTATACTGCGTAACGCTCCCACCCAACAGCGATTTCCAGGCACTCATTGGATGGATTCCACAGCATTGGAGATACTATGCTGACGTAATACGCTTCAACACAATGATGTCACTATGCATATTTACAATAGGCGTCGCAAGATGGCGCCCATTACGATCGCTGAATACTGCGGGAAAGCTGTGCTTTAACTAATGTGTCCTCATGGAAAGCGCACTGGGCTGAATTTTTGTCCCTTCTCATGGCACCTTAAATCAAGTGATCTTACACGGGTCTGTTATTATTTTTTTAATATAGGACCAGTATGACTGCTTCTAACACTTGATAACATTCACATGGAATTGGTCATGTATATGGAACACAACAGTAGAAAAACAACATGCTTTTTCATAAGTTTGATGTTAAACAACCTAACCCCTACTTGTCACCTGGTTGGCTAATATTCAAAATTAATCGACACAATTAGCCACTCACACATATATAAGTGTACTTATAGGATATGAGGAATGAGAAAAATTACTGGTATTGACCATTGTGACATTGGGAAGATTGTACTCTGGATCTATCCAAATGACTTTTGAGCTGATAAAATATTAGGACCTTCATACCGGTTAGCATTTATCAGAAAAATCTATTATAATTACCTAAGTAAGCTCTATTGAATGCAATCCTTAGTCTTTGCTACATTTCTATTGGAGATTCTATCAGTGATGCGATTACTAAACACCTTGACAGTATGGATACAGAAACCACCTAAATGGCTGATTTACGGCTATTCAATATAATAGGATGTTTGTGAGGTTATCAGCCTTTATTCTTGCCACGCAAACATAACCATTGAAGCTCTTTCTATATTGTTTCTGTTTATTTAACAAATCGTGATACTTAGGATGACTTTTCTGTTTTTGACATGACAATTGCCAATGGCAGAATCTAAATTTATTTTTTTGTTCTCTTTCCTTCTTCTTTTTTCGTTTTTCTTCTCATCATTTTTCCCCCAGAAACCTATTCCTCAATTACTTGAGGACAGTTGCAACAATTAGCAGTTTCATCATTAGGAAACAATCTGCCTTGACAAAGCCCTATGGGCGAAACTAGTGGCCACTTAGCCGGCACTGATGCTTACTTTCTGTTAAATAATTTCTGATTTAGTTCAATACTCACTTGCTTACTAACTGCAAGTAACCAGTTGATTGATTGGCCTGCTTATGTTAATGTGATATTAAACCATTTCTTCAGAGCGCTTGCACATGGGTGGTTGTTTGCTAACTTTCTATGATGCCCTTGCATATCAAAGATAGGAAAAGTCACTCACTGTAGTATCTACTGTACTCCTAATCCATACTCCCCTTTCCTCCATACTTCTGGGACATTCTGTCCTTCGGGAAAGGACTGGGGCTTTTTGTAGCACCATACAAAAAATATTCTACCTTATTTTTATGACGCGTCCCCCAGCACATGCGTGGCTACACGCTCTGCCTCCACAAGCCCAGCTTCCGAACCTTGCTCCTCATTTCTTTTTCAGCCAGCCTAGGTTGGGTTCTAAATGACAAGCTAAGAAATGTTTAGGGGGATGGAGGGAGGGTGTATGAAGGAAAGGGGAATATGGACTAGGAGTACAGTAGTCACTATGGTGAGTAATTTTTCCTTACTCCCATGTCCAGTCCTCTTTCCTCCATACTTGTAGGGGATTCACTAGCACTTGTCTCCCAGAGGGGGGAAGGTTCTATTTCCAACTTCAGATGAAGAGATTCTTTAGTACTGCTTGACCGAATTGAGTGTTTGCACCTTTCTCATGTCAAGACAGTAGTGTCTGCAAAAGGCAGAATGACAGGCCAAGTCGCTGCTTTTGCGATAGTGTCCCAGGAGACATGTCTCTGAAATGCAACTGATGCGGCTTTGACTCTGACCAGTTGGGCATGAAGCCCCTTCTGATTAGAGCATTTCTGTAGAGTGTAACTTTCTAGAATCGCTGCCACTATCCATTTGGCAATGGTAGCTTTTGAGGCAGAAGAAACTTTATTTGTGCCCCCAAATGTAACAAACAGTTGAAGAGATTTTGTGAACTCATTGCTCCTGTCCAAGTAAAACTTTTGGGTCCTCCTCACATCCAAGGCATGCAGGACCCTTTTTATGGTTCCGAGGTTGGATTCAGAAGAAAAAACAAAGACAAATCTCCTGACTTATATGGAACTCTGACACTACTACAGGAAGGAATGACGGGTGAGTTTGAAGCACTACTTCATCGCAATGAAAGACTGTAACCGGCTCAACGTCAGCTAGCAGATGTATCTCACTTATCCTCTAGGCTGAGGTGATCGCCACCAGGAACGTGTTTTTCTAGGATATCAACATGATATCTGCGGAGGCCATTGGCTCATGGGTCAAAAGGCATGTGGAACAATGCTGTCAGTAGCACATTTAGATCCCATTTGGGATGTGGAGGATTTACTGCTGGAAAAAGCTGTGAGGGCCATCAAAGTGATGTTTTATAACCGGGTTTGCGATTGAAATACATTGATCGTCCAAATTAAGATAAGCGCTGAGCACTGACAAATAAGTTCTACAAGTTTCGGCTTATTTCCTGAACTAGCCATATCAGAAATGAAAGAGAGGACATCGTCCAGTGAAGCAGAGAGGGTATTTGTGTGCTTCTCAAGGAACCAGTGACAGAACCTAAGCCATTTGCTCTTATACGTTGACCTAGTGGAATCCTTCCAGGCTGCTTGCTAAATCTTCATGTTGTCCACTAAGAGGCCATGATGATCTAGAGATCCGACTTCAAGCACCACGCTACCAAGTTCAGCGATTGTGGGGAGGGGTGATGTATCTGCCCCTCTTCCATGAATGGCAGGTCCTGGTAAATATGTCAGAGATATCGGGGTCTCCTTGGATAGATTCACCAGATTCAAGAACCAGAACCTGGCTGGCCACCATGGTGCAACTTCTATGAGAGAGCAGCAAGTTGCTCCCTGGAATTTCTACAGAGCTCAATGTATTAGTGGCACAAGAGGGAAGGCGTAAGCTGTCATTCAATCCCATGGAATCACCAGAGCATCTCCGAGAGAACCCTCTCCCTGTCCTTCTCTGGATGCATACATCAGACAATAGCTGTTGAGATTGGAGGCAAAAAGATCCACCTGAGGCAATCCACACTGGATGAACAGATCCTTCAACACTTGAGGTTGAAGCTGCCACTCGTGGTTGGCCTCCGCTAAACATCTCTGCTGATCTGCTTCTGTGTATGATACTCCAGGCAGGTGAACTGCTTGAAGCCACATACCCTGCCACACAACCCATCCCCACATTTCCATGATCAGGTATCCTGTTTGCTAATGCAAAACATTGAGACAGATTGTCCGTACTTATCGATACAGTCCTTCCCTGAATATTGGGGAAAAAAGCCTTCAGCAGCAAGAAAATGGCTTTCAGCTCCAGGTAGTTGATATGCTGTGCGTGGCCCTCCCCCGCCCACAGGACGAAAACCTGAAGATTGTTGAATGCTGCACCCCAGCCCAGATGGAAGAATCTGTAGTGATTCCCACCTGGGGGGTATGCCCACAGAAAGGAACCTCTTGGAGTATCCTGGATTAAGTCCTGCGGAATGTGAATCAGTTGCCATTGCGGGTCTGAGCTCTGTGAACATGATAGTCTCAGGGCCAACTAGCTCCTTTGCATTTTTTATCCGGTCAGAGGCACAGTTTAAATGCAAGATGTCATCAAGCCCAGTAGTCTCTGGAACCACCATGCTGTGGTGCTTGCTGTCAGAGGAGAGGAATAGGGAACAGGTGTTTTGGATGTCCA
The DNA here is from genome assembly GCF_040938575.1 of Ambystoma mexicanum. Lineage (NCBI taxonomy): Eukaryota > Metazoa > Chordata > Amphibia > Caudata > Ambystomatidae > Ambystoma > Ambystoma mexicanum. The sequence goes on along the minus strand of NC_090931.1, from coordinate 931,397,239 downwards.
CTACCCTCTGCAAGGTTGGAAGACTGAAAAGATGGGTTCTTCACTCAAGACACAGAGAGACCATGCTGGGGTAAGTAACTTCCTTACTTAAGTTAGATGTAGACAGGATTGCAGATATCATGTAAATACATTAACAGGAGACTTTGTGAAGGCATCATGAAGTAGACACAGACAACTGAATTCAAGTTTTGGGTTATAAACCTTTATTCAACAAAAATGCAGGTTTGGAAAAGGCCTAACTTGCCCTATGCTAAGGTGGGATTTACCTACCTAAATAAACTAAGGATAGTCTGCCTCAGGACGTCCAAAGTAAAAGTCTATCTGTGTCCAAATCCTAAGCTTGCCTTCATAGCTATTTGTATACAATGTGTAGGGATGTCAGCGTCAAAACAAGAAGTGTTCAAATAAAAGTTCTGCGCTTCTTCCAGCTCATAGTTTGGAAGGGGCTTTCCCTTCCCCAAGGTTCAAAATCATTCACCATGCAAAAACGTGTTCTCCTCCCCAAGCTTCAAGATTGTTCACGATGCAAAGGGGCTCATTTCCCCACGCTCTCAAGTCTTTCACCTTTTCCCAAACACAGTTATTTGTGATACTTTCCAGCTCATCTGGTTTGGCTACCTTTCACCAATTTCCCAAAGTACAGTTCCTTAACTTCAGGTCACCAAATTCCCTTTATATTCAATTGCAAGCTTCTTTGCAGGTATTTTAAGTGGCTTTCACATAGGTAGTTGTCCTCGGTCTAGACGCAGTTGTTGAACCACACGATCCACCCATTACAGGTCACGCAATGAAACACCTGTTTTGCCTCTTCTTCCTTGTACACACGTTGCCACTGTTTCAGCTATACAGTGGTACATGGGTTCTTCCCATTTCACATCCTCATGCTGCTTTACCATTCCTTGTTTTTGCCACTATTCACTTGTTGCACTTTCCTATCTTTCTATGGCCAATGCTTGCTCTCTTAATTTACACAGTTCCTTTATAGCGTAGGAATTCACAAAACTGCTTTCATTCAGATCAGTTTTTAACAGTGCTTCCTTTCACTCAAATCAATATTCAAAAATCACCTATTTTCTTGCTTTCATTCTCTTGACAAGGCTTACAACCTCCTCTTGGCACTTTCATAAAGCTTGCTTAAACTCACATTTTCATGTAATTTACCCTGAGGTTTCGCTCGGCTCCAGGTTAGCCTTTCTTTCAACTCTTTTGCAGTTCGGTATTCACAAAACCTTTCACCTGGTTTTCTTAGCAGTTTCATGTCACATGATTATCAAAAGTGTTCAGTAACTTGATCAGTCTTCATATCACCCAAATGGTCTCTCGCTCACTCGCAAGCGACCCGACCTGCAGCAACCACCCGGTCCACACCTCAGAGTCCTGGAGTCACTCAGGCTTCTCTGACTCATCGGGCATGCTGTCTCCAGGTGCTCTTCTCCATGACAGTAAGCTCGATCTGGCTGTCACTTCTCCCGGCACGGCGTGCCTCTCCTCCAGGGTCTCTGCTGCTTCTGCTTCACAGAGTGTGTGTCTTTCTGACTCCAGGAGGTAAGCAGACCAGCTCTGCTCCCAGTGACCTCTCGAATGCTCCCGCCATGATCAGCTTCCGCTGCAACGACTCTGCAGGTCATAGGCGCTTCGGGCACATGTCTATCTGGCTTCAGCTCCAGCTTCTCCAGCAAGTGTTCCACTGATGATTCTCTTAGCCTCACCTGAGTGGCCATTTATACCGTCACCTTGGCTTCAGGTATAGGCAATGTTCATTCATTACATAACGATCTTGCTATTAGGCATCCCTCTTCCTCGTCCCAATACCAGAGTGGTGTTTATTAGGGAAGGATTTTCGGGAAAACCATGGAAGAGATTGACAACAGCCTATGAAGGCCTGGCAAATGGTGGACCCATTGTGAAAGGGAGATGGAGATACCGTTGTCTCACCTAAGGGTGCCTCATCCCCACTCCCTAAGTTATATGTTGGGGGAAGAAGTGAGGACACCCTCAGATTCCTCACAGTGCCCAAACTCTAGCACTAAAACCTCAACAAAAGAAAGTGGGTTAAGACCACCACAGCCAATGTGCGAAAGCAACACCCCACAGAGGGTACTGGGAGTCCCCCCTGCATACAATGGTACAGCACACAAGCACAGCTGAAAAATGTTTGTGTGGAGTCCAACGCCACTAAAAACCAAATCTTGGGGTGCCCAACACCTCTAAACTCTAATCACTGGTGTGGCCAACACCTCTGAACTCTAAAACACTGCAGTGTCCAACACCAGTACATTGCCACATACCACCATTGGCACAGGTCCACAGAACCCCACAACACACCGGGTGTCCAACACCCCTGAGGCAGCGAGTAGGTAGGCCGGAGCGCAAAGCAGCTGGCACTACTCTACCACACAAGACAAAGTAATAGCTGACCCACCTGGTGATTTGCTAAGCCACCAGACAGGCCTAAAACACAGGACACACAAGCATGCAACCTCACCACACAAAATGCAGTAAAGGAGCACACCAGGCAATGATAAATGAAGAGGTTCCCTACTCTGTGCAAGTCCACGGCCCTGGGCTACAAAGTCTGCAGTATTGTTGCTCCTGTGGAGGTAAAGGGATTAGCATAAAACATCAATTTTCTTAGATTCTTCATTCCTAAACAGATGCCACATCACGTACACACTGGATACACAACAGCATACCCCACCAACACACCTCTGGCACAACCTTAACATCCTTCACACCGAACTCGGAATGAGCATATTCACAGGCTTCACATCACAGGCTAGAGATGAAACAGCACCAAATGACTTAGCTTGTGTGCTAATGATATCCACACAATGTACCCCCATATAAACTGAGCAATGCAAAAATTAATATGCTGAAATGGCCAGCAAAGCGTCTCTCATATCGCTGGTAATCATGTGCTGAAAGGGCCAGCAAAGCGTCTCTAATACAGCTGGTATACGTCAACATGAGCCCTCCCCCTTAACCCTCACACACCCATCGGCAGCTGCTCTTGAACGAGGCCCATCTTTAAGACTTTGCTACTGCTTCGCACCACTGCACAGCATGTCCATAATGCTACCATGTGTGAAGGGTCACAAATGTGAGATGGACAACTTGATAGAGGTTTTTCACAAGTAGCTATTTTATTAAATTATGAGGGTGTGATAAGCGTCTCGCTTTCCCTAACCTAACAAGGATTTCCCTGCCGATAAAAATAAGACTACAGGAAAACACTCTAACATTAAAAGGTATCTGTCCCTCACACTTGTACACACAACAAAATCATACAGTAATGTATATGGCTGTTCAAACACAACAAAATAACAATTATACTCAAATACAAACTTTTTTACCGACTATCCTTGTAACCAGGGTCGGATACCCTTCCCCAGGATTAATGCAGGATTTTCCAAACAAAAAGTTCCAATTAGCAAAGTTATTTTCAATGGTTAAATTCTGCTTCAATGGTAACCCAAAGTTCCTTTCAATAGCCAAGTTCTGCTTTGAAGGCAACCCAAAGTTCCTTTCAATAGCCAAGTTCTGCTTCAAAGGCAACCCAAAGTTACTTTCAATAGCCAAATTCTGCTTCACTTGGCACTTGGATTAATTTAGGATCATACAAGGTTCATACAATTGTAAAATAGAGTTTCAACAAGCTCTTGTTTTTGTTTCTTCTTTGTAAACAAGAATATTTTCATCAGGATGGTTTTACCACATTTCATCAAGCACTTTCAAGTCCTTGCCACTTTCTTTGCCCCACAACCTTTCACCACCATGCAGTATGTCATGTTTTTCTTCTTTGTCCACTAACCTGTCAGGACTACCACTAACAATCCCTTTCCTGGTGTACTTGCCTGCTAGGATAAAACTCCTACCACTACTACAAGTACTTGTGATGAGGTTAACGTCAAACATCAGAAAAGTCTTTGACTTTCAATAACTTTAATATTCACAACTTCTTCCATACGGATACAACACCCATTGATGTTGTTTACTCCATTTATGTGTTTGGCACATCCAGTACAGGTTATTACCTCTCCCCATTGATACTTTCCACAAGGAAGGTATCTCTCCTGCCACCTCAGGCTTCTACTATTACACCAGGCAAAAGCCATCTGATAAGATTTCTTATACGAGTTTCTCTCTTTAAAAGAACTGTTTCCCCATTTCTCTCTAATAGCCTCTCCTTGGCTTTGCCAATGCTGATTGTTACTTTGCTTAAATATTGCCTACTCTTTATTTCGGAAATGTCGGTTACAGTTTGTTTACAATATTGCCCCCTCTTGACTCTGGCAATGTGGGTTACAGTCTGCTATCAACATCCCCCTTCCCCGGCTTTGGCAATGTTGGTTTGAGTCTTAATTCAATATTGCACCCTTTTGGCTTTGGCAATGACAGTTACAATTTTGGTTCAAAATTGTTCCCTCTTTACTTGGGCAATGATAGTTTTAAACCTCTTCCTCTTGTTTCCTCTCAATATAAGGATTGTACCAAAAATACTTTATTTCATTAGTTCGGCATTCAAAACATCTACAAGCAGCCAGCGAACTTTCACAGAGCCTGGAGGGGTCACCTACCACAGGCCAACTCACTGGCACCTCCTTGCACATGCACTTTAACTGCTGCTGCTGTAACTTCTTTGGTCTTTGTGTTTGGAGCCTCTGGCATCTCGGTTTTGTTCCGGTGACCCGTGTCTTTCACCACAGGAGCCTGCATTGCTACTAGCGTTCTCCGATGCTCGCCAGCCACTGAAGTTAAGAACAGGAAACTGAGAGCTTCTCTCTCCCTCAGGGCAGCCTGTCACTGCAATGCTTCCTGCTGCGTGACCTCTGCAGTTTAGGCTTCTCACTCCTGCGACTCACTCGGCACCATAGTCTGCTACACTAACAGCGGTGGTCCCTGTTTCTTCATTTCTCTACCCTTGCTGCATACACGGCTGCTGTCTGCTTCTCCTACTGCTTCTAATGCCCTGCAACTGAAGGACCTTTAAATAATGAAAATTCCTGCTCAGGTGTGGGCCATTAGAAACACTAGACTGCATACTGCAGTTCTGTGAATCTAAGCACCTCTTTCTCATCCCAGTACCTAGGGCATTATGGGACTTCAAGTCCCTAATGTATTGATTCCCCTTTTCATCAAAGGTTTCAGTTTTAAGTTTATCTAACTCATTCTGTTCATAGAATGTACTTCTATAAAAGGGCTTTAGCGTAATTAATGGTTGATTCTTGATTTCATATTTCACATAAAAGGGGGAATCAAATATAGCAGAAGTAATGGTATTAATGTTCTGATCCATCTATGTTCTATTCCCATGCTGACCATAGGGTTTTTGACCACTATCACTTTGGTGCTTTTGGAAAGTGGAGCCTTACTCTGACAGCACGCTATTAGGTATTCTGGCATTTTGGAAGTATTACCCTCCGAATAAGATGAGTAATGCGTCTCTCCTAAAGGAGTCACCCTATTCGCTCAAGGGTCTACTCCTCCCAGGTGATCCACCTGGCTAATACCACCCCCAGGGTTAGGATCAGGAAGTGTCAGCCTTTCCCTGGCCACCTAGGAGGAGACTTCAGGCAGGGATTCTATGAGGACTGCGCAGGATTCATCATGCATGCCAACCTAAACAAGCTGAAATCTCTTCCGCTCCCAGCTACTCTAAGCACTTCTCTCAGCATGCAACTGTCCTCAGACCCTTCTACAGTCAGAGAATCTGAGAAAGGGACCTGCCTGCGTGCAACGCTGAGCGCCACTGGAGAAGAGATGTGTTTGCTAAGAACAAATGCGTACACTACATTCAGCAACATCATCATTTCTCTGGCTGCTCATTCGTAGGTGGAGCACTCTGGACCCTGCTGCCCCATACCAGCACCTCTCAGCAACCAACCAGCAACCAACCAGTGTCAGTCAGTGTCAGTCCCCATGCACTGCTGAATTCCTTTCTGATTGGCTCCACTCGCAGCTGGGACTTAGCTGTCACAATGACCAGAAATCAGCTAGCTACTGTGCCAGGCCCGTGCTACAGCTTTGCCTGGTCCTCTGCCAGTCTGCTCCTCACAGATGCCTTTTAGCTGCACCTTGCAGCTCTGGTGTTCCTGCCCCTTGCTGGACTGCCTCAGATGGTAAAAACCTGCTCCTGGTAAAAGAAAACAAACACTTCAACTGACAGGTACGGCAGCAACCATCAAGTCGTTAACTGGTGTTCCTGACCCTTGCAGGCACCTTTGTGCTACCCCTTGCAGTCCTGTTTTCCTGCTGCATTCAGGGCCATCTTGGCTGCCCGTTGCTGACCCAGCTTCTTCCTTGATATGCCCACTGCAGCCCCAAACTACTATGTTGATCCACCTCTTGCAGGCCCCTTGTACTTCTTCCCCGCTGCTCTTGACTGGCAGGACATAGCCCCTAACTACCTGTTGCATGGCTGGCAGTGTCTTCTTGTTGGGGCGGGGTGGTCGGTGGATGTCTCCTCAGCTTACTTAAGGTGTCTCCTCTTCTCTTGAGGTGTCTCTTCTACTTGAACAGTCGCTTCAGGCACCTCCATTCCCCCCGTTATTCAGCCAGCTTTTCGCCAATGAAAAGATAGGTTCTTCACGCAAGACACAGAGAGACCACACCGGGGTAAGTAGCTTCTTTATGTAAGTTACATGTATACAGGATTGCAGGTAGGTAAATAGATAGAAATCAGGATGAGAGATCCGAAAGCAGCTGTCAAGTTTTTTAAGCTATTTTATTTTGCCTTCAAAAAGATTTTGCACAGATGAGTATTTTTAAACATTTACAAAACTTTCGATAAGCACGAAAGGTTATGTGGACAGATATTTCTTTCTTTGCGAAATGCAAGTGAGTATCGTCCTCTTTTCTTGTGGAGGAACAATTTTCACAGTGATGCACGAGTATTCAGTACAAGTAGGTGATGACAGAGGGTGTCAACAGTGTGCAGCCCAGGACTGTGATAGGTCCGGGGGTACTAGAACAACAGTAGTGAACACAACACTATTCTACAAAAACATATACACAGGGGTTGTGCCACAGAAAATCAACACAACAGTGTTTCGGCCAAGCTGGGCTGGGTTTAAGCCCGAAGTTGTAGTGGCCTTCATCAGGATGGTCTCTTAATAAAGGTTCTGTCCGTAAAGGAAATCTGTGGGGGAAGGGGAGAGCTGTCAGGATCTCAGGTAGTTGAGGTTTAATTTACGTATTAATAAATAATGGCTGATTAGTGCCTAAAAATACACTCGAAGTGTATTACCATTAAACAGCTTACCGTCTGCTGTGGTGCAGCGGGGACGCTGTGCTGGAGTCCTGTTTTGGTTGCTGGACTCTTGGAGACATGAGAGGACTCGTGTGAATCGGGTCACTCAGGCTACTTATTAGCGCCTATGGTCTCTGGGAGCTGTAGAAACAAAGGTACGTATACTGTTATCTCCACGTGTGGGGGAGACCGTGTATTTCAAGCAAAACACAAGGCCCATGTACATCCAGCATAGGATATGTTGGAGTGGTGAGTATTGGACCCGGAATGATGGACACCGGTGGTGTGGGTGTCTTGTGCGAGTGGTGTTTGTCAACAAAGCCATAAGGTAAGGGCTATCATTTTGGTATCTTGTCGGTGGCAGGAATCAAGTTAAATGCCATGGTGAACTATGGGCTGTAAAACGCAGTTTACTGTGATTAAAAGTGACACGAGCATGCAAGAGGAGGTTGCAATGCGATTTTGTGGTGGGTGCAAAGTCCAAAATGATAACAATTTTTTCTATAAAATGTTTATGCTGTAACAGTTTTTGTGCCGTGACTTGACATAGCTGAAGGAGTACTTGTGCTGGATCAGGGTGGAAGCTAGGTGCTGCCATCGCCGTGTTTATAGAGATATGACGTTTTTCAATCTTTTTGCAAGAATGGTGCTGCCGTGCGCGTTTAAAAAGATGTCTAAAAGAGGACTAAAAGCTTCTATAGTGCACGACTTAGACTATAAAAGGATAGTGCATCAGGTGGGAAATGCTGGAGGTACCTAGGCTATCTGTTCCAAACTGTCAAAATGAGGAAAAGAGCATAATTTAGCAGTGTAACTTACCGAGGCTTGTTGTGGAAGTGGACCGTCTTACAACAACTACAACAACAAAGAAGAGGAGGGTATATCAATCTAGCGCTCACTAGGCTTGAACAGAAATGGGTCCACAAACTGGACACAGTAAGAACTGGACTTAATATCACCGTAGAGTGGAAACACTTCTGGGACTGAGTGACCCCCGTAGATTCCACTGGCTTTTGGACAGGTCCTTTCCGAGCTCTGGTTCACATCCTGCCGTCCTCTTTCTGACACTGTATGTTTGCATTTTTTCTTGCAATTTCTAACATCAACATATATACCATTTAAGAACCGTGTATAAAAAACATTGTAGGTTTCTCGAAATCCTGATGTTTTACATTAATCACATAAGAAACTATACAGCTTATACTGTTTTGTGTATATATGGATCTCTCCACACAATCTGTCTGACCTGTTTACCAGGACCACATTACTGAGTTATGTATATCGAGCCTTCATCTTTCAACATTATGTCTACCTCCCAAGGACAGGCATGTGCACATTCAGGACCTTTATGACACCATGCTAATCTCAAACATGTCTCTCACTTTTGATTTACTTAAATTCCTCTCAAGCTATTAACGTTTCATAGTGTCCAGTAATCTGCAGCAGTTAACTACCTGCCGCACTCCTGTTGTACCGAGTCAATTTTAGTCCAGCCCTTATTTTAAGTCATCCATGATAGGAGCCTTCTGTGCCTCCTCGAGAGCTCACACATACGGGTCATATCTGTGGCTTGTCATGCCTCCTCACCATTGGCCGAATGTCGAACACCAATAACCACGGCTGTTACTCAATCCTATCTTTGCCCTATCCCACTCTCTGTTGGGCACCCCATTGGTTGGCCAGCCCGGCTGGGCTGAGCTCTTAACCTATGGTATCTGCACTCCTCGGCAGCATCCATTACCGCGAGGAGCGCAGACACTTCCACAACAAGCTTCGGTAAGTTACACTGCTAAATTATGCTCTTTTCCTCATTTTGACAGTTCGGAACAGATAGCCTAGGTACCTCTAGCATTTCCCACCTGATGCACTATCCTTTTATAGTCTAAGTCGTGCACTATAGAAGCTTTTAGTCCTCTTTTAGACATCTTTTTAAACGCGCACGGCAGCACGATTCTTGCAAAAAAATTGAAAAACGTCATATGTCTATAAACACGGCGATGGCAGCACCTAGCTTCCACCCTGATCCAGCACAAGTACTCCTTTAGCTATGTCAAGTCACGGCACAAAAACTGCTACAGCATAAAACATTTTATAGAAAAAATTGTTATCATTTTGGACTTTGCACCCACCACAAAATCGCATTGCAACCTCCTCTTGCATGCTCGTGTCACTTTTAATCACAGTAAACTGCGTTTTACAGCCCATAGTTCACCATGGCGTTTAAACTTGATTCCTGCCACCGACAAGATACCAAAATGATAGCCCTTACCTTATGGCTTTGTTGACAAACACCACTCGCACAAGACACCCACACCACCGGTGTCCATCATTCCGGGTCCAATACTCACCACTCCAACACATCCTATGCTGGATGTACATGGGCCTTGTGTTTTGCTTGAAATACACGGTCTCCCCCACACGTGGAAATAACGGTATACTTACCTTTGTTTCTACAGCTCCCAGAGACCATAGGCGCTAATAAGTAGCCTGAGTGACCCGATTCACACGAGTCCTCTCATGTCTCCAAGAGTCCAGCAACCAAAACAGGACTCCAGCACAGCGTCCCCGCTGCACCACAGCAGACGGTAAGCTGTTTAATGGTAATACACTTCGAGTGTATTTTTAGGCACTAATCAGCCATTATTTATTAATACGTAAATTAAACCTCAACTACCTGAGATCCTGACAGCTCTCCCCTTCCCCCACAGATTTCCTTTACGGACAGAACCTTTATTAAGAGACCATCCTGATGAAGGCCACTACAACTTCGGGCTTAAACCCAGCCCAGCTTGGCCGAAACACCGTTGTGTCGATTTTCTGTGGCACAACCCCTGTGTATATATGTTTGTAGAATAGTGTTGTGTTCACTATTGTTGTTCTAGTACCCCCGGGCCTATCACAGTCCTGGGCTGCACACTGTTGACACCCTCTGTCATCACCTACTTGTACTGTATACTAGTGCATCACTGTGAAAATTGTTCCTCCACAAGAAAAGAGGACGATACTCACTTGTATTTCGCAAAGAAAGAAATATCTGTCCACATAACCTTTCGTGCTTATCGAAAGTTTTGTAAATGTTTAAAAATACTCATCTGTGCAAAATCTTTTTGAAGGCAAAATAAAATAGCTTCAAAAACTTGACAGCTGCTTTCGGGTCTCTCATCCTGATTTCTTTCTATTTACCTACAAGTACCCTCCTGGGCATATCAGGACTTCGCCAGGCGCCCTTTACATACTCAGGTATCAGGTAGGTACATTAAGTAAGAGACATATAGAGACATCCAATGGCACCCTTTCGTCCAAGCAGCTCCCTTTCAACGGACACTCAGGGAACACTTAAAAACAAACACTGACTCGTCATTCCAGAAGCAGGTATTCCACAGGCATTCCAAGTACACAAGCTCACAGGGGACAGGAGAAGAGCAAGAACTAACAAAGACCGTGGTCAGTTGGGTGTCCCAAAGGAAGCCTATAAACATCAAAAGCTGTGACGCTGTCAAGCTTGACCTCTTCCACTTCACTGACAGACCTAGGTCAAAGAGCAAATCCAGGAGGTAGTGGAGCTGCATCTCTACCAGCTCCGAGGACTGATCTCTCACTAGCCCGTCATCTAGACAAGGACTGACATAAACCCCCTGAGGAAGGAAAAAAGAAGCTAGTGCTGCCATCATTTTGGTGAAGACTCAGGGTACTGAAAATGTGACAGTGCCACTGAAAATCTCTGAAACTTGTTATGCAGGGATATGTAGATACGCATCCTTGAGATCCACTGCACAGATCCAATCTTCCTGGAGTAAGGCAGACTGAATCTGTGCAGGGCTAGTCATCTTGAACTTCTGATGGGGAAAGAAGAGATAGACATCTGCGAAATCCCGGATGGTGTGCAGATCTGGCTGGTTCGATTTTGGCACTATGAACAGATGACAATAGAGACTGCGTCCAGTCTCTGAACTTGGAACTTCCTCTATAGCCTGAATCTCCAGGAGTCTCGAGATCTCTGCTTTAGAGAGGGGGGCCCAAGGGAGGTAGAGGAGGAAGAGAAAGCCTAAAACCTCTGCTGGCCACAGACAACACACAGGAATGTCCTGATCCTATAGGCATCCATATGTAGGGAAATTTTGCCCCCTACTAGAGTCCCATGGGGCCGTGCTGGAAAATCATTTTGAGGTTTTGTCGGCGGAGGAGGCATAAGTACCAACTGAGGAGGATTGGTGGGAGAAAAAACCCTAACAGAGGTCTTTTGCTGTTTTTTCCTCTGGGTACTGGGGTATCTATCCTTCAGCCTTGTCATTCGCTCCTGAAAACCCTGAAAGCCAGAAAAAGGATCTGGCACATGCATCGGCTCCACAGCTAGTAGATGGTTTGGCGGTTGCCGGTTTTGTGATCACGGAAAGGGACTTTGAGTGAGCGTGCTCGCCTTGTTCTTGGCCAGTTCCGCATCTGTGGTGTCGTGGAAGAGGTCTATCCCATCAAAGGGGAGGTCTAATACTTTGTCCTGTACTTCTTTTTTAAATGTTGTGGTGTGAAGCCAAGCATGTCTGCATGCCTCTGTCCCAATAGCAACACCTCTAGCGGAAAGTGTCGATGTGGTAAGCTGCCTCTTCTAGCAGATCTTGGGCAACCATTGTGGCATCTGCTAGGTCATCTTTAAATTGATCCACAGGCTCGGACGGGATGAATTTTTCAAACTCTACCAGATGTGGTGAGTATAAAGGACGACACTGACTCTCTGAGGACATGATACACAATATTTGATTAAAGTAACACTATAAGGCCTAACTTTCCCTATCACTATGGGTGGAACTTCCCTATGTTACTAACTAAGGTGCTTGTTCGTTAGTTGTTAATGTCCAAAGAAATAAGTCAGCTGTCCAAAAACTACCTTAACTGACCCTACCACCATGAAAACTAACTTAGGTCAAGAGAATGACTCCCTTCTCCTGAGGGTACTTTTAGTACCAGTCTGTAGGATTCTCTTTAGTACATAATCCGCAAATAGTCTCTCGTGACTTCTTGGATCAGTCTCTTAAGTTCTTCAAATGGGTTACTGACTCTTCCCTCCTCTTTGGGAATCGCTTTTGGGAATTTCTTATAAGATTTATATTCCTGGCTGTTGGACTCATGTATACTCTTCTTGTACAAGATATTGAGTTACTTTCCCCTTTTCCCAGGGAATTAATATCCACTGCTCTTCCCTCTTCTTATTCAGCTTTCCAATAATTATTTCTCTTCTATCATCATATTTTGACTTCATTCGTTTTCAAGTTAACTCTGTTTCATAGCCTCTACTGAGATGAGCTGCTTGTGCGGTATAATGATTCCCTCTGGGCCTCCCATGCTTGCTGTTCTCCCAGTTACCTTTGTTCTTGAAGGAGAACGTCCTTGGGAGCTTTCTTCCTATGGGGCCTCCTCTCCGGTCATAGACTGCCGTCGCCATCTCTTTGCTGGCGTTTGTCTCCTTGCATTCACTTGTTTCCTCACAGTGTTCCGGTGCTTCAATGCGTGACCGGACACCCTGTGACTCATTATTGGCAGTGGTCTTGCCGATGCTTTGTGCACAAGCTCTCTACCACAGAGTCTTCATTTTGTGGCCTCGCAACCACCTTCTCGCTGGCTCCTGCCCTGCCGGTTTCTGCCACTTCGGGATCATCATAACCCTGGCGTCTTTCTCTGTGATATTGAGCGAGTTTGTAACTCACGAGCTGCCTGGTTTCCGTCTTCCCCAGATGTTATGATATGATATGATATGGCATTTATATAAACAAGTGTTTCAAGGCGCAAATTTTACACAGCTTAGTAGCTTCCCACGCCTGCATTCACGTTCCTCTTTCTCTTTTCCCTGTCTTCTCACCGAGGGTACGTTAATCAATGTGCTTGTCCCAGTGGATTAGTTATATTCATTTAAAGGACATGTTCTTTTTTCATGAGATGATGGGATCTATTATCTGTTTCTTTCTCCCACTCTTGATATTTCACAGCTTCTGGTATTTCTGAGCATCCTATGTAGGCCACAGTATGCAAAGCTTTCTGGTGAGCTCCCACTTGCCCCTACCCCTAGGGAGGGAATTTCAGAGCAGGTCCGCCTCCCTAGCTTCACTGCGGGGGGGGGTCTCCCTTGGGGAGAAGGGACAAATTCCCACAATTCGTCATGCAGTTCTTTCCAAAGCCTCTGATTAACAGCGGCTCAGAGCACTGTGGTATTTGCTTGCCTCATCTGCAGTGCTGAGTTACCAAAGTCCTTTTTACCTAGTGCTTCCAGCACACGGTCTTCTTTACTCAACACTTGCGAGGTCGTAGAAGATGATGAAGAGGGTCTGGAAAATATGGTAGCAGCTGCTATCACAGAAGACCGCTGGGGACATGAAGATAATGAGACCTCCTCAGACTGAATCAGCCTGTACCTTATGTCAATTAATTTTTTAGTAAGCATCACCATGGTAGGTTTTGCCCAAACTTTCCATGCCTCCGCTTGGATGCCCTTTTGAAGCCATATCCCAGTCTATCAGATGCTTTAACAGAGTTACCCCCCTGCCAAACGCCTCCTTCTGAAGGCAGAGGTTCAGGGATGGGATTTCTAGGAATCCCATTAAATCCATGAGCCTGTCATGAAAAGCTGCTACCGAGGAAGGAATCTCCTCTTCCTCATCAGCCAGATCATCCAAGTTCTTAATGTTTACTGATGGAGACAGCCCCGGTTCCTGGGCAGGGGGGACCAGCAGGGTGTCTTTAGCCTGCAGCAGTGGTTTAGGGGCTTGTGGCTGTGGTTGAGGGGCTTGCAGCTGTGGTTGAGGGCCTTTGCGGGTGTGGTTGCTGTGATACCACTGGCAGCTTAGGTGAAGTAGGTATCTCTGGAGGTTTTGAGATAATCTCTTTGAAAATGCCTTTAAAATACTGTCTCTTGGGCTTCGGAGTGTATTAATGTCTGGAACCTGCTGAAGAAAGCCTCTTCTGACTTGTGAGATCTCTACTGTTGAGGTATAGGCCTCTGAGGTGGTCTAGATCTGGACAACAATTCTGTGGAGATTGGCTGCCAAGAAGACCTAGACATCCATGGATCTGCATAATATAGCAGAGAAGAGGTGATGGGCAGAGACAGAGTGACAGAGTGGGTGGTAAATATATTCAAGAAGGAGCCAATCACTGTACTCACTGGGGTTTAATGGGTAGCTGTCAAAAGGCACTCTGGGAGGAGGTGCCGAAAGGCCACGACTCAAGGACACACTTGGAATAGATATGGGGCGATCCCCTGCTCACAGGGGAAATAGAAGAGACACCTGAGGGACCTGGCTCCATTGTGGTCACTTCGGTACGCAGTTGGTCCAGCACATTAGAGGATAGAGTGTATGGCTCAGACATGACTGAAGGGGCTACCATGCTGCCTGATGGGGTGCTGCCATAGTTAGCCCTTGTGCAGTGAACTTCAGCAGTGCCGGGAAGAGATGTAGCCCTCTGTGAAGGACCCTTGAGGTTAGACCCATGTATGTAACCTCTGTGTGGTGAACCTCGACACTGCCGGTAGAAAAATTAGCCCTTTGTGAGGGAACCTCAGGGGGACCCTGGTGATATTAGCCCCCCCCCACCCCAGAGTAGGGGAATCTCAGAGCAAGCTCCAATATCCAAAGTAGCCCTGTGGGCCTCGGGGCAATTCCCAGTAGTAATAGGGTGTGATCGACCCATTCGCGAGCAGAGACCTCTGAAGAAGGATCACCGGCCTGGCATACCCTGACAAGAAAGTCTCTAACGGGTCAACTCCTCTTCCCTGACACAAAGTCAATGTGCTCCATCACGGGTTGACGGAAGACTTCTTCCCAAGGATGAAGGCGTCGAGTGAGGGCCCGAGCTGAAAGTGCATCACCAGAGACACTAACTAGAGCACTTGTGGATCAGACACTAAATAGTTCCGGTTACATGACGCACAAGAAGGAAAACCCTTTAATCCCGTGATAAGCAGGGGAGCAAATATTGCAAGACCAGAGAAAAGGGGAAAGAAATTCCTGACAGAAAGGAAAAAGGTGGGGGAAAAGACCTATTGGTGCGAATACGTCCGGCCCCTACCTCGCAGAGAAAAGGACTGAGGAGTGAGGCCTGGAGGCAGGTTTGGGGAGACAGAGCCTATAGTCACACATGCGATGGGGCCCGCGTCATAAAAATAAGGCATAAGCATTTTGTATGATGCTACAAAAAGCGCTGGTCCCGAGGCGAAGGACAGAATGTCCCTCTAGTAGGGAGGAAAAGGGACGGGACGAAGGAGTATAATGGCACTCCTTGTAATGTCCTTTTTCTGGGATGTCACTTCTGATGTCAATAAATATTTAAAACTAGGGGTCACATACCCTGGCCCGTACAGGGTCTCAGAAGTCCTGGGATCGGCGGTGGAGATAAATCCAACATTTTGTTATTTTTTTAGCGTTCTTTTTTTAGTGCTGTGTATACTTAAAATGTCATTTGTCATTTTGCCATTAATACTGCTGAAAAATTGATCAGTGGGAAAAGAGCCACGTGAATGATGCTTTAAGGAACTGCACAGACCCCAGCTTGCTTATGATGCACCGCTGCATGCAAGGTGTGGTGCGAAACTATTTGGCCATCCTAAGAACTATCCCAAATGTGCTATCCGAAACCAAAAGCATCGATACTCAGAGTTGAGTTGGAGCCGATTAATGCAAAATGTGTTGGGATGGATTAATTGCCTTATCAACCTCAAAACAATCAATGGAGTGGAGTTACCTTGCATGTGAAGAAATTGCAAAGTAAGGAGATTGTAACACTGTCACACTACAGCCCACTTTTCTCAGAGGCATTTATCAAAAACATTGCAGGAAAATAACTTTCAGGGCTTACCCTGCCAGGTCTGAAATGCTCTGCGAGTCCTGATGCTTTAGTGCATATAATGTTACATTCTAGTACTGTACTTGTTTTATTTTCCCACTGCAAATGCATGTCTACAAATAAAAGAATGCAAAGGATTTGGATGGCTAAATACCATTACTGGCTGATCATCTTTCAACGGTCATTGGATGACATGAGATCTCTGTGGACTCCCCTCTGGTATGTCACCCATTGCCATGTTCCCCATGTCATATCTTTGTGCCCGCTCTCATCTCGGGGTATCTCATTCCTCTGCGCTATTCTCACTGCCTCTGCCCATCCTAGCCACTCCCCATAAGTGCGCTTTCAGTCACTGCCAGCGTGCTGCTCTTGAATCCCCCTGCAGAGTTGGAGCATCACTCTGATACTGAAGTCCTGGTGCTGCCTGACATCTGGTGAATTGGGGGAAAAGGGGTGGCATTCTGGCCTGTTTGAGAGGAGGTTTTTGGCTTGTTGGAGACAGCAGGGTAGACCTCTAGGAGGAACAAGCAGGGATTCTGGCCCCTGCCACGACCACCTGATGAATGCCTGACAAACATCTTCTTGCCCTGCCCAAGACCAGTTGGTAAACAACCCTGTTCCGTGCTCCCCGCAGATACCATTGGTATCGCTGGAGGGGGTTGATACACAGGTTAGGTTGAATGTCAGGAAGAGTTGGAAACTGGTAGGGTTAGCGATGGTGGGCGATATATGGGTGGAAGGGAAACCCAAGGAATTTGAGGAGCTGGTGGAGGACACAGAATTACATTGAGGGCAGCACATAACGTACTGCTGATTGCGACAGATCATTAGGAGCAGGTGGTCTGAGGCCGTGCTGTCCTCACAACCAGAGACGGTGATAGAGATTTTTTATGATGTGTCAGATGGAGGACACAAGTTTTCCCGTATCTATGAGTTGCTGATGTCCAAGATAGGAAAAGAGTCCAGACGAGAACAAGCTGGGAGCAAGAGGTCGGGGAAACATTGACAGATGGAATGTGGAAAGGGGTTCAGGGGTATCACAAGAAGGTATCAAGGGATACACAGTTGCAACAGATTCAGCGGTATGTAACCCACAGAGCATACCTGATCCCAGGCAAAATTGCTAAGTTTGATAATGTGGGAATACAAGTGGGCCTGAAATGTGGGGCTGTCGATGCGGGGATGGTACACATGTTTTGGGCCTGTATTGAAACAAGCTAATTTTGGAAAGAAGTGGCTCAACTCATGGCTAAAGCGGGGATTACCCTGGATGTGAGCACCCAATGGGCATGCCTTCTGGGAGGGTTCCCTAGGCCTCCCAGAGCTAGACATGTAAGCAAACTAAGGGACCTGGCGTATATACTGGCTAAACGCAGAGTGGCAATGAGTTGGAAAGGGAGTAGGAGACCGTCTGCACAAGCGTGGGGTGAGATCTAAGAAAATGGGCGAATGTAGAAACAGTGGTGTGGCAAGAAGCTAAGGGGAGGAATGCGGATACAGAGGAGGGGGGGGTCTGGCTGCCTGGAGACATCTAGTGGCAGATTTATCTACACCGGATCAAGTAGGTCCGAAAAGTACGGAGCCCTGATGTAGGCAGATTCTCAGATAAGGCTCATTGGAGCGGAAGCAAATGACGCAGCGCAATGTAGGCTGGGGTAGAGGGGGGTGTTGGGTGGGGCAGGGGGGCGAAAACAAAAAACAGCATATGACAGTATGTAAATGTTTATGATGACCTATTGTATTGGAGTATGGTTATATGCGGAATATCAATACAAATTGTTTTTAAAAAAATCTTGCTAGTTTAGAACACGCTTTTATTGCATCACTTGTATCATTGCTCAATCTTCCTACAGTAGGTTACGATACTGGAGGCTTAGGGTCAACAGAAATACATGCTACTTGCATGAATTCGAAGCCTAGAATGTGCAGCTGGAACATGGCTATCTGAAAGTGCAAAATCAGATTGTGCACATTTATAAGAACAGAAAGGTTGCAGGGACTGCTAAGGGTCGCTGTGGATCATTATAAGCTACAGATAGACTCAGATAGCTGTAGTAGAAGTTGGACCTCATTTGCAGGGTGGGGTTTTGAGAATGGTGGTGAGTCTGCAGAGGAAACTCCACATTGGAAGTAATCTTTCTCCAGAGTGTTCTGTGCCATGTTTCATAACATAGCATAAGAGCTCAGAATATAATGTGTGCTCATGATCACAAGGTTGCTCTGCAATAATACATTCACTTTTCAGTGATGATTATTTCAATTCCTCCCCTTCATCACAAAATCAGAAGTCTGCATGGGCTGTTTGCTCAAAATCACAAGGCTATACTGTAATGAATGTATCAAATCCCATAATTGACTGCTGTGCTGGATGCTTATATTCCCTGTGACTGGCACGCAATGCTTCAGAATGTACGGATTACCAAAGACCAGAAAGCTGCACTACATTGAATCCATTTACCTCCGTTTAGTGGCTCATTGCTTTTCCTCTCCATAAACAACAAGGTCTCACAATGCTTGACCACGATCACAAACCATTCATCTCCATGTGTAGGTCGCCTTTCTTCTGTTCACATAGAACACATGAGCGCACAATGTGAACCTTGCAAAATATAGCAAAGTTACACTCTAATGAGTGTCTCTATATTTCAGTACTGATTGCTTTTCCTGTTCCTTCTGTCTCGTGGAACACAAAAGCTAATTTTCTATAGCTCTTCCCCAGGAAAACAAGTCTGCACTGCAATTAATTCCTCCTCCTTAGTATTTCCTTTTCTTCCGCATGACAACAATAGTTCAGAATATAATATTTTCCCCAAGATCACAAGGCGCTACTTGCTGCAGTTAAGAACAACACAGGCCCCCAAACACTATCTTATTGTAACATAAATATCTCATGACAACTGTGCCTGTAAAACGTATTTGTCTCATCTAGGGGTGCTGTTCTCTTGTGTAATTCTTGCATTGATATGAATCATGCTTCTATTTTTGGGCGGTTTTACAAAAAGAGATTATATGCATTATATTGTAGTTAAACTTAACCAATACCACGTTCCATATCACCATTGTGTTATGCAGATTCATAATTACAACATCATAAATAAAATGTAGGCTGGAGATGACAGAAATTGTGGCTATCTGAAAGATCCCTGATGATCTTAGTAGGTTAGAACTCTCCTACCGGTACCCGCCATACCGATTTGCTAATGCGCAGCTGTGAAGGGTAGGGGAACAACAAAGGGGGAACACACTGTCCTACAAAGGGCGTTGCGGTGAAACCGAATCGGAGTAAAAGAGCTGGTGGACCCAAGTGGTGGATGAGGCTCTAGAAGATGGCTCCCAGAGACCCACGTGGCACCCTGGCAGCGCCAGGATTGAGGTTTCCTACACCCTGCTTGTTATCCCCATTTGTAGCACACCGCAGTAGGAGGCAGTAGAATGGTGGTGGGAGAACACATTAACCCATAAATGGGAGAGCAGTGAGACCGGATCACAGCAGGAAAAACAGAGAACTCGGGCAGCAGACGAGGCAAATGGTGGCGGCTATCAGGAACCCGTAAAAACCACCTGATGTGATGCCACAACAGCGGCAGATGTGAGGATGGTGGAAGCAACCACTCCGTGTTTACAACATCAGAAAAGAGGCCACTGTAGGGACATAACAGCGTGAGAGAGCAGCAATGGGTTATTGAACTCAGTCCACGTTGCTCAACCCCCCCTACCACTACATTGGTAGCAAGCATGAAGGGGGGTCCCCCAGAGGGGTTAGACATTAATTAGGTGAGGAGCCTTGGCAATTCCAACAGGTAGAATAGCCCATGGAATTAGTGAAGTTCTCCCTGAAAGCTATCAGGAAGTACATAATTAACCTTGCAATAATAACATGGGAATCAGCTAGGAGACCAAGGCGGGAGTCACCACTCACCATTAGGAAGTATCAAGCAACAAGGGGGCGAGTTCTGTGTTTAGGGCCACCACCAGGTGACACAACAGTCTACCTACATTAGGACATGATCGTAACCATCTATTCTTTCACATTGTGCTGTTCAACCTAGCTAGTGAACGCAGTATACATGCTAGGCTAAGAGGAGGCCTACCTGACGTACCTATCAGAAAAACAGTGGCACTTGGCTAAATTGGGAAGTTTAAGATATCTAACTGGCAGTGCATCTTCAACTAATATCCAACAAGATATTAGCTCACAGAGGGAAGTCTATTCAGCATTTCCTATTGTTACCTTGTGAGAAATGGCAGCACATGGCAGCCACCATGGAGTGGTTAATGTTGCAATCCTCTGTTGCAGGAGAGGTAGAGGCATCAAGCAGCATTGCCTTTACCAAACGAGAAGTGGTGGAATGTCTGACCACTCTACAGAGCAATAGCACTCCTCTGGTCAAAAGTGAAATCCAATTGCTCACAAGATACAGTGATAAATCCTGCAGAGTCATCACTGATTCCCCAGTGATGATCTCCTCCCACATGGCCAGGGGACGGCATCCGCTACCCGATCCTGACCCTGGGGTGGTATTATGAGGGAGAATTATGTGGGAGGGAGAACTATCAGGAGCAAGTGATGGCTCCATTAGGAGAGACACAGTATTCTCCCTCCAGCATGAAGAAAACCCTATGACACCTAGGATCCTGATGGTAGACTGTCATCCTGAGCAGAATACCCTTTACGCCTCATTTGTACATAACACACACATAACATCTCCTGTCTCTGATGTCTTTGTGCCAACCAAAAATCCCAAACAAAATCCCCTTAGAAGTCCTCTGAATCCAATGGACTCCAACTCACATAAAGCCTCAAATACTGAGACGAGGAAGGCCAGGAAGGAGTTAACATGAATCAAAAGAGACACTAAGCTGAACATGCAAGCTAGTTGTTGTAATGAGATCCATCTGTGCGGGACATTTAACAACGGTGTCTCCATTTGCAAGAGAGAGAAAAGCCGGATGGAAGAAGAAGGAAACAGAACCACAGAAGAGAAGGCAGAAGCACAGTAACTGGCCGTGCTAGTGAGAGCAGGTGTTCCCAGACTGCGGCCTGCAGGCAGTACTTACCGGAGTGGTGTGAGGCAACAGAAGATAAATGCAGGCGCCGTCAGAGGATTGCGGGAGAACCGGCAGCAACAGCCAAGCTACCGGCAGCACAGTCGAGACCAGAAGCAGGAGGCTTACCAGCGGACAGATGCGGAGCCAGCGGAGGGAAGGTCTGCAGAGTGGAGAACGCCATCCCGAGGTGAAAGCTTCACTGTAGCAACGTGCCACAGGTCGGAAGTACTGCCAGACACTGGTGAGTCCGCTCAGAGATGTTGGGGACCCCGTGGCATACCGACCAACTAGAAAAAAACAGAATTTGCACAAATCCTCATGTATGTGATGTCAACATGGGGAAGAGTGATTTGAGCACGTATTGGCACACGCCAATGAATACAAATGATGGAATTAAAAAATAGAACTTGAACAAATCTCCGTAGTTGCAACAATTAGTACCTTAAGCCAAGAAAGTATAGACAGTAAAGGAATACAAACGTGCTATACTGAAAGGCAGTGAGAACATTTTAAAGAAACACTAGTGGAAGAAGCACATCAGGCAGTAAGCATGTGGGCAGAAGAATCCTGGCAGGAGAGTAGACCAGGGGAGTAGACCTACTAAAGGCTTCCTGATAGGGGTGTATACCAGGAGTTTCTCCATATGAAGTTATTGTTTTATTACAACTTTGTGTCAGCCTCTTATTTCTGACCCCTCACAATACCTACACAACTCCTTCATGTATATCACAAAAGAATTGAAGCATTGTTGTATCCGCTAAAAGCGGCACCGTTGACACCGGCACCGGTAATACAGCCACCAGAAGCAACGTCATCGCACCGGAGCGGGAAATGCACCAGCGGCCATCTTTGAAAACACAATCCATTGCCATCCACTGCAGACAGGACCTGTTTCAGAAACTACACTACCCTGGCTGCCAGAACATGTCAAAGGCAACCAGAAAAGGTGCCCCTCGCTTGCGAAAACCCAGGTTCAGTGATGATGAACTTAACATGCTCGCTGACACACTCGTCGAGCATGCCGACGTTGTGTTTTGCGCTGACCTGCGCCATGCAGTACAAATAAGGAAAATAAATATATGGGAGGAGGTGGCCAGGTAGGTTTCTGCCGTGGGGGCAACCCCACGCAGTGTGAAGAACTGTCGCAAGAGATGGGATGACCTGCGGCTGCGGATGAGCAACATCCTGTCCACCAACCGCAGCCAGGGGCAGGCAACAGGTGGTGGACCTGCCTCACCCATGAAGTTGGCACAGTGGGAGGAGACATGTAGCTCCGTAATGGATATGGAGGCAATCGATGGAGTTGGCAATGCGGCAATGGGAGTCCAATCATCGATGAAGGTGAGTGACACTTTGCGCAATAGAGAAGTCATCACACACACCTGATAACCCAAGTACAAAGTTGTTCTCCAAATAGAAAGTAGATGAGTGCAAATACATGGCCCATCAGCCCCACTTAAACACATCCCTAAACCAAACACCACATCCCGGCCACAAAAACACACAAGCAAACCCAATTCCATAAACAAAATGATCACACAATTGCACACACAAACAACATATGCATGCACACACACATCCCTGTTGACATGCTGGCATCACCACCGTCCCATTAAAATGCATGCTGCACGCCTCTCCACTACCGAATACACACTTGCTACACAACCAAACAGCACTTGGCACACAGCCCCTGAGCCATGACTACAGCACGCAAGCCACGACACACCTGTAGGCCACACAAAAGACACCATGGACATCATGGCAGCACGAGAAGGATCCCAATACAATCCCCTCATCCTGCAACCACCATGTGTGCCCCTCAAACATGCACACAACAATGCACATGACCCAAATTGTACCAACATCGATGCATGCAGGATGTAAGTTCTCCCATGACTGATGCCCTGCCTCTCCATCCCCCACAGGCAGAAATCCAGACAAATGTTCCCTCTAATCTGTGCGCATGTGCGCTTGCCCAACTTCCTTCTGGGTGCCGCTCAGAAGAATTTCAGCAGCGCACACAGACAATTCCCACCTATTCACAAAGATGTAATAATGCACAGGGCACAGCATGTACCTAATATTTGCTTTCTCTCAAAATTAAGCTAAATTATATGAACTAGTATTGATATTCTGGTCAAGCCTATTTACATTGCCCTACTATGCAAGCTTCACCTTAAAAAAACCCAAACCCTAAAAGTAGAATACATCCACAATAGGTTAAAAATTAATATGAAAACGTAACTGCATGAACAGAAGATATAATTAAGAGATGTCTGCACACATTAACCACAGTATCTTGCCTCCTCACCCATGGCTCCTACACTTGATTCTATCGCACTTATACCTTATGACTCGAACCTCCGCCGCAGACCTCATTCAGATATTATCAGACAACCTTGGCTCTGCAAATGGTTACCAGACTTGTACCTACATCCACTTGTTTTATGTTTCTAATATGAATGACGTTTAAGCACAAGAACCTGTTACTCATGGTGCCTTAGCCAAAGCGTCCCCCAGACTATGTAGCCCAACTGTCAGCTGAAATATCAGATACTGAGTGCAAGTAACCAGGCTGCTTGAATGTGTAACCTCATCCCATGATTCCTACTCTTTGTACATATGTTACACACACACTTTGAAACTGCCCCTTGCAAGTTAATACATTCTAAAACTCAAATATGATTTTTTTCCTCTAAGTATTTTAAGTAGGCAAATGCCAGGTCTACTTTATAAACGTAGAGCAACATTGCAATATCATTTACCTGGCCTGCAAGGGATACTGGGTATGGGCTATGCCTGCCATTATTCATATATAGTATTAGGGCAATGGATACTCTGATTACTAGAATTCTTTTCACACAATCTGACACCTTTCCAAGTTTTCAATGTTCAATGGGGCAGAGACCTTAACAAATGATATGCTAACTCGCTATACAAAAACAGTTTGACAGAGCATTTCTATAATCCTACCCAACATTTTAAAGGTGAGGTATGTTGCAAACAATCTTCAATACACTTCATAGTAGTTGTGTACATACAGATTCATGGCATTTTCATAAACTGCATATAATATCATGGTCAGGTTTTAAACATGTTTTGCATTGCAAATTATTGTGGGTATGCAAATATCACAGTTAGTGTTTTACTGCTACAATCCCTGACTTTTTACAGAGCCCTGATAACTGGTATTGTAGGGTACCACAGGAGACGGAGTGGGGTACAGATGGAAGGACACAGGAGAACACTCCTTTGGGGGGAAAAACAAATCAGTAATGTTCAAAAACCAAATCAGAATTTTTGGCAGGGCAGTTCAGTGAAGGAAATGTGTATGTTTTCTGAAGGATAGGATACTCTAGTAACAGTCTAGCAAACTGTGCAGTCAGTTTCTTTCTCTGCTCAGCTGCTGAAGGCTTTTCAATATAATAATGTGTTTGCGTTCATTGCCTCTAGCATCCCCATGTATCTTGTCCAACTGATAATAGCAAATGTCATAAGAGGGGTCCCTAGTAAAAGAAGAAAGCACATAATCTGTTGTACCTATGAATATTGCTGCTATTGACTTAAAAGGCAAATACTTGTGATTTTCCTCAAGGGTGCTCCAAACGAAACGTCAGTAAGACTCTAGTGGAATTGTGCCTAGGCTGTGGTGAGAAAGGGTGGGCAAAACGGTAAGCTGTATTATGTATCCTGTCATATCACTTACCATGTCAGGGTTACAAGGAGGGCTCTGATATATTTGTTCCTACTCTGAATCAAATGATTTTTCAGCGAGTAAGAAAGTAATTAGCTTTGCCAGTAGGGATATTTCATGTTTGTTAAAATATGTTCTTTCCCCTTAAAATTCCTCTTGAGATTGGGCCATAGTATTATTTGTGTTTCTACCAATGCCACTGCTCTGCAGGTCACTGATTGCAAGAAATATCAGTGGAACTTTGTGGTAGAAGCAGGGGGTAGGTTCCTATATGTTCAGGGTTTCCCGCTGTTGTTGGGCACTTTTTCCTGTTTTTGGGGAGTAACAATAGATCATGTATCTGTAAGCCACATCTCCTAGCTGTAAGGCTGGTTTTGAGCCAATGTCACAACTCACAGGACCACGTAACTTGGGTAGCAAGCAGAGGCCCAGGAATTCTGATCATCATATTCTGTGGTGCAGTTACTCAAATGCAATTATCGTCCTTGCAGACATTTTGAGGCATGTTCTCCTGGCCCTTGAATTACTTCATTAAAGTGGCACATGAATTCCTTTTTGCGTGTTTTCTGACACATTCGTTTTAGTTGCCATTATTTCATTTGCAAAAATGTTATCCTGTCTGAGTTTTTTGACAGCCCCATCAGTGATAGGTTATATTTGCTTTTTTGTAATAAACATTAGTATTTTTTACAAATGGTTTTACACACTTTTTGCATTGTCTCTAAGCAGTGTCAATAAATGAATAGCCACAACTAAACCTATTGTTTATGCCGACCATATGAAGCTTTTTTGTGCATACACGTTTGTTTTCTCTGCACATGAGTAATTTTGGTAAGGGACTATGGCATATCTTGAAGTTTTTGACTGGTTGATGAGCTCTTATTATAACCACATGAAATATTTGCGTTTTATTTTAAGCCTATATGTTGGGGTGAAAAGTGTTTCAAGGTGCACCTTTTACACAGACTCTTAAAGAATTGCAGTGGTTGGGAAGGAGAAATTCCTCTCCAACCTCTTTTGAGATGGTAGCTCACCAACTACGCATGCTCACAAAGTAGCTTACCTCGTAATTTAGTTGCGCACATGGAAACTATGCATTCCTGCACTAAGGGAAAAATAATTAGAGGGAACATTGATGCATACAGCGACGCCGAACAAGCCACATCAACAGGAAAGAC
Organism: Ambystoma mexicanum; assembly: GCF_040938575.1. Lineage (NCBI taxonomy): Eukaryota > Metazoa > Chordata > Amphibia > Caudata > Ambystomatidae > Ambystoma > Ambystoma mexicanum. The sequence goes on along the minus strand of NC_090931.1, from coordinate 931,371,240 downwards.
ACCTGCACGCATGGGCAGGGGTGAGGATGACGCCACCTGGCCATCAACCTCTAGGCCTGCAACGTGTAAGACAGGCACACCTAAATCTCACACCAGTGCCCAACAGGGTGCACACCCCCAAGACCAGGAGGAGCAACCACCTGCAACAGTCATTCAGGAGCACCATGCCAGAGACATTTGTGCCATCAAGACACACTTGAAAAAAGATGCAGCGGTCAGAAAGGTCGCACCAATGAGAAAACTGGCCCCCCAGCAGACACCACTTGATGACAATGAACCAACCACAGTGGCCAATGATGTGTAGGGTACGCATTCAACAGCCACAAGTTCCATGGGCGAGGTGGCAGCCTCAGTACAACATAGCGCTGAGGAGGACTATGGGCCTGAAGATGAACACACTGCAGGACCTAGTATGTTGGGGGATGGCCAACATACCCCAAGCATGCAGGACACACTACAGTGCTCCCCTGAACATGTGGCTGGTGCCCACAGCACTGAGGAGGAGATGGCTGAACATGGCTTCAGCCCCGTGATGAGTATATCTCCACCTCCCGTACCACTTCCCGTACAACCATCTGGAAGCACATGCATACGGAATATCGAGGGGCGGCTGAGCCGCATGGAGGTGAGACAGCAAGCCATGCATGACATGGTTAAAGAGTCCTTGGCCGAAGGGGAGGCCACACGCAGAGCTAACAGGGAGAACACACAGGCAATCATCAGTGCAGTGAACCGTGTGGCGAGGCGGGTACATGAGGGCATCTTAGCCTTGACACAGGCTGTCGACCATATGGCTGGCAACATGGCACAACAACGTCCTGCTCTGACCAACCCACAACCACCATCGTCGAGCACAACACATGCAAGTTCGATGCAGACGAGCCCTGTGCGCAAGTCCCTGCATAGTGTGTGCCGTCTGGAGCTACAAATCCCACCATCCAAAAGGGGGCAACAATAGCCACGGACACTGGGACATGTTATGTGGCAGTCCTGTTGAACTCAATTTGGGCTGACGGCCGTGGGTGTGTGGGGGTTTTGGGGGTGGGGGTGTGGGTGTGTGGGGATTTTGGAGTATGGGGGGTGTGGGTGTGGGTGTGTGGGGGTGTTGGGAGGTGGGGGTGGGTAGTCTGTAACATAATGCGGGTGGAGGGTTAATTCATGTACACAGTACCATTTCATTAATACACCTGTTGTGTGAAAAAAATAACCTGACTGGACATTGCTTCTTGAGTGTTTGTCAATTCATTGTTTAACAGTGACTAGTGCCCAGAGTCCCCTGATCCCAGTGCCCAGTGTTACACATTACCGGCACCTTCTGTGACCCAGTGCATCAAATATATTGTGCTATCAATAATTGGCATACAGTACGTCCCTCACGCACATCGCGACAAGGCCGATGTGCAGCATCTTCTTCATCATCATCATCTTCACCCGGTGGTGTCTGGTCCATGTCAGATGGCAGAGGTATGTTGCGCAGGATGCACATGTTGTGCAACCTGGCACATACCAATACAATCTTGCCCACCTTCTCAGGCCCATAAATGAGTGCACCACCCGACCTGCTGAGGCAGCGAAACCGTGCCTTCAACAGGCCAAACGTCTGCTCTATCTCCACACGAGTGCGTGTATGTCCACAATTGTAGTCCTCTTCGTGCCGGTGAAGGGGATGCCTGACAGGGGTGAGGAGCCACAGCTTCAGGGTATAGCCAGCATCACCTGCATAGGAGCAAAATTAAGTGTGATTGTGAGTATTTATGCCATTCCATGTGTGCACTGCCTGTACATGGTTAATGTTCATATGCAGTACATTGCCAATGACAGCTATTGCCATCACATCTGCACAAATATCAGGCCTGTGTACTACTCGGCAAGCCATGGTGGGGGGCATGGGTGACGTACACAATTTAGGGACCTTGACATGAGATACACCACTCATCCAGATGAAGTGTGAAGGTCCATGATGTACTCACATGTGAGGGGTGTGTGGCAGGGAATTAAACCAAATGCATGTTGAGCACTGTATAATGCATTTGGCTGATGTCCAACATGATACAGGTGGGTTTGACTATCATGCTTTCAAATTATTGGTGACGCCATGCACATGTCTCTCAACACCTTCACCCATGTAACCATGGCACGTATTTATTGGTGGTATGGTCTGCCAGTGTAGGGATACGTCCCTTTCATGATGCACGGTGTCAAATGGCATGCTGGTACTTATGTACTGTGGATTTTTCCTGCACCAGTCGCACTCATATTGGTGATGTTCACTACTTTATGGAATCTATTTTCAGCATCCTTGTGACATGGGATTCTTGAGTTTCCCTCATCTGTACATAATGGCATGGTGTTATGCGGTGTTCCTGTCGGGCTGGGGCAGTGACAGGGGATTCCCTGAGTGGAATTTTACATTGCAGAATCAAGGATGCATGACATGTGATGTGCTATGATGCGCTAATGTGGATTCAGTTTGTGACTGCAGGATGGTGCATCGTGGTACCTGTGGGTGCGGTCTGATGATGTCCAGTGAACATGTGCATGGGTGGGCGCTGAATTGGAGTCTGACATTTAAACATTGATGTGCAGCCATTGTACGTCTGCATCCATTGTCAGTGTCATGCATCAGGTTGGGATGATTAGGGTCACAGTGTTTGCCATCAAGGACAGTGCCCGAACACCCAAATGACCCCCATGGCTCAGGAAGCAGACAGGTTGCATATGCATGTGATCCCCCAAAATGAACCCCATGGCCCTGTGGTTAGACTTACCCAACAGCCAGGCACGTTGTGTAGCATGTCGTTCCATGTAGCGGGGGAGCGTGCACCATTGCATCATGTATGGATCTTGGTTATCTGGCACAGCAATGTGTTATCATCTTGCTTGCATTACACACCATCTGGACATGATGGAGTGGTATTGCTTCCGATTACGGTACACCACCTCCACGGCATGCTGGACTACCAATTCCACGTGGGTGCAGTCAAGGGCACCAATGACGTTAGGCATGCCTGCCAGTGCATGAAATGCAATTTTGGTGTCATTCCCCTCCTATGCAATCCGTGGTTGGGATATGTAGGCACTTGCGTACTTTAAGAGTGCATCCAGCACCTGGTTCAGCACACCAGAAAAACATGGCTGCGAGATGCCATGTAGCTGCCCCACTGTGTGCTGGTAAGTGCCTGTGGCCAGGAAGTGGAGCACAGACAGTACCTTCAGCACAGGGAGGATGTTGGTGCAGAAGTTGATCGGGCTGACCAGGTCATCATGAAGGAGATCCACGATGGTGGTGATGGTGTCCCTGTCCAGGCGGTACAGGGTGCGGTTATGTGCTGGTGTTAAGTCGAATGGACTGGCCCTTACGCGAGGGATTGGTGGCTGCCTGTGGGGAACCACTGTGTGCACTCCTGCGTCTCCTCTGTAATCCCTGGTGTACTGCCTGCTCAAAGAGTAGCAGTGCATGCATGTCCTCCAGCTCCTGTATCGAAACAGCTAGGGGAATCATTTTGGTCTTGTAAGGGGTGTGGTGTGTGGGTGTGCACCTTTTGTGCTGAGCCAGAATCAATTGCCTCCACCTGTGTGAATTGTGTGCACCTGTGGCAGGTCTGAGCACAGCATATTGCCATTAACGGCTGTCCTGTACTGCCGGTGTTACCGGCATCTTGGTGACCCTTCTTACCAGCATCTGGATGCCGGTATGTGCATGTCCGTGCAACTCGTAATGTCCTCTTCCTTGCAGCATGCCAGTGTTACTGGCACAGCAGCCGCATGTGCGCGCACAATCCGGTACAGTGGTGCATGGTCACAGCGGGACCGTGTCGATGCCGGTAAGACCGACATTGCAAGGCGTGATGGCCTGGTCCGGTAAACGATGCCAGTATTCCCTTACCGGTCTCATTATTGCCGGACCACCAACCTTGTAATGAGGCCCATTATCTTGATCAAGACATTTGTTGTTGCTTTCGGGAAGAAAACCAACGTGAGACAGTTCTTAATGCAGGATGAGTGGGAACTTCTAATTTCTGGAGATACTTTATTGAAGCAATGGAACTTTATACAAAACCTTGAAAATATATTGTAACTTAGTGTTAAAACGGATTTCCTTGTTTTCTATGAACTGTGGAGAAAAGCCTTGTTCAGATCTGGGGAAGAGAAATTCACCCAGGTTATGAGAAGATAAATGTTTTATATTGCGAAGCAACTCATATGTTATACAATGTTGATTAATTGAATTGTTAGGTATTTTCTTATTGCTTTATTTGTTGTACAAGTGTGAAGGTCAGATATCCTTTTGTTTGAGTGTTTCCCTTAGTTTATTTTAGGCAGGAAAATTCTAGTCACGGTAGGGATAGTGAGGCATGTATCCAACCTTTTTATTTAATCAAATAGCTAAAGTTCAAATCTCTTTACAAAGTTGTCTGCCTCACATTTCTCACCACTCACAGAACATGTTGTCAGTTAAGAATGGGGGTGGATAAAATGTATGTTACAGTTTACTCACAGCCTATATCGAGGTCTACACCATGTGTATTCCCTTCTTAGAGATACCAGGGATTCCCCAGAGTGCTGCGGTTAGCTTAATAGGAGCGACAAAAGTCCTCTCAAGATCTACATGCTGTGTATATGGGGTTTTCCAAACCAGGAGATATGATATGTGTGCACCACTAAATAGTCTCTGTGGCGGGAACCAGAAGAAGATCTCGGGACAATTGTGAGTCCTGTTTCAAGGGTTTTATCAAAAGAAAAGGAATAAAATGCCAAACCTGCCCTATTTCTATTAGGGGAGTTCCCTACCTAAAAAAACAAAAACTAAGGCTGGATGCTTAAGTCCAAATTAAAGCTCTTTAGTCTGAATCCTATCCAGCTAACTGGCCCTACCACTATAGAAAAAACTGTGAGGAGTCAGGAATGAAACTCGGACACAAGTTAGAAATTTATTGATAAACTAGCTGTACCCGGCCATGCGTTGGTGTGGCTCAGTCTGGTTGAATGCAAAAGAAAGATATTTTGCGTGTTCTCGAGTTGGAACACGCAACATATAATTGTCCATGTAAGAAGCAATCCGTGTCTAGATCTAAACCGCCCAATCCTAAAGATTGGCCTTGAGCTTTGTTGATGGTGATTGCAAACACAAGTTGGAATTAATTGAGCTGTTACGATTTCTGCGCCGAACGACGTCAGTTGGAAGCATGAGTTGTATTTCCTGATGTTAGATAGGAAATGCTTTGATTCGGCGGTATATCCGGCAAGCAAAGTTTTTAATGGCTCTGCCGGTTCTCCAAGTTGAGGCAGTATAATTTTCGCAGCGGCGAAACACATTCCTTTCATTTCCCCATTAAATTTCAGAGCCTTGCAATAAGTACACACTTCAGTCATAGTGCCGATGAGAACATGCCAGCTCAAACTATAATCATCAGCTGGGTTGTGCCGGAATGCAAGGCGATTGTAATCGCGTGATTGCTGAGCACGGAGTTGTGTTTGACACTGATCTGCTGTTTCTCGTTGATGTTTTTCAGCCACTCTCAGCCTGTCGCGTTCATTCTGTTGAGAAAGAAGCAGATGTGAACCTGCAGAACGCGATTGCCGTGCTCGCAACCGTGCATCCTGAAGTCTGGCTGCACGTCGCTCTGCTGCTTCCTCGGCACGTATTTGAGCCATTCTAAATCAGAAACATTGAAATGGAATCGTAAAATATTTAGTATAGCGTATGTTGCTTTTACGTCCACCAGATGGCGCTGTTTTCCTGAGAAAGCATGACAATATTTAGTATAGCGTGTGTTGCTTTTACATCCAACAGATGGTGCTGTTTTTCAGAAAAAGCATGTTTTTACCTGTCACAGGTGTGACATCTATGTATGGTAGGTATATTAAAACATGCATGTATTCGAATGCAACATTGTATCAAAATTTCAAAGCAATCGGTGAAGAACTTTCGGAGATTTAAGATTTTGAACAAACAAACATTTACATTTTTATTTAGATAGATAGATAGATAGATAGATAGATAGATAGATAGGTAGATAGATAGATAGATAGATAGATAGATAGATAGATAGATAGATAGATAGATAGATAGATAGATAGATAGAAGGGTTTGGGATATGCCTTGCTGTCACTGTACTAGAGGTGTTTCCCTACCTGAATTCAAAACTAAAGATCTGTCAGTGCCAGAATGTCCAAAACACGTTTTATTACAAATAACAGTTATTGTTTTACCTCTTGATTGACACCAAATTCATACGCAACTTTGTTTAATCTTTGTTTTGTCAGGAAAGCTGGAGTACTCTCCTGCCAGGATTTTGCCTCTTTAGTCCCGTGGACCAAATTGCCGTTCTGGTTATCTTTATGTGCTCTACAGTTTGTCCTTGCCTGGTATGCTTCTCTATCAGGACTTTCTCTGTGCATTTGCACCTGCCTGGTATACTCTCCTGCCAAGCTTCCTGTATCCATACACTTGTAATTACCTGGTATGATCTTCTGCTGGGGCTTCTTGTATTCACACACTTGTAATTGCCTGGTGTACTCTCCTGCCAGGGATTCTTGCCTTCACACACTTGTAATTGCATGGTATACTCTCCTGCCAGAGTTTCTTGTATTTATACCCTTGTAATTGCCTGTTATATTCTCATGCCCAGGCTTCTTGTATTCGTAACTCCACTTTTGGTAATTCACCACATTAGCCTTATTGGCTGATTTACTCTGTCCATTGAACCCTCCCACGGCCTTTGTAGACTATTGCGTAACAGCTCTCCTCATTTCCCCACATTTGACCTCTGACAGTACTGGGGCGAGGAAAAGGCGACGAAGAGTAATGAACATTAAAACCTAATTTCACCACTCTGGTACTGGGTCAGAGAAGATCCCTGCAGAGTGAAAGTCAGGCATGTCCCTTTAATTATGGTCAGGAAAGCCCAATTGAAAATCCATACCTGCAACTTGTCAGGTGGTTGCAGGTGTTTAAAGGGAGACCAGTGGAGCAGCCAAGAGAGCAGCAGGGAGGCTTGTGTGGCAGAGACCAGCAGGGGACCCGTATCGTGAGGAGGCAGCAGTGGTGGGACCTCAGAGGAAGTCAGGATGCCGACCGATGGCCCACAAAACCTGTGGGGAACGCAGAGGACCAGTGATTGGAAGGGAATGTCACTCAAAGCCAGGGGCACTCCTAGGGGCTACACATGAATAAAAAGTGCTGTATGACATATATTGAATCCCAAACGGACTGAACACTTGAAGTTAAGTTGAATTATGCATATTGAATCCCGAACGGAAGGAAAATTCGAAGACAAGTTAAATCATGCACACTGAATACCGAACTGTATTAAAACTTTATGGGCAAAGCTAATAGTTGTTGAAAGCAAAAAGGGAAAGTGCCCATCTGAAAGCAACCTACGGAAAAAGGTGAAAGGGTGTGACAGAAAGGTGGGGAATACATAAGGCCACCACAAAGTTAACTTTATGAATGAATACAGTTCGGCATGGCCAAAGACTGGAGAGATGTTTGACATGTTATGGCAAAGCCAAGTGTGAGTGGCACATAGAGCCAAGAGGCCGACAAGGAGAAACTAAGTGAATGTGAATCTACACAGAAGGGCAAATACAGAAGAACCTGTGTGGACTGAAAAGCCTAGAGTTCCTGGTTGCGTGACCTGTGTTGTGTGGACTGTGTGGTCTGACAACTGCGACTAGACCAGAGAGCCCTGAAATGTGAAAGCCAAAGACATTGTGCAATAAACAAAGAAGGAGCACTGTAAGTGAGCTGTTTCTGCAAACCAGAAGGAGGGTTAAGTTGGCCTGGAATTGTGTTAAACATTGAAAGACTTAGACCAGTATCAGTTGCTACGTTGAAGTCTTGGGGAAGGGAACCCTGAGACTTGATGAACTACAAATGCTTCTTGAGGACGGAGCCTCAAGACCCCTTTGCTTTTGGAACTTTGTTACCTTGAACTTGGGGAAGGGAACCCCGAAGATTGTGTGGAGCTGTATTGCCTAGATCTTGTTAAAGGGAGCCCCAAGGATTTGTTCAACTGGTTTGAACTTACGAAAGGTCATCTTAAGACTTTTGTTTGACTTTCTTGAACTTGGGGAAGGGGAGCTGAAGAGGAAGCTAAGAGCTGGACAAAGCTCAGAACATTGCGTTGATCACAGGTTTTTTTATTATTGACATCCCTACACATTGTCTAGCTCTAGTTGTGAGGGCAAGCATAGGTTTTGGACACAGACAGACTTTTAAGTTGAACTCTTTGACTCAGACTTTCCTTAGTTTCATTCAGGTAGGGAAATCCCACCTTAGCATAGAGCAAGTTAGGCCTTCTACCATCCAGACATTTGATTTAATAAACCTTTTTATTTTGAACATTGAATCTGTTGTCTGTGTCTTGCTTCATGATGCCTTCACAACTCCCAGGTCACCACAGGCCCTGTGCGGTCGCACTACCATATGAGATGGGTGTCTTTCCGTCTCTACTACCATTTTGACCTGGGCTTCTAGGCATATGGTTTGTGTTTTTGCTCCTTTTCCTTGCTTCTGCCTGGCTCTGCAGCCGAGGGTGGCTCGGCATCTCCAGGACATCAATACTGCAGAGGCATGCCTCTGCGTAGCAATCCCACCACCTCTGCCGGGGTCTGCCTTTGCTTTACAATCTGTCCTCCTCTTATACACATCACAGAAACTTTTTGAACAGTGCCCTTCTTTGTTGACTAGGGCATTAAGGTTGTGTTCAGAATTGCCTGCAGCCAAGAGAGGTAAAGAAGGATATTTGAAAAATACCATGGTTGCAGGAGATAGACAAGTCTTTTCCATATTCTTATATGCAGACAAGGTGGATTGGATGGGGAGTTCCATTCTGGAATGGGAGTCCTTGTCCTCAAAAGGGGTGTCGCTCCTAGTGAGGTCCCACTTGCCCAGACCACTAGAGAGGGTCTAGCGCCACAGGCTCACCTCCCTAGCCTCAAAGGGGCTTCTTGAGAAAATGGTCAAATCATCCAGATTCTTCACAGACAACAAGACCCCCTTCTGCCAGTGGTAATGTGAAGATATTGTAAGAAAGGTATGGTATCAAAGCATGACAGACACAAGTGACCACAGTTCAAGGGTGTTTATTGAACTTTATAAAAGGTGTGATAAACGCCTATCTAAACCTAAATCTAAGATGGGAGCAAGCTACGACCATCAAATAATGATAATGCAGTCCTAGTGGAGTCTCATTAAAATAAAAGGGCCTATACTAAAAAACCTATTGCCAATCCTAACCGCTAAGTTACAAATAGTATGGGGGTAATGTTCATGAAAAAGAAAGAAGTGTTCACAAATTGATAAGTCAGGATGTTCAGACCGTTGGCCTCCCTTGCCCATGTTTTCAGCATTGGACAAGCCGGTTCACTCAAGCATAGTACACTCTTGGGCTCCTTCAGCACGAGGACACAGTTCCATTACAAGCATTAGGGCCTTCTATGCCCAAGTCTCTTAAGTTATCAAAAGTATCTTGCTTCAGAGGGCGTGGTGTGTCAAAAAAAGGAAAGGTTCCAAGGGCAATTTCCTCCTTGCAATTCTTTCTGGTCTTGCCATCTTTCTCCTTGTATTAAACTGCCATCTCAGAACTGCGGCTTCCTCGGATGTTTTGCCTTGCTCAGACTTTGCTTTTGTGCTCCGCCTTTCATCCATGTTGGGAAGTGTGATGAAAGTCAGGTGTGTGTAATTATCAGTAAGTCTGCCTGACCCTTGTGTTGGGACATGTCAGGTATACAACTCGGGTGTTAGTCTGTTTTCTTTCACAGCTAGCTGCCCATGAGAAAGTGGTCATCTGGGAAAAGGGCAGGGGGGTTGAGTTCCTAGGTATCCTACCTGGTAGGATGGGGAAAAGGTGTTATAAGGAAGGGGATACCTCGCTTCAACCTCTGGTGTCTGACTTCCACTCCCCAAGGACCTCTCATCCAGGTGATCGTCCCGGACTGGTCCACCCCCAGGAACTGGATCCAAAAGCGATGGCCGTGTCCTGGCAACCTGGATGACAGATACCAGGGGACAGGCGGGTGAGACACCTTCAGGTTTCTCACAATTTCCCATGAGACTCTACTTTGTTTACTTGCCCATATCAGGGTCGTTAGCTGTGATCTTACCTGTGGAGAAAAACATGTTTGGTAGACATATGTATATTTAAGAACATATATAATAATTTAGGTAGGATGATCATCTTAATAAGTGTGACTCTGGCAATCATTGACATTGTCAGTTTCATCCATTTGTCTGCCTTCTGTTCGATGTATGTTAGTCTGCATTATAAGCCAGCTATCAAGTCCATTATGGGTAATGTGTTTCTTGGTCCCACATAAATACCACTAGGTCATCAACATATAGAGATAACAGAACATTTTGGGTATAAAATTGCATGCCCCTGTCAGTATCTTTGGTTTCCAGCATAAGCTAATGCCTCAATCCCTAAAGCGAATAGTAGCAGATAGAGGTGGTAACCCTGACTTGTGCCCCTAATAAAAGGGATGGATGGTACATGTTATTGTTTATTGTTAATGAAGAGTCTGGCAATGTGTCTGATGTAAAAGAGGCGTATTAGTGATAAGAAGGGTTCTCCTACCCCCATCCCACAGAAGAAAGTGAATAGGAAGGTCCATCTCAATGAATTAAACACTTTTTCAGCATCTAGAATCATTGCGACTGATTTTTGTTTGAGGTCAATTTACAATAGTATAGAAAAACATGCTTCTTATGTTCACATGGGTTGATCTACCCGGTAGGAACCCCGACTAGTCTGGTAACACCAGAAGGTTCATAAGGGGAGCAAGTCTGCAGGCTAGTATTTTAGATACAATCTTATTATCGAGATTCAAGAGGAATATTGGGACCTGTCCTTCCCCTGTTTGGGCAATATGATGACCGTGCCCTCTCTCATGGAAGGGGGTAATTCTTCTGTCGCAAGGGCCTCATTGTAGACCTATACTAGTATATGTGCTAAAATGGCAGCACATTATTTGTAAAACTCTGTTGTTAGTCCTTCCGATCCCAGGGCATTGCCAGCTGCTAGCCCCCTAATGGCCACGATGACCTCTGTAGTCAATAGTGGGACATTGGGAGGGGAGTAATGTTCATCCACTATCCATGCCATGGCTACTATGTCTAAGTATTGCTCCATATCATTTGCTGTTTTTTGTACTGTGAGGTCCCATATAAAGCAATAGCCTACACAGCCGTTGATTATACCTGAATGATCACTACAGGAGGTGTTATCTTTCCCTACTTTGTAAATCGAGGATGAAGGAGCTTCCTTCTTTATTAGCCATGATAGGCATTTCCCTAGCCAATCCCCCACCATATCATCTTACTGCCACCCTACTGTATATGAACTTCACCTCCTGTTCTGCGAATTCGTGGAACAGGTCCATGTTCTCTTTGATTTTAGCTAAGGTGTCGTTTTCTGCGTTAACTTATATTCAGTCTCCACATTTGTCAATGACTTTTCAAGGGCATTCATGGTCCTTCTAAGTGGCTAGAGTATACCAGTCTTCCAGAAGGTTGTCATATTATTTACTGTTCCTTTGTTCACCTCTACAAAGTCAGTTCCAGGGTGAGCTTCAATTTAAAAGCTACATCTATGAGGGATTTGGGCTTCTCCACTGTTTAGGGTCCTGCCTTGTCTTACACCAAGTGCTCTTCAGCACTATTGGGAAATTATCTGACAATGTCCTCAGGAGGATGACACAAGTCTGCACTGCCCCCAAGAAGGAGTGGTCAATCAGCCATAGGTCGATCCTGAAATGGGAGTCATGTACAGTGGAGTAGAATGTGAAGCCTCTCATCTCGTCTGTCCCTACCTTTGTCTCCATGCATCTACCATATCATATTTATCAATTAATGCCTTTAGAGCTTTAGCTGAATTGCGTTCGGTCCTAATAACTGACGTGGATCTGTCCAGATCAAGGTCTGTTATCGTGTTGAAGTCCCCACCATAATGATTGTATAGTTTTGGAAATCATGCATTTTGGATGAAAAGGAGTCAAAAAAGACTGCTGTGTCGATATTTGGTGCATATACCATGACAAAATGACCAAGCCATACTTGGCAACACATAGGAAACTACCCCTCAGGATGGTTACCACTATTGTGAGAAACCTGAGGATATACTTACACTTACTCCCCTTGGATCCTCTTCTCAGGTGGCCAGGGAAATGCCATCGCTTTTGGATCCTAACCCTGGGGGGTGGGGGGGAGAAGCGAGGGAGGATCACCTGGGTCGAAGGTCCTTAGGGATTGGGGAAAGGATATCCACAGGCGAGACATGGTATCCCTCTTTCCCTTATGAGAAACAACCTCACCCTGCCTCAGTCTTTATGGGCTGTTGTAAACCATCTCCCCTCATTTCCCCTCATTCAACCCACTATGGTACTGGGATGAGAAAGAGGTGACTAAGAGTAGTGAACACTAGTAAGTAATTTCACCACTCTAGTACTGAGACGAGGAAGAGGCCTGCAGAGTGTTCCAAAGATCAGGCATGTCTCAAGTGCTCCACTAACTGCAGTTAGGAAATTACAATTTGGGACTCACACCTGAAACCTGCCAAGTGTTTGTAGGTGTATAAAAAGGGAGCAGACCAGCTGGGAATCCTGTATGCGAGGAGGCAGCCGAGGTGGGTCCTGCAGGAGAGCCAGGACACTGGTAGATGACCCCAAGAAGCTGTGGAGTCAAGGGCCAGGCACGCCGAGAGAAAGACACAGAAGAAAGAAACAAAGTGACCGACAGCGTCCGCGGAGAGAAAGTAGAGCTGCCGGTGGGATATGGAGAGAAAGTGAAGTGCGAGCAGGGCTCACAATCGAAGGAAAACATGTTGTCGAAGCCGAAACTGAAAGCACAACTTCCAGAAGGAGACGCCAGGGACCGGTGAGTGAAAAGGGAAAATCACGTAAACCGGGGAGCTTCTGGGGGCTGTGGGGAAGTCGAAATAGATGCCGAATGAATGAAAAAAACATGCGCAAGATTAAATTAACCCAAAGAAATGGGTTGAGAGAGAAATAAGGACAATATCACAGCTGTTGAATACCAAACTAAATGAAAGCTTTTGGCAAATATATGACTTGATGACAAGTGTGTGTGAAATTCATATGCTGTCTATTGAAAGCAAAGTACGAGCCATATGACACAAAAGAAAGCAAGTATGGAAGATTGCGAGAGAGCATGAAAGCAAGGAAGTGAAGAAACAAAACTACCACAAAGTTAACTATACATGAAAATACATTTGGCAAGGCCAAAAGGCTGGCAAAGGAAAGAACACAACAGAGACTAACAAGGAGAAGCCAAGTGAGTGTGAACCATCACAAAGATACAGATAGAGAATCACTTGTGTGGCGAGAGAACCCAGGGTTCCTGGTTGCACAACCTGTAATGGGTGGACCGTGTGGTCTGAAAGCTGCGCATAGACCGGGGAACCCCAATTGTGAAAGCCAAAGAGGTTGCTGAAGTGAAACAGGAGGAAGCAATCTGATTGAACTGTTAAGAAACCAGAAGGAACATAAAGTTGGTTTGGAGCTGTCTTTGAACATTGCAAGATTGAGAATAAGTACATGTTGACTGTCTTGAACTTGGGGAAGGGAGCCCCAAGGTTTTGTGGAATTGTCTTGAACTCGGGGAAGGGAACCTTGAGGATTTGTGGAACTGTCTTGAACTTGGAAAAGGGAATCCTGAGACTTGTGTGGATTTATATTGAACTTGGGGAAGGGGAGCAGAAAAGTAAGCCAGGAGCTGGAAGAAGCTCAGAACTTTATTTGGAATGCTATTTCTCGTTTTGCTGACATCCCAAAACATGTTACTTTAGTTTTGAGGGCAAGTATAGGTTTTGGACACAGACAGACTTTTAAATTGAACTTTCTGACTCAGACTTTCCATAGTTTCTTTAGGTAGGGAAAGCCCACCTTAGTATAGTGCAAGTTAGACCTTCAAACATCCTGACATTTGAGTTAATAAAACATTTCTGTTTGAATTTTGAATCTGTTGCCTGTGTCTTGCTTCGTGATGCCTTCACGCTATGTGTTAGAAAAACGACCACGTTTTTCACCGGTATCACAACTCCACATGATTGCAATGCAAATGATGAGAACCATATCAGACCCACCCATCATTCAACAAATCTGGCATGGCCCTTGTTTGTAAGGCGAGTCTCCAATAGCATTGTCAGTTTGACAGAGTGTATTTCCATGTACGCTAGAACCTTACAGGCCTTGATGAGGTGATTTAACCCTCGGATCTTCAAGATATGGCCACAATAGTTACTGGTGTAGGAGCAAGTTAGTGCTTACTGCCCATTTATTTTGGCCATCATGCCAGCAGGGCTCTTCAGCCTCAGTAGTATCACTTCATCATGCATCGCACATTGTTTAACATGTAGTGAAGGTTTTATGATTTACACTCATTATTTAAAGTGTGGTTTCAGATATGCCTATCCAAATTCAACATGTCAGTTTGTTTACGCCCTCACACTCCCACACTGGTCTGACCCCAAACACCAGTGGCTGTTTTCCCTCCCCAGTAAACCCAATCTTTTGCCTCCCCTGCAGACCATGCCAGTGGGGGATTTAGTAGGCATCGGATCTCCGCTGCCAGACTCTAATAAGAAGGACAGCTGAATTCCAGCTATTGTACTATGAATTAACAGTTATAATTCTCTTATTCATGGAGTTTAAGTACCTCCATAGAGTTATCTTTCTTTGATACTATTATTGATATAATATCAAGGCCCACCCACCACTTGAGAACTATTTGGTTACTGTTAGTGTTGAGAAATATTGCTGCCTCGTGAGTGCAGTTGAAGAAGTACTTGTCATGGTGAATTACCTTTAATCTAGAGGGGAACTGCATTTGATATTTGATATTTTCTTTCTGAGGGGTTTATTCACATCGATAAAGGTCTTCCTGGTAGCCTGAATGGTTGGACTGAAGTCTGGCAAGATCATGATCTAGGCATTCTCATGTTTCAGCTTGCCTTTTTCCCTGGTGGCTTTCAAGATAAGCTCTCTGTCCCTATAACTGAAGATCTATTGCAATTATGGGATCAGGTGGCATTCCGTGAGCGGGCCGCTGACCTGATGAGTGGAACTCGATCCACCAGGAAATGGCTGGTGAGAGCTGGTTGGTTTAAGGTATCCAGTAAGTGCTTTTTGAGGAATAGCACCAAAGGGCCTAGTGTCGGTGATTCCGGCATGCCTACTATATGAATGTTATTGCACCTCAAGAGCGAAAAACAGTTTTTTTGGGTGTATGTAGGTCTGAGGTAGGATGGCCTTTTTCAGCTTTCACATTGTTCAGTGATTTCATTCTCCTGGTTTGATTTTTAGATTGCTGTGTAGGTCATGTGAATGAATCTACTTTGGACTGTGTATTACGCTTGGGTCCTGGCATGTCTAATGTTATAACTTTGGTTGTGAGATGAGCATGTCCAGGTCTAGAGCCCGCCATTTTCAGGACCTCACCCAGGGGCATTGCTGCTTGATGGTGCAGCAACAAGCTCCACTTGAATCAAATGGTTCCAGTCGGGTTCAGGAATATCCCTGTTGCCTGCCGTAGCCCCTGGATACACCAGGTCAGCTCGCCGGTGCTCTGGGACTATCTGGTTCAACTAGGTACTCTGCCCGCGTTCCACCAGCTCAGATGGGTTCCCGGCACTTGTTTGGTCTGGGTTCTGCTGCCACCACAGAGCTGAGACAATACAGACCAAGCACTCTGGAGTAGCAGATGTTTCCCTGGGACTATGCTCTTATGGGCTCATATTCAGCAATCGCTTCTCTCACCCATCCTGCCATCACCGGCAAGTCCGGTGGTGGGAGTGGCAGCGTTATCAAAGCTGCCCTCTGCCTCATCCAGTGGGCCCGTCCACCGGTGACTCCCACAGGCTACATTGCCCTAGGCAGGAGGTAGCCGGTTCTTGCTCCACCCCAACGCCAAAACCCACACAGCTATTTCAAAGTGCGACCCTGTCAACTCACCATCTCCCCTCCTTCCAGTGGGAGCGACACTGCTCCATCAGTGACGCTACTCCAGGACAGCGACCGGGTCCTACGGGGTCAGGTCTATCATGTGTAGGTTGACGTGGGATTGTTACACTCTCTCTTTCCAGCCTGCCGTGCCCATGTTAGTTGAACATGATGCCGAATCTCTGGGGACGTGGCCTCCGACCTTAGCAGCAGGTCTGCTTGGGCACCATGCCTCCAGGCCCCGGGCAGCAAGCCGGGTGACTGGTGACTCTTCTGACGGGTTTGCTCGTGTATTGAGTCCCCTTGCGATGAGTCTATGGGGTTGTAGCTCGGCACATCTTATTTGATGCCTGTTACAGGATAATTTGTAAGCATCTTCAAGTCGGGAGGCTGGGTGTCTGTGTTATGTGGCCACCTCGGTCGATGCGCTCTAGCACCCCAGGTATTTGCATTTTCTAACTGCCCACTATGCTTCCCGCCCCGGAACACTTATCTAAGATGAATATTTTCCAATGTGACCTCTTTATTTAGATCTTATTTTCCTTATTTTGGTACCAAACCAGATTAGCAACATATGGGCCCTCATTATGTGGTTGCCGGTAGGCCGCCAGTAGTACCTGTGGCCTACCGGCAACCTCGGCTTACCGTTTCTGCCGTCCGATATCCCGGTAATAACGGGACATTACGGGCGGGGGCAGAACAGTATGTTCCTATTCCCCTGGAGTCCCAAAGGCCTCCAGGGAAATGTGAACACTACCCAGTGACACTGTTGTTAACGGTGCCAGTTCTTCAGTGATTTATTTGTCGGTAGGGGCCTGAACTACCGGCAGGTCAAGCCTGCTGTTAGTTCACAGTCCCTAATGGCAAACACGGAGTGAGCCGGTCAGGAAAAGGTGCCAGTGATGTTGTTACTGGCACCTTATTTACGGAGCTGCTCACTCGTAATGAGGGCAATGGTCTTGGTTGGTAGCCAGTGACACTGTTGTTAACGGTGCCAGTGCTTCAGTGATTTATTTGTCGGTAGGGGCCTGAATTACCGGCAAGTCAAGCCTGCTGTTAGTTCACAGTCCCTAATGGCAAACACGGAGTGAGCCGGTCAGGAAAATGTGCCAGTAATGTTGTTACTGGCACCTTATTTACAGAGCTGCTCACTCGTAATGAGGGCAATGGTCTTGGTTGGTAGCCAGTGACACTGTTGTTAACGGTGCCAGTGCTTCAGTGATTTATTTGTCGGTAGGGGCCTGAATTACCGGCAAGTCAAGCCTGCTGTTAGTTCACAGTCCCTAATGGCAAACACGGAGTGAGAGGGTCAGGAAAATGTGCCAGTAATGTTGTTACTGGCACCTTATTTACGGAGCTGCTCACTCGTAATAAGGGCAATGGTCTTTGCTTCTGACAGATCCGATTATCTGTCAGAAGCATTAGTAACCCATATTTGGGTATTTGGGGGGGGGGGCGTCAATCCTAAACATTGTTTCCCATCTCAGCCATCTGAACTGAGTACAGAGACAGCTGAGGTAGATTAGTCCCAGTTATAGTGTAGGGAAGTATTCTGCCATCCCTACTTCAGTCTATGTCCGTTTCTCTGACCTGTGGAGCCCATATCCAAACAGAGGCGTATATATCTGCCTACTTGGAAAATGGTCCTTCACTCACACTCAGTGTAGGGAGTCCTGTGCCCAACTCTCTCAAGCTACAGGGAAAGGTTCCTAGAGGAGTCTCCAGTCTCGGGTTTTGGTGTAGTGTTGCTTGCTACCTGGCCCACCAGATTGCCATTCGGCAGCAATTTCAGCACTACTGTTGTAGTTTTTCTTTGGTGCTCTTCTCACCACTAACTTTGCCTTTCTGCCAGGGCTGTCATAACACCTCTTTTGCCTCAAGTTCGTTTCCAAGGGCAACTAGTCCCACCCATTAACTCAGTGGCCTGCTACCTTGTGTAGCCAAGTGATCAATGCACTTCTCTCCCATGGAAGGGATGGAGCAGATGCCACCTTAGTTTGTAACAGGCTTGCTGTAGCCCTGGTGCATAACTCTTAAGGAGCCAGTCGGACCTTGCCCTGGATGTAGTGCTACACACTTTGTAGTGCAGTGTGAGGGACAGAGAAACTCCTCAGTAACCCCCAGCTGAAATGTCATGTTGGTTAAAACAAGCAGGACATGTAGATAGCAAGGACACTAGACTCCCCTTTACCAGCATGGAGTCTCCCAAAGCAGAAGCATTACAGGAGGGTGACACACAGGGTAGGGATCCCCATGCCCCATTCCCCTTTAGACACTCACTCTGGGGGCTTTTCTTTCTTCCCCTGCCCTTTTTCTGGTGTGAAATTGGCAACAGAAGCATCACTCCCAATGGACAGTCTTCTATGGAGAAGGACTACTCTTTCCATTAAATGAAGGACAGAGAAGGTAGATCACAAACTTGTGTCCATAGAAAGCAACAATAAGACTAATGTGCAGCCTAGGGTTTCTGTAAACGTGCATCGCTTAGCCATGTGTCTCCTATCTCCTTAGTTTTGGCAGAACCCGTAAGCCAAAAATAAAAACAAGGCACTGAATGTATGAGGGGGCACAGAGGGTTTGAGATATAGTCTGAGGGCCCGAGTCGAGGGAGTCCACCCACTTTTTTCAGAGGGTGGAGTCAGTCTCCACCCCAGCTAAAATGAGAAACACTGAAATGCCTCTTTGAATTCAAGCCGACCTCGGGCATCGAAGTCGTCAGGGTTGTAGGCCAGACACTTCACCACTGCACCATATAACCTAATTAAAAAACGGCTGAAGGTAAAATGTCCCATTTCGGTACTACAAGTTCCAGGGAAAGCATTTGTATTGGTTTTTGGGGTTTAAAACATGCACACCTTTTAACGTTTTCAAAAACACTATTAGAAGAAAATATCCTCTCTTAGTTTTGTGTGTGTTTTGATATTATGGAAGGCATTCGTCCTGTGCAATTTGAGTGGTTATGCAAAACCAATTTAATGAAATAAGCATATTTCACCTATATATGCTGATTTCTGGCGACGTCACATCGCATTGCGTCTGTTGATGAGTCCCCCCCCCCCCCCACTTTCATTTGTAGGACTTGACCACTGAAGGAAATTCCGTTAGTGATGGTGGAGTAGGTGGGTGTCACTTCTTGGGTAAGGGGACTGCAATGGAGTTCTGTGGGATCCCTGGGCACATGATCAGGGTCTGGTCTGGTGCATCTATGTGGAGAATTGGGGAGCACTCAGTGTACAGAACAGATGGTTGACTGGGATTCACTATTTTGGATGTGTCCGGGGTGCCAGATGCAGGGTGTTATCGGAGGACTGTGTGAGAGAGACTTGCAAAATAGCAATGTGGAAACATGGACAATTCCACCCCCTTTTTCTAAAGGAATGCTGGCAAGTACGCAAAGTATCCACCATAGGGCTTCTTTGCCGACATTTACTTTTACTTATTTGATTTCAGTGCCGTTTGGCCCGAGGCACATACCACAACCGAAGGCCTCTTCACTAAGGAATTCTACTAACAAACACGTGCACAGTACGCACAAACTGGAAGAAGCGGATGCCATGTTTGGTGGCAATGAGGCACATGTGAAGGGAAACATCAGACAGCGCGAGAAGAATTATACCACGAAGGTGAGAGACACACTGGGCTTGAAGATGATAGAACCAATGCCGTGAGGTTAGACAGACAGGTGAACGAGGAGAGGCACACTGGGGGAAGACGACGGTATATTCCAGGACGATATAGATTGGACTAAAAATAGAAACTAGTTGGAAGACATTAAAGAGAAAATGCAGGTGAAAGACAGAGGCACTGGGGAAGATAAGATATTGGAGGGAATGAAAGACACACGAAGTTCAGACTAGACCAGGGGTCAAGTACTAAAAAATAAAGTGGGGGGACTCATCAACAAACGCAATGGGATGTGAGATCGCCGGAAATTAGCACATCAAGGAGAAATATGCACATTTCACTAAATTGGCTTTGCATAACCACCCAAATTGCACAGGACAAATGGCACTTGCCTTTGATGAAATCAACACACACACAAAACCAAGAGAGGATATTTTCTTCTAATAGTGTCTTTGAAAACTTTAAAAGGTGTGCATGTTTTAAACTCCAAGAACCAATACACTTATTTCCTGGGATTTGTAGTACCGAAATAGGACATTTCACCTTTAGTTCTGTTATTTTTCATCAAGTTATGCAGTTTATTGGTGGAGTGTCCGGCGTACAAATCTGTACCCTCGACTTGAGCCCTGGACTAGACACATGCACTGGGTTGAAGTGGGAGAATGGAAGACCAGGCTCCCGTCCTTCACCTCTCGCGCTTGGCCTAGAGGGTCACGGCCCAGACACCCGCCGCGAGAAGAGTTTGTCCATTTACCAGACGACCAGGTACCCTGGTACAGGAACATACGGATGTGTCCATCTGCCTGCCCAGCAGCCCGCACTGGCCATGCCGACACCTGCGGCTCGGATCAGCTAGACTAAAATCCACACGTCGTTAGAGATGCCATGACGACCTAGACAACGGGAAGCACATCTGTACAAATATACACACTGAACATTTCCACACCAATCTACACGAAGAACATACTCAGTGCTCTGACGTAGGCGACAGGCATATTCACGGACGTGCATCTTTATTATTTTTACATAGGCTTTCAGAATGCAGAAACGCAAGACGCATCATGAACTCATCTATAACGCTTGCTCACGCTTCTCTTGAAATCCGTTACCACCATGAGAGGTATAATGGAAACACGATACTGGTCATGGAAATATATGCTATTATAACCTAAAAGCACCTATGCACCAAACGGACTATTTATGCACCAGGCCCGAGTAGGCCTCAACCAAGAGCTCCCGTGGACATTAACAAAGCAAGAGTCAGGTTGCTGATCCTGCAGAAAGAACCCGGTGGAGCAACCAGCCAAGGTCGCAATGTTGCAAACCCACATTCCAAGAACAAATCATCAAAGGCACGATGTTGCAACCTCGCACTCCGCGCCCCAACGATAAAGTCACGCCGGCAAATTAAACCAGACGCACAGTAGAAAAAACAATATTAATTGTGCAGAATTCTGCCTCTTTCACGGTCCCTCCCCACGTGACCAAGCCGAACCTGACGAGATGCCAAAACCCAGGAGAGAAAAGGCGTCTGGGTCCCTCGCTACGAGACACAGGCCGATACACTTGAAAGGATCAATGGACATCTGCTACAGTGGGAGCGGTCAGCCTTCCACCTATGAATAAATCCTCACATTGTCTGCACGTACCCATATTGAAACATTGTTGCAATCACAGGTACACCGAGAGCTGGGAACAACGGTGGTCCCAGGCTGGGAAGCTCACGAGTGCACCAATCAGAGCATGGGGCTCTTATCTCAGACGTCAGTAATATTAGCCAATCCTCAGGAGTCTTCATGTAACAATTCTTATGTATCTAATTGTAGGGACAACCCAGATATACCACCTGACTACACCTTGTCCACTAATATCATTCTCTATATGTGTACTATACTAACCCTACCACTCGAGCAACCAATTAAGAGTGGCGATAGGTTTTTTGTTAACTTTCTGAAGTGACGCAAGTAGCGCGTCATAATGCAGTAAAAAGGGCCTGCGAGCCCCACGATTGTGTGTGTGTCAGGACGAACGCGTACGCTCCTTGACCCATCCCTGCCGTTTTGTCTAAATAAACAGCAGAGTCACCTTGCTCCTTGTGTGTGTCTCATACTCTATCTCATCTGGGATATACGGGAGGAGTTGGGGCCTCCCTGCCCGGAGGTCTGCGGACGGCCCGGCCGACCCCGGCAGAATTTCCCCCCGACAAGTTGGAGGCACTGCTGAGATCTGTTTAAGATCGACTTTTATTTTTAATTTTTCCAGGCACTCCCGTTGCGAGGAGGCCCGGCGGCGCGGCCCCCTCTGCCGTTGCCCCCTTCTGAGGACTACAGGACCATCGCAGAGCTGCGAGAAGACCGGACAGCGCAATCCGGATATTGGCCCTCGGGAGCCGGTTGAGAAGTATCCCGCCCGCGGTCGGCGAGTGTCCAGACGTGGTCCAGACGAGGGGAGGTGGCGAGCCGCTTGGAGGGGTGCACGCAGTCGAGCGGCCCTGCATCGAGAGAACTTGGTGAGCATGACACGCACAACAAGCAATGCGAAATTGTGAGGGAGGGGGAGGAAGTAAATAAGGGAGGAGGGAGGTATTGTACAGATGTGCGGCGAAGGTTTAACTGAGTGTTGCCAATGGAATGAATGGTAGCGAACGAGTGCGAGAGCAGTCGGCTAAGTTACGAGAAAGAGGGGGGCGGGGCACGAAAACATCACGTGCAGCCGCTTGTAAGACACTGATGGCCTAAATTGCGACTACGTGTGAGGGTGGGTGTGTGTGGTTTCCTACGATTTGACATTTATTGATCAATGAGTAGATGAGGTTCCCTATTGTTCGAGCAAGAAACTCGATAGGTAGATGACGTTTCCCTGTGGGCGGTAGCTAGTTACATAGTTGCCCAAAACGGAAGATAATTGGCTGGTTAAGCCCTCCTGTTGAGGGGCGTATCACACGCGAGGCGACGCAGCGTGCGCAGTCCGGTTATATTATTGATGAGATTACCTTGTTCCAGGAGAGACAGGAAGACAGCTGTAGGGTTAGCGGGGTAGATTGCAAGTGTATTTTGAACTTAAAGAACATAACAAGAATGTACCAGTAGTTCGAGGAAATCGGTGACGTCACCAGTAGGGATTTAATAAGATATCGCGAGCACAAGAAACTTTGGGTTTGAGAGTGGTGGGGAAGAGAAACATGATAAAGGAGCGGATACGGAGATAAACGATAAACGAGTGGATCGAAAGAGGAGAAGGGGAAAGGGGCGTGGCTGCGCACGGAGAACGCCGGCCACGGCAAGTGTAAAAGGGGGAGGAGAACGGAGAAACAGGACGACTGTATAAGATCGTCGTAAGGGGTACGCAGCCGCGGGGGGCTGCGTGCGCTTCGGCCGCAGGGGGCCGTAGGGGAAGGAATATAATATAACATCATACATATATACATATATATTTGTTTTTATTATTATTATTTTTTATTTTTTTATTTTTTATTATTATTATTGCATAATTTGTCAAAGGATTGTCGTAAGTCCCCACACTTGCGGGGCAAGGTAAGCAATACAAGGTTGTATATTGTAAACTGCTAGTAAAGGGAAGGGTAGCAAGGGGAGTGCCACTATGTCATACGGGAGAGGGTCGGGAGGGTGGGGGAATACCCTCACTACCCCACTACAACACATATGCACCACACTGCCACCACATAGGGAGAAATTAATTAAGTACAGCATAGAGTGGACCCAGGGGACGGACAACAAAATGTTAACACCATGGCCGCCTAATGGTAGTTTCGATCCATATGCCCAACATTCACTACTAAACCATCTACACAATACGTACAAGGGGAAGAAGTTGGCAAACCATGTGGAAGTGTTTAACTTATGGAGGATGTTCCAGGGGTCCCGACCAGGGCCAAATGGAATGTTCACTATGGGGGAAACACCGGAAGAAAAGGAGATTAAGAAAGAAGGAACGGATGGGGAAAAGGGGTGTGAAAGGACAAAGAATACGGGGAATGAAGGACAGGGAGGAGAAAAGATTGATAAATCAAACGACATAAAAAAGGAACCGAGCAATGAGATACCCATAACACCGGGAGTGAAAACAGAGGGAGGAGGGTTGTACCCTTTAAGAGAATTAGGAGAAATAGAAGGACAGTTCAGGGCGGCTGAAGGATACTCGAACCCGGCATACAGCCCTCCACCATATGTGGCTCATAGGAAGATACCAATGGGGGAAGGGAGGATTGGAGAAGAGCAGACTGTAGAGATAGGAAACGATGAGTGGGTAGCTGCACAGATATTATTGAAATTACGAGGCTCACTAACTGGAGAAGAAAGGGAGGCGGTAAAGAGAACAAACGAGGATAGTGCCAGAGAGAGTGAAATGAGGGGAGAGGAGCTACTACGGCAGAAGGAAGAGATTTTGGAGGAAAGATTAGCAAAACTAAGGGATGAGCAGAATGAATTGATCAAACAACTTGAGAGGGAGGAAAGAGAGAGAGTGAGGAAAAGGAAAGAAGGTAAGAACGAATTGGAAAAATTAAGGGAACGAAATGAGGAGCAAAAGAGAGAAGCTGAAAGGGTAAAAGCAGCAGCAGATAGGGTATCAAGAGTAGTGCTGAGAGAGAAGAAGAAGGAAGAAGAAGAAAAGGAAAAGGAAATGGAAATATGGAGGAGGAGGGTACTATCAGAGACAGCTAAGAAATATGAAGAGGGGAAGGTAATAGAGAGTATAGTAGAAAGAGAAAGGGTGAAATGGGAAAGGAAGAAAGAGGATGAAAGAATATTGGAACAGATGAGCAACGAAGTAATGGAGGAATTGAAAAGGAAAAGGGAGGAAAATAGTAGGGAAATGGAGGAGAGAAGTGAAGGGGGAAGAGAAGGGAGGAGTAGGGAGAGTGAAAGATGGGGAGATGTATATAAAAGTAGAGAGGTAGCAACAACATCAGCACTAGGGGGAACAGTTGGTAACAACGAAAGGGGAGAAAGAGACCTAATAGACTTAAAAACAGTAACAATAAAAGGAAAAAAGGCAGGGTGGGGGGTGCCATTTATGAATGACTTTTGCAGTGAGGAGGAAGAAGGAGTGGAGAAGGATGGAAGAAAGAGTGAAAGGGAAAGCTTAGATAAACTATACCTCACTAGAACAAACAT
The DNA here is from genome assembly GCF_040938575.1 of Ambystoma mexicanum. NCBI lineage: Eukaryota > Metazoa > Chordata > Amphibia > Caudata > Ambystomatidae > Ambystoma > Ambystoma mexicanum. The sequence goes on along the minus strand of NC_090931.1, from coordinate 931,346,518 downwards.
AGATTCGCCCTGGATGAGTAGAAGATGGGAGGAGCTGGAGAGAAGTAAGGAGGGAGTGAAAAGAATAGGGGAAACACAAACCCATGAAACCACGCCACCCACATCCCCATCACGCCCTCCCACGTCACACCCTACATGTTCAACCACCGCACGCTCACTGCACAGAATAAAGCTCGCGCCCTTCATGAACGAACTTACACCTTATGCATGTCGGCTTAGGGACCTCCCTAGTCGCAGGCAAGACAGACAAATAAACATACCCATATTGAACACAGGAAATGACAAAAAAAGGGGAAAGGAAGAAGAGGGAGGTAGGAGCAGAGGTAGTAAGGAAGAATTTGAAGTAGTAAAGGAAACGGGGGAAGAGGAGGGGTGTGAAGACTCAATATTATGGAGCGTAAAGGGTGACACAAGACAGAATTTAATGCCACTGTTGGAGAGAGGAGGGGTTAGACCACAGTATGTACCTTGGAAACATACGGATAAAGAAAATATAAAATGTAGGCTCCCATCACTAAGTGGAGGTGCGGGTAAGTGGATATATGAAATGGAAAAACACACCGCAGGACAGAAACTAGCAGTAGGAGATGTGAAGGGCCTGTTAATATCAATATTAGGGGATAGAGCGGATGACATTTGGAAAAGAGCGGGATTCCATGGGGTAACAATAACGAACACATCGCATGATGGGGCACCATTTGCAAACTGCAGACATGCGCTATGGCAGGCACTGAGAGTGCAGTACCCAGACACATCAGACATAGGAGCCATTACTTCCCGTAAGATGGGTGAAAATGAGGATCCTGTTGATTATATCCAGGATATTCAAGAGAAGTGGCGCATGGAAACTAGAGAACAATGGGACAAAACACCAGCCATATTTTATCATATACTAGTACAAGGGCTCCCAGAAGGAGTTCAGAAACAACTAAAGAAAGTAGTGGGGATGGAAGCAAAACCATGGCCAGAAATACAACTGACTATAGTACATCACTGCAGGACATGGCAAGGAAAAATGAAACAAAAGGAAGAGGACAGGAAAACAGAAGAGGCCAAACTAGTACAGAAAAAACTTACTAAATACACAATGGAAGGGGCACTAATAACTACGCCCACACCAGTGGCCCAAAGCCCAACGCAAGTAGTGGCTGCACAAGATCCCGCTCAAATAGCGCCTCCACAAGGTGTAATACAGCAAGTGCCGCCTCTGCAATTACACGCACCAAACATGGGAGGAGGGTACCCAATGCAAGGAACTGGGTATTATAGTTATAACAGAGGGAGAGGAGGGTTTATGAGGGGGAGAGGATACGGATATAATACCCAACAACAGGCTGGGGGACTTAGAAATTACTACCCCACAGGGCAACCCGTATACCAGGACAACACAGGGAGCTTCCCATGGCAAAGCAGGGAACCACCCGTGTGTTGGAGCTGCGGACTATTAGGACACATGTCACGTACATGTAGGGTCAGGCCAGGAACACCAGCATGGAATGAACAAGCACAACCTAGGACCTCACAAGAATAGCAGGGCATACAACAACAGCAGATGTCACAACAAGGGAGTGACCCACAACAACAAACAACACAACAGCCACAAACCTATTCACTGCCACAACAACAAATAACACAGCAACTGCCACCGCCACAACAACAAGTAGCGTTAATACAACCACCACCCCAAACTCAACAAACGCAATTGGGTAGGGTGACGGTGTTGGGACACAACCCTTACACAGGGAATGGCCAATCATTGTACCCCCAATAGGCCAGCCCACAGACGGCCTTGGTGTGTCCCATCCTGTCAGTAACACCTAATAGTGCGGAGGAACCACGCATAGAGGTAACGATAGGTGACAAAAAATTATCATTCCTTGTTGACACCGGGGCAACCCGGTCTTGCATAAGGGAAGGTAAATTTAAGATGTCAGGCGAAGCCATGAACACCCAAGGATTTTCTGGGGCTAAAGGGTTGGTTCCATTTACTGATAACGTTCCCTTATCTATTGGAGATTATGATCTGTCAGTCCCACTTTTGTATTATAGTGCCTCACCAGTAAATATACTGGGGAGAGACATAATGAACAGGTTGAATATGACGATCTCCTTTACAGAGGATGGCATAATTTGCTCTACTCCAGGGATTAACATGCTCGCAGCACGACAGATTTTGCAAGCATACTGTGGACAGACAGCGATTAGGGCGGAGCCAGTAGATGGCGAGCTATTCCAGTATGGCACAGACATGGCATATGCATGGATGCCAGGGATAGAAGGGAAAATATGGAGGAGGCCAGCAGCCTATCTGTTCCGACCAGAAACACCAGTTAATGAACTGGAAGGGAAGGTGTTTGTAATGGACATTGAGAGCATTATTGCAACAGCTGATTATGTTGCTGTGCACGCCCAAGATAAAGAAGGGAGAGCATGGAGGGCGGTGATAGCACTAGCAGAAGGATGTAGGCTGACCCAGGTGTCAGATGAAGAGCTGTTCTCAGAAGAAAAGGAGGAAGGTGAAATGGTGTTCATGATGAGTGTAGAAATATGGCTAAGAGTGGCTCACAAACAAGTAGCACAGAAAATTGCAATGGCACTTGAGGCACCCGCAGGCACCCCAGTCCCATTTTTTAAGGAGGATATGTCAAAGGTGCCCAAATCATTATGGACTATTAGCCCTTATGACGTGGGATGCATAAAAAGCATAGGGGGTGTAAGGATAAAATTGAAAAAAGGTGCCATACTACCAAGAGTGAAACAGTACCCATTGTCAAAAGAGGCAGATGAGGGCATATATGAAACCATAACGGCCCTTATAAACAATGGCATACTGGTCCCCTCAGAATCACCATGTAACACAGCTGTGTACCCGGTGCGCAAGGCTAAAGGGGGGTCTTGGCGCTTCATACAGGACCTCAGACCCTTGAACAACATAGTAGAAGCAGAGTATCCAGTAACAGCAAACCCGGCCACAATATTGTGTGGCATTCCAGCAGAAGCATCACGATTTACAGTGATTGACCTTAAAAATGCTTTTTTCTCAATACCATTACACCCAGACTCACAAGATTTGACAAGCTTCACTTACCGAAATACAAAGTGGAAACATACCAGATTACCACAGGGGTATTGTGAATCACCCTCAATTTTCAATAGAGTAATACAGATGGATTTGGGTAACGTTGAGGTGGAAAGCACAGTGTTACAGTATGTGGATGACATAATAATTTGCAGTACAAACGAAAGTAAATGTAGAGAGGACTCCTTAAAAATGTTGACAATATTGGCTGAAAAGGGGTACAAGGTAGACATGGAAAAGATACAATACTGTCAGGAACAGGTACTTTACATTGGCCAACTGATATCCCAACATGGAAGAAGGATTGCACCACAAAGAGCACAGGCCATCTCAAGCACCCCCGTGCCACAGACTGTGAGAGAACTGCAGCAATTTCTGGGGCTGTGCAACTACTGTAGAGCATGGGTATTTGATTACAGCTCATACATAGGACCCCTGCTTGAGGGGTTGAAGGAAGCAAATAAAGGGGAGAAAAAGTTGGGATGGACTATGGAAATGAGGGAGGCATTTGACGAATTGAAAGACGCGATATCAACTGCTCCAGTACTGGCATCCCCAGACTATGAGCGACGCTTTTTTATATTTTCACATTGCGACTCAGCAGTGATGAAAGCAGTATTGGCACAAAAAACGAGCATGGGCTATAAACCAGTAGCATTTTACAGCGGTCACTTAGACCCTGTGATGTTAGGCCACTTCCCTTGTGAACAAGGTCTTGCTGCAGCTGCTTTTGCAGTAGAAAAAGCATCAGCAATAACTATGGGGTGTCCAACTACACTGTTTGTGGAACATGCACTATTTGCGATATTGAATAAACCTAAGTCCACACTAACGACACAGAGGGCATCAGGTTATGAGATTATTTTGTCTAAAGCTGAACTAGCAATTGTTAGATGTAGCACGGTTAACCCTGCAAGATTCCTAGCAGAAGTAATTGAAGAGGGAGATTACGCCCACGACTGCACCCAAATAACTAAAATGTACTCATGTACTAGAAAAGTTGAAGAAAACGCACTAGAGGGAGGTGAGCTTTTGTTTATTGATGGGTCATCAACTATTGATCAAGGAGATGGGATACGAAGGACTGGGGCAGCAGTAGTAAAAATGATGGAGGCGCCGGTGTGTGTGGCTATGAAGTGTGTACAATTACCACAGCATTACTCTGCTCAAGCCGCGGAACTGGTTGCACTAATATTGGAATTAAAGGAAAGTTTTAATAAAAGAGTAACCATATATTCCGACAGTGCATATGTTACATCCACTGTCCACTCAGGGTTATCAAAATGGAGAAGAAGAGGGTTTAGGAGAGCTGATGGCACTCCAGTACAACATGCCCTCTTGTTGGCTGAACTAATTGAAGTAATAAACGACCCCCAAGAACTAGCCCTAGTCAAATGCACCGCACACACCAATGGTGAAGACTACGTCTCAAAAGGGAATGCAGCAGCAGACGCACATGCGAAATATGCTGCATACTTTGGTGAGATATGGAACCCCACAGACTCACAGAGAGGGAGAGGGAGGGGAATAGCTAGGGAGATGTTAATAAGAGAAGGGTACACCCATCTCCCAGCCACACAGATTATGGAGCTACAAGCGGCTGCACCAATGGCCGAAAAAGAAGTATGGGTGAAAAGAGGATGTACAATGTCACCAACCGACGCACTATGGCGCCAGGGTGGCACTGGGAAAGTTGTAATACCGTTAGCACTGTTAAATACCGCCCTGAGCCAATTACATCACCCTGCCCATACAGGCAAGGAAATAATAGCAGCACGAATTAGAGAAGATTGGTTTTGTCCTGAGTTAAACTCTCATGTGTCAAATTTTATCAGCAATTGCCTCACATGTCAACAGTTTACGGCCGGTCATACTCTAAAAGTGATAAGAGGTACCATACCCCGGCCAGAAGGACCTTTTCGGCACCTTCACATTGACTATGTTGATATGATCAACATATGTCAAGGTAATAGGTATATGATTGTAGTAGTATGCCCATTTTCCAGGTGGATTGAAGCAGGGCCCTGTTCACACCCTGATGCGTTTAGAGCAGCCAAATTCATAGTAAGGGAGGTTTTCCCCAGGTGGGGAGTGTGCGAGGTGTTAAGATCAGACAACGGCCCACATTTCGCAAACGAAATGTTCCAGCATATCACATCCCTGCTGAACATTAAACACAAATTTGCATGTGCATACCACCCACAGGCTAATGGTGTATGTGAACGCCTGAATGGCTTATTGAAGGAGGCAATTGCAAAAATACAACAAACAACAAAGAAAAGTTGGTTGTATTGCCTTCCGTTAGCTTTATTTGAACTGAGAAATAGGCCAGGGTCCGACCACCACCTCACCCCTCACGAAGTGGTTACTGGACGTCAAATGCGCCTTCCCCTAACCCCAACGTCAAGGGCATTCACCGACCACGAAAGTTCAGCGAGTGTGTTAGGTGATGAAATGTATCAATATGTGTCTTCTTTGATTACTAGTGTCGTGTTTGTGTCTCAACAGCTCGAGCGCACACGGGGCGGGTCTACCAGCAATAAAGAAAAAGGCGCAAGTACAGAATTGGGAAAGGAGAACTTGTGCAAACTTGCCAAAGGTGACCACGTACTACTTCGCAATTTCAATAGAAAGTGGAACGAGAAGAGGTTCACTGGCCCCCATCTGGTAGAGGACGTATCAACAAGAGCAGTAAAACTAAAGGATAAGCGTGCCTGGAACCACCTACATGACGTAAAGATCTACAAACTGCAGACCCGCCCCAGCGCCAACGACAGGTCCATTGGAAGAACAGCAACAACATCCCCGACAGCGGAAGAAAGTTCCACCACAGACAACGACCCAATTGTTCCCTCGGAGACGATAACTGACGAAGAAAGGGGTGATCCCCATACTGCCCACCCCATGGTCACACGCTCAAAGAGTAAAAATACTTCCGCCATCTGAGCGCAAACCCCCCCCCCCATTGACTCCTAAGTACAGTTGTAACTAAAACTGAAGGACATTGCTTGCACCAACACACATGTAAACACGTGAATGTTCTCTTTTTTTTTTCTCTCGCACATACAGGAACTGCGTAATATTGTATTGTTAAGAAAAGCTAATTAACAAGTTCAGTGTACAGGCGTAGATGGTGCTGCCAGACGATAACTACCCAGAAGAATTGTCACACCAATTTGTATACGAAATAAAAAGGCCAACATATCTAAAAAGGAGAAGGGTACGTGTCTACTACACAGCCTTCCTCCTGGCCATAGAATATTACATGCCCCACCTCCGCCCATACTTGCCGGTCCTAAGAGACCGATCACTTAGAGTAGCGTGGGAGCAGCTCTTCGCCTGGGCACTGAATGACTACTTGATAGGGAGAGCTTAAAGGAAACAAAACTAACATTTAATAACGAGCACTTTTGAGAATTTTTAGGCGGGCAACTTTAACGTCACAAGAATACGCTGCCAGGACTGCAGCAAGGTAAGAGCAAAATGCCGGTGAGATTAGCATATGTAATAAAAATAATAGGGATTTTTATGATCACCGGGTTCTTGGCTGCCTCTGTCTGGCAGTACAGCTATGCTATCAATTTTATTGCTGCACCCAAACCTAATATACCCCCGTTCCCTGCTGCAACAGGTGTTACGTCAGGTGGTAATAGTAACATTGCACCCAAGCAAAATAGAGTTAAACGCAGCACATACTCAGACAATAAAGGTATTGATAATTATGTACAAGATTCAGCACACGTCGCAAACAACATATGGTACCAGCACATGACCCGCATTGGTAAGCAGACAACTGAGGATAGCTGTTACGTTTGCTCATTAATACCATACGCCATGAGCGCTTCACGAACATTTGTTGCCACAGAAATAGATGAAAAGACAGCACAGTGCATAATATATTTGGCCCTGTTCCAAACGAAAGGAAGATTTCAAGGAACAGTAGTGCACATGACATGGAAAACACGAGACTCATACCCATATGAAAACAACTTCCTCAAGACCTATCTGAGTTATCACAAGACCAGTTTACATGCTGAAGCATTCAGATACATAACAAGTGGCCCTGCAAAAGGAGAAACAAAGAAGGTAACACTGCAGTATCTACCATGTGATTGGTACGCCACTGAAGTTCCGGGTAAACAAGGATGCTGGGAGAGGCCGCTACTGACGATAACAGGAAAGGTGTATCTGGGCAGCAGCTGGGAGATAGGAGTGATTGGCAGCAACATGGTAACAAAAGAAACTATCTCAACCATCGAGACACACAATCATCGATGTTGGACGACGTGGATCAAGTATGTACCAATGCTCACGTGGGTAGAAGAAGATGAAGACCCAATAACAATACTACCATTGACTGCGCCCAAAGTATGCTACCAGCATAAAGGAGAGGTGGACGTAGGATATAACACCAATTGTGCAAGCGTGATGGAGTTACCTGAGGGGGGAGCGGGAACAGCAGTAATAATGGACCATTATTGGGCCTGTGGAGAAAAGGCATATCATACACTGCCTCCCCTGTGGAATGGTGTGTGCACAATGGTACACGTCAATGTACCATCACTAGTGGTACCTAAGAAGAATGTCGATGTGGCGAAATTTCCTAAAATGGATGAAGGGGATAAGAGAAGAAAGAGATCTGCACCACTTCAGAAGGAGCAAGAGAACAGGACCAACAGCAATGATACTGTCCTAAATAGGAGAAAAAGACAAGGAGAGCCACTGACAGGAAATTACCTGTGGGGAAGGTCGGAAACGGAACTAACATCAATACCGCCAGAACACAGACTATTCAGCAGAGCAGCAATGTTCTTCTCCTCAATAATACATCCGGGACTGCAGGCATACGCAAACGCAAAATGGCTCCAAATAACCAGATGGGAACTAATGATGACCATCAATTCAACAGTAAATGGGTTCAACGCAATTAAAGAGGAGCTGCGAGCTGTAAGGATGGTAGCACTCCAGAACAGATATGTATTGGACCTTCTCACAGCATTGGAAGGAGGAGTTTGTGCAAAGATAGGACAATCTTGCTGCACGTTCATACCTGCCAACGATGCTGACAATGGTACACTGACAGAAGCAGTTTCACAATTGGCCAAGATGCACTCCAAAATGATGGATGAAAGTAACGGTGTAGACAAGGATAAGAGCTGGTTTTCACTATTATGGTCATGGATGCCATCTTGGCTGTCAGATGGACTGAAAATAATAGTGGGGTGTACTATTTTGGCTGGAGCTACTCTGATCATAATTAGATTTTGGAAGGCCCGGAAGGCACGCACGACTGACGAGTTGCTGGAAATGGTGGGAATGCACCCCTTAATGCCAGCAGATGACGGCCAGCATACAGGGGTGATAATACAAGAGAGGGAGAAGTTGCGCACCCAAATAATCACCAACCATCTAGACCCACCATCAGTGAAGATCGAGAACCCAAGGAACCCCAGGAGCTACATAGGAAGATGGGTATACTGTACTCCTGGAGGAACATGTGAATATATGTATTGGTCATTTGAAGATCATGTAAACCATTATGGACATCTCGGAGGGATAACTAAGATATGGAGGGTAAGAGGAGATAACGAGAAGGATATGTTTGTGGTCGACAAGTCGACCAGAGGGGGGACTGAAGTGGGAGAATGGAAGACCAGGCTCCCGTCCTTCACCTCTCGCGCTTGGCCTAGAGGGTCACGGCCCAGACACCCGCCGCGAGAAGAGTTTGTCCATTTACCAGACGACCAGGTACCCTGGTACAGGAACATACGGATGTGTCCATCTGCCTGCCCAGCAGCCCGCACTGGCCATGCCGACACCTGCGGCTCGGATCAGCTAGACTAAAATCCACACGTCGTTAGAGATGCCATGACGACCTAGACAACGGGAAGCACATCTGTACAAATATACACACTGAACATTTCCACACCAATCTACACGAAGAACATACTCAGTGCTCTGACGTAGGCGACAGGCATATTCACGGACGTGCATCTTTATTATTTTTACATAGGCTTTCAGAATGCAGAAACGCAAGACGCATCATGAACTCATCTATAACGCTTGCTCACGCTTCTCTTGAAATCCGTTACCACCATGAGAGGTATAATGGAAACACGATACTGGTCATGGAAATATATGCTATTATAACCTAAAAGCACCTATGCACCAAACGGACTATTTATGCACCAGGCCCGAGTAGGCCTCAACCAAGAGCTCCCGTGGACATTAACAAAGCAAGAGTCAGGTTGCTGATCCTGCAGAAAGAACCCGGTGGAGCAACCAGCCAAGGTCGCAATGTTGCAAACCCACATTCCAAGAACAAATCATCAAAGGCACGATGTTGCAACCTCGCACTCCGCGCCCCAACGATAAAGTCACGCCGGCAAATTAAACCAGACGCACAGTAGAAAAAACAATATTAATTGTGCAGAATTCTGCCTCTTTCACGGTCCCTCCCCACGTGACCAAGCCGAACCTGACGAGATGCCAAAACCCAGGAGAGAAAAGGCGTCTGGGTCCCTCGCTACGAGACACAGGCCGATACACTTGAAAGGATCAATGGACATCTGCTACAGTGGGAGCGGTCAGCCTTCCACCTATGAATAAATCCTCACATTGTCTGCACGTACCCATATTGAAACATTGTTGCAATCACAGGTACACCGAGAGCTGGGAACAACGGTGGTCCCAGGCTGGGAAGCTCACGAGTGCACCAATCAGAGCATGGGGCTCTTATCTCAGACGTCAGTAATATTAGCCAATCCTCAGGAGTCTTCATGTAACAATTCTTATGTATCTAATTGTAGGGACAACCCAGATATACCACCTGACTACACCTTGTCCACTAATATCATTCTCTATATGTGTACTATACTAACCCTACCACTCGAGCAACCAATTAAGAGTGGCGATAGGTTTTTTGTTAACTTTCTGAAGTGACGCAAGTAGCGCGTCATAATGCAGTAAAAAGGGCCTGCGAGCCCCACGATTGTGTGTGTGTCAGGACGAACGCGTACGCTCCTTGACCCATCCCTGCCGTTTTGTCTAAATAAACAGCAGAGTCACCTTGCTCCTTGTGTGTGTCTCATACTCTATCTCATCTGGGATATACGGGAGGAGTTGGGGCCTCCCTGCCCGGAGGTCTGCGGACGGCCCGGCCGACCCCGGCAGAATTTCCCCCCGACAGGGTCATTAGAGAGGTTGACAATACCGGACAACGGAGACACATTAAGAAAACGACACAATGGCGGTAAGGGTTTACCGGTACCGGTAAGGGTACCAGTGCCGGTAAACCCTTACCGCCTTACTACGAGGTCCCTTTGTGGGACCCTACCTTAACGGCTGGTTTTACCATTATTGCCTTCCCCATTCCCATTGAGCCCTATGGGGGCAAAAATGGGAATGGGGAAGAGCCATGGTGAATGGGGAATTACCGCCCCCACACACCTTGGAATAAGGCGGTAATTCTGCCATTCACCCTGGCGGACTCCGTAAAATACTGGCGGCAACCATGGCGCTAATAGCGCCATGGTTACCTCCGTCCGTGTAATGAGGCCCAGTGGCTTCTTTATTGCACGCGAGTTCACACTTTGCTGGTTCTATAGAACAAATCAGAAAAGCACCGTGTTCTTGTCCTCCTGTGTGACATCACTATCCTGGTCTCAGACTTACCGCTGGCATCGCACACATCTTCCGCCCCGGTGTGAAATGCCAAATGTTGCCTGCAGGGCTAGACCACGTGTGATGAAAGGAGGAAAAGCTCCACTGAATTGCTAGTTTGCCTGGTTCCTCTCTCCTGACTTTAATGGATGAGAGGAAAATACACCAAAGTACTTTTAATTACCCATTCACGTACACTGTGAATAAATGTCGGTTTCTAAAAAAGGAAAACAAAACAAATTGTAAACATTTTTCATTGAGGATCCCTTTATTGTGTTAACATGAACATACCTCCTCAAAGCAAAAGACCTCGCTTGCTGCGGAGGAATGGGAAACAGTGGCAAATTCAACCATGTTGGATTCAGTATGGGTTGTGCAAAGATGTGAAGTGATAACTGGTGTCTGTGTTATATGGCTTATTAGCAATGGTGAATTTGGAATCTTTGGGCTTTATTGAAATTGTTCATTATGTTGTATTCTTGTAGTTCATATGTGATTAAAATTCAATATAGTATCAAAACAGTTTTCTGGATCTAAAACGGTGCATTGTATACACGTGTCTGTAGTCTAGCTCTATAGGGGTATTAAGACATGGCACACGATGGGCATCATGGTTAAGTGTGTGGTAATGGATTTACGGTAAGTAATACTAATACAAGAAGTGGAGCAGAAACAGAGCAGAAACATGCTGAACTGCCATGCTGATCAGCGTTGCAATTCAAAATCGAAACCAAATTGAATGTGAAGATGCCAAGGTGGAATTTGGAATAGGGCTGGCTGCTCTGAATTACTGGAGCGGCTCAACAGAATTGCCTGAAAAGACGGAAGAAGTGATTGCTGAAGTGGATGCAATGAAGCTTCAGCCGCCCCACGATTAGCCAGACGCAGATCTTTGACAGTGTTATTGCGCCCTTGTGGAAGTGCCCGCCAGAAGTGCCTGCCTGTTACGCCTGTAGAGGACTGCTGGAGTCGGGCGCCGGACCGCAGCGATTGCATCTGATTGCGGCTTCTGAATCCCATTGGCTGGCGAGAGGTGGGGGTTGCAGCACGGGTTGGCCTAATGCTGAGTATTGACTTTCATGGACTTTCATGGACATTTACTCCCTATCACTATTGATTGTGCTTTGGTTTCTCATTTACAGTGCCCACCCCCTCTCACGCGCTGCTCCTGCGTTATAACATTTGGCGTACGCACCCATGTGCACGCGCCCTTGTGGAAGTGCCCGCCAGAAGTGCCTGCCTGTTACGCCTGTTGGGCTGGCGGGCGGCGATAGGCGGTGATACCCTGGTATTTATGTTGTTTTTACAAGGACGGATGTGTTTGTCAGGGCAGACCTGATGGTATTGTGACTGAAACTATATGCGGAACCAATTAGTTACCATTCATTGTATGTTTGTGTGGGGTTGTGCGGGTCAAGACTAGAAGTTAAAAGTTTACAGCATCACAGCCGCGAAAATATCAAAGCCACGTAATAGCTTTGAATACGTGTATAATCGCCCTTCTGGCAATGGCCTAGGAAGCAGGGCAGTGAAAGGTCTCGGGGTCAGAATGTATGACGATATTTTGTCGGCCCCCCTATCTTCACGCCGGTAAAAAATACTTTGCGCATGGCAATGAGTATGCCCTTGCCGCCCTCTATGCCAGAACCTAGTGATTACTTGATATTGGAGGAAGCGGCAATGGCACACTCCTCCATGTTGTTCATGGGAGGAAATGCGCCTAGCAAGCTGGATGTTGCATCTAGCTCATCTTTGTTTGATAATATTCCTGAGAAAAATGTAAGCAATGCTCCACTCTCTTCCTTTCTGGATACACCACTTGATTTTATTTCGGCAGATGACGAACTACATAATCTGTCTCAACACATACAAGAGATCCCCTCTTCACAAGAAACAGATAATAGGGGATTAAATCTGGAACAGAATGCAGCCATAGCTGAAATTTTGTCACAAATCTTACAGGAATTAAAAACCCATTCCCGGGGCTTCACAGAGCTTAGAATACTAACCGAGCGCCAAATAGCGCAGGCTAAAATAAGTTTGGATATTATGGAAGCTCTCCCTATAAAGCTGACGACGCTCTTGATGACTCTGGGGATGGTACCGGAAAAGCATATGGGAAATTAATCAGAGTTGAGCACTGGTGAACAGAAGAATGGGGGGCCTCTATCTATTCCCCCGCCTGCTATCCCTATCATCCCTACTCCATCAGAGACTGCCCCACGACAACAAACCAAATTGTCGGGGGGTGGTAAGACGGGGCAAATTGAACAAAAAAAGAAAAATCTCCCAAAAAACAAAAAAAATAACAAAAAAAGCTCCATTACGTATGCTAATAGTCAAAGCAAGAAATTTGCAAAACATACTTGGAGAAATGTCATCAGGGAGGAAGTAGACCAAGTATTGATTGCAAATCAGAATGGGAGCGAGCCTCTTAATAGTCTGAACATGGCTTACTCTCTTCCTACTAACTCCCTATCAGAAGAAATGTCCCACAAACGGAGTTTGAATAATAAGGAAGGTCCCATTATCGCAAAGAATGTTGCCAGCTCCCAATTTGAGGGGCAGCGAAAGCCCGAGGTAAATGCGCCTCAGAGTCTGCCTCAGAGGGAAATATACGGTCTATTTGCTAAACCTAAAGATAATTTAGCAACACCTAATGGGGCCCCGGTGGGGGAAGGTGGATACTCAGCAACGGTTGGAACTCCGCAAGAGGGATGCCCTGTATCCAAGATTGGCGAAGATTCCCTTCCTGGACATCATAGCCCATCAGCAGGGGAAACCATGCCAGGGGGAATAGTCGAGGCAAAGGAACTGGAGGGCCCCCAGTTACCATTCCCAGAGGCATCCCCAAAAGTAATTGGAGGCAAACTAGAAAAGGGACCTACGTAGGGGCAACAGAAACCTGTGCTGGTAACTCCCCAGAAAGAGACAGGGGACACTGCCAACAATTTGCACGCTGATCTTGCCCAAATGGTTAGTATAGCGGTGGAAGTGGCGCTCAGGACCAGACTCAATGGTGATATACTGCCTGGAGTATCTGATCCGGGGAGTACTTTCACCGGTAAAACACATCTAGATAGGGAGAAGATAAACTCGGGAGGAGGGGAGATCCTAGCGGAGAAACATGTTTTTACATCCCCGCCAGAGGGAAATATGTGGGAGTCAGTTCCGACCCATGAGCCATTACATGCGCCTTCCCTGCCCACCTATCCACAGACTGGCCCATCGGCACCAAGTGCATCCCTAGCACCATGGGAACTGGTGGCAAACCTGCAACCAAGGTCAGGGGGTGCTGATTTAAGATTGCCGAAACATTACATGGACACGGATCTGAGGGATGTAGTATGGAGGAAACCGTGCCACATGGACTTTCCGAGCGTTCTTCTTTACCCCCGTTTGACTGTGGTAAACAACCTGCATTGAATAGGAATAGAATCCTAACTCTTATAAATGACATACCGTCGTTGGCGGAATTGTCTGGCCCTGACATCAAGAGGGTGGATTTTATACACCCATATTGTTATGATCATGTTAGGGTTGTTTTCCACTCACAGCTGGTCTTTCATAAATTATTAGCGGAACTCGACCAATTCAATAGAAGGGGTTTTGATGTATTGAGTTTTAGTGATGGGTTGAAGCAACCGGAAAGTGAAATAAACAATACTTCCAGGCCTATCTATCCAGGTGGGTCTTTTCAAACAAGGGGAACAGAGAGTGCACCGGACCAGGAAACAAGCTGGAGATGGTTGGCACTGAGCCTACGAGACTCGATCTCCAAACTCCAATCTCTCAAACAACACTTTTAGGAACAGCAAACAGCCTCTCTCTAATTTGTTGGGATTCACGAGGGCATTCTTACCTCTCATCTTCCACTGAGCTATGCTGTAAGTTAAAGTCCAAACATATAATTTGCCTCCAGGAATCCTGGATGACCAGTGCGGACCAATTTGACGGATTTGAATGTATACATCTACTTGCCACAAGAGGCTTGGTGGGTCGCCCCTCTGGCAGCATCATTACAGCTATCAAGCTCAACTGTGGGATTGTGGTTAAAGAAATCTATAGAGAGCCTCCTTTTGCCTTGGGTACTTTATTGGAAATTCAAGATAATCCTGTCTTGCCTTACATTTTTTCATGGAATGTCTATTGGACTCCTGGATATGATCTGTATGCCCTTCTGCTAAAAATAGAGACTATCGTGGAGAATTGTGTGGCGCGCTTTCCAGGGGTCAAATTGATGGTCATGGGGGATTTAAATACTAACATGAAATCCCTGATGTCTGATAGAAAAGGACCTCATGTAGTGCCTGCAAATATAAATATTGACCAGCCTGACAGGAATACATCTTCCTTTTGTTTATCAGATAAGAAATCCGATTCCAACGTGTGGAACTGGTTTTTTAATTCATGGGGCCTAAGATCCGTCCACCAACAGTTAAGGAGTGAGGTGGATTAAATAACTTGGTTTCTGGGGGAAAAGGTCTCAGCCATTGATTACATTTACACCTCGGAAGCGCTCTATAATTCAGTGGTACATTTTGAAATATGTAAGACGCCGATGAGTGATCATGGAATGCTTAAACTCGATTTATCTGTTGTTAGAGGAATTGGTGTCCAAGATCACATGCCAAAGGATCTAGCTCCTAATCAAAGGGGATCATTTGGCATGAAGGAAATGTTGTAGCATGTAATACGCTCTTCAGAAACGTCTTTTCTAGGTCCTCATATGAAGATAACTGTGCAAGCTTTTCGCAAATAAATGTTGGTACTTAAAACAGTTGATTGATAAATCTGTGAAAAGGCCAAGGAAAACAAATGTAATCAAAACACACGTTCATAAATATGATACAACTGTAAGGCAACCTAATCTTATACTTCGTAGACTACTAAGAAAACTAAAAACTCTGCAAATCTCAGCAACAGCCATACAGGAAGGGGGGAGATATTTGAAACAAAAGTATAAAAATTGGCTGAGAGGCTATAAGTGCTCAACGTATCAAGCTGATAACGAAGACATGCTTGCTGCTCTGACTCATAATTCAGTGCGCCAATTTTGGCGCCTGATCAATAGAACCTTGACCTCGACTCAGGAATATACACTAAATCCAATCAACAAACAGGTTTGGGCGAAACACATATCTAATCTATATGCAAAAAGAGAATTGGGCACATTCATGGTAAAATCTTTAAAAAGGGCGTCATGGAAATGTGACTTTTCTTCTGTGGAAATAAGGGAGAGAATTTTATTATCTAGCCCATCGAGGGCTGAGGGACCCAACGGCATATCCAATCTTCTAATGAAAGGAGACCCAGACACATGGGCCGATGCTTTGGAAATTTTATTCAAAGACATTGGGCGTACCAAAACCATCCCACAAACGTGGAACATGTCGTTTATCGTGCCCATATACAAGAAGGGCGATAGACTGTTACCGTCCAATTACAGGCCTATTGCGCTTCTAGATTCAGATTCGAAAAATGTTGCCAGCCTCATACTGCTGCAAATTGAAGAATGGATATCTGGAACCTCGATCCTGTGCTCAAATCAATTCGGTTTCAGGAAAACGTGTGTCACAATGGCTGGTGGTTTGCTTATAGGCCTCCTACAAGAGATGGGCTGGACAAATGGTTCTTTGCCAGTATATCTAGAAAACATGGACCTGTCTCTAGCGTTTGAGCTTGTGAACCGTGGACTTCTTTGGGCTAAATTGGATAGACTGGGCATGCCATCAGAGATTCTGGCGATCCTAATACATCTGCATGAAGGTTCGAGCGTCCAGATCAGATTCAATAAAGATGGTCTTTTATCAGCACCAATAAAAACCTTTAATGGTTTAAGGCAGGGATGCATTTTCGCTCCAACCTTATACAATCTGTATACTACAGATATAGGACCATTTTTGCAAAGGTTGCATTTGTACAGCCTTCTTTGGAAGGTAAAAAAATGAGTTGGTGCTCCTATGCGGACGACTACCTACTATTTGATAGGACCCAGGTGGGGCTACAGCGCCTGCTAACCGCTTTTTTATCATACATGACTGAAAATGGTCTAGCGGTCAACGCTCGTAAATCAAGTGTCATATGTTTCTCCCAGAATAAAAAGCATTGCAAGAAAAACTGGTTCTTAGACAAAATTAAGCTTGAAATCAAACACAGTATAATTTATCTGGGTTTATTTGTAAATGAAGCACCTGAGAGAGTGTTAACATCTAATCATTATATGATGAAAACTAAAGCGTGCTCTCTTCAAATGCGAATAGTAGATCAAAAATTCGGGGCCTTTTCTAGTCTGCCTATGTTGAAATATTATAAACTCAAAATTATTCAGAAAATCACATATGGTATCGAATTCCCATTTATCAACGGTAAAATTGACTTAAGCGAACTGGAATCATTTCTTTTGCGGAAAATGGTGTGGTGTCTCCCTAACTGCGTTCCCTTAGTAGCCATTAGATATGAATTCGGGTTGCAGTCATTAAGAAGTATCGTTGAACGGAAATGTTTGATGTTATTCCGGAACATTGTGAGTAATAATAGAGATACTTTATACAATGACTTGGCTACTATGTTTATTAAAGGCACTACAAAATCAGTCTTCATGGGAAAATTGGTAGTAATATGTAAAGAACTACTGGATAAAGTGGGGGCTTTAATGAGCTGTCTCTTATTCAATCCAGAAAGAGTCAAACTATTGCTAAGAAATTGTGACTGGGCCAGCACAATGGAGAAACTTACCCAATACAAATTGTATGGCCACATGGTATCCTTTTATAGGTATATGGGCTGTCCAGAGCCGTACCTCAACTCTTTTCCGCAGAAAGCTTGGAGAAATCTCTTCATGAGATTTCGTTTTAATGTCTTCCTTACAGGAGAAATTATGTCAGCCAGGACCAAGTTATCTGAGTCAGCAGTTCTGTGCAGAATTTGTAGAACCATCGACCACAGAGAGACATTAAGACACCTTTTAATCGAATGCCCAGCGTTGATCCAGCGAAGGAATCAATATTTTAACCGTTTTGTGTTAGACGCCTCAAATGTAGACTTGGATTTACTATGGAAACGTATGCTCTTTGATAACAAAATCCCTCTGCAATTGGCGGTTATTCGTTTTTTAAAACTTGAATGTAAACTGATTTAATGTGGAGAGAAATGCAGAATTACTTTTAAAATGTATGGTAAATGTAACCTAATAAGAAAGCTCGTATCACGGTAACCACTGGGATTTAACGTATAAGGCTAGTACGAACTTTTACTGTAATGAATTGCTTTCTCGGCCAAATGCAACTCAGTAAGAAAACTTGTCTTAAGGTAGCTACTGTGATTGAATGCAAAAGGAATTTAAGAATGTTGTTTGCTTTCTCTTTTTTTTCTCTCAACCTTATTCCTTTAATTCAATGTAATGAAATACAGAGAATCGCTATCTTTGCGAATTGTTTCTTTTAACCTGTTTTGTAATAATTTTGTAAAGGTTTCTTTGAAACCACATACAAATAAATAAAATAAATAAAAAAATAATACTAATACAACAGAAACACTCCCTTCTTCGGGTAAAGATTTGAATGGGAAGCATTCAACTCCCTGGTATTTGAAGTTGAAAGTAAGCATTTTTTAGGGAGTAAAAAAGTACTTTCCATCCCAATGGAAGTATTTTTGGCATGTCAATTCTGTGTAACTCTAAACACGATATATGTTTGTAATCCATACCACGTTGAATTTGATCACGTAGGCAAAATAAAATGCGCATTGCATGTTTAGCATAAAGTTCCTCTTCGGGTCCGGCAGTAATAGTAGCAGAGCTCCTTGCGGGCCCATTTCCCCACAGGCGCCACTGATCGGGGGTCTTTGTGTATGGGGGCACAGGGCAAGCTCCGATGTATCTGTTCGCTGCTGTATTTTGATGGGAGCGTTTTTTTCCCTCCCTATTTTTTGTGGGGTGGGGGGTGGGTGGTATTTGTATGTTTTAGGGAGTATACATGGCTGGTACGTAGTTTATCTGTCGGGCTGCACGTAGTGCACGAACCTTCCCCATCTGGGTGTGCAGAGCTCTCCTGCCGTGACTAAGTGTTGTGAGTGGCACTGTTCATAATATCACCAAATGTAATGACACTCCACAATTGATCTTTGGAAGGAGGGGGCTAAGACATCCCCGATGAAATCCAAACGACTGACGTGTAAAATGCAGACATTTCCTCAGCAGTAGCTACCACGCACACCGAGCTACATTCTAGGCAGCAGCAATGGTGCCTCGTGTAACAATGGTGCCAAAGCTCCCTCGTTCACAGAACGCGGGGACAATGCTCTGCACTGCAGCGTTAAGCCCACCTCAAGCAATGACCAGTCAGGAGACACCCATGATGTTACTCCCATTCCAACTCCAAACCTCTTGCAGAGGTGGCGCCCTCTCACTTCAACACGTTTTCTGGCATAATTCCTATTGAGCTGACAAAATGAACCAAAACATTAGCACTAGAAAACATGGTTACATGAATATGGTAAAGGCACAGAGCAGCATTTGCAACGACAAATCTAGTTTGAAGCTGGAGAGCAAGAAGGGTCTGTCGAAGGCCGGCATATATGCAGCTCGGACAGCACAACACTCTCTCTTGGCCTCTCAGTGAGTGCATCTCTCTTGGTCTCTCAGTGAGTGCAAATCGTGCATCATCCTACCTAGCCAGGCAATCTTGGCACATGCGATTGCCAGTGAGGAAGCACTCTCTCGCCCTGCTCTTGGCACAAAACATATTTCTTTGAATCATTACCCTTTTACTCATTCGGAGCACGTGTGATACTATATTGTCTCAAAGTTCTAAAGTGTTAAGGCGGGCTTATTCCCACTATGGGGAACACACACTGTGCAGAGGATAGCAAGCAAGACAGCTTAAAGGATCAACTCACCAACTGCTTAGAGTGTTGTGCACGCTTCAGATCACAGGCTTGAGATATGAGCCCACTGCTCCCTAAAGCTTTCATTGCACAGCCGGACACCAGCAGCACAGTGCCATCGCAGGTTGCCCACAGGGACTTCTATCTCAAGGCGCAGAGCTGAACGCTAATGTATATATATATATATATATATATACGTACCATATGCGCATTCGCAATGCTCCACAAAAACTGATTTCACTTCCACACGATCAGAGTTGTTGTATTAATAAACTCATAATCAAAGGTTGCTTCTTGTTTGGTGTTCGTTTTTAAGTTTTTACAGAGTTTGGATCCCACCAAAGTGGCCTCTTGCTAATATCCTTCGCGTAAAACTGCTGGTTGATCCCAAAAAGCAACTTCTAAGAGAAGCATCGGCATCTGTGCACGCCCATCCAGGGAGGTGTTTAATGGAGAAACACCCATGCCTAACATGTCTGAAAAAGATCTGATGGATGTTTGATGTGCAACAGCCAAAGCCTGGGGTTCATCTCGGTTTCATGATACACACCAGCTTTGAGGGTTCACTGTTTTACCAAGATCCACTCCTATTTAGGGTTAACAGGTGTTGGGGTTTGCTACCCTTCAGTTTTGGGGTTCACTCCTGTACTTGGGTTCTCTCCCCCTTTAGTCTCATAGTAGTTTGTGGGGGTTGACCTTTGCTTCAGAGTTCCCTCTGTTTAATGGTTGTCTTCTGTTTCAGAAAGATATGCCCGATTCTGAGGCCTATCTCTCAGCCTTTCAAGAAAGAGTTTCAGTTCATGGGTTCAAAAGACTTCTCCCTTAGCCACACTGCAAACATTCTCAGTTCAGGAATTCAAAGGACTGCCCTCAGACTCTCAGCAGCTAGTGGTGGTTCAGAGGTTTAACAGTCTACTCACTCAGTATCCCATCAAACCTTCTTACATGTACTCCTACAACTCCCGACCAAACTGTTCTTGAGTGTCACATTTGAAAAGATTGCTCTTTTATTAATCATCCGAAATGTCAATTTCGTCAACACATCTCACTATTGCCACTATTATTACCCCAAAGGATCCCTGATGCAGAGTTGATATAGCTGTCTGAGAAGTTGTCTGTCGTTTTGGCACTTGCTAACTCCTTTTCATTGTACAGGGGTCAAAGGCCCTGTTCATGCAACGCCAGCCCACACAACACATGGGCCCACCTTCTTCAGGCACATGAGAGTTCTGCCAAGCATCATACCCAAGGCTTTGGTGGACTAAAGGCTAGGAACCTCACTGTCAAGAATACTGGGTTCAAGCCTCACCGTGAATACTCTTCTTTCATTTATTATTTCAGCTACTGAACATAGAATTATGGTGTATTTTGCCTGCGCATTACGAATAATTAATAATTTTCTAGGACTGATCATTTAACTCATTCAGCCTGCATAAATACATGTCATCCTTAAAACCTGTTGCATACATTTGGTGAGGGCAGGACTGGCCCAGGGGAACCACCTGAGTTCCAAAAAGGCCATCGCTAGTCTGAATTAAAAGATTTCCCCAGTTTGATCCCTCTTTTATTATTATTATTATTATTCAGATATTTATTAAGCGCAGACCTAGCTTAGAGAAGCAATGGTACGCTTTACAAGTCATATGGGGAAGTACATTGTGAAGGAAGCAGCCCACAGGGATTAATATAAGAGAGCAGGGATCTAACAATGCAGGAGGGGAAGAGCGCAGGCAATTTGGCAGCAAGGGATCTACAAGCAACTAGGGGAGGAAAAAGGGGCGAGCCGATCACCTAGTCTCAGGTTATGTGGGGAGTGAGGTTGTGTGGTCCTAGTTAGGAAGGAGCAATTACTTCAAAGAGGGCCTTGTGCTCCTTCTTGAATTGTATAAGTGAGGGGTTGAGTCTGATGTTGACGGGTAGGAGGTTCCAAAGTCTGAGGGCTAAGAGAGAGAAGGTTTGTCTTCTGGTTCTGTCCTCCCTGGAGTGCAGGAGTTCAGGTCTGCACATGTCCTTGCTTCTGGTGTATAGTTGACCTCTAGGGATGCTGAGCTTCTAGTGAGGTAGCTTGGGGTCCATAAGGCGATAGCCTTGTAGATGATACAGCAGAATTTGAAGGCGATACGTGCTTGCAGTGAGAGCCAGCGCAGCTTGATGAGGGTTGCAGTGATGTGGACAAATGTGCAAAGCCCTTTGATGTGTCATGCTGTAGCACGTAGAACACATCTCAGTGGTGCCATGGTGGTCACAGGAAAGGCCTTTGAGGTGGGCATTGCCACCATCCAGATGGGGGTGGGCCAAGGCTTGGACAGCAGATCTGAAGTTGCTTTCTGGGATAAAGGTTTTGATTGTCTACATGTGGGAAAGTTGTTGCCAAGCTATTTTTGTCTTCATTGCTATTGTATTGTAATGGTATTTCTAGAGCGCAAACTATCGCCAAAAGGCATCTGGGCACTTAGGAGAAATAACGAGGAGAACAGTGCTCAAGCCGCAAGCCGTTGAAACAAATAAGTCTTGAGAGCTTTGTGAAAACTCAAATGGTCAGAGATCTTGTGAAGCTGAGAAGGAAGAGAGCTCAGCACTCACCTTACAGAACCTTGGCATCTTCAATAACAACTGCAAGGAAGATCTCAATGGTCTCAAGGGAATGGAGCGAGTCAGTTTGGATTGGAGATAGAGTGCACCTGATATATAAATAGCGCAGTGTGTGATGTACAACATCTTAAAGTTAATACAGCTTTTCACAGAGAGCCAGTGGAGTTGTTGAAGTAGAGAGAGAGAATGAGCCAACCTCAGTGCTCTCAGGGCTAAGCGAGCTGCGGAATTCTGTAAAATCTGTAGCCGCTGGACTAGAAACTTAGGCCGACCGAAATAGATTCTATTACAATACTCCAGAGAGCCCATGATGGATCGAGTCACAACAGTAGAGTGAAGCTCCACCGGAAGAAAAGGAAGAATCTTTTTTAAGAGTTTCCATTTTGAGAAGCCAGAAGAACAGATTAATGATATCTGAGCTTCCCTTGAGACTGAGGGTAGGGGTTTAATCCTGAGGCTCTTAACGAAAACACTGGGGCAGGGCAAGAGCTCCAAACATCATGCCAGTGTTCTGCATTCCAAACCTCATTGAAATTAAGAGAACCAAATGTCAGCATCTCAGTCTTGTCTCCATTAAGCTTCAAGAAATTTCTTGACATCCAATCTCCAATGTCTGTCAGACAAGATTTCAATTTAGAGCTATGTGCTCTTGGAAGGTGAGATGTCTGTTGATGTAGAACGCAAGGAACTTGACACAGTTGGTCAGCTGCCCTTGGAGTTCATAGTGGAGAGCTAGGTCTGAACGTATGGGATTTAGTTGTTGTTGGTTAGCAGTAGCAATTCAGTTTTGGAGGGGTGAGCTTCAGATAAGCACTGGACATCCAAAACGTGATCAATGAGAGGCACGCCTTAAGCCTAAGGCTGCCTTGTAAGGTAATGTAACGAAATGTATAAAGCGCAACTACAGCCCTTAGGCATCTAGGTGCTAAACACAAAGGGGACATCCAAAGGGGGAAAAGCCTAGCAGTGTCAAAAAGGAACAGTTAAAAGAGATAGGTTTTAAGCGCCCTGTGAAATGGCAGATACTCCTCAATTACTCTCAAAGGCAGAGGGAGTCCATTACATCGGGATGGAGCTAGCACCGAAAAGGAGCAACCACCTAGTTGGGTCTTTGATGGAGGATATCTTGAGGTAGACCTGCAGGTCATCTGCATATGGGTGGATGTTGTGTGGAACAAGAAGCATTGTGAGACACCACAGGTGATGGGTAGAGATTGTGATCTGGTGGAATTCATTTGGACAAATTGGTGGCGGTTAGCAAGGTAGATTTAAACAAGCTGGGCAGGGTCTGACTGGTCCCAAAAAAAGAAATATAGAATGTTGATGTCTGGTGGTCTACTGTGTCGAACACAGCTGAGAAGTGGAGGAGAAACAGGAGGCAAGGATGGCACTAATCGAGGATGTGAAGGACATTGTCAGCCACCTTGATGGTAGCCATGCCCATGCTGTATCTGGGTCTTAAGCCAGATTGGTATGACTGAAGAGGGTTGTTGGAATTTATGTGTTGGAGGAGTTGCTTGGTTACTGCTTTCTCAAGGGAAGGGAAGATGGGTTACGGGAAGGTAGCTGCTAAGGTCATCAGGGTCCTCTGTTGAGTACCCGGGGGGATTTGCCCAGTATTGAGGGTCAAAAGGAAGGTGACTTGACTGAAAGTAGCAGTTGGTAATTGCCAGGTAAGGAAGGAGTGCTATCTTGAGTACGGAGGCAGGGAAGATGTTGTATGCATATAATGTGGCATTAAAGGGATGCTAGAGTTGCAGCCACATCATCCATAGTGAACATCTTGAAATTTGTGCAAGTAGTGGTGGAATGTCTGTTGTGCTGTCAGTTGCATCATGCGGTCATGTTGATCTTGATGAGGAAAGAGTTAATGGCGGCTGATTTATGATGTAATGAAGTACGGGTGGTCGGGGAGAGGGTTGATGCAATGCTTGATGGCTTTGATGAGAACTCTACTTTCCTTGTTGGCTTTAGCTATGGTGTTCTGGTAGTAGTTGGCCTTGGTAGTGGTGATCAGTCATCTGTGTGCAGTGCAAAGTTCCTTGAGCAAGGCGAGGTTCGATGTACTGTAGAACTGTCACCCCATATTTTGTTCTTTTGTTGAGTTTGAGTTCTTCATTGTATCCCGGTGAAGAAGGTTTAGATCAGCCCATGTGAGGTAGAGGTTGATGAGGTCTTCTGTGAAAGCTCCCACTGGGAAGTTCTCGAATGATCTGAAGGATTGTTTGCTGGGTTTCCAATGGGTGGGTGTGCATGAGGGTGTGTGACATATGCCAAAGAGGATTGCCAGATGGTACGATCAGTCAAGCAAGATTGGTGAGCTGTGACAGAGGTTAGGAAGGGCAGTGAGGATAAGGTTGAGGACATTACCTTTCCTGTGCATTTGGTCTTTCCTGTGCTGTGTGAGGTTCAGGGTGTCAGAAAGTCAGTGTAAATATTCCTCATGTACTTGGTTGCTGGGTTGCCAGGGATGTTGAAATTATAGAGGAAGGTGTTGTTGGCATGCATGAAAGACATGGTGTTCACCAAGTCTGTGAGGTCTGCAACAAAGGCAGTGAAGGGGTTGGATGGTTTGTAGATGAGGTAGAAGGTGACTGTGTCCAGTGGGGAGAGCAGGAAGGGTGAGGATATGTTTTTGGACAGAGCCAATGGTGGCGACATCCAGTTGGGCCCATGGTGATAATGCCTTAAGAATGATGGTGAGGCCTCAGTCCATCTTGTTTGGACGGCCTCTTTGTAGAATACTACAGCCTTTGGGGATGTGGATATCTAGGATGTGGGTGGAGATCATCCAGGTTTCAGTAATGAAGATGGTGCCCAAGTAGTGTGTGGTGGTGAGGCTGCCGATGTCTGCTGCAGACGTTGGTGTCCATCAGTGTGCATGTAGTGGTGGATGATAGAAGGCTGATGAAGTCCATGGTGGCGCAGGTGAGTTTGCTGCAAGATGGTGTTCATGATGGTGCTGGTGTGCAGACTTGTTCAGTATGAGTGTGGATGGTTGGTATTGGCTACTGGAAGAGAGATGAAACACATATTTGAGGGAGCTTACCTGATTTTTGAGAAGTTGGAGTTTCTGGTCCTTAGTCCTTTTGGTCCAGACAGGTCTAAAAAGGAATTGCCCTTTTCTTCGTCTGCCCTTCACTGCAGATGCCCAGGTGAGAGACATCCTGGATACAACAGTTAAGGAAGGAAAGGAAGGCGCAGGTCTATGCAGGTGCCTGGGGAAGAGGTCACCTGACCTAGATCCACTTGCACCAGCAGACCAACTCTAGTCAAGTAACAGTTACTCTAGTGTCTTTTCTGGGCACATTTCTAGAAAGAGGGGTCTCAGATCAACTGAATGACTGGATAAATGGATACAAAGTATTGACTACGTTTCATTACAGATTTCGTGCTGACTGTAGAACAGACACTGCCACCGTGCATATTTTAGATGATGTGCATAGGATTCTAGATGATGTTTTTTTTTCCTCTTGGTGATTCTCAATCTGTCTATAGCATTCAACACAATTGACGAAAGAAAGGGTACTACTTAAGACCTTATTGCAGCGGATGGGGATCAGGAGATGGGTCTTGGATTGGTTTTGGTTCTTTTTTGGCTGGCCATCAGCAGATAGTCACCATGGGGCGGGCACACTCTGATCTCTTCCCTGAACCATTTTCGGAGTACCCCATGGGTCAATCCTATAGCCCCATCTTTTTAATGTGTACATTGAACCGTTGGAAATTTGGGTGTGAACCATGAAGTCTGCATGCATACATATGCTGGCAATACACAGCTATACATGAAGATCTCATCGGAAGGTGAAATGATGCTTCTCCATTATTGTTTGCATGACATAGAGGTTTTGGTGGCTTCTCATTTTCCGAGCTTAAATCCCACTAAAATGGATTTTCTGTTATTTTCGCATTCTCCTTCATCAACGTTTGTGGAATGGTTTGCTGATGCAAACACTTCAGGGGCTTCTATGGAATATTCTTCATTGAGTTTTATTTTAGACCCTTGAAGGTCACTAATCCCTTACATAAATGTGTTGGCTAAAGCCGTTAATTACTATTTATTGTCTTTAAGAGCTGTGAAATCTTTTTGTATCAGCTTTTCTTTTTTTCGTTAATTAATGCAATCTTAGGTTTTTATCCCGGATTGACTTCGATAATTGCTTATTAGCAGGCCTTTCTCAATCGTCATTGGCTCCATTAAAAGCAGTCTTTCATCTTCCTGCCCTTTTAGCATAAGGAACCAGAAAGTTTGACCATGCTATCCCTATTTTAAAAAGTCTCCATTGGCTTGAATTGAATGAATTTTGAATTTTGAGGAATTTATAAGCGCGCACAAAACAAACCGAATCGTATCCTGGCACAGATGGAACAAGAGGATGACACTCAGCAGGCCAGAAGGACCAACTAGATAGACAAAGCTATACATCAAACTAAAATAGTCAGGAAGACAGACTTTATTTAAAAAGATGAGTTTTGAGACCTGCTCTGAAGGTCATCAGGGAATTGGCTTGTCTCAGATATAACGGAAGGCTATTCCCCAATCTGGGCCCGGTCACTGAGAAACACTTATCTCCCCTAGACCTGTACTTCATCCAAGGAATTACAAGAAGGAATTGATCCTCTGACCTAAGAGTGCGGGTAGGTTGTTATCGTCTCAGCTTGTCTGTTAGATATTCTGGTGTCATGTCGGGCAGGCACCGATAAACCAAACAGCCGATCTTAAATTTAATCCGATCTTCGACTGTCAACCAATGTAGTGACCGCCGAAGACCGGATGTGTGAGTATTTTTTGGTACACCAAAAACCAGTCTGACTCCAGCATTTTGTGCTTTCTGGAGACGATGGATTAGATTACTTGGCGCTCCGGCCAGGAGGCCATTGCAGTAATCAAGATTTGAATTGACCAGTGCTCCCACCACTACAGCACGAGATTAGAATTCCTTTTAAATGTACTCGTAATGTGTGCAAAGGCATCCACCTTCAGACTCCTACCTATTTGGTGGAAAAATGAAAGATCTCAGAGGGTTCCCGAGTTCTTCATACTCATGAATCTCTACGCCTTGAAGGCCCGAGGTTTAAGTGATCAGATTCCAAGAAACGATCCTTGGCTTGTGCTGGCTGCCGTTTCTTTTTGGAGTGCCCTTTCGCCTAAAATACATACAATTCCTGACTATTTTGTATTCTGAAAATATACTTCTTTATACTTTTTGTTTTTATTGGTTTTATTAATCAATTTCATGTCTTTGGTATAAACGTTTTAATACGGTATATGTTTATATTATTTAGCGCTCTGACACATTTGTGCTCTGTTACTGTTGCGCTATCCACAAGTTATGAATAAAGAAAGAAAAATACAAAAGAAGAGTCTGGAATGCTGTTAAGTAGAGAGCCAAAGCTGAGAGGTGACTCATACTGCAGAAGTGCAGCATCATAAGTTGAAAACCATAGATATTTACATATTTCGGTCCTGTTTGCTCACCAAAGCTTTTTTGACAATGAGCCTCATTACAAGTGTGGCGGTCCAGAAAGAACGTGCCAGTAACACTGTTTACCAGCACGGTGTCCGGACCAGCAAAGTACGAGTCGCGATGCCGGAAACAACATTGCCGCAACCCCGGAGGGCGTGCTGGAAACACTGGGTAGATGGTAGCAAGACAGCATTATGTGATGCCCACACGGAATCACCGGTACCAAAATGCCAGTGCTACCGTGACAAGCGCGCCAGAAACACGGGCAGCACAGGGCAGGCAGTAAGCAGGCTCAGGTGTGTATTAACCGTCCTAATCAGCCCAGCTGCACACCATGAGCAATGTGGCTGCTGAAAAGGACCACACACACACTGCAACACAACCATGCTGCCACTTGTAGCCACAGCCATTGAGTTTGAGATGCTCCATGCAGGAGTGAATCTATATGCACAGGACACTGATAACTGGCAACAGGCTGACAGGCAATGGCGGAGAAGTAGGTCCTCCTCCATGGCTTGCCTCATGGAGGCAAATGGGCATTGTGAGGAACAATGGCTAGCAAGCTGTTCCACAAAGGCGCTCTCCAATACCCCGGACAAGGGCCACACTCTGGAACCTGACGGACACCCAAATCCATACCCTCTACCGCTTGAACAGAGACACCATCATGACATTAGTACAGCTTATCCATGATGACATCCATAGCGCCATAGGAATTTGCACTGCCATAACCCCCTGCTGAGGGTGTTGTCTGTGCTGCATTTTCTGGCAACTGTACATTCCATAACATAGTGGGTGAGTTACATGGGATTTCACAGCCTGCGTTTTCAAAAGGGCTGGGTCAGGGCATCAATGCCCTCCTCCGTCATGCCTCACAGTACATTGCTCTGGCAACGACGCAAGCCCAGGCCAATGCCACAAAAATCAGGTTCCATTCCTGTGCGAGCATGACCAATGTGATTGGGGTCCTCCACTGCAAACACGTCGAGCTAGTGGCAAGGCATGCAAAAGAGAAGGTCTTCTGCAACCGCAAAATGTACCACTCCCTGAATGTGCAGGTGGTACATGACGCAGATATGACCATCACACATTGCTCTATAAAGTTTCCTCCCGCAACTAATGACTCAATTGTCCTGCGCAACAGCACGTTGCCCGGCTACATGACGCGTTATGCTGGCCAGCTGACCTGGTTATTGGGTGAGTATAAACAGTGACATCAACCACAGTGAATGTGCCATGAATAGGCGGAGGGGGATGTACACTGCCAGGAGTGCATGTCACACAGGCACCAAGCAAAGGCAGTGACCCACTTGCATGCTGGAGTGACTGCCCATGACAGGCATGCACAACCGTTGTGTGTTGAGGGACACAAAGGCACAAACAGGGCAGTAATGGACAGATACATGGAATGCACTACAGGACCCACAATGCATCACTTCCAAGGCACAAATCACAGCACGACTGCACCATGCCCCACCCTCAAGCACAGAACCCACCTCAGTGTACCAGTCCTACACACGACTTGACCAGCAGTGCCTGTCACTGGTACATGCAAGGTGTCACACGTCCAGCAAGTGCACAGACACAGGTGCATGTATCAAACATCCACATGCACCATTGAAACACTGCAACATCCCCACATTGATGTCTCCATCACTGTGTTCCTTTCCATGCAGGTGACTCCTGATACCCATTAATCCCATGGCTGTGGACTCCGGTGAGGCATCCACAGGACCACCATGACACAGCCTACAACCACGCACACATACAAACGAGGACGACTACTGAGCAGACCTTCGGCCTGTTGAAGGCCCGCTTCCATTGCCTGCATCACTCTGGAGGTGCCTTGATGTACAGCCCCGTTAAAGTAGGCAGAATTGTCTTGCATCAGGTGCAAAATTCCCTTGCCCCCGGACATGGACATGCCCCCAGCAGAGGATGGAGATCAAAGAGATGATGGAGCACCTGCCGACATGCGTCAACAGCGTGACAGGGACACGGCACCTGCACCAGCACATGTAACTGCGCACAAATAAATACCCATGAGCACACATTGAATTTCCAGCAGTCGTGAATGTGTATGCTGCACCATGTGTATCAACAAGAACAACATAATAGTAACATGTGGCCCACCAAACCAAATCCAAACACACCACACAACAACACCCTCCCCCAGGCAAACTCCCAACAGCCCCAACCCAACAACCAACTTCCCATGCAACTCCCAACTCCTCACAAACGAACTCCCCAACCCAGACCCTCCCAGGAAGAATGGCAAGGGTACCCCGCCACCAAAAGACCCCCAATGCCATCAGTGTTCCAGTGGCAGCCCAGCTCACGTCCTTGCCCCCCTCAGATGCTCCTAACAGGTGCTGGGACCTGCGCCGCGGGCTGCTTTGCTGTGATCTTGCGGGCGTGGTGCTGGTTGAGGGTGTGCAGGATGTGTCAATAGGGCGCTGTTCCCAGGCCGCCTGCAGGGACAGAGTCAGGGACTCGACCATGGCCACAATGGCCTCATTTCCCCTTGCGGACCCTCTGAGCGATGGGCACCATGGCAGAGGTAGCTCATCCCAGAGCATGTGCACTGTGCCGCCCGGTGGCCCGCACACTCTCCCTAATTAGCAGTGCCTGAGCACGCAGCAAAGCAGCCTCTTCCTGCATTAGACGGGCTTCATATAGGTGCTGCTGCACGAGGCCTGACATGTGCTCATGCCGTTCTTCCAGGTGACGGAGAAGGGTGTCCATGTCCCTGATGCTGGGGAAGGGTGGGCGTGGTGGGCTGTGGATGCCAGACAGGCTGAAGTCCCCAGCATCCTGTGCCTCCCCTTCATCACTGGAGGCAGGTACATATTGTGGAGGCTGGTGTGGGGGGGAATGGCTGACCTCTTGCTGGCACCCTTGGGGCCGATGTAGCTGTGACAGTGGCTGCAGGCTGAACCTCAGGGGCTGTAGCTGGTGCAATGACTGCAAGCGGTACCTTAGGGACTGAAGCTGGTGCAGCGGCTGCAGGCGGTGCCTCAGGGGCTGTAGCTGGTGCAGCGTCAGTGGCTGCAGGCTGTGCTGCGACATTTGCAGCAGGAGTAGGCTCTTGGACAGGTGGCCTGCGTGTGTGGTGCTGCTGTGTCCCGGGTGCTGGTTCTGCATGGAGTAGCCCTCCTGCCATGTCTGGTGCCCCTTGCTGTGCATGGCCCAGTGTCATGGCTGTCAGATGGTGCACCTGACGGTGGAAGAAAGGTATGACGTTAGAAGCCTCTGTGGTTTATCATTACCTTGTAACATGTTTAATGGACATTGTGTGGCATGCTGTTGAGGGGTCAGGCTTTGGGACATAGCATGGTACATTCATGCATGTGTTACAGGGCGTCAGATCCAAGTTGGTGGATGTTGCTACATGCAACACAGCTGTAGTTGATCTCTTGGCATGCTGACGTAGCATTTGCAGGAGACCGTGCCATGCAGTTACGGCCGGAACGGGTGTACTGGGATGTGAAAGGGGCAGTGTGTCCAGTGGTGGGGGGTCATCGGGGCAAGGCACATGTTGATGGGTGACATTTGGTTCAGGTCCAGGTGGGGCATGTTGGGTTTGTGGTAGGTCTGGTAGGGGTATGGATGGTCCATGTCGTTGCCATTGCATGGGAGGGTTTGTTACGCTCACCTGGTATCCACGGGGACGCCACCCAGCCCTGGTTGGATGATTTGCACTCTCGAACCCTCTCCCGGTCCCTTGGTAAGGCTTCTGGTTAAAGATGGGTCTGCAATATAGGAGAGCTGGATTCAATACCAGATTATGTTTATGTTTTCCCACCGCCCTTGGCCTCCACTCCTTCCTCCCCCTTGGGCCTTCTCTTCACATTAATATTGAAAAAGGTGGATTCTCCATCCTGCTCCTCGTGGCAGGGGCACGTAGACGTGGGGGGTGAGCAGCGACCAAGTTACTTCACTGGTGCAAGCCCCCCTGTGGGAATCCAGGCCTGCTGCTACTCCGTAGATTTGCTGCTTTTAGCTTCTTTATATCCAGTTTTTATGTTCCTCTTAGTTCGAATAATAATGTCTTGCTTCTTTCCTTTTAGGTATGGAAAGGTATTTTGGTGTTGTCATGCAGTTTGAAGATGAGCATGGGCCGGTAGGCGAAAGTGCTGTTTTGCCTTTTATATTGCTAACCTGTGTCTTTTCTCTCCTTGCAGGTTGCGATGTTCCTCGCCGAGCGGCGTAATGTTCCAGCAATGATACTGACCAGGAGATGACTACCCAGGTAAGAATTGTTTGGCTTTCTTCATTCGGGAGGAAACGTGAGTAAACGCTTACTAATGCTGTCTTTCTTTCTCCTCTTTCCAGGTTATGGTATTCCAGGATGCATGCGGTGGTGGATGATGGAGTTCGTACCTTCAGGTGAGTGGAACTGAAGTCAGCGATGGATTGAAGACAGGATACTGTTCCAGGTAAGTTTTGTAGTGTTCTTTCTCTCTCTGCAGGTCCTTGGTTTCAGGTAAGCTGGCATCAAAGAACTGGACACGGTGAGCATTACGCTGCCCACAGCAGAATAACGCAAAGCATGTTCTGCTGTTTGGGTGTGGTTTAAATAGTCTCAGGTAAAGTAGTCCAGGTAAAATAGTCCCAGGCCTACCACACCCAAAGTACTCCAGGTAAAGTAGTCCCGGGCCTGCCACACCCAAAAGACT
This sequence comes from Ambystoma mexicanum, assembly GCF_040938575.1. Taxonomy (NCBI): domain Eukaryota; kingdom Metazoa; phylum Chordata; class Amphibia; order Caudata; family Ambystomatidae; genus Ambystoma; species Ambystoma mexicanum. The sequence goes on along the minus strand of NC_090931.1, from coordinate 931,314,152 downwards.
AGACCGCATAGCTCAGTTCCTTGTAACTGAGCTATGTATGTGCCTCCATGTTGGCTGAACCCCCCCAAGTTAAATAGTCCCAAGTAAATAGTCCCATTCTAATGTTGGTCTTCATGATGGTTATGAGCCTGGTGCCAAAGGCGCCAGGACTGACTCCAAGAGAGTCTTGGATGAGATTTTAAGGCCTTTGACCTGGCCCTAACTGGAAGGCTGATTTGCCAGTGAGGGCCAGCGGCAAGGGTCATTACAGGGTTGTCCTGTGCAGGTGTTGGTGGGGGCTGCCATTGTTGGGTTGTTGTGGATGTTGCAGCACAGTAGATACACATGCTTTACGTGGACCAGAAAGCCTTGTGTCTGTGTCACATGCTTTTGTTTTAGGTGGCATCTTGTGTGGGTGGGATTGGGGCAGGCATGGGAGACAGGACATGTGACCTCGTTGTCAAAGGATTAGACATGTTTGAGAGGGAAGGGGGTGCTGGTGTGGGATGTGAGTTGGAAGATGAGGACTGGGATATTGGCAAATCAGTGTTGTTGGGGTACGGTGGAGATGGCAGGGTGGGAGGTTTGTGTTGGGCTGCCCAGTCAATTGACTGGTTCCATGTGTCCCAGGGCAAATAGTGGGTGATGCTGTGGACTGGGTAAGGGGACATTGCACTTGTCCATGTGTTTATGGCAGCTGAGCATCCCCACTTGACCAGGCGGAATATGTGTTAGGACCTCTGCCAGCTCCTGGTCTATCCGGCATAAATGGAGAAGGAGACATCCTCATGGCATTTGAGGACATTCAAGATGGCTGCAGGTTGGGTCTCTCAATAGAGACCTTCAGGCAGCGTTCTAGTGCTTTTTGAAGATGGTGCCCGGAACTGCTGGGGCATTCCTCACAGGACCCATTCGTAAGGGACAACAACGGTAAGCTAACTGCATCGCTTCTTTCATTCCGATGCCCTGACGCAGTATTTATTTGCCTTCCTCTCTGCATTCTTGTGAAGTTCTACTTTGGTCTGGCTCCTCCTCTGCTTGCCTTGCGGTTCAGCACTCCTGTGCCTTCGGATCCCCGGAGCATTCCGTCCTCCTGTTTCTCCCTGTCTCCCGCTGCCTCTCCTCTCTCCACATGACATCATTTCTGCCTTTCTTCCCACTTCCTACCTCCCGGTAGGATTCTGCCCTTTCCGCTCCGTGGTAGACAGCCCTTCAAGTGGATTCCATTGGAGCTTCCTGGGCATTTGTCATCTTATGCTGCTTTCGGAATATGACCACTGAGGAACCACTTAACTGCAAGAACTCTGCGTTTTTCCCCAACGCTGGGTTTTTTCTCTTTTGGGGCTTGGCCCTCACAGTTCCCATTGTCGCCTTTATTACTATAGGGCAAATTGGGAGCAGTAAGGGACTGTCCTGCTGCTGCAAACCTCCGATCCAGGGACTCTCCTAATTGGGCTACCAGGTAAGCCTTGCTCAATTGTAACCATATAGCCTTGGTAGCTGACAGTATGTCAGGGCGCATTTGATGCGTGCATGGTAATGAGTTTGTGTTCGGAGCACATTGCTCCTGGCCGTGCCACAGCGAGGGTGGCGGGACTTGTGTATGGGTTTGGTGTGGTGTTATGCATTTCCATAAGAAGCAGTAGGGCTGCCGGTCCAGGAATAAGTGTGCTGGTGGCATCGTACCAACACCCTTTCCAGGCCACCACACTCCCAGTGTGCGTCGCAGTGTTTGTTGCTCTCGACTGCTCTAGCCTTCTGGGGGCACTGGCACCTGCTGGCATGGTATACACAGTGGCACTGCCACCGTTGCTGTCGGTGCTTCCATGTCCCATTCCCATTGTTTCTTGTGTTCCTCCACGGGAATGGGGACATACTTTTCCGGTGCACGACATTCCAAGCCATAGGGACTGGTGCTGTCCCAGTGGCTATGTGGTTTCAGGCAGTGAAACTGTGGTGTATGTTGAGTGCCCACACCCCAGTGGCAAGGGAGGGTGCTGCCTAACTGTCAGGTGTGTTTATTATAGCGTGGCATTTTGTACTCACTGCCCTCTCCAGGTTTCCCAGCTCCAGACTTTGTGGCTCTGACACCTTCTATCCCCTTTATGTGCAGCACGCTGCTGCACTTCTCCACCCACAGCATGAGACGTATTGGTGAGGATGTTCCCCCACCTGTGGCCATGCATTGGCTATGGTGGGCTGACAGGAGGTTCCTCACCCTCAGGCGGAGGTCATTCCACCTTGTGTGGCAGTCGCGGACAGCAGCAGGTGTGGTTCCAACCCAGATACCTTTTGGGCGACTTCCTCCCAGGTGTCATTTTTCATATTTGGGTGCTGCGGCGGTGGTCAGTGGCAAACAGCTCCCCGGCATGTTGGACATTGGTATCTGTGATCATGTTCTGCTCGGCCTCCGTGAAGAGCAGCTTGGGCTGGCGTCTCTCCGGTATCCTTGATGTCATTGCTGGTGATGGACTTGCACAGTTGGGAGGTGTATGGCTACTGGGAATTGCTGATTTTTAGTGGATTGTGGATTAGTGGATTGTGTTTTCCAAAATGGCCGCTGGCGAGTTTCCTGTTCCGGCGATCAGCTTATTTCCCGCTCACAATGTTTCCAGTGCCATTTGTTCCATTGCCGCTGTTTCCGTTGCCTCTGTGGCTGGAATGGACATGCCGGAAACAGTGGTACCCACACTGCGGCTTACACTGCGACTGAATTTTAGCCATTTTCACAGTGATTCCATGGTGTCGGTGGCAACGTTTCCAGCATGTGCATGCCCGACAGGTCGTTGTTTGCTAGTGGCTCCAACGCTACGGGTGATGGAATCGGGGCCACCGGCCACACAAAATCACCAGAAATGTACCAACAAGCTTGTAATGAGGGTCAATGTCAGCTGAGTAAGTAATTGTAAATGTCATTGTTTATTTGTACAGCGCTTATACACAAGTGAAGTGCTTCAAAGCGCTTCAAGGCGGGAAGGGAGTAAAGGAATACAGTACTCATTCTTAGGCCTTCAAGTTTCTGAATGATCTAACAAAAAAGTTACTGGTGTACTAGGCCGGACGGCATTTCTCCTAGGGCAAGTGCATAAAGTGTTTCAGGCGCAACCTGATTAGGGAGGGGAGACAAAGGGGGGACAAGACAGAACAAGTAAATTCAGGTCATGCAAGTGTACAGATGGAAGTGCAAGGGAGGGGGAGAGGGAACAAGTGCGCCCAGTCCAGCAGCTCCCTGGGTTAAGTGCAGATATTTTACCTCTCTCATGCTGCAAGTGAAAAAGAGGTTACCTCTCTCATGGAACGTATAGTGAAAGTGCAGTAGTGTTAAATATAGTGCAGAGGAGCGGATGCAGGTGCAAAGACTGGCGGGGGGCCTGGGACCTGAGAGGCTCTGGTGTTGTGCCAGGCGACCAGTCGGCAAAAGCTGAACAGAGTTAGGGGAGAGATCGAGGAGTGAAGCTGGAGAGAAAGAGAGAGGAGGTTAGCAAGGGAGAGAGAGAGAGAAAGAGGAAGAGAAAAGGAAGGTCTTGAGGAGTTTCCAGAATGTAAGGAGCTCCGGCTCAAGGCAGAGAGAGGCAGGGGGGCTGTTCCAGATGTAGGGACCAGCAGAAGATAAAGATCTACCCCCAAATCTCTGCTTGGAAAAACGGCTCACATGCAAAAAGTTGGAGGAGGCAGAGCGGTGGGCTCTAGAAGGAGAGTATTTAGGAAGAGAGAGTTGTACATAGTGTGGGCCGCAGCCCCATAAATCCTTGTGGACTATGCAAAGGACCTTGAACTTGATCCTAGCAGCCACGGGGAAACAGTGAAGGGATTTCAGCGCCAGAGAGATGCAGTGCCTGGGCTTGAGGCCAAGGATAAGTCTTGCGGTTCTGTTCTGGATGAGTTGTAGAGGATGGAAGTAGAAGTAGGAAGATTGAGAAAGAGGCTGTTGCAGTAGTCCAGACTAGAGAGAACCAGGGCTCTGGAGATGGCGAGTCTTTGGGGGAAGCTGAGAAAAGGTAGAATACCTCTGAGGAGGTGCAGCTGGTAGTGGGACTTTTTAGAGATGTCTGAGATTTGAGTAGAGAAGGAGAGAGTGGAGTCGAAAATGACCCCCAGATTTTTTGCAAAATACAAAATACATTTTTCCCAGGACAGAATTCTCCAGCAGATAGGAAGTTTGGTTTATGATTTGCTTAACTCCAGCCATGTTCTGGGGTAGAAACACCCTCCTTAAATATCCACCACACTGCCGTATCCCTTGCATTTGTAATTCAAGAGGGGCCGATGTTTATCAGCAGCTTCAACAGTCTGAGTATGCACTATTAGGGTCTCTTTGCATTTACAGATGAGTATAACCTAACATGAGGGTGGACTGGGCTTCATTTCTCCACCAAATCCATTATGGGACAAGTAGTCTTTGGTCAGCTCAAATAAATATATGGAAAGTAATATTGCCCTCCAAATTGCTTTTGGGATTACAATTAAATGAACAAAACTCTCACAGCAGATACGCATCACATTTTGGTCTTTTAAGTGAGACCAAAATGAGTATGTTACATATTCATCCATGTCATGAATAACATCAGCTCAGTTTTGGCAAACATCAACTTGTGATTATTATTCACATGAGTATTCTTTATTAGAAGTGGTGTCCTCAGTCTGCAGAGCAAATGGTTATTAGTAGTGTTCCCAACATGCCCTGGATGTATATCTAACAAACTAATGCTGGTTTAACTTAAAAGGGAGGATACTACTTTCATAATACTAAATAACCCAGCAGACTGGTTTAATTACCCTGAAGAAGAGTTGTCTTAAACTCGAAACACGTGTTGCATTGTTTCATCACATTGGAATTATAAATGAAATAACACTATGTTGGAATTATAAATAAATCACAGGAAAGGGACACGTTGAGTGGCTATCAAATGGTTTAAAAAAGGTATAGAGTGCAGACAACAATACCAATAGCAGTTCTCATATATAATGGTAATGCCTTCTAAATCACTCTGCAATACCTGTACAAAAGCCAAAGCTGTTGGTTTCGGCAATGCTGATGTATGAGCTGGTTGCTTTTTCGTGTAAAAGCGCATCCTAGTTTGCTGAATTGCAGGGTTTTTTCTTACAGTTGGAATTGTTAGTTGTAATTGAACATAATTAAACATCACTTTGCTTAATAAACAAATAAAAAAAACAGAAGTTTGTAAAAAAGACTTCTTAGCTCTGTCAGTCTTTGGTAAAATAGGACAAAACAATAATGTATTTCTTATATGGCGCTACACACCCATAGGCCTCAGAGCGCTGAAATAACAGAAGACATTATTATCCCACAGAGTGGTACTCAATCTATCGATAGCGGAAGGAGGGAAGGCTAAGTTGACCTTGCCAGGATTCGAACCTGCCAAAGGAGGCTGCTCAAAGATATCAGGGGCAAGCGCTCAGCTCACTCTGCCATCTGATCGGCATATGCTATCTGACCAGCATATGCTGCATGCAAATAACATATTACAGACAAGGATTAGAATGATTAGTTTGAAGGAAAGGCAATGTTTATCTTGTTCTAGTTGCTTATGTTTTCTTGTGAATATAATTTGAAACAGATGCAATTTTCTTTTGGTTGATTTGTTCAGATAGTTTTCAATTGTAGTGTATACAGGGTTTTTTCTGTTTTAGTTATTTTTAAAGATCTCTTTATTGGATTTTCAATAAACCATAACAATTTCACATAAATTCAACAAAATGTTTCATTAAGCGTTAACATTAAAATTCATGAACATCTTGCATTATATATTGTATTAATATAACCATCTTACGTGAAACATAAATGTCATCACTACCAAATGTACTCACTAACACATATAAAATAACAGAAAAGACAACATGAATGGGGGAAGAACAGGAAGAAAAAAAAATAGCAAACTAAGATTCTCCCATGATGACCTTACTAGCCCCTTGCAGTCTCTATGTTATATCAGCCATAAAGGGTCTCAAACGGTCCCCATATAGGTTTTGTCAACCTGATCATATTTCAGTAGAACCTGTACTTCTATCAACCAGTCTTCAATATTAGGTTCCTTCCTCGTCTTCCACATCCTGAGGATCAGCTGAAGCGCTATCATTACTGCCCTATCAATTTAGAAATTGTGCCTCCTAGTTCCCACACATCTTTCTTTATGTGAGAGTAAGATTATGTTTGTATACAGTTTTTTGACAGAATTAAATCCAGGTTTTTTCAGTACTGTGAAGGTATCGCGAAGTAGACACAGACCACAAAATCAAGTTTGGTCCACAAACCTTTACTAACTTAAAATGCAGGATTGAGCAAGGCCTAACTTGCCCTAGGCTAAGGTGGGCTTTCCCTACCTAAAGAAAACTACGGACAGTATGTGTCAGGAAGTCCAAAGCAAATGCCTATCTGTGTCCAAAACCTATACTTGCTCTCATGTCTAACTGTATGCAATGTGTAGGGATTTCATCATCAAAATAAGTAGTGTTCAAAATAAAGTTCAAAGTTTCTTCCAGCTTTTGGCTTGTAATCAGCTTTCCCTTCCCCAACTTCAAAAATAATTCATAGGCGTAGCGGTTCCTTTAGAGCTTTTAAAAACAGCACAATTCCATGGCACATTTCCTAGCTCTTCTGATATTGTTACTTTTCACTATTTCTCATTGGTAGTTCAGTTTCTTGACTTCAAAATCATATATGATATGATATGCTATGGCATTTGTAACGAGCCTACACACAAGTGTTTCAAGGCGAGGCGGGGGGAACAAGGGGAGAACAGACAACGATCCTACTAGGCCAGGTGTCATTCAGATCACGCAAGTGCAAGGGTAGGGGGACTGGGAAAAGTGCAAGGGGAAAGGGAGAGGGGAAGTGCAGTACATGGTTAGTAGAATACAAGATAAGTAATAGGGCCAGCTGGTGGCAAGTGCAAGGAGAGTGCAGTACATGGTTAGTAGAATACAAGATAAATAATAGGGCCAGCTGGTGGCAAGTGCAAGGTAAGTGCCGGGAGAAGGGGCTGTAGGATACAGAGACAGTCCCGTAGTGCAGGTAGGCAGTGCAGGGAAGAGTGGCAGGGCCAAGGCCCGAGATCGGTGAGTGGCCAGTTGCAGATTCAGTGCAGGTTCAGTGATTTTAGCAGGGGAGAGAGGGAGAGAAAGCGGAGGCAAAGAGGAAGGTTTTGAGGTGCTTCCGGAACCGGAGATGGTTCTCCTCAAGTTTCAGGGAGGCAGGAAGGCTGTTCCAGAGGGAGACCCCTGCTGCAGAGAGAGATCTACCCCCAGCTCGTTGCTTGGAGAAGCGGCTGACCCTGAGGTAGTTGGAGGTGGATGAGCGAAGAGCTCGAGAAGGAAGATATTTAGGAAGATAGAGTTGAAGGTATTTTGGCCCAAGGCCCCAGAAGACCTTGTGGACAATGCATAGGGTTTTGAACTTAATCCTCGCGGCCACTGGGAGCCAGTGTAGCGATTTCAGTCCTGGAGAGATACAGTCCCTGGGCTTGAGGCCAAGGACAAGTCTTGCAGTCCTGTTCTGGATGAGTTGCAAAGGGCAGAGAGTAGAGGCAGGAAGATTTAGATAGAGGCTGTTACAGTAGTCCAGCTTCGAGAGAACCAGGGCTCTGGAGACAGTGAGCTTCTGGGGGAAGGAGAGGAAAGGAAGGATACCTCTGAGGAGGTGTAGCTGGTAGTGTGACTTCTTAGAGACTTCAGATATGTGAGGAGAGAAAGAGAGTGTGGACTCGAAGATGACCCTGAGGTATTTTACCTTGCAGGTAGGAGCAGGAAGAGGGCCAAGGGAGGCCGACCAGAGAGCTGCAGGGAAGGAGGGAGTGGGTGTGCCGATAAGTAGAATCTCAGTCTTACTGGCATTAAGGCAGAGGTCGTTGGCGGCACACCATTCCTGGATAGCAGAAAGACAGTCAGAGATGAGGGAAGGGGAAGAGGAGGCCGAGGGTAGCCTGAAAACGAGCTGGGTATCATCCGCATAGCACTGAAAGTTGGGACAGAGAGCGGCAATGCAGTGAGCAAGAAGTGCCAGGTACTGGTTGAACAGCCAGGGGAAGAGGTTAGATCCCTGGGGGACACCACAGGTAGTGAAAAAGATGTCAGAGAGGAAGGAACCCAGTTGGACCTGGGAGGGTCGATTGGAGAGGAAGGAGGTCAGCCACGCCAGAGCCTGACCAGTGATACCCAGGTTATCACGGAGACGGTTGAGCAGGATGGTGTGGTTGACAGTGTCAAAGGCAGAAGAGAGGTCGAGCAAAATGAGAACACAAGGGGTGTTAGAGTCAAGGTTTGAGAGCAGGTCCTCACGGATGTTCGGGAGAGCAGTTTCCGTGCTTCTGGCAGCTCTGAAGCCAGACTGATGGTCATGAAGACTACCAACAGATTCAGCATGGACATTAAGCTGGGAGATGGCCAGTTTCTCCAGGAGCTTGCCCAGGAAGGGAGTGATAGAGATTGGGCGATAGTTAGCTGGACAGGAGGGGTCGGAAGAGGGTTTCTTAAGAAGGGGGTGCATAAGGGAGTGCTTGAGGGGGGATGGGAAGACTCCAGAGGCGAAGGAGTGATTGCAGAAGTCAGCCAGGGCAGGCGCAAGGGAGTCGATGTGGTCCTTGATAGTTTTGGAAGAACAGGGGTGGACCTGTTTTGACAAGACTTTCATAGATCGGACTTGTCTCGAAACCTCGTCAGCAGAAAAAAGGGGAAAAGCAGAGAAGGAGGGAGGAGGGGTGGCTGCAGAAGGGCCAGAGGACGGGCAAGGAATAGAGTGGGGGAGGTGATAGGAGGAGAGTGAGGACAGGATGTCCTGAGTTTTTGAAATGAAGTGAGAGGCCAGTGCCGTGCAGAGGGCCTGGGAAGGGACAGGAGAGGTGGAGAGTGCAGCAGGGTTGGCCAGCTCCGTGCAGATTTTAAAGAGTTCGGCCGAATTGTTAGATGCCGCAGAGATGCGGGCTTGGATAAGGGCTCTCTTCTTAGTGAGAACGGAGAGCCGGTATTGCCTTTGGAGCAGGCGGCAGGCCAGTTTGTCAGAGGATGAACATGAAGCACGCCATTTCCTCTCTGCCACCCGCACTTGCGTTTAAGGGTGACGAGATCCGAGTCGTACCAGGAGTTACATTTGACTTTGGGCTTCAGGCGGATTCTCATGACAGGGGCAAGGATATCAAGGGTATCAGATACAGCAGAGTGGAGAGTGGAGAGGGCTGTGTCAGGGTGGGAGTCAGCCAAAGGGGGGGTTGCGAGAAGGTGGAAGCGAAAGCCTCAACTGATGAAGGTGGGTGGCAGTGATGAGGGTGGCTTTGCCTGTGGGGTAAGGTGAGGTGGGAGGATAGGAGAAAGTGATCACTCCAGGAGAGAGGAGTGGAGAGAGGGACAGAGAGGGGAAGGTCAGAAGAGATCAGAGCATCAAGAGTGTGCCCTGCAGAATGGGTCGGCCCAGACGGGAGAATAGAGAGTGAGAGAGAGTCGCAGAGGTCGCGAAAGAGTCCAGAGGGATGACAGGAGGCATCAAGGTGGATATTGAAGTCTCCAAGAAAGAGGAGTTAAGTGGTTGAGGACAGGAGTGAGGAGGAGAGGTCAGCCCACTCAGAGAGGAAGGAGGAAATTTGACCAGGTGGCCAATAGATAGTAGCCACGGTAAGAGAATGGCTAGGAGAGAGAGAGTCGGCAGACAAGGCATTCAAAGGAGGAGTAGGTCTGCGTAGGGGTGACAGTGGCAGGAATCCACTCAGGGAAGATAAGGGCCACCCCCCCAGCACGGTTGGGCTTGGGCAAGGAGAGGATCTTGTAACCGTCAGGTAGGAGTGTGTCAAAGCTGGTGACAGAGCTGGCCATAAACCATGTCTCAGGGAGACCGAGGATGTCAAGGTCCAGTTCCTCAAGAAGGCGACAGATATCAGAGGAATGTTTGACGGCAGAGCGAGAGTTGAGAGTGGCAATGAGGAGAAGGTTGCCATCCTTAAAGGACTTCCGGGGAGGGGTACAGATCAGAGGTACGCCCTGAGGAGGTGAAGAGGAAGGAGCAAGAGAGAGGGCAGGGTGAGAGGGTGGAGGCAAGGTAGCCAAGGACAGAGAAGAGGGACAGCAGGAGAGGAAAGGAAGTTGATGAGGCGCGGGAAGCGTCTATCAAAGAGGTGGATATTGGCCTGAGGGCCTTGGACCGGACCAAGACGGTCCCATTAGCGTAGACATTAATGATGGCCTTAGAGGAGCGGAAGGGGGCCAATAGGACATCCCAACGGGTGCCACCATTAATGGGAGAAGAGGAGAAGGGAGAGAGCACAGAGACCATGTGAAGGGTCCATTGGTCAGGGGAAGGCACGAAAAAGAGGATGTCAGTAGGAGTTTCCTTGGAGGAGGCACTGGTATAGGTGTCAGCGATAGGGAGGCCTGGGTTGGAGACCAGGATATCCTTTTTAAAGTTTTTCCTACCAGATTTAGTGAGGAGAGCAGGATATTCAATGGAGAAGCAGTTAGAGAAGATAGGAGAGATAGAGAGCACCATGGAATAAGGAGGGAGTGGGGGGGAAGACAGACGAGAGCAAGCGGACAGGAGTGAAAGCGGCAAGCCCTAGTTTACCACAATTACAGAGCAACAGTAGCACAGTAAATACGAATTAGGTACCCAGTGGAGAGGCCACCTAAGTTTGAGAGTCCTGCGAGGGGAGAAAAAGCTCTAGTTTACCACAATTACAGAGCAACAGTAGCACAGTAAAAACGAATTAGGTACCCAGTGGAGAGGCCACCTAAGTTTGAGAGTCCTGCGAGGGGAGAAAAAGCCCTAGTTGTAGTTTAAACACAAGCTCCTTTATGGGGGCTTTCAGTGGCTTTTCCATACAGGGGTGCAGGCGCTGCGGTCTAGGCGCAGTTGTCGGACTACATAGTCCACCCATTACAGGTCACGCAACTGGTACCCCTTCTTTGCTGCTTTTCCATCAACACTATGCAACTGCTTCAACTTAGCAGTGATGCTTGATTTACTCACCTGTAGCTCACTCTCCTGACACTGTATAGTGGCTTGGTGGGCCACCGTGCACTTGTTACACTTTCTTCTATTCTTTTGGCTCTTGCCAATATGTGTTTTCTCATACAGTTCCTTAGAGTCTCTTGGCTTTTGCCAGTGCTCGTTTCTCTTATAATACTGTTCTTAGTATCAGGCAGATTTGCAAACTTTCTTTCACTCTGATCAATATTCAAAAGTGCTCAAACTTGCTATCACTCTGATCGGTAGTCAAAAGTACATAAACTTGCTTTCACATCTGTATTCCCAGAAATGCGGGCTTCTGTTCAAATTAATGTTCATTGCTTGTTTTGCATATTCACCTGCCAACCCAGTGTTCTCTTTTTTGGTACACTCACTGGTCAAAGCTTATGGCTTTCTTGCGAGGTCCTCTGCCGCCACGAGTTATCTCCTTCCAGTGTGGCACCTCACATTCTCCCAGCGGCTGTCCGTGGATCTGCTCACTCAGCGATGCTCCTCGTGCAGCTCGGGAATCACACAACCACTTCGCTCAGTCACGCTGGTGTCCCTTTCACAATCTGCTACCGGCCTCCTGCGTCCTCCAGCTTCGCTTCCTGCTGCATACACTCTGCATTTTCCAACGGTTCTGGAGTGCTCTGCTTGCTACACCGCTACTCCGGAGAGGTCTGCCTCTACCCAGCAGTTCGTAGCCCTGCTTCCACAGTTGACTCCATTTTGACAATGATTCCGACTCTTAAAGTTCCCAACACCATGATTGGTCCAAAAAGGACTAGCCCACTCACTGTTGAAATGGTAGTCCTGCCTTGCTCTTGCTGTTCTCCTCCTCGTCTCAGTACACAATTGAGACCGGTATATGTATGTGTTAAAGAAATGAGGATGTGTCCCTCGAGTTGGCCTCCTCCTCGTCACAGTATTGAACTGGGGTTTCTTAGGGAAGGTTTTAAGGGAAGAACCAGGAAAGGTCTCACAATAGCCTATAAAGGCTTGAGGGATAGAGGATTTGGTGGTCGGTCAAAAAACCGAAAACAAAATATCGAATTACCAAAATCTCGAATTTAAAATCTCGAAAAAAAAAATCTCGAATGATTTATTTATTTATATGTATTTGTGGGTTCAGGTAAGTATAAAAAAAGGGTAAAATTAAAAAAAATGAAAAAAGGGGGGTTGAGGGGGAACCCCCCATTTCGAAATAAAAACATATTAAAAAAAAATTTGAGATTTTTTTTTTCGAGATTTTAAATTCGCCATTTTTTTTTTTGAGATTTTTTAATTCGGTTTTTTGACTATAAACCAGAGGATTTGTTATGAAAAGGAAATAGGGGATACCATGCCTCACCTAAAGACGTCCTCTCCCCAATCCCCAAGTATCCTCCACCCAGGTGTTCCCCCCATTAGCATATCCACCCCCATGGTAAAGATCCAACAGCGATGTCCTTTCCCTGGCCACCCGAGAGGAGGATCCAGCTGGAAATTGAGGACGCCCTCAGGTTCCTCACAGTACAGTGTAAAGTGGTTTTCAAAGTTGTGAATTTAAATTAATCATCTTTATTTTAGATCCAAGCAAAACATAGTAATCACAACAATACATGTTCCACTGGAATTTCAAGGAAAGGCCACTCCCGCATTGTTGCTTGATGAATCAGAATACCCAGTCCACACTTCTTTGTTATGTATTATAACTGTTTTCAATGGAGGATCACTTACCTTTTGATGCACTTATCACTGCAACACATTCTTCTTTGTAACGGCCTTCTTGTGGCAATGCAAAGTCAGATGTAGGGGAGTTAAGTTTGAATGCTCAAAACGGCGGCACAAACCAGGGCATTGTCATGCCTGCCACACAATGAGTAGCGTACCCACTGGACGGTGGCGCTTCTACCCTCGCTGGTGCCTTCTCCAAGGATCATCCAGGGCAGACAGAGGAGCACAAACCCGGTGACAGAGCGCCGACATCAGTCCAGCTGGAGGGGCTGTTCACTCAGAGACAGTTTCCATGTTTGTCCGCATACATCGGGGTAGAGGCCCCACCTGCCTGCAACGTGCACGCACAATAGGACAGGCACTCTTGGTCACCATGACAGCACGTCCCCATAGCGGCACGCCAGAAGTAGTTAAACACAGGCTTTCCAATCATTCAGGTGCCTCTCAAGGCTCTGAATGCAGCACACCTTGTTGTTCTAGCATTCTGCCCTTGCTTTCAGTCTAGTCCTGCCTTGGCCTTGTCCCTTTCTTCACCTGCCCTTGCTACCTATCATTTGTTCTGGCCTGGCCCCCTTCCTTACGGTTTCCCTGTTTATTCTTTTTCTTATGTTGCCTTGACCTTCTTCCTCTCCTTCGCCATTCTGTGCCCCCCTTCCTGCTTGCCACCTGCCTGTTCCCTGCTCGTCAACTGGTTTCCATGTTGGAACCTGCCTTCACAGCTACTGTGGATTCCTTCAACTATGAATACCATCTGTGCAGACTTCTCGGGAGTCTCTTGGGTCGATTTTAGCATCAACATCACAACAGCTTAGGGCCCGATTCTCATCTTGGCGCAGTGAGCGTGCTAAATAGCACAACTCACTGCACCATTTCTTGACGCCCAGGCACCGCTGCTATTCTCATGTGGTGGGCGTCTTCGCAAAGCACAACAGTGCATTTGCTGTAATCCGCCTGTTTCTAATGGAAACAGGCGGATTGCAGAATCTCGGCAGCATTTTCGTTAATAACAATCGTTATTTAACGAAAATGCTGCCGATACACCGATGCAGGATGTTGAAGCTGCTTACTTTGGTGTATAGGAAAGTGTTCATATACACCCATGTGGTGTATATGAACACTTTCATTTAAAGCGAGCAGCTTCAACATTGCATCCTGTAACGTTGAAGCTGCTGGCTTTGGTGTAAATGAAAGTGTTCATATACACCCGGCGGTGTACATGAACACTTTCATTTACACCAAAGCCAGCAGCATCAACGTTGCAGAATGTAACATTGAAACTGCTCGCATTGGTTTAAATAAAAGTGTTCCTATAAACCCGTGCGGTGTATATGAACACTTTCATTTAAGCCAGAGTGAGCAGCTCGGTTTGTTATAAATGAAAGTGTTCATATACACCTGTGTGTTGTATATGAACACTTTCATGTACACCAAGGCAAGCTGCTTCAACGTTGCCTCAACGTTGAAGCTGCTTGCTTTGGTGTACATGAAAGTGTCCATATACAACACGGGTGTACATGGACACTTCCATTTACACCAAACAAGGCTTCTTGTGGCACTCCTCCAGTTTAACAGCACCAAAAGAGTACCGTATATGTACGCTAGTTTAGCGCACATATTAAACTGGAGGAGTGCCACAAGAATAGGCTTCCAAAAAGCCAGTTTACAAATGTGGCGGTTGCTAGGTTGGTTTCCAACCCATCCTAGCAACGCCACATGTATTCCGAAAGTGGCGCATTCCTTATGACTTCGGAAGAATGCGCCACCTTCAGAATAGGTCTTAAGTACCAAAAAGGTTGTTAACCCTTTTAACGTCATTTTCGGTACTTACCACCTTGATGAGAATCGGGGCCTGAGGGCCTGATTCTCATCTTGGCACAGTGAGCGTGCTAAATAGCACAACTCACTGCGCCATTTCTTGACGCCCAGGCACCACTGCTATTCTCATGTGGGCCTGGGCGTCTTCGCAAAGCCGCTGTAATCCGCCTGTGTCTAATGGAAACGGGCGGATTGCAGAATCTCGGCAGCACTTCGTTAAATAACGAGGGAATCGTTATTTAACGAAAATGCTGGTGATGCACCAAAGTGAGCAGCTTCAACTTTGCAGGATGTTGAAGCTGCTTACTTTGGTGAATAGGAAATTGTTCATATACACCCGTGTCTTGTACACTTTCATTTAAAGCGAGCAGCTTCAACGTTGCATAGTGCAACGTTGAAGCTGCTGGCCTTGGTGTAAATGAAAGTGTTCATGTACACCCGTGCGGTGTACATGAACACTTTCATTTACACCAAAGCCGTGCGGTGTACATGAACACTTTAATTTACACCAAAGCCAGCAGCTTCAGCGTTGCAGAATGTAACGTTGAAGCTGCTCGCATTGGTTTAAATAAAAGTGTTCATAGACACCCGTGCGGTGTATATGAACGCTTTCATTTACACCAAAGCGAGCAGCTTCAACGTTGCAAGGTGCAACGTTGAAGCTGCTACCCGTGTGTTGTATATGAACACTTTCATGTACACCAAAGCAAGCAGCTTCAACGTTGCAGCAATGTTGAAGCTGCTTGCTTTGGTGTACATGAAAGTGTCCATGTACAACACATATGTATATGGACACTTCCATTTACACTAAACAAGGCTTCTTGTGGCACTCCTCCAGTTAAACGGCACCAAAAGGGTATCGTATTTGTGCGCTATTTTAGAGCATATATTAAATTGGAGGAGTTCCACAAGAATAGGCTTCCAAAAAGCCAGTTTACAAATGTGGCGGTTGCTAGGTTGGTTTCCAACCCATCCTAGCAACCGCCACATGTATTCTGAAAATGGCGCATTCCTTCCTACTTCGGAAGAATGCGCCACCTTCAGAATAGATCTTAAGTACCGAAAAGGTTGTTAACCCTTTTAACGTCCTTTTCGGTACTTAACACCTTGATGAGAATCGGGGCCTGAGGGCCTGATTCTCAACATGGCGCAGTGAACATGCTAAATAGCACGATTCACTGTGCCATTTTGTGACACCCAGGCACCACTGCTATTCTGAAGTGGGTCTGGGTGTCATCGGAAAGCACGACAGTGCTTTCGTGAATATCTCAGCAGCAGTTTCGCTATATAAAGAGGAAACCGTTGTTTAACGAAACTGCTGCCGAGAAACAAAACAAAAGCACGTGCTGGCTGGAGCCCTGCCAGAGGAGTGACGGCTGTGGCAGCCTGCCGGTTCTATTGCATTTTACAATGCAATGTCGTTGACTATTCAACTTGCACTGCAGGAATAAATATGTACTCCAGGCTGCTGCCACATAGCAGTGGCAAACGTTGCCTACCAGCCCTATTTGATTATTTATGTGAAGTTCGGTAATTGAATTTGGTGTTAAATCGAAGTATACATTTTAAACATTCCTCCAGTGGTGCTAACAATGTATGTTTTCTATTTTCCAGTAAAGTCAGAATTAATTTTGAAACTTGTAAAATCCTACATCTTTTTGGTCACATATAATGTTAGCAAGTATGAATTTCTCACCCACCTCACACACAAATAGAACTGCTTCTTCTGGCACTCCTCTGTACGGCACCAATTGTGTGCCATAGTTCAGCGCCAATTTTGAGCGCTTGCATTATTGGAGGAGTGCCACAAGAATAACGAGAGTGCCGGTTGCTAGGTCGGTTTCCAGAACCTTCCTAGCAACCCAGCACCCATATTCCTAAAGTGGCGCAATGATTCAGATTTCGGAACATTGCGCCACCTTCAGAATAGGGTGTAATTACCGAAAATGTCGTTAGCCCTTTCTACGACATTTTCGGCAATTACCACCCAGTTGATAATCGGCCCTGAGTCGGGAGAAACACGCAGAGAGGCGAAGGGACAAAAGGTACACAGTGCAAGCGATATATATGCTCCTTGACAGGCATAAACCCCTCCAGCTTCATAGAAAAACACACTCTCAATGCATTTATGTAACAAGGTGCCGCCATGAAAAGCCGGAAGACACACTTGCATGCAATCGTTTTGAACATAGCCTTTCTCTGTTTTGCTTTATTATCCACAATTGCGCCTAGTGGCTTGTTCTCAATGATTAAGACTACATTTCTCTTTGGCAAACCACATTCAACATATTCAGGAAACTAGAACATACTTGATTACTTGTTATATCAGTCGGAGAAAGTGTTTAAAGTTATACATTTACAAACATTGTTGATGCACCGTGTACTGGCGCAGAACTGCATCTACAGATCTAGTGATTTTATATGAAATGTTTTAATCTATGAAAGGATCTGGTATCGCTTCTGAATTTCACTATTGTTAATATTATCTTTTGACCTACTAGATTGACCCGTTTAACGTGTAGCATAAAAGAATTGTGTTGAGCATTTTCTCTTCATACCACTCTCGATTTGTTAAATTCCCAAATCGTGTGATTACCATTGTTCATCACTGAGCATAAATGCTGCTAGTTCATGCTTCATCTATAGTTTTTCTTATGAGTTAGTCATCAACACTATTACGTTTCTTTTTATAGAGCCTCTTTAAATGTATAATGGATGGGTTGCATGGTTCCACTCCCCCCCATATTTTTTACCTTTTTTGTTGCAAAATGTGAGGGGGAGACCTCACACACTCCCCCTTCCTCCCCACTCCACCTACCATCTCCCTGATCCAATAATGCCTCACCCAAAACCAGCACCTACCTTTTGGAGCAAAAAAAACAGTACAATATGTGGTAATAAAATGGTCGGCGAAAACTGGTCAGTAAAATGACTGGGTACCGGTTCGCAACCCTTTATCTTTGAACCCGAGCATACTGATGAAGAAATGAAAGCAAGACAAAGTCAAGAATTCCCAATGCCAGGCAGTGACACAGACACTAAACCTTCTGAACCTCAACCAAATCCTATGGACAAAGTATCCACTTGGTGCCAATGCCAGTGGTGTGAACTGATGCACACATTATTGGAAATTACCTGTTGACAGAAGAACACAACTGTAGAATTCAATTCTACTAGGACGTAGGTAGCCAAAGAATACTCCCTACAACAGTGCATTACTTTTCAGAAGAAAATTAAGGTAGCATGTCTTATCCGTTCTTGCCTTCGAGAGGAATAAGATAGAGGTTTCACAATCTTCACTGATTTCACTCTCCAACTTGATTTTCTCCTGTGTGCCCCCCTCCCCCTCCGCCTCCTCACCTGTTATGTTGAAATCTAGTTCCTCTCCAAACCTCCTCTTCCAAAGTGCCTCCTTTTTTTTGTTGGAGTGGAGATAGGGTCTACCTCTAAAGGAAGCCACCCTGACCCTTGTACAAGCGGTATAGGGGGGCCCCTCGTCCGAAGCAAACTGGTCCAGGGGAAAAAGCCGGATGGCATAAAAAACCCCTGAGGCATTGGCCTACAGATCTTGCACAAATGATGTCCCAGGTGTGTTCCAGAGGGCTAGGAATGGATCCGGAGCGTGGAAAAACCCAATGTCAGGCCGTAGAGAGTACAGCAGAGCAGCTGAGGGGGAAGCCCGGGAAAAAACTATGGCAAGATAAGAGAGGAAGTACTTGAAAAAAGAGGAGGGGAAGGGAACGTGGAGAAGCTGGGCAGGAACCGGAGAGCAGAGAGGAAATGTGAGGGCAGGCAGGAAAAAGGGGGAGAACGAGAAGAAGGCAAGTCAAGGAAAACTGTAGCGTGTCAACCCGAAAGCCTAACGCGCGAAGGTTGCAACGCGTAGGCTTCCGGGTTGCAGCTAGCGATAACGGGCTTCCGACGTCACTGGCGTCGGAAGAACTAGACCGCATGAACACGGTGCGTCCGAGCGTGACGGCTCGGGTCAATGGCGGCATAAGCGCCACCGGGGCCAGAGCCGCCAGCTCCCGCGGCGTGTGACAGTATGCCCCCTCCTCTACCCACGCCACCTAGCTTGCCCGGATGGAGCCTATGGAACCGTCAAGTCAAGACAGGTGCGTGGACATGAGCTTCGGGTTCCCAGGAATCCTCTGATCAGGGGTAGCCCTTCCAACTCACAAGATACTCCAACCTGCCCTTACTATAACGGGAATCCAAGATACCAGCTACCTCATATTCCTCAGAGGTGGATGGTAGACATTCCTGGAATTTCCTGTCCCCTGAGAATGGGTTGTCAGGGTCTACGGAGTGAAGAAGGGAAGAGTGGAACACCGGGTGAATTCGGCGCCTGCTCTTGGGAAGGTGTAATCTAGAGGTGACAGGGTTCACTTTCTTCGCGATCCTAAAGGGTCCTATAAAACGGGGAGTTAATTTAGTGGGATGAAGCCACCGGGGCAAAAACTTAGTCGACAACCAGACCCTATCCCCCTCTTTCCAGTCAGGGCAGGGTATACGGGACCGATCTGCGTGTAACTTGTACCTCTTGCGTGCTGTGAGGAGGCTCTGTTGAGCGACCTTATGAGCTGAAGCTACGTCTGCTAGGGTAGATTCAATGGTAGGTGTGTTTGTAGGATGGTTGTGTACTGGCAGTATACCACATGGATGAAAACCATAAGTGCAAAAGAATGGATTTAGCCGGGTAGCCGTGTGCATGGCATTGTTATAAGCGAACTCTGCTGTGGGCAGAAGGGCCACCCAGTTGTCTTGTAATCTATTGATGTAACACCTGAGATATTGTTCCAGGGAGGCATTGAGTCGTTCAGTCTGGCCATTAGTTTGAGGATGGAACCCAGAGGAAAGGGCATGCTCAATGCCCAACCGCTGGCACAGAGCTCCCCAGAAGCGTGACGTATATTGGCTACCACGGTCGGATATGATCTTGTCAGGGAGGCCGTGCAATCTAAAAATATCCTTTAGGAAAGCCTCAGCCATTTCCGAAGCAGACGGTACTCCCGGGAAAGGAGCAAAGTGAGCGAGTTTGGAAAAAGAGTCCACAGTTACCATTAGACAGGAAAACCCCTGAGACGGGGGTATTTCAATGATAAAATCTGTCAAGATATGGGACCAAGGTCAAACTGGTAATTCAGGTTGTTCGAGTAAGCAATATGGTTTAATGTAGGATTCTTGTTCTTGGCACAAGTTTGACAGGCTCTGCAGTTTTCTTTACGTCCCGAGATAGAGTTGGCCAGAAGAAGGAACGGGAGATCAATTCTAACGATGGCCTGAAGTAACATGATCATGGCCTCATCTCAGGATCTTTAACTGTAAGGTCTTTGAAGGTATATATAACTTCTGATTAACCAATAACAAACCGTCAGACCATCGGACTAACCGTCTTTGATGACTGAGTAACTTCGATTCCAAGTCAGGAGTGGTATTGGACCTTACCTCCTGGAGAAAAGAAGTTACCACCCCCACTATCCTGTTCTGGGGAAACATATACTCAGAAGGCGGAGTTGGTAGTGACTCTAAAGTGTCCCGTCTGGACAGAGCATCTGCCAAACTGTTATGACTTCCCGGAATGTATGTGATGGTGAAGTCATAGTGGCTAAAGAAATGAGCCCAGCGAGCCTGTCTGGAGTTAACGCATTCCATGCTTCTAAGGGACCTGCAAGTTCTTATGGTCGGTGCGAAGTATGAACTGATGTGGACTGCCTTGCAATAGATGTCTCCACTCTTCACACGTGGTTTTAAGGGCCAACAATTCCTTTTCGATCACAGAATAGTTTTGTTAACTAGGGGAAAACCATTCTTTACGATTCTTGACTTGTAAGAGTGCGGCTCCCATTGCGCCCGTTGAGGCGTCGGCTTCAACAATGAAGGGTTGAGACTGATCCGGCTGGCTCAGGACGGGGGCGTTGCAGAACATCCTCTTCAGGCGCTGGAATGCTTGGTTAGCTTGGTCAGTCCAGACGAAGGGCTTAGCCTCCTTCTTGAGTAAGGCCGTTATGGGTAGCATTATTGGAGAAAACTGGTTGATAAATTTTCGATAGAAATTGGCCAGACCCAAAAACCATTGTACTTCCTTAAGCGTAGTGGGAGTCGGCCAATCCACGATGGCGGACACCTTTCTTGGGTCCATTGTTATGCCTTCCTGGGAGAGAATGTAACCCAAACAGGGGACCGAGGTTACATTGAATAAACATTTTTCCGGTTTCACCAGGAGATGTTGAGCTTGAAGACGAAGGAGGACATCCCTGAGATGTTGGGTGTGTTCTTGTTGGGTGGAGGAAAAGACCAGAATGTCATTGAGGTATACTATGGTACAAACATACAGTAGGTCGGAGAACAACCGGTCCATAAATCGTTGAAATATGGCCGGGGCGTTGACTAGGCCGAAGGGCATAACCTTATATTCGTATAGTCCAAAGGGAGTCCTGAACGCCGTCTTCCATTCGTCTCCTTTGCGTATTCGGAGGAGATGATAGGCGCTCCGAAGATCCAATTTAGAGAAGACCACCGGGCCTTGAACAGCCTCCAAATAATGGAGATGAGGGGCATAGGGTAGCGATCTCGAATAGTGACCTTATTTAAGCCTGTGTAATCTATACAGGGTCTTAGTTCTGATGATTCGCGCTTGGGTATAAAGAACAGTGAGGCTCCAGCTGGGGATCTTGATGGTTGAATCAACCCGTTGGTTAAGTGGGAGTCCAAATAGTTGCGTAGGACTTGTCTTTCCGTCACTGATAAAGGAAACATGCGCCCGAAAGGCACAAAGGCTTCAGGGACTAGTTCAATGCGCAGTCTTCCGGACGATGCAGAGGTAACTCCAGAATTGGGTTGTCACTAAAGACCTCCTGAAATTCTGCCAATTCGGGAGGGGTACTACAGATATTCTGAGTCTCCTTACTTTCCGGAGTCATGACCTGAACCGTTTCTCCTTGTATCAGTGATAAGCAATTCTGCTTGCAAAATTCGGATTGGAATGCCATAGTGTTCTTGGTCCAATCTATGGCCGGATTATGTCTTCTGAACCAAGGAATACCAAGGATGATAGGGAAATGAGCAGCTCAAATCAGCTCGAACTGTGACTGCTCTGAATGCTGGTGGATGCGTACTCTTAGCAGTTCAGTGGAATGGGTAATGGGCCCGGAAGAGAGAGGGGAGCCGTCGACTCCTTCGACCCTTTGGACATCCTCACGTTTCAAGAGGGAGAGACCTTGTTGATGAGCCCACTGGTTATCCATAAAGATGCCTGCCCCTCCGCAGTCAAGGAGAGCCAAGGTGGAGAGAAGTGTAGTTGGGGTTTCTAGCTGGACAGCCACGACCATAAGGCGTGAATCCATTGACTCGGCAGACGATGCAACTGTTATGTAGGGACTGGAAGACAAACCTCAGACACTCGTCCCCTTTAGGACCGAGGTGGTTCGTTTCCCGCTCTCCTTGGTGGAACCTCTGGCCAACTTCTCAGCAGATGAGCACTGGAACCACAAAGCATGCAGAGGTGGGACTCCCTATGTCTCCTCCTTTCTTCTGGAGTCAAAGGGCCCCGCGCCGTTCCTATCTGCATTGGTTCCTCCTTGTTCCCTAGAGCAGGCAGAGGAGGCGGAGAAGGGGCACTGGAAGGATGCACCACTGGCGTCTTGTGTTTTCTCCTTTCCACCCTTCGTTCATTCAGGCAGTAGTCAATTTGGAGGGCAAGGGACATTAAATCCGATAGGGTGGTTGGGCGAGCTATGCAAGCTAGTTCATCCTTTATTTCCTCTTTCAAACCCCGACGAAATACGGTATATTGTGCATGTTCAGGCCATCCGGCCTCAGTTGCTAGATGTTTAAAGGTGGAAATATAGGTAAGCAAGTCACAACTGCCCTGCTGAACATCAAGCAGTTCCTCTGCTGCAAATTGGGTGATCTCGGGTTGTTCAAACGTTTGTCTAAGTAGAGTTTCAAAGGCCCTGTGGTCCTGAATGACCGGGTTGTTGTTTAGAACTAAATGCGTAGCCCATGCCAAAGCATTACCGATCATGTTGGATAGCATGAAGCCTACCTTAGTACGGTCTGTGGAAAAGGTCTGAGGGCGAAATGCAAAATATACGGAACATGCTTCAAGAAATTTTTTCAATTTTTTAGGAGTTCCGTCATACTTTCCTGCAGATAGCATCATGGGTGGTAAAATCCGAATCACGAGTGTCGCGATTGGCAAACGTCTGCCTCAGAGCGGCGTTATCAGCCTTAACATTGTGTAATTCAATATTCATGGCTTGTACAGCGTTCACCAATTCCTGAATCTGCTCAGGGGTGGCCATTGTTATACTTTGGCGTTGCAAACTTTCACAATCTTCACTGATTTCACTCTCCAACTTGATTTTCTCCTGTGTGCCCCTCTCCCCCTCCGCCTCCTCACCTGTTATGTCAAAATCTAGTTCCTCTCCAAACCTCCTCTTCCAAAGTGCCTCTTTTTTTTTTGTTGGAGTACAGATAGGGTCTACCTCGAAAGGAAGCCACCCTGACCCTTGTACAAGCGGTCTAGGGGGGCCCCTCGTCCGAAGCAAACTGGTCCAGGGGAAAAAGCCGGATGGCATAAAAAAACCCTTAGGCGGTGGCCCACAGATGTTGCACAAATGATGTCCCAGGTGTGTTCCAGTGGGCTAGGAATGGATCCGGAGCGTGGAAAAACCCAATGTCAGGCCGTAGAGAGTACAGCAGAGCAGCAGAAGGGGAAGCCCGGGAAAAAACTATGGCAAGATAAGAGAGGAAGTACTTGAAAAAAGAGGAGGGGAAGGGAACATGGAGAAGCTGGCCAGGAACCAGAGAGCACAGAGGAAATGCGAGGGCAGGCAGGAAAAAGGGGGCGAACGAGAAGAAGGCAAGTCAAGGAAAACTGTAGCGTGTCAACCCGAAAGCCTAACGTGCGAAGGTTGCAACGCGTAGGCTCCTGGGTTGTGGCTAGGGATAACAGGCTAAGAAACAACAGGGAAAGCTTGTATAGCTAAGGTGCTTGGTGCACCATATTCATCCTTAAACCATTAACAAAATAACGTCTGGTAACACAACAAAAGCGGTTTTATAGGAAGGTAGGTTTTCAAAATGCATCAAAAGATTGCAAAACAAATGAGTTAATTAGAGTGCTCACACTCAACATACATGAAAAAAGGGGGGAGGGGGAGGACCACCCGACTCGGCGTACCTAACCCTAAGGAAGAACACCCTGAACCTAGCGGGGGTGCCTATCCCTGGGTGGCGTGTGGTGTATCGCCTACTAAAAAGATATAGAGGAGAGTACTGTCCCTCAACCTTCTATACTGATGACAATGTCTGGAAACAGACACGGGTCGTCCAAGACAAAAAGGGGCATGTAAAACAGTGGTAGACTCCAGAGGGTTAAGCAGCGTGCAGCAAGACAGTGAATTGGGTCTTGAGGCTGCTTGATCTTGAGCGTGGATCCAACCTGTAAATCAGGTCAACTACTTATATTCCATCCAGAGTGTGCAACTTTAATGATACCCGTAGGTCACTGTGGTTGGGGTATGTAAGAGTACTGGTGGAGTGACCACTGGTGGAACAATAAAAAGGTCCAGCCGGAGGGCTGGGGGGCTAGAGAAGGCTCTTATAAAAATGTGTGGCTCACTCAGTGGTAAAGAGTGTGCTACAGTAGGTAGTAATTAGAGGATTGTGTCTCTTAAGTAAATGTATAAGAGATCAAGCGTGGGTCATGAGAGCCCTCATGACCGAAAGGGGTCGACCGGTTTCAATGGCGTAGGTGGTTCAGGCCATCTTCTTCAGGACCGTGATTTAGAATGCAAACAGGTTTGCCAAGTGTTCAGTAAGTTGCTGAACCGGAATGAAGATACTGATGTCTCCTGGAGGGAGACAAAGGAGGGAGGGGGAAGAGAAAAATGGAGAGCATTCAATGAAAGGGGTAGGAAAGGGGCACCAGGGAGTTGGTGCCAAATGCTACGGAGTGGTGCTTTTAACATGCCTAGAGTGAAGCGTGTGGGAGCAAGGCCATTGAATGGTCAAAAATTACAGGAGTGGTAGGGTGCCTATGCACCAGTGGTTGAACTAGTCGCCAAAAGGTGGGGGAAAGAGGTAGGGGGTGCCAGACAAGGTCTCTAAAGGTAACTGTAAGGCTGCTGTCAGGGAGTGAGAGGCGCTGGTGTGCACTTATTGGGATACAAATTGTGCACTACAGGGTGGAGATGTTGAGCCCCTAGCTTATAAGCAAATTGGGTGAAGGGGGGACAACCCGCGCCCAGCTAGGTGCAAGGGGGGTTCCTGGGGGGTGGGGAGGCAGGCTGGACATACCTCAAAACCAGCATGTGAGCTGGAATCTAAATGGTAAATCTGGGTTAATCAAATCTCCGAGTTGCAGGTAAAATGCCTGTAGGGAATAAACAAACCATATCAGGTAAAGTCATCAATGCAGGATACATGGCAGGAATACCATGATCAAGGGTCCGTGGTGCCTAAGAGGTCTGTACCTGTGAAGGGGGCAGCTGCTCTCCTCCGTGCTGTCTGGGAGCTGTGTCGGGCTAATGCAGCTCGAGAAGACTGGTTTGTTTGGATAAGGCCAATTGCCTATGAAAACAACGAGCAACGCGCTCGCGCAGGCGTCTGCGTGCCGACGCTGGCTCCCTGTGAGCCTCGAGCGTCGGATGGAGATGAAAAAAGCTCGAGCGCCTCTAGAAACAAGGACTGAGCGCGCTCGAGCACGAAATGTCGGGTGGCAGTGGGATAAGCTCGAGCGCCTCTAGAAACAGAGGCTGAGCGCGCTCAAGCTCAGAAGGGGTTAGGCACCGCACAGGGTCTGATCCCTGGTGAAAGAGACTAGGTCTGGGGGAGAAAGAGTGCATGGAAGGGGGGGGGGGGAAGAGAGGAGGAAGGATAGTGAAATAAAAAAGTATATATAAATAAATAAAAAATGGGTTTTGTAGTGAAAATGTAAAGATGATTAAATAAAATTCTGATAGTAAATAATAAATTGAATGTGAAAAGAAATGTGAAGATAGATGAAAAATGAGTGTGAACTGGAGTGAACAGACTGACAAGTGGCAATGCGGAGGCAGCATTGAGAAGGGGGTAGTTGGTGGAGTACAAGGGAGATGGAAGGTCCCAATGAACCGTGGTGGAGAAGGGGCATCGGGAGGACCTCGTGCCCGTATTGTGAAGGAGACATGGGCCTCTCTTGGAAAAGTCCAGAGGGTAGCATAATGAACCTGAAACGCACGTGCTAAAAAGCCCGTCTGGTATGTTATCTTCAGGGCAGCACTGCTAGTTCATGCCACTGGATTTGTTCATTCAGACCATCCGAATAGCTGTTGAGTCTATAAATCCACATCTGTTCTTTTTTGAACAGCATGTTGTGGTAGTTGCCACCTCTGCGGGGCGGTGTGACTTTCTCTATGATGGTCCACTTGAACTGGTCTGCTGTGTGTCCTTTGTCCAAGAAATGGGACACCAAAGGTGCAGTAAGTTTGTGCGTTCTTATGCATGATTTGTGTTCGGTCATGCGGGTCCGAACTGGCCTATTTGTCATGCCGATGTATCTCAGGCTGCAGGGGCAAGTTATCATATAGATGACGCCCTTGGTGTTACAATTAGTAAATGTATTCTGTATCCATGGTGTTTTCCAACCAATCTCTATCTGTGTGGTTCTGGAGGTCTGGGCGCACATGGAGCAGTGGCCACAGGGTGCATGACCCTTGGGGGGTTGAGTGTTCCAAAGGGTCCCCTGGGTAGGCTCATCCCTAGAAGTATTCGGTATGAGGGTTTTGACAACCTTGTCTCTTATATTACAACGTCTCTTGAGTGCAAAGCGTGGGATCGAGATGGTGGAGGCGCCTGTGTTGAGAATTGGCCAAAGTCTCTTAACTTCCCGTTTGATTTTACTGAGAAGGGGTGAGAAACTGAACACTGCTGTGAAGGTGTCCGACTCACTGGGTTTGGTATGTTGTTGTAAGGTGATGGAGCGTGGAATGTTCCTAGCTCGTTTACAGGTGTCCTTGATAATCCTCCTAGGATAACCTCGCTCAGTGAGTTGCGTCTGAAGTTGTTTGGATTGTCTGGTATAATCCGTAGTCTGTGAGCACAGTCTCCGATAGCGTAAGAACTGTCCGAAGGGGAGATTATCCCTGAGGGCCTTAGGGTGGTAGCTGGAGTAGCAAAGCAAGGCGTTTCTGTCTGTGGCTTTTCTGTAGACGCTCGAAGAGAGGCGCCCGCCTGTAGCTGAGATGGCCAGGTCGAGAAAGTGTGTGTTGGATCTGTGTCTCTCCATGGTGAACTTGAGATGAGGGTTAAGGGAGTTAAGCCAAATGTGGAAAGTCTCTACCTCCTGTTCTGAGCCTCTGAATATCACGAAAATATCATCGATATATCGCCGCCATACTGTTAGATGGGCGAGATATGGATTGGTCGCGGGATGGATGTGTTGGCGTTCGAATGAGTCGACGTATAGATTGGCGAGACTAGGGGCAAAGGTTGCCCCCATCGCAGTACCCGAGGTCTGTTGGTAAAAAGTGTCTTCAAAAAGAAAATAATTCTTGGTCAGTGCTATTTCTGCGAGAGATACGATGAAGCTAGGCGGGACTCCATGTAGATCCATACCTGAGTGTAACATATCGTTAAGCATCTGCAGTGTTTCTTGTTGTGGTATCCGGGTGTAGAGGGATTCTATGTCGATAGTGACTAGCCATTCTGTTTCTGGATCAAATGCGATGTTGTCTAGAAGGGTCAGCATACATGTCGAGTCTTTCACATAACTGGTCATTTTTGGAACCTGGTCTTTGATGAAGAAATCAACATATTGTGAAAGGGGTTCCAAAACAGAGCTTATGCCAGAGACAATAGGACGCCCTGGTGGTGGTGTGAGCCCTTTATGAATCTTGGGGAGAGCGTACATGGCAGGGATCCGAGGGTGCGGGGGGGTCAGAAATGCAGCTTCCCGGGCGCTGATATATCCCTCGGCTTCTGCCTCGTAGATGATAGGTGCTATCAGAGCCTGCAGAGATGGGGTGGGATCTCTGGGTAGAATGCTGTAGCTATTGGGATCGTTAAGTAGGGTGGTGACCATTGTGATGTATTTGGAAGTGTCCATAATGACTATGGCTCCCCCTTTGTCAGCTGGTTTAATCATGATGTCTGGATTCTTAGCTAGGTCTGTCAGGGCGAGTAGTTGAGGTTTTGTGCAGTTGTTATGGATGAATGGAATATTTGATTCAAAAACTGAGATCTTTTTGAGCAATGCCTGTTCGAAAGTAACTGATTCTGCGGTGTTTGCACTATAGGGTGGAAAAAACTGTGATGGAGGGCGTAGGCCCGTCACATCATTGTCTTCATAGGTGTGGTTGGCAAAGTACTGCTTTAATCGTATCTTACGCATCATTTGTGTGACTTCGACCCGGGTTTGGAACGGGTCGTAGCGTGCTGTAGGTATGAAAGATAGTCCCTTTTGTAAGATCTCTTGTTCAGGTCTGGTAAGGATGTGGGTTGATTGGTTCACGATAAGTGAGGGAGGAGTGGTGGTATGACTCCTAGTCCCCGACTGCGTGTGACCACTGTAGGCTGGGGGTGGTTCTGCCAGCGGGCACGGTTCTGGCCTCTCCCGCGTTGTCCTAAAAAAGGGACCGCAGGGGGGGTGCCTTGACTGGCGCTGTTGAAGTGTACTCTCTTGTTCTGCCATTTGTTGTTATTGGAGCTGTTGCTCGAGTTGCTACTCGAGCTGTTCCAGGATCTATTAGAATTGGATCTTTGGAGGTTTTGGAGCCTGAGTTGTGCAGCCTCTCGTCGTGTTTGTTTAGCTTCCTCAGTGAAATATTCCTCTGCTACATAGGGGTAGATTTTCACATGAGTGAAGGCTGCGAGGTCTTTCTTCAATTTGATAATCTTTCTATTCAAGTTGTTGTCTTTAAACTCCTTAAGTGAGGTTTCTAGGAGGATGAGTTTAGCCGAAAAGGTATCTGCAGCAATTTTTGTTTTAAGTGCCTCACTTTTGTCATTCAATTCTTTCAGTAATTGGTCTGTTACTGTTTTGGCAGTGTTGATGATGAGTATGAGCCAGTCTCTGGTACACTTGTTGGCTATGAAGGACCAGTCTTTCCTGAATTTAAGGTTATCTAAAAAAATGCGTGGTTCAATACGTATGATAAGGCCGTTGGGTGCAGCATGCGCCCTCAGATACTCAGTCATAAGAGCACCGTGTAATTCGGTGCGAATGATTTTCTTTCTAAGGATCTCAATATCATTCCATTCATCGTTATTAATAACGTTCTGTGGTGTTAGATCTAGTCCTAGTAGGGATGGATTGGCTAGAATGCCGTCAACTAATTCCTCTGCGAAAGCTAGAAAGTGTCCGTCGGCCATTTGTCAGAGTGAGGGAAGGGTGGGATAGAGAAGGATGGCGGGGGAGAACAACCACTAGATTACTGTGTACAAAATGGCAGGAGGGAGAACGATCCTTCCTCTTGCGTAAGTAGATTAAATCTATCCCAGCAACTTGGACAGTTGCACGAAGTCTGTCTAAGAAACAACAGGGAAAGCTTGTATAGCTAAGGTGCTTGGTGCACCATATTCATCCTTAAACCATTAACAAAATAACGTCTGGTAACACAACAAAAGCGGTTTTATAGGAAGGTAGGTTTTCAAAATGCATCAAAAGATTGCAAAACAAATGAGTTAATTAGAGTGCTCACACTCAACATACATGAAAAAAGGGGGGAGGGGGAGGACCACCCGACTCGGCGTACCTAACCCTAAGGAAGAACACCCTGAACCTAGCGGGGGTGCCTATCCCTGGGTGGCGTGTGGTGTATCGCCTACTAAAAAGATATAGAGGAGAGTACTGTCCCTCAACCTTCTATACTGATGACAATGTCTGGAAACAGACACGGGTCGTCCAAGACAAAAAGGGGCATGTAAAACAGTGGTAGACTCCAGAGGGTTAAGCAGCGTGCAGCAAGACAGTGAATTGGGTCTTGAGGCTGCTTGATCTTGAGCGTGGATCCAACCTGTAAATCAGGTCAACTACTTATATTCCATCCAGAGTGTGCAACTTTAATGATACCCGTAGGTCACTGTGGTTGGGGTATGTAAGAGTACTGGTGGAGTGACCACTGGTGGAACAATAAAAAGGTCCAGCCGGAGGGCTGGGGGGCTAGAGAAGGCTCTTATAAAAATGTGTGGCTCACTCAGTGGTAAAGAGTGTGCTACAGTAGGTAGTAATTAGAGGATTGTGTCTCTTAAGTAAATGTATAAGAGATCAAGCGTGGGTCATGAGAGCCCTCATGACCGAAAGGGGTCGACCGGTTTCAATGGCGTAGGTGGTTCAGGCCATCTTCTTCAGGACCGTGATTTAGAATGCAAACAGGTTTGCCAAGTGTTCAGTAAGTTGCTGAACCGGAATGAAGATACTGATGTCTCCTGGAGGGAGACAAAGGAGGGAGGGGGAAGAGAAAAATGGAGAGCATTCAATGAAAGGGGTAGGAAAGGGGCACCAGGGAGTTGGTGCCAAATGCTACGGAGTGGTGCTTTTAACATGCCTAGAGTGAAGCGTGTGGGAGCAAGGCCATTGAATGGTCAAAAATTACAGGAGTGGTAGGGTGCCTATGCACCAGTGGTTGAACTAGTCGCCAAAAGGTGGGGGAAAGAGGTAGGGGGTGCCAGACAAGGTCTCTAAAGGTAACTGTAAGGCTGCTGTCAGGGAGTGAGAGGCGCTGGTGTGCACTTATTGGGATACAAATTGTGCACTACAGGGTGGAGATGGTGAGCCCCTAGCTTATAGTCAGTCTGTTCACTCCAGTTCACACTCATTTTTCATCTATCTTCACATTTCTTTTCACATTCAATTTATTATTTACTATCAGAATTTTATTTAATCATCTTTACATTTTCACTACAAAACCCATTTTTTATTTATTTATATATACTTTTTTATTTCACTATCCTTCCTCCTCTCTTTCCCCCCCCCCCCCTTCCATGCACTCTTTCTCCCCCAGACCTAGTCTCTTTCACCAGGGATCAGACCCTGTGCGGTGCCTAACCCCTTCTGAGCTTGAGCGCGCTCAGCCTCTGTTTCTAGAGGCGCTCGAGCTTATCCCACTGCCACCCGACATTTCGTGCTCGAGCGCGCTCAGTCCTTGTTTCTAGAGGCGCTCGAGCTTTTTTCATCTCCATCCGACGCTCGAGGCTCACAGGGAGCCAGCGTCGGCACGCAGACGCCTGCGCGAGCGCGTTGCTCGTCGTTTTCATAGGCAATTGGCCTTATCCAAACAAACCAGTCTTCTCGAGCTGCATTAGCCCGACACAGCTCCCAGACAGCACGGAGGAGAGCAGCTGCCCCCTTCACAGGTACAGACCACTTAGGCACCACGGACCCTTGATCATGGTATTCCTGCCATGTATCCTGCATTGATGACTTTACCTGATATGGTTTGTTTATTCCCTACAGGCATTTTACCTGCAACTCGGAGATTTGATTAACCCAGATTTACCATTTAGATTCCAGCTCACATGCTGGTTTTGAGGTATGTCCAGCCTGCCTCCCCACCCCCCAGGAACCCCCCTTGCACCTAGCTGGGCGCGGGTTGTCCCCCCTTCACCCAATTTGCTTATAAGCTAGGGGCTCACCATCTCCACCCTGTAGTGCACA
Organism: Ambystoma mexicanum; assembly: GCF_040938575.1. Classification (NCBI taxonomy): domain Eukaryota; kingdom Metazoa; phylum Chordata; class Amphibia; order Caudata; family Ambystomatidae; genus Ambystoma; species Ambystoma mexicanum. Next base: position 931,283,049 of record NC_090931.1, on the reverse strand, counting down.
ATTTGTATCCCAATAAGTGCACACCAGCGCCTCTCACTCCCTGACAGCAGCCTTACAGTTACCTTTAGAGACCTTGTCTGGCACCCCCTACCTCTTTCCCCCACCTTTTGGCGACTAGTTCAACCACTGGTGCATAGGCACCCTACCACTCCTGTAATTTTTGACCATTCAATGGCCTTGCTCCCACACGCTTCACTCTAGGCATGTTAAAAGCACCACTCCGTAGCATTTGGCACCAACTCCCTGGTGCCCCTTTCCTACCCCTTTCATTGAATGCTCTCCATTTTTCTCTTCCCCCTCCCTCCTTTGTCTCCCTCCAGGAGACATCAGTATCTTCATTCCGGTTCAGCAACTTACTGAACACTTGGCAAACCTGTTTGCATTCTAAATCACGGTCCTGAAGAAGATGGCCTGAACCACCTACGCCATTGAAACCGGTCGACCCCTTTCGGTCATGAGGGCTCTCATGACCCACGCTTGATCTCTTATACATTTACTTAAGAGACACAATCCTCTAATTACTACCTACTGTAGCACACTCTTTACCACTGAGTGAGCCACACATTTTTATAAGAGCCTTCTCTAGCCCCCCAGCCCTCCGGCTGGACCTTTTTATTGTTCCACCAGTGGTCACTCCACCAGTACTCTTACATACCCCAACCACAGTGACCTACGGGTATCATTAAAGTTGCACACTCTGGATGGAATATAAGTAGTTGACCTGATTTACAGGTTGGATCCACGCTCAAGATCAAGCAGCCTCAAGACCCAATTCACTGTCTTGCTGCACGCTGCTTAACCCTCTGGAGTCTACCACTGTTTTAAATGCCCCTTTTTGTCTTGGACGACCCGTGTCTGTTTCCAGACATTGTCATCAGTATAGAAGGTTGAGGGACAGTACTCTCCTCTATATCTTTTTAGTAGGCGATACACCACACGCCACCCAGGGATAGGCACCCCCGCTAGGTTCAGGGTGTTCTTCCTTAGGGTTAGGTACGCCGAGTCGGGTGGTCCTCCCCCTCCCCCCTTTTTTCATGTATGTTGAGTGTGAGCACTCTAATTAACTCATTTGTTTTGCAATCTTTTGATGCATTTTGAAAACCTACCTTCCTATAAAACCGCTTTTGTTGTGTTACTAGGGATAACAGGCCTCTGACGTCACTGGCGTCTGAAGAACTAGACCGCTTGAACACGTTGCGTCCGAGCGTGATGGCTCGGGTCAATGGCGGCATAAGCGCCACCGGGGCCAGAGCCGCCAGCTCCCGCAGCTTGTGACAAGAGGTTTGCTCATCTGTTGATGCGAGCAGAACCAGGAGAAACTGGCATCTGTGCGGGTGAGCTTTCTAGGTGTCCTTTATGTGCACTGGGCTTGTTGTCTCCAGAAGGTTGGTGTCCAGTATCTGAGCTGTTTGTTGTCTGCAGATATTGGGTTTGTAGCATCCTTAGAGAGTGGGGGGTTGCATGTTTATGGTGGGTTGTTTCACTAGCCCTCTGGGTGTGTGGAGTACGAGAGTTCTAAGGATGTGGAAAAGAGAAGGGGGTGGTTTGTCGGTTTCTGGTGATCTCTTGGTGTTGAGTAGTTTTATTGTCGGTTCTTCATTTTGTATTGTCTCGTGTTTACTTTGGTCCAGGTGTATGGTTTGCAGGGGCATGCGTGTATGTTTATCTCAGTGAGTTGAATAGCCAGGTTTTTAGTCGCTTCCTGAATGTTAGGTGGTCTTCTGTCCATCTTATTTCCTTTGGTATCAAGTTCCATAATTTTGCTATCAGATAGGAGAAAGTAGTTCCACCGAATTTCCTTTTCTCATAGTGTCTTGTTTCTATTTGGAGGTCATTGCTCAATCTTAAGTCTCTTACTGGTTGGTAATGGGAGATTTTATTTTGGAGGAATTTGGCTCCTTGTCCGTGTAGTGATTTATGGGCAATGCAGAGGGCTTTGAAGTTAATGTGTTTCTTTACTGGTAGCCAGTGTAGACTTCTCAGAGCGGTGTGATGTGGTCTCTTCCATTTAGTCACAGGAGTAGTCTTGCTAGGATATTTTGGATGTGTTGTAGTTTTTTTGTGAGGTGTCCTGGCATTCCAAGTTAGAGATTATTTGGTTAGTCTATTCTTGACAATACCAAGGAGATGATGGCAAGGGTTCTGCATGGCAAATTGAGGTAATGGAGGATGCATCTTGTTAATCACACAAGCTCAAAACATTTTTTGCTATTGCATTGACTTGTGGTTGCAAAGAGAGTTCGTTGTCCATGAGGATTTCCAGATTTTGTATCACTGTCTATGTCTCTGGTTGGGTTCCCATGATTGGTGGCCAAGTCAGGTATGCCTCTGCTGCATTGTGTTCCGGTGAGGAGATATTATTTGGTTGGATTTAAGCTTGAGATTGTTGTTTGTCATCCAAGTGTTTATGTCAGTGAGGCATTTGTTGAGGGCGTTGTCAGGGTCTCGATCTGTGGTTATCTTGAAGATGAGGTGGGTGTCGTCAGCGTAGTTGTAGGCTATCAGTCCATGAATTTGAATGAGTTTCATTACAGAGGTCATGTAGATGTTCAATAGAAGTGAGGAGAGGCTTTATCCTTGTGGTACACCGCAGGTGACATTTCTAATGTTTCATGAAAATGTTGGTAGATGTGTTTGGTTGGTGAGGAAAGATTTCAGCCATTGTGGTGCAGAGTTTTTAATGCTGCATTCCTCCAGTCTCTTCGTTAGTGCTGATATGTCCAGTAGTATGAGGGCCAATTGTGTGATGTTGTTCACATTTATATTTAGATAGTCCCATATGGAGGGGAGTGCTGATTCAATTCCTCTCAGGTGTCTCAAGCTGACTTGGGATTGGTTTCTACAAGATTGAGTAGTTCTTTGTAGACGTGGTTCTCTAGGATTTTCGCTGGGTATGGTAGATTTGATATAGGTCTGTAGTTAGTAGGGTCTTCTGTATTTTCTGGTGCATCTTTTAGGAGGGGTTTGACGTATGCCGATTAGAATGATTTCAGTACTATTCCTGTGTTTAATAGTCTGAAGTACAAAGATGGTGTTTTGTGGTTGAGAAGCTTTTTCTAGTTCCCTGGTGGGCATGGGTTTGAATCGATTGAGTGTTGTGGTGGTTGATGGAGTGCTGGTTTCTGGGAGGGTGTTTGAGGTACTGCGGCCTGCAACGATGGCCCATAGTATTGCTTCCATTTTTGCTCTTAGATGGGTTGTGTTAGTGCCACATAGGGATTGCGATGGTACAATGCAGCTGTTGCAAGAAGATGGATTTTGTATTTCCTTGGTGATATTAAACATTTCTGTTTGTGGGATGTGTTGCAGATTGGATTCTTGGGGTGTAGTATGCTTTTTTGGCTTTCAGGACTGCTGATTTGTATATTCGGATTTGTCAGTGGTAGTTGGTTTCGTCCAATTGGTTGAAGTGTTTTCTGCATTGATTTAATGTGTCACTTTTGACATCCCTCCACCCCCACCTGTAGTACAAATAAATTTGACTTAAGTATGTCTGCTTAAACAAAGAAGAAATGGTATCCAAAAGGTTAGATACCCCTGTCCCCTGCACACCCTTATGCTGTAAAAGCCAGCCAAATAGATTCTAACACAATTGAAGATTCACATATGAATTTAGAAAATACATTCAAGAAGGAGAACTCTACAAGAAATTCCAAAAGACAATTCAATTGAAGGTAAAGCTTCTTTTATGATGTAACATCAGATCAACACGTTTTGGGATGTAAATCCCTTCATCAGGGCAAACTGTCAATGTAATGTGACAATATATTGATTCATGGAGAAAAATCAAAATATGCAACTGCCCATCCAAAGTTCACCCATATGTAGTATAACCACGTCAAGAGAGCAGGGAATAAAATAGCAATCGACTCAATTGTTACATCATTACTGCAGATTCAATTGGGAACAGGCTACTAGCATTTTCCTCGGCACCAACCACTAAAGGTAAGCAACTATTTTTCTCATTAATATAGGTATTAATGTTGGGTTCTTGTACTAATATTCCTCATCATCTTTCCTTGGTGTACTTACAAGATGTACAAAAAAATGAATGTCAAGTGTGGAGTTCATTGTATTTTGAATCATGATATTGCTCCTTCGGACTTCGGAACAATGTCCTAACACTAGCACCATTTTTGTGTTCTATGGTCTTATTCTGACAACTGCATTATTTATTCTAAAATATGTTTTATTCCAAAATCAAAATTAAAATGCCAACACTACACATACCAAGATGCACAACACAATACTATACATTTTCCCACAAGATAGCCCATTGATCCGTCAATGGCTACTAGACTGTGGTGTTCAACCAGATGACTTGGTAGATGGACTAATAAAGCATTAGGAGATAAAAGAAGAAAATCTACTCCACATATGCAGCTAATATTTTAGCACAGAGATGTACAAGTCAGAGTAATTTACAAGGAAGGGCGACCCCATATTGACTAAGAGATTACTTGCTACTGACGTACCAATGCACTATCAACATCAACCTAGGCTAGATAAAACTGTATCAATCATTGACGTAAATGCATATGTATTGCACCTTGGCATGTGCGCTCTGTATGTCTCATTTTCCTCTTAGCCCATTTAATTTCTTGTCTGCAGAAAATCATTGGGGAATTACAGAAGGGCTGTTCCAGCGCACTCCAACACGTCGCAGTATATGCAGGTATGCCAGTCACAGTTGCATTGCTAAATAGCTTGAATGTTCTGTTAAGTTAAATTACTGAGCTAGCAGGCGACTAATATCTGTCAGTTTAGTGTTCAGATCTATATGAATGTATTGCCAAATCCCATTTCCTCATTTGATAGCTGTTAATTTTTCTCTTGGCCGCCACATTTATTTTCCGCAGGAGGAGACAGGAGGGCAGTCATTTCTCAGTCCCCTCCGACACATCGCAATCCATGCAGGCAGGCCAGTCATGGTTGCATTGTCAAAGAACCTGAAAGTTCTTTGGGCTCAAACTCCAAGCAAGCATAAAACTAATATATGTCGGTTTAGTGTCTGGGCCTATGTGAATGTTATGGCAAATCAGAAGAAGGAGTCAAACTCGAGGACTTAATTTCAAGTGTGCTTATTTAAATTAAGTGGAAAAAATGCTTACTTGTTGCTATCGCTAAGAGGGATTTCCCAGTGTCTTTAAACTGAATGTGCACATCGTATGTCAAAACAAAATGAGTCATCAGTCCAAAAACCTATCTGTCCCTACCACTTTAGGAAAAAAACATAAAAATAAGCCAGAACAATAGTCTCTTAGCTCAGGCTTCATCTGGCCAATGTTACTTGGATCTCTCTCTGGGTATTGGTCACAGTTCAAAACAATGTTCTTCATCATTCCAAAGAGAAGTTTTCAGCTCTATCTTTAGGCTCCTGAAGAAATGTTGTAAATCTTTATACAAATTTTGTTATTTTTTATTTTTATTTTTTTCATTTAGTTTGTACAAACTTTTGAAAAAAGAAAATTCTTACATTATCGTTATCATGCTCTTCCCTAGCAGACTTAGTTTCTAAAATTTTAAGTATATATTTCTTCTAAAACTTTTTCCAATTTCATCGGAAGCCGCTCCCTTTCACTCCACTCCATCATAGTCATCATAGTCTGTCTAGGGCCGCTTTGCCCTTTTGGGGATCTCGCCTGCTTCAACCTATTTCTTGTGGAAACATGCGATTTCCTACATTTCTTACTCCATTTCTCGCATCTTGATTTCCATCTGTTGTAGAAACAATGTGAGTGCCAGCGACAATTTTTTATGGGCGCTACAGTGTAAGCGGCACCACCACTCTTCCTCGCTATATGTTGCGACTAAATCTCTTTCGGTAGCCAAATATTTCGTTCTCAGAGCTTTGAGTTCACTGCAATACAGGATCAAGTGTTTCAGCGATTCATTCTCTATTTGGCAGAAGCGGCATTTTAAATCCTTGTTCAGCAGTTTCTTTCTGTGCATTTGCACTTCTCTTGTTTCGTACAAGTTCAACCTAAATCCTAGGTAAGATCTTCTTAGAATTGTGCATGGAAACATTTCCAGATATTGTAATGTCTGCACTCTTCCCTTTGCTTCGCCAGGATGATTTGTCATACATTTGTGGGAGTTTCTTTTCTCAATTGTTTTGATCCAGTCGTGTTCCATTACTTTCTTTTTCACAGCGTTTGGATTGGTGGTCAACTGGTTCTCCTCTTCTCCTAGCTCTTGTAGTATCTTTTTGCAATTCAGTCTCCATTGTTGGAGTATCGGCTTTGGCTGCTCTTTTTCATGCTCTGCCAGTATTTTGAACTGTGGAGCTGAGACCTACAAATTAAATCTCTCAAGTTTGAGTCTCTTTGGCATCGGATGCCATGCGTCCAGGTTTCCTTCAGCATACCTCTGCAAGCAGATTCGAAACTTGCTGGTTCTCTCTCTCACAATGTTTCTAATGTGGGACTTCCCCAGCGCAGTGTCAAAGTCCTTTCTGTCTGTTTGGCTCATGCTCTGGATTCTTCTTGGGGTGTTCTTTGTCTCTGTACAATATAGGAATTCCTTCATAGGTACAGAGGGTTTTGATGACAACATATTTTGGTTTGTTCTTCATATTTCTTCAATGGATATATTTGAAGGTAGGTTAGTGGTATGTTGCTTCGGGAGTTGCTCATAAGAACATGAGTCAATGGCCCCCAGAGAGGGAGTCTCTTCCGGTGAGGTCCCACTTGCCTCTACCCCTAGGGAGAGGTATTGCAGAGCTGGCTGACCTCCGTAGCCTCACAAGGAAAGGTTCCCCCTTGGGGTGAAGTGACAGATAACCGTGATTTGTCACACTATCTAAAGAAACTAAAGATACTCATCAGATGTCAGGAAGTCCAAGGTAAATATGTCCTTCATCCAAACTAACTTCACTTGACCCTACTACTAATTATACCTATAGTAAATGTGCCAAAAGGCATGTCTATGCTTCTCCTAGTCTTCTCTTCAGATAGTGTTTTTATATACAGGTTCCTTTTGACATATATAGTTCTTAGCATAATCTCCTTTGATAGCCTCTCTTATCAACTCCTGTAGCTCTTCAAAACAACTCTTGGGTCTCGTGCTTTCTGTGACCCTATCTTTGGAATACTTTTCCTTCCAATAGTTCCTCACACTGTTGTCCTCACATATATCTTCTTCACAATCTATTCGCTCAGATTTTCCTAAATTATGTTTGCCTTGATTCCCTTTTTGTCTTCTCTTGCCAAGGAAACTCTGTCTGAGGAGGTCTGTCCTTTTATCTTGTTCACTTGTGAGGTTTAACTCATTTTTCTCACTATGCATTTACGGGTTGTACTTTCTCCAGGCTTCAACCTTGAAGAGATAGGTTGATTGCCCTTCCTCACAGGATTTTAGTTTCCAGTCTATGTTGGCTCCCCACCTGGGCTGTTCAAAGTCTCTTTTATACATTGCTCATATCCCTTGTTAACTGGTTTCCTAAAAGCTTTTTCGTGCTCAAGACTGGGACGACTTCCCCTATGGAGTTGTTATTTGCTTTCTCAGCTTTTTATAGTTCCAGTCATTCAGCTTTATATTTACTCTTTCGCCCTTAGTACTTGAACAAGTTTCCTCCTGCATATAATGATTCCTCAGTGTCCTCACGCTATTCCCAATTTCCCCATTACCGCTTGTTTAAACGATGGAAGGTTGCAGGGCTCTGCTTTCACTCATGTGCTGCTCTTAACTCCTCGGATCTCCGTTCTTCGCCAGGTGTCTGCCGTCCGCAGATGCTTGCAATCGGGAGTTGTTCTGGCTTCCCATCATGGTAGTGGTGGCTCTGTTCTGCGGGCATCCAGCCCACTACTCTTCACGCGTGGTCGCACCACTACCTGGTACTTCTTCCTTTCCTTCCTGCTCGTAGTGCTTTCCTTGTGGTTGTACATTCCGCACCTCTGGCGTTTCACATTGGGTAACTCTTCCAAAGTCATAGGCTCAGTGATCTGCCCTGACTCCACCTCCACAAGGTGTGATGAGGTCAGGGGGCTTCCCCCATGCTTAGGACTCTCCTTCTTCACTGACTATAACAGTTAAATACATGCCTTTGGTTTCCCCTTCTTTCTCCACATGCATTTACTTTTATATTGCCTTCAGCCAAACTACGTTTCCACACCATTCTTCAATGAAGACAGTCCCATATATCCATATATGTGGCTATAATATTTGTGTTAGGGAGTTCGTCACAGGAACAGGATTCCTTGCCCCCAAAGAGGGTTTGGGGGGAGTCTCTCTCGGTGAGGTTCCACTTGCCTTGAGCCCAAGGGGGGGTCTTGCAAAGCAAGCTCATCATCCCTAGCCTCATAAGGGGAGTCTCCTCCTTGGGGAGAACGGATGAATACCTGCGATTAGTCACAGGACATTTTATCAAAAAAACAATTGGGAGCACCAAGCGACTGCAATTATTATCACTTGTCAAGGTAATTATGTTCCAGTTGCCATGCTTACACTGTGCAATAATGTTTTTTTTTAATTCTTAAATGATATAGTTTGATTACAAACTTTTCCATTATTGTTCAACTGATATTTTATATACTGGTTAATATTTACATCCACATTCAGAATGTACATTTGCCTTTAATAATTAATTAGGCATTCTTTTCACATTATAATTACTGTATCTGCTTTAAAGTGTTTTATACAGATATAAGATATTAATGCTCAAGATATCACACCTTCATTCTAATATGTATTTGAATCTTTTCCTATAGAGGTCTAGCAAAAGGATGACCAAATAATAAAGACCACACCACAAACAAGGGACTCAGGCTGTCAAACGACATTTACATGGGCAGGTTTGATGTTGCAGCAAATCTACTCACTAAACATGCCTATGTGAATTGGCCATGATTTGAGTTACTCTTACTACAGAAAAAGTCAGGACGGTAAGACATTGTGTCAGTGGTAGTTAGGCGTACGTGGAGACACAAATTGTATAAAATCCAATTTGATTAAACAATGGCCTATTTCATTCTAAAACAATTAATTAAATTGAAACAGGAACAATAAATGTGTTTTTGCACAGAAAAACAATAACAAAAGTGCATGTGTGCAAATAGACTGGATCAATATATTATTCCTGTTGTAGTTACACATCATAACTGTCTCAACAGTGCATCAAGAGACCCTTCAAATGATTAGGATCTGGTAATACCTCTTCTGTCCCTTCCTGGGAGGTAATAACGGTAGATGTTAAATGCGTGGTTGTTTAGAGTATTCTATGACCATTTGCTCTACATGTTTCTGCTCCTATGCTTTGTTTGCTGAATATTCCTCAGGAGATATTTACATACTCAGACGTATACATTAACAATTATTTTGAACAAAACGGTGTATAATAAAGTACATTTGCTTTTTGCAACCAATACATATGTGTATTGTTTTTCTTTTAAAACCAGACAACCAGAGCGTGCAATCAACATTAAATCACCGATCAAGGATCAGTGGGGGGGGGACAATCTGCACATATTATATATAGTTTTAATATATATTAGGCCTCTAGATACGTAGCATTATATATTCTCACCAGGTATGCTGTCTTGGAAGAATGCACACTGTGTATTTCTATAGGAACTTACTGTTTCCCAAGTCTAGTCCCTCTTTTTGTGTTCGGAATGTTGACATCTTATTGGTATGTCTTCAAGAACCTATATAAGGATGTAATTGGAGACAAATATGGTGTACTGTCTTCCAACAGTCTCGGAGTGTGTTATGTCTTGGATTGATTACATAAAGGTGTGTGTATCTTTATCTGGAATGTTTAATTGGAATGTTTATGCTTGGGCAAAGGGAACGTTCTCTTATAGTCAGTTGGGGCTAATTTTCTGCACTGGTCAGACCAGTGGATGTCTTTCCTCCCCTGATAACCTACGACCTGATTTCATTACTTCTTTATTTGTTATTGGCAACTATTCACATGAAAGAAAACGCATCATAATCCGGACCACGTAGTTTTCACTTTGTTATAAGATGTGCGATTCAACATTGGCGACGAAGATGGGATTGACAAAGGTGTCGGATTTCCATTCGAGGGAGATGGCAGGTGTCGTGAGTTTTCAGGTTCAGTGCGGCAATCAGAAGCTGCAAAGGAGATGCAGCACTGCATAGCGGAACGGAAGAGGTGCTGCATGAAGCAATCTGCACTCAGGGAAATCGGCTGATACCGCGGAAAGACATCCACCGGGCCTGCGACACAACCCCATTGTTTGTGTCCGCTCCTGAGGGGGTGAACGGAGCTCCTCACTGCTCGCCTACAACTTGTATGGTGTGTGCCAGTGATGGCGAAAAAGGGTGCCAGCACTTGGAAGTGCTGTTATTTCATATCCCACCTTGTATCAGAAGAAGTGGAGGTTGGGGTGTTGTCCGACAGATATGTGTGACACAGTCCTTATCACATCTTGTTCGCTAAGGAACGGGTCGAGGGCTACCGACAAATATAAACCTGACAGAGTTTATGTTTTGGCTCTGGGTCTTTTGGATAAAAGTGCTGTGAGGAAGAATTTCCTTCAATCAAGGGATGGCTGTGGAGATGCAGTGCCTAGTTTGTCAAAAGAGTGGCATGAAACAACGGATGACATTGTAAGTACTGCACTAAAGTTTTTTGAGCGGGCGTTTGGTCCAGTTAGTCCAGAAGAGCCAGCAAGGAGGCGGCTGGACAACGTTCTGACCGATTGGGACTGGTTTGACAACATTTTTGGAAATTTTTGTGAACTTCCTTCTCGCAAGGGCGACAGCATGTTTGGGAATGTTCAGGACTGTCCTGACAAAGGACAGAACAGTAATGGATCTGATTTAGCTTAGTTGGATCGTTATTTTGGCTATTTCAGAGAGCCGTCCAGGAGAAGTTTATTATAATTTCGATTTTTGTGGGATACTTTACTGGTATATTGGGAATGTTAATTGTTTTACCTTAGGAGATGTGTTATGTGCTATTAGTGAGTTTAATCACAGAATTGTGTTGCAATTATGGTACCTAACAATGTTTTACTTACAGCATTATCAGTTATACTTTGCGTGTGAAATGTATGATATCGTGTGGCGTGTTTATTGAATTCGGTTAATTCATACTTATGCACAATTCGTATTATGGTTATGCGTATAGTGAAAATTGGAGTGGCATTTGCAGGGTGTGAGATGTGTTCTGTTACAACATGGAAGTTGTAGTTTACCTTTGGTTCCAAATTGCGATTTGGTATCAGGAGCTTTGATGGAAGTGGTTTAGGACAGCTGGCTGTTAGTGTGTCCAGCTGTGGTGGTTTTGAACCAATGTTTCCATGAAGCTGTTTCTTTTGCTTGTTGCTGGCCTATTTAGGCACAGTGGTGGTTTTGGAACCAATTTTGGCACATGCTGGGACCTTGGGTTCTCAATGTGTAATTGATTACAGGACTTCGATGAAGTGGTCCTTTAGTTGCTGGCCTAGTTGGGCACAGCTGTGGTTGTGGTACCAGTGTGGCACTGTTGTTCATAGGAGCTTAGATGAGGTTGTTCTTTAATGGCTGGCCTAGTTGAGGCACAGTGTGGAACAAGTGTGTTCACTGGTTCATAATGCCTACGTTTTGTATGGGAGGACAGGTCAAAGAGAACCCCCTCCCCTGCAGTCCCCTCCTTGTGATGGCTATGGCTCGTCAGGGGACCCCCTGCCGCCAGGGCCCAGGTGGTGGGTGGACCACTGGCCGACACATGGGCCAAACATACTGTATTAGGTTAGACCCATGAAACCATTTAGAAAACCAGAATGCCATTTTAAGACATGATTCCTCGTGCACTGCAGCACGGCCCCCACCTTCAGAAAGTCATCGCCTGCCCCTGTTGCCTCCGCTCCCTGTCAGATCAGCTGAAATCCTGTTCCCACGAACAGTTGGACATGAGCTAGTGTTAGAGCAAACACTGTATCTTTAACTTTCCTCAGTGCATCATTATCCTCAGCGTGACCCGGGTAGCGGGGCTGGCTTGGAAAATAACTGTAAACCGTCCTCGATGAAACAAAACCCTCAATCCCACACCGAGAAACTGTTCATACATATATACATATATATTGCATTACAATGATATCCCTTCTGCACGACCCCCGTGTCAAAAATCTACAAACACTGTACAAATAGAAGAATGTGTTATTGTGTGACAACATGGTCACGATACTCAAACCCCCTCAGTTATGTGCACCCACTCAGTGCCCCTGGCCTCCTACTATGTTCTTCGCTAGGGGTAATGTAAAGAGAGTGATATCAAGTCCTTATGCCATGACTACCCTGATGCTGCTAGAGTACAAAGGAACACAAGCACGACAGTATTTTGAGATCATGTAAATTGTTTAATGAGATACATAGAATGCCATCAAATGTAAATGTACGAGTTTAACATGTATTACTGCTGTCAACTGTATTGGTCTGTTGCTCCTGCGTGCTCCACCAACCCTAATGCTACCTCACGTATCGGGTTTTACAATGTGATGCTAGAGCTGCTAATCTTGCAAATACTTACCCTGTAGTGACTAATAGAACTGTTGATATAGTTAACGTGTTCAGAAATGACTATCCGCTGATGCAAAGATTATAGACATGTAACCCTTTATCCATTTTACATTATACATTATACCTTATTACATTATACGAATCCCTTCGTTTTCAGTGCAATTCAATACAATTTGGAGCTTGCGAGAAGACTATCATCGCGGGCATATCCAAGGCCACTTCCCCTCCCTTCCCATTGAAGCCTGCCAGAGAAAGCAAAGGCCCGACCTACACCGCCTCATCTCCCCCAATTCGGCTGGAGCTGCTTCAAGCATTCATGATTCCCCCGCAGCTCACATGGCCACGAACAGCCACCTGAATTATTTACAGCTCAGCAGCAAAATTCAGCCATAGCCAGAGGCCAGAGGAGCTCCCTCATAGTTCCCACGACCCACCAGTTCACCCCAGATTAATGACGCTTGTAAAAGAAGACACCTAATATTGCACCAACATTGTGTAAAAGCATCCGTCATTACTTCTAACGAGACCCAAAGCTCGGACAGCTTACCCCGTGCCCTGAGACCAGACCCCGTGGCCTATGATACCTAGTCAACAGGATAACAGCAACCCTGTATTGATGTATCGCCAAAGTATCCCACCTAATGCGCATTCCTCCTGTATTGTATTAACCTGTAGACTAACCTATTGTAGGATTTACAGGGCAACTGACATTGCAGCATTGAATGAATGGGGTGTGCATGGCCCTTAGGGCAGAAAGCCAAGAAAGACGTCCATCAATGACACTGACCACGCCTGATCAGACAGCACCTCCCGGATGAGCCCAGCTGACCTGCCCACCCCAGGTTGGCACCCGGCGGTGTCCACCAACCACGGAGCGACGCATCACAGCTGCACATATAGTTAGTCGACGCCACCCAATCCCCATGTACATGTGCCCCCTATAGTGTGTAGGTGCCTATGACACTTTTTGTAAATATAAACGCCTGTCTTTGCTATTGTCAGACAGAGCGCTCTCGGAGTTTGCAGAGTTCTTTGCATGCCCTATATGACTTAGATAAAACTCCCCTTGAACTCACCCGCACTTGGTCCTAGCCTTATTCCCACTCGTGGGAGAGTCCATTATTGCCTCTCATTGAGGGGAGGGTCATGCTATCTGGGGACGCTTGCCTTTGGCATTCTTTCTTGAGTAGAGTATGTGGTGTGTAGCATTAATTAGTTGCGGGTGGTGTGTGAGTTTGATAGATCAAATGTAAAATTGCATTGTTTCTATTGTCATTTTGCGTAACCTTTTTTTTTCCTTCCACAGTTTCATTTTAACAGACCCTGCAAGCATAAATAATGGACTCATGTGTGGCGGTAATGTTCTGATATATTCCTTGTTTATGCTGAAATACTCGTTACTGTGCATTGTGTGAGGATGTTTTGGGGGTCAAGATGTGATGAATGAATGACAGAGCTTTATCTTGGATTTGGGCAATGCAACTTCTTGTTGGTGATGTAAAAGTTGGTGTTGCAACTATACCACCAATTTTTGAGACATTTCTCTGGTTAATTGTGTTCGATCAGCATAAGATCTGGGTGTTGCAAAATTATTGTGTGCAACAATAGAACAACTGTCTGTGATATTTTCTCAGTGGGGTGTTTTGATTTATATGCAATATTTTGGAATGGGCCTAGACAAAACTACAATGTGAAGGTGCGTTAGGTCCATTCATTTGGACGGTGGTGGACAGTGAGTGTCTTGGTTGTTCTAGGGCTGGATTAAGATTGGGGGCTGCTACCCTGCCATGAAGTATTGGTGGTATTGGCCTGCCACAGTTTTGTAGGTTTTTGAGTGGTGATGGTTTGTGAGTTTTGGGAAGTGAGTGGAGGTGGAATTGTGTAGTGCAGTCAGTAGTATTGTTATTTACTTAACTAACTAAACTAACTAAATATTTTTTTATATAGCGCAACTCTCACCCAAGGGTCTCAGGGCGCTCACATGGACAAAAACAACAGATAACAAAACATAAAAGCATTTTAGGGGAATTGAAAAGTCATTCTTAATTCAAATGACAAGCACTGTCATAGGGAGAGGCAGATAATATTGAATGAAAGCGGACATTATTTGTTATTAGCCCTCAAACAGAAACGTCTCCAGCCGTTTCCTAAACTGTTGTAGCTTTGCACATTGTTTCAAGTGGATTGGGATCATATTTCAGTTTCTTGGGCCCCAGACTGCAAAGCTTGCTCCGCCTGGTTTTTTTGTGATCTTGCGTGGTTGGGTTAGTAGCATCTGATTGTTGGAACATAAGCTACCTTGAGATGTTACTTGCATCGTTATGTGTTATTTATTAAATATTATAGGGGGAAGATGTGTTATGTCTTGGATTGATTACATACAGGTGTGTGTGCCTTTATCTGGAATGTTTAGTTGGAATGTTTATGCTTGGGCGAAGGGAACGTTCTCTTATAGTCAGTTGAGGCTGCCCTTCTGCACTGGTCAGACCGGTGGATGTCTCCCCCCCCCCATAACTTAAGACCTGATTTCATTACTTCTTTATTTGTTATTGGCAACTATTCTCATGAAAGAAAACGCATCATAATCCGGACCACGCAGTTTTCACTTTGTTATAAGATGTGCGATTCAACAGAGTGCAATTGCAAATATTTTGAAACACATTTTGACTTTAATCTAACTGCATCGCTTTACGATGGGTTTTAACGCTAGGATTTCGCTGGCTTCTGCAGTGGCACAAGGGCCGGGGTTTTCGTTTTTTTTTTTACCCCTTCTACCTTCTTAGTGAAGAACCGAACTACAAAAATGTATTAGAAAGGGGGAGAGAAAGAAAAGCATTGGTCAGGTTTCCATGGTGCCTGCTGTTTACTCACCATGCGCCCTCTGCTAAATTATGTACAGCCGCGTGTGGTCGTCAGAATTACTTACCTTTTGTTTTTTCGTGGGAGCTGGAATTAATCCATCTGTCCACTGACTCTGTTATGTTGGTGCCCGCTCTGCTGAAAAATGCAG
Organism: Ambystoma mexicanum; assembly: GCF_040938575.1. NCBI lineage: Eukaryota > Metazoa > Chordata > Amphibia > Caudata > Ambystomatidae > Ambystoma > Ambystoma mexicanum. The sequence goes on along the minus strand of NC_090931.1, from coordinate 931,267,571 downwards.
CGTTCTGCCGGTCTGATTGGTGTAGATTTTCATTGTCTCGTGACACTTCTCTGTGTCATAGGACTACTCATTCTAGTAAGTGTCTAACGCTCTACAGAGGTTACCTGGAGGTCAAAACTGCCATTTTGAATTGCAGTGTCTTTATAAGTGGATAAAGGAGATCCTAATTATCCTGTGATGAATTCTGCTTTTCGGTGCATGATTTTTTCTCTCTGTGGATTGTGCCATCATATAAACACACACATATGGGAGATAGATATTATAATTAATTTTTAATACTCTGATGATGAGTATTAACAAAACCAATATGAATAGAAATATGACTAGGTGGTTAATAGTTCAAGAAAAAGGTACAATATTGATATTGATATTGATATTTTATTTCTATCGCGCTCCTACCCAAGTGTTTCCGAGCGCAACCAGGCAAGGGAGGGGACCAGGGGAGAACAAAACAACGATCTTACTAGGCCCAGTGACATTGAGAACGCGCAAGTGAATGGGAGAGGGGGAGTGGACAAGTGCATGGAAGGGGGGAGAAATGGAAAGTTCGGAGCAAAGGAGAAACAGATAAATAATAATAAAGAAATAAATACTAAAGAAAAAGGGGGGACTGTATGGGTACAGATACAGACCCCAGTGCAAGGGGGGCCCGGAGGCAGTGCGGGAGGGGTGGCAGGGTGAGCAGTTACCTGGGCCCAGCGGACAGAGGGTGGCCAGGTGCACGGTGCCAGGAGAGAACAGATCAGCAGGCGAGAGGGGGGTGAAGGCAGAAGCAAAGAGGAAGGTCTTGAGGTGTTTGCGGAACCGGAGATGGCTCTATTCAAGTTTTAGAGTGACAGGGAGGCTGTTCCAGAGGGAGGCACCAGCCGAAGATAGAGATCTACCCCCAGCTTGTTTCTTTGAAAAACGACTGATATATATACATATATATATGCCTTATTCAAGCCTAGTGTGTCACTTTCGGGTTAAGAAAATTAGCTCTTGTTCTCTCTTAAACCGTTTTTTCATCCTTTTCTCTTTTACGGGTACCATGGATTTGTTGTACTACTGTCCATGTGAACTCTTCCCAACCATGGTTCTTTTCTATGAAAATATTTGACCACGGGAGCCCGGTCCACTTTGTTTTTAATGCAGCTACGATGTTCAAATATTCGTGTTTTCACTTTGCGATTTGTCTTGCCTAGATATTTCAGGCCACAGGGGCAGATGATCATGTATACCAAATGTTCGGAGTAGCATGTGGTGAATGTAAGTTGTGTCCATGGTTTAGACAGACCAATATCTATTTCCTTCATCTTTTTAGTCAATTTACAAATACCACATTTTCCAGATGGCTGATTTCCCATAATGGGGTTCATACCCCATGTTTCACGTAGTGAGTGTTTTTTACTTTCATCTTTTTTTATCATGCTTTTGCTCCCGATTGAGTGCTCTTTTTGTAAGCAAAGATGGGTCTTTCTACTCTTTTCTCTGTCTGTTGGAAAATCCTCCATTGTTTACAGATTATACTTTTGATTTGTAGACTGAGATTTGTAAACGTGGGCACACACACATCAGGTTGTTGTAATCACTAGCTTTTTTGTTGGATTTCAAAAGAGCCTCTCTATGATTATTATAGGCTCTTTTTGCTGCTCACCTTACCAGTTGTTTTGGGTAGTCTCTGGACCTTACTTAGAGGGTTTGCTTCTTCCATAAAAGAGTTTTTAGTGTTGCTGGTTCTTTTGAGGCCGAGAAACTGGCCAAAAGGTAGGTTATCTCTTAAGTGCTTAACAGTATGACTCGTTTATTGCTAGAGTGAGTTCTTGTCAGTGCTCTTGTAAAAGGGTTTCACTAGTAATTAACCCTCCTGATGGTATGATATGATATGATAGTTTATTTATATAGCGCCTATACAGTTTCAAAGCGCTTCAAGGCAAGGGAGGGAACAAGGGAAAATACAATGACATTCTTACAGGCCATGAACAGTAAGGATGTGAAATTAACTATCGTACTTGGCCTGACGACATTTCAGATAGTGCAAGAGCTAAGACATAGATAAGGAAGGGAGGGGGAGAGTGGGAAAGGAATGGAAACAGACAGGCGACTACCATACTAGACCTGACAACATTTCTGGTAGAGCCGGAGAAAAACAAAAGGTGAGGGAGAGGGGTGCAAAAAAGGGAGAGGAGGAACAAAACGACTATCATACTAGGCCTGATGACATTTCAGATAGTGCTGGAGGGGTTAGGGGGGTACAAGTAAGGGGAGGGGGGAGGCAGTGGTCGAAGTGGGCGGGAGCGGTCGGGAGCGGTGCTCCTCTACTTCTTTTAATTAAGTTTTACTGTTCCTATACTTTTATTTTAAAAAGAAACCGTTCCGGAATGGTTTCGTTTTAAAATAAAAGTGTAGGAAGCAGTTGAAGCTTGCACTTTCAGTGCAGTGCACTGAACATTCCCTTAAACTCCAGGTGCATGTGTTTGGGGGTTTGTATTGTGGGGGTTTGTATTGTGCATGGGAGGGGGTGTGGCGATGGGTTTGCGGGGAGCGGTGCAGACCAGTAGGGAACATAGTTCCACTACTTCTTTTTGTACACTTCGACCACTGGGGGGGAGGAGACAGACGAGGTTGCTATCATACTAGGTCCAGGGACAATTCTGATAGAGTAAGTGCATAGAAGAAAGTAAGAGGAGGAGGGTAGGAGATAGGAAAAGGGAGAAAGGGAGAGGAGGAGAGAGCAGAGAGTAAGCAGTCTATAAGAGTGGACAAGCAAGATGAGAGCGAATACCTAAATGCAGAAGTCAGTAGTAACACATCATTTTGCAAGCCAGGATACAAGATGAAGATGGGAACCGCATGATTCAGGGCCACCATGAGTACAAGATGCAAAGAAAGTTCAGCATGAGAGTTGAGAAAGGGTGAAGCACTGTGAATCAATGAAGTCCATAAAAGTAAAATCCAGCATTGGCCACAAGATGGTGATGGTGAAACCAGAATGTATCAGGACAGACTACTGCAGAAGTAGGCTGCAGGCTGGGGAGGCGGGGGGGCAGGGTAGAAGAATCAAGCAAAACAGGCAACACCTGTGTGCGCGAGGGGGGGCACATGGAACAATACATTTTACAACTTTTCTTACAGGGGTGTTCCCACCTTTTAACAATTCTCCCTTGAAATCACATCTTGGGGGTTTCCCTCTCTTCCCCACGATGGTTGTTTAGACTTTCTTACTTCTTTATTACCTTTTTCCTGCTTTAAGCTTTTGAATATCTCCTCGGATATCTGTTTCTGCTCACTCGTTATTCTGTTCATACAGGTATCCCAATCAATCGTATCTTTGCATAAGTATTTTTCCTCTGGTGGCCGCCCGCTCCTTCAGCACACCCCTGTACCTGCAGCAGCCTTTGGTGACTTCACAGGAGTCGGCTCGTGCTCGGTTAGGTCAATTTCCTCTCTTCGGTTTCGCTTCTCATTTGCTCCGGTCTCGACTTCTCTCTAGCTTGCTGCATTTCCCGAACGACGGTGGGTGGAAGCTTTCCTCGCTTCCTATCGTCCAAGTTTTGGCATAGTTAGGAGGGATGCAGGTCCACAAATGCACCTCTGTGACCTCTTTGGTCGGTTCATCTGATTCTGTCCTGACAACGGTTCTCCTGCTGTCTGCTACGTCGGTCCTCTATTGTCTCTGAATTGCCTTCACTGCTTCTTGGAGTACTGCGGACCCCACGGCTGCACTACGCTCCACCTCTCCTTGGTGTTCTGTCGTCAGGGGGATTCCCCTGAATACTTTCTCCTCGGTTTGGGACTCGCCTCGTTTTCATAGCCATTTCTTCTTAAAGTGATATCCTGTTTATTTCCACATTACATACAGCCAAACAGAAGGACAGTGTTTTGGATGCAAGGCAGTTCCATGTATGCAGATTGTGTCCTGCATAGGGAGCTCCCTAAATATTATAACATACACTTCCAGAGCTGTTTTTTTCACAGAACCTCAACCTCGAAAGGGAAGCACTTACAAATATATAAAACACAGGTGCCAACCTTGAACCTGTATTTCTGTGAGGTTCCAAGACATCTGAAATTCAAAACTGCAATGTTCAGCCAGTATAGGGTAATGTTGAGAAAGTCAAGTTTGTGTTGACTTTTGGTCATCCTGAATTTCAAATGGCGATTTAAAGTTTTAAGCCAATTACAATATTCCATTGCTCTTTCTTCCGGACCTTCCCATTTCACCAATATGTTGTCTATTTAGCGGATCCATTCATTTATCTGGTTCTTAAATGGACTTGTATCTATATATATGTTTCCTTTGAGATTTGAATTAAACACCATTGCAGAGTTTTGCAAGGTTCTCAAAGACCATTACTACTCTGCAATGTTTCCGTAACAGAAGACAATATTTATCAAAGAGTTTGCAGAATTTAATGCACTATCTTTACCAATCCCATGTACCATAAATATCACTTTTGTAAGCTTCAAAGCACTTGAAAATATTTAAAATAATAAAGAACTTGACCCAATACAGTTTTTTTAGTACAGAAGAAATAACTACTAGTTTTGAAGCAGAAAGAGTGAATCGCCAAACAAGTGCATGTTGTGGGAACCTAAATATATGGTTTGAAGGCTGCCTGCTGGATATTTCAAATATGCCGAACTGCACCACAGCACAGTAGCATATGGTAAACTATTGATTAATTTTCGTAAACACATAATTGGAACCAGCTTCAAAAAGCAATGGACCAGTGAATACGAAAACAGCGACCTTTCTTGTCCTGCTCAACTGCTCCTTTGTACGATTGCAGATGATCTGCTTAGTTCATGTGCACTTTTGATTAGTGGTTGGATATACACCAAAATGTCAAATTGTTTGTAATTTTTGTGGACTAGAATTCATGTCAAAGAACTCCAGTTTCAAATACCAGAGGAAATACCTCTTCTTGGCAATAGATGAGGCATGGAGCCAAGATCAGCCCCACTGGACAAACCACTTGAAGGAAAAAGGCTTTGGTTGGCTGGTGATGGTTGGTGTGACGGCCCAGGATTTAGTGCAAAATATTGCACTTCTTTATGGGGTTGGTGTATGAGAAACATTCTACGCTCTGTGGTGGCCCATGTTACTTAATGTACTTCCTTTGTTAATCGATTCAGAGGTTTAGAAGTTGAGCTTGTGGTCACTGACTGGCATGTGAGCAGAGCCAAAGTCATGAAAGAGTGCTACCCACAGATCCGGCATCAATTAGATGTTTGGCAGGTGTCTTAAGTCAGTGCCCAAGAAAATCAATGCTGTAGGTGAACAAAATGGGCGTAAAGAACTAAAAAATGGCTCAAAGTCAATAAGTAATTCCCTCTGATGAATTTCTTACAATTGTGATCAATCTGAATAAATACTGGTTGAAAAGTGGCAATCATTTCTGGATCCTACTGCCAACAAACACGCATATAATGCAAAACAGACACAATCATGGCTGCGTACATATGCCACTGAGTGAAGAACAGGAGAGGAGGAAGAAATGAGTAGTGCCTGGGTAGCCACCTCTAACTGCCTTGTGAAGAGTGTATGTCACAATGGGTTGACTACAGATTTTACAGAATTGTGCCACGCACAGGGGATTTAGAGTTTTTTTGTTTATTTTTAATTGTAAAGCACATATTATCTAAATAGGCATCTAAGCGTACACAGTCAAACCAACCATGTGAATCAGATTGCGCAGCAGTAAAGCAAACAATTAAGGATCATAAACAAATCATCAGACATAGGTAATACAGGTAAAAAAGGAAACATCAACAACGAAAAAATTGAAAATGTAAGTAATTAACCTTCAAACAATTATCATCTGGTAGGACAGTTTTTACGAGAAAGGCAGGTGAATTACGATTCCCACATTCTACTGTGATGCATGCATGGAGAGTTCCATTTGCAACATGTGGTGTTTTCAGACATTTCGGTCTTCCTTTAAGATGGTTGTGGTACAAACTTTGCTTCACATCCATGCTAAGGTCTTGTTTTGAAGCGCCTCTCAGGGTTCACGCCATGAATGATGGTGTACATTATTGATGACAAAAGCTTCCTTTTCTGGACTTAAGTTGGCATTTTAGTATTAGCAATCTCAGGAATTTCTTTAACATATTTTAGAATTTTATCAGGAACCCCTGAGCTCTAACCAATTCATTTTCAAATCTTTTTTATTAAAATACCAAGAGCATCACATGAAAGAATCTCAAAAGAGAAAAACGTAAAGAAACATAGAACAAAAACAACAGGGCATGTAACATAGCAATATGGGCACCAGAAGACATTCCAGTCAGACATTGTGTATTGAACAAATTATCACTAGGTCTAGCACAATACATATCACGCAGGGTTTGGCTCACCAAATTGTCCTGCGAAGTATCACAACAATTGTTTGGGCAATTCCAATTCCTCAAGGGGCTGTGTCGTCAACATAACAGAACATCGACTGCAGGAGAGCCTTCCATGCTTCCACATTCGTGGTGGGATCTTTCATACCTCTCTCCAGAGCCCTATACCATTTCAACATGTCTTTACACTACAGGTTTTAACTGGGGCCCATAATCAGTTTCCATGACATGGCAATCCTCCGCTTAGCCAATGCCAAACCTTTCTAGAATAGCATATATTCATTTCCAATTAAACTGAACAGTGGCGGCTGGTGCATTTTTTCATTGGAGGGGCGTACATGTTCCACGAATGTGAGCAACCGAGAGACAATCAAGCAAACTGTATTTTTTTTGGGGGGGGAGGGATTGCAGGGTTCGGGAAAAGTCTCCTAAAATAATGCATTAAAATTGTGCTAAAATTGACCCAAGCTACTCCTCACTGATGAGACCTAACAAGGCTGAAACATGTTTGGAGATGTTTGTGGTCCCGTGTAGAAGGGATGTGACCTAGCAGTTCGGGCTGGACTGCCCCATTGAGATGGGACCAAGCCTGATTTGCATATGTTCTTTCCCCTTCTGTAATGGCTTGGCAGGCGAAGAATGATGGTCTGGAGGGCATCAAGGTGGTACTGGAGGCCCACGTGGGTCTGTTTACCTGAGACCTGCTACATTTTTGGGGGTGATGGGATGCTAGAAAGTAAGAGGAGGGGAGTTTTCAGAAGCATGCTGTAGTGTATGTAGGGGAGGTAGCACAGCAGGTTAAGGCCAGCCCAAGATTTGGTCTAGCGTAAACCTGGGCAATAGTAACACCAGTTATTAAGGAGCTTAACAGCAGGAGGAATCCAGCATACAGCGCTATGTGGAATTATTAGTTTTGGAGGTAAGCAAGGCATTCTGTCAGGTGCAATGGCACTTTTTAAAAGCATTTTAAGGTGCATGTTTGGAGGTGAGGGTCTCCTCTGATCGTTAGACCTCGTAGGGTATAATGCTATGCTTTGTGGGCTGGACGTTTCTGAACACTAAACTGCCTCATAGTGCCATAGAGTGTTTCGAAACGTATTTCCACATAAAATGTGCTTTCCCCACCATCTCCTATTTTAGTGCTTGGAAGTGACCTTAAGGCGTAAGGCACTGTACTTGAAACCTACATAACCTAACAAGGAAGAGGTGAGTGTTAGAGCACGCACGTGCGCAGGTTTTAGGACGCGGAACAACGTGAACACCATGCATTCTGTGGACCACTCCTTAGGCACTGGCACACGTGGCACCCTGCCCCAGCGCTGGCCAATTGTGCCAATCTACCCGTCCTCCGAACATGGAAGGCAGGCTTCACCTTGGGCCAATCGAACATGACAGGGCATGCAGCAAAGGGTTTTGATGCACGGCCCCGGGTCTGTTGGCCCAGTGCCCTCAGCACCTGCCAGACGCAGGCAAGGGCCTTGCCACACGCCAAGGAATTTATAAAAATAGCCTGCAGGGAATTACCAATTTTAGGCTTCCTGAAATGACTCAAACAATACAAAGATATCAATAATTAATAAGTCACCAACAAAAATACCTTTCCTAGGCGCTTTTCCCCTGAAATATATAATGTGGCTTCTAGAAAGATGGAGCAATGCCAAAGCATGCCAGTGAGCGCAATAAATGCAGAAAGTGAAAAACATTTTTTCCAGACCTGGGCAGTATGCAAATGAAGCATAGTAGGAAGTGGATGGAATGGGGCCGTTAGTTTTTTTCTGACAGCCAGGGTACTTTCACGTTATGGTTTTCTGATAAATGTAGGCACGGGCTCATCTCTACAGCCTAACATTTGAAACATATTTTGGTAGCACTGTTTCGAAAGCTTCAGTGCTGCCCTTGCCACAGCGTTTTAGGCTCCCCTGCCAGCTTCCCCATGAAATCGTTATAAGGCCTGATATCTTTTCAAGCCCCTAATTTCTGCCCGCCAGTTCACGCACGCATTACACCCGCACACTCCTAAGTGTACATATACTCTACACTGCAGTCATTCACAAGCACAAACTTCCATACGAGCATGATCATTCAGACACAAAACTCCTCCCATGCTCACACTCCCTTATTTATACTTCCATCACAATTTCTTAGTTCCTACTATTACCTGATCCGATCCGCCGCAGCGCAGAGGAGTCTTTCTGTCACCAATCACTGAACCGGATGGCCCACCCTCGAGCTTCACACACATGGAGGAACCACCAGGCTGGCTAAGACTGCTGCCACTCACGAAGACCACGCTGTTTGCGCAAAGTTGGAGAGTCACAGGACTGGACCTCCAACGCCCCTGTTAGGGAGAATTCTCGGTTTAGGCTGAATTTCCTAACCTAGTGAGTCCCCCAGCAGCTTTGCTGGATTTTTGGGGTTTATTTTTTTCTCCTGCCAAGAGTGAGACTCTTTTACCCTCACTCTTGGGCATGATTTGAGTGTGTTTCTTTGAATCTAGATGTGCTTAATGGGCTATGGGGTCTTTTACCCCATAGGTGTTCATGTGTTTTTGTGATGTGTGTTACACAGCACCCTCAGTGCAGTAACGCAGGGGTGTCATAGTGACCCCCCCATATAGACTCCATACCCTGGGACTACTGTCTCTCCCAGGGCATGTAAAGTCACCATTGACTTTACTAGTCTTAAATTCTGAACAGAACCAGTACAAACCATCATATTGTGGACATACTGGCTGGGGCAATTCAATTGCCCTGGGGTCTGTTAGTCGAGGGGGCACATCTCCGTCCCCCCTTATTGAGTTTTGGCTGGTGGCAGTGTATACTACTTTTCATATTCAACCGCTAATATTTTCCTGTTTTAGGCTACTATCTTTATTTAATTATTTACGGTAGCGTCGAACATACCGCCGGTTATTAATTCTCCGGTTGGTATTTTTTGCCAAAACTTGATTCTAAAATGGCGTTTGTGTTCTCTTCTGTGACTCCAACCCAAGTCGAGCCCTTTGTTCCACTTTTTGGCGGGCTTCTCCACAGAAGCCCTCCAAAGTGGTGCCACTCTGTCTGGGGTACTTAGGAGGGGTGGAGGGGGATTTCGGCACCCTGGACTGAGTTGCCTAGGCAACTCAAGTCGCACTCCGTCCTGATTGGCCCAAGTGGTGAGCCAGCTGGCTCACCACTTAGCATGTTTGAGTGACAGCTAGGCTGAGTGAATGGGGGTTTTCTGCATAAAAGCAGGGCTTTGGGGACTGGAACTTCAGAAGTCGCCACAGGACCTAAGAATCCGACGAGGGAGAAGCTGAGCCGACCTGCCACGACACCACCACCGGTGGAGCCCTGCTGGACCGTCTCACTACTTTTCCCAACGACAGAGGAGATCTCCCGCCGGAGAGTCTTCTTCCTTTGACTGGTGGGGATAACCAGTTTCACCGTCTTTTCGCCTTCCCGACGTACCTCGTGGCCGCCTTGCCTGTGCCAAGCACCCCGGCAACCGGGATACCACATTTTACCACGACCACGAACAAAGGTACCACCTTTAACCGGAAAACTGAGCGGCTGGTTTCTTCCCTGGCAGTGCAACGACCTTCATCTTTCCTCCAAGTCGAGATCTTCTCTTCCCCTGGACGACAACGTGACTTGCACCCACTGCCAGGAACAACTGCCACCGCTGGAGGATCCTTCCCACTTAAGGTACCGTGTTCCACCTGGCTTCCCTTGCTACCGACTGTACGGGGTAGATTTAGCCCCCGGCTTTTGAACCTGGGTTAGCCTGGGACACCCTGGCTAACCTTTCCTAAGCCTCTCTAAAATCTTTTTTAACTCTCTGCAAGACTTTCTAAGCCTAGTGTAACTGTGTGATCTTGGGCGCATTTGTGCTCTGCTCTCTCTAAGAGTGGGCCCAGCCTTTGGACTTTGGCTCACCAGTGACTTTTTCTCTTCTGCCTTGCTAACAGTGTTCCTGAATCTTAGAGTGGTGTACCTTTCCATATTCTGTCTTTTTCCCTCCCTTTCTCACAAACTTATTGGAGTGCCATCTAGTTAAGCGCTCACCTCTGTATGAAAATAAGTGGTGTTTTACTGTGACTTATCTGATAAGGGAAAAGGGGTGTATATATTACAATAGTAACTGTGGTTAGAATATTTTACAACAAGAGTGCTGGAGTGTTTCAAACAGTGTGTTTTTAAATAAATAATTATATACTTTGATACCAAAGCTCTGGTCAGTGTTTGCTTGTATTATTGTGTCTGAGTGCCTGTAGTGTATACTTTGCATACTGCCTAACTCTTCTTGAGAGAGGTCTGACTGCTCAGCCACAGCTACCAAGTAAATCTGGGTGGTACAGACTGCTATCAAGTGGGTTTACTGCCAACACCTGTAGTCCTAAATCTTTTGCAGTGTTCCCTAAGGGAACTGCACAGGTTTCTGCCTAACAGCCCCGCTGGTCTTTCAATGCTCATACCTACGATATCTGCGTAAGCCTTTCAATATTGCTGCACAAAGCAATTGCGAAGTGAAGGTCGCACCCCTGCACACCCCTACCGCCAGTATTTTCCAGGCAGCAATAATTAACAACATGCTACATGTGCCCACCCTGTGTCTTCTGCAAAAGCAAAACTGTGCTTTCGCTAAATGGAATTTCAAATATGTGCATTTTCTAAACAAATCGTACATCTTTTCATCTAGGCAAGCAAAAGGGAGGGCAACGCCCCTGCCCCCATTTATACCAGCCGCCACTGAAACTGAATCAAAAGCCTTAATGGCATCCAAAGATACCACTGTGTAGGGAGCGTCATGTGTTTGGGTCCTATTAATAATATATTGGAGCCTGTGCAAGTTCAATGATGTGCTCCTACCAGGAACAAAAACGGTCGGGTTGGGATGTATCAGGGAACCAATAACTTGCTTCTGTCGACCAGCTAGCAATGCAGTCAGAATCTTAACGTACCGATTCAACATTGATAGCAGTCTATATGAGTCGCACAAATAATGTGGTTTCCCTGGATTATGAACAGGAAGTAGCAGATTTGTGCATGCTATTAGGTAAAAAAACAATATAATATGCCTCTTCAAACACCCTGTAAAGCATAGGCATCAACATATCACTATATGTTTTGTAGAATTTGGAAGGCAGCCCGTCCCCTCCAGGCATCCTACCAGTCTTTAGTAACGCTATAACACTCCACAATTCGTCTCCAGTTATAGACATCTAGGAGAGCAGCCTGCTCTGCTGACACCTTGCGTAAACCGATATGTGCAAGTGTATAGTTAACCTCATCCATTTTACCGCCTCACTTATATCATATAACGACTGGTCATATTTATTGAAAACATCATTCATTTCCGCAAGGGACTTCCAGGTTTCACCACACTTGTCATTAATTTCTGTTATCTTATATCTGGGTCTCACATTTTTGCACAGCCATGCCAATAATAAACCAGATTTGTCTCCCTCCCCATGCATTCTAGACACATATGAACTATAATCAAACTTCATAAGACGTTCCCAAGTCTCATTGCACGATATTCGTAAAGGTAGAAAAACATCCTCACTGGGACCTTCCGCGCAGTTAATTCTCTCAAGTTCTTGTATACCGTCTTCTAGTCTGCCCAAATCAAACATCAAGGATTTCTTGAGGCCCTCAACCTTGGCAATTGTCTCAGCTCGTACCAAAACCTTGAGGGCTTCCCAGACTGTGCTCCATTTGTCCACACTGCCAACATTTACATCAAGAAACTCCATTTTTGCATCTTCCAGGTGACTCTGGAAGACATCATATAAGGCATTTGCAGGCATATGCCACGTCAGTATCAGAGCAGTTGTACCCTTCGGCACCCAGGTTACAATCAACAGGGAATGGTCATAAATGGCCCTGCCAGTATAGACAGCCTCTACGAACTCCATGACATATTCCTTCCCAGTAAATTGGTAATCAATTCTAGTATGAACCTTGTGTGGGGTGGAATAATTGTAATTGGTTAATTATACCGTTCTTAATAACCAGAGGTTTTTAAGCGCAGACCCAGGGATTTAACCTGTGTTGCTCTGCAACGTTTTGCTTCCAAGGCAAGCACGTTACCCCTGAGCTGTCCTCCCAAGACAAAAGGAGGGACATGCTGTCCCCATTAATAACTCGGCAGATATCAACCAAGGCAAGGTCCTTCAGCATAGTATGTAGGGTTCTGACAGCTGGGGAGGGTTGTTTGAAAATAGGATCAGATCTGTCCAATTTGGGGTTCAGAGTACAATTAAAAATCCCCCCCCCTCCATATCCACCAAAGTCCCCTAATCCCCTAAGAGGTATCAACTTTTCACATAAGAAACAGAAGAAGGCGGTGCATTGCGGTTCAGGGCATTTAAATTCACAGCACAAATCTCCCTATGCGCTATATAGTCACTGACAATGAGCAGCCTACCGTGATCGTCTGTTTCAACTTTAGTCTACTTGAAAGGTACCAACCCAGCAATCCATACCAAAACTTCCCTAGCATAAGTCGAATACTATGAACCATGTCCAACATCCCCTCACCTAACAATAATTGTATTCAGTTCCTCCCCCAATAGGTGCATTTCCTGTACTAAAGCGATCTTAAGTTTTCTGAGTAAATATGAGGCAATCCTAAATTGCCTCATATAGGACATATACAATCCTAAGGGTGGCCCTTCCTTAAAAACAAAATCCAGTTTTCTGCCCCCTATCCGTTATCCCCACAGCAGAAGCCAGTCCCAAATATATGCCATTCTCTCGGACCACTCCTCCACCCGCACCCAATGCAACTCTCACCCACCTCTCACCCATCATCCCCAAGCCTCCCACATGCCCACAGCCGTCAATACCCCTCCTGTCTGTACCCTGTTTAACAAAAAGGAATTAGGATGAGAGCCAACGATAAAAAATAAGTGGCTCAACAGAACAACACCGCTCGAGCCAGCCTGATCCCCAAGAACAAAATTGCTCCAGAGGCCCACAGGTACGAGGGAACCTAGGTGTACCCCTCAGCAGTACCATCACCTCGGGGTCGTAGGCTGCATGTACCATACCATAATGTACTTCTATCTGTCCATGAGAGTCTCGAACTCCTGAGATACCATTAACCTTCAAGTGTATTCTACCACATGTTCTTCGTGCTTTCAGTAGAGTTCAATATTCGGACGAACCGTATTCCTATTTGCTAGATCTAACAGGGCTCTCTTCAACTGTTCAGAGAGCCATCTTCTATCACAGGGCCGGATGCAAGACCAAATTCGTCCATCCATTTGTTAGCATCACTAGGATGAACAAAAACAAGTACTTGCCCTTGAACTTCAAATGATAAATGAGCAAATATGAGTCCCATATAGGAATACTGGCATATATGTCTTCAGCCACCTTGGAATTGTATGGGCACAGAGAGTGGGAACATGTTTTACATTGGCATATATTGTTAGCAAAATCATCATGAAGATGTGGTGGAAAAGGCTCCTGAGCACTCTTGGTGACTTGGATATATTGCACTTTTGGATTGTAGTGACTTAAAAAACCAATTGCAAATTGTCTGGCTTTTCAGCCAGTTTTTCATAGAAAGTTTTCTGTATGTTTGGGTGGGGGGTGGAAATGCCCCTCTCCCCAAAACATTCTTTGGTTGGTTTGGGCTCCTTCGCTATGCTTGGTTGCACTGCACTGGTATATGGACACCCCTCTAATAAAGAAATTCACCAGATGTCACTGTCATCAAGGCCGTAGAACTCCTGAGTTTGAACTATAGAATGCATTTGTTTGTCTAGGATTACAATTTTTCAACAGTAGCACAGCTTCTGGTTCCATCTTTAATATTTGGGTGCCTTTATATCCTTAATAGTATAGGTCTGGGTTGAGGAAAGGCGAGCACAGGGTAATAGTTTAATTATGGGTAATATCCATTCTATTTGGTCCGGGCAGTAACAAAGAAGGGCATTTCAGTAAGTACTGCTTACATGCTTTGCAATACTGTGACAGGATACACTGTTCTGGGCTGTCTTTATTTGCCACTCAGTGACGTGCCTCGTCACTGCATGCCTTAACGCAACATCACACTCCTCCCTTTTTATACAGAATAAAAATGTGAACATTTGTTAACCAAATACATAATAACTGATCACCAATTGGGTGAACTCTTCATTACTGTTACCATGAATGCGCACGTGTTTGTATCATAGTCCTGCAAGTACGCTGACTGGCGTCTGGACTCCTACATAGGACATCGTCGCTCTCTTACCAGCTCTGGCACTTCTCCCCCGTGGTTGCTGGGGGCTTCTATGTCCAGGTCATACACTCCAATCTGTTGTGGCCCTCCCTGATCGTTAGCATCACTCATGTCTAGGTGTGGGGTGCAACCATTTGATCTTCTCCAGTGCCCTTCCTTTTCTTGGCGATCCAGACAGTTTATGGAAGAAACTCAAGTTCCTGGTAATTTGTCCTTGGCTGTCTGCCGCTGTCACTTGTGATCATGTACCTTTACCAACCGGAGTGGTGTTGGTTTGTGGATGAGTGACATCTTTCCTGCAGGGTTCTGGCTATGCACCAAGACCAAGGGGGTCATTACGAGGTTGGAGGTAAGTAACAGTCCTAACCGGCATGGAGCAAATACTGTGTCCGTGTAGTTAAGAGCCAGCTAATAGAGGGCTATTACGAGCTTGCGTGCATGAGCTTTGCGCCATGCCGGTAATGACATTACCGGCATGCCATTAAAGACCAAAAATTGGGCCTTAGCGGCATCTTGGAAAGCGCAGACAGCACTACCGGCATCAATGGAAACAGCATTAGCGGGCACCGCTATCAGCGGTGAGCGCTATTAGCGGTGCCTGTAAATGAGCAAAACCAGAAGTATCGTCATCGCACAGGAACGGGAAAGGAGCACGGCGGCCATCTTGAAAAACACAATCCATTGCCATCCTCAGCACACAGGACCTGGAGCATATTGCTTACTACAGACATCAACCTTCCACAACAAAATCATGCCCAAGGTAGTAAAAAAAGGCGCCTTCCGCCAGTGCAAAGAACGCTTTAATGAAGATTAACTAACAATGCTGGCTGAGACCCTAGCTGACAATGCCGACGTTGTTTTTTCGCAAACAGCCTCAAGAGAGAGGCAGTGATAAAGAAAAAAGAAATCTGGCAACTTGTTGCGCAAAGAGTCAGCGCGGTAGGCAACACCCCCGCACAATAAAGGATGTTCGGAAGAGATGGGATGACCTGCGCCTGCTAGTCAGGAACATCCTGTCGGCAAACCGGAGCCAGCCATGGCTACTGGTGGAGGACCTATCTCACCAATAAAGCTAAACTGGTGGGAGGAGGTCTGTGCCAGCACGATTGGCATAGAGGCCATAGAAGGTGTGGGCGAGATGGAGCGTGGCGCCACCTCATCGGCGGAAGGAGGTGAGCGTCCTAAGTAAACACTGTAATGCTAAGTATGATGATAGTCCACCAATTTGTCTGTCCAAAGAGGCAATGCATGGCCCAATACATACACATTCCCTGCCTAGATGTCGTCCGCAGCACAGACACATGCACATGCACATGCATGACAATGCCATTCCTGACACACACCACACAAATATGAAAATAGCATAAGTCACACTGCACGCAGGCCACAACAGAAATGCATGTCACATAGCATATGCCCGCCCCAACATGAGTGACCCCGACGGATGCCTGCATGCTCCACCCATATAGCAAGCAACGTGATCATCAAAATTCCACTGCCTAATCCCCTCTAATGTGTAGAAGAGAATAATACAAATGTATGCATGATGCTTGTCAAACCATCACTCATGCCGTCCCTCTCTTGGTCCCCCACAGGCTCAGATCCTGACAGCGAGGCCCGGGACTCACCCCCACAAGTGACTACACCCCAGAAGAGGGCCAGGGATGAAGGCAACAGACCTTCCACTTCGAAAGGCCCAGACAAGCCACGACAGGTACTGAAAACAAAAGCTACTCACTGGGGCCGCTAAGGCCCATCACCACAGTCCCCACAACACCTGTGACACCTGCAGAGGAGACAGTGGGCGATGGGGTACAATCTGCAGAGAACAGCTCTGTTGGGGAGGCGGCAGTTACAGCACCCCTGACAGATGATGATGTGCAGGGCCAGGTGTGTGTGCCTGTCCAGGACGACACCTCGGAACTACCTGCAACACCAAGTCCTGCCCCATCCCCCCAGTTCACACCTGTTGACTCCTACCATGACACCACACCGGAACAGTCTGGAGGGGACGCCGTACAAGGGAGCATGAGTCCCACAGAGGACCCACATGGATTTGGCCATGTCACACCTGCACCCTCCACCTCCACTGGTGTACAGGCGGGGGTGCAGCAGGCAGGACATGCAACGCCAGGAGAAGCTCACTGCCCTAGTGAGGCAATTCGTCACAGACAGTGCCCAAGCAAGGCAGGAGGGGCGCAACAGCACTGCGTCCTTGAGGCAGGTCATTGTGGAAAGCACCACAAGATTATGCGAGGTCAGCGCGCACCCTGCGCCGCTCAGACATGCCGCCACCAGGTGCAGGAAGTGGAAGGATGTAGATAGGGCAGCCTGATGAAGGCAATAGACACCGACACATGAAGCATTTGCTTGGACACCATGTGTGGGGGGAGGGAGGGTATGTGGGGGAGTTGTGGGGGGAGGGGATGGGGGGGTGAGGGAGTGTGGGGGAGTTGTGGAGGGAGGGGAAGGGGGGAGAGGGTGTGTGAGGTGGAGGGTTTGAGCACTTAAATCTTTTTGGGACAGTTAAATACACCAGTTGTGTGAAAAACAAATCTTGAGTGGACATTCCTTATTGCATATGTGTCATTTATTGATATACAGTGCATAGTGTACATGTACTCCCACACCCAGTGCCCTCTGTCCAACTTTCATGTCAGCCTCTGCACCCATGTGTGTTAGAATATTGTGCAATCACTGACTGACACACAGCACGTCCCTCATGTGCATCGGCACCGCGATGATGTGCACCCACATCTTCTTCATCCCCTTCATCATCACAAGGTGGTTTCAGTTCAATGTCAGGAGGCAGGGGCACGTTCCGTCGGATACACATGTTGTGCAGCATGACACATGCCATGATGATCTTGGCCACCTTCTCATGCCTGTAGAGGAGTGCCCCACCCGACCGGCTAAGGCAGCGAAACCGTGCCTTCAACAGGCCAAAGGTCTGCTCGATGACCACACGGGTACGGGTATGGGAACGATTGTAGTCCTGCTCGTGCCTGTTCTGTGGGTTTCGGACAGGGGTGAGGAACAACGGCTTCAAGAGATAGTCACTATCACCTGCATGAAAGGCAATAAAAGGTATATGTTAGTCGATTCATGTTGGACAGCTGTACTAGTCATACATGCCTGAAGATTATCGTTGGTCACATGCACATGTCCCTGCTTGTATGCACACAATTTTAATGCCCTCAATGTGTTCTGTGCCATGGACTTATGGTGTGGTTTGCATCTCCATGATGATACACGGTGTACACTGCCTTGATGTTGCTCATGCATTGTGGACGCATACCGCTGTCTTTGTGTCAAATTTGTGATGCATAGTGTTCTGTATGATTTTCTAACTGGCAGCATTGGCAGTAGGCTCTGCAATATTAGGCATTCAGTGCTGATTATTACGATGGTGACATGCTGCACTACTGTGGTGGTGGCGGCCCTGTGACAAGCAGTGGATTCCCTTGGTGATTTTGTTCAGTTCACTCCCATGGATGCTTGTCCTGTGTAGTTTGCTGCAGACATTTACATAGTGAATATTCACAGCATGTTGCTGGATTGTGTTATGGAGGGTGAGGTACGATGATGGGTGGTAGACATGTTGTGGGATGTGGGGTGGTTTTAAGTTTGCCATGTTGTGATAGGTGTCTTCACTGCTATGGGCTTTGGCTGCATGTTCAGTTTGGGATGCTTTGGGGCACAGTGTTTTGGGATGTGCACATCGTGCTGTCACATCAACAATGACACCATGGTGGTGTGTGCATCTATCCCCCCATTTCACTGCCATGTGCCTGTCATGCAACTTACCAAGCAGCCAGGCACATCGTCCTGCATGTCGCTCCATGTAGCGTGGAGTTCCGCAGGACCATTGAGCCATGTGTTGATCCGGGATATCGGGCAAAACAATGTGTGATGATCTTGCTGGCGTCACATATCATCTGCACATTGATGGAGTGGTATTTCTTGCGGTACACCACCTCCATGGCATGCGGGACCACCAACTCCAAGTGGGTGTAGTCGAGGGCACCTATACAATTTGGCATGCCGGCCAGTGCATGGAAGCCAACTTTTGTGTCAATAATCTCCTGGGGAGTCCGTGGTAGGGATATGTAGTCCCTTGTGTGCTTCAGGAGGGCACACAACTTGGTTCAGCATGCGAGAAAATAAGGGTTGTGATATGCCATGCATGTGCCCCACTGTGTGCTGGTAGCTGCCTGTAGCCAGGAAGTGGAGCACTGACACTACCTTCAGTAGAGGGGAGATGGCGGTGCGTATTTCAATGAGGCTGACAATGTTGTTGTGTATCATGTCCATGATGGTGGTGATGGTGTCCCGGTCCAGATGGTACATGGTGTGGAACTGCTCAGGGGTTAGGTTGAATGGCCTGGCTCTGAAGCGAGGGATTGGGGACTGCCTGCGTGGTACCACTTGCTGCACTGGTGGGGCATGCTGGGCCTGTCTCACCCTCCTTCTCCTCCTGCATCTCCTCTGTGGTGCCTGCTGTTGTTGTTGTTGTTGCTGGTGTAGCAATGCAAGCATGTCCTCCAGCCCCAGTATTGCTACTACTAGTGGAATCATTTTGGTGTGGTGTGTGGATGTGCTCCTTTTGTGCTGGCCCAGACTCCATTGCCTCCACTTGTGCTGATTGTGTGCACCTGTGTCAGTTGGGAACACTGCACATGGCAGTTTACGGGTGCTTCGCAATGCCGGTATTGCAGGCATACCGGTATCACCTATTAGCGCCATCATGATGGCGGTATTTGCATGTCCGCCTGACTTGTGATGTCCTCCTGTTAGCGGCATCCCGATATTGCAAGCCTAAAGGTCTGCATGCCTGCGCCCTAAACCGCTATTAGCGGCACCATTATTAGCGGTGCCTCTACTACTGGGTTCTTAGGTCGGAATAGCCGGAGCTGTATGCAATGCCAGTAATCCTTTACCGGCATTGTTTTTCCATTACCTCCAACCTCGTAATGACCCCCCAAGTCTCCTACAGATATGTCGTAGTCATGGAGGCCTCCGAGTGCATTGTGCCAATCAATTAGCATCTGTCTATTTACACGTACTGCTTCATTGTCAATGGTGCCTGGGGTTCTCACTTCTATCTCAGGGGGGAAAGTTTGTGGGCACCTTTGAAACAGGGCTTCTGCAGGGGCTACCCCCATTGAACAGTGTGGGGTGGTGCTGTATTTAAGTAAAAATTAGAAAAGGGCCCTTTTGAAGCAATACTGAAGGTTTTGTTGAGGGTGTGCATTAGTCGCTATGCCTCCCCATTCACCCGTGGCCACACAGGGGTGATCTTCCTATGTCACATTCCTTGCTCAGCCATAAATTCTTCCAGACCTGCGCTTTGGAAAGGGGGTCCGTTGTTTGAGCATATTGTCCTTGGGAATCTATCCAACAAGAGTACTACGTCGTGGAGGGCCACGAACTGAATTAATTCTACTTCTGGGTATCGGGACCATTGCTCCATCATGACTAGGAAGTGTGACTACTGTGTGACTCGGTGTAGTGGGACTAACTACTCTCGGCACCTCCTGCTTAACCTGCAAATGAGCCCCTTTGGAAATGTTCCTAGACCGCCCAGTGAACTGACCAGCTCGTACCGGACCTTTGCCCTGTAACCGCCGCCATCTCGCGTTTCTACTTTGGGAACTATAGACTCTTGTTAGAAGGCACTTTCCCGCAGAGTTTCGTACACTTAACATTCCTAAGTCTGAAATTAGGAGAGTCTGCTCAAGCCTACGCGGTACCTGTGTCGCCCGCTGTGGTGATAAGCTTTGTAGGTGCTTTGCTGCTGTGCCCTCCTGTCCCCTAAGACTACCTGCAGTGGAACTGGCCTGATGCAGTCGCCAGAAGCCAAGTAAAGGTCACTGTCCCGCCATGGACTGAGGTCCCGGAATGTAGCTCCTGAAAGCCAGAGAGACGCGCAACTGCGTGATTTGAACCTGCGAGCGAACTAGACTTGACTGGCGAAGTTTAGTCTGGACTGCGTCAAGGGTCGGCGAGTACTTGCAAAACACTTACCAGTGGCCCTTGGCGCATCCATGGACTTTTACGCACAAGTGTCCCCCAAGGGCCACTCACCTTGGTTAGGATAGTTTGATCCTATTCCCGATTCCTGGAAATAGCTCTGTGCCCTTGTGGAGACCCTCTGCAATAGTGGAACTCTATTATTCAGTACCTCACCCACCTTCCTGCGACACTACAGCCCCTTGAAGAGACCCGTTTTGTATGATCGAGCGTTGCTGCGCTAAACGTTCTTTTGAGCACCCGGCTCCACACTTCGTAGGCATTGGAATTCCCTATTAGTTAGGGTTTGGGTTGCTGAAGAATTGCCTAAAGTATATTTGCACTGTCTGACCCTCTTCTGTTGCAGGTTGTGGATTTATTTATTTATTCATATTTGTAGAGCGCGCAACAGCCCGAAGGCATTGTGGCGCTTGTTATAGTGAGTAAGAAGAGCTTAGTTACATATAACAACATACAGGCATACTTTTTCTACAATTCGCGTAACACAGTTTGTAGATCAGAGGATAGGTTGGTGGGTGAGAAGGAAGAGAGGGTTAGTTAAAGAGGGCAGTTTTTTAGGTTTTTACGAAAGGCAGTGAGAGAAGTTTCTGCTCTGAGGGACGTGGGGAGCGCATTCCATAACTTGGGGTCTAAATATGGGAAGCCAATTCCTCCTGCTTTGGCCCTGTTGATGCACAGTACGATGAGTTGGTTAGTGTAGCATGATCTGGAGGGGCTAGTTGAGATAGTTCTGGCTATTGTGTCTCAAAGGTAGGACAGAGCTGTAAGGTTAATGAATTTGTGAGTGGTTGTAAGAATTTGAAAAGTGATGCAGTCTGATTGGGAGCCAATGAACATTCTTTCTTGCTTGTGAGATGTGGTTTCTTTTTGGAATGCTTAGGGCTGCTCCAAGTGAGTTATTTTGCGTGATTTGGAGTCTGTTTATGTTTTTATGGAGGTGCCCGCTAGGAGTGTATTGAAGTAGTCCAGCTTGGCTCCTATAGTGGCTCTTGCTACTGAGAGACAGTTATCCTTAGTTAGGGAGGGTTTTATGGCGTTGATGGGTTAAGTGCTTACAATGGAAGCAGAGACAATGGCACAGACCTGCTTGTTCATGGACAGTGTAGCATCAATGTGGACCCCTAAAGTCTTGACAGAGGATAGGACTGGGATGATGAAGTTGTCAATGTTGAGGTTTGCATAGAGACAGTCAAGCTTAGCTAAGGTGGACTTTTGGCCAAGAATAAGAATCTCAGTTTTGTCCCCGTTGAGGCATAGGCCGCTTGTGGCCATCCATGCTTGGATGGTGGAGTAGATTTGTCTTAAGGCTGTAGTATCTTTTTGATATGAGCCTGTTAGGAGGAAGGAGCACCTGGGTATCATCAGCATAGTTTGTATATGCGATCCCAGGTTCCATCCAGTTTATCAAAAAGGGGCTTTGTGAAGAGATTGTACAGTGTGGGGGCATTGCAAGATCCCTGTGGGACACCACAGTGAATGAAAGTGGGAGCTGCACTGGCTATGTTTGAAAAACCTTTCATTGTTCTGCCTTCTAAGAAAGAGGTGAGCCAGGAAGCTGCTTGGTCAGAAAAATGTGCTTCATTTGTGAGGTGTGTGGTGAGGGTTTTATGATCCACGAGATCGAATGCTGCAGAGGTATAGGAGGAGGAGGAGGGCGGGCTTGCCTTTGTCCAAGATTTGATTGATTTGATTTTTTAAGTCTAGCAGGGTGGTTCTATACTTGTAAATATTACTTTAGGATTATAGTTGATGTATATAGTTCCCTAGTATACGGTTGTGTTAGAACTGTTAATATTATTGTGGTTTCATCTTGTGTTTGACTTAAAAGGCCTTTAAAAAAATGTGTATTTATTTTTGATATGTACACCTGACAGAATCATTTGTGGTGTTGTTTACTGTGTGTGCTCATTGTGGACTTTCGATCACCCTCACCCCTCCCGAGACCTAGTCTTGACCGCCATCAATGCTACCTTGATTGGTATGGCTTGTCCAGAAGGTTACCCTGTTCCAAGAAAGTAGACTGGCCTTCTAAACCTCTGCCCACCAGGTCGGAGTTCAGAATCCATCTTAACAGGTGTCATTCCCAAATTACTGCCAGGGCCTCCCTCTCTATCTGAGAGTATCTCTTTTCAGTTGGGGACAGAACGCTACTGGGATTGGCGATGGTCCTTGGGTTTCCATCCTGGTCTGCCTCTGTGAGCACGGCTCACAAGTTCGAAAGGACTGGCATCCACGATGATCTTGGAGCTCCTGCCAGGGTTCGAAGAAGGCCAACGTGCAGTCTTCAGAGAGGGCAGCTTTTATGTTGTTGAACGAACAATGTTCTAGCGGCGTACATTTCCACGATGTGGACGATTTTGTGAGGTTTGTCAGATATTCTAATAGGGTCGCCAGATCTTTTAAAAAATCAGGCCACAATAAATAACCCTGCCCAGAAAGTTTCTTACTTCAGAGATGGTCTCTGGTGCTTTGGCTTAGTGGATGTCTCAGACCTTGGTTGGGTCAGCCGATATTCCACCTTCTTGGAATATAAACCCAAAAAACGTGATCGTCTTCTTTCATAACTCACATTTTTCATGGAGGAGAGTGAGCGCTAGCGATCACGTCCTTTCCAGGCCTGCTCCAGGGTGTTCCAGGTGTTCAGCTTGTGACCTTGCAAATACAAGGATGTCGTTGCTTACATTTAGTGTCCCTCATAGTCTGGCCAGGGCCCCTCAAATTGTATTCGGAAAAATGTTGGCCGCTGATGAAATTCCAAAGTTAATCTGTTTTGACCGGAACAGGCCGATATGGGTTGTGAATGTCGTTATGTATCTGGACTCTTGGTGGAGCAGGAGCTGGTTAGATCCAGCTTAGAGAACAAAGTAGCACCTTCCATGTCAGCCACAATTTCGTCTATCGTTGGCATTATGTGGCGCTCTCTTTTGATGGCTTTTAGGAGGAAGCCTCATGCTGATGCATATCCTTACACTGTTGGGTTGCTTAGACTTTTGTGCAACGACTATCGGAGTCACTCACGGTGTGGGCCCATCCAACCAGTGCTTCTACGTCTTCCACAAAGATTCTGTGCAAACTGAATCAGCTCGAGAGCCTCTGTCGCTGCACACCCTAGCAGGGTCTGGTCACCCACTTTAGACATGAAGAATCTTGCTTTGATCGTCTTGTCTTCGTACTGTACTGGGGTCACAAATGCTCTTTCCAGGGGTAACGGATCTGGCTTCCAAATGTGAATAGTCGTACCCTGTGCTCTGTAGATGTGAGGGGGTTGGCAGTTTTCTGTAATGGGGTTCTGTTATTACATTTACTGATGCTCTGGTTTCTAGGAGTACAGGGATGGTGGTGTTCGGTATCTTCACACTTCGGCTGACGTTTCCTCTTTCTGCTGATGCTCATTACTGCTGACATGAAGAATATGTCTTCATCTTCCTCGTCTGCCATTTCTGAGTCTCTCGCGCCCTCTGTGGATGCTGCATTTGCGTTTTGTGGTGCACTGTCTGGCGCCGATCCCCTGGGTTGTTCCTTGCCACAGGTCACTATGGCCGACATCAGCGCCTAGCGCACTGGCACAAATTGATTTTGAGTGCTGCATCTGGTGCACGTGAACCTTTTTGCTGGACAGTCCTTGAAGTGAGAGAGGTCATAGCTGCATTGCATGCATGGAGTTGGGGTGGTGCTACTTTGTTGTTTTCTGTGTCATCAGGCACCTCTGCCACCAGAGCTTCTTGCCAGGTGTTTTTCTACTGCGCACACTTCCTTCAGCTTAACAGACTTCAGTGCCTACTCCATCCTGAATGCCCTGACATCAGCCAATTTGTGGCAATGTCCTATCTCTAGGATTCTGGGAAGCATGATGATCCCTGGTTTGCAGAAGATCTGTTGGTGCAGTTTGAATGGAGAGCACCCAATAATTACTTGCAGTCTCACCTTCTCTTCTTTTGTCCATGCGCAGCTAGACGCCAGTTGCCGTAGGCGGCTGTGGTATACATCCAGACTCTGGTCACGTTTTTGCAATGCAGTCCTCATTACGAATTTCTTATAGTCTGTGTTGACCATCAGCGCAAAGTATGAAGATAAGGCACCCACTGCAGTTCCGTACGATCAATCTTTTGGGCTCAATGTCTTGAATATCTTGTAGACAGCAGGGCCAGCTGGGTAGATCAGCATGGACTTTTTGGCTCTGTCATCACACTCACCAGTGGCATCAAAGTACATTTCTAGGGGTTCACACAAAGCTCCCAGCGTAGGCCTAGAGTGGCTGGGGCCCCATCGATGTCAAATTCACAGTGGAGCCAAAGAGCCCTGCTGACGGGACGATCTCCCTCTGCGTGGTGGTGCCGGCAAACCTTCCTCTCCTTTGTACATGCTGAAATGCTATTGCTTTGCTCAGCATTGAACCAGCCACTCCGTATACCCCCTACTGGTGGGCGGACACGCACTCCTGGGGGAGCTGCAACCCTCTTGACCCAGCCATGGTAGTTTGGGTAGGGTGACCAGATTTTGAAAATAAAATACCGGGACACGTCACTGACATAGAAGTAGGATTACTGCTTCAGCTGTGAAACTAGTCCTACTTGTTTGTGGGTGGCCTGTCCCGTGTCATGTTGATCGAGTCAGGAGAGTGCCCTGGGTCCCGAGAGTATGACGTTTTAAAAATCCAATGGTTTAAAAATACCAATGGTTGGAAATCCGGCTTGCGGATTTAAGACTTCCAAGAACTGAGGTGGGGCACCTCTAAATAGCATGGGCCAACGTGGTTGTGACTCGCGAGGATGGCCCAGGGGATCTTACCGGCGGTATACCGCTGACATGCGTGACTTAACCAGACTCTGCACGGCTGCACGTGTGTAAACGTTCCAACGCCGGACGCCTGCCAGATCATGTTTGAATCAGCGTGACCACGCTCGGATCTGGGTTGTGCGGTCTGTACACAATAAGGACACAGGCAACAGCTCTGTCTTCCTCGTGAATGCCTTTACAGCGTGGGGCAGTTTTTAACGCAATATCACATACACCCTCGTCATTCCAGGCAGTTCTGTGGTGCTTCCCCTTTAAGGGAAGAGCACGCGGCGGTGTGACGTTGCATGCCGCCACATGCACTATAAGTAAAGGGGGCGTTCCTGGCCGCGTTAGTGCGACCGGGGAGCCCGAACTGTGCAGACGTCTACAGCTGAGTCTGTGGGGTTGGGGCTCACAGGCATGCTCACAGTGCTCTGGTAGGGCCCGTGTGTGACATCCACGCCCAATTTTTGGATAATTTGATAGAGGGCAGCTACATCTGCCCACACATGCCCAGATTTTGAATTTTTTTGGGGGCGCGATACGTTGAGTGAAGGCGAGGGGCTGGGGGAAGGATGCTGAGGCCTGCTTACTCCCTGGACCTCCCTAGCTCCATTTTTGGGACCATCTGTGCTGGATTGTGTAACCTCCACATGGTCCTGCAGCTGAGGATCTTCATCTTCATCATCATCTTCATCATCATGACCAGCTGCTGTGTTTAAAGACATTATTTTGGACTGGCGAACTCTGTGGCCTGCAGGAATTGCTACCTATCTTCATCATCATCATCATCAGGTCTGGACAATTGATTCTGTTTGTGTGACTGGACTGGTGCACTCCACGGCCTCCGAGGCCTGTGCTGGCTGGGTGAGTTGCGGCCCCCATTTTATCTGCGGGGGTGCCTGTGTGCTTTAACCCATAAGTGCACCTGGTGAGAAGGAAGAGAGGGTTAGTCAGGCAATCAGGATGGGGGGCAGCCTGCAGACCAACAGCCACCACCTCTGGCACAACCAGTTGTTCAACCGGTGCCCCAAGTCATGGCACAAATGCGTCCACTGCAGCGCTCCAGCCAATCCCGGAGTTTGATGTCTCGGGCCCCCATCCAGCTTGGGGCCCAGATGGGAACGGTGGGTGGACCGCCTGGACATGTATTTCAGGGCCACCATGGAGACGAATGACAACAGCAAGCTGGCGACGCTGCTGTATGCTGCAGGGCCTGCAGTGCAAGAGATTTTTGAGTCACTTCAGACCACTGATGCCTCCTATGGTACCACCAAAACGGCCCTCCGCAACCATTTCATACCATTGGCCAGCGCAGATTATGAGAGGTTTGTCATGCTGTCGGCTCGACAGAAGGAAGACGAGACTTTGGACACTTTTTATGGTCGTCTCAAATGCCTCTCCCTGGCGTGTGCATGGGGTGACCCAGATGACATTATTAGGACACTCCTGATACAGGCCTGTTCGTCGGGAAAGCTACAGCGACAGGTACTGAGGGAACCGGGCACCACCCTTGCTCACATCCTCAACTGGGGCGCTGCCATGAAGTTTCAGAGGTAAGGGCGTCCAAGATGGAAGCAGGAACACGCCCGGTGAAAACAGAGGAGGTATGTGCGGTGGGGCGTGGTGGCAGAGGTGTCAGGAGGCCAGGCACCAGCTTACGTGACAGGGGCCGGAGAGCTGGAGAAGCATGCCAAACGTGTGGCTATGATCTTCCCCACCCCGCTGAGTGTCCAGCGGTGGGAAGAACCTGTGGGCGGTGCAGCCTTGCTGACCACTATGCACGCGTGTGCAAGGCGTCTCTGCCGGTAAAGGTGCCCAGGGGCCCGGTCCAGTTTGGGTTCCTGCGTCAATCCCACCCACCTAACGTGGGCCAGGTCAACCAAGGGGAGGAAGGTGCCCAAGCAGAAGAGGAAGAAGAGGAGGAGAACATCTTCTTTGTGCCTAGTGTGGAGGCCCTCAAGTCGAAAAGCAGATGGCAACCAAGGTGCGTGTTTGCGGTGAACAAGTTCCCTGTCCCGGTGCTGGTGGACACGGGTGCGTCTGTCAACGTGATGGCCCGCGGACACTACGATGCGATGGACACACCACCAAAACTGGTCAGCACCAGAGCTTGCATCTTCACATTCGGAGGGTCGGAGCCGATCGCGTTGGATGGCGCATTTGTGGCAAAAGTGGAACACGCTGGGTCAAAAATCACGGTGAGGTTCTACGTAACACCGGTGAGCACGAATACACTACTAAGCTGCGCCGCGGCAGAGGCCCTGGTCATTGTAAGCTTTGCTTACTCCGTATACATGGAGGACATACATGACCTATTGGACAAATACTCTGCCCTGTTCCAAGGAATCAGACAAATGGCCGGTGATCCAGTGAGGCTGCACATAGATGAGTCTGTGCAGCCCATAGCTTTGAAACATCCGAGAGTGACGTTCCATCTGAGGGAACTGGTGGACAAAGAGCTGGACAATTTAGTAAACTTGGACATTATTGAAAAGGTCGAGGGTCCCACACCATGGGTGTCACCTATAGTGATGGTGAGGAAACTGAAACAACCCGACTCAGTAAGGATATGCGTCGACATGAGGCTCCCCAACAAGGCCATCAGGAGGGAAAAACACTTGGCACCAACCATCAATGATATCATCGCAGAATTGCAGGGAGCTTGTTTCTTTTCAAAGCTAGACCTCAGGGCCGGATACCACCAAGTCGTCCTGCATCCGGAGTCGAGGTTCATAATGACCTTCACCACACACAGAGGCCTGTATAGGTACAAGAGACTCCGTTTTGGGGTGTCATCGGCAGCCGAGGTATTTCAGAATATCATCAGAGGTGCCCTGGCTGGAGTCTTTAATATCAGTGACGACATCCTGGTGGTCGCCAAGAATGAGGTGGACCATTTAAACAAGCTGGCCAGGACTTTTGAGAGGCTGCAGTCACTGGACCTCACGCTCCACAGGGAAAAGTGTGAATTCTTGCGGCCGACCATCGAGTTCTTTGGATTCATGTTCAAGGAAGGGGGTGTGTCACCAGACCCCAGGAAGGTAAAAGACATTAAAGAGGCCCGACCACCAGAGATTGTATCGGAGGTGAGGAGTTTTCTTGGAATGGTGACGTACTGTGGTCGGTTCATCAAGAACTTAGCATCCAGGTCGGAGCCCTTGAGGACCCTCACTAAGAAAGAGACAGTGTGGCAATGGGGCCCTCTCGAGCAGGCAGCTTTTGAAGATATCAAAGGCGCCCTCAATGCCGAACACACCATGGCCTTCTTCGACCCAACACTCCGGTCAGAGATAATTGTGGATGCCAGCCCAGTCGGCCTGGGGGCCGTACTGATGCAAATCGGCCTGGATGACAGCGTCCGCCCAGTAGCATATGCCAGCAAGGCACTGTCTGACACAGAGCAGCGCTATTCTCAGATCGAGCGGGAGACCCTTGCCGTTCTGTGGGGGTGCAGGCATTTCAGGCTGCACGTCCTGGGCCGGCTGGTGACAGATGACTGACTACAAGCCCCTGCTTCCCATCCTGACGGGGTTCTCGTCCAAACCACCGGCGAGGATTGAACAGTGGATGATTGCACTCCTCAAGTACGGGGTCTCCCTAGTGTACATACCTGGCGTCAACAATGCGGCAGACTATCTGTCCCGTCACCCGGGGAATGGCAGCGAAGAGGCACCGGATGCATGTGCAGATGAAGCGGATGACCACGTGCAGATGGTGGTGGAAGCAGCCACCCTGAATGCCATGCCCCTAGAGGAACTGGAAGCAGCAGCAGCCCGGGACGAATGCTTTCGCATCCTGAAGACCGCGATGCAGCAAGGATCATGGAGAACCGTGCTTGAATCCCTGGTGGGACGCACCCAAGAAGCAAAAGTGGTGTTGGAACAACTGTGGAAGGTGAGGGAGGAACTGTCGTTCTCAGACACAGGCCTCTTGTTGAGGGGTCACCGGATCGTCTTGCCCCAAGCCAAGATCCAGGAGGTGATAAGTCTGGCCCACCGGAGACACCAAGGGGCCGTGAAGAAAAAGGCCCGCCTACGCCTCAAGGTGTGGTTCCCAGAGTTGGAGAGGCGGGTTGATGAGCATGTGGCCGCATGCATCTGGTGCCAGGCGGCGTCCCCAGCACAACGAGAGCCTGCCATTGAGACCATGCCCAGAGGGACATGCCCCTGGGAGGTGGTACATGTGGACTTGGGGTGGACTTCCCGGTGGTGGTGGATGAATACTCCTGATATCCTGAGGTTGAGTTTGTGGACTATGTGGCCTTTGAACATGTGGTTGTGGCCCTCAAGAAGGTATTCGCCTCTCATGGTTTTCCCCATACCCTGTGCTCGGACACAGGGGCGTCTTTTCAGGGTGAGCGCTAAGCAGAACTGATGGACGGGTAGGGGGTTCAACTACGGAAGATCACCCCGCTCTGGCCAAGAGCCAACGGTGAAGCGGAAAGGCTGATGCAGACTCTGAATAAGACATATTGTATAGCGCAGGGCCAAGGACGATGTCTGCGAAGAGCGTTGTACCAGTTTCTGCGAGTCTACCGGGCCACTCCCCACACATCAACGGGGGTGGCACCGGCCGAGGCCCTGTTCAAACGGTGCCCCCGCGGGCTGTCCCCGAGGTTGGTGAGAAGGAGCCCAGGGTGATCGACGACCAGCAGGTGGAGCGTGATCGTCAACTGCGGACAGAGCAGGAGAATGCAAGGAGGGCTCCGCCTGCAAAGCCTAGAACCTGGGGATGAGGTGCTGATACGAAATAGGCACCCCCACGGGAAGCTGTCCCTCCCGTATGAACCGGAACCGCTGGACGTGGTAGCTGTCAAGGGGTCCATGGTGACTGCATCAGATGGCAAATCGTTGGTCACCAGGAACGTGAGTTTCTTTAAGATACTAGGTGACCCAAGGACTGATCCACCCCGACGAGGGTGGAGGCGCTGGACCCCTCCCCTCCTCTCCAGCAGAGGGAACGCCGCCGGAGTGATCGCCCGTGCCGGAGGCAAGCAGGAGGTACCCCGAGGACAGGGCGAGGGAAACCTGCTCACCTCACCGATTACGTAGTAGGACAAGTATCCTGAACAGCCCATGTGTCGTTGCAGTTGTTACAGGGATCCAGGGCGGCTGTGATTAAAGGGGTGCCGCGGGAGGCTAGTTGTTTATTTGCACTGTTTGATGTGTTGTTGTTAGTGTTGGAATAGTTGATGCACATTTGTTTGTCCTCATGAAAAAGGAGGAGTGTGGTGCTGCCCCTTTAAGGGAAGAGCACGCGGTGGGGTGACGTTGCACGCCGCTGCGTGCATTATAAATTAAGGGGGAGTTCCAGGCTGTGTTAGTGCTACCGGGGAGCCCAAACTGTGCAGACGTGTCCGGGTGAGTCTGTGGGGTTGGGGGCTCACAGGCATCGCCATTAGGGTCACTGAGAGACCCCCAACAAGTAGCGAGTATATGAAAATTAATGGTATGTTTCCAATTCCACAAGGAGTGGTGCCCACACTCTAGAGCACCCAATCTCCCTGCACTCACCTGGCGTAACTCATTCATCTGGGGTCTCCCTGGTGTTTTTGTTGTCTCGATAGTCCCCCTGTGGTCCCCTCGTGTCCCGCCGCATCTACTGGTAATACCGCATTCACGTGAACGTTTCCTTGTGTTCCTCGTTCCTCTCTTATCTTTCGAGTACATGTACCTTATTTCTCTGGGCTGCGGGTTCCTATTTTCCCTCCTCTCATTCAGCGTACCCACTTCACAGTACTGTTCTCGCCCTAGTACACTCAAGTATATATATATTTCCCTAATTACAATGAGCTGCCTCTGCTGTTCAGCGTTCACTCGTGCCCAAGAGACAGGTCTTGCGCGTGCTTCTGCCGTGCCTGCCCGCTCACCACTGCATGCTGCGCTTTTAGAGCCCCCTCTCCCTTCTCCACGCGTTACTCTTCTTTTCCAATCACAAGCTGCAGCTGCGCTGGGCCGGTTGCCTAGGAATGCGGCGCAGTGCATGCTGGGACGCGCCTGTCTCGCCGCGACCTTTCACCCGCCAGACTCTGCACAACACGGAAGCATGGAGAACCCTGGATCTGCACAGGCTCAGCGTCGGCTCAGGATAATTGGGGGGCACCTGAGGCCGGCAGCACGGGGAGCGCCCAGCGCCAGTCCATGCAAAGCCCTAGCCCCGCCCAGCAGCGTCCCCAAGAGGAGGTAGGGGATATGACTTATTTAATCGATGTTAGTTAGGGTAGAAGGAGGAGGTTAGCAGATCACTGGGTGAGAACATTGGGTGGGTAACATCACTGAAAAAAGAGGAAGGTGGGAGGGGCAGTATCATTGGAAGAGTGGCAAGACAGGGAAGCATAACTTGGAGGGTTGATGGGAAGCATCATACAAGGTTGAATGGAGCGTACAGTATTATTGTAAATGAAAGCAGTAAAAGTGAGACGTCTGCGTGGCTAGAATAGAAAACGGTTAGGGAGCCACACAGTATTTGGAGTAAATGGGGTCAGCGGCGGGATGGGCATAGACGGAATTGGGCGCGTTATCACAGAGAGGGAGGGAAGCAGAGCAGAATTGCGGAGAAGGCTGGATGCAACGGGAGGGACCGCTTCACTGTAAGGGGGGAACGGATAGCATCACATGGAAACGGGCGAGTACATCCGTCTTGAGGAAAGGGTGGAGTCGAGGAAGGGCGCGGGGGTAGCCAGCCACGAATAGGCGTGTTTCGTTTATATGAAAATGAGTTACTGTAGGGTCGGGTAGACGGTGTATACCCCCACTCTTCAGCACACTAAAGAACACTGCGCAGGGGCAGTGTGTACTAAGTTTTGTGGGAAGGTTGTTGCATTCTTAATTTACACGACTGGGTGATGGAGCATTATCAAGCTAGAAACTGTGCGAAACCTCCTTGTTGCCTTGTATTCATTAGGCTGAAGGGAGGCTCTGTAGTTACCTTAATCTGTGGCGTTGCAGCACTGATACTCAGCTCCTTTTCGTTCCTTCATTTTTCTTGCCCACTTCTCCCTACGCCGCACGGGTATTTGTCTGTGTAGTGTGTCGGACCGTATTTTTAAGCTGGAAATCCATTGTCCCCTTGCTTGAATTCAGCTGCTAGTTGTAAGTCGCTTTTTAATTAAACGGTTAGCCCTTTACTCGTGCCTATTGGCTTGGGGTTGGTAAAGTGCTGGTTTTCCATGCATTATGCTGCATTCTTTAAGATGATTTCCCCATGCTGTGTGACCCCCATTTTCGATCCATTTCCAGCGACGTTTAGTCCAGGGGAAATCCTCCCCTCCTGAATATTAGTGCAACGTAATTCTCTTCGATAAGAAACTGGCAAATGCAATACCATACTTCTGTTTCTCTGGTTGTCTGGTCGTCCATTGAAATCTAGACCTGACTTGTGCCACGCTCCACGTGGATTTCACAACTTTTGTAATGTCAGACTTGTGATCAGTCGCTTATCGCTGTTTTGACGCAGCACAATTGGAGATCGTAATGTTGACACTATTTATCAATTTCCAGCAACAAACGCGCTTTGCAGGCTCTCTTCTTCATGTCACCCATAGATGTCATTCTTAGCCCTTAATGAGGATAGTAAGTCTAGATGCTTGAGGTGGCATGGCATTGTCATTCTTCATTAGCAAGAAATACTACTCATTTATCAGCCCTTTTGGTCATGTAGTCCTTCAGTTTCTTACTTGTGAAATCGGAATTCAGGTTCATGCAGCCTATATTATGTAATATACTATAGCAACTATTGTTTTATGCAGAAATGGTTCTATTACAAATTGGACACTAAACAGATGTGACGGGTGATCTGCTTGGCAGTTCTCTTTACATGGGATGTTTTACATGTCGGTGGATAACTCAATTTTGTTATTTCTTTTGTTAGTTATTTTTTTACTCTTCCCTAATTTGGGGCTACCCATACACAAGTGAGCGTTTCTTCTTCGAACACATTATATTTTGGATTGAGACATCTTCACATCTTCAATGCAAATGCCACTAGCATCTCTGTACCTTTCCCCATTCGAATAAGTGTAGTACATAAGTATAGTAATGGGGATGCATCAACTGTTCTGTCTGTCGTGAGGGAGGTTTCAAAGGGTCTGCGACATAGAGTATGTCAATTATACATTTTTACGTTGTCAAAAGTTATACTGCTTTTCCGTTTGGAAGTGTACATTTTCTCAACGAAGGCTCTAATTTTCTTGAAAAGTGGCTCAGATTTAGTATAGTATTCAAATAGTTGCTTTGAGGACTTTAGTTGTTCGTTGTTATCACTAGGTCATTTAATACCTCTGCCTATAAATTATGCCCATGATATTCCACATTTATGTAGTTGCCATTACCCCCTCCCCGTCTCAGAATTTAGATCGGTGTTCTCCTGAAGCAGTGTTCGGGCTCATCTTTTTCACTATTCATTATAACGCCAACCTGGAAATTCCCAAGTTGTTTGAATTCTCTTTTGCATGTGGTTCATCATCCTCTGGAACATGGATGCAGTTGAAAACACGCCTCTACGTCATATTTGCGTATTCAGTAGAAGGTGCATGGCATAATGTGGTGAGTGATTTTGAACTGATGATGTAGCTGTATCTAGTAGTCCGCTTGGTGCATCCGGTTTTGTGACGAACGCTCCTTTGTTCAGCCCTTTAACCAATCCACAAATGTTCATTATACGATCGTCTTATATTATGCCTGTTTAAACTACGAAGACTTTTTTTTTTTTTTTTTTTTTTTTTTTTTTAATTGCCACAAGCCTTAGCCACTTTATGGCATTGATGGTCTTTCATTTCCTCAGTGTTTACTTTTTTTCAGTAGTGTTTCCCCCTGCCCCTATGGCCAGACATGTTTTTAGGTCGTATCTTATGTTTAAGCTTATCTGGGTGGGCGTTCCAGGATCAACAGCTAAGACCTCTTCTTCGTTGCATGGTTCTAACTTTATTCAAATGCTCCTTCGTTTTTGCCGGGAAAATAAGGGGGCCTGGTTTTCTCAGTGACTTCTAATTCTGGCCAGTGTGCGCTAGTAGCCAAATGCATTTTAGCATTGATGAAAACATCAGAAAGTAGCTGGAGTTTTACACACATTTTTGTTTTTTTAAATCCTAATCAGTTAGCATGACAAGCACTACATCACTGGATTCTTCACAGTAATCGCTGGTCATCCACTGTCGCTTTCTGATTGGTCAGTATGTTACCTATGTAACCATTATTTGTTGCAGGCTCTGCACGTATTTTCGCAAATTGGGTCTTGGTCAGGGTCTGGTTATTGTGCTGGGCTTTGCTTCATGTTCTGTACTATTGCAGGGGATGCATACTCTTGTGGCTTGTTTTGGCTTACTTGATGGTGGATGTGACTCGGGTAAGTACGCATTTCATTATTTTTATATTTTGGGTGTTGTATAACATCGTTGCCGTCGTCATAGTGCACACTTTTGCTGTCTCTGTGACAAAATGACTACTGCTCTGCAGGCGTACGTAGAGGAGGAGTAGCTAAACTGCCTCCTCAGCTGCACACTCTTACTACTACTACTCCTACCAGTGATCCCAATCATAAAGGTGAAACTGCCACAGCCTGACCAGTTTGCCCCTTTTTGGTAACGTGGGCTGAAGGCAGGCCACACTCTTCAGGAGGGGTGTGAGCCGATAACGTTAAAACACCTACAGTACAGTGGTACCAAAATAAAAGAATGTCCAACCAAAGTTTTAGAAAAATAGTAACTTTAAAAACCAAATGCACACCTAATAAAAAATACAAAAAAGGAAAAACCCAACTGTGCAAAGGTAACAGAGAAGGAAGACTTGGAGATTAAAGAACCTTCTGTATTGGTAGGCAGGTGTACTCGGGCAACAGATTTCAGCAGCAATGTCGATGTTCAAGGATGTGTTTTAAAAGGCAATGAAGGGGGGCTTAAAAGTTATGAAAGTCCTTTTTAAGGCAGACTGGGGGACAGAGCCACCTAAATACCTTTTGGTTACTTGGCATTGAGGCTGATCAGCGTTGAGCATCGATTTTAGGCACTTTACTGCAGTTGATTATATGGTCGAGTTATGCTTTTAAAAAAATCTTTGATTCACGTCTGAAGACATTCAACAATGTCTTGTCTAGATGAGGTACAATAACATAAGCACAGTACAGGCGAAGTGTCAACAAATAAGCAACAGGGTTCCCCTTACATTGTGTAATCTACAAGGCAGGGCTTATTCATAAACCGCCCTTTGGCATGTTGGTTCAAATTATCAATTGGGCTTGGGTGCCAATCCATAGCTTATGGTGCTGGTGGTGACTCACCAGCTTCCGACTCAGAGTGTTGAGTCAGTAGGTAAGACACAAAGGGGCCCCAGATGGTCTTGGGACTAGTCTGCTGGCTGCACAGAATCCCATATTCTTTATCGCTAAGCTAAACCAAATCCTTGAACAAAGTCTGCATTCCAGGGGACGGGGGTCATGCCATTCCATCTCATTAAAATACATCTCCTCTATCGTACATGTGAGCAGCTTCCAGTTTTGTTTTGGAATCCCAGGAAGCCAGCCAAACATACAGCAGTTTGCAGGGTACTGCCCTCCCCAACAAATCGGAGACTGCTTCCACCACCCCTTCCTAGAATTCCAGCAGATTAGGGCACATCCACAACATATGAATAAAGTCAGCTGATTCAGCGTTGCAGCTGAAGGCCCTGAATAGGTACGCTCTGTGTAGGATTTTGAATTGAGTCATTTGTAGATGTGTATTGAATGCCCCACTGTGCGTGCGCTCCTAATGCATTGCCCATTGTTTATCTGTGAAGTGGCCCCCCTGCATCCTCCTCCCATCGACGTCTACACTTCAGGGTCTCCCATGGGGAGTTGCGTTCAATTAGCACATACTATGTAGAGACCACCTCCTTGTGTCCGGGGAGCCCAATAAGTATTGCGGGAGTACAGGTGGAATATTAGGGAACAACAGGGACCATTCTTTAAAGGCCGCCCGGATTCTGAAGTTCTTCAGTCTTCGTTTGAACCCCACTCCCATCCTTGTGGAAAATTGTTCCTGTGATACTAATGTTACCCCAGGATATAAATGAGCCATGTGTTCATCCCCACTCCTTTCCTGTATCACAGCTTCGTCACATGTTGGTGGGAGGCACTCAGGGTTCCACTCAGGGCTTTGCCCCCTGCCTTATGGCCCTCGGTCTTCTTGGGCAGGACACCGCCCTGGGCAATGGTGACCTTGCCCAGCAGCTTGTTGAGCTCCTCGTCGTTGCGGATGGCGAGCTGCAGGTGTCTTCAGAGAGCTCGAGACACCCACTCCCGCCCCCCAGAATTTCACCAAAGACAAAGACTGGTGTGACAAAATACAAACGACCATGCAAACCAAATTTAAGCCTCCTCAAAAGCAAAATACTAGCCACTAAACCAGCCCTACCCAGTATGCATATCCCTATCCCATCACCTGCCCCGGATACCCCCTACCCTTCTCCTTCAAACCCATTCCAGAAAAAGGCATCATCAACATTATGAGGAACATCAAGCCCTCTAACTGCAAAGGTGATGCATGCCCAGCCTCCATTATCAAAGACTGCACGGAAGCTCTAGCTCCCTTCCTAACAGCCTTTGTGAATGCCTCCTTTACCACAGGGAAAGTCCCCGCCTCCCTCAAGGAAGCTTGGGTCCGCCCTCTTTTGAAAAAAACAACTCTCGATCCCACCTCCCCCAACAACTACAGACCCATCACCACTGTCCCATTCCTCCTCAAAATATTGGACAAAGCAGCCTACTTGCAGGTCCAGCACTTCATTGAAGAGAACAAACTCCTTGGACTCCGCCAATCTGGCTTCCGCCCCAGACACGGGACCGAAACCGCCCTACTTGACCTGAAAAACCAAATGGACGATGCTAGAGACATGGGTAAACCAGCACTTCTCCTACTCCTTGACCTATCCGCGGCATTCGACCTCGTGGATCATGGCGTCCTATGCCACCACCTTTCCTCCACTGCCAAATTCTCCCCAGAGGCCACAGCATCGATCACCACCTTCTTACAAGACAGAACCATGCAAGTATTCTCTGACCTAGCCGCGGCATCACCAACTATTATACTTTGTGGTGTACCCCAAGGTTCCTGTCTCTCCCCCCACCCTGTACAACATCTTCACACAACCCCTCTTCCTCATCCTCAACGCTATGGGCATCTCATACACCAACTACGCCGACGACACCCAGATCCTCCTCTCTCACAGGTAGCTATGACACCGACTCCCTGACCCTCAACAACCTCTACAACACTATCCAATCCTGGATGGCAGACAACGGACTATGCCTCAACTCTGACAAGACGGAACTCCTCCTGGTAGGTTCCCCCGACACGCTAAAAAATCTAGATGCCCAATTCAGCCACTTCACCATTGACTCCATTAAAATCCCGGTCTCCGATTCTGTCAAAACCCTGGGAGTCTACCTGGACTCCAGCCTATCCATGGATAGACAAGTCAACGCAATAGCATCCGCAGCTGCATATCATGCCAAACTTATCAACGCAATCAGGCCCTTTCTCTCCAAAGAGAACTGCACCAACATAGCCAGAGCCATCACCGGCTCCAGGCTAGACTACTGCAACGTACTCTTTCTAGGAACCTCCAACAAAAACTTAGAGAGACTACAAGTAATACGGAACAATGCTCTCCGGGAAGCCCAAGGCATTGCTAAAAGAGAACACATCTCTGAAGCCAGAAAACTAGCCCACTGGCTCCCAATAAAGGAAAGGATTGTATTCAAAGCCCTAACACTGACCCACAAGTGCATTCACATCACTGCTCCAGCATACCTCTCTCAAAGGATCCACCCTGTCTCCACTACCAGGCCAACCAGATCACCGTACACCAACATGCTCTCTGTGCCACTAGTAAAAAGAGTAAAAGCGGGTGGATCCAGCTTCCCCTATCTCGCACCCACTCACTGGAATGCCCTACCTCCCACTATCCGTGGTGAGGACTCCCTCACCACCTTCCGCAAAACACTGAAAACTACCCTCTTCACATAAGGATCAGCACGAATACTTATCATATATGTTGTAATATACGACCAAATGCAATATTTGTAACAACAATATGATTTCTTGTACTATTCATAATGTGTCAACAATCGCTATCATGTGTACCATGTAACTAAGTTATTGCAAGTAACAGCGCCTCAGTGCCCCTGGGCTGCTTGCGCGCTATATAAATATAAATAAATAGCTGAAGGCCCGAGTCAAATGGGATATTGACCCGCAGTCTCTTCAAGACCCTGTTCCATGCATGAACTGTACACCCCACTGGGTTGATTTACATTTATCCGCCACCCTCCTTTATACCGGGACAACCTTGCAGTGTGAAATTATGCACCAAGCATCTTTCTATGCATACGTGGGGGTAATCTGGGGCCTCCGGCATCAAGTAGGACGCAAAGTATAGTTGTCCAGCAAGGAAATATAACTCAACATCCGGTGCACCAACACCACCGCTCTCCCAGGGGAGAACCAGGGTGTCCAAACTGACTTGAGGGGCCCACGGGTGCCATGCCAACCTAACCAACTGGGCCTTCAACTCAGCGAAGTAACAAACTCCCTGCCACACAGGGATGTTTTGAAAAATGTAGAGTGGGGGGCTCTGTTGCGCACGACGGAGATGGCCGCCTGAGGGGAGAACTCCGGCCCTTAACATATCCTATTATAAATTAATCCTGTTTGGGTCCGCCTGCATGCCAATAAACAACTGCATTTCTACGGTGGAGAGCCTGCGGCATCACTCCACCGATTTTCATGTAGAAACGCCAGCTCAATCCTGAGAAATCGGACTGCAAACTTATACCGGGAGCGCGGCGGAGGTGTATCCAGCCCACGGCTCCAGGAAAAATCGCGCGACGGCCGGGGGTGCTGGCTCGTGCGCAGGCCGGAAGGGGGAGAGGCCGTGCTCCGCCTCTCTCTGAGTTGCTGGTGGATATATCCTGCTGGCCCTCGATCCTTCTCCTGGGTATACCCTGCACGCCTGGTCCGGACGGAACATTGCTCGTTTCGTCGGGATTGTCATCCCGTTTTCTGTGCCACTACTGCCCTTCGGATTGATCCTTGACTGACTGCCGGGTCGGGCCTTGTCAACGGCGGCGGGCCGGTTGCGTTCTCGCTGGGGCCTGCCGATAACATCATAAGGTGGGTGCCCTGGTGCCTTTCTCTTATATACTCATAAGCGGTGTATGCCACACTCCTAAGTGCCAACGATCGCCAACCACTACCTATCACTGGGCGCCAGAGCGTGGGCAGACGCAACCCAACAGAGTTGACACATGGGCCACAGAGAAAAAAAGTATGGGCTCCAAGAAAACTGGTTCGATGGACTCCTTTGCCAGCTCCCAGCCGCATGGGCCTGCCGAGACACCCGCTGAGCCCTCGGGCAGCCAGCTAGAGTCTCCAATGGATGTGAGAGTGGACAAACTACTAACGATGGTCCAAAGTGGATTTCTGGAGGTGAACAGCAAACTGGACGACATAGGGGCCACGATCAGCTCTTTGAAGGCTAGGGTTGATAAGGAAACGGAGGCGGAGAACAGGATTGGAGTTAATGAGGACTCGATAGCACAACATGGCCGTGATATCGCCCAGTTGAAGGGAGACCTGCAGAAAACCCTGAACAAGTGCTAGGACTTGGAATCTCACTCCAGGAGAAACAATAGCCGTCTGGTCGGAGTAGCCGAATCCTTTGGTAAGGGTTCCATGGAGCGCCATGTGGAAAACCTCCTGGACCCCGATGCTTTCTCCGATCATTTCCTCGTGGAGCGGGCCCATCGCACCCTGGCCTCCCTCCTAAGCCTGGAGCGCCGCCCTGCACGATCATTGCCCGACTTCTGAATTATAGAGATAGAGATGCTATCCTGAGGCTTTCCAGAGAAAAAGGATCCCTGTATTACGAAGAAAACAGGATACACATATATCCAGACTTTTCGACCAATGTGCAGACACCGAGAAGATCCTACGAACCGGTCAAGAGACAGCTGAGACTACGCCACGTCCCATATGCGCTTGTCTTCCCGGCTAAAATGCGCATCCAACACGGAGGCCGCGCACACTTTTTTGACAATCCTACGGAGGCCATGATGTATGTCGAGGCCTCAATCCCCCTTCCCTTGGGGAACCGGGAAGCTAACCGTAACCTGCCGCCCCGGCGGGTGCCGGAACAGGAGGACCATGCTGGCTGAAGGGACTTGCTCTACACTGCCTTACCATAAGTTTGATAACCCGTTGACGGCGAGGTGGCCCTGTCCACCATGTATTGTTGTAGGGCCGTGAGCCCCCCACATGGTGTTCGGTCACGTGAGTACAGCTCACACCCTCAGGAGACTTCCCAAGTTCTGGTTGATGGGATACATCATCGGGTTGGGGTTGATGATGCGGGTGGGGGTTGGAAGGTGAAGCGGGTAAGAATTTGTCCTGGTGCTCTGCCAGGCATGGTTGGGGATGTTATCAAGTTAAAACCAGGGGACTGTTCTTCAGCGAGACTCTTCCAAAACTTGAGACAGTGGCGCCATGCTTGGCAAATCCCCCCCCGCCTTTGATAGGCAGCCATGGCGCAGGCTAAGGGTGGGTTGAACATTCAACTACTTTCTTGGAACATTCAGGGTCTCAACAACCGAGTCAAGGCATGGAAAATTGCCACATACATTACACGCCATGATCCCCCATATCCTTCTGATACAGGAGACACATGCGATG
Source organism: Ambystoma mexicanum (assembly GCF_040938575.1). Taxonomy (NCBI): domain Eukaryota; kingdom Metazoa; phylum Chordata; class Amphibia; order Caudata; family Ambystomatidae; genus Ambystoma; species Ambystoma mexicanum. Next base: position 931,226,509 of record NC_090931.1, on the reverse strand, counting down.
GGGAGTATAAACAATAGATTCCTTCCACGGTGGGGCCCTCATAGGTACTTCACAGAATATTCAACACAATCCAGGGGAGTCCTGACGCTTATACACTCCAAGCTGTGCTTCAGGTATCTTGCTAGTAAGATAGACCCTTTGGGTAGATATGTGTTGGTATGGGGGGAGGTGGCGGGACCCGCTATTTTATCGCGCAATCCTTGACATGATGTCCACATCGATAGAGGTGCAAATAATATGGGGTGGAGATATCAATATGATCCTCGATCACTCCTTGGTCCGCTCATCAACGTCCCCCAGGGCCCCGTCCAAAGCGGCCCTCACCATTAAACAGATGATGGAACAGACTAACATAATTGACGCATGGCGCACGTTGTATCCACTTGAGAAGAAATTCACTTTCTACTCATCTGTTCACAACTCCCACTCCCGTATAGATTATTGGCTTATTAGCTCGTCCCTCTCCGCCGAGATCAATGACTGTGCAATACACCTCCGCACGCTCTCAGACCACTCGCCGATAACACTGGACATCAGCCTGGGTGACTCCCCACCTCCGGCTAAAAGGTGGAGGATGCCCTCTGCAATCCTTAGGGACTCCAATATCTGTGAGGCATTACATACAGAAATCGAGGAGTTTTTGGAGTTGAACGAGGGTTCTGTTAGCGCCTAAGCTATCCTGTGGGAGACATTCAAGGTTTGGGTCCGGGGTACTATACTGGGTAAATCTACAGGTATGCTGAGCGGTGAGGAGGGAACTGGGTGTGGCTGAAGCCGCAATAGATACACTACAGACGGAATATAGTGCCACATTGAACAAGGAAACCCTGTCTAAGATGCACGCTTCCCTCAAGGAATTTAATGAACTAGCCAATAGGGAAGTTTTGTACATGGCTGCCCCGGCTAAGGCCCATAGATGCGGGGAGAGCAATAGGGCGGGGAGATTTCTGGCCAACATGCTTAAAACAGATAGGCACCTTAATCCAATCGCTAGTATCCAGAACCCGGCTGGGGTCACGGTCAATAAAGAATGCGATATCAACACTACTTTTGCTGATTTTTACTCCGCTTAATACTCTGATCACGATGTTAAAACCAGGGAAGACACGTTCGAATATCTAGACTCCCTTGATCTCCCAACACTCATTGAAACGACGCGAAATATTTTAGATCAACCCGTGACTATTGAAGAACTAAACAAGGCCATTAAATCTTTATCTGGTGGCCGCGCCCCTGGCTCGGATGGCCTGACTGCCGAACTGTACAAGGAATTTCAAGGCGTATTGGCCCCACTGTTACTGAAGTATGGGAGGAGGCCATGAATTGTGGTGTCCTTCCAGACTCGATGCGTGAGGCAGTTATTACGGTCCTTCTGAAGCCACGTAGACCAGCACAAGATATGGCCTCCTACAGGCCCCTCTCCCTCATCAATACCGATGCGAAAATCTTCGCTAAAGTACTGGCCACTAAGCTCCTTCCGTACATTCCAATCCTGGTCCACCCTGATCAAGATGGCTTCATACCAACTAGATCCACGGCTTTAAACCTTCGGTGACTGAACGTGCTGGCGCAAATAGACCCGGAAGCAAGGGCGGCCGTAGTGGCCTTCGATGCCGAAAAGGCCTTTGATTCCGTCTCCTGGACATACCCCTTCCTTGTACTCGAGAGGTTTGGACTTGGACTGTATTTTATTAAATGCGTTTGGCTGCTATATACTCAACCATCCGCTAAGGTCCTAACCAATAACACCCTGTCCCTTTCTTTCCATCTGCACAGGGGGACCAGGCAGGGCTGCCCATTTTCCCCCCATTCTGTTTGCCCTCACTGTTGAACCAATGGCGGAATATATTCAACACCACTCGCATAGAGGACTCAGGATGACTGGCCCTCCCCAGATTATATCTCTGTATGCGGACGATACACTGTTGTATGTCCGGGACCCACATGAGAATGTGCAACACATTATGGCTGACATACACAAGTTCTCGGAATACTAGGGGATATAAAATCAATGTCCCCAAATCTGAAATCTTTCCGATGACCCCTAATACGGGTGACCTATCTTACATCACAGGGTTTAAGCCTGCCCCCACGCTGGTCAGATACCTAGGAAGAATGGTGGCTAGAGATAGACAGCTGCTGCACTCGCACAATCACGGCGAACTACTTCTCACCCTTTCAACCAAGCTCCACCTATGGGCTCATCTCCCTCTGTCCCTATACGGCCGAATGGCCCTACTTAAAATGGTAGTATTACCCAAACTCCTGTATCTCTTAAATAACATCCTGATCTGGCCCGGTAAACCCTTTTTTGTCAAACTTGGGTCACTGGCATTTTCCTTTATTTGGCATGGAAAAATTGCTAGGTTGGGGTGGGATAAAATGGTGGAGCCATACTCACAGGGCGGTATTGCAGCCCCTGATTTTGAATTGTATTGCATAGCAGCACAGGCACAACCCGTAAAGCATTGGTTTGACCCCGAGGACACAGCCCCACACATTCTTCTCGAAAAGCACGCAGTCCGCCCTAATATACGTTCGGTCCTTTTGAACCCCACCTATGGTAACAACTGCCCTTTTGACCTGGTATACGTTACTACACGGGCGTGGTCCAGGGTCTATTAAAGGATTGGCCTGGAGGTCCCCTATGACCCAGATATACCCCTGTGGAACTTCTCCAGTGTTTTCACGGCCTTCGACAGGGCCCTTCAGCGAACCTGGGACCCGAATAAACTCTTCAGGTTACGAGATATGTTCCCTGATGGCACGTTTTGTGAACTTGCAGATTTCACTGGGGCGGTGGGAGGGGGTCAGCTTAAACGTCTTCAATACTATCGTATGAGAACCGCTTTTGCTGCCAAATGGCCTTCCTTCCTGGTAGAACCCCAGGTACATGAGTGTATCAGAGCCATGACGATGGACGGCCATGGTAGGGGAATCTCGTCGCTATACACCCTGGTGCAATCACGCTCACCCTCACGAAACACTATCAGAGAAACCTGGGAACGGGATGTGGGTACCCAGATTGATGACGTGAGATGGGCCCGATATTGTCAACTCACCAAATCGGTCTCCATGAACTCTGGACTTCGACTGATCCAATTTAGCTACATTACTCCCCGGCCAGACAGGCTAAGTTTGTGGAGGGTTGCACAGGGACATGTTTGAAATGTGGCGCTCCTGATGCTGGGGCATATCTTATGTACTGGTCGTGCCCTGTTGTCGCGAACTTTTGGCGAGAAGTGGCTGAGCTCCTTGAGGAGATAAAGGCGATCCCAGCCGCCCTGTCCCCCCTAAAATACCTGCTTGGTGACATTGGGAAGGTGAAGGAGACCACAAGGAGACTATTTAATATCTCATGCATTATTGCCAAACGCTGCATCCTTAAATGTTGGAAATCCACTGCAGGGCCTGCCCAATCCAATTTCCTGAAAGACTTGTGTATGGTGAACGATGACGAGGAACTCTTTGTTTTATCAGTCCCGACACCCTGTCGTCCTAAAGATATATGGTCGCTACTACGTTTGTACTTATGTGATCTGATGTCCGATGCCGATGTAACACCTACCCCGTCGCCTTAGGTGATGATAACTGTCTTATTGCCACAGATATATGCCATTGTCGATATAATACACATGCTATACTGTATTGTTTGAGAACTGTCTTGCTGTGAATTGTTCCCCTCAATAAACAAAGTTTAAAAAAATAAAAAAAAAATGAAAAATGTAGATTTGTTTAGGGACCACCACCATTTTGGCGATTTTGCTATCCGACCCAGCAGCGTTAGGGCGAGTCTACACCACCCCTCCACCCCGGACCTCAAAACGTTCAGATGCGTTATATGATTATCCTTCAGAAATGTCCAGGCATCCTGACTTACCTGCACCCCTAGGTACATAACCAACTTTTGTTCCCATCTATAACCTTCAATATCAGAGGGTTTAACAGTGGCCCAACATACCAGCCATCATGGGCCATCACCCGGGGATGCTGGACTCCACTTCCCAAGGTCCACTCAATGTATTGGTCCTCAGGGAGAGGCCCATACAGTAACATCTTTGCTGAGCAGCTGGACTGATTCGTTACATGGGCCAGCATATCTATAAACCATCAGTAGAAACTTTGAATGTTTAGGTTTGCAGGGTTAACCACTGTTGCAGTCAGCCAGGGTTATCTTTCCCACACTCGGTAGTTTACAATCTAAGGCAGGTGTAATCACTTAGTTTGAATCGTGTAACCCCCTCACTCTTTCGGCAGTTTCTCTAGGAAGTCCTGCACAGCTCCAGAATCTGTAAAGAAGTGTGCTTGGGCCCCCATGCTGCATCCGCAGTTTAGACGGAACACCGCATATTATAATCCGCGGTCTCGGAGGGCGCCTTTTGCCGCCAGGCAAGAGAGGCAAGCCTTCTGTACTGGCGGGGTAAAATCTGGGTATAACGACACCTAGGCATTTTCATAGTTCAAGTCGCCAAGCTCACAGGATTGTGTCCCGGTTCCTGTATTTTAGCAGGCAAGCTATGCTCGGGCAGGTACTCTGGCCTGGTCTAGGGATCATCTGCGACACACAGTGAGCCCTTGCAATCAGGAATTATGATGATGATGATGATGGTGGCGTCTGCAACACTTCCTGAATAAACTTTTCCATGAAAATCTCCATGTTTTGCTGTGGGACGGATTCCGGGATCCCCACCACCCAGATACTATTCCTCCGGGAGCTCTCATCCAAATCTTCTTCTTTCTTTTTCTTAATTGCAGTGACTTCCCTCTGAAGCAAGCTGATTGCCTGTGTTACCTCGCCACTGGTATCCTCAAGGGCCCCCACCCGGCGTTCCGCTTAGGATATTCGCCCACTTTCCTTCTCAATGCGTTCTGCATGCGGTCGACCATGTAGGCCGTACCACCAATTTTTGTATTGATAGACGCAAAGCCTGACCACATTTCCGGTAGCGCTAAGCTGAGCTCTGATGCTGGGGCTCCTCCAGTGGACTTCAAGGGGGTCTCCTCTTGGCAGGTAGGCCTGGTCTGTCTGGGGTGTCTCGGGCGTCGGCATCTTCTCTCCTCCGCCACTTAGACCCTTCTTCTGAGAGAAGGGCAAGCGAAATTGCAGCTTGTTACCCGTAGCCATACATCACCCTCTTCACTTCCTTATCGTGCAATTCCCAGGGGGGCTCTGCACCTCTACCAGCTGTCTGGGTGCACCCAGCAACTGTGTCCTCCAGGGCCCCTGCATAGGGGAGAACCTGATCGCCCCTCCCCTCCTCCTCGCCAATTCAATATTGCTGAGGGTTCGGGCTTTTCTTGTTCCTATCGATGTCCCAGGGTGTGAGGGCAGTCTAGGGTGAGCTGGGACCACTCCGGTGGGGCTGGTTCGCTGAGGCGTGGAGGGGAGCAAGCACCTCACCGCAGGGAGGGGATCATAAAGTTATGGGTATCCCAGGGGGATCGTCCCTCACCCCGGTCATAGCCCCCGCAAATCGCAGTGCAGGCTCAGGATCTGTATTATGTGCTAGCAGAGGCCGTGTATATGTGTGCTGGTTCCAGTGTCTGGGGCAGGTCCGGGTTTGCTCCACTGTGGCTGGGATCAGTGCAGGTCCTGTCTGTTTTGCATAAAATGTCACTGGCTCACACTCAGCTGCCGGATTTGTGCTGTGGAGAAGGCTGCCTGTCGCTGCGATCCTCCGCGCTGGGGTGATTGCAGAGTGGGTGGGCTGCGTGGCCTTACTGCTTTTGGCTCGGCAGTCCCTATTGCTGGCTTGATGCGGGGTGTAGCAGGTCTTGCCCGGGGAACGGTCCAGTTGAGCGGGATGTTACAGCTGTAGGTGGTTTGAGCGCCGGCTTGCTGGTGGCGTGGAGGGGTTGGAGGCTCCCCCGACAGCGACTGCAGCCACTGGCGGCGTAAAGCAGTCTTATTGGCACAGCTGGTGTCCTGCTCCACCCCGGGTGGAGGTTCCGTCCTCCCTCCGTCACTCCTGCCTTCACATGGGTTACAGGCCTCAGCGGGCTAAATTGCTCTGGTGTTCCCCTCCGAGTGGTCTCTGGTTATGGGCCCGACGCCCCCTCACGCACTCCTCCACCTCTAGTCGGGGGGGCGCTCATGCTGAGGTCTGACCTCTCCATGCAGTCTGGTGCTTTGGGCTCTGGCAGAGGTGGTGGCATTCACAAGCCGCACCGCGTTCACAGGACTGTGTGGCGTTCGCATTTCTCTCCACACCGACACAGCAGTATTACCCCAATTCTACCCACATTAGTCGAAGAGCTTTTCTCTGCCATGGCGGCTTCTGTCTTTACCTATATGGCCGAGGACATTGGAATAGATTGTATCCCCCAAAAGTTTCATGTGAATCCTTCTTGTCTTGAAGTCCAAAGATGAATCCACTGAAGGCAAAATGTTATAGTGGATTAGTACAAATCAAACTTGTTGTTTGGGGGCGGGTAAGAGTCCAATCCAAGCTGCTGCAATAATTGTATTTTGCCCTCTAATGTCACATCTAGAGTTCTGTACCTGCAGGGGATGGGGAACTGTGTCTGTAGGAAGTGGTGCGTGGGACAGGACGGTTAGGGAGCGCTAGCAGAATCAATAACGTGGAACCTCTCACTAGATCTAAACCTCCCCTCTGGCTACTTTAACTCCACCCCTTCCCATGTCTTCCTACTTCAAAAGGACTTCAGTGAGCAGCACCCTGGTGTGTAATTGGCTTTGTCAGCACTGTCTTTGAAGCACTCTTTCCGAAGAGGCCTCCGGTAGGCTTCTGTTCCCTGAAGGAAGGTACCTTGTCCCTCAGGGGATCAAAGGAGCAGCTTCCTAGGACCGGATCCTACATGGTTGTTGCGGAGACACCCAGGCTAGCTGGCTAATGCATAAAAGCCTTGTCATTATTCGAGCATTGCTCACCAAGCTTACAATAAAATTCCAAATCCTGTGGCTGTATTATTGTGTGAGCCCAGTAGCCACCGTTCTAACCAGGCATGGTTTATATATGCATAGTTGAATGTGCCACCAGCCTGACTAGGGTACACAATTATGTTTTGATTCCGTGTTGCAGATGATTAAAAAGCCACCTCTGCCTGTTGATACGTTGTGTACAGCAGCTTTAGGGAATGCACATAGGACCTTTGCAACTGCCCTGCTGCCACTGCTTCCGGAGTCTGCGAGCGAGGAGAGGGCTGGAGCCCCCACCACTGCAGGAACAGTGCAACAAGTCTGACCCATCACCCCAGCGCACCCTACCATCATCGGAGCACCATCAGTGAAAACAACTGCCTGCCCATTGCGACCTGTTTCATCGCCCTTTTCTTCTGTTTGAGTGAAAGAAACTACTGGATTTCGCTCAGCCCACTTGCCATGCGCACGGCCGCCTGATTCCAAAATGGCCGGGGAGGTGGGGCACCATAACAAGGCTGCTGCCTCCTCATTGCCTAGCAACCAAATCCCACTTTAGCCAATCCCCTACGCCGACAGGCGGAAGCCGGTCAGCGGGAGAAGGCTAGGGGACAAGGCTGCTGTTTGCCGCTGTTCGCCGAAGGAGCTACACTGAGGTAAAAATTGTGGACAATCGATACATAGGTAAGACTATTATATAACGCCCTTATACAAACTATCCACAGAGATCGCTGGGCGTTTCTGCAAGTGAGATTCCACCCGCCCTGCCCTACCTACTTGCTGCTCCCTCATAGACTGAATTGTTGCGATTTGAGACCGAAAGAGCCCGTTGACCTTCACCACTTCTTCACATTAACTTATATTACATCAACCGATGTCACTCGTGTTGCAATCCCACAAACCCCCTCGTACCTCCCGTTGTCCTACCTAGTTCACGATATATAAGCGATGAACTGCCCATATGCAAATGGTCATGGGCTAATGTGTAATTGTGCCACGCGGTCCTAATGACCGTGCTCATAATTATGTCCCTCCTTGTTTCAAGCTTGCCTCCATAGACGCGCTGGCACCTTGTGTAAACCTGTATGTGTGAATTAATTGTCATTGCTTACATTCACGCACCCCTTGATTATTGCCTATGTACTGGCACTCTGTGTAATTATGCCACTATAACTATGCCTCTGTTACTTAACTATGATTTAATTGCCTCTATCTGCAAACTTGTGTTATATTGCTCTCTGATATACTGGTTCCTGCACATACTTTCTGCCTGGATCTCTATGTATGCACTGGTACCCACTGACTCTGGCATTTAACTGTGTGATATTTGTCTGCCTCCGATACTCCATTGCGATTTAAATTGCTGCTACCTTAATCACGTGCCCCATTGCTTGACCAAATGCGTTGGTACACTTAACTGTCTATGAATTACCCAACCCTGCCTTTAATCGTGCTCCACAGTGTCTACTGCACCCACGTATGATCTGGCATCTTGTAACCTAACTGCGATCTCTTTGACTCTGCCGACAATCCTGTCCTTTGAGCTACACTCGCCCTCACGCATGGATAGGTATTGTGTATACATGTAAATGTGTTCCAATTGTGAGTCTACTGACAATCATCTTGATCTATCATCTAACTATGCATATGTACCATATTGATCTCAAATGGAAATCTTGTTAACCCTTACGCTAGTTATGCTTTACAGTCACCTTGCCCTAAGCTTGCCCTTAATATCTTAGGAAACGTGCCTCTCTCGGCTGTAGTTATACTCAGGAGCTCACCTACCTTAGCACACTACCTCTGCAGCATCCTTAATAATTGTGCTGACTGTGCAAAGGCTTACCTCTTCCACCTCCTCCTGGCTCCAAGTGTACTGACCTGCACCCCATAGGCACTAGAGCGAGACTAGCCTAGTGCATGCAACAAGGTCAACTAGGTATACCTCCCACTAATTACCTTCAGAGGAACCTTGACCTTTTATAGCACATAATGCATGTCACTGCCTCTCAGCTAATTGCACTCTTGACTACTTTGACACTTATCACTAACTCTTTTTACCATACTATTACATCAAACATGGCTCTCAATACCAAGGTCCCCACTCTAGGCGGGGAATATGCCCCACTTGAGATAACCAACATTAACCGCACCCTTAATCCACCAAGAACAAACATCCCATGCAACCCTATGCACAGAAACATCAGACTTTGTTCGAGACTAACCAAATTATTCGAACTTCGTGTCAGCCTCAGCACCTCTACCAACCTTCAAAGTAAGGTCCTTTATAATAAACATGAGACCCTAGCCAAAAAAAAGGAATCATACCAACTTAAGCGCCACAACCAAACTCAACGCGACAACACCTAATCATAACAAACCCCTAGAATCAACTGTTAATCTTAGCAACAAGGCACCCTTTCCACCACTGACAGTGACCCCTGTTCCTGTCAGCAAAGGAGCGCTTATTAATGCAAGATCCCTAGTAGCCCAAGCCATAGAAATTGCTGACTTGATACTAACAGAAAATTACGACTTCTTGGCTGTTACTGAATCCTGGCTACATCAGGCAGCAGGCCCTGCCCGGATGCTGGCAGTGCCAGCTAACTATACTATTCTTACAGAAGACAGATCCGATACCCCTGGAGGAGCCTTAGCTATTATAGCCAAATCTAGTCTAGCAATGAGAACTGTAGCCCCCCTGCACGTTAACTCATGCAAATCCCTCACAGCCCAACTTCCCATATCTAATTCCCAAACGATCACCATCCACCTAATATATAGACCTCCAGGCTCCATTGGCTCATTCGAGGAGGACCTGTCCACGATCCTCTGACAATCTGAAAAATGCATCGCATTTATTTATTTTTATATTTGTATAGCGCACATACAGCCCAAAGGCATAATGGCACTGGTACTTGTGGCATACTTAGTTTCATAAAGGTTGTATACATGTAATGGAGGCAGGTTACAGATAATCCAATAACGGGTACATAAGGTTACATACATGTAATGGAGGCAGGTTACCGATAATCCGATGGCGGGTACATAAAGAGTAAACGGTCATTAGAAATGAGCTATGTTTATCGCAGACACTCCTGCTGGGAGACGTGAACCCTGGGCTTCAACGATACCAAAGACTCACAAGCAACATCCATAGCTAATGTCCTCTCTGAGCTTGGCTTCACACAGAAAGTGACACAGCCAACCCATGAGACGGGCAGAACGCTTGATTGTGTGGCTGACTATCACTGTGACACCACCATTACAGACGTTAGGCCCCAGATATGGACTGACTATTCACTCATAGCATTCACAGTAGATGCCAAAACCAACATAACCCCCATAGCACCTCCCACCTTAACAAGGAAGAAAAAGAATATAACCCCTGACAAACTCTTATCATTGATACTCCCTACCCTTAACTCTCTACCAGACATGCTAGATCCTTCGATCCTAGTCAATGAATTTAACAGTCATGACGGAAGCCCTCGACACTCTCGCCCCTTTTAAAAATGAGGAACAGTAAACCCAGAAAAATGCCTGGTTTACTCTGTACTTAAAAACACTTAGAAAAGAAAGATAAATTAAAACCAATCTTATCACCATTTCCACTAAATACTAAACTGAAATAAGGCTATCTAAAAAGGAAAGTTATGATAACAGAATTTCGCAAGCAAACTCAAGCACCAAGGATTTGTTTGCTATACTTAAAGAACTGGAGAATCCGATCACGGTACCAGATAATTGTATTAAAGATAAGACTTCGTGCTCTGACATACAAAAGGCCCTTGCAGACAAAATTGCTACTCTCCAAGTCAAAATCTCTAATAAAAAACAAAGCATACCGGTCACATTCCCTCAAACTAGCACGCCACCCATTCTACCTAAACCAGTGCTTCGCTTCAACTTCTCCAAAGTCACTGTACTAGAGGTTGAAAAAATCATACTCTCGCTCAAACCTTCAAATTGTCGCACAAATAAATGTCCTGCCCAAATCGTCAAATACGCAGTTAGAGACCTAGCACCTTTCATCTCTAAGCTCATTAATGCGTCATTTATGTCTGGCACTAGACCAAGCAACCTCAAGGAATCATGGGTCCTCTCACTCATGAAGAAACGATCACTTGACCCATCCATACCCACAAATTATAGGCCTATTACAACGGTACCATTCCTCCTAAAGATTTTAGATGGGGTGGCCTACCTCCAAATTCAAAAATTCCTGGAGCGGAATCAACTTCTTGGCACCCGGCAATCAGGTTTTCGGCCACAGCATGGTACCAAAACTGTGACCATCGACCTTAAAGCCCAGGTCGACGAGCTAAGCGACAAAGGCATATCTGCACTACTACTTCTTCTGGACCTCTCGGCAGCGTTCGTCCTGGTGGACCACAAGGTCCTCTGTAACCATCTAGAGTCGGCAACACACTTTTCTCTCAACAAGCCATAGCCTGGATCCAATCCTTCTTAAGTAGTCTGGCAATGAGTCTTCTCTGCCACAGCAGCGGCAGACTCTATCCCCATTACCTGCTGTGTTCCTCAGGGGTACTGCGTGTCCCCCACCATGTATAATATATTTACCAAGCCCCTTTTTGATGATCTGGATTGTCTCTGTGTTGCCTACGCTAACTATGCAGATGACACCCAGATTCTCATTCCAGTTACAGGGGACTACAATAAGATAAGGATTTGGCCTTGGTGAATCGAATATACCTCATCCGGGCATGGATGGCCCTCATTGGTCTATGCCTGAATGATGACAAAACTGAACTCTTTAATATTGGGACCACAGCTAACATCAACAAACTTAGCCACAAATGCACCTCCTTTTGATATAGATGGCAATACGATCAAGGTAGTGAAGGAGGTTAAAACCCTGGGCTTTTACCTGGATTCCAGATTTACACTAGCAAAACAAGTGAATGCAATAGCATCATCCACAGCCTACATATGTAAGCTGATCAGGTTGGCCAAACCCTTCCTTTCAACAAGTAGTTGTAACACATTGGCAAGAGCATTTGTGATGTCCAAACTGGACTACTGCATTTCACAATGCATTGGCTCCAACTAATACATTACCAGGAAAATTCAAACCCTTCAAAACAATGCTTTAGGTGCAGCACTAGGAATAACTAAAAGAGAACATATCTCGGCGGCCAAGAGACAGTCCAACTGGCTCTCCACTATTGATAAAACTCGACTAAAACTGCCTCAGTAACATTAAAGTGTCTCAACAATGCTGACCCTCGATATTTGACAGATAGAATCAACAGAAAACCCACTATCCGACCCACCAGAGCGGCCTACTCCAACTGCCTGACAGTCCCCACTTTTAAATTGATGAAAATTGGCGGCAACAGTTTCCCTGTTAAAGCCACCTGACTCTGGAACTCCCTCCCACTATTCCTAAGAGCGGACCAAACGTCTGTCAAATAGCTCAAAGAAAATGATCTTTAACTTCAGCATGACCTGCTGTACTCTTACTGCCACTGTTATATTCAACCCTAATATTGCACTGTTTTAGCCACAATTGTATCCTACTAGTTAATGAACTCTTTTAACTACAAAGATATCTCACCTGTTTATACCGTATCCCAATTGTTTTCTTCATTTGACCAAATATGTGGCAACCCACACTTGTATCCTATTCGTTTTTCCTGTCCCTGTACTGTAAACCATCTTGTATCCTGACTGTATTTGCAACTATGCAAGACGAACATATACTTGCACTTGCGCCCTGATACCTTCGGGTCTGGTGTGCGATACAAATAATAAAACAAACTAACTGCAGGCAATTGCTTGGGATGTCAAGAGACGCTCTCCAGCAATGGCACATGAGTGCACCATGATTTTGATATGGAGCATTATGAAAGGGTGGGTCTGATTAGTAGACCTCCCTTTCAGAAACAGACTTTTCCACATTTTCCCCCTCCAAAATGTAAAAAAGGCCTGGCCATCTCAGATGGCGTTCTGTCACACTTTGCCTTGTTGCAATTTCTTTCGTAGCACATGTGATATCAGTGCCTCTTCAAGTGTTCGGTCCTTGGCCTATAGTCATTTTTTCCGTCGGAACTTTGTTGCAGTGCACTATTGTCATGCGTTCATCTTGCATGCGATGGGTCTCCGTTCCAGTGTGTTGGGTAGTATTCCATGAAGGGTAGCCATTGTACCTCAATGTGTTTGTGCAATTCCAACAGGATGGCCGTCGGGCTTTCCATTTCGTATATTTCATGTGACTTGGCAAGCCATTCTTGGTGTGTCGGGAGGCGGTTTCTCTTCCACTAAAGATTGAGGCAAACTCTGGCTGCCAGAATGGGGTTCCTCTGTGTGTGCGGCAGCAGTGGATGTTTCCCCCCCCCCCCTCTTCCTGCCTTTCTATTCCAAAATGGGACCAGTGTCAGTGTTAATTCTCTGCTAGTCCCATCTGTTTTACATCCACCCCAGCACTTCTTTCCAGTATTGGAGTGCAGACGGACGTTCCCACTGCATGTGCTGATCGCGCCACAATTTCTCCAGCACAGGGGGCTAACATCGAGGTACATTTTGGAAAGCCTTTGCAGGGTTAGCTGAAGGAGTCTGCAGTTGTGCATCTTCTTTTGTGTCACAATGGTGGAAGACCAAACTGCTCTTAAAAATAGTGGGCCATTAGTCTGTATTTTCTGGAAGGCGCTGGTCTGTCGACCACAACTTTTGGGTGTTCGGGACATATGTGGTTAGGAGGGAAGCATAGAGTGCTCAGATGAGACCCTTCGTGTCCGTGTAGGAGTTCAGTACTTCCCCTTTTAGTTGGAGGAACGTCAGGGGAGGGATATTGGTAATGCTGAGGGCTTCCTCCAGTTCTGAATTGAGTAGAAAATGACCCTCTTTACACACCCGATCTAGTTGGGCCTGCTTCATAATAGGGCTGAAACGTAAGAGGTTCTTCTTTCTTATCACTGATTTTGGGGGGGGGTGCCCAAATGCAACTTAAGGTGGACGGCCAAGATGTAACACCTTTCATTTCGCCAGAGGGCTTCCAATGGTGCCAGAGAACTGCAAGTACCTGGTGGGATTAGATTTTCAACGACAGTCTTCTCTGTGGGACCCACAGCTATTCACCCAGAGGAACGGGTGCAAATAAGTGACCCATTGTTTCTCTCCTCTATGCCGTACATGGTTTGCCAGAACCTGGAGCTGGTTCGCATGATCATATTTGTAAAGGTCTGGGAAGCCCGTCCCTCCTTCCCCCTTGGGTTATCTCATCGTGAACAAGGGCCGGCACCATCACGGTTAGCGCCTGGAATAAGAGCAATAATCTCAGTAGGACATTCATCTTTATTGCTGTGTGGTGAGCCACCCACGACAACATTATCTTCAACCATTTCTGTAGGTCCTTTTTAATTTTGTCCCACAAGGGCGTGTAGTTGGTCCTGTACAAATTGCCATGATTCAAGGTAATAGTTACTCCAAGATACTTTATGCCAGAACTCTAGATCTTTGTGCCTTAATGTGCTAGCGCTTTGACTGTGACTGGCCTGGGGGGGATCTTGGGGGTAGAGCCAGAGTTTTGGCGATATTAACTTTGAACCCGGACAGACACCCATATATCGTCAGTGCATGGAAAGTCTGCGACAGAGATGCTTGGGCGTGTAATGTATGCTAGTACGTCATCTGCGTACAGGGCCAGTTTGAACTCTGTTGTCCACAACCGTATTCCCTGTATCTGCACCTTAGCACGGACGGCTACTACCAGTGGTTGCAGGGTCAGCACGAAGATCGATGGGGACAACGAGCAACCCTGCTACGTCCATCGGGTCAGCCTTAACTCTGAGGGGGCCGTGACCTTGACTCCCTGTATTTCCATAAAAGGCCATCGTCCTTGTGAGCCATCTCGAGCCGAGGCCTGTCTTACGTAATGCTTGTTCCATGAACCGCCACTCCAAACAGTCGAAAGCCTTCTCTGCATCGACCGACAACAGAATGGGATCTTCAGCTGCATCTGTTACCCCTGCAATTATTTTTTTTAAGGTTTTGCGGATATTGTCCGCCCTTGCTACCTCTTATGCATCCAACCTGCTTTGTATGACCAAGTTTAGAGAGGACTAGGCTCGGTCTTCCTGCTAAGACACTAGCATAAATCTTGGTGTCCACGTTAATAATGATCTGGGTCTATAAGACCCACCGCTCAATTTGTCTCTGCCTTCCTTGATTAGTATGATTCGCGCATGTGTGAATGAGTCTGGGGCCTGCCCGCCGTCTAACATGTTGTTAAATAGCCGCACCAAGAATGGCGCCAGCTAGGGGCCATGATATTTATAAAAGGCTGACGTGTACCCGTCCTGTCCTGGGTCAGAGCAAGCTTTTAGTCTTAAAATGCTGTTGAGAACTTCTTCATTGCTTATGGAGGAGTCGAGGGCCTTTCTGTCTTCCGGGCTGAGCACAGGAAGTGCCAGCCTGTCGAGATAATGTTGAGTGTTCCTCTCTTGCCCTGTGCATTCCGAGGAATACAGCCAGGAGTAATATTCACCAAATTCCTGTGCTATGGCTTCAGGCTCTGTGTATCGTACCCCTTTCGTCCCTGATTTTGTGAACTGCGTGTTCCACCCTCTTGCCCCTCTGAAGGACCACCAGTATTGTGTGGGCTTTGTCCCCCTTTAGTAATATTTTTGTTTGTTGTAGCGCAGTTCCACAATCGTCTTTCCCCTCCAGATATCCTCAGTGTCTTCCTAAGATCCTTGATCGCTGCTACATGCTCTTCTGAACCTTCCGCCTTATCCTTCAATTCCTTCAATACCTTTTTATTTTTCCTTTATTTTCTGTTTCAGGTCAGTGTCGAGTAGCGTTCTTTCTATTTTTTTATTTATTTATTTTTTCTTAGCCTCACCGTCTGAAATCTGCAGGCCACGGAAGGTGGTCTTTGCTTCCTCCCAGATTGTGTGTAGCGGATTATCGTCCACAACGTTAAGCTGGAAGTACTCTATTATTCTGTTTCCGAGGGTCTCCCTACAGACCAGGACGGAGTGTTGTTGAGGACTCATGGTGAGTTCAGCAGTGTGCAAGGGCCCATCTCCAGGGTCATTTTGCACAGGTCGTGTTCACACCCCCGACTAATCATATGTCTGCGTCAAAGATGGTGTGCTCTTGTGAAGCGTCTAAGAGAATATAATCAATCCTTGTGTGGGATGGGGAGCAAAAGGTGAATGCTTGTGTATGCAGGTGTAGTGACCTCCATGAGTCTTATCAAAAAATGTTTAAGCAAGAGAGTCTGCAAGGCGTCGCCATCCTGGGCAGTAGGGGGAGTTGCCCCGGCTCTCAAGGACAACCAATCTATTGTGGGGTCAAGATTCTGGTTTGTTGCCCTCCACAGATGAGGTGGCCTGTCTTCCATGGGTCCAGGGTCTCCAGCCCGATCGCGCAAAACTGAATTTGTCATTGGTTGGGGGCATACAATGAGCACAGAGTGACTGCCGTGTGGCCTATATTCCCATTTACGGCCAACAGCCTCCCCTCCATTCCCCTTTTGATCTGCAGTATCTTGAGGCCTAATGACTTTTAATCAGCAACCGCTTCCTTTTTCGATGGGCCTAAAGCACATAGCACGTGCCCCAGTCCTTTCCCTCGCAATGCGTATTCTTTCCATGGCATGTTTCCTGCAGGAAGAGATGTCTAGTCCTGAGGTTTTAAATTCTAGCACCACCATGAAACGTTTCTATGGCGAGTTCAACCCTTTAACGTTCAGGGACCAACCCGTATACTAACATTATACATATTCAAGTACGTCTCCCTTCTCCAAGATTTCAACAAGCCAGTCTACCTGACCAGACCCTCGATCCATACCCTGAGACACAACAGCACTGCCACCCCAAACCCCACCGTCCCCCCACACCCTTTACACATTCACATCATCTTGTGCTTCCAGTTAAGTCCCAACATACCCCTGACCATGTCGTGCCCCGTCAAAATGACAGGAAGTGGTGCAACTCTCCCATGGCAGAGACGCACAAAAATGAGGGCCAGTCAAAAAGGGCCCCTGCACCCCAACAAACAACCATATATATGTAAAAATAAAATTAATGACAATAACATGGCTAGACATGGGTGCCTCCCATCAATAGTCAGGAGCAGGAGTCCAGAGTCTGGGCTGGACTTTGCTTGACAGCGTCCAAAAACTGCTAATAAGAGCAAGGGTGTGCAATCGTGGATTATTAACCTTCGGTATTTCCTTGAGCCCGCTGATCGACCTCTTTTAGGGCAACTGTCCTGCATCCCATGTTCTGCACCAGCGTCCTTGGGTACATCATTTGATTCGAAGGCGCTGTCCTCCATCTTTAATCCCTTCAGGAACCCCTCTGCTTCTTCTTGCATTGTGACCCTGTATTCTTCTCCTTGGCATCCGAAAGTCGGAGCGAATGAGAACCCCCAGCGTTGGTGGATGCCTTTTTCTTGTAGCCAATGGGCGGCATTCCTGCTTTTTGTTTAGGGTAAATGAGGTGAGATCTTGGTAGATTCGGATTTGCAGACCCCCCCCCTCTCTCCCTCATCAAAGGTAATAAGGTGATGTCCTCTTTGGCTTTGGACCTTTGAAGTATGTCCATCTTCTGTTTAAAATGGTGGCATTTTACTAGGACTGACCTGCAGCCGTTGGATGGGCCTACTCCTCTGTGTACTCTATGGAACGTGATCTCCGGGTCCGGCGGGACGTCAGAGTCCATTTACGAGAGATTTCAAACGTTGCTGGAGGGCGGAAACTGATTCCGCCGGCAGCTCCTTCATGATTCTGATGTTGGACCTCCGTTAAAGGATTTCGAGGTCATCGATCTTCACAGCCAGGTCCTTCTCCTGTTCTAGTTCCTGTAGGCAGCCTTCCGTTCTCATTTCAATCCGCTCCATCGATAGCTGGTAATTCTCGATAGTCTATCTTCTCATCAACCTTGTCGTCGACTCCTTGCAGGTGTGATATTGCCCCTGTTGGGCCCGTCTTTATCGATCATATCTCCCCCCACCCCTCCCCCAACAGCATTCATATGTCTGCCTTCGTAGAACCCTCTTTGTCGTCCCCAGTTACAGGTTGGGGCCTCTGGTATTTGAGCCATCGTGGCCTTAACTGCGACTCTCCGGAAACTGTGCAGGAGTGTGGCCATGCCAGAGTTAAGCGGGCAGTGTGTAATGGTGTCCACATTCGGTCTCGGCAGGGCTGCGTTTGGTTGGGGAGGTCCACGTGAGCCGCGGGCATTGGCGTCTGCTGCCTGCATTGGGGTTTCAAGTGGATTCCATCAGCGTGTGGGGTGAAAGGCTATGGCCTTTGTGCTGGTGTCTGTGCTCGCCGACTGTTTTTCCTTGCAGCTAGTCCCCAGCAGGGGCTCCAGTGGGTCTGGCTTGAAGCAGGTCTTCTGGGGGGTGTCAGGTGTCCGTGATGGTTTTATCTTGCTGCCTTAAACCCCCTGCCCGATGGTGTAGGTAAGGGTCCGCTGTGTTGGAGTACACCCTGACCGATGGGAACCGTGCCTCTGCCACTCCCCGCTCCGGCCCATGTCATCATCTGGGCTTATTGAGCCGGCCAGGTTTGCTGATGCCCGTTAAATTGTTATCCCTGAGTTGCCTAAATTGCCTGCCACTAGCAACGATAGTCCATAGGTTGTGTCCACTAAGTACTGCTGACCTCTGGTGCCTCCATTGATCTCCAGGGGACTGCACCAGTCTGTGCGGGGGGGGGGGGGGGGCAAGCCACACTTTAAGATCTCTGCCTGTGGAGCTGAGAGTGCTGGGGCCCCCATCAGTGCCACAATGTACATGGAGCCTGGGCCATGCAGTGATGCAACAGGGGGCTGCTCATATGCTGCCCTGGTTCAATGGCCCCCGCTCATACGCTGGCACGTTGAGGATGGAGGGCGGGAGGGGTCGGGGAGTCACCAACCTTGTTGTGGATGCTGCTGGAGCCACTGTGGGAGGCTGAGAACTGTAGGAGTGTACAGTCACTGCTGCCCCAGGCTGCTGCATTTCGGGTTGTGCTCCTTTCCACCGCTGGTTCGCTTGATGCCTGGCGGCCCCCAATTGTCACCGGAGCACCCCTGTGCAGGCACATTAAGCGAGGCCTCCGGTCTGGGTCTGAGCCCCCTTGGCTGTGCTGTGCTGGTGCGGTATGCTGCGGCTCTGGGACTTCGGCTTGCTTTGTTAGGGCCTTTGTGTCTTTACAGGCCGCACTGATTTGTTGCAGTTTTCTCCGGGTGACCTGCTCCAATCTCGCTCTGACCCGGTGTGCCGCCTTTAAACACCTTCCAATTGCCCTAGTCTTATTTGTATTGAAATGACTATGCCGTTATTTCGTTCAGTTGTTGTCGGGCAAGGGAGACGGTGGATTGGAGTTCCATTCCATGTGTGCCCCCTGGTGATCTCCCCTTTCTGATTGTTCATATTGCTCATAGACTGATTGATGGCCTTGCAATTATTGTTCTGGCCAATGTGGAATTCACTCCAATATTTCCAATATAACGTGTGCCCGCCTGTCTGCGTTGCGGTCTCCTATATCGTAACGCTATTGTATATTGGGTGTTGTGGCAACCCAAGATGGCTACCACACCCCAGCGTGTACGCAAGTCCTTTCCTCTAGCCCCGAACATCTGCTGCCCTTGTATGCAACAGATGCACCGGCTCCTTGCAGTGTGCTTACTTGAATCCGGCCTCGATGGACCCTGGAGCCTTTGGGGGTTTCACAGCCTCTTCCCACTAGTTGCTCTCGGCCTGTGAACCGTGCTCACTCTCGTCCCCTCTCCAGTGTCACCCACCGAGATTTCTTCATGAGGACCTTGGCTGCGGGTGGATCAACGAAGCACTCAATAGTGTACCGCAGGGTGAGACAACAGGATGCAGCTCAATGCGCCATTTCTGCTGCTGTAAGGTCGGTCTATCTCCCTTCACTTGCCCCACTTAACACTGGCCAATGACTCAACAACCCACTTTGTGCTCCTTGCTGGGTCATCCACTATACAAATTTGATCCTGCCACAAGGGGTTAGAACAAAGGATACCTCTCCCTCTGCGCAGCCCCTATATAGAGTCCCCAAAGGGGTCTCGTTACCTGTGGAGGTGCGGCGATACCTTCGTCTAATCGGGGGACTATGCAGGGGAGGGGGCTTCCTCCCCTTCTTGTCCCCCCAAACTCCTTTTGTTTTTTTTTTCTTTTCCTCCTTTCCTCTTCCTCTGGGGTTGTCTTCCCAGTGGCTCCTGCTCCGTCTCCGAAGGAGGTGGTGGGGTGGGGCTTGGCCCTTCTGCCATGTTAAGCATTGCCGCCCTCTGCCCCTTTGTGGCCTCGCCATAGGCTTATCCCTGGGGTGTAGTTTTATTACCTCCTTGAGGTCACTGAAATTGGTGAGCATGTCCTCGGTCCTGACTATTTGATTGTCATCCCTTTGGGCTTCCTTGAGACCCTGCAAAAGGGGCCTTGTGTACGCTGCACAGTCCAGTATCCATGCTCCACAGTAATTGCAGAGCCCCTAGAACTTTTGCATGTCCTTCACTGATTTGGACTGTAGGGTGGCAAGCACAGGGGCAGCGCGATCAGGGATGGTTCTTTTGCCATTCACAGGAATCAACTGACCCAAATAGAGTACCTCCTGGAGGCAGTACTGTAATTTAGGCTCATCAACCTTGTATCCCTTGCGGGCCAAGAGCTGAAGGAGTGTTATGGAGTCCTTCCTGTACCGGTGCTTGCTGACACTGCACACTAGTAAATCATAAACATACGGAATGATTATATTAGGCACCTCGATATTGCCTAAGAAAGCGTATAATATCCTGTTGAAGATGTTGGGGTACTCTACCTTTTGAGGCAATCTTGTATGTTCGAAACGCAACCCTCCATGCGTAACTGCAGTAAGGTGTTGTGAGTCAGGGTGCAATGAGACGGACAAGAACACATTTTTGAGATCCACTATGGTAACTTTGGTTGCCTCTTTGGTGATGTTTACAAAGTATTGTCGCAGGGTTCGAGAGCACTGGAAATTCCGCCTGTAAAATGTCATTAAGAGGGCACAACTCCCCCCCGCACCTCCTTGGCCTTATTTATTGGCTATGTAGCTGTTGCATGGGGAGGTAGGTGGCACAACTATCCCTTGATTTAGTAGAGCAAAGATTGGTGTCCCATATCCCCTCTTCTGCCTATCTTGATAAGGGATACTGCTTCACCCGGGGGAACACAGCACCTGACTTCAGTGTTATTTGAACTGGGGTCACTCCTTGTAAGAGCCCCACTTCATGGGCATTTGTTGACCAGAGCCTTTCAGGGACCTGCTCTAAGTGTGTCTCAGTGAAGGGGGGCGGTGCTACAAGAGCCATCGAAGGACATTGCACTTTACGATACTGCACTGTAATGCCAGAAGGGATCGAAATTGCTAGCACAATCTCGCCATCATCTGGTTGATCCTCAAACTAGTCTGTATCAGTCACTTCTCTAAGAGTCATTGTAGGGTCAATACACAACAGTATGTACCACTCGCAACCTTCAGTCGGTTCCAATTACCACAATCCTCTTAACGAACACCACCAGACCCTGTAGGACATTATTGTCCCAGCCACCAATTTGGTGGTCACCACAGGCCGGAAAATGTAGTCTGGCAGCACTCGCCAACAAGCCTTGCCAATTTGGGGCACTTCCTCGAGAAGCACTGTTATGCCATGCACAAACATGTCCGGTCCACGGGAACACTGCAAACCACTGCCTCCCCTCCCCTTGCATGTATGATTGTCATTGCTCTTATGGTACACATGCCCTGGGTGGCACATACTACTGAAGGAGATTGTCATAATCAATTTGCCCAACAGGTGTTTCCCCAACAAATTAATTGGGGATCTCTCAGAATACAACAATGCTGCAGGTATCAACTTTCCTCCTATTTTGTTATCCACTTCTTTTGCGTAGGGAACTGTGGTGACCGCCTCAGAGAAGCCCTGCGTGTCAAGAGTTTCACCTGATAGTGGGTAGTTTCTCTCGCTGATGTATGATTTAGTGGCACCTGTGTCAACAATGAGGATGAATTGCTTGTTACAGCTCAGCACCTACCAATGGTTCGTCGTCCGGGTGCTCTGTCATGAACAGGTCTAGGCATCTAAGTGTTCTCTGTGGGCTGTCCTACTCAGGGAATTTGCTGGAGCTGGGGAACGTAAAAGAGTTGTCCCCCCCCCCCCCCAGCACTCATACCTCGGTAGGGTATAACGGTGCCGTTGGGCACTGCGTGTTTTGTTTGCATGCTACTTCCTACCTAGTATCAGTTGGGGGTTTAGTCGTTGTGCCATCTGGGGGTTCTGCCCGTGCACACCTGGGGTAGTAGTTGAGTGTAGGCCTGATGTGTGGGGGTTGGCCTCTGCATTTGTACCTGTGGTTAGGGTTGGGGCGGTGGGCAATAGTTATGAGTTGCATCCCGACTCCTGCATGCTTCTGCACTCCCTTGAAAAATGCTCCAACATTGCAAGGGTTCCATACCTGCTCCCTGAGGTTGCATGCCCCCAACTCCCCCTCTGAACCCACCCCTTCTGTGCTGCTGACCTCCTTGCTGCCACGCTGTTTAGGGGGTATTGAGGTCCACCTCCCCACTGTCCTTGTCCTCCTTCCAGCTAAAATCCTGCTATTCACGCATCTGGAGGTACCATGGTCTGCTCTGCCGCCTCCATTTGCACACTTGGTGGTATTGCCCCTTCAACTGCTATTTTTGCTAGCCTTTTCTGTACCAGTTTCGCTTCCTCAGCCTGCAGCCTTTGGGCTGTTTCCTTTTCTCGCTCCTTTGTTCTCCTACAATGGTGTATTTTTATTGTTTGTATCTCATCCCAGCCCTTTGCTTCAATGCCCACTACTTTGCCAAGCGCCTTCTGAACTTCCTTGGGCAAACCTCTATAAATGACGAAATAAAAAAAGAGGAAGTGATCTGTCCCACTGGTCTCCGGCATGGGATGCCACATCTCCTGATCCTTAATAATGTACTGCGTAGGGTCTGCATCGTCCCCCATGGTGTATTGCATGATAGACTGCAGGTTTGGCGTGTTGGGGTACGTTTGCCGCAGCACGTCCCACACCTGCCCCCTGATGTTAAAGGGTGCGCCATTGTGTGCATCATAAACCTCTAGCTTTACCCCTGGATACCCTGCCTTAACACACACATCTCCAGCTTGGTCCCCCACTATTGTGTAACGCAGGCTTTTCATGCCCCCTACATCCAAAGGAATCCCTGCTGTCTGTTTTCCAAAGGCATATATCCCCATTCCAGCCCCTGATGTAATGATGTAAGGGGCAGGAGCAGCTTGCTCAGATTATTCTCATCCATTTGTGGCCAGGGCACATGGTGTGTTCTGCCTAGGCCTTTATGCCACAACGGCATCTGAGTAATTGTACACCTCCTTTCTTTGCATCCAACACTTTCTTTGCATGCAACAAACTTTCCACCCGTGGCATGAGCTCCAGTGCCTGCTGTACATCCCCCTCATCGTCTTCAATCTCATCCACAGCATTCCATTTGTCTTCCCTCCACTCTTGGCCCGTACCCCTGTCGGACGTCACTGCCATGTATCCCGTACTCCCTGCTCACCCGTCGCCACCCCCCTCCTTCTCACTGTGCACATCTTTCATTGCCTTACTGACTAGTCTGAACAAAATATCTCCTGTCCTCCGTTCATCAAACCCATTCCCCTTCTTTCCTCCCTCTTTGTGTGCCGCCCTCAATCGACCCAATTCTACCCACGTAGCTTCCAGTGCCTCTTCCAACTCATTCTGTACCTTCGGTTCCTGGGGTGGGATAGCACTCCGTGTTGGTATGTAGGCAGGTGGGGGCAGTAGCCAGGGTGGGCACATATGTAGTGTTTGTATATCCCATGACTGGGCGGGTGGTGAGTGGTTAAAGCCCTGTATGCAGCAGCACAGCTTTGTTCACCTGTGTTGTCCCAGACATTACATTTGTGGCAACTCCCTCCGTGGTTGGAGCCCTCCCCTCATCGGGGTCCTCCAGATCCTCTATCATTTTCCACATATCTAGTATCTCCTTTCTCTTCTGAAGTTGTTTGTCATGGCCACAGGCCCCAGAACACAAAAACCACACCATCTAGAGATGGGGGGGCAATGGATCACTTGACTCGCTTAATGACCCCCACTTGGGACCCATAAACACAGGGGCGCTGGCTGGACTCAGTCCTGGTGCCTTTGGCGCCAGGCTCATATAGAGATGTGAGCAGGAACATTTTATTTCAGTGCAGGAGTGCTTTTATTTTACAAGAACTTTCCAGGAGCTGAAAGCCTTTATTCCAGAGAACATCCTCATGTGCTGACTCATCGGGTGTGGCAGGGTGTGGCAGGCAGGCTGAACATGGTGGGCGTGGCTTCAGAAGCTCATCTATATAAGCTGCTCCATCCTTCAGGCCGGTTCTTCGTGTTACTGTGCACTCGCTTGCAACGTGACGCTCACCGCCGCTTGGACCAGTTTACTTCCCTTTTGAAACCAGGCGTTCTCCTGCATATTCGCCTCCAGGAAACCTTGTGACCTATTGTTTTGTGTTCCCACGCGCTGATGCCGGCTTGGTTTTCGGCGTGTAATAAAACTAAATAAAATTATAATGCACTAAAACAACAAGCTAAAATAAGCTAAAACAACCACTGCTTTCGCCAAGCCCTCTAATTATATGGAGCTCCTACTTTATTTGCCTCCTTAACACAAAACAAATGGTACCATCATCTTCCCTCACTTGGAAAGGCTCCTTGCACTCCTGTTTTTCCTCCATAAAAATCCTCTTAATTTACCAAAACATAATAAAAACGAAATCTTGCCACACTCCTCCCTCACTCATATATAACACCCCCCCTCTCCCACTCCTTTCCCCCGCCGCTCATTGTTATTCCTCGCAAGGGGTGTACTCACGTCTGCGTGTTCACCCAAGCTCCTCCACCATGGGGGTACCAATAATGGGCTGCGCTCTCCCAGGAGCCGCCCCCCTGCTCAAGAGCAGACAGGAAGTCTTTAAAAACTGCTCCTGCACACCTATGCGGTTTGCGCGCTTCGGCCTGATCGCTGTAGGTGGACACAGCCCCTTCAGTGAAGCGGACTGAAGGCCTCTGGGATCATGTTGTGGTCACCAAATGTAGGCAAGCCCCTAGACGCTCACACCAGAAAAAATGCAACCCGCTAGGAAAAAAGGCCCAATACACTTCTTGCAAGGATAACCGTTTATTTCCACAGAAAAATGGAAGCGCCAACAAAGAACTCTGATGCAGCAGAACATTCTGGCCAATTCTGCATGAGCAGCATATTATGAAGGTACATGGTGTCATCAGTGACATCATTACATACAGTAGAAACCTGCACGGCTGGTTGGTGAGACCCTATATATAGGCCACCTGCTCCATAGGGGATGCCAAGCCTTCGGTCCCAGCCCCGTCCATCCATCATCTTCCATGTGGGTTTTGCTGCAGTAGTCATGGGTCACAAGCCTGATAATTGGCAATTATTTGTAAACTAAACAACACATCTCTATCGCAGACAGGGGCCGGGCAAGGGAGCTGAGGTCCTACTAACTCGTTCACTTCACTCACTCCTTGACAGGCTGGCACCTCTCCAAGGTCTTCCACCCTCGTTCTGGGCTATCCTTTCATCCCTCACTGCACTTCGCAGCACAAATCGTGTGACTTAGAAGTGAAGGCAGGAAAGCCCTGCTTGCTGATCTTTATCGATTGGTGGGGGTGTAACCGGTTTATGATCCTTGGTCTGGGGCAGGCTGGTACCTTGGAATTCAGAGGTCCTAAAACTAAGGCGGTTGGGTACTATAACGTAGAATTGGGTTGGTGGGGGTCTTACAGTGCCTATGGCAGCCTTTGGCGTATTCTGAAGCGCTTGGGGTGTGGAAAGATCGCAGCCCCTTCCCAACAGTACAGTATGTAGATTTTTTTTTTTAGTTTATTTTTTTTGTTTTAATTTTTTTTTTTCTTCCATTTTTTTGGTTGCTTTAAAATCACGTGTTGCCCTCAGGTGCTTGCTGATGTGGTCATAGTTAGTTTTATATTGCCTCTTTGTCTTGCATGGACCCAACACTCTTCCAGTGTAGAAGACTGCTGTAATTACAGAAAACCTGCACAGTTTACTGGCTGAATGCAGTAGGACTGCCTGTTTGATGTTACATTTGCCCCCAGGCCAGGTAGACTTCAGTGGCTGAGCCAGTTTGGCAAATTCCTCCCTTAATGGACGTAGGCTTTCTGCGCCCCTTTTCACTAAAATGCTCTGTGAATCGGGCCCCACGTTCCTTGTGGGTTTTTGTGAGGTGGTGCAGATTAACGTTCTGTGTTTGAAGAAATGTAAGCTGCCCTGAAACTGAATCCGGGGAGAAGAAACTAGAGCTACATCAGGCATGAGTTTTAAATGTCAGCCTTCGTATTCTGCCAGCCCCTTCAGTACGGAGATCAGCAGATCGATTTCAGCATTGGGTGAAGTTTGTTGTGGCAAACAAAATACTTTGAGTTTGAGCTTTTTATAGGTTGAACGTAAATGATAGTTTTTTTTTTCTTCATAGTTTGTGGCTGCCAAGTGTCCTTTATCAAAGCAGCTAAGCTGGCTGGGAATTCAGACGGACCTTTCAGTTCGAGAAAGCTTTAAAACAAAAAGTTAATATAATAATTAAGAATGCAATAACATTTACAGATTTCTTTTGGAGTTCATTTGTTGGTTTGATAGCACGTTTATGACTATGCACCATATTCTTGTTTAACGTTTTTTTTCACTATTATTAGTCTTGTTCCAGGTTTAAAAAGACAGACCATTGTGGGTTTAATGTAAACTGTGGCACGGTAGTTGTCTCAAGGTTCAGTCTTGGTGGCAGTAGAGACAGCGCAGGCTAGGCTCAACTGAGTCTATGAAGAACTGCTTTTCTTGTAGCCTAGAAAGCGGGACTGGCTCATCCTGCACGTGTTGATTCAGATATGGATGGCTAACCGCTGTCTGCTGCGGGAGATGTATGGCAGCCGGCATGGCTGGTGCGAAAGACAACTTGCTACTGTCAAAATTGGTTGTGCCAAACACTGGCTCTGGTGATGCTAAGCCATGTACTGAATGTTACCGGGCTAGGTCATGCACTGTCTGAGAGGTGGGCAGGAGGGGCTGGGCGAAGAGCTGTCCGCTGGTGCGTTGGTGAAAAGCTGGTTGGAAAGGCTGAAAGCATACTGCTATTGCAGGACCAAGAACTTGCTAGTGCGACTGAGGAGACAACTGGTAAGCGTGGCCGAGTGCTGAACTGATGCGACAAAGATGGCTCAAATGTCTGGTGTAATAAGTATCTTACTGTTAGCATGTCATTATTCACATTTCAGTGCCATACATTTCCTCATTGTGATGCCAAAACCCAAGCCGGAGTATAACTTCTAAACCAGTCGCTTCTCTCATCACTAATGTGTCACCTCCCAAAACACTTGCACTCACTCTACTCGCAACTGTCATTTGTCCAGATTGGTGGTAGGAATGTACTAATTTGTCTTCCCCCGACACCACGCAATACTGTTCGTTTTGATGCAGCTGAGCCTTATGTAATATAACTCTTAACCTTTTCAAATGAGTAGTGGCATTGACATGATGGTCAAACTTTTAACTTTCTATTCATATGCCTCGGGCTGGAGGAATACATTTTAGCATCGCAGCAGGAATAATGTAATTTGTATTTACCTTTTTTTAAATGAGTGCAAAACAATGTTCAGGCTCTACGGATGATGAACACTTTGAAGTGTGCCTAGCGTGCACAAGGTTGTCCCATACATTTGCAAGGGATGAATACTCCATTTCCAAAAGTAGGATGTCTTATACTGTCACCCTCTAAATGCTTTTGTTGCTCATTTGTTATTCTTGCCTTACTCTTGATACACGAATACAGCAAGCCTACAGTGGGACCAAAAGTAAAATGTTCATCCAGCCCCTCTTCTGTGTGCGTTTGTTACTTAGTTTGAATATGAAGTCTATTGAAGTCGTAGAGTTGAGATTCGAGAGACTCTTCTCTTCACAATTTCAGGACCCCCACACTCCTGTTGCTTCTCTGTAGTAATTGGCTCTTCTTCCATACCGATGCCTGTTCATAAGAGTCCACCAGAACCTTGTTAGTTGTCCTTATACCGGGAGTGGACGTAGACAAACTGAAAAGTACACAGACTATTGATGCCAGCACATGGTTGGTGTACTCGAGAAGGAGGCATGAGAAAGACTGAATCCACGTCCTGCAGCAGTGGCTATTAATTCGAGTCAGAGGAACCACCCACTGCAAGCAGTAGCAGGTCATGCTCTTTTTTTTATACATGCTGCTGCAGTGAGTATTAGGCATGGGAAGGGGTGTGGGACCATATAGTTATGTTTCGCAAGGGGCGCACATTTAATGAACCCTGCCATTTAACCCAAGTTTAATTCCATGTTTCTTGTGGGCCACCCATCCGAGCCAGAACCCAGTCAAGGTGGCATGATATGCGCTTAGACGGGTTCAAACCTCAACTCGCCCACTCTGCCTAATCCCTTCATTGTGTATAATAATCTACCCTTCGAGCAACACGTCATGAAAAAGGCTGAAACGGCTTGTTATCATGCCTCTTTCCACTCCTAAGGTCAACAATATTTTTCCTGCCCCAAGACTACTGGGTGGTGCAGGCCTAGTGATCTTGCATATTGACTTGGGTAATGCCCTCCTCGCAGAGCTCCTAACTGCTCGTCTTGGGCCTCCCCTTTCCCTCTCAAAGTGACCCATCACCTGCAGCTCACCTCAAAATGTGACCATATCACCCCAACTTTGTGCAAATTACATTGACTCCTCATCTCGACTAGGATCTGGTTCAAAACCATTAGCCTCCCCTGCAAGGCAACCACAGCTAGTAGGCTAGCCTACATGGCGGCCAAACAAGAATCATTGAGGTGTACATGGTCATCTCGCAGTAGGACCATCTCTAGACTGGCTCACACAGGGTAAACTAGGAAAATATCCTTCCCATGCTATGCTCAGTCCTCAAATTCCATCCCGGTCGAAATCTGGACTGCTCCAAGTCTCCTACAGTTTTGGAAAGAAATAAAGATCTGGCTCTTTCAAAACCACCTTAGCGTAACCCAGATTCTGACTATCTTGTGCACTCCCCCATCCTTTTATTCTACTGTGATAATTATAAAGATAATTATTGCTAATGTTTCATTGATGGCATGTCAAATTCTCCCCATCAATGTTTTGCTCTATGGCCTGTACAGCACTCCATTGCTTCCAAGCTAGGTAGGTTTGTACTATTAAAAAGATGTAATGATACCATACCGTGCCGTTCTTTGGTGCGCAACCTCATGGCTGGGATCACTTTGTATTATGATGCACACCCAGCCTTACATATAAGGGGTGTATCAGACACTTTTACTTCCTAACTGTAGGCAAATACTCACAAAAAACAGAAATGGGGAAAAAACACTGCTAACACCAGGTGTGGACCTCTGGTCCCTACCTGGTGCGGGCTCTCTCGTCTGACATTGTATCCTGCGTTTTGATCGTCGCTCTCCACAAGCGTGTGGTGGAGTTGCACTTGTCCATCGGTCCCAGTTTGCATGCTCTATCCTTCCCTTCATTCATAATATCAAAATATAGACTCTCTTGCTCTAAACCGGCGTATCAGTAGCTAGCGCAGCCAATGTCTGCGTTGTTTACCCCAGACCGCCTCTTGGTTGTGGACTGTTTCCGCTGGCTCTTTCTGAAGCCATCGCAAATCTCCATCAGAGCTACAGAGATCTTATCATTCTGGTAACTTTTAATTTGCACCCATATGACCCACTGGACTTGCACGCAGGACTGCTCGTCTCTGCCCTCTCCGACCTTGCAGGCCCCACTCACGTGCTGGGCAACACCTTAGACGTGTTGTTATCGGTCCCCAGATTGGTGTCTGTTTTTTTTTTCCTTTATGACAGCCCTATGTTCTGGACCAATCGTTTTCTGATTCCTTTCAAAATCTACATAGTCCCTCGGGTGACGCAACCCCATCTACAGTTCCCCCCCGTCCTCCCACCCTCCCACCACAGTTGGCGGGCTATTAGTATGTCAAATGTGGTGGTCAATATCACCCTTTGTACTTCTCCACAGACTACGGATCTAGCAACCCTATCCTGTGCATTTCCCTCTACGGTCAACCTCCTGGGCCCCTTGACGCAATCTATACCACCGAGACTCCCTTCGGAGTGTTGGTTCTCCCCTGAACTTGCTGCTCGCTGCCTGCTCCACAGGCAGGTAGAACACAAATGGCGTGTCTCCTAAAGCCCTGCAGGTCCCCAGGTCCCCTGGGGTTGCAAAATGATATTGCAGTCTTTGAGGCCAAACATGTTTCCTCACGGGTGGTGGCCGTTGTGAACCAACCCATGGAATTATTTAGGCTGCTCCAGTCATTATCCTCCTCTACTGCTGCGTGCACCTTGAGTCCACTCAGGGGGCTGTGCAACTCTCTGGCAGAGTTCTTTGTGGATAAAATTGCCACAGTACGCCAGAAAATAGTGGACTCTGGGTCTCCGTCATCTTCAGCCGCAGGCCCCCATAGGCATCTGCCCACAACTGGGCCAGTTTCCTGATCTTTAGCAAGGAGGACATCCTAAAGGCCACTACTGCCCTTAAGTCGGGTTCCCCTGCCAGCTCCTATCTCACTCTCCCTCAAGAGGATCATCTCAATGATTGGTCCTTGGGTGTCATCTGCTGTTAACTGCTGTTTTTCAAATTGTTGTATCATGCCTCTTTCAAACACGCCATGGTCATTCCACTTCGAAAGAAATCTCTCTGGATTCCTCTGTTCCCTCTAACTTTCGTCCCATCTCTCTTCTCCCTTTTATTCATGAAACTTCTTGAACTCCTTGTGATGTCTTTACTCGGCTCCATTTTGGAAAACTCTGGTTTCTTGGATGGTTTTTAATCTGGTTTCTGACCCCGGCGTGGGACTGAGTCTGTACTGGAGTCTGTCGTGGACGACCTGTCCCCCATGGTGGATCAGGGTGGTGTGGGCGCTCTGATTTTGTTATATTTTTACCAGACTTCGTCACCATTGACCGTGCCGTGCTGTTGGACAGGCTCGCCCTAGCGGAATCTCCAGCTCTGTGCTCTCCTGGTTAAGCAGTTTTGTTTCTGGGCAATCGCAATCTCTTCTGCATTCGCTCCTTTCTGTTCCGCTTCTTCACCTGTCTCCTGTGGTGTTCCACAGGGGGCCGCTCTCTCTCCTTTTCAATATCTATATGTTCTATTTATTGGTATTTATAATGCACCTATACTGCAGAATGGATCAAGACAAGGGAGGGGAAGGTACAAGGGAGAAAAAAGAAAGCAACGTTCGTACTAGGTCTTGAGACATTCGGATTGCGCACGTGCAGTAATGGAATGAGGGGGAGGCGGACGACGGGGACGAGGGAAGTGTAAGATTGGGGAAGAAGACTAAACATAATGTTCCTACTAGGTCGTGAGACAATTGAGAGCATGCAAGTGCTGTGACAGGAAAATCGGCGAAGAGGGGAAGTGCAGGTAGGGGAGGAAGGAGCAATGCTAAGGAGGGAGGAGGGAGGAGGGAGGGGGGAGAAGGATACATTGGGTGCAAAAAAAACAGAATAAACACAGCACATGGCTGGAAATGGAGAAACAATTTGGGTGGCTGCACACTTGGGGAAAGCCTCACCTCATGGTGTAGGGGGCTACATCAGTTATGCAGGTACAGGTAGGCAAAGAGCAACATTCGAATGCCTCACCTCATGGTGCAGAGGTATGAATCAGTTGGTAGGTGCAAGGGGTAGTACAGCGTAGGGATGAGTGACAATCCAGTGGTTACGGTAAGAAAGGTACAAACGCAACAGGTACAGAAAGGTAAGCAAGCAGTATCCTCGGGAGTACAAGGATTGAAAGCATCACCTAATGGGCCATGTGTCTGCATTGGTATGCAGAAACCGGTAGGTAAAAGTAGCATTGATGAAGAGCATAGTTAGACAGCCTTCTTTGTAGGTTCATAGGTAGTAAGTAGCACTATCCAATTTGAATACAGTAATGTGGCCTGCCAGTTTGTAAGGGTGTGATGTACAATTTCGTGTCTTGTGGGAGCAAAAGGAGAGGGAGCAGGAGGCCGGCCATATTACCACAAATCTTCTTATGCATGCATAGATGTGAGCCAAGGGGGCATCATGTGAGGCCACGAGGACCGGTAAGGTCAGACAATGGGTGACGGAGCAGAACGCAAGCAGAGTAGCAAACAGACAAGTTAGGGGAGCCACGCTTACCCGCGATGTTGGAGCTGATGAAAAAAGGTAGTACAGCATCCTGATGCAACGTTCCTCCGCTGGATGTCAATGGATTGATCTGAAAGCCTATGTATGGGTCCGGCAAAGGATGGCCATCTGGCACTCCTTCCACAACTGGTCCGGAAACTCGGAGCCTTCAGAGTGGGCAGGTGGCCGGCTTCGTCTGCCGGCTCCCCGGATTGGATATTAACACGTGATGCAGCCAACCGTGTATAATGAGGCGCGCTCCATGTGAACTCACATGGTGCTAGCAAGTGCTATAAATGGCAGTAGTCCTTTTTGTAAGGTAAAAAAGGCCTCACGGATATCATTGTAGCCCTTCTGGACTGACCTGAAGTGTGGGGTTTGCAGTCTATTCAGCCTCCGGTCCTCCTTATTCACTCTTTCATGTTTAGGTGTTACTCCAATGGCAGACAACACCCAAATACTGATCCATCTTAACCTACTTCAGTTACACACGGCTGCTCGCTGTCAGGCTTGCTTGATTGGTCAACACCTGAATTAGTGACAATTGGCTCCTCTCAAATGGCAACAAAATCAAGGTCTTGGTAGTGGGTCCAGCCTCAAGCTCGGTCCTTTGGACCGCTGATTTCGGGCCCCTTCCGTGGGTCCTCTGTCTAAGCTGTGCCAGGTCTTGGAAAACGTAGGCATCAAACTTTCATCTACGCTGTCCTTCGAGCCGCATGTCAGTGCAGTGTGCCAGTCCATCTATTTTAAACTAGAGTTGCTTTGCAAACCCCTCCTCTACCTTCCCTCTCGCCTTTTATTCTGTGGTGATATCATCTATGGTGGCGGGCAGTCTGGACTATTTTAAAGGGCTGCATTGTTCTCAGCCTCTCTACCTACTCCGCCACCTTCAGGTCCTGCAAAACACTGCCGCCAGAATGGCTACGGGGACCCTTTTCACGTCTCTGCCTCCACTATCCTAGCCTCTCCGCATTGGCTGCCAGTAGCCAGGTGTGTTGAATTTAAATTGCTCTGTCTGTTGCAACGGGTCTTCTATGGCCTTGGCCTGGAGTTCCTACGGGAACAATTCCTTCCTTGCGTCCCGTCTTGTTCTCTCTGCTCAGCTTCCCTGCTCTTGGTCCAAGTCCCCTGTGTTTACTGCTCGAGATCCGGAGTGCATGCCTTCTCGGTGGTGGTGGTGGTGGTGGCGGCCAGGCTATGGATCTCTCTCCCGCTGGCCCTGCGTGCTACGCAAGACCACCTCCTCTTCCACCGTGCCTTGAAGACTTTTTTATTTTTTTAGTACCTATTCCCTCTCTTTTCAGTCTGTTCGGGTCTTTGCCCTGCACTCTTCCCCAGTTTCCCCAGGATGCCCTCGCTGGTGTAGGTGCGCTTTCGAAAGGTTTAAATAAAAAAAAATGGACAACACATCAGAGCCTGTCTTGCTGCTTTCAGCCACGCAGCTGTGCCACAGGAAGAAGCATCTAATATTACTCACAATCTGAGGAGATCAAATATTTATTGTAATGTGCTTGAATAACTAGATGCAAATACATATTTATTATAATTTCAATTTTAAATTAAACATATATATTTGCTTATAAAATGCTATGGAGAGGGGCAGACACGATCCTTAGTTAATAAGTCGTGATCATATGTTTACCAAGTATGAAAAAGAGTTTAAACTATTGAAGCGTGCAGGGGAGAAAAAGACGACTTTGACACTAAAAGTCGTTAAGCTAATTGCAAGAGAGAAAAAAGTGTCTAATTGGCAGACACTCCCGTCCCCTGCACACCATTGTACTGGTAAATGCCAGTCAGTTGTTGTTAAGATTTATAATGAAGTAAATTCTGTTGCTAAAATTAATTATAGTACTCATTCAAGTGCACATTTCTTTATACCTTCACAAATAAACAATATTTTTACAAACCAAATTTTAATCCAATGTTATATACAATAATGCAACCAGCTCAACGCGTTTCTGGAGAACTATCCCTTCATCAGGAGCAAATTAATGTTCAGTCGGTCTTATTGAAAATCGTTCTTCAGACTCAGACAGTCTACAAGGTAAATAAAAAGTTTCAGTATATTTCAAGGTACTTAATGCACTGAGTTTACAGTCATAGGGTTAGTAAGGACTTGGGAATTCACCTGTGTCTTGGACTGTTCCAAAAAGCAACGTCCATTTGTTGCCTGCAGTCTGTTTAAATTCAATCTACTCTTGCAGTAATTAGAGATTCTGTATGATGTGTAAAGAAAGTAAAGGGACAGTTGTCACTGAGCCCTAATAAGAGTCAAAAAACGAAATATAGAGAGTAGGGGGCCATAAATAAATACCTCTTCCGCAGTAATTGCTAGGTCAAATGTTGTGTTATCCGTATGAAATGTAAAGATGATCTCCTAAGTCTGCCCGTGTTTAGCCCCTTATTTAGATGTTATCTGAGAGTATATATCTTTTGGATACATTTTTTTTAAAAACAATTTAGTTTTTTTAAAAAATATTGTTTATTTGTGAAAGTATAAAGAAATGTGCACTTAAATGGGTACATGAGTACTAGAATCAACTTTAGCAACAGAGTTTACTTCATTATGAATCTTCATAACTGACTGGCATTTACCAGTACAAGGGTGTGCAGGTGACGGAAGTGTCCGTCAATTGGGGACACTTTTTTTTTTTTGTTCTTTTTTTGTTGTTGTTGTTTTCTCTTATGAAATAGTGCCATTGGGAATGGGACTGACTTTTTATTTTAACTCAGTAAAAAAATTGTTCTCACAACTTAATAAAATGGGGAATAAAAATACTCCCACTTTAAAATCTGAAGCGCTAGTGAATGGCCAATAGCTGGACAATGCCCTACTTCCACTTGTTTGTGTCATGATTTGTGCTTGCTACCTTTTAAAAGTTTTGTTCAGGAGGGGCAGACCATTCATTTCCTAAATATAGTTCAATACAAATAGCCGTTTGTGGTATATATTTGTATAGTTTCTGGTTATTTTTCACTAAAGGAGTAAAGATAGACTTCCTTAGTGTGCCAAGGAATAGACGAGTGTGAGGACAGCACGCTTTCATCTTAATTGTGTGTCCTTCAATGATATCCTAGCTCTGCCCCAAAGCCTTTATTTGAATATCTTGTACAGTCTGGTTAAGTTGTTAATTGGAGTGTAAAGGTTTTCCATGAATCATCGTAGAGCATGGCAAGAGACCCTGACGCAACTAAGTGTTGTTCAAGGGTAGGTGTGTGTGATTTTACCAGTTAACCTATTTGAATGATGGGTTAAAACGGTGAATTCTGTGATGCCGCTGCCTGCAATATATGGCAGAATTCCAACTGTAAAGCACGTTTTATTGCCTTTCCCAAAGTATGTGCTGGCATTGTCCTGTAAAATGTTTTCATTCTGTGTGCCACAACAGTAAGTTGAACTTGCCCCAGACATGCACGCGAACACACATGGCAATCTACATGTGCACGCATAGACACTCCTATGTTTTATACACCAACAATTTTTTAGTTTTGGCTTTTAAGGGGCGTTAAAGGTGCCCCCTGCCCCAAAGGCATATGACCAGGGACACAAAGCGTGTAGGTGGTGTTTGGGTATTTACCCACCCCTTGACTGCCCATGTCCTTGCTAATCATTTACCCATTCCCACCCACTTCCTGCCCCCTCCACTCAAAACACATCCTCCTGGGATCTCTTTGAGCTAACTTTATAAAGCTGTACCACCAAACTGTGTGCTGGAAGTGCCAGACGGTGTTTTTTCAAAGCAGTCTTCTGAGAGGTGTAGACTTAATTGGAGCTGTAAACATGCTCCTGATGTAATACCAATGTCAACCTGCCACTCGTTTTATAAGCACCATGCGTGTCCTTCATTGAAGTCCTGTTAAAAACGAGCAAAGCCAACCGTTTTGGCATTAGGCATTGCCAATGTTTGTTTTTGTTCTGCATCCCTCAATGCCTATGCCCAGTCCTTCTGCTCCGCCTCCCATTTTTCTTTGTATCCCCCATTCACCACGGCCTGTCGTAAATGGGCAGCATTGGGATCCTCGGGCTCCAGGGCCTCGGGCATGTAGATATTCAATGCTGCACTCTGAGGAAAAGGCTTAGAACCACCCCTTCTCGGAGCAAGGACTCTGCTGGAAAGCCCAATGGTGTATGTTTGGGCTGGGAGAGCTAGATTACTACCATATAAGTGCCCCCTCCAAACGGGCATTGCCCATTTGGTATGCAGGCTTGCTTCGAGTATCTGCAGGCAGATGGTGTGCTCTGTGCTTTGCTCCACCTGCTTTTCTTTTAGACTGTTGGCTGCTCCATAATGGTTGGAGGATACCTCCTATGGCCAAGCGGCCCCTGATGCAATGTAGGTCATCTCTATTAACCTATTTATTTACTCATGCCACAAAATGTGCCCTGTACACTAACTAATTCCAAGTGAAAAGTTAATCTTTGCATTTCAGAAGTGGTGTGCATGTGGACTGCCGACAACCTGCCTTTGTGCAAAGCCTACATATGCACAGTCTGTGCATACACGCCCCTTGTAACCTATGGTAGAAACAATGGTGGCATTGTATTGGGCCAGCTACTTATGAAGTAGCTCTTCGATTGTGAAATGGAGGAAACCGGAAATGCATGACCTTAGAATATCTTTGTGGGGCAAGGTCTGTCTGGTGACAAATGTGGAAGTGCAGCCTGCATTGGTAAAGAAGGCCCTCATGGTGGACTCGTGGAAGTTGCTTGTGTGCATGATTCTCTTGTGCATGCTGCGTATAGAGGAGTAGGAGTGAATCGGTGCACCACCTGTCCTCGATTCTGAGGGAAAGTGCTGCC
Organism: Ambystoma mexicanum; assembly: GCF_040938575.1. NCBI lineage: Eukaryota > Metazoa > Chordata > Amphibia > Caudata > Ambystomatidae > Ambystoma > Ambystoma mexicanum. Next base: position 931,189,606 of record NC_090931.1, on the reverse strand, counting down.
ACTGGTCGCATTTTGAGGCTGCCATTCTTTTTGCACCTGCGCCAGTTTACTACACCCCAGCTCGTAGACTGGCAGTGCTCAAAGGCTCACAATAACGAGGCATGTACTGCTTTGGTCTCTGAAGGTTTGGTAGCGGAAGAGGGAAGGTGAGATTTAAGTGCCGCTTTGGAGGCAAAGGGTTCAGGGTGCATGGAAAGCGGTTTGACCAGTGCCTACTGAATGCGAAGGTTAACCTTGCTGTCTACAGTTAACATGAACTTTTCCAGTCCGCTTTTCTGTCTGTCTCCTGGTGGCGAACGGTCCACATACACAAAACTGTAAAATGTCTCTATGCATTTGTTTCATTTCGTTTTCGTTTAGCCCTTGCATGTTGCCAGCAATGTATTTAAAGGGTCTGAGCAGTGCTTTGTCAATAACAAAGGTAGATGGAATTCCTAAGCATGGCTTATGGAATGGAGAGCCATGTCCAAATTATAATTACTCAATATTTTCTTTAGCTTCATGTTATATGCGACCCCAACCTTGCAACGTGCCAACTGTTTGTTGCACTTCCTGCCCATTCATATTCGTTATCTTTCGTGTTCTCTTTCAAAGCCTTGCTCTAGATAAGTGAACCCTCAAGTAAGTTGGTGAACCTCACAACAGGACAACACTGCAACTGTTATGGGATCCTAATGTTGTAGGCGGTGACAATCGTGCTCAGTGAGATTTTTGCGCCGGATCGCATGTTTAAGCAAGGGCACCAGGATTTGAGCACATATTTACTGGTTCATCAGTTAGCAATGTTGCATTGAACACCCCTAGGGAGAACACATTGAGCTTCTAAACAAATAAATAAAAAAAAATCTTTATTTTTAAAACTAACTTCTTGTCATTGCAATTTGGTACACTAGTCAACCAGGGCCCAACGGGGTAAGCTGATTTGCTCCAATTCATACAATGTTGCTGATATGAGGAAGCAGCGATTAGATCCCATGTCTCTTGATTACACATTCTACATCTCTCACAAACAAAACGTGCTACTGATAAAGTAAGCAGGCTCGATATTATCCCTCTATGCCAAATCTGTTTGTTGTGTATTGGGTCATGATTGGTAGTGGGGCACACCGGCACTGCATTTTCACTGACGAATTAATTTTACGATTTAACATTTTTCAGCCTGATTTACTGCATCAGTGGCGAATTTCAGTAGCCACGCGTGTACTAGGTAACATCTGACAAAGGAATATGAACTTGCAATTTTGGCATAAATCATTTTGCCCATTGAAAAATACCCTCACCACAGACCTCCTTCAGGAAATAGTCTGCACTGCAGGATGGAAGCTGTTTTCTCTGCAATGTCTAAGGGCTGCTAGATAGGTTGACAGTGGGAACTTTGTCTGGTTTTGAACGGGAACAATATAAGCCTGCAGTTAAGGGTGAAGGTGTTTTGCACCAGGAGGTGAAGGAAGTTGGTTGCTGGGACCCATGTTCAGAAAGCAGCGATTGACCCCCCCCCCCCCCCCGTTCCCCCTGACCTACATCTGCTCCCCTCCGTCCCGCCAGGGCATAACCCGCAGTCAAGGGTGCCAGTGTTTGATGCCTTGGGTGCTTGGCGCCCCGGGTGTTTGGCACCTGTCCTTCTGTGGTCCTCTTGTGGTGAGTGCTCTGATTTGAACTCTAAATCTTAAAACTGCTTTAGACACTCGACAACTGACAATCAGTTTGTGGCTGAGTTTCCAGGTGCTTGCCCCAGGCTTAAGCCTGTGACTTATGTGACTTCAAGTGCCAAGCTACCCGCCTTTAGGTGTTTCTGGTTCCTACTGCGGTGGCTTGTCTCTGTATGTGCTCCTAACTGAAGATGGTCAAAAGGAAAGCAGTTACCCCGATTTTTCACAGGTTGAGGGGAAGACGTTTTAAAAAAAATTCTTACAACAATTGAAGATGTCAAAATTTTAATTGCTGAGATCCAAGGCCTTGTGGAAGATATAGACCTTTCCACAGCTGGACTCCATACCGGCAATCACTTATCGGAATCCCAGGAACAGGAGCAGCTGGTTGTGGGGCTGGGGTGGGTTGGAGGGGGCAGCTCAGACCCAAATCTAACTGTGTAGTGGGCTCCCATTCCTCAGGGCTAATTGAGGTTTTCCAAGTGGATTCTACCGGTATTAAACCTGCAACCCTGAGAAGTGGTTCTTGCTGTGCGCATGGCAAGTGTGTAGCTGATGGATTGGAAACATTTCGGGTGAGTAACCCAACTGAAGGTGCTAATGGGAAAAATTATGTGATCCCTGTGCCCGGCCCAGGGGTGTGCCCTCGAAAATGTCTGAGTGCCATCCCCTCCCAAGGGAGAATTGTCCATCTCAGTCGCCCACAAGATGTGCAAACTGGGGGTGTGGGTGATAGTTTGGGAAAAGGTAATCCATGTCCTAACGGTGTGCTTAAAGCAGTGCATGAAGCTGACGCGGATGATTTCTGCAGTGATAATGGGGGGTGCTAAAAAGTTGCAGGCTGATGCGTCCTTAACGGAGAGTACAAGTGAGCCTTGCTCGGTCAAAGATGTTGACTCTGCACCTGAAGTGGAACTGAACTGGCGATTATTGCACCTGATATTCCCCATAGCAGTCGCTTTAGACCTTTATGCGATGTAGACAGAGGAAAGCCTGATCAGAATACCTCTACAGTGGGTTGCTTAGGATCAGTCCAAGTACAGGGACCAACACCAGATGCCTATCTTGCTCCGGGCAACTCTGTTGGCCAACTCTGGTGTATTCTCTGCAGTGGTTGCGAGTGCGGGAAATCGCATCCGAGTGAAATTAAGTTAGAGTGAAGTAGATTCAAGGAGGTTGTGCTCCAAATGGTGGGTGTAGTGGCCCAATTGTCTCATCCTGAGCATCACCTTAAAAGTGCTGCTCAGTGCAGTGTGCCGAGAGTGCTGATCTACCTTGGGTTGTAGTGCCACGAGGTGCCTCTGGATCCTCAGCTCAATCGTTGTTACCATCCACCAAGTCCCCACAGCTGGGATGGTGCTAAAGCAGGAATCCCATGATAAAGCTTCCCAAATTGCAATCGTCCAGTAATCAGCCTACCTTTACCTTAATGAATCGGTAGGAATGTAGGATTGGGGGCTGGCTTTGGGCCCCATTCTGCTAAACTGCAATCTGTTTCTATGTCCAGCACCAGGGTTAACCAAGGCGACTTCAAAAACTATAGACTTTTTCCTGTTTGATCTACTGACTAGGCCCTGGACATCTGGTAAACTCAATAGCAAATTTAATGGGCCCTACCCTAGCCTCCCAAGACCACCTCATTCTTACAGCCATGGAGACCTTGATATAGGCAGGCGTTGGGGCGCTCGCACTGCGTGTACATGGTTAGTATGCCAAGGCTACCAGATGGGCACTTTGAAAGCCGGGAACCTCTTGGTAACAAAACTATTCCCTGGTTTAGCCATGTTGGGGGCTGCCGATCGATCTTCTGAGACAATATCTTGAACTGCGAGAGAGCAAATATGCCATCCGGTAGAGACCACTTCATTCAGCTCTCCCTGGCCAATGAATGAATGAATGGCTGGTTGGTAGATGGGTTGCTGTCTTTTGAACTTTGCGCCTATCCTCGGACAGGCTCAAAGATTTCCTTGCGCTCACATGCCCTGCCAAAAGGACAATCTTATGCCCCACAAGGCTTCTATAGAGAGGCTGCTCTGAGTTTGTCTACAGCTGGCCGAGATCTGGCGGATGAAGAGGGACTTGATGGTGTAGATTGACCACCATTGACTTGATTGAATGCTATTTAATCTTCCCCATTAGTTAATGTGCCCACCACAGGTTGTAAACTGTTATCTTGGAATGTGGCTGGCCTCCAAAGACTTATGGCTGATTCGGATTGGATACGTTTTATTCACGAATTTGATTTGGTTTTCCTGCAGCAAACGCAGGTGATGAAGGCTGTTGACTTGCAGGGTTTTAGTTCTTTTGTGCTTCCGGCCAGTAGATGCCTTATGGGGAGATCAAAGGGTGGGTTGTTGACCTTGGTAAACTCTAAAATCAGTTTATATTTTACTAACCAGCCCACTGCTTCTGACAATCTGCAATGTTTAGAATCATTCACCAGGGAGGGAAGGCTAGTTGTTTTGTTTAGTATCTATAATGGACCTTATAGAGCCCCACTGAAGATTCTCAAGAAAATGCTTTAGATTATCCTTGATTATGAACTGATGGACATGGCAAAACCACTAATCCTGGCGATGGGCGACATTAACCTTCAGATAGAGCCCTTCGAATACCTCATGGGCCTCTGGGATGACTAGGATTCTGTGTGGGACATACCTTCCCTGGAGTGTGATAAATCCTCAAGATCTTGCCAGCATGCAATTGAGGCGTCCCGCATTTTCTATGGTGCTAACCTGCAAGCCTCCAACGGTAGGATTAACCCTGACCAACCAGCTGAATCTACTATGTGGGGCTTATGGAAGCTCGAGGATTGACTGTTTTATAGAAGTGTGAGTGATTGGGGTAATGTTAGTCTTGAAGTTGTTAAGCACAGTGAAAGCGATCATTGCCCGGTACATTGAGTTATTAGCGGTGTAGTAAGCCAGGAGGATAGTGGTCGACACCCGAATGGTGCAACTACAATCACTCTTGCGGACCATGCCAGGCATAGCATCAACTGGTTGTCTGCTGATTTTCCTGCTCTTAAATCCTAGATCCATGCTTATATAGATCCCTATCTCTCGGTCATTTGTATGGGGGATGCAACTGTTAGTATTATGGATAGCTATAGTGAGCTGTTGCTTGCTGTGCTCCCCTTTTTGTTTACCCAACCAGCAACAAGGGTAGAACAAGCCGCCATACCAACCAAGAGCTGGTTTGATGGGGAATGTAGAACCGCTAAGGTCAATTTGCTAGCGTATCTTAAAAATGCAAGTCCTACTGATAAGTAGCAATTGGGCTCGCTTAGGGCATGCTATGAATGTATCATTCAGGAAAATATGTTGGCTTTTACCAACAACCGGTGGGACGACCTGCAGTCTGTTTGTAGGTCGGGTGACTCAACTGGCGTCTGGAAACTGATAGCTGGGAAGGATTTGAATGCCCAATAACCTATAAAATGCCAGATTTCTTCTGATTCTTGGCATCATCGTTTTAGCAATATGTATGAGTGAACAAGGTGATATCTGGATAGTTCGGCCCAGTTGTATCTATTCCCTGGGGGGGTGGGCTTGAGCGTGAGTAGGTGCCACAATTATGGTCAGGGAGGTGCGAGAGGCAATCGAGGCATTAGGAGGTGGGAAAGCCCTTGGGCCAGATAAAATACCCACCTGGGCGCCCATACTGTGCTGTGTCTTCAACTCTGCTGCCTCTACTGGCATGGTTCTGTCGTCTTTGTGTGATGTGGAAATAGTGGCCATTTTTAGAAAGGGTGACAGGAGTATTCTGGGGGCATTATAGACCCATATCCCTATTGGACGCTGCTGGAAAGATAAATGCTAAAGTGCTACTCGGCTGTCTCGGTCTTGGGCAGATGAGACTGATGTCATTAATCACTTATAGACCGGTTTATGGCAGGGTATTAGCACAGTGGATTAGGGATTTAGATTGTGACTGATTTTGGCTAAACACATTTTTCTTAATCTGGTCCAGGTTTTTGAAATGTATGTTGACCTTTGCACGGCTTTTGACTGTTTTATTTTATTTATTCATTTATAATACGTACACAAGTGTTTCGAGGCGCAACCATGCAGGGAGGGGGAGACAAGGGAGAATCAGACGATCTTCAAGGCATGGCACAGTCTGATTGTGCAAGAGCTCAGACATGTGGAGGGGAGGGAGGAGAAGTGCAGGGGGTGTTACACAAGGGCATTTGTGTGAGGTTCTACAAAATAAGGGCATTCCTGCAAACCTACTTTCCAACATATAATCCTTGCATGTTGATAATGAGGCCGCAGTTAGATGGGGCCTGGGTGGGCAGTTACCCTGCTCTCGACTGGCAGGGATTTGGTTATGGCAGGGTTACATGCAGGCCCCCTGCATTCCTGCCTATACATCAATGAATTAATAGAGGAACTTGTTGATCTTGTCTTGACCCCCAAGCCCCCATATGTTAGGTTCTGACAGGTTTCCTGTGTAACTTTGGCTAGATACCACATGTGCCTAAAACACAACCTAGAAATGTTTGTTAGAAACGCAAAGATCTACACCTGGTGCTAAACACTGATGAGACAAGTCCATGTTGTTCAGGCATAGACTGATTGATTACTTGTGTATCAGGTTCTCGGAGAACCTCCTCTGGTCCAACTAACAGTGAAAAGGTACAGGGTCTGTTGACAAATATTGTGGTGAATACAACGTTTTTTTTTTTTTAACACTCGTGGTAGAAGAGCTTTTTCCTCCGGCACTGCAACTCTACAGTTCAAGCCCTATCTGCAGCTTTTTATAGGGCAGAAAAATGGGATCACCTGAAGGCACCTGCCCTCAGTTTACCAGAGTGATTTTGTGAGTACCCTCCTTGTGCAACCCCAGGGAACACCTTTAGCTAGCCTTCGCTAAGAGTATAATCTTCTTCCCATAGCAGAGGTCTCTTCCACCAAGCCACTGTTATATTGGGTGCATATCCGGTCCAGCCCAGACTTGGCTGAATATCGAATAGCCTTGACTAATGTCTGAGTGGGTCTCGAACACTTCTGTGATTCTTGTTTGTGTGCTCAGAACCTACGAGGCTGGATCTGGTATCTTTATGGGATTGCCCTGAAAGTATGAACTCTAGTTCCAAGCGATAAAGAATGCATGTTCAGAGGCTATATTACATCAAATGAAGCAGGATTGCATGACTGAGCACTGGGCCCTTGTATATAGACGGCAAGAGCGCCTGGATTTTAAGAGTATCTTGATGGAATTACTCCTGGGTTCTTGCTTGCTCTTTTCATCAAGCTGCACATAAAATACCCTAAAAGTGGCATCCTTTACAGCCAAATGAAAGCCCACTAATGAACCAAGGTGCCCAGTGTGTGGTGCTAGAGAGGTGTCTGTGACCCACTTTCTGCTCCTATGTCTGGGTTTTTGACCTGAGATCCTGCTACTTATTTCCCCTGTTTAGAGTTAAACATATAAGGTCCATTTGTTCTGCATTGGACCTTTTGTAAGAATACGAATTACTTAAATGTGCTGAAGTTTCTACATCAGGTATGGTTGAGAAGGTCAAACTGGGTCTACTTGGTTTTATCTGATCTTTCCCTGGTGATTATACTTCAGAATGTAGTAAATGCTTGCCCCTGATTTTGTATCAGATTATCATCTCCTTTTTGTGATCATCTGTGCTTTTACTATTTGTACAAGCTACCGGTAGCCCCAGGTGTGCTAGGATCATTTTATCGGTGATATTTGCTATCAACTGTTGACATCAATATGCATTTTAGATTTTTTATTATGTATGATGTGGAGTCTTGATGCATGTCATATTTTATCTTTAATGGCAAATCTGCCGAATAAAGTTCTGTAAATCATCAAACTTTTGGGACAGGTGACTAGGCAGGTTGTTGTGGTGAACTGGGTCAGAGGGAGAGTGGTAAAGAGCAAAATGCATTAAACCCGACAATCTATAGGTTTTAGTGGTGTACCGTAACTATGTATTGAGATGTTTGCCCCAATCATCTGTGATTGTGGGGCATGTGGTCACAGAATCACAAAGTGATTTGCAGCGTATTGAGTAATAACATAAGGTCTTTAGTATACTTCATTCTGGGCTCTTTCCACTTTTACATAGGCACTGTAGAAAGGAGGAGTTCCATAATTTATGGGACTGACTCTATCAATCTTGCAAGGATTAAGCGCTAGTAGTTTTGGCTGGACTGCTGCCACTGATGTCGAGACCAATACTGATCTGCTTGTGGGTGGTCCCTTTTTGAAATGGCGCAGATGGACTGAATAACAGTGATGTGGAAAGTTGCCCGGAGCAATGGCAGTGGTGACCATTAATTGTAAAGTTTGCTAGAAGCGAGATTGTTATCCCCAATCAGTAAGGAACTGGGTTAGGAACAATTTTCATGAGGGGGAGAGGTTAGCTAATTATAAAAATTAGAAATAAAAAATAAATGTGCAGAGGGTGAAAGGTTTTAACCCACCTTCACTGTGTAATCGATACTTCATAATAATTAGAGGGGCATTGGTGCACATTTTATTTCAATATGATTTAAGGAATTTAAAACAAACACATTGCACTCCATTAGGTGACCAAAAACGCAAAGGAAATGCGAGAGTAAAGGAACCATTCGACAGACCTATCGTATTCCTAAACTGGGCAGTTGCAAAAGGCAAACTATTTGGCAAAAACGTGCGTTATTTTTGTTTGAAGGAGTTAAAGAAAAAAGAGTTAATACACAAATACACGTATTCATTTTGATTGCCACAAAGCAGAATTTATAAAAATTGACGTTTCAACTAAAAACACAGTATTTTTCTAAAGCACTCTTCTTCCAGTTTCTATTGCATAGCACTGATGGTCATCGGTAATAGTGCATTATTCAAGTATTAAATACACTGGGTGGTATTGTCCTACAAGGATCAATATTTCTACAGGAGAAGAGATTTTAGAATACAGAGAAAATAATCTTAATCTGTTAATTCCCTGAGTCTTCAGCATAAAAGAAAAGGGTTAAAAGAAAAGGGTGTTATGCTTTTTATGTTCTCTTTATGCTAGTAATTGGTGGCAATCCACATTTTTGGCGTACTTGCGATTGAAGCTTCTTAGTTATCAAAAACGTCTACTTGCCGGGAAGGTGGTTTAAACCTTGTTTTCTTTTTATAAACATTCTTATGTGTAAAGGAACCTCTCTTGTCAAGATTAATTCTAAACTTTCCGCCTGCCACATTTTAGTTCTAGCCCATACATATAAATCCATTTTGCTTGTTAGCACACAGAATCCCTGAAATGTTGGTGTTTATAACTTCGCCATTACTAGTTCTTTTAGTTAAAGTAACTGCTACATGCAGTGCTCAATTTAACAAGGTCTAAAAAATCGATCCAGCCAATAACCATCCATCTGCATTACTTTGCTCCCCGCATTTAATTCCCCTTGGCCTAACCAGTCGACTTCACTCCCCGCAAGCATGCGTGAACGCTGATTTGTCAATTTTATACCCTGTTCACTTGCTGCTTTAATGTTTTAATGCACCTCTGTTTACTTTTGAACATACTCTTGTTAAATATGCATTAAACTATTTCTGTTGATATGATATGGCATTTATAACGCGCCTATACACAAGTGTTTCATGGTGTGACGAGACAAGGGAGGGGGAACAGAGGGAAGACCGAGACGTCGATCTTACTCGGCCAGGTGGGATTGAGATTGGGCAAGTGCAGGGGAGGGGGGAGAGGGAAAAGTGTGAAGGGGAGGTGGCAATGCAGTACATAGGATAACAAATAATAAATAAAAACCAATAAATAAGAAGTGCATGGGGAAAGTGCAGACGTCAGGTGCTTGTATGGGGCAGGAGGGGATACAGAAACGGCTCCTGAGTGCAGGGGTGGACTACGGGAGGGGGGCAGTTCAGGTGGGCAACTGGCGGGGAAGGTCCTGGGTCCGAGAATAGAGGGTAGCCAGGTGACAAGTGCAACTTCACATTCATCCAGGAGTTCAGCAGGGAAGAGGAGGAGAGAAAGCAGAAGCAAAAAGGAAGGTTTTGAGGTGCTTCCAGAACCAGATATGGTTCTCCTCAAGTTTCAGAAAGGCAGGGGGGCTGTTCCAGGGGAAGGCCCCAGCCAAAGAAAGAGACCTACCACCAACTCGTTTCTTGGAGAAGCGACTGACCCTGGGGGAGTTAAAGGCGGATGAGCGAAGGGCTCGAGAAGGAAGATATTTAGGAAGAGAGAGTTGAAGTTATTTAGGCCCCAGGCCCCAGAAGGCCTTGTGGACAATGCAGAGGGTTTTGAACTTCATCCTCTCAGCCACTGGGAGCCAATGCAGAGATTTCAGTCCTTGAGAAATACGATCCCTGGGCTTGAGGCTCACCTCTCCTTCAGTAAATGTATGTTTTCTCCATAAGCTTTTGTTGAAACAATCCCTCAGCAAATGTAAACCATTTCTAGTCTCTGTTAATGTGAGCCGGTGCTTGGTGAAAGTTGCTCCTACCTGGCATGCATTGCGTTCCCGATCCGACTTCCCATCAACTAATGTTCAAAATTGCATTTCCTTGCCATACCCCAGTCTTTCTATCTCCATTCAGTCTGATTTTTAACTAACCCACTCTTGTCATTATTTTCCAAGTTCCTTCACATCCTGATTGCATCTCGAGTGGTGTGCATTGTCCATCCAGCTTTCTTCTCATAATGCCTAGTGTGAATATAAATGGAATTACTGTATGCAAAATTGTTTTAGGCTAATGGTGCATTGGCCCAACTGTCTGTTGAAATCCTGCTCCCCCTATGTGAATATTCTGTATCCCTTGCAAATTGATATTTCTGTTTTACAACCAGGCAGTTGAGCAAAACTCGACAAGGTCAATACAGTCTGACCGTTCCCTTCTTCTGTCACCCAGAATCCTTACTTAATTTACTTAGATTTGAAGCTCTGTTAGCTTGTCCACCACTCGTTCTATGGCCATTTTTGTATTCTGCAGTAATTTAGAGCAATTGTTTTTAAACCCTGTATGTATTTATTCAGTCTTTCATAAGCTACTCTAAAGCACTATTTTCAGTAGCAGTCATTTGATAGCTTTTTCTTTGGGGTTGGGGGCCTGCCTAGATTATGGAAAAAGGACTTTTCACATAAACGGGAGCGGAGCGTACTTTCCACATGCATTGTGGGCAAAAGGCTGCAGGACAGAGCGGACTGGGCCAGTGGAGAACGAGGTAGGATCAGGATGGGTCCATGGGATGGGCCGTGGGAAGGAGGGGTCCTAGCAGACTCTGAATTGGAGTGGGGGTGGTGTTGGTTCTTGCCCTTTTTCCCAGGTTAAGCACGCAATGAGATTGTAGAGAGGGTGCAAAGGCAAATTGGCAGAGGTTCGGGGGGCGCAGAGGTGGGAGGGAAGGATATTGTGCAATGATGGAACTGGTTTTCATTTTGTATTTCACAAGGGTCTCTGCGCTACTGGAATTGCAAAATAGAATAGATTACTTTTAAAAAAAAAAACATATAAGGCCCTTTCTTGGATGGCGATTATCAGACGACGAGGTCCACAAGTTTGTGCTTTACTGTATTTCCTCCCCACGTAAAAAAAAAAAAATGTTTTTAATCTCTTAAACTTCAACCATTGTTTTCTCATCTTTGCCATAGCCTTGAGGGTAGTTTAAGGAATGATTTTGCACCATAAACTCTCGACACACATCTGACTGAGACAAGTTTTTTTTTTTTTTGAAGGAGCCCTCACCGGGTGCGTGCTCGTACAGTACCTTAGCTGAAACAACACTGGTTAATGTGAGGGCAGTGTCTGAAACGGGCTGCCGATGTCTGTTGCAGGATCAAGACTGAGCAGGCTTGTTCTGACAATTCCAGCATCCCATTCATTAAGGGAAATGAGAGGCAGCATTTGTTCCGTCCTCCTTCCCATCCTCCTTACCTTGTGAGTTTGTGTTGGACAAGTAATTATCATGTAGAAATCCTGATTCCCATATAGTTCTAACCGATAGGAGGTTTTTCCATTCCAAATGCTGGGTGCTATATTTCAATCGTGTTCTGCCAGAGAATATCAGATTGTGTCCTTTGCTATTTGAATTAAGTGCAAAGGTGACCCCTATTCTTTCTGTATTTGACCAAGACAAGATGATAAGGAAGTCATTATAAATAAAGCTGCTATATTTTACAACCTTCAGGATTATTCATACTGCTAGAAGAATGCAGTTCAAGCAAACATTCACTGTTGTGTTGCGCTACCTCAAATATTGGTATGGTTTGGGACAGAGAAGTAAACTCAGTATGAAGTAAAATATGAGTAGTTCATGGAGCCCAGTGTCAACAATTTGCACATTTAAAAAAAAATGTTTTTATTAAGTGCTTTTGGTCACGATAAATCTTGACATTTCAACATAAATAGTTCAATAATACATAATCAAACATAAAAATGTCACAATTTGTTTTAAAAAAAAGATTCCTACATGACATTTCAACCCATATCCAGTATTATAGGCCAAACATAATCCATTTAGTAACAAGAATAATGTGGTATAGCATCAACAAATGTGGAAAAATATGAAAAGGAAATAAAATATGGAACTGATTATTCTGTTCTAAGTATTGTGGGATTAATTGATTCTTGCAGTGAATTTTGTATCTCCTTTAAGCTTAAATTCCTCAAGAAATTAACTTGCATATATTACTGATTCTCTGTTAGTATGAAATATTAAGACCCACAATTGCTCACTAGTCATAATTCCGCATCATTGGTTGGACTAGTAACACAGAACTTTCTGTAAGCAAATGTGAGTTTCATTCTTTTCTTTACAGAATCTACACTTTGACTCTTCTGACAAAACATTTATTTTGTTCAAAATTTCTCGCGTCGGCCATATATTTAGCCTAAAGTGCAGAAAATCATCACAATGGCGCGGGTTGGATGATTTAACGAGATAATCTGCAGGAGAATTATAGCATTATAATGCAAACGGCTCTTGTTTATATTTTTGGTATTGCATGCATTGTAATCTTGTAAGGATCCAATCATACTCCCTTATTTTATAGTTATCTTTACTTGGATTGTCTCGTAATAGTGTTTCAGAAATACCTGCATGATCCATAATTTAGTTAGTTAGGTTAAGTTAGTTAGGTTTAGTTAGTTAGGTTAAGTTAGGAAATGAGTCCAGAGAGGTTGTTAGCCAGACATTATTTCCAGAAGGCCATTTTTTATTTAACCCATAATGCATTTACGATGTATAACGAACATACCTTCCATTTGTATAAGGCATACAGTGATATTAGACCTAGTTCATACCATAAAATGGGCAGTGGTTCAGCCATTGGTAGGTTCAAAACATTCTTCCAAAAGTGGCCTTCTAGTTTAGACCAGTATGTATATGATTTCCAGGTTTTGGTTTGCAAAATTTAGCTTATATGATGCGTGCTTGTGAAAGCACCGTTTGTTGTTTAATCTTATTTGATCTTCAAAGGGTGCATCCTCCCAGTGATTGACGCATATACCCAAATATTTGTAAGAAGTAACAACTTGCAGTCGTGCGTTTTGTATACGCCATACATGTCGAGCTAGTCTCTGCTTTCGATTCAATTCCCAAATTGTATCACTTGTGTTTTGGTTGTATTTCATAGATTGCCTGTTTCTGTTGATGTTCTCGCTCTATGATGCTGTTGAGTGTGATTACATTTAGGGGTGTTACTACACCTGCGGTACAACCCATCTGATATGGATCATGAAGGTTCTGACTATTTAACCAATCGTGAAGTTCCGCCAACACTAGGCAGGCAAAGATCTTCCCTGGGCAGTCCAGCAGGGCTATAGGTCTATAAGAACTGGGATCCACGCTGTTACCTTTCTTATAAATTGGGAGGATGATTGAATTTTTCCAGGAAGCTGGTATGTGGCCCGTGTCAAAGATATTAATACAAATCTGATATAGGATGCGGGCCCATTCTTATGAATGCTCTTTGATCATAGTTATGTAACCCATCCGGCCCAGTTGCCGGGACTGGCTTAATTTCGATATATAATATGCAATGTCATAAATCTCTTATCGAAAAGTGCAATCCATATTCACATTAGTAAAAACTCTGGTCCAAATTGGGAAAGGGTGAGTGGTATGTCTCGCCATAACGGACCTGCCACGCTTCTTGAGATACAGGGTTGAGTTGCACTGAGATTTACAAATTAAGCAACCCTTCATTTAATAAAGCCCAAATTCCAACAGAAGATTTTTTTTTTTTTTTTAATTGGTTCCATCATTCTTTCACCATCTTTTTGGTATTGAATTGACTTCCTCGACCTTAGCCAGGGTTTGTATGATGATCTTAAATGTTTCGCTTTAATGTATTTTGTCTTGAGGCTTCAAATTTCAAGCTTTGTAAATCTCTTCTTAGTTGTGTCTTTTTGTGCTTCAACTCCAAGTCAAATGCGTGGGAGCGTCTATTGCATCGACTGCCATCTAACAAATGTATTTGTTTATACAATCGCATCGCCTGAACCTAGCACACACACTTGTGATGATTTATTGTCTGGACATTTTTCAGAAGTCTATTCTCTAGATGGTTTAGTTTTGCTTTTGTCCATTTTTATAAAGTTACCAGCGTTATTTACCAAAATATTAGCTGTATATTTGTTGGGCAGGATGTCTCATCTGAGGTTGCAAAATTACAGATGAGTCCTAGTTGATTATGGTCGCTTACATTTGACCGTATAGAAGTCATAGACTTGATCCGATCTACAAAGATATAGTCTATGATTGCCAATTGCTGGTCTCTATGCCACGTGGGTTGAGGAGGCATGTCCCCCGGCACAGAGCCATTTATCATGACATTTCTTTCAAACTTTATAGTATTGCAAATATTTTCTTCTTTTGCGACTTCATCATTTGCAACAGATTGTAGATGAAGATTCAGATCACCTATGATACGTGTGTAAGTCAATGAGCTATCTACAGTTAGATTGTCCAAAACGGTTGTTAGATGATCAAAGAATTGGTCAGGGACAGAAATTGCCTATTCTAATATATGTTGGCAATGAGCACATTTCCCCGAGCAAGTATCGCGATTTGAAAACATGGGGATGGAGATGGACACATTTGACTTGAGAACATTCCTGATTTTTTTTCTTCTGTGTGTTTTTCTTTTTTATCACAATCAAAAGACCACCCATTGGACGCCCCGTACTTCTCTTCATAGCTGGAACTGACGTATTGTATTTGAGTCCCACACCGGTGTGCTTAAGAGCCACGTCTCTTGTAATGTAATGACATCATAATTAATGAGGGGAATTAATAAAATGTCTGTGTCCTCTCGTGTTCCATGAGATCAGCGAGATCGATTCATCATGCCTGGGTTGTTATAAGCTACTCCCTTGAGCCTGATGCCATGGAGCCTGAGCATTTGGCTGCCATATTACGCCCTCAAGATCTTTCCGCAGGGAATTGTAAATTCTCGGTTTGGAAC
Source organism: Ambystoma mexicanum (assembly GCF_040938575.1). Lineage (NCBI taxonomy): Eukaryota > Metazoa > Chordata > Amphibia > Caudata > Ambystomatidae > Ambystoma > Ambystoma mexicanum. Next base: position 931,174,539 of record NC_090931.1, on the reverse strand, counting down.
CCCCTATGTTTTGGTTATTTTGAGGAGCATCTTGATACATTATAAAACCCAAATCAAACAGGGCTGATCTAGCTTGCCAAAGAACATTAAATGTTATGCTTGATTGAATGTAAATGCTGGCTTCTGTTAGATCTTGCTGAACCAGAAATTCCACCAAATAAATATCCGTTGTAGACAAGTCTGCCAATGAGGGGATTTCTGCACATATGTTTAATATGCTCACTTTATTTAGATCATATTTTATAAAAGGATGATCCCTGCATTTGAGCAATAACCGATTCTTGTGTTTATCTGCATTATCAGTTGCATAATTAAGGTCTTTCACCATTTTATTCGTTGACGAGCCTTGTCTATTCTGAATATTGTGATGGGAATTATTAACCATATGCAAATGTGAGGGAGCAATATCATCTTTTGTTTGAGCTGTTGGAGGCCCTTTTAGAAGCAAATGGATATTTTGAATTTCCATCTGTAATATTTGTGTCTTACCCTTGGTCTGTATCAAATTCTGATTCTGAGATATCTAGAACTCAATTGAAGCTCTTATCTCTCAATTCTGCCATAGATGGTGCTGGGAGGTTTGTTTGCATAGCCCGATTTATTGTTGGAGTCCCAGTGTCTTCTGTATTTACAATATGTATCTCAGATGAGGCAATCTCCGGGTATACTAGTTTCGTTTTGGTATTCTCAAGGATCAGAGCACCAATTTGAGAGGGCGCAGGTTGTAGTGCTACGGCTGATACTTTAGTAGTCTGACTTAACACTGGTTCAGCTGCAGATATAGAGGCAGTCAACTCGACTAAGTCCTCTAGAGGTTTTTAAATTAGAGACTTGATGCCCTTTCCAAGTATCTTGTCATTACCAATTTAGCAGAAACCTTTAGTTTCACCGCCTCTGCTATCATTTTTATACATTTCCTTTAGTTTTACTGTGATGTATTTGGTTGAGGATTTTGCGCCTGAATGTGTGTGTTTTTTTTTTTTTTTCCCTTTCATCTTTGGCACTCCTCGAGTCGGTATTTTGATAGCTTTCTTAGGCTTGGGAGCCTGCCCAAATGGATCAAATATATTTTCTCTTTGCCCCTCATTGAAAGTAGTAGCAGCTATGACAGCTGAGGGGTCCGTTAGCTGTAATGAATGGGTTGGCAAGGCATTAGACTCAATATCTGTAATCAAAATATCACTGCATGCAAAGCCTGAATTTGTTGTTGCACTTGGCGTCAGGGGCATAACTTTCTTAATAGTTTCAGGTTGCTGGACCCTAGTTTCTCCCTGTACACGTTTATGCTTCCTCCCCTCTTCTGTAATATGGTGTTGTAGTGGAGTTTTACTCACTAATTTCTGGTTGCCCACTATGCAGTTTACTTCATGCATAGTGTTTACAAAGATGCCTGTGTGTTTTAATAGTCGAGCAAGCATTCCTGCATGCAAGTGCATTTTTTCATACAATTTAACGACCACTAATAAAGCTGTGTTCATTGCAGTCAAGGTATTATTGAGGGCAGGAGCTTCAGGAAAGGAGAAACGCTTCTCTTGTGGATTATGAATTAAATATTCAGGTGCTACGGGCAGCTCATAAAATCTCGAGCACCTTGGCGTGGGAGCTATAAAAGACTCCGCTACTGAATGTGTGGGATTTATCAAACGATATTGGAGACTTAAATATATCTAGGTTTGGCCCTCGAGAGCTATTCAAGTTGTGCATGGATGTAGTTAAGGCCGGATTTCCTGGACCATCACGCTCCTTGTCTTCACGAAGCTGAATGAAGTCCCCTGTATTTGAGCAGATGGCAATCCTTTTCTGAGTTGTTTGAAATGTTCAAGAAGGCAAGTGCATCATCATCAATCTCTCCTGCACCGGTTAGCCTGTCGTAGTCTGTGCTGAGCCATGACTGAGCAGATTTCTGGTACTGCGGTCTTAATCGTGTCTCTATCAATTTGTGCATTATTTACCATCATCTCACTGAAAGCTGGACATATATATGCTGCAGATCCCCTGCAAGACCAACGGTCTCAAGTGTTGCATCGGTAGTCTCGCATGTAGATAGTTGAGTGACTAAATCTTGTTGTAGTGGCTAAACAATTTACTCTCTCATTACTATCAATAGTTGGAGCTTGAGACTCCAGGAATTCCGGTTCAATTAACTTCCCTTTTTTTATCATTACTTAGGGCTTGCTGATCCAACGGCTCGCAAACAGTCAGAACTGAGGACCCATCCGAGGTTATAGCCGACTGTTCCTTAAATGTGCACTATCTGCAGTACAAAATGACCGAATGTCGGAGGTAATGGATACTGACCGTTCAATTTAAGGCGCACAACAGGTTTTCCAGGTTGCTGATTACAAGCGTTTTTTTTTTCTTCGTTTTTTTCTTTTTTGGATGGAGAACTTGAAACACTAGCTTTTGATAGCCGTGGTGCTAAGGACGGAAACTGAGGCATGCCTGATTTCAATGAGTATTTGAGGCCAACCATGTTGTGAATACCCGTAGTTTACACTTGTACCCCATGCCTGAAGTAAGCTTACAACAGATAAGATATGCGCTCACCTCACGCTCTCCCGCTAGACAGCGAGACGACAACAACACTTAACCAACTGCACTTTTCCAAATGCGCATGCGCAAATGCGTGAGCATGCTGCAGATAAGGATTGCGTCAAAAGGAGGTGGGACATTGACGCAGTACATTCTGCTTGAATGCTTCAATGGAGCTCATCCACAGGGATTAGATATCTGTGACATACGTTTTGAGGTTCTGGGAGGAGTTGGTCACTGCTAATGTACGACCACTCCATACATTCGAATGGAGAATGATAACCGTAAGAAAAGGCTCAAGAGAGGGGTACCTTATGAAGAAGGGCCGGGGCATTACTTGGAGCACATCACAGGGTTCGGTGTGGGCAGGAGGGACATTGCTGGAATTGAGGTTATTTGTGGGGCCAACCTTCTTTGGATTTGGGGAGGGAGCCCTCCGTACTGGGAGCTGGTGGAGATAGGGGATGATTTTTCTTTGAGTTGGAGTCGAAAGTAGATCAGCTGGAATGAGGCAGGAAGGGAAAGGGGAGGGACCAAAGATGTCCCTTGTCCTATAGACCCACCTTCATATCCACTGCCCAGTGTCTTGTTACCAATAAAGACCTAATTTCCTTTCTACTCTTCCTCTCGTAACCTTTAAAGCAGGGAAGTAGGTAAAATACAAACTTCCAGAGCCCTACACTCCGCTCCTGAATATTTATTTCCCCAATATACATGGGATGGGAACTCTGCAGGCACCACTCTGATCAGTGCTCATTTTCAGTTCCTGGAGTTGTACTCGCAGGAAATAGATGGAAAGATTGAATCTAAAGTGCAGAATGCACGTTTAGTGTGCATTCAGCATGGTAGATTAGATCGAAGCCCATAATACCAAACCGGGGGAGCAGGGGTATCTTCCCTGCTCCCTCAATTCGGTAATATGGGCAGTGGGGGGGGGGGGGGGGGGGGCCTGCATACATTATGGGCAGCGCGGGCGACAAACAGGCAAAATCCCAAAAGATCAAATTACAAAATGCGGGCAAGTGGGCTCTGTAATTGTGTAATTCGATCGTTTGCGATACTTTCTTTTAACTACATCCGTACTGGCAGCTCCTAGACCGGCATGCTCTTAACCCTGAAGATGCATGCATCTCAAAGCAGGATAGCTATCCAGGAGTGTGCCGAACAAACGCTTTTACTTACTTTGCTTACTGTGGCGAACCAGAAGGAGTCGGATGATGACGTAGTCTAAATTGTTTTTTATTAAACGAAAAACTGCTGACAGCCCCATTTCTAAGAGGGAAGTTCCCTACCTATAAAAACTAAACCTGAGGGGGCTTGTCAATGTCCAAAGCAAAATGTCCTCCATCCATAAATAAAAAAAGATTTGTCCTATGTTTTCTCTGTATACAAGTCTCTTGATACCAAGTCTGTGGATTTTGGACCCCCCCCCGAAGTCTGTTGGCTCTCTGGCAGACTTGTTTGCTCTGTTCATGTATTTTACATAGAACCCTTGCCCACGCGAGTTTCTCAGGTTCCCGTAACTTTGCTAGTTCTCCCAGCCTCGATTCAAGGTCTTCATATTGATAACGAGCAGTTTCACAAAGGGTTCGTGTCCCTTCGGGTTACTCAGGCTCCTAAAACCTCATAGGCTATCCTAGGCTTGGGTCAAAGTGTTTGTACTTCTCTTGCTCTGATTCACACAGGGTGCTTACCCTCTAGAGTTCCTCAGGTTCCTGCATCCTCGTACGCTTCCCCAGCCTTGCTTCACAATCTCTGTACCTCTTGGCGGTAGTCTCTCTGTGGGAGCGTTTGCTTCCCTGATATGATATGGTATTTGTAACGCGCCTATACACAAGTGTTTCAAGGCGCGACGAGGCAGGGAGGGGGAACAAAGGGAAGACAGACAACGATCCTACTAGGCCTGGTGTCATTCAGATCGTGCAAGTGCATGGGTAGAGGGGAAGGGAAAAGTGCAAGGGGAAAGTGCAGTACAGGGGTAGTAGAATAACAAAATAAATAAGGGCCAGCTGGTGGCAAGTGCAAGGTAAGTGCAGACAAGTGCTGGGAAGGGGGGCAGTGCAATTTCAGTCAGGAATTTAGCAGGGGAGAGGGGGAGAGAAAGCAGAAGCAAAGAGGAAGGTTTTAAGGTGCTTCCAGAACCAGAGATGGTTCTCCTGTTTCAGGGAGGCAGAAAGGCTGTTCCAGAGGGAGGCCCCTGCCAAGGAGAGCGATCTACCCCCTACTCGTTGCTTGGAGAAGCGGCTGACCCTGAGGGAGTTGGAGGCGGATGAGCGAAGAGCTTGAGAAGGAAGATATCTAGGAAAAGAGTTGAAGGTATTTTGGCACCAGGCCCCAGAAGGCCTTGTGTACAATGCAGAGGGTTTTGAACTTAATCCTCGCAGCCACTGGGAGCCAGTGTAGAGATTTCAGACCTGGAGAGATACGGTCTTGCAGTCCTTTTCTGGTTGAGTTGCAGGGGGCGGAGAGTAGAGGCAGGAAGATTTAGATAGAGGCTGTTACAGTAATCCAGCTTAGAGAGAACCAGGGCTCTGGAGACGGTGAGCTTCTAGGGCCTGCATCTCTCGGTAGCTAATGTCCTTCGGTCATGGAGCTCAAGGATTTGTGCGCTCCCTGGTGATCTGGTCTTGGTGTCAGTTGCTGGGCCCCAGGCCCACCACGGCTTTCCGGTAGTCACACCACACCAGAGGAAGGGGGGGGGGTTTAATTACAATGAAGGATTTGTTGAAACTCTATTATTGATCAGAGATGTTTAAATGCCTGATTTCCTGCATATTACTGTTAAAAAGAGGTTTAAAGCGAGCCCCACATATTACTTTTGATCAATGTGTGTAAATTAATTTCCTGTCATTCATTGACTTTAAAGCAACCTCGATCCCATTGAAGTTGGTTTTCAAACTTTCGTAGAGCACTGAAGTGGTATAGTATAAACCTTGAGAATTTAAGGCTAAAATGCCTTCCAGGGGTTCTGTGTGTGTGAAATTCTGGGTCCTTTGGTGTCCTGTTGCCAGTAGATCAAAAACTTTGAACAAAAGAGTGGGAACACCATTTCAACACCGACCTCAGTTTGGTTCAAGAACGATTGAGGTTGATCCACATCCTCTTATAAAGTCATTAAAAAGTACATATTTGAAAGTATTTTTCTACATTTGTGTAAAGAATCAAAACCATTTGATATTGATGAGGAAGTATGGCCATAATAGATCTTGGAAAGAACATCCAGCAACAGTTGATACTAAGACTTTAGAGGGCTTTGGAAAATACTTGCTTCGAGTTTAATCACAGCCATATCCCTGATTAGACCAGAATGTGGCAACATAATCTTGGTGTAAACAATTTTTTTGCATTATAATGACATTGTGAACCAGCCAACACATTTGTCCAATAACATGAATTGTAGGTATTGTACCATCTCTTCTTCCATTTTAATTCAATGTGGTGAAAGACTAATGCAATGAAGTGCGTTTCACTGAAAATGATCTCGCTACCTTGACTGAAATCAACAAGGCTATTGTATCTTTTCAACACAACAAATTAGAAAGCACTGATGTGTTTCCAATTTAAATGTTTTTACAATTCTCCATGCGATTGTCATTTCATATTTGGATGGTGGAAACACCACTCTTATTGGTGTCAATAAATATACGCTTGTGCCGCTTTCGATCAGTTCTCCATGTTGCTGCCCCCCGACTCTGTGTGGGCAAAAGGAAATCTGACTCGATTTCTCCCATTCTGGCTGAATTATACTGGCCTGCCTTAGTTATAAGGCTGCTGTGCTTCATCAATCACCTAACCTGGCAAATCGACTGGCAATATATGGAGCTGTCGGAACTACGCAAAGTAAAGACCCTTTTCGTCTTGTGATTCTCAAAGCAACAAAAGATGAAGCTTGTATATCATGGTGGGCTCTTTGCCATTGCCTTTGAAATTTACTGCCACCTGTCCTTTAGTTTGGCTCCTTCCCTATCCCAGTTTAGTAAATGGCTTAAGAATGTAATGTTGCCAACTTAATTCCCACTTTTATTGACGATTATTTATTTTTTCCTTGAATTTTTGTATGATTGACTTAATGTACTGTGCTTAGTTGCTCACGGGTCAGGTTCTTACACTATTAAAACAATAATAAAATATTCAAATGTAAAATTGCATTCTGGTGGACAGTTCTGCTATTTTGATTCTGGATTCATTCACAGTTTTTTTAACAACACCATTATCGTTCATATTTATGTGAAGGGGATATTGGAGCAGATCAGAAAAATACTGCCCTATCTCGGTTCTTGATGCCTTATTAAAAACTTTTGGGAAAGATCTATATACAAAAAATAGTTTGAGCTGATGAAATCCTAGAATGTTCCTCAATCAGGTTTCTTACATGCTCCAAAATGCTAGAACTTTATTCTAGCGTGTATCTATTAATTAACAAATGACATTTTAGCAAAGGTCACATCATTCCTAAATGATCAGTAAACCAAAGGCAGTGTTTGATTCCATTAACAGAAACCAGCTCTGGGACCACAGTGTGCATCTCGGCTTGACTGCTTAATTTGTCCTATTTACATGTTTCAGGCTTTACTCTACAGGGTTCTTCCATACGACAAGACAATGTGTAGCGTCTGGCTCAAATGAGCATTATTCTGCAGTTTACCAGGTGTTTGTTCTGTTCTTGATGGTCGTGCAGATTAAGATACCTCCATCCCCAAGTACCACACGGGTAGAAAGTAAACCACTACCAGTGCAATCTTTGAGGCCACAGGTGTAGAGTACCGTCAGTCTGGAACCAGGAACACCGGAAGGACCCCCTGACCACTGCAAGGCAATGAATGATTAGATCAAAACAGTGCAAGGTGACAGTGGAAATGTGGTGGCAAGACAACCTTGGGTGAATAGCGAAAGCAGGAGGGGCCGGCGACAGCAGCAGGTGGGCAAGGTTCAAGCAGCACTCTGGATGGAAAAACACCTGAACCAAAACATGTAGTACAAAGGATGATCCGTGAGCAATCCAGTAAACAGTCTGAGGTCAGAAGCCAGAAGGAAAACCAAAGTCAAGAGTTCCAGGATCCAAATAGCAGAGCCAAAGGTCGTAATACCAGAAGACAACAGTTCGTCTTAACTCCAGGGGAAAAAACAAAGCAATCCTTAGAACGTTCCATGGTCAATCAAGTTCAAGATATCCGAAAAGTCCAAACGCTGTACAGTACTCCAACGAAGCAGCTGTGAAGCGTTCCTTCCGCGTTTCCCCGATCCTTTTGACTGCATAGAATAGTCACATGACGCGAGTCACGAGGGAAACGTGAGAACCGGGTCACTTGCCCCGCGATGTGGACGGAAGCAGTTGCTGGCATTTGGTACGTGACATGGGGTTCTCCATGCACCCGTGGAATAGCGCTGCCCAGGAGACAGATGCCAATGCATGAAGGGCCGTAAGGATCCTGTGTTGCCTTTTAGGCATCTCACCTGCCTGGTGAGTGGCTGCCACCGAGTGTGTGCGGGGACTGCAGGGAACTCGATGGGTGACGGGTGCAGGGCCAGGAGGAAGGGTACCAGATGTGGATCTGGGAGACGTGACAGATGTGGATCTGGGAGACGTGACAGTGTTATTGGCAAGAAAAAAAATAAACTCATCCGTTCTCAATGCTCAATTGAAACTGTATTCATTTTATTTAGACCTGCACTGTTGTTTTTTTATGTGCCTGTTTTTGTATCTAGCATTGGATCAAGCTAAACACCCCTCGGGTTAGCTTGTTGAGGCGAATGTAACATACAGGCAACGGTAGGAAAGGACAGTTGCTGAGGAAAGACTAGGCAAGATCCATGGCGTATTGGTCTCCTGGTTAGCGTAGCATCCCCTCCAAAGTCCCCTTACTGGCGAGCGGAGCAGACTGATGCCTTTTGTCGCGTGGTCTGCGGACCTCAGAGTGGGGAGAACTACCCCGTGATCACATAGATTGGCAGGCTTGCCCTCTTGCACCAGGACCCATGCCAGGTGGGTCGCTGGAGATTAAAGGTGGAGCTGTGTGTGTGGCTGGATTCTTGAATGAGTGGGATGGTGAACAAGGCACCTTCTTGAACCTCCCCAAATACCCTGGAGGCAGTGTGGAGGCAGTGTGGAGGCATGGAGTGCTGCATTGAGACCTAAAAGCATGACACTGCATATCCAAGACCTGGCCCTTCTCGATCCGTGTGACTGACGAGGCGAGGGGCCCAGGTGAGCCGAAATGTTGTGTAACTTGGTGGAAAGGAGACTGCCCCATTGGGATCTTGTAGAACCTGAGATCAAGGTGTGCAGTGTTGGAGTGCCAGATTACCACACGCGCATCCTGTTTCATTTGACAATCCCATGATTGCCTGTTATCGCAGATTTGAACGAGCCTGGGCACATGATAGCGGAGGAGTGGCAGCCACGTTTGCTTCTTTGGCGACAATAGAGTTCTCCACCTACTGTTGGCTCCCATAGCTGCCCTGTGCCTCTGGTAGTGCTGGTGGAGGACCAGACAAAGGAAGTTTTGGGCATGGTGCAGGTGCCCATTACTTATTTGTAAAAGGGTATTTACATGTAGCCTTTGTGATGATGGTACTGTACTGTTGCTGGAAAGCTAGTTGGATTCCAAATGTTACTGGCATTGGTGGACTGCTGCCACCAATGGTTGGAATAATCTTGTTCCTCAGTATAGATGCATTGTGTGTTTACACCCTGTATGTCACCAGTTCAGAGCGCTTCAACCTTTGCTTCAAGAGGAAACTATGATCGTTGCATTGCAAACACTACTTTACATTAAAGTTGATGGCAGTAACCTGTGTGACCCCCCTCAAGAGCTATATTCTATTTAACCAGGAGGGGGCATGGGTGGTTAATTTTTGTATAAGCATTATTCTTGTGGTATGCCCTGGTTCAGAGAGTACTGTTGAGATGACATGTGCTTCACTTGTGTAAAAAGTATGACAGAATCAACAACTAAAGTCAGATGGGAGTAGTGCATGTTGCACCCTTGCTCCCTTTGAGCTTCCCTACGAGGTGTGGGATTGATGGAATGGGAGCGGCAGGTTTCAGAAGGTGATTATAGCCGGTGTTAATTGAAGGATGGTTATTGTGGCTGTGACTTTGCTGCAGTTATGTTATTAATGTTTACACTAGGTTAAATCTCGCCACCAAGATGGCTGTTTAATATGATATGGAACTCCCAATCCATGGTGCTATGTTTGTGTTGTGTGGTTTGTCTTAATGCCTGTATTACTATCTGCTTTGCCTTTTTTGCAGGAGCCTTGTGGTGGTGCCGCCCAGCGGCCCTCCCAGTCATAAGGACTCAAAGTTGTAGCTCACTTCCGTTCAGATTTGTATCCTTGTTGCAGGTTGCTTTTATATAGCGTGGACCCCCATTTTAGATGGATTGGGTAGGGTTGCATGCATTCTGTACTACAGGGTGTCTGACTTCGTCTCCCTTTCTGCTGGGGAGACAGGTAGGTTGTTTAATGATTCCCTCTGGCCTGATCAGCAGGCCACAGTAACAAAACCTCAGCTATGCATTTCCAGTGACAAAAAAGTCAAAAGGGTGTATACTTGACGCTATACTTTTTCAGCTTCTCTAAATTTCATGGCATGAGAATGTAACTTTGATTAAATGTAGCAAACCTGGATGCCCAGCAGATGCTTGTGCTTATGTGTGTGGAAGATGTGGTTTTACTGATCTGCATGGAGAAAACACTATTGGCACTGTTCATCTTTAATGTTTACTGTGTGTGTATGTATATATAATCTGAAAGACCAAAAGAGTTGCAATGAGGTTGAAGAAAATAGAAAGGGTTGAGCAACTAAAAAAAGAGGTTATGGAGCTACAGAAATGTTGTGCACGTACTGAATCAGAGTTCACACGATTAAAATTAAAAAAACTAGAGGAAGAACTGAGAAATTTAGAGCAGACACACGCTGGGAAAGGGTTGTTTTTTACAAAGCAATTGTTTTGGGAGTTTGGTGACACAAATGGCAAGTTATTGGCAAATAAGCTTAAAGGTCTAGTGACCGATACGTGTATCTCTACCATTGAAAATGATGAAGGGGAATCGTTTCATTGGAGTGCGGATATTTGTAAAACGTTCAGATCATATTATGAGAAGTTATATAAAGAGGACTCTCATCCTGAGGATGCGGATCACAAGACTTTTTTTGATAAGATTCATTTTAATAAATTGAAAGGGGATAAAAATGTGCTACTTGGATCTATGATAGATGAGGCGGAGGTTAATGCCGCTATCCTGCAGTTGAAAGATGGGGAAATCGCCGGGACCTGATGGGATAATTTCAGAATTTTATAAGAAATTTGCTGGTCAGTTGTCGCCTATTCTGCGCACGCTTTTTAAAGATTTTTTAACGGCTGGTACTATATGTGCACCTATGACGGATGCTATAATTATTATTCTTCCAAAATCAGGTAAGGATAAACAAAAAGTGGGAGCTATAGACCAATTTCATTACTAAATGTGGACTTTTAAGATATTTCCAAGAATATGGGCAAATAGGCTTATGGTTAATATGGAAGATCTAGTAGATGAATCCCAAGTGGGTTTCATCCCAAGGAGATATGGATAAGATAACCTCAGGTGGGTATTGAATATTATTGGGAAGCGTTATAATAAGGTTCCAAAAGGAATCCTAGGGTTTTTGACGCACAAAAGGCTTTTGATTGGGTTAATTGGCGATTTTTGGAGTATACCTTGTTGAGAATGGGTTTTGGGCCAACCTTTATGAGCATGATTAGATGTATTCATCATGAGGTCAAGGCAAGTGTCTGTGAATGGTTTGCTTTGAGTCTTTTGCACTTTAGTTAGGAACGAGACAAGGATGCCCTCTATCTCCGTTTTTATTTGATCTGGCACTTGAACCATTAGCAGCTTATATTGGGCAATATGAAAGTATTAAAGGATTGTGTGTTGGAAAAACTGAGGTTAAAATCTTATCCCATGTAGATGATCTGATGCTCCTGTTGTCCAACCCAGATGTTTGCAGGTTATTACTGAAACAGATGTTTGAGGAAGTTGGTAGACTATCTGGACATAAAGTGAATTGGGACAAAACTGAGATTTTCCCATTATCAAGAATACAGAATGGAGAAATTCTAAATATGTGGAATTGTAAATGTTCCCCCGAGGGGGTTGAATATCTTGGAATTTGTTATTGGTGATATCAACAAAATTGTGCAGAACAACATTGATGGGGTATTAGACATAATATCTTACTCTATACGAAGACGGGAAAGATCAACTTTCTTTATGGGCAAAAATCAACGCCATTAAGATGGTCTTGTTACCGAAAGTACTGTATATTATTCAATAGATTCCTTATTTAATCAGTAAAAAGCAGATTATGCAGGTTAATAAGGTTTTCCAAAGTTTTTTGTGGGGTTTGGATAAAAGACCACGAATCCCATGGTATATTTTGATGCAGAAGGTTGATGAGTGGGGATTTGGTTATCCAGACTTACATAAATACTGTAAGGTGTTTTTGCTTAAAAAAGGCTCTTATTATTATAGAGATGATGATTTTAATGGACCTCTTTGGTTGCACATCGAAAAAGATATCTGCAGTCCGTATCATTTGAATAGTCTTTATACTATGGGGAATTTGTCGACCAGTAGATTACAGCTAAAATCAATAGTGGCTACTAGACAAGTTTTTGGGATGTGGTTTGAAGAGAATAAACAGTTGTATGGATTTAGTGAGGATGCTTCTCTGTGGTATGAGGTGCTGAAACTCAACAATAGATGCCTTAACTGGCGAAGTTGGATGAAGAGGGGTATTCTCACTATAGGGGACTTACTTCATGGAGACCATTTGCTGTCATTTGAGGAGATGTAGAGAAAATTTGGTCTGCATGCTAGAAAAAGAAACAGATACGCGGATCTAGTCTCTTTGATTAATATTCGGAAGGGCATGCTCAATGGTTCCATGGGGACTAAACCGGAATTGTGTCAGCTACTTTTGGGACAAGCGTATACTGCTTGTACATATATGAACTTTATGCAATTGGAAATTAGACATGTGGAAGCTTGGGAAAAATTGAGGGAGGTATGGTCAGTGGATATGAATATGGACTTTACGGATAGAGATTTACTAAGAGTAGGAGCCAGTCTAGGTGCAGACTTATCTACGTTTGATCAGACAGAAGATAATTGGTAGAGTGTACTGGACGCCGGTTAAGATGTATAAATTGAACTTACAGACGGATGATTCATGCTGGGGGTGTGGGACGGACAGGGGTACGTTGGTACACCTTTTTTGGAGTTGTCTGAGAGTTCGTAGCTTTTGGAATTAAGTGATCGATGGAGTCGAATTGACGCTAAAGGTAATTTTGCAGAGATCAGCCGTTAATATAATCCTTCTACATGGGGGTAGATGTACAGATTCTATGAAATATAACAGCTGGATTGATAAAGCTTTTTTAGTTGCGATGCGGCTGATTCTCTGAGTTTGGAAAACCAGGAAGAAGCCTTCAGTTGAGGATTGGTTAATGGAGTTGCAGACCTTGTCTACTTATGATAAAATGTCATTCAAAGCGAAGGAGGAGGAGGAATACATTTCAATGTGGGGACCATTCAATGCCTTATATGGCTAAATATCTATGGTATGCATGATATTGAGGAGTGGGAATTTTTTTTTCTTTTCTTCTTTCTTGCTCTTCTCTTCCCTCTTTCTCTTTTCTTTCTACTTTTTATCTTCTTTGCTCTCTTTCTTAGTGTATTGGTTTGGTGTTGGTCTACGTGGAGTCTGGTGTCTATGTATGTCTTCTGATAGGAGGGGTGGTTATACTTTTTTTAGACTGTTGTTGTTTACATACACTGAAAGGGATTTAGTATGTCTTAGGGGGGTGTTAGATTGTTATGTTTGCTTTGCATTGTGTACTTATTGGAATATAGTTAACTGATGTGTTTATGCTTCGGCTAAAATGTAAAAACCCTTGCATCATATTGATGGGATTTGTATTTGTTGACCTGCTAATAAATGTTTCCAAAAAAAAGTCTAAAATATGATTTTGTATCGATAAAATTGATTAAATGAAATCAGTAAATGCGTTTGTCTGGGTCTGTGGTTCAGCTGCAACTTGCTCTGAGTAAAATGATTGCATCCCAAAGTACTGCAATATTAAATGCGTAGAACATACATCTTATATGAATATCTTATATTTTGTGATGTTTGCAAAGTGTCTAATTGCCATGGCCATGAAGCAATGTAGGTTGTCTGGTCTATCTGCAGACGGTAGTACATGATAAATATTACATTGCTTTACAGGAAAAGGATGTTAGAAGATATTCTACATTTGCAGTCGCATGCAAATGGACATTTTTGTCCAAGATTACTTGTACTGTAAAGGTAAACTTGGCTGCTATGGGATTTGACGTGCTGTGACTGTGTGGTTGCTGACATGAGGCGAAGGTTGCTGCAGTAAAGGTTGAGTGAGCAACATGGATAAACAGGAGTAACCCCAAAACACAGGACTGCAGTTGAGGACTTTGCAATACTTTAAATGTGAACTACATAAACATTTGGTGAGCTTTACATGCGCGCACGTTTGGGCAACATTCCAAGGCTTAACAGTATTGCTTTGGTCTATGTTGACGGGCATTGAAGCATACTGAGCGAATGCACTATCTGCATCCTTTTTATGGGATACAAATCTAAAACTGTAACAAAAGTACGAACCTGTTTAGAGAAAATCGTTAACAGGAACATGGCATTACCAGCTGTACATAATTCCTACGTTCTACAGAGTAGTACGAGCGGTGTGGGCCAGAGAGAGAGAGAGAGAGAAAACTCACCCAATAGACTGCATAATGTGTGTCCTGCTGCTCTCAGTTGGCAGCAGTAGAAGAGGAGAGCATCCTGCCCTGCCTGATTCGTTGGTTCCTCGACGTTCTGTCATTGGCTTACACGTTATGTTCCTTTGGTTTCATTTACTGCACATATTGTGAAGACCATCCCATCCTGTTCCAAATCGACCTGAAGCACTCGGCCCTGCCGCCTATCGCCACCTACCTTCAATCCATCATAACTTGGGTTTGCGCCAACTTGCTGAAATTGAACCTACGCTCTCACAGCTGTCCCTAGCTTTTCACCATTGCCTCTCTGTCCTTTCCTGTATAATCCATAAGAAACCTTGTATTTCTCTACAATGAACGTCTCTCCTTCACAGTTCAAGTGCTGTCAAATGCTCCTGTTTCTATCACTTAAATCGGGTCTTATGTATTTTCCCTTTTACTTTTCTTCCTGGCATACAAGTCCCTACAATCATATACCCTATCACAGCCTACCTTGACTTCAGCCATTGTCTCCTGTACCTCTGCCTCCAACTGGGACAACTACAGTACCTCCAGCATGTTCAAAACACAGCAACAGACCCTTAATGTAGTTCGATCACTGAGAACGCATCACCCAGACCTCCTCCACCAATCGGTGAGATAATCACACTTGAATCCCTTTCATGGGTTATAGCTCCCAACAATGATTTTTTCCACCATAACTCGTAAAAGCTCCCGACCCCCTTCATTCAGCAGAAGTTGATCTCCTCTGTATTTGAAAAGTCAGGAAAGTTAGAAAAGGAGGCAAAGCTGTTTTGTTTCTTAAAGCTATAGTCAGGGGACCACCAAATGGAGCATAATAAAGACCACATACTCAAAATTTAAAGAAAACACTTGGCAAGAAGCAATGCTGTTTATTACAGCTGGGGGAGCACAAATCAAACAGAACAGTGTATAGGCTCTGATCGAGAGACTGACATCTGAATGGAATGCGAACAGTAGTTTTATACCAAGAAATGCAATGGTTGTAAATCCATTGGAACATTTGCAAGTTGGAGTAATCACTTTTTTATTTCCCAGGGATTTCATTGGTTCGTAGGCATCACGTCCTCGAAGTTTACATTGATAAGTGAAGCGTAATTGAAGCAAACCGTTTCCCATTAGAATGCCCTCCCCATGTAGTACCTCTTTTATTTACACCCCACCCCGGAACAACTTTTTAATACGGAAGTAACATTTCTGCTGACCACCAGAATTTTAATACATTACTATTGGTCAGCACCATTGAGAACGGAACACAAGGCACCCTGCAGCTGGTGGGAAAGGGGACAATCGCACAATACCAGTTAGATGATGCCCTTCAAATTCTGTGGTAGATACCTTTGTGGCTGGTCACCTCCTTATAGCTCAAGAACGTAGTCTGAGTGGTTCTCCCAGGTACGCCACTCAGTCCAGTACACCCAATGCATCATTACCCTCTACCCTTTCTGGTGAAGCCCTTTTGTACGGGGCATCTGTGGCTTAGAAGGCCTGTGTCAAATCCTGTGTAGCTGGACCCAGCGCCCCCCTTCTTTACTCTCACTGTTGGTAGGTGCGTCCCCCTGTCTGGCGATGAAATATAATTATTGTTCTTTAATAACCCGCTTAATACCGAGTGGTTCATAAGCGCGGGACCGGGATTCGAACCTGTGTTCCACTGCGTTATCTTGCTTCCAAGACAAACGCGTTGTCCTGCAGCTATTCTTTCTCCATGAGCAGCTTTAACACAAAGCCATGCACTGGACATCTCTGCCTACCACCCAATGCTTTGAATCCAAATAAATTCTCAAGACCATTCTCCCAAAACGATTATCTTAAGCCTCTAAAATATATCAATTGCTTATGGCAAATCTACTGCTGCTTTTCTGCCCATCTTGCTTGCACACTTGAGAGCCACTTGAGGCATTTAGAGCGTTGCCAGAAGAAAAATAAATGCAGGCAAGACTGAAGTGTGGGGTAGCCTTTCTGCAGGGGTGCTGAAGGTGGAATTGATGCAGCGGAGACTCGCCAACCACAGGTACTGATACTTTTGTCTACTGCATCCCACATCCCTCTTACTCCTGCAGCATTAGTCTTGGCGTGTTTGCTACTCGGAAGTCAAAAATAAAAATATACAGTTCAAACTGTATAGAGACATAGGGGCCAATGTTTGGGCCTTTCTGTATTTTAGTTTTTTGTACAGTTACTTTCTAGACATTTGGCAGGTACTGATCTCCTGTCTTATATTATGTTAATATGCTTTCATACTGCACCAAATCATCACCGTAGTAGTCTAGGAGCACCTTGGCTTCTACGTGGAGTGGTGTACTGTGCCCCTCTTAGGAGTATCCAGAATTTGCTAGGCTGGCTAAAAGAAAACTAGAAAGGGTAACATGAGCGGATGGAAACGTTAAAAAGAGATGCTTTAAAAAACAGAGGAAGGGATTCAGCGTTGGAAGAATGTTTTTTTTTCTTTTTCTGTGATGTGATATGGGTGTGTCATTCCTGTTAAGTGAAGTGGACCATAGTTGTTCAAAAGAGACCAGGTGTTCTCATTATTTTCCAGCTGGTGCCATTTTCCGGGCAGTATTACCATTCTGGCAGTGCACGGCAGCTGCCTACACAAAAGCCCAAATTTAGGTTCCTAGCGATTACATCGAATGCAAAAGCTTCCAATGCAAAACCTTCGGAAAAAAAAATGCACCGAAGAAATGCATTTTTGAGAACTTTTTAAATGGTGGTGTCACCCAACCCCCGTTTTTTTTTTTTTTTACCCCTAAAAACCCATTATAATTCATTAAAAAACCTTTACCTACAAAAAATGCATTTTTTCGATGCATTTTTTTTAAAGTAACACTACAAAATGTGGTTTAATTTCTAACATATTTATAACTGTAGGATCTCCATAAAATCCCAATACGTATTTAATAACAAACAAACCCTTTACTAGTTTACTTATTTAGTTAGAAATGGTAGCACTTTGTACTTCTGTGCCGCTGGAGATTTAACTTACTTTTCTTTTGTTCCCAGCCTTGAATTCGTGTTTGAAATGCTGCAATGTATAAACATTTTGTGTTTTTGTTTAAAACATTTTTTTCCAAATTTGAGATTGAGAGCTCTAAATTTGGTTATAAAATCGAGATTTAGACAGGCTCTTTCGTGTTACCATTCACGGATGGATATTGCTGTGTCAAGGCATGTGGAAACACTTTGTGTTACTGTATTAGTTGATCACATGGGCTAACCGTTGCCCCACAGTGTGCATCTCGTCTGCTTTCTGGTGTTATATTTTATCTCTTTTACTCAGCTGACCGTTTGCTCTGCTTCCTGTGGCACCTTCAGTACCGCACATTTTCATCACCACGCCTTGATTGCATCGTTGATGACTGCGATTGTATTGTGCAATGTTTAAAGGGGCTCATTGTTCAAGTGATAAGTAGCCGATTGTTAGCAGTGCTGCCTTTAATGTTGTAACCGAGCTCCAGTGCTTCCCATTTCTGCTCTCCTTTGTGAGACTGAATTTGACCACTGGGCTGCACGTCGCGCTTCGCTCAATTTGTGTAGAACCATGTAGTTTTAGCCACTCCTCTGAAAATCGAAGCCCAAATTATTGAACCTAAGACTTGAAGGGCACAGTGTTACTTGTCACGCCGCGTTATCCCGTAGAATTCCTCTGAGTCATGCACCCTTTCTTCCAATGGCAAGTTCTGTCTCTTGACCACTCACTGCATTATTTTGCGGTTTAGAAAGTGCACGATCCTGTTTCGCCATCTGAACAAAACCCGGTTTTAATCTCTTAGCCAGCTTCCCTATTTGGATGGAACGCCTGGTTGGATGGGCTCAAAGTACATTTTTTGTGAGCTTTGTTAGTGGTCAACCAAGCTTCCAAGAAAGGTACAAAGATTAGAACCCAATAATTTGGGATGACCAGGGGTTGCAACATTACCATTGGTGCTTCGAAGAAAGGTTAGTTACTTGGACGTTGCAGACCTTTGGCCATTATATTTATTTATTTTATTTGTTTGCAGCACCCAGACCCGTAGGTATCACGGCACTAGTACATGGTAGGTAACATAGAAAACCGTGAACATTAGTGTTAAAGTCAAGGTGCCGTGGGCAGCAGGCCGGTAGTGGTCTTAGTTGTATTTGTCGAACAACCAGGTTTTCAGTTGTTTCCTGAATCGGGTGAATGAGTGCTCATCTTGGATGAGAGGCGCGAGGGAGTTCCTCAAGGTGGGGGCAATAACTGGGAAGCTCACCCTCCCTGCTCTCTTTCTGTTCTGTCTAGGAGTAGATGAGGCAAGGGCGGACGATGAACACAGAAAAGCGAGGAATATTTTTTTCTTGAGATGCGCTGGGTGAGAAAAGGGGGTGCAGTGTTATGGATCCAGTGGTATCTTATTGATGGGGATATTAAATTCAATCCAGGCTTTGACTGTTAGCCAGTGGGTGTTACGCCTAGCTTCTGAGATGTGATTGGTGCGTTTCATAATCCAGGCAGCAAGTAAGGCATTATTTTGGATCAATTGTAGTTTGGTAAGGGTTTTGGAGGAGGTGCCAGATTGAAGGATGTTACAGTAGTCTAGTCTGGTACCAATAATGGAGACATTTCAACCTTAAGTTGATACATTTTGTGGCGTACACTGCAGATGAGGCCAAGGAGTTAACATGCTTGTGTATGGGAAGTTCTGTGTCCAGGTAGACCGTGTGTTTACATGGCTGGAGACCGTGGTCGTGTTGCAGTCTATGGAGAAGAATGCAAAGGCGGGGTCTAGTAGTTTGAGCTCAAGGGGTTGCGGGGGACCCACAATGAGGAGCTCTGTTTTGTCATTGTTGAGACAAAGGTGGATTTAAGCCATCCAAGTTTGAATACTGCTGTAGACTTAGTTGATGTGGGCTGAGTCGAGGCTGTGGTTCCCAGTGATTTTCTGGAGATTTTGCGTATCATCTTCAAAGTTAGTATATTGTTATGTTGAGTTGGTCAAATCGAGGTCTTGTGTACATGTTGTAGAGAGTGGGGGGAGATGCAGGATCCCTGTGGGATGCAGCATGGTACTGGAGTGGGGTCAGCAGCCTCTGACCCTATGAAAACCCTAGATGTATGCTCGCTAAGGAACGATTTGATCCAGCTGGTGGCATCGTTGGAGAGGTTGAATTTAGTCGTTAGATTCTGGTAAAGGATGTCGTGGTCAACTAAGTCGAAGGCTGCTGATAGTTCAAGAAGGATGGCAAGGTCTCCTGAGTCTCAAGCAGTCAAGTTGTAGCTTGAGGTCAAGGAGGGCAGCTTCGGTGTGATGTCTAGGTGTGAATACTGATTTGGTGGGTGCTGAGGAGGCATTGATTCTCTAGGTGAGCTTAGAGTTGTGTACAGGATGTCCGGTCAAGAATTCTAAATAAGTAGGGCGCTGTATTTATTTGTATTTTATTTGTAACGCACACCGTCAGGCCCGCAGGCATCAGGGCGCAACTTGGGGCATGGTTACATAACGAGCATACATATATTCAAGTTTACATACAGTGCAGAGGATTCAGAGTATGGTGGTGATGAGGCGATAGTTGGTCGGGAGAGAAGGGTCAAGGGAGAGTTTCTTGAGTAGAGGTGTAACCCATGCTGCTTTGATGGTTATAGGAACATAACTGGACACAAAGGAGGCATTGATAAATCTAGAAATAATGTGCGCGAGCGCGGTGGCACAGAGCTTAACAATGTTAGAAGGGCACATGTCACCTCTGCAGTTGGGCGGTTTCAGGTGTTGTAAAGTGGAAAGAAGGAGGGGTGGTAGTGGTGGAGTCAATGAAGGTGTGAGGAGGAGGCGCAGGTGCTTTGCTAAGTAGTGAGTTCTTCAAGATGTTTTTTTTGTCTCTTAGCCTATGGGTTTTGTCCGCTACTGCCATTTGGATCGTGGTACACCAGTTTCTGTCTTTGAAGCTGGAGGCAGGCGGTACAAGCCCTCGGAAAAGTTTGTGTTGGACCTGGCTTCCTGGATTCTAGTGTTGATAACAGACCTGGTTGTGATTATGGCCATTTTGTAGTTTCTAGCAGAGGAGAGGAAAGCTTCTTTATTGGATTGAGGGAGGGGGGTTCTTTCTCCAGCGATGTTAGTGATCGATGTCTAAGTAGGGCTTCGCAAAACAATTTGTTACTGGAGTTATTATTCTGTACAGTGGTTGTTGGAGGAGCATGGAGGTTAAGGGTGTGAAGCAGAGTGGCATTGTATGTGAAGATGATGGTGTCGGGGTTGTTACTTTCAGATTGCGAGGACAAAGGACAGGATGGTAGGTTCTAGCAATTCCATAGTGTGAGTTTGCAAGTGTGTCTAGAGGGTATGGAGGATTGTTTGGTCTCTTTACGTGTGGTGGTGGAGACTTGTTCAAGGCTAATGAAGAATCGGGGAGTGGTCAGTTCAGAGAACATGGGGAGGGGTACACAGAGGTAATACAGACTGGCGTGTTGAGGTTTGAGATTCAGTCGATGATTCAATGATTCAGCCTTTTGGATTTGGTGGGTGCAGAGACAGATTGTGTAAGGTCATGAAGCGAAGCCGAGAGGGTGATGAACTCAGCATCTGCAGTATCATTAAACCCTAGGTTAAAGTCTCGGAGGAAGATGAATTTAGTGTTATGGTTGATGAGGGGGTTGAGGAAGAGAGGGACGCCTAGGTCGGGTGCTTTCAGATTATTAGGGTGGTGGTAGAGTAGGAGGATGTTGATGGTGGTTTGAGCATTCGGCTCAAGTTTGGCCAGCAGAGATTTGCATCCTTGGATGGGTAGTGGGAGTAGTGGTGAAGCTCTGATGGGCAAGGAATGTTTTGTGAATAGAGCAACTCCACCTCCTAATTTTCTCAGGACTATCCATCCGAAGGATAGTGTAGTTGGTGGGGATGGCGAGTGAGAGTAAAGGACCGTAGTCGTTGTGTAGCCAAGTTCCGGTGACAGCAAGTAAGTCTAGATTGTCTAGTAGTAAGTCAATGATGGCAATGGCGTGTGCACAAAGGGAGCTTGTGTTGATAAGGGCGCACATAAATGTGATGGGACTAGAGGGTGGGGCAGGCGTGTGTGGAGGAGTTGGTGTCAAGGCTGTATTCTGCTGCAGGAGAGGTGTAGATGATGTGCAAAGGCATGGTCATGGGTGTGTTCTGCTGCAGGCATAGGCATGGTGGTATCGTCGACTTTGTGTTCTGCTGCAGGCATATTAGAATGGGTGCAGGGCGGGTGCCAGCTGAGCGTGTGGAATGAGGGTCCTGGTGTGTGGGAGGCTGGAGAGTGCAGGACTTGTAGGTGTTTGACTCTGTGCGGATCAGTGCCTGGTGTGGTGGCAGGCAGAGAAGGGCTTGGGTGAGGCTGGACTGGCAGGTGGTGAGAGGTGGGTTAGTGTGCAGGAGTGTAGTTTTCAGTGCGGCAGAGCATCAGGGAAGTGGTCTCCTGTGCCGCATTTGTGGGGGCCCATCATGGCCCGATGGGAGTGGCTGCGCACTGGTGTAATTACGAGCCATAATGGACGAGAAGACATGGCTGGTAGGTGTGCATTAATGGGCACACAGGCCGTCATGGGAGTTGGGACATGTAGTGTGCAATGGCACATTAGCATGCACAAGGGCAGCAGCGGGTGGCACAGGTGGGCAAGACGGTGGCAGATGCTTGAACACTGGCCAAAGTGGAAACGTTGACAAGGGTAGAATGAGGTGGCGGTACCGTAATGCTAACAGAGGCAGAGGTGGGTGGCTGCGGCCTTTCTAATGGGTTTGGACATTTGGCTTGGCGTACTGTTATTCGTGTTCCAACACGGTGAGTGGTCATACATGGAAAGGGGGGGGGGAATTTGGCAAGCATAAGCAGGGTTCCTATGACCATGCTGTGCTTGTGGTGAGAGGGCGCACATCAGAAGGTGGTATTTGCGGAAATGGGGTATGTACAGTGGTGGGAGGAAGCATGTGTGGGGTGGGGTGGGGATGGTGTGCGAGCAGTAAAGTTTCACAACAGTGGGAATACAAGTGAGCTTACCAGGAGGGTGTAGAGGTGTGCGAGAGCAGGAGTACAGACACACCCTCCAGTCTTTACGAAAACATCTAGTGTTTGAATGTATCCCAAATGTTCTGGGATTCACTATTGAAAGCTAAGGAAACGAAATACACTGGAACAGAGTGTATATAACTGTTTGTGTCAGTCACTAAGTGAAGTGAAGGGGAGGGGAGTGCTTGTTCGATGCACAACATTAAACTTTCGAGGGGCACAGTAGTACAAGAACACAGGTTTGAACAATGAGGCTCAATTAACTAAAGCCTAGTGGCTACAGAATGTAGGTTCATTGACCCATTCTCATTGTACAATTAAAGTGAATTTTCTTAGTTACGATTGACACCTTTTCTTTACTGTTGTACATCCCCATTAATGAACCTTCCAATGATAGGTAGCTCCAAATAGCCTTTGGACTCAGAATTGGCATACAGTGTTTGGGGGCTCTCTAGTGCAACATGTGCCAAAACTATTGGTGTGGACTGTAGAGATGGGATGATGTCATTTCAAAGCCACCAACTTCACATTCCTTGCATTATTTGTTGCCGGTCCTGTGTGCAGCAGTTTGTATTGGTTGCCTTTGTTGTCACTCCAATATTACTACTTTAGTTTTCACATAGATTATTTCTTAAAACCTTTTGAAATTCATGTTCGTACATATCCCATGAACCAAGTTTGTGTCTGGTCAATGGGGTGCAGAAATGGTGCATGCTGGTTCTCGTAACAGGTAGAAAAAAGGAATAAACTCATCTCAAATAAAAAGCTGGAAATCCCTCCGTTCATTGAAATGGACAGGACACCTTGGCATAGTCAGCCTTTTTCTTACATGGAGGTGTGACATTATGTGATATCTCTGTTAAGCAATGTTTTTTTTCTTCAGTTTTGTGATTTATTGTCTTATTTATGTGTATTTTTTTTATTGAGGTTTTAGAGGAGCATTCCATACCAATTGAAATATAACGTCAAGATTGACATAACAATGGCATTCCTTGGTATCAACATAACCCTTTATTGTAACCATGTGGTTAAAATATAATCCTCAAAGAAAAAAGAATAAGGAACAACCTCTTGCATGCTCCAAGTCTTCACCTCCTCACCCCCATATCTTCCACCCTCGCACTATTTTCCCATTGGGGTCAAACTAGCGTCCAGATTGATCTTGCAAGGTTTGGCCTTCTTTTCTATACCGCAAGCCTAGTTTTCCATCAATGTTCTCTGGGCTTGGGAAGTAACACGATTATGGATTTACAGCTATTGATTTTATTCACCGATATGAATTCACTATAGTTAGGGAAGGGTAAACACAGCCCTTGTGTAGGACCTGTGTATATCTTCATGGCATGTGTTGGGGCGGGGCCTGGTCTGTTTCATTAGTTATGGAAATAGGATGTGATGGTGGTGAAATGCATTCGCTTAACACCCATCTCCTGTATGCTATAAAGGGGAGCCACTCTGAGTGATTGTGTTTCAGAAAGAATCGGTGTCAGGCTTTCCATGTAATAGATTTCAAAGGCTTTATAGAGGCATTCTTTCAGTGTTGCTGTATGGGACCTTTTCCAAGAAATCGACATGCATACCCTGGCTGCTAACAATAAGTTCATTACGTGGGTGAAGCCTGTGTTGTGTACCCCGTTGTCTTCCAACTGTAGAGTAACCCCTCAACGCTCACACCAGAGAAAATACAACCCACTAGGAAAAAAGGGCCCACACACCTCTTGCAAGGAGAACAAGGTTTTATTCTCAAATATAAATGTGTGCCAACAAAGAACTCTGCTGCCACAAAGGGCTCTGACAAAACCAGCATGAGCAATAGGTTTTAAAGGTACATAGCGTCATAAGTGACGTACATTACATAGGTTGCAAATCCAGGTAGCTGGTTGGTGCGACCCCATACACATATAGCCTGCTCCCTACAGGATGCCAGGCGATTGGTCCCATCCTCCTCTGTCCATCTTCTTCCACGTCGGGTACAACTGCCCTAATTGGCAATTTTAGTTATACAAGTCATTGTTCCCTAGCTGCTACAGTGCACCTGGTACCAAGGACATGAGCGAGGCGAATACTTGTGAGTTTGTGATCACTTTCTCAGAACTACGTGAACCCCCCCCCACGCCAATCCCAGGCACGTTGGTGCCGCCACACTTTCACATCCGCGGCATACATTTGTTAGTTTCCCCTGGCACCTCGCAGCACAAATCCCATGAACTAATGGTGGGGCATCCCGCCCCTGCTCTCTGATATTCTTGATTGAGTGGTCACTTCAGTTTTATGGCCTGGGCTCTTAGACTGGTCGTGTCTGGGGCTTGGAAGTCTCAGGCCGCTATACCGTATAGATCTGGATGGTGAAGGCCTAAAGCCCTCATCCCCCTTTTTCGTGGGATAACTCTTCAAAGACTCATTCCGGCCCCATTTCAAGAAATTGACCTTCTGCACCACAACCAGGGCTGCGAGGAAAGAACGCACGCACACCCTTCTAATCCCTAGGACTGAATGCAAGTGTACTAGTATAGCCATGGCACTAGGCCTCAATTTCAAAATGGCATTTAACTTCTAAAATGGAGTTTCATTACACGTGTGATAATTCCACTATAACTCTACTACAATCGAGCTTCTATAGGTAAGCCTCTTCCTCACCCCCCCCCCCTCCATTCACCGAACTTCCCCACCATATCTCCTCCTACAATCGCCTCTTTCTGAATCGCTGACGGGTCTGGGACTTCCGCCCCTGCTTCCCAGCACAACCCAAAGAGAACCAGGAGTGGACACATTGGTCTGTCAATGGCATCTATATCCTTTAACCAGGTCAACCTCTCCGTCCAAAATAGCTGTGCCAATGGACATGCCCACCAAATATGGCAGTAGTTGCCAACGTTCCCACATCCCCCCCAGCAATGTATGGTGGTACCTGGGTAGGTCCTCGCTATATAGGGTCAACTGCCAACGCTGTAGTAACCTGAACAGGTGGTCCCAATGCCCTCTTTTGGCTTCGGACACCCCTGGGTCATTAAGCCTGGAAGGCTGGAGACCAAACAGGAAGGCATCAAAACACTCAGGCTAAATTTCAAAATCATCCTTTATTCTTCACAGCAAACCAGGATACAACAGACTGCATACATCAGGAACACCAACAACAATCCAATTGAGCTCTGATTTCAGCTCTTTTTATACTGTTCCAAAACTGGTGTAATTTAATAATTGTTACACAACATTTCTATTGGTAAAGACAAACCCTCACGTGTCTGTGATTTGTTGATTTGACTGCCGCTCACAGGCCCCTATGACATCAATTGGCATAGACACTAATTACATTTGTGTGAGATGTTCTTGACCTTTAATATGAATCCTTTGATGCTTCAAGATAGAAAATTTGACATCATCCTCGAGGTAATTTTGGCAGCCGATGGCATGTTTCCTGCCAAGAAGTCTACAGCTGCAGTGGACTCCCTGCAACACCAACAACTGTTGCTAGCTGACCAGCTGTCTGTACTAATTGCTACCTTCCCTTGAACACTACATGGGTGCCCCTGGCTCGTCAATGTCAAAATTATTGCCAAGAGGTCCAGACACTATATCACAGACCTGTTCTCCTTCAGTGGACTTTCACTGAACTTCTATGTGGGAATTATTTCAGTATAACTTGCAGAATTCCACCATTTTGTATGTCTTAGTAACCATTTTAGGATCTGTCTGACTGTCTTCTTCTGAATGCCTGGTTAATACAAAATGGTTGTCCGGTCTATTTTTGATCAGAACTTAGCTCCTGTTCAGTTTCAAGCCTAGAAGTTTGGTATCTATAATAAATGTATGCTACCCAACATGCCCTTCACTGCGTGAGGCATTCTGACCCAAAACATATAGGTTGCTCTTTAATGTGCTTGTTTTGGCCTTCCAGGCACTACAAATCCGATTTTTGCAACACTTGGAACTATTGATCATCCTGACAAGTTAGCTGCATTCAGTCTGAGGGCGGCGTGGGGTCTAGCATCTTTAGCACCACTTCTACAAACCTATAATTGTGCATCTTGTATTGCATTGCGATCGAGGTTGACCACACCTGTTTGAAAATGTCCGGCCACAGGTCTCTGTCTACTGGGATTTCAAGGTCACTAACCCTGCTGCGATTAAGTATGTTGTATCCTTGGATTTTCTTCTTCAACGATGGCAGCATATAGTCTGGAGATAAGATGCCTGTTTTGAGAGTGTAGTAACGATTTGTTAGAAAGGCATCAATGGCCTATGCAGCTGAACTTCCCAAATTCAGTCCATTAGGACCCCCTTCAATTGTAAGTACCTGGACAATGGTTCCCCATGTAATATTTAATCAAGCACTCGTTTACTCAGAATTTCCCTTCTTGCCAGAGATGGCTCACTCTTGCTAGCCACTTTCGTATTGGGGTTGTAGCCGGAGTGGATCATTGATTTTGCCCTTGGGGCTGGTGGGTGTTTCATAGACAACTGAGCGGAGAGGGCCATGTGGTAATTGTATCTTTCATTTTTTACTTTCTCCATAATTGCCACGGCATATATGAGATTGCGTAGGTCCTTATTCAATGTGGTAGTTGTCTATAGGATACCTACAGCCGCTCCCTGTGATGCTGGAAATGCATTGGAGGGACAAGGCTGCCCTGTCCTTGCCCTGTAGTCCTTTTTCATTTGTGCTCTGTATGGTTTTCTGCCCAGGAGTCCATATGGGACTCCTGGCAGTGCAGCTCTTCCTGTTTTTGGTTTGGTGTACAGACTCATGGGATACCCTTATGGCACCCATGGGTGGGGGTGCAACCCTGTGCACCTAGTGTATGTTTTTGGGCACCTGTGTGTGGCCCACAGAGCAGGTTATGGGCTGGTGGCAGCTCCATGCTGAATTTGACAGGTGCTCTGAGTATCCTCCATTTTGGGATATCCAGGCCCTGCCATTGGAATCAGTTGATTCCTGATAGGAAACAAGATGGCCCCTGTGGCCTCTTGCTTTCTATTGCCCGTTACCTTGTTTTCCCAAAGTCCCGGGAAGCCCTAACTCTATACCTTCCCCCTGACTGGCTGGTGGGGGGGGGGTTCTATATATGGAGTTGTTGTGACGTCCAGGCCAGACTGGCTGGAGCCTTCCCAGTGACTATGTTGTGGGTACACCCTGTGGGTGGGACCTGGGTGAATGGAGTGTGTGACCAATATGCACTTGTTGTGGATGTCTGGTTTCTGGTGTATGACACAATGAACGAGACAGACCTGCCCGAAACTGGTATGAATGCAGTGTGTAGTGTTGAATGGCTGGGTACTTGTCCCAATAAACATTCCTTGTTGTGAGTGTCTGAGAGGGAGGAGTATGGCCTGAATACACTGTATGCCTGATTGGCTGACTGACTGCATGAATGCCCTTCTGTATGATTGGCTGCTGAGTGTGACCAAGCAGTGTGGATGAGAGACATAATAGTATATCTGGCGACCTCTCACACTGGAAATTGTTCAGAAGCTGTAGTTGAAACTGATGCTTAACCTCGAAGCCGAGCCTGAAGAAGAAGGTTGACTGCTGTATCCCTTCGACGAAATCCAAAAGCAGTCGAGACTGATCCAAGGGAGGACCTGGTTAAGTGCCCTCTTCCCGTGCCCCGAGGGACAATCGAGCACCGCTAACCTTCGCCGTAGCGCCCTGGAAGTCAGACCCTCGAAAGGCTGCCGACCGAATGAAGATCAGCACCGGACATTCCGTCCACCGTTGCCTAGAAGAGTGGACTGCTTGATGTCGTGCAGCCGCCAACCAGAGCCAAATGCTCCTTTGCCTAAGACTTTTTGATTCACGGATGCGCTCGTCTGCACCGCCGCCCACCTTATCCAGCCTGAGAAGGCCAGGCCGTCGACGCGCCGAGGAGCATCCACCAGTGGTTTGCCTGCCACCCAAACGACCGTAGAGACGCCGGACGACTCGACGCCCTTGCTAGGCCACAGTTCTTCATAAACTTGCACGACGCCTTCGATTCGTCGACGACGAGCACCGCAGGGACCGAAGCTGCCGCCTCGACGCCCAGTTCACTTTCTTTGTGGGATCTCGACGATCCGTGGCTCCTGCTTTTAAAGGGAGCCGCTCAAGAAAGATCTGTCGACGACCCGACGTCTAACTCTGCTATTCCAGGTACACTGGGGTGGTAGAAACATTATAGAAGGAAATGAGACTTACAGAACAATATATGGCCTGGGCTTGTGATGGATCTTTACTTTACAGGTTGCCCAGGTGGGGGGGTGGGGGGGGGACTCCACACAGAACTGTCTAGTGGTAGGGGCCAGTATTCTGCCAATTGTTCTAACCAACTGCTTTCCCTCCTATGTCTAATTGTTGGTTGCCTTTATTAAGTGATCTGTGTAACATTTAACCAGAGTATAGTTTATGCACAATGCGATCTGATAATAATTGTGGTACCACTTTAGAAATGTATATATTGGCCATTGTAGATTCACTGAGCTCAGTGAGTTATCGTGATAGTGTACATAACCTGGAATATTAATTATATAAAGACTGTGTATTAACTAACAGTGTGTGGACATTCCTTTGTGGAGGATTGGGGTACACTGTACTTAAGAACCAGCCTGCATCACCTCTTGAGAAGCTAGGCCTTGATTGCTAGACTACGTTACCTATAATAGAGAATCTTGGCTGGGGACCTCTGTGCCTCTCCTCTACCATATAGAGAGCAGAAGTACAGACCCCCCCCTCCAGTCTTCACACTCACCTATGGTAACTGGGGCCATGAGGTCTTTCTTAAGTTCCACCCATTGTTTTTCTTTGTTACCCCTTAAGCTATCTGAAAGTATTTGGAATTGAGCTGCTCTGTAGTACTCTTTCAGATCTGGAAGACCTACTCCACCCTTTTCATTGGGTAGTGTGAACATCCCAAAGCTATGCATGGTTTCTTACTTCCCCCAGACAAAATGTGTACACGTTTTTTTTGGCCATTTCAAAGTATATTTGGGACGATTTCCACGAGGAGTGCCTGGAAGAGGAATAATAACCTTGGTAACACTTTCATTTTCATGGTAATTAGATGGCCCGCCGACCATTCATTGATTTTGTCACTTGTATAGCACCTTTCATCATAATTATGCTTTTAACGCCCTGTTGGTTGAAATGCCCTCGGAGTGACCAGAGTCCAAATTTGGGAAAATTGGGAGGTGCTATTATGCATGTGTGCATTTCATCCATTAAAGTTGTGTGAGGGTAGCCAAGACCCTGTTAGTAACCCATGTCTGAATGGTGTGTGGATGAGTGCAGCAGAGGTATACTCGAAGATAAACTGGGTCGATTTTGTTTAAGGAGACAAAGAATTATATGGGAAGCTACAATTCAAAATCTTGTTAAAGGCAGTCTCATTCCTGTGGCAAAGGTGTTGTACAATAGCGTTTGTGTTATTTGTGAGTGCATGGTGTGTGGAATGAGCTTGTTACTTCCTCTAAGTTACAAAGGTGCAGTGTGCGGGAGGAGAAATGGGTTAGCTGTACAAACCACCATGTCTACATCCTGGGTTCCATCTATCTATAATGTACAATTAGACTAAATGCAGAATATGGCTACCTTACGCAAATGGGCTGAATGCAAAATATGTCTATCTTACACCATTAGGCTAAATGCAGAATATTGCCATCTTAGACCATTAGGCTAACTTCAAGATATGGTTGACTAACAAATGGGCTAAAAGCAAGGTGAGGCTACCTAACTCAGGCTACATGCAAGAAATGGCCGACTAAGACGAGAGCGCTAAAAGCAAGATAAGAGTGAGGGGTCGGAAATGCGAGATTGACAAAACGATAGTCTGAATCTAATACTCCTTTATCCCGGTTTGGATCCCTCTTCCCCAGGAATAAGGTGGAATTTCCAAATGAAAGTTCCAATGGATACAGTTTGTTCAGAAAGGTAATGTATCAAACGTCTCTCCCAATAGCCAAGTTCTGTTTCCAAGCTAAAAGTTCCTTCACTCCTGTATAATTTCACTTGGCGACGGGATTGTCTTAGAAGCACATGAAGTTCATCTTCTTTTGGGAAAGACAACAACTACACACTCCTTTTGTTATGTACAACAATGTCTTTGGTCACAATGATTTCAATACAGTTTATTAAACCCAACCAAGTGGCATTGCCACATTATTCCTGCTACAACAATACACCACAATAGAGAACTACAATGTATTTTCCTGGTTCACTAACCTGCCACGACTACCACTAACCATCCTTTACCTGGTGTACTCTCCTGCCAGGATGACTATACTAACACTACTGCAAGTACTCTATGTGGTTCTTTTCTTCACAACAATGTTTTCGTCAGGATAATTTCAGCACAGTTTATCAAACAGCCAAAAAGTGTCGGGACTGCGGTTCCAAAAGGTCCATTACGGACCTGCACGGTATTTGCCTCTGGTGCCTCGGTGAAAGCCACGCCAAAGATTATTGCGATGACTGCCAGTCCCTGACTTCGAAGGCCTTGCGGGAGCGTAAAAAGTTGTCAGTAGGTAGGGTTTCTAAAACCTGTAAGCCGAAATCTACTGATCTTTTGACCGACAATTCGAGGGGCGACTCTCCGCGTCGGCGTAAGTCCAGGGGGGTCTCGGTCTCGGTCCCGCCATTCCTCTGCCTCTTCGAGGCATTCAAGGAAGTGCCGTCACCGGTCGCCTTCCCCGTCCTGTGGCGGGTATCTTGTCCCACTAAACCCTCATCGCCTGCCGAATGGGATGCGTTCCGCCAGCAGATGATGGCGATTTTCGAATTGCAGGGCACCGTTCCATCCGTGCCTTCGAGAGAAGCCGGCAAGGAACGAGCTAGAACCACCGCTTGCACGCGTTCGTGCTCGGGCGGCCGACGCAATAATCTGGATCCGTCGAGGTCCCGATCGGACAAGGTTGATCGCCATAGCCGTGCCAAGTCCCAGTCCTCGAGACCGTCGGAGCCTGTGAGGCCTTCTAAGAAGGCATTGACACCGTCGGCACCATGTCCGTCGAGGGACTCTCTCGAGGCTCTGAGGAAGTCGTCTGCGCCGAGGCCATCGAAGGACAAGCTTGGGGCTTCGGCCCTGAAGCCGTTGTTGAAGTAGTCAGCGCCTCGGCCGGCGCCCTCAACGCCTTTTTGAGGAGGATTTACCGGAGTTGCCCCGGAGGGCTGTGGAAACTGAGGAAGGCCCTCAGTAAGTCAGTGAGGCTTGTCTTTGAGCCCTTCTCTGGTCTATTTTGCATTAATGGTAAAATAATAGACATCCAGTGCATTTATTTACCCCATCTGCTTGTGGTGAGTTCTGCTCACATTCTAACTGCTTTAGCAAAAGGTGCTATTATTACACAATATAATGGCACATCAGAACTTAACATCAGAAGGGCAAAGGGCTAAGTTGCGCCCAGTAGAAGCCAAATCGTTGTACTGCAGGTTACACGCACATTTATGTAGCAGGTGCGCCGTACACAGAACTAGCTTAAAGATAAAATGTTGCCTCATGTTAATTTAATGTCCAAACTCTTGATTACAGAAGACTTCAATGGTCTTCTGTATCTAAGGAATGTTGTGTCACCACCAATGGCCTTACTCAGAAAAACTTTCAATCTCTTGCAAAAGTGACACCATCCTACTAAATAAAATGTTCCAGCATAGTCCTGGACTAGTGCCGTTCCAAAATCAACCAAGACAATGGTGCTAGAACAAGGCCAGCTGCTCACTGTAGTAACTACTTTACACCTAGTCCATAGCTCCTCTTCCCCCATACTCCTGTGATATTTTATTCCTTGGGGGTGAGACCAGAGCATTTTTAAGCCATCAAAATGCGATTTCACTTCTTGTTGCACAAAGAGAAAGACCTTTGTACTCCCTCATAGCTGACGCATGCGTTATACAGGAGTCAAGCTTCAAGCCAGGCATAACAAGTAGGATATTGTTCAGGGTGAAGACAAAGGATTTATTTTTACTGATCGAGGCACCAGTGACCGTCTTTTGCACTTGACTACTGGCATCTTGTGGGATCTTTTCTAGCTGCTTTTTATACAGCGAATATTGCCTAAGTAAAAAAAAAAGCCAGTAAACGGACAGATGATGAATTAATATGTCCATACATTTTATACATCTATACGTAAATTGATTACACAGTATTGGCCCATCATAGCCTATTTATTTGTCTAATCCAAAAGCAAGGTCTGCTTATTAAAGGACTAGTGTGTTCATACAGAAAAAAAGGAAATGATGACTGTTTGTATTTGTATTTTATTTATTTGTATAGCGCAAAACCAGGCCGAGGGCAACCGGGCGCATATCTTCAAGACAGAAAAACTTACATGATTGGCATATATACAGGAGAGTATTTACAGTAGTAAAGGACTTACAGTGCAGGCAATAAACGTACCTGTACCTCATCTAAAACAGAGTGCAAGAACAGTGTAAACATCAATCATCAGGCATACAGGGAATAAAAGTGTTCAAAGTTTAACTGAACAGTTAGTCTTGTGTGGTAGTTAGCCATAGCTTGACTTTGTTTGAATAAGTTGAGTGACGGTAGATTTCTAATGGTAAGTGCCAAGGTGTTCCGTAGTTTAGCAGCCAGGACTGGGAAGCTAGAACATCCCGCTGTTTGAAGCTTGTATCTGGGGATTGTGAGGCCATGAGTTTGGGCAGATCTGAGTGTCCGAGATGGAATGTACTGGGTGAAACGGGAGGCTAGGTAAATGGGGGGGGGGGGGGGGGGCTGGTTGTTTATGCATTTGTAAGTCAGGGCAAGCGCTTTAAAGGATACCCTTTGGGCGACTGAGAGCCAGTGAAGGTTCTTCCTAGTTTCAGTGATGTGAGCTGATCTTGGGATGTTGAGGGCCGCTCTAATAGCATTGTTTTGGGTGATCTGGAGTTTGTTGAGGTTATGCTTGTTGGTGCCTTGGTACAGAGCGTTACAGTAGTCCAGTTTGGGCATGACCAGCGCCCTGGCAAGGGTGATGCAATTCTGAGTAGACGGGAATGGACAGCAGGCTGTGATCAGTTTACAAGTAAACGCCGAGGCAGCAGTGACTGCGTTGATTTGCCTGAATAGGGAGAGAGTGGAGTCTAAGTAGATTCCTAGAGTTTTGGTATCTTTGGATACATTGATGGAATTACCATCGATATTGAAGGAGTGGAACACAGGGTTCAGTTTGAGTCTCTGTTGTGTACCCAAGATGAGGAGCTCGGTCTTATCGTCATTGAGACAGAGCTCATGTTGGGCCATCCAAGCTTGGATGACTTGGTATATGTCATTCAGAGCTTTGGAGTCTACAATGTAGTCACCATAATGGGAATGAGTATCTGGGTGTCGTCAGCATAATTAGTATAGGTGACGCCCAGATAGTCAAGCACATCAAACAATGGTTTGGTAAATACATTGTAGAGTGTAGGGGATACACAGGACCCTTGAGGGACTCCGCAAAGGACTGGAGTGGGATCTGCTGAGGAGGTAGGAGAGAATACTCTCATGTGCCTATTGTCTAAGAAGGATCTGATCCAATTGGTGGCATTGTCGGAGAAGTGGGCCGCAGATTTCAGATGCTGGCAGAAGATTTGGTGGTTGACCAGATCGAAAGCCGCTGATAGGTCGAGTAGGCTTAGGAGGGCTAGTTTGCCGTTGTCTTTTAGGTCCTCAATTTGGGTTTTGAGGTCTAGAAGGGTGGAACAGTGAGGTCTGCCCATACTTAGCCATTTTCCTTGAGGCAGAGGTTGTGTTTAATATATGAAAAAACATATTTCATATCAGTGCAACACAGCAAATAATGCATTCTAAGTCACTGCCATAAATGTCGCTTATATGCTCATCTGTCCTTGTGACTTAGGCTATACGGGAATGATTACTGTGGCGAACCTTCGGTTGGCGTCACTTGCATGAGCCGAGGGAGGTGAGGTTGCTACCCGATGGTCCCCATAGGGGTGGTATATGGGGAGAGGACAACTACCTATGGGGAAGCATACCAAGTCACATCACACCCCTACCTCCTGTGGGATGTTTCAACCCACTAGTCCAGGCCCTGCAACATTACTGTGCATTGCTTGCAGCAGAAACATCAGCATGGCCGCCGGAAAGCATGCTGCTCGCTAAAAATCACCAGAAAGTGCGCAGTAAAAATCTGAATAGGCCGCCATCCACTTTTGCCTATGTCAGTGGGAACACAGGAGACCACTGCCAAAACCCATCATTTGGCTGCCCACAGAGCAAAATCATTGTAAAAGAAACGCAGAGCTGTTTTACAAATCTGTTTTCCCTGGCTGTCAAATTTGCAAAAATCATGGCTCGCAACCCACCCAAAAAGATCCAACCTCCTTGTTGGGTGGTGAACATCATTCTACTTCAAGAATCCACATAAATATAATGTCAGCAGAAGTATGTTATCTGAACAAAGTCCACTTTTGAGAATGGTTGCTGGAAGAAATCTGTCAAAAATGGGTATAATACCATTACTCACCTCTGTCAGAAGCTTGCAATTTTAAAACCTGCTATGTGTAAAGTTGTACATTGAACTTAAACTATGCCAAAGAAAGACTTGCTATCGGAAGCCTAAGAGGTGGATACAATTCAAAACTATATTCTAAAAAGGCTTGAAGTAAGAAATTGATTGATTGTATTTGTTAAAAATGTAAGCTATATTTTAAGACAAGACAATTTCAGACATTGTGTTTAAAAGTTAGTTTCCCACATTGGGCTTCAAACACATTCCACACCTTCTCCCTAAACAAAGGAATCTTTTCTCCTGTGCTCTGCTAAGAAACTGGCAGGCTGGTGTGAAAAGGAACTGGGAGGGGCACCCTGGCCTGTTGCTCTGAGTGCAGACAAAGGGCTCCTTTGAGCTGAATGGAAATGCTAATTTGGGGCATCAATAGAAACTGCCCTGGCAGGAAGGCAGCCATGTGACTCTGACTCAGCCAAGATCTTGGAGGTGGGCAAGACTGAAATGTGGATTAAAACTGATCTAAATATATGTTTAAGGAAAAGACTTATAACAAATTGTATGGTACTTGCAAAAATATGAAACTTGGAGATTATTAAAATGAAAAATTTGCTCAGTTTAAAACTAATCTGGAATCTGTGCGATGTTCTGAGACTGAACTACAAAGGTTTTTAATTTGATAGCTATTGTGGTTGTGCTAGGAACATGAAAAATTACAGAAGTATGACCAGATGGTATGTGCATGTATATGTAAACTTTTACAGATCCGAAAACGTGTAACCATCAAAAAGCGTGAAAAAAACTGTCATTTTTTTAACCGAAACTCGTAGGAACATGGGACTTGAACCGAGACATGCCTTAATTAATCTGTAATGTGTATATGTAATATTAACAAGTTATGCATATTGGAAATATGTTTTTTGGGAAAAATAGATTTTCTGGGTAAAAGCAAGGGGAGGTTCTTCCCTAGATTGTAAATGGCAGCATCACTCTGACACATGATGACACACAGTTACTTTCCCAAATCGGGGGACAGGGAATTCTCTGACCTATCGGATCCTTAGAGGGGTGGGCATAGACAATCAGCCTCTCCACCCATTTTGGAAAATGGATAAATAGGGACTGTTGAGGACACAGAAGGACACCCACTTCCACTCATAAACTGATCCACTGGCGAAGCACCCTGCAGGAAGATCCAGACTCTAGAACTTGGAAGCGGAAGGTCCCAATCCAAAAAGCTGAACCCTTTTCAGCAGGCCTTTAAAATCTAGTAACCTGATTTTAACCCCTAAACTTCCAAGGGGCACCACAAAATCCAACAGCCTGGCTGAGTTGTTTTGCTGTTCTAGCTAAGAACCTCGTGCTAGAACCAAGATCCAGACCCATAGAGCAGAGCTGTACCCAGAACCAACCCGTCGGATCCAGTCCATGAGACCGCACAGACCAGAGGGCCTTGCTGAGAGCAGAACCCAGTGCCTGAGACCTGTTAGGTGGCGAGAGAATCCCAGCCAAACCCTTGACCAGATCTTTGACTGGCCTTTCCATTCCAAAGCATAGGAGTGAGTATTTAGTACAGAACTGTCCATAGTAATCTCTTAGTTTAAAGTAATCCTAGTCAATCCATTTCAAACTATCCAGAACTGCATTATAGAATCTTGTGTCCATCCTGAATTCTTCTTGTTATATAGTCGGTGATAATTGTAGCGATAATCATCTGTGCGCTGATATTTTCTGAAGAAAGTAGTGTCCTGGCGCACAGCAATCGGAGCGGAAGGCGCCCTGTTCTGGTGGTTGTCCCGTTGGGTATCTTGTACTTTCATAGCTCCTTAGTATAAGTCCATTTTGGTTCCTAATCTTTAAAGCGCATCTTTCATTTTGAATCTTGACTCTGTTTCTGGAAAATCTACCTTCACAAAAACCTCTAACTTTTGAACCCTGCGTCCTAGAAACGATCTAGGAAAAGCTGCCGCGAATTTGCAATTTGGCTCCATTTCACCCCATGTAAAAAAACAGCTATTTCTTGCTTTCAGCTTCTGTATTTCATTTTCCATCTGCTAACCATTCAACAATCATTGCTAGTGTTGACCTGAACCTATCCCAAGCCACTCTCGCTAGTTCTGAATCTCATTTAGCGAATTAAAATCATTTTTAGCATTTTTCCCATTCAATTCAAACCACATTTAAAAGCAATTGACCTGTTTTAAAATCATACCTGGTCTCTCTAAGCTTGCTGGGCGAATTGGGATTGAACTGCATTGTTGATTGTTATTCCTGATACCTGTGTGCCCTCATTCCACATCGTCATATTGCATGTTGGGGGGAGTGAGTAGTAACAGGGGAAAGAGTGATCATATTGTCTTTTGATTGGTCATATCAAGTTGTATTTCTGTTTTGCATTTCTTCCTATCGTTGCAATGTCTTGAACCCATACAAAGTATTCTCCGCTAGATTATTCTTCCTATCCCTACTCCTAATTGATTAAAGAGATTGTTGATATTGTAATATTACCCATTGCTGATCATTGTTGCTGTTCATAAGTGTGATATTCAGATATTATTCATAAAAGTGTAATCTATTTAACTTTGCAAAACAAACCTACTTCTTGGCTCAGTGAGGCCGGGGGGATTCAAAGAAAGGGGCGTTATATAAGGCTACATCATCCAGAATTAAATGAACTTTTGACATAAAAATATATAAATAAGGGTTTCCATTAGGCATCCCATACTAGGCATTGACTTAGTTGGAGTGCTGGTTTGAAATCACTTACACTCCTTTTAGCCCCTCTGTCTGATTCCAATCTTTACTTTGACTCCTGTCTATTGCTGTAAAGCAGAACCTCTTGATGCAATGGTCAGTACTGAGACGAAGAAGTGGAGTACTTACCATGTCAGTACTGAGTCGAGGAGGTCCTGTGAAGATCCAAGGATTACCATGGGGAAACCAACAAAGGACTATGTTTCAAACAGCAACAAAGTATAAAAGGGATTGTCTTGTGTCGAATTCAGCCCTGATGGGCTGCAGCCGTCGAGCATGCAGGAGGCGGGAGCTTCCAATGGGTCTGCGAGACCCAGGGGGGGAGAGAGTCAGGAAAACGCTGGCGGATGGCTGAGCTGGTTCTTCGGTGGGCACGCAGGAGCAGTCCCAACCGTGGAAGCAATTGAAGGGCAAGCAAGCCGAGGCAATCGTCCCATCCAGCTGGTGAGAGCCAGAGGCGCCGCACCATCCCTCGCCAGTACCTGGAAGTTCCAGCAAAGTGCTACGACCCCGAGAGAGGTAAGGGGCAGCATGAGAGACCCAGAGGGGACTCTGGAGAGAACGGCGTACCGGTCAGAGCAATTGCCCCACAATCTCTGCCCACACTGGGCAAGGGAGACGTACCAGAGTTGTGAGTGCCACGAACCTCACTACAGTGGCAGGACTAACCCCACGGACCAACAGCGACCAGTCATAGATATCCCCCCCACCACCAAATATGAAAAACCCTGGAGGGGAAGCCTCAAATCCAGTGGACTGGAGTCATTCCCCTGAGTCTTTTTGATATTGAGACCAAACACCAGAGGAAGCAAGACATTCTCCTGGCCCACCGAAAAGGGAACATTGTTTGAAATTGTTTTGGAACTCCGTGACCTGGGGAAGGAAGTCATTCCCCCGGGCAGTTTGAGACGGACTGCCAGGAGAAGGGAGGAATTATCCTGGTTCACCATGGAAACATGGTATGGAGACTTAAACCATAACCCATTCTCCTGGTATCGGAACACTACCTTACTCTTTTGTTTATAGTGTAAGGGCCAGAAGTGGGGTTTTCTTGACACAAGACAATGGTCACTTTTACCTTGACAAAAATCTCGACAGTCACCTTGGATCTTTAGATGGGCAATAAAACCCCTCTTGGGAATGGGGAAACCTAGGTTTTCTTTTGCTTTTCTACCTACGTCTTTAGCACCCTTACAATACTCATTCAATGAACACAAGAATGATTGGACATCAATCAAAATGTCTGCAGTCTAATGCACCTATGGTGAAAAATGTTCTCATTAATTTGAGGCTGTTCCTTGAACTCTTGAGACTTCATAACCCATTAGACAAAAAACATTAGAATTAATGAGTATCAATCCAGATATAATGGGAGATACAAAATCAAATATCGGCCAGTTGACTTAGACATAGATGTATATGGTATCTCCACTAATATGATGTCCTTTGTGGTCATCACACACGATCAGTTACCTGATGTAGTAATTCTAAAACATTGTTTCTTTTGAGGAACAGGCTTGTTGTTGGATATATATATATATATATATATATATATATATATATATATATATATATATATATATAGCTTTGGGTAACACTCTAGAGGGGTTCTATGTTACCATTGAATGTTACATTATCTATATCAAATATCACATCATCGCTAATAGAGTATGGGTCATTCATGAGTCCTAATTTACCTTTAGTTTCAGTTCTTGATTGTGAGGCCTTATCCATGATTTTTTTAATCATCTAGGTTGGTAGCTACCTCTTTATAATTGGACTTTCTTTTGTTGTGGTTTATTTGCCTTAACAATCGTATATAGTTACATTGATTCTACATTTATCACCCATATACATATTAGCTCTTTGACTAATAGCTGTTCTTTATGGAGAGCAGAGTGAGAATACTGCTTTTGATAGTTTTATTTGTTCAGGTTCCGATATTTCTTCATCAGAATAATCAGATGATGAGTAAGAGGCCTCATTAATTGGGGGGGATGCACATGCACTAGTCACAATTTTACCAAGATCAGGAGACCTTTCCAAACTTGTTGGAGGTAAATAAAC
This sequence comes from Ambystoma mexicanum, assembly GCF_040938575.1. Lineage (NCBI taxonomy): Eukaryota > Metazoa > Chordata > Amphibia > Caudata > Ambystomatidae > Ambystoma > Ambystoma mexicanum. Next base: position 931,134,957 of record NC_090931.1, on the reverse strand, counting down.
CTCGCTTATTGTTCTGTTGTTGTATGGAACCATTATCATTGTTACCCACAGTCAACTCTTTCAGGGTAAGTACCATATTCAACAGCGAATTGTTATCAATTGGTTCGGCCTCTGATATCCAAAGTCTCACGCCCATCAAACTGGCTTTCCACTTCAGTTTGGTTCATTTGTGTCAGCGTAACAACAGTCGCTTTCAGAGGTTTGAGGTAGGTTGTAATGTTGTCTTGGGCCAGGTGGAGCTCCCCCCTTTTGTTGCAGATCGCCTCAATTGCACCAGTTGCCGCACCTATCGTATAACAATTTTGTGACATTATTTCTTACCTGTTTATTTTTAAAGATAGTTTTCTTGCAATCAGCCATTTACAGGCCATTTAATAGAGCTTTGTTGTTGGTATTTTTTGCTGATTGCTGCATGGTAAGTAATATCCGTTGTCCTCAATCTCTTTTTGTTGCAATGAATACGAGCTAAGTGGCAATAGCTGTCTCAAACTTAGCCTAGTACAATGGTAACCTTGACAATTACAGCATCAGGTTGCTCAGCGTGTATTGCTAAGATATTGAATCCACACAGCACACCAACCGCCTAACGGCACTCTCCAGGGCACTCCACAGATGTGCGTGCAGCACTATTTTATGGTGTTTTTGGCGGAAAGGGGGTGTGGCCAAATTCGCAGCAAAAACAAAACTTTTAAAAAAAATTGTCCAAGTGTTCAAAGATGATAATCTGGTCTTGACACTTGTATTACTCCAGACTACGTTGCAGCTCACGCAGCCTAACCGCACTCTCCAAGGCACTCCAAAGGTAAGGATTGTATTTATTGCACAGCAGCACTTTACAGTATGTGTATTAGGCATACTGATAAAGGGCATTTGTGGGGTCTGTATTTTGATGAATTATTTATTATTTTGGTCACAATTTATAGAATGTAAATTGCGGTTAGTTCTGTTCCAAGTAATTGATTATTAAATTATCTGTATGTGAACAAAATGATAGATTCTGGACTTGTGCAAATCTGGTACACAGGTATTCTGCTCGGAATGTCTACATTTCAGGGTTAACAATTGAGGGAGCTGGGAGTTATTTAGCTCCTGCTTGTAGCCTAGAAAAGCCTGGTTAACTTGACACCAACAGCTACCATAAATTACTTTTGGCTCCTCAAGCAAAGTGATGCTGAAATAAACTATGTGAATTTAGCTCTGCAATTGGGACAATCTATAAATAAATATTAGGACAGATCTATACAGTTGTTAAAGAATAAGACGTCAAAATAATGGACAGCATGATAGCTTTGCATTTTATGTGGAAGTTAGATTTGCAAAACACTATGTACTAGCTCCTCGTTCCCAGTGGTAGCTCCCGGTCAGTGGTTATTACTGGATACACAGGAGCTGCTTTTAGCTCCTGCTTACACAATTTTAATCCCTGCATTTGATGTACATACTTTTCGAAAATTAGAAATGTACTGCAAACATTTATTTTGAATTGTGTATAGTCTCCTGTGGAATATTGTTTGGATGGCCTGCACTTTAACCCAAATTTCCAATTTGAGATGTGTATCCGGTTTTCCTGTTTGACAGCAATTAAGGCATTCTTGGCCTGGAGAATGGTGTTCAGCTCATAAGGTTGATATGATTCTCCCCCTTCCCACAGGGGACTCTAATACCACCTGGGATGATGCACCACCCAAACAGAGAGTAATCTGTAGTAATCGTTACAGTTGGATCCTGCTGGTCGTGGTAAAAATGTCTATATGCCTGTTATACAATCATTTTTCATGCCTTACTTGCAAAGCTAAGCCTTGAGAGGATCTGCCATATTAAATTGTATTTCTCTGCCTAGAATAGACCTAACAATATGCAATGATGTGCTTGTCCTAAACCAGAGATGCACAGGTAACCTGTAATATGAAGTTTTGCTCAATAGACTGTTTGCTTCTTACGCGTTTCCGTTTAGGCTCAGACAAGCGAGATTCAAGAGCACTGCCTCATCCTCGCTTGGCTTGGCTTGGCAAGACTGCTTCACTGAGTACAATTGGCAGCATTAGGCAGAGCAGGCACTGAGTCCTGTGAGAACTGTAGTCTGTACCAGATACTGCTGAATTGCGGAAAATGTATCAAAATGTGTATGATTCATGTTGCAAGGTGTACTCCCTCCAGAGCGAGAAAGTAGTTGGAGCTTATATGCTGTACCAGATGAAGGAGGTAATAGGCAGGAGATAACCTGTTATAGTTGTATCGTTGCTATCGAATGTTGTCTGGCCTGCCCCTTGCATAGAAGATCATGTTCTGAGAAGTTATAAAATCATCAATATAATTTTGTGAAAGGAGGGTAGGGGAGAGGTTTGCTGGTCTGTGTTCTTTCTAAACACTGGGACTGAAGTTTTTTAGTGCCATCCTTCACTGTTGTCTGTGTGCTGCTTTGCTGACTGCCATTAAAGGCTCTTACCGACCTTCCATCGGTTTGAATATTGCTGTATGGGTAATTTCCCAGACATGGTGGTAGGGGTTGTCCACCAGGCTATGCGCCTCTTGGGTTCTCTATTTCAAATCATTTTTGACATAAAGACTTACTGATGCTAGAATGCAACTGGAATGCCATCTCTGCCTTCATTTAGTTTCTAACGCTAGAGGCTCCTTTTAAAGTCTCTAGAATGTGATTGATGGCGCACAGAAAGATGAGACCTAGCATCCTTTGAAAGTTAAGAGATGGAACTTCGGATGCTGCCCTCCATACCCCCACCGCTCCCCAGATCCTTTTCTCCCATTAACTTGACCACTTGGACTCTCTCCTGGAAGGGAGAAGCCCTCCCTCGGTGGTGCCTCAAAAAAGGCCAAAGTAATGAATTGTCTGAGTCAAAGCTAGCATTTGGAGTGACATCAGCCAATGGTCTCCTACTCAGATCAGCAAGTTGTTAAAGTAGGGAGTAAATGTGGATATCCTTTGGCCAAAAGTAAACTTTCACGTGTACCATATCCTATGTTAAGACACTTGGAGCCAATTTGAGACTGAAAGGACAGTGTGTTAATTGGAAGAAACCCACTGTCATTTCAAACTGCGTGTACTTCCTTTGCGGAGGTCAGATGGCGTACTACATGTTGGAAGTCTGTGCACAAAGCCAGTCCACCCCCATATGTCCCCAAGATCTGGGCCAGAGTCACCCTCTTTAACTTTTCCTTGGCTAGGAATTGATCAAACAATTCTAGGCCTCTTGGGTTCGAAGTTCCGTTTTGCGCTTCAGAATGAGGAAACTGGAGTAAAACGCCTCCAAAATGTGTGTCTGTGGGGCCTGCTCCACAACCTTTAAAAAAACAAAAAAACTAAAGTTTTATGAAAGTGTGTCCATCTCTTCCTTGAGATTCTTTGTAAGTTGATGTGGGAGGAAGACTGGGTTGCACCACTGAGGTAGTCTACGGGTTGCTAGTCTGGGCCCTCCAAGCTTCCACAAATGGTACAATGTCTCTTAGTAATGAGGTGTGTTCTCAGGGCAGGAACTTGGCATTTTTTCTTGATGTCTTCGCTGACAGAGAAGGAGAGAGAATAACTCTTATACAGTTTCTATTTTTTCTGTTATTGAGTTGAGGACAAAGATTATTATCATCTATTCTTACTTGGAACGTGCCCGGAATCTTTTACAGGCAGAGTAAGCGCTGGCCCTATTAGACTGATACATCAAAGGCAAGGGCTGTTTATGTTGGCTTGTTGGGGATGGCAGAGGTAGACTTTGCACTGAGTGTGTTCACCTTCTCTGCCTGCAGGGCAAGCCGTGTGGGAACACCTGCACCAGAACCTTTCCAAACCAACTTCCCTAACCCCCTTTCACTGCACCCGTTAGTGTTTGCTACCCAGCATGCCTTTGCTATTAATTCATGGAACTATTAATATACTAAACTCCTGTTTCTAATTCTTCCTACAACAGTTCCCACCAATGAAGGAAAGTGTGACAAAAATGATGTGGCATGAGGCATTGTAGACATTGCCTGGGTGTCGGAGGCAGAAAAGGGGTTTTATGCAGGAAGTAAACCTGTGGAACCCTTTCCTCCCTGACATTAGAGTGAAAGGATAACTTAAAGAATGACCTATGCAGTGTAAAATTCTGAGCAGCTGCTGCTTGATGTTCCTGCCAAATCAGTGCCACGGAAGGAAGGTAGCAAAAAGAAAGCTTGCTGTAGAGGAGCGTGTAGAAGGTACAAGAGAGATTCCCATAAGCAAATGAATACAATGATCTATCAAGGAATAAACTGAGGGCTGGGGATTAAGAACAGTGCCAGGACCCTGAGACAGGGAGGTGGTGAGAGAATGGGAGTATCTCCTATAGGCTGCGGCTTAGATGGGGCCCACAGCGCACCATATCTGCAGGAGTGGCCCCTGCCTCAGGCTTTACCCTGGCCAAAGCCAGGGTGAGGGCTGGGTCAAACTGAGTCGTTCTGCTGCTCCACCTCCCCTAGGTATGGCAGACTGCCTGACTAGCCGTGGGGAAACCAGAGTGGCCCAGTCTCTTGGCCTACGGCTCCCGCCTTCCACACAGACAGGAGCAGAAACTTCCTGTTACTGTCTGCGGGGAGTGCGTGAGCTGGAGACGGAGGGCCTGATTCATGGAAGTGTTTTTTATAATTGCGCAATCCCATTGGAAAATGTTATGTGAATAAGGCCCTTAGTATCACGGCAGACCCGATGCAGCAAACGGGAACTGTTTTTGTGTAATGTGTGTATGATGCTTACATGTGTGTCTATGTATATGTGGGTGCGAGTGCATGTGCCCTGAGAATGTACTGTGCATGTTCTTGGTGGGCGAGCATGTGGAGAATACAGTGGGAATGTGAATTGTGTAAAAATGATTTTGTTTTTTAAATTTGTGTATGTCTGTGATTATGTACGTAGTGGATGTGAATGGTGTGTTTGGGTATCCCGTTTGAATGAGGATGCAATGAGTGTGTGTGTGTTCTGGGTGTGTGGCGTGTGCGAGTGAGAAATGGTGGGTGTGTGTGGGTGAGTGAATGGCTGGGTATGATTTTCATATGTATGTGCTATGCGCTGGAGGGCATTTCTTTTACTGGGCCTCTAACATAAATTCACTGTAAAAAAGAAATGTTGTGTGAGGGGTCAGAAATGAGTCAGACATAATCTATTCAGATTCCCAAATGAACACCTTTATTGAAAGAAAATGGGTTGGGAAACTGCCTACCTGGCCCTATTCTAAGATGAGTTTCCCTTCCTAGAAATCAAAACTAACGATCAGTCTGTCAGGAAGTCCAGTAACTGAAAAAGCCGCCCTTGTGTCCAAAACGTCCTATCCTGACCCTCCCACTAAAACAAAATAAAAAAGGGTGCAAGGAAATGTCTTTTTCTTGATGTTGCCAAAAAGTGTCCAAAACCAAATAATGACTCCCAACAAAAATGTTCTCCAAGGTAAAGACTGTTGGATCCAGCGGTGGTTCCATTCCCCTAGTTTCTTGAATAGGATGGTAAAAGTTCCACTTTTACAGTTCCTTTTGTTCTTTCACTGGACTCCCAAAGTTTTTGTTTGAATCATTGCAAAAAGTCTTTCTGTAAGATTTGTTCCTTCCATCTGCGGATTGCCTGGTGTACTCCCCTGCCAGGAATCAATTAATTCCCAAATACCTAGTAATCTCACCTGCCAGCATTCCTTTTAGAGTTCCTTTCAGATCCCCTGTTATACTCAGCTGCCAGGAATGTTTACATAGCTTCAACTGCTTGGTGTACTTCTCTGCCAGGGCTTTTCTTAATTGAATCACAGTTCCTTGGTTTTATAAAAAATGGATTATACCGTGAGATACTTTGTATATTTGCCTATGGCAGCATTTGCTCAAACTTCTCCCCCATACTGGTATCTCATGCCCTTATATTGGGTTGGGGTTTCTCTTGGCACGGTTTTGTCTGCATACAAACTTTCTTCTTATTGGGTATTGCGATAATACTTTGTCTTGACTGCATTCAAATAATCAAATATTCTTCTTATGCTCGTCATCCTTAACAATCTCATATTTATCAAATGCGGGCTGGTGTGCTTGTGGGAATGCCCTGGGGGCCCCAGTTGCTTTTCGGTCGACTCACCGTTCTCTTCTGCATCTCGGACTCTGTCTGCGCCTTTGTGTATCAGCTGCTTTGTTCGCTTCGCACTCTGGAATCAGTGAAGGTCTCTCCAGCATTTCACACGCTGGCTTCCCCTGTCCCTCCAGACAGATGAACGCTGCTTCCACGCATCTCCACAGCTTTTCTTGCTCGTCTGCAGTGTCCCTCCTTCTCTCCCGGAAACCTTTTCTTTATGTCTCGCGTTTGTAAGCCCCTGCCTGAAGTGTACCGTCCTCTCCTGCACTGCTCGACTTCTGAGTGTGGCCATCCTCTTGAAATGTCCTGCAAAATGTAAGCTTTGTAAAACAACTAACCTACTCTCTGTACTTTGGGCACTGGTCGCTTTGCACAAACTCTCTCATCCTCTTCTCAGTACCTGAGGGATTATGGGAGTTGGAGTCCCTGGATGTTGTTGGGCTTCTACTTTTCAAATATTTTTTCTTTGGATTTGTACAATAAGGCATATTAGAAACATAAGGTGGTATGTGTGTTTGGACCAAAGGTTAGGGGCCTGACTTGAATACTGTGAGGACAAGGTTTCTTTATTTCTTCGAAAAAAGGGGAAATGTTAAATGACAGTATGCCATTAATCTGTTGGGTGTCAGTCTTCCTTAGGGAAAATGGGAGGATACTGTGTTTCATCCAATGAAGTCTTAACATCTACCCGGCTGTCGCCCCCTTCCATGTGATCCTCCCTCATAAAACCACCCCAGGATCAGGTAGCGGCTGCCTTCCCCTGGTCACATGGGAGGAGATCCCTACTGGGGAATCAGTGATGACTCGAGGGGATTCATCACACACGCCTGTACCTGGCCCCCGCAGTGCCTCACACGCATACATGATGATAAATGTGATTGTGTGTGTGGCATTGCGGGGGTGGGAAATTCTTGCCTAGCGCTCCCACACATGCCTTTGCCACTTAGAGTGGAGGAGGTGATTACTGGAGAGGAATGCAGGGTTGACTGCTTTCATTTAAGAGGCCAACTTAAATGGCTAACTTTGGTACACAAGTGTTCATTTGATTAGCAATCCTACAGAATTGCATAGCAAATTGCTATGCGACCCTGCTTATTTTATGCCTTGGTGAAGCCCATTTTTTGAGGATTCTGCACGACACTCTTCATCGTTTCAGCTCTGCATTTCATCATACAGAATGCCCTGCAGGGTGGCAGCATCTCTGATACCTAAGGACTGGTGTAGTGCACAAAACCTGGTGCGTTTGTGTCTGTTGGGGGGGGGGGGGGGGGATTTTCATTTTGGACTGTGAGAAGAGTTTGGGGCTCGAGGAGTTGGCAGGGTAGATTTACTGGGCAAAATGAGCAGCGATTTTAGCCTCTTCAGCCACCAATGCCTGACTAACGCCTTCTTGACCTGTCCCAGATGGCATTGCGCTGACAAACTGCTTTCCTAGCAAGCCACTGAGCCCAGCGCTTGACTGCCCGTTTGCCCCCCCCCCCCCACCCTCCCCTGCCAACTCGTAGGTGCTTGTTTGCACATGGGCTGCATGTTTGTGAGGCACACACGTAGCAAAATGGGACTTGTATGCAACTCTGTGTACGCTGACCTATTTCTCATGAGACAATTAAGTCCCAATAATACCTCCTATTTGACTGTCTCATTTATTTCCATGAGGTCTGCTTGTTTGAAAATTAAAAACAAAGCTTTATCACATCATGCATGATAGGCTGCATGTATGTGTTGAACAAGGATCACGTGTGTTTCTTTATGACGCCAATTATTTTATTGTTTTTTAATTATTGCAAGTACAGCTGTAAAAGCGTGCGTTTGTCACGCTTTAATTTCTTTGCTTGTAGTTTCTTAAAATCTGCCCATCAAAATTTGCGAAAAGGAGGATACATCATAGTGTTGAAACACGTATTCTGTCCTTGTTTAACTTGGCAAACAAAGTATGCAGGTATTGTTTGGTTAGGGGTCCACCCATGGCCATTCACAATCATTCCTGCCTCTGCACGCACCAAAACCTTTCCTCGTTGAATTCAAAATGCCCACCAGTTTTTGTTCAAAGCAGTCTTCTCAGAGTTAATGACTTAATTGGAGTTATAAACGTTGTGACAAGAAGTCGACGAATTGCTCAGTTTATAGAAAAACAAATAAAAACACTGAGGAAACACGTGTTCGAGTGGTTTGGTCTCTTTTCGTATGGCTGTGCACTTGGCACTGTGGACAAATACACTAACGTGAACGAAACCTGGCTTAGCCCTTTATTACTGCTCATAAGGTTCTTTATTCAAGCAGCGCATTTAGAGTGGGCGTAATAATGCCACAATAGTACATTTTTTGCCTAACGCATTTCTATCATTTTATATATTTGAGTGAGTATCTTACTATGGTATATCTACGTTTATAAAGCAGAGTATTGTTGAAAGTCGGACATGGGGTTGAGGAGGGGAAATGATGAGAGGACTAGCGAGTCATGAATATTTGCCCAGGATGTGGCAAGAAAGGTTGCAATCCTGGAGACTGGTGTAGTTATTTTGCCCTGATAGTGTTCACGTGCTGCTTTTCAGGGTACAAGTGAAGAAAACATGTGGGTGGACAGATTAACTATTTTCAGATAGCGGAAACTCCCTTGGGGGGGTTTTGAGGTTGGCAAGCTTGCTCAAGCATTTGGCTACCAGAATTTCACTTAAGTTGTCATGTTCCCTGTGCCGACGCTTATGTATTTGTTTATTTATATAGCACTTATACACAGGTGAAGTGCTTCAAAGCGGGAAGGTAGCAAGGGAATACAGTAATCCTTCTTAGGCCTTGAAGATTCCGAATGATCTAAACAGAAAAAGTAGCATACTAGGCCTGACGACATTTCTCCTAGTCGAAGTGCATGAAGTGATACAGTTGAGACCAAGCTCGCGGGGGAGGGGCAGGACAGGCGAACTAACTGGTCCTAATACATTTAGATCATGCATACGTACAGACAGAGGTGCAGAGAAGGGGCGGGGGGGACAGTTGGGGAGGGGTTGTTTAAGAGTCCGGACAAGCAGGGCCCTGGGTTAAGTGCAGAGAGGTTGCCCCACTCAAGGAGCGTAAGCTCGAAGTGCAGTAATGTTGAAGAAAGTGGAGCGGCCTGGATGCAAGTGCAAAAGTGGGGGGGGGGACCTTGGGACCTGTAGGCTCTGGAGGTAAACCAGGCAACCAGTCAGCAAAAACTGAACAGAGTTAGGAAGGAGGAGGGTGGAGAGAAAAGAAAGGAGGTTATCAGAGGAGAGGGTGAGGGGAGGAAGAGAAAAGGAATGTCTTGAGGAGTTTCCGGAACTTAAGGTGCTCCAGCTCAAGATGGAGAGGAACAGGGAGGCTATTCTAGAGGGGGAAGCACCTGCAGAAGATACAAATCTACCCCAAATCTGTTTGTGGGTGAGCCACTTTCACAAAGAGTTGGAGGACGAGGTAGGACTCTAGAGGGAGAGTATTTAGAAAGAGATTGTTGTAGATAGTGCCGGCCCCAGAAAGCCTTGTGAATAATGCAGAGGGTCTTGAACTTAATCCTTGCAACCACGGGAGCCAGTGGAGGGTTTTCAGCAACGGAGCGATGCAGTCCAGGGCTTCAGGCCAAGGATAAGTCTTGCAGTTCTGTTCTGGATGAGTTGTAGAAACTGGAGAGTGGAAGTAGGAAGATGGAGAAAGAGGCTGTTGCAAAGTACAGCGGCTGTTGCAATAGTACAGCCTCGAGAGAACCAGGGCTCTCGAGGTAATGAGCATCTGGGGGAAATGGAGAAAAGTTAGAATACTTCTGAGGAGGTGCAGTTGGTAGTCTAATGTTTAGGAGATGTCAGAGATATGCAAAGAGAAGGAGATGATGGAGTCGAAGATGACCCCAAGATTTCTTTACCTCATTAGTAGGTGAGGTCGTAGGGCCAAGGGAGGCAGACCGGTGAGGAAGTGGGAATTGCCCAGAAGACCACATTAAATTGTCATCAAAACACCCGTCTCGTAATGGGATTTCGTTTTCCAGGGAATAATTAACTAAAGGTTACTTTGCCTGTGTATTTATTGGATAATGCCCACACTCAGGTTATTTTTATAGTATTGATTAAATTTTTTGAAAGGCCAAAGCTCTTTTGTCTTGGGAACTTTCTTCGAAGGGCAAAGATCAATTGAACTAAGTTTGTATTTTTCACTTTAAGATGTGTTCCCTTACTGTGCGTATATTCATGGGTGCTGGCATTTGATTTTCGCTATGAGGGCAAAAGATTCCACACGGAGTGAAGTGAGGGAGCCATACTCATCCACAGGCCAGACCAACACATTTTACAGCAGGAATAGGAAAATGAGCCATATGATTTACAGGAATGCTTAAACTTATAACATCTCACAACCGTCTTCTAACCTGCTGATTTGCCTCTGCAATAGGATCCCCTGCTAGTCCTGCACCCAGCAAACAGTTGTGGCCTGCACACCCCCTCCAATCATGGTACATTAATGAGACTCCCTTCTCATTTTGTAGTGAGCAGCACTTGATGAACGCAGTTATTATCTGCTGTAAAGGTGCAGAAGTAAGACTCTAACACGGAGGGGTCATGGTGATTATTAGAAACCTGTATTCAAGTGCAAAAAGGAAACAAAAACCTTCTCACCATAACTAGAGAGGTGTTTTCTTGCCTTAACTGAAATACCTAGTGTTAGACTGTCTGACCCAAAAGACCAATGTCCGAATCCTAACTTTGCTCCTCACACTCTTAAGTTTAAACTAAATGAGAAGATTATCTTTCTAGCCCAAAGGGAGTGGCACCCTTCCCCTGGACAAAAACAGTTCTGGAATATTCAGACTTTGAAGTATTGTGGAGTATCTCCTTTCCCTTGCCTGTTCAGGCTTCTTGCAAAGTTCACCAATTGTTGGATGAAACTCTGTTCCCTTGCGGGCCCTTCTCTGGCTTCTTTTCTGTCCCTTAGTCTGCGACTGATTGGCAGACCTGGTTCCTTTTCGCAAAGGTACAGTTGCAAAAACTGGAGTGGGTCCTTGCCCCTGGTTGCCTCTCTACCAGGGACTGCGATGAAGAACAACCTGGATGCACTCATCCAAGCACTGATGGGTCAATGACCCTGGTTGACAGACCTGGATTCCTCCTGCCAGGTACTGCTATGAAGAACAGCCTGGTTGCACTCCCAAGCTATGGCGTCACATCCAGACTAGGTTTACTCACCTGCCAATTATTGCATGTACTGTCTATCGCTTTCACAGTTCTTTATACATGGGTGCCGGTCCCAGACTCGCACTGTGGGCTTCCGCCAATACTCCACTGAATTTAGTTCACTATTCTGCCAAGTATTATTCACCTGATTAAGCTTTCTTAATGTCTTTTTGACTTTTGCTAGGGTCCCAGACCTATTCATGTGGCTATATAGGCTCACTTGCCCCCTTGTACTGTCTCTGCCACTTTACAAGGCCCCCATCACCTCCCCGTTCATCTGCATACCTTGTTTTGTGGTCCGCAACTTTCTCTGGATGTCCTCTGCACCTGCCGTTAGAGGTGGGGTTTCTCCTGCTTCCTTCTTTCCCTTCCTGACATCGGCAGCTCTGCCTTACCTGCTTTAGTCTTTTCAGCGTAGGACTGTTCCTCCTCGGCTGCCGATCTTCGGGGATGCCAGGAGCGTATTCCGTGTTGCTCACTGTGTTGCCCCTTCACACCAGACCAGCTTGACAGCGACCTTCTCCTTGCTCGGCTCCCGGTCTGCCTTTCTTCTTCCCTGAGCGTTCGGTCTTGCGGTTACTCCAGGGCGGGCTTGACACATGAAGTCCTTCTTTACTTTTAGCACAGCCTCTTCCAATCAGCTGTTGAACCACTAGAATGGGCAAAGTGGTTCTGGTAAGTATTCTGTACTGCTCCGCACCTCCTCCTCGTCTCAGTACTGCATGACTTATGATGTAACTCATGCCTCGTCTCAGTACTCTCTGCTGGGCTGCAAAAGTACATGGTATTTGAGGGTAGGAGTGGCGTGAGAGGAGGTGAAGGAGAGGTAGGATTGTTTCGAGGGTGTCTAGGGTCAAGTGATCGGCAGGGATACCACGTCGTAACTGGTCCCAAAGGGGTTTTCCCCTCCCATGGGATCTAACCGCTGATTATCACCCTCCAGGGGGACTATCGGGTAGCGGCCTCAACACCTTGATCTCATGGAAAGGGGCTCCACCTTTAACAGTAGCGATGACATCCTGGGATTCGTCACACTGCTTGGAGTTTTTCTTGTGACAATAAAAATAAACCTTATCTGTAGCTTCTGAAATAAGTGTATTGATAATTTGGACAATATGACCAAATATACACACAATAAAATTAAACAGTCGCAAAACTTCTGTAAAAACAGCAGTCAGTTTCAGTATCTAAACACAATCCTCATATTTTTGCAATGCATTTCAGTCAGAAATACTGTTTGCAAAGGTTTTTTTGAAACTTTGGTTTGGAAACACTACCAAACCAATTACATCTGGGAACAGATGTTTAAGTTCCCGATTTGCATGCTGCTCTCAAATCCCAGATTTGCAACTTAACCAAAGTGAGTGCTCCTGGGCAAACCCTTTTTTATCACATTATGCCTTAGCTGCTAAAATTAGAAGTCCATACATGGTATTCAACTCGCACTGTCTGCTACTTCAAAAAAAAAACATGCTCCTTATATTGCCACATAGGTACATATTAATAGTCACAATTCATATACTGGACATCAGTGTATTTGTCACTACCTTTTGCATTGCAATGTGTTATTATTTTAACTTTCCATGACAGCTTTGCATACTAAACACTAATTCTGTGATGTCACTATTCATACAAATTAGCGGGGGCCCGCACATCTTTCGGGACACCCGGAGCCCTGCAAATCATAGGGCCGTCCCTGCTCCCACATGTGATCATTTGCACAGTTCTATTAAAAGGTCATGCCTTTTCAGTCCAATTAACTTGCGTGCGCTACATTTTTATCATTGCCTGTATGCCAAGTATTTCCATGATGAAAGCAGGATCGGAAATGGCAGGGCTGCCAATTGGGCACGTTTAACCAGTTCTGCCTTTTCGGACACCTGCACTTGCACTCTCGGACTTGTGTCCGTTTTCTTAGTTTGGACTATTCAGTGTCCCTGCAACACCTAAAAGCCCAAACTATTGCATTCAAGTAGACCAGGGAGGAATGAACTATGAGGAGGTAAACTGTCTAAAGGTGTTGTTTGGTTGGTTATGTGCCCACCCATGGCCATGCTAATCTCTATGGCCATTCCCTCTCATTCCTGCCTCTGCACACACAAAACACTGATGCGGCCTCTTTGACCTCGCTTTAATCAAGCCTTACCATCAAACTTTTTCTACCGAGAGTTCTGAAGGCAAGCCGCTGCACACTCGCACCAGAAAAAATACAACCCACTAGGGAAAGGTCCAAGACACTGCTTGCAAGGATTTTAATCAGCAAAGAACTCTGCTGCCGCTGAACGTTCTGCTGAGTTAGGGTTGTGCAGTAAGCTAAAAGGGTACCTGGCGTCATCTATGTCATTACATTCAGGGAAACCCCACGAGGCTGGTTGAGGAGACACTATATATGGGCAGCACACTCCATAGGGGATGCTAGGCCATTGCTCCTAGGCCTTCTTGTCCATTTCCATCCATGTGGGTGCTGCTGGGCTTGTCATCTGCAGAAGAACAGGGCCTAAAAAGCAATTTGTTACTTTGAAAACGCAGCTTTATGGTCAGTGGTCTGGGCCTGGCTTGCATTGTGGTATGTGGGGGTCTTGAGATCAAAGCATAGGAGGGCTGTAGCTCTGACAGGGGGTGTTGGGGCTGAGGGGCCATGCTATCTGTATCGTGGGATGGTAACTGCCAAGAGACACTCGGCCCCCTTCTCGTGGCCCTGCAGAGCACATTCTTCCCAGAGCATAAAGCGCTACAGCCTTTGAGACCATGAAAGGCTTGTAACCCCCTGAAGCTCACTTGTGGTGTGGGTTATGTCTGTGTTAATCATGCAGGCCTAATACAAACACGTTTGGTGCTTTTGCTGCACTTGGGCCTACGTTCCAAAATTGCTGCCAATAACTAAACTGGTGTTTACACTTGACTCTACTATATAGCTCCTAATGCATGCACTACGTGATCGTGCACTCTCCTGTGTGTACACCTCCGTCCCCCCTGCTCTCGAAGTGCGGTCTATCATTTCTTTCTCATTCAGAATCGCCTAGTTTGGTGGGAAGACCCTCTTTCCCAACAGTTCATGACTTAATTGGAGTTATAAACATGCTGCTGGTGTAGTAAAAATGTCTTGCCAGACCTGCCTTCAGCCACTCAATTTATAAGCACTCTGCACGTACTTCAAGGAAGTCCTGTCTAAAAAGAGTATTGGCAAAGACACCATTTTTGGCTTGTGCACACGTTTTAAGCTTTTGCCAGGCACTGCTATTAAATGCTCAGGTACTCGCCATTTGCACCTGCTACCAACGATGGGTAGACAATACCAGTACAGCGGTGCCTCACAAGTGCCTTTTCCATGCCTGCCCAAAAGCTCAAACTGTTGCATTGCCAATTCTCCCACTATACAGGAGACTCAATTCTAGGTGCGTTTCCCTTCTATTATATTGTGAAACCTAGGCCTCTCTCCCAGTATACAGGACTCTCAAATCTAGGTGTGTTCACCATATCCGCTTATTATACTCTGAAACCTAGGGCATATCTCATATCTGCCCATTACATCTGCCTTGTCCGCACTGGACAAAAATCGCTGCAGCCGAACAACATGAAGCCTACGGTACATATACATTACATCATGCCTGTGGACACAGGCCGCAGGCACGGCCAAACATCCATAGCTCCATAAAATGCAGCTATGGCTATGCTCTTCTGGTCTAGCAGCACATATAGCCATTCAAACAAACTCCTGACTTACCTCAACACCTCTGCCACTAGCATATAGCGACTGTCAACTAAAAGAAATTCGGAATAGCTGGCCACACATCGACTCTTTCAACAATAGGACTCTATCGCAAACCTCCAACAGCACCCACACATGTGCCTGACCCCTTTGGGCTGCTTAGTAGTCTAGCCAGCCACATAAGTCTTAGACCAGCAAACAAATGCCCACACGCATCACCTAATCTAAAATTCTTAGAACCTCCAGCACATTGACTACGGTCACTGAGGATGTTCCAACCACAAATCTCATTGAGGCCATACAAATGGGGAAAGAGCACTATATAAATAACCAAATACAATATATTAATGTGGTCTGTCACTATGGTACTTTCGGCACATGAAAGTCTCTTATCCCTTTAGGAAATTCCTTTGATTTCCCATATGCAAAGTTTAAGTTAATAAATCAGTCTTCTAAAGCCTCTTGTAAAGACACTTCTGTGCTCCGCCTCCAAGAATACCTTGTCTGAGTGTTCCTTCTCTGCGTTGGACACAATTTGATTGCAGTTGCCAAAATTCGTATTCAAATGCTTTTATTCGACTCTTCCTGCAAGCAACAATAACAAGTCATTGTATAAGGGGCAGCTAAACAGAACAGTTTAGTGTTTTCTCTGCGCCCGCCCCCTGGTCCACCACAACATCATTGGCAACAACTCAACGATACCAGCTTTGCTTTCTTCTAGAAAGTGGCTAGTGGAGGAATACTCAGCCTTAATTTAACAAATAGAGACTGAGCACAGGGCAACTCGCAGCGATCAGACCAAGTAAATACAACCCGCTAGGGAAAAAGTCTAGGCGCACCCTTTTTCTATAAAAAGACGAGCTTTATTTTGTATACGAAAGGTGACCAGGTATTACAAATCCATCTCCAAAGAGCTCTCTAACTTCTTTTGTAAAAGATTCAGCTTATAAACACACAAATCGTCACTCATGACGCACTCAATATACAGTGTTAATCCCCCACCCTCATTGGCTGCCGCCTATATGCATGCTAATAATTATATATAGCCCATCTTCAATTGGTTCCGCTGTCTACTCGCGCCTCTGCACCACACAAGAGTAACAACTTCGTCCATCATGGAATGCTGCAAAGCAATTGGTTACATCAACTGGCACCACCCTACCTTCGGTCCTAACCACGTAACATGCACCTGGTTATCAACGTGAACTCAGTGTGCAACTTCGAGGTCAGCCTGGTACTTGTAAACAAAGCATACCTTTTCTCATAACCGACATGTTGATACCCTCCTACCCTCCCCACTGTATGAGCATCATTCTTAGCTCTCCTTGGCACAAAACATAGATCATGTCGTTCTCCACTTTACCCTTTTATCAGTTTCCATCCTCAGGAGTGAGCCAAGAATCCCACTAATCAATCCAGATCACAAAGTATTTAGAGCCCATTTCTCTGCACATCTGGTAGCTCAAATAGAGTGACTGTCGTTCTGGGGGGTGCTTGTGTTTTCTTGGTCCATGTTTCGGCATCCCAAGTCCTTTTTGGCTTCACTCCTAGGAAAACGACCTTGGTACTAGGCCGTAGCCCTGCACTTCTTTGGCTGCACACATTCCTATCTAATTGGTTCAAAGGCCTAACTGATGTGGGGGCATATGCATATTCCTTTGCTGCACCTAGGAATCTGGATGCAATGCTGAGGTGAGGTCTAATGTCTTGTCGTTCTGTGTTTCAGTGAAAACATGGCCTGTGAGGATTCAGGCCTACTCGTAAATGCAGTGTTAGTTCGGATTATGACTTTCATGTATATATGCATGCCACATCCTAATTAATTCAACTGCAACAGTACTGAATGGCTCACCTGTATTATTACCCACTCCCGCCAATGATCCCCACCCATAACACCCCCTGCACTGTCCCATTCTCATTTCCATATTTTAATATATTTTTTGCAATCTAAATCGTCTAGGAGGTGCAGTGGTCGAGACATGCATCCCAAACCTCAAAACCCAGTGATTTAATGATGCAGTACTCCCAAGCTAAAGAGGTCCTGCTACATTTGACAGACATGGCCTGTATATCCATTGAAGAATGAGCTACCTTGACTCACCTTTATATATGCTTATGGGATTTGTAAAAGGCTAAATTGGCCAGCGGGCATCTAAGAGCTAATACTCTGCAAAAGGGTAGGTTTATCAGAAACTACTGCCCTCTCACCCCCCACCTCCCTGTTTAGTAAATCAACAGGTGCATCCCTGTACTTTGAACTAGTGGGGATTCATTCAACTACATACCCAATAAAGGTTTATATAAGTTTTAATGATACCACTGTATAAAAAAGCCCCCCATGTCATCTTGCATAATCAATGGCTTTGTCGGTGCACTCTTTGGGGTACACAGACCTTTTTTTAGGTTTTTAGGAACCGTTGTCTGTAGTTACTAGCTTGGGCATGGGGTTCAGCTCCTGTGGCGAGTCAGAAGAAGGGCACAGGCTCTTTTGGCATTACATATATGATATGGCATTTGTAATGCGCCTATACACAAGTGTTTCAAGGCACGACGAGGCAGGGAGGGGGAACAAGGGGAAGACAGACAACGATCCTACTAGGCCAGGTGTCATTTAGATCGTGCAATTGCAGGGGGGAGGGAAAAAGTGCAAGGGGAAGGGAGAGAGGGGGGAAGTGCAGGGTAAGTAGAATAAAAATAAATAGGGCCAGCTGGTGGCAAGTGCAAGGTAAGTGCAGACAAGTGCTGGGAAGGGGGGGCTGTAGGGATACAGAGACAGTCCTGCAGTGCAGGGGTTGCCAGGGAGGCAGTGCAAGTGGAGAGTGGCTGGGCCAATGGCCGAGGTCAGTGAGAGTGGCCCAGTTGCAGATTCAGTGCAGGGAGAGAGAGCACAGAACACAGAAGCAAAGAGGAAGGTTTTGAGGTGCTTCCGGAACCGGAGATGGTTCTCCTCAAGTTTCAGGGAGGCAGGAAGGCTGTACCAGAGGGAGGCCTCTGCCGCGGAGAGAGATCTACCTCCAGCTCGTTGCTTCGAGAAGCGGCTGACCCTGAGGGAGTTGGAGACGGATGAGCGAAGGGCTCGGGAAGGAAGATATTTAGGAAGAGAGTTGAAGGTATTTAGGTCCCAGGCCCCAGAAGGCAATACACTATTTTATTAAAGTAACACTGTAAGGCCTAACTTTTCTTATTTCTATAGGTGGTCCCTACCTATGTTAGTAACTAAGGTCCTCGTCCATCAGTCATGAATGTCCAAAGAAAGAAGCCGCCTGTCCAAAACTACCCTAACTGGCCCACCCACTACGAAAAACTAACTTGTGTCAGGAGAATGACTCCCTTCTCCTGAGGGTACTTCTAGCACCAGCCGGTCTGATTATTTTAAGTACATAATCCTCAAATAGTTTCTCGTGACTTCTCGAATCAGTATCTATAGTTATTCAAATGGGGCTTTGAGTTTTCCATCCCCCTTTTAGTAGTCCCTTTTGGGGATCTTTTATGAGATCGATATCCCCGGCTGTCTGTCTCAGCGTATCCTTGAAAGGTATTCTTGATCTCACAGGCTTTCGCTCTTGGGTAATTGCAGTTAAGCCTATTGTGGTTTACTTGACTTTGTATCTGCGGGTATGGCGTGCATGTCTAGTTCCTCTAGACTCTGCTTCATCACATTCTCTCTTGCATAGAATATCAGTTACTTTCCCCTTTTCCCACAGTTTTATCCTGTGTTCCTTACTCTCAGGGTTTAACTCTTTAAGTGCCATGGGTTTTCCCCCCCAGTGCCAAGGCCTTTTTTGGTGATTTCGGTATGTTGCCATTCAATGCCTTGTAACTTTTTTGTTACATGAGATGTATCGGCCAAATTTGGCCCCTTTTTTTTTTCTTCCCCACATGTATGCAGTCGTAACGCCACCCAGGAATCCTAGGTTGCTGTAGGGGGTGAGAGAAAATAAGCAAAAAGGGCGAACATTTTGGGGTTTTTCAAACCATGCCGATAAAATGATGTACAAAGAAGCCTGTGTTTTTTTCCTTGAAAGAGCTAGGAACAAATGGTTTGCTGTGCTGAATTCCCCAATTTCCTGGCTTTCAAGAACAGGTTGAGTGGAAACGAGAACATTTTTTTGATGTGGTTATCAACCGTTTTGTGAGGTGGGCGATTTTTTTTTTTTTTTTTTTTTTTTTTTTTTTTAATTTTTTATTTTTTTGGCCATTTTTGCCAATTGGACATGCGTAAACGGAATGGAGGAAAAGGGTACGAAAGCTGAATTGGAGGACATAGGCGTACATTTCTGAAAAATGGACAAAATTCCAAGTTTAGGAAGGGGTGATTTGCACAGTTCGGGCAACAAATAGGTAGGGGAAAATTGCATATTTTGGGGAAAAAGCAGGAAAATGACTGAAATGGAAGCCATTGCCGTACCATGCCAACCATGTCCAACACATACCTTTTATGAATTTTGAGAAAAAAATGCTCCGCTACATTCCGCCGACTCTTGCAGTTAGGAAATCTTACATTTTTTGTAATGTTTCACAAAACAAGTAATATCACAAGCCAAGAATCGGAGCCATGGTACTCAGGAGTTTTATGCTTACAGCCTGAACAGACGTACTTGGCATGTGTAAATCAGGAAAACCAATGTGGTGAGGAAGGGCAAGCATACATTTTTTTGAAAGACCACATGCTGACCTTTTCAAGGGTAGGTGACTTGTGCAGTTTACAAAAGTGTATGGTGCCTAAAGCAGCGACTAAATGTAGGTCACATTTGGGAAATGAAAGGGTTGTGTGACAAAGGGCACCAACAAATGGATCGAATTGATATGAAAACCACGCAAACACAACAAATTCATACCTTCCTGCGTTCCTACAGGTGTCCTGAGGAAAACGGTACCTCGCATGTGTGGGTGCACCTACCTGGGGGCAAAGAAGAGAGCCAAAAACGCAGCTAACTCCAAGTCTTTTCCGACAGCTGAATTTCACAATTTTTGCAGAGGGGCGCAACATACAGATATGGGCCTAGGGTGTCCGAGCCGCCAAGGAAAACGGAGAACCCCATGCATTTCCGAAAAGAGGACACCCGTGGGAATCCGCAGAGGTCTGACTTGTGCAAATCGACCCTGAATTTATTACCCAGAAAGCCTGGCAAAGTCCGACATGTGGCGAAAAAAAAACAATTTCCCCACATTTCATTCGGCTCACCCACCAAAACATGCTGCCAACAACACATGGCCTAAACGGTACCTCGCATGTGTGAGTGCACCTACCTGGGGGCAAAGGGGAGAGCCAAAAAGGCAGCTAACCCAAAGTCTTTTCCAACAGCAGAATTTGATGAAATTCATGGAAGTGCACACCATACAGATTTGGGCCTAGGGTGTCCAAGCCACCAAGGAAAAGTGGGAACCCCATGCATTTCTGAAAAGAGGACACCCGTGGGAATGCAGAGGTCTGCGAAGCGGCCCAGAATTTATTACCCAGAACCCCAGACAAAGTGAACATTGTATTTTTTCCCACCAAATATCACATTTTGTCGGGGATTGTGGCTAATAAAAACTGGGGCAATTTGCGCAAGGTAGACCTCTGTGGATTCCCACGGGTGTCCTCTTTGGGAAATGCACGGGGTTCCATGTTTTCCTTGCTGGCTTTGACACCCTAGGCCCAAATCTGTAGGTTGCCCACATGAACAAAATGTGCTGTGCCGAAAGGCTTGGGTTACCAGTGGGTTACCCTTTTTTCCTCGGTGGGTGGCCAGAGTGAAATGTGTGAATTCTTTATTTCCAGCCAATTTCAGAGACATTTCCCTCTGTCCACTCATCGAAACACATTGGTTTCGCGCAAGTCAGACCTCTGTCCATTCATTCCCACAGGTATTCCAACAAAAACGGTACCTCACGTGTGGGTGCACCTACCGGGGCGCAAAAGGAAAAGGGTAACCCACTGGTAACCCCAAGCCTTTCGGCACAGCACATTTTGTGAAATTGAAGGTAATCTACCCCCCTGGCAATGAAGGGGACCTCCCCCTCGCATAGCCTGGAGGTTGGTTTACAGTTTTGAGCGATCCCTGCTTTGCAGGGATCGCTCAAAACAAGGTGCCAAAAAGGACAAGGTATCTCGTCCTTGGCACTTAAGGGGGGGTTAAGTCTTCAATAACTTTCTATTATATCACAGCCTTTCTAGTTAATTTGCTTCAATGTTAACTTTGTCTCATTGCTTCTACTGAGACTAGTTACTTGTGTGGTATAATGGTTCCCTCTAGGCCTCCCGTGCTTCCTATTTTCCCAGTTTACTTTTGCTTTTGAAGGAGAACGTCTTTGGGAGCCTTCTTCCTTGGGCACTTTCTCTCTGGTCATGGATTGCTGTCTCTTTCTCTCTGTTGGCGTTGCGCTTCTCATGGCCACTCAGAGTCCCGGTGTTATATTAAGTAACCGGATACCCAGTGGCTCTATATTGGCAGTGTTATCGGCAATGGTTTGTGGACAGGCTGTCCACCACGGTTCCTCCTTCGTGGTCTCGCCACCACCTTCTC